>NW_027211615.1:18097500-22897500 GCF_022749685.1 Semicossyphus pulcher | reverse complement strand
TGTGTATGGATCCTTTTAAACAAGTGATAAATATTTGGAAAACAAAGTCCAACTTTTTTAAAAGCGTCTGCTATTGATCCAAAATGTTTCAACAATAACAGTTTTTCGTCACATTTATTATCCTTTTATAAATGTGTGGTGTCATTACTTTGAGCACATGCAGTCATTAACTGTGGACAGTTAAATTGGACATGTGTGGACATATTTCAAGTTCAATCATATTTTGGCTCAGGAGCCGCCTCCAGCTGAGCTAACGCACTGATGTCATTTTATTCCACCTGTGTCTTGTTATATCAAGGAGGGGTGTTTTCCTAACACCTCCCTCACATCAAGAAACACAACAGATTATTAAAATCAACAAATCATAAAACTTAATGAAGACATCATCCCAAGCCTTTGCAGCTGAAGTTTTTAATGAAGCAAAAAGCATGCAATTGTCTGCCAACATAAGGTTCTGGACATGAAACGGCTGCCAGAGGCGTCTTCAGATAGACGTTCTGCAGTATAGATAAACATCCCCGAACCACTCATTAGGCTAATAAAGCCTGGTGGATAACCTTAGGCCTTGGATGGTGGAGCAGCAGTCATTACAACTTTCCACGATCAAAGTTAAGCGGCTGTGCTTAGTGCGAGTTGGAGGGGGAGGCAGAAGAAGCTGACTGCCAGGCTCAGAACAAATGTACAGTCAGCCTAGTAATCAAGAGTTCCCATGCGTGAGACAGTCAACACAGCTGCTTGTGGAACGCAGGGAGGAGAGGATCAATGGCTGGTTAGTGGCAGACTTGTTTGAGTCAGCAAGCTAAGAATCATTAGAATAAATAAAGTTAACCTTACTTTGGTTGTCACTTGCTATGTAAATTGTATATTTGCCCAGTCTCTTTTTTGGCAATTTTATTAATCCGTTGAAAGGTTTGGGGGCGATTGATTATCCAAAGAAAATGTATTTCTAGTGATTCAATTTGTGATGTCTGGAAAAGTCTGGAGTTTTGCACTGTGTATTATTATTATAATGCCCTGCCTTGCCTGAAATGAGGACCATCCCCTCCAACATAAAGGGAAATTATCCAACCTCAGTGGAAAGAAAGCACAGGCATTGTATCACTATTTCTAAGATGTATGTGAAAAAAAGAATTTTGTTACTGAAGGATTATGACCAATAAATGTGCAATGCAATTGACATTTTAGAGTTTAAAAAATAACTTGAAGGAATGCAATGGCCATCACTGAAGTACAAAGGAGTATTAAAAAAAAAATTCTCTAAGATTTCGATAATAAAATCGTAATTTTATGAGGAGAAAAGTCATAATTGTAAGAGAATAAAGTCGTAATTTTACGAGAAAAAAGTCATAATACTAGGAGAATAAAGTCGTAATCTTAAGAGAAAAAAAGTCAGAATATTACGAGAATAAAGTCGTAATCTTACGAGAAAAAAAGTCAGAATATTACAAGAATAAAGTCATAATCTTACGAGAAAAAAAGTCAGAATATTACAAGAATTAAGTCGTAATCTTACAAGAAAAAAAGTCAGACTATTACAAGAATAAAGTCGTAATCTTACAAGAATAAAGTCGTAATCTTACGAGAATTAAGTCGTAATCTTACGAGAAAAAAAGAAGTAATCTTACGAGAAAAAAAGCCATAATCTTACGAGAGAAAAAGTCATAATATTAGGCTATGGTAAGCCTGTATCTTATTTTGAAGGGTAATATCTGAAGAGCAGCCAGTCGCCTGCGCTAAAATGACTCAATTCCCGAGTTATTTTCAAATAATCACTTTTTAGAGTCCTGATAGTTTTGACAAAGTGGTGCTGATGTTCCAAAAGATTAAGTTTTTCATATTTATGAAACCTATACTAATATATTGATATATAGCTGTTTAATGTGCTTGCGCATTACTAGGTAGGAGATCTCGCATGTTCTTGCGAGGTACATGTATGTGATGCTTCCATGCTACCGGGTGTGTTCAATAGATACAGCTCCGGCTCAGGTTGTGTGAAGCCTCCTGTGCAATCATTTACAAGCATAACTTCACAGGATGCTCACTGTGAAGTTGTACTTCACGTTCGTCCTTTTAGTGAAGGCGGCTGCTCTTCTGATATTTAAATATTTTAAGACTTTTTTCTCTTATGACTTTATTCTCGTATTTTTACGACTTCATTCTCATAATATTATGTCTTTTGTCTATTTTTTTTCCTTTAATGTTGCCCTAATACTCCGTCGTACTGAAGTATATCTGTATTTTTGTGCAGCAATTGTATAAAACAGCTGCAATGTTACCTGCTGTAATTTTAGTCAACTTGATTATTTCCCGTAGAAAATACTGACACACGCAGGGCAACATTGATCTCAGTCAACCCCTCACTGCATCAAACAAAAAAAAAAGACAAAAGACTTAATGACCTGGCTTGAACTGATTAGTCCATGGACTGAAATCAGTGTTTACTTCCTCAAGGCTCTAAAAAGGCTTTCAAAGGCTGTGAAGTCTATTAGATGGACAGTGCACGCAGCTGCAGGCAGGAGAAGCCGGGCTGGGCCGCGCTGAAGACTCAAGCCCTGCAGAATCAACAACAGACGCTGTCCATTTTACAAAGCAGCCGCAGCTGCTCGGTTTTAGCTCTTCTTGAAGTTCACCCATGATTATACACACACGCACACACAATGATCACAGATAATAACAGATGAAACCAGGCGAACACACGTAACACAATCAAGCCTTTATACATCTGCATGTACGCATGCATGAAAAGGAGTAGTATAAGAAGCAAACATATTCAGTCACACTGATGTATACAATGTGTAGCTGAATTTATCACACAGCACGGTGTGTTTCCTGCATCTTGACATGACAAGGAAGCCTGTGTGAACAAATAAGTAGGAAGGAAAGTCTGGCGTCCAACCTGCCGAGCCTCTGAACAGAGAGATTTGTTGGCTGACTGACATGGCCCCGAAAGCCTTTCAGCAGGTCAGGGCAGAGCAAACCAGAGAGACAGAGTGAGTGAGAGTGAGAGAGGAACCCGTCTTTGAGTGTGCTTGTGTGTGCGTGTGTGTGTGTTAAGGAAAGTTGCACTGCTTCCTGAGTTTAGATTTATACTTCAAGATATTGGGACACATTGCACACTGAACCTTTGATATATTTGCCACCACAGACTGCTGTAACCACAAATCGAGAGTAAAAATCACCCTTAATTGACGTGTCCACACGAGCAGAATTGCATTCCAAAATTCAACACACAACATCAAGTAATTGTAGTATAACTTCCGGATACAAGCAAATTCTTTTAGGAGTTTGAATCCATCTCAAAAGGTCTGTAAGGGCACTGTGAGCTGTGAGCCGTAGGTAAACACCTTTACCTTGCTCACTGACCCAGTTGTAGCGAGGTGAAGAACAAACATCCTCACCTTTTACCATTGGCTTGTCTGAACTCGCCAGACAGAGGCACAGGGGGAAAGGGAAAGGACTGGGAACGGCTGCTTTAGTTCTCGGTTGCTAACCCTCTCGCATGTTTTTGATGTTAGGCTGCTTGTGATCAAGGGACACTGAATACAGGATACTGACTTCAGTCTGTTAGGTTAGTCTGCACAGTGCTGAGGCATGCGGAGGGCTGGTTTTTATGTTGGCTTTGTGATTAATGCTTTCTTCAAAGGCTGACTGACACAAGAACATTTGCTGTTTTGGGAAAAACCACAGACTGTATAAAAAGATGGACGACATGACAGCTCCCTAAAAGTGAAGCCAAACCCTCTCTATCGCCCCCTGCTGACTGGCTGCAGTATAGGTCATAAAGCCCGCCTCCTCCATGTTAACAGATGGGACATGAGTCAAACTATAAAATCAAAATACACGTCAAATAAATGTTTCTCAAACATGGTTTCTGTCATTATAGTTAGTTCTTATCATGATTTACGTCTTAGTGTTCATTTTTCTGACAAATGTATTTTTAATTAGTTGTTTGATGCTGTAAAAAGGATGATTGACAGCTCTGTTGACAAATACGGCTCCTGCAGCCGATCTGTTCCGGATTAGCAGAGTAGAGGAGGAACGGTGAGAGGAGACGTAACTAAAACAATCCCTACAGTCACTGAAGTTTCCATACCTGTGAACGTTAACCTCAGACCAACACAAAGAAGCTGTTCTGCTGTTAAACACGCGGGCGTGCGGGATCCTTGCTGTTTTTTCAGTTAGTTAAGTGTGTGTTTTGGTTAGCGGAAGTGGCTACGGTCGCTTCACCCGCCGATCTCTACTGCGCAGACTCTGGCTCCATATGACGTCACCATCGCAAGATGGCAGCGCCTATCACGGGGGCTATTTTGGCTTAATTTCCTTACAATGGGAGCAGAGGGAGACGCGTTGTCTATCTATATATACAGTCATTAGGAAAAACCTGGTAATTAAAATATAAAAATATAAAAATAAGAGGTAAGTACCATGCCTTGTATTATATTTTAAGTGGCACACACTGTTCCTACATATCCATTAGATCAATGAATAAATTAAAGTGAATCAAAACCGACGGCTAGAATAACAAAAAAAACTTTTCGCGCTGTGTAAGAATAATTATTTTGAGCGTTTATTAAATTATTTTGTACAAGGGGAGACATGCACGGCTGGACCTGTGGACAAAGCAGTACTCCTGGTGGCATAAAGACTTTGATCTGATGTGGATAATGTGAACAAATACACTGTTAAATATTTGCTGACATTTAAACACAGCTTACATCTTACCTGTATGAAGACAATGGACCATGCCTGCGTCTAGTCATACATCCAGACTCTCAGAATCCTGGCAAACACATGTAAAATCTGTGGAGAAACAGAAAGATGAGCACATGAGAATCACAATGATTACCAAGACTGAGGGCTTGAGCAACTTCAGAGAAAAACAATACAACTGTAGCTAGATTGTTGAAAGCAGAGACTTCTATAAGGGGTGTATTTGTGTATTAAAGTAACAATATTGAATATTTCAGTTACGTGCTCTTGAGTGCCTCCCACTGGCGACAATCTGTTACAGCAAGAGCACTCTTGATTTTCCTGCATTCTTTTTGAGACTGTTTGCCTTCATCTGAGCGTCGTATTTGTTTCTTTTTCTTTGGATTTTCACTTATTGTTGAAGTTGTATCTGTAGTCATCCATCTTTTCTTTGTTTGTTCAGCCATAGTAGATTACTTTTTACTCGCAACACTTGCAGAGAGCGGAAAAGCAGCCGCTTAGCTCCGCCTACCCTCTCTGGCAGACCAACCACTGCTGGGTGATGGAAAACGTGTCACTAACTGGGTGCAGGTTGTGATTTATTTCCATGAATGTCGCCACAGACACCCAGTCTATAATACTGCAAATGCAAAGGCTTTCATCAGTGGGCCATAGGCTCAATCACCATTGTGTTACCTCATTCAGCGATAGATAGAGACTTAACAGACATTTATTTACATGAAAAAGTTCGAGATTGTTACAAATACAATTTTGGAATTTTGTAAACTAGAAGTTACCGAGCCGTACAAAACAAGTGATGGATTTGTTTCAATTAGCAGAGAAAAGAAAAGAATCTGTTCACAAGGTGCTCCAAGGTACACTTAAAAAACAGTGACACCAAAACACACACATATTTCCTGAACCTGCAAGTCTTTTTTTCCTGCCCCTGTATTTAAACACACTGACCCTCCAGCTGAAAGGTCACTCAACTGGCGGCTCCCCTTGCTCTGTTAATAAGGTCTGAGGCGGTCACTTAAGGGTGATGATTACAGACAGTGACGAGACAACTCCCACAGTATAGTGAGCAGTATTGTGCACTCGCAGGAGATGCTGAAGGTGCTAATCTGACGGGCGAGGTGAAGAGGAGATAAGAGGTCGGATAAGAACTCAGAGAATATAAAACACAGCGCTCGACGCCGTTACAGGAAAGTAAAGGTAGCCTTAAAACAAGGTTATGATATGTCCTTTGGTATGTCTAATGGCTCTGCAGAACAGAAGGCCATTCAAACACAACATATGGTCCGCATCACCAATTACCAAGGTGTGCGTGGATAGGGAGAAGATGAAGAGAGTGGTAGCCAGAGAGGGAGTTGAAATATGGACCGAAGTTAAGGGGGGGGGTTTAGCCAATTTAGAGTAACGACCTGGGGTCAGAGGGCCTATTCCATCCAACATAATGGTTCAAAGTTCCACTCAGTTACCTTGCTGTAAGTGAAGACAACCAAGTTAGTCAAACTAAAAACATAAAGTCCTTTACACAGACAAGACGGAGCTGCCGTGAGAGAAACCGCTTCTCAAAAGCTAGCTTCTCCTGTCGCTTGCTCTTCTACTACAATCACTTTTTAATCAATCATTTGTTCCCATTCATTTGTCTGTTGGATATCAAGCTTTTACTATGAGTGCCATGTGTTCTGTGTTACAAGGAAATAAATTAAGTTTGTAAAACTCCAACTCGACAGTTATTCAAGACCATTGTTGTGGCGGCTTGCCTGAAGCAATCAGGGGCTTCATTAAAGCGTAGCACTTGTCTTTGAAGGCCTGTTTTTTATCCTTCAGTTACTGGAAATTACATTGTCTTTGTGTTTAAAGAACATCTTTCTCCTCATATGGGGCATAACATTTATTTCAGTTGTGTTTGATGTGTTCATATTGAGTAAAACGTCCAAAGCAGGAGAACCTGTTTTCATCTGATAGCTTGCTTTGAAAAAATGAAAGTGGCCAACAGCTACTCGCGCTGTAATTGCTGGCGGCGCCTCATGTTGATTCCTTCGTCGACTGAAACATTGGTACCACAGACGAGGCACACTCACTTGCCCTTCACATTCATGAATAAAAACTTGCTTTCCCACTCTAGTATGTTTTCTGCCTTTTCTTGGAGTGGCCATCGTCCAGCATAAATCTGGCTAACAGGCGAAGAGCACTGAATTATTTCGCTTACTAGCGTATAGCATAACTGACCCGACCTCTTGATGGAGGTTGCAGCAACATTGCTGTGATTAGTTAGGTTCAGACGTTGACAAACTTGCCAGGAGCATCACTGTCTTTTATTGACAGTTGATCGGCCTATCCTATTGTTTTGTATTGGAGGGGGCGGGACAGCTGTGTGTTTGATTGAATTGAAGTGGGAAGAGGCTTTCAAGGTGCATTTAATGTCGTCTGATTTTTTTGAACAGAGTCTGTGAGCCTCTTGGCGAGCTACTAAAATCCAGGCTGCGAGCTACCTGTTGGAGACCCCTGGTCTGAAATGTATCATGGTTATAGACATAAACATAAGCCCTAAGTACAGAACAAGGGGTTACGTGCTGCTTGCTGTGGAGGACATTTAAAAGTAGGATCTGTTGGGGTTTGATGAACTTCTTTGTCACTATCCCAGAAAACTTCTTCAGTGATGCTTACAACAAGGGTGAACAATAGTGTCTGAGAGGAGGACGCAGAGTCACCCTTATTAATTTGCAAACAACCATCTGTAGGACAATATCCATCAACCACAGGTCACTCCCGATTGGAAGCATAGCATGCCGCAATCTCTGAGGATTTAAGTTCAGTATTCTCCCTCCCAAAACAGAACTCCCTTCAAATTTATAAGTGTAAAGGTAGAGACACTAAGCTTTAAAAGTAGCACTATTCCAGGAAAGGGCCTGATTAAAAATTCAAGTCATTGGTTTCACAATAATAGGCTTAGCCTAAAGGGAACTACAAATTCCTACCTTTTCACATTTCTGAAAACGTTCCCTTTGAGCCTGTGAAGACACAAACAATCTGTTGATTCAGTGGCAGAATCCTCTCCCCTAAGCCGCTATTTGCTTTAGCGGCGATGACACAAGTAGAGGAATTTGAGCAATGCCTGTGTATCGTAGACTCATTTCCTCTGAAGGGAGAGCATCTCTAGACAGACGAGGCTACGCTGCTCCAGGTCTGCCGGCGTCCTGCAGACATGCACTGGTGTTGCTCTGTCTAAATACAAATACCACATACTATTTTACTTACATATAATCATAACAAGTAGCAAACATATAGTGGCATGTAAACACTTTGAACCAGTCATAAAACTCAATTTTCCAATGATGTCATGAGACTTACAATGGATGAATGCCCCTCACTCATCGCTTGTTTGTTTTGTCACACGCTATCAACGATCTCTCCTATTGAGGATGCCCTAATTACTGCTTTTTTTTCTCCATTATTTTCTAAAAGGTTTTGTGTATGCCTTTAGAATTCAAAAAGGGCTTACAGTCTCGTTCTGCACAAAAGTAAGTCTCTCCCAATTCTAAAGGATCAAAGAAGATTCATAACTGCGCCCCTTTCAAGTAGAAAATGAAAAGCGTGAAAGGAAAGAGCGCGCTCGCTCTGCGATGGGATCAGCTCATACTCGAGCAGCCTTGAGAAAACTTTGCTTGTTAAACGGGGGATCAATGCCAAAAATTATTGTGGCGCTTTGCCTTTTTGTTCTTAAACTCCCTTTCACTCTGCCCTCCGTAACACTTTCCACTGGTGGGTCAATGATACTACATGAATTCACAACACAAAGCTAGCAAAATGCTATGTGTAGTTTACGGTAATTTGAAGGTTGCCCTTGCACTCCAAAAAAAGATGAAAGGAGGCCGTGTGAGCAGATAAGCAATCTTTGTACATTCTGGATGCCAGCCAAGAAGCGTCCACCCACTCCTCCCTCCACCTGTGTCGTTTTTCAGCTGTTCGATTTAATGCCAGATATGCAAATTGCTTTTGAAAGTCACCCAGGAGCTCATACGAGTCCGTTTTTTAAAAGGCAACAGGAAAAAAAATTAAGCCTGTATCAGATGACACGGGGATATCAACATAGGAAATCTCAAGCGATGAAAGCAGTGGCATATGAAAGGAGGCGAAAAGAGCAACTGAAAGCCCAGAACAGGCTACGGTAACGTGGGCTTAAAAATCAAATGATCACAGGGTGAGGTAGTCGGGGTTAAACGGGATGAATGAATTATAAAATCAAGTCAGCTCTTTGTTAATCCAATTAAAAAAAGTATCAGTCACCTTCCTTTAGACGTACTTTGACCAGAGTCTTAGGGGGGAAAACACAGATGTATACCCACATGCACAGGCAAGTGCTCTTCCACCCACATACACTCCTGTCACCTCATTCTTTTGTTTGTGGATCACTCCCCCCAGTCCTACAGAAACATCTAACCAAACACAGACAGGAACAAGCTGGTAGAAACAGCAGTTCACAAAACACATTTTTCCTTTTTTTTTTTTCTTATTGGTTTCACGCTCAGGGGACAGGAAATTCATTTACGACATAATATTTGTTCAGTTACAAAAAGAAAAAAGAAAAAAAAAACATCCTCAAAAAAAGCGAGATAATTTCTTTTTTTTTACAAAAAACAAAGCAAAACAAACAAAAAAAAGTGTAAATTAAGGCCATTTATGTCCATACACAAACACCATAAAAACACTCCTATACCCTAAAAAAAAATTGTTGCCATGAATCACCATAAAATGCTTTTGACCAGCAGGGTCATTAGGATCATTTCCAGGTCGACTGTGATTATAAAAGGGAACACTGCCTGCACGTATGAGCAGCTTTTTAAACCTGACTTTTGTGTGAACGCACATTTTAACCATACTGTAAAAACAATGAGTCACAGTAACTGTCAGTTTAACTAGCAGTTAGCTCAAATGTTGTGATAACTTAATTTTTTGTGTTCATGTCATCTTTAAAATGATTCAGTTCAAATTAGGAGTCAAAAAGGATTAACCTAGCAATAAAGTTACCTAAATATAAACACATACATACTAACAATGCAACTTAAGCATGTGCTCTATTTAATGATGACTTGTACTGAGCTTTTAGTAGAAAAGTCCCACCAAATTAGCCTTGGCTAGAAACCCTATGTGCAATACAAATGTCTCATGTTACTGTAATCTGTCACAATGTCTTCTTTGTCCCTGACAAATAAGCTAATAAATAAATAAATAAACATAATCAAGTTGATATAATTTGAAGTGGCGGTTAGTGTCGTTGCCTCACAGCTAGTAGGTTAGCGGTTCGCACCCTGGTGTGGCCATAAGTGAATTTGAAAGACTGTGATGACAAAACAACTACATTGTAGTTTCAAGTTAAGTAAACTAAAGGATAACAAGTTAATTTAACTGGGAAAGTCAACTTAAAATTTTAAGGCAGCCTGGACACCAAGTTTTTTAACTCACTTTTTTTTTTTTTACACTACATGCTTTATGAATAAATAAGACCCCTGGTTCTTAAGAAACGTAGATCGGCCTAAAAGATCAGAAACATCTCAACTTGAGGCCGAAGCAACAAACAAGAATCAACCATTAACATTAAAAGCTATTTTTTTTCCTCAAAGCTAATGTAGACTCTGTAAGGTCGGGAAGGTTCTTCCATGTGTCCTGAGGAGAAACAGTCGGGAAGATTCCTTTTTCGTTTGTATTTCTCTTTTCCAGTGAAATGACAAATGGGCAACGGGGCAGGCCGGAGCACACAAGCCGGCAGCCTTGCAGCTGTCTCTGTGTGCCTTAGTACCGTCACTGTTTGTATTCCCAGGAGAGGCGGACAAAGCGCTTCCAGGTCACCCTCTAGCCTGCCTTCTCATTACCAAAGGTCACCCTGCTGGAACACAACACTGACCTCTCATGCCAGAGGTTACTTAGTGAAAAGGAGGATGAGGATGGCGGGATGAGGAGGAAAAAAAGCTCTAAAATAAAGTTTTCCTATTATCACTCCTTCCTATTTCCAGGTTAAGTGTTTAGCATATGGCACGGGCTGGGGTATAGATGACATTGCTCTTAGATCACAGCAAGCTCATTAGCTCTGGCCTGCTGTTGCATTCACTCAAACTAGACCAAAGACGTGATTTGGTGGAAATTCAAAGAGGGTGGAGGTGGGAGGGGGGTTGGGGGAACAGATATGTTTCCTTGGATAAGGCAGAGCCTAATAATGACTTCCTGTATTTAGCCTGGAAAACAAAACAGAGAGGCACCACGGACAATGGTGCAAACACAAGCGCTATCCAAGAGTGCTGTAATGCCTTCCATGCAATGTAATCCATCTCTCAGGTTATGTACAATAGACATGAGTATGGTGGGGCTGGGTGTATGTTGTGGGGTTTCAACATCTGGATCTTGTAATACATGCCTCTGGAGTTTCTGACAGTCCCCCTTTCTCTCTCTCTCTCTCTCCCTCAATTGAGCAACAACCCCCTCCCGGTCCATCCGCAACGCTCCTTCCCCCCTTCTTGTTTGCGTCCTCCTTCCCTTTCCTTCATCCTCCATCCTTCGTCCTTCTCAAACAGGACCATGTGAAAACTTCCAATTACCAGAAACAAGAGCGTTGGAGGTGAACTTGGAATATGCAAAGCAGAGGAGCTCTTAACAAGGGCCATACAGAAACGTGATTGAATGCGTCAGCAGGTCGTAAAAGGCCCCCTCAAGATCAATGTAATTATGAAAGCTTTACGTGAAGGACTTTCCGGACTGGGGAGTGACCGGCATTAGGAGGAGGAGGGCGCTGCTTGCATTATGTTCCACCAACAGAGCCCCTTTTGAGCCAACAAGCGGAGAATAAGCAAGGTCTTCCAGCTGCCTTCCATCAGCAGCTATAATGGACGAAAGAAAAGAAAGACGGGACCAAAGAAAGAGGTTTTTAACACCTGCAGCAGGGTGCCAGCAAACATTCCTTGGTCCTCCGGCCCCTTGGTGATGCACTCTATAAATCCTTGTGATTAGCTACAGTAGCGGGCCTAAGTGCCACTTAAATATAACCCCAAAGGGGAAGTTGTTGTGACCTCTAAGCTTTGGAAGTTTGATTTACGCCCAAGTGATTTCTTACAAAAACAAAACTATTTCTGTTTCTCTAATAAGAGAGGATGTAAGGAGGAAGGGTGTGATGGAAGGGCATGAGAAGGAGACATGAGTGTGACTGCAGGTTTTCAATAACAAGCCAGGATTTCAAGAGAGTCAGGAGAAAGAACTCCCTGTCAAGTTTAGCTAATGCTAATACCAAACAAGACACAGATGTCTTATATTGGAGCCAAAGCTTCTCCCGCTGCACAGCACCTCCGAAAAGGTGACGGCAGTTATGGGGGAGGGGGTGTGAGTTGTTGTAAATTAGGCTCAAAGCTACGTCACTGAAAAATCCACCGATCCAAAATACGCTTGTAATCACAACATTAAGTTGAACTACAGTTGGTAAATATATGAGCATGCGACTGACCCCAGAGACACAAACTACACAAATCACAATTAAGTTCACCGAATAAAGCAGCAGCCCTGACTGCGGAGCATCCAGATGTCCTGCTCATGGTAACAGAAGGGATGGCACAGCGCAGGTCTGACCTAGCTGACATAGACCAGACCCAACTGCACCTTTGATTTGTAAGAGAGCCAACAGTATTTCTACGTCCATTCTGTCAAATGGATTATACACCAGCTTTAGTAACAGAATACTACTACTGCTAGACTCTTGTGAGAAACATTTGTTTTGCTCAGATCACACCAGGTGGCATTTGTGGAGCAGAGGACTTCTCTGGACAATGGCAGTGAACAAAATGTACTCAAACTTTGCCCAGCCTCAGAACAACACTCTCTCCAAACACCAATCCAAAGGTAATCCCTATGACCACTGACAGGTGAAGTGAATGACGTTGATTATCTCGTTTTAATGGGTGGGATATGTTAAGCAGCCAGTGAACATTTTGTCCTTAAAGTTGATATATTGGAAGCAGGAAAAATAGGCAAGCGTAAGGATGTGAGTGACTTTGACAAGGGCCAAACTGTCATGACCAGCTCCAAACCTGCAGCTCTTGTGGGGTGGTCCCGCTCTGCAGTGGTCAGTACCGACCAAAAAGTGGTGCAAAGAAGGAAAACTGGTGAATTGGTGACAGGGTCATGATCGGGCAAGGCTCATTGATGTACGTGGGGAGCGAAGTCTGGCCCGTGTGGTCTGATCCAACAGAAGAGCTATTGCTGGTAATACTGGTTCGGATAGAAAGTTTGCATTGCACAGAGCATTGCAGTTTGTTGAGTATGGGGCCACGTAGCTGCAGACTGGTCAAGGTGCCCATGTTGACCCCTGTCCACCACTGAAAGTGCCTACAAGGGGCACATGAGCATCAGAACTGGACCACGGAGCAATGGAAGAAGGTGGCCTGGTCTGATGAATTTTTTCTTTTACATCATGTGGATGAACCTGCGGACGACATGGCACCAGGGTGCACTATGGGAAGAAAGCGAGCCGGCGGAGGCAGTGTGATGCTTTGGGCAATGATCTGCTGGGAAACCTGGGGTCCTGCCCTTCATGTGGAATGGCACCTACCTAACAAGTAAAAGTACAACCCTTCATGTAAACAGTAATCCCTAATGAAAGTGGCCTCTTTCAGCAGGATAATAGGCCCTGCCACACTGCAAACATGGCTCAGGAATGGTTTGAGGAACACAACAACAAATTCAAGGTGTTGACTTGGCCTCCAAATTCCCCAGATCTCAATCCAATCGGGCATCCGTGGGATGTACTGGACAAACAAGTCCGATCCATGGAGGCCGCACCTCGTCTTGGTGCCAGATTCCCCAGCACACCTTCAGAGGTCTAGTGGAGTCCATGCCTCGACGGGTCAGGGCTGTTTTGGCGGTAAAAGGGGGACCTAAATGATATTAGGCAGGTGGTCATCATGTTACGGCTGATTGGTATGTTTTAATAATGTTTTTATGTACAAGTGTGCATTTGTTTGTGTAGTGCCAAGATTTTTTTTTCATGTCTAGAAAACTTCAGAAAGAGGCAGAAAGGGAAGGAAGGGGAGACAAAGAGAGGAAGGGAGGCATGTTGCACTGGGCGGCTGGGCAGAATTTGGCTCAGGCTACTACAAGGTAATCTTCAAATGACAAGTAAGAAATGGATTAGGTTGACTATCTGTCACAGCCCTCCCCGTATCTATTTCTTCTCCACTCCATCTGTACCAATCCATCTACCTCAGCCTGTACTGTGACCTAAACAACAGGCCCTTCAGGGTCTTGGGCCAGGTCCAAGATTGCTCTCTTTCTCCCTCCCTTCCTTCCTTCACCCCGTTAAACCCTCTCTGGTTTGTGTCAGTCTAATGAACAGTATTTTAATTGTTCTACAGCAAGAAAGCAGATGGGACCCTGGAACTATTAACAGCATACAGGAAGAGAAAATGAAGGAGGGAAGAGGGCAGTTGGGTTGAAAAGAGAGAGGACGAAGAATGTCTCTCTGGCCGCAAGCCCAAGATATGCCTTACATTTGCACATTTTTCCAATTTATCTCTTATTGAATTAAGTTTACAGACTCCTGGATGCCTTTCAGGAGAATATAACAGAGAAACAACAGAAGGACAGAGTGAGAGAGAGATACATGTATCACATTTTGTTGGCCTGCTCTGAAGATGCAACTGCACTGACGCAAGACTTAATCTCCACGCTTCATGATACAATGACCATCTACAGAGCTAAACTCCAGCTAGTAGGATTGATCGATTGATTATTATTTAAGTCAAACTATCAATACAAGACTATTCATTTTCTTTTAAAAGTAAATGTCCTGCATTCAGATGTTTACTGAGGTTATCCGAACACTAGCGAGTTCAACAAGTGGTCTGACAAGAAATGTTGCTTCATCTTATGGATCCTATTCAGCTTCTCCAGACACAGTTGTTTTACATGGTTGGATTTAGCCATGTAGACAAGGTAGTTTATTCATTAGGGAATGGATTATTAATGAGGTTTCGATGTAAAAGTTCCAAAATAATGTTACTAACGTAACTCTTATATACCCATGGCTGAATATAGTTTGCGAGACCTTGAGACGATCGACCGCAGACACACGCAGGGCCAAGTGGTGACGTGTTCAGATTCAGACAATTAGCAAAACTGCAACATAGACATACTCCATTACAAGTCAAAGTTTTCTTGTTCAATTACTTGTATTATAAAAGAAATGTTTTCATTATCATGTTATCTAACCTAAAATACTGCAAGTTGTTTAATCTGTAAATGTTGCCTCATACGCTGCCTGGCCCAAAAATAGTCACCACCTGGATTTAACTAAGCAAATAGGTAAGAGCCTTCCATTGGAAATTACTGCAGTGATTCATATGTTTCAGATTGCAACAAGTTATTTAACCCTAGCTGATGCGGTGAGTAGCTTCTCATTCCTTAAACAACCGTGTCAGAAGACACAACGTGGTCGTGGAAAAGATGCGACTCTGTTTCAGGAGGGTCAAATTGTTGTCCTGCATCAAGCAAAGAAAACAACTAAGGAGATGCTGAAGCTACTAAAACTGGGTTAAGAACTGTTCAACGCATTATTAAAACCTGGAAGGATAGTGGTGAACCATCATCTTAAAGGAAGAAATGTTGAATGTTGAAGTAAGAGCATTTCCACAGGCACAATGCGAAGAGGACTCAAGGGATTGGGACTAAACAGCTGTGTAGCTTTAAGAAAACAACTCATCAGTGAGGCTGTTCGGAAGAAAGGGCTTCAATTTGCTAGGGAGCATAAAGATTGGACTCTGGATCAATGGAAAAAGGTCATGTGGTCTGATGAGTCCAGAGTTCCAGAGCAATGGGCGCATCAAGGTAAGAAGAGAGGCGGATGAGATGATGCACCTACTGTACACGCCTGTGGGGGCAGGGTTATGATCTGGGGTTGCTTCAGTTGGTCAGGTCGAGGTTCAGCAACGTCATGTGCCCAAAAAATGAGCTCGGCTGACAACGTGAACGACCAGGTTTTTCCATCAATGGATTTTTCTCTTCCCTGGTGGCACGAGCATATTCCAAGATTCATCGGGCTCAGATTGTGAAAGAGCGGATCAGGGAGCATCATTTTCACATATGGATTGGCCACCACAGAGTCCAGACCTTAACCCCATTGAGCAACTGTGGGATGTGCTGGAGAAGACTTTACGCAGCGGCCCGACTCTCCCGTCAAGATCTTGGCAAAAAATGTATGCAACTCTGGACGGAAATAAATGTTGTGATGTTGCAGAAGCTTATCAAAACGATGCAACGGCGAATGCGTGCCGTAATCAGAGCTAAAGGCGGTCCAACGAAATATTAGAGTGTGCGACTTCTATTCTGGGCCAGGCAGTGTATTTTAAACCCCCTTTTAGTTATAGAGTTAAAGTTTCTTCCCGGGGGAGCTCATTAACTCTATGCAAGTACATTTTGTTGCCATTCTTGATAAAAGACGCCAGCAGCGGAAAAACGTCTGTAAACTTCAGTACAACTTCTGTAACCCGTCTGTAGGGGTTTGGATATGCCTGTTCTCCATCTGTGATCATTAAGGTTCAGTTTTCCGTCCATGCTGCCTCTTGGGTCCGTCGCAGGGCACATTGTCAGGTATAACGGGTCTCAGCAGTGTCAGAAAATTGAACCGAGGGACTCAGAGCAAAGGATTCAGTCCCAATAATGCAGACATTGTGAGAACACATTAGGTACGTTTCATAGTGAAGGTCAGTCGGGTAGTGACATTTTCAGAACAAAGAGACTTTGAGAAAAATAGAAATGTCAGAATATCGGCTCTGCAGACTCCAAAACACTATGTCACAGTGCTTCTGCGTCCAATGAAATGAAAGGGCACAGGGGGCTCTCTGATGTTTTAAATTCCTGATCTTCACACATTTCCATGTTCAGTATTTGCTGATTTGGAGGATACATACACAGAACACACTATTCTTTTTTATTTCACCTGCATAAATTGAATAACTCTGTTAGCTTGTGAACTGCATCTACAAAGTGAGCAGACTGGACCAGTTAGGGGCTTGTCAGAAATGATTAGGCGGGGAAGCCGGGTTTAGCTCAGCGGTTAAATCCGGGGCCCACTTTCAGAGGCCATATTCCTCCCGGGCTCCCTGCCCTCGGCCCCCTGCCGCGTGTCATCCTCCGTTCTCTCTTCCCCTGTTCCCAACACTATCCACTGTCCTCTCTATAAATAATATCGTCAGAAAGAAGAATAAATGATTAGGCGGTGTGGTGAAATTTGTTGTCAAGTAAGTAGCTGTGTTCTGCACTGTTCCTGTTGTGGTGTTGTTTGTTTGTTTTTTAAAGCCCAGTAGAAAACCAAGCTGTACTCCATCCACAGTTGTCCATTAATATATTCATCGTCTCACTGACGGGACTTAATTTGAACTTAACATGCCAACATTCACTAAACTCTCAATGCAGGCAGTAAAATGTGTCACCACTTCAGCAGGACTGAACTCGTCGTTTTTGTTGTGTTTTGTTTTCCTCTTTCTGATGTGTGATTTCAACTGTATACATTTGTTCAGGAGGTTACTTCTTTCATGAATAAAGAAAAAACAAGTAGTTTAATGCCGTTAACTTGATCATACTTTTGAAAACTGATTGGCTGCGTTAAGTGATGCGACAGAGTCTGCTGGCAATCAGAGGCAAATGTTGAGAGCCCCTGAGACTCGGTGGCGAGTTACACATGCCATGTGTCCAGCATCGCTCAACATTAGCTCCGACTGGTTCCTAAGGGGGCGAACCCTTTCAAGCATTCAGCACTAATGGAATGACTTCAGAGCACCTTTACTATATCCGCTCTGTGGTGAGAAACAGGAAGAGGGTGGTAGTCTAAGGAAGAGACTGACATGGAACAGAGAACAGAGCTAGCAGAGATGTTAGTGATCTTATGCATGACATACTCACATCTTATGCACAAAGACTGTTTATGTAAACTCTCTGCGTCCATCTTTTGTCAATTTTTCAATCCAAAGTGAAGGTTATGGCGTCCTGCACCTCCCACAATAATTACATTCTGCTAATTCAATAGCTATCCACCCTTTTTAATCAGATCTCTTACTGTCCAGGCTGAACATGACTGACAGTGAGATTCCATCAAGCTGAGATATTTGAGAGAGGAACAGAACGCCCCCTATAAAGTAGATTGTTTGGCTTGTTTGAGTAATTAAGTAGCTCTACTTTCATCTTACAATGACACATCAATGATTGACTTGCTTGTTTGCAATCTACCATTAAAAACACTGTGGATTCGAATCGATTCTCATTTAAATTACCCAATATCGATTAATAAATCCCGGGATCGATCTTTAAAAATATGTGTAGAAGCGTGTCTGATCACTCACGTTTCTGAGCGCTCCTGAACGCAGCACGACTCAGTGCATCCCCCTGAAACACGGCAGTGAGGGAGACATGCCCGGACTTGTTTACTGCACCTACTACGGAGACATCAGTGATCTCTTTTTTATCGTGTGTGCGTCCATGAATATGTAAGTTAGTTTTGCACTGATGTTCATGTTACTCTCTGTAAGCGTCGGCTTTGGTCGGGAGTGTATTTTCGGCATGTTGTACAGTATGCCTTTCCCCAACACTCTTAGTCTCGTGTGGTTTTGTTCTCAAATCTCGCGCAAGTTGAAGCCCAGTTTGTTTAATCAAAACCATGAGCCAGATGTTCAGACTAAATTTTGAAACTGGAAAAAAGTTCATAAGCTGTTATAGTTAATATTGTGTTGACTGCTGCGTTTTTCATGTTAAATAAAAAGTCCATGATGTAACTTCTTTGGAGTCAATTCTTATTGTAAACATTAAACATTTTGATAATGCACCAGGTTAGAGGTGCACTGATATTGTAACGGAAATACCCCGAACAAAAATCAATATTTAATCGAATCAGATCTGAAATCGAAACGAATCAAATTGAGAAATCTTTATCGACACCCAGCCTTAATGTGGATTGCACACCTTCGTGCAGTTTGCTCTCTGTGCTTTGTCCCCCTCATGAGCACCTTGAGAGTAACAGTACAGGCTGCGTTATTCACTAAACTCCACACCCTGTGATGGCAACGTCACCCCTCTGTTGCCTCAACAGGCTGTCCATTTATTAAAACCTTAAGCTCCCTTTTGCATAGCAAAATGAGCCCCAGACTGGGAGGCATATGAGCCAAATATGACTGGACAAGGCCCCGTAGCTCCAGGGTCAGGCCGCAGCAAGGAACATGCGTCCCTGGGAGGGAAGGCCTTGTTGCTCCCTCAGCCAGTCAACATTATCCAGTTTGTTCAACAAATCCTAATGAGGCTGCTCTCTGCGGGGGGAACCAGGGCCTGTCTGTGGGGATTTGTCTGAAGAGCTAAACAACCAAGGAAAGATGCAGTGAAGCAACCATTGGCCTTCACCCTCACTCTCTGACTCACACAAACCAAGACCGATGTGGTGAGGGAAGCCAAACAGTGTTCTGCAAGCTGAGGCCTGGCGAGGGATTAAAAACTTGTCCACTCAAAAAAAAAATCAGCCCAAAAATATTGAAAGAGGCCGAAAGTTAAGAAGTCCAGGGTTTGGGCAGTTGTGCGTCTTTAACAACAAAAAGCCTACGCATTGTAATGTACACAAAAGAACCTCAGTAAACCTATTATTAAAAAAAAAAGACCACTTCTCACAAAAATATTGGTCATAAATGCCAAAACAAAACACAGCAAAGTTTCCATCTGTGGTTGATATTCCCACAAACTCAAGTCAGACCAAAAGAACTCACAGAAGAGAAAGCAGGGCGGAAAAAGGTCGCTGTTTGAAGACATTCCCATGTTTCTGATCTGTTGTTGGGGTCAGTCCACCTGAACCACATTCATTCATTCCCCCTTTCTGTGCCTCTTCCTTTCTGTGAAGGAGAACTGTGAAGGAAATGCTTTGTAGCAAAGCTCAGTTTAAAAGTCATATAGCCATATATTACAATGATACACTCTGACAACTCTATTGAACACAGTGCATTTTTTTCAGAGGGGGGTGGAATAAAATAGTGGCACTAATACGCAACACCTGTTCCTTTTCAGCATCCGTCAGTATATCAAATATACAAACAGTGACAGCTGTGGTGCAGGCAGTGATATGGCAAGCCTCTGGGCCTGTGTGATGCAAAAGACAGAGAGACGGGAGTGTTTTCTCAGAGCACTTCTTCCCACACAGGGTCCTGTTCAGGTCAAATAGCTGAAAGCAAAGTCGGTGGCCAAAGCCTGTAACATTTCACATGTGCCTTTTAAGGAACACGAGGCGCTAAGGATTTCTTTAATCTAAAGCCCGGGAACCAAAAGGGAAAGGGCCTATCAGGCCGCCTGTTTTCAATTACGAGGTCCATAAAGACCGAGATAGGAGTTGATGTGATGGATGGGCTGCGAGATGCCATGATAGGAGCCATGCCTCTGTCTGCTGAGGCTCAAGTTTGCCTGGTGGGATCGTCCACATGCCAGAGACGCACCCAAGACTTAAGTCCGGCTACAATCAAAGAATCCATTGATCTATCCTTTTGTCAGGGGTTTCATCGGAAGCTATTTAAAGTGTTTGGTTTGAGCACAAAGTATTGACTGTATAATAACCCTTTCCCACCTCAATTTAGTGTGTTGACGCAGGTTTTTTTAGACATGGGAAGACCTGCTTATGGATTGTCTCTGTTCCCATTGTCAGTGAAGTATACTCTGTCGGTCTCTTTTCTGCTGCGTCACCAACGTCACAAATGAGCCTGAAACAGGGTTAGTAAACAGCGAAGATGTTGCGGTGGTTAGGTCTTTATTGTATCTATTACTCATTCAGTCTGTTCATCAAACTCGGTGCCGACAAATTTGGAACGATGTTTGAGCGCTGCTCGGACAGAGACGGGCGGAATTCGTCGGAGAGGGGGCGGAGATTAGCGTGTCAACACGGGTTTTGTGTTCCCATCAATGGCGATGGGAGCCGAGGCGATAATTACCCAGGTCTGAATGCCGATTGTAAAAAGCGGGATGTTAGCTGTTTTTTTGACCAGTAGGAAACGGTCTTCAAACAAGGACAGCCTTTAAAATATCCTGTCAAAGAGATCATCGTAACTGATTTACAACAATTTCAGAGAAGAGAAAATACTGTACGTAAACAACATTAAGACGACACATGCTAGCAGCTCTGTGAGGTCGTGCTGGCTTTGAGCTAAACCCAACTCTAGGGCTGGGCAATATGAAAAAAAGTCCTATATCACGATATAGGAGTTTTCATATCTCGATAACGACATATATCACGATATAGATTGTTTGCTGGTAATTATAAAACAATTAGTCTATCTGAAATAACCACAGGGTAAAGCCTATTTTTGGATAATGCTGTGTGAATTAAATACTAATATTCTTATTTTATTGAGAACTTTTAAACTTTACAATTTAAAGTAAATTTAAGGATGAAAGATACATTAAATATAGCCCTAGCCTTCAATATGAAAATGTAATGTATCGATCTCTGACAGCAATATTAACATCTCTCTGTGTGGAGAATGTCAAAGGCATGGAAAGTAACATGAGTTAAAGTTAAAGTAAAAGCCCGATTGAGCTTTCTGACTCCCCTCGTTTGTTCACAACGCTTTTATTTTAAGTGTTTCCTTTAAGTGTTTTTTTTTTTACTTTATTGACATCTATAGGAAGTTGTTTGGTAGATAAAGTCACTCACAAATTAATCAATTTTCTTTGAAATAAAACGTAGTCATAAGTCTCACGTATGGCAAACAACCAGGTTACCTGTATTAATTATTATTTACAGTTGAGCAGACGCCCCTTCATTCTTTCCTGTATATAATAAATCTAAATTACTTTTATAAAGCGAATATTCATATTCAAATCACAATAGAGACGAAATAGAAAAACACACATGATAGACATTTTCATATCGTTTTGATGAGATATATCAACATGTCGTCCAGCCCGAATCTCAACTGATGTATAAGTACAATATTTTTGTCAAACCGCAGATTACATACTTTGCTCATTTAAAAGGCAGTTTCCATTTCAACATTTTAACTCCTTTTGTTTTTACAAAACATAGCCTAATGTGAAAAAAAAATGTAGAAAAAACTTGGAGAAAGTCTTCTGAAAGAAGCAGGCAGTTGTTCCAAGAAAAAGACTGGCTGGAAAACATAATAATTTAGCTGCTAAAGAGCTGCTGGAGACCAAACACAGAGCTGAAAAATGGACTCACTTCTGCACAAATATCAATGAATAAAACTTCAGCATGTCCACTTCTCAGACTGTTCTCCCATAAATTGGAAATGTTTATCCCAGGTTGGATTTCATCCCAACTGAAAGCAAAATATCCATCTCAGAGTAATCTAAATCAATGTCCCTGGCAGGCATGATAGTTAGGGGCTTTGTCTCCTCAGAGCTGGGAGAACATCTCTTTTTCAGACATCTTAGTAGATCCAGCCAACCGGCCTGTCAGCACCAGGAGACACAAATCCATACTGTGTAGCAGTTTGAAGTCTGTACAAAGGCAGACGGAGATTAGGCATGCTGGTGCCACGGGGTGCCACAAGATCCACCAGCGTCTCCATCCTTCAGCTCGACATCAAAGAACACAGGGCAACAGTTTGAATTATAGACAGCAAATGTTCAGTCATGCCTGCGGTGGCAACCATCTCCCTTCCTGATTACCCCTTGTGCCAGCCCGAGGAGGATAGGCACAGGAGGGTAGGGCTGGGTTTTTAAAAAATCGATTCTCGATTCTATTTTCGATGAAGTAATCTCGACATTGATCTTTAAAAATATGTATAAAAATGTGTCTGATCACTCACTTTTCTGAGCTCTCCTGAACGCAGCACAACTCAGCCGAACTACAGCGGTGAGGGCGACATGCCCGGACTTGTTTACTGCACCTACTACGGAGACATCAATGATCGCCGACGGACTCTTTTTATCGTGTTTGCGTCCATGAATATGTAAGTTAGTTTTGCACTGATGTTCATGTTACACTGTTTCAGCATGTTGTACAATATGCCTTTTCCTATAACTCTTAGTCTCGTGTGGTTTTGTTCTCAAATCTCGCGCAAGTTGAGGCCCGGTTCGTTTAATCAAAACCATTAGCCAGATGTTCAGACTAAAAATCTGAAACTGAAAAAAAAAAGTTCATAAGCTGTTTAATTCATAAAATTGTTCATGTTGTTCTGACTGCTGTGCGTTTGTCATGTTAAATAAAAAGTACATGATGTAACTTCTTTGAAGTCAGTTATTACTGTAAACATTAAAAATTATGATAATGTAGCAGGTTAGAGGTGCGTTGATATTGTAACTAAAATACCCCTAACAAAAATCGATATCAAATCGAATCGGATCGAAAGTTGAATCGAATCGGGACCTTGTGAATTGGAATCGAAGTGAGATATCCTTATCAATACCCAGCCCTACAGGAGACAACTCACAGCGATGCCAGATACATTTATAATGCCTAATAATACATAACTGCACATCAGTAACAGGTCTCACGGTCATCCAAATATGACTCCAGTTTGAGTGGACAATTTATAGTGGAACTATGATTTTAGATTGAAACAGAGCCAGATCAGTTTAACAGCATCTGTCCACCTGTCACCCTCCTCTGTCTCTGTATGTACACTCCTTATCTTACCGGTATACAAGTTAAAGCAGGAAATTAAACTAGACCGCTAGTGCTCCTGTTTGGCTTTGAACAGGTTAAGCTTTTCAAACAGGTCCATCATAAATTGTCTCTTTTTCTAACCCTAACAAAAAAAACCAACATTGTGCTGCTCTCAGACTTCTCTACTCGCCCTTTGTAGGGGGAATATTTATCTCCATGATTTACAAAGGGTTACATTCAGGAAAAATTACAGCACATTATCAGCAGACAGAGCAAAAACATTTCAGACCAGGCTTTTTAAGTGCAGTTACAAAAAAATCTGATTTATTCTGAGGCACTTGAGATGAATGATAAATGGGCCCTTATATGGCAATTTTCTAGTCTTTGATCAGTCAAAGCTCTTTAAACTGCATGCCATTCACACACATTCATACACCAAAATCAGAGGCTTACCAGGTTTAATCTAATGTTCACCCAATCAGTCACACAGGCAATTTGGGGCTCAGTATCTTGCTGAAGGCCATTTTAAGTAGCGGCCCATCGATAAGGTCGATCCATTGCTTAGCGGACATCCTGCCCGACTGGTGTCGTCAGCAAGTATTTATGGTGGTAACAACAGCAAAAGAAAACAAATTCTGATTTAGAAACAGAACGGCTAGCTTACAGAGAGACAACGCTACAGAAAAACTTGCCCAGATGGAGTTGGACCAAAAAATGACAGAGAAAGCAGCTGTTAAAGCCAGCTGTTTGAGCCAGTTGTTCATGGGGGTTAGGAGCTAGGATGGAGTGATTCAGAAAAACTTAGGAAAGGGTTGGAGAGTGGGAGAGGATAGATAAACCGAGCTGACAGAGACAATGAAAGTTGACAGGGAGGGACTTTCGGTTTGTGTTTGGCGCCCCCTGTGGACAAAGTCGTACCTCTTGTCTCTTTGCTGATTTTGTCCTGTACATGCATAAGTGGTTTTTAACACATAATCTGACCCTGCTTTCTTTAACAGTCATATGTATCACTTCAAATCTCTGCCCTGGAAAATGTAAACAAAGGCAGCGTGCAGCTAATCACTTCATCTGACACCTACCCCCTGTTAGCAGTTTCAGACATTAAAAATAACTATATAGAAATAATCAATGTTGTCGCTGATGGTCTGGTTTGCTTTTGTAGCTCATATAGAGTCATCAGAATTAATTTCAGTCTGTTTCATAACCAGTGAAAAACTCCTCACAGGAGCTTTAATGTAACATTAAGCCTTGCATGTTGGCATTTAGGCAACTTGCATGGGCTTTGCAGATACGACTTTTTATCTATATTATTATATATTACTTGCCTCTACATTTTATGAATGCAGGTAACGTATTGAACGTCAATCAGGAAATCACAACAAAGAAAAGCCTCTGTACAGAATTAGCTTGGATAGGACTGCCCCCTAGTGGCCTTATACGGAATATATTGCCACTGCAAGAAGGTCACACGGGAAGGAGGAAAGCCAGGCTTCAGGGATGACAGTATAAATGTATATGACAAAAAGGTTTGAAGGACGTTGAACCTGTACTTATACTTACTGTAAGTTCTTTAGATGAGCTCTGCGTCTGTATTTCCTTGTTTCTCACGGCAATATGTTGACCTCACCTGGCAGCTTCCAAGAACGTCTGATAAGAAAAAAGCACTGTCAAAACACTGAACAGATTGAGCAACATTTCCGAGCAAATGACGCATCACTCTCACGAAACTGCAGACCAAAAGAAACAAACATTTAACACAGTTGTTGTAAAAACAAGGCGGCAACACATCAGGTCACTGGGCTCCACACTCATAGCTTTCCTCACCGTGCACCATTATATTGATTCTTTAGGCAACAATACAATATATGATGATTTCACAAAGTCAGTCGTGACACAATTTTAATCTGATTTAATTCAATATGTGCCCAATACTTACTAGTATCCTGTTTAATAAGGTAATGGGTTCTGGCAAATAAAAGTCCTAACACTTGTTACCAGAGGATTGTGAACAAAAGTCGTACCTTTCCATGATACTGCCGTGTTGAGCTCAAATAATTTCCTTATGTCCAACCCGCTAACACAGGGCTGTTTGCCTTTCATTTTCCATTCATGTTTCTCAACTATTTGGCCCTGAGAGCCGCTGGTCACGTTCATATGCTGTTAAGAAGCTATAGGAAGAGGATTAGTTCACAAATGCTCGTGAGAGAAACACTCACAACAAACTAATGACTCGGGGCATATGTGCATGTTATTGACATTCGTTCTATATTTTTTCCAGAAATTAGTCATTATTCATTCTTTTAATGATAATCTGAAGCTTACCTGACTGCTCACTACCATGATTTTTTATGGGATAGGGATTTGTCTGATGCCGCTTTACATTAATGTTATAAATAGGAAGAATCAAAGGTTAGTTTTCCCCTGATACAAGTCATTGACTTTTATCTTATTTTATATACAGAGGTCAGTGCTTAGATCACAAATACTGAGTTGAATGATTGCAGTGTAACCTCTCTAGAGGCCTTGGAATAACTAAAGGTTGTTTTATTTACCTACTCCTTCAGCATTCGGCTGATGTTAAACTCAGATATTCCATGGTTTTATTAAGAGACTGGTTTCAGGGATGTAACTAAGAGGAAAAAAATAAAGGTATAGGAAGGTCAAATAATTAAATAGTATAGGTTTAATTAATTAAAGATTAAGAAGTAAAGGTGTTAGGGAATTTAAAGTGAACAGATTATGAAAGATAAAGAGTTCAACTGACGTTGAAACTGGACTTCCCCACCATGAAATGTCCGTCAACTCCTCCTAAGACAAGCAGGTGTTCAAATAAATTAGTTAAGCAACTTCATTTCAAAATAGCGAGCTGAACCAATCTCTGTTTTAGGGCAGCCAACACTTTTCCTGAACAATAGAGCCAAACCCAACAGGAAAGCAGAACACAGGTATGTTTTGCACAATAGTTTGGAAATGTAACACTGGAACGTAAAACATCAGTGCCTTCGTATGGTTCTCCATAAGATGCTGTTTCAGACATAACGGCAAAATAATATTTCGCAAATGATACACATGATGAAATGTTATTTAAAATTATACACTTTGCACTAGTTAACAAAACAGCAGCTGAAACTAACAACAAACTGGCATAAGACTTTAATTCAAACAGTTAATGTTAGTTTAGGCTGGAACATGTCCTTGGGTCAACTACTGTAAGATGACGTCACCTTCATAGCTTCGGCCTTAACGTTATGTCAAATCACACAATCAGCCAAGCTAGCGTTAACCTTTACTACTTCATTCAGCTACTACTTTGCTCACCTAAAACACTGCGCAGTTAGACACGCTGTCTCATCATCACTACGTGCTTCAAACTGTGGATATCTAGTTTCACTTTACCACCAAAACAGTGCAACGCTGATGTTTGATCTCTCCAAGCTAGCTAAGTTCATGTTAGCTGACTGACGCTGCTAGCCACTGCCAGCTAACTTCACTGACCAAAACAGCTGGCTAAACAACGGCGATTTCTCTGTCGTTTCTTTCACCACCAAGCTGCGTACTCACATGGGTATGAACCGGGTCCCGAAGCAAAACACACGCTGAGAACAAACGGCCGATAAGAAAAGTGTTCCTAGTCCTCGACTTTAATGTTTTGCCGGGTGCTGATGTATCCACTATACAAGCATCAAACCATGTTGGGTGGGCAGCTGCGCACTGATGTTGCGTTCTATACAACTCGGAACTTGAAAATTTCCGACCTCCTACTTGGAAAAACTACAACGGGACATACTAAAAGTCGGAGTTCATACTTGTTATTCGGGACAATTCCATCACCCGACTTCATAAAGAAGCCGTTATTTTATGATACAAAGCAATAGCAGTACTCTTAAAAGCACACGTGAGCAATATGATACGAAAATAATAAATAGGCCTAATATCATATAACATAACCTGTTTTGCAGTAAATAAATGTCAAAATATGTCAGGTAACTGGCTCTGCAGTTCCTCCTCTCTGAACCAGTAGTTTGCCCTCTGAAGTTATTCGCAGGTTGTAAGGAAAATCACTTCAGGGCACTAGGAGGAGGCGAAATACCCCATCCTCTTCTCACCCTATTGTATTTGATGTTGTGATCAAGAACTTCAGGACAACGTTGGCAAAAAGCCGACTAAAACAACTGGTTAAGTTTTCATGCAAGCCAAATGACCAGTGGCTGAAGATAAACCAATATATGTATACATCTTATATACAGAAAATATCAGGCCACTTTGTCAATAAACTCTTAAACATAACCACAGTAAAGGTATTTATGCATTTAACGAGACCTTTTCCAGCCACGAGAAATGAGCAGGAGAAAGGAAGAGGAGGCAGATGGAAGCCTAGAAGAATAGCTAAAAGAGGAGGGAACTGGCAAAACCAGAGTACTCTCAGAAATTACAAGCCATTAGATTGTTGCAGTCTCCCTCTGCTGTTCAAAAGTCCATTACATGACAGAACATCAGCAACAACTCATAAATATCTTTCACGCTCACTGCCTGCAGCAGCCTATAAACAACACAAATATGGCTGCAAATGGACACATTTCCAGGGTGTTATTTTTGTTTAGTCAGACTAGGGATTGTAGTAATTGTGACTTGTCAGAGTAGATATAGTGTTGTAATAATACCCTAATAATGATGGCTCCGTTACATTTAGTCGTGACTGCCTGACTGTAAGCCAGCATGCAAAGTGCAAATGTCCTGGAAGTATGCAGCTGCACATTGTACCAAGGACCAGACAATTACCTCCTCATGCAAATTGTTTTGGCACAAACAAAACCACATATAACCCAAGCGACACAAAGGTGGCTTTCTTGGATAAAAATAAGCTGTAACTGATCATTTTCCAGACAATATTCTCTATGATATGCTGTATATCAGCAAGGGGATACTTTTCTTACTTGCAAAAGCAAAACCTAAATGCATTCAGTAGGTTATGAAAAAATCTGAGCCTCATATTTCCTGTTTGCTTCAGTCTATATACATTTCATACAGGATCATCCATACACCGAAAGAATGATGAAGGCAAAAGTAATGTTTAATCTGTATAAACTTTGAATTTAAGAGGTCTAAACGCAGTTTCATGTTTGAAATAAAGATTCAGAATGCATCAAGTGGAAAAATAATTTCACGTAGAGCCCGACAGATAGATTGCTTAGTCGATGTCATAGGCAAATACTGGCCTATCACAGATATATGTTGGTATCGCCATATTTTTGGGGGGATTTTTGGCATTATTTAAACTTTTTAACTGTACAAGACATAATGCAGAAAAAAAATCACTTGAAAGTGGTTAAATGGCCTCACAGCTAGAAGGTCCCTGGTTCAAACCCCGGTTCGGACGTAGTGGGCCTGTCTGTGTGGAGTTTGCATGTGCTCCCCGTGCATGCGTGGGTTCCCTCTGGGTACTCCAGCTTCCTCCCACAGTCCAAAGACATGCTCGTTAGGTTTAGTGACTCTAAATTGCCTGGATGTGTGAGTGTGAGCGGGAAAGGTTGTCTGTCTCTATGTGTCAGTCCTGTGATTGACTGGCGATCAGTCCAGGGTGTAACCCCGCCTCTCGCCCAATGACAGCTGGGATAGGCTCCAGCTCCCCGCGACCCTGCGCAGGATAAGCAGTAAAGGATGGATGGATGGTTAAATTATGTCATCATGGAGCAGAGCCGAGCAGATGCTTGTACACATATGAATTTTATACTTTAATAAAGTTATTTATTTAGCCCTGTGAGCAGTTAAATCACTGCACAATCCACACAAAGCAGCTCTATTTTCATTGCCGCTCAAAAATGTACCATATTGTCAGCCATATAAGTAATCAGGGATTTTTCCCTTTTGAAATCAACATCATGTCAGTTTAAAAAATCTTCGCTGTTATGTATTTCCCTATTCTTCACAGGAATCCATTACAACAACCTGTTTCTCTTGTCGCATTAGTCTATTTTGTGTGGAAGAAAAACTCAAATGAGGTGTCACATGGCACCTGTAATGGAAACGCGCTCAGAGCCTGATGAAGAAACACTCTGTCATACTCTAAGCAAAGGACAGGACTTTGAAATGTGTGGCCAAGTTTTAAGTAAGTAAGTAAGTTGAAATGCATTGTTAACTAGAACAGATGTTAGAGTAAAGAAAACACCATGCACATAATCCACAACAACATGTTGTTTTTGTGTCTTTTCTTTACAGCTGTAGCTATAAAGAGCTCACTCAGAAGTAATGAACACACATCAGGTGTTTTTCACTTTCAAGCAATTTCACACTAATGTAAACATAATTATAATCACATATACCAAATTTTAAATCTTTGACATGAGTCCTTAAAAGATGACCATGCTGATTCATCCTCATGTGATACAGAAGGTTTATCCATGATGACACTGGCATTGTTTTAGCACTGAGCAATGCCTGCACTTTAACACGTGCACCACACGAAGGTCAGGTGTGTTGGCGGCCGCCTGACGAATGCAACGCCTGGCATGCCCTTACTGTCGTCAGAATAAAAGGCGCAAAGGAGCTTCATGTACCTTTCCTCTTTTAGTTTCAGTAGCTGACTGAACAAAAGCTTCCTCACTGCTGGACCCATACAGCAACTTCACTCGCGAGTCTTTTAACCCCACCTCCCAACCCACTTGTCTCTGATGCATTATGCCTGGTAAAATAAGGCTTTTAGTGAATTTTGCAACTAATGGACATAAAGATTTAAGGACTGTTTAAGTGTTAATGTACCCAAAAACAATGAAAGTGCTAATTTACAACAAACCTTTCACAGTGTCGGTAGAGGAGAGAGAGTCTTTTTGGGCCTGAGTGCATCACGGTTTCTTTTGGCTGCTAACATTTTAACAGCTGTGGTTGCACTGAGTTAACTAATTTAGCTAGAGCACATAAAGAACATGAAATATCATGATAAAGTCCTTTTTTAAAAAAAAAGATAATTTTCATATATAAATAGTTCTGTTCATACAGACTAAATAATTGCATAGATAATTGTGGTCACATGGTGGCAGTGTGAGAACGTCAGAACTGCAGCATTCACACACAAAGCTGTGTTGCTCCATTCTTAGTGAAAGATCTCATAGAGTCCCTGCTAAATATAGCCCCATTAGCAACCAATATCAGAACTACGTGTCCTGTATCATTCATGACTGTGAAGTCAACTGTTACAGCATTAATATTATCTATTTCTATTTGACTGCTGTTCAAGGGAAGCAGAGCACTTTTGCCTTGTTGTAAATGTTTTTACCTCAAATTAAACATGACCCTCTTCCTTTCAGCTCTGACCATACTTTTCAAAGTAAGCATTTATTTGAGCAGCACCTCTGTTTAAAACTCATAACAATAATTTAAGGAATAACTCAGTAGGCCTAAATTTAAAGAGAACATAGGAAACAAAGTGCCACCAAAACTGCTTTCTTGTGTGTACAAAGAATGATATAACTCCGCAGAGAAAAAGCAGGTGCTGAAATGAAGCAGAAACAGCACAGCAAAAAAAATATTATGTCTAATTGATGTGCATGCTAAGTTAGCCACCTGGATCCATTTCCCCTCCAGAATTAAGCCTCTTTTAATTTCTCATTATTGCTGACCGACTTGCTCCTAAGCCAGCCGAATAAATAGCTTGGCCCCCCCTGCACATCATCAAACATTAAGCACTCAGAATATGTAAATATGTGTATGTCTATGAGGGCATATGTTCTCAAGTTTGGTATCTTGTGAGCTTAAGCTTAAGGAGATCTGCTGGTACTGGTTTGGTGTCCCCGGTAAATTGTCTGCTTTGCACAAGTCGTTTAAATATATCCAGAACTTTTCCCACCCAGATGTAATTGCAACAACTGAGGAAAGCTGGCTGGGACATTCTGGTTGTACACCTTAAAGTGTGCTTTGTACAAAGCTGGTCGATTAAATTGTATTTTCTCCTATCCCACTCCTTTTTGGGATTACTGCACCACCAATTTAATACGTAATCCTTTTAGCTTGATTTAGAAATTAAATTGGCTTTACTTCCTGTCAAAAAGGGCAAGAAGTACTTAATTTCCAAAGGACAAAAACATTTTTATAAATATCTAGACAGATATGCAGCTGTGATGAAGTTACTTTTGCCTGCCAGTTGGTGGCGGGTGATTATTACAACTGGAGCGTATCAAGATGGTAACCCTAGATCTGTGGAACTCTTGCACATGTGCACTTCCTGTTTCTTTTTCACCCAGACATGTGTTAAACTGAAAGTCATCATTAATGTACAATCTTTGCTTAAACTTAATTTACAATTTTGGTTCTTAAATCTAACCAAACTGGCCCCTTTCACAACATATCTTAAACATGGTCAATGATTTGAAGTGGTTGCAGTTTGGTAAAGTTTAGGAAAATATTGATGTTCGAGCAAGAAATGAATAGTCAATTTTGCTTGGTGTCATGAGCAACTCAAACTTGAGTAGGCCTATAGCAATGACTATATGGCCTATAGCCTACAGTGAAGCCAATTTGACCTAGCCAGGCCTTATTTGTATAAACTTGCTCCACAAATCCTTAAATCCAATCAGAGTCAGTGGTGTAACAATGTTGGTTGTTATGCCTTTTGTTAAACCAATTTTTTTTTATGTGTGATCCTGTAAAAGGGTCCAAATTCCACACAAAAGGGAGCTATCCTGTGGCTCCTATCGGTACTTGCTGGAAAGGATCAGGTTGTAATAGATAGCTGTTGAATTTATTAAAATCATGAGAAAACGCACCAGCTGTTTCTGCAAATGAGCCAAGAGCCGAATGCTGGCAAGAGATTTCTTCGCCTAAATTTGTAAATTACTTGATGTACTCTAAATCACTCTTGTTTATTAAAGGCAAACTGATCTGGGCTACATTTAGGTTTGACACTGCCCCATAATTAAGTGTACTTTAAAGTTAAGTGAATCTCGCGAGACTATCACAATTCTAGGGTTACCATCTAGTATGAACCCTAAAGTGTTTTTTGAGCAGCAGCAGGGTGGAGGGCAGCAGTCACTGTGGTCACATTAAAAACTGCATCGCCGTCTGTGATAACTATAGATCAGTGAGCCACCAGTTCCCCCTTTTCTCTTGTGTCGGGGATTTGTAGTTTTTAGTTTAAAGAACGCCGACGCGTGGTAGAGGTTTTTTGTAAGCGGAAAACTACAGTTCCCTCAGAGCTACTCGGAGGTGTTAGTTGTCAATATGGCTGTTGTCAGACAGACAAAGCGGAGAGGCAAATAATTCGCCTCTGATTAGAATCCTTGGAAAGGGGTCGGACAGGGCATTGTAATCAAATTGCTTTACAGTTCGGCTGCAGTAAAAGCTAAGCGGGTCTTTGCTCAAGTTATAAAGTTAAATGGTTAAGTGGACGACTTTAACCGAGGTAAGTCATGCACTTAGCTATTTTCAACACTGAAAGTGATGTTATTAATATCAAACGTTCGCTAGCCAGCGACAGCGGCTAACGTCAGCTAGTATCAGCGTATGCACGGCTAGCATGTTATGCTAATCATTACACAAGCCAAGAGCTACTCAAATAGCCCATGTTAAGTTGCCAGCCGTCCCCTGTGATGCCGATCAAGAGTGGTGAGTACAAATACAGCTGTAATGTAAACGATAGAAATAATTCTGGGTTAGAGGGCAGAGGCTGGGCTCATTATATGTCACATCAGGCATTGTCCGTCTGCTGCCACAGAAACATTTGCTAACGTTAGCTTTTGGGCAAAGGGCGTCAAAGCTGGCATCACCAGTGACTTGCCCGCAGCCTTGAACAGAGCGACAGATATGTGCTCTCGCTGCAGGCCCTGTAGTCAGCAAAACGAAATCGCATGGATGATAAAGAGATACCACGAACTATGGGAAAACTGCACTGCTCAAGAATTGACTTTGATTTACTGATGTTTGCGACCTGTGTCAAGGAAAGCGTCCGTTTTTGCTTGCTCTGTAAAGCCAGTATGATTGATCGGATGTCATCTTCTTAGCGAAGATAGGATTTCTTGTTACTCTGTGAGTTAAAAGAGTTGTTGAACTTTTTTGGACTGTAATGAAGTGATAATAAAATCCGTTAGGAATGTGGTCAAAAGCAAGTTTGCTTTACCATCTGCCATACACGGACCCACTTCAGTTGCGCTTGTCTTTATAATTAGAAATAAGAAGTAGGATCAGTCATTAACTTTTTTTCTGTATCTTTCTCTGGGTTACAGTAAACTAGTTTAGGGCGTTAATTTAGATTAGACTGAATCTTTGCTCCCCTGCAGCTCTTAACCTCTGCTCAATGCGTTTTAACCAGTTAAACAGCTTTAAGCCAAAGTGAATTGTTAACTCTGTAAATGCTTGATTTCAAATGCTCAGTGTTGTTTGCACCACAAGCCTCTGTAAAGGAGCACAACATCACTCTGACTATTGCACAGTAATATGTATACACATGGATGTTATAAACTGAGCTTTTCTGTTTAAACTAACCAGTCGGACTGTATTAGTTAAAATGTGGTTTAGCTCATATCACTGGGGTCTCACGGTTTCTTGCAGTGATAATGATTTACAGCAATACTAACCTTCCTTGTGAATACCTGAAGAGACTAGTCAATGTTCACCAGTGTTCATAACTGAGCTCCTCTGTGGTACAAAGGTGATGTATCTAAGTGCCCATCCAAAAGAGACTTCCCCCTGTTTGTGTCTGAAATGTCTTTCTTCACCTTTTCAAAGAATGTTGTAACAGGCTTACACTCGCCATTATCATGTTTGTTTCCTTCATAATAACTTTAAATATCACTGCATACGCTCAAGCCATTTAGTTTTTTTCCCCTGTCTTTTGTGCAGCATAGAATAACGCAGATGTAGAAAAATGCCAATGACCCCTTTTAAACCATTTATCATATCAGCGTAGGGCTGGCACAGAAGATGGAAAACTCTGCCGCAGTCTGATTCCAGTTGCATTGATTTTGAGCACAGCAAATTGCTTATGAAAAACATACAGCGTGGGTGGTGTGCAGAGCAGAGGATATATTGTAGCTCTTAAAGAACGGCAGTCAGAATGTTAAGATAGCATCAGCTGTCAAGGTGACTCTGGCACTCTGCGTGTGTTGCCTGCTGGTTCCCAAAAATAGCTGATTTTTTATGCCCTGCCCCTCCCTCCCTTTTTCTTTCACACTTCTATCTCTCGCTCTTGTCTTCCTTTTCTTATCTGCTGCCTCTTTATTTTCCTCTAGCAGTTTTTCTTCTTTTCTATCCCTCTCTTGCAACTTTACCTCCTAAACTCTTTTCCACTAGCTTTCTCACCCTCACTCCTCCCTCCAATCAGTCTCATTTTTCTCCCTATCTGCAACTGCATTCCTTTTCAGTCTTTTCATACTTAATCCTCTCATTTCCTCCTTGCCTTTGCCATCCCTCCATCTGTCTCATTTATCCCTGACTTTCCTCCTTGCCCCTCCTTTTCTCCATCTCTCTTTCTCCTTCCATTTCCCTCCTAGATCTTGAACATCCACTTATTGCCTTTTCTTAACTTAACCCTACATCTACTGTTTTCTTTCCTTTCATTTTCTGTCTCATCTGCCTCAACACCTGTCTGTCTTTTTCTCATCCAGCAGCAGGATGTCTGAATTCAGCGAGGAGCCGCGCTTCACTATTGAGCAGATAGATCTGCTGCAGCGGCTGCGTCGCACCGGTATGACCAAGCAGGAGATCCTGCACGCACTTGAAACTCTGGACCGGCTGGACCGGGAGCATGGTGACAAGTTTGGCCGCCGCACCTCCTCTTCCTCATCCTCCTCGTCCTCCTATGGAGTAGGCGGGGCAAACAACAACTCTGCCTCTAATACTACTACATCATTCAACAATAACAACACTGCCTCGGCAACCACCACCTCTTCCGTGTCATGCAACGGCAACAACAACGGCGAGGTCAGCACCGGTGATAACTCTGCAGCTACTGCCTCTTCCACGACCTCCAAAATCTCCACGGCCACGCAGACGCAGTTTGGTAGCGGAGGGGGACTCTCACCTTCTCCTAGCAACAGCTATGACACCTCCCCGCCTCCAGGGCCACCACCGCCTTCCACCATCTTGCCCTCGCCCGTCTCACTGGTGGCTCTGTCACAGAATGGCCGGGATAGCTTAGCTGCCACACCCAACGGGAAGCTGTCTCCTCCAAGGTATCCAGTTAACAGTGCAGCCGCGGCACGAGCGTTCGGGTTTGAGGCGACAGAGGAGGACCTGGACATTGATGATAAGGTGGAGGAGCTGATGAGGTCAGTAGTAATGAGAGAAGTGTACTCTAAAACTTTTAAAAACTTTTCACTTATAGTCATTTCCCCAACTTTTATTTGGTGCTTATGAAGATCCACAATAAATCCATCGGCTGGTATGACTTTGAGGTTGTGGATCTTATTACAGAGATCATTAAAATGTGTTTTCTTTTGCTGGTTTTAAAAGTGTTAATATTCAGACTGTTCCTGCTGCATGAGATGGAAATGAACATAGACAACGAACACATTTCAATCATATCCATCCTACTAATTATCCTCTCACAGAAAAAGTTCTTGTGTATAAAGGACACAAGATTGAACTTAAGGAGCTTGTTAAAGCAACCTTGAAGGCCATTATACATCTTCTGTAAGCAATGTGTTGTCGTTGTGTGTTGGAGTTTCCACTTCCACTGTTTTGGCAGTTATGCACTTACGAGTGAGGCGAGAAAGCACAGTTCTGTCATGGTTAATTAAATGGCACCAAGTGGAAGAAGAAGTAAAATAATCTGTAGTGCATTTAGGAGCTCTGCTGGAACTTTTGATGAAGGTTTTATGTTGATTGATAATCCACCTTAGCGCTACTTGATACAGATTAGGGCTGGGTATCAAAGAAGTTACATCATGTACTTTTTATCTAACATGACAAACACACAGCAGTCAACACAATATTAACAATTTTATGAATTAGAGCTTATTAACTTTTTTTCCAGTTTAAGATTTTTAGTGGTTTTGATTAAACAAACTGGGCTTCAACGAGATTTGAGTACAAAACCACACGAGCCTAAGAGTTATGGGGAAAGACATACTTTACAACATGCCGAAAATACACTCGCGGCCAAAGCCGACGCTAACAGAGTGTAACATAAACATCATTGCAAAACTAACGTACATATTCATGGACTCACACACGATAAAAAGAGTCTGCAATCACTGATGTCTCTGTAGTAGGTGCAGTAAACAAGTCTGGGCATGTCTCCCTCACTGCCGTAGTTCAGCTGAGTGGTGCTGCGTTCAAGAGCGCTCAGAAACTAAGTGATCACGTTTTTACACTTATTTTAAATTATCGATCTCGGGATTTTTTAATCAATATTTTTAACAACATGCCGAAAATACACTTGCGGTCAAAGCCGACGCTTACAGAGAGGAACATAAACATCAGTGCAAATCGAACGTACATATTCATGGACGCACACACGATAAAAAAGAGTCCGTCTGTGATCACTGATGTCTCCGTAGTAGGTGCAGTAAACGAGTCCGGGCATGTCTCCCTCACTGCCGTAGTTCAGCTGAGTCGTGCTGCGTTCAGGCGAGCTCAGAAACGAAGTGATCACGTTTTTACACATATTTTTAATTATCGATCTCTTGATTTTTTTAATCAATATTGGGTCACTCATGTAAAAAAAAAAGATTTTTAAAGCCCTACTAGACATGCAACCTTTTTAACTTGTGAGTTTCTGCACCATCAGGGAATAGCAGCTGTTGTTCATTACTTAAATGATCCAGATAAATGACAACTCGAGATGTACAGTTGAAAAAATTAAGAAACAGATATGGTTAAGTGTTGGAACAGACATTTTCTTTTGAAGATCGTTGGCTAGGCTTTGTTTTGTTTGCTCTTAAGCACAGCAGGACCACGTGAAAGATGTGATAAGGACATTTCTCTTGTACAGCATGCACCACATGAAGATGCATACCCTGTGATGGTGAATTAAAGAACCGAGACGAGCATAAAGGCGTGTTTGTTGAGATTAGGCATACAGTCAAAAAAGACGTTTAAAAAGCCTTCAGGGTTCAGTGCGAGGACGGGAAGGAAGGAAGAGAAGCCTTTACAACAGACACATTAAATTACGTACAGATCAAAAATAACTTTAGGTTTTAAATTGGATGCTTTATAGTTACTGTGGCCCTTTATGATATTACGCTGACAGTTTCACTGCTCATAATCTATCGCATTCCACATGTTGGCCCCTGTCTTCCTCAGAGCACTTTACACATTAACCCTCTTACAGCTTCCCTGTATGAACGGTCACAATGAGAATAAGCTCGGGCTCTATCCTCAGCACTGCACTAGCTGTCCCGTTGCTCATTCACGCCGTCTCTACATCAAATTACACGTCCTCTTTAGACAGCCCAAGAAGTTAAAAAGCGTTGAAAAGCCTGCGTCCTCTCCGTCTGTAGGACTCTCCGGCAATCTAGCTCTTCAGTGCAGCGGGGGCGTGACACAAGGTTTCTGCTTGTCGACAATCCCACTGTGCCCTTCAGATTTTTCTCTCTTTTAAGTGCACATTTCCGTCTCTGCAGGGGTTCGGCCTTTGAGTTGGCATCTAGCACATCCCCACCCCCCCTCCTCCCTCCGCCCTCCTCCACTTCCCACTCTCTTGTACAGCAGATTGTGCTACATTGATTCACTTGTGTCGATACAAGCAGCATTTTTGAGCTCTAATTTTAGCCTCGCGCGAGAGAGACTGGTGTGGAGGATATCGATGCTGTATGTCAAGAGTCGTGACGCATTCTCATTTCAGAAATATGTTAACACAGCACTCAGGACTTTGATGTTATATCCATTTTGACTGTCTGGGTATATACTGAGTGGTTCAAAGCATGTTGTGATTGTATGGTTTGTGCACCAGTGCTGTTAAAGTCTGGTGGCGTTAGGTGCCTTCCAGATAAATTACTTGTATGAGTAATTGCATCAATACTTAACACATTTCAAAGGTTTGCATGTGTATATCAAGATGAGGAATTAAGCAAAGAACATCATAAGCTTGTGCATGTGTAGGTTTCTGGGTATGTATAACAGCTTGGGCTGGAAGCCAGAAAGCAGGGTGGGTACACTGTGTGACTGCACATGTTCACTCAGCACCCTCCATCCCTGCAAGTCCGTGCATGTTTTATTTTTTCACCGCCGAGGACTAAAATGGAAACATTTTTGCCTGATAGGAAGTATAGATTACTTGATTGTGGCTAAATTCATGTAGTTTTTGCCTTTGTGTGTTTCTGAAATGCATCGCTGTTTAGGAGCCATTAATCTCTTTTTAAATAGAAATGTAGAATCTGTAGGCAGGGACGTGGATTTCCGGGAACAAGCGTTCTGTTTGAACTAGTAGTCCGAGTAATATTGACCAATCACGTATCAGCAGGCTGCGGCGTATGCAGGAAAAACAGTCCGTGAGGAAAAGCAAAAGCAGGCGGAACGTAATCCGCCGTAATGACATCCCGGCTCCCATCAGCGTGATCTGACGACGATTTAGCTTCTTATTAATCTCTATAAACAGACATCTGCATGCTAACAGCTAACAATCTGCTCTAGATCTAAAATTTAACTTGAGATGAATTCCCTTGACGCTGTGTCATGAAAGCCGTTCAGCGTTCATATTTCCCGGCTTCCTCGAAAGCATCAGATCGATCCGACCTCCGTTCAACAAACGAGCATGTTAAAAGTTTTCTTCTCCTCTTGAGGACAGACCTGACAAAGCTTGAAGTTTTACTTCTTACAAATCTGCATCATGATGTTGAAATTTGGGCAAAGGTAAGACCCGTTAATAACAAGTCAATCACAAGAGAACGGTTTCTCTTTCTGTGACAATGCAGCACGCGGAAAAGGAAGTCTTGACAGGAAGTCGTTTAATCGCTTACCGCCTGGCACGTTCACCGGCGTCCCCAGAGGCTGTATCGTCTCAGACTGTAGACGATGGGATCCCAGATTGAGGAGCCATTAAAAACGATACACCAGTAATACCTTCAAAATGCACCTCAGATTAAAAAGAAAGTCTTTTTCACACGAATAGATTCAAACCCAAAATGAAAAATGTGATTATCTGACCTTTGATCGGTCATTGTAGTATATACTAAAAGAATGGTCTGAATATGAAGTGGCACAGCCTCAATCACAGAAGCATTCTACACTCCAGCTTTGTTTGTTGATGCTAGGTGAATGATGACGTGGCAGCTTGCAGCACCATTGAACATTTTAAGGTTTATGTAAATCATCAAAAGTTCATCTTTCCCTCGACTGCATTTCTTTTTGATATCACTTTGTCAAATAGGTGTACCATACTGTATTACATTTGTAAAAAAAATAATCACAGTTATTTGAATTGATATTAAAATGTGTAAAATCAGGCTTTGTGCTTCAGATTATGCTGCCCACAGTGTATTACAGTAAGCAACATTGCTGTGTTTTCTTGTGCTGTGTGTGCAGGAGAGATAGCAGCATGGTGAAAGAGGAGATCAAAGCGTTCCTGGGGAACAGAAGGATCTCTCAGGCAGTGGTGGCACAAGTTACAGGTATGTAGCAACACTGACAGACTGTGAAACACTGCTGCTGTTATTACCTGTTTTCTGCTGCAAAATGTACTCTCGCTTTGTCCGTCAAGCAGATTTATTTATGGTTACATTTGCGCCCCTCATTTATGTGACAAAAAAATAAGAGGTTGGTTTCTTATGTATCCGCTCAGGACGTGCACATGAGGTTTGTTACCACAGACTGATGTGGTCAGACTTTATTTTTCTATTGTTTTCAGTTACTCAATCTAGTTCGCAACCAGAAAGCTGTTTTTAAATGTGTCTGTTGAAGTTGAACAGTTTCTCTGTGCTCCAGTTATCGGCCAGTATGCAACTATAACCGCTTTCCCACTGGTCAGAAAACCCACTAACACCCGGCTTTTTTGCTTAGTGGGAAAGGCTACAATCGGCATTCAGACCCGGGTCAAATCACTCTATGTCGCCTCTGCTCTGATCGGCATTGATGGGAACACAAAACCTGTGTCCACACGCTAATCTCGGCCCACTTTCCGGTGCGATGCTATGCTCCGTCTGTAACTTCTGCGACTCCTTGTCATCTCAGCTACAAATTCAACCCGTCTCCGTCCGAGCAGCGCTTGAACATCGTTCCAAATTTGTCGGCGCCGAGTTTAATAGACAGACTGAATGAGTAATAGATACAATAAAGACCTAACCACTGTAACATCTTCGCTGTTTACTAACCCTGTTTCCGGCGCTGTAAGACGGTGACGCAGCAGAAAAGAGACAGACAGGAGTATACTTCACTGGCAATGGGAAAGGAGACAATCGGCATCTTTAAGTGGGTTTTCCCGGGTATCTCGGAAATAGATTTTGCTCCCTGCCTAACAGCTACTTACAAAGTGTTAGACCAAATTTAAACCTAGTAGTTGCGCCAACAGTTTTTGGACATGAAATATTAAAATTCAGAAGACGCATAAAAAAAAGTTTTATAAAAGAAACAAGAAACAAAACAAGACACATGTCAAAAATATATTAGGAATCAGAGGAGGTAAAGTGCCTGCCAGTATTTCTGCAGCTTGTGTTACAAATGATTGAGAGGAAATTCTTTCAAAACTAAGGAGAGAGAAAAAAACGTTCTCCCTTCTGTCACTCATGAATTCTTCCAAAGGTTGTGTAAAGATGGTGCGCTAGCTCGACGCAAGATAACGCTCTCGTATAATTCGATGTCTGGCTGCTTTTCAGGTATTAGCCAGAGCAGGATCTCCCATTGGCTGCTACAGCACGGCTCCGACCTGAGCGAGCAGAAGAAAAGGGCCTTCTACCGTTGGTACACTCTGGAGAAAACAACACCAGGTACGTCAGCGTCTTTCCCCCTCGCCCTGATCCCTCTAGCCTCTTTGTGTGAAGTTTTTAAGGTATGTTGACCTGATAAAGTAAAGTTGAAGAGCTTTAAATGTGGATGTAAGGGGGATGGTTTATTAGCCTTATCAAGCAAAAGAAATGTTCAATGATATCCGTCACTGGAGGTTCTGCTATATTTGCTTAGCGTTTTGACGTGAATAATAATCACACTGACTCCAACGTATCATGAGCTCTTAGTTCTTCACAAATGCCTTGCAAACTCAAAAATCCCCCAAAAACTATGCAATTGACCCTTTGCTTAAACCCTCCCTTGAACAGCCACTGTCCAATCCTACGTTAGCAACCGTAACTAGGCGCGGGAGGCTTGCCAAGCTCTCAGAACAAGGAGGAATGCTGAAGCAGTCTGCATATGGAATCTGCGAGACTGACAGCAGATATCCTCAAAGTTTAGAGAAGGGTCATATTTTTAGCTTTTCCCGAGCCAAAAACTCGAGAGGAGAGATGTCGTCATGTCGACATGAATTAAAAGATTGTGGAAGACAGTCAACTGGTCTCCGCTTGCTTTCCTGTTTTGCCTTTAGGAGATCCAGTGTGTGGATCAAGCCCACGATATGCGAGCAGTATCCTGACGTGCTTTAAACAAAATGATAGCGTCAGAGTCTTAACTAAACATTAATATGTTGACTCGCCCTGCTGTGCAACAACATTGTTGTCCCTGTATATGTCCTTTACATGAATTGTCAAGACGTGGAGTGCCTGATGCTTCATTCTCGACACTCGCTGACAGACTGTATTCTGGATGCAGCTTTTAAATGTCTCCTGTCCTCCTTTCTGTCGACTTCTCTCTGATATTTAGGAACTATTTTACCAGAAGTTTGCTATTATTTCCCTTAACATCTCACTGTTATAGTTGAAAACACCATATTATCTACATTTCAGCGTGAAAGCTTGACAGGCGTAGCAACAGTAACCAAGGGGGGCAGGGCTTAGCGAAGGGTCGATTCTTCTTACTGTTAACAGAAAACTACAGAATGCAGCAAGCCGGGAAGGTAAAATTATGACGACAAACCACCTGAGAAATAATGCGAGGAAGCGTTTGGATGCAACACCATAGATGGAAAAACCAAGGAGAGTAAGGGCTGATCGGACAGAGTGCGTTTTTCATTCATGTAGATTAAAATACATATTAAATATATAAAAGTAAATAATAAAGTTTTATATATATATATATGTATATATATATATATTTTTTTTTCGTGGGCTAGGGGGATATCGGCCGATTAATCGGCTATCGGCCTTTTCCTCGTACAAACTATCGTTATTAAATCGGCCTTTAAAAATCCACTATCGGTCGACCTCTATTTTTAGCAGCCGGGGCGGCTTCTTTGTAGTCGTAGCTGCGCTGCTTTCGTGTTGCAGAGCGCCTTGTGTTTTTGAGGCCGTTTTTTTCTCATTGTCCAATCGGATGAAAAGAGAGGCGGGCCTTCTGTCAGTTTACAAAATAACGGTTAGGTTAATGACAGCTAATGATTTGGTGGTTGCCCTAACAACAAAAAAGGCAGTGCGGTGCACCTCGTGTTTTACAGCCTGCAAAATGCACTCTGTCTGATCGGGATCTAATTGGTTGTATTGGTCGGCAGGACAATCTAAAATGTTACGTCACCTTTTAACTTCTCAATCAAGTGAGTCAGAGGGGCATTTAGTGTGAAGTCCGGAGCTGGGCCATGTGTGTTTCTTTGAAATAATCAAACAATATTTTGAACAAATGATTGTTGTCTTTTGTTTGTCTTTTATTATTGTTCTAGTATTTTAGCCACATGAATGCCTTTGATTACAACTTTCAGATGAGTCAAGTAGTCAGAGAGTCTTTCGTCAGTCCAGTTTCAACTTCAGGCCAAGTCTTGTTTCCTGGATCTACCGCTTTTAAAACTTTGCTTCTTTCTGGCCTGAAAAACGACAGATCTCATGTGCAGAAACAAAAATGACCTTATCTTTGGCTTGATCAATAGTTTTACGTAAGTTCTGCGTTTGTGAAAGTCTCATCAAAGGATGAGTCTGTCGTCTTACGCAACCACACTTCCACACTCCGCTGGATATTGTTAACAACAGAAACAACAGACCTCATGCTGGCTTTAGCTACAGATCCGTGTGCCTGCGCTGTACCAGCCTACAGTCAGGCAGCAGACATCCCACGCCTTGTCCTCTGCAGCATGTTCCTCGGTGGAGCCCTGCCAACAGCCACAGCAGTGGAAACTGCTCTATGCTATTTATGGCCAGACTGAGCCCGGCCCAGCTCAGCTCAGCCCGGCCCCACACACATGCCTCCGTCACTGCTGCAGAGGAAACTGATGCCTCATTCATGCTGTTCTAATAACCCGGACTGTTGCAGGGCAAACTTGTTATGCCTTTTTTAAACGTCCATGTCGGATTAGGTTATGATGCCCGAACGACACGTCTAAGCTTTAGCTTGTGTTATGAGTTTGAGAGCAAATGACACCTTTGTGTGATTTATTTTTCCCTGTAGAGACGTCTTTGTCAGCGCTTCTCGTTCGAGTGTATTATCAGAATGTATTTGGAGAAGTGCATTGTTTCATTAAGGGGACATTTTCTTTATTTATCTGTGAAAACAGCCTTTAATAGTATTTCCTCTTCTGTCAGTTTGTGCTTTTAATTGAACATAAATGAAGATTCATGTACTCGATGCTTATGTGGCGACACACGTGCCATCCTAATTTGCAACTTCCCAGTGACTCTGCTGCTCACTTACCCAGGTGCCACCCTCAACATGCGGCCAGCTCCCTTACCCATGGACGAGATGGAGTGGAGGCAAACCCCGCCCCCCCTCACCACTGCCCCTGGAACCTTCCGCCTGCGTCGGGGAAGCCGCTTCACTTGGAGGAAAGAGTGCCTGGCCGTGATGGAGAGGTGAGTGAGCGATGGAGAGGCAGAAGAACAGTGAATTAAAGATGATTAATCAATCTAGTAAGTTTTATTTTTATAGTGCCAAATTACAACAAACGTCATCTCAGGATACTTTGCAAAAAGAGCAGGGCTAGACCGTACCTTTCAACGACCTCGAGCAGCACCGGGCTCGTGCTGAACAGCCGTCTGCCTCGACTGAATGGGCCGAGAAAGTTGGATAGAGAGAGATGGATAGAGGCAGACGTACACACAGCAACAAATACAATAACAAATAATAAAGACTTACAATCACAAGCCAGTAATAAGAGTAGAAATATGTCCAATATTAGCAATAACAACTATAATAATGATAATATAAAAGTGATAATAGTAGCACGCGGCAGGTGGTCCACAACAACGATCCCCAGGAACCTGCAAGACAAGGGAGCAGGTTGAAGGCAAGCGTGAGGCAAGCCTGAGCCAGCCATGACTAAAAGCTTAATCTAAAGGACATTTATGAGGGGCGCTTGTTTAGCTCAGTTGGTAGAGCAGGCGCCCCATGTACAGAGGCTACAGTCCTCGTCGCACTGATCGCAGGCTCGACTCCCAGTCGGCCGATCCTCTGGTGTATGTCATCCCCTGCTCTCTGCTCCCAACATTTCCTGTCTATCTTCAGCTGTCCTAAAAATAAAGCCAAAGGCCAAATAAGTAATCTTTTTTAAAAAAAAGGACATTTTTGAGCCTACTCTTGAAAGTAGGACTACTCTTAGAGACTTTAAGAGACTAAACAAGACTTAGGGTACCACAAGCAGGCCTGCCTCCTGGTAGTGTAATGTCCTAGAGGGGTAATATGGCACTATGAGCTCTTTAAGGTATGATGGTGGCTGACCATCAAGAGCTTTGTAAGAAAGACGCATTTCTGTTCTACATTATTTTACAGGGAGCTGCAAAGAGGCCAATACAGGAGAGATGTGATCTCTTCTCCTAGTTCTTGTCAGTACACGTGCTGAAGAGTCTTTAGAGATTTATTAAGGCAGCCTGATAGCAACAAATTGCAATAATCTGATCTAGAAGGATAGAATGCACGGACTAGTTTGTCTGTTTTGAGACAGTCCGAGAAATTAGTTTAATATAGGAGTTGAATGACATGTCCTGATCAAATAAAAACTCCCATATTCATTATGGTACTGGGATTTAGTTTCATAGCCTTTCTGTTATGGAGTTTAAGCTGTCCAAGGAAAGGGCTGGATGTTGAGCTCCGGTTTGTTGACACCGTCCTTTGTCTTCTGCTATTTATAGCTACTTCAACGACAACCAGTACCCGGATGAGGCCAAACGGGAGGAAATAGCAAACGCCTGTAATGCTGTTATTCAGAAACCAGGTACGTGTATACCGCGGTGTAGAAATGTTGTGATGTAAACATGAATCTGTGTGTAATGGATAAAAGCTTCTGCTGTGCTGATGAGCAGTAATGTGAATATTACCTGAGGTCATGTGCTTATCCAAACAACTTCAGTGAAATGTAACCATTGCATCCCCAGCAGGGGGACATCAACATCTTTAGTATCCATGTACACATATTTATATCTATATTTAATACATGCAGAGCAGTGACATTAAAGGAGCACCTGCATGCTTGACCCCTACAATTAGGAGACCCAGCAGCTTTGTTTGCTGCAGTTGATCAACAGAGTATTTGCTTGCAACTACTTTATAATGAATTCCTTTTTTCCACTTCCTCAAATGTTATTTCTTTTCAAGAGATGCGTTGAGATGGTCCTGTGATTTGTTTCAGGGAAGAAGCTGTCGGATCTCGAGAGGGTGACCTCCCTGAAAGTTTACAACTGGTTCGCCAACCGTCGCAAAGAGATCAAGAGACGAGCTAACATTGGTAATGTGACTTAAGGAGAGAGCACACATTTCCACTGTGCCCTGCATGTTACATCCCTTTGTGTTAATATGACTTTTTAATGTTTACTAGCAGCGATTATATACAGTACGAGTTCATCCCATCACTACCAGTAGCTCGATGATTGTTAATTAGTCGTCTGGCAAAGTTTTATTCATAGCTTGTGAGCCGGTATTATCATTGTTTATTAAGTGGTAATTGTTACAGTGTTTTTTCCCCCTGCAGTTCGACTGTCCATTTTTAGGTATTTCTTTGGTCAAGTTTTCATTCACACTCCCACCACTTGGATGACTAGAAGTTTGACTTATTAGTAATATCTTAATGTCATAATTTATCATTTACCCTTTAGGCTAAATATTGAAAGTGTTTATTAATAATAATACATTTTATTTAGAAGCGCCTTTCAGGACACTCAAGGTCATTGTACAAACAAAAAACACAAACAAGAGTAAACAAACCAGATAAAATACATTAAGAGTGGGTGAGGGACAGTGCTGAGAGTTAGGGAGAGTAGGTGAGGCGGAACAGATGAGTTTTGAGATTAGATTTAAAGATGGGGAGGGTGGTAAAGTTTCCGAAGTCAGGTGGGAGAGAATTCCAGAGCTGGGGAGCAGAGCGGCTGAAAGGTGAGGTGGATGGAGGAGGAAGACCGGAGGGTGCGGGATGGAGTAGTAATGTGCAGGAGGTTGGAGAGGTAGGGAGGGGCGAGGTTGTGAATAGATTTGAAAGTATACAGAAGGATTTTGTAGGTGATTCGTCGGTTGATTGGGAGCCAGTGGATTATTCTTAGCTTTTAGTTATATTAACCATGTATCCATCACCTTCAGCTGACATCCATTTAATTCATATTTAGTCATTACTTAAGCTGACGATTTTACCATTTATACTTTACTTTTTGCTATTTTAACCATTTCTTCATTACTTAAACTATTTACTCTTTTATGATCTCTTGCTTACTAAGCGTTAAGGTGTTGACAGCTGACTGAAAATATATACACTCAGATGCCAGTGAGGTACAGCTGTATGATCTCGTGCAATACAGAACAACTGTTCTGCTATTAAGTCTATGATGCCTCGGTACAGCCAATCGCCTGACGCACACAGTTTGGCACACAGTTGCCTTGTCAGTCTGTAAGAAATACTGTTGGATGTAAAGTGCAACCTGACTGGTTGGCAGAGGCATTCGAACACACATCGACAGTTCCACTCTGACATAGAAGTTATAATTCAGTTATATGTTTTTGCATTGGGGTTGGTGATTAAATTGGAAAGGATTGAGTTAAAATCAAACTTGTTTCTTAAGCAACATCACATGAGAGGGAGTGATGTTGTGCTGAATAGCAGATAAGCCATGATGATATTCAGTACAACATCACGACCTCGGGTGTGATATTGCTTTTATACAACAGTTAAACAAGCTGCATATAGTAGTAATCAACAGATTACTTTTTGCTCCATCAACTCAACTAGTTCCACAAGTTAGCTTGACTGTTGTTGCCAAGCAACCAAAACATTCCTCCTGCACTCTGTGTCTGCAGGTTACCACATCTACTTTTTATGATGTGTATTCATCTGTTTGATTTAATTTATAAAGCAACCAGTGAAATAAGAGTCGGCTGTAATGTTAATTAACAGTATTCAGAACAGCTGGCTGAGGTGGAGGGATACACAGAGTGAAAAGGCCCAGTGCTGTTATACTCTATATTGCCACTCAGGGAATGCCTCTTGTCCAATCAGATTACTTGGTCAGAACTAACTGTTTGATAACATTTAGTCCCCCTAAGGTGGGTAAAATGGAAGTAGAAACACCTCACAATATAATGTATTCCATTACAATAGAACCTTCAACTATATGTATATTGTTTAGGTCATAATTTAAGTTACAAATGTGTCAAGGTCATAAAAAACAAAACAATATAAACGTCTTAAAGGTAGAATGTATGGCAGAGCTGTGTAATGTGGCCACTTAGTCTTTATTTTTAAGTCAGATTTTACTTTCTATTTTTTCAAATGTATTAAGCTTCCCCATAATCTCTCCATGTAGTCCTGGCTGGGAATCACTGCTCTAAATTAAGTAATGAAGGATACTATCAGTGATTCATCGTAAATCTAATAATCCATCCTCTTCCTCCAAGAAGCCACAATCCTGGAGAGTCATGGGATAGATGTCCAGAGTCCGGGGGGACACTCGAACAGCGATGACATCGATGGGAATGACTTCTCAGAGCAGGTAGAGAGTGATAAAGGATCCCAAAAGACACTTAAACCCAGAGTTATGTGACAGACAGTATTGTGAACAACTAGTCTGATTTAAGAGAAAGGTCGCATCTTTTTGTGTTACAGCTTCATGATTTATTTTGTATTGTACTGTGTCTGTTTTTTATTTATTCATATATGGTTTTTTTTACATTGTTTTGATGGATTAGCTTCTTGCCAGCCATTCACTTGTATCCCTTGGAGAGAACCCAAGGGATGGATGCATATTACACGTCTTTCATTCCAGCTAAACAATACATATGTGGATCAGTTATACCTGTTTTCCATCTCTTAAGTTGTGTAGATAAGTTAAATCAGCAGTGAAAACAAAATGAGTCGTGTATTTAATATGTTCAGAAATGTTGTCACGTGCTAAAATGGATTAATATGAAAGAATTTCTTCTATAATTAAACTTGCGCTGACATTTTTGAATCATAGTATAAATGGCTTATTCTATTTCCTCCAGGCATGTGACCTGCCTTATTTTGACAAGAGACCTCTAAGCCGACCTTTCAGCCTTTACCGACTGGAGCCCACCTCGCCAACACAGGTAAATCCACACACAGAGGCAGTATGTTTACAACAACATTGTGTATTCCATTAAAGGGAGATTGGATCAGTTCCTTTTTTTTATTTTATTTTTATCGTCATACTAGTCTAGACTAAAAATCTGTATCACTGTATTTTTTAATATTCTGTCGGTTTCACTGTATATTACGGTATTTTTTTATATTCTGCTGGTTTCACTGTATATTACGGTATTTCTTTCGATTTCACGGTATATTACGGTATTTTTTAATATTCTTTCGGTTTCACGGTATATTACGGTATTTTTTTATATTCTGCTGGTTTCAGGGTATATTACGGTATTTTTTTATATTCTTTCGGTTTCACGGTATATTACGGTATTTTTTAATATTCTGCTGGTTTCACTGTATATTACGGTATTTTTTTATATTCTGCTGGTTTCACGGTATATTACGGTATTTCTTTCGGTTTCACGGTATATTACGGTATTTTTTTATATTCTGCTGGTTTCACGGTATATTACGGTATTTCTTTCGGTTTCACGGTATATTACGGTATTTTTTTATATTCTGCTGGTTTCATGGTATATTACGGTATTTTTTAATATTCTGCTGGTTTCACGGTATATTACAGTATTTTTTTAATATTCTGTCGGTTTCACGGTATATTACGGTATTTTTTGATATTCTGTCGGTTTCACAGTATATTACAGTATTTTTTGATATTCTGTCGGTTTCACAGTATATTACAGTATTTTTTTATATTCTTTCGGTTTCACGGTATATTACGGTATTTTTTTATATTCTTTCGGTTTCACGGTATATTACGGTATTTTTTTATATTCTGTCGGTTTCACAGTATATTACGGTATTTCTTTATATTCTTTCGGTTTCACAGTATATTACGGTATTTTTTTAATATTCTGTTGGTTTCACGGTATATTACGGTATTTTTTTATATTCTGTCGGTTTCACGGTATATTACAGTATTTTTTAATATTTTGTCGGTTTCATGGTATATTACGGTATTTTTTTATATTCTGCTGGTTTCAGGGTATATTACGGTATTTTTTAATATTCTGCTGGTTTCACGGTATATTACGGTATTTTTTTATATTCTGCTGGTTTCACTGTATATTACGGTATTTTTTTATATTCTGTCGGTTTCACGGTATATTACGCTATTTTTTAATATTCTGTCGGTTTCATGGTATATTACGGTATTTTTTTATATTCTGCTAGTTTCACGGTATATTACGGTATTTTTTTATATTCTACTGGTTTCACTGTATATTACGCTATTTTTTTATATTCTGCTGGTTTCACTCTATATTACGCTATTTTTTAATATTCTGTCGGTTTCACTGTATATTACAGTATTTTTTAATATTCTGCTGGTTTCACTGTATATTACGGTATTTATTAATATTCTGCTGGTTTCACTGTATATTACGGTATTTATTAATTTTCTGGCAGTTTCAAATTATATTACGGTATTTTTTTTTTTTTTCATGTCTGTGTCTTTTATATAGGTTTATAGTAAGGGTGGGTGATATGACCTAAAATATATATCTATTAATATTTCTTTTCCTTTTGGCAGTATCGGTATTACAAAATGAAAAGGTACTCTACTTAAAACATGATTCTAGCTCCTTTTGCTCTATTGTTAATGTAAGGGAACACATCAATGTGTTTTCATGTACATATAAACAATTAACTATTATACTTAATATTATTTGGACTTTAAAATCTATTTTACAAAACAAAAATCCTCCTACTTTTACAACACTTGGTTCAGCGACTACAAATAGACTTGTGGGCTGCAGCTGGGTTGCTTGTTCCTTTCAGTCAACTCACTCGGTACAACACATATACAGTATACAGTATCTGTTGTACCTCGTTCCTCCCCTTCAGTTGGTCAGCATGGTGGCAAAACTAGGAAGGGAAATACAGTTCGGATAGAAAATTATTCCAACTTTTTTCAATCTGAACTTCCAACATTTCTGCTTTCTGTGACATCACTTCACCTTGGATCTTTGTCTTCCTACTTTCCCTCCTTGTATCAGGATGACAGTGCAGCGCACAGCGAGCACCAGGATCCCATCTCTTTGGCTGTGGAGATGGCTGCGGTCAACCACACCATCCTGGCCCTGTCCAGGACCGGAGGAGTTCCCAACGACATCAAGACGGAGTCCCTGGAGGACGAATGAACTGCACGGGAACTGGGATGGAGGAAGTGGACGTGAGAAATGACGAGTCAAGAGCAGAAAGAGAAGGAGGAGTGGAAAAGGTGGGAAATGTGGGGCTATAAAAAAAAAAGAAAAAAGACCAAATAATTCTACTTAGTAAACCTTTTGAATCTGTCCCTTAACCTGCCCCTTGCCAACTGTTCCATCTCTCTCGGCCTCCCCCCTCCTTCAAAGTGCGTGTACACAGTTATTACATCCTACCCCCACCCCACCCCTACCCAACATATTTACACATCTGGCGGAAATGGGTCACTACATGTCCTCTGATCTCTCAGAAAACGGTCCACGGAAAGAAGAAAGATGGCAATCCAGGCCTTTAATCCCCAAATGGGTGGTCCTCGTCTTGGATGGTGTCTCCCAGGAACTTCTGTCTTTCCGCTGTATACACTCTCTCCTCACAGTATACCTCTTCTCTCTCCTCTCCCCTTCCCCACTCCCCCTCTCCTTCCCCTCTCTAGCCTGGTTGTCTGAGCCAATCCTCAGTCTATCTAACCTCAGCGTCAACCTCAGAAAAATGACATGTACTGTATATATAATATACATATGGTTCTAATGGTTCTCAGTCACACTCACCTCATGGTGTGTTACCTACCAACCTACCTACCTACCTATATACCCCTAAAAATGAACCCTCTTCATTGTGCAATTCATAAGTGACGCAGCGTCCAACCGTGGTCTGGGAAAAAAAGATGGATTGCGAGGGTTTCCCTCTCTTCTTCTCCTGCACAGAGGTGGCGAGACAGGATATCTGCAAACTGAACACTGTCTTCTACAGAAGACCTGCTGTTGAATAAAAACCTCTGCAAAAAGAAGGAGCCTTAATTTCAGATAACTCCACCTTTATCTGTACAGCATACCGCAGGTTCTTTCCCTGAGAACTGGTATCAAAAAGAAACTTTTTATTACACATTAAAAATGCCAGAATTAAGGTAAGGTTTATATTCAACAGCAGCAAGGGTTTTAGTTCTCTTACCTGCATTTCCCTCTGTAGAACCAGATGCCATTTGGGCTGAAAACAATCATCTTGCCTTGATATTTAGTCTCCCAGTGACACTTATGTCTAGTAGTCAAGGCCATGAGAATTAATTTAGGGTCAATGTGATAATCAAGCAAACCTAAGCTATCTAATAAGGGAAAATGTGCTTTGTTTTCAATGTCATACATGCCAAAGGAAAAGACGCTCTGAGCAAAAAGCAAAGGGGCTTAGCAAAGACTGATCTGAAAATTGTGTCTGCAATCATCCAAAGCACTTTCAGCTAACTGCTTTGGTGTACGTAGGTTGTTTCTCACGCGAAGAGAAGCCCCTTTGAGCCAGTGGGGCCTCGGATGTGGGTTGGACACTACAGCAGGCCTGTATCAGTAAAGATAGGTATTAGCAGCCAGATATTTAATGATAAAATTTACCCTTAGCTATTCACTACTGGTTCTGTGACGCTGCCTCTTTATAATAGCCTAAAGATTGTGCTTTCAGAAGATTTTTCAGTGGTATCAAATTAGACTTAAATTCACACTGGAAATCGAATAGCAAAAGATCTTCTGAGGCGGTTTTAACGCTTTTATTTTGTCTATATAGCCTCAAAGGTAAAAGCACCACTGGAAGGGACTCAAAGACATTTCATGTGGTGATCTTGGAAAGTGTTCCACTTTTCTTTGTCTGGGGTGTAATTTTTCCAAAACCATCTGTCTGAAGATCATCACAATGCCATAAAGCAGAGGCAAAGTGCAGTGTGCTCCTTCAAGGAAGAGGTCCTGTTTCATGGGATCACCAATTTTGTTGTATGGTTGTTTTTTCCAGTGTTTGACTGCCGTCTTCAAATTTGGGCAATAGGGTGAAAATGTACGTTTTTGGGGATTATTTACCTTCTTGCTGCGTGAGAAGATTGATGTCACACTTTGGTACATTATAAATGAAGCTAGAGCCTTGGAAACTGTTAGCGTAGCATGAAGATTGGTAGGTAAACAGCTGGTCTGATTCTGCCCAAAGCGTACAGTATCTATGTTCTAGCACCTCTAAAGCACAGAGATTAACATACAACTTTTTAAAGAGTTTAAAAAACGGCATGTCATCGTTTTAAGTGCTGCAACATTTTTTTGGCAAGGCACAAGGACAAAGTGCCATTTTTATACTGTAACGTGTTAATTGGGTTAACACATTTTCACCTTTGGATAGAGCTAGCTCAGCTGTTTTATCCTACTGTTTGTCTTTGTGCTAAACTAAGCTAAGAGTGCTATCTGCATCAGGCCAAAGTTAAAGGTACAGTCAAACTTTAAACTCTCATATCTACAGTTATCTTATCTCGTTTCCCCTTATGCTATATATATGCTATATACTATAGCTTATCATACAACAGTTAGTCTGACCAAGTAATCTGATTGGACAAGAGGCATTCCATGAGTGGCGACGTCACAGAGACTTATCACTCTGTGTATTAGCGCCCGATCAGACAGAGCGTGTTTTGCAGGCTGTAAAAAGCAAGGCGCGCCGCACTCTGCCTTTTCTGTTGAAGCCTTCAGTTAAAAAAAAAAGAGCAGCTCGCTGCACTTTTTTTTTCTACTGTTGCTAAGGCAACCACAGAATCGTTAGCTGTCATTAACTCAACCGTTACATTGTAAACTGACAGAAGGCCCGCCTCTCCTTTCATCCGATTGGACAATGAGAAAAAACGGAAGTGACGTCGGGCGCTTTTCTGCTTTGAGTTGTTTTCAACTCGAGGCGCCAAAAGCCTCTCCTTGAAAACAACTACAAAGCCCCCAGCTGCTAAAACACGCTGTCTGATCGGGGGCCTTACACCGCCTCAGCCAGGTGTCTACATTGATCAAGCTGCTACCTCTGGAGCAGAAAACAGTCTGTTGTTGATTGGTACTTTTTACAACTACTTGCTGCTTGTTTAACTGTTGCAAAAAAGCAATATCACACTTGAGGTTGTGATGTTGTACTGAATATCATCACAGCTGTGATTGAATGACAGCCGTGATGATATTCAGCACATCACTCCCTCTCATGTGATATAGCTTAAATATCTAGCACACAGACATGAGAGTGGTAGTGACTTTCTCACATAAGTCCGACCTCTACAGCAGTAGTTTGACATTTCCCAAAAGTTTGCATTGTTGCTTTAAAGGAAGCCCTGCCTTCAGAGATGGTTTTGGAGAATTGGGGAAATATTCTACAAAGCAGGATTTACACAAAGCAGTTTACTGTTTTTAAATAGTTTGATATGGACATTTGTGATGTTATGAAATAAACTGGTATCTTGATCCTGCTTGTAGAATAGCTCCCAGCCCCAGGCTCTAGTCTAGTAAAGCTATATTTAAATCTATTGCTTCTGTGTGTTCTAAGCTGGGAATACAGTCAGTCAGTACTGGGACCTGTGTTTCGAAAAGAAAGGGTTGAAAGATAAAACCAATATGTATTTATACTCTTTTTTTTTTTTGTTATGGTTATGTACAAAAAAGAATGACATAAGTTTTGAAATGACTTGCTTTTATTGTTAAATTAATCATGCTTTATCATTTCTACTTTTTTGTTTTTTCATTATCTTTTAAACTGTGTTTTTCCTTTGTGTCATCCCTTATTTGGCTGAACAGCAGTCCCCCCCCCTCTTTGTGTCTGAGGCAGTAAGCTAATTCGTGAAAGATTAATGATGATGCACCTTATCTGAAGAAAGAATCACTGTTGACTAAGCTAAAAATGTAACCTTCCCTCCCCTGAGCCTTCCTTTTTAGCAAACATCAAATGTACAACTGTGGGGCTGGTGTGAAAAAAAAACATTTCCATACAGCTGCTTCACACACCATATCAAAGTAAAACAAAGCCCCAGTATGTGCTGTCCTATCCTGAAAATAACGCCACGCCAAACTCCATTTTGAAATGTAGCTTTTTAATGACCTTTAACCTTTCTCTTATAAAAATAACTCGCAGAAAAATGCCTTAGAGACATCATTCAGGATTCTGACTCAAACTAGGTTTGTATGAATATACAATGTTGAGTTCTGTCTTGTTCAATTGCCATACCATTAGAGACACAATTAAATAGTGTTTGGATTACTCGCTTTATTTAAATTAACAATGACTGTATATATAGATGGACGACGCGTCTCCATCTGCTCCCATTGTATGAAAGTGATGCCAAAACAGCCCCCGTGATAGGCGCTGACATGTTGCGATGGTGACGTCATTTCAAGGCAGAACTGCGCAGTAGAGATCTGTGGGTGGCGCCGCCGTAGCCACTTCCGCTAACCAAAACACACACTTAACTTACTGAAAAAAACAGCAAAGATCCTGCACGCTGGCGTGTTTAACAGCAGAACAGCTTCTTGTGTTGGTCTGAGGTTAACGTTCACATATAAACTTCAATGACTGTAGTGATTGTTTTAGTTACGTCTCCTCTCGCCGTTCCTCCTCCACTCTGCTAATCCGGAACAGATCGGCTGCAGGAGCCGTATTTGTCAACAGAGCTGTCAATCATCATTTTTACAGCATCAAATAACTAATTAAAAATAAACTTGTCAGAAAAATGAACACTTGGACGTAAATCAGCATGATAAGAACTAACTATAATGACAGAAACCATGTTTGAGAAAAATGTGTTTGACGTGTATTTTGACTTTATAGTTCGACTCATGTCCCATCTGTTAACATGGAGGAGGCGGGCTTTATGACCTATACTGCAGCCGGTCAGCAGGGGGCGATAGAGAGGGTTCGGCTTCACTTTTAGGGAGCTGTCATGTCGTCCATCTTTTTATACGGTCTTTGCTCTGGAACTGTAGAAATACTTTGAGATTGAACCAATGAGCTAACTCACCGTAAGCTACATTGTGGTGGGGCTATTTTAAGTCTTCAGGCTCATAAAGATAAAGAAGGAAAATGGTCATTTTAGGAATTGAATTCTCACTTCAAAAGTGCAAATGTTGATGAAATCCTGCTTTCTATTGGGGTTCAGTATGGAGTTTGGTGTGACGTTGTCTCCCCTTACAAAGAATATTGTATGTTTACAAATTGTGAAACGAGTGGTGTGTGCAAAGAAAAAAAACACAGAGTGCATTTAGAGATTATTCTCTCTCTATAAGACACTTTTAAATGAATTGCCTTAGTGTTTGAGAGATGCCATGGCTCAATTAGCTAGGTTTTAATCCAGCAGTATTTTATGTTAGTGTTTAACATTGACAGAAATGTTCATGTGATGGAAGCATCGGGTGCTCTAAAGCAAGGACTCTGAAAACTGGAAACGGATTCGTCTGAATAGCAGACTGAAACGGCTCTCCCCGCCCAGTGTCGTGTGTGTTCGAGTGGTAGTGCTTACTCTGATGGGGTGTCCTTTCGTGGTGTCAGGGTCAACATGTCTACTTGTCCTTCTGTGTTCCAAGTGAAAACACCATCAACTTCATCCCAATATAGCTCTGAAAAAGAGGACTGAATGCTGTTGTATCAATCTCAAATCTAGTTATGTTCAAAATTACTGTATTGCCCATTTCAGAATTTAGTGCCTTTTTTGGACAGTAGACTGTTCTGTAATTAAGATGTAGTATATATACATTTTTTGTACAGTTTCTTTGTTCATTTTTTAACTTGTGTTTATTTTAGTATGATATATATAATGTACAAGAGAATAAAGCTATATCAATGAGACTTGGGTTTGCTATCTGAAGAACGCATCCGTACAGATTTATCACACACTGGTCGATGAGGGCAGAATGACATTTATTTTAACAATATAAAAACTTGATTTCATGTCTTCATCTTTAAATAAATAACCTTTCAGGCAGTCAAAATGATCCACTTGAATGCACACGTATAAAATATCTTATTCACCAGACAAAATTAATACTTTCATTACAACAAACATTCCCTCAAGTGTCCTTATCACGTACAAATCAACATGCTCCCACGCACGCACGCACGCAGAGTAATCAACATCCGCCAATTAAAAAAGGTAGTTAGAAAAAAATGCCACACATTATCTTTCTTTAAAAGGACGTCTGCTCCAATCAATCCTATAATACATGCATGGAGACAAAGCTTATTAAAATTTGTTGGACAAAAGAGGTTTTATTCTGAAACAGTAGAAATACATACGAAGGAGCCAAAATGAGCTCCGTCCTACCAGCATCACAATATTTGGTGGGCTATCACTAAGGCACTTTCGCTGCAAGGCACATAAAGTCAACCACATCCAAATCACAATACCGATCGGTTTAAAGACATTGACAATACATGGAAGTCGCAGCTGCGTAATAAACAGTATAAATATGAGCACATGAAGAAGAAGCTCGTGTATAACCTCTGGGGTCTCAGTGTCTCGTGATCCAGTGAATGTTGTGCGCGCAAATATACTTATCTACTAACCCTGGCAAGTGACACGTAAAAATGTGAAAACTACCATTAAAAATTTAATCAATTACACATATTGTTGCATCTGCAAACCTAAAATCATTCAGTGTTCTGATAAAACATTTAATATTTCTTGACTTTTAAGAATATTAGCAAGGCATACAGTCCTTTGACAGAAGAAGTTGAACATCTGATGCTTCCCCCTCCTAACAGGAGCGTGGATTTGTCCAAATAAAACATTCTATTGAAACTCTCGGAAAAGCTTTCCCTATTATCACATCAGCCAGCTGCTACATGTGGGCGATGGATGAGTGGTTGGGGTGTCCAAAATCGACGCTTTCAAGTGTTCCAGGACTTCCGGTTGTCGCCTTTGCTGTGGCCGGTTGCTGCCCCGCCACCGTCGCCTTTGGCTAGTGCGGTAAGGGCCGCGAGGTTGGGGCTTGATCCAGACAGGTTGGCACTGCGGCGCTTTTGCTGTTGCTGCTGGCGACGGCGCTTTACGCCGCCGCGACTGACCCTGTCTGGCCTGACCAGCACACCATAACCAGGGTTACAGTGGAAGTAGTGCTTGCCACCTACTGAACCATCATTCTTCCCTGGAGGAAAGACAGAAAAAGATTTGTGAGAGATACTGAGTGGTAACAGATTACGGTGTGTATGTGAAGAAGGGAATACGAGCATTTGAAGTGTGTTAAAAAGCAACAGGATGGGCCGCTGTTTTACTTACCTGCTGGTACTTCCAGTTCTACTCCCACCCAGGTACCCTTTGCAAATTCGGTGGGTCCAACGTAGCGGATGGTGCCGCTTTTATTCGTCCCCACAGTCACAAACTCCCCTTCTTTCAACCAGTCAGGAAGAACAGCATCAGCAACTGCATCTCCATCCTCAGAGTCAGAGATTATTTCCAGGCTCTCCATCGGAACAGACAGGTTAAGTCCTGCCTCAAAGCTGCTGGCCCGGTCCACCTGCCCAGTCTTACCCTCCTCCTCAACCACAATTCCCTGAAAGGACTTGAGGTCTGAAGACTTAACTTTCTGGATCTTGAAGGGGTTTGCCACTGATGCATCAAGTTTGGAGGGCTGAATAGTAGACAGAGAAGGAGCTGTGGAAGCATCTGTCGATGCATCGGCAGGTCCTTCCTGTTGAGCTTCTTCTGTAGTGAAAGATGTCAGGATGGAGGTACCGTTTGGGTTCAAGTCCTCGGGAGTAGCTTGATCTGCAGATAAAACTAGCGGAACAAGATCTCCAGATGGGGCAGGAGCTGGAACCAAGACTTCAGGCACTTCTGGGACCACATCTGGAGCGGGGTCTTGAACACAGTCGCTGAGTGTTTGTTCTTGTTTGGGTTGCTGTGGGATGATTGTTTCAGACTGATCCTGGCCTTCTTGTGGAGACGGTTGTGTTTCGTAGTGTAGTGCCAGTTCAGTTTCTGTCTCGCGTGTGGCAGCTAGCTCGAGTTCCTCTGTTGGAGGGGTTTCTACTTGTAAGTGGTCTGTTAGGAACTCTGTCTGCTTCGTTTCACTCTCCTGTACTAACAAGGGATATGGGTTAATTGGGATTGAGTTGTCCAATGTATCTGATTCAGTATGGTCAATTATTGAGTCTTGCTTTTGATTGGTCTGGCATGGCAAGTCTGACTGTGCATCTGACTCTCTTTGTTCCTGCAACAGGCCTGATGGAGACTCATTCTGTTCTTGTTCACTCAAGTTGAAATCTAAAGGAGTATCAACAGGTTTGGTTGGTATCGAGCTAGTCGTCTCTTCATCTGGCTCATTGGCTGTGTAATACAACGATTGCGTGACTTTAAATTCCTCTTCCTCTTCATCCGGCACCGCCTCGAAGCCGGATGATGGAGGCAGGTCCCAGCTCAGTGTATAGACATCTGACAGTGTCACAGTTGATATGCTAGTTGAGATGTATCCACTCGATGCTTCACTCACAGGGCTGGGGGTGGACTCTTCCGTCTCTGGGATTATAGGCGGTGGGAGGGGAACCTGTCTGGGCCCCTCTGCTCGTAGGTCAGGAGGAATGATTTCCTCGATAGGAACCTAGAGGGAAACCATGGCAACAAAAGATACTTGTGACTCAACATTTCATATCAGGATTCATTTTATTGTCTTCCAATGTTTAGTCTGTATTTCAGTTTCCTTGAAGTAGACTTATATACCCATTTCCCACCGAAATTAGCATGTTGACGCAGGTTTTTCAGACCCGGGAAGACCTGCTTATAAATGCTGTCTGCCTGTAGATGATTGTCTCTGTTCCCATTGCCAGTGAAGTATACTCCTGTCAGTCTCTTTTCTGCTGCGTCACCAAACGCGCCCGAAACAGGGTTAGTAAACAGTCAAGATGTTACGGTGGTTAGGTCTTTATTGTATCTATTGCTCATTCAGTCTGTTTATCAAACTCAGCGGCAACAAATTTGGAACGATGTTGGAGCGCTGCTCGGACGGAGACGGGCGGAGTTTGTAGCTGAGATGACGAGGAATCGCAGAAGTTACCGACGGAGCATAGCATCACGCTGGAGAGGGGGCGGAGATTAGCGTGTCGACACAGGTTTTGTGTTTAATGCCGATCGCAGGCGAGGCGATAATTACCTGGGTCTACTGCAGAGTCATTTGACCCATGTCTGAATGCAGATTGTCGCCTTTCCCACTAGGCTAAAAAGCCGGGTGTTTTTTAACCAGTGGGAAAGGGGCCATAGTTGTCTGCTAGACCAAAAACACACAAAGCTTTCTATGCACTATTATAAACCATGTTTTATTAGTCTAAATAAATTACAGTGTCAGTATAAATTACTAATTATAATGCACTTAAACTTGAACCAAGTTTTTGAGGTGAGCTCGGCGGGGTGGGCGTATTCTCGCACGAGAGAGTGAGAGTGAGCTTCTGGTGAGGAAGAGTCCAGGAGGAGGAGGAGGGGCCCAGTTTGAATGTGTTGTTGACAAAATGCAGGAAAAATCCTACTTACACCTTTAACCCAAACAGCAGAGTTGAACAATGTGCATAAACACTTAGAACCTCACTACAGATGTGAGTTCAGAACGATCCTCGTTTTTTTCCCCTCATATTATTCATTCATAATAATTTAAAATGAATGATTAGAGCAGCTTTAAAAGGGATCTCTGCTGACAACATAATGCTACATAACTGAGGCTTATTAAAGCAACTTCGTGGTTGCTAGCATTTATTAGAAGCAGTTCCTCCCAGTTATTGAACGACAAAACGAGAAACACAGAAAACACAAGGGCAGAGTCTCAAACAGAAACACAGAGGAACAACAATAAGTGCCTCTGTATTTTTTTTTAGTCAATAGTTCCTACCAGTAAAATAAGTCTTTTTAAAGATGATAAATGCATTACAACAGGGGTTCCCAAACTTTTCCATGCCAAGGCCCCCCAAACAGCACTAGCTTCTGGCTGGGCACCCCCAAACCCACAGACAATGCTAAACGTTTAGCGTCGATTTTTTTGGCAGCATCCTCACCAGGCAATTCTCGGACAATGTCTTTGGTAGCTGGTAGAATCAAATCCTCTCCGATTGTGTGAGGTTTTTTAGCACGAGCAATGTGGTATGAGGCTAAAAACGATGCCTTCAGGGCCCGCTCGGGCACGGTAGCTTGCTGTGTGAATGCAGCAGATTGCCTGACCAAATGCTCTTCTTTACGTCTGAAGAAGTCTACTGTTTTATCGGCCTCTGCCGGATGTTTTTGCATCAAGTGACGCTGAACTTTCAAAGGATTTAAACACTCGTTTGAGAGGGTCTCCAGACAGAGGACGCATTTCGGGCAATCATGGCCATTTTTCTGTATTGCTGTAAAGCCATACTTAATTTTAAATTTAGTTGGCCATGAGTTCTTAGGTTTTTTTGCAGCAGAGTCCTTCCATGGCAGGGCTGTAGGTCTGCTCCTTCGGTCTATTTGTTGTCAGAAACCTGTCCATTTTGCGCTAGCTAGCTACACGCAATCTTGAGGAGCAGAGCAGCTTGATAACAACCGCCAGGTCTACACAGATTATGACGTCGTTATGACGTCGTCATGCCGAATTTGCAGCTGAATTTGAGAATCCGAGATTACGGCAGTTTACGTGTTTACGTGTACGGTTCAGGACAAATGGTTATTAAAAAAATAAAATTAAAAAATATTTTATTTTATTTTATTATTTTTTTGAATTTTTTTTCTTATCTTCCCTCCAATTTTCTGAGGCCCCCCTAGTGCCCCCTGGCGGCCCCCACTTTGAAAACCACTGCATTACAAGACCACACCCAAGAAATTCTGATAATGAGGAACACAACCTGTAACAAATAGTATTCCATCCCTATATTCCTGTAAATGTATATACATAAACACACTCTGGGGTTCGGGAACTTACTGGATACTGATGTTTGCTCATGCCGTCTTCAACACTGGCCGACTGCACCACGATGCGAGGCAAACTCTGCAAGAAGGAGGAAACGTTCAGTTAGTAAAATATATAAACAACTCTGAAAGCTCGAGCCGATTTCAAGATGCGATCAAGAAGCGACTTTTTCAGGTCAAATTCAACCTGGAGATAAGATAGTGAACCATTTTACATCGAGCATGAAGCGGCGGCGAGCTGCTGTGAGGGAATAATAGAACTTGAGCTTCAGTCCGACAGTGAGACAGAAACTGTGGGTTTATGTACGATTATAAACAAATGAAAGACAGAGAAAGGTGTTCAGCGTGATGATCGGCCGACAGCATCTGACAGCCTCACAGAATACTAAACTAGGATAACAAACTAGGCCATCTATTACAATATTTTAGGACTGCAGGGACATGTCTTTGTTATCGCGTATAATAATAATATTAACAACAACAAACCTAACTACAACACAACTACATTCCTAATAAGTTTAGTAAATTATATATAATAATGGGGGAACATATTGAATGTTAGTGCAGTGATCAGCGATGCAGAAAGAAAGCAACAAAATCATGTGTTCATAAGATCACTCCCACAGACAATCAGGATAAACTAGTCAAACAATCAAAGTTATTGCAGCATAATTCTGACTTGTTAGGGCCCGATCAGACAGGACGCGTTTTAGCAGCTGGGGGCTTTTTTGTCATTGTTTTCAATGAGAGGCTTTTTGCGAGCTGCTTTTGCTTTGCAGAGCGCCTCGCTTTCTTCCGCTCTGTGCACCTCGCGTTTTTGAGGAAACGCTTCGAGCGCCTCGAGTTGAAAAAACTTCAACTCAAAGCAGAAAAGCACCCGACGTCGTGGGCGTTTTTTCTCATTGTACAATCGGATGAAAGGAGAGGCGAGACTTCTGTCAGTTTACAATGTAACGGTTAGGTTGATGACAGCTAATGATTCCGTGGTTGCCTCAGCAACAGTAGGAAAAAAAAACCTTTTTTTCCCTCTCCAGTGTTCTAGTTACATCTAATGCACTCCACATACTCTGCCAGCTGATCAAATGTTGTATGATTTGCTTTTAAACATTTGAAGAAAGTAAAAGAAGAAAACTAATTTCATATCAATCCCAAATCTTGAAATATTTGAACTGCAAATGTAAAGGCTTTCATCAGTGGGCCAAAGGCTCAATCACCAGTGTGTTACCTCATTCGGCAATAGATAGAGACTTAACAGACATTTATTTACATGAAAATCTCAATTTAACAGACATTCACAGGATTTTAATCAGGACGATTGTTTGATTGTGAAGCACCCTTGATGTCACATTGTGAAGGAATCGACTCTTCACTTTTTCATCTCTGCTGATCATAATAAGAGCATGACAACCTACACGGACAACACGTCCATCATGAGAGAGCGGATCAAACACGTCTATCCTATACTTCTCTGGCTCAGGACAGTAAACCTGCAAGTCAACACAAAGCGTTAGGTAGACATGAATGGCTGCCTCCGTTGTGTTTATATCAATATGACAGACACACGTTGTGATTTCATTCGAAGAAAGATTAGAAAGGATCATAAAACGTAACCAGCACATGGAAACATTGTTAACCGATCGATTGTAAGTCTTTTGTAAGTATCATGTTTTACGTCTTGTCAAAGCAAGTCTCAAGTTCTTGTTAATTTCGAAAATAATGACGAAAAAGGTTCATCAACGACCTTTTTTCCAAGACGAAGACGAGATGCTGACGAGCTAAAAATAGATTGTTGATGATAAAAACTCTGACGACACGAATGTGAGACGAGACGGGACTAAAATGATCGTGGGCTGTCGGACATCTAAAATGCATATTTTCCCCCACTGTGTCTAACCTGTCAAAATACAAGCAGTGCATTCCTGTACCTGGGTAACAGGTGTCATGAACATGGTTCTGAACTTTATCTGTTAACTCAGGCTTTCTGCTTCAGGCTCTGTGCGAGCTCACAGAAAAAAGGGGAGTTTTATGCGTCATCTGACGCTTCTTCTGCACAGAAAGGAGCGACCATCGCCTGTCTGCTTCAGTCAGACTGTTTAAATTAGATAAGAATTTAATCATACGACTAGTTCAGAGACCTCAAAGCTTTTGTTTCTCAAGTCCAGCGACAAGTCAGGCAGACAGGTCCAAGTCAGGCAGACAGGTCCAAGTCCTGTGTTTGTTACTTAGTTCACGTCCGCGCTTCAGCTATAAGTAAGATTTGAAACGTCAACAGTCTAAATCTGTGGTCATGAACTATGACAGCCTTGATACAGTCTCCAACATTCACGCTGCAGTTCCTCCATGTCACCGGACGTTTCCAACTTTGTGAATGTAATTTAAAACAAACAAGATCTGTCCACTGTACTGATGTTGAGATCACGACTACAATCAATCATTTGTCCAATTAATGTCAACAGCGTGCTTATATATGCCGTACTCGAGGCTTTGGTTTTCGCGTTGACCTTTCTAAACATCTGCGACAAGCAGGGTGTATTGAAGCACTAATTAGAGCCATGGCCTCAAACAATGCAACAACAAGGCCCGACGGTTTTCCATCCCGACCAAACGCGTCACACGATTTCCCTGATTAGCTTCCCTACGTGCCTCAAGGTGCTAATCAGTCGAATCAGACGCTGTAGTGGTTGGCTGCAATAAAAAGCTGCAGACTCCCAGGTCCTGATGGCTCATGATTGGAGATCAGTGGATGATTAGACGCTGAAGGGAGGGGGGAGGGGGGCAAGAGGCTCACCTGCTCCTAATTAACCCTCCTCTACACACAGTGAGCGTCTGTCTCAGTCAGGGCTGTTTGTTGAGTCTAAAACATTTTACAGCCGTCAATCACTTAGGAGACACCAAATACATTTCTATTGTGTGTGCTGATTGTTTTAGTTAACTGATGTGCTCAAGTAACCGGGGTTTGATTGCCTCTGATGACTTCAAATTTAAAAACAAATAAAAAAACAGAGCAAAGATTCTGATGTTTGGTTTAACACCGTTCATAAGATTTTCTTCTTTTTATGAGCAATAAAACATTTTGTAGACGATGAGATGGGACAAGACACAACAGATTTTTTCTGATGGATCTACTGAGACATGGGAAATCAGCTCAACTAAATGAGGCCTTAGAGGTGCTTCTCCACTAAGAAGTACATACTAAAAGTTTGAGGGATGCAAGAGACAGATGAGTGGTTAACACTGCCACAGAAGACTATGCGACTTTCCGTCTTGTAGTCCCTTGGAAGTGTTGCATTCCAAAACTCCTAGATCCTTCATTTCCCATGATGCAACAAGTCATATGGAGTATCTGTTAGAACATGTTTCCGACTCATAAATACATGTACAGTTTAAGGCAGCAGTTACCTTATTCAAGGTAGATCGACACAAATGTAAAGGATGTAGTGCTATGTTGCCCTTGCACAATACTTTTAACTCGCAGGACTACAATTATAGTGCGCATGCGCCGACCGCACATGCAGCCTGTTACAGTGACCCCGACAGACTGCTCCGCAAGTCCAGTGATGTTGAGGGGGTGGAGCGTGACTACGGGTTATCTTGGACAACGTCTCCCACCCACTCCATGATGTGCTGGTTAAGCACAGGTACACGTTCAATGAAAGACTCAGGATGTGTTTCAAATGCCGTACTACATACTATATACTACATACCATACATACTATATACTACACACTATATACTTGATACTATACATACTATATACTAGACACTATACATACTATATACTACATACTTGATACTATACATACTATATACTACATACTATATACTTGATACTATACATACTATATACTACATACTATATACTTGATACTATACATACTATATACTAGACACTATACATACTATATACTACATACTATATACTTGATACTATACATACTATATACTAGACACTATACATACTATATACTACATACTATATACTATGTACTATACATACTATATACTACATACTATATACTTGATACTATACATATTATATACTACATACTATATACTTGATACTATACATACTATATACTAGACACTATACATACTAAATACAACGTACTATACATACTACAAAATATACATACTATATACTACATACTATATACTTGATACTATACATACTATATACTACATACTATATACTTGATACTATACATACTATATACTAGACACTATACATACTATTTACTACATACTATATACTACGTACTATACATACTAAATACAACGTACTATACATACTACAAAATATACATACTATATACTACATACTATATACTTGATACTATACATACTATATACTACATACTATATACTTGATACTATACATACTATATACTAGACACTATACATACTATTTACTACATACTATATACTACGTACTATACATACTAAATACAACGTACTATACATACTACAAAATATACATACTATATACTACATACTATATACATACTATATACTACATACTATACATGCTACATAATATACATACTATATACTATATACGACGTTCGGTGGTAGTTTGTAGTATGGAGGAGCTTTTCAAATTTCTTTTGCAGTATGCTACGCCAGGTGGAATTAAACAATAATCACCGCTTCTTTAGCTATAGCGCCCCCTTCTGCTGGAATGCTGCTGCTGTCCGTCATTTCAACTGCCGCTGTGACGTTCCAGCGCTTTGCATTGTGGGATACAGTAGGCGAGGTAGACTCATCCGATGCATACTGGAGATTTTCTCCGAATCAGTACGACATCCAGGTATATTTGGCAGACTGCACATTTTGCTTTTGTTTGCATGCTACACACTACATTTTGGCCAAATCAGTACGTACTGCTAGTGTAGTATGGCATTTCGAACACAGCATCATTCCCCCAAGATGCACCACAGAACGCCACAGGAAGTCATTCCTGCCTGTGGACATCAGACTCTACAACTCCTCCAAGCTAAATTGAAGTGAAAACAATGCAAATATTTGATGAATAAATCAAAGGTGACGGCTACTTGAGAAGACGTCTGCCTCAAAACATTACGTCAGCTCTACAAGATGCGCTCACAGTCCTTTGTTATCAGAAAGTTTATAACCTCTATTTTCACAAACTTCTGAAAACCATTCACCTTGGGCAGAGAGGCATTTATACATTATTATTTGTGTTTCCATCTGCATAAGCTCTGTTTCCATGGCAACAGAAAAAATAGGTCTAGCTGCTGATGAGTAGAGGGGATATTTAGATTCAGGCTGCAGTGATGCATATAAACTTTAAATCCCTGATAAGACAGCAAGCAGAATGCAGGCTTAAATCCAGAGCTGTGTGTTGACTGAAAGTACCTGCTGATGGACAGCTGTCTGCTCTTTAATATCTTCCTTCCCACCAGGTAGCAGGGACTTCAGCAGCTTGGGCACAGCCTTCACTGGAGGGAGATAAGATGCAGCAAAGCCTGAATGCACTGATGGAGGAGGCAGAGGAACGAAGAGGAGGATGCAGGAGGAGATATGGAAACAAAGAGGGCAGGGGGAAGAAGGGAAGCGGGACAGTTAGCTTTTTGAGGCAGAAAGGAGGGAAATGGAAGTTGTGTGTAAAAATGACATCAAAGGCAGCAAATAGGGAAAGATAATTCAAAGCCAGAAAAAGAACCCATTAGACGATAAAGGTTTTATCAGTCCTACCTGTCTCTGGGTTCAGGTTCTGGGACACGGAGCTAGGCAAGGTGCGTCTCGGCGAAGGAGGCGCCACGGAAAGGTCCTGGTGGCTGTCCCAGCCCTGAGTATGAAACAGAAGAAGAGACCCAAAACGTGACCCACATGGCTTTATTAGGTAGGGCAATCATATTTCCAAACCTCTAAACTGGGATCCCAAAGTGTACTGCACTCTGCAGAGATGATTTTATCAGGACGTAGGTCAAGTATGTCAGCGCCAAGCACACCCAGAAGCCTCACTTTAACACCACGTATGATTGATCTCACACAGACAGAAACATCAGTGTTGCTACTATTTTGTCGTTTTAAATAATCGACTATTCTGTAATGAATGTTGACAATTGTGAGAATGTAATGTTTCGCAGGTATTTGCTGGGACTCAGGACACAAAGCTTTAAACCGCCACAATCCCAGAACAACAAGAGCGTCTGGTTTAAAAGAGGACTAAAGCAATCTGTGGTCTTAAGCATCCTCATTTGGTGACCAGAAAGAAAAAATCACAAGCGGCGCCCGGTTAGTGACGTGTTTTCCATCACCCAGCAGTGGTTGGTCTGCCAGAGAGGGTAGGCGGAGCTAAGCGGCTGCTTTTCTGCTCTCTGCAAGTGTTGCGAGTAAACATTAATCTACTATGGCTGAACAAACAAAGAAAAGATGGATGACTACAGATACAACTTCAACAATAAGTGAAAATCCAAAGAAAAAGAAACAAATGTGATGCTCAGATGAAGGCAAACAGTCTGAAAGGAAAGCGACCGTCAGTGAGGAAAATCAAGAGTTACAACCGGAGCCAACCGTGGACGTCACACATGCAACACTGTCTGGATATCTGGGAAGTGTGCTCCCGCGATTACCTTTTATCGCTATAGGTGCCGCCAAAAAAACGAAACTGAGATCTTCGAGATTACTTTAACTTTAAGCCTCATTTTTCAACCAGCTATCCCTTTCTTTTAAGTATTAATCTCTGTGTACAGATTCTACATAGAAATGTAGAAGGGACGTGGATTTTAGGGATGGCAAGTCGTTACGTATCATGCAGGAAAAACAGTGTGGAGAGCAAAAGCAACTCTCTATAATCTCTATAAACAGACATCTGCATGTAAGTTCAGCTAACAATCCGTTCTAGTTTTAAAATGTAACTTCCCTTGACGCGGTCTCACCAAAGCTGTTCGGCGTTGAGACTTCCTCGAACGCATCAGAAATGATCGGCCCGACGTCCGTTCAACAAACGAGCATTTTTAAAGTTTTCTTCTCCTCTTGAGGACAGACCTGACAAAGCTTGAATTTTTACTTCTTACAAATCTGCATCATGATGTTGAAATTTCGGCAAAGGTAAGACCCGTTAATAACAAGTCAATCACAAGTTTCTCTTTCTGTTACAATGCAGCAGGCAGGAAGTCTCGACAGGAAGTCGATGATCGCTTACTACCCAGCACGTTCACCGGTGTATAGCCGATGGATCGGAGATTGGCAAAGTATCAACCATTATCCATTATTTTGTTACTCTATAAACTATATTAAACATTTATCCCATATTGTGAGCAAAAGTTTTACTCTGTTTATTAATTATTTGTAGATATTTCAACCATGTATCTTACTTTTTGCAAATTACTGGATCTTGGATGTTTTCTCACACTCCTTGCACCTGTAAAAGTTCCCCTTTGGGTACTAGTGGGGAATCCCTTATCCGCAGTGTTTGTAGTCATCATGTTACAGCTTTAATTTAGTATTTTGGATTTATTTTGCTCTTTATTTACATGGAATCATTCAATTCACTCAATACTCATAACTGAACATATTGTGAGCCGGTGAAATCAATACAAATGCTGGACATACACTTAAATGATGCATTCAGTCTTTAGTCCATATTTCAGGGGAAATATTGCAAATGAGAAACAGAAAATGACACAAAGAGAAAACTGTAAATAGAACTGTAAGACATCATAAATAAAATGGTTTAGTGGTTTAATGTGTCTCACCTTGAAGTCAGTGAGCTTATGACTGGAGGAGTAGAGATCCCGACAGCTGGCTGAAAGCTGGTTAAAGGGTTAGAGGGCCAGTGTGTTAGTGAGACAGGTTAACTGCAGGCGAGAAGGACCTACTTGAAGAAATCAAACCTGAACCCCCAAATATAAGCGAGCCCAAAAAATCCTGTTAGCAGAAGTAAAGTTGTTGTGACAGTTAGGGGTTAGAAAACACTGAGTTTAGTTCATGTTAGTGATCTAAAGAAACAAACCAAAGATGCATGCTTAAACTCCTGAGTCCTGTGTCATAGTTTAAAATCTATGTATCAGCTGGTGCAGCTGTGGCTCAGAGATAGAGTGGGTCGCCCTACAATCGGAAGATTGGCTCGGTTTGATCACCAGGTCCTACAGTATAGTAAAGTATCTTAGGGCTGAGTTACTGAACCCCAAATTACTCCTGGAAGAATATCCTGCAGTGTGTGAGTAAATGATTCGTAAACTTAAGCTTTCTTTACACTGCGGTTCAGCCTCAGCGCCTTAACGAAGCTCCGTCCTCATGCCATCTTTGTCATTCTATGCCGCCGTAAAGCCGCCCCCAGTGTGTGTTTTTAAATAGCGTTCCGGCGTTGCGGAAGCAAAATGTGCGCGAGGTGTAAACAGACAGCGCATGCTTCAAATACACATACGGCGCTGTTCCGACCTGCCAACCCTGCAATTTGCGTTAACGCTGTTTTGCCTCTGTTACTACCTCCGATGCCGGCTCAGAGGCAGAACAACTTGAGTGTAAAAAGGGCTAGTGAGTTTCCTTGCATGGCTCTAAATTAGTGCCTTGAGTGGTACTAGAAAGGGGCTATATACTGTAAGTACATATAGGAAATGGAATGTACTTATATAGCGCTTTTCTAGTCAAGTCTAGCGTGTTGACGCAGGTTTTTCAGACCCGGGAAGACCTGCTTATAGAGGCCGATTGTCTCGGTTCCCATTGCCAGTGAAGTATACTCCTGTCCGTCTCTTTTCTGCTGCATCACCGTCTGACGTCACAAACGTGCCCGAAACAGGGTTAGTCAACAGTGAAGATGATACAGTGGTTATTGTATCTATCACTCATTCAGTCTGTTTATTAAACTCGGCGCCGACAAATCTGTAACGATGTTCGAGCGTTGCTCGGACGGAGACGGGCAGAATTTGTAGCTGAGATGACGAGGAGTCGCAGAAGTTACCGAGCATGTCAACACAGGTTTGGTGTTCCCATCAATGGCGATTGGAGCCGAGGCGATAATTACCCGGGTCCATTGCAGAGTCATTTGACCCGGGTCTGAATGCCGATTGTAGCCTTTCCCATTAAGAAAAAAAAGGTGGGTGTTAGTCGGTGTTAGCAGGATTTTTGACCCGTGGGAAAACGGCTTTACACTACTGTCACATTCACCCTTTCACACTCACATTCACACACTGATGGCAAAGGCTGCTATGTCTCCAATCAGGAACTATCTACATTCATATCTGGAGCAATTTAGGGTTCAGTGTCTTGCCCAAGAACACTACAACATGTGGACTGTAGCAAACCCCGAACCTTCACCACTGAGCCACAGCCGCTCAAGTCTTCCATGACCCTAATGTGCTTTCATATTGTCAGGACCCAAAGCTTGACCTGATATCACTTCCTGATGAGGTCTGAGGCACCAAATAGCAAAACACATAAACTGACACTTGATTTGTGCGGATCATAAATAAAACAAAGGCTAAATCTTAAAATCTCTTACCCGGTTGACGCTTGGCGAGCTCAGGCAGCGTCTGGCAGCTTTCCCTCTGACTGCCAGCTGTTCCCTCACAGCCACTTCCTGCACAGACACACACTTAATCATTATTTGGATGCACTGTATTATGAGTGTAATTTAGCTCTATTTTTGGGCAAATAGAAAGAAAATGATTCCAATTTAAAGTAAAAGAGTTAAATAAGACTGGATAAAAATCAAGGTATTTTCAGTAAACAACAAATCTCTGGTTTTCATAAACTGTGTTTCCTGACCTGTCTGAGTCTGTCCAGAGTGAGGATGTTCTCCACAGCCAGGACACTGCGGAGGTATTTCTCTATGGCCGCCTCACTGTCGGCTGACTGGTCGTCCTCTGTGCTCGCAGCCAACCTGGCCAGCATCTCTCTATCCTCTGGACCATGGATGTCCTGGGGGAGCAGGATGTAAAGTGCAGGGTACTTACTAATGTGGTTAATGCCAGCTCTTAATTCACCATGCTGAGGTGATAGTTAATTAAATTATTACGCCTATGACACGACTGCTTACCCACCGAGTGAATGTGTCTAAAACAGTGGTAGTTTAAGGAAGAATATCATTAAGTCCAGCTTCTGACGTGCAGAGTTTCCAGTGAGAAATATGCTGCCCTCACTTAGTGACTATTTTTTCCAGAGGAGGAGAGAGTACTTTGACACCTGATGCAATTATCATCACCTTAAGCAAGATCAAAGAGCTTGTTGTGGATCAACAGAGGAAGAGGAGGCCCCCTGTCCTGGTTGTCATCCAGTGAGAGGAAGTGAAAAGGGTGGATTCAAGTACCTTGGGGTCTAAATCAATAAGAATTGGATTGGAGGGACGATATGAAGCATTATGCTGACACAGTGAAGTCGACCTTTCATCTTTTGGGTATAAAATGTCATCAATTCATCATTTTAAACCTATAAGAAATGTGTGTGAAATTTTGACATAATTAGCCTATAAATTCTCGAGTTATGGCCACAAACGTGTTTTGTGAGGTCACAGTGACCTTTGACCTTTGACCACTAAAATCTACTCAGTTCATCCTTGAGTCCAAGTAGACGTTTGTGCCAAATTCAAAGAAATGTCTTCAAGGCGTTCCTGAGATATCGTGTTCACAAGAATAGGATGGACATGAGATCACAGTGACCTTGACCTTTGACCACCAAAATCTAATCAAATCATTCTTTTATCACGCCTTGAACTGTGTGTGGGCATTACAGGTACTGCCCTCAAATGGTTTCAGTTGTACCTGACAGATAGGAGTTTCTCAGTGCACTTAGTCGAAAAACTCGTCAGTTGCGGGCCCACTTACTTGTGGGGTCCCTCAAGGCTCCATTTTGGGCCCTCTCCTCTTTTCATTGTACATACTGCCCCTAGGGTCAATATTTAAGAAACATGACATTCCTTTTCATTGTTTTGCTGATAAATATACGTGTCTCTAAAAACACTGAGTAAAGATTCTGTGCAGCCTTTGCTAAACTGCTTGAACAACATAAAGACTTGGATGGATTCAGATTTCCTCAATCTCAATGAAAATAAGACTGAGGTCATTATGTTTGGACGACCAGACCTACTGGACGACTCTGATGCTATTCTTGGCCCCTTAGCTTCTTACAATTGTCCGTTTGTTAAGAATCTTGGTGGGATTTTTGTTCAGCACTTTGGCCAACTGCGGTCGTTTTAAACATGCTATACAAATAAAGTTTGACTTGAGTCCAAGAGGACGTTTGTGCCAACTTTTATCTTAATTAGTGTAGGAATTCTGGAGTAACTACTACTGATATAACTGCTTACCCCAATGTTTAGAATCCCTCACAAAATGTTGATGTACAGTAAAAAGGTTTTATTGCTGCTGCTGACATAATAACACAACTGCAGATAAATTATTATAGAGTATGAGCTGCTCTCTGGTGTGAACTTAACATCTATGGTACACATGCTTACTCACTTACGGATCAACAACTCCTGCCATCTTTAAAAGAAAGACCACAGAACATAGGCAGTGTTCAACAATGCTCTATAACCAGGAGAAAGTCCTTTGAGTTACTGCACCCTGCTCTTTTGTTTACAGTCAATTTCTAGGGAAATAAGTGCATCAAAACATGATTTCTAATTTAAAAACTGTGTTTCACTTCACATAAGAATTCAAAATGTGTGATCTTTTTAAAGGCCTGTCTCAATGTCAGTTTGACTTGACTAAGCTTTCTTTGTTTTTCTGACCATGTAAATCTATTGTTGCGAATGACCATGTTGGGAAGTTGTGATACAAATAACTCTGTGGTTAAATACTCACGCCTGGGATGTTAGACACTATTTCTAAGGTGACTCCACAGCCGGGGATGGTGCTGCGCTGAGACATCCTCTTCAGCAGACTCTGAGCAAAACCCTGCCAAACAAAACACACAGCCACATTGTGTCAGATCAGTTTATCTCTGCATTAGTGTGATTTTTTTTTAAGTTAGAAACAAAATGTTATTTTGTTGGCTCGCTCCTGTACATCCGGCCTCGGCAGCCGCCCACCTGTCTCCCGCAGACGTTGACGCAGATTCGTTTCCTGAGGACCAGCTGCATGTGGGCCGGGTGGCTCAGCTGAACCACCGTGCTGACCGTCAGGTAGACCCTCTGGTCAGCCGGTGTCACGCGACTCAGCTGGGGGCACTCGTGGATCGTCGAGTCCCAGGAAGCTTCCACCTTCACCTGGACCACATCAAAAAGCATGTAAAATAGTTAAAAGATATCCCCCGGCTGCTATCTAGACGATATGTTTGGGACTATTTACCTCTGGCTCATAGTTTTTCACAATATGAAGGTCAAAGAAGTCGTCGTCTTCCTCTCCATTGAGTAATGCATCCACACCCCCGGCCAATGGGGCTGAAAGGCTGGACTGGAAGTCATCAGCTGGAGGGATAAAAATGACAGATAGAAATCTTTTACAATTGTAATTTAGACAACAGAGGATTTGCCTAATGTACGAGCACAAACACGTGTAGTATAAAGAACAACATACCGCTGAGATCCAAGAACAGGACAGGAATGTGTGTTTCCATTCCAGGGACAGGAACCCTGAGGAGAAACACCACCATTAGCACAATGACTAAACACCTAATCTGTGATACAGAGGGCCTGGCTGCTACGTTGAATTATTAATTAATGGAATACATTCATTTTTGGCTTAGTGACAAAATGGCTGTTCTCAAGCAGTGCCAAGTAATCAACACCCACCGAGTTAATGTGTCCAACACAGTGGTAGTTTAAGGAAGAATATCATTAAGTCCAGCTTCTTACCAAACACCTCTGACTAGAGCTGAACAAAATAAGAGAAGATATAATATACACACTAGAGATAGACCGATATGGTTTTTTCAGGGCCGATACCGATACCGATTATTAGTAGTCAAGGAGGCCGATAACCGATTTTTGGAGCCGATATTCATTTGCAGTAAAAGTGAAAATAGTGGCATCAAATTTTGAATAATACAAACTCCAACACTTAACTTTGTTTAAATGCCTTTAAGCATATGTTTATTAAACAAACAAACAAAAAGCGCAGGGAGTTCCCAGGGTCAGCAGCATCTCTTAGAAAGTAAACTGAACATTTAAATAAATAAATAAATAACTTCCTCAAGTTTTATTAAGTAAATAAAACAAAGTTAAATAAATAATCGGCCTGGCCGATAATCGGTCTATCCCTAATACACACACTAAGATGTTAAGCCCAGTTCAGTGGACGTGTAAATAAGGTATCACTGACACACTTTAAAGCAACTAAAAATTAAGTTACGCTTCTACATTTTACTTAACTACATTTTTTGATGTCCTCTGATGTCCACAGTAAAAGTATTCTGCTTATTCACTGCACACATAGGTCTCTCACAGGGTTTTATTGTTAAAGGAATTATGTGCCGTACATTTTGTAAGTTATACCTTAATTTTCTGTTGTTGTCATGTTTTTAGACATAGAAAATTCTCTGCTTGAACTAATAAATGTTTTTTCTGCAAACTACGTTTTATGACCTTGTAAATATCCTCCCAAAAATTCCCGAATTTGCATAGTCCCACCCACTATGCACTTTTCCAACCGCCCCCTCCGTCGCGAAAACAAAACACTCGTCTCTGCCGTCGTTTAGTGGCAACTTGTTGAAACTTAGCAAGCTTTAAATGTAGTAATTAGTAGTAACGTTAACGGTAGCAGTCAGTAGTCAGTTTGCAAAAATTACGGTTACAGCTGGCTCATGCATCGCCAAAGTGGTTGCCATAGGTTACACATCATGATATGCATAGCGTAACCCAGTCCATTAACGTGATTGGCTCCTTAGGTTTGTGACGTCTCAAAGCTTCCAATCTGAAAACGTGTTGTTCAGCCTGTCCTTGGTACACTGCAGTTTAAAAGCAGACAGGCCCAGCCATGGAGATGACTGGAGATGAGATGTTGTCCTTGATATGTCTTGTAGCACATGAAGAACACCACATGGAGATGTTAAACACTGGATTTTCCTTGTGTCTCTTCCTAAAGCAACAAGGTCGAAACCTAGAATGTGGCTGACCACATCAGGTCAATGTGCGCTTCTGTGGGCAATATGTTACAAGGACTGTCCTTATGAGGCGGACGACAATGTGTTTGAAAGCAGGTGCGCGCTGCGGACGTAGGTGAGGACAGCGGACGAGCAGCGGAGGAGTAGCCCCGCCTACTCCCCGAACAAAGTATCCAGAGCCGTACAGACAGAGAGTCGCGTCAGTGGAGGCCCAGTATGCTCCATGATTCGCCATTGCGATGTCGCAACTCTCTCTCTCTACGGCTGTGAAAGTACCGTCACTCAGTAAGTCACTCAGTCAGTCACTCAGTCAGTCACATACAGACCCATGTGTCGGCTGACACAATAACAAAAAAAACAATAACTGTTCCTTCACACACACCTCTCGACAGGCGCTCCGGGGATGCCACTGCCTGCCGACGGCACCAGAACAGCGTTGCGTTCTTCAGTGAGCGTCAGGCGACACTCCAGCAGTTGGGACTCCCTTTCAACATCGTCCTCCGACTTATCTACAAGCACATATACAGAAAACATACAAAATATACAGATAAGTGTGGTATGTAAATTACTGAATAGTGTTGAATATTCTGTTTTAGATCTGTTAGTTCATTATTATTGTTGTTCATTTACATTTGTATTTGGAATTCCTGTATGATCATATTGACAACTGAAGAGTTCTGCTGTCCTCATAAAGAATCAACAAGACTAGGTCAAAACCTCGTATGTGGCTGACAGCATCAGGTCAATGTGCGCTTTTGTGGGCAACACTGGAAGCGTGGTGTGTGCGTGACGGCTGCGGGACGTGTTCATATTCATTTTAAATGCATGAAAACAGATGAGAGTCTTCACGCTGCTGGTGTGACTGTGGCTCGCGCAGTAAATCTCCGTCTCTTCGTCTCGGCTCATGCGGTTTGTTTTTCGCTGTGTGTTAATTAAGGTCCCGTTTTTAAAGGAAATAAGATTCTCTGTGAAGACCGACCCAAGGAAACCTTTAAAACAAAGACCCGAAACTACCCCTGGATATGAACGCTGCGGACGTGGGTGAGGACAGCGGAGGAGCAGCCCCGCCTACTCCCCGAACAAAGTATCCAGAGCCGTATAGACAGAGAGTCGCGTCAGTGGAGGTCCAATATGCTCCATGATCCACCATTCCGATGTCGCAAACTTTCTCCCTCTACAGCTCTGAAAGTACCGCCACTCACTCAGTTTCTCATTTCTATTTTATTTGCTAACTGTGATTTTTTTTTTGTTCGTGGCTGTGATTCAAAGCTTTACCTGGTTTAGAAACTATCTTCTGTAGCTGCTGGTCCAGATACTCCTGTCTCTGAGTGAGAATGTCAAGCCACTGTTCCCTCATCCTCTCCAGGTCAACTTCCTAAACACACACACACACACACACACACACACACACACACACACACACACACACACACACACACACACACAGACCAGTTGCAACACTTTTCACAGAAACGCTCCCAAGTTTGGGGACTTGCCTGTTTTTTTGGAGCTATACCAACACGTTATAAGATGCATCTTTATCACTGATCATCTACTTACTTGGTAGCTGTCCATGTCTTCATCTCCACCCTGAGATTTAAATTGAGACAGAAACAGTGAAAGAGTCATGCAATGGATAAAAATGGAGCTATTTAGGTCAAAAACAAATTTAACAATTTAACAACAGCTGTTTTTATTTCCTCCTCACCCATTGTGTTTCGCTGCCTTTGGAGAGACGTGCTTGTCGGACCTTGACGTCTCCGATGGACACAGAGAGGATGGAGGTGGCGATGAGGGGCATGGTGCCCGAGTCTGGTACTGATCGCACCTCCACTTGAACCCGACGGGACTGACCCTGGAGGTGCAGATTGGGATAGAGGAGATAGTAACTTCTTCATATGTATTTCTAATTGATTTACATGCACAAAGCGGGACATAAAAGTTAGCTTCATCTGTAAATATTGATGGGACTGTGGATGCAGACAGAAAATTTAACTCTACATCTACATCAGGAAAATGTTCCTATTCAAAAGAATTCACCTTCAAATCCACAAACACAGAAGGATGTATGATACCTGTCGGAGCTGGAAGATTCCTCCTGTTCGTGCGTCTTTAGGAGGAAGAACCTCCACGGTTGAAAACTCTCCTGCCTCGTTCAGCTCCATCAGCTGCACCCACAACTCCAGCCTACGGGTCACCTCGCTCCACCTGCAGGTATAGGATGGACACACACACCAGGTCAGAGCTTATTAACAATACCAATCTGTGATCCCATTGGCTTTTGTCCAGCAACGATTTAGCATCTGGTGGTGACGGCTGATATTTCGTGGCTTCCCTCTTCTGGGGACTGGTCATAACTTATAGTCTAAATACCAAATGAAGACTAGTGTTGGGATAGAGGGACGGCATCTATGTCAGGATTGATTCACAAGTATTCTCCATAGATAGATTTCTGCCTGCGACTGCAGATTTTTAAATGAATAAATAAAAAGCTGAATTGTTGTCAGACGATAGCTAAAGCCGTGTTCAGATCAATGATTCGCAACGCAACAAAACAGTTTTAGAATGTTGCTGAGAAAAATTGCAGCGGTGTGAACTGGTTAGTTGCCGAGCGTCTGAAGCCGTTGCGTGGAGTTGCAAAAGATTTGACTTCTCCAAATGCAGTTTTAGAACTGAATGATGTACCTGTTTCACTTCAGCCAATCAGGAAACAGCATAAGTTGGCGTTGGCACCCTGTCTCTGGCGCTGCAGTAGCCAAAGAACGGCTCCAGATCCTCTCTTTAACAAACTCTCCGTCTTTGACGTTTATTAATCAATGTTTCAGCTAAAGTGCACGTCACTGTCATCTATTTCTTTTTATAACCATAACAGAAATCCAGCTAGATTGCTGATACTAGATTGTCGTTGCTATGGAGACGGTCAGCGTCTGTGTGCGTTGTGTTCCGTTGCTTTGATGTGAACGGCCCAGTTTTAGAACTTTACGATGTCAGGGGACTCTTTTGGCAGTTGCATCGAGTCTCGTAGCGAATCACTGATCTGAACTGGCCTTAAAGTCGAGCTGAAACAGCGTCTCGAGAGTACCTAGCTTCCGTATCGTGACGTATTTCCGAGTGAAACAGGACGTGCAGGCGGGACATATCATTAGAGGGATTTGATTTGATCGTTGAGAAGTGGGCGTAGACAGACGTTCTCCACAGCGCAGTAGCTAGCTAACTGACCGAGCGTTCTTGGTGCTCTGCGGCTAAATGTTGCAGATTGATTGGTTGAAATTGTTTGGTGCTAACTTACGTAAGCACGAGTGAAATTTAGTTTTTTGGAAGAAAAAAATGATCGGATTTTGATACAAAAATACGAAGAAATTGATTTTCTGTATTTTTTTTAACCTATATTGTCAAATAGATGCACAATATTACCGGGGATGTGATCTAACAGGATTAAACTTCAACTTTAAGACTGAACCTTTGCCTTTTCTTTATTCCTCGTTTGCTGTTCACACAGACTTTTCCTGCATTAAACAGAAGCATGTTAAAATGAGAGTAGGAAATCACAAGTGGACTACAAACCAAACTTAACTAAATCTTGTCCTTTGCTGACATCTGTTTGAGATTCTATTCATTTCTAACTGACATATAATATGTTTAGTAGATACTAAGGCTTTTGAGGATCGGCCTATTCTACCATTAAAAGGCGACACTTTAATCATGACAGCCTTTTACGGTTGTTGAGAGAGAATATGAGACTAGACTAAAATATGACATCTCTTTCCACAGTTGCACGGTTTTGTGTTGTCACTGCACCTTTCTCTGAGGGACCGGGTCTTGGCTTGAATCACTCCGAGGTCCCACAGTGCCAGGTTTCTGCGATGGTTGGCCTGCTTGTGGCCGTACACTTCAATGGCCACGGCCCCGTCGGCCAAAAATTCCACAAAGTCCTCCGACACTTGCACAGACAGCTCCTAAAAAATTTACATTACAGTGTCTCTTTATCACTCTCTTATGCATTGTTTGAATTGAATGAACTGAAGCTTGTTTTTAATGTACGTAACAAATGGAAAGAGGGGGCTAGAGGATGAGCTGAGTAGGTTATGAGGTTGCTGATGGGAGTAAATAGGCGTTTGAGAAATATACCTTGGGGCTGTCAAAGACCACAGTACACTGAGGGTCTCTGGAGCTGGAGGAAGAGCTGCTTGGCGCCACCTCCGGGGCAATGAACACCACCTCCTCCTGCCCCCAGAAGTGGTACTGACAGAAGACAAAGTTGGACAGGTGGCGAGGTAGACCGTTGGCCTGGAGGATTTTGACCTGTGAGGGAGAAGGTGAGGAAATTATCTCATCTAGTACTATCATGTCAAACAGTTTGACTTGTCACTCTGGCTTCTGTGAGTTTGAATCTCGGGGTCCAAGGAAAATAATTAGGGCTGGGTATCGATAAGGATTTCTCAATTCGATTCCGATTCACAAGGTCCCGATCTGATTCGATATATCGATTTTTGTTCGGGGTATTTCAGTTATAATATCAATGCACCTCTAACCTGCTGCATTATCAAAATGTTTAATGTTTACAATACGAACTGACCCCAAAGAAGTCATGTACTTTTTATTTAACATGACACACACACAGCAGTCAACACCATATTAACAATTTTATGAATTAGCTTATTCAGATTTTTAGTCTGAACATTTGGCCGCGAGATCTCACAGCGCCAAGAACAAAACCACGCGAGAGTTAAGAGGAAAGGCATACAGTATAACAACATGCCGAAAATACACTCACGGCCAAAGCAGACGCTAACAGAGTGTAACATGAAAATCAATGCAAAACTAACTTACATATTCATGTACACACACGATAAACAGAGTCTCCGTAGTCGGTGCAGTAAACGAGTCCGGGCATGTTTCGGGGGGATGCGCTGAGTCGTGCTGCGTTCAGGAGCGTTCAGGAGCGCTCAGAAACGTGATGAAAAATGTTTTACACATATTTTTATATATCTCAGGATTTATGAATCGATATTGGGTCATTCAGATGAGAATCGATTCGAATCGATTTTTAAAACCCAGCCCTAAAAATAATGAAACAGAACTGTCTTTGAGGTGCCTAAACAAGGTTGCTATTGAAATGTGCTGGTCTGTTAAACTTGGTTTTATTTTGTCTCCCTCCTATAAAAATGTTTTCACAGAGAATATATAGAAATGTGCAGGATGACCTCCTTACTTTGTTTTTCATTTCATTTCATCATAAGACAAACAGACAGATGCAACAGACAACCAGGATATACAGCCGACAGAGTTAATTAAACTGGAGAAACACCAAATAGAGAGAAGACATAACAGACTGTCTGACAGACCCATTATTAATCTGGAACTATTTTCCCACTGGCAATATTGAAGTTACACTAACTTATACTGGAAAGCTACTGCACACAGGATCCTGGCTTATTTGTCAGTAAGCACAGAAACATGATTATGTTTATTAGGTGACGGTTTCCTGAATAACCTCCTGGATTTTCCTCATTAATAACTAATCTATTTGATAAACTGTTGTTATCTACAAATGCTACATTTGCATATTCTCACCACACAGTCCAGCTTGCGCTCCTGTGCATCTCCATCTGTGTTGAACTGCTGAGTGTCAGACTGCCTTGGACCCTCCTCCTCAGAGCCCTCTGTACCCCGCCACACCTCCACATGCAGCCGACCTGCCACCTGATACACGCGCACACACACACACACACACACACACAAACATAGGCTTAAATCATTTTTCGTCAGTAGGTCTTATAATCAAATTAATCAGTAACATGATAATACAATATAATATATGGATAATATAATAAATTATATTCATATATTATGTCACATAATTGCATATTACTACTGACCTGATGCGTAAATCTGATTAGTAAATGAGACAGAAAATAAATTGCACCCTTTGATAATCTAACAATCTTTTTAAACATGTCAAGTAACTAAAGAACGTCAGGTTTCCCTTTTCTAATTATTTGCTTGCTCTTCTTCCCTTTCATAATGAATTCAAACATCACTTTGGGCTCTTTTTGGGGCCATTTTGAATTTAATATTACATGCTCTTTGTTTACGGTACATCTAGCTCTGTTTTGATCTTGATTTAAACTGCATTAAGCTCTATTTACATTGTAGGCAGGGACGTGGATTTCCGGGAAGGCAAGCGTTCTGTTTGAACTACGCTTGTAATCCGAGTAATATTGACCAATCACGTATCAGCAGACTGCTGCGTATGCAGGAAAAACAGTCCGTGAGGAGAGCAAAAGCAGGCGGAACGTAATCCGCCGTTATGCCATCCCGCCTCCCATCAGCGTGATCTGACGACGATTTAGCTTCTTATTAATCTCTATAAACAGACATCTGCATGCTAACAGCTAACAATCTGTTCTAGATCTAAAATTCAACTTGAGATGAATTCCCTTGACGCAGTGTCGCGAAAGCCGTTCAGATTTCCCGACTCCCTCGAATGCATCAGATCGATCTGACCTCCGTTCAACAACCGAGCATTTCAAAAGTTTTCTTCTCCTCTTGAGGACAGACCTGACAAAGCTTGAATTTTTACTTCTTACAAATCTGCATCACGAGCAAAGGTAAGACCCGTTTCTCTTTCTGTAACAATGCAGCACGCGGAAAAGGAAGTCTTGACGGGAAGGCTTACCGCCCGGCACGTTCACCGCTGTCCCCCGAGGCTGTATCGTCTCAGACTATAGCCGAAGGGAGCCGAGATTGAAACTGCATTAACCTAATAATTTTCTCCCTTGGGGGCGGCCGAAACATACTACAAGCAATTTTGGAAGCCAACAGTTGTTTATGTACACATTTAGCAGATCAGAAATCTCAGCATTCATTTGTTATTTGTCCCTCCACTGCCCTCTCTCTCTTCACTACCCCCCTTTGCTCTGACTTTGCTCCCTGCGAACCCCTGAGGGAAATAGCTCGGTCTTTAGCTGCTAAATGCTCCACTATGAGCCACAGGTAGTTGCGAATTTTTGCGTGTTTGCAGCTCAGGTGGTTCAGCTCATTAGGTACTTCAGGAGGATTTTTTTTTAGCTCTTCGCACTGAAAACATCTGCTGATGGGAGCGATTAGAGAAAGTGAATGAAAACAGTAAATGTAGTGGGTAAAAAAACCCAAACTGAGCTGACAGATGTGAATTCAAGGGACCCCTTCAACATAAACATAGCAGGCTACAAGAAGAACTCCAAAGATTCTAACATCTAAATTGTCCATATATAAAAACCATCATGGATCGCACACAGTCGGCTCCTACCTCTCCCTTCTGATTGATGATGGGTACTGCATATTGCAGCTTGACGTCGTAGAACAGGCAGGCAAGGAAAACGTTGGCCACGCCGATCAGACTGTGGTTCTCCTGCTCATCGAAGAATGGGTCTGCACGTTTGAAATAGGAACGCATCACCTGGGTAATAAAAATAAAGTACGACAAAAAAGTGAGAAAAGAAACTGTTTTATCTGCACATTCTTGCTTTTCACTGTGCCTATTTTTGTCTCATCTTTTAAGCATTTAATGACTGAGAGATGCATCATCTGTCAGGGTTGTAGTCGAGTCATCAAACCTAGAATTAAGTCCCCATTATGTTGAGCCGTGCAGCTTTCCAGGTGATGTCTTTATTGTGTTGCTTGATGTATGAATGTCTTCTTTAACTATTTACTTCTTTCCACGTGTGCAGCAAATATCGTGGGATATTTAAGCAGCGACACTAAAAACTGATTTAAAGTGTGATAAATTTAACAGGACAGAAGAAACTCTCCAGAGAGAACTGAATAAAATTTTAGCATCTTAAATAACAGCATCTTCAAAATCTGGACATTAGATTCGGACTGATCCTGTCGGTGCGTCTGGAGATTTAAATGATCACTGAAGTTACAGCGCTGTGCGTCATGCATGGATGCGCACCGTGCCTCTCTTAATGGGGAGACACACTCCTCGTTTCTTCTGGTGCGATCACTGCAGGTGTCTAATAAACTCAAACACACACCCAATGCTGCATACACATATCTACAAATGTACGTAGGGGTACATTAAACTTTTAATTAGCATCACACATCATCCAAGCATGTTAATATTCGTTTTATTGCAATTCCATTAAATCAAATATTCAGGTAGTTTTCTAACATTTGCTGACAAATTATTGAAAGCAAAACGCACGATTTTTGACGCCTCTTCAGGCAGGAACTGTTGCCATGCAAGCGACTAACTGTATTCACTCACAGCATTGTCTTCATCAAAGTCCTTCCACTCCTGGTAGAGCTCCCTCATGTCCACCAGCCTGTTCTCCATTTTTTCCAGAGCCCAGATCTGCTTCCCTTTTCCTTTACGACGAACCTGGATGGCCGGCTCACTCAGAACTACATCACGCTGTGAAGAGAGGGGTGGAGAGTACAACGCTTTTATTCATGTCAAAAATCCAAACACAGAACGAAGAGTAAAGTATATCAGTTGTATCACTGCCAAACATCTTCCTAACTGTCCTCTGACAGCACACCAGATTTTATTCAATAACTAAAAGTGCTTTTTCCTCCATTTATTCAGCCACTGATTTACATCAGTTACTACACAGAGGAGGTTTCACACTGTGGTGGATGGAACAAAACAAAACATTCAAGAAGTGAGTCAAACTGACTTCTGAAGAACAAAGCAATTTGTGTCAAAACTCAGTCAAATAAGAAGACATGAAACACAAATTTAGTTTACAGTGTCATTTCCTTCCTTTTCTTACTCCTCTGTTCCTCCCTGAAGATATGATAATCTCTGGTGTCTATACTGCAAAAGTGGAACCACCTGGAAATCACAGAAAAGTCCCACAGGAACGGCTAATAGCTAATTCAGTGTAACTTTAAAGGTGCCAAAATGATTTGGAGATCTCGTTGTCTCACAGGAAAGCCTCAAAACTGTACTACAATATGAAAAGCATGTAGATCATTTAGACTTCACACGAGCACCTGCGGAGTCTGTCAATAGAGATTGTTTTGATGTTGTGTTCATTGTTCTGGTGATAAAGTTTGAGTTTCTGTAGCTTTTATTTACTTTTTTACTTACACAATCACATGTACACACACACACACACACACACACACACTTGTACGTATAACGTGGGCAAACGGGTCCAGGTCGGGACTCGTTCTATAATCTTCCGTTATGGGTCTGTTCAACATCATGTGTAATACCCAATGACTGTATATATAGATGGACGACGCGTCTCCATCTGCTCCCATTGTACGAAATTGATGCCGTAAAAGCCCCCGTGACGGGCGCTGCCATCTTGAGATGGTGACGTCATTTGGAGCCAGAGTCTGCGCAGTAGAGATCGGCGGGTGGAGCTGCGGTAGCCACTTCCGCTAACCCAAACGCACACTGAACGAAAAACAGCAAGGATCCCGCATGCTGGCGTGTTTAACAGCAGAACAGCTTCTTGTGTTGGTCTGAGGTTAACGTTCACAGGTATGTAAACTTCAGTGACTGTAGTGATTGTTTTAGTTATGTCTCCTCTCACCGTTCCTCCTCTACTCTGCTAATCAGGAACAGATCGGCTGCAGGAGCCGAATTGGTCAACAGAGCTGTCAATCATCCTTTTTACAGCATCAAATAACTAATTAAAAATAAACTTAAATCAGCATGATAAGAACTAACTATAATGACAGAAACCATGTTTGAGAAAAATGTATTGGGCGTGTATTTTGATTTTATAGTTTGACTCATGTCCCATCTGTTAACATGGAGGAGGCGGGCTTTATGACCTATACTGCAGCCAGTCAGCAGGGGGCGATAGAGAGGGTTTGGCTTCACTTTTAGGGAGCTGTCGTGTCGTCCATCTACATATACAGTCTTTGGTAATACCCGGGTGGATCTGGGAAGACTGTAAGAAGTTTTTATCAACACGACATGGATAACAGGAAACCTGGATGTGTTTTATGAACTCTCTTGGCAGAGGATGGATTATATGCACGGCCAGGCACAGTGGAGAAAGCTGCGTCACAGGTGAGGTTTCTTTTGACAACTGACTAATGGTAACTTGTTAAAAGCAATCAGCTGTGAAGTCGTGTTGATCGGGTCTGTTTTGCCCGGCCCGCTCGAGTCCGACATATCTCGGTTCTGCACAGGTCCCAGCTTTCAAATAAAAGACGGGTCTGGTTCGCTTCCAGATTGCACATTTCCGGGTCTCTTCCGGCACCAAATTTTGAACCCCTGAAGACCTCTAGCACACGCACACACACCTACTCGCAGACATACTACCTTTCTGTTGGCATCCAGGTTGGCAGCAGGTATCTGCAGAGTAACCAAGTACTCTGTTCTCTTGTTGAGCTCCTCAGCTATGAAGCCAGCCTCCTGTGCCAGCAGGTTGGCCCGTACTATCTGCTCCCTCAGGCGCCGCAGGCTGCGAGTCATCATTGCCTCTCTGAACAACAAAAACAATACATATTTTTCAAAGATTTTTTTTAAAGTCTTTTTCACCTATAAAGACTCCATAGGGATCGGTAAAGGTTTCACATTGCCCTGTCGTGCATCACCTGTCCTCGCTCCAGCGCCGCATGCGTTTGTGGGAGGTGGGTGACATTCCAGTGGCAGCTCCACCGGGCAGCAGGCCGGTCGGGTCCAGGAGTTGGGAGGGTTTCTCAGGAGTAAGCCGTCGGCGGAGCTGCTGAAGCTCCTGTTCATACATCAGCCTCTGTCGTTCCAGGGCGCAGCGCTTCTCCTCCTCGTGCTGCCTCTCCAGGGTCTGTAACACAGACTGCAAGGGGTCTGAGGAGGAGGAGGAGGGAGGAGAAAAGAGAGTGAGTCTAAAGAATCTTATCACATATATTATGGGTCTAATTTTTTTAATTATACTGCATAAACAGTTTGGAGTAACTTCAGGGACTCTGTCCTTCCACAGAGCTGTAAAACTTGACTGGTTAACCTTTGTTTTATTTTATTTCCTTTGTTTATTACACCGAGTGCTTTGCTTTGAGGTCAAAGAAGGACCGCAACGTGAGTGGACAATAAAGATGCCTACTCCGGTTTTCAAGGATAAAGCTATTCTCTATTTTTCCGTAAATAATAACAGCCACTCCTGTTTAACAAGTATTGTGTGTTACCAGCCTAAAATACATTGTTCCTCTGTGCCATAGAGCTCCATTGTCGTCTGTAAACTATTAAAAAGTAAACAATGAGCCACATTGTTGTACTGGGTTACTTGTTCCTCTCTTTGCCATGCTTCACACACGCGCACACAAACGCGCACACACACACACACACACACACACTAGTTTTTGTGAGTCGTTTGAACAAACAATGTCCATGCTCAAGGCAAAATGTTAATATGTCTGTTACCTGCAGTGCTAACGATGATGCCATTACTGTAGCATGGACAATGTTAGCATGCTAACAGGCCCAGATAAGGACATTATACCTGCTAAACAGCATTATACCATATTAGCACTTTTAATGCTAATGTGTTAGCGTTACCGTTTTACACTAAGACGTGTCTGATTTAAACCTACCAGAGCTTTTACACCTTTGAGAACACCTGAGCCTGGGTCAGCGTATGTAACACATTTGTTTTTTCCATGACCCCTTTAATGACACGTCCAACAGACATGATTTTGAAGAGTGAAGAGGTCAAAAAAGATACTTTGTGTTTAGAGATTTTCCATCACATGTCAACTAAGTAAGTTTTTAGATCTTCTAAACAAACTATAAACACGAGCAGTATTTATTCACTCTGGAGTCTGGACTATGAACAGACTTTAAACGGTACAGAAGACCAGTTTACAGGTGCCTGGATGAACAATACAATATTAATATATTTAAAGCTCCTGTGAGGAGTTTTTCGCTGGTTTGGAAACGGACTGAAATTAAAACTGATGAGCTACAAAAGCAAACCAGACCATCAGTGACAACGTTGATTATTTCGATATAGTTATTTTTAATGCCTGAAACTGCTGGCGGGGGGGTAGGTGTCAGACGAAGCGATTACCTGCACGCTGCCTTTGTTTACATTTTCCAGGGCGAACATTTAAAGTGAGTGATACATATGACTGTTAAAGAAAGCAGGATGAGATTTTTTGTTAAAAAACACCACTTAAGCATGTACAGGACAAAATCGGCTTTGTCCACAGGGGGCGCCAAAATCAACACAAACTGAGTTCCTCACAGGAGCTTTAAATCGTATTTTTGAAGTCCATATAAAGCGTAGCTATACATTTACATTCTCATTGTTTTTTATTTTTCTGAGCTTTACTGTACAAATTATACAGCTGGGCAATTTGATAATATATATTGTTTAAAAAATATGAAAATGTCTATTGTATGTGTTTTTCTATGATTGTCTCAATCGTGATGTCACAAAACCAGCGGCTGAACTGCTTTACATCATTTTGACGACGCTTTACGTTTTGATCCATGCATGTGGGAGTGAACCTGCAGCGAACCGTAGAGGGAGGCGCTGTTTATTAACACGGACATTAACGTGCAGAAAAGGGAAACTCAGTACTTTGTATTTGTGGAGTATTTAATTCACACAGGATTATTCGAAAATAGTGGTTATTTCTAATGGACTAATCATTTGTTAAATTACCAGAAAACATGATAAACAAGATATGAAAAATCCTATATCATGATATAAGATTTTGGCCATATCGCAGAGCACTCATTATGTACATATGATACATAAACACATGTTCATTGTATTGCTTGACTGAGTGCTCTTCTACCATTGTTTGTAATTTGAGGCTGACTTACCGTTGTTGCCCATGCCTTTCATCATGACTTCAGTTTGCGCAAACTCATAGCTGAAGCTCAGCTCGCTCGACACGTCGCTGGATGCATCAAAGTCCACCTCCAGCCGGTCGGTGCTCAAACAAGTCTTCATCGCGGCGCCGCTCTCTTCGTCCTCAGCTCCTGCGTGGACCATGTACCTGGGCAGGTTGATCCTGTGAATGTGCATGAGTAAGTATGTGAGAAAGAGGAAGGGTGATGCAGCAAAGAAAAAAAAAGGAAGCGATGTGGCAATAACATTTAAATGTTATGAAATGAAACACCACACGGATCGAGATTCAGAGGCAACACAAACCTGAAGAAGTGGTTGTTTCCCCACAGGATGCGGTCTCCGTGATGAAGCTGGACTGGGCTGGTGACTGCAGCGCCGTTCACACATGTTCTACCAATGAAGGATTTATACTGTGTTCACCATATGAAGCTATTATAGCAAAGTTTGTATTAAACAGTTCCCTACGTACAAATCTAACAGGAACACAGCTACATATTCATCAGAGCCTTGAGACTGAACCACAACAGTTGGACACAGCGGGAGATGGGCGTGTCTGCGGCCTGCAAGACCATTCAAGACACGCCCCCTTCTTTGAAGCTGATCAAAACACATAACCACGCGAGATGTCAAAGCAGGAAGGCGGAGTGGCAGGCCGCCAGCGTGGAGGGAGGATTGAAAGAACGCAGAGTTTGCTTCAAGTTCGGCCGTTTCTGACTATTAATTAATGAAACACACGTTTTGTTGCATCTATCACGGAGACTGATGATGAAGGTGGAGGGAGCTGGCAAAGCAGTATGAGGAAACGAAAGAGCAAGAGCAATTCGTCACAGGAGTCAGGCGAAGGGAGGACGCAGAGGGGAAATTCAAAGATGATGAGGATGGAAGGGAACCAGCCAGAGGAGTTTAAAGTTCAAACTGAAGGTTTCAGCTGCTTTAACACGATTCGGTTGGCAGTGAGGACGAGGTGGGTGAAATCATTAATGCAAGGATCCTGGAGGATGGGAAACGGCTCGCCTGACAATAATTAGTTACTGTATACTAATAAAAATGAGGATTTGATGAATCCGTCAACATTTATTCTACTTTCTTTATGTAAGTTCTGTGTTTTATACGATGCCCTCGGAGGGTCGTGACCTTTAAGAAAGAAGGGGGCGTTTCTTGTAACAGAAACTTGTAGCGGGGGGCGTAACGTGAACGGTCTTGCAGGTTGCCGACAGACTCTGCTGCACAGCGGTGCGAAGCCAAAACGATAAGCTACAATGGTAGCTGAGGGGTATGCTGTTGTTTGATCCATTTTATCAGTTAAAGTTGAACTACTACAAATGTAAAGTTTCTAAGATTATCGGGTGTCATTAAAAAACCTTGTTGTTGCTCAACAAAGTACATTTATTATCTAATGTCAGGCGTTCTGACCTTACACAGTGTAGGGCTCACAGAACATTCAGCTGTTCACTGATAGGCCCTCTCTGCGGTTAAGCGGTGAGCAAACATGGCTTTATTGTTGATTCAGGATGACTACATACCGAGCGTTGCGGTGAGGACTGAGCACAACACCGCTGCCCTCTGTCACGTCTATGACACAATGTTCTGCTTGGATGGCCATCCCGCACAGCTGGATGTCCTGCGAGTTGGCCGAGCCGACACGGGTGTGCTCCTAGACATGGGACATAGAGGAGAGGCAGCTGCATGAGGCACCACTGAAGACATTGTGTACATGTACTGTAAACAGCACAGGACGATAGGTGTGTTTTTTGGTACCTTTAGATAGTAGACTAGCAGCTCGTTGAGGGCAGGGTCAGCATTAAGGTTGACCAGGAAACACTTGTCATCCACCACTCGGATTCCAGAAGACTGAAGGGAAATGCCAAGATTCTCCAGCTGCCTCTGACGCTCCTACAGGAGACACATATTTTAGATAGATATATATATATCTATATATATATATAGATATATATATTTAGAGATAGACCGATATGGTTTTTTCAGGGCCGATACTGATTATTAGTAGTCAAGGAGGCCGATAACCGATATTTGGTGCCGATATTCATTTGCAATAAAAGTGAAAATATTGGCGTCAAAATTTTGAATAATACAAACTCTAACACTTAACTTTGTTTAAATGCCTTTAAGCATATGTTTATTAAACAAACAAACAAAAAGCGCAGGGAGTTCCCAGGGTCAGCAGCATCTCTTATAAAGTTAACTGAAAATTTAAATAAATAAATAAATAACTTCCTGAAGTTTTATAAAGTAAATAAAACAAAGTTAAATAAGATTTGCAAAGAAATGAACTTTTTCTCCTCTCCGTCGTGTGTGTGAGCACTCTGCATGCACAGCTTTCGCTGCTGATTGGCTGTTACCCGTGCCATGGCTCTGCGTGTAACCAATCAGTGCTGTGGGTGGGACAATGCTGGAGACAGAGTAGTGACTGCAGACAGAGAGGTGCGGCCGCATCAGAGCCAAAATAACCCAGTTTTAAATGCCGATATGCGTCAAAATGCCGAATATCGGCGCCGATAATCAGCCCGGCCGATAATCGGTCTATCCCTATTTAATATGTATATTATTCAACTGCTCATCCTTTTTCTTGCTGCTTGATGTAAGCAATGCAAGAGTCAAAAGAGAGGGAGCTGTGAATAGTGTGAAAATATCTTCCTTACTGAATAAAACTCTGAATAACTTGCGTTTAAATTAAGTCACACTGAAAGAAGAGAAGAAAAACAACTGACAGCAGTTCACGTTTCAAATATCTGAGTTTGGAAACCGTTGTAGAAACTGTGTTTGTTTGTTACCTGAGCGATAGCCTCAGTCTTCCTTAGCTTCTCCTCCCAGGAGACCGTCATTTCTTGGATCAGTTTCTCGGACTCCTCCAGCCGATCCTTTAACTCGGGAGCCTTCATAGACTGAGAGTGACAGAAGCTGCGTTACACTCTCCACAGATTACACTGTCGTTATTTACAGAGCTTGTAAAGGCCAAAAGCAGCTCTGAAGTAATCTGCACCTCAGCCTCGGTGAGCTGCTCCCTCAGCTTCTCCACCTCCTCCCGGAGCTCTCGGATGATCCTGGCGTTGGGGTCTTCGTTGACCACGGCATGGTTGACGATGCTCTTGGCCCTGTCGGCGTAACGCAGAGTGGACAGCGTCTCGTCGTAGTTGTCTGCAGCAGGGCTGATGGTGGCGACCATGGCCGTGCGGCTGTTCCCTCCCAGGCTGTCCTGCACATTTAACACAATTATTTAAATGTCTTAATTAAACACAGAAAGTTGGCAATAGAAGCATTTTTCCAATTGAACAGAGCTACTGGAAATAAGCATTATAGCTGTGAAATTGTTTCCATGCAGCTGAAGATACACAGAAATCATCCTCCTGTTTGTCGGTAGTTAAAACTGTATTCACAAGGGTTATTGTTTTTGTACCTTGAGCAGCCAGGTGAGCACAGAGTCTCTGTAGGGAACAAACTTGTTCTTGTTCTTTCCCGCCCCCTGGTCAGCCAAGGCCGAGATGACTAAACCCAGGGTGCTGAGAGACCTGGAGGAGACACAGAGTGTGGATGATGCAGGGAATCAAGAGGGAAGTAAATAAAGTGGAGGGAGAAATCATCAGGCTATCTAAGCTGATAAAATAAGCTCACTCACTGCTGCAGTATAAATATGTGAATCTATAATAAATCAAAAGTGACTGCAGACAGAAAACAAACCCAATCACATCTTGGGTCGTGCCACAGCACTGTCGTACCACATATTTCTTCTCTTTGACTCACTTATTGATGTTGCTCCCTTCTTTCAGCCGCTCCCCCGCTGCTCCAGTCTTCGCCGCGCGCTCGCTGCCAGCGAGATCTACCAGACTCAGTTTGCTCACTTTCTCTCCGCTAGTCTAAAGCAGAAACACAACGACATATACAAACATAGAGAACACAGTTATTATCGCGGACTGAAAATTTTCACAGCTTCAGAAGGTCAACAAGCAACATAAAGTTTGTACACCCTGTTAATTATCAATAGTTATAGTGTGTGTGCTTGATTGAGTCTTACCCCAGACTGGAGGTCCATGAGTGTGTGTGTGAGGATGATGTTGAACACAGCGTGAGATCTGCTGCTCTCTTCATTCATATTTGTGGCTGCCACTGTGCGAGATTTATTTCCCTCCGACATCAGAGACTCTATGTCCTGTCAGAGACACAGACGCCACAAACAAACAAGTCTCGTCTGTACCCGTGCTTTATGAAATACCTCGTTTCCCCCGGCAACACAAAGTGATAACAGCAAAAGAAAAACAGACATATTAAATATGGTTCGTCAAGTATTTTACAAGTACCTTGTAGCTAGCCACCGCGAGGCGAGAGAGGCCGTCAACATAAGGCCCGAAGACTTTGTGCTCTCTCACTCTCAGTGCTTGTCGGTTTCTACAGAGAGGAGACAGTTATTAATCCTTCAGTCTCATGTTGATGGTAAAGAGTATGAACTGAATACTTCAAAATACAGAAATGTAAGAACTGTGACATGAACGTGATTCCCGTTCCTCACCCTTTAGGGTCGAGCAGGTCTCGGACCTTCTCGTTGTAAATCTCCATGAAGGAGACCTCCACGGTAAAGCTCTCTCCCTCTCGGGCTTCCCGCACAGTCCTGCTGAACAGGGAGCTGCAGAGCCGGGGGATCAGACCGGGATGTTCTGCAGAGCCCATCATGGTGTACGACTTCCCAGAGCCTAGAGACACACAGAAGTAATGTACAGATCGAAATATCAATCGGAAAACAAAACAAGAAATGCAGGAGGAAATAGTAACGATGAAGGAAATAGAGATTCACTTTTATTCGCTGATGAAGTCTGTAAACACAGTGCGATGAATAAAGCTTCATAAGCTGCTTATAAAGGCCCCATTTAACATAAAAACAGTCAAGGGTATTAAAGGTATAATAAGTAGGATTTTCCTAGAAAAATAAATATAGACTTTTACAAATATAAATCTTCACTTATGGGCCTCTATGCATGTGTGTTGGTGAGTGTGTGCGCAGACCCTTCCCTCTGCATCCATTCTGTTGTTTTGCTTTGCAAGGGACGTTTTCAAGAGGGGCGCTGTTGTGGTTCCCTGAGCCAATCACAGCGTATAGGTGAGTGAAGGAGTGGTTCAAATTAGCAACTGGGCCCCAACTAGCGCAAAGGTAACCAGCTGTTGGCATGCTAGCGCGAAGGTAACCAGCTGTTAGCATGCTAGCGCAAAGGTAACCAGTTGTTAGCATGCTAGCGCAAAGGTAACCGTGATGCTGTCGGTGTTGGCTCGGCAGGGTGGGCGTGTTCTCACACGAGAGAGTGAGGGTGAGCTTCTGGTGACGAAGAGCCCAGGAGGAGGGGCCCAGTTTGAATGTGTTGTTGACAAAATGTAAGAAAAATCCTACTTATTGTACCTTTAGTAAAAACAAAAGGGTAATTTAAAAATGTTCTCTTTTTATGTTTAAGCTTCGGTCAAGAAACGACAATTTTCAGTGATTTGCAGCCGAGAGTTAAAAGGAGGACATAAAAAAGCTTAATTATACAGTAAATGTGAACATCTAGTTCTGCTTATGAGTCTGAAAAGAAAGCTGTACTCTAGACTATAAATAAATTGATGTGCCGCAACACCTTTTCTTCTGTCATCCAAATCCAACAAGGTTAAATTAACAGCCCTCAGAAACTTATTTTCCACCTTGTGGCTGAGAGAACCTTCACTTGGGAGAGTCCTTTGTTGCTAACTTCCCTTGTACCTCAATTAAAGCAAACTCACAACAATAATTACATGAATACATAATAATACATAAAGGCTGGGCACTTTTGGATACATGATTTACTTCGATTAAATAAGTATAAAGTGTGTATTCAGTTATATAACACGATCATTGTGTTAATCTGTGCATGTGTAGCTAATTGTACTTAATTGGCCAGTGTGCAGATTTTTTAACCTCAGTCCTATCATGCTATTAAGCTAGAAAAAACATGCAATTTCCCTCTGTGCCTTTGGAGGACGCTATCCGCTTCTCCAATGGGCCCTGGAAAACATCCAACAGACTACGTAAAACGCCAGGGAGCTCGCTAAACTACACTTCCTCAATCTAGGACGCCCGCCTCCGATGTCGTGTCTCTTTCAAAATCGTCAGGTTTGAAATGTCGACTGCAGACCTGAAGATTTTTTAGACGATCCACCGGTATGTTCTCGTCATATTTCAGATTCTGTACCGCTCTGAGCCGTTGCCTGCAGCGAAAACGGTAGTATTTCACTCCAGCGTCTCTAGCTGGGCCGTTCCTGTCAAAGGGAGGGGCGCAATGCATGCTGGGTGTTGTAGGAATGTAGAACAGTCAAAACCACGAGCTGTTTGTACAACTTTCTCCACAGCTATGGCGCCAATTTCAAATATTATTGCTTCTATTGATTACAGAGAACACCAGCTTTGACTGACAGTGGCTTTTTCCAGGGGAGAACTGCTCCTTTAAGAAACTTCTTTCTGAGCATTGTTTCATTAGTCAGGACTCTGATATCAAAAACAATGGAATAACTTTCGGCACGGCAGCTTACAATATGAAAAGACGGGGAGAAACTCTAAACAGAAATGGAAAAGAAAACTGGCAGGTTTAAATGTTACCTGTCTGTCCATAAGCAAAGATGCAGGCATTGTAGCCCATGAAGGCATTGTCCAACAAACTCTCCCCAAGGCACTGGAACACTACATCCTGACCTACACAGACAGAAATCAGAAAACACACATTATAAAACGTCAAAGGACTGATATACATAGATTACATTTAAAGATAACTTTAGTAACAAAGCTTCAGAGAAAAACACCCAGCAGGCTCACAGCCAATAGACAGGCTTGTTCAGATTCAATAGTTCTGACGCAGGCTGCGAAGCTAATAATAACAATCACATTGTTAAGAAGCCCCCTGGAAACGGTTTAGTTCTACCCCATTATAATACACATGACAGAAGCACTCATCTGGAGGAAAACAAGTTACATGTTTTTATCCTGCTCCCTGAGCACCTTAGTGTTCAGTAGGGATGCACGATATTAGATTTTTTGCCGATATCCAATATGCCGATATTTTACAACTCATTTAGCCGATTACCGATACCGATACTGATATTTCGAGATCATCAACCCTCTTCTGTATTGGAATTAGCGTACAGTATAATGGTGATACACTTATCACATTTGTTACAACGGTCGGGGTGACGGGTCTTGAGATGGTTAATCAAGTTTGTAGTGTTGAAAGACTTTGCCTTGGCTCCTCCTCGCATCACCCAAGCTGAGCAGTCGTTGCAAATAGCAGTTTTGCTTTCTATTTCAGACACTTTGAAAAACTTCCACACCACCGACATTTTGGCTTCTAACTCTCTCATGCTGCAGGTAGACACACGTGACGTCATCACGCTGCGACGCACAGGTCTTCTTCGCGCCGGGGACATTGCGCCGAGGTCGGGCATTTAATCAAGTATGCAGCAGCCCATTATTTTATCGGTTAATTATATCGGCGGATATCGGCGTGTTGGCCGATATCCGATAATTAATTTTTAAGCCAATATCGGCTGATACCGATAACCGATAATATCGTGCATCCCTAGTGTTCAGAGAGGTAAGTTTAACACGCGGTAAAGTTACACACAAGCTAAAAAAAGCCTGCACCAAATCAAGCATAGTACAAAACCCACTGACACTGTGGCAGGCTACTAACCTGCAAACTCCTTTTGGGATTCATCCATGGACCAGAAGCAGTAATCATAGGCAAAAGCCTGGAGAAAACACACAAGGAGCAACAGTGGATTTGAATTGATAACAACTGATGCATGGATACTTTGTGTTACTTTAAAATAGAATTTATTCAGATTTTAATTAAATACTCACCTTCGGCTGACTCCTGATGGCAACAGAGAGAAAAAGAGTAAAAGTATCAGTCACCAACTGTTGTTACAATAAATATGAACATGTTAACCAACTGACATGATCACAATGTCACAGGCCTGTGGATTTACACACCAAAGAAAACACAGCAAGGGTCCTTGCCCAGGCAGGAACATGTGAAATATTGATCACATGGCAACACTCACTGTGGGCCAGGTAAGAATTACTACTACGAGATTCAAAACAAACCCGAGGCCTTTTTTTATTAACCCTTTCAAGTCAGCTGAGTGCTGATTCAGCAAACCTCTCACCTCACTGTCACACAGTTTAACACACTCAAACCTTCAAGCTGAACAGATGGATGTTAAATGGTAAGCTTTATTTTTTTCCACAAGCATTTTCCCAGCCAGTTTCATTAGTCTTTGACCTTCGACCCTTTGGTGAAAGGGCTGCTTATCTAACCTCTAGGCCAGTGGTTCCCAACATTGGGGTTATGAGCTAAATTTAGTTAGCTGCTTTATGCTCTGGGATTTTTTTTTTTTTTTTAACCCTTTTTTTTACCAGGTAAGTCCCACTGAGATCAATGATCTCATTTTCAAGGGACACCTGGCCAAGACAGCAGCATAAAAATTACAGACACAACACATCAGCCACACAGAGGATAGGCTATACATACATGTGTCAAAACATTATAATGCATACGCACAATCAAGTTGTCCACCACTGTACTTATACGAGCTTTAACATCAGGCAGCGGGACCAATCCTCTAAGCTTCCAGTCATTTTGAAGGCTATTCCAAGTGATGGGAGCAGAGAACATAAAAGCTTTCTTTCCCAGTTCGGTCCTTATGCTCGGAGCAGGCATGAAGACCACATCCTGAGATCTCAGACGGTAACTACAGTCAGAACTCTGCACAATCGACGTGCAAATGTAAGATGGGAGTTTAACTGGAACAGCTTTATAAATAAACAAGATTAGATACGATTAAAAAACATGTCAAGTTTGTGCTTTTTTTTTTCTTGCACAATAGTTTCATGCCTCTGGGCCTCCTCTTACAATTCATTAAATGAAGCTAGGCGAGAGGAGAATAACTGGTTTAACTATTTACCAGTTACTGGCTGCCGAGCAAGATGTTCTGTAGACAGCTACATTTCTTGTTGGACATGCAAAGTGTCAGTACATGTAAGCATGTCTTTTAATATAAAGTATCAATACAAACAACAATCCAATATTCATTTGTAGGGATAGACCGATTATCGGCCTTTTCTTTGTTTTTTTGTTTTTTTTTGTTGTTTGTTTTTTTATCCGACGGCCGATAAGAGTGCAGAGTGCTCACACACACGGCGGAGAGGAGAAAAAGTTCATTTCTTTGCAAATTTTATTTAACTTTGTTTTATTTACTTTATAAAACTTCAGGAAGTTATTTATTTATTTATTTAAATGTTCAGTTAACTTTATAAGAGATGCTGCTGACCCTGGGAACTCCCTGCGCTTTTTGTTTGTTTGTGTAATAAACATACGCTTAAAGGCATTTAAACAAAGTTAAGTGTTGGAGTTTGTATTATTCAAAATTTTGACGCCAATATTTTCACTTTTACTGCAAATGAATATCGGCTCCAAATATCGGTTATCGGCCTCCTTGACTACTAATAATCGGTATCGGCCCTGAAAAAACCATATCGGTCTATCTCTAGTTACAATGCAGCACGCGGAAAAGGAAGTCTTGACGGGACGTTGATTATCGCTTCGGCACGTTCACCGGTGTCCCTTCTATAACGTCTCGGACTAAAGACGATGGGATCATTATCGACCACAGTTAACTGAAAAGCTGTCACATGAATGTCCTTTAACATTGCTCAGCAAACAACACTGCAGCAGAGCAACAGCAAAACCAGCAAATACAAACATCCTGACATGATTCCAGTCAAATGTTAGTGGGGAAAGAAGTAAGAGTTTCAAGGACATTGTGTTTGAATTCTAGTGAGCTTAAAAATCTGTCAAGGTGACTAATCCTCTTTGGCTCAATGTGAAAGGAAGGGGGGAATGTGACCTTCAGCTGCACTTAGACCCTCTGTGCCTTCCAGCCTCCCTGAGACACAGGCCAAGCCTACATTTCTGCATTCTTACCAGAACACTTTAAAGCATAGTTACTGCATTTTAGCTCTGTCCCAGTGCACGCAGCCAACTGTAGTTTCTCATGCATCAGTCAGCAAACGTCACATGTAATTATCAGAGCCGATTCATGGCGTTGTCCATCAGCAGCGACGCAGTCAGGCTAGAGCATGTCCAAGTCTGATCCAGTTTAACTTGAATTCTGAGTTCATTAAAAAAAATTATCATGGCTTAATGATTACGTATAGTCTGAACATATTAAGGGAACAATGGACATTAATGTGTCACTTGTGGATGCACCAGCACCACACAGCACTACAGCTGATAGATGCTAGCAGCTAAGTTAGCATGTGAACATAATTATGACACTAAATGCTTTCATTTTTTGTGTACAGGCTCAACTCGGGACAAGAGTTGAAAATGAATGAAAGCTATAATCTCTCTGTGCAGCACATTGGTTTCGTGCTCTGTACTGGAACTATGTTAAATTGCATTGTTCCTATCAAATCAAATAAATTAAATGAGCAGGCGTTTAGCAGCTAAAGAGCCAGATTTATTCTTCTCAGATTTTGGTAGTGACCAGAAACAGAGCTAAGAGAGAGTGATTATCAAATTCACATTTGCCAGGTGGCAGGAAAGACGTTTACTCCTAAAAGTGGATGTTTGCTCCTGTGAGGAGTTTTTCGCTGGTTATGAAACGGACTGAAATTAATTCTGATGACTCTATATGAGCTACAAAAGCAAACCAGACCATCAGCGACAAGATTGATTATTTCTATTAGGGATCGACCGATTATCGGCGCCGATATTCGGCATTTTGACGCATATCAGCATTTTTTTTTTTTTTTATCTGACGGCCGATAAGAGTGCAGAGTGCTCACACACACGGCGGAGAGGAGAAAAAGTTCATTTCTTTGCTAATTTTATTTAACTTTGTTTTATTTACTTAATAAAACTTCAGGAAGTTATTTATTTATTTATTTAAATTTTCAGTTAACTTTATAAGAGATGCTGCTGACCCTGGGAACTCCCTGCGCTTTTTGTTTGTTTGTTTAATAAACATATGCTTAAAGGCATTTAAACTAAGTTAAGTGTTGGAGTTTGTATTATTCAAAATTTTGACGCCAATATTTTCACTTTTACTGCAAATGAATATCGGCTCCAAATATCGGTTATCGGCCTCCTTGACTACTAATAATCGGTATCGGTATCGGCCCAGAAAAAACCATATCGGTCTATCTCTAATTTCTATATAGTTATTTTTAATGCCTGAAACTGCTGGCGGGGGGGTAGGTGTCGGACGAAGCGACTAAGGCCATGTCCACACGGAGACGGAGCCGACATCGTTTAGAAAAAGTTTTCCGTAAACACGGCGCCGCCTCGGGAAATGTTTGCGTCCCCACGAAACCGCTGAAACACTGTAATATATACAACCGGCCTGCGGGTGGCGCTGTAACGCAGCCACACAAATACAACAAACCAGAGAAGAAGAAATAGAGCATGCGTATAAGTGTAACAACAAAGAAGAAACACAAGCAGAAGACGATGGCGCAAAATATGAGTGGAACTAAAAAAGAGACCTAAACCCGTCTCCGTGTGGACATGGCCTAACTGCACGCTGCCTTTGTTTACATTTTCCAGGGCAAACATTTAAAGTGAGTGATACATAGGACTGTTAAAGAAAGCAGGGTGAGATTATGTGTTAAAAAACACCACTAAAAAACATGTACAGGACAAAATCATCAAAGAGATAAGAGGTACAGCTTTGTCCACAGGGGGCGCCAAAATCAACACAAACTGAAAGTTCATCACAGCAGCTTTAAAGCTTCTTTCTGTTGCCCCCAAGTGGCAAACATATCCTTTATATGCGTAGTCTGCATTTAGATGTTTAATCCTCTCACTTCTGATCATTTTTTTCTGCAAGCTGATTAATAAGTTGCCTGCAACTGCCGAAAAGCAATCAGGGCAATGCTAGTTCAGTCATCAATTCAACTATTGAACACAAGGGGATTACAGGCCTCGTTTGCCACACGTTTATTTGTGTTGGTGGCATACTGGCCGCAGAAAGCTCTGACTGTTAACACCAGCTTACTAACAGCTGTGCATGAATGTTTTCTGGCTCTTTCAGTGAATCTGTTTTCAAACACATTTAATAACCAAATCTTTTTGGCAAATCCATTTGTACTGGACACTTAAAAAATGCTGGAAACACAACTTGTTAAATTTGTTGTGGTATAATCAATCATTCTTAAACTTAAAGAACCCAGTCTCCAGGGAAGCCCTCCTTTGAAGAGGGGGTGCCACACATTTCAAAAGACACAACCTCCACTCAGGCAGAAATATCAATTTGGCTATACACAGGGGGCTTTAATGAAACAAGGCCTCCCTATGCGAGACTTGGCTGGTCCATGAAAGAGCAACATTAAGTCCTGTCCTCTCCTGGGCCGGCGAGGACATTCCTGAGATAACTGGCAGAGCCTTGCTGCTCCAAGGAGTCACTAAAGGAGAGGGAGGAGGATGATAGGTCAAGTCTACGACCAACAGGCCTGCGCAAGTATTTCACTTTCATTTGATAATACAAAGTCCATCCGAGTGGACGGTGGCTTACAACCGATTCGGTACGTAAAAGCTCTGAAAGTCAGGACATATTACAAGCTTGTTTGTGGGGCCATAAACTGATAAAAGAAACTCTCCTGGGCGGGCTTCTTATCACATCAAAGAACAGATAAGAAAAAGCTCAAGATTGCAGCTAAATTTTATAAAGCTCCTGTGAGGAACTTTCGTTTTGTGTTGATTTTGGCGCCCCCTGTGGACAAAGCCGTACCTCTTTGCTGATTTTGTCCTGTACATGCTCAAGTGGAAACAAATCCCATCCTGCTTTCTTTAACAGCCATCTGTATCACTCACTTTAAATTCCTCACAGGAGCTTTAAGCACTTTTTTCTTTGCAGCGCCTGATAAATATTCAAGCGACAATTCAAGTCCTGTTTACAGCAAGTGCAGTAAAACAGAATCCATGAAAGTATAGTTTAACAAGCTCCACAGCTTGCGCAGGACCCAGGGCTTTATTAATCCTTATCATCTTGAGGGTCCGCTGTTGTTCTGGTTCGCAGCTACCGAGGGTGCCGTAACATATTAACAGCCCCTGAGGCTCGGGCAGCAAATCAGAAGGCTGACTAAGCATTGTGAACTTGCCTGGTCAGTGCCTCTCCCAACAAACAAAGCTTTTCTATTACACTGATCATGCTCATAATAGGACACAGTCCATTGGGAAACTAATCAAGAATTCCTTTACACACAACTGATGTTTTCAGTAAAAATTCACTTGCTTAACGACTGCTAAAAACAGTCGACCTCTCCTCCTTGTGTTTCTCTATGACCCCAATGCTGTTCATGGTTTGTGGAAGTGTTTGTCTGTGTCGCACTGAGCCTGTAAAACCTGTTTGCATTGATCCCCAAAGGGGAAACATACCGTAGCTGAAGCGTGTTAGGGCAGAAGAAGCCCGAACAGATACAGACACATAAATAGATATGAAACCTTCTGAAAATTGAGACTCTCTTTTTACTTAAAAACAAGAGATTCATAACTTCACGTCTGGAGGGGATTGCCCTGAAGCTAATTTACTGAATAATGTAACCTGAGTCGGCACAAGATCCTTCAGGGAACATCTGAATGCCCTGCTCTGACTCACTAACTGGCTGTGGGGGAGAAGAGGGCTGGCCTGCTTTGTTTACAGCTAAATATATGGGAACATACAACACATGCCCATTTACACGCTTTTAATTCAAATTATGCGACCACATCTGTCATTTTGTTAATACTGCCATGCTTTGCACTGATGGGAGTTCTGACATCATAATATTCAAAGACATTTTTAATGCCGCAAATGAGTCTTGACATCGCCCTCCCCTTTGTTCTCACTCCTTAAAAATCAAGGCTTGACTGCCAGAGCAGGACTGAGCTGGAAGAGACACACCTTCTGTAAAGAGAGGAATGGTGCAGGAAGGACACAGTGGGAGGAGGAGAAAGGAAAAGAGTAACAGGAGGAGGATGGGTGGGGTCGGAGCTGAGTTTGCTCCAGGGAGATGTGTGCTAACCTGACGGGCTGGTTACTGTCAGTAAAATAACTCTTCCTCCTGTCATCCTGAGGGAATTTAATTGACGTACACACTTACTGTTCGCACACGCTTGAATGAGACAAAACATTAGCAGATCACTACATGGAAATAGGATTTATTCCAGGTAGGGGTACCTCCTTTTCATCTCAGAAAGTTGGACTGGTCTGATAAAATTAATACAAATTTGGAAATGGTGGAAAAAATATTTAAAACTGAGACAAGTGCTTCCAATTTCTATAAAGCAGCAGGGCTTTTAAGGGATATAACTTCATTCCTACATCTGATGTAATAAAAAGTATTTCACTTGCCCATTAACAGAGCAAAGGCTGCGTACTTTGGGTTGTTTTATTGTGGACTGTGAGGAATTATTTGTTGAAATGTCAACAAGTGTGTTGGATTAGAATCATACACCCCAGATTAAAAAATAAATCACATTAAATCACATAATTCACTGTGGACAGGCAGCAAACAAAGCACCCGTGGCAGTTTAAGGCGACTTCAAACATTTTGTTCTCCATTCATTGATCAAAGTAGGACACGACGCTGAGGAAGCGCTAGTCTAGAAAACCTTCTCAGGGCCCGATCAGACAGAGTGTGTTTTGCAGGCTGTAAAACGCGAGGCACACCGCACTGCTACTTTTTGTTGAAGCCTACGGTTAAAAGAAGAGCAGCTCGCAGCTGTCATTGACATAACCGTTGTATTGTAAACTGACAGAAGGCCCGCCTCTCCTTTCATCCGATTGGACAAAGAGAAAAAATGGCAATGACATCGGGCGCTTTTCTGCTTTGAGCGCCTCGAGTTTTTTCAACTCGCTCAGTTAAATTCAACTTTTTCGCTCAACTTTTTCCGCTCAGTGCATTTCCTCAAAAACGTGAGGCGTTCTGCAACACAAAAGCAGCGCGCAAAAAGCGTCCCTCTCATTGAAAACAACCACAAAAAAAGCCGCCCCCAGCTGCTAAAACGTGTTCTGTCTGATCTTTAAGTCGAGGTGAAAAGAAAAATGTCATTTTAATCCTGTTAGATCACATCCCCGGTAATATTGTGCATCTATTTGACAATATAGGCCAAAAAAAATACAGAAAATCCATTCCTTCCTATTCTTATATCAAAATCTGATCATTTTTTCTTCCTGTAAAACTAAACTAAAAAAGTTAGCAGCAAACAATTTCAACCAATCAATCTGCAACATTTAGCCGCAGAGCACCGAGAACGCTCGGTCAGTTAGCTAGCTACTGCGCTGTGGAGAACGTCTGTCTGCGCCCACTTCTCAACGATCAAATCAAATCCCTCTAATGATATGTCCCGCCTGCACGTCCTGTTTCACTCGGAAATACGTCACGGTACAAAAGCTAGATACTCTCGAAATGCCGTTTCAGCTCGACTTTAAAGTTGGTAAATTTGTACTATTTTGTATAAACAAGCCTTAACTTTAAGTCAAAATGCACCAAGTGTACTGCATGCATATTAAATAAAATCATAACAGCACCAGATCCATTTCAGAACTGAAGCAACCGAGTCAGGCGATTACAACCGTATGATACATGGAAATAAACAAACATAAACAAACGGAGCCTCATGTGGCATTGCTTTGTCAAATGTCATGAGGATCACATCCATTAGATACAACCTTTCCTTTGTCTGCATGAGATTTCAATCAAGTCACATGACGAGCAACAAGTCCTGAACGACTTATCAAAGCTCCTGTGAGGAGTTCTTAACTGGTTATGGAAGAGAAAATATAACTGTCTCTACATCACCTCCAAAAGGGTCGTGTCAGACACAGCGTTTTACAGCAGACCGAAAGTGCCCTCGATATGTACGGCCACTACATTAGGTACACCTGTACAATGCAGGTCAATACGACAGCGCTGCCATGGATTCTGCTTCTATGAAGTTTAGTTTTTGTTGCCTTTTGTTTTGTTGAGAGTCAGAAGTGTGTACATTCAACACACTTTATTACTGAGGCCGTAGTTAAAGGTGGTGTTGCACTGAATTATGTTGAGATGTGTCACAAATGTTTTGTCCTCTCTATTTAAATACATGAGGGGGCCACAGTATTAGGAACACCTCTGAATATAATGCAGCTCAGTAGAGATATGGTTTTTTCAGGGCCGATACCGATACCGATTATTAGTAGTCAAGGAGGCCGATAACCGATATTTGGAGCCGATATTCATTTGCAGTAAAAGTGAAAATATTGGCGTCAAAATTTTGAATAATACAAACTCCAACACTTAACTTTGTTTAAATGCCTTTAAGCATATGTTTATTAAACAAACAAACAAAAAGCGCAGGGAGTTCCCAGGGTCAGCAGCATCTCTTATAAAGTTAACTGAAAATTTAAATAAATAAATAAATAACTTCCTGAAGTTTTATAAAGTAAATAAAACAAAGTTTAATAAAATTAGCAAAGAAATGAACTTTTTCTCCTCTCCGCCGTGTGTGTGGGCACTCTGCACTCTTATCGGCCGTCGGATAAAAAAAAATAAAAAAAATGGCCGATGCCTACAGCTCAGTACAGGCCCACCACCAGTTATGAGCTTGACGCTGAAATATCATTGAATGAACACCTCTGTGACAGCTTGTAAAGCCTGTACATTACAGGCAACATGAAAGCAAATCTTATAGATGAGCTGGTGTATAGGATTACCTTAGATTTTTCAGATGTACCTAATAAAGTGGCCGGTGAGTGTATATATATATACATACAAAGTCAAGACAGACAAGTCAGGAGTCTGGTCAACCAACGAGTCCAAAATTGAAACCGAAGTCAAACACAAAAAGTCCCCTGGACAAGATCAACACTTCCTGATAAGAGACCTTAGTAACTCAAGCTCACGCCTTTGCCATAATCATCTAAAACTGATTCATAAACAGAAGACAAACCAGACAAATAATGTGGTTACCCACACCTTAATGATGATAGCCCAGGATCAAAGAAAGATTAACCTCTACGACTGAAGCGGAAAAAACATGAGAAAATACAAAGTGACCTGCAAAACTCCTCAGCTTTTAAAAGTGAAATGGTTTGGCATTAAAGTGACAATGATGTGATAAGCTGGTGTGTGAAACTCTTTGCAGCTTACCTGGGGTCAGCTTTGCTCGTATTAGTGATAGCTGGATGCAGAACCGTCTGGTTCCCCTCCATCTCCACCACACATTTTGTCTTTAGGTCTTTTTCTGGATTGAAACAGGAATGAATGAAAAAAGTGGGTTGTGTTTTCAGTACTAACTGGTGAACGTTAATACTGACTGGACCTGTAAAACATGTGAAATGCATTGTGAACAAAGTTGTTCTTGTATTGTTTAAAGTAAATATATGCACTCGTCTTCTGAACTTTCACTTGTAGTCGTTGACACAACAGTCATCACAGAATAACAGGTGGCAGCGAGTGTGTGCCAAATCCTCGTGATCATAGCAGGAAAGCCCAACATGGAGAGGCAGGAAATAGTTTTATTTATGGTGATTCATCCAGGACTCGCCTGTGCAAACATTACAACCAGTTAACTGCTCCCTAAGCATGAAGTAAGGCAAAGCAAGGTCGCAGCTTCTGTTCCTCATTCCTACCTACATTAGGAGGTTTTAAAGGTGGAGACTGCTTCCAGCAAAAGCAGGAATTAGCTCACATGTGTTGTAGAATTTTCCACTAACATTCAAAGGCAGATTTTAAATTAAAAAACCTTTTAGGGCACACAAGTTACTACAACATGAAATTAAGGGCAAGCACAAGAAAGGTGCTATTGTTCAGCAACAGGAAAGTTGACACTTGTGTCCTGCTCAGCTGTTGTAATAATTTTGTTTTATTACGCCCAGTGAAGTGCATTACACTGCACATGAATAATATTCCCTTTTCTGTAATGATCTTATGTCCCCTACTCTTCCATATGTGTTCATTTTCCACTTCTACAACAGTTCTGCTAAAGTTTTCCACAGGGGGGAAAAACTCCCAGAGTCTGTTTGGGAAAGTTAGCTTCTGAAAAGAGGAATAAAGCGTCTATTGTATTTAAAAAATCTCAAATTAACCCTTTCTACGCACGCTGAAAGAGCGTTGGGGTGTTATAAGTCGCTATGAAGCTTTACAGGGTTGTTAAAATCCCCCTTTGTTTACTCGTGAAAAAGAGTAAACAAAGGTTTCAGTTGTAACTGCTACAAGTAAAAGGGTTTGTGCGACATTGTACTCACCCCTCCTGTTCATTGGTCGCACACGAACAGCGACTTTTACATTGGAGTCATTTAGGCTGTTGTCATCCATGGTGCCACTGCTACCTGACCTGAGGGGAGTGAATGAATGGACTTGAGTTACACCAGTTTTTGTAGTTAAAAAAAATATTGTACGATTTTAAAATTCCGCCTTATTTCCCTGAATAATATCAGAACACATCCATATATTTTTCCAACGCACCTTCATTGCGTGACCAGTCTATAAACACAGTAAGCTATTGGCTCCTGCTCATCTTAACAGTATTTACACTAAATCCCAACTCTAAATAGCTGAAACAAAACGTCAATGAAGCCACAACAAGCTAAAGTACAGACTATATTGTCGAGAACAGTCGACAAACCGTGTGAAACTGTGCGCAGTTGTTCCCTGTCCGACGCCCACAAGCACCTTCAAGTAGGCTACATACAGCAGCTAGCCTGGGACGTTAACGAGAGCTAGATAACAGCAAGCATACAGAGGGGTCATATATTTTCAGAATGACCGCTTATAAATGTAACTGACCCCAGTCACGTTACAGTGTACTATTGAACCATGATTTCTATTTCTAAGTCTAAAAAACACTCACGGCAGTACACAGATCACTCTCTCGGCTCTTCCACCTGTTGCATTTCCTGAAACTTCCCGCAGAGATCAGTCAAGCCATGTCAACTCGCAGCTAAAGGGATTTGCTTTGAGATTTAGTGAGATTCCAGGTTCCTCAGTTGCGCTCTGCTCTGTATACCTTTGCACAACTGTTTAATCGGGAATTTAGCGCCACAGTGTGGTTCCACGTGCGTTGCAAGTCTGTGCTCTCCTTCATAGACTGTATAGAGCTCTCCTTCAAGGCGATTTCTCTGTTCGTGTTGTTGACGAAAAATGAACCAAAATATTCCAGATTCTAATTAAACTAGTGCAATAGGTATAAAACCGCGTCAGTGTTTTAAATTTAAAGCTTTAAAAATACATTGACTGCAGTCTACACAGGAAACATCGCATTTGCGCTCCTTTACGACAGTTGTGATTGCCGTACGGCTGAAACCGTGTTCTGATGTAACGTGGAGTTGTTTTGTATTTGTGGCAGCTCTCTCTGGTTTAACGACCGATGTAATTTCTAAAACCACCATCGACTCATTGGAAATTGGACTTCGTCCCCAAAGGAAGCCATGGGGAAGCCAAAGAAAAAGAGTAAGCGTTTGAAAAAGGGTTAAAAATATTCGAAATGGCTTTCTACACTGTTCATGCCGACTGTAGCATGTTGCTAGTGCTAACTGCTAGTTTGCCTCAGTCTAATAACATGGGAAACTGCGTTATAACTGGGTGTAAAACTGCTTTATAATAATTCTAAATTGAAACGAGTTCCTTTTATGTAAATGCTGCAGACTTAAATCCTAATTTAGGTATTAAGGATTTGCTTTTGCTCAATATATTATCAACATTATCCTTGAGCTTGTTCAACTTACAATAAAGTATTGAAAAAACAACAATTCACTATATTGATTATATCCCTTTTTTTTTAGGTGATCTTAGCCGAGCTGAGCTGATGATGATGACCATTGCTGATGTCATCAAGCAGCTGGTTGAAGCCCATGAAGAGGGCAAAGACATCAATCTCAACAAGTAAGTCTTTATGGAAGACGGATAAAAGCTGATGTTGTGAACAGATCATATTAGATGTAGAACTGTGTGGTTTTGCACAGTTAAAAACGTTACTTCTTCCTGTGGTTTCAGGCCATGCAGTACTGTCTGCTTATTGATTTGCCATCTTGTAAGTCTCAAATCATACAATTAATCCCATAGAACCCAGAACAGTTTGTTAGATTAAAAGGAAAGCGACTGTCTGTCAACTATCCCTTTCACTGCTAATAATTAATGTTAAATTTGCCTTTTTGTAAGTGTTTTCTGCCAGTTTGCCAATATAACTTTTAAATTAGAAACAGAATTGATGTTATTTGTTTGTTTTTTGGAAGACCTGATCCTGCTTTATAGCTACGTCTATAAAAGTTAAGAATAAGTATTTCTTGTACGGACATTTTAATCTTTTCAAATAAATTAACTACTTACTTGAAGTTTGCGTTGGACTCCTTTAAATTGTACCAGTATGTCTATTCATATTAATCTTTTTTATATCAAACAAGGATGTCTGTTCACAGATAAAAGTAATGAGAGGATTATGTCCTTGGTTCATATGGTCTGTGTCGCTCATTTCCTTCCTGTGGGTATTTGCATGAGGACGACCTGTAATTGTTGACACTTTGCCAATAGAATTAAATACAGCTTTGATTCCTGTGTGCATGTACCATAATATAAAAAAAAGTTTTAAAAGATTGTTTTTATCTATTACAGGTCCTAGCTTAAATATATTGTATTAATACCTATCATATTGGCCATTGGGAAATGAAGATATGGGATAAAAGTATTTACTTCACCTGTCTTGAAAATCTATTTTTATTGTGCAGATCAAAGAGTTTTTAATACATAAACAAACAAGTACAAAATTGTGTTAGATCATTTTGGCTTTGCATCTCAATGTTTGAAATCTTTTATTTTATCCAAAAAGATGCTTTCCTTCTGTAAACGAAGCGCTGCCTTTATGTTGCACCTTTGTTTCTTGTCTGTTTTCAAAAGAGTGAAGACCAAGACTTCAGCTAAATATGGACTCGAAGCCCAGCCTCGTTTGGTTGACATCATCGCTGCTGTTCCACCACAATATCGTCGTGCTCTGGTGCCAAAGCTAAAGGCCAAACCCATTCGCACCGCCAGTGGGGTATGTAGCCCCCCAACCTACTGTTTTTCCTACTCTGACCTGGCGTCAACAGTTTAGGGCTGACAACTGTGAGGACGCACCTGAAAGGTTTAGATGAAATATGGGCCATTTGGCTTTGTATTTCAAAGTGACTCCAGCCAGGAAATGTTGTCACATGAAGAATGTCTGTGCCGTGCATGAAAAGCTTTTGGCTCAAACTTCACAACATTTCCTCAGAATGTCTAGCAAACATCTGACAGTCTCTTGGAGGACTTGACCCAAACAATGGCAATGCTCTCATATCCAATCAGACAACTGCAGCTGATTCAGAACGCTGCTGCTCGAGGCCTCACTAAGACCAAGAAAGTAGATCACATCACTCCAGTTCTGAGGTCTTTACACTGGCTCGCTGTATGTCAGAGAATAGACTTCAAAGTACTACTGCTGGTTTACAAAGTGCTGAACGGTCAAGGGCCAAAATATATTTGTGATCAACTGACACAGTACGAACCATCCCGACCCCTCAGGTCGTCAGGGACAGGTCTGCTTTCTGTCCCCAGAGTCAGAACCAAACACGGAGAAGCAGCGTTCGGTTTTTATGCTCCGTATATCTGGAAGAAACTCCCAGAAAAATGCAGCTCTGCCGAAACACTTCGTTTAAATCAAGTCTGAAGACTCACCTGTTCACAGCTGACTTTTATTAAACTATTTTAATACATTTATTTTAATAACTGTTCTAATATATATATATATCTATATCTGCACTGTAACTTTTACTCTTATTTTTTATATTTTAGTTTCTGTTTTAGCTGTTTTTATTTTATCTTCACTTTGCTTTTTAATGTCTTGTTTTATGATGTGTTTCTTTGCTTTTGTTGTTCTGTGTAAAGCACTTTGAATTGTCTTGTTGCTGAAATGTGCTATATAAATAAGAGTTGAGAAGAATTGTTAAATATTCAATGCGTCTGTTTCTGCCGCAGATTGCAGTTGTGGCTGTGATGTGCAAACCCCATCGATGTCCACACATCAGCTTTACAGGCAACATCTGCGTGTAAGTGTTTCTTTTTAAGTTAACTTAATTGTGTTAAATATAAAATGTATTTAATGTATTTTGTATGTATTATTTATGTATTATATATATTATATTATATATATTTATTTTGTATTTAAAATTTGCCTTGATATTGTTAACTGTAGATGTGGGCGGTAAATGAACATGTTAATGTTTGTATTATATGTACAGAATTATAAGATGGAAACCCCCTGGAGAAATGTCATTTATCGTTGTTTATGTGTTTATTGATTTAATGTTTTTGAGGTTTAATATAAGTCTTATATCATCTTCTATTGTGACAGCTATTGTCCTGGTGGACCAGACTCAGACTTTGAGTACTCTACACAGTCTTACACCGGCTATGAGGTAAGCTTGTTTCATTCCCCTGCAGCTTCCTGACGAGGGAAACATTCTGTTAGAATATAGGCGCACATTTCTCTGATCAAAGTCATGTCGTCTGGTCCAGATTGTTTTTGATAAAATGTGTTTACATCCCTGCAGATTCACCCTGCTGACTATACTACTGTTACTACTACTTCTTTAAAATAATACTTGGTGTTATTACATCGGCTTATTATAGGTGTTTGTAAGGAGTAAATTCCAACATGAAGATATTTGTTTTTCACTTTTTTCTTCAATGGTTTTGGTCCCCTTTGTTATCTGATAGCCAACATCCATGAGAGCGATCCGAGCGCGCTATGACCCCTACCTTCAGACCAGACATCGGGTGGAGCAGGTCAGTATGTGAAAACTAATTACATGTAGTTTATACATCTGCTCAGCCTCAGTTATTGCTGTGTTATTTGTCTTCTTTTGTAAGACGTGTAAGTCTTAGTGTTATATATGTATACAACATAACCATTATAAGACATTATGTTTGGTATACAGTGTCATGGCTGTTACCTGCCTGCAGAGACCTGTCCCCAGCTATGCCATTGATTTAATTTATGGCAACATTAGGCTTATGGAGCAGAGCCAAGACATTCATTAAACTTGATGTGAAAATTTGAGCTCTCTGAATCTCACTTTGCCGCAGTTTGCACTTTAATGTGTATTAGAAATCAGTTTTATGTGTATTCCTTGCTCAAAGTGTAAATTAGTTTTGCAAGGTATTATGAATAATCCTAATACCTTGTATTGTAGATTACAATTTTTAATGCCCTTCACTGCACTGCCACTTACAGCCAATAACATTTCTCAACATTTCCAAACTGCATTGTTGCCACTAAAGCCTTGTGTGTTTTCTGTGTGACATGCAGCTGAAGCAGCTGGGTCACAGCGTCGACAAGGTGGAGTTCATTGTGATGGGCGGGACCTTTATGGCTCTGGCTGAGGAGTACAGAGACTCCTTCATCAGGAACCTACATGACGCGCTGTCAGGACACACCTCCAACAACGTGGCCGAGGCCGTCAGGTACACTTCAGCCAGTGTCCTCCACTGTGTGCAGTAGAGCTGCAGTAGTGTCTATAAGACAATAAAAATATAACCAAGACGTTAAGACATCTAACAACAAGAACCACTAGGAGATGGAGACGAGGTTGGTAGATACAGAAGTGTGAGTGAGGGAGAGCTTTTGTAGTCTAGTAAATTAACAGGTATGTGGGTTTGTGTGTGTCGAAAAGAAGAGAGAAAAATAAATAGAGAGAAAGAAGAGGAAAAATAGATGAGCTATGGTGAAAGATAAGATGAGGTAGAACTTTGTGCCAGCTTGCTCCTGAAATACAAAAAACAACTCAAATATAGGTGAAAATATAGTGTGTGTGTTAACGCAAAAAAGACAGTGCCTATATAATATATTATGGAATAACAATATTACAATAAGTAATCTACAAAAAAAGCAGAAAGTATTGGTGTCAATTACATTGACACTACATTATAATTGACAGTAGTAAATACTTTAATTGCATAAGATTATTAAAAAATAGCGCATGACATCGAATATAATTACACATAATAATTAAGAAAAGGTTATATTGCTCCCATAGACTGTATATATATATAGATGGATGACATGACAGCTCCCTAAAAGTAAAGCCAAACCCTCTCTATCGCCCCCTGCTGACTGGCTGCAGTATAGGTCATAAAGCCCGCCTCCTCCATGTTAACAGATGGGACATGAGTCAAACTATAAAATCAAAATACACGCCAAATACATTTTTCTCAAACATGGTTTCTGTCATTATAGTTAGTTCTTATCATGCTGATTTATGTACAAGTGTTCATTTTTCTGTCAAGTTTATTTTTAATTAGTTGTTTGATGCTGTCAAAAGGATGATTGACAGCTCTGTTGACAAATACGGCTCCTGCAGTCGATCTGTTCCGGATTAGCAGAGTGGAGGACGAACAGTGAGAGGAGACGTAACTTAAACAATCACTACAGTCATTGAAGATCACATATCTGTGAACGTTAACCTCAGACCAACACAAGAAGCTGTTCTGCTGTTAAACACGCCAGCGTGCGAGATCTTTGCTGTTTTTTCGGTTAATTTCAGTGTGTGTTTTGGTTAGCAGAAGTGGCTACGGCGGCTCCACCCGCCGATCTCTACTGCGCAGACTCTGGCTCCAAATGACGTCACCATCGCAAGATGGCAGCACATGGAACTAAAATATAAGCAGAAGTACTGCACATGATTATGTGTTATAGAAATATAAACATGAATATAAGTACGGCCCGTGTTATTGGAAGTGATATTGCACATTATAACAATCATAAAACAGCCAGATATTAAAGAGTATTATTGCACATATTTTAGAAGCTGTGTGATAGTCCTAATAACAGTGTACGTGATGATGAAATGAGAGACCTTCAAAGTCAATTTTTCCTCCTGCTGAAGAGGGAGGAGTTATACAGTCTGATTGCCACAGGTAGAAAAAGACTACCTGGGGATATGGGTAAATTGTGGTGGGAGCAGGTGCTCTATCAGGGAGATTTGATTATTGCTCCTTTGACAGAATTTAGACGAGGGTGTTCCGACTGAATGCAGCACCGATACCATTCAGAAGGGGGAAATCCGCTGTGGGTTTCAGAGCCTGTTCTATATTCAAATTGGGTAATTTGCAGAGTTTGATTGCAGCTAAGTACCTTTAATAGTACTTTATTACAAATTTGAGGTATTACTTAATTTCCAGGGGTATAATAATGCAATAATAGACTTGAATTTATACAGTATTTTAGATCTGTTTCGTCATCTTTTTGACCCTTTGTATCAAAGGTTGTGCACTCTGCTAATCCGCTAATCTGCTATGTGTCAACAGAGCTGTCAATCATCATTTTTACAGCATCAAATAACTAATTAAAAATAAACTTGTCAGAAAAATGAACACTTGGACATAAATCAGCATGATAAGAACTAATTATTATGACAGAAACCATGTTTGAGAAACATTTATTTGGCATGTATTTTGATTTTATAGTTTGACTCATGTCCCATCTGTTAACATGGAGGAGGCGGGCTTTATGACCTATACTGCAGCCAGTCAGCAGGGGGCAATAGAGAGGGTTTGGCTTCACTTTTAGGGAGCTGTCATGTCATCCATCTTTTTATACAGTCTATGGTCCGAAATGTGCAATGCAACTGCTTCTTACCATATCTGTGAATATTTAACAGTAGTTTTCCACCAGAGGGAGCTATTGTACCACTTGAAGAATTCCCCCCACATTCATTCATTCAGCTTTCCTTTTTCACTGCTGGACATTTTTCCATTTACAGTATTAAATGAAAGTTATTAAAAGAAATCATGAACATTTACATTCACCTAAAATAAGCGAAGGTACACGGCTTGACTTCTTTTCTTTTATCTTTCCAAAGTTTGGGTCAGCAAAGAATTATTTTCATTATCAATTGATCCATCGTTTACTTTGACAATCAATCAGTTGATGTTTTTGTGTACATTCATACTTATTAAAAAAAATGCATCAAACTCCATTTCCCAGAAAGGTTTTTTTCTTAATGATTTACTTACATAATCAAGAATATTGTCAGTTTATTCATTGTCTAACAGCTTATTACTGCAGCTTCATTACACTCATGAGTTCCCCTCTAAACTATTCATGGCCTCTCATCCCTGAAGTCATCCTCCCAACAATTCCCTGTGCCAAGAGCAGCTTTCCTGAGTGAATAATGTATCATGAGAATTATTGTACCGTATTTTATGAGCATTTATACCATTATATGTTCGCCTTCACTTGGGCCCACCCTTCTTTCCATTAACCTTACCACAACTTAATAGCATACATCGTGTAGGATGCTAATCTGCGTTGATTATCTCCACAAATTAAGCTGCTAAATGAACCCATCTAGAATTCTGGAGGACATTAACAGAGGCAACTCTCCTCCGGTTACTTCCATCGATTTGTCACTTTCTGAGTCGTGCCGGCGTTCAATGATATCGGTCACGCACATTGTCGGTACGAATAAGCAGCTTGTTTTGACATGACAAACAATATTCCGAGTCAAAGGCTGAAGCTGTTTGTTTGTCAGCAGGTGCTATTTGATTTCCTAAAGTCTGATAAGACACAGAGGCCAGTCTCTTCCTGTGTGGGTTTGTGTGTGTGACTATGCATGTATGTGTGAGTTTGCTTGAACTTGCCCTCCTCTGTTATCAGCATTCTTCATTAAGATGCTATGATTGTGCTATTTGTGGCGGCTGTTCTCAGTTTGCAAAGGAGGATGCACCTGGTTTGGCTACGGATAGCCCTTATCTCTGCCTGTGTGTGTGTGTGTGTGTGTGTGTGTTGCGTGCTTGTTTCTTAAAGAAAGCGTGTGTGCATGATGCTTGAGTCTCAGCTCGTCTGCTCGGCCCTCTCCTGAGCTGATCACAGCGGTGAAGAAGCTGCAGATAATCTCCTGAGATAATAGACTTTTTATTGATTCATCTCATACAATCTGATCATCCTCTCTGGAGCATAAACTTCCATGATTGGCATAAATCAGCCAGCAGACTGTAAAAGATGGACATTTATTGCCAGCAGACACACAATCTGAAGGAATATTTGGCATGAGGGGAGATAATGGTCACTGGAGCAGGCGGTGAGATTTGTCTCTTTGCTCGTTTGTGTTGGTCTTGCAGTTCAGTCAGGTACTCTAATCAGATCTAAGTAGAGTCTCAGGAGTCCAGGAATATCTGTGTTGAGATGACGTTCAAAGAATGAAAAGGAAGTGTACTTCCAGACCCTTTCCTCATTTGTCTGCTTCTTTTAGGGCTTTATAGCTTCTTTAGTTAGCAGACCTGCTGCTATTTGGACACCCAGTTCAAATGTGTTTAGTGACCAAGAGCGCAGGTGTAAAGTTAGCGACTGTTGGAGAACCAGTGATGATGCAATGTACATCATCATACAGCAAGAGATGCTGATGGAGTTTAAGGGCTGGAGGACTTATTTTGGGCAGCAGCTGACTCTTGTCAGGTATATGGCCCAGATAATTGGACAAATATGTTGTCGTTAAGTGTGATGAAATTTGGAGCTGTGGCTGAAAAGTTTCAGGAGACGAGGGTGTCTAATGTAGAACCTATTTATTAAAAGGTATAATAAGTTGGAGTTTCCTAGCAAAATAAAATACAGACTTTTACAATCATCACTTATGGGCCTCTATACATGTGTGTTAATGAGTGTGTGTGCAGACCCTTGTGAGACCCTTCCCTCTGCATCTATTCTGTTGCTTTTCTTTGCACGGGACGTTTTCAGGAGGGGCGCTGTCGTGGTTCCCTGAGCCAATCACAGCGTATAGGTGAGTGTGGGAGTGGTTCAAATTAGCAACTGGGCCCCATTCAGACCGACGAACATGGCGAAAGAGCGATGCAGAGTTGGCCTTCTTTCTGTTGGACAGGTAGTTGACTCAAACCGGGTAGGACAAGCTAACCGGCGGTTAGCATGCTAGCAGAAAGGTAACCGTGATGCTGTCGGTGTTAGCTCGGCGGGGTGGGCGTGTTCTCGCACGAGAGAGTGAGAGTGAGCTTCTGGTGACGAAGAGCCCAGGAGGAGGGGCCCAGTTTGAATGTGTTGTTGACAAAATGCAAGAAAAAATCCTACTTATTTTACCTTTTTAAAGTTTAAACAAGAAGAAATCAGATGAACAGAAGAGTCGTACGCTGTGTTATGCCTTCCACCTCTGGGTTTCACCCCTTTCATAATAGTGTGGAAAAGAAAAAAATCATTCACTTAGGTATAAACCAAAACCTTTTAAGTATAATTATTTAGTTATTTAACTTGCTTTGACGCAAAGCAAACACTCATTAATGGCTCGTTTAACATTTTTTCACATTACAAACATTTTTTTTTTATCATCATACATTTTCTTTATTGCTTTAGTTGTGTCCTAATGTGAGGTTGGTGTTAACTGTTTGGATAATGAACCGTGCAAGCACACAGCATGTAAATTGATGTTGCTAAATGAGCCCAGCATATAGAGCACTCCAACATAGTCAGTAACAAAAAAAAAAAAATCTAATTTAAAAAACCTTATTATATGAAAGCAGAAATGATACAAGAGGATTTTATATTATGAGCTGAAATGACTGAGACAGTTTCCCCTGCAGGTACTCTGAGCGCAGTAACACCAAGTGTGTAGGAATAACCATTGAGACGCGTCCAGACTACTGCCTAAAGCGACACCTCAGCGACATGCTGGGCTACGGCTGCACCCGGCTGGAGATAGGAGTCCAGAGTGTGTATGAAGACGTTGCCCGTGACACCAACAGGTCAGTAGGTCTGGGGTGGACGAATCTATTGATGTAGATAAGGAAGCAGACAAAGTGTGATAACAGCCTGTCTGATGTTGCGTAATCTATCCGTGTTACTTCCAGAGGCCACACGGTGCGAGCGGTATGCGAGTCTTTCCACCTTTCAAAGGACGCCGGGTTCAAGGTTGTCGCCCACATGATGCCAGATCTGCCTAACGTGGGCATGGAGAGGGATGTGGAGCAGTTTATTGTAAGTAGAGATGCAACGATAAGAGATTCTGATGGTGCGTTTATAGTCTCAGAATTGAATTGATTATTACGATTAATATGAATTAATTAATTTCACAACATTATTAATGTATAAAATCACATGAACATTCTTGAGAAATCTTTTAATAATCTATTTTTAATGATTAATATACTCTAACACTGAGAAAATCCTGACTATAATTGTTGTTTGTTTGAAGTTTTAGTAAAAATGTTAGAAAGAAATTGAGAGCTTGAGAGTTAATATTATTATTATTAATAAATTAATTGCTATGCATTAAATCCTATAGTATAGTGCTTCAAGCCTACAAGCTCCTGATGTCATGTTAGTGTTTTATACCTGGTATGTTAATCTACAAAGCCTAGCGTTTGCTCCACACTGACAATAGGAAGCGACGTTAAACTGTCACAGACTGAAGCCCTCGAGAGGACCGTTACGTCCTCCATAGACTACATGCCGCTTATCTGCCGTTTGTTTCCGTTGCACTTAAAACACAACTTTCACCGCCACGCCATTGATCGTAAGTGACAAGTTTCTCTTTAATTCCCTACAAACTCAATATTTCATCCGAATGCGTAACGTTATCACTCACTTATAATGTTGGGCGTGTGGTGCTGGGTGGTGATCCCGCAGATGCTGCATCGAGTTTGATGTATTTGACACTTTAGCCGCTACTTTTTTTGCAGACGGGGATCCGTCGTCTTGAATAACTCCCTGGTCCTTCTTGGTGTACCCGAAAGGCAACAACACGGCCGACTTCACTCGTTGTTTCGAGGGATACAAAGCTCCGCTGCTCGGTCCCTCTGCCATAGTGATGCTAACGTAGCGTAGCCTCCAGCTTCTTGATGAGCATAACTTGTGCGCCACAGGTGTCACTTTGTTTCCGTTACGTGCAGGTTTCTCTTAAAAATTATGTTCCGCCCCCTTATTTGAGAGTGAGAGCAGAATAAACCGGTGTAGCGGAGCCTTCACAATTAAATAAGCGTGATTTTTTAAAGCGCAGTTATCTTGTGAATAATTCTACCTTAAGCAGTAAGTGAGGTTGGCACATGTTGAATTGGTCCTCTCTGGTCTTTTCTGGCTGCCAGGCCTTCACAGACATGTCCAGCAGTATTCGCTTAAATAGTCTTCATCCATTTCTGAGTAAATGTAGGAGCGCAAATGAGGCTTGAGCTCATTCATTATGATGATTGAGATTTATAGAAGAGATCCATGCGTACGCACAGCTTTATATGTTAAGCAAAAATGAATGATAATGTATATTTTAGGCTTTATAGACTTAAGTGATGCACAGAGTGTTATCTACATCTGGATTAAATGTTTGCAGCTTTGTGTTAAATATTCTTTTGGATGTTAGCCTCTGCCTTTTGGCTAAAATTTGTTTAGGTTTTTCTTTAGGTTTTAAAAGAGGTGGAGCTGCACTCCCCAGTGTTATTCTGATCCTTCCTTGACTTGTCTAGTCCTAGTTTGGGAAAAAAGCGAAACAATACACTATTCTTTCAACTAGGTTACCTGCACCAGGGCGATTAAGTGCCATTGGTCCAAGAATCTTGCTTGCCAAACAATAGCCTAGCGCCTGCAGGCTTTATTTATTCTGTCCATTCTGACCCTTTTTGCACTTTTCCTTTTATTTGTTTGATTTGGGGAAAACTTTAAGAGGCCAAAGATACATTTAAAAAAAGGCCAGAGAAACAATATTTCAGTTCCCTTTATTATTGGGAGGCATTTGTTCGTTATTATTATAGAAGAGGCATTTGTTTTTTTATAAAGAGGGCATTCTTTTTTTGTATTTTCATGTGGTTGGGAACCTGTCCTCTGAGATCTGGGGATCAGTACTGCCACACGTGAAAGGGTTCATATGTATCCTAACTGCGGTAGTTGAAGAAGAGCTCATGCTCCATTTTTTTTCATTACACAATTATTAAAATTTGTAAGAAATAATTTATTCATTTGAGTTTCAGGTAAAATGTTGAAAAGAGTAACGTGACGAAACAAAAGAACTCTAGACTTAAAATAACAGCAGCAAAGTTATGCAGCAAGTAGATCATTAGGTTGATTGTTTGTGACATTAGCAATCACATCGTGTTCTTTTGTTCGACATCTGTGAGCGTCATTACTACTCATCTCACAGTGGTGTAGTAACAAGTAAGTCGTACGTGTGGCACCTCAAAATAGAAACAGGAAAGCTTTGGCAGTTCGCTCACAGTCCCAACTGGGATGTGACTCGATAGAAAGTCTTGTCAGATGTGTCTCAACAGCAGGCTCACTTTACAGCCCTGATTGGAAACACAGCTACAATGTGAATGTGCAGCATCAGGCAGTGCTCCCTCCCAACACGCCTGATTGTAGGATGTAAATGAAGACTCAGTTTGAGGCTGTGCATAATATTAGCGGTTTATTTTAACATTGATAAAAACAGAAGTCAAGTGATTACAAACACAATGAATGTGAATTAAAGATGTGACTAACTGCAGTGGCGCCTCTGACACACCGCAGTGACTCCTATCACAATATGTCACTAATTATCTCAGAACTAACAGTCGTAACAATTTCTCTCCTTTCACTTTGATCCGTTTCTGTATTTTGCTTTTGTTCGGGATTACGTGGAGATTCACAGGGTTTTTCTAAGTAAGTAAAACATTCAGGACCACTTATGAGCTGCAAATGAAACAAGAAAAGACAACAGGAAAGACATGAGACGAAGTAATGCTCAGTTTATTTTATTTCACAATGTACAGATTATTGTCGGTCATGTAATTTATATGAAATCTGATTAAAAGCCAATATTTTATGTATAGGTGAAATAATACATCAAGGAACAACGCTACTTGAATCGCTCCTCTAACAGGATTGTTGAAGATCTGATGTGAATTATTTAGTAGGGATGCACGATATTGGATTTTTTGCCGATATCCGATATGCCGATATTTTACAACTCATTTAGCCGATTACCGATACAGATACCGATATTTTTTTCCCGCACACCTAATTGCAGAGATCATCAACTCTCTTCTGTATTGGAATTAGTGTACAGTATAATGGTGATACTCTTATCACATTTGTTACAACGGTCGGGGTGACGGGTCTTGAGATGGTTAATCAAGTTTGTAGTGTTGAAAGACTTTGCCTTGGTCATTGCAAATAGCAGTTTTGCTATCTATTTCAGATACTTTGAAAAATCAATCAAGTACGCAGCAGCCCATTATTTTATCGATTAATTATATCGGCGGATATCGACGTGTTGGCCGATTCATTTCGGCCGACCGATAACGTGCCGATAATATCCTGCATCCCTATTATTTAGTTTATTCTGTGAAATTGTACTCATGCCTCCCCGAGGGATTCCTCTGTCCACTGACTGACATGTGAATTACATTGTTTTTCTAAATATGACTTGTAGCGTACAGTCTCTAGAGGTTTTAAACCCAACTTTCCCCCATGGTCTATGGCAGCGGTTCCCAAACCTTTGTTTAGGTTCTACATCCCGACCGGGTTGATGTACCCCCAACCCCCAACCCCCGACACTTAAAAAAAAAAAAAGCAACATAGGACTGAATAGGACACGTGGCAGGTGATGTACACCAGGCATACTGCAAGACATGCAAGAAAACATTTCATGTAGGCAACATGGGTATGTCTGCTGTTAAAAGCCAAGCCCGAGGACAGGGGTACAAGAAGGTCAAGTCAATGCGTCATGAATGACTGATTTCTGAGGAATAAAACTGAGGTTAAATGTGTCAGTATTATCGCTAAATTACATGACCGTTTATGAGCAAGTGCTGTCCTGTATTGTCAAGAAAATGATTTCTTGAAAAGAGTGTGAACCCTGATAGCGATGAATATCCTCTCGTATCCTCTGAGCGTTTGCAGCTCACTTCTTTACAGCAAAAGATTTAAATTGTGGAGGAGTCTCTGTGACCTCCTGCAGATGTGTTTCATTAGCTTCGTGTGCGTGTTTATAGAACCGCCTGGTGTTTGATGGTTATATAGAAGGCAAAAGCAGGTTGACACTGTGAGAGGAAGCAGATTAAATGTGTATTTGGCCATCGGTCTCTTTGTTTCCTTTACAGTACCATTTTCTCTTCTCCTTTCCTGAGACTTAATTTCTTCCTTTTTCTCCTATGCGGGAATATTCTCTCTCTCCCTTCTCCTTGTTTGTCTCCTTTCCCTCTTGCTTTTCCCTGATCTCTCTTATCTTTCACTTTATCTTTTTCTTCTCTTCACAGTTTTCTCTTCCGTTGCATCAGTCTCATCTTCCCATCTCTCCTGTCACTTCATCTCTCTCATCTCCCTCTCCCACCCCTCCTCTCTTATCACACTGACAATTTGGGATTATACAACTTATGTGTGGCTCCCCTTTGCTCCCCCTCGTCATATCTAATCTTTTACGTCACGCTTCATGTAAGTGAGTGGGGAGAAATACGCAGGTTCTTAAACATCTTCACCGCAGGATCCAAAGTGAGCATTTCAGGGTTTTTTTTCCTGGGATCCATAAAATGTACCGCTCCGCTTAGAACGCGGGATGCAACTACAAAGGACAAGAAGTGGAAGTCACAGAGAGTATAAGGAAAATAAGGTAGAGTTTTTAATGTGAATTATCATGTGGCATATGTGGACGTTCTTTTAGGAGGTTCCTTCTACCAACCAACCAACCTGTGCGCACTCTGCCAATGCAACTGCGCATGAGTGGAGTCTTCTACAAGCTAAAGCTAGCAAGTTCGTAGCACACGATTAGCAGAGGAAGGTAGTTCGATGTAGTTCTCCATCAATGTGCTGCTCTGTTCTCCCTAATGCTCTTCCTTCGACGCGTCCTGCACTCTGATGTACGTCCGCTTGGACAGAAGCGGCTGCTAAATGAAATTGTAACATTGTAACACCCTGAGAAAGGTAGGGCGCGGCCCCGTGTTTGGGGGGAGTGGCTTGGATATTCCTCTGAGAGGATACTTTCAAAATCTAACTTACTCTTTGTGGTTTCTCCAAAGTTGCCAACCCACATTATAATAGTTCAAAGATTAACTAATTTAACAAGTTGTTGTGAAATTGAAGTCAGTCTTCTGTCAGTGTCAGTGTTGCAGGGAGCAGATCTTTAACAGTTTATTGTAAAGTCCAGACTCGACAGGTGTTTACTCGTTTAACGATTAGAACGGAGCTTCATTTTTAAACGAGCAGCTCGTCCAGATAATAATCCCCGTCCTGCATAACGGCTCCAAAGTGTGCGCGTGTGCCGGGGTTGAGCCTCGCACAGCCCCGCACTGATTGGTCTCTTGACTATTATAATTGTTACCGCAGAAAACATAACCTAGCTGGTAGCCTTGGCTTACACGTGTCCAATCGCTTTAGTTTTACAAATCCACTCGATTTCCGTTGTAGAGTTGAGAAAACACAAAACTTTATTCCACAGGTGTCACAATTATGTTAATCCACTTAACATAAAACGTAACAGAACAGGACACGGTATAAAACCCGTGTGACTCCACAGTTAGTCTAGCCTAGTACAACAGCGTCACAGAAGCAAATGCGCCTGGGTGCGCTCTCTTAAAGTGACAGTACATATTTATCAAAAAATGAACAAAATAGGCTATTCTTCACCTAAACATGAAATATTAAACTTAAAGGCAAGTATAATAAAAACATACTGATTAGTTATTATCAGTTAACTCCCAATGTTCAAAAATTCAAACTTTATGTAAATGTACACATTCTAGGAACAGGAAACAAGAAAACTATGAGAAAAATTAACAATGCAATCCTAGCCTCCTACAATAATAATGACAAAATATTATTAACAGATTGTTTTTACAGACAAATAAATGTTTTGATCTCACAAAAAGTGGACTAGTCGTCATGATAAGTGTAAACTCAGAGCGTGTCAGCCCTTATGATACTGCGCCGCATTTACCACCAGCTCTCTGCAGGCCATGATATTTTCACTCTAACTGCGCGGTGCTGTTAGCGAATTAGGTGCTTTTTGCCACGAGGCTCATTCCCATAGAAAGGGGCTAAATTATCTGCCTAATGACTCATTTAAATACGTGCAAACGGCACCGGAGCACAGAGACAGAGCTGTTTGCTCTGCAGCGCACTTTGAGGTGCATTCAACCCTCTGCATGTGCTTGGAGAATGAGGCGGAGTAATAAAATAATAGTAATACATTTTATTTGAAGGTGCGTTTCTCGGCACTCAAGGACAACGTACATAGATATTAGGGATGCACGATATTGGATTTTTTGCCGATATCCAATATGCCGATATTTTACAACTCATTTAGCCGATTACCGATACCGATATTTTTTTCCCGCACACCTAATTGGTCAGATGAGATCATCAACTCTCTTCTGTATTGGAATTAGCGTACAGTATAATGGTGATACTCTTATCACATTTGTTACAACGGTCGGGGTGACGGGTCTTGAGATGGTTAATCAAGTTTGTAGTGTTGAAAGACTTTGCCTTGGCTCCTCCTCGCATCACCGAAGCTGAGCAGTCATTGCAAATAGCAGTTTTGCTATCTATTTCAGATACTTTGAAAAATCAATCAAGTATGCAGCAGCCCATTATTTTATTTGTTAATTATATTGGCGGATATCGGTGTGTTGGCCGATATCCGATAGTTCATTTTTAAGCCAATATTGGCCGATACCGATAACGTGCTGATAATATCGTGCATCCCTAATAGATATATATATATATATATATATATATATATATATATATATATATATATATATATACACACAAATTACACATTAAAAGAGAGAGAAAAAAAAACAAAACAACAACAATAAAAGTGACAAAGCAATTAGCGTCATGTGGAATAGGCAGATTTAAACAGATGTGTTTTGAGTTTTGATTTAAAATCGGGGAATGAATTGATGTTTCTGAGTTGGGGTGGTAATGAATCCCAGAGACGAGGAGCAGAGCGGCTGAATGCTCTGCTCCCCATCGTGGTGAGACGGGCGGAGGGGACAGACAGGTGTAAGGAGGAAGAGGATCTGAGGGAGCGGGAGGGAGTGGGAACATGGAGGAGGTCGGACAGATATGGGGGGGCGAGGTTGTGGATGGCCTTGAATGTTAACAGGAGGACTTTGAATTGAATACGGAACTGAACCGGGAGCCAGTGGAGCTGTTGGAGGACAGGAGTGATGTGGTGGATGGAGAGGGTTCGAGTAAAGATACGGGCAGCTGAATTCTGGACCAGTTGAAGTTTATGGATGGATTTGTGAGGAGTCTTTCTGTGTCATTTGGTTTTGCGGGGGCACAAAAGCCGCGCAATCCTCGAGTGAATTCCCCTCAAAGTATCTCAGCTGCCCTGTGACCCTTAAAAGGATTAAAATGTATGAAATGGACGGCGTGAAGAAAATTGACAGCTCCTAGATTTTGTTGGCTTGCAGTATATAACGTAATTACAATGGGGAAGCACATGATGCAAACAGCAGCCAAGGTTTATAGTGGAGGGATGTTTACAACCTCCGTGAAAATTGGTAATAATAATACCATCAGGCCTTCCTGATACAGAGCTCTTCAGTGCTGGTTGCCAGCTGCATAAAGCTCTTGATTTTCCTTTCTGTTTGCATTACTTACATGAATCCTTTTCAGGCATTATCTGCGGCTGCTTGTCCTGGTCAGCTGGGAGGACAGACCAGCGCAGGAGCTGCAGTAGGCAGAACGTTGCATCCTTCTTGCGCCTGTCAAGACTGCGCTGATAATGAAATTCTATTAAAACTTCCTCCCATCCGGAGATCCTCACTCACTTATCTCTTGTGTACAGATGCTCCCTGTCCTTGGGGAGGCATCCTGAACAATGTTCCTCTCCAATGACTAACAGGAGCTCTGATATGTGATCCAAAATGGTTGCAGGTGCAAAATCTCTGTAGTCCTTTTTTTGGTAGTATCCAAGCATTTTTATTTCCCCCTTCACTTCCTTTTAGTTTAGCGCAGAGCAATATGGGACATGTCCTCGTGTGATTATGGGCTGTGACGAGAGAGAGATTATGAGACACTGATAATGTGGCCTATTTTGGAGACTGTGCCTCGATTCCAGATCTTCATGGTTCTAATCAAGATAGTCAGCGCAGAGGGGAGGAGAATGACTGGAAATCACAATGACTCCCATCCCTACACTGCGCCGAAACCAGACACCGTAATATTCCTTCAGCTGAATATCTGAGCACTGTTGTGCTGTCAGTTTGACATCTGATTTGTACAAGCTCACGGGATGTCTGCTTTTACTTTTAGGAGTCAGTGACTTTGGAAATGAATTTCTTTTCAGTGGTCTGAAACTTTTTATTGAAGCTGTCTGGTCATGTAAGAAAAGGAACGTTTTCTTTTCTCTTCACTTTATTCCATTTATGTGAGTTTAAAGAAGCCATCCGTTGGCATGACAGGCAAGTTTGACTCGCACATATAGCAGTGTACAATCATTCTCAGTCTGTTTTGTCAAGCAGAAAATGTCTTCTCAATACGATTCGATTTCCGATCCGATTCGATTCAATATCAATTTTTTTATGGGGTATTTCAGCTACAATATCAATGCACCTCTAACCTGGTGCATTATCAAAATGTTTCCAATAAGATTTGACCCCAAAAAAGTTACATCATGTACTTTTTATTTAACATAACAAACAAACAGCAGTCAACACAATATTAACAATATGAATTAGACAGATTTTAAGTCTGAACATCTGGCTCATGGTTTTGATCACAGTCTGTATAAAAAGATGGACGACATGACAGCTCCCTAAAAGTGAAGCCAAACCCTCTCTATCGCCCCCTGCTGACCGGCTGCAGTATAGGTCATAAAGCCCGCCTCCTCCATGTTAACAGATGGGACATGAGTCAAACTATAAAATCAAAATACACGCCAGATACATTTTTCTCAAACATGGTTTCTGTCATTATAGTTAGTTATTATCTGGTGATTAACACCCAAGTGTTCATTTTTCTCACAAGTTTATTTTTAATTAGTTATTTGATGCTGTCTAAATGATGATTGACAGCTCTGTTGACAAATACAGCTCCTGCAGCCGATTTGTTCCTGATTAGCAGAGTGGAGGACGAACAGCGAGAGGAGACGTAACTAAAACAATCACTACAGTCATTGAAGTTTCCATACCTGTGAACTTTAACCTCAGACCAACACAGAGAAGCTGTTCTGCTGTTAAACACGCCGGTGTGCTAGATCCTTGCTGTTTTCGGTACGTTAAGTGTGTGTTTGGGTTAGCGGAAGTGGCTACGGCCGCAAGATGTCAGCGCCTATCACAAGGGCTGTTTTGGCATCAATTACGTACAATGGGAGCAGATGGAGACGCGTTGTCCATCTATATATACAGTCATTGGTTTTGATTAAACAAACTGGGCTTGAACTTGTGCGAGATCTCATAGCTCGAAGAACAAAACCACACGAGACTCAGAGTTATGGGGAAATTACACCTTTTTTTCCCTAAATATTTAGCTTTGAGTACAGTAGTTAGAATCCCGATCCTCACTCCATACCAGTTGGTGGCGGTAATGCACCATAACATTGTTTGCCAACCGCCACAAGAAGAAGAAGATACAAGGAAAGGCATACTGTGTAACAACACGCCAAAAACACACTCGCGACCAAAGCCGAGAGCAGAGTGTAACATAAACATCAGTGCAAAACTAACTTACATATTCATGGACGCACACGCGATAAAAAGAGTCCGTCGGCGGTGTGGCGAACAAGTCCGGGCATGTCTCCCCCACTGCCGCGTTTCGGGGGGATGCGCTGAGTCGTGCTGCGTTCAGGAGCGCTCAGAAACGTGAGTGATCAGACACTTTTCTACAGATATTCTAAAGATCGATCTCTGGATCTTTTAAATCGATATTGGGTCTTTCAAATGAGAATTGATTCAAATCGGAAACATCGATTTTTAAAAACCCAGCCCTATTAATGTGAAATGCATTGATCATCATTATAATTCCCTCCAAGCACAGGCAGACACAGGTGGTTTTCTTTCTACAGGTTTAATGAAGGGTTCTCCTCCAGAGCCACCGTGAAAACTACACAGTAATCAGACAATATAAATATGACGATGGATGAACATAAATAACATGCACAGCATGTGAATAACAAACAAAACAATTACCTCGTTGGCTGCATGCTATCAAAGGGAATATGTTTATGAACCTTTGCGGAGCTGAGAAGTCCGTGCTTGCTGCTGCTTGCAGGTGATGAATCCTGATCACAGGAGAGCAGCTCAACGAGACTTGAAAAAGTAACTTCAAAATAAAAGCACGACTACTTATATTAAACCTAATAATGATAGACAGACACCAAACGTAAACCTTTTACATTAATAATGTGAACAATACAATGGCAACAATTACAATCATTGCTCCTCATTTTTAAATCTTTAAAGGTGTTTTATTTATTCGTTATGTGTCAGTTGGTGAATTTCTGTTCAGCCTCAAAACTTAACATCGTGGCTCTGTGTGTTTCTTGCAGGAGTTTTTTGAGAATCCGGCGTTCAGGCCCGACGGTTTGAAGCTGTACCCAACACTGGTGATCCGAGGTACGGGTCTCTATGAGCTGTGGAAGACGGGCCGGTACAAGAGCTACACGCCCAGCGCCCTGGTGGACCTTGTGGCCCGAATCCTGGCTCTGGTGCCGCCCTGGACTCGAGTCTACCGGGTGCAGAGGTGAGACAATGAATGGGCCTTATGGTTATGGTATATATTGTTGAAATAATATGAAAATGTCTGTCGTATGTGTTTTCCTATAGTCTCTATTGTGATGTCACAAAACCAGCGGCTGAACTGCTTTACGGCTATTTTTTAATCATTTTGACGACACTTTACGTTCTCATCTTTGCACGTGGGAGTGAACCTTGAGCGAACCGTAGAGGGACGCGCTGCTTATTAACATGGACATTAACGTGCGAAAACGGAAACTCAGTACTTTTTATTTGTCAACTATTTAATTCACACACAATTATCCAAAAATAGGCTTTACCATGTGTTTATTTCATATGGACTAATTATTAGTTAAATTACCAGAAAACGTGTTGTATCGTGATATATATTCTCTAGCCCCTCCGACATGATGAAACAGGCAAGACTCCCAAGTTCACTAGTTTGGGCCTCAAAATCGTAGCATTCGTATTTAGATACTTGGAAAGTGAAATGTATGGAAATTTAGATTTGTTGGAATTAATCGTGAACTGTAATCAATCATTTAGAAATGTCGTGCATCCAGTGACTTATAAATCTAGATGGTGCTAGTCAAATTTTAAACTAATTAATGTAGCTGACGTCTCCCCGAGTGGCAGATTATCTCAGGAACACACAGCAAAATCTTGTATCCAAACATTTGCAGTTATCATTTCAACACTGAATAGAATATGAAAAAGAATTTGGCTTTTACGAATCGATTAATCTGGATCAACAGATTTCAGGAAATAAGAATCGTTTTTGCGACTCACAGATCAAAAGTAAGAAACCAAAAGTTCACTGTGAAGGAGGCAACCATCCGCCCAATCTGTTATCATTGTTATTTATTTGTGTCTCTTAGTAGTGGATGGAAACTGTTGTGGATGCCATTACAGTTCAAACCAAAAGTGATGGTGTTTGACGTATTCCGCTGTCTGACTCCAGGGACGTGATTATTTTCCTGCTGTGGGCGGGATGTGTCAGCGGACAGTTGTTGGCCAGAACCGCTTAATAAGACTACAGGGCTGCTGTCTGTTTGAGAGCCATTCTGCACTCTGGTGGTCAAAACTTTCTTGATGCAACCTTAAAGTTTCGGCAGGAAATGAAGGAATCTTGAAAAGTCTTTCCTCCAGAAATTTCCAAGGGACAAGAGTCGGAAATTATTGAAGAACATCAGGTTCATGCTTCTTTTGGAACTAATTTGCACCATCAATGCATGACAATGCTATCAGAATGATTAAAAGGAGGTTTAATGTAAAGGCTCTGAATTATAATGTTGCTGCCGCTGTTTGGGAAGAGGATGGTCATTCTCTATCGTTTTTCTTACACAATCGAAATATTTAATTTTCTATAACCCTCTCTCCTCTACACCAGTACTGATAGAATACATCAGGGACCAGACACATAACAATACCTACCTAAAACGTTGGGACGTTGTGTAAAATGTGAATAAAAACAGAATACAGTGATTTGCAACACGTTCCAAAAAAGTTGCAGGAGCACCCAACCTCTGTGCTACGTCGCCCTTTCTTCTAACAACACCCTGTAAGCATTTGGGGACTGCAAACTAAAATTTGAAGCATTGAAAGTGGAATTTTTTCCCTTTCTTGCTTGATGTACATCTCAAGTTGCTCAACAGTGCGGGGTTTCCGTTGTATTTTGCGCTTCATAACGCGCCGTACATTTTCAATGGGAGACAGGTCTGGACTGCATGCAGGCCAGTAGGGATCGACCGATTATCGGCCGGGCCGATTATCGACGCCGATATTTGGCATTTTGACGCATATCGGCATCAGCCTTTTTTATTTATGTATTCATTTTTTAATTTTTTTTTTAAAAAAAATTTAAAAAAATTTTATCCGACGGCCGATAAGAGTGCAGAGTGCTCACACACACGGCGGAGAGGAGAAAAAGTTCATTTCTTTGCTAATTTTATTTAACTTTGTTTTATTTACTTTATAAAACTTCAGGAAGTTATTTATTTATTTATTTAAATTTTCAGTTAACTTTATAAGAGATGCTGCTGACCCTGGGAACTCCCTGCGCTTCTTGTTTGTTTGTTTAATAAACATATGCTTAAAGGCATTTAAACAAAGTTAAGTGTTGGAGTTTGTATTATTCAACATTTTGACGCCAATATTTTCACTGTTACTGCAAATGAATATCGGCTCCAAATATCGGTTATCGGCCTCCTTGACTACTAATAATCGGTATCGGTATCGGCCCTGAAAAACCATATCGGTCTATCTCTACAGGCCAGTCTGGTACCTGCACTCTGTAGCTCTGTGGCTTGGCATCGTCTTCACAGATGCTGGCTATTGAACTTTGCGTTGATAACAATCTGGATGGTCCTTTTCCTATTTAGCCCGGAGGACTCGACGGCCATTATTTCCAAAAACAATTTGAAATGTGGACTCGTCAGACCACAGCACACTTTTCCACTTTAGGTCAGTCCATCTCAGAGGAGCCCAGAGAAGTCGGCGGTGTTTCTGGGTGTTGTTGATATGTGGCTTTCGCGTTGTACTGTCTTAACTTACATTTGTAGATGCAGCGATGTACTGTGTTAACTGACAGTGGTTTTACGAAGTGTTCCCGAGCCCACGTTGTAATGTCCATCACAGAATGTTACGGTTTTTAATGCAGTGCCGCCTGAGAGATCAAAGGTCACGGGCATTCAATGGAGATTTCCCCGGACTCTCTGAATCTTTTGATATTATGGACTGTAGATGGGGAAATCTGTAAATTTCTTGAGGAACGTAGTTTGTAGATTGTGAACGACTGAGCCTTTCAGGAGTGCTCCTTTCATACCCACTATCACCTGTTACCAATTAACCTTCTTACCTGTGGAATGTTCCAGGTGTTTTTTGTGCATTCTGCAACTTTCCCAGTCTTTTCTTTCCCCTGTCCCAACCTTTTTGGAATTGGGGTTTGTATCTCAGACTAAATTCTTTAGGGATGTATTGTTTCCACTGTGTTCTGTTAATACTGCCTCAGTTGTAAACTGTTTTAAATGTAATGGCATGTGAAATCTTTAAGCTGTTCTTTATTCACTTCATGTAAAAACTGTGTTTTCCCTGCTTCCCGCTCTTGTTCTGTCCATCAGGGACATCCCAATGCCGCTGGTGAGCTCCGGAGTGGAGCATGGCAACCTGAGAGAGTTGGCCCTGGCCAGGATGAAGGACATGGGCACTGAGGTGAGACTCAAAGGCCTCTTCTATTAGACCGAAAGGCCCAACGTCAGCTTATTTTGTGCAAGGAAGCTAAAACACATTTCCAGCTGGGATGCGATCCAAACAGCTACCATAGAACTCGACGAACAAATGCTGACTGTCCGCGAGAGTAATCTGCATACATTGCTATGATTGATCAAGACAACAAATTAAAAAAACTGCCAAGTATAGTTCAGAACTGTTAGAGCATAAAATTGGAGCACTCTCCCTTTCACGCCGTCCACATTCGGATTTACTGTATGCTGGAAAGAAGGAATTCATCCAGCGAGAGAAAACACAAGGCTGGGTTTCATCAAACAGGCTCAGCAGAGAGACAAACGAGGAGGAGGACCCCTGACTAACTTCTATCAGAGAACACGTATGGGGAAAAGAGCTTCACTTTAAAGGCCTTTATCATTTTCCCCACCAGGACTAGTCACCCTTTTTGCCCTCTATCCTCTGTCTTTGTTACTTTTGATCAATTATTAAGGCAGCATTCATGATCTCTTGCAAAGATACCTTTTTACAGGTTGTGTCAAAACGTTTCAAACTTGCAGCTTGATGCGACTCATTGTAATGTGTAGATAAACACACAGAACAGGAACCTGTTGTTCTTTATGTTTAATATAAATACAAAAAATACTTTCTTTCGTTATTTTCTTTTATTGTACTTTAAGGAATTGTATTTCTTCCACACAACTCAACATCTTTTAAAGCTGCTGTGAGAAACTTTCGGTTTGTGTTGATTTTGGCGCCCCCTGTGGACACACCTTATCGCTCCGCTTTGTCCTGTACATGCTTAAGTGGTGGTTTTTAACACATAATCAGACCCTGATTTCTTTAACAGTCATATGTATCACTCACTTTAAATTTTTGCCCTGGAAAATGTAAAGCAGCTTCAGGCATTAAAAATAACAATATAGAAATAATCAATCTTGTCGCTGATGGTCTGGTTTGCTTTTGCAGCTCATATAGAGTCATCAGAATTTTATAACCAGCGAAAAACTCAGGAGCTTTAAATAAATCATGATTTCAGTCTGGGTTGAGATGGCCGCTACAATGGCCACAATGGTTAGAGCATGGGCAGTTCAAGTGCTCAAGTGTTTGCTGCCATAAAAGTTGTAGCATTAGTCAGACACAGAACAGAAGAGCGACTCGTGTGTCTGTTTACAGTGCATCCAAACAAACTTACACTCTTTGAGCAGCAGCAGAAGGACAATTTGAAGTGCCTGCAGCTCTTCATCCAACAGCTCACTGCATCTGCTCCTGACTCTGCTGTTGCCTTAGAAAATTTCAAACTGACCTTTTGTCAATATTGGCAGAAATGACAGTGGAAAGTGCAAACCTTTGTGACCTTAGTTCTTTGTGTTGAATTTCAAGTTCTGTTCTTCGGGACATCTGGAGATTTCAAGTGTTTAAACGTGTTTGACAGGTCTGAATGTTTCTCTGTTTACAGTGTCGAGACGTGCGAACCCGAGAAGTGGGTATTCAGGAGATTCACCACAAAGTCAGACCTTACCAGGTAATGGACAGCATCCTGCAGATGAAGTACACTGACTTTTATACTCCTTTCCCACCTAAATTGAGCGTGTTGACGCAGGTTTTTCAGACCCACTAATAAATGCCGAATGTCTCTTTTCCCATTGCCATTGAAGTATACTCCTGTCGGTCTCTTTTCTGCTGCGTCACTGTCTGACGTCACAAACGTGCCCGAGACATGGTTAGTAAACAGTGACGATGTTACAGTGGTTAGGTCTTTATTGTATCTATTACTCATTCAGTCTGTTTATCAAACTCAGCACTGACAAATTTGGAACGATGTTGTAGCGCTGCTCGGACGTAGACGGGCGGAGTTTGTAGCTGAGATGACAAGGAGTCGCAGAAGTTAGCGACGGAGCATAGCATCGCGCCGGAAAGGGGGCGGAGATTAGCGTGTGGACACAGGTTTTGTGTTCCCATCAATGCCGATTGGAGCCGAGGGGATAATTACCCGGGTCTGCTGCAGAGTCATTTGACCCGGGTCTGAATGCTGATTCTAACCTTTCCCACGACGCAAATAAGCCGGGTTGGGTTGTTGCATGTCAAGAGACTGGTTATACAAAGGCTTCTATTTAGCATTTGGTGTATGATGTGTGTTTCTTTGCAACCACTCCATTCATTAACAGAGTGTGTGTGTGTGTGCAGGTGGAGCTGGTGCGGAGGGACTATGTGGCTAACGGCGGCTGGGAGACCTTCCTGTCCTACGAGGACCCGGAGCAGGACATCCTGATTGGCCTGCTGCGTCTGCGTCGCTGCTCCCCGCAGTCCTTCCGTCCAGAGCTGAAGGGAGACGTGTCCATCGTCCGTGAGCTGCACGTTTATGGCAGCGTCGTCCCCGTCAGCAGCAGAGATCCCAGCAAGTTCCAGCATCAGGTCTTTATACTTTCCCACACACACTCTATTTACTGCTGCTTTGAATTCCTTTCCAGCTGTCGGTCTGATTTTTTTTTTTTTTATGTCAGACACTCTAAAACATCCCTCGTTGCATATTTGTGGCGACAAAGTAAGGCTTCAGAAGTGTGTTAAAATTAACTCTGTTACTTCTTCTGGTTCAGGGTTTCGGTATGATGCTGATGGAGGAGGCAGAGAGAATCTCCAGAGATGAACACGGCTCGAGTAAATTGGCTGTAATTTCAGGTGAGGAAAAAAAATCATTAAAAATCCGTCCTCTCCTCGGGCATCCGAATACAATCATCTGTTTAAGCCATGTCATAACTTTTTAATGTCCCATGCAGTGGTCAGGAAGTAAACATACTGTAAGTTACATTTCATGTTAATATTGGATATAAATCCGTGAATTTTATTGATTGTGAAGTTTATATAATTCCCTGAAAACATGTTTTTTAATTAAAGTAAAAGATTGTCATTTAAATAAATAAGTCTCTATCGCCAAATGAGGTAACACAATGGTGATTGAGCCTACGGCCCACTGATGAAAGCCTTTGCATTTGCAGTATATAGTATTATTACAGACTGGGTGTCTGGTGCAACTATCCCTGAAAGAATCACAAGCGGCGCCCAGTTAGTGACGCGTTTTCCATCACCCAGCAGTTGTTGGTCTGCCAGTCCGGTCTCTGCAAGTGTTGCGAGTAAACAGTAATCTACTATGGCTGAACAAACAAAGAAAAGATGGATGACTACAGATACAACTTCAAAAATACGTGAAAATCCAAAGAAAAAGAAACAAACTTGACGGCAAACAGTCTAAAAGGAAAGCGACCGTCAGCGAGGAAAATCAAGAGTTACAACCGTGACAAAGTGAGCCAGCCGTGGACGTTCAGTGAAGCAGTTTATATGATTCATATTCATAATAATGCTATTTACACTGTTGTTAATACTGTATCTAACATTATATGTATACATCATATAATACTGGATGTGATACAGCAGCATTTGCATGTTAATGCGTTTTACAAACAAAACATGAAACCCAACAAGAGAAGTTGGAATTGAGGTGATGAGGCAGATTAAGTCACACACACACACACACACACACACACACACACACATGCAATCAGATAATAAATAACAGTGAAATGTTATTCCCTCTTTGCCTTACATGTCTGCACTAAAAGAGTCAAATGAGACAGGAATCATAAAGGCACTCAGATGTGTGTAGAGGTGTTGCTGGTTGTATCGTAGCCAACCGGAGGGCGTCTGCAAGTGATTAATAAAGGTCAACATGGTGGGCCGTGATTAATAATAACAAATAAATATATGATATAGCCTTAAGAAATAATCCCTGATGCCAGTTTAAACATATTTATACTAGAGATAGACCGATGTGGTTTTTTCAGGGCCGATACCGATACCGATTATTAGTAGTCAAGGAGGCCGATAACCGATATTTGGAGCCGATATTCATTTGCAGTAAAAGTGAAAATATTGGCGTCAAAATTTTGAATAATACAAACTCCAACACTTAACTCTGTTTAAATGCCTTTAAGCATATGTTTATTAAACAAACAAACAAAAGGGAGTTCCCAGGGTCAGCAGCATCTCTTATAAAGTTAACTGAAAATTTAAATAAATAAATAAATAACTTCCTGAAGTTTTATTAAGTAAATAAAACAAAGTTAAATAAGATTTGCAAAGAAATTAACTTTTTCTCCTCTCCGCCGTGTGTGTGAGCACTCTGCACTCTTATCGGCAGTCGGAAAAAAAAATAAAAATGTAAATTTTAAAAAATTATTATTATTTTTTTTTTTTAAAGGCCGATGCCGATATGCGTCAAAGTGCCGAATATCGGCGCCGATAATCGGCCCGTCCGATAAACGGTCGATCCCTAATTTATACTGGCTGGAGATTGTAAGCACTTTTGCTGTGTATTTGCTTTAAGTATTTACTTTGCTCATGAAAGCGGAAGTAAATGTACAAAAATAAGAAACTTATCTCTGAGACATAAATTCTCGACAACAAAGTCTTGCCCTCACAGAGAATAAAAATCTACCAATCAGTTTCTTGCAACTGCAAACACACCCGAGCAGAGATCTGTCTGTGTAAGCTATAAATGGCTAATATCAGCAATGCTGAATGTCAGTGGGGTTGTAGTTATATAAGAAGGTTTACACAAGCATCAACAACATGTAATGTCAGGCAGCAGTGTTTAATTTCTGTGTTATCCTCTGCTGACCACCAGCTTCTTCTGCGATATGTTTTGCAGGTGTAGGAACAAGGAACTACTACAGGAAGATGGGCTACGAGCTGGAGGGGCCGTACATGGTGAAAGACCTGTATGGACCCGAAACGGACTGAGCATGGACAATGTTTTTATCTGGACAGTGGTCACAGGCAAAAAAAAGCCTATTTATCAAGATGATATTCTCAGGATATGCTTGCTGCAGTATGTTTAGTAAGACTTATTCCTGGCATCAGAGAGTATAATGGTTGGGTTGCTTTCTATGTGGTGCACACCAGGCAACGCTCCTCTTCATGTAGATAAGGAGGAAGCGTGAGAGGGTTGTGAGAGAGAAATAAAGTAATCTTTGCTTCGTCCTCTAAACAGATACTAGGAAAACACACAAACAATAGCGCTGACAGCTTTCCACATTGGAACTAATGGGGAGCTGGACCTTGCCACCTAACTGGAGCGAGCAGCACCAATTCACTCAGACAAGAAATGGGAACAATCCTGCTATGACACATAGTTTTCTGTGGAAGAAAAAAAATCACACAGCTAGGTATTTATCAAATAGTTTTTGTATTTTTGTCAGCCTGTTTACAATCACAGTTTGAGTTAATCATGTTTATGTCGCAATTAAATATAAAACCTATTATGAGTAGAGCATTCATTAACGGTTGGCAGTGGATGAATGAACAGTGGGAAGTGTCCTCGCTGGGCAGCCGTTGTGTAATTGCACGATTTAAATTTATAGGGCAGGAAATTGAATATTAGTGTTACATAAATTGCTTTTTAAAGCCTTACAGTTAATCCTGTTTCTTGTTTTTCTGTCATGCATCCTTGGGCTTCGTGTATTCTAGTTGAACACATCACTTGACCATTTTTCTCTCAAAGAATAAAGTATATTTCTGTCACTATTTGTGTCCTGCTTTGTGAGGGAAGTTCTTACCGTTGCGTGACTCTTTGCAAGACATTTCAATAATTAAACCTAAATGACAGAAAGGGTTTCAGCCGTCATAGAAAGGCCACGCCGAAGAGTGGCTCATAATGTATACCCCAATGTCAAGGGTGCCAGCCCTAGCCGGAGACCCCAGATGATTGCCCTATGAGAGTGTTTTACTGGCTCATTTGACACAGCCTTTCCAATTACATCTCTATCAGTTACCTGTCTATTGAACATTGACTGAATGCAGTGTTCAGCCGCACTATTACTGGAAAGGGTTTGTCATTTGAAAAATAGTTGGCAATAAAGCCCAAAAGGCTCATGCGGCGACCTATGCCTCATATAGATTCCCACTGCACGGGGCGATTGAAGCTGAACGGCCATGCGTAATTTCCTGGATGCGGCCCCTGTGTCGTGACTGTGCTGTGTGTTGCTGTTGCAGCCCTGACGCATTGAGGAATAAGCCATATTCAGGCTTTTCTCCACGCTTGCCTCACTCCTGCTATCAGTTGTGAAATCTAAAAGGACTCCCCCCACCCCACCCCCTCCGCTCACACTAGCCGAGTCTGTGCTGAGCTGATTTGTGCCGTAGAGGCGGCAGAGTTTGGTCTAATCTTCACTGCAACACGAGCAGAAGTATAGCAAGTTCACTTAAGCTTTACTGAATTGAAGGTTACAGGACTTGTCAAAGAAGAGATTATAGATCTAGGTGTGTTGAACAGTTGGTATTGTACTCCTCCACATGTATGCTTATTCTGATATCAGTTTGTTATTGTAAATTCCCATCAGTCCTACACTTATACAATTTCTAAAGAGTCTGTAACAGATACTACACTGGATGCCGGACAAGTACACAAGTAGTCATGTAAGCTATTTAAATATGCAAACAATTAGAAAAAGTGCTAATACGCATGAATTCCACGAGTTATCACCATTAAAATACGTAGTGGACAAAGAGGTCTATCATAGCCAATAGTGTAGCAGAGATGTTGCCTTGGTCAAGACCTTTCATTCTGTCCACTTTATTTATTGGTCTGATATCAGGTTCATAAGAGGTGAAGTTTATTTGCATAAAACCATGCTTGGTTTGGTTTGGCTGACCGCCGGGGTCAGCCCTACACACGGGTCTGTATGTGACCAATCTCGGATCCCATCGTCTACAGTCTGAGACGATATAGCCTATGGGGACACCGGTGGACGTGCTGGGCGGTAAGCGATAATCGACTTCCTGTCAAGACTTCCTTTTTCCGCGTGCTGCATTGTTACAGAGAGAGAAACTTGTTATTAACGGATTTGTAAGAAGTAAAAATTCAAGCTTTGTCAGGTCTGTCCTCAAGAGGAGAAGAAAACTTTTAAAGTGCTCGTTTGTTGAACGGAGGTCGGATCGATCTGATGCATTCGAGGAAGTCAGGAAATCTGAACGGCTTTCGTGACACAGCGTTAAGGGAATTAATCTCAAGTTAAATTTTAGATCTAGAACGGATTGTTAGCTGAACTTACATGCAGATATCTGTTAATAGAGAATAAGAAGAAGCTAAATCGTCGTAAGATCACGCTGATGGGAGCTGGGATGGCATTACGGCGGATTATGCTCCGCCTGCTTTTGCTCTCCTTACGGACTGTTTTTCCTGCATGCGCCGCAGCCTTCTGACACGTGATTGTTCAATATTACTCGGACTCGGAGCGTAGTTCAAACGGAATCCAGAACACTTGCCATCCTGGAAATCAACGTCCCTGCCTACAGATTTTACTATGTAGAATCTGTAAAGATAGATTAGTATGTGACTGACTGAGTGACCATTTATTTTCAGTTAGGAGACGTGAAGGACCTTAGATCAGATGAAGAACCATGTTGTTTCAAACTATGACATAAGATTGACATTAGGCTCATGATATTTTGAACATTAAATACGAAATATTTTCATAAGAATGTATTATAATGACTGGACTGGATAATTCTTATTGTTTCAAACAATGTTCAAACCCAGATAAATGCATAACTGTATTCAAAGTAAAGGTGCATTTTTTCCCCGTCATCATATCCCAGTTACAGTTATCATGAATTCCAGGGACGGCTACAAACATCCACAGTTACACGCTACTTCAAAGGAGTTCACATTTTTCAAGTCTGTCGATACATTACTCACATGCCCATATATACACCAAGAGAGTTATCAGTCATTCTAGCACTTTACATGTCCATAGGCTATACATTGATCCCTTTCTAATGTGATTCCAGCTGTGAGAAATGGGGGCCAAATCCACAGTTGTCATCTTGTTTGGAAATGCATTCAGCTGAGCAAGTTAGACGGATCAAGTCTTTTTTCTGCCACAAATTCCTCTTAATGTTACTGCCCCTTCTTGAGCTCAATGAGAAAACAGCCTTGTGCTGAAAAGACCATTGCATTTTATTTTTATTCATTATAAAGGCTCCTTGTGAGTCACTTTCACTTATTCAGCAAAACAACAAAGCAACATTTTTACATAATAATAGTCAAGGTATGTTTACATTTTCAAATGACTTTGGCTTACAAATTTAATGTAAAAATAAATCTTTTTTTTCTGCTAGTGAAGAAGAATTCTGAAGTAGCTATCTAACATACGCCTGTCAACGACTAAGACTGATGACCAGTAATAAATGCTGTGGACTGGATATGATCAGCAACAATCCTGGCTTTAATTTCCTGTTCAGGGAATGGTGTATTAGTGATGGTTAGTTATCATGAGTTTCGTGCTGCTAGCATTCTTGGTTTTCAGTACAGATATCACAAGAATGCTCACACAGGAACATAGTTTGATACATCTTTTAAAACACTGTTAAAACAGCCTACATTTTTTACTCAAAGAAATAATATTCTACAATAAGCACCCCTTATAAAATATAAACCTTAAAGTCATATCTTAATTATATATGTATAAAGAAAAATATGGTTTACAGCAGGATAATATTAACCCATCAAAAAAAGACAGCCTTAAAATTACCATCCACATTGTATTATTAAATCCACATTGGACAAATATTAGTATATTTTGGTCTCTAAGGCCCAGTGAACCCAGTCTATGGGCCTTTCCCACACCATTCCCTACACACCCCCACTCCGTTCGCGCGCTCGCGTGCAGTGTCCGCCACATTGAGTGCCGTCCAAAACCTCTGAGTGTGGGGCGGGAGTGGGTTGTTGAACCCTCCACCAGCGAGCCTGCACCGACGCTGACCTACCGACCAGGCGCAACGCTGTGTTATGTTCGTCATGAGATGAGAGACGTAAATTAAAGTTCCGTGTTAACACCCGTACAAACGAGAACTGCTTTAATTAGGATAAACATGAAGTAATATACTGACCGGAAGTGTTTTATATCAACAGGAACGGCTGTAAAAACTTCATGTTTATCATGTTTGTTTTCCTCACAATGTGGAGTGACTCTGCCTTGCCGGTATTTACGTAGCTTTTATTATTTGTATGACATGAAACCATGGTGACACACTTTTCCTGCCTCCGCCGGAGTGAGGGGAGTTCGTCTCAAAGCTCCACGCTGCATTTAATCCCTTCACCTAAACGAAGGGTGCTCCGTTCGGCTGTGACGCCAAACGGAGTTCACTCCGCGATGGAGTGGGAGTGGGGAGGGTCCGGTTTGGGAAAGGCCCCGTCATTCATTGTGTGGTGGAAATATTAGGGTGAGAATGAGCACCAAAAAAAGAGTGAATTTTAGCTACATTTTTCAATAAGTAAAAGTCAAATACATAACGGGGTGTAACCACAACACTGCACACCCATGCAAAAAGCAGCAGCAGTAATCCCTTGTATTTAATTTCAACCATACAAACACTAAAATAAATTTTCTGTAAGGCATGCAAGGCCTAAGCAACAGCATGGTGCTTACATCAAATACAGTTACAGTTAAAGTGAGTCCCACTAAATATCTACACTTAATGCATTTTTCTAGAATCCTCTTCTAATTCATTTATTCTCCCTTTATGTGGTTTCCTGCACAGTTCACGAATTGATCTTCCGTTTCTGTGACAAAAATAGCACCTTCTATCCCATATAGTCATATATATTTGTTACCCCCACTTCCCTGCAAGTGTTCATTGCCTACACATGTTGGAAGCATTGCAGCCAGGGGGTCCGGGGTCAATGCTTTCATGTAGTGGCTATAGTGGCCATTGCCATTACGGTCTCTTAAACTCTGTCAGTGGGAGTCCTCTTTTAGAGAAGAGCGCACTCTGGCCCCCAGCTGGTCTGCAGGGGGCCGAGCGTCCGGGTTCGAGGCGAGCATCTCTAAAAGCAGGGTGCACACAGCTGGACCAGGAGGGGGTGGCAGCGGGGGTGCTCTCTTAAACTTCATTGGGATACACAGCTGGAGGTCAGCGTTCTCCCACAAAGCTTCCCCCAGCGGCATCAACCAGCCCGAGCGACCCTTACACACGTAGGCACCTAAAGAGGCAACACGAGGGAGAACACTGTTAAGTTATCATGCGGGAGGTTCCTGACTGACAACAACGACAGACACGACAGGGAGCCGGTTGATAACGCTGATTGTGGGACACACATGTATCTGCAAAAGTGCCTACTGGGGGGGGACATATTTAAGTTATTGGCAACAGAGCCTAAGAGCTCTCGAGGAAACAAGTCAATGGAGGATTTTTGAGAACAAACTGGGACACTAGATCTCAGAAAGTATTGTTAATAAACAGGAATAATGTGATGACAGTCAACACTAAAAGAAAAAGATTAAACACCCACAACAAGGCTGAGGCTGTATTTGCAACACATGGCTTTGTCTCAATGAAATAATACACATACATCTCTCTTAAATGTGGAAATTATGTTTAAAACAAAAGACATTTTTACAGGAAAGTTCACAATAACCCCTTTGAATTCTGTCAAAGTGTGTAGTTTATGCAAGTTAATAAATTGTATTTATAATTTCAGATTTCTGACAAAGAAGAGAGTAAAAATGTGTCCAAAAATACTGAGGCACGGTGTCTTTTCTGGTTTCCATCACATTTATTCAACTTTGGGAAAGGCTGGCTTCTTAATATATATTTCTATTTATATATTTAGCTTTAGTTTTATCGGTTAATTATATTGGCGTGTTGGCCGATATCCGATAGTTCATTTTTAAGCCGATATCGGCCCATACCGATAACGTGCCGATAATATCGTGCATCCCTAGTTTACAGTGTTTTGTCTAATTCTGATATACAGCAGGAGTATACAGCTGAATAAAGGAAGCATGCTCGTCAGGCTGGGGTTGGGCCTGCTTGTGAACAATCCTGTTGTGTGTCTCCGTATGTCCCCACTGTGAATGCACTGATTGTCGCTGTTTATAAAGCTTACAAAAGGTGCAGATGTCATTTGGCTCGCGTGCTGTGAGAACTGAATTGCGAGAGAAAATATTTAACTTTTGTGACTTAATTAAACAGACTGCTGATGAAGACAGTCAACACAGCAGACAGAGAGACAGACAGAAAGAGGGGGCGGGGCAGAGGTGCAGGTGTGTTGGGGGACCGAAGCAAAGTGATCAGATTAAAGTACTTTGTGAATTAAAACCTGAATTAAGGTGAAGGAGAGAGTACAATTAAAGTGTGTAAGTCTACATGTGATGTGTCATTGATATATGTGATTCATTGTGATCAATTAATTACAACTCCTGTAATTAATGTGATTAATTTTTTTGACACCCTGACACATGTCGCAACTCTCTCTCTCTCTATGGCTCTGAAAGAATCGTCAATCACTCACTCACTCACTCAGTCAGTCAGTCGCATACAGACCCGTGTGTAGGGCTGAGCCAAAAAGATTGATGTAATGCTCGACTCTGCACGAGTGTGTGCACGCACTGCACGCACCACCTCTCTTCCGTCAAGCGTGAAGAAGGGTGCAAGATGTCTTTCTCAGTTTCCGAAATTGGACAGCAAGGTTGTGCTCAGCATCGGTCATGAGAGGAGGGGCCAAATTTCATTCACTCAACACTACAAATTTAATCGCCCATCTCAAGAATCTGCCAGTGGGCCACTACTATAAGAGTAGGCATGATATCAACTCCACTACAGGGGAGACTATCGGCATATTGGATATCATAAAAAGTGGCAAAAATTCCCCTTAAGCACATGTTCCCTTGTAATCAGGTTATAGTGCAAGTACTCTGTCGAATGTCAACATGTAGCTTCACAGCTGTATTCAGAGCCAACTGTGACCCACAATTCTTATGACCTGCAGCATAAGACCAGTCTGGTTGTTGGTGGTGATGCAGGTATAAACAGGCTGTCTGGCAATATTTAATGATCTCATGGTAATTATTAGGGATGCACGATATTATCGGCACGTTATCGGATATCGGCCAACACGCCGATATCCACCGATATAATTAACCGATAAAATAATGGGCTGCTGCATACTTGATTAAATGCCCGACCTCGGCGCAATGTCCCCGGCGCGAAAAAGACCTGCACGGCGCAGCGTAATGACGTCACGTGTGTCTACCTGCAGCATGAGAGAGTTAGAAGCCAAAATGTCCGTGGTGTGGAAGTTTTTCAAAGTATCTGAAATAGATCGCAAAACTGCTGTTTGCAATGACTGCTCAGCTTCGGTGATGCGAGGAGGAGCCATGGCAAAGTCTTTCAACACTACAAACCTGATTAACCATCTCAAGACCCGTCACCCCGACCGTTGTAACAAATGTGATAAGAGTATCACCATTATACTGTACGCTAATTCCAATACAGAAGAGAGTTGATGATCTCTGTAATTAGGTGTGCGGGGAAAAAATATCGGTATCAGTATCAGTAATCGGCTAAATGAGTTGCAAAATATCGGCATATCGGATATCGGCAAAAAATCTAATATCGTGCATCCCTACTGTAAACTGTATCTTCGTCCTCATATTTGGGATGCCACTGATGCACACCAGACCAGCCTGAGTCCATACATCCTTAAATAGCCGGTTGTTCCTCAAGGAAAACAACTGCATCAAATGACGGCACTGGAGGCCAGAAGAACTTAGCTGTGCTGAGCTGCACCTAAAAGACACAGACAACATCTGCAACCAATGTCACACTAGATATCTAACTCTGATAAGTTGAAAATCCGAAAAAAAAATGTAGGTGCCAAAGACCTAAACGCCCAAAATAGGCAAGCCTCCTGTTCCTTAGATATGTGTGCAGCAGCAGCACACGAGCCACGCTTGAGCCGTGCCGCTCACAGGAGCTGCGTGGGTGCTTCAACCTGATAAAGGTAGGTGCCAAAAAAAAGGAAGGGCTTCTGAGGTGCATACCTGCTGCTTAGGCATGCAGCGTGCATCAAGTGTAATTGAGGAAAGTGGTGAAACTAATCCGTGTTGGGCAAGTTGAAGTTCCCCGATGAGCCTCGTCCTCTTTCATTCATAACAGTATGAAATTAAGTCTTTGGGGTTTTGCCTGCTGATAAGAATAATTAGGAAAGATAACACGTGGGCTCTAATAACTTGACTTGGTCCTATTTCTTTATTGGACATTTTGTCGACCAAATGATTAATTGAAAAAGTCAGGAGATTAATGAGAGTAAAAAATCATTATCTGAACCCCTAAAAATAACAAACCCCCCGAATTAAAGAGGATTATCTGTGGAGGTAATTGAAATGCACCAGTCATTACTTATTCTAAAGGTTTATGTCGTCCTTTTTCACTTCTTTTGGAGGGTAAATTGATTTAAACTGATTCTACACTTCTGTCGTGCAAGTAGCTTCTCCCCGCGATGATGCTCAGCAATGAGCCCTGACCTAAACACTTCAGGCCTGGTGGCGATTATTTCCTAACCTGGCTGAGCACAAAGCCAACAAGCGGCGAGCTTCAAAAAGGACAAATGTAAGAGGTTGTGTCGTGCTCCTTGACTGTATTCCCTCCTCACTCCTGCCTAGTCAAATAACTGTGGGTCTTGAGAGAGAATAAAGCAAAATAATGGACCATTTAATCTGTCTGCGACAAGCCATCCGCCTCTCCCAGTTTTCTCCCTGACAGAGAGGATTGTGATCAGGGTTTCTAAAGTCCATTTTGCCTTTTTTTTTTTTATTTGAATCCACTGAAACCCCTCTCTCCATCCAATCATAACCATTTCATTCAGCCTAATGGAGTATTAGTGACTCAGGAAGGTTCTCAGGCACTAAACTTGGGGATAAAAGCTCATATCCTCCTTTCTCCAGGTCGGCCCTGGCCAGTCCCATTTTTTGAAAATAAATGCATTACAGCCGTTTCATTACTCTGCAAGTGGAGCGCAAAGCAAAACTGGTCCCTGTGTTCACTCAGATGCTCCCTCATCCAATGGCCACACAGGTCTCTGACGAGGAAATAGGACAATAAAAAAGACATTAAACTGTCAATGCTGTTCTGCAGAGCTACACTTGAATGTTTGGTACAGCGATTCTCTTCACTAATATTGGATTTACCTTTGCAGACTTTTTCAGTCGATAGCTTCTTTAAAGTTCTATGCTATGATACGCAGTTCACAAAAAAAAAGGCAAATAATTAAATAATCACAAACAACACGTACGCATCTTTGCATAAGCCTAAAAATGTATTTGATCCCCTGGGGTGCTGGTCAGGGTCAAAGACCGTATAAAAAGACAGACGACATGACAGCTCCTTAAAGCCGTTTTCCCACCAGTCAAAAAAACCCTCTAACACACGGCTTTTTTCCTTAGAGTGAAAGGCGACAATCTGCATTCAGACCCGGGTCAAATGACCCGGATAAGTATCGCCTCGGCTCTGATTGGCATTGATGGGAACACAAAACCTGTGTCGATTCGCTAATCTCCGCCCCCTTTCCAGCGCTATCCTTGTCATCTCAGCTACAAATTCCGCCCGTCTCCGTCCGAGCAGCGCTCGAACTTGTTCCAAATTTGTCGGCGCCGTGTTTGATAAACAGACTTAATGACTAATAGATACAATAAAGACCTAACCACTGTAACATCTTCACTGTTTACTAACCATGTTTCAGGCGCGTTTGTGACGTCAGACAGTGACGCAGCAGAAAAGAGACCAACAGGAGTATACTTCACTGGCAATGGGAAAAGAGACAATCGGCTTCTATAAGCAGGTCTTCCCAGTCTGAAAAAAAGGATGATTGACAGCTCTGTTGACAAACACGGCTCCTGCAGCCGATCTGTTCTGGATTAGCAGAGTGGAGGACGAACGGTGAGAGGAGACGTAACTAAAACAATCACTACAGTCATTGAAGTTTACATATCTGTGAACGTTAACCTCAGACCAACACAGAGAAGCTGTTCTGCTGTTAAACACGCCGGCGTGCGGGATCCTTGCTGTTTTTTCGGTAAGTTAAGTGTGTGTTTTGGTTAGCGGAAGTGGCCATCTGCCGATCTCTACTGCGCAGACTCTGGCTCCAAATGACGTCACCGTCGCAAGATGGCTGCGCCTATCACGGGGGCTATTTTGGCATCAATTCTGTACAATGAGAGCATCGTCCATCTACACAGTCATTGTTCAGGACCTATATGTGTCTAAAATGACAAAAAAAACATTCCCAGATATTTTGATTTCACATGCTGCCAGCAACAGCACTTCTGGAGCAGGAACGGCCAAATTACATAATGTCAGCTTGCATTATAAGAAATAGAGCAAGCGTAATCAATATCAAAATCTACATGGCATAAATCAATCAGGCCTTTGCCATTTAGATTTATGATGCTACTATCCACTGTTGATGAATGTATGATGTATAGCATGTGACATTTTTAATATCTGCCGGTTAATTAAGTCAAACTCGATTCAGTGCGATGCGTCATCAACGTGCCTGACCACACACTCAACCTTTCTGTCTGAGCCCTGGCTGCTGGCCAGGGTAAGAAATGATATTCCTATGCTAATGTGTAACCCAACATGTTAACACTGCCCCTTATACATGATGGTCCTGAAAAAATAGCATTCCCTTATCCTGGTTTCATTTAATGAACGGAGGCATTCGGTAATCTTTAGCTCTTCCCCTCTATTGACTCTTCAATATATACTTACCCAGTTGTTCCTGAGTGGTCCCTTCTTCCACAAAGGTGATCCTCTCCAGCACGGCCCAGAACATCACACCAAGGGAGAAGATGTCTGCCTGGGCTGTGTAGGTCAGTCCGCCCCACACCTCTGGAGCCATGTAAAAGTCGGAGCCACAGGTGGAGGAGAAATGCTGCCTGGTCAGATCACCATCCACCAGACCTTCACTCATCTTGCTCAGACCAAAATCTGCCACCTAGGGTTTGGAGAGGGAGAGGGAGACGCTTTGTTCTTTGTACACTTTGTGATGGCATCACTCATAGAAAGAAAAGGTTACATAAACATACATATTGTTAAGAAAGGCTGGTGATGAGCTCACCTACATTCCAGTATGATGAAATGTTATCATACAAGAGCTGCAACTATTGTAATCATCATTTTTGTCATTATGGGTTTCAGCCATAGACTGTATAAAAAGTCGGACGACATGACAGCTCCCTAAAAGTGAAGCCAAAACCTCTCTATCGCCCCCTGCTGACTGGCTCTAGTATAGGTCATAAAGCCCGCCTCCTCCATGTTAACAGATGGGACATGAGTCAAACTATAAAATCAAAATGCACGCCAAATTCATTTTTCTCAAACATGGTTTCTGTCATTATAGTTAGTTCTTATCATGCTGATTTACGTCCAAGTGTTCATTTTTCTGACAGGTTTAATTTTAATTAGTTATTTGATGCTGTGAAAAGGATGATTGACAGCTCTGTTGACAAATACAGCTCCTGCAGCCGATCTGTTCTGGACTAGCACAGTGGAGGACGAACGGCGAGAGGAGACGTAACTAAACAAAGTTTATCTGTGAACGTTAACCTCAGACCAACACAGAGAAGCTGTTCTGCTGTTAAACACGCGGGCGTGAGGGATCCTTGCTGTTTTTTTGGTAAGTTAAGTGTGTGTTTGGGTTATCAGATGTTGCTACGGCGGCGTCACCCGCCAATCTCTACTGCGAAGACTCTGGATCTAAATGACTTCACCATCGCAAGAAGTCAGCGCCTATCAGAGGGGTTATTTTGGTTTCAAGTCCGTACAATGAGAGCTGATGGAGACGCGTCGTCCATCTATATATACAGTCACTGGTTCCAGCTATGTTGTTCTTTTGTATGATAGTCAACTTAACATATTCGTACTGTTGTTCTGTCATTTTTTTTTTTTTTACCAATTTCATGAACCAAATAATTTGAGAAATTGATTGACAGATTAATCAATAAAGAATATTATCTTAAATAATCTTGGGTATCTATTCCACACAGTTGAATTGTTTTTAAGTGTGCAGCTTACCAAAGTTAAATATGGGTACGAAAAAGACTTTGAAAATGGGCATAATGTAATCTAATTTTCATAGAATAGATTCAAGGTTAAGCAGCTGAGGACTAGAAAGTAAAAATAAATCACTGTCAAAAAATACACATGCTGGCCTAAATAAGGCCTCATTAGAAATTCTTAGATAAAGCTTTGTGAATTAAGTTTACATTTGGTATATTTGTATTTCACTTAGCACTTTAAACAAAGGATTTACCCCACAAACAATCTGTATAAATGCTTAGTTATGGAATTGTACTCTCTCACTACAATGTAGTGCCTTTCACAATCCACTTTGTAAAGCCCCTGACATGCACCTGATCAATATTTTCACAGTATTTTAACCGTTTGGCCCACAGGGGTAAGCACAGCATTCTTATTTCCCCATTTCTTTTTGTTACACTGTTTGTCTCTCCAGATCATTAATGCCGTGAAAAAAAAAAAACACCCCTGAGAGAAAAAGCAAGTTCTACGGTGCTTTTAAATCTCAACTGTGTTTGTGTACTGACTCTAAAATGATGCTACTTGATCTGACAAACACATGGTCACAGCAATCTGCCTACCTTGACAACCGGGCCTTTTGGTGTCAAACAGACAAGGACATTGTCAGGCTTCAGGTCTCGGTGGGTGATACCCAGGCTATGCAAGAATGCCACCGCCCTGCAGAGCTGTTTCACCACACTGTGATTACGCAGGGCGTCTGGTGGCCGTGAGAGAAGGTACTGATTTAAGTCACCTCCATCACAGTACTCCATCACAAGCCAAAGGGCCAAGCACCGCAGGGACCCCAGCTGCTCTTCCTCTTCCTCGGCTGGTCTCTTTCTGCCTTTGTTTTGCGGCCTTTGTGGAGTTGTGCAATCAGATGCATTTAATTTGGTCTTGTCCTGTGGCTTAGCCCTGGTCTGGACAGTGTTGGTCTTGTCCTGAAGTCTAGACACAGAATTAGTCCGCCTTTGGGTGTTCGTCTGGGAGTTCCTCCTCTCCGTACTTTGAGGTGCGCAAACTACACTGCCCTTCAGCACACTCTCAACTAGACGTAGAGGCAGTTTTCCTGGTTTTAAGGTCTTCAGGTTCCTTGGCCCCGTCTGCAGAAGGCAGCTGTGTAGTGCAATGACATTGACATGATTCTTGGCTGTGGCTCTCATGGCCCACAGCTCTTGCAGGTAGAGTTCAATGCACTCCGGGTTGCTGCATGGCAGCCGCTTGATGGCCACCTTCTGTCCTGTCTTTGCCATATGGCCCTCAAACACAACGCCATAGCTGCCTCGTCCTACCTCCTTCTCCAAAGTATAGAGCTCCTCCATCCCTTACAAGAGCTGGTGCATGGTGTGAGCAACAAAGGAAAATAACAAAGGTCAAGATAATAATAACATGTAACTGGTCTTAACGTATACAACAGTATTCAGTGTCATTACCTACTACACCTAACCAGACAAACCTTCGGAATTAAATGTTTACAATTTAACAGGTAAGATATTAGTTTAATAAGTTTTTTCTTTTAAACTAACGTTACTGTAACGTTTTTGTTAGAACTAACGCAGCTTTCATTAGCGTGTTAATCCCAAAATAATTCAACTCCGCCAGTTGATTATTAACGATGCGCATAAAAATAATACAATTTGCAAAAATTAACCAACAGTGGCTTCGAGACAATATAACGTTACTCAATGAATGAAGTTATCGTAGCGTCTGTGACGTTAGCCACAATAGCTTTTTAAGAGGGGAGCAAAACACAGAGCTCTTACCAACAAGACTTCAGCTTTACCAGCAATGACTCCAATCTACTTGACTGTCAAGCCGTTTTGCACGATAACCAACATTTTGTTATGTCTATCAACAACGGAGAGAAAATGGCACAGAGACACACTTCCGTATCTAAATTCGGAACCTCCCGCTCTGTGTGTGCGTGCATTTTGATTGGTTACGGTAAAATTCAGACGCGTGTTGTGATTGGTTAGTAGCTGGGCCGTGGAGCTTAATATGATTCAAATTGTCCAAGCTAATCGCTAATGAGGAAATTGTCATGAAAGATATGAGAACGGGCGAAAATAGTTGATTTATTTTAGGGATCGTGACATATATTTAATCATTCTGCCTTTTTGAAGCACTTTTAGGTACATTTGGACATTAAATAGGATACGTTTGTCGTAGTAAGAAAGAAGTGTAGCCCTGGCCGGAAGTATTTTGGTCGATTTTGGTATATTCACAAATCAGAATAATAGGGAAAAAAATAGGCCAAGGCTTTTTAGGGCCCTCAGTTTTCAATGCTCACAAGTATTTTGTAAAAAGAACATGACATAAGAGCTGAACACGAAAAAGACAGTGACTAATCTGAATCAGTCGCTAGTCTATTATAATCTGGTACAGTTTTGTAATCAAGCCATTTTATTGGCAAGGCAATGAAAATGCAAAAACAAAACAAACTGTCATCATTGCTGCAGTGTCATTTCATTACAAAAGACACACACACACTTACAACCATACACACACACACACACACAATGAGTGGGTGCTGTATCAGTATTGACTGCTTTTTGCCGGAGGTGCGGCAGGACTGTAATGTGTGTGTGTGTGTGTGTGTGTGTTTGTTCTTTGGAGAGAATATAATAGGAAACAAGGTGATTCATTGCAGTGAAGCACACTGTAGAAAAAAAAGAAGGTTTAAGGTGTGCGTGTGCGTGTGCGTGTGCGTGCTCATGTGATCCATAGATTTTATCAGTGATGCCAATCATGAGTACTCTTCATTACTTGAGGAAGATGGAGTCAGTCACACTTGACTTGTTTTTATCTCAGAGCAAAGGCCCTCTGTTCTATTATCATATCTCATTTGTTTAGACAGATGTCTGGATGCAGACATTGGGCACACTATAAAGTGCATTCTGGCTAGAGAGTGTATTAGAAAAAAAAATTGGTGGGAACTACACAAAAAGAGCCAGAATTTCCTGACAAATTCAATAAAACATTTCAGGCGTCCCTAAAAGATTTAAGTTAATGACTCAATAAGAATTATAGTTTTAATTACATCTGTTTTCAGACTAATTGTGTTTCTGTGGGGGCTTTACTTGCTAATTATGGATTCCACCAACAGGAGGGGCAACAGTAATTATTTCCTTGATTGAGGTCAAAACCCTTGCATTTAATCCTGAGGTCTATCCTGCACTCCTCACACACAAAGAGTAAACATCAGTGAGCAACTTCACCACATCCCGCACTCAATTTCACAGCAGTCACTCTTTTACAATTGATGGTTTTCTTCCCTAGTAAGGCAGCATTTTCAATGACACATCCTTATGTTTAAACCTGAAAGTTTTACGTTACAGTTATGAGATATAAAGTTGGTTACAGATTCCTCTTGCTATCTGCGGCTGCCACTGAAAAGGCAACGTCTGACGGGAGTTATATTACAATCGATATATACAAACATATGAAACATTGCCGTATGGAGTGCTTACGCTCTGAAATAAGACTGTCCTCGGTTTTTTGGTGGTTGACGCTGCAGATTTCACGAGGAGAGGTGTAATCGTTCTTCCAAGCAAAATTACGGTGGCTTTTGGGATGGAAATGCAATTATTTTGTCGGTAGAATTCATTTTCAGCCCGGCTGTTAATAACAGTCACTTGTGTCTTGACAGGTGAAAGCCCCAAGCCGCCATAAACCCTCAGAGGCTCACCCCCACTCCTTGGTCACACATCATTGGGTTTCATTGTGGAGAGAGAGACGGTAAAACACCTCAGCTGGACGAGATAGAGAGGAGCTTGAGATGAACAGCAGACTCAAGCCAAACACCGGTCATTTTCGTTTGCAACTGTCTGTGGGTTCTGCACATTCTTTTGGCAAGGAGCCCACCAGCATCCAGTCAGCATTTTATCCTAAACACACGAAAAAACTTTTAAATCTAGTTGTTGGTGAAGAAAGGAAAACTTGGTGCAACAGCCATTAAAACAAGAATCAGTTGTATACACAACGTCATGTCTGTGCAAAGTTCTGCCTCATTGTTAGAAAAAAGAAATCATTATATGGAACTGTCTTGGGAGAGATAATACTTGATTGCAAAACAAGTTCAGTCCTGCTTTTATGTCAGCTATCATTCTCTCTGAATTTTTTGAATGGTGCATATAAAAATACCCCTTATTGCTTTGTAAAAGCTATTGTTTCTTTTTTATTAAAGCCTTTATGCAGCATTCTCTGGTTCATGGGAAAGGGATGAAGTTGAAGTGTTAGTCAGAATTGTTTATTAGGTTTCCATTTATACAAATCAATATGTTTTTTATTATATTACATCAGAATAAATGAACCTGCTGCTTTAATGTTGTACCTTTGTTTAGAGGTTTATTTGTGTTTCTAATCCTTGTGGAGAATTACTGATTCAGCTTCAGTCCAAGGTAACACATATTTTACCTGAGAAACAAGGCAAGAAAGGTTTTTTCTTTTTAAAGATTATCCATTGGAATAAAAATATTTTTGGCTGACCGCCAGGGTCATGGAGCATATTGGACCTCCACTGACGCAACTCTCTGTCTATGCGGCTCTGGATACTTTGTTAGGGGGAGTAGGCGGGGCTGCTCCTCTGTTGCTCATCCGCTGTCCTCACCTACATCCGCAGCGCGCACCTGCTTTCAAACATGTTGTCACTGGTCTCATAAGGTCAGTGCCTCCACTTCACTACTGATGCGACTCTCTCTCTACATGGCTCTGGATACTTTGTTCGGGGAGTAGGCGGGGCTGCTCCTCCGCTGTCGTCACCTACGTCCGCAGCGCACACCTGCTTTCAAACACGTTGTCACTGGTCTCATAAGGTCAGTGCCTCCACTTCACTACTGATGCGACTCTCTCTCTACATGACTCTGGATACTTTGTTCGGGGAGTAGGCGAGGCTGCTCCTCTGTTGCTCATCCGCTGTCCTCACTTACATCCGCAGTGCGCACCTGCTTTCAAACACGTTGTCATCGGCCTCACAAGGACAGTCCTTGTAACACATTGCTCTCAAAAGCGCACATTGACCTGATGCGGTCAGCCACATACTAGGTTTTGACCTCGTCTTGTTACCTTAAAATTGATATTTGAGTTCATTTTACAGTTCATAAGAATATCAGAAACCTCAGCTTTGACAGAACCTCGGGGTGTACTTGAGAAAACAAAAGTTCTGGTTTGTTTCAGATAAAATGTATCTTTCTAGATCGAGTATCCCAAAATTTTGAGACGGTTTTCAGTGGATTTTACGGGCTTTATGCTCATGGCATCCACAGTAAATTTACCACACCAAATCCAGGCATAGAAGGTTTTGATGTGATGCGGTGCCAACTTAAGCATGACCTTCTCTCATCACAGTAATCACAGCCTCTTGGCCACCAGAGGAAGCTTGCGAACCCTGGACAGCCAGTGGATAACAGTGATATCAATGACAGACAGGCCTCTAAACGGCTGCTTGTTCTTTTGGGCTCCTTATCTCAGCCACACCGAGGGCTCTGTCTATGTACCCAATTCATCCATCACTATCAGACCTCACACAGGTTCCCAGCATTCACACGTTTGCAGGGAGCTAAAGCTAACGTCAGCTCATGAGGAGGTAGGGGTTCAATTTGAAGTGTTACTCCAAGACTGAAAAAACTGCTTTGCTGTGGTTACTGATATTATTAGAGACACAATCATTCACGTTTCAGTTCCCAACAGAGCTTTTAACACTAGAACCGCCAACAAGTATAATGTACACGCAGCTGTCTTTTAATTGTATGTAATTTTTCCAGGAAATATAATATAAGTGTGTATGGTAATGTCCCCTACTGTTAAAAAATGTCAACATGAAGCCAGATTTTAAAAATGATCATTTATACCTATAACCCCCAGCAGGTCAAATTTACCCATATATACAACGGTGTCATTTTCGCGCTATTCATTTCGCGTGTCTAGATTGATACATTGTATGTTGCTATGGCAACGCCTTTTTTATACTACTGACTGTCATCAAGTTGCTCATCAAGTCATAAACTCCAATTAGGCATTAGATTTACTCAATGCCTTGAGTGAAGGTGAGTCTGATGGTGCGTTCACACCGAACGCGAAGCAAATATTCGCCTCGCGTTGATTGTGCGAGTTTGACCGCCGGATCAAAATTCGCGTTTAAATAACAGGCGAATACTCGCCCTTCGCTTCCGGAATGGAGGAGAGGAAGCGGGGGCTCATCTCCATGGTTACCAACGGCGTCAGGAGAATCTCAATGTTGATAGGCTTCAAAGGAAGTTACATTTTTTCAACTCACGTGAATTCGCACCGCCCGACGCGAATTTGCGTCTACTCGCGTCATTGCATTGCCAGATTTGTGTCTATTCGCGTTTGGTGTGAAAGCAGAGTGATGGTGGGGAGGTGTCTGGATGCTGGTTTTGGGTTTGTTTTCTGCTAAGCACCTTGTTCACAAATTGATTTTTTATATATTGTTAAATATAAATTTAATTGTCATTTTGTAAGCTGCATAAAGACACCACATCTAGCATTTCATTATACAACTTTGTGTTGTAAAATGATAAATAAGTGAACCTTGTACCTTGAAAATCAATACATTCTGATAGCGGGTACATTTTACCCGTTGGTGGTTTTAGGTATACTTTGACCCCTGGCGGTTCTAGTGCACTTATGGCATGGCTCTATGTCAGATGGTTTGTTAGTTTGGTCCAATTCCCACCAATTTTTGTAGAGACAGCATGGTGCCATGAGGGAGGGCACAAATGACCTAATTATCTGTGTAACAGAGGGATGAATCCAGACTAATGGAAGTAGTCGCTGGTCACCCAAATACCCAAAAGCAACAGAAGAAGGACCTTCGCCATCAAAAGTCCCTGTTGAATGCTCAGAGGAAAAAAAAACCTCTCTTGTAAAACCCATATTAATTTACCGCCAGAGCTGTCGAGGACAGGCATGTTAAATAAAATCTATGAACACTTCAAGCAAAGCAACAAGCAAGCAGGTTATTGACTTTGGGAGTGCGTGCCACATCATACAATCTCAGCTCTCAGTGGAGATGTGGCACGCCTCGAGGTCCGCTCTCCGTAAATCAAGCAGATTTATAGTTTTCTTGTTAACCACGCACAATAAATAAGGCTGTGTAATTTGGCCAAACACATTTCAGCAATATTGAGTTTGCTGCACTCCGCTTCTTTTGGTTCTTTTTCTGGACATAAACTTCAAGTAAGGAGCGTTGAACAACCCGCCTGACACAGAAATCGTGGAAAGATCACAAAATATAAACGCCATGGAATTGGCATTGACAGTGAACTTGACAAAAATCAGGAAATTGCTGCGAGAACGTACTTTTTTAGCAAAATGAACCATTTTATTGTAAACTGTCCGATTTCTGCAAATGTTTGGTGTTGTCTGTGTGCTTGGTCACATGCACAAACAGGAACAAGCCAGGCTGCAACAACTAATCAGGACAGCCTGAACCACCAGCCAGTGCACCAAACACTTCTGCATAAACTCAAAAAACTCTTACAGGTTAGAAGGTTAGTTTACTTACATGGTCCCTTCCACTTCAGCACTTTTGTATCATTTGATTTACTGCCTTAGGTCCGGATCAGACAGAGTGCGTTTTGCAGGCTGTAAAACACGAGGCGCACCGCACTGCCTCGCTGCGCCTTTTTTTCTACTGTTGTTAAGGCAACCACCGAACCATTAGCTGTCATTACCCTAACCGTTATATTGTAAACTGACAGAAGGCCCACCTCTCCTTTCATCTGATTGGATAATGAGAAAAAACGCCCGTGACGTCGGGCGCTTTTCTGCTTCGACTTGATGTTTTTTCAACTCGAGGCGCTCTGCAACGCAAATGCAGCGCACAAAAAGCCTCTCATTGAAAACAATGAAAAATCCGCCTCCAGCTGCTAAAACGCGTTCTGTCTGATCGGGCCCTTAATAGTTCTATTTGGCCTCAATATGATCAGGGTGTTTATCTTATCAATGTTATTTTCTAATGGTGTATTCTGTTGTTTGTATTGTGGATTTTATGGTGTCTTTCAGTCTAAGCCACTAGACCAATTGCGGGCTAATAAAGTGGAACATGTGTCGCTTAGCTCTGTGTTTCGGTCTATAATCTTCTGACTACTTAAAATGCTTTTACACTACATGTCATATTCCCCCCTACACGCATAGCAAAGGTCTTTTTGCCAATATCCAATCAGTATCTACGCCCGTTCATACCCGATGGCTGTGCCTTCTGGAGCAATTTGGGGTTCAGTGTCTCGCCCAATGACACTTCGACATGTGACTGTAACATCAGGGATTGAATCCCCAACCTTCCGATTGGGAGACGACCGACTCTACCACTGAGCCACAGCTCTGGGAAGTATCTAAATGCTCCTTTATGTTTATCAGTAACTCCATGCGTGGTACAGCTCGGCTGGGCTCACTTGGAATCATTCTTTTTTTGGTGTTTGCTTTGGATAGCACCTTTTTTCAGATGTCCGCGGCCGAGGTTTCGAAGCGTGCCGAGCTCACACTAATGAGATTAGTGAGAGTGAATCCAAGCATGAAAGATGCCGGACTTCTTCTTACCACATGTTGAAATGCCCTTGAGTCATCGCATCACCTTAAATGAACACTCGACATGTTTCACAGGACGTGGCCTGCGGAGGAAGCTCTCAGGACCTCTGGGCAGGTCTTGTATCCTCTGACTCATGCTAACCTTCTGTCAGAGGACGGCTTGTTTTATCCATACTCTGCCCGACTTGTCATTGTTCAGTCTTTCATTCACAAGAAGGAAAAAAGTCTCCTATTAACGTGTGTCATGACCACCATCTAAAAAAGGTTTGTTTTTCTCCCTCTGTCCCAACACAAACAACCTGATCGATCCACGATCATCTCCATGGCGCTGCTATTCTCCGTTTTACTCAACTTGGAGTAAAAATCCAATTTAAGGCGTTATTGTTTCCCTGACCTTGGCAGCAGGTCGACGTCGGGGTGGTGAGTTTTATGGACACCTTCGACACAGGAATTCTGGATCAATCTCACGGTGGATGATGCATATTCTTAGAGCCCCATTAGTTGGCTCAATGAAGACGAAACTGGTGGCGTAGGCGATGCCTCCTACGTCAGTGCAGGCCACGCTTTGTGTGTCTGTTCGGGGGGTTTGTGCGTAACAGAATGGGGGAATCCACCCTCTCTCTTGCTCTCCTCTATGATGTGAATGGTGATGTACAGGAGAAGGGAGGGGAGGCGGGGGGGGGGAGAGAACTGGAGGGTTGAGCCAGGAGGGAAGGGGTGTGCCATTATAAGAAGCCTCAGAGGAGGCATGCGATCAGTTGTTGAAACCCTTAGCCTAAGGATACGAGCTGAGCCACCAAACTCTCCTGAAGCCGCAGAGAGGAGGACTCTGAGAGAATATCTTTACGTCACACACGCAGGTAAGGAACTTTTCCTTTACGAGTGCGAGTCTACCTGTGGGTGAGAGCTGAGAGAGATGAGAAAACAGTTCATTAGGAGAGGACTTGTTGTCTCTTGTACGCACAAACCGGTGGCTAATAGATCCTGGGAGAATACTGCTACAGGAGGACAACCACCGTTAGCTTTCCTCCTCTCTCATTCACTTTTTTATTGAATCTGTCCTCTCCTGCTTTATCTGCTCCGGGCTCTGTGGTGTTTGATTCTGACCTCAGGTGATTCTAGAGTAATCTTTTTCTTTTTTTTTTTTTCCAATTACTTTGTTTGTCTCCCTGCGGCTTCAAAGGTACCACAGCCACCATCAACAGTCCCCACACAGCACCTGATTACTACTTAATTAACAAGAGAGAAAGTCCCAGATCTTGCTGAAATAGCAGTTACACACTCGGCTGCGCTTTGTGCAGGCTAAGGAGCACCTGACTTTAATATAACCCAGGTGGAGTATAAACTGTGAGATATATATAAAGGTAATGATTCCTAGTCTTCTTAGTTTTCCATAACAATTAAGATGTCTTTTGTCAGATGTTTGTGTTGCTCTTCTGATTGATCTCAGAGTATTGAATGTCAGGTTAAATACATCACACAGAAGCTTCAAAGAAACATCCACAATCCTCCCGAACGCGGCTCAACCCGAAACAAGTGCGTGGAAAAACCCGGGGAAGTCAATCAGCTGAGCGTTATTATGCTAAGCGCACGATAATGATGATTTCGATGATAATGGTAATGAATGTGCATAATCTTTTCCCATTATCAGAAAAGACGATAGTGGCGCAGACAGGGGAGAAAATGGGTGGTTAATGTGCCATTCACAGATAAATGAGTCCACGCTGGGGAAATGTTTCATGAGGAATGAAACGTGTTTACAGGAGAGAGTCAGACACAGGGTTTTAGAGGTGCTTCACAAATCATGCTGAAATTTCATCTTAATTATGTTGAATTTTCTAAATTCAAAGGAATTGAAGGCTTAATATTTTTCTATCAATTTAAAAACACGTCCTAACAAATGCAACAGAATTATATATATCTGCTTAGAAATCTTACATTTCTTCAGTCAAATTTTACATCACCTTATTGGCAGAGAATGACTCGATTTGATAAGCATTTTTTTATATATATATATATATATAATAAAAAAACACACAGAAACAAAACAAAAAAATAACAGATCTCTTTGCCAGGACATCATGAGCCGTCTCCGTCTAATAAGAGGCTTTAATGATTGCTGCTGCCGACACTAATGTTGAACTGATTACACTATTAACAGGATTTTGTCGCCTTACTGTCAGTATTCATCCAGCGTGTGGTGTTTTAAACACCCTCTCTGGATCAGACGCTGGTTGGCTGAGGAATAAGAGCAGCAAAGTGTCCTGATACGCTCATATCTGCTTGCCCTCCGATGATCAAGCATTTCGCACCTCATCACATTTCCCAGCTTCCCTGTCCCCTCACCTTGGTAAACGTGGTTTGAGCTTGTCTGGCTGTGCTAGATTGCATTCCTCTGGCTCCATGTCCAATGGATTAGCGCAGGTGTCATCGCAGCTTAACAGCAACCAGATCAGCGATGACACCACGTCAGCTGCCTAACACTCTGCAGAGTTTCTGCTCGTACAGTGTGGGGCTGATGGCATATAACACTGCAGGACTGGCATCATTAAGCGCAGCCCTTTTTGGGTTTAAACCTTTGCTCGTCTTCCGAGAGCAAAGAGCTAATGTAGCTTTGGGAGGTGACATTTAACAGTCATGATGTTTTGAACTTTTTGCTTTAAATAGTTTGGCTTGATGAAACATTTTCACCTAGGTGAGTGTATTTCACTTGCTTTTTTAAAAGCGTCTTTGAGATTACAACAAAGTGTCATGATTCAAGTGAATTCCCTTCCCTGCAATCTCCAGCAGTGTCCACCCTTTTCTTTTAAAGCCTCTCTCCCACGGACTCCCGCACTTTCTGACAGTTTATCAGCCAACTGAGATTCAAAGTGTCTGCGGTTGCACTCTGCTCTTTCTGACTGTTCCCTCTCATCCAAGCTGAACCGCACTTGGGAAAATATTAGTTTTGAAGCTATTAACGCAGCTTGGTGGGGACTTAATGAGATGATTGTTGGTGTGATTTCACCCCTGTGAAGGGCATATCTGATGCTGGGAATGATTGCAAAGGAGATGTCACCCAGTTGAGTGTACGCCCTCCGGTGCAAATGTGTTCCCAATTAAAAGAAACCCTACGAGTACAATTGATGGAAACAATAGTAATGATATGCTCAATTGATCTGATATGATGGCGCCTCGAAAGAAGTGGAAATGAATATAGAGAGAATCATATCTCCACTTACTATTTGTGCCAGTGTGTGTGTGGGTGTTATAGCCTATGCGGGATATGAGGAAGATAAAAAAGATTGTGTGCTCTACACGCTACACAATTTCCTTAAGGCACATAGTTATCCAAGAGCAGGAATAATGATTCCTCCAGTAGATATGATTACAATATGACAAAGAGAATTTAAGAGATAGAAAAGATTAAAAGTTTCTCTGTATTATGGAATTGAATGTAGCTGCACAAACAGCACTTTAAATCTCTGTCCCCTTTATGATGCTTATAATTTCAATTCTGCATCCGTGTGACCAGAACTTACACGCTACAACAGAACAGCTTATATGGTCGTACGTATAATCAAGAATTCTGGTGCAGCTGTGCAGACATGTCTTATTCTCTCAGATTAGACACTTCAGGATCCCCTCTGCGAGGACGGACTGCAGGTGCACCTTCTCTTTGTCCTCTAAACTCTCCACTGTTTTCTGTGGCTCTGCACTGCCGTGCGAGAGATGATCCCACGGCTCTGTGTGTGTAAATCACATCAATCTGAAGGTGTTTGGAGGAGTAACTTGTTATCTGTGTCACGACAGGACATCAGAGGTCATATATATGGCAGGTATGGAGAGATTCTTCGGTTTTCTTTGGGCTTCTATGTGAGTTTTGAGTTCATCCTTGGCGGTGGAATGACAAATAATAAGGAAGGGAGCATCTTTTTTTTTAATGATAAAAAAATACATGTAAAAATACAAAATATTTGCTCTTCTCGGCCTCTAAAATTTAGGGATTAACTGCTTATAGAAAATGTTTATCTTGAGGTAATCTCTATTTACAGATTCTACATAGAAATGTAGACTCTGTAGGCAGGGACGTGGATTTCCGGGAAGGCAAGTGTTCTGTTTGACCTACGCTTGTAGTCCGAGTAATATTGACCAATCACGTATCAGCAGACTCTGGCGTTCGCAGGAAAAACAGTCCGTGAGGACAGCAAAAGCAGGCGGAACATAATCCGCCGTAATGCCATCAGCGTGATCTGACGACGATTTAGCTTCTTATTAATCTCCATAAACAGACATCTGCATGCTAACAGCTAACAATCTGTTCTAGATCTAAAATGTAACTTGAGATGAATTCCCTTGACGCTGTGTCACGAAAGCCGTTCAGCGCTCAGATTTCCCGACTTCCTCGAATGCATCACATCGCTCCGACCTCCGTTCAACAAACGAGCATGTTAAAAGTTTTCTTCTCCTCTTGAGGACAGACCTGACAAAGCTTGATTTTTTACTTCTTACAAATCTGCATCAGGATGTTGAAATTTCGGCAAAGGTAAGACCCGTTAATAACAAGTAAATCACAAGAAAACGGTTTCTCTTTCTGTAACAATGCAGCATACTGCTCGGCACATTCACCGCTGTCCCCAGAGGCGATATCGTCTCAGGCTATAGCCGATGGGATCCGAGATTGATGTTGGTTGTTTTGAGGAATAATGTAAGACATCTCTTCAGGCCTGAGAAAATTGTGATGTTCATATTTGAATCTGATATATTTTTTGCTAAACAATGAATAAAAAACACTTAAACATCAGGGTAAGGACAATATCCCTTGCTGTCATATGTGACTGTGTTTTACAGCTTGCCCTTTCAACACAATATTAACTGGAGAGAAAAATATCATTTGAAAAAGTGACAGTCAATTTCAAAGCAGACACATTTAGAGCCCTTAGAAGCGTCTTCAGGTGTCCTCAAACAAGATATGACAGCCTGTATTACAGCCTGAGAGGCAGAAACCAAGGCTGAAAGAAACACATGTGAAATCACTAAAGCACCAGTTGTTGCTACTTGTTAAGCCCTTTGCTCTGAAAGCACGGTGATGCTGCTGGACATCCAGATAAATATGCTCAGAGAGGTTTTAAAACTATAAAATAAGATCCCCTACCACCCCAAGAGGAAGTTAAACCCCCAGAATAATTTAAATTTCATCTTTCCCGATTGCCTCTAATAGCATGAGGTGAATAGACCATATGTTAAAAGTGAATGCAGATACCATTGGTTTGTGGAGTGACGTATTTTGGCATCATGGTTGTGTCCATCTTGATTCTTTAGAGCCAGAAGCAGCCAGACTTGGACAAGGTGGAGCTTAAGAGGAGCAAGGGTTTGGCATACGCTAACTAGAGTCAAAATGGGCCGAATATGGCTAATCAGGATCAGCGAATCATTGACCTTTGTTTGGTTTTGTTAGATCATGTAAACTGGCTTGCTAACATGGTATAATGCTAGCTAGTGAAGTAGAAAAAACCCTGTCTCAAGTGGATAATGTCTGCTAATGCATCTACAATCTCAGGGCTAAGGTTGGAGGGGCCTGCTGAGACAGCCTCTGCAGCAGCCTCGCCAATTCTCACCTAGAATCAGTCCAGAGTAACTCTTTTCATTATCGTCCTCATCAAGTGTTCGGGGGCTTGTTCATGTATATTAAATACCTATATAGCCAATCATTAAAAGAGTTGTGCTTCAGAGCTCTGTCACTTTGTGCCTGAACCCAAAGAAAACAAGGCTGCTCTAATCAGAGATTAAAAACATAACTGGTATTTTCTGTGCTGTTTTCCCATTGGTTGAAGAAAACACACAGTTTCTTTGTTTGTTCAGCCATAGTAGGTTATTGTTTACTCGCAACACTTGCAGAGACCGGAAAAGCAGCCGCTTAGCTCCGCCTACCCTCTCTGGCAGACCAATCAGGGTGCTGCTGGGTGATGGAAAACACGTCACTGATTGGGCGCCGCTAGTGATTTTTTCCGCTTATGTCGCTACAGACACCCAGACTGTAATAATTACAATATGCTGCAAATGCAAAGGCTTTCATCAGTGGGCCACAGGCTCAATCACCAGATAGTAACTTAAAAGACATTTGAGATTGTTACTTTAAACTTAGTGCTTTGCTTTAACAAAATCCTACAAACACTTTACACCTCGGCCCCACAGGATCCGTGTCCGGCGCGTTCAGTCTTCGCCACGGTTCTGGTCCGTCAGACGGCGCGAGCCCCGCCCACAGGAAGAGTGTCTGATCCGCAGCGCTTTCAAGATTTCAGCGTATTGTTGTTCTGGAACGGAAGAAACGTGAGTCTGTACCGGTCTGTACATGGTGTTTTATTTTGAAATGACTGGATGCTGTTTGCTGTTTTTGTGTGACTTCCTGTTTGGAACAATCTGCTCCGTTCAGCTTGTCGCGTGCCTGAAGCGGCCTCCGTCAAAAACAGACTTTCTATTTCTTCGGCCCGGTACATTGAAGGTAGGGATGCGCGATATTGGATTTTTTGCCGATATCCGATATGCCGATATTTTACAACTCATTTAGCCGATTACCGATACCGATATTTTTACGCACACCTCATTGCAGAGATCATCAACTCTCTTCTGTATTGGAATTAGCGTACAGTATAATGGTGATACTCTTATCACATTTGTTATGTAATATTCATTTCTTGTACAAAATAAGAGAAATACTTAATACTTAAAACTGCATATTTATTTATGTTAATTGCTTTCAAACAAAATTCATACAAAAAGATACATCCTACTTAAAACTTGGATGATGCTCTCCCTGAGGCAATCATAACAATACCCACAACCAGGGCAAATTTGGCCAATTTCACAATTGACATAGTAAGTAAACATAACCTCTGTTCACAGGGAACATGTGAAAAGGGCAACTGTACAACAATTAAACCAAGATTAAATAAAATGGTTTACTCTTTGACAGTAAATGTGCCTAAATTAGTCAGCTACATGTACCTTACAGACTGCTGCTTAAATTCAAATTTACAACATGTTCTCAATTCTATGAGCTACAAACAATGTGTAACAGAGAGGTGCAAACAATAAAAAAAGTACCAAACATATTAGCAGCAGCTTCAGTTCTCAGTGAGAACACAGCCTCTTTTTAAAGTCCAATGAACAAGCCTGAAAGACTGACAGATACAGGCCTTGCGTCGGTTAATGATAGTAACTGAATTAATTTTATAAATACCAACAGCAGCATCTTGTTCAAGAGAGAATATGTGGCGTCAATAGTGTTCAGTGTTACTGCTTTCTGCATAACAAATAGTCGTGAAAAACTGTTTAATTAGTAAAATAAGTTTTCTTTTCTCTGAGCTTCAGAAACACTTTTATTACGATGCATAGAGAGATCTCAGTCAGCGCAGTAAAACAGCAACAAAAGGAAGCGCATCTGGGGAGATGCATCAGAGGCAGATTGGAGAAACTATGAACTTTGAATCAATATTATGTAGTCTTTCTCCACTCTCCTAAACAACACTTTATTGACCCATTATCTCACATCAACACATTTTCAACAAGCGATTACAGAGTGGAAGGTGATAAAACACGTATGAGTCTCCTCAGGTTATTATGAATTAATTAAGTAGCATTAATGGCCCGTGAGGTGTAATTGGCAGCACAGGAATTTGAATCATTTTACCTCCGATTAAGTGACATCTTCACGCCATCCATCCTTGGTGGCCCCTGGCTCTAGCTGGGCCTTTAATGACGGGGAGTTAAGATCATCGCACCACTGGAAGTAACCTCCGCGACATGTCATTCAAGATAAAGAACCTCAGCCGTAATTCACCGACGCGGAAATGGAGAAGAAGAAACACTGGGACGTAAGTGGAGGAAGAAATGCGGATGCGTTGAGGCGAGCGTGGAGCGACAAGAACGGGGAAGTGGATGCATAAGAGGGCGCAAGAAGGAAACAGAGACAGAGAGAGACCCCTGGGTTATCTGTGCATTAGCAGACTCTGTTTTTCAGCTTCCTGCAGACGCTAATGGATGAGATAGAGTGAGTCACACCTTTGTGAGAGACGAGTACGGAGCTTTTCTTCTCCTCGACTCACACTCATGACACCTTGGCCCCCCTCTCCATCCTTCATTAGAGCCGCTAATGCTAATTTATCCCGTCGTAAGCTTTATTAATACACCTCACTTTGCAACTTTGGACACTTGGATCCCGCTTTAATTCGTTCACTTCCTGCAAGACGCGCTCTTTTCTGAGGGGCTGTACGAAAAGAAGTGCAGCACAGTGTTGTTTTCCATAAAAGTTATGGGAACAATGAAATAATATGAGATGGTATATTTAAAAGACACGCCTCATAATTTCCGTACAGTCATACAGCGCTATTTGTGTTTCAGTCCCAGAAATTTACTAGCCGAATGCATGAGACCGGTGGTCCTTTCATGAAGGTTCTGATTGCTTTCTGTTTGATTGAAAGGAAAAGAAACATCTGAAAGATGTTCAGGGTCTTAGTTAACTCTAATGGAGGCACACACAGTACATTTGTTTTGGAAAGAACTGGGTAAAAGCATTCATTTGTGCAAGATGGAGAGACTCATCTAAAAAGAGACATCAGGCCCTTCACTGTAGTCCATTTTCTTTTTGCTTTCATGCCATTTAGAGGAGCAAGGTTGTTTATTTTGCCGATGACGAAGATCTATTTTTAAGTAAAACTTCCGGTAATGAGTTCACAGGCTCCTCGAGCGATCCGTCTCCGAGCGCCCGGTGCGTAGGGGGCCTCCCTCTCTCCGTGATCATCGCTTTATCCGTATACATCTTATATCGGCCCCCTGCACCTGCCTGCTCTGACAGATAGATCATGCAAATGATTGTATATGTTAAAGAGGAAATAGGATGTTCATTTACAGGCAGTGGTGGCTGAAAGGAACCTGTGGTAATATCAAGAAACACAGCAGAGAGAGGAGCAGGGTCACTCATGAAGTTAGTGAGATATGGAGAAGTTGTGACTCTCTGTGGCCGCTGGTTGTCAGGAGCTCATGGGCACAATGACAGGCTCGTTTGGTTCTACTTAGTAGACACAGTAGAATCTGTAGGCAGGGACGTAGATTTCCGGGAAGGCAAGTGTTCTGTTTGAGCTTGTAGTCCGAGTAATATTGACCAATCACGTATCAGCAGGCGGAGGCGTACGCAGGAAAAACAGTCCCGGCTCCCATCAGCGTGATCTGACGACGATTTAGCTTCTTATTAATCTCTATAAACAGACATCTGCATGCTAACAACTAACAATCTGTTAAAGTCTAACTTGAGATGAATTCCCTTGACGCTGTGTCACGAAAGCCGTTCAGCGCTTTCTCTTTAAGTAACAATGCAACACGCGGAAAAGGAAGTCTTGACGGGAAGTTCACCGGCACGTTCGCCGGTGTCCTCAAAGGCTGTATCGTCTCAGGCCCAATCCCAATCTCCACCCTAAAGCCTGAGCACTGAACACTCACGGACTTTAATGGCGTCAGCCGTGCAGTGCGTGAGGGTTTGAGAACTGCATAAAAATGAGGGATAGGATGCACTATCATGGCATCACACGTTGCCTGGAAACCAGATGGACCATTAAATCTAATAAGTAAAAAAGCCCTCACACACACTTAATGATCTGACAGAGGGACAGCACTGAGCCCTCACCAGGAACGCGCCTCAAAGTCCGTGAGTGTGGAGTTTGGGATTGGGCCTCAGACTATCGCCGATGGGGATCCGAGATTGGGTAAATGCCAAGGGAAGTTTGACCACCATGAGAGTACACTCTATAAATGTCAACCAGAAACGACAACTGATTACATTATGTGATTGTAGGTACTGCAAGACTGGATTTTTGGTTACATTTATGAGCTTTCATCGGCTGGTCCGGTGGTACATAAGTTATGTTCACTGTAAGATTTGAGTGTCTCTGCATCCCTATTTAATTCCCTTTATAAATGGCATTTTACACTAAATAATTGGCAATCTTACGACATTATTCAAGACTTATCTGGATAACTGACCCTTATTTAGCTGAAATTCTACAGCACACTTTAGTGTTTGTTCTCTTAGGAGCATGGAGACCGCTCCAAACGGACTGCATGGGAATGATGAAATTAAACTAAGACAGCGTCTCTGCACTAACGCCTTGAGCTACATGCTAATCTCAGCATGCTTTTGTGAACAATGAGCATTTTAATTTGCCAATACTTAGCAGAAATGATGTTTACCATACTCGCCCTGTTAGTTAAAAGACATTTAAAACCGCGAACCGTCTCATGGCGCGGCGAGAGGAAAAGTTAGACGAGCACCAAAGTCAGCCGGATTCAATGTCCGACAGACTAACCGAGACGTCGTCACTGTCATCCCATGCCGGAGCCATACTGCTAGCATTCATTACCGTGCGCATTAGGTGACTCACACAGACATCTGACCAGAAGAGAAGAAACTCACAGCAGTAACAGTTAAGTGCTTTTCATTTGTAGTTTTCAAGAGGCACTTAACCCAAATATTTCTACCTTGATGTTATCTCAGTTCTCAGGTAAAAAAAAAAAGTCTTCTCTGCTCTTCAGTGAGCGAACATCGGTGGATTAAATGTGCACTCCAACAATTAAGTACTAAATGTTCTTTTTCTATTATATATTTAAAGGGTCTGTGCTGTGTTTATAACATTATAATTTACTCTCTTTTTGGCTTCACTGAATCTATATTCATGAGTAATTATGGATGCGTGCTTTATCCCCAAACTGAAACAAAGACATTTAAACTAATTTGTAGTTGTGTAATATAAGTCCCTTAAAGGATAATTTTTCAACCTAGACCCTATTTTCCCATGTGTTTGTGTGTAAGTGACTAGTGGAGACAACAATGGCAATGAAATCAACCCAGTATTCAGGGAGGGAGCACCGGCCGGCAGCCGTGAATGAGGTACAATGTAACTAAACGGGGCACCGCGCATACGCCAATATACAGCCACTAAAAGCGCTTGTTTTTGCTACTGAAGGCTCAGATCGTTATAATAAGTGTCTGACAACACTATGGCAGCCATGCTGCTTTACCTTATGCTCTCTGTTGTTGTCTGTAACCAAGTCTCGCTCACTGAGAAGTCTCACGCTGAAATCTCACGTGAGACTTCTCTCACTCCTCTCTCCTCCTTCCTGCAACAACTACAGTCCCACGGGAAATTTCAGCGTGAGACTTCTCCGTGAGCGAGTTGCGACTTGACTTGACAAAAAAAATGAATGACTTGAGACTCGACTTGGACTTGCAAGTTAATAACTTGAGACTTGACTCGACTTGAGGCATGATGACTCGGATGACTTGCGTGTGTTCATAAGTTTGAATGTTAGCTGTTAAATATAAAATGATCAAATTCAATGTTGTCAAGTTTCTGTCTAACTATCAAGTATGTACGCAGCGCAAACTGGGAATCATGATTGGACGACTCAAACAGCTATGTGATGGATGACTGGCTGTGAGTGAAACTCCTCGCTATGGCAACACGCAACATCAAAGCCCCCAAATAGAAGCCTCATCAGTCGTACTCCTTACTACTCAATACGGTCTCAGAGCGAACCATCATCATGGCTGCGTCTGTGCCAAGATAATACAGATACAATTAATTGTCAGACTTTTTGAACAGGTTATATAAATTGGCCAATAATGTCATTATTAGACAGGCCACTAACACCTTGTCTTTTCTCTTTATAAAGGCCAAATGCTACAGGTAAGAGTGCTGCATCTTGGGTGGAAAAAAAGGGACTTGACTTGGTACTTAACTTGCCTTAACTAAGGACTCGACTCGACTTGACATAACCTGTGACTTGACTCGCTCAAGAAAAAATGACTCGAGACTTGCTTGGGACTTGGACCAAATGACTTGAGACTTACTTGGGACTTGAGCAAAGATGACTTGATCACAACGCTGCCCAGGACACATGTTAATACCAGGTGTGTTAAGGGCCGAAGATACAAGTGGCCATAGTCTACGTAATACAAAAGCACGATCATTGTAGCAAAGTCAGAGCAGGACATTCTCATGTTGTTTTAGTCGATAATAAAGTGCGCCACATGTGAGCACAAGAGGTGTGCAAAGTATGTAATAAACACTGTGCGGTCGCTCCATCTCATACTGTGTCAATGAATTAAAAATAATTGAAACCACCTATAAACGTCTCAAAGCTGCAGAGGGATGGCATTGTAGCCCGTTAATATACTTGTAAATAAGTCCTGCCAATTCATCCACAGACACATGCAGAACTCTAGTTGGCAAAATGTCACAATTTTCTTGAATACATTGAAGCGACCCGTTGCATTAAAAAAGGAGTTTTGCACTCAGCTTAGTTAAAAAGTTGATCTTATATGGACGTGTTACTATCTCATGCCTCATCCTTAAACACATATTGAAAACACAGAAGAAGAAACGTGAGACTGAAAAACAGTTTGGTGAAATGGAAAAGTTCTGAAACGTAATGAGGTCGCGTTAGTCGTGTGCAGGACACTGATAATGTGTTGAACTTCAGGTGGTCTGATGTTGTTTAGCTAAAAGCCTAAATCACAATAGTCTAATGTGAGCCTGTGAGCGTGCGGAGGCAACCAAAGCGACAGCCGCGGTCTTTCTAAAGATTACCACGGACATTACATTTCATCCGTGTTATTCAAGCTTTTTGTCAGAGCTTAGAGTGGACCCACATGCCTGTTCATATTAATACACTTAATGTGTGAAAGCATCATCTTTGTGATGCCGGAGCGTACCCGGGCCCGACAACATCACTCACTCGTTTACTCATTTGTTCAGCTAACTAAGTAAAGGCCACCTTAGGGAGAACATCATATTAAAATGGCTTCATCAGCATGCTCGCAAATGATCACTGCACAAAACATCTCGGCTCGGCAAACAAACGTGTGGCTTTAATGATTTCCCATAAAGCCATTTGTGTACTTTTAAAAGGGCCGGAGTCACACTCGACCTGTTTCATCTGCTATTGACGAAGAGAGGTAAAGAGGGAATGGTCACAGTGCTCTAGTTATTACTTATTTATCTTTACTTCAGTGCACCCATCAATACGACGCCCGCTCTGTGTTTATTGTTACAGATTTTCATTCTCTCTCATTAGTATGACGTCTTTGCTGGGAGATTGTGTTGCTGCGACTCTCTGCTATGAAGCGTTATGAGTGAGGACCCCATGTGAGCAGATATACGGAGGCTTGTTTTCATCTTTACTGTTACGTTATGTTGCATACAGCGATTTTAATCATTGTGAATGTAGATTCCATTTATTCCAATGTTCTCATTTTCTCAGGTTGTCTGGAGCTTGACTTTGTTACTTGACCGTTTCAAAGCCTGTCAACGTTACACAATGACTTTAGCATTCTGGCACCCCTTTTTAATACCAATATACTATTAGAAATGCTCTATCAATCTAAAAAAGATTCTATCATTTTAGGTTTGTCACTAGAGATAGACCGATATGTTTTTTTCAGGGCCGATACCAATACCGATTATTAGTAGTCAAGGAGGCCGATAACCGATATTTGAAGCCGATATTCATTTGCAGTAAAAGTGAAAATATTGGCAAAATTTTGAATAATACAAACTCCAACACTTAACTTTGTTTAAATGCCTTTAAGCATATGCATCAGAGCCAAAATAACCCAGTTTTAAATTGATCTCTTATCAGCCGTCGGATAAAATCAAATTAAAAAATTTTTTTAAAAAAGGCCGATGCCGATATGCGTCAAAATAGCGAATATCGGCGGTGATAATCGACCCGGCCGATAATCGACCCGGCCGATAATCGGTCTATCCCTATTTGTTACTCTATGTCCTCTTTGCTCTTTTATGTACCTTCCATACCGACTAGATATTAATCATCTCAGAAGAAATCATGACTGTAGGACTGTAACGTGCTCTCAATAAAAAGGAATCAAAAACTGTTCCTATATTTTAAAACATGTAAAAATAAACTATTTTAGAATAAATGTCATAAGATGCACTGCTGTTGACGTTGGATTGACAGCGTCAGAAGCCACTTCCCTACACTGAAAGTCAGTTATATATTCTAAAGGCTGCACATATAGTTTATGCACAATTCTGTTTTGATTAAAGTTTATAGATAAAAGTTACCAGTTTAGGGCCCGATCAGACAGGACGCGTTTTAGCAGCTGGGGGCTTTTTTGTCCTTGTTTTCAATGAGAGGCTTTCTGCGCGCTGCTTTTGCTTTGCAGAGCGCCTCGCTTTTTTCCGCTCTGTGCGCCTCACGTTTTTGAGGAAACGCTCCGAGCGCCTCGAGTTGAAAAAACTTCAACTCAAAGCAGAAAAGCGCCCGACGTCATGGCTGTTTTTTCTCATTGTCCAATCGGATGAAAGGAGAGGCGGGCCTTCTGTCAGTTTACAATGTAACGGTTAGGTTAATGACAGCTAATGATTCGGTGGTTGCCTTAGCAACAGTAGGAAAAAAAAAGCCGCCCCCAGCTGCTAAATAGCGCTCTGTCTGATCGGGTGTTTACTTCCACAAAAAAGGCAGTGCGTTGCGCCTCACGTTTTACAGCCTGCAAAGGGCGTCCTGTCTGATCGGGCCCTTAGACTGTTGAGTTACATTATGCGATATATACTGTGGAAAGCAGCGCTTCACTCAAATCCAAGTATAATCATCATTTAGCCATTAGTGGAAACTTTATTGTAAAAGTTTAACTGTATGCTACTTTGTTTTATGCAGTTTGGCCAGAACAGCATAACCACATAAAGCTTTCTGAGTTTCGCCGGGTGCTGGTCTTTTGTTGTTGAGTCTGTTTTTTTTTTAAACCAAATTTTAAAACATTACATTGCATCAATGACATTATTACAAATTCATGTTTTTCTCTTTTGAACAGTAAGTCTCCTCTGTCCCCCCTCCCAGCAATTCCCTCCCTACTCAAAGGAACAGGCATGAAAAAAGAACAAAATTAATGATAAAAAACAGATTGATTATAAGAAAATAAATAAAAAGAGAAAAAGAAAAATGAAAAAAGCACCCCTTAAGGTCACTACCGCTGTTACAGTTCACACAGTTAACCTACACACAGCGCCAGGACTGTCCACAGCTCACTACCAATAACATTTTTCAGCTGAGCCACGGGCAGCAAATTTAATCTTTTCTAATTTCAGAAAGGACATAAAGTCCCGCAGCCAGGAAGTGTTTGAGGGAGGAGAATATGTCGACGTGCAATTAAGGAGGCAAAAGAGATAATACTACATTGTTTAGCAGTCATTTTAACACCCTCCTCGGGGATGCCAAAGACAGCAATCTGAGGTGAAGGGACCAGGGGTTAGTTCCAACACCTGGGATATGAAATTTAAAAAAAAAGATCTCCAGTATTCCCCGAGACTCGGACATGACCAGAACATGCGCTTCAAGTCTGCTGGTGCCTAAGAGCATGTGTCACAGATGTATTTATCAGACCAATGTGTCATCCTGTTGTTGACTCGAGAGAGTGAAGGGCAACTGAGATTGTTTATGTTGCGTTACAACACGTTCACATTAAGGCAATACTAAATGATGAATGTAAAAAGCTTTACAAAGTCATCGTTAAAGGGTCGTATCTTTTGAATGGATATTCTCATATTTTCGTGGGTGTCGCATGTTTGGGTGTTTATTGTTCACAGTGAAAAAGCGAAAACTGCATAATTCTGTGTTTTACCAGAATCACATGTTTAAAAAGGAAGCCTCTGAAACGGGCCGCTCAGAACAGCTGCAGGTTTCTACGTAGAACTCTTTACCGTCATTCAGGCTGCCTTCTCTTGTAGTCAAGTCGTTGATTCAACTTACCATTCAGGCACCTCCTGGCGATTCTGGCTCATACATATCAGGCCGAATAACCGATCCTAGAGCAGCCATGTTTTCTACAACAACTTTTGGAGTTGCAGTGCAGCGCGGCCGCTCCCCCACGTGTGGGAGGGGCTACGCGGTCACTCCAAATACCGTCAGCCAATCGTGGCTAAGGTCTGACCTTTGAATGGGAAAACGGCTTGGAAGGAAGGAGAGGCTCCGAAAAAGAATTACATTAAAGTATGTGTACATTTTTAAAAGGAAACAAATTCAAAAACATATTAGAATAAAAGAAAATTGATTTCATTGATATGTCCCCTTTAAAATAAGAAAATAATACGTTTCATAAACTGAGGCAGAGTGAGGAGAACATTAAGGACAGATGTCGGTTGGTTCATTTCAGCATTCGTCTCAGCTTATAAACCTGCAGAGACCTGCACATGTTTCTGTTGCGGCAGAGGCAATCTCTGATGTTTTTGAGTGCTTTTCTTTGTTATCTCTGTTATTGGATGATATATCTGAGCGGCGATATAGACTGGTGTCATGGAGTGGAGGTCAATAAACAAACACTGTGTTCACAGATTTGTGGTGGGCGTCGGAGACAAAAGGATCATGTGGAGTTTATTCGCCCCTTACCTTCTTTCAGCTTACACACACAGTTTTTTTAAAATAGTTTTATAATGATGGCCGGAGGAAAATAAACGTTTGTTCTCCACAACTTTATTCCAGCAAACACTAATTCTCTCCCTCTTCACATCTACTATCTGAATGAATACGCTCGGTGCCGTGTTCCTTTACCAAGTGGCTTTTATTGATACAGGGCCTGACCCGTGATGACCCTCGTCCCTACAAGCGCAGATCAACTCATACAAATGACATCATACCCACATCTTCCATCTCCTGGCAACCAATGAATTGACTGATGGCCAAAATCAAGCTAATAAGATCGAACTTTATATCCTGAAGAAAAATCTAGTGACGTTATTTATCTGTCTGCTTTCTCTGTGTAGGCTGCACCAAGATCCCAAAGGCTTCATCACTTCGATTCTCCGCCTGTTGACCCTTGCTGTGAATCATCTCTTCGACCTGCTGGGCCCCCTGTTTGTCCCCGCTGTGCCTGGCTGTGCTGAGCGATGAAGATCCCTCTGTGGTACCTGGTGGTGCTGCTGGCATGCCTCATCACCACTGGACGCAGCGACTGCCAGGGGGAGTGCGTGGCCTGTGGTCTGCTCATGCAGCAGCAGCAGCAGCTGCAGCAAGCCTTCAACACCATGGTGAGCATGTGTGCGTGTGTGTGTCCGTCAGAGTCACGGTTGATAAGAGCATCCATTAATGCTTATTGTGTGTCAGTGTGGGTGCAGCTGCCCAGAGCCTTCAACACCCGGATAGAGGCGTGTGTGAGAATATTCTTTTTGTCGAGCACAATAACAGCTTCTGGAAATGCATTATGTGCAGCTTAATCGAGTTGTGTGCCTGTTCATATGGGAGGTAAGGCAATGTGATCATTGGTTGTTGCAAGTACTTGTTTAAACCCAATCCACTTTTTTCTAAACTTAGCAGCCGATCAGACAGAGTGCGTTTTGCAGGCTGTAAAACGCACTCTGTCTGATTGGACAGTTAAAAATGAGCAGCTCGCTGCGCCTTTTTTTCTACTGTCGCTAAGGCAACCATCGAATCGTTAGCTGTCATTACCCTAACCGTTATTTTGTAAACTGACAGAAGGCCCGCCTCTCCATTCATCCGATTGGAAATGCCAATGACGTCGGGCGCTTTTCTGTTGTGAGTTTTTTCAACTCGAGGCGCTCGGAGCGTTTTCTCAAAAACACGAGGTGCACAGAGCGGAAAAACGCAAGCGCTCTGCAACGCACAAAAAACACGTCCCTCTCATTGAAAACAATGACAAAAAAGCCAGCTGCTAAAACATGCTCTGTCTGGTCAGGGCCTTAACCGGGTAGACTTGGTGCTAAACCAAAGAGTGACAGTTTCACAAAGTTAACCTGTTGTTAGAAAAGCTCTCTACTTCCCCCAACATATCATTTTCTTTGGCACTGTGTCACTGGTGCCTGCACAAAGAGAGCGACCTCCTGCAAAGCAACGTAAAGAAGAATCTTTAATCTGAAGGCATTTACGTGAAATAGAAAACAACAATTCCAAGCACATATAAAGCTAAATTCACTTGACGTTTTTTGTAAGCTAGCATTAGCAGGATAGTTTGCAAGTTAGTATTTACGTTACATAGATTGAGATCACTTGGCAAATTCCCACTGGTCAAAAAATTTGTTTACACCTGCTAACATCCGGCTTTTTTGCTTAACGAGAAAGGCTACAATCGGCATTCAGACCCGGCTCAAATTACTCTGCAGTAGACCCGGGTAATTATTTCCTCGGCTCCGATCGGCATTGATGGGAACACCAAACCCGTGTCGACACGCTAATCTCCACCCCCTCTCCGGCGCGATGCTATGCTCCGTCTGTAACTTCTGTGACTGTGTAACATTGTTCCAAATTTGATAAACAGACTAGGGATCGACCGGGCCGATTATTGGCGCCGATATTCGGCATTTTGACGCATATCGGCATCTGTTTTTTTGTTTGTTTTTTTTATCCGACGGCTGATAAGAGTGCAGAGTGCTCACACACATGGCGCAGAGGAGAAAAAGTTCATTTCTTTGCAAATTTTATTTAACTTTGTTTTATTTACTTAATAAAACTTCAGGAAGTTATTTATTTATTTATTTAAATTTTCAGTTAACTTTATAAGAGATGCTGCTGACCCTGGGAACTCCCTGCGCTTTTTGTTTGTTTGTGTAATAAACATATGCTTAAAGGCATTTAAACAAAGTTAAGTGTTGGAGTTTGTATTATTCAAAATTTTGCCGCTAATATTTTCACTTTTACTGCAAATGAATATCGGCTCCAAATATCGGTTATCGGCCTCCTTGACTACTAATAATCGGTATCGGTATCGGCCCTGAAAAAACCATATCGGTCTATCTCTAAAACAGACTGAATGAGTAATAGATACAATAAAGACCTTACCACCGTAACATCTTCACTGTTTACTAACTCTGTTTCTGGTGCGTTTGTGACGTCAGACGGTGACGCATCAGAAAAGAGACCGACAGGAGGATACTGGGAAAACAATCAGCATTTATTACTTCCCGGGTCTGAAAAACCCGTGCCAACACGCTAAATTTAGGTGGGAAAGGGGCATGAGACTCACATGTCCTTCATTTGACCGCTCATATATTCATCATAGCTTGTTTTAGTGATTGAAAAATGTTAACAGGTTTATTATTGCAGTTCCTTTGTGGGTAAAGAAGAGTAAAAGAGTGAAAATGTTAGAGACTTTTCTCCTTCGTGTTCGTGTCGTACTGGAGGGGGATTATTTGCAGAAGTTAGTATCTTCAGCATCCGCGCTGAGCTTCGTGACCAACATGAAGATTTCCAGTCTCTGCACTGAGAGGATGCGATTGCTCTCCAAACTCCAAACTCAAACTTCAGTTCAGCACACAATCTCATTTCCAAACAGTGCGAGACACGACGGCGGGTAAAAATAGTCCGTGGGCGTCCGTGAATAGCTGTAGGACGGCTAATTTAGCTGATAATGATGCAGAGAAAGACAGCTGGGACCTTTTGGGGAGTTGTAATAGAACTCTGTAATTGACTGCTGCTCAGTATCATCAGCCGGGGCTTACATCGGTGACTGACACATTTTATCAGCTCCTCATTGTGTTAGCGGCTTTCCCATTGAGCCACAGATGGAATCCACTGAGCAATTCCATTGTTTCCCGCTCCGGAGCGAAAGAGTGTGTGCAAGCTGCAGGTGTTTGTTATTTATCAGCGCGCACACCTTCACTCTCATTCATAAGCACACTCGTACAGACACACACATCAGACATGTTATAGCATCATCCCTTCCACTGACTACATGAAGTCACATTCAGGTAAATGCCAGCTTGTGAGCTAATTATCTGTGCTACAGTTAATATTTAGCGGCCTCTGTATATTTTCCTTTGTATATATGAATATAAGGATTCGTCGGCTGTGGCTCAGTGGTAGAGTCGGTTGTCCTTTGGGCACTTTACGTAGCAGCCTCTGCCATCAGTGTGTGAATGGATGAATGCGACATGTAGTGTAAAAGCCGCTTTGAGTGGTCGCTAGAAAAGCGCAATATAAGTACAGTCCCTTTACCATTGTTGTACCTCCTGTAGGGGCATTACCCAGCTCTGCCTGGTATAAAACACACACCATACTGACTTGAAAAAACCTCATGCATCATCAAGCATCTTACACCGGATTTTAATTAGTTTAATCCAACTGTATTGTCATTTCACACAGTACGTTTCAGCATAATGAAATAGAGTTAACCACAGAGTGCAAACAGCCATGCGAACAAAAGAGCTACAGAGCTGTGAAGGTGAGAAGAGATGTAAATGATATCCAAATTAAAAGCAGTGTCGATGCACAGTCTGAACACAACCTCACACATACAGTAGAATTGGTCGGGTTATTTCTAGGACCCCACAAATGCTCACCAGCCCGAGCGTTTCTGTGGTCCTACTTAATATTAAACCACCTTAAGCCCGGGTTTTAGAGGGATTTGTAGTTGGGCTGGAGGAGTTAAAGCACAGCTTTTGAGCCACTGTAGCTTTTCCCCTTTACCATAACAGTCCAAACCATCTCAAATGCAAATCCTCGATTCTTTTATTGCAGTGAGTGAAAAGAATGTAAAGACAGTTTAAGAGCAGCACCACGGGTATCTACATGTTGCTGCATTAACACAGAAATCCTAAAATCAGCCAACAACGTGTACTTATTGAAGGTGTCAGTTTCAAGGGTTTGTTTTATGTGACATGCTCTTCTGCACTCGTCCTGTTGGGGTTTTCAAAGTAGGCCGACGCATGAAGACGGGGGACGGCGTAAACACCAGCTATGAAAAATGAATCTGTGTTTGTAGTACTAAATCTTTATCAGACCACATGTTAGTAATTCATGATCCTAAATAGTTAGCTCTTTTTGACTGTGTTTTATGTCAGTGATATATATATCAGTGACACCTCGCACCGCGTTTTGATACAACTCAGAGCTTTTGGTCAGGATTAGGGATGCGCGATATTATTGGTACGTTATGTCATTTTTCTGCCGATATTTTCCTCCGATAAAACGCTTTAATTATGCCTACATGCTGACGAGTCCCTAAAAATTAAAGAAAATGTTGCATACAAATAAATTTGGCATTTTGTACATGACCTCAGTTTAAGTAGTTTCTTGTTTTGCCCAGTGAATGTGTACATTTTAAAAAACACTGTATTTTGTTATTTCTGCATCTGCCAGTGGGCCAGGTCTCCCCAGGTCTCCCCAGTTCAACTACTGGGGAGACCTGATGCTCTCTAAAATTAGGTATCATTATATATAATATATCGGTTAGGGATGCACGATATTAGATTTTTTGCTGATATCCAATATGCCGATATTTTACAACGCATTTAGCCGATTACCGATACTGATATTTTTTTCCTGCACACCTAATTGCAGAGATCATCAACTCTCTTCTGTATTGGAATTAGCGTACAGTATAATGGTGACACTCTTATCACATTTGTAACAACGGTCGGGGTGACGGGTCTTGAGATGGTTAATCAAGTTTGTAGTGTTGACAGACTTTGCCTTGGCTCCTCCTCGCATCACCGAAGCTGAGCAGTCATTGCAAATAGCAGTTTTGCTATCTATTTCGGACACTTTGAAAAACTTCCACACCACCGACATTTTGGCTTCTAACTCTCTCATGCTGCAGGTAGACACACGTGACGTCATCACGCTGCGCCGCGCAGGTCTTCTTCGCACCAGGGACATTGCGCCGAGGTCGGGCATTTAATCAAGTCTGCAGCAGCCCATTATTTTATCGGTTAATTATATCGGCGGATATCGGCATGTTGGTCGATATCCGATAGTTCATTTTTAAGCCGATATTGGCCGATACCGATAACGTGCCGATAATATCGTGCATCCCTAATATCGGTATTGAAATCGGCAAAAAGGGTTGGAAAATATTGGCATATCGGATAACGGCAAAAAATCCAATATGGTGCGTCCCTTGTCAGGATGATGTCTTAAGAGGTGCGAGACTACGCACTGCACTTGAAGGACATTCACTTTCTGTTCCTGGAATGATAGTTGTACTTTGACTTCTGGTTTTCATTCACTCTTGAACGCACAGATTACGGGAAATGACTGGATTACGCTTCACATTGATTGTATATATGATTGCATGTTAAGAGTAAAGTTGTAGGATTGACTGAAAGATCCACAGCCGGAGTTGAACCACGATGTTGTCCCGTTTGAACTCGATCACTATATTTAAGTGCAGACCTAATAAACTAATAACCCAAACCCTTTGAAGCTGTGGTGGTATCTCAAAACCTTTTTATCCTCTGTTATCCAAATACACGACTGTGTGCGTGCACGCGCAAACATACACACATCTGCTCCCACTCATAAACTCCTTTAGATTGCTCCATTGATCTGACGTGGAGAATCCCCTGGTGTGCTCATTTCATTTACGATGGATAATTAATTTCCGTTGATAGATTCACAGCGGAACTCCCTCTTCTCTCGTTCCTTTGATGTGGGCAGGTTTTCCGATAACAATGCAATTTATCTCATTTGAGCGGGATTTGACGAGTAAATGGGATCTGCTTCTTACCTCAAACTGAAATTGAACTCAGAGGGCTTATGAGTTTTAAAAGGGGGGGAAGAAAAGATTTGATGCATATGTCTCTTTGGCCTGTCAGCTGTAGCTTTATTCTCATATGAAAAGGAAAACTGATGCACAGTTTTCTACATTGAAGGGTAAAAAGGGTCAATTCAGGCTTATTTTGAGGGAGATTAGCTTTTAAATATAAGGCCAAAATGATTTAAAGTAAAACTAAGTGACACAGTGAGGGAAATGAAAAACGATACACACCTCACAGATTAAACAAACTGACGTTATATATCAAGAACGCAATATGATTGTCTTCATACGGTGTGTCCTTGATGGTATGGGACATAACTGTCAGGTGTGATAACAAGAGAAGATGGGAAGGTCATTAAAACTGCACAGAGTCAGTGATTCAGCACGGACACATAGTTTATTTTATATTAAAAGTTCAATTTGAAAACACCACATAAATCATTTTCTCTCAAAATATCATTACCTGAAGTTGAAGAGCCAGTCTGCAAAAACATAATTTTGTCAGCAAAGGACGTAATTTACCTGCTGTCCTTCAAACTGATTTGTAATTTGTTCCAATTTTGTGCTGTCAATCACTTTAGAGAAGTAGATGTCAAATTTGTGAAATGATGGACGTCTAGAGTTTATTAGCACATAACTTTTCATATATGCTGAACATAGCAGGAAAAGGACCAGCACCCAAGAGCCATCAAAGTCAGGAGGCAGGTCTGATCGCACAGCAAAGTAGTGACGCTTTCTCGATATATAAACATGATCAGGTATTAATACGTTACTTTTTGCATGTAGACCTACGCTGTGTGCTGTTTCCTAGTTTTAAAAGAGCCTTTAACCTCACCTGTCCCCACTTGTTGACTAATGCATGCCTTGACTGCCTTGACTAATCAAAGATAAGGCAAGCGATAATCGACTTCCGGTCAAGACTTCCTTCTCCGCGTGCTGCATTGTTACAGAAAGAGAAACCGTTTTCTTGTGCTTTACCTGTTATTAACGGTTCTTACCTTTGCCGATTTTTCAACATCACGATGCAGATTTGTAAGAAGTAAAAATTAAAGCTTTGTCAGGTCTGTCCTCAAGAGGAGAAGAAAACGTTTAAAATGCTTGTTTGTTCAACGGAGGTCGGAGCGATCTGATGCATTCAAGGAAGTCGGGAAATCTGAGCGCTGAGCGGCTTTCGTGACACAGCGTCAAGGGAATTCATTCATTCATTCAAGTTAAATTTTAGATCTAGAACGGAGTGTTAGCTGTTGTCATGCAGATGTCTGTTTATAGAGATTAATAAGAGGCTAAATCGTCGTCAGATGACGCTGATGGCAGCCGGGATGGTGCTTTTGCTGTCTTCACGGACTGTTTTTCCTGCATACGCCGCGGCCTGCTGATACGTGATTGGTCAATATTACTCTGACTACGAGCGTAGTTCAAACGGAAACCAGAACACTTGCCTTCCTGGAAATCCACGTCCCTGCCTACAGATTCTACATTTCTATGTAGAATCTGTAAATGGAGATTAAGGATAAGATGACATGCACCAACAGAAAGTTATTCTTTTTCTCTTGGTTATTGGTTTCACCTCTCATATGTAAACCACTTCAAGGAACAAAGACCTTATAAACCCAATGTATGCTACCCAGCAACAGCAGATTGAGCCACTACTACTGAACGTAGTGGAGCATTTAGCCGTAAAAGAGACAACAATACATTTCAAGAATAAATGAGGACAACAGTGAAGCGTAAAGTTGCTCTGTTTCTGCTGGATATTTTAGTTGCTGCCTGTTCAGTGCTTGGTTTTTGGTTTTGCCATAGTGTTAAATCAGGTATTGAGAGTGGAACTTCAGAGATCACGTCTATATTTTTAATGTCATGTTTGAACCTTGCACGTGAACCATTTTGGTCCTCTGTCATGGATTTATAATACTACGGTATCCAAAATGATATAGCAAGTGAGGCATCTCAAGCCCTGTCTACCGTGAGTTGTCATTGTTGACATGCATACCGTGTGCTTCCATAGGCCTTTATTTTTTTAATGTGTTTTATTGTGTTGCCATAATGAAAAACCAGTATGCCTAGCAGTCAAATTAAAGAGCAGGTAAATCAATGTTTAAGGTCTTCAATAGCTTCTCAGGTGTTAAACCTGGCTGCCACTTTAAACCGTCCACATGCGCCATGTCTATAAAATTGTTTCAGCTACACACAAAGTAAACAGAAATGAAATTTGGATGATTCTTTTGACTCATAAGTTACACTACCTTAACACATTGCTCTTTCTTGTCCCTCTGCAGGTGTGTTTGCTGGAGTGTGAGGGTCATGTCTCCTCTTCATTTACATGGAAGTTGTGTAAACAGGCCGTGAAGCTATCGCAGCATCCTACAATTTCTGAGGGAGGCACTCTGTTTAAGAGAACAGGAGGGGAGCTGGAGCTGACCTCTCTTGACCTGAACTCAGACAGGGAGCTGCTGCAATCTGCAGCCGCAGAGCGCTTCCAGGAGGGGGATCAGGATGAGACACCCTTTGAGCAGCGCAGTGTCCAGTATGACTCATCACTGCTGGAATCCTCTGAGGAGGGGGAGGGCCTGCAGGGTCTGGATCTCAGTCTGGCCGACGAAGAAAGGAATCAGAGGGAGGAGAGGAACGTGGAGAATGACAGCCTGCTAGAAGGGGGCGAGGACGACGGCTCAGAGGCCATCACCTTATCTAAACGCTTTGGCGGCTTTCAGAGGGGCCGCCATGGATACAGGAAGCTTATTGGCTCACCCATGAGGCCCCTACAAAAGCGCTATGGTGGGTTCATAGGGGTCCGGAAATCTGCCCGCAAATGGAACAATCAGAAACGGGTGAACCAGCTGCTCAGGCAGTACCTGGGCATGAGGAGCAGCCGCAGCGGCAGGTTCAACAACATCCCTGTAACTCGGGTTTGGAGGCAAAACAAACTGTAATGTAATTTTCCTTCCCCTGGTTACCTCAACGAATCATGTTTTCAACAGCTCACCCCAATTTGAATTCACAATTGTCATCATAACAACAGACTGCCACCTTATTGCACCGCTCTTTGTGTCTCTAAGTAACAAGGAATGTTTTGACCGTGATGTCCTTCCTATTAAGCATATTTTCATGCCATTCTGTGAAATAAAAGAATTAGAGAAGTGCAATTGAATATATTTTTGTGTGTTGGTATAATAAAAGGGGCCAAATGAGATTGGAAACTGGTTCACTGCGAGCTTTTCATCAGTGGTGACACCTTAAGGTTTGACTTTCCTGCATGTGTGGATCGGACTGAGTTTGTCTTCAGCAGCTTTTTGCACTCTGTAGTTTGTTATGAGAGCTGTTACTAATGGGGACTCCCTAAAAACACGGTATTTTTTGCTTTAACTCCAAGATTAAACCTTTAGGAGACCTCACGCCTTATTGTAACTCCAAACAGATGATTTTTTATTTCTTTGTGATCATTGATTTACAAAGATACACTTAGATTCTAGCTCATTGTACTGCTGGCACGGCTACAACCGCGACTAGGCTTCCCTGCAGATTCTCTAATGACTTCTGACTGTTGACAAAGTCTCAAATTGACCACCATGTCATACTGGAAAATAAGAGTGCTAAAATATATTGATATTTAGATAGACTAACTTAGGTCCAACAACAAAAATACATTCAGATTACTGATATCAATGTAGTATCTTGCACCAGTCGATGCCCGGCTCAAAAGAGCTTACAGGGCAGTTAGCTTCCATGTACATACATGAGGTTGCGATTCACTTTAAATTTGTTGACAAACTGCTGAAGTTGGGGTTGTAGCATTAAACCCATGTTATCAATAGACTCGGGTAACTTCATTCTTTATAGCCCCAAGGGGCAAACGTTACCAAGCGCTCCCACGTGAGGCTTGTTTCAAAGGAAACCTGTTAACGTAAAGTTGGCTTGGTAACAGTTAGCGCTGAGACGGCTGACGGTCACGGGGAGCTCGCCGACGCGTGCACTGTTACGTCCTGCAAAGCCACGCCCATCCGGGTGAAATACCGTGTGTTTAGGAGTCCCGTTTCTAATGCCCAGCTCTCATTAATGGACTTTTGGTTTTCTATATAACTATCCCCTTTTGAAATTACATTTTGTAGATTAAGGACAAATGTTTGCCTTCAGTCGGACCACGTCCGAGCAGAATCACATAGTAGAATCAAATATTCTAAGTGGAACCGCATTGTGCTTTCAATATGCTTCAGTCAGATGTAAATGTTGATGGAAGAAAGAGTTCTGAAGCGCGATTTGTTCATGACTTGAATAAGAATACAATTTTCTGCTTTAGGGAGTTAATTCATTAAAGAAAAATATTTTTTGGACTTTCAAACCCACCAAAAACTTTCTAACTCCCAAAAAAAAGCCTTTTTCATATTGCTTTATTTTAAGTAGTGACAAAAATAATGTCCCTTACTCTTCCATTGTATTCTAACCTTAGCTATAAGTCGGCATTATCAATGTTAACCTTGCAAGTGATGATTTCCTCTTACAGGAATGAGCAGCAAGATGGCAGGCTCTCCTGGGCTTCAAGCAGTGGAACAATACTGTCCTCTAGTGTTAAACATGGGTCCCTTGAAGACTGACTTAGGATCCACTTTTCTGTAATTCTTTGGATTGAAGCCACTTTTATGTAATAACAGTAAAATTTAAAATTAAAATAATATGACAAACATACAAATGGGGGGGCTTTTTAGTAAATCAAAGTACTCTACAGGGTTAACTTCTCTGAATTCTTCCATTGACAAGGAATCTGCAACACCCTCCTTCCTATATTACAAGTAGAATTATAATTTGTTTTATTTATATTTATTTATACATTTACAACAACAACTACCCCCTTTCCTACTGAAATAATTCATATCCCTAACTTATCCTGTTTTATAGAAAACAATCATCTTTGTTAATTTTTGCTAAGGTGTATTTTAGGAACAAGGACAAACTAATCCCCCGGTCGATTCTCAAACATGACTCCACCCAGGGGTTTTCCAGAGCTGTCTCACATTGGTGCATCTGTACTTAAGTGCATGTGGCTGGAAACTGGCGGGTCCTCTGGGTGGGTATCGCACAGGAAGAAGGGAAAGTAGGTCTTAACAGCAGCAGCTGCCACCTAAGAAACACCATCTTAATGTACCAACCTGGAGCAGAGGGACTAAATGAACTGTGCATGTCAACTGTGGTCATTTTTATTCAGAATATGTTTCTGCTGAGGTAAAAAAAGAGAAATATGTTAATTCATTTTGCCAAGATCAAGATATTTTTCTCCGCTAGCAGGCAACATCTATTCCTTTGCTTCTTAACAGTGTTGGTGTGTTTACTGTTTGGTTACAAGATGTAAAACTGTATGGATATGAGTGTGGGGGGGTGATTGCAGAGAATGCGAGTGTGGCTGTGCACGTGCATGTGTGTTTCCCCGTGAGTCCAACACAAAAATATGGGATTTGTGAATACAGTGTACATTTAAGACCTCATTTCTGACATTCTACCACTGTTCTGAGTCTTCATACAAAGTGTGTATAGAGAAAACTACAATAAAATAGTTTGCTATTTCTTTCGTGGACTGTCATGCAGAAGAAAAAGAACCAAAAACATTTCAAATTCTCAGTGCTTTTTAATTTGTGTTCGACAATATATTTCCTCTTTTTTATTGCTATTACAAACTCATTCCTCTAATGCTAGTCCCATTGCCATGATTCCACAGCTTCATTAACACTGGTTGTATGTCAACACATGGGCAGGAAGGATATAGGATTTTGGTTGAGTCAAACCAAATGTAGCTTATTCTTGTGAGTTTATATTCCAACAAAGTGCCAAAAAACATGAAATTTCCCAAAAATAATCGGCCCAATACAAGGGCGGAACAAAACAATAAAAAAAGGTATAAAATACTTGTACGTAACTCAAAGCACACAATATCATGTACATCATAATCACTGTGTAACCACTGGAAGAGAGGGTTGGAATAAAGAAAACAGCCAAGTAGCAGTCTACTAAAACAGTGGAGCTAAAGGAGCAGTAATATGACCTTTGGATAGTGTAGGAGTATTGTAGGCTTAGCACATCACATGGTCAAAGTCAGTCAACAGTTAGCACCATCGCAGACTTCAGTTTTTAGGATCACGTTACAAAGATACAGAAAACTCCGTTTGCATTTCTTTAGGAAAGAAACAAAACAGGCTGGAAGTAAAAACACATGTAGTAAGAGAACAGTTGTTTTTCTTGATGGCTCTCGGGCCCTGATTTTATATCACCTCTGTGATAAGAGTCTCACTCATTCATCCATCCACAGCTACGGCTCTCACGCTCTCTTTCCATCACACAGCTGTTTAGTCGGGGAAGCGCTGGCAGGCTTTTTTCCAGCGGCAGGCAGTGCACCACTGATCCTTGCGCTCTACTCCGTACACCTTCCGGCACTTTTTGGCCTCTCCGCGACCTTTCCTGCGCGTTTCAAGACAAAAAAATCATGTGGATGAGAAGCCAGAGGATGGGAGAGACGGTTCACAGACGAGAATCAAACTAGAAAACAGCCATGTGTACTTCACTCTTCTACACATTCTTACACACAATCTACAGCAAAAATGACGACAGTTAACAGGTCAAAGTATACAGCAGCATCGGCTTAGGACTTCAAACCAGGTAAAGGTACTGTTGTTGTTACCCCCAAACTTACTGAAAGGTCTTTGCTTCAGAAATGAAATCATAGTCAATTACTCAATTGTAGACTTTTTAATGGTTCATCAGACAAAATGATTTATTGGTAAAATTTAAACATAATTGACGGGTTAATCAATAATGAAATGGTTCATTTTAAAGTAATAATCAAGAAGATTTCCATGTAAATAAATGTCTGTTAAGTCAGTATCTATCGCTGAATGAGGTGACACAATGGTGACTGAGCCTATGGCCCACTGATGAAAGCAGTGATGTAAAGCCGCCCCAGTCTGTTCAGCCCTGCTGGCCCTCTGTCACGCCTCTGTCACTTCCTCTGATGTCGGCTCAGAGGCGGAGCAACTTCGCCCCACCATCCCGCCTCCGTGCGTTCTACATAGAAGACGTAACGTAACAGAGGCGTAATAATGCCTTGAACTGGCAGTGTAAAAAGTCACTCAGTCAGTCATATGCAGACCACGTGTAGGGCTGACCCCGACGATCAGCCAAAAATAAATGAAAATACAAAGAAAAAGAAACAAATTCGACGCTCAGATGAAGGCAAACAGTCTAAAAAGGAAAGCGACCGTCAGCGAGGAAAATCAAGAGTTACAACCGGAGCCGACCGTGGACGTCACACATGCATCTGGATATCTGGGAAGTGTGCTTCAGCAATTACCGTTTATCGCCACAAGGTGCCACCAAAGAGAGCGAAACTGAAATCTTCGAGATTACAACTTTAAAATAGAGACTTTAATTGGTAAACAACTTAATTTAGGATTCTCTTCTTCCTGGAGGTGTCAAATGTCTTTACAAGAGTAGTGTCACAGAACCATCTGCCTTTTTTTAGTTTAGATTTTCAGTTTTGAAAACTCATTCCCATCAGCCTCAGCTTTACTTTGTGTTTACTGCTAATTAGCAAATGTTACATAACGCAACATAGCCAAAAACATGTTGGCATTAGGCTCTGAGCCCCTAGCATGGTTGTAGACTCTTGGTTTAATGGTAGGTCATTAACGATAAATGTCTATGTTTGTTACACAGGAGCAAACAAAGGTAGGCAATGTCTCACCTGAAGGAGCAGTGAGTGCGGGAGGGCGACACACTCAGAGGCTGCAGCCTGTTCTGTTGGAGCCACTGTTCCCCGACACTGACCGACCGGCAGCGAGGTTTCACCATCTGAAGAGACACAGAAACCGCAGATTAAGTATATAGACCGCTTTTGGCCTTTCTTCGATTGGACAGCAAAGAGTGAATATTGTGGAGAGAGTGGGAGGACATGCATCACGGGGCTGTGAGTCGAACCCACGGCCGATGCGTTGAGGACTCAAAGGAGGCGGTCGACGGAGGGTCATTCGTAGTTCACATACAGACGACAGACACGCATGTCGAGATGTTGCTATGGTGATTTTGAATAAACTATTAATCAATAAATTTCAATAATATTTCTTGTCATCATTTTATGTAATTATTCTAATATTCTTTCCCTTGATATTTTAATGCAAACATAAAATTATTGTTAGAAAAACACGAGGTCATTGTTTAATTTCCAATATGGATAGTGAAAAGAGAACTGCACTCGGTCTCCGTCAGCTTTTCGTAGGATTTTAAACGTTGGTCACCATCACGCCGGACGACAGCTACGAGAGGGGAAAACGTGAGTTACATGTGAAGCGACACAGAATAGAAGTCCATACAGTCCGACGCTTTACAACGGACTGTTATAACAATGTTAATTGAAGGGCCTGTTCAGGTTGTTCAATAATTGCATTTGAGATTGAATTTGCTTTCCATTGTTGGCAATTTATTTACATTAATGTAAAAGTGTTAGTTAATGTTCTCTTACAGCCATACAGCCTACTTTTTCCAGACCTGGGAGGTCCGTGTCAGACGTATGTTTTTTTAACAGTAAAAAAATGTAATTTGCTAGAACTCGTTTACTCTTTCATTAGGTAATTAGATTACTCGAATATTGAGATTACTGGAAATAGCCATCCCTATAAATAACCAACCAATTATTTTAAAGATAATTTGTTTCCAGGCTCCTTTCGTTAGCTTTAATATTTGTTTTGCTAGGTATTTGATTAAGTAGAAACTGATGACTGTATAGATGGACAATGCGTCTCCATCTGCGCCCATTGTACGAAAGTGATGCCAAAATAGCCCCTGTGATAGGCGCTGCCATCTTGCGATGGTGACGTCATTTGGAGCCAGAGTCTGCGCAGTTGGAATCGGCAGGTGGAGCCGCCGTAACCACTTCCGCTAACCAAAACGCACAAACTGTTTTTACCGAAAAAACAGCAAGGATCCCGCACGGCGGCGTGTTTAACAGCAGAACAGCTTCTCTGTGTTGGTCTGAGGTTAACGTTTACAGGTATGTAAACTTCAATGACTGTAGTGATTGTTTTTGTTACATCTCCTCTTGTGGATCGTCCTCTAGTCTGCTAATCCGGGACTGATCGGCTGCAGGAGCCGTATTTGTCAACAGAGCTGTCAATCATCCTTTTTACAGCATCAAATTACTAAATTAAAAATAAACTTGTCAGAAAAATGAACACTTGGAAGCAAATCAGCATGATAAGAACTAACTATAATGACAGAAACCATGTTTGAGAAAACATGGTTGGACCTCTTAACTCTCATTCTCATACCATTGAACTTTTTTGAGCCTTAGGGCCTTTGGGCCTTAGAAAAGCCTTTGTGGATCCCTGGTTGTACAGACATAGATAGCAATAAACTGCATCTGTAACAAATTAAGCTTCATCTGTCAGCCAGGTAAAACAGACAGACAGAAGAAGACCCACCGGAGTGTTGTTCTGGCCAGCGATGGAGGTGGAAGGAGTCCAAACCTGGCAGCCGGGACTTCTGGAGGCCACAGATACCTGGACGGGGCCACAGGCCTAGAAGGAGCAGGAGAGTGGAAACAACACATGATTCAGTATATCTGTAGGACCTTAAAGTGTTTAACAGAGTGCTGCCAAAATTAACGCATTCATTTTTGCGAATAATTTGAAATATTAAAAACCCCCGCAATTAACGCAGCTGTGTTTACTTTTCCTGTGAGTGTTGCCAATTTAGCGATTCTCTCTCTGCGACTTCTTTCTAAAAAGCGACAAATTTAGCAACTTTTTCAGACCAGTAAAATATATCATATTGTAATTCATTCCCATGTAAGCCGCTCCCAAGGGGCCGGCCTGGGGCAGCGGGCAGGAAGAGGACAGCAGGCCAATCGGGCAGCTCGCTCACCGCAGCAGAGCTGTGACAACCACCGCACCGAACCATCCTGGCTAAAGACGGATAAGGACAATGATGGTTTTGAAATTCAACTGGCACTTACAGGCCTGGGTTTAGTTATTCTTTCTTTGAGTACATAAGAAATCTGCCTTTCACGCTGACTGTCACTTTTGATGGCCTTGAGGGTTTTATTGTAAATCTGTGGTTCACAGGAGAGAATCTGTTTTAAGTTAAAAAGATGCTATTAAACAGTATTTTAACTCAGATATATTTCTTCTGTGTAGATTCTACATTAACACATTTAAATATCAATTATTACAAGCTTAAGTATGACGAAGAAAAAAAGCGATAAATTGCGATTAATCACATCAAATGGTGTGATTAATTAGCTAATTTTTTAACATCATATTTCCTTTTTGTAAATTTCATTTATGGTACTGGACTAAAAACATTTAGACTCGCTTTAACGTTTTTTGGCCACTTGTGTGAAGTCCAGTGAACTCTTGATTTACTGTAGCTCTGTTCTGGTCTCTTCCAGCTCTGCTAGATGCTGTGCTATTTCCACAAGCTACGTGCTAGCTTAGTCGATCACAGCAGTGTTGCAGGATTTTTTCAAAGGTTTTTTAAAAAACTGAATCAAAACTGTAAAGTTGCCTCAAAGCCAGAGCAAGGTGCTGAAAGACTAAAACACTCTGCAGGCATGAATATGCGTAAATGGAGTTTGAACCGCTGTACAACTAAACTGGAAGAATTCATGTAGCTTTTTTTGGCCTTTCACATGCTGGTGAGAGTCTAGACTCCTTGGGGGCGTGAGCAAGCCGACAGCTTACTCTCTTACTGTCACAAAGCATCTATTTAGAGGCTCAGTGGTACAGGGTAAATGCAGGTCAGAGTGAAATGTACTGCTTTGTGATGCATAAACAAAGTTGTAGCTTGTTTCCTCCTTAGAGGGGTATCTGCATGGGGGCAATGATTAAGGAGGACCTCTGAAAAGCATAACAACCAAGATGAAAAACAGAAGCACCGATAAAATGAAAACAACGTCCAATGAAAATGAAAAAGGATTCTCGATGTATTATCTAGATAGTATCTATTGGTTTTCTTTTCTCATGATTGAGTTTGGGGAAACTGTAATGTTCAGAAGATGCTTTTAAATTCCTCCATTTCACACTAAAATAAGTCTGACATTTCATTATTCATGCTAACATGGGCTGTGCTGTCTCATTTTATCACTCTCAAAAATATAAGGCCCCGGAACACTGTCTGCTTTCAGAGACAGACTCAATTGGCCGGGAGTAAACAGCTGTAGATTTAAGGGACACTAATATTCTGTCTGTGCCAAAACTCCGATATTGGATTGAGTATCTACACAGCAGCCTGAAATCAGCCTTTAGACAAAAACAGTCAATAAAAAAATATAAATAATATAAATTTAGGGCTGGGTTTTAAAAAATCGACTTTTCCAATTCGAATCGATTCTCATTTAAATGACCCAATATCAATTAATAAATCCCAGAGATCTTTTAAAATATGTGTCTGATCACTCACGCTTCTGAGCGCTCCTGAACGCAGCACGACTCAGCGCATCCCGGCAGTGAGGGAGACATGCCCGGACTTGTTTACCGCACCTACTACGGGGACATCAGTGATCGCCGACGGATTCTTTTTATCATGTGTGCGTCCATGAATATGTAAGTTAGTTTTGCGCTGATGTTTATGTTGCTCTCTGTTAGCGTCAGCTTTGACCGCGAGTGTATTTTCGGCATGTTGTTCTACAATATGCCTTTTCCCTGCCTTGTTCAAAATGCCATACTACACTAGCAGTACGTACTGATTTGTCCAAAATGTAGTATGTAGCATGCAAACAAAAGCAATGATGTTGTACTGATTAGGAAAATCTCCAGTATACATCGGACCAGTCTGCCTCGCCTACTGTATCCCACAATGCAAAGCGCTGGAACGTCACAGCGACAGTTGAAATCACGGACAGCAGCAGCATTCCAGCAGAAGGGGGCGCTATAGCTAATGAAGAGGCGGTTATTGTTGACTTCCGCCTGGCGTAGCATACTGCAAAAGGAATTTGAAAAGCTCCTCATACTGCATACTACCGGCGAACGCAGTATGCAGCGTATAGTACGCCATTTTGAACACAGCCTGTGTCTCGTGTGGTTTTGTTCTCGCGCTACGAGATCTCGTGGCCAAATCTCGCAAGTTGAAGCCCAGTTCGTTTAATCAAAACCTTGAGCCAGATGTTCAGACTAAAAATCTCATTCATAAAATTGTTAACATTGTGTTGATGATGCAACTTCTTTGGGGTCAATTCTTATTGTAAACATTTTAATAATGCACCAGGTTGGAGAAATTATTAAACAAACAAACAAAAAGCGCAGGGAGTTCCCAGGGTCAGCAGCATCTCTTATAAAGTTAATTGAAAATTTAAATAAATAAATAAATAACTTCCTGAAGTTTTATAAAGTAAATAAAACAAAATTAAATAAAATTTGCAAAGAAATGAACTCTTATCGGCCGTCAGATTTTTTAAAAAAAGAAAAGAAAAAAAGGCCGATAATCGGTCTATCCCTACCTAATATATCAGTATCCAAATCGGCAATCAGCAAAAAGGGTTAGAAATTATCAGCATGTTGGATAACAGCAAAAAATCCAATATCGTGCATCACTGATCTATTGTGTCATTTCCAAATCTTCCACAGGACTCAGGTAGATTCATGGGAAGCCAAATATTTTTTGGAGCGCTACTCTAATTTATTTCTCAATCTTAAAGACACTGTCAACACAAGTACACACTTTTCCTGCCAGACCTTGACAGCCAACACAGTCAGAAGGCAAAACCTGCTCAGAGACTGAGAGAAACACTGCTGCACCAACCTGATAGAGATGCTCTGAGTGGATCTGCCAGAAGCTGCTGGGGGCCGACTGGCTTAGCGGACTGGGCCGGCTCGGGCCAGGCCCGGAGCTGGAGTTGGACCTGGGTCTGTAAGCTGGGGAGATCTGGGGTTCTGAGGCCAGAGAGGAACTGCAAGAGGCCCAGCTGAGATGAGAGGACGAGGCCTGGCCAAGGGCCGGCTGGGAGAGAGCAGGAGTGGAGCTGGTGTCCACGGTCTCACAGGAGATCTTGGTGTAGTAAAAGTCCTCTTCTCTCTGGGACTGATCTGACCCACTGCTGTGTGTGCGGAAGGAGTGCATAATGTGTTTATGCGTGTTTGGCAGACGCAGAGACGGACCAGGGGAAACAGAGAGTACAAAGAATGAGATGTTTGTTTGGCTCGCTGCTGAATGCGGCGGCCATTGTGACCCTGATATAAAACCTGAAAAATGATTCATTACTTTCAGAGCTCTCCCACAATCTGCATTTCCTCTTGTTGTTTTTAAGGCTGTTTTGCATTTCAGAAATGTTCAAACAGGCTTAACTGCCTGGCTTTCAATACACTACAGTTCAGTCTAACAGATAAAACTCGATTATTCCTTCATATTATAGAAACTACATACTGATCAAAAAACAAATACAAGCAATAGTTAGAGATATCAAACACAAAGACATGTTTGGTGCTCACTGAAACATGTCTGCAAAGGGATAGGTCAGATTTTTGGACACCAAGTTGTATGAAATACTTGCTAGTAGTGTAGTGCCGCAGGCGTAGTGATGCGGGATTGTTCAAGAGAGAAAATAGTGCCAAAAAAAGCGCCACAGTATATAAAATCCTAGAATGGATCACCATTGCCTGCGTGTTGTTTTTGTAGGGTAAAACTTTTGGTGTCATGACCCTGGCATCTCACCGGAGCTGCTTATTCTACGTTCAGAACCGGACAGAGCTCCGACCACGGGACTCGCTGAGTGAGCTAATAGCTTTGCAACCACTATACAATTTGGTGTCCAAAAATCCGAACTATCCCTTTAAGGCCAGGTGTGACCTGCTGTGCTTCGAGCTGCTCGCTTGTGATGAGATTACCCAGGACACATTGAGAATACCAAATGTAAACAGGGCCTACGCTTTCCTGTGTGGCTATAAAAATAGATGGGCTACAATAAACAGGACATTTAACACACTGTTATATATGTGCATTTGGGTTATTTTAATAAACATAATAAGCATATTTAAATAAGGGCACACAATCTTCATTTAGTTAGTAATGGTTACATTTCTATTTGAAGGTTTCGGGGAAGGTGGGCAGGAGGACCATAAGGTTCAGCCCCCTCCCCACCGCAAGAATACTGGTACAGTCCCTCAGTTAGGTATCAGTAACCAAAGTCAGGTATTGCAGCAGCACCAATATTTGGGACATTTCAAGCAATACAAAGACCCAATAGGCACACAGGAAGTTATTTCAACTCACCCCAGATGTAGCACACGGATGTGTCGTTTAATTCCGACTGAAGACGTGAGCACCTTGCCACAACTGGGCCACAGACATTTGTACACTCCTCTGAAAGAGCTCTGTGAGAGAGAGAGAACGCAGCACAGGCAAAGCAAATGAGAGGGTGGAACAGGCAATAATAAGGAACACCCAGAAAACAGTCTCTGTCTGCATTTTATACTGTCTTTGCTGATTTGCTGAAGACAGGAATATCCACTTTATGGTGCTGAATATAAGCAGTAAAAAGTTAATGTACAGCTATGTACCTTTGGCTTTTTGGCGTTAAGCTCCTCTCCTTGCTCCAGCTCCATGTGGAGGCCTTCATCGGGGCTGCTTTCCATCTCAGTGACCGACGGCGAGGGGGCAGGACTCACATTGCCGTGGTCCCAGCTCCAGTATCCGCTGCTGCCGCTGTCGGAGAGCTCGCCCCCACCACACTCCATGTCAGCTGACGACGATGAGCTACCTGGAAAACAGGAAGCATCAGTGTTAGTTTTCAAAAACAACCTCTCGTCTTTTCACCCAATTTGATGACCTATTGTCCCTAAGTGCTGTAAAGGTATATCTAACCATGCTAGCAATTACTTTGCCCTAGGTTTCAAGTAAGTTGGTGAAACACAGTAAAATATTTACTGTGAAACTATGCCCCATGGTTTAAATATCAAGTACTCTCAGTATTTCTTGTTGGTAAAGACAGTGTACACTTGGGACTGCTCTCTGCTGCTTTCTTCTCTGCCCATCCGACAAAGAACAGCAGGTGTCCAACACTGGTGCCTAGGCTGTTACGTGTGTCTATTTCCTAACAGTTTAACCATAATCTTTACTGCTTCTTTCTTCTGCTCCCTGTTTGTGAACATTTTACTTACTTGGCCAAAATTATAAATGGGCAAGTAGTTGTTTTGTCTACTCTGTGAAATGAGCTTAATAAAGACTTAACAGCTTAACTTTTGCTGCTACAGCCTTACTTGGTTTGGTAGAACCAATTAGGGATCGATCAATTATCGGCCGGGCCGATTATCGGCGTCGATATTCTGCATTTTGACGCATATCGGCATCGGCCTTTTTAAAATAAAATAAAAAAATAATACATATATTTTCTTTTTATCTGACGGCCAATAAGAGTGCAGAGTGCTCACACACACGGCAGAGAGGAGAAAAAGTTCATTTCTTTGCAAATTTTATTTAACTTTGTTTTATTTACTTTATAAAACTTCAGGAAGTTATTTATTTATTTATTTAAATGTTCAGTTTACTTTATAAGAGATGCTGCTGACCCTCGGAACTCCCTGTGCTTTTTGTTTGTTTGTTTAATAAACATATGCTTAAAGGCATTTAAACAAAGTTAAGTGTTGGAGTTTGTATTATTCAAAATTTTGACGCCAATATTTTCACTTTTACTGCAAATGAATATCGGCTCCAAATATCGGTTATCGGCCTCCTTGACTACTAATAATCGGTATCGGTATCGGCCCTGAAAAAACCATATCGGTCTATCTCTAGAACCAATAGTTTATAGTGGCTGGTGTTAGCAATATGTAGCTATTGTTAGCAGAACGTTTTTGCTGTGAACTTGCCTTTAGTGAGTTGGTTTGCTGGTTTAAACACTCTTTTCTACATGTATCACTGTTAAACAAGACTAGGTCAAAACCTAGCATGTGGCTGACCACATCAGGTCAATGTGCGCTTTTGTGGGCAATGTGTTACAAGGACTGTCCTTATGAGGCCGGTGACAACGTGTTTGAAAGCAGGTGCGCGCTGCGGACGTAGGCGAGGACAGCGGACGAGCAGCGGAGGAGCAGCCCCCGCCTACTCCCCGAACAAAGTATCCAGAGCCGCATAGACAGAGAGTCGCGTCAGTGGAGGTCCAACATGCCCGAAGGACGCTATTGCGATGCCACAACTCTCTCTCTCTACGGCTGTGAAAGTACCATCAGTCACATACAGACCCGTGTAGGGCTGACCCCGGCGGTCAGCCAAAAATTGAAGAAAAACAGTGACATTATTCAGCTAAAGAAAATAAATAAAGCAAAGTCTCACTTTGAAATAGCAAAGACAAATACATATAAATACATCTGAATGACGTACATTTCGCAAAAACACTTCAATCATACTTTTTAAACTAAGCAGACAACTGTTTCCACGGTGACTTCCTAGGAGGGATAATGGGGGGATTTTTATGGTTAACATTAAAGTTGATATTTACTTTAGCCCCACTGTTGGTTTTACACAATGCAGTAACATCACATATATCCATTAACTTATTGGACATCATTTTTTACATTTCTAATTTACTAAACACAATTACAAGCCACAAGATCAGTTACAAGCCAGTGATGATTAGATCACCTTTGAGTTGCCAGGTTGTGAAAACTCCCTTGTCCTGCTTAGATGGTTTGATGACTTATTTTCAAATCAGTTTATAACAAAACTGCAGAGTTTATTATAAAATGTTTTATCAGCGACTTTTGAAATTATAAGTATACTTTTAAAAATGTTTTCTATTGTGGGTCGGGACAGAAAAGTAGGTCGCGGAGCTGTTTTCAGTGGGTCCCAGAAGTGTGCTTGAGTGTATACTGCGCTTTTATTTTGAAGGACATGGGTTTCCTGTGACTTGCGTGCAGCAGAAGTGTCGTTTATTCACACTCCATGTATGCACTTATTGGATAATCCCAGCTACAGTTGATGAGCTCTATAGTAGTTTCATTTATGTTGCACTTTCTTTAGTTTATTTCTGTTGAAAAAAGGCTGCTAATTGAATTAATTGAAGAGGGAATATTTTCCTCACCCTGCTACCTGCTGGTCATTTTGGTTGACCATTATACTGTTGTGTTTTGTGACATACTGTGATGTTTCATGAAGGAGGTGGTGGTGGGTCCTGAGGCTGGACCAGTTGAGAACCGCTGTTCTAAAGGATGACTTTTTAGAAAGTGGTAAAGCAACAGCAGGAACACTGAACGCTGTGTGTCAGTGAGGTAAACAGACCTGTTCCAGGATCTGTTTGCGGCGGACTCTGGACCACTGGGCTGCAGGAAAGACTGGTCAAAACCATGGCTGCCATGATCTCATCCATCTCCACTGACTCAGGACTGCGGAAACTGGATATAACATCAAGACATATCCTTAGACTCCGCTGCGATGAAGCCCATACTCCCAAACTCATGAACTGTTACCCATCCCTCACCTGTGCGGTGCCTCCCGACCAGCTTTGCTGAGGTTGACTGTGGGTCCCATAGTTTGAAAGAGTGCAGCCATGTTGCCCCAGCTTCGATCAGCCTCTCTCAGGTGAACCGATGACTTGTTCTTGTGTTGTTGTTCTTGGACACAGCTCTGCGTACACACCTTTAGACAGAAATAACGCATAATGACCTCCTTGTAGAAAAGGCCAACAGCTGGTGTTTTTTGTGTCATACTGTGATTCACTCCAATATCATGAATACATACAGAAAAATGTTCCATCCATTTGTTTGATCCTGCCTGGAGACTATATTTGCTTGGCCAGGGAGTGGATAAATATACACACACTGTTTAAGGATATATTGATACGTCTTTTGGTCTTCATCCTTTACATCATTGAGGGTTTAAACTTTATGGGTTTGGCTTACTCTACTGTTTGCCCTATCATCAAAAAGCACACATATGCAATGTAAGCCTGTTTTGGAAAAGCTAAAACCAACATATTGCAACAAGGTGAACAGTGTTTACAGAAAAGGCCTCGAAGGTGACAGATTCAAATGAACGAATCAGAAAATTAAATAATAAAAAGACGGTTGGATGTTTAGCAAAACAAAATAATGTAAATAAAACACATTAATCCTCTCAGTTAACCTGAATGGGAGTTGATTCGCGCTCTCTTCTCACTAGATTCTGCTGTGCAACAGGCCCGCTGCTGCTGCTGTGCGTCGTTGTAGAGACGCAGGCCCGTCGCCCCGACGGACAGACTGCCGCCCCGCCTGCCTCTGCTCCACCTCCGTCCTCGGGCCCCATAGCTGCCATGGTGCTGCTGCACACGGTGAGGGGACTCAGCACAGTGTCACACCTCCCTGCAGACAAGACACCAGGTAGAACATGAAATTTGAACCAACCAAAATATCTGACTGTCTTTTTCTAATGTTTATTGAGTGAAGCAAGCACTTACAAAAAAAAGGTTGCAAAGGGTTACACCGGCAACTTCATCAAGCTTCAATAAAGTTAGAGATTCACAAGAGACAGACAAAAGCAGTTATCTACATATCTTTTTTTTTGTATCTAATATGGTACTTGCTTCAAAAACACTGAATCCTACATTTTCCCTAATGCAACTTAATAGTGTCTTACATATGAACCTACTTGCCTCCTACATGTCCACTGCTTTAAACTCCACACCTCCAATTTGTCTCAAGCTTAAGCCAAAGATAACCCTTATGACATCATCTGGTACTCCTCCTGCCGAGCAAACTGAACTTCGTGTGTAAAATCGTTGTAGCGAACGTTTAAACTGCATGTTAAAATCACATTTGTAATTTAAAATATTCCAAATAAATGTAGTGACCTATTATATTTGAACAGATTCCCTCTTACAACATAAAGCAGCAAAGGTCAAAGGTCAGCTTAAAGTAAGAAAAATATGTTAAAAATTATCCTAAGCCTGAAGCTTTTACTATTGCTTTCTCTGAAGATAAATATGTTGATCCAACAAAAGGCAGCTTTTCAGACTTGTTAGTGTTGGCAAACACTCCTGCACTCATTCCATCTTGCCTTTCTCTGCCTGTCAGTGCAGAGCAATAACACCACAGGGTATTTGAAAATCATTCACGGAATTTGAAGTGTGTTAATATAGTACTGTCTTAACCAAAAACTCTCGTACTTTTGATGTCTATTGAGTACGTGACTCAAAACGCGTTTCGCAGGCATAATCTGACGTTTCGGTGCATTCACTGTGGCCTGTCGACCAAACAGATAAAATGGGGGCAATGTTGCATTCATGAAAAATTGGAATAACGGTGATGGTACATTTAAAAAAACAATAATACAGAAGCACTACAAAACACAACTGTAAACTATATTAAAAAATAGAACACAATACAGAAGAAAATAGCTGTATATAAAAAATGCTGTTTTCTATTGTACCGTACCATGTCTATCAGTTGTTGTATCACAGAGTGAATATAGTAATACAACGGCAGGTGTTTATTTTGATAACCCATATGAGAGGGATTTACAATTAATCCTATTTTCCATTTAGAAGTGGAAGTCTGGTGTATGAGGGCTATGTTATTAAGTCCTTTACCACTTCAAACACTTTTCTTAAAAGCCTTCTCTGCGAGAAATCTCAATTCTCCCATTCTTTTTAGCGTACACGAACTCAGCATAAAGCCCGATTTTCCCCACCCTTTCCACCAATAAGCTTTCAGCTTCAGTAGTAAACAAGTGCCAAAGTGTGGGCGGGGAGCCGCCGCTCATTGGCTGGGCTCTGATTTTCAGGCACACACCCCCATTCAGACAACGTGTTCGGGCACGAGTTTCGCCGGGAGGGAGAGAGCTGGACGGGGGAATACTGCTGAAAATAACCGTATTTTGAACGCAGAGAAAAATAAAAAACGCTCTAAAAAGTCAAAATGTAATACATGACACATCATACAAAGATTAACAAAGGGATAAATGCAGTAAATGCACAACAGTGTTGGTAAAATAACCAAAATAATAACGATAAAATGCAAGTGCAAATGCAAACTTCTAGGCCTATTTATTCACACATAAAAACAACTTCCTTGCATTTTAAAATAATGCCGTAAAATCTCCGTGGGTCCTTGTAAGTAGGCTACTGCAAATATAATTCAAATTTAACACGACGAAGGATGATTCAAAGATGCCATAACACTTTTTACAGATTATCATTGTTTATAGCCGTGGTTACGATGTGGTTTTAGGATAATAACCGTCTCAATCTTACAGTTTAACATCCGTCAACTACATCACTGATCTCCAACCGGCAACGCAGACTGAGATCAGGAGAAACACCCCCCTCCCTCCCCCTGCTCAACCCGCTAAAGGGAAACAACATTTCGACTTTGCTCGCTGCAACACTAAAACTGTTCGCTTACAAATTTACAACGCATGTTGTCGGACTTACTCGGTCGGTGGAGACCTCTGTCCTGTCCGTCCCGTCGGAGCTGCAGCAGCGGGTCGTCGGTGTCTGGCCGTCCCGCCGCTAGCCGGCTCTTCAGTCTGCCGGGGGAAGAGGGGGTTGGTCGGTCGGATACGCGCCTACGTGTGTCTGCTTGGTGAGCCAATGCAGGCGGTGACAGCTGGACAGAGCGCAGAGATATCAACCTGCAGCGCGCTGTGCACAAAAGGATGATCTAGGTGAGGGGTTACCAGAGCAGCATCCTCACTCTCTGTCTGCCTTTCTGCCTTTTTTTAAAATCAGGATCATACCAATATGTATGTGTGTGCATCTTTTTTTGTCACATAAGCATCAGGGGTGGCTTGAGGGTTTATATTCTGTCCCTTTTAAACACAATACAAGATATCAGAAAATGCAAAGGGCAGGGATTTGAGTTTATTTTTGCCCTCCAAAAAATCCTTTAGGCTATTATATTTAGTTGCTTTACTGATATCAATGCATGAGTGAAAACAATATAGGCTTACATATAATACTAAAATGGATCCACAATACCACAAAATACTGTGATGTCTCTTAGAAATGCAAATAGGACACAATATTTAAGCTATTTAGCTTCCTAGCATCTGCAGTTTTGTGCTGCTATAAACCTGATACTGGGAGATATCACAGATGAGTGAATGTACCACTCCAAGCACCAATCCAGTTTGAATTAAATAACTCAAACTTAGAAAACCGTCACCATGGCATACTGCATATCAACCCCTAGCATCACATTAAAAATTGCGTGCATAGAGACCATGCAAATAAGACTGTGTTCCCAGTGTGTATGTGTGTTGCAGGCCTGTCTGCGTGTTTCTGTGTGTGTTTGGGAGGCCGGATTAGTGTCGGCTGTCTGCACCCTCTCTACCAGACATCCAGTCAGCAGGGATTTTAGGGTCTAAGCACCGACACAGGGAGAGAGAAAGAGAGAGAGAGAGGCAGTAACCCAATCCTAGTCCCAATCTGATTCCTAAACCAGACAGAATTCCTTCTCTTCCTGTTTCATTCAGTAATGACAGCTAGTAAGCTCGACAGGCCTTCTGGTTACTGCTTCAGCTGGTGCGACAGATTTATACAGGGAACAAATACTGAATAACAGGAGTTACAAAGTAAATATTTACTGACCAAGTTTCATTAACACATAATTATGCCACTATACTGTAGGGGTGAATGAATAGGAGTGGGAAGCAGGAAAGATTAGTTAAAGATGTTTAGATGTGTGGAGTTGCCTACAATTTGGGTGGCGCTATAAACTCTAGTGAAGGTCAATTTTAGGTCACTAAGAAACAAGAACTCAAGTATAATTTCTATCATACATTTTTTGTTCATTAACAAGTTAGCCAAAGACATTGTTTCAAACATACATCTGATAGTATGTAGCCTGCTAATAATACAGCTATAGTTCTCTCTGCATGCGCACGAAATGCTCGCTTATTCAGGCTAACATCGACCAGGCATTAAATGAAGTTGACGCTAAGAAAATCCTCTGCTGTCTTGGATATTTTGGGGGCAAGTAAACACATTTTCCATTTGTTTTTTTTTCACCTCTGATGTTCTACAAGTACTCTAACACCACATGTTACAAGTGCTTACTTTAAAGTCAAACCTGCTCCTCTAATCTAAAATCTTCTCAGTAATGCTACGTCAACGTCCTGAGAAACCAGCCTGATAATGATAACATGTAAAGATGGGCCAGCGCCGTCTCTGACTCCGACAACACCCTACACAGAGAATAAAAAGGGTCAACCCTGAGATACAGGGTCTTAGCAAGATTAGACTAAGGCCTTCTTTTGGACTTCAGTCAATCCTAAATATGGAGCTTATCCTCTGATCATACACCCTGTGTGCCTTGAATACTGTGCTGTGTGATTGTAATGTTACGTCACATTATTATTTTCTTTGTCCTTTCTTTGATGTTGCAAATGAAGCCGCTGTGGCGCTAGAATAATTTCAGACTTGGTCTGACAATAAAAACACCATCATCATTTATTGGCTGTGTTAATGCACAGTTGTGAACCTCATGGTGGTGCTAGAGTAAAGTCAGGAAGTCAGTCCTATTCATTACCCAGGGACCGTGCACACCATATAAAACAACAGCTCTGTCAACCTAGTGGTTGTTCCATCGGGATATAGGCTGTACACCAGGGCCATTCAACTATATTATTTTGTATGTGTACATTACACAACGCGCTGCCACATTTTTAAACATTTTATTTTGCTACAGTACATTGTAAAAGTAGCATGAACTATAAAAGAAAAAATGTTCTTCAAGTAATCAGGCCAGGTGCTAAGTCTTTGCAACAAAAGCTGTGATATAGCCCCACAAGTTAACACATATCTGAAACTAATGCAGGCTATTCTACACGCATCATGTCAGACATTTGGCATATAACTTTGTTAATTCTCACCTTGTTTGACTAGCTACATCACAGCATAAACATTTATAACCATTGATCTTGTTTTCTACTATTTTACACAGTTAAACACCAGGTAACCTGCGCCACATCCGTTCAATATTCTCCCGTTTCTTGTAACTCTCACAAATCAGGAAACGCAGAGAGGCCTCGCCTAGATTACTAATGAGAGAGATTACGCTTCTTTGACTGGACAGTCTGCAAACAGCGGTGCAAACGCTGGTTTGTCAAGAAGCCTCAGCATTTTCACCTGAGAGAAGCTGGATTCTCTGGTCAGGTGTATGATTCAAACATTGTTAACACAAAAGGGTGGTTGTTACTGACAGTGCAGGTGCGCTGGTTTGAAGGATTTAATGTGTCAAAAATGCGTCTGTTATTCCCGTTTTTTTTCTCGGCGGGCCGGTCTGACCCTGCGGCGGTGTAGAGTTGGCCTGTGTACACTATTTACAACTGATCCTCTAAGGACACCAAAACAATAAAGTGATTCATTCCAAATCTTTACTGGCCTATAATTCGCAGAGGTGTGGCTCATACTACATCTGAATGAGGACCAAATAAATATATTCTTTAATAGTTGAACAGACTTTTGATTATCAAGTGAGTGCTTTTTTAATGATTTTATTTAACATGTGCACATCTAATTTGGACAATCTCAATGCAGACAAAGCCTCTCGCACCCCCAGTGAAACCGCTGCTCTAAGGAACACGAATGTAAAGTACCTGAATGCAAAGTGAATGCCTGAATCCTTTGAAATACAAGTGAAATGTAATAAAGACACAGATGAAATATAAGAATAAGAAAACGTCCATCCATTATCTATACAGCTTATCCTGTTCAGGGTCGCAGGGGGGCTGTGTATCCCAGCTGTCATTGAGCGAGAGGCAGGGTACACCTTGGACTAATCACCAGTCAGTCACAGGGCAGACAACCTCTCACACCAATTTCGAGACACCAATTAAGCACGTCTTTGGACCGTGGGAGGAAGCCGGGGTACTCACGAATGCAGAGGGAGAACATGGAAACTCCAAAAGGCCCCCTACGTCCAAAAAGAAAACATGAAAGCAATAAATCAATACATTTTCATGTCTTAACCATCTCTCGTGTTTAGTATTTTTTTTAATCCTCCATGAGTAAGTAATTCTCAACAGTCTCAAGGAAAAACTTCCTTTTAACAGGCAGAAATCTCGAGCAGAATCAGACTCATGGTGAGACTGGATGAGCCGAGAAAGAGGCAGAAAAAGAGAGGGTTTCTTACACACAGCATGCAGGTACTTTTTCCCTTTACTCACCAGGTACACACAGGTGATAAATGTTTAATGTGTTCAGCATCAGACATTCATGTTCCTTAGAGAAACATGCAGGACTTAGCCACCATGTTGTCCTATTTACAAAATACTCCCAACAGTTTGACCAGTTGGAAGAAACTTTACCACTGGTTATAGACAACGGATTGGGACCGACACTTCTGCTGCCTGTAATGCCGACGTCCGTGTACATCTCCTTGCACAGGTGCCGGTAGTGGCTCTGGACACTCCTCAGGCAGCTTCAGGGGGTCTCCAGTTTTGCACATACTGCAACAACATTGGGAGCAAAGGTCGGATCAACTTCCAGGGTTTTGAAGAAGAGCCCTCGTCACTGTGTCTTTGTCATGCCAAAGGACCTCTCTGTGATGGATCAAGTCCTGATCTGCCCCCAGTACGGGAAAATGGCTGGACAGAATCAAAGAGTTTCCTTTTCACTGTTAATGCACGGAGATTATGAGGTCGGGGCTGGTGAGGTTCCTCTGACTTTCCTTCAGGTGGCGTTCAAGTTGAAATTTCCGACTGGGAACTTGGAAATTCCGACTTCAGAGTACAAATAGAATGCACCAATACTCCACTGGCAATGGGAACAGAGACAATCGGCATTCATAAGCAGGTCTTCCCGGGTCTGAAAAACCCGCTGCAACACACTAAATTTAGGTAAAAGAGCAGCAGGAAGCTCTGCGTCTCCCATCTTGCTTTCTAACTGATATGACCCACTCATTATCAATCAATCAATCAATCAAATTTTATTTGTATAGCGCCAAATCATAACCAGGGTTATCTCGAGACACTTTACAGAAAGAGCAGGTCTAGACCGACTCTTTGTTAAGTTATTTAAAGAGAGGCCCAACATGAATCCACCATGAGTAGCACTTAGCAATTCGGCACATTGGCAAGGAAAAACTTCCTTTGTGATTTCATTATGATAGGCTCACCAGCATATTATGACCCTTCTCAGCTGGGTAGATGGGTTAATGACCATTTATTGAGCGCAGTAGTGTTGGGCCTGTGATCTGATAGTAATATCTTTCAGGAACATTCACAAACATCCACAGTATGTCAGCCATAAAAAGCACTGTGAAGTAAACATTCAAGCTCTTCTGGTTCTTCGGCTATCGTATGCAAAGCCTTTCAGTCAGATCATATATGAATCAGAATCAGCCTGTCATGCATAATCATGCAACCTTACTAATTGGGATCCATAAGCGGAGAAGAGCATGACTTTTATACACCTGCCCGAAACTGGTGTGAACTGATGTATGACATCAACCCAGATGTGAGTGACAATCAGACAAAAATACAAATATAGACATTCGTCATGTGTAATATAAAGACATAATTTGACTTAAATGACAGACAGCTTTGTGTTCATGTGGGATCACAGTATCACTGAAGTCAGTGCTGTCTCACTAGGGTGTGTTTCATTTGGACTGTTCAGCGGTTTAAATGACAGTGCATGGCATGACAACTGGCATTACAAGAATGACGACTCCACCCTGCCGGGGGTTTTGTAACCTTTGCTTTACACTGAATGTCGGTAAGGCAAGGTGCCACTCCCCATCTCATCACAATCAACCAGGATGGGATGAAAGGTGGCTTTTAAACTGTCTTTATTTCCAGGACAAACAGACCCAAGGGAATCATGAACGTCAAACGTGTTCACAATAGAGGTGATACGACCAGCTGGTTGGACGAGTCACTGTTCAGCCACAAACTGGGAAACATTGGAACAAAAAGACAAGAATACAAAAGAATACATACAGACACAGAGTTGATCCCTATCAGTCAACACATAAAACATGAGTAACTTCCACCATGATGCGTTTAAAAAGCACAATTCTGCATGTTTTGTCCACTTTATTACTAATCCGTTATACCTTACAACACTGCTGTTGGGTTTGGGAGCTTTGGATGCACATTTCTCCCTTTTTAAAAAGCCCTTCCTTCCCATTTATTTCCATGTTAAATTAAGTAGCAGACTCTTGCATAGCATGAGCTGATGTTCCAGCCAGCGGATGAGTTTCCACATGGTACAGTCAAGAGTCTGCCAGGAGTGTATATCCAATTCTATGTAACTTGACAGTATGCTGTTGACTGAAAATTGATTATAAAGTAAAAAATAAACATTTACATTTTAGGAATTGATTGCACTTTTATCTGTGTTTGTACACAACCGTGGAGAAATCAGCAAGATTAAGATGAATTTAAAGTATCCAACAGAAAATACATTTTTTTCTGTGCCATAAAAAGTCATAGGAATATATGCAGTATAATTCATAGCCCTGCGACAGCCACAGATATCTGTATTTTTTATTGATTGAGTGCTGTTGGGATGTAAACAGAACTTAGCTTAGCTTAGCTTAGCACAAAAACTTGAAACTGGCGGAAACAGTTGTTTCTACCAATCCCAGTCACAAGTGCATGAGTTTATTATCAATCTTCTCATCTAACTCTTGGCAAGAAAGCCAATAAGGGAACTCCCCGAAAGTAAACACAATCTGTTGTGCACAAGCTAAACAATCCCCGCATGCTACTCAAGGAAACCCCCTCCTTGTACTGGGTTCATCTGCAACTTGGAAAGAGAGGTTGCTCTTTCAGCTTACAAGCTGGACAACAATGCCTAAAAAAATCAGCATAAGTTGTGGAAGTGATTTGACCTGTGACCTTTAAAGCGACAGCTCTAGAGTTATACCAGCTTAGACTGGAAACATAAGCCTCAACTCAACACCTGTTAATAACCCAACACCAAATAACTGCCAAGCTACAATCAACACACATGAGCGCTCACACATTTTCAAGATTTTAAAACTGATTACAACTTTTGATATTGTTTTTAGCAGATGATTTTCTACTTTATTTTCACACGTAAAGACTTAAATCAGTCCCGATGAATGATTAGTGTAGTTCATGCAAAGGTTATGACAAAAAATCAGATTCATTCCAAACTCATGAAAAAGACAATGTAATATACAGAGGAGTCAAAATCTAGACAGTCTTCAGATGAAAGGTTCTTTTCAGATGTATTCAGGGTCCATTTATGACAGATGACTTCAAGTTCTTCCTTTATAGTTGCACCCAGTTCAATGAAGCCCGTCGTCATGAAGACTGGGTGTGGATGGCGGCTCAAGCTAGCAGAGGACAGGGCCAACTTTCCCTCCTACCTCTCTGTTTCCATCCATCTGTCTGTTTGGAACAATGTCAAATGTGAAACTGGGCTTCTGTGCAGTGACAGCGATTTGTCCTCTTTCCTCCTTCAGGCATTAGAAATGAGAAACTTCTGTTTTCTGTGGGGTGTTTTGTGGATGTGGGGTTAGTGTTCAGGACTGTAACGGGCTGGTTAGTTACTTGTGCCCTGGGATCTCTCGAGAGTGCTGGGAGGCAGTCTGTGGCCCTTCCAGTTTGAATAGTCACCGGACCCTGGGTCTGAAAATAAAGATGAGAAAAGTTAAGTGAAAGGCAAATGTTTGACTGAAAATGTGTCTTCATTGACAAAGAACTTACCGGGGATGTCACCCGTATTTGTGTCAGCAGTTCTAGTGCCTCCTCCTGCTCCATCAGTCTGTCACGGAGAAACACACAGAGCGTTAAAAGGGACATAATTACAGGTTACATTATTATTATATCTTTTATTATTATTGTTATATTATGAATATCATTTGTTTGCTTTTGCCTTTATTATACGGGACAGCTAAAGAGGTACAGGAAATGTGAGGAGTAGAGAGTGGGGGGTGACATGCACCGTGCACCTGGGGTTGAACCTACGATCAATGTGCCAACAACTGTGGCCTCGGATTATGGGGCGCCTGCTCTACCAACTGAGCTAAACCAGCACCTCACAGGATACATATTACTGTGTGTGGAGTATAATGAGACATTATGTCATAGGGTCAATATTAACCTTCAGCCAGAAGCCAGTTAGCTTCTCTTATGAACAAATGAATGAGAGTATTTAGAGTAGCTCTGACTGATATAGTGTTACTATTTTAAATGTAATCTAACTCAAGTCAACCAGCTTTTCAAACAAATGAGCTCGACTTAAAATGATTCAGCATTTAGCATCCACACTGAGACCTAATACTCACTACCGCTCACAGTTAAAGATAGAATATATAATATGACAGACATGCCAGTGATCAAAGAAACTAGTCAGGAATGTTTGGGACTTTTTGGAACTTTACCTAGTGCGAGGAAATATTCAGTATGAAATCAATCTGTCATCTAGGGCTGATCATTATGAGATAATTACGTTTTCAGAAACATTTTTTTAGGATTTGAATCATATTGCAAAGCACTGGAAAGCCTGGCCCTCTTTACATTTGACTATTTCATACTGTTTCATTTTGCCTTTATATACTTTATGGTATGATATAAAAATAAAGCTGATGTATTCCACATCTAAGGTATATGTCATTTAAGCTGATTTGATATTAACCACATTCAAAAAATAATGGCCATTATGTCCTTACAGAATTCTTTCTAATTTTAGCAAAACTTCCAATTATAAGGTATTTTCCTTACCTTCCTCCTGCTGATGCTGATAATCTCCCTTACGAAAAAGTCACATGTGAAAACCACATGTGAACAGTACACATGTGAACTAAAGCCCAACATGTGACCAGTACACATGTGAACTAAAGTGTTTTCTTCCACAAGTGAACTGCAACCACACGTGTCAAGTTACGTGTGATAATATGTGGGAAGTACACATGTGAACTGAAACCACTTGTAGTTATTGTACATGTGTTTTTCATGTTTTTATTGCCACATGTGAAGTGCAACCACATGTGATTATTTCACATGTGACACACTGACCCACATGTGAAAAATATACATGTGAATTGAAACCACATGTAGTTATTGTACATGTGTTTTTCATGTTTTTATTGCCACATGTGATCTGCAACCACATGTGATTATTTTACATGTGACACATTGACCCACATGTGAAAAATATACATGTGAACTGCAACCACATGTTGTCATTTTACATGTGATAATATGTGGGAAGTACACATGTGAACTGAAACCACATGTAGTTATTGTACATGTGTTTTTCATGTTTTTATTGCCACATGTGAAGTGCAACCACATGTGATTATTTCACATGTGACATATTGACCACATGTGAAAAATATACATGTGAACTGCAACCACATGTTGTCATTTTACATGTGATAATATGTGGGAAGTACACATGTGAATTGAAACCACATGTAGTTATTGTACATGTGTTTTTCATGTTTTTATTGCCACATGTGAACTGCAACCACATGTGATTATTTCACATGTGACACACTGACCCACATGTGAAAATATACATGTGAACTGCAACCACATGTAGTTATTGTACATGTGATAATATGTGGGAAGTACACATGTGAATTGAAACCACATGTAGTTATTGTACATGTGTTTTTCATGTTTTTATTGCCACATGTGATCTGCAACCACATGTGATTATTTCACATGTGACACATTGACCCACATGTGAAAAATATACATGTGAACTGCAACCACATGTTGTCATTTTACATGTGATAATATGTGGGAAGTACACATGTGAACTGAAACCACATGTAGTTATTGTACATGTGTTTTTCATGTTTTTATTGCCACATGTGAAGTGCAACCACATGTGATTATTTCACATGTGACACACTGACCCACATGTGAAAAATATACATGTGAATTGAAACCACATGTAGTTATTGTACATGTGTTTTTCATGTTTTTATTGCCACATGTGAACTGCAACCACATGTGATTATTTCACATGTGACATATTGACCACATGTGAACTGCAACCACATGTTGTCATTTTACATGTGATAATATGTGGGAAGTACACATGTGAACTGAAACCACATGTAGTTATTGTACATGTGTTTTTCATGTTTTTATTGCCACATGTGAAGTGCAACCACATGTGATTATTTCACATGTGACACACTGACCCACATGTGAAAAATATACATGTGAATTGAAACCACATGTAGTTATTGTACATGTGTTTTTCATGTTTTTATTGCCACATGTGAACTGCAACCACATGTGATTATTTCACATGTGACATATTGACCACATGTGAACTGCAACCACATGTTGTCATTTTACATGTGATAATATGTGGGAAGTACACATGTGAACTGAAACCACATGTAGTTATTGTACATGTGTTTTTCATGTTTTTATTGCCACATGTGAACTGCAACCACATGTGATTATTTCACATGTGACATATTGACCACATGTGAACTGCAACCACATGTTGTCATTTTACATGTGATAATATATGGGAAGTACACATGTGAACTGAAACCACATGTAGTTATTGTACATGTGTTTTTCATGTTTTTATTGCCACATGTGAACTGCAACCACATGTGATTATTTCACATGTGACATATTGACCACATGTGAACTGCAACCACATGTTGTCATTGTACATGTGATAATATGTGGGAAGTACACATGTGAACTGCAACCATATGTAGTTATTGGACATGTGTTTTTCATGCAAAACCAACACGAAAAACGTGTCCAAAAACCACATGTGCCTGCAGTTCACAGGTATATTTTTCACATGTGGGATGATTCGAAGTGTCACCTGTTAAAATATATTGAAATATTGGTTTTCACATGTGAAAAGGCAAATTTCACGTGACATTTTTGTAAGGGCTGCCTCTTAATGCTACTAATAGGCAGCTAATGAACTGCAATAAAAGCTACACGCTACCATAGAAGGCTTCACTGCTTGAATTGAGTGAGGTCTGTGGTGGCAGATTGATAGAGGGAGGGAAATAACTGGAAAAAAGAGAGAAAAACATACCGTTGTGATGTTCACGTCATACGCGTTACCACTTTTCCTGTGGATAAAAGTGAGAAAATTAGAGGCTATTTAGTGTTATGATCATAGGCCATATAGATGTGTAATCAGTGTGTTGACAATAAAGGTGCATGCATATTTATTTGAATAGGTTTATGGCTCGAGACCCTCTAAAACTCTGCCTGTCACCTGTCACCTTTGGCTCTTTTATAAGTTGTATCCTTGTTCTCTTTATCACCATAAGCACACGCACGGGTGTACCAGATGCTGTGCGCAGTCCTCTACTGTCCTTCCCATTAGGCCTCTCCAGTCCAGCTTCACTGCACCATTCAACTATCCGGTGCAGTGCAGAGTAAATCCTCAACTTGTTCGGATTAAACCTAAATGGCTCAGCTGAGTCCAGGCTGATTTTCTCATTCAACATCTTAAAGGGAATTTTTACCACGTTTTTCATTCTATCAGTGTTGATGGTGAATGTAGTCAATTGAAATTCCTCAATATGTGCTGTTCTGAAGGGAAAGTTCTCCTGCTCGCAGAGACATGCTGGCAGTGCCTACGTGTACTGGGATGATATGTGTGCGAGGAGCCCCAGCTTCAGCCTCTGGTCAAAAAGTATATCCTCATCCTAAAACTCTTCTGCACTCACATTTTGGGATGCCGCTTTTTGTAGATTAGTTTCATCAATAGTTTGCAGTTCAAGCCAAGGTGGAGACGAACATTTCGAGCTCGAATAGCGTATAGGGTTTCTGGGCAAACAACTCAAATGAAAGCACTGGAGGCTGGAGGAACAGCAGATTTGTCAGACGCGCTGAGCTGTAGCCTAATGACACCGAGTACATCAGCAACAAGTGCAAACATTTTTAATCTATATAACTCCTATGGATGAAGATGAGGTTGAAGATTGTTGATATTTCCCTTTAAGTGCTGCAATTGGCCAAACTTTTATAAAAAAAAAAAAAAAAGGCAAATTTGCATTTTTACATAAAGTATGCTGGAGTTACAGATAAAATTTCCGACTGGGAACCTGGAAATTCCGACTTCTGAGTACAAATGGAACGCACCATTAGCCAAAGTTCTACAGTGTGCCACCAAGTGTTATTATATTCTTGTCATTTAAATGGGCAGCATTCGTAGATGTGACTTGATTTCAGGGGTGGATCCAGAGGGGTGGCCTGGGCCCCCCTTGAAATCTGATTGGCCACCCCAAGTGCCACCCCAAAATCCTAAATTAGGATTCGCTATTTGCCTTGTCAGAGTCGGAACTTGTGTTAAAATCAACTCTTTGGGCTGTGTTGCAATCAGGCTGCTAGTAGCTTTCTTTGCATTTCAATGTGGCACATTTCCTTATACGAATTGTTACTCTGACCACACATCTTCTGTTTGAGTCCTTAAAGAATTGAGCTCAGAAGGAAGGGTTAATTAAATTAAATTCATTTCATGCTTGCTTTGATAGGACTTAACTTGCTTTAAAGATACTTGTGACTTGTCTTGGAGTTGCTTTGAGACTTGACTTGAGACAAGACTAAAACTTATAAGAATTTAGGCAAGACTTTGAGACTTGTTTTGAAAAGGCTAGAAAATAAACTTAGTCTGAGCTTGATAAAAAAATGAGACCAAGGTTGAGAATTGCTTTGGCAAGACTTTAGACCTGACTTCAGATGTTTGCAGTTTTTAGCACTTTAGCATTTAGTCCATTGAAGTTGTGAGATCAAAATACCTCGACAGTATTCCTTGTATTAGTCCTTGAGGAATTCCGTGATGCTACATCGTGCCACATCTGTCTTGTCTTAATCTAATCATCAAACACGGGCACCAGAAACTACAGAAGCTATGTTCTGGGGTATGAATTATGAGACCTATCTATCACCACAGTCCCATTCCTGCTTCATTCCTCCGGCTGACAAACACGCTCTGGAATGTACAGAATCAGTCTGCAGGAGATAAGACTATTGTTTCGCCCCACGGTACCTGTGTGTTACTGTCACTGGTATGTTTGGTGTGACAACATCAGCAATGGGCGTGGGCGACACATGTGCATACAAAGATGTGTGTGAAAATGCCCCCACACAGTATGTGTGCAGAAAAATAAACACAAAGATCTCATTGGAACCAGTTGGTGACTGAAGAGGTTAAAGATCCAAGCCCAGCCCATCAGCCTTATAAAGATATTTAACACCCCTTCTCTGCTTCCTTCTCTTCAAACAGGCAACACCCGTCATCAAAAACCACCTATCAAGTCGAGCAAGTCTGTTTTGCGCAGCTGAAAAGTTATGAATAGTAATTAATGTCTGGGGACAGGAATAAGAAATGATCCAATGTATTGTGAGCAACCTCCCCAAACAGGACAAGACTTGTTTGAAACTGGGTGGCGGTTTTGGTCACGATTACTCATACTTTAGGTGACACTATTCTTTAGACCTTTGACTCCCAGTGTGCTCAGTGAGAGGCAGCATTTAGAAGTGTTCTAAAATTAATCATCAACTGTTTGCCTCACCTGTTACACCTGACACAAAGGGCGACAAGAGTGAGGCTGAGGACGAGGAAGACGACCAGGGAGACGATGCCCACTTCGGGGGATGAAAACCAACCCAACGTGTCAACCATTCCTATAGGAGCCATCGTTCAAGGGCTCTGTAGAAGAATGGTAAATTAAGTAGGCACACAAACTTTCAGCAAAATGCAACAGCCAACTTAGGTCGTGATTAAGGCGGTTCCTGTAAAATTTTCCATTAGATTCAACTGTGATTATGTGCAGGATCTCACACGTTACAGTCACAAACTTTTCAAATGAATCTTAAAAAGCAACCATAACAATCCACAATCCCTCAAAACAAACAAACACATTTGTTCGATTTATAACTTACATTGTGCTCTGCTTGCCTCGGCTGTAGCTCTGTCACCAACTGCAGGCGGTCGCTCAACTGCCTGTGCTGAATGTGGCTCACAGGAGGCAGACAAACTTAGGGAGGGGACTCCTTCGCTCATTGGATGGCCTGTCTCTTAACAGGGAGGTGCCGACACAAGCCCATAAAAGCTTTTTTTTTTTATCATCACTGAGTTACACCTGTGCGCCTTAACACCTCACACGCCTGAGGATTCTAGGAATGTTGGAATGCGTGTTTTCAGTCCAAAATACTGGAAGCGCTAAAGATGGTATTTGATGAACAGAACAGACACATTTCTTAAACCTACGCTGAAAATCCTCTAGTGGGGGAAACCCACAAGCCGAACTCATGTTTGTTTGTTCATGTGTGTACCTGGTGCTCAGGAGGAGCTGACATACACACACACACACACACACACACACACATACACACACACACACACACATACACTGAAACAAGACCTCCCTCTAGCAGCAGTTAACATGACTGAAGAAAATTGGCAGCTACCAGAAAGACAATTTCATACTCAAATCTTTACATATTGTAAACATACAGCCATCTTTGTTGTGTTGCATTCAAGAGCCCTCAGATATAAAGTATTTACAACCTTCGCTCCATTCGAAGAAACAGGCTGGGGTTCTGCTTCAGCTCAGTTGATAGAGCAGGCGCCAGGTTTGTAGACGCAACAGTCCTTGATGCACTGATCGCAGGTTCGACAGCTGTAAATACAGAAGTCAAAAACCACAGAAAACACACGCAAAAGAAACACTGCAAATCCAGTCAACACAGTGGAAGTGCTCCAGGCCTGTAGGGGGCGCTCAGTGGCCCACTTTTAATATTAACGGGAGAGAGACAGTGATTTTATTTATTATCGGACCCTAATGTTTGACGCCGATGGAGTGGAGTGTCTCTGACTGCTGTGCAAAGCACAACTTTACAACATGAGCAAAAAGAAGTCACAACTTTTGTTACTACCCTGTAGTGTGCTGGGGCGGCAGGCTGAAGACACAGGACGCTAACAGACTCAGTAAGCTCATCAGGAAGGCAGGCTCTGTCCTGGGAGTGGAACTGAAGTCTCTAGTGGAAGTGTCTGAGAGGAGGATGCTGAGGATTTCCTTCTGGATTAATAAAGTTTTATCTTATCTTTGAGAAATGGCTCCTGATTGCAAACATAACCGCTGCTAGGTGTAGCTTCTGTTAGCTGAAAGGTGTGTTGGTATTAATTCCCCTAAATAGCACAGGGGCTTTGGGAGTTCATGGCCGGGCCGCTACCATACAGTCACTGACCAACAGAGCTCAGTTTGAGGACAGGGAAGACAGAAGTGCAGCGTTTTTCTTTTGCATGTTTTCTGGGTTTGTACGGTTTTGACTTTGCATCTTTTCTGTATTTGCATGTGTTTGATGTTAATTCACTCGTTTCTGCCTTTTGGAGCGTGTTTTTTTCAGCACGTTTCCGTTGTTGCGTTTGTTTTCGACTCTTGCATGTGTTTTAGAATTTGCATGGTTTCTGAATTTGCAGCCTGTCTCTTCTAATGGAAATCATTTGGGCCGCTTTAGCACGATTGCCCCTGTTGACCACCACTAGCGCTCTAGCACAATGCCATATAATCAGTTACATTTGTAATTTAAATTGCTTGTTGGTGTCATGAGTCATTCTAGTTTAGTTCTGGTTTTGTCTTGTATTTCGGTGTTCAGTTATTATTCCTTGTTTCACCTTGTCACTTTGTCTCCCTGTCATGAGTTCTCATTGTTTAGTTTTGTGTTTAGTGTATTCCATGTTCGGTTCAGTTGTGTCTTTTTGATTAGATCATTTCCTGTTTTACTTTGTCACCTTGTCTCTCGTGTTGGTCCACTTCCTGCCTTTGTGTTTCCCGCTTGTTTGATTATGTGCCCTGCCCTGATTGTTTTCACCTGCCCCTTGATTGTCTCACCTGTGTCTGATTAGCCTCACCTCCCAAGTTTATTTAGTCTTTGGGCTCCCCTGTCTCGTGGCCAGTTCATTGTCCTCCATCGTGTGTGAGTCTATGTCTAGGTCTATTTTCTGGTTTATCTTCGTGCCTCCCCTGATTTCCTCGTGTCCCTTGGATTACCTGTTCCTGGTTTTGTTTGTGAGTTTATTGCTGTGTCTTTTGATTTTCCTTTTTGTCTTTTTTTGGAGTCAGATTTTGTTTGTGCATTTTTGCCTTTTGTTTATTAAACCTTAGTATAAGTCTGCATCTGGGTCCTCACCTTTTTGGTTTTACCGCAAACCCTGACAGTTGGTTGTAGTTGGTTATATGCTAAATACCCAGTAAAACACAGTAAAGGCCCCTCCTGGTCTCTGTACAGAGACATGATTTGCTAAAAGTACTGAAATCTCACTCACAAGGAAGATCATTGCATTTTTATTGCTCGGTCTTTTGTAGCCAAGGGAGCAGACCAGTTCTGTAGTCTGCATTTATATTGTGTTTTAATAATTAGACATGCTTCATGCACCGTCCTGCTGGTTTTACAGTTTACAATGTTTTGAAAGCAGTGCTGAAGAATACTAATCTCCGATGCTTTAAGGACTCGGCCACCTTTGGGATTGCGTGATGACACGTAGAGAGATGAAACATTTGGAGTGGTCTCTTGATTTTTTTCCAGAGTTGTATTTGTATGCAAGTTGTTCACAATTCCCAAAAGAATGAACTGACTTTGTTCAAAAACTTTGATTGACTTTAATAATCGGCCTTAAAAAGAATAGTCAGGCGGTTTGGGAAATATGCCTCCACACATTAAAGTCGATCTGAAAACGGCGTTTCGAGAGTATCTTACTTCCGTATCGTGACGTATTTCCGAGTGAAACAGGACGTGCAGGCGGGACATACCATTGGAGGGATTTGATTTGATCGTTGAGAAGTGGGCGTAGACAGACGTTCTCCACAGCGCAGTAGCTAGCTAACTGACCGAGCGTTCTTGGTGCTCCGCGGCTAAATGTGGCAGATTGATTGGTTGAAATTGTTTGGTGCTAACTTACGTAAGCACGAGTGAAATTTAGTTTTACAGGAAGAAAAAATGATCTGATTTTGATATAAGAATACGAAGAAATTGATTTTCTGTATTTTTTTTGGCCTATATTGTCAAATAGATGCACAATATTACCGGGGATGTGACCTAAAAGGATTAAAATGACATTTTTCATTTCACCTCGACTTTAAGAGTTAGAAGAGAAGCCTGATACAATCCTCATGTCTGTTGAATATGAAGCCACTGTCAGGAGGCTTGCTTTGCCACAGCTAAGCTGACCCTGTCAGAAGAAAAGAAATCGACGACCTTTAAAGGCTGCTGTCAAAAAGTCCTGTGTTTCATTTTGCGTCTGGTTTGACAGCATTTTAAGTTTTGAGCAGCACACAAAAAAAGCATGTTTCTATCATCTCAGAGATTTCTACAAAATTTTAACTTTTAAAGACACAGATATGAATTTACATGCTTTTATCTCATCATGCCTGGATTACGATTTCAGCCTTTTTATCTGCCTGAGTGAGAAATCTATTGATCGAACTCTGCTGCCAGGCTTTTAACACACATCTCTCCTGTTTCAGCGTCTTTACTGGCTCCCAGTGTGTTTTAGAATTGATTTTAAGATTTACTGATTACTTCTAAGCCTCTCCATGGCCTTTCTCCCAGCTATATCTCAGACCTTTTAGTACTGCATGAGCCGACACGTACACTGAAATCCTCAGGCAGAGGTCTTCTGTGTGCACCGAATGCCAGACTGAAGACGAAAGGGGACAGAGCGTTTGCTAAAAGGGCTCCGAAGCTCTGGAACGACCTGCCCGAGGAGGTCAGGTCAGTGATCTCTCTTAAATTCCTTATTAAAACATACTTTTATCGGCGAGCCTTTACGGATTTAAGTTGAATTTAAATTGACGAAGTTACGAAAAGGTAAGACAGAACTTCGACCCACATCCACACTCCAGCATATCACCACACCTGACTTTTAAAGATAAGACACACACACACACCTCTTTGTTAGTAATGACATCGACACCAAGTAACACCTACGCCCATTACTTGTTTAACAGCCCCATCTGTCATAATAATCTCCTGGAGCCCCGCAGAACAGGCAAACTATTACCTCACAGACATTTTGCTTCCTCTAAGATTTGTAAGATTCACTCAGAGGCAGAAGGCAAATCGATCAGGACACTCTTTCAACAGAGCGGAGGAAGGAAGCCTGCAGGAATAATAGTCAATATTTGAAATGTAGTGAAAGCAAACAGGGATGAACCCAGTAGAAATAATCTCTGTTTGTGGGCAAATTGAGTGTGGGATATAGTGTGGTGTGGAAGATTTGTGGTGTTCCTGTTCATTTGTTAGGAAAGCAGGCAAACTGAAGTGATGCGATCCTTGACCAGCTGGTCAATTACTTTATTAATACAGAGTAAGCGCCACTGGATGGGAGTCATAGAGGCAGGCTTGTGTTGTTCACTCGAGTGCTAGATCGATGGGGAACTTCTTGATGTACAAGGGTCTGAACTACTGTTGAATGTCGCTGTGAACACCAGAACTAGTTGGTTGTCGGGGAATACTATCAGCCTTTTATCATGACTATGCAGTTCTTGCTCATTTTTACACTTTTGTAACATTATTATTGGAACCATAAGTATGTATTACTAATGGGACAGCAGAGGTGGTACTTCCTGTGGCAGCTGAAGAAGTTCAACCGCTATCGTCGAGTCCATCCTCACCTGCTCCGTCACCGTCTGGTACGCTGCTGCCACCGCCAGGGACAAGGGCAGGCTGCAGCGTATCATCCGCTCTGCCATCTCTCGAGGACCTGTACACCTCCAGGACCCTGAGGCGTGCAGGTAAGATCGAGGCCGACCCCTCTCACCCCGGACGCAGTCTCTTTGAGACCCTCCCCTCTGGCAAGAGGCTGCGCTCCATCAGGAGCACACCTGTTGCACATATTTTGTATTATATGTACTGCTTTTTATATTTTTATTCTTTTTTTTTTTTTCTATATCTTATTCTATTTTCTTATTTGTATTCTACTTCTGTGTTAATTGTTCTGCACCAAAATCACCTAAACAAATTCCTTGTATGTGCAAACCTACTTGGCAAAAAAAACACAGATTCTGTTTCTGGTTCTGACACCTGTTGTTGTTGCTGTTGTTGATGTAACAAGAACATATGTTGTTGTTGTTCTCTTTGCCTGTCTCTTTCCTGCATCTCCTTCTATCCCACTTCTCGGCCCATCCAGTCGAGTCGAGATGTCTGTTCAACACGAGTCTGGTTCTGCTCGAGGTTTCTGCCTGTTAAAAGTAGGGATCGACCGATTACCGGCGCCGATATTTGGCATTGTGACAAATATCGGCATCGGCCATTTTTTTTTTTTTTTTTTAATCCGACGGCCGATAAGAATGCAGAGTGCTCACACACACGGCGGAGAGGAGAAAAAGTTCATTTCTTTGCAAATTGTATTTAACTTTGTTTTATTTACTTAATAAAACTTCAGGAAGTTATTTATTTATTTAAATGTTCAGTTAACTTTATAAGAGATGCTGCTGACCCTGGGAACTCCCTGCGCTTTTTGTTATCTTGTTTAATAAACAAATGCTTAAAGGCATTTAAACAAAGTTAAGTGTTGGAGTTTGTATTATTCAAAATTTTGACGCCAATATTTTCACTTTTACTGCAAATGAATATCGGCTCCAAATATCGGTTATCGGCCTCCTTGACTACTAATAATCGGTATTGTTATCGGTCCATCTCTAGTTAAAAGGACGTTTTTTCCTCGCCAATGTGCCGAATGTTGCCAAGTGCGGCTCATGGTGCATTCATGGGTCTCTCTCTAAATAATAAAGAGTACGCTCTAGACCTGCTCTTTTCGCAAAGTGTCTTGAGATAACTTTGGTTATGATTTGAAGACCTAGTGCAACATTAACAGTGCATATCATTCAAGTGAGGACCTTTGTTACGTTTGTTAACTAACCTGAGCTTACTTGTTAAAGTGGATGACTGGCTGGCTACTGTAGCTAATGTACCCAACACTGCCATATGTGGATTACGTCATAGTTTTGCCAATATAAATAACCCCCCTCCCCCCTCTTTGTCAAAATCACACTATCTGGTTCGTGTAATTTGGAGACCACCACGATCCAGATGTACACTTGTCACTCTGTGCCAGGATGATTCACTGTGGAAAACTTTACTTAGCAAAATCATTTGTTGAGTCAGACGATACGCCCTGATACCTTTTATTACGTGAATATTTATATATATCACCTTTTTCACAGACCGATTGTTCCAAAAACACATAAATATGAATACATTTGGTACATTTGAACCCCTTCTCCCTCTCTCTCACACACACACACACACATGAAAACTTGTCAGTTGTCTCTCTCTTTGCGTTGGCGATGAAGTTTCTTGTTCACATGCCTCATTGCGATAAGAGCGGTTAGGATGCAACACAAGAACAGGGCGAGGGTGGCTACACAAGCCCCCCGCAACTGTCTCTCTCCAAATTCCTCCACCACTCTATCTCTCCGCCTGGCATAGTCCTGAAACAGAGCTTCCAGCTGGAGCACGGTGCACAGGGACAGAAACAGATGGAAAATCTGGTGACCCTGACCCACAAAGTCACAGTGGCCCGGGAAGAAGCGCTCAGGGATGGGACAGGAGAAAAAGAGAGCGGACAGCAGGAAAGAGGCAATCTGGAGGACGTGGAAGGGCAGCGAGGGCTCCTGTGTCCAGGAGACAGTGAACAGGCGATGGGCTACGGGGCTCATGTCCAACAGGTATGCTAGGGTGACAGGAATCAGCTGACAGATTTTACGTTCTAATGGATACGGCCGCTGATACACGGACTTGGCAAAACAGCATCCTGCACAGGAGAACCAAGCAAAGAACATAGCTCCAGGTAGAAACAACAGCGCAACACAGCTTTCTCTCCACGCTGGCTCCGAACTGTAGAAATAATTGGCAAGTGAGCAACCATACTGATGGACAGCTACACCCACATAGTCCAAAAAGAAGAAAAAGTAGTGTGCATGTTCAGAGCGAGACTGCAAGAGATGAGCTGCCACGCTGAAGAACAAATAGGTGAGCGCAGATAGCATGAAGACACCGAGAGGTAGAGAAGCTGCATCAAAGGTGTACCCCAGGGTACCGACATTGGCCCACCAGCGGAACAGCAGCAAAGGAACTGCCAACAAGTGGGTCCAAATGTTCAGGGATTCATTGTGTCTCTGAAAGAGGCTGAGGGGGTAGCAGCGCCAGTCCTGGCGAACGGGACGGTAGCCTGACAGGATGTACGGCTCTCGGAAAAGGCTGGGGACCTGGGAAGCTGTGACGGTGGGGCTGGGTGATGGAAGGGAGGAAGGAAACAAGCAAGGCAGGCGGCAGCCATGCTTGATGCTTATGGTCAAGGTGCTGAGTTGCTGCAGGATGTCACTCAACATAGCTGGGTGCTGGGCGGAGGAGAGAGACCAGGAGGTGGAATGCAGACAACGGGGACTGCTGGAGAAAACATGTGGAAGACAAAAACAAAAGACCAGTTAACCCTTTGCAGTTTATTTCAGAGGTGAATGGCTTATAGAAACTACAAGTTTGTTTCCTAAGATTGACGTTATAATGAATCAGAAATTAGCAGGAGACAATTTTGCTGTGATTAAATGCCAACAAGAATGATCTAGAGCCCCTTTTACATTGCCAGTTCAAGGCGGGATTGCTACACCTTGTCTTTAATGTCAAATGAAAGAGGCAGAATGGTAGGGCGAAGTACCACCACCTGCATCAGAGGTTGTAACAGAGGAGTAATAGAGGTGAAACAGCGTCTGCGGAGTTGGCAGGGTGGACCTCACGCTGTGTGTGCATGTGAAGCTTGCCCTGTTTTGCACACGTCGTGCCCCTTTAGCTTCGTTAACGCTGTGTAAAAACAAACACTGGGGTGGCTTGGCGCCAGCATCGCATGGTTCAATGTAAAATTACAAAGGCGTCGTAGAGGTGGAGCTATGTTACTGTTCACATTGCGATTCGGCAACAGCGCCGGATGCATTTTTAGAATTCATCAGTCTGTAATGAGAATCAGAGATATACTATTTCTTGGGATACAAGAGAAGAAGATAACGACAAAGTGAAGTCTGACCTTCATACAATCTGAGTGGGATTAAAATTGGGATAGAAAATTAAGCAGTACTTGTGAGCCCTGAAATAGTGCGACTGTAACTCTTTTAGGTTTCTTTTATTCATGTATGAGGGACGGAGGTGGGACAGTAGTACTTCGTAACTGTATTTAAGTAGATTTTTCAGGTATCTGTACTTTACTTGAGTATTTATTTTTCTGACAACTTTTTACTTTTACTCCCGACATTTGAACACAAAAATCTGTACTTTGGACTCCTTACATTCTCAGAACAGGCTCGTTACTTTACTTGTAATGCATGTGAGGGGAATTATCGGTTATTTTGATTTTGGCCTCTGCACGCTGATTTCAAAGCTGTTAAAAATTATCCAGGTGCTCATATTTGGGACCTCAGTTCGGTTCAGGCTTTATTATGCAGTCTGAAATTTGGCTTGCAGCAAAACCAGACAGTGTCCAGTAATAATGAAAGAAGAAAACTAGCCTAGTGTGCCGAGGACTATTTTAGTTTTGCACCGTTATCAAAAGAGGTATCGTGTGTCGCTGAAGTTCAAAATTCTGGTGTTGTTACAACTCAAAGTTAATAGGGATACACCGATACCACTAAGTATTTACATTTGGGTACTTGCTGATACCAAGTACCGATATGAATGCTTAATAATATCATAGGAGTACGAGTTCTTAAGCTCTGATACCGCCCGATACCGGTATCGGTGCATCCCAAAAAGTTAATGTATTTTATTTTAAGCTAGGATGTTTAAGTTTAATCGTCTTTGAATTTTGATTATCATTGTTATTATTGTTGTGAGGTTTAGTTAGCTTTGCACAGAAATGGTCGGCAAAATGTCCTTCAGAGGAAAACTTTTTACTCTTGTACTAAAGTACATTTCAGAGCGTGTACTTTCTTACTTTTACGTGAGTAAAGGAGTTGAGTCAGTACTTCTACTTAAGTACAGAATGTGTGTACTTTTGCCACCTCTGATGGGGGACTCTGTAAAGCATTGCATGTTAATGTGTATATTTGACATATAGATCCAGATTGAACCACTTTTGGGCCTTTTCACCTGTAGACACTGCAGACAGAAAATTACAACAACAGTCACAAGCAGTAATAAAGCACATACACACAGCATGAAAGCCTGTATTACAACAGGCAGACATTCTTTTCCATATTGGTCACATACACTGGAGGTATGTTGTCAAGCCTGTAGCCATCACCCTCCTGTTTTCTTTCTCTCTACATACCAAGAAGAAGAATCCACTGTTGTCACCAAGGATAATGAGCACCTAGTCAACAAAACAAACCATGCTAGGGCAGACTGCTATTGACAACAGCTAGTGTGTCCCCTCCTAATGGGTTCACCCTGATCATCTTCCTCAACCTATCTATGACCCAGAATAGCCTACATGCATCTATTTGTTATGATTTATAAACTGAGTTGATCTGAGACAAACAGGTTTCTTTGAGTGTTGTGTTTTTAAAAACGTGCAAACATCTCAACCTGAAACCTTACGTTGCATTTTGAGACCATAGAGCAATAATATTTAGAATAACATCGGTCTCTCTCCTTATCTATCTTGATTTTGCGACAAAGAAAAGAGCATAAATCTCGCTTTTCTTTCCCTGTATGTCAACACAGACAAAAAAAAAGCTACAATAAACTTCTTTATATGCGAAAATGTGTGCAGCCTTAAAATAATCCGTGTCAAAACAAACACACTGTAATGTTTAGCATTTAGCAATAAAAAAACATCATCTCACCGGCTTGTATCGATGGCTCACCTGTTGCTCTCGCACCTGTTGACCTAGCACGGAGAGAAAACGTCTTCACGTCATCACAGGCTTTTCCTCCAATTTTCCAGAGGAGTACAGACCTAGCTCACCGTCACATTTTGAGGGAGGGAGATACACCTCGGAGGCTGTGGGGAGGGCAAACGCACAGCTGACCTCGGCACTGTCGAGTCGGCAGCCCGTACAGGCGGGAGTGTGGGCGGGGTTAAATGGCCGGAAACGCCCAAAAGTGCACTGTCATTGATCAGTATCGACCAATTGCAGCGTGTTCTAATACACAATTACCTGGTCTTTTGTTGACAGCGACATTTAATATTAACTTTGCGTTTACATTTATATCGTTGTTAATAACCAACTAGGCTATACAACCCAAGTGTAGCATTGTTTACAGAGACTTCTTATTTATTGATAATACATTATTGATAGCCAGAATTCCAGAAGAGGGGTCATTTAGGTAAAACTTTGACCAAACACTGCGTGGCATCAAAGATAAAAGGCATGTTTAAGCCTACAGGTTTGTCTCCATCTACTGTCCGGTAGTAGACACTGCAGCAATATTCAAAAGTGTTGCCTAATCAATGTCTTTCTTTTAAATATTTAATAACATTATGAACACGCCACTCCCATGCCGCCTGATTTTTTGGTAACATGGAATGACATGGAATATTTTTGTAAACATACCCGGAAGTTAGTGTTCCCATGATCCCCTCAATAACAACAACAAAAGGGTACAAGGGTTTTGTATATCCCTTATGTTTTGTAGGCTAGTCGCGTCTACATTAATACACTGATCTGTTTGCTATCACTGTGGGTTGTCCCTGTTGCACTTCATGGGTTTGGTAATTTCATATTCACACAGTATAGAACTGTCATATAGATATCATATATTAGGCCTGTACACAACAGTTAGTTACTGACAAAGTCATCTGATTGGACAAGAGGCATTCCATCAGTGTATAGAGAACAACATCCCTGTGACTTTTCACTCTGTGTATCACTCCGCCTCAGCCAGATGTTCTGAATACTGTTAATTAACATTACAGCGGAGCGTGTGTCCACAGTGATCGAACTGTTACCTCTGAATCACACAGCTGACTTATCTCACTGGTTCAGTTAAAACCTACAGATAAATGTACATGATAAAAACAGCTGATCTGTGGTCACCTGTAGACAGAGCGCAGGAGAATGTTTGGGTTGCTTAGCAACAACAGTGCAGTTTCAGTGAAGCTGTGGAACTATTGAGTTAGTGGAGCAAAAAATAATCTGTTGTTTACTACTATTTGCCGCGTGTATAACTGTTGTATTAAAGCAATATCACACTCCAGGTTGTGATGTCGTACAGGTCGATTGCCGCAGATAATCACAGCCGTGATGACATAAAGACATATTTAATAATGGCAGAGGAGGGACTTTTTAAAATGTTGACATAAAGCAAAGACTGTTTATGTTCTATGCAGGCCTAATTGATATTCTTTTTAGCGAACGGAATGATCCGTGCAATGCAGTTGAGATCTGTCAGTGTGCGCTCAAATTGCTGAGAGTTCGCGGCTCGATGCAGCAGAGAGTGGAGGTGCAGACAGCTTCTCTCCACAATCAGACACAAAACAAGAGCAAACTGCACAGATCTGTGACTTTACGGACGTGTTTGCGTTTGAATATCATCAGTAGAATTTGCTTTGTGACTTATAAGATTTATTTCTTCCTTTAGGTCTACATCTAGGCTACTAGTTTTATCAACATTAGTTAAATCCATTGTATATTAACACTATGCACCTTCATTGGAATCGTTGTTAGAGTCCAGACACTTTGAACACTTTAAATACTACTTATAAATTTCATGCATGCACCCTGCATTCCTCTTACTTTGTGAGAATTTTTTATTTATTTATCTATTATATTATATATTTCCTTGATGGAGGAAACTGAGCTTTGGATGTTTATTGTTTTTGTTTAGATTCTTAAGGTATTTGCAAAGCTACAAAGTTGCCTGTGGCTATATTATCTGTGATGTGTTTGCATTGAGAATGTATATTCTTTTTGTTTGCATATATGCCTGTTAAAATGTATTAAGTGAAGCACCCAAAATGTAGCTCTTTGCCAACAGAAGATGCAGCAGATGCGAAGCTACCGTAGAAGTGTAAGGTCTCTTTTTAAACAGCACAAATAATTGTCATGAATTGATGAAAAAAGATTTCAAAAACACTTTACTCACTTAATTATACAGCTGAATATTATGCCTCATAATATGACCGTTTTTTGTTTTGACTCTCTCTTTTTCTCTTTCTTTTTTTTATCACATACATCCTCAGAAATGCCCCTCCTGAATGCCATGACGTGAGGAACACAGAGTCTACTGCTGAAGCTGCCATGCCACTGTTGTCAACAAGATCATGATACTTGAAAGTTGTGTAAACATGTAGGAACAGTTCTTCTTTCACTTTAAAAGATTTCTGCACAGAAAAGTCTTTTCTGGACTTCTTTGATGATGTAAATGTGACTGGACAACCTGCTCCTGCTTATTGTGCTCTTTTTAGTTCAGTCAGCTGGATTCCTTTAAATAGAGAGGGGAGGAGAAACCTGACAAGGTGATCAGGGGTCATTCAGGGAGGGAACCTGAGTGTTCAGTCAGTCACGTCAGACTCCATTTTGAGTCGACAGTGCAAAGCAGAAGGAGGGAAAAACTGCAGGCTGAGGCAGGGTGAGTGTTAATAAACATTTGTATAATTTGACTGTTAAAGTCACTTTTCTACCTGTGGACTCTAGAGGACAGAAATGTTAGAATAAACAAAGTGCGAAGTCTTGATTGGCTGAATTATTTACAGAAAACCTTCATTGACTCAGGAAATCAAGCAAAGACATAAAGGACCCTGAGCAGGTGGAGCGCTGACTGGTTTTATTCAACTGTACCGTTTGTGTGTGTTACTTCCTGTTCTCTCGTTCTTGTGTGTGACAGTCGTGTTTTTTCTTGATAAGATGAATGTTATTGTGGAGGGAGAGGAGGACAGAGCAGAGTCTGCAGTATCCAGCTGTCTGACTCTGAAGAGCGAGCAGTCCAATCATCATCCTCTAAACTTCAGTGGTGAACCTGCACCCTCAGACACAAAGTAAGAGACTGTTTTCACTGTAAACTCATCTGACAGACGATGATGCATTGAGGATGAGAACTAAATGTTTTGTTAATAGAATTATTATGATGCAGAATTATTCCTGCAGGAACAGTTTCAAACTAAGGTGGATATAGTCTGACTTTTATGTCCACAAGCTTCTGTTTTTTCTGCAGTGAATCACTTGAAACCTCCATGTCAGAATGAACACTGAGAATATATTCACATCTTTCGTCCCTCAGAGTGACTCTAAAGATTTGTAACTCTTCCCAATCTTGCATTACTCAGAATATTTTGTTGGTTTTGCTCTTTTTCAGATGAGCCATCTCAGATCAGTTCATATAATAACTGTACGACATGCGCACTGAAAACGTTTGCTCACTTTAACTGTCGGTGTTAAATGTTTGTCCTCGCTCTTTGTTTCCCGAATTATGGCTTTATGGTTTTATGACTTAAAGTCTAACTTTTATAATGTCTATGCATTTAGAGTTTCTGTTTTACAACACACGGCCTGTGCAATATTTTACAGATCTTTTAAATATTTTATTTACGTGCATTGTTTTTGTGTCTTTGATGCACCAATGTACTCTTTTGTTGGTTCGTTTAAGGTTGCTTGCACTTGTGTGTAGCACTGTTACCCAGGGTGAATTTTCTCTTTGGCACAACAAGCTTATTTTATTTTTAACTCACTACTTGTGTAAAACATGGTGAAGAAGAATAAAGCTCAAAGTTCACCTTTGTAATCCTCTCGTGGATTCAGGTGTTTTCAGGACCTTAGATGCAGAGCTGGAAGTAACTAATTACATTTACTCACGTTACTGTTATTGAGTAGTTTTTTGTGTACTTGTACTTTTTAAGTAGTTATTAAAATCTGTAATTTTACATTTACTTAAGTATGTTTCGTTTGTAGTATTGTACTTCACTACATTTTAAATCACATCTGCTACTGAGTAAAAGAAATGTCGGCCTAAATAAAAAACGAAAGGGAAAAATATCAGGCCCCGTAAACATCTGCAGTGAACGATGGGCAGGAGAACAAACAAGGAAGGAGGAAACGGACGAGTCAGACAGCAGCGGTGCAGAGCCAGCTGAAGGAGAAACGTTGAATGCTGATCCTGAGATTTCCTTCTTTGGTTCGTTTAGGGAAAGTCACAACACTTGTGCCCTTAACCTGTTTTGATGAATAGATTTGCAGTATGACTCAAGGATGGTCTACAGAATCCACAATTGATGCCACCTTCACTGGTTGTATTGTTTGAAAACGTTTTATGGGATGGTCTGAACTAAAATGACACATTATATCTCACTAAGGGTTTTAACTGTCGTGTGACGACATGTTTTATTTTGTTTTAGATTTTCCTTTAATTAAAAACAACTACTTTGAGATTATATCCTCTTGTCCTTTTTGCACTACACAGGAGAGCCCCCCTCCTGTTGTTACAGAAGTAACTAAGTAACTTTTGCATTGAGTACATTTTAAACAAGCTACTTTTACTTGAGTACTTTTTTAGACTGGTCATTTTACTTGTACTTAATTATTTTAATACTCTTTCCACCTCTGATTAAATGGCTGCTATCACTTGTCATCTGGAGGAAAGATTTGAGGGCTGTACTGTAACTCCTAGTGAACAGAGTAAACTCTTTAATCTTCTGCTGAGGTGAAGTTATGTGATGAATTTCAGTAACATCTGAAAATGCTGTTCTGTGCCGATTTAGGTTTTCTGCATATCAAACATTTCAATAACGTTTGTGACGGAGAGAATTCATTTATTCCTCTTAGTATCTGTGAAAGCTGTCAGTCACCTTGAAAAGCTAGTCTAAGAGGACAAACGTTTACTCTTCTAATTATCATCAGCAGCAGGAGAATTTAAGAATTTATCAAGGACTCGTGATAATAATGAAGACACCTTGTGTGTTGCAGATTTCAGCCCAACAGACAGAAAGCAGAGTCTGCAGTATTCAGCTGTCTGTCTCTGAAGAGCGAGCGGTCCAATCATCATCCTCCAAACTTCAGTGATGAACCTGCACCCTCAGACACAAAGTAAGAGACTGTTTTACTGTAAACTCATCTGACAGACGATGAGAACTAAATGTTTTGTTAATAGAAGTATTATTATGATGCAGAATTATTCCTGCAGGAACAGTTTCAAACTAAGGTGGATATAGTCTGACTTTTATATCCACAAACTTGTTTTTTCTGCAGTGAATCACTTGAAACCTCCATGTCAGAATGAACACTGAGAATATATTCACATCTTTCGTCCCTCAGAGTGACTCTAAAGATTTGTAACTCTTCCCAATCTTGCATTACTCAGAATATTTTGTTGGTTTTGCTCTTTTTCAGATGAGCCATCTCAGATCAGTTCATATAATAACTGTACGACATGCGCACTGAAAACGTTTGCTCACTTTAACTGTCGGTGTTAAATGTTTGTCCTCGCTCTTTGTTTCCCGAATTATGGCTTTATGGTTTTACGATTTAAAGTCTAACTTTTAAAATGTCTATGCATTTAGAGTTTCTGTTTTACAACACACGGCCTGTGCAATATTTTACAGATCTTTTAAATATTTTATTTATGTGCATTGTTTTTGTGTCTTTGCTGTACCACTGTACTCTTTCGTTGGTTCGTTTAAAGTTGTTTGCACTTGTGTGTAGCACTGTTACCCAGGGTGAATTTTCTCTTTGGCACAACAAGCTTATTTTATTTTTAACTCACTACTTGTGTAAAACATGGTGAAGAAGAATAAAGCTCAAAGTTCACCTTTGTAATTCTCTCGTGGATTCAGGTGTTATCAGGACCTTAGATGCAGAGCTGGAAGTAACTAATTACATTTACTCACGTTACTGTTATTGAGTAGTTTTTTGTGTACTTGTACTTTTTAAGTAGTTATTAAAATCTGTAATTTTACATTTACTTAAGTATGTTTAAGTATGTGTCTTTGCTGTACCACTGTACTCTTGTTGGTTACATATAGTTTAAAGTTGTTTGCACTTGTGTGTAGCACTGTTACCCAGGGTGAATTTTCTCTCTGGCACAACAAGCTTATCTTATCTTTAACTCACTACTTGTGTAAAACATGTTTTTTTTTAAGAATTTATCAAGGACTCGTGATAATAATGAAGACACCTTGTGTGTTGCAGATTTCAGCCCAACAGACAGAAAGCAGAGTCTGCAGTATCCAGCTGTCTGTCTCTGAAGAGCGAGCGGTCCAATCATCATCCTCCAAACTTCAGTGATGAACCTGCACCCTCAGACACAAAGTAAGAGACTGTTTTTACTGTAAACTCATCTGACAGACGATGAGAACTAAATGTTTTGTTGATAGAATTATGATGCAGAATTATTCCTGCAGAAACAGTTTCAAACTGAGGTGGATATAGTCTGACTTTTATATCCACAAGCTTCTGTTTTTTCTGCAGTAAAACACTTGAAACCTCCGTGTCAGAATGAACACTTCCAGAAAATAAAGAATTCATTACCATTAAAAATCTGCTGAAAATTTAATTTATTTTTCATGTGTGGTTTTCATATGAGCTGTTATGATCTACCTGGTGCCATCTTGAATCAGTTCATATAAGAACAGTGTAGTAGGCTTGGGCGGTATCCATTTTTGTAATGGATCTTGCAATACCAGGGGACAAGGCATATGATGGTATCTGAAAATAAAACAGTGCTGTAAAACTTCGGAGCAGCTGGTTGGAGGGGGATGTTGTCACACATGTATGACATGGTTACGCAATAAGTGTCTTGCTACAAAACACAAGATTATATTAAAGTTAACAAACTATATGACCTGCAAATCTCAAGGTCACACAAACAAGAAAATACCAGCTTACTTGGTCACTGATCTCTTCTCTCTCCGATAGGCTCACTGTGCGTGTAGTTTATAGGGCGCGCTTTTGCTCTAACTCTCTGTGAGAGCCAAAGTGCTTATTTGGCGACTAATTCTATCATGTTTTGTATCTGTATTAATAACGAACTACAGGCGGACCACAATGTCAGGCCTGGGCTAGAATGAGGACTCAGATGCAGAGAGTAGACCGTCAAAGCACACTTTATTAGAATTATTGACCTCTTTGACAGAGTGACAAATTAACAGGCTATGAAAATATCCATGAATCTAAGTTATCAGGGAAAAAAATAACACAGGAAGAATATCTTCCAAACAAAAACCCACTCCGTGAAGGAGGGACAAAATCACAAAAAGGAAAAGGAAAAGAACAAACGGAAAATCTCTCCGCGAGGAGGAAAACAAAAGACTATGAACAAAACTCAAAATCACTCCCAAAGGAGGAAAAACCAAACTCCGTAAGAAAACGGACCAAAATAAAACGCACTCCTCAAAATCGGAGGCTCTACAAAACACTATCAAACTTTAATAAGAACGAAAGATCGCTCCAAAAGAAGGATAGCAAAACGGCTATAAAACAGAACTAAACTAGGCACTAAACTTTGAAATGTACGAACAAAAAATCACTCGCAAGGAGGCAAAGAAAACTGGCTTACGTGGCGTGAGAATAACACGGCTGAGACACGACATGGACTGTGGCAACTGGCTGTGGTGCACGACAAGGACGAGACACTTTGGCACAAGACAAAAGGGAGAAACGGACCATAAAACACATGAGGGTAATGGGGAACAGGTGGACACGATCAGGAATCAGGGGAGACGATCAGACCGATGAGAAAGGGCAAGTGACCTGAAACGAGAGGAGAGTTAATTTTCAAAATAAAACAGGAAGTCACGAGACAAAAACCCCCCAGAACGAGACAAACCTCACCGCGGTGTGACACACAAAATGTTTAATAAGACTGCTTTTACTGCCCTCTGAGCTATCAGAGCTTCTAGACAGTGTTGATCACATGGTAATATTTTTCTACCAAATTCAACAAATCATTTTAGTCATAAAGAAATGTCTTCGCAGAGAGAAGAAGAGGAGTCATGTTTCTGTGGACGAACGGCCGTCCTGCTGTGTTGTGTGTCACGACGTCCTGAGGGATCAAGTCTCTACCAGCTGTGGACACTGGTTCTGCAGACAGTGCATTGCCTCATACTGGGACCAGTCTGGTTCATCAGGTGACTCCTCTTGTCCCCAGTGTGGAAAAAGATCCAGAACAACAGCTGGACTGCAGATCGCCAGTCAGACCAACACTTTAAAAAGTAAGACCGTGTTTAGTCTGCTGATGTCATTATGTGTGAGCCAGCGTCAAGTGGTCTATGTTGTCAGTCTTTATTGTTCTTGTTGTTAATCTCACATTTTTTTACGAAAGGTGGTCTGCAGGAGGTTTTAGATCAACATAAGGTCAGTCTGAGGAGGAGATATGAACGTGTGACTGAAGGAACTGATGAAACAGGAAGTGGAAGCCTCCTCAAAAAAATCTACACTGAGCTCTACATCACTGAGGGACAGAGTGAAGAGGTTAATGCCCATCATGAGGTTTGGCAGCTCGAGACGGCTTCCAAGATGGAGACCCTCCATGACACTCCGATCAAGTGCCACGAAATCTTTAAAGCCTTACCTGACCAACAGAGAGACATCAGAGTGGTCCTCACCAATGGCGTCGCTGGTGTTGGAAAAACCTTCTCAGTGCAGAAGTTCACTCTGGACTGGACAGAGGGCTTGGAGAACCAAGATGTCAGTCTGCTGATTCTGCTTTCCTTCAGAGAGCTGAACTTGATCAAAGACGAGCAGTACAGTCTTCTCAAGCTGCTCCGTGTTTTCCATCCATCATTACAGAAGGTCACAGCGGAGACGCTCGCCGTCTGTAAACTGTTGTTCATCTTTGACGGCCTGGATGAAAGCAGGCTTTCTTTGGACTTCACCAACAATCAGGTTATGTCTGACGTCTCACAGGAGTCATCAGTCAGCGTCCTCTTGATGAATCTCATCAAGGGGAATCTGCTTCCCAAGGCTCTCGTCTGGATAACTTCCCGACCTGCAGCAGCCAATCAGATCCCTCCTACGTGTGTTGACAGGTTAACAGAAGTACGAGGCTTCACTGACGCCCAGAAGGAGGAGTACTTCAGGAGGAGATTCAGTGATGAAGAGCTGTCCAGCAGAATCATCTCACACATGAGGACATCCAGGAGCCTCCACACGATGTGTCAAATCCCAGTCTTCTGCTGGATCACTGCTACAGTACTGGAGCACATGATGACCACAGACCAGAGAGGAGAGCTTCCCAAGACCCTGACTGACATGTACTCACACTTCCTGCTGGTTCAGACAAAGAGGAAGACGCAGAAGTATGATGAGGGACATCAGGTGAGTCCTCAGGAGCTAATGGAGGCTGACAGGGAAGTTCTTCTGAAGTTGGGGAGGCTGGCATTTGAACATCTGGAGAAAGGAAACATCATGTTCTACCAAGAAGACCTGGAGCGGTGCGGTCTGGATGTCACGGAGGCCTCAGTGTACTCAGGAGTTTGTACGAAGATCTTTAAAAGTGAGTGTGTGATCTTCCAGAAAACAGTCTACTGCTTTGTTCATCTGAGCGTTCAAGAGTTTCTGGCTGCAGTCTTCATATTCCACTTTTACACACACAACAACACACAAGTCCTGGAGGCTCTGCTAAATGCGTGCAAATGCAGGGACTCAAACCCAAAGTCATTTTTTGAGAACATTTCTATGTTTCCTGGAAAGGACGATAGCAGTCGCCCAGCCCTGGATGTCTTCTTGAGGCATGTCATGAAAGAATCCGTTCTAAGAAAGAGTGGTCACCTGGACCTGTTTGTTCGCTTCCTTCATGGCCTCTCTCTGGACTCCAACCAGAGACTCTTAGGAGGCCTGCTGGGCCGGACAGACAACAGTCCAGAAATCATCCATCGGGTCGTCCACAACCTGAAGAAGTTTCACATTGATGATATCTCTCCTGACAGAAGCATCAACTTCTTCCACTGTCTGAGGGAGATGAACGACCACTCAGTATATCAGGAGGTCCAAGAGTTCCTGAAGTCAAAGAACAGATCAGAGAAAAAACTCTCTAAGATCCACTGCTCTGCCCTGGCCTACATGCTGCAGGTGTCAGAGGAGGTTCTAGATGAGTTGGACCTGAAGAAGTACAACACATCGAAGTGGGGAAGACAGAGACTGATTCTAGCTGTGAGGAAGTGCAGAAAGGCTCGGTGAGTCCAGATCAGATTAACATTTTATCAAGGGTTGATAAGTAGTTTACTTCTTCAATTATCACAATATCAACAAAAATGTTATTTCAGTTGCAATCAGAAATATTCAACCCCCTCACCTTGAAAGACATTATTGCGATGCGCCTGGCCTTTCTCATGCCAGACATACCGCTGGTCCATGTGTCCAGAAAGTTCCAGTTTGGTGTCGTCAGTCTATAGAACTGTCTCCCACAACTCAGCAGTCTTATCCAAATTTATCCTGGCACACTCTAGTCAACCTTTAATGTTATTCTTGGTCAAGAGTGGAGTGCTTCTCGGAGTCCAGCCTTGTTTATTCAGTGCTCATCATACAGTTGAAGCACTTGTCCCGGCCTTCATCAGATCATCCTGTAGGCATTTTGCAATAACACAGGGGTTTTTCTTAGTTGTCCTGATTAAATTGCTACGGGCTATTGGTGAAATTTTGGGCTTTCTCCCACGGCTAGGCAGGTTTGCAACTGTTCCACATGTTTTAAACTTCCTTATTATGCTCCTAATGGTGTCTCTTGGAAAGTTTTATTTTTTGGAAATCTTCTTGTACCTATTGCCCTTCAGGTGCAATGAAATAATTTCCTCTCTCAGTTTTTGTGAAAGCTCCTTTGTCTTACCCATGCTTGCAACTCACGTTGCACACCTTCATGGGGTTTATCTATGCAACACAGCTAGCAGGTGCAGACCCAGGGGTGTCTCAAGTAGTGTCGCAGTAGCGATAGATTGGAAAGGGGAGGAAAAAGACAACAAAACTGTATAGAGCCGCTACAGGCTTCCTTAATGAAATAAAGCACTAAAATGATTAACTAAATCACCGCTGCCAAGCAGCTGACTCAAAACCAAAATTGTCCAGGAGACCCAGAAAACTCAAAGCTAAAGGCAAAGGCTGCCCGGGAGGCCTTTGATAACCCAAAAGGCTGGAGTCACACAAACTCTCCAGCACCCCAAATGATTCCCTGGGAAACAGACAATTGACCACAAATACACACAAAGTTCTGAGTTGGTGTTTGCAGATACACCGACAACTAGAGAAGCCACATGGAGAACCTCTCACTACCTCTGAAGGTGAGATAATGAGTCAGCACAGGGCACTGGAGACTCAGGGTATTTGAAGACTCCCCACACCTGGGCTTAATCAAAGCCAATCAGTGCCACACACACCTGATTGCAGTGAGTTGATTCTTTCACCACTCTCCCAGGGCCGAAAGGTTGAGTGCCCTCACAGCCACCAAAGACTCTGACATGGCTATATTAGCAAAACATCCTGTTGAATGTCATTGATAAATCCTTACAGTATTACAGGGGGGTTGAATATTTCTGATTGCAACGGTACATGTCTACTATATTCAAGGCTTTTGTTAATTTCTGTACTGTATGGCAGTAGTCGCTGAAATTTCCTGCTCATGCAAGTGAACCTGAAAGCAGCTGGTTGCCAGAAAAGAAAGATCATTTTTCTTGACTGTTATCATTCAAGTGTTAAAATGGTTTCTTATCAAGGTTTAAAGCGTGCAGGTATGAGAAACACAGAAATGTCAAACACAGAAAGATGTGAGCTGAACCTTCATGTAAACTGCAAATTGTTTTGTCACCAAATTCATGAAGTAACACAAAGTGTCCTCTTTCATTATAACATCATGTCATTTATGTGTCATAACAGACTTTCTAACTGTGGACTGTCGGAGACTCACTATGAAGTTATGGCCTCAGCTCTGAAGTCCAACCCCTCCCATCTGACAGAGCTGGAGCTGAGCGACAACAAACTGCAGGATTCAGGAGTGAAGCTGCTGTGTGCTGGACTGGAGACTCCAAACTGTAGACTGGAGACTCTTAAGTAAGTTTACTGACTGTAGCCTGTGGTTTTTTGTTTGTGTTCAATGATATCATATAATTTGGTTCATTAATCTTCAGGATTTGCTGATCAGAAATCAGAAGAATTGTTTTCAAAAATGTTTTGTCTTTCCAAATGCAGACCTGCCAACCTTTACGCACTTTAAGTTGCGTCGCTACGCATTTAGACATGCCACTACGCGTTACCAGTATAAAATACGCTAACAGAGCAGGATGTTGTTTGGTTGTTGTTGTTTTTTTAATCGAGAAACTATGCAGACGTGCCATTCGAGATGTAAACCTGTGACGAATGACAGTTCTGCCAATATTTTCAGTCTTCAGTGCGATATGTGAAATAATATCAAAGATTGTCACGTTCGACAGAAGGCGAGCCGCCTCGCATAACGGAGCTGGTGGTTTAGAAGTGAGAGTAACCTTGTTAACAGCGGCACCTTGTCCTACTGCTGGATAACGCTGTGGCAACACAGACGGCGAGTTTATGGAGTGTATTTAAGTGGGTCCAGGGTCTCTTTTCCTGATCTGGCTTCACTTAACCTGACAAAGGCAATCACGCTAAGCGGTCACACAACACTTCAGTCCAGGGTTTCCATGAGCGCATTCATGTAAAAGGGGCTGTTTGGAGCAAATGATCCACATCTTTTACAAACTCAGAGCAAACTATGATTTAACAAAGATATGAAGAAATTACACATAATCCAGACTAAAATCCACTCAGCTGCAGCTGCTGAATGCAGGATGGACAAATGGCAAATAAAGGCAGACTGTGTAAATGTCCAAATATAATAAGATCACTGCTCCATCATTAGAGCACAACATATTTATTATAACATTGTGATGAATTACATTGCACAGACGTATTTTTGTTGCGTTAATGACGTTAATTTCTCAGCCCAGCCGTACCAAACTATGGAGCAAATAAAACCACAATTTAAAGCAGCAGGAATGCTTACTTTCATATCTTAAGTGGAAGTGTTTTACCAGTCTCTCTCTCCCTCCTCCCTTTCACGATCAGCTCACAGAGCTCCTAAATCAAGAGACCTGATTGATCAGTAGGTGGTGTTTAGTTCAGGTTGGATGTTCAGCAAAAGTTACCATGGTGATCTAGTTTGTACCCCGGGAAGAAGTGCTTCGTAGTATACCCCCCTGTACTCTCTCAACTCTTTCATGTTGGTGTCAGAGTCTGAACCAAGTGGTTAAGTAGGAGGAGGTTTGTTTTGTTAGAAGCAAACAGACTTCAAAGTCTCAAAGTCTGGTTATAGGGGGCCTTTCTGTGTGCACTTTGCATGTTCTCTCTCCGTGCATGCATTGGTTCCCTCCAGGTACTCCAGATCCCTCCATTAGTTGAGCGCGAAAGGTTGTTTGTCTCTGTGCATCAGCCCTGTGACTGACTGGCGATCAGTCCAGGGTGTACCCCGCCTCTCGCCCAGTGACAGCTGGGATAGGCTCCAGCCCTCCTGCGATAAGCGGCGTATGGATTAATGGAAATTGAAAACCTGAACACATCTAATTGGATTATAAATGCATATTTATCTACACCATCTTTTCTTTATACAGATTGAGTCTCTGCAGTTTGACAGAGGTGAGCTGTGCTTCCCTGGCCTCAGCTCTGAAGTCCAACCCCTCCCATCTGAGAGAGCTGCAGCTGAATTTCAACAAGCTGCAGGATTCAGGAGCGAAGCTGCTGTGTGGTTATCTGGAGAGTCCACACTGTAGACTGGAGACACTGGGGTCAGTTGAATAATCATAATAAATATAATAATAACAATTTCGGCTTATTTAGTTTTTGTATTCCGCTCCACTCATTAACTAAGTTTCCAAAGTTTTTGTTCATTAATTATCAGGATTTACCTGATCACAGATCGAATTAAAATTTAACTGTTTTCAAAAATCCTTTGTCTTTCTAAGGCCATGTCTACACGTACACAGGTATTATTGAAAATTGAGTTTTTGCCTCCTTCGTTTCCAAAAAAAAATCCCGTCCAAACGAAAACGCAAAAACACAACAGAAACGCTGTCATGAGAACGCCACATCAACAGGTGGCGATATAACCCGATCATGCAAAGAAGAAGAAGAAGAATCGCAGCCAGTCAAACGTCTGAAAAAATCTATCCCGACGCCTTTGTTCCTCAATGTAGTAGACGCGTAACTGTACATATATGTGTAAACATGTAAAAAGTCCTGTTCAGCATCACTGTTTATGTCACGTCCGTCATTTTGCAAGGAATGTCGCCTCATCAGTGACGCCTCACAAAGGAGATAACGGCGCACAGCCTGGCGTCACGAGCCAAAATAATTGGCTGTGTTCGAAATGCTGTACTATGTACTACACACTACATGCTATATACTGCGATCAGCGGTAGTATGTAGTATGGAGGAGCTTTTCAAATTCATTTTGCAGTTTGCTACGCCAGGCGGAAGTTTTACAAAAGATCAATTTTCAGTGACCTAAAACAGCGTTTGTGTGGACGAAAGGCCAAAATGTCGAGAAAAGGCTACATTTTGAAAAATACCCGTGTATGTGTGGACATGGCCTGGATTGCTGAACTATTAGTAAAGTTAAATAAAGAGAAAAATTATATGTTTGAAAGTTTTTTTCACGACTCACATTGGTGTCGACCTTCTGTGACAGAGAGACAGGGTCAATATAGAAAAGAAAGCCATGAATGCAAAACTCATTAAAGGTGAAGGTAGGAGCTGTGATGACCTTCATGGTATCAGAAGCTGACACAGCTGCTGTGGTGTGCATCAAACAAGAGCTAAGAGCAACAAACAGCAGCCTGTTTGAAGATTAAAAATGACTAATCAGTCATAGTGTTTGTGATTTACAACATGATTTATTAAAGTTCAGTCAAACTTTAGAAACTCAATAATTAAATCGATTGATTAAATCACACATCAAACTCAACATGTCAAAAGGTGCAGCATCCTTAAAAAAAACAAGTATTACACCTGGTTAAAGCCACATTAAGTGATGATAATAGCATTAACTTTGAGTTAAAGTTCCATATTATTTCCTATTATTCTTCATTGCAAGTCAAACTGTTGCTTTGATTTCATGTAAGCATTGAGAAGTTATTTGAAGAAACGGACCATTAGATTTCAGCAAAAACAAATCAATAGTTTGCATCAGAAACATGTTTGTCTTAATGGAGAGGTGGAAGAGAAAAATGTGCATTGATTAGGACAAAGTCGTGTGCTGCTCATTCAAAACCTGAACACGTCCGCCTATATTATAATTGCAGTATTATCTACATCATGTATTCTTTATTCAGAATGAGGGGCTGCAGTTTGTCAGAGATCAGCTGTGCTGCTCTGGCCTCAGCTCTGAAGTCCAACCCCTCCCATCTGAGAGAGCTGCAGCTGAGTAACAACAAGCTGCAGGATTCAGGAGCGAAGCTGCTGTGTGGTTCTCTGGAGAGTCCACGCTGTAGACTGGAGACACTGAGGTCAGAAACTTCTGTGCTGAGATTAATATGATGTGAAAGTTGTAAACTGTAGACATAAGGCTGATATCATACTGAGTATCTTAATGCTAACGTCTATTTTCTTCTTCACTGGTTTAGTCCATTGACTGAAGCAGAGCTATGTTGAGTTACACATTTAAGCCTTATTATGACTAGATCTGTTCTATCAGACATTGCGAAGTATATTCACTAATAGGACATGAATCTATCTTTATTTCCTGCTTTTTTTTTGATAATGCTGATCAGTTTGGTGGGTGGGAGTTGAGGGGTGGGGGAAGAAAGGGGAGGGGAGTTTGAGATGTAAGGAGGGAATGGGCTACATCTGGCATAGGTTAAATAGTGTTTTGCATAATGTGTCTTTTTTTGGATGTATGTCGTTTTCTTTTCTTTTTTATGAAGGTACATTTAAACTATTTACTGCTTATTAAATCAAATCTAATAAAGTTATGGTAAGATTATCTGTTTTATCGTGGAACGTTCAGGGTAAATGACACTAAAAAAACGTTTTAAAGAAGAAAAAGGTTGATATCGGATTGTTACTAGAAGCCCACGTACTAGAGCAAGACGTATGCAAATCAGCTGACTACAAGGTGGTAGCACACTCTTCAACTGAACAAAAGGAGTGATAATTGTTTTTCGGTCAAACCTCAAAGTTAGTATTATCAAAAAGGGGTAGGACCAAGATGGAAGGGTTTCGTTTGTGAAAACAGCCATCAATGGTGTGAAGACTGCATTTATTTCTGTATTTGCTCCCTATACATATCATAGTTCATCTATTCCCTCCTTGTGTACAATTCTAAATTAAATGAATGGATTTAAACTTATTTGGGGGGGTTTCAATGCGGTTATTGATACAAGAATTGACGAAACTTCAAGGACTTACATTATTACGCCAAGCACTCGTGCTTTCAAGAATTTGTTATCCGACTGTGACCTCAGAGATATATGTTGTATACATAACCCCCACAAAAGGGATTATACCTTTTTTTCTGGAATGCATCTCTCTTCCTCAAGAATAGATTATATCTTATGTATTCTTTATTCAGATTGAGTGACTGCAGTTTGTCAGAGATCAGCTGTGCTGCTCTGGCCTCAGCTCTGAAGTCCAACCCCTCCCCTCTGAGAGAGCTGCAGCTGAGCTACAACAAGCTGCAGGATTCAGGAGCGAAGCTGCTGTGTGGTTTTCTGGAGAGTCCACACTGTAGATTGGAGACACTGAGGTCAGAAACCATGTTTTACTTCTGTGCTGAGATTAATATGATGTGAAAGTTGTGTTGACACTAAACTGTAGACATAAGGCTGATATTATAAGTCACACTGAGTATCTTAATGCTAAAGTCTATCTTCACTGGTTTAGTCCATTGACTGAAGCAGAGCTATGTTCAGCTACAGATTGACAACGTTAACAAGAAAAGTCTAATTCACTCTGAACATCTTAAACACTTGATTTTATCCTATAATCTCCATCAGGTTCTTTAAGATAAGCAACATAAAGAAATGCATTGAAAAAAATCTGTTTGTACTATCAGAAAATACCAAATATATTCAGTCTTTTTCCAACATTTTGATGAAACAGTTTTTTGCTTCTACTGACTGAAACGTTTAACTGAAGATTCTTTGAGTTCATATCTCCACTGTTTGTCGTTTGTTTAAAGTTCCCCCACATTTTTTTCTATAATGTTTGGCATTTTGGAAACTTTGTAAGTTTGAGTAGAATCTCAAATCATTTTCTTCGGGTTTGTATTTTTGTTCGGCTACACAACATGAGTTTGTATGGTTGGTGGTGCTTGCAAATTGAGGTGAAGTCACTGCGTCTTTATTAAAGTAGCAGCATGTTGTCATTAATATTAATGAGAGCTCTTTGTCACTTTATGTATTTCACACATTTTAACCTGCATCCTGTTGTGTTCAGGTGTTTGGAGTTTCCATTTATAAACTTTTACCTTCTTAACCCTCTTCAGCTCTGAACACATTATTATCATTGTACATTATTGAATTCAATCGTTTATTCTTTATTCAGATTGAGTGACTGCAGTTTGTCAGAGATCAGCTGTGCTGCTCTGGCCTCAGCTCTGAAGTCCAACCCCTCCCCTCTGAGAGAGCTGCAGCTGAGCAGAAACAAGCTGCAGGATTCAGGAGCGAAGCTGCTGTGTGGTTTTCTGGAGAGTCCACACTGTAGACTGGAGACTCTGAGGTCAGAAACCATTTTTTACTTCTGTGCTGAGATTAATAAGATGTGAAAGTTGTGTAAACTGCAGACATAAGGCTGATGAGGCTGAGTTTAGTCCGTTGACTGTAGCAGAGCTATGTGGACACATTTAAAACCTTCATATAACAAGAAAAATCCTACACTGTACAATTCACTGTGAACCTCTTGAACTTTGCTTGTTTTTTTTAAAGGTGCTTTATGTAACTTTCAGAAAATCCTCATTCCTAGCGACACGGTTGGCCGTTGAGTAAACTGCAGTCAACCTTCTTGTACGCGCTCGCACGGACACTTGCGTGCATGAACGAGCATCCGGGGGTTTTTGCCGAAGACACACGAAACTGAGCATGCTCAATCTCAGAACTCACCGGCTCTGTTGACTTTTCACTGACAAGTCGTGTGGTATCATGTTGACCAGCATCATGTTGTCCACAATCAACACTCTTTGTCATAATACCTCAGTTAGTATCATGTTATGTGGTGAAGTTATTTGTCAAGCTAGACTGACAACACTGACATACACACTCGGATAGTATTTTGGTTGTGATAACGTTAGCAAGCATGCTAAGGTTTGCTAACTAGCTGTAACATAACTACACTGCATGGATCTGGCATCGTGCCTCCTAACCAAACGGCACATTACTCAATTACCAGCCGGATCAGCTCCCAGGAGTCTGTGTGGGTTAGCTGATGTTATCCACTCGGCGGTGTTTTGCTACGTTGCCTAACTAGCAAATTGTCTGCGATAGCAGACAAGCTAACGGTAGCTTGTTGCCTGCTTAGCTGTAAATATATTGGCAAATAGAAAACAATCTGCAGCTATACACATTAGCTTTGTTCTGCTACATAATTTACCATTACCATTTATGTTAGCTGGCAAAGTTATTTGTCAGGCTAGATAACTGACATACACACTCAGATAGTATTTTGGTCATAACGTTAGCGAGCATGCTAAGGTAGACTAGATAAAACTTATTTTAGTTTTTTATTCTTGTGTGTTGGTGTTGTTGTTGTGGGTGCCGGTCGTTTGTTGGGATTATCCATCTCCATTTCACAGCTTGCGTTGTCTCGTGTTGCACACTGTTCTGTTGACTGTCGTGGCGTAGATTGAGTTCTCGGCAGAAGTACTCACGAACGCGTAGATACGTCACATCCTCTTGTTTCCCTAAAAACCGTCCAGAGTGCTTTACATAAAAATCAGCCCACAGGTTGTTAGGGGCAATGGAGGAAGTTGGGGAAGGTCTCAGTTTATCAGTTCCTCTACTATCCCTTCATACATTGGCAATGAAAAATATTGGATTGATGAATATATGTAAAATCTTACATATAGCCCCTTTAAACATTAAAGGGAACATTGTATTCTAAAGTCACATCATTTATTCTTTATTTAGATTGAGTCTCTGCAGTTTGTCAGAGATCAGCTGTGCTGCTCTGGCCTCAGCTCTGAAGTCTAACATCCCCCATCTGAGAGAGCTGCAGCTGGGTGACAACAGGCTGCATGATTCAGGAGTGAAGCTACTGTGTGGTTTTCTGGAGAGTCCACGCTGTAGACTGGAGACACTGAGGTCAGAAACCATTTTTACTTCTGTGCTGAGATTAATATGATGTAAAAGTTGTGTTGACACCTTGCAGACATGAGGCTATTATACTGATCAATTCCACTCTGATTACCATAATGCTAAAGTCTATTTTCTTCTTCACTGGTTTGGTCCATTGATTGTAGCAGAGCAATGTTGAGTTACACATTTAAAACCTTCATATAATAAGAAAAACCCTGATTTCATCGCAGTAAGGCTGTCACTAGAGTCCGTTTGCGCCCCAGCCATTTGGATTCCTTCCTCCGGCCGTTAGGCCACGCCCCCTCATTTACATACACCTTCCAAATGTTAAATGGAAAATGGAAAATGGAAAAAGGCTAAAGCCAAATGCTTAATGGATGCTATTTCCATTTTAATTTTCATCTATACAATTTAAGCTTCTAAGATTGAGCATTTCCATTTAAGCTTTTCATTTTAATTATCACGTTTTTCATTGCCACTCCACATTTTCAAATTATAATTTTACATTTTAAATTATCTTTTTTCATTTTCCTTTTTATTTTTAAGTTTAATTATTCCTTGTAGTGTAGTAAAATAATAATTTTTTTAATTTGATCTCTTTTAATTTTGTATTTGGACTTTTAATATTAATTGTGACCCAAGATATCCTCCATATCTAACGACTCAAAAGTTTAAACTGAAGATGCTTTGAGTTAATGGACCTTAAGACCTATTCTGACCTATTTGGCATCTAGGGAACTTAAGTATTTTAAGTTGACTCTTCAGTTTTTTCCTGCTGGTTTTTACTGTATTTAATGTTTATTGTGTTTGGCAGCACAGCATGAGTTTGTATAGATGCAGCCACTGGTGCTTCTTGTGTTACACCGCAGGATAATTGTATTCTAAAGTCACATCATTTATTCTTTATTCAGATTGAGTTGGTGCAGTTTGTCAGAGACCAGCTGTGCTTCTCTGGCCTCAGCACTGAAGTCCAACCCTTCCCATCTGAGAGAGCTCGATCTGAACTACAACGAGCTGCAGGATTCAGGAGTGAAGCTGCTGTCGGATCTTGTGGAGAGTCCACACTGTAGCCTGGAGACTCTGAGGTCAGTCCGAGTTGGTTTCCAGGGACGTTGGAACTATTTTCTGGGAGGGGGTGCTGTGTAAAATGCACAAACATGGTGCTATTTGAGAGCAAAATGAATAGCCTAGATGTATGAAGAACTTTGTGCACAACTGAAATCAACTGACAAATAGCCTAAATTGCACACACTTTTGCTCCCCTGTCAACTGTTGCTGTCAAGCACATCTCATACTCGACAAGTACTCTATTATGCACTATGCCCTCTGCCTGCATTGACCAAAATGAGCTGTGATGTGTGCACACGGTTTATGTTACTCAAATGCAGTACTGCAGTTTTCACATGTTGGCAAAAATACTTTCACTCCCATTAAAGGCATATTAAAATATGAAAAACAAATGTAGGCAACAAACTGTAAACAGCCTAGAGAGCCAGGATAACTGCTGCTGTCCCTGTTGCTGTTGGCTGACTGGCACAGATCTGGGAGGTGCAGGTGCTGGTGTCAGCTTGTCAGGTGAGGTTTCTGTTTCTCTCTCTCTCAGATGCTTAGCTGGCTCAGAGGGAGGTTTGGAAAATAAATTAAAAAATCAGCTTTTTGGCCCCCACTTGCTAGCTTACCAGGTTGCGTCAAAGGTTTGTGCACACATCAAAAATCCAGCCACAAGCGTCATAGCAACGGCCCTGACAACGACACATTGATTGATTGACACACATACAGACAAATACGTGTTGAATTCAGACGCGTGGTGTTTTTTGATTGGTTAATAATGAGTGGGACAGCACATGAAAAACGCAGGTGTAAGCGCTGAAAACAAGTGTATTATTATTATTATTTTGAGTTTTGTTGAAAACTGGGACAATTAAGTGTTCTACAAATATAAAAAGCCAGCATTAATGGAGCCCCGATACCACGATTCACCATGGCAACGGTACACAAAAAGAGGTCCTCCTACGTCACACCAGTGGAGCTCGAAATCCTCATGCGGACGTTCAGCGAATACGAGCATGTTTTTAGAAAAATAAAGTAACACGGCTGCAGCTGCAAAAGAGAGAGAAGCAGCGTGGGAAGAAACTGCTGCTCGAGTAAATTTGTAAGTTTGAACTGGTCTATTTATTAAATACTTAATCACGACCGGAAGCTAAAATGTATATTAATTTAGGAACAAAACATACACGGAAGCACTTGCAATCATATTTCAATTATTAAACTAATGAAATATCATTCAGTGGCTGTTTTAATGTGCATTAGCTTTATCCCTAACATGATGCTGACTTCACATACATTATAATTCATGTTGATTAAACTGAATGTGTTAGTTTAAAAAAAAGAAATCCGATAACTTACGGCGTCTTATTTGAGTGCTCTCGGCAGTGGTGGTGGAAAATCTAAAAATGATGACTTTGACACAGATTTGTCTTTTGATTTTTTTTATCATAATTATAAAAGACTTTTGCAAAGGGGTCAGAGCAGCACAGAGACGCAACGTTTCTTCTTTTAATTCGGTAACCGCTCAAACACACGCGTGAGACGGGCTGAATGAATGAGGAAGTCGAATGAGGGTTTTATATTCTAAATCTGCAAATCACTGTCTGTCATTCCACAGAACCATCGTTACATTTAGTAACCGTGGTCTTTGTACAGAACAAGACCACTGCTGAAGTCCAGAAATCACAGCTGATGTTTCTGCTCGCCAGTCTTTGCATGAACATGAAGGACTTTTATCATATGTAGTTTATATATCTGTCCATGTGACAGCAGTTTGTCAGAACATTTCTGTGACAGACACCATTTTTTTCACATTTTATACAGTCATACTGAAGGCGTTATATTATGTTCTTGTATTCTGATTACTTCCTGAAAATGGAAACTTTTTAAGTAGTTCTTGATACGTATCAGCCTGTATCTACAATGACTAACCATGGCAACAGGTGCAAAGTCAAAGCCTCTGTTTACAGTTTATGCACCTTGTTAACAAGCTAACATCTTACTTCAACAATGAGGGACTTCAACCGCTCTTTTATTGGGAGAATATGAGAACTTTGCTGATTAGGATGCGGCTGAAGAAAGAGAAAGTTTACTTAAGTCCTGTTAAGACTTGTGGTATGAACAGGGCTGCGGTCTCAGCTGATGAAGGGACTCACTGATATATGACTTGTGTTGTCTGTCGTCTTCTCTCATCAGATATAAGCAATGATCCCTGTCAGAGTGTGAGCGATCAGGAAGATGGTGGCGTTGTCAGAGGGTCAGCTGTGTGATGATGACCGGGCCGTGTTACCGGGAGGTAGAGTGGAGAGGAGAGCTTCATCCAGCAGTGACTGACGGAGGGATAGCACCAAGTGGAGATGACTCTCTCTGTCAGATACAAAGTCCATCATCATCCCTGTGTGTTCCTCTGGGTGTGACATCGCAGTATGTGGACACACTGATACTCCTCCACTCCTGCTGCTCCACCCTCCACCTGGACTTTACTTTGTCGTTATTTCCAAACCCAAAGTGACTCTGCAGGTTCACATTCATCACTCATTTAAAGTGCACACGGGTTAAATTACTGTGATCTGGTGTAAAGTCTGTGGTTGTCACTGTTTGTCTTTGTGTCAAACCTGCATGCTGTTGAATGATGGAGAACATTATATCTAACAGACTGATTACATTGTGCATGAGAGTGAGATAATGATTTAGCTTACTTTTTTCTTCTGTATGTTTACATTCTTGTTTCATACGAATAAACTTTTATATTCTGTAACAGACGGCATTATTTGATTCTGCTGACACCACAACACATGTTTTAGAAAGGAGATCATATTTTCATCACTTTAAGGGGCTCAAATAAGATCCTGGCATTGAGCCTCTAAAATGTCAAAGCCCCCGCCTGCATAAAAATGTAAGCCAAAGGTTTTTTTTTCCTGTCCTGAACAAAAATATTAAAGACATTGTTGTTTTTATTCCAGCTGATTCTTAGGCCCTGTTCACATACGGTATCAACATGCGGTTTGTGTGATCTGGTCACAAGTTGACAGCTCTGTGCACAGCAGTTCGCACCTAGCATTAACGAGCCTCTCAAATGCGTCCTCAGTTACCACTAGTGATCGGATCTCACTTTCCCGCTCTGTGTATAAATACACATGGAGCCTAGTTCACCTTCATTACTACTACTACTTACATAGCGCTTTTCTAGTCTTTGCAACCACTCAAAGCTGCTTTTACACTACATGTCACATTCACCCATTCACACACTGATAGCAGAGGCTTCTACCTAAAGTGCCCAACTGTCAATCAGTCATCACATTCATACCCATTGGCGATGCCTCCAGGAGCAATTTGAGGTTCAGTTTCCTGCCAAAGGACACGTCGACATGTGGATCGAACTTCTGGCCTTCCAAATGAAAGACGACCGGCTCTACCAGTGAGCCACAGCCACCCTAATGCTTAAAAAACATAATTTAATTCAAAAAGAAAACTGTGATGCAGACTTGCTGCATGGAGAGGGAGGGAGCTGCTGTTCACAGAGGGAGCAGGTGAGTGTAAAGTAATAATGGTGACTTGTTCTACTTCAAAACATCATCAATTTTATTCTAATTGCAGCAGGTTGTAGAAGCGAATACAGCAAAGGAGAAAGTAAACACACAGTGTAAAATAACTCTAACAAAGAAGGAATATATACATCCAGGAAATCTAACAGCAATAATAAACATAAACCTCAACTCTATTAATCTAAAATACAAACATGTATCTAAATATAAACATATCTGAAAGGTAAGTAAATCTAAAATATAAAACTAACATAAAACTTAAATGTAAACAAACATTACAGGGAGGTAGAGGTGTTAATGTACCATACAGTCTTCACAGTTGTAAATGTGCAATTACAGTGTATAGTTGTTAATGTGCAGATACACTGATTAAATGGTACTAAATGTTCACTCTAACTTTTCTCTTTTCTGGGAAAATGTACTGTTTGGTATCTTCAATAGCAGTAGTTGTAGATGTAATTATATGTAGTCAATTTGATTATTATTTTAGCAAAATATCATATTCATAAATCCAAATTTAGCCATTCTAAGTCGTTATTTATGGTATATAGTATAGAAAATGAAACCAATTATAACTCAACTAATAAGAAAGCTGCAAAAACCATCTATTTCTGTTCTTTGTTTAATGTTTTCACTTAAAAGATTCCCCCTTTCCCTGATGTTTTGTCTGTATTCATGACTTCTTTCTTTTTATAATCTATGGTGTGTATGTAAACTTTATTGTCAATAAAGATGTTTAAAAAAACATACGCTGACTCTTCCTGCTTCCTGCTCCGTTTTCGCGCGGGTTCTTGGAGGGGGCGGGGCAATGCCGTGTGACCACGATTTCTATTGGACAGTTGTAGAGTTACCCGCCGACTATGCAAAGCAGAACATGCAGAGTTGGCCAATCGCGTCTTACGTTCTACTTGTACGCAGCACGCAGTGGCGCGAAAAGCCTTCATTCGTGTAGCTGAGTGGGAGCAGAGCACACACTGTCGAAAAGTCTGTGCAAGCTTAAAGTATTATTAAAAAAGAATAAATAACCGGTTAAAATGGCAACCGACGTCGTAGACGACCAGGAGATGAGAGAGGCCCAGAGGGATTACCTGGACTTTCTGGACGACGATGTAAGTCTCATTTTATAACGGCTTAATTAAATTGAAACGGGAGGAAATGAGCATGCGGCCAACACAAAAGAACTACCGTCTAACTGACTGGTTATAAAGAAATATCACTGCTCACAGTTGAATGACACCGGTTTGCGTATGCCAAGGAGTTTTAGGAAGCTTGGTTCAACAGTTGGTCTGATTTTTAGTGTCTTAGACTGTGTACAATCAATTTAGCCGCATCGTTCCTCTTAAGCTCAGAGGAATCTATATAAAATAGTCTTGCATTTAAACTGAAAACATCATCATCTGTCCTTATTTTGCAGCAAGATCAGGGGGTGTACCAAAGCAAAGTCCGGGACATGATCAGCGAAAATAAAGCTCGACTCATTGTCAACATCAACGACCTGAGGAGACGCAACGAGGGCCGGGCTGCAAAGTAAGGACTAACAGCGCTACACACTGAGCTGATCTGAGGCCAGATGGCTTCCTTCATTCCAGCTCTTGGTTTCTTTCTCTTGTTCAATCATTATGTAGAATGATTGTTGATAATGTGTGATTATTAGTTTTACATTTTTAATTAAGTCATGCTTTAATGCAAAGATAGAATTAAAAAAAAACACATCGTTCATTCAATAAACTTAAAAGTTGAATTTATAAACAAAAAAAATGTGAATTTTTATAGTTCAAAGCACTGATGTGTTTTCTCTCTTGTTCTTGCCCAGTGGTGGCAAATGTAAGCTCTGTTTTGGTATGCATCTTAAATTGTTATGTCTTATTTCTGTGACTTAATAAGGTTAATAAAAAAACTATGGTGCTATAGATGTTTGTTAGTGATGGAACATATAAGAGGTTTAATGTCAGTGTTTTTAAAATGAGATACATGTCATCAAAAGTGTTTTGAATCATGTTATACATCGATGGACACATTTCTGTCTCTGCCAGGCTGATGAGCAATGCGTTCGAGGAGCTGCTGGCGTTCCAGCGGGCTCTGAAGGATCTGGTAGCCTCGGTGGACGCCACCTACGCCAAGCAGTACGAGGAGTTCTTCATCGGTCTGGAGGGCAGCTTCGGCTCCAAGCACGTCAGCCCCAGAACGCTGACCTCCCGCCTGCTGGGCAGCATGGTGTGCGTCGAGGGCATCATCACCAAATGTGAGTTGTTTATCGTCTCCCTTCTTGGGCTCTACAGCTGATACTTGTCTTTTGTCATTCTGTTGTTTAAATATTTGTTTCAACATGTCTCATTGCCAAGGTGATATTAATTTCTCCTTCATTGTTCTGCAGGCTCTCTGGTGCGACCTAAAGTAGTGCGCAGTGTTCACTACTGCCCCGCCACCAAGAAGACGATGGAAAGGAAGTACACAGACATGACCTCCCTTGATGCCTTCCCGTCCAGTGCTATCTACCCTACCAAAGTAACTATGTTTTTACAGTCCAAGCACTTAAATAGCTTTAAACCCCACATTAACTTCTTCGTGTATCACTCTACTTATCATTTTTCTGCCTCTCTCTACAGGACGAGGAGAACAACCCGCTGGAGACAGAGTTTGGCCTCTCCATCTACAAAGACCATCAGACCATCACAGTACAGGAGATGCCGGAGAAGGCGCCTGCAGGTCAGCTGCCCCGCTCCGTGGACATCATCCTGGACAACGACCTGGTGGACGTGGTCAAACCTGGAGACAGAGTGCAGGTCGTCGGTACATACCGCTGCCTGCCTGGCAAGAAGGGGGGATTCACCTCTGGCACGTTCAGGTGAGAGGGGATACATTTTGTGAGTATTTTAACTGTTGAAGGTGCAAAACTTATCCGAGTTCTTTTTTTTTCTCCTCTCCCTTTTCTACTCAGGACCATCTTGATAGCCTGCCATGTCAAACAGATGAGCAAGGAAGTGTCCCCCCACTTCTCCGCCGACGATGTAGCCAAAATCAGGAATTTCAGCAGGACACGCTCCATAGTAAGATTCCCATCTCTCTGCCTGGTTCCTGACAGCCTATTAAAGTTTTCCAGCTTCTACTAATATATAAATTATTTCCTTTCCCGTAGGATGTGTTCGATCAGCTGGCTAAGTCCTTGGCTCCAAGTATCCACGGCCATGAGTACATCAAGAAGGCCATCCTCTGCATGCTGCTGGGCGGGGTGGAGAAGGTGCTGGAAAATGGATCGCGCATCAGAGGAGACATCAACGTCCTGCTCATCGGTACCAGACTTTTTCTGCTGATATATACTGACTCATAAAGTAGCTGCTGCAGTACATCTCTCTCATCATGCGTTCCTCTTTGCCAGGTGATCCATCAGTTGCAAAGTCCCAGCTGCTGCGTTACGTCCTTCACACAGCACCCAGAGCCATCCCCACCACTGGAAGAGGCTCCTCTGGAGTGGGTCTGACTGCTGCTGTCACTACTGACCAGGAGACTGGTACGACTTACTCACACAAAAAGAAACGCCCTGTGCACTGCCTGTCAGCACCAGTGTCCAGTCGCACTTCAAGCTGTTTGTTGGAACTTGCAGACTTTGTTCCCTCCTGTCTTGATCGTTGCTTGTGTTGTATTAACTCTCAGATGTAACATCACACACTCGTAAATGTTCAAACACTGCCACTGTGCATTAAAGCACCGGCACCCTTAAGTCTTCATATTCTTGCCATTTTTCTCTCTTCAGTTCCGTTAAACTCGACCACTAACCAGCCGGTCCTTTTGTTTCCTTTCTCATCCAGGTGAGCGCCGTCTGGAGGCGGGTGCCATGGTGCTGGCTGACCGCGGCGTCGTATGCATCGATGAGTTTGACAAAATGTCCGACATGGACCGCACAGCCATCCACGAGGTGATGGAACAGGGCCGCGTCACCATCGCGAAGGCCGGCATCCACGCTCGCCTCAACGCTCGCTGCTCTGTGCTGGCCGCTGCCAACCCCGTCTACGGCAGGGTGAGTAACATCTAACTGGAGCTTTTTTTCCCCTTTTAAACATTAGTTGATTAGATGTCTTCATTTTGTCTTCTCTGCTGTCTTTGCAGTACGACCAGTATAAAACCCCCATGGAAAACATCGGCCTCCAGGACTCCCTTCTGTCACGTTTCGACCTTCTGTTCATCGTGCTGGATCAGATGGACGCCGAGCAGGATCGCGAGATCTCTGATCACGTGCTCAGGATGCACCGCTACCGCGACCCTCGCGAGCAGGAGGGAGCAGGTATTGTAAATCTGGATTTCTTGTATTGTGTAGAATAAGTAATTGTTTAAAATGTCTTCAATAATTTATTTGTTTTGTTTGTCAGCCATGGCCCTGGGGGGGACAGTTGACGTCCTGGCTACAGAGGACCCAGACGCAGTGGTAGAAGAGCACGAAGAGCTGCAGATCTATGAGAAACACAACAACCTGCTGCATGGAACCAAGAGAAAGAAGTACGCAGTCTGCCTGACATGGACTGAATGATCACAATCATAATATATAATCTATTAAAAACATAAAGTAAAGAGCTGGATGACCTAACTTAAACAAAGTAAACTGACCCCTTCACGTTATGGTTTCTTTTGTTTCAGGGAAAAGATTGTGAGCAAGGAGTTCATGAGGAAGTACATCCACATCGCCAAGGCTGTGACACCCGTGCTGACGGAGGAGGCGGCCAATCACATAGCAGAAGAGTACTCGAGGCTGAGAAGCCAGGAGCAGATGGGCACGGATATCGCCAGGGTGAGCACAAAGTTATTGAGCATGCATTAAATTCTTATCAGTGTGTGCAGCTCTGTCACCTCGCATCATTCATAAGATGCTTTGCCGAACATCAACCTGAGCAGAGGGTTTTTTCTTTTACAGCCGAATCAGATTTAGTTATTTTATCCGATGTAATCATATCATCAAGCTATCTGCAGGGGGTGCTGTTTTAAAACTTAGACACTTATGTCTATATATTTAATACGTGAGCAATCTCGGATCCCATCGGCTATAGTCTGACGACAACATAGCCTCTGGGCACAACAGTGAACATGTTGGGGCATGTAGCCGGTGGTTGGCGATAAACAACTTCCTTTTCCGCGTGCTGTTCTGCTTTTACAGAAAAGGTTTTTCTTGTGATTGACTTGTTATTAACGGGTCTTACCTTTGCCCAAATTTCAACATCGTGATGCAGATTTGTAAGAAGTAAAACTTCAAGCTTTGTCAGGTCTGTCCTCAAGAGGAGAAGAAAACGTTTAAAATGCTCGTTTGTTGAACGGAGGTCGGATCGATCTGATGCATTCGAGGGAGTCTGGAAATCTGAACGTCTTTCGTGACACAGCGTCAAGGGAATTCATCTCAAGTTACATTTTAGATCTAGAACAGATTATCTGTTAGCATGCAGATGTCTGTTTATAGAGATTAATAAGAAGCTAAATCGGCGTCAGATCACGCTGATGGGTCACGGCGGATTACGTTCCTCACTGACTGTTTTTCCTGCGGACGCCGCAGCCTGCTGATACGTGATTGGTCAATATTACTCGGACTACAAGCGTAGTACAGACAGAAACCAGAACACTTGACATCCCGGAAATCCACATCCGTACAGATTCTGGAGAAATAGTGATTAATACGCGAGTAATTCAGCTTTCAATGCAAAATCGTAACAGAGCTCATCGGGCCCTTCAAACAATCTCGCCGTGCCAAAGGAAAATTTATTTGAGTGCCTGTTGACAAAATGTTCTTGGCGTTGTCCTCATACTGCTCTGCCACTCTGATAAACTCACGTCACTCCTGTCCTCGTGTGTGTGTGTGTGTGTGTGTGTGTGGCTTTGTGAGTGACGCAAAAGACACTTTGAAGTCTGATTTGAGCTCAGACTGACGCACATCTTTAGAAGTTGCATTTCAAACCGCTCTTATTTGTGGCTTTGATCCAGTGTGCAGAAATCTAATTTCATGTGGTGAATTTGCTGTCCAGACTCTCAAAAATCTTGATAATAAAAAAAAAAAGGTATTTGTGCTTGGGCCTTTTAACTTTTCATAGCAGAAAAAACACTTAACTGCATCATTAACGATAACTCTGTTCTCTTCTAGTGTCCCAGTAAGCCATGACAGAGTGCTAGCATGTGCAACACCCTTAAACTGACATAACAAACAGAATCCAGACATCATTAATTACATTACTAACTGTTCTCTTTGAAAAAGGCCCTCTGCTACAGTAACTGCTGTGATGTTTAAGCCGTGTCTCAGTTCTGTAATACATTAATCTACATAGACGTGACAAAACGAGTCACTTGGCGTGATGATGATTAACTGCACATTCAAGCGATGGATGAAGGAAAGAAAATGTAACATAAGATTTTTTTTTAATTTGAGCGGGCTCTAACCTTCTGTCATCTCCTCTCCAGACCTCGCCAGTGACGGCCCGTACTCTGGAGACTATGATCCGCCTGTCTACCGCGCACGCCAAGGCCCGAATGAGCAAAGCTGTGGAGCTGGAGGACTCGGAGGTTGCCGTGGAGCTGGTTCAGTTTGCCTATTTCAAGAAGGTCAGTACTGCTGAAATAAAAGTTTTGGGACAAGATAAATTAATTATTCCTTGCAAAGATTTCTGCAGTAAAATCTGAATGAGGCTCAAGATTGTTGCTCGGCCTCCTGCAGGTTCTGGAGAAAGAGAAGAAACGTTCGAGAAAGGAGCGAGACTCTGGTTCAGAGGAGGAGGAAGAGGAGTCCACTCAACTGTCTCAGAAAACAACAAGAAAGAGGTAGACACACAACAGCATACTTCAAATTGAGTTTGTTGCTATCGGTCCTATCATTAATAACACTAACTTGTGTGTCCTGCAGGGGGCGACGTGGTTCTCAGGGCAGTGAGCCCTACAGCCCGTATGACTTCAGTGAAAATCAGGATGTCCCTGAGAGTAAGCCGCACTTTTGTTACTTCACTGCACTGCTGTGGGTTGTTTTCACCTTCAGGTTTTTGCAGGTAGAAACAAAATAATTAAAGTTGCACAAAAGTTTTGAGCTGTTAGAGAACGGCTGCTTATTCGAACCAATGGAGGAAAACAACAGTGCAGTACATTTACTTATTTATTAATATTAAAGGGATTTTTATTTTTACCCCGGTACATTTCTTTGTCTATACTTTGCAGCTTTCAATTTTATGAACAGCCATAAATAAGATTAAAACTAAATGTTAGAGATTAACCTGACATATAGAATAGTGAGTTGAGCCTCATCCAGGTATAACATCTGTCATGTTCACACAGCAGAGACGTGGAACACATAATGATGTAACTCATGGGACAAACTGCCGCCCAACAAATCTTTTGGTTCTTTAGTGCAGCTTGCTTAAATCTTCTGTAACCCTACTTTAGTATTATGAAAGCAACTTTTACTTGTGTAAGTGGTCTGAATATTTCTTCCATCACCACTGAAATGAGACATGAAACAAAGACGCATTCAGGGTCTGAATATTCTAACGGTTGTTTTTACGCCTGTTTTTAGTTCAGGCCGGCACCCCAAAACCAGCCAAGGTACCCAGGGAGGAGGAGGAGGCCATGGATGCCACATCGCAGGCTGAAGACTCTGGGCTCTCTGCAGAGAGGTGAGCCTGCATTCACACGCATTGAAATACAGAGTGTATGCTGGTACCGGGCCGCGAAACCCAATAGGTGTCTGTGACATTCCAAACATACGCGGAGTCAGAACCATCGAATCAGCTGGAAAAGCGGCAGACGTGGCAACCCTGGCTTCGCATCCCATCAAACTTTGATCATGGAGCCTGATGCCCCTCTGTGTTTATCAGTGAAATATATGAACTACACAGCATATGAACATATGACGGTTTATAGTTTAACTGTGCGCAGAAATACGGACGGATCGCGACGTTATAGATTCAGGTATGAGCATCAGACACACACACAGGTCTGCGTCATATCTGCTCCTCTCCTAACGTCTGTCTCCTCCCCGCGCGGCATGATAACCCCGCGTGGATCACCTCCGGCTCATCTCAATCACAGCGTGTGAAGACGTATTTTATGCCTTCTGAAGGGTTTTCACGGAATTGCTGGACCGATTGCGGCTCTATTAAGTCCGGGGCAGAGCCTGAGAAACACGCAGATTTGTGTCCTCACTGCGCTGCATGATTATAAACTGCTCACTGCTGGATCACATTATGAATTCGGATAAACCTAATGACCTATCTCCTTGTTTCCTCCACCAGGCTGAAGGAGTTCAAGTCGTCCCTGTTCGCAGTGTTCCAGTCCGCTCACGCTCAGTCGGTCAAGATGAAGACCCTGATGGATGACATCAACAAGGAGCTTCAGAATCGCTTCACGGAGCCTGAGGTTCGGGCCGCGCTGGCTCGCATGCAGGACGACAACCAGGTGATGGTAGCGGATGACATCATCTTCCTCATCTGAGAGGGGGGGGTTGAATTCAAAGACTCTGAAAGAAGAAGCGATTTGTATCCAGATGTAAATATACTGAACACCTCGTTCAGACTCGTGTATCCTGTTTTAAGCGCATTTTCTCATGTTGTTTCAAACGTTGCACGTGTGGTGATTGGAGTTATTCCGACTTTGTTCCGTTGTGGTGCAAATTGTTCCATCAAGTAAGACCAGTGCAAAAAGATGAGTTCATCATTTATACACTCTGTTTCTGTCGTAATGCTACTTTATAATGTCCTTTATTACCATGCTTCAACAGACTGCTGTTGGTGTGATTCATGAACATCAAAGTTCATGTTCAGAAGAGTATTGCAGCTCTGTGAAAGTACAATGTTGTTCATCAATGAAATGTGTTTTTCTGCAGCACGAAAATGAAATGTTTGAGTAGTTTACCAGCACTTGTGTTGTCTGCTTTTGTATATATTTAAACGCAAGTATAGACATTGTTAATGACTGTAGTTAAAAAAATAAATGTAACGCTTTGGGAAATGACTTGAGCTGTACACTTGACTCTTAATATGTACAGCACCTATATGCTATACATCAGGGGTCTGCAACCTTTTTTCATGAGCGCTACTTTGAAACAATGAAAGTGGCCAAGAGCTTCTTTCATTACATCGCTGTAGTTGCTGGTGACTGTATATTAAGATGGACGACGACGTCTCCATCTGCTCTCATTGTACGGAATTGATGCCAAAGTAGCCGCCGTGATAGGCGCTGACATCCTGCGATGGTGACGTCATTTGGAGCCAGAGTCTGCGCCATGGAGCCGCCGTAGCCACTTCCGCTAACCAAAACACACACTTAATTTAACCGAAAAAACAGCAAGGATCTCGCACGCCGGCGTGTTTAACAGCAGAACAGCTTCTCTGCGTTGGCCTGAGGTTAATGTTCACAGGTATGTAAACTTCAGTGACTGTAGTGATTGTTTTAGTTATGTCTTCTCTCTCCGTTCCTCCTCCACTCTGCTGATCAGGAACAGATCGGCTGCAGGAGCCATATTTGTCAACAAAGCTGTCAATCATCATTTTTACAGCATCAAATAATTAATTAAAAATAAACTTGTCAGAAAAATGAACACTTGGATGTTAATCAGCATTATAAGAACTAACTATAATGACAGAAACCATGTTTGAGAAAAATGTATTTATTTTTGATTTTATAGTTTGACTCATGTCCCATCTGTTAACATGGAGGAGGCGGCTTTATGACCTATACTGCAGCCAGCCAGCAGGGGGCGATAGAGATGGTTTGACTTTACTTTCAGGGAGCTGTCATGTCGTCCATCTTTTTACACAGTCTGTGATGGCGCCCCATGTTGATTCCTTTGTCGACTGAAACGTTACGGCACACATTCTTGTCCTTCACATTCATGAATAAAAACTTGCTTTCCCACTTTACTATGCTTCTGCTTTGGTCCATCATAAATCTGGCTAAACAGGCGAATAGCACCGAATTCTTCAGCTCAACTAGCGTACAGCATAACTGACCCGACCTGTCGATGGAGGTTGCAGCAACATTGCTGTGATTGGTTAGGTTCAGACGTTGACAAACTTGCCAGGAGCATCCCCGTCTTTTATTGACAGCTGATCGGCCTATCCTACTGTTTTGTATTGGAGGGGGCGGGACAGCTGTGTGTTTGATCGAACTGAAGTGGGAAGAGGCTTTCAAGGTGCATTTATTGTCGTCGGATTTTTTGTACAGTGTCTGTGAACCTTTGGCGAGCTTTGGTGAGCTACCTGTTGGAGACCCCTGATATACATCTTGCGGAAATCATCAGCAGCCCAATGCTAACAAATTTGTGATGTTATAAAGTTTTTCTGACCCCATCTGTATTATATCTTTGTTATAATAAAACGAATTGGACGTGGTTACTGAACCGCTTCTTGATCTGTAACAGAGTTTACAAGAAGCATTTATTCAAAATCCCCCGGTAATTTAAACTCGACTGAGCCCTCGTCTCTGGTTAGGCCGTCACTGTTCACTCGTTCCTCATCCAGTAGGTAGGGGAACAGGTTTGCCCTGAGTCAGCTGATATTTCAGGTGGTGGTGGTGGTGGTGGTGGTGGTGGGGGGGGGGTATATGTTGTTTAAGTATCTGCGTTGTGGTTTTGTAATGGAACACAACATACATAAGAGTGTGCAAGGAGCTAGCAAGCTCTGCAACATTCATACGGGACATAAGACATCAGCACTCTACACCCACGTCTGACTCAAATCACATCTGGTATCAGAGGTTACAGCCGGCACCTTCCTCGCACCGTTCACCTCAGCAAGGACCCTGTTTGCTTTTAGATGATTATCATATGACCTTGTCAAGGAAAGTTTGCATTTCATGTAACGTTCCAGGTCTTAAAATTACTTATTTATAATACAGTTATTTTCTTGCCTGAAGGTAAAGATAAATGCTAATGTTTCTCCAGTAAATATAAAGCAAACAGCTGGATCGTGTAGCTCAGCACAGGGAGGACACTGGGGGAAGCGGTTGGCCATTCTCTGCCTAAAGGTAACACAAGGCCAATAGCTCACTTATTATATCTTGGTTGTTTAATCTGTACAAAAAGTGAAGAGTAGAAACGACAAGGTGTGGTTTTACGAAGGATTTTGCAGCCTTCAGACAGAACAAGGCTAACCCCGTATCTGGTCTCAAGCAGCAGGCCAGCCTCTGCTTCATTTTTACTGTACAGTTACTCTTCGTAAGACAGTGAATTCACAGAACTACTGCCATCTGATCTTTTAGCATCTTTAGCCGCACTGACCACAAGTCTAAGCTCAATATTTGCTGAGATCGAACCACACGAGAACATTTTCGAGATAACGCTCAATCAGAACCGTCCATCACTCCCTCAGAAACTGCAGTGCTTTGAGAAGCTGACGTTCGATCCTCCAGTGCATTTCTTACAAAAGGAGTAGTCGATATGTTTTGTAAGGAAATGTTGCGAACTTCTCTTCTAAAGACGTGCATCAGACGAGGAGCAAGATGCACGAGAACAAGTCTTTTCCTGTTCTGCTGCAGGTTGCGTGCGTCGTCTGCTGCCATAACCGCCTTCTCTCTAACATCTCGTACTTCTGTGCTTATCTGAGCTGCACCAGTGCACATCAGCTTAGCTGAACTAACAGTAGAATACCAAACTTACTCAGAAATAAACCTTTATCGAGTTGGCATCTATCAGCAGTGGTTTATTTCTTGCATCTTATATCTTACCAGTGCACCACAATGTTCCCTCACACGTTCATCACGGGACATTCTCTTAGTCTTTGTCTGGCGGTCTAACAGCGGTGGTTCTGCGTGGGGCTGTCATCTCTCTAACTCTAACTAACCTTCTCCTCTTCCTTTCATGTGTTGCATAATGCAACGTTATCATTTTGTCCTGTGACTGATTATTGATAAGTCATATAAAAAGCCGAAATACTCGTGATAGGCAGCTTTATAAATAAATGATCTTGAACTTGAATCTGTCACTTGGTATCCAGTCAGGATGTACCTTTGGGAAATGAGGCAGCTCACTGTTATGTAACCGAGCTGACTGAAAACAGACGCGGACTGACTCGTGGGAGCATTCGGCTTGGTTAAATTGGGGCACAGGAAGTGCTATTTGGCAAAGGACTATGGGAACGCAATAAAGATCAGGAAAAACTTAGTCACTTAAAAACTAAACTCAAAGTGACTTGAAGGTTTCACACTGCTTACATACAGTTGCCTAAAACAGTTAGCCTTGAAGCTGCTTTAATCAATATTTTTGGCTGACCGCCGGGGTCAGCCCTACACAAGGGAATGTGTGTGACTGACTGACTGAGTGAGCGACGGTACTTTCAGAGCCTTAGAGAGAGAGAGTCGCGACACAATGGCGGATGATGGAGCACATTGGACCTGCACTGACGCGACTCTCTGTCTATACGGCTCTGGATACTTTTTGTTCAGGGTGTAGGCGGGGCTGCTGCTCCGCTGCTCGTCCGCTGTCCTCACCTACGTTTAATAAAGTCACTATACAATTCTTGTTCAGTGACAAACAGCACACAAACAAAGTAAGCTATTAGCAGCTTGGTAACAGCTACAAGTGAAGTAACACTGATGGCATCATCAGAGTGTTTAAAAGACATTATGAAGCTCCTTTTAGAACCACAAAAGACGTTCTACCGCTGTGTCCCAATCCAGGGGCTGCAGCCTTCGAAGGCCGTATTTGAAGGTCGATTGCGTCACAGAAGCGCGTCGAAGGCTGTCCCAATTCGAAAGACTCCTTCAGATGTGGCTGACAAAAGTATCCTCCGTTTCCCGGATCCATCGGGTGCATCCTTTCGGCCCACCGTGTTGCAATTCAACGGCAATTCAAACAACATGGCGGTCTTTTACGCGGCCGAGGAATACACTTTAAACTGTAAAAGTTTGTGGTTTCAACTCAGTCGAATAGCTAGAGATACACGTTTAAGAAAACGGAAGGGCCCTTGAAACAACTTATCTTTAAAATAATAGGGTAACTTACTCAACGTTAGTTATACGAGCTAGTTAGCTCGCTAGCTACCTGTTGCTATGCGACAGGAGCGGCGTTTGGTGACGCAAGAGTAGACCAGACCGTCTCATTTCAGTTCAGCTTTAACGGTCTACGGAGGCTATGAATGGAGCATCCTCCGTGGACCGCCTGCCCCTGGATTGGGACACAGCTTACAACTTTTCACAGACAGTGTAGTTTCCTTTGTGACAGGTGAATTGATGCTCACGTGTCCCTTTAAAACTGAAGTGTGCCTGACTGCCAGTGGCGTGCTCAGGCTGTTTTGTTTTTTTTGGCCTTTCATGCCTTTATTGAGAGAGGACAGTGGATAGTGTCTTACTGTCTCCTGTGCATTTGTCGTTGATTTGATGTATTTTAAAGGCCCATCTACGGACAGGCATTGCCAATTAGCCAAGGCTATAAATGCTGTAGTGTGTGGCATCGGTTTACTTGCTTCATACTTGTCCCTGTACAAATAAACAAGGGAAGAGAGTGGGGATGACACGCGGCATTGGGCCATGGCTTGAGTTGAACCCGGGGGCGCCGTATTGAGGACTATGGCCTGTTTATGATTTAACCGCTAAGCTAAACCGGTGCCCGTGCTCAGGCTGTTTGAGGAGCAGGGCCCACAAAAAAAAGAGGGGGGCATCCGCCTTTTGCCCTGGGGCACCAGTGCGCAGAAAGTTGTGATGTGAAACGAGAATACGGGCGGTTTTAGCTATAGAGGCATACCATGAGGGCACGTTGTCTCACATGTAGGCCAACTAATTTTCCAACATGTATCATTTATTCACTGGAAGGACACCAAGAGGGCACTTTATCATTTTTTATGAGGGCACTTTCACTGTGATTTTTCAGACACGGGGGCACCGAGACCCAGACCCAGCCCCAGTTGTAAAAATGCTAAACTTATCATTAGCTTTTCTTCCTCCGTGCATTTTGCATCTATTTGCCACTTAGAAGACTCCTTACTCATAAGACGCATGGGGAGAGAAGATGTTATCACGCAGTTTGTCACAGCATGTATGCTGATTCATCATGAGAACCCCCAAAGCGCTTCTGTGACCTACATTGTGACCGTGGGTTGGTAGTGTGTAGGTGTAGTTACAGTGTGCTTTATAAGACTTACATAAAGGAACAAAAGTTGAGGTAGATCGGAGTCTCCTCTTGACGCCAGTTATTCTAGCGTAGTTATGTTTTGATTTGTATTTCGGGGTTCAGATATTGTTTGCTGTTTTACCTGGTCACTTTGTATCTTGTCAGTATTTATTTCAGTATTTCGCTTGTGTCTTTTTGGTTAGATAATTTCCTGTTTTACTTTGGCCCAATCCCAATCTCCACCCTAAAGCCTAAGCACTGAACACTCACGGACTTTAATGGCGTCAGGCGTGCAGTGCGTGAGTGCGTGAGGGTTTGAGAACTGCATAAAAATGAGGAATGGGACGCACTATCGTGGCATCGCACATTGCCGGGAAACAAGATGGGCCATTAAATCTAATAAGTAAAAAAGCCGACCTGCAGCATGTATGTGTGTGTCTTACAGTGTTGACATATTTTAAGATAAGAAAAGCTTTATTTAACAAACTATCAAAAGTCAGAAAGGCATACATGTTTAATTAATGCGAATATTTAATTGTTGTCACTTACAGATAAACGTATTTGCGGTTCCCGTCACCGTCCACGCTCGCATTGTTTACATTTCTTATTATTTTTTGGTCAAACTTTACTGAATTCAATGTACGAACATTTGTTTACATTTAATGGGGGGCTGGACAATCACGTTTGTATACGTCACCAATTTCGCTATGAACCCTGGGTAAGTCCCTCAGGAAAGTCTGCAGATGTGCGGACTCACGGAAAGTCCGTAATTCGGCGTTGTAAAGTCCGCGTCAGAGCCCTCACGCACTCTGTGATCTGACAGTGGGACAGCACTAAGCGCTCACACACTTACCGGGAACGCGCCTCAAAGTCCGTGAGTCTGTGAGTGCAGAGATTGGGATTGGGCCATAGTCACCTTGGCTCTCGTGTTGGTCCACTTCCTGCCTTTGTGTTTCCCGCTTGTTTGTGTGCCTTGCCCTAATTGTTTTCACCTGCCCTTGATTGTCTCACCTGTGTCTGATTAGCCTCACCTCCTAAGTTTATTTAGTCTCTGTGCTCCCTTGTGTCTGTGCTGGTACGTCTTCCGTTTTGATCCCCGTGTTCGCCTGTGTATTATTTTGGGTTTTGGATTACCCGGCTCCTTATGTTTCCTCCTGTTCTTGTTGGATTTTCAGTTGGACTTTTGTTTTATTAAATCATAAAAGTCTGCATCTGGGTCCTCTCCTTTTTGGGAACAATGAACCCTGACACCTTTGGTTTCTTAATGGGATTAAGTAACAAAATGATGCCAATAGTTTCTCTGATTTCAGGAGGTTCAACATAAAATACAGATATTAGTCCTGAGCCTAACTTTTTAAGTTAGTTTTACCTGCGGTTGGATAAAAAAACAAAACACCTGGTTGGGTTTGAACAATGGAAGATTTCAGATGTCAAAATTTTTTTTTTCTTTTAGCAAAAAAAAGTTATTTTTTGACACCAAAGCAAGAGTTCAAGAGTTGAGACGTGTTCACAGCTGCATCAGAAAAGTGCTGAGAGGGAAAGAACATTTACACACCTTTCAACAGATGCAACAAGCCAGGCAGGTGAATGTGTCACCTCTCAGGAATTTTTTCATCGGCCACAATCGGGTTCAAGTGAAAAGAACAATGCTTTAAGAGACATCTAACAGAATCATCTTCGGTCATTTGTGTTTGCCTGCTTCATCACTTTGTGTGTTTGAAACCACAAAAAGACAAACTGGTTTCTTGTCCACAGATCAACATTTATCTTTTAAATCAGTGACAGTCAAAGCGGAAATGCTCAGAGAATCTTGCCAACTCACATCAGCTCGGTCTGCCTGCACATAAACACAGAGAGAGTGTAGATAGAACAAGGCAGCGGAGCAGCACTTCACAGTTGGAGCTCTGCAGGCGAGACGACACAATCATGCAGCCGGTAAGTTTCCGCTGTGCGTATCTGTAGCTCTCTTAAAGATCATGAGATTACTTTCAAAGCGTGGCTCAAAAGTTTATCTCACATTTTGTGAAATGTACTGATTTTATGAAAACTATTACTCTAAATGTATTCCTGCATTGATCTTTTTTTGTCAAGTTTTTAAAATGTGAGGGTTCCAAAATCTATCATTCATGCATTCACACACCAATCAGTGAAGAGGAGGCGCAGCTACACAAGCACTGGATGCAGGGACAAAGTCTGCTTTCCCCTCCATCCTCTTCTGGATTTCTACCAGCTGCTCTTTGTTTTTTTGATGAAGGTGTTGAGACTCCTGCTGGTGCTGGGCCTGGTCATGCTGCTGAACGCCACCATGACGGGTACGGCAGTCAAGTTACGACAGAGAACCAGACTGATCCTGGATCCCTCTGTGCAGTCTCACATCAGCAGCGCGTCCGCCTCAACCATCGCCAATATGTCTCTGTCACCGTGGACATACACGTAAGGGCCCTTAATGTCATCTTTTCCTCATGGCGTTGCAGGTGTGGTGCCCTGAATTGCCACTTAACAGGTGTTTTGTTGAACTTTTCTCAGAGACTCGTTTGAGGAGTCTCGGCTGCCTATGCGGATCTCTCATGCTCAGTGCCTGACCTCAAGCTGTCTCAGCCTGCAAGGGGGCGGAGAGGATGCAGCCCTGATGGCTAGACCGATCTACTACCAGGTCCTGGTCCTCCACAGGTGAGCCACTGCAGTCTGATGCATTCTTAAATGAGGTTGGTCTCGGGTATACATAAGAATGTAAGTAATGTAATCTGGAGAGCAGTTTGTTTCTCTCTTAAACTGATGCATTTTCTTGTGGAAAGAAGCTGTTTAGGTGGGACATCCGTAGGGATAATTCAGGCATCATTCAGAAGACAGAACCAATAATGCCTGTTAATATATCTAACGGAAGAGGCACAATGCGGTGCAGTAGTTAGAGCTGTCGCCTCACAGTTTGAAGGTTCCTAGTTCGAATCCCAGTTTGGACATAGTGGACCTTCTGAGTGTACACTGGCTTCCTCCTACAGTCCAGAGACATGCTCGTTAGGTTCAGTGGCAATCTCAGATCCCATCGTCTATAGTCTGAGATGATATAACCTCTGGGGACGCCGGTGGACGCGCCGGGCGGTAAACAATAAACGTCTTCCCGTCAAGACTTCCTTTTCCGCGTGCTGCATTGTTACAGAAAGAGAAACTGTTTTCTTCTGCTTTACTTGTTATTAACGGGTCTTACCTTTGCTGAAATGTCAACATCCTGATGCAGATTTGTAAGAAGTAAAAATTCAAGCTTTGTCAGGTCTGTCCTCAAGAGGAGAAGAAAACTTTTAAAATGCTCGTTTGTTGGACGGAGGTCGGAGCGATCTGATGCATTCGAGGAAGTCGGGAAATCTGAGCGCTGAACGGCTTTCATGACACAGCGTCAAGGGAATTCATCTCAAGTTAAATTTTAGATCTAGAACAGATTGTTAGCTGTTAGCATGCAGATGTCTGTTTATAGAGATAAATAAGAAGCTAAATCGTCGTCAGATCACGCTAATGGGAGCCGGGATGGCATTACGGCGGATTACGTTGCTTTTGCTCTTCTCACGGACTGTTTTTCCTGCGTACGCCGCAGCCTGCTGATACGTGATACGTGACCCTGAACAGGATTAGCGATATAGATGATGGATGGAAGCACTATGTGATTTTAAAAAAACAATATTGCCTTATTATTTTAATGCCAATTTAACAACACAAAGGCACAGTTTTTTATTTTACACAGACATTAAACATTTATTTGTTTTATGAATCTGTGAAATAGCGTGACAAAAAGACAAAACAAAAACTAGACGATGGACAGAAATACTCTTGTACTCTTGAAATAGTCTTGTCACATCCACTAACAGTCCACTTTGAACTGACTTAATGCTATAATCTTATAATGACAATATTTGTGTATACTCAACCCTCGCTCATCTTCCCATCCCACTCCAGATTACCAAAGCAAAGGCCCAATAAGAAAGGAGGGAAGAGGGCAAAGAAGAGGTACGACTTCAGACTGGGGACGGAGCTGATCGCAGTGGGCTGTACCTGTGTGAGGCCAAGTGTCACACAGCAGCAGGAACACACAGGAGACATCTAAGGAGAGCCACTCTGTCACTCTGATTATTAAATATCTTTCTGTATTACATCTGTATGTAGCAATACTTGATGTATCTGTGTGGCGTTTAAAGGTATAATAAGTAGGATTTTCCTAGAAAAAAAAAAAAAGACTTTTACAAATATAATATAATATAACATAATATAAATAATAACTTATGGGCCTCTGTACATGTGTGTGGTGTGGTTCAAATTAGCAACTGGGCCCCATTCAGACCGGTGAACATGGCTAAAGAGCGATGCAGAGTTGGCCTTTGTCCTGTTGGACATGTAGGTGCCTCAAACCGGGTAGGACAAGCTAACCAGTGGTTAGCATGCTAGCGCAACGGTAACCGGCGGTTAGCATGCTAGCGCAAAGGTAACCGTGATGCTGTCGGTGTTGGCTCGGCGGGGTGGGCGTGTTCTCGCACGAGAGAGTGAGAGTGAGCTTCTGGTGACGAAGAGCCCAGGAGGAGGGGCCCAGTTTGAATGTGTTGTTGACAAAATGCAAGAAAAAATCCTACTTATTATACCTTTTTAAAGAGACTTTTTTTGACTGTTAAGAGAAGTTCACATGTTACCAGCTTTCAGTAGCGACAAAGAAGAAAACACGTTACGTGATGTAAGTTTATTCTCAGAGGTAAAGGTACAGTGTATGGTATACAATTCAATTACAGCCAAGTCATGAGAGAATAAATATATTTCTTTGGGTTTTAAAATTTGTCTATGTATTTTTTATATCTTAATAAAATACGATTCAAAATGATGTTTAATTGTAAACATTGTGAAAATTCTTTATTAAAGTTTTTGTCCCGACTTTGATGTCTAATTGAGCTGATTAAAATGTAACGAAGTGTATAAGTATTAGTAAGACTAAAATTATGGTACACACTATATATGCACATACTGTATGTTTCACTTTAAAACATACAAATACCTATTTATCATAAACTGACTATGTAAAGACAAACATCTTATTTAAGCCGTTTTCCCACTGGTCAAAAAACCCGCTAACAACTGTCTTTTTTTGCTTAATGGGAAAGGCTACAATCGGCATTCAGACCCGGGTCAAATGACTTGAGGTCGACACGCTGTTCTCCTACCCCTCTCTGGCTCGATGCTATGATCCGTCGGTAACTTCTGCGACTCCTTGTCAACTTAGATACAAATTCCGCCCGTCTCCGTCTGAGCAGCGCTCGAACATTGTTCTAGATTTGTCGGCGCCGAGTTTAATAAATACTGTATATAAAATGTCATGATAAAAAGAGTAATAGATACAATAAAGGCCTAACTACCATAACGTCTTCACTGTTTACTAACCCTGTTACGGGCGTGTTTGTGACAACGGGCGGTGACGCAGCAGAAAAGAGACTGACAGGAGGATACTCCACTGGCAATGGGAAAAGAGACAATCGGTATTCTTTAGCAGGTCTTCCCGGGTCTGAGAAACCCCTGTCAACAGACTCATTTTGGTGGGAAAGGGGTATTAGAGAACCTGTGAGGTAAAACCCAGGGCAAAAAGCCGTCAGCTCAGTCCACTTCTTTCTATCCCCTGTTGAAACCACACCTTGGTATGTGTGTATGAAAGTGAATGCTGAGCGTTGCTATAAATCTAAGAGAATGAAAAGAACAAGAGCAACATGTGAATTCAGTCAAGCTGTTTTTTACTGACCATGCCAAATAATTACAATCAATCCAGCCTTGAGGATACACAGCAACACACAATTACAGCAAGTACAAATCCCATGTTACGACCTCCCAGTTACAGTGCAAACATTTTAGACATTTCAATTAAGTCAGTATGACTCAACAACTCAAGCAAATTTCACCTTCTGTTAACTTTAATGTGTTTCCCTCCCCGTGAAAATCATAAGCTGATACTCGTGACACATGCCGAAGCAAAGGGAGACTGCTGGTTAGCCTGAAAGCCCCCCGAGCTCTGTCAAATCCAAATATGTCCAAATCCTGAACCGCGCTGTCACTACTTCTCCTCCGTGTGATTGTTATTGTAGTTTAGTCTGTATATATTTGCCGGCCTTCGTGTATGCATGTGTGCTTTTGAGTTGTGCTTAATGGAAAAAGAGTGCAATCAGTGCTCTAAATCTAAGAGTCTCAAATGCATGTCACTGATCTACAACTACACTACGAGTTAAAGATTCACAAAGAGCCTGATGGCACAATACAGGAAAGCTTCCTCTTTTTTCAAGCCTTTTTTCTTTTACTTCCCTCGAGCACAGTAAAAGCCTGATGCTGTTTTATATTCATAAACCATATTGAGAGGTTCACTGAGTTTAGCACACGCAGACGTCCCCAGACCAAAAATCCTAATAGACGGTGCAGCGAAGAGCCGGCATGAGAGGAAATCGAGTTGTATTTTTCATTTCGAAAAAGCCGAAGAATGCGTGCTATGTCCTGTTTATGTGTACTGACGGTAAGTATCTTATAAATCAAAGAAGCCTGGGACTTCAAGAGACTTGAATTGGTTTTGACGGACGACGGTCTCCTAAACTACATCTGCGTGTCCATTTTTCAACAAGCACACACCACCTTTTTAATTCTCCACGAGATAAATATTTAGATAACAACTCCCTCCGTCGTAGTTACAGTTTAACGGAGTAAAAAGCCAGTGCAGCTTTTGATGCAAGAGAACAAATCTCAAATCAGTCAGTAACGATTTCCTGCTTCCTGACTGAAGGAACTGGTGACATGAGGGAGCTATAATATAATCGTTTACCTCATCCTGCCCTCATGCAGCTTCATTCCTCACCAAACAACCATTTTTACCTCTTTTAAATGATGAATTCTTTGTCTTAATGCCAGCCCCCCACCCGCTTTTAGAAAAAAAGAGACATTCTTGTTAAGTTCAACATCAACAGCTGGATTTACTTTGTACAGCTTGCTCTGAATCAGTAAATCTAATATGAAAATTTGCCTTTTTCCTGGTTGCTTTTGAGTTCTTTTTTTCTTTCCTGCACTGTTTTGATTTCCTTTTTCTATTTTTAGCGACTTCAAAAACTCCCAGTCCTCCTTTTTTCCCCCAGCTGTACTGATCTACCGGCAGGCCTCCTCCTTCAGCTCCTTGTTCTTCCTCACTTCTTCTGCGTGTTTGTCCTGCCAGACAAAGACAAAGCAACACGGATCATTAGTCATTCACGAATACATTTGCATTAACACAAGGAGACACCGGCAGAACAAAGCAATGGCTCAGCGACTGTTCAAAAAGACGAAAGAGCGAGGAGAACTAACAAGTATTTTCCACCTCATATAATAGCCACGATTTATGAACGAGCCTGTGAACAAATCTTAAATAGAAATGCAATCCCAGTTTAAGACACTTGCCTCATTTGCATTCATAACATTGTTTTGTTGTGTCCGGCGCCGACGCGAATGGCAGCATCTCCAGTAGCTCCGTCTGTTTCATGTTTGTTTTAGTGTTGTTGTTTTTTTACGATTTACTTGGCTTTTGCCTTCATTAGATAGGACAGATGAAGTGAGACAGGAAATGTGGGGAGTAGAGAGTGGGGAATGATCGACAGGCCGGGAGTCGAACTGCAGCCTCTGCATATGGGGCGCTTGCTCTACCGACTGAGCTAAACCAGAGCCCCTAGTGTAGTTTTTGCAACCCTTAACTTCTTCTAGTACGCTCACGCTGTAGAACTCTATATATCCTATGGATATGGTATCTCACCATCAACAACCTTTCAAGAAGGAAGCTGGTTTCACGTCGAACAACGGGGCAAGCTGGCATCGTTCACCCCGTACCGGAGGAGCGGAGACGGGCGCGCCGAGGCCGCAGAGCTGGAGTGAAGGTAAAGGCTAAGCTAACGGTGAAGCGGTGGAAGTACAAGCCCTCCGTTCCGACATTAGTTATGGGGAATGTGAACTGTTTCACAAACAAGACCGACGAGCTTGCTGCCCTGTGAGAAATGCAGGGAGGGCAGTTTACTGTGCTTCTCTGAAACATGGCTAACAGCCCGGATGCTAACGTGGATCTACCCTAAATTTCCCTATCTGTCTGTCTTGTTTTCATTGAATCAAGGCAGAAACAGAAATGTAGGAACGCCAACATGTGGTGTGTGGTGTTAACATGTGGCGAGAGATCGCCACCAAACTCTGGCTCTGTGCTGAAATAGCCGCAGTCTTGATCTTCTCATCTTACTGTTTGTCTAATTCCTAATTATTGTACCTAAATCCAACTGCTAGTGTCATACAGATCAGGTTTGGGCCCAGCATGAAAAAATATTTCAGTTTCACAGAATCTTTTGGAGAAGGCCCTTAAAGCCTCTCCATAAAAGTTCAATATAATCATTTGAAGTGGACAGTACCTTCTCCTGCAGCCTCTCCAGCATGGCGGCCAGCAGGGCCTCCCTGTTCTCCTTGTTGGCCTCCATCTTCTGCGCCAGCTTTTCCTTGGCGTGCTTAATGAAGTTGTTGTTCTCCTCGAAGGCCTTCTGGATCACCTCGCGCTCGTGCTCCCTCTTCTCGGCCAGGTGCTTCAGCAGCTCAGCCTCCTGGCACTAGATGGAGACAGAGAGCAGTAAACAAACAGACCGTAACTGCACATGACAAAGATGAAGCAGCAGTCTTTTAGATCTCAGGCTTTGTAAAAGGGCCAAAAAAAGGCAGCAGGGAAGATGACACCAGAACATTAGCACCTTACATGCACCATTAACAGAAGGTGGTGTTTAGGGTTAAGGTTGAAAGTCACTGAGTGGTTGTGTTCTCAGCTGTGCTTTTAACCTGCTGACACGCATGACATCTAAGATATTGTGATGCAAAGATTAGAATTACAGGCTGAAGGTATGTTTGCATGTAAATAAACTCTAGTGCCCCTTTTCTGAAAGGCACACTGCTTTAAAATCTTGGGGAAATCTCTCAGCTCGGGGACCAGAGGGCGGCATTTTCTGTCAAGCTTGGTGGATACAGAGTCGGAGAGGTGGCAGCTTACCCCTACATTTCTAATCAGAGGGAAAAGATGGGGGATAAATGTAAGAAGAGAAACTTAGCCCTGCCAACTACAAAGTGTAACCCCACGGTGAAGAGATTAAAGGGCTGTGAAGGCAGAATAACAAATACTTATTATCTGTATATTATCTGATAATCTATCTATTATCTGTTGATGCAGATGTTTTGTTGCAGGGCACATTCTCTGTTCTCACCTTTCCCCTCGCCCTTCCTCCCCCTCTCCTCACCATCCTCTCTGCATGATGAATATGTTCCATTGTGAGTGTTCCCTTGCATGATTGCCCCTGAACTTTCATGTCCCTCTTTTCATCTTCCTCCCTTCCCTCCGCTTGTGTTTCCTCCCTTTCCTTTCCATCAACTCCAGTCCTTTCCCTCCCTCTTTTTTTTGCCTTTTATCCATTCCCACCCTTCCACCCCGTGGACTGATAAATCAGGCTTTCCACAAAGAGCGTTGTCAGATGTTGACAATGCCTGAATGAGCTACAAATAGCTAGGGTTAGGGTTACAGCAATCTTGGATCCCATCAGCTATAGTCTGAGACGATACAGCCTCTGGGGACACCGGTGAGGGCGGAGGGCAGTAAGCGATAAACAACTTCCCGTCAAGACTTCCTTTTCCGCGTGCTGCATTGTTGCAGAAAGAGAAACTTGTGATTGACTTGTTATTAACGGGTCTTACCTTTGCCCAAATTTCAACATTACGATGCAGATTTGTAAGAAGTAATAAAGAAGTTTTGTCAGGTCTGTCCTCAAGAGGAGAAGAAAACTTTTTAAATGCTCGTTTGCTGAACGGAGGTCGGATCGGACTGATGCATTCGAGGAAGTCGGGAAATCTAAACGCTGAACGGCTTTCGTGACACAGCTTCAAGGGAATTCATCTCAACTTGCCTTCCCGGAAATCCACGTACATAGAGATTTGGGTTACAGGTATAAGGTTAAGGCCTGTCCACTTAGATTTCTTGTTAGTGTGTTGATGCAAAACCCTATCCCTCCTTCATTCACCTTCCGCCTCTCCTCGGCAGCCTCCAGCTTCTTCTGGATCTCCTCCAGGGACGGGTCGCGGCGCTGTGGCATAGCGGTGTTGAGCTCTGGCAGGCCGTCAAAGGACGGGGGCTTGAGGATGACCTCGAAGGCCTGGCCCGAAGCCCGTTTGTTTATCTCAATCACCTCCACGTCTTTGATGACGCACCAGCCAAGGTCCACCGCATCTGTGGTGTGGGATTGTGGTCGTGTCTTAAATTATTTATTTACAGAATTTTACTACAAAGGAAGCACAATGTTACACAGCATCACTATGGGATGTTGGTGCATTGCATGGTTACAATTCTCCTACATAACTCTGCTTTAGTTGCAGGAATCCCTACATGACCCAGCATGATTACTGCTTTTGTTTTACTGTGTATTTATTTTTATGTATAATTGCTGACATGTGTGCGACAGTGATTTGTTTTTACCTTCTGCCTTGTACGTAGTTTTTTCTGCAGTCTGTGGGTTCAGGCAGGCACAGAACAGAGACACCAGGGGGAGCTCTTTGACCTTCTCTTTGTAGGCTGAGGACACACACACACACACACACACACACACACACACACACACTTGTTCTCTTATGCTTGACATTGTGTCGACTCAAACTAAATGATGAGCAAGCTTTCAAGGCCCGATGATGTAATTCTCCTCTCCAGTGGCATTGACTAGTCATTCTCATTATGCTGTTATAGAACCGTCTCAATAATGACAAGACACATGCTACAGATAAAAAAAATGCTCTTGTAATCATTCCCAAAATGTATCATTAGCAGTGTACGCAGTAAAGGTAAAGGGGGCAGTGAGGTGTGCGACTTTCTGCTGAGGCTGCATTTACCTGCCAGAGTCATCTTCTCACTGCGTATGTAACTCTCCAGGGATGCCGAAGATCCTTCTCAGTCTGTCAGAGGGAGACATGCACACACAAAGGGGACGCATTGAATGAATCAGCTTCAAAGGCCACATGATGAAGGTGGCTAAGGAGAGAATTAAAAAGACCGCAAGCTGCAGAGCATCGTGTAAGCACCTCCCATTAAGGCTTATTTCAACCAATGAGAGAACAGCTCTGCGTCAAGGAAGAGATGTGGGCCAAAACAGAGGGCAAACTCTTGCCAAGGATAGTTTGTCCGTCTGAATAGCTCGACAGGCTGCAGAAATCAATGCAGGGAGGTCAGCAAGACAGGAAATAAAAAGACGTCAACACACACGACCTGAGGCGATCTGATATCATCGTCTTACATGGGAACAAAAATATCCCATCCCTCCTTTAATAGGACGTTTCAACAAAGTTCTTTAGTGCTTCAAAGCTCCACCACAACCAATCTGTGATTCCTGTGTTTCCAACTTTCCTGCCCCCTGAATCGCAGTGAATCACCGCCATGACGCAGATCGAGGAGCTGCTGTAAATCTTTGACGAGAAACGAGCGAGGAAGAGGAAGATATAAACAACAAAGCGAGGCATCAGCAATGACAACAGCCTGTTTCAGCACCTGCTGACGATTTACTTCACACCTTTGAACCTTGCAACGGCATGTGTTGTGATCAAAGCACATATGTCTCTGTGTTGACTGAGGCCTGTTAGTCATAATACCTGTAATATTTGACAGGGAGGAAATTAAATCAAATATAGTTTAATTGCGTGATGAAGTTATTCTAGAGAGGATTTAAAAAAAAGTGATTTGCTCCAAGAGAGAGAGACAGCTAATTAGCAAACTGTCTCACCAGACTTTTCACCACCTGCTTTCAGTGTCTGTCTGCTTCCTGCGTGTCAGATGGCTTCATCAACACTGAATTGATGTACATCTGATGGATTCTGTATATCAGTCACTCTGATGCTACAGAGATGGTTATTGAAAGACCTGATACTCACCATCAATCTCCTTATTCTTTTTAGTGCAATTAAAACACCACTACAGTAAATTATTCTTCAACTTGATAAAAGATGTGACTCAACTTTCTGCATTAGGCTGCTCAAGCTTAATTATAACAACAAATACCCAAAGGAGTTAAATACTTGAATACCCGTAGTCAGCTCAGGAGCGGCCCTGCACCGTCCGTTGACCTTTCCACAGCTGAGTGCGCGCACTAATTGAGTTTTACTTTAATTCAAGGATCCACTATCATAAACACTCACGTCAAGGAAACGCCCATAAGATTAAAGGAAGGAAGAAAACAGGCTGAGGAGTAATATTAGACATCAAATGAATGTTTGAACTTTGTAAAACAGGGTGCGACATGCCAGTGTGTTCTGATGTGGGCCTCATAACATCTGTGATGGGAATGATCTGTGTCTCACCTGCTTCCAGCTACCTCCCCTTCATCTTCCACACACATAATCATCCAAACAGATGTGGCAATCATACAGGAACATGCGCTGGTACATATATGCGATCTGCCCTTCCTAAAGACAGCATCACTGCATGAAGAAATAAACATAACACTGTAGAGTATATTCTTTGTTTGAATTGTTGTCCAGCAGCATCCATTGTGCAGGAAGGTCAGCATGCCCACAGTGTTATCATAATAACTATGGGTTTCTGCGCATGAATTAAAGGAATTGTGTGTTTCCAAGCTGTAACTATTTCTTGATAAACATTGTATCAATCCGCCCACCACTTCTGTGCAGCATCTCTGCTGGTTGCTTTATGATCTTTCTGCAGCACCAAGACTCCAGGAGGTAACTGCACCTGGCTGTTCACAGAGACACAGTTACAGCACATAATACCTAAAATAAAACCTCAGCAGATTTTGTACAGATCTGTATGTGCATAAATGAAACACAAAATAAAACTTATCAAACAATGAGCCTTAGATTTGTCAGTGCATTTTTAAAGGTTGGAGAGAGTCTGGCTCACTGTTTCCTCCTGCTTCCAGCATTTATGCTAAGCTAAGCTATTTACCTTCTGGCTCCAGCTCCATAGTGCTACCACAGTACTAACTGGAAGAATGCCTCACAACTGGTGACATTACCTGATTCTGTAAGTAGCTGCACTACCTGTAAATGTATAAGCTTTAGAGCATAATTCTAAAAGGAAATAAGCGTATATCCCAAGTGTTGAACAACTCATTGAATCGCAGGCTAAGCTAATGAGAGAGCTAGCAACCTAGACGACTTAATGCTACTTAATACTGTAGCGGATGCTGCTCCGACCTCACACGTTGCCATGACAACAGCGAGAGTTACTAAATGTACGTTTTTTCTCTTTAATGAGTATTTGTAATATTTTACCTTTGTTGCAGTCATGAAGAAATTTAATTTCACTGTTATTTCGGTTATTTGTCATGTCAAAGGTATTATATTAGGCTACTTCCTTTGTTGTGTTCGTCCTGGTCAATAAAGTTTTGTTGTTCGTCATCTGACCATGTGATCTGCTGGGCGCAGACGAGGTGCAGTGCAGAGACTGAGAGCCAGCGGGTGGAAGCGTTAAGTTGTTGATACTTTTTGGTTTGCTTTTCTGTTGGTCTACCAGGCGAGCACGGTAACTATTTAGTTATTTTACTTGTCTTGTTTGTTTTGTAGTTTTCACGGTGTTTATGAGTCTTCTGAAAAGATTAAACGTGATTGTGAACATCAGTACGAATCGTGGATTCATTGAAAGACTCGCAGTTATAAATACTGCCACTCCAATCTTTCTCTCCAGTTAGTATTTTAAGTCATTCAGCATGCGACATGTCTGAATAGCTCTGAGCTCCACTGAGCGAGAAAAGTGCGCTAATGAGACAACATGACACAGAAAAGGAGAGATGCCTCATTACACTCAGAGCACTCACTCTTCATTCTCCAATGGGTCATACACACACAATGACACACACACATGTGCATGTAAAGACACATGCAAGAAACCTACAGATTCCTTAAAATACACAGTTGTGCGCATGCATTATCAGGCAGTAATGACACTGCTTTGCTACCCTGTTTGAATGCACAGTGGGACACACACACACACGCGCGCACACAGATACACATCTGCTTCTCATCTTATGAACCCACCCAGGTTGCAGATCAATACACTGCTTCCTGCAGGAGAAGGAAGCTCCATTACTTGTGTGTCGATACAGAGAGAGAGAGAAACTTGTGAAGGTCTTTGCACACAGCGGCTGGGTGTTTGGTTCGGACAGTTATTTTGTAGTGAATTTCTGTTCTACTATTTTAATACATTTATAAAAGACTTCTCTTCACTGTCCTAATTAATATAATGGAAAGTACTGTGAGATACGTGTCCAATTGTGTGTCTATTTTTTCACTCTTTAAATGTTGAATAGTAGAGCAAAAAGTCAACATCACATTTATGTTTCTATCTTAATGCTATAAAGTTACATCTAGCAGTCGGTTAGCTTAGCTTAGGATACAGACTTGAAACGTTTTTAATCACATTTCTTTATTATGTACATAAACATAACAGTTGACTCGTTGATGGGGGTGGTGTATTGGACTCATTTTTTTGGCAGGAGCTAGTTGCCAGGCAAACAGTGGATACTCCTGCATGAGCGCCAGTTATAAGGAAGACCTCTCTTATGTTACGTTATAAAGTCCACACTAAACCACATGTTAGGACTGTTTTGTTTCATACTAAAGCTATGTCAATTAATCTCAATCTCAGCTCCTTTTGCGTACAGTCGTCACCAACCAAAACATTGGCAAAGAACATGGAGCTTTCGCATCCTCAGTCCAATAACACGTTGTCTTTAGTGCCTGAATGTCTTTGAACACTTTGCTGCGCAAGAGCTAATTTTAATCACCACACAACAACATAAACTAGGACAAAGCATTATGATTGAATGCATCCAAACAACCTTTATCTCCAGCTAAACAGAGTTTGTTGGAGAGTTGCTTGCTTGTAAGTGTATCATTTGTCAAGGTTGAGTCCAGCTCTGCACGGCCTGTGAAGAAGTAGTTATATGGAGGTGTGGTTCAGGGTGGACTTTGCACCCTGACTGAAGAGAGAGCTCATGTATAGCTGGTGAAGTTCTTGATTGACGCACGTACAAAGAAGAATAAATAAAACGTCTTCTAACACTAGTTTTCCCTTCAGCATTGTCAGCATGCCTTACTGAAGGTGGGTGTCTCATGCTCATATTAGTCCTGTGCGCTGATATCTTCAGTGTTCTATGAACTTTTAGATTCCAAGACGTCAGAAAGAAAAAATGATTTTCCTTTTTGTTTCCATGGGAACTGTAGTAGATGTACTTCTTGAATGCATCTAAATATTCTTGCTTCTATTATAAACAGAGCAAACATTCACATGACTACTAAACACCGTATAACACACCTTACACACCTCTTTGTGTTTGTAATAATATCATTACTGCTGCACGTATCGAGGGAAGGTCAACATTTGCCAAAATAACAGCTGTCTGACAATTTTATGAGCCATTTTGACTCTGTTGGTTTTACAGATTTTATGGATTTCTTGCACATAAGACGTAATAATACGTGCACATAAAAGGCACCATGCATGTCAAAGGTTACCACGCAGACAGAAAGGGCCCTTCTAAACTATTTTCCACCTCTTTCTGTGTCTCCCTTTCTTTTTGCTCTGTCATACACACACACTCACACACACACACGCATGTTTTTACTCTTAAAACACGAACAAACTCCCGTGTTTTCCTCCCCTACCCTCTTTCTCTCTCTCCTTCCCCAAAAGCAGACACAAAGCTACATCTGCTCACACGGAGGATCAATAATAAATGACACAGATTACACACCATACGGTTTGTGGGTACACCGAGTTCTCTCCCTCTCTCCCTTTTCCTCCTTCCCGTGTCAGCAGGAAACACTGCATCATCACTATCCTCACCCTCGCCCCAGTACACCCCACCAATGCACTCGCTCGCCAAAACACATTCGTCTTCATCTAAGCAGTACGACTGAACCCAGAGAGCACATGTGAAATGCACATGTGTGCAGCTGTGTGTTCATGGTGCAGACTTACCCCCCTCTGTCCCTGTCTTCTCTGCTGCTGATGGTGGACCGGTGGCTACGGTTACCCCTGTCTGGCTGCACGGATACAGGCGCCGGGCAACAGCATCAGCAACAGCATCAATGCTGCCTTGATGACATCACCTTGGAGACGTATTATTGGTCCGAAACACTGCCAGCATCCAGGCCTCCCAGCCAATGAGAGGAGAGAGGAAGGATGGGGGGAGGGCTGTGAGCTCTTTGTGTTGTACTGCAGGGTGGGTGGTAGATGTTTCATTATATGGCGCAGGAAAGTGTGTGTGTGTGTGTGTGTCTATGTCGATTATGCATGGGGAAGAGTGAGTGAAGTGCTGTGAGAAATTGGGGAAGATTGGTAGTCTCTATGTGCGTGTGTGTGTCTGCTCGAGTGTGTGTGGGTAACTCAGCAGGGTGCCAAGCTAAGAAGCATGCAGGACACTAAATTATTTAGATCCTAACTGTAAATACTAGAACAAGTAGAAAACCTTTTGAAGCACATGCTGTTCATCATTTCACACACACAGCTGTAAGGACTACAAAAACTGGTACTTCTAAGACTACAAATACAACTCCTGTTACTACTATTAAAAAGCTTCTGTTCATACTTACCACAACAACAATGTAGAGTTTCCTTCGTTAGAGTTGTTTTCAGTTAATGATTGCAGATTTTCTAAACAGCTAAGGCCTGTCGTGTCATTTACACAATATGTACTCTGATGCTATATATATATATTATGGGAAACAATGGCCACACATACTGTTAATTTAGGAATAGCAAAGCTTAATGACTGGTGTGTTGGGAAGTCTGTATGGGTTCACGAGTCTTATCACGTGTTTTCTCCTTGCAGCTCGCTCCTTGAAGTCAACTTGGGTTGACTCTGGGTGGCTTGGTCAGCATGTGTTTCTAACAGTTATTAAAAGATGCTATAATAAATATTTTAATAGATCAAATAACTACTTGCAATAAGAAATATGTCACTTAGCTTAGAAATATGTCACTTAAAGTGTAGCTGCACCCACAGGTCTGACCATAACACTGCACAATTTAGTAAAATACTTAAAGTGGGCGAGGGGCTGAGAGGGGGGTGGGTGTGTCTGGCGGCTCAGTGACGGCCCCTCCCCTGGCCAGAAAAAAATGGAGAGCGACACAGAGTCACAAGGCACATATGCCACAGAGGGCTCTTTTGAGGTGGAGGACTTCTCCCCTCCAGAGTCCTCTGAGGAGCACTTTAGTGTGGTGGAGGACCGTGGTGGTCCTGAGCCCTATCAGTTCCAGCAGTTGGCTCCGGCCCCACTAATGCCTGAAGAGCCGAGGCAATGTATGCGCCAACCGTGCATGCAGCCTGTTACAGTTATTTCTGATTCTGATTCTGAGGAGAGAATGGGCGCAATCTCTGAGTGGTAACGTAACGTTAGCTAGAAGGCTAATGTACGGTGTGCTAGCAAACACAGTAAACTCTAGTGAATGATGTGTCTCGATCAGGATATATTTGGACATGAGCGTGGTTTCACAGACTCCTTCTCAAAGACGGGGCCGTGGTGGATGTACCGCAACATTCATTTTTATATAAATTTCATGAAGTAATTTTGTCCCAAACGGTCGCCTCTACGTCACCATCGGCTGGCAAGGTCCAGGGCTGATTTAAAACAGAAGATGGCGTGTGTGAGCCGTTTCCAACACATGAAATGCGGAATTGTAAACATTCACTGTACACTAACTTTCCTCACACAGCAGACAGATACAGTTAGCTAGCTTGTCAACAAAGTGGAGCTTTTAACCGGTTAGATTTTCTCAGGAGTTGGTGGAGACCAAAAACAGAGCTACGTAGTTGAAGGAATTTGCACATGGTGGATTGGAATTTACTTCACCCAGATATGCTTCATGTTTTCCTTTACATCACCGCTGTAGCAGCATCCGTCCCTGTAATGCAACTCCATGTCTACATGTATTAACGCTCATGTTTGGCCCCTTTTCTAAGAGGGCCTGTGCACACCGCTACTTTTGTTTGTAGTGTTTTGACAGCAGTGGATTAATGCCTGTTAACACCATTGCTGGTGATAACAGTACAATTAATTTTGCCGCTACAAATGATTTTTTTCTTTCAAGTATATTATAAAAAGATGAAAGTCAAACCACAAAACAAATGGTTTGAAGACAGAGAACACTGGAGAAAGCTTAAGCGAGGTGTCCGTTGTTTCCACCCTTTGATCATGCATTCAGTTCACGCAGCAAACATGATGTCACCATGCTGTCCACTGGCACACCAGATGAAAGCGGAGGGGAGAGAGAGGGATATGCATGAGGTCACATTAGGGTGTGTCCTCTCCTCTCCTCTCCTCTCCTCTCCTCCACCACTGACGGTAAACGCACGTGTGACAAGACATCACGCACATCTTGGAAATGAGCTCACCGGGGAGAGAGAGACAGGGAAAAAAAGGGGGGTGTGGACAAGAAGCAGGAGGAGGAGGAAATGAGATCAAACAGATTTTTTCAGTGATTCTATGAGAACAGAGATAAAAGGGAGGACCAGAGCGGTGGAGGAAAAAAAAGGAGGGAAGACCAAATGAAGCAGGAACATACTGGGAACACCCATGGGAGAAGATTGGGAGAGAGGGTGGGTAAAAAGATGCGCTAGGGATGGAGGATGAACACATGAAAGTAGATGAGCAGTGTGATGAGGAAGAGAAATCAGGTCTGTGTCTAGAGGAAGATACATCTCTGCAGAGTGACAAAACAGAGCAAAGATTTGGACACACAGATATGAGCTGATGGCCTGGTTAGATTGTCGTCCTCACACAGTATCATTTTGAACCATCTGTAAGGAGTCCTGATGTCTTTTGAGAAGAGTTTTGATTTGTGTTTATAAAAGAACACATGCAGATAAAGCTTTTACAGCTCTTTGCCATGCCCAATTAAAAAAGTAATTACCGTAAAGCTCTCAAGTGCAGGAACTCGCATAAAAACAAACACACACACACTCGCTGGCACATGGCCGCCCTACTGTTCTGCACCGCAAACCCTCATGGCTTGTAAAAGCATAAACAGTTACAGTAGCTGAGCGGCAGTCCTTATCTAAAGTCTGACATCATCTCTCAGTGCCTCAGGATGAGATCATTCCTCTTAACTTAGAAGCCTTACTCACTCTATTCAAAGTGTGTGTGTGAATACGTTTCCTGAACGTGGGAGTGGGCGGCTTTGTGCTGTACAGGTGTCCGCTGCAGGACAATTAGATTACGGGTAAAATACTCGACAGAGTGATCTAATAGAAGTTGAAGGGCTTTTACTAGCAGTGATATTGACAGCAGGGTATCAAGGGGGAAACAAAGCAAGTACGCCAACTTCTCCTGAAAGTGAAGAGTAATCCCTTTTTCCCTGAACTGTAAGAGATTGGCTTGGATAGTGCTTCGCTGAGCTAAAGCCGAGATAATTGGTTTAGGCCTCACATTACCAACTGCTGAATTCAGTGTGCTTTAATGCCACGACAGAAATCAAAAGACGGTATGCTTTTAAATTCAGGGCGTAATCACCGCGCTGATCTCATGCTGATTTAACACAGTTTTGATCGTAATCCACACAAAACGGCTAAACAAAATAACTGCTCCCACATTTTTCTTTCTCCTGAAATTGATGTAAAGTTGTCCTGACCTCATTTACTGTGCAGACTTCAGCTTCTGCATGTTACACTTGTCAAAGGACAGTCTGTCTGGAACGGTCTGTTACCATGGCAACAAGGAACTGACAAGTACAGTAAGAGAGAAATCACTGAATGCCAGGAAAAGTGTGTGTGTATGTGCACCGTGTGAGTATGAGCATTGTGTATGCTTATTAGAACATGGGTTACATTGCTTATATACCGCTGACTGTTTATGAAGAGTTTCTTTAGTCTATCTATAGTCAGGCATCATCTCACGTACACGATAAAACATTGTTTGTTCCAATCAAGAGTGCCTTATACTGTCTGATGAAACAAGAGTGTAATTATTTAATATAAAATGCTCATTTCAACCTCGTAATCCAGGATAACTTCCTGTTTGCACTGAACTCTTACTGTACATATAAACTGGATGATTGTGCAATAATTCAGCTCTGCAATACTTTGATATAATACTGCATATATTGTTCATTTTAAAGTAACTCTTAGAAGAGCAAAAACAGGCGGAACGTAATCCGCCGTAGTGCCATCCCGCCTCCCATCAGCGTGATCTGACGACGATTTAGCTTCTTATTAATCTCTATAAACAGACATCTGCATGCTAACAGCTAACAATCTGTTCTAGATGTAAAATGTAACTTGAGATGAATTCCCTTGACGCTGTGTCACGAAAGCCGTTCAGCGATCAGATTTCCCGACTCCCTCGAATGCATCAGATCGCTCCGACCTCCGTTCAACAAACGAGCATTTTAAAAGTTTCCTTCTCCTCTTGAGGACTGACCTGACAAAGCTTGAATGTCTACTTCTTACTAATCTGCATCATGATGTTGAAATTTTGGCAAAGGTAAGACCCGTTAATAACAAGTCAATCACAGGACATCAGTTTCTCTTTCTGTAACAATGCAGCACGCGGAAAAGGAAGTCTTGATGGGATGTCGATTAGCGTTTCCCCGCACGTTCACTGCTATCCCCCAGAGGCTATATCATCTCAGATAGCCGATGGGATCCGAGATTGGAGCAACTGTAATGTCCCCCCGGGGATTTATAAAGTATCTCTGATTCTGATTCTGATGTTTGCAACGGATATGAGGTAATTAAAAGGTTTCCTGAGACACAGTGTCAATATGCAATTATTCTGTATTACTGTTATGGTTTTACATACAAAGTCACACACCTCCCCCACACTGGTATTAAAACGTAATTTATACCATCACTGGGTCCTATAAATCATCAGACTCAGCCTGACACCAGCACTATAGCTTTGTGCCTTAATAACTTGACTAACTTGATTGATGACTTTTAATGTAAATCTACAGTTCTAATGCTGAAAGCAATGAAAGACATATTCCTGAAGGGGCAGAGGAGGTTTCCATAAAAGTACAATCAACAATCCAAGCTGCATAAAACGCACACAATGAACATTTTTATTGGTCTACTGTAGAGAGCAGTCAGTCTCATATTCAAATCTGAGGAGGTGTGGAAACAAAGCAACTAGGGCAAGATAATGTTTTACAACGTTGTGGTCATGAGCATGAGCTTTTTATCTCATTATAGCATCTTTTTTTTTTTTATATATATAAAGGCACGGTGGAGAAGTACGTGCAAAGATGGATCCTGTCACGTGTAGTCCAATTAGACAAGACAATGCGTCATGGCAAACTCTGCTGGCTCAGACGGAAAACTAGTGTATGTCACACTGAAATGTATGAAAAGAGAAAGGCGTATTTAAACTTATGTAGACAATTTTGTCTTCTTGTTCGGGAACCTTCTGGACAATCACAGTCACGCTTCTTTAGGTATAAACTAGGAGTGGTACATTGCAACCACTGAATACACAGAGCATCTCACACTGAGATCACTAACTAGTCCCAGAAGACCTACTGACCTGACCTTTGGTGATGGCTTCCTGCACGCTTTAAATACATCAGATTTCAGCTCTAGTAAATATGCTTGAGTGTTTTTCGTCTGCCCCTTGCTTTAGTCGAAAGATAAATCCTCGAACCCCTCTGGGTGCAGGTGGTCTCGAGGTCAACGGTGACTTGTTCCACACATCCTTTCTAAGGATGGTTTTAGTGGATTCCCTTTATGCAGCGCACATGCTGAACACGGGGGCAACATGTGTTTGCATCGACAGACGAATACACACGTCTCTGTGTAGCAGGGGTCAGAGTTGTAAAACGAGAGCTCTGCTGTGATGGGACGGTGTGACAGTTACGACTCTCCTGTGTGACGGACGCGACGTTCGGGTCAGTGACGATGAGACATTCCTCAAAGACAATGTTGATTTAATGGTTTTCTGTGGACCTGACAAAGACGTACCCGTCCCTCTCGCCGGTGTTAGAACGATGTTCTGACTGTACTCTGAGGGAGCCATAAAAAACCTGTAAACCACGCTGTGCAGCATAATGCAATTTATTTGATTGTTTAGTTTTTCATACGGAGGCCCTCAGTGTGAAATAAAATAATTCTTATTGCGTTGAAATAAAAGCATATTTATAAATGGTAAAGAGGTAAAATGAGCTCCAATAAAATGTGATTTATTATTTCACAGTATTCATTAATTGACTTCTTTAGCCGATGATTGTGTATTTAATTCTTTGGGTATGTAACCTTGAACGCTTTGGGGCTCTAAAGTGTCACTCTGGGTACATTTTAAACTATGTTTGTACTTTATTTTTCCTGGATTAACTGTAAAATGTTACTAAAGTAACACAGCTACTATAGTCTCTCTTCAACCATGAAGAGGAATGAAGGCTGCGGTGCTCTGTCACCCTCTGGTGCCTGGAAAATGGATGACTCCATCTCCACCAGGCACAGCTTACATCAGTATAAGTCACTGCAGCTCTTCAGACAGTAGCAGGAATATTTACTGATGTAATTATGACCAAAGTGACTGTGTCATTACTGAGATACTAGACATTTTACATGTTGTCTTTAATGTAGTTGTTGACACACTGGTTCAAACCCCGGTTTGGGCAAAGTGGGCCTTTCTGTGCGGAGTTTGCATGATCTCCCCGTGCATGGGTGGGTTCTCTTCCTCCCACAGTCCAAAGACATGCTCGTTAGTTTCATTGGTGACTCTAAATTCCCCATAGGTGTGGGTGTGAGTGCGAAAGGTCGTCTGTCTCTGTGTGTCAGCCCTGTGTTTGACTGGAGACCAGTCCAGGGTGTCCCCCACCTTCCGCCGAGTGACAGCTGGGATCGGCTCCAGCCCCCCTGCGACCCTGAACAGGATAAGCGGTATAGGTAATGGATGCATGTAGTTGTAGACAGTAACAAGCAGCTCAGCACAGCATATGTTTGTATTTTCTACTAAAGAATGTGAGAATAATAAACTGGACTAGTCGGACAATTCAAACGCACTCTACAGTAAGGGGCAAAGTAGACTCTCTCTGCTCAGGAGATTCAGGAGTGGAGGGGGCACTTCTGAAGTCCTTCTTTGACTCTGTGGTGGCATCAGCCATATTTCTGGGGCAGCCGCATCTCTGCTGCTGCTGACAGGAAGAGACTCAACAAACTGGTGAAGAAGGCCAGCTCTGTCCTGGGTTGCCCTCTCGACCCTGTGGAGGTGGTGGCCAAGCTGTCGTCTCTGACGGACAACACGTCCCACCCCTTACAGGAGACCATAACACCACTGGGGAGCTCGTTCAGTGACAGGCTCCTTCACCCGCGATGTCTCAGGGAGAGATACCGCCGGTCTGTTCTAACCTGCCGTGGTCAGACTTCCATAATTGACAGTAAACAGTGACACTCCTGCAACTCTCCATAATCTACATGTGCAATACTGTACATATTTTTTAGGACACACTTGTTTACTTATTCTTATATGCCCTGTCCACTTTGCTGCTGTATCACTGTAAAGGTCCCCGTTGTGGGACGAATAAAGGATTATCTTATCTTATGCAGTGATGTGAGATGTGTCTTGTACTGTGCAGAAATGTTCAAGATATCAGACAAAAGAACTTTATTGAAAACTGTGAAAATGGCAAAAATCTTCCTAACTATAGGCAAAGACTGACAATGGACTGCTTAGAACAAGTTGTGTTTCAGTGTAGTTGCCGCTCTAAGCGGAGGAAAGCTGTCCTTGTGTGTTTTATTATTGATGTTTCAAATAATCTTCAGCCTCCCCCAAGTGCTTTTGTTTTATCTCAAGTGAAATAAAACTGAAAACATGCCTTCAATTACGATCAAAATGGTGTAAATCAAATCAAACAAAGGGCTCTCCATTCTGTTTCAGTTAGAAGTCATATTCACATGAAATGTTTAAGGCTTTGGAAATCTGTTTTTTATTCACAGCTGTGCTGGAGTATGAGAAAGCTGACCCACTTAGCTTCATCACAATCATATGGACAACATACGGGTTCAGGCTGTCTGATGTTCTCAGACATGTGTCAAATATAATGTTTTTTTATGGCCAGAGAAGGAGAAGAGGTCAAATCTATTTTTATCCCTGAACAGATGTATTCCCCTCCTCTTTACAGGTATTAAAGGAATCAAACAGCTGGTTTATTACAGCCGTTCACCTGAAAACAACAGCTGCATACTGGAGCAAACATTATGCAACTGTAAAAGCAAAACAATGAGCTGAAAGACTAAAACCTTCTATAAAGCTGAGAGGAACTGCAGAGTCAGCTGATAACTCTGTGGTTTCATCACTGATGTAACCCTTTTGTTAATTTCACTCCTTGTTGATATAAAAATCTACAACTGTTCTGTTCTCTTTGGCGCCCCCCATGGTGGAAAACGGTAATTGCAGGAGCACACTTCCTAGATATCCAGACAGTGCTGCATGTGTGACGTCCACGGTTGGCTCCATTTGTAACTCTTGATTCTCCTCGCTGACGGTCGCTTTCCTTTTTAGACTGTTTGCTTCATCTGAGCGTCGAGTTTGTTTCTTTTTCGTTGGATTTTCACTTATTTTTGAAGTCGTATCTGTAGTCATCGATCTTTTCTTTGTTTGTTCAGCCATAGTAGATTACTGTTTACTCGCAACACTTGCAGAGAGCGGAAAAGCAGCTGCTTAGCTCCGCCTACCCTCTCTGACAGACCAACCACTGCTGGGTGATGGAAAACGCATCACTAACTGGGCGCTGCTTGTGATTTTTTCTGCGAATGTGGCACCAGACAGCCAGTCTGTAATACTGCTTTCATCAGTGGGCCATAGGCTCAGTCACCATTGTGTTACCTCATTCAGCGATAGATAGAGACTTAACAGACATTTATTTTTAGAATAGATTATCACTTTAATATACTGTAGTTAAAATAATAAAGAATCTTATTCACTTTATAACCTGCTTTAGTATAGCTGCTTTCCCACTGGTCAAAAAACCCGCTAACACCCGGCTTTTTTCCTAATGGGAAAGGTTACAATCGGCATTCAGACACGGATCAAATGACTCTCCAGTAGACCCGAGTAATTATCACCTCAGCTCCGATCGGCATTGATGGGAACACAAAACCTGTGTCAACACGCTAATCTCCGTCCCCTCTCTGGTGCGATGCTATGCTCCGTCGGTAACTTCTGCGACTCCTCGTCATCTCAGCTACAAATTCCGCCCGTCGTAGATACAATAAAGACCTAAGCACCGTAACATCTTCACTGTTTACTAACCCTGTCTCCGGCGCGTTTGTGACGTCAGACTGTGACGCAGCAGAAAAGAGACTGAAAGGAGAAACTTCACTGGCAATGGGAAAAGAGACAATCGGCATTGATACGCGGGTCTTCCCTGGTCTGTAAAACCTGCGCTAACACACTAATTTCGGTGGGAAAGGGGTGTAAGTCTAACCTGTTATTTAAAGTGCTTTCAACACTGGGAGGTGTCTGTGTGCTTGTGTTTGTTTTGGGATGACTACATGTGTATTAGAGGATAATCAATGAGGCTAATCAGACAGGAGGAGAACAACACTTCAGTGTGTCTTTCTGTGCACATGAGTGAGTGTCTGATGACGGACTCAAGAGGTTTATGTGTTTTTAAAGATGCACAGCGAGCGTGATGGTAAAAGGCTCGCAGGCAGCCACCTCCCCACTGAGACTGCATCACTTATCTTTGCTGCTCTGCTCTCCTACCAAGAGACGACAGGCCAGGAAGAGTGACCTCAGAGCAGCGGGGGACGGACAGGAAGACAAAAAGGCAGATGAAGAGAGATGGACTAGTTAAAAGACAGAGAAAGGGAAGCAGATCTAGAAAACAACAGGAGACGGACAAAAGTTAGTGAGTTAGTAAAAATAAAAGCAAACACACACACACACATAGAAAACACACTCTCCTCCAATCTGGCTTCGACCGTCAAACCGGCCTGTCAACTTGTTTCCCCCCACCTGTTTAATGAATGACTCCAACTTCCCCCTACTGTAGCAAAGGCATATTTTAAGCCAGCGTCCACAATTAGAAACAGATCCAGGTGGTGACCCACTGAACAAACAAAGAGTGAGGGTCACACTGGGCTGACCTTTGACCCTTCTGTGCAAATAGGTTTAACATTTTCTCCAGGGGATGCAGAGGGCCTTTTCTTTTCGAGGCCGAGCATGTGTTTCGGGGAGCTGCTGTCAAGCCTCATTAACCGAATTTTACCACCCTTTTTACGGCTACTGTTAACCTCTCGCCTAGTGGCTGCGAGGGAATGATGATGTTGAACCTCAGCTGGGAACTGTGCTGAGTTTCTAAACACACACTGAGAGGAAATTAAGGGATTAGGGCGGCTCTAACAAAGCTATTAAAGCTTCACTAGTCAACATTTCCATTCGACCATGCTTTTCATCATCTTTCCTTTTTTTTAAGAACATTTTTTTGGCATGTTGCCTTTATTTCATAGCACGGTGAAGAGTGACAGGAAATATGGGGAATAGAGAGTGGGGATGACATCCACAAAAGGGCCACGAGTGCATGGGCTGCCTGCTCTACCAACTGAGCTAAACCAGCGCCCCCTTTTCAGCAATTTTCAGCACTAAGTTTTTGCTTTTACTATGTTAAACTTTACTCTTTTAGTTCACTCTCACCGCTCTTGTCTTTATAGCTCCTAGAAGCAGCAGAAAACAGTTCTCAGTGAAAAGCTCTAAAAGGCCACAGAATGCTAACTGCCCATCTCTACAAAGTAGCAAGTAGCTGGTGAAAATATGGGTTTATTTCGCAGCTAAAGCCTGACACCACACTAGAGATAGACCGATATGGTTTTTTCAGGGCCGATACCGATACCGATTATTAGTAGTCAAGGAGGCCGATAACCGATATTTGGAGCCGATATTCATTTTCAGTAAAAGTGAAAATATTAGCGTCAAAACTTTGAATAATACAAACTCCAACACTTAACTTTGTGTCGATGCCTTTAAGCATATGTTTATTAAACAAACAAACAAAAAGCGCAGGGAGTTCCCAGGGTCAGCAGCATCTCTTATAAAGTTAACTGAACATTTAAATAAATAAATAAATAACTTCCTGAAGTTTTATTAAGTAAATAAAACAATTTATTTGCAAAGAAATGAACTCTTATCGGCCGTCGGATTTTTTTAAAAAAAAGAAAAAAAGGAAAAAGGCCGATGCCGATATGCGTCAAAGTGCCGCATATCGGCGCCGATAATCGGCCCGGCCGATAATCAGTCTATCCCTACACCACACCCTAAACTTCCCACTGTTAAAATACATAAATATACTTTCTTGCGGAGTGACTTTGCCAGCTTGTTTTTTTGTGACTCACGCATCTTAAAGCTGCTGCGAAGAACCATCAGTTTATGTTGATTTTTGCGCCCCCTGTGGACAAAGCTGTACCTCTTATCTCTTTGCCGATTTTGTCCCGTACGTGCTTAAGTGGTGGTTTTTAACAAACAAATCTCATCCTGCTTTCTTTAACAGTCATATGTATCACTGACTTTAAATGTTTGCCCTGGGAAATGTAAACAAAGGCAGCGTGCAGTTAATCTCTTCGTCTGACACCTACCCCCCTGCTAGCAGTTTCAGACATTAAAAATAACTATATACAAACAATCAAAGTTGTCGATGATGGTCTGGTTTGCTTTTGTAGCTCATATAGAGTAACCAGAATTACTTTCAGTCTGTTTCATAACCAGTGAAAAACTCCTGACAGGAGCTTTAATAAATCACTGTGATGGAGTTAGCTAACCCCCAGTTGACTTCAGTATTCCTTTCTTTCTTGTGTAGGTGGATGTGGTGGAGATTTCACTCTATTGTAGACATTTCACTCCATTGTTTGCAGAATAAATGGCTTGTTGAAGGCAAAAGCGTTGGTTGGAACCTTGTTTGTTACAGAAGAGAGAGCACACAGCTGCTGTGTTTCACCTTTGCCATGTCGACTTAATAGCTGTCAGTGTTAGTAGCTTTTTGTAGTGGCCAAAAACACAAGAATACATCGGTGCTTTTCGACCAAAAGAACCAGGATTGTTAATGACACACTTATAATAACACACTGCATTAATCTGGAATAATTTCCTGTATTTTTTAATATTGCAATATATATTGCAGAACAAACAAAAACATATTGCTGTATATGTTTTCTCCAATTTCGTGCAGCCCTAGTGGGTGAAATAAAACGCTGCGAGTACTCGACCAATCACAAACGATCAGCACTGCAGGCCCCGCCCTGAAAGTTCCTAAACCTTTGGAAGGTACTACCCCCCAAGCAAGGACTTTTCAGGGGGTAAGTCAACTACCCCCGAACTTAATTTAGACCCTGGTTCCTGCTGTCGAAACGCACATAGTTCCCTAAAAGGTTCCTAGTTCCTGGGGAGAGCTCCTGCTGTCAAAGAGCACCTCATGATGCTGGTTTAAGCAAAATAAATTCAAGTATAAATTGGACATTTGGTAACATTTGGAGCAACCAATCAGACACTGTATGAGCTCTGTCTGTGCTGGTGGATAGACACGAAGAAGAAGGTTTATAATTCTGAATTTAACAGGTCAGTTTATGAAGGGTTGAGTTAGTAGGAGAGACAGTAAACAGCATGAAAAGGGAAAAGAACAAAAGAAGCAGAACAAGCCCCCCGTGTCTGTTTGTCTCCTCCTCAGCCTGAGCTAAAAATGTTGTGTTCTCCAGCGGTCCTGCAGGGAATGCTGGGAATTTGGATCTACGATACAATATAAAAGTCTGGTCCCTGCGTCTGGGCTCCATTTGAATTAGAAATTCCTCCACGCTTTCAGCTCGGGGAGGGGAAGGTTTTATTTTTAGAAATAATCCTATTTCCATGAATTAACTGATTCTGTTAAAATCTAAACCTCTATTTTATCGGCCAAAATCCACTCGCACTGTTTTTCAAGCGCGGACAGAACTATTTCATTTCAGGTATTCCAGGTGGTTTGAATTAATCATGCGCCTATAGTTGATAAATGGAACATAATGTCAGGGTACAAAAACATATCAGATATTGTTTCATAATGTTGAAGTCGGCCCAAGTCTGCCTTATTTTCAGTCTGTTACGTAAAATCTATTAGGTTTGGCTTCTGTGAGAGAAAACACGCGCAGTGCAGATGTTTCCAGTTAAAAATGTCTGTTAAGTTGCTGTTAACAAGACGCTGATAGAGTCTAAGGCCCTCTGATAGAAGCCCCTGCATTTGCTGTGATACCAATTTGGTGTCACGTCAACCCCCTACCACACATCTCAACTGCTGCACTTTTAATGAGAAGTTTTCCATCAGCAAGCAGCGGTTGATTCTGCAGAGACAGTAAGTAACAGACTCTTTGACTAAATTGTCTGTCCCGTGGCGAGTCTCTTTATACATCCATGGAGTAAACAGGGTTAATTTAACTGAACAAACAAATTAAAGATAACCCAGCCAGCAGGGAACGTTCCCATGACATTGTCTAACATTACCTACAAGTTCTAATTACGTTTGAAAGGAAACGTTTTAATCTAATATTCAAAGAACGTTTTAAGGATGTTTATCATTTCAAATAAAGTTCTTGTGACGTTAAACTTAAAACGTTTTAACTGCAACATTGTGAAGATATTTTCAGGATGTTATTGAGGCCTGGGATGTCAGAACGTTTTTATAAAACATTTGCTCAATGTTACATAAAATCAAAGGTAGAACATGCTCACTGCAACATTCTGAGGATCTTTTCAGGATGTTAGTACGGCCTCAACTATCAGAACGTGATTTATAAAACGTTCCTGAAATGTGATTTGAACGTTCTCACTGCAACTTTCTGAAGATGTTTTCAGAGAACGTTCTCCTACTATTAAGAGGAACATTCTGGGAACCAAATAAAAACCTCCCGCCCAGAACATTGCACGTAACATTCTCAGAACGTTCTTAGAACAAAACATTTCCGGCTGGGTAATGATGTGACAAGTGACTGACTTTGATCTCAGTTTGATCTTCAGTTTAGATCTAATTATTTTATTATTTATTTGTATTTATTATGATGATATGATATGATATGAGGAGAGGTAAAACACTTAACTATGTCACTGATAGCAGAAAGCCTTTCGGGGATCAGAGGTCTCCCTAATTCACAGTCTGCATTAGTTCAGCTCATTCATTGGGGCCAAACACAGATGTGTGCCAGTGGAAAAGTGAATTCCCCCCTCTGATCCCGGGGACCATCAGCTGACCGCCACACTCTCATAAAGCGAGGCCAGACCTCTGCCACGCCTTTGATCACCTTGCACCTTTGAAAAACCGCTTCCCATTTATCACCGCTTTAAAGAGAGGGCGCTCAGAGATCTGATGATCCGCTGCATTCCTCACGTGTTCCATCATCCTGCTTTCTTAGAAGCAGCGAGGGTTTCTCAGGGATCTCGTACCAACACAAAAGCACCGCGTTACAAACCAGTATCAGCTCTGTGAGCAAGCTGCTTTTTAAAAGAGGCCTGTCAGTAATGAAGAGAAGTAACTCTACATGTTAGAGACCATTTTACCTGTGCTTCCCTCAGGTGGCCAAACATTTAACGAATGCAGGTTTAAGGAAGTAAAACCATTTTACGAAATAGTTTTCATACATTATATTATAACTGAGGGAGCTACACGTGTTTTCAAATGTTAACATACCACCATAAAGCGACCATTCATCATGAACAGTAAGAGTTCCTCTAAAATCTCTGGAGTGTGTCTTTTAACCTCTCAGATCTCACCTTGACAGGTCCCGGCTGGTGTTTCCCCAGCGGTACTGTTTGAAAGCAGGAAGGATGAAGGCCTCCCTCCATCCAGCACCCCCCTCTGCTCTTGCCTCTGTCTCATCTTGCTTTAAATCACAGCAGCAGGACCTGCAGGGGGCAGAGGGGATCATAAAACACCGCAGCCCTGACATGCATGAAAGACTGTGACAGTGCCGCTCAGTGCAGGAGGGCTGCTTGGAGCTGAGGCAGAACAGATACCGATGAATAAATGGATGAGGGATGAATAGATGGATACCCTGAACTAATGTTCGCCCCCTCTGAATGGGACACGTGCAGGGGGAAAAGGGCAAACATGAGCCTGTTTACTGATCCCTCCTCAACTAGCGCCTCAACTACATTTCTAGAGTTTCAGAAAGCTATTTTTCAAAGACTTTAAAGACAATACCGTTTTTAATTTGAGCCAAGGCAGGTGTCAGTAACTTCAGCCTTAAAGGAGTCATTATAGCAGTGTGGTGACCAAGTCATCTTTGCTCAAGTCCCAAGGAAGTCTCAAGTCATTTGTCCAAGTCTCAAGCAAGTCTCGAGTCATTTTTTCTTGTCAAGTTAAGTCAAGTCCTTAGTTAAGGCAAGTCAAGTAAAGTCGAATCCTTAGTCAAGTCAAGTTAAGTCGAGTCCTTAGTTAAGGCAAGTCAAGTCAAGTCACAGGTTATGTCAAGTCAAGTCGAGTCCTTCGTCAAGTCAAGTCAAGTCGAGTCCTTCGTCAAGGCAAGTCAAGTCCTGAGTCAAGTCACTTTTTTTCCACCCAAGATGCAGCACTCTTACCTGTAGTATCCGGTCTTTATAAAGAGAAAAGTCAAGGTGTTAGTAGCTCATCTAATAATGATATTATTGTCCAATTTATATAACCTGTTCAAAAAGTCTGACAATGAATTGTATCTGTATTATCTTGGCACAGACGCAGCCATGATGATGGTCTGCTCTGAGACCGTATTGATGAGTAACGAGTACGACTGATGAGGCTTCTATTTGGGGCTTTGATGTTGCGTGTTGCCATAGCGAGGAGTTTCACTGACAGCCAGTCATCCATCACATAGCTGTTTGAGTCGTCCAATCATGATTCTCATTTTGCGCTGCATATGTACTTGATAGTTAGACAGAAAGTTGACAACATTGAATTTGATCATTTTGTATTTAACAGCTAACATTCAAACTCATGAACACACGCAAGTCATCCAAGTCATCATGCCTCAAGTCATGTCTCAAGTCATTTATTTTTTGTCAAGTCATCAAAACAGTGACTCGAGTCCAAGTCACCAAGTCTCAAGTCCACATCTCTGCATTATAGTCTAGAAGTTCCAAAATGTATACGAATTTGAAAATCATTTACCTGATATATTCTGAAATGCTCTTCCCATCTGGTGCTCCGAGGACCACCGGAAAAAACACTAGAAGTATTGGCAAACGGCCCCTGTCTGGTTTGAATCAGTTCCATACTCACCCTGCCACTCCTCCCAAGAATTTCAAAGAGGCTCATCATATCTGCCTCACTCCTTTTTGTTTTTGAAGGCTGATAACTTCATTTTCACTCGATGCCTCCTTTCACCAGGCCTTAAAATGTGTCAGGACGTTTGGAACAATCAGTTAGAGCAGAAGCAATACTCCAGATAGGACAACGTGTGTGTCCATGTGTGAGAGTTATAAGAATAAAGCGTTGAGCTCAGACACCCGGGATAATGTGAGAGATGGATAATCGTACGAACATGACAGTTTTATGTATTTCAATCAGGAGAGACTTCATTAAGATTGAACAAAATTCTAACTACAACTTTGGAGAGAAATGAGTCTAGACACTGGTGGTGGTGATGATGGTGAAGACAGGATGAGCTGAGGAGCTGGACTTGGACAGGAGGGTCGCAATGATCGAGCTGAAACGACAAACTGTCTGCGGAAGAGAGAACAGCTTTAAAGTTTGACAGCAGGGGGATGATTGGTTGACAGACGTCGAGGCTAACTGTGGTTGGTTAAGTACTTAAACAGTATACGCCCATAATCAGCTGCATTTAGAGCAACTTAAAAGCAAGCACAGATCATTTCAATGAGGTGAAGAGAGACTGCAACATTAACAACCAAAAACTACCAATATAAATAATCTAAGATTCATGATTAAGATATTATTATTATTTAGTTATCTTTTTATTTTCTTGACTCTGAACGACTGTTGGAAAGATTGCCCACATGGTCCCCAGAAAATGAGCTCCAAAGACTTTTGTATTCCCCTGATTTTTTTTTGTACGCTGCTACGAAGGTCGACATTTTTGGGTTTTGTGTGATACAAAAGGTCATCAGATGTTTTGTAATTTAGTAGGTGTGGGGTCGTCCTATAAAAACACTTACTGTTAGTTAGTTCTGGAGCTCCAGCAGTTCAGATTCAGGTTCAGGACACCTTCTGTACTTTTCAGAGTAAGGCTTAAAAGATAAGTTTTAATAAAGCTCATAGTTAAAGTAATAAACTTGAAGATTTTCATTTAAATAAATGTCTGTTAAGTCTCTATCTATCGCCGAATGAGGTAACACAATGGTGATTGAGCCTGTGGCCCACTGATGAAAGCCTTTGCATTTGCAGTAAATAGTATTATTACAGACTGGGTGTGAATAAAATCACAAGCAGCGCCCAGTAAGTGACGCGTTTTCCATCACCCAGCAGTGGTTGGTCTGCCAGAGAGGGTAGGCGGAGCTAAGCGGCTGCTTTCCCGCTCTCTGCAAGTGTTGCATGTAAACAATAATCTACTATGGCTGAATAAACAAAGAAAAGATCGATGACTACAGATACAACTTCAACAAGAAGTGAAATACAAAGAAAAAGAAACAAGTTCGACGCTCAGATGAAGGCAGACAGTCTAAAAAGGAAAGCGACCGTCAGCGAGGAAAATCAAGAGTTACAACCGGAGCCAACCGTGGACGTCACACATGCAACACTGTCTGGATATCTGGGAAGTGTTCTCCTGCAATTACCGTTTTTATCGCCATAGGTGCCGCCAAAGAGAATGAAGCTGAGATCTTTGAGATTATAACATTAAGGCCGACCAGGGCTTGCCGTCCCACTTGTCGAAGAGTCCTTGAACAAGATATTAAGCTCGCAATTTCTCCTGAAGCTGTTTCTTAAGTGTGTGATTGTTGTCTATAAATGAGGACTAGAAAGGTTCTATAGAAGGGCAGTCCATTTACCATCTAATCACATCAATGATTTCTTGACTTTATAGACACAAAAGCATGTCCAAGTTTGGACTACAACCTAAATATGACTTTCATTTTGTCACCAATGCATCAGGTAGATTAATCATCTGTTCGTGGTGTCCAGAACATGTAGCTGAATTTGAGGATCCACTGACTGTAATCAAGCACCACAGAAAGAACTCTACAGCCAATACTGTAGGTTTTCTTTTAAAGCCTATAGTATCAGATTTAAATGGGTGTGTTGCCGCTCTTTAATGATATTCCGCACTATTATTGAACATCTCATTCACTTTGATATATAGAGCTTATGTGGATTCTGAAATATGTAACACTGGAGTTACATCAAGCTTACTTATTATTCTGTTTATTCTCGTCTCATGGCTGAATATGAGGCTGCTACTATAAAATTGCTGTCTTCATGTTCATTTATTCACTTTTATGAGAGAGTGATTTGTTGGATGTGCGGCACTGAAAAATGATGTCTTCCTTATCATCGATCTTAGAAAGTTGGTGGAGAAGAAGAGCTTGCTGACATATGACAGGTCTTCTCCTGTGTATCTCCACAGCCGTCGTATCCCAAAAACAGTAGCTTTCTTATAACCCATAATGTAGAACTACAGATCACACCTAAGATGTGAACATAGTAAACATTACACACAAACATGAGCGTGTCAAAGTGTTATTGTACGCGTGTTAGCCTGCTGATGTTAGCATTTAGTTCAAAGCACTACCATGCCCCTTTACAATTTCACAGAGCCGCTGCAGCGTGCCTGTAGAGTTCCCCATCCTGCCTGCCGTCCAGTTTTACATCTTGTGATCTCACTATGCGCTTTAAACGCTCACAAGAGCTTTGAAGCAAGAGGTCAACAGGGCCGTCCTGTGTAGTTCACAAAAGCAATTCATTTTTTAAAACATTTTTAAGCAGTGCAGCATATCTTGGTGCATATACAGCACAGGACATTTATGAAGTTGACAGCCATTCATTAACATTAAATAAGCTGAAAAATACACATTTACATTATCATTCTATTGTAAACCAGAATTGACCCCATATCTCCTTTGACCTCCCACCGGCGTTAATTCTTGTGCTCATATGATGAGATCTTAATCATCTAGCAGTCCATTCCTTCGCAGTGGGACACATAGGGTTCTTCCAGTTTTGCAGCTGTAATAAGCCCAACTGTCTCCTGTCCCCAAGGAGACAAAGCCGTGGATGTATGGGCAGAGTGGCACCAAGCCAACTACCCAATATCTGCAAACTCTTACACCAGAAAGGATGCACCATGGTGCACTCCCAGATAATTTGTAACGTTCGTACTTACACTTCCAGCAGCGATTTTCATCTTTTAGAGTCTAGTTGGTGTCCAGTGATATCTGTGTACTATTTTATATTGGATGAGTTTCCCTCTATATGTTTTTTTTCCCACATTTGATATCATATCAGAACGTGTCCTTCTGCCATGTTAATTTGAACGATCCCCTGTGGAGTGCTTGAACATTTTGGTTCACTGTTCTTAAATGTACTACTGTTCAGGGTCGCGGGGGCTGGAGCCTATCCAAGCTGTCATTGGGGGACAGGCGGGGAACACCCTGGACTGATCACCAGCCAATCACAGAGCTGACACATATACCCCTTTCACACCTAAATTTAACGTGTTGACGCAGGTTTTTTAGACCCGGGAAGACCCGCTTATAGATGCTGATTGTCTCTGTTCCCATTGCCAGTGAAGTATACTCCTGTCGGTCTCTTTTCTGCTGCGTCACCGTCTGACGTCACAAATGCGCCCACAACAGGGTTAGTAAACAGTGAAGATGTTACGGTGGTTGGGTCTTTATTGTCTCTATTACTCATTCAGTCTGTTTATCAAACTTGGAACGTTGTTCGAGCGCTGCTCGGACGGAGACGGGCGGAGTTTGTATCTGAGATGACAACGAGTCGCAGAAGTTAGCGACGGAGCATAGCATCGTGCCGGAGAGGGGTAGGAGATTAGCGTGTCGATACGGGTTTTATGTTCCCATCAATGCCGATCGGAGCCGAGGCGATGATTACCTGGGTCTCAAGTCATCTGTAAAAGTTTCCTTTACTTATAAGTCCTAATTTCTACATACAAATGCTTTTTGAATTTTATCCCATAAGATTGAAGCACATCTGCAAAGACGACTGTTCTCGTTCATAAAAAATTGGCTCATTTAAGATTTAAGGTCCTTACCTGACAGCAGCCATAACTATCAAGTGGCCATTGCCCAAAAAATAGGAAAATACTATCTGTCAAACTGTCACCGTGGCAGCTCTGGAGAAGTGTATACTGCACTACAGGGAGGTTGCATTAAAACCCAGGTTTTTATTAGGGAGAGGCCTGGAAGTGCAGAGTGTGAAATGTGCTGCTGCGTGTGTAAAGTGTCGGTTACAGTGTCTGTCAGGTCTGTTTCTTCAGGTCTGCGGTAGCTGTGCTTTGTTGGCGCTATTACTTCTGTTATGTGTGTGTGGTAAACTACCTTCTGTCTCCTTCCATTTAGTCTCCAGGCTAAACGTACGTGACAGCCCCTCAGTGTTGTGGCTGACCTCAGCAGCCAACAGCTTCTGATCCCAGACCAGCGGGACTCCTCGTCTCAGCGCAGCAGGGAGACGCAGCTACTGGGGCTGCACTCTTAAATAGAAACACAGAAGAGGTTCAGCTGTGACTTCTAGTATTATAAGTTTAACTTGCAATGTCACACTCTGATTTATGTCTGTCGGTTATCCTAGACCGACGAAAGCCACCACGGTTTACATTTAATACGAGAGATAAAACAAAACTCTTAATTTTCCTCACAGATCACATTTATTTGAAAGGAGATAAACATTGCATTGACTTGTGATCTTATCGCTCTCTCTGTTTAGCTCAGCTGAGACATGTCTAGTCTACGATCGGGGGTGAGTCAGCAGTAGGAGTTGGCTGGAATCCGTGGCTCCACCCCCTGAGGTCAACACTATGACAAACAGTCTGACACAAGCAGTTTGCTCAGTTTCAAAATGAGCTCCTCGGGTATATTAAAGTCCGACTCTGAAGACCCCATGATGCTTTCAATTACCCACAGCTGCAGCATCAGAGACAAGATATGAAGATCAAACACAGACATAACACAGTGACCCCAACAAGCATGAATTCATAATAGTTTAGACCACACTGCAACCAAATTCAACTGTAGAAGAAGAAGCGATACTTAATTTATCCCCGAGGGGAAATTAAATTTTCACTGTTTTTACAAACATTGGCCCGAAATACACACATGCACAAACAGGACTCTACACACATGCACAAACAGGACTCCACACACATGCACTAATGGAGAGATGTCAGATGCGCCCCGAGCAGTGAGGCCTTGCTCAAGGACACCTCGACAGAGCCCAGGAAAGGAGCTCTCACCTCTCCAGCTACCAATTCCACACTTGGTCCGTATCGGGACTTGAACCGGCCACCCTCTGGTCCCCAAGCCAAGTCCCTATTAATCTCTAGGTAGGCAGGGACGTGGATTTCCAGGAAGGCAAGTGTTCTGTTTGAACGTGTAGTCAAAGTAATATTGACCAATCACGTATCAGCAGGCTGCGGCGTATGCAGGAAAAACAGTCCGTGAGGAGAGCAAAAGCAGGCGGAACGTAATCCGCCGTAATGACATCCCGGCTCCCATCAGCGTGATCTGACGACGATTTAGCTTCTTATTAATCTCTATAGACAGACATCTGCATGCTAACGGCTAACAATCTGTTCTAGCTCTAAAGTTCAACTTGAGATAAACGGATTGGCACAAAAGCCGTTCAGCGTTCAGGTTTCCCGACTTCCTTGAATGCATCAGAAATGATCGATCCGACCTCCGTTCAACAAACGAGCATTTTAAAAGTTTTCTTCTCCTCTTGAGAACAGACCTGACAAAGCTTGAATTTTTACTTCTTACAAATCTGCATCATGATGTTGAAATTTCAGCAAAGGTCAGACATGAAAAACAGGTTTCTGTATACAAGCCAAAAATTCTATAAAGTGTCAAACAAAATTAACCCAAAACTTAATGTTATGCTATTGTAATACAACTGCTCTGTACGTGTCATGGATAAGTTTGAGCTTCATTTAATGCACACAACATTTCAAGAATGGGAGCTCAACACAACTGACGGTGACACTTCTGGTGTCTCATGTCTCAGAAGCAGCCCTGGTGGAAGAAGTTAATAAAGCTCTTGAGCAGATTAAATTCCTCTGCAAACAGTCTCACTGTAGGTCATGGGCAATTGATGGCAGGCCAAGGTCAAGTAAACATGTTGGCTGGATTCCTTTCGGCTCCCCAAACAGTCGTTTGGCCACCTGCTGCTAATCTGCACGGCCACCGGGCCCCTGGAACCGCAGAGGTTTCTGTCACTGATACTGTACAGGCAGAGAACCAGGTAATTATACCTCACCTCTTTGCTCTTTATAGAAAATTGTGCTTCACATCATGCACAGACATTTTTTAAACTCATCTTTTTTAAGCAATTCATTACAAACACAAAGTTGTTTTCCAAATATTTGGACACAAGGCACACAACATAAAAAGACATCTCTACAGCACACACACTTTTATACACCTACGCACAGGCAGACACACAAACACACACACACACACACACACACACAAGGGTCCAGTGCTTCAGCCTTGGCAGACATTCGTCCTCTGGCCCCTGTGCTGCTGCCCGTGAAAAGGGAGATTCCCAAAGTACAGAGTGAAATTAGAAAGAAGAAATAAGGTAATGTCAAAGGAATGTTTTACCATAACATTAAGCCTGGAGGCTTAATGGAGGAGGTTCTGACTGTGTATATTTCCCACAACCCAGGGAGGCATGAAGAGAATGGCACAGCGTGACAGCGATGGACAAATTAAGGCATAGCAGTTAAAAGAGAAACAAAGTCACTGAGCATTAATAAATCATGTGAAGTACAGTTTACCAGTTTGTGTACCATTAAACTATTCTTACCATTTTCACTTGAACCTCTTCAGATAAGTTTATTTGAAGTGTAACCAGTGTCATTCAGAGGTGCTGATGTCATGGCATGGCCTGAGAACAGTCCTTGATGACTCCCACTGTTCCTTCCTGCCGGTTCTCAGAGATAAAAGGAAATCGTGCCCACAGATCTGTGAGGCCTGCGTATCTCTGGCTTGTTGCTGAGGTCAAGGTGGCTGGCCCTCCCACAAAGCTGGCACACACAGCGCTCTGCACTGGTCAGTGTTCTTGGCACACTTACTGAAGTGTGGTATCTTTCAGTCTGGCTGTTAGAGCTTTGTCACACAGGCATTTCAAATGTTTCAATTTCAAAGAAAAATGAGCTCATGCCACTGAATTCACAGAAATTGATTCATTCAGTTATTTTTGTCACTGCGACTTTAATGCTGACTTCTCTTCTCTATAAGAGTAACTCAGAAGCCGCCCTCTGGATCGGCTGTTTTAACACTCTACATAGGGATCTAATTACAACCAGCAGGCTAACCTAGCTAGCTAGGTCAGGAGTGTATCTATTTATCTCAGGGTTCTAGGCATCCAGGTACCAACATTCCCAAGCTCACTTATACTGCATGACACAATAAGGAGGCATGAAGGGGTTTATGACGATTTTAAGGTCTCAAGTGTGACATTTTGGCAGTCAATATGTCAGTAGTGAATATATATGGGCAAGTGGGTGGCGCTCAGGCCCTGGAGGGAGTTAAGGGTTAGCAAACACCAAAATATCAAAGTTATACATACTATGCTAGTGGCTAAATCATTAGCTGGTGTTTGAGCTAGTTTACCACTGTTACTCCCACAGAATTACATTTGATTGGTGGTTGTAGCTGACAGGAGTTTTGCTGCGAGAGCTGGTGGATGTTCACATCTCATGGGGGAGAAAGAGTGGCTCTCTGAATTTTGTGGAATTCTGTACAATTGATCCTTCGCTAAGGCCCGCCCCCCTCGGTTACTGTTGCTACGCCTGTCAAGCTTTCGCATCGGCATGTACATTTTATGGCATTTTCAACTATAACAGTGAGAGATGTTAAGGGAAATAATAGCAAATTTCTGGAAAAATAGTTATCAAATATCAGAGAGAAGTGGACAGAAAGGATGACAGTACGCATTTGAAAGCTACATCCAGAATATCATTTGTCGGTAGAGTGTTGAGAATGAAGAGGATGTAAAAATCAAAAGATCACCAGTCCCAATGCGAGCGTCAAGCACCCCAGGGAACAACAATATTCTTGCACAGCAGGGTAAGTCAATATATTGTTTTATTTTAAGCTAATGTTTAGTTATGACTCCCTATAACTTTCATTATCTGATATGTTTTAGCCCGTTGCTAGCAAAGATAAATCATCCCACTTTTTCATTTTGTTTAAAGCGCGTCAGGATACTGCTCGCATATCGTGGGCTTGATCCACACACTGGATCTGGATTAACTTTTAATTAACATTCAACCGTCTTTGTTTGCTAACATGCTAACCTAGCCAACTTAGTTAGCATCTTAACTTGGAGCAAACAAAGGTTTTTGTTGATCTTCGATGGATTAAGCTGCGATTGAGGGCTTCCACAATTTATAATCCACGTCCGACATCTCTCCTCTCGAGTTTTTGGCAAAGGAAAAGCTAAAAATATGACACCCCCCTCTAAACTTTGAGGACATCTTTCCATATGCACACCGTCACGGCAACTGAAAGCTTGACAGGCCTCCCGCGCCTAGTTACGGTTGTTAACGTAGGATTGGACATTGGCCGTTCTAGGGAGGGGCTTGGTGTGGGCTTCACAGCAGGGCTAATCATGCTAGTCAAAGATAACATTTCTCATGGTCAAATTGGCCTCTGTCATGAGAATAGGAGTGCCGGGACTTTCCACTACAGCTACTTTACTTTATACTATTCAAAGCACTCAATTCAGAAGCTGAAGAGACTTGATTTTATATACTTTTCCACACTAATCTTTACAGTATAAACAACTTTTTCTTCAGTGCTTCACACTGTAGCAGCAGTTACACCTTTGCTTTTCTTGAAAATTAAAAGTAGTGGGGCTTGAAACACTGCTGCGTTGTCCTCAAACACTCCCCCTTCAGAGCTCAACACTAAAAACTGACGGTGTGTTGAGGGGACTATTCATTCGGCGCTATTCATGTTCCTTGAAATATCAGCTCCACGTTTCTCCCCATCCTGTTGGCCGCCGCTCTCTGTATGCTGTCAGAGCAGTGGGCGTTGAGGATGGCGGACGAATGTATGAATGCTGGGCTTTGTATGCTGGCATGTGTGGGTTGCGATCGCTGGTCTCGCCGTTTAGGTGGAGGCGTGAGAGGGGAAAAAGCGTAAGGTTCATCTTACTACTGGTGTATAAAAACCCTACTTTAATAAGGAGTGTCAAACTTTTCCAGACTGCTGCTTGTGACTTTCAAAGCTGAAATGAGTTTTGTTGAGTTCATTCGCATCAAAGCGCTTCATTAAAAATACGTTGTTGCAATGGCTGTAATTTACATTTCACTGGTCACAAACTGGGCCTCTTGCTTCCAGGGAACATTTGCAGGAAGGAGGGTGGAGGTGACGGGAGCAAGGAAAGGTCTTAGTGGCAGGTCTGTGAGGGCCAATAATCAACTTTGCTGCTAATCGTCGGTGTGCATATTCAGGTGGTGGTATCTGTTTCAGCTAAACAGTCCTCCTGGGCCAGCTTTAAGTGAGGGTGGACTCCCACGTGCCTCACCAGATCAATACACGTCAGAGTGGACAAAGAGCGCCTTTTAGAAAACAAAAATTCCAAGTAGCGGGAATCCAAAGTGAAACAGAGGTACTGCGGTGTTTGCTTTGGATGGGGTCTCACTGTTACACTGCTACCTCTGCAGCTGAAGGCGACGGGTGGTGAACGCGGTGGTTTATAAGACACAAACAAACATGCAAAGTCAAAAAGAATCAACGCATTTAAACGTGTTCGCTCCCCCTTTTCCTCTGTCTTTCTCTCTCACACACACACACACGTTCATACACACACCCAGACAAAGGGAGGCTTTCAGCACCGGGGCCTTTTGCTTTTTTAACTCTTACTCACATTAAAGCCCCTGTTCTGGCAGCAGCCAGGCTTGCTGGCTCATGAGGGAATCAGTTGAGCGGTCAGGTTTGGCCGTATACAGTTAAGCATGAGTTTGACCCCAGAAGACCCTTATTCCCAAGGCTGGATATTCCCTTCTAGGGTGTTTGGCAGCGAGGCCGGGGTTGTGGATCATGTAGTATTACATTTTGACATATTAAAATGGGATTATGCAGGATTAATTCACTTCTGGAGACATCTCTGTAAAATCACCTCTATTGTGTAAAAACAGGGATATTGAATATGTCATTATCTTGCATATCTTTTGCCCTTTTTGTTTTCTTTCCTCTTTTCCAGCTACCGTAGCCATAATACTCTGCTATATTCTCATGATTATCCCGTACAGGCCACTGTTTTTGCTGCTGGAAACATAAAACATATGGCTTCCTTTGGGGATTTTTTTTTCCCTGAGAAAGAACCACCTGACACCAGATTTTGGAACAACATTGTAAATGTTTTCATGAACCTAATATAGCTGGAAAACAGCTGTGTTAAATCAGTCAGCAATATAGAGCACAAAGCAGTAAAGTGGACATTTTCTAGGTACTCTTCTAGAAACAGGTTATTGCATAAAATAATGATTATAATGATTACTGTCTTTGCCTCTTGGACACTTCTGCAGGACAGACACATCGTCTGATTGAGCAAAAAGGAAGGTCTCTGACACCCATCTTTAAAGGTATAATAAGTAGGATTTTCCCAGCAAAATAAAATATAGACTTTTACAAATATAATATAAATCAGCACTTATGGGCCTCTATACATGTGTGTTGGTGAGTGTGTGTGCAGACCCTTGTGAGACCCTTCCCTCTGCATTTATTCTGTTGTTTTGCTTTGCACGGGACGTTTTCAGGAGGGGTGCTGTTGTGGTTCCCTGAGCCAATCACAGCGTATAGGTGAGTGTGGGAGTGGTTCAAATAAGCATCTGGGCCCCATTCAGACCGGCGAACATGGCCAAAGAGCGATGCAGAGTTGGCCTTCTTTCTGTTGGACAGGTAGGTGCCTCAAACCGGGTTGGACAAGCTAAGCGCAAAGCTAACCAGCGGTTAGCATGCTAGCTCAACGGTAACGGCGGTTAGCATGCTAGTGGAAAGCTAACCGTGATGCTGTCGGTGTTAGCTCGGCGGGGTGGGCGTGTTCTCGCACGAGAGAGTGAGAGTGAGCTTCTGGTGACGAAGAGCCCAGGAGGAGGGGCCCAGTTTGAATGTGTTGTTGACAAAATGCAGGAAAAATCCTACTTATTATACCTTTAAAGAGTAAGTGCAGCGCTGACAGGGAATAACCAGTTTTATCTTTTCTTGTTCAATACCTTATCTTTTGACCCTGCATCTCCATTCATCAGTATCACACATAAAACACAAATAAACAGTCCGTCTTAGTAAAGAACAGCGTAAATGTCACTACCCTTAAATAGCTGCTGTTCCGAGTTGAGACTAAAGTTGTCCCAGGAGCACCAGCCTCAGAATTAGAGTTCAAACAAGGGGCCGGCGCACTGAACATGCACCAAAACATAAAATAAGCTGAGCAGAGTTAACAAAGAATACTTAGTTTACAACAGTTTTTTTCCCATGGGAGAGCAACACTACGACAAAGCAGCTGCCACAAGATGCATGTAATTGCTGTGGACACATGGTACACATTACACAACAAGCAGAACGCTTGTAAATGCAGAAATTGTGCAAATCTGTTGTTTTTATTCATGTGTTTCGATGGTGTGTGTCACGGTGCTGGACCTCTGGTTCAGGTTTAGGGTTAAAACTTTGCAGATGTTTCCTGGACCGATGGACTCTTCCTCTTCTCTGTCTTCGGTCTCCATCTCTGTCTGTTTCTCTGTTGCAAAACCTCCCCATATGGCCTCCCCCACAGTTAGTGTGAGAAAAAGACTTTTATAGCACGGCAGCAGAGCACGCACAAATAAATAAAAGCTGTTAAGGTTGTTTTACTGAATAAAAAAGTGGTTTTCTGAAGTTAAGCAGTGGTTTCTACTTTTACTTGATTTGATTGCTGTGCAGGAGAAAATACAGAATGTGTAGTGTTGCATGGTGTGCCTTTTTGCATACGTGTGAATGAGGGTGCGTATATGTGTGTGTCTGAGCGCTTAAACCCCTGCAGTTCCTAATTCATTCTACCTCACATCCCCATAAACATCCTGCTGCAACTCCCTCGTGGTTTGTTTACGAGCGCAGCCTCTTCAAACAAAGCCCACACAGGAGGTCGGTTTCATCAAAAGTCATCACATCATTCGTTCGCCGTGCCATCACTGGCAGCTATTAAGTAGCTCACAAAGTGCACGCATCGGCAATTATCCGCAATAAAAAAGTGGAACAGAATAGGAATGCTTCTTGGTAAAGTAAGCCATGTTACAGCTTTAATAGCCGCACGCAGCACTTAAGAGTAAATTGATAGCTTAAACCTTGCGTCTATTTTCCATTTGTGCTTCATGATTCCCCTAAAAATCCCAGACTTCTCCGATGCCAGGACAATATGAGACAATCTGTATGATTTGTGGAGAGGAGCATTTAAAGGCTATTGAATGAAAAAGACCTTCCTCATCCTCAGAAGGGCTAAGCCGATGCAGTTGTTGTTGGACAAACATCCGTTATGATAAGGGACAGGCGTAATGACTGAAATTGTTTCCCCTGCACCGCGCCCGGCATCTCTGGGACACCATTTCAAACAGTGCAGAACAGATAGAAAGGGCCAAGACCTAGGCCTGGCTATTTATTTCTTCATGTGATAGTGGTGAGACGCTATCTTGGGAAAATAAACGGAAACATGCCTGTGTGAGTGTTGGACCTTCCAAGCTTCCAATCAAAGTAAAACAATGACTTCACTTGAATATTATATCTCTAAGATGTGAAAAAAAAAACGCTCATATAGACATACACAAAAATAAAGATGGAACAAAGCAAATGCTCAGTTAATAAAAGTTATACAGTTTATATAAAAGGAAAATTCACCAATTGGCTGATTAGATGCTATTTAAAGAGCTAACATGCAGGTATGGTGACAAAACACAACAATGCCTGTTAAATTAAAGCTCCTGTGAGGAGTTTTTCGCTGGTTATGAAACAGACTGAAATTATTTCTGATGACTCTATATGAGCTACAGAAGCAAACCAGACCATCAGCGACAACGTTGATTATTTCTATATAGTTATTTTTAATGCCTGAAACTGCTGGCGGGGGGGTAGGTGTCAGACGAAGCGATTAACTGCACGCTGACTTTGTTTACATTTTCCAGGGCAAACATTAAAAGTGAGTGATACATATGACTGTTAAAGAAAGAAGGATGAAATTTTAAGCATGTCCAGGACAAAATCAGCAAAGAGATAAGAGGTACGACTTTGTCCACAGGGGGCGCCAAAATCAACACCAACTGAAAGTTCCCCACAGGAGCTTTAATGCTGACATACAAATAAAACAATACTAGAATTTAACTCGCAAAAAACAACCGCGGCCGAGACATCAAGATGACTGAATTGGACTAGCTGGGGTGACGCCATGGGGACAGTAAGCAGCACCCACCTGTTTTAACCTTATAACCTGGGACCCTGTATCTCCAGTTTGATGGTTATAGTTCGTACTGACTATTCAAAGCGTGGACACAATGTTGTTTGCCAGCCTTAACATGTTGTTGTGATTGTCCTACAACCTTTTCCAGCAGATTTTCCATTGGTGGAGTAGTTTAGACTACAACACAGTGGACAGACACTTGTGCCATGTGGTGTTACAGTACTGTAGGACACACTTCAATCACAGAAGTCAAAAACAAACGGACAATCTGTTTACTCGCCCCAAAGGATCTAAGTCGGCGAACGAAATGAATGATTTGTTTTGCTCTTTTGCAGACAAATTCAGTGTGGTCTTTCCAGGATAACAGACGGTCAATCATTACACACAAGTATTTATAATAAGAAACCTGCCTTATTTTTCGTTATGAATAATTATAGGGGCATCATGAGAGTCAGATGGTGACCCAAATACAATTTCCTCTATTTTTTGTGTGTGTATTTATCCTAATATAATTTTCCAAGATGCTACAGACAAGTTAGCGGCTAGCTGCTGAATACGGCACAGCATTAATTATATGTTCAAGTGATTTGGTCCTCAACTTAAGAGCAATCAAGTGGAAAAAAAGTGAAGTTATAATTCTTAAGAAGTGAAGCAAAATGGCTGCACAACTGGACAATTAGCCTACATTGAAACTACACCAAGTGTTAGCCTTGATACAATGGATTCAGAGAGCTATAGACTGATTGTTACTGGACTGTTCTTATATAGCACTTTTCTAGTCTTGTGATCACTCAAAGCGCTTTTACACCACATGTCACATTCACACACATTCACACACTGATGGCAGACTGTCAATCAGTCATCAGATTCACACTGGGAGCAATTTGGGGCTCAGTGTCTGGTCCAAGGACACTTCAACATGTAGACTGAAGGAGCTCGGGATCGAACCACCAACCTTCCAATTGAAAGACGACCGACCACTGAGCCACTATTCTTAAATAGTCAACACAACCAAAGCAGTTTTTAAATGGTGTGACTACAAGGCTAGCAGAGGGGGTTGTAATCACGAGGAATCTGTGGAGGAGGTTTGTCTGTTCCTTGAATTCTGCAGAGACTGTGTGTACGCAGTGTTGGCAGAGGTGGTGGACACCATATCAAACATTATCAGGAACATAAATCCTTTAAGTCCTTTAAGATTACTCTTTGAAGCTTCCTTTGTCAGGTTTCCTGTAACACTAAATGAATGCTTATGTTGCTCTATACCTGTTTTATGTGTAAATAAGGCCATTGCTGTTTTTCACATCAACTTTCTAAGCTGATAATATGTCAGTGTTGTGTTTACAGCTTGTTGTTGTGCCCCAAACAGACCAACAGTCTTTAACCTCTTATGCTGAGGCCTTGATATGGCTTAAAAAAGCCCCTAATAGCTTTTCCCAGGAATCTGATTAAGCAGGGAAATTCATCATTTGTTTTATTACCATTACTGGAAAATTCCTGACTACTAGCGTAGAATTCAGCAGGATAAGAGAACTGAAACATTCATCGGAGTAATGGTGCAGTAAAACCTTGATCTCGGTCCAAGAACACAACTCAAGTTATGGATTATGACCGTGGGATATAAGTCATGCTCCCGTTCTCCGCATGTCTCTACGTCATTAAGAATTCCTCTCCCGGCACGGACGTGAGTCAGTGAAGTTTGTACTAAAAGGGTTAATGAACTGGTGTGCTTTGAGGGAGGCTCACTGTGAGATTGAACGTGTTTACACTACTTATTGTTGAATGTTAAAGCTCCTGTGAGGAGTTTTTTGATGGTTATGAAACAGGCTGAAATTAAGTCTGATGACTCTATATGAGCTAAAAAAGCAAACCAGACCATCAGCGATTGATTGAAGATTGATTATTTCTATATTGTTATTTTTAATGCCTGAAACTAGGGATGCACGATATTATCGGCACATTATCGGTATCAGCCGATATTGGCTTAAAAATGAACTATCGGATATCGGCCAACACGCCGATATCCGCCGATATAATTAATCGATAAAATAATGGGCTGCTGCATACTTGATTGATTTTTCAAAGTGTCCGAAATAGATCGCAAAACTGCTATTTGCAATGACTGCTCAGCTTCGGTGATGCGAGGAGGAGCCAAGGCAAAGTCTTTCAACACTACAAACTTGATTAACCATCTCAAGACCCGTCACCCCGACCGTTGTAACAAATGTGATAAGAGTGTCGCCATTATACTGTACGCTAATTCCAATACAGAAGAGAGTTAATGATCTCTGCAATTAGGTGTGCGGGGAAAAAAATATCGGTATCGGTATCGGTAATCGGCTAAATGAGTTGTAAAATATCGGCATATCGGATATCGGCAAAAAAACCAATATCGTGCATCCCTACCTGAAACCGCTGGCGGGGGGGTAGGTGTCAGATGAAGCGATTAACTGCACGCTGCCTTTGTTTACATTTTCCAGGGCAAACATTTAAAGTGAGTGATGCATATGACTGTTAGAGAAAGCAGGATGAGATTTTAAGCATGTACAGGACAAAATCAGCAAAGAGATAAGAGGTACAGCTTTGTCCACAGGGGGCGCCAAAATCAACACAAACTGAAAGTTCCTCACAGGAGCTTTAATGTGCCATTCTTTATATGAAAGTGCAGCTTCTGACTCATGGTTATGTTATGATTAACACTCTTATTTAAAACACGCTCAGCACAGTCACATTTACTGTTCTTCATTGTCGGACAAAGCTTTAAAGTGAAGTCACTATAAAAGAGTCAAGATACGTTTCAAAAACAGTGACTCCTGCTGCGTGTGTAAAGTCTGGAAAAATAAAGGTACTCTGTGTGTAAGGTACCTGGGTTTGCATAGGACTACTGTATGTTTGCTGCGCACACACGGCAGAGTGTGACTTATGAATGAAGGCTGTATTTACATGTGGCCTGGGCGTCTAAAGCCTCAGAAGAATAAAACCAGTCAGTGAGTCCAGAGCTCAACTGTAGCCTGACAGAATTACACTCTAAAGAGACCTCCCCCTGAGCTCGAGTCTTTTCTGTGCAGCAGAGCATACCACACCAGTGGAGGCATTTAAAAGGTTCCTCCAAAGTGCGAAATAACAACTGGGGGTCTCCCATAATAGTTAAAGCAAACAAAACACCCTGACCTGCACAAATGTGAAATGCAGGCCAAGCCTCTGAGAATGTCAACATGGCAGCCGCAAAGCATCAGAAACATGCGCCGGTCAAACGCCACACACACACACACACGGAGTCGAGATAAAGGCCATACAGGAAGCAGGGGGAGTAGATAGAAATGAACGGGGAACAATACAAAGGCAGAAAAATGTAAGTTATTGAAAGAGCACACTATTCAGGCTTGTTTACAGGAATGGTGCCCTCATCAACACAAATTGTGTGTTTCCCCAACAGGCGGCCTTGTTGTTTGTTTTGTTGTGTATGGCTTAATCCTCGCTATTTATAATGGGAAGAAACATTGCCCTCCTCCTCCTCCTCCTCCTCCCCCTCACAGGAATGTTAATCTTCCCAAGGGCTTTGGTGGCTTTGGTCAAGAGTCCAGTACACCAGCCAAACGAACGCCACACAGCTGACAGGGTCAATCCAAGTACATCCCACTACTCAAGTTGGCCCTTTTAGGACGATGCAATTAATCGAGAACCACAGGAAAAGGAAAGAAAAGCCGTCCAGTCGCATTCTTTGAACGCAGCCTCACAGTGCAACCACATAAACCGAGCGAACGCCAGAGATTCCAGTGAATCGAGGCAAACTGTGAGAAGCAGAAGAAACTCATCAGCAAGTTTCAAACTGCAGCATCCGCAGGAGGAAAAAGCTAGCAACACAAGAAGCGAAAGATTTAAGTCTGTCAGCCTGTCAAATGGTAGAAAGCTCCCACTGGCCACGGGCCCTTGGGTGTCTTTAACACGAAGGTTATCACGGGTTTGGGACCAGAGGAGGGTCAAGCTGTGAAGATGCTGAGAAACATGAAATAATACCAACATGGAACATCATTCAAAAAAGGCTGACTTTTTTATTGTGTTAGAGCCGTATTTACTGTGTCCATGCTAACAGCTTGGCTCTGTGGTTGGCAATGACAGACTGTCAGTAGGTCAGTCAGTCCACTACTTTAGTTTAACTAAAATACTTTTAGTGTGTGTTCATTATATAAGGACATTATGGTCCCAAGAAGACAAATCCTGCTGACTTTCAGCCCTTCACTTATTTTTGATGAGGTTCCTGATTTGTAGTTTTGACTGAAATATCTCCAACTACTGGATGGACTTTAAATTCGGTGCTCACATTTATGCCCCCATCTCAAAAACAGTTTGATGATCCAATAACTTTTCATCCATCCTCAATATGGATGTTTTAGTATTATTTTTCTCGCCAAAAAACAGTGGCTCAAAACTACGATGGAGTATCAGGGCCACGTTTAAGGAAAAAAAATCAAGATTACAAGAAAAAAGACGCCATTTTCCGAGGAAAAAAATCAGAATATTACTAGAATAAAGTCGGAATTTTACAAGAAAAAAGTTGTAATATTACTAGAACAAAGTCGTAATTTTAAGCTATGGTTAGCCTGTATCTTATTTTGAAGGGTAATATCAGAAGAGCAGCCAGTCACCAATGACTGAAATCACAAATTATTTTCAAATAAAATCACTTTTCAGAGTCCTGATAGTTATGATAAAGTGGTGCTGATGTTCCAAAAGTATTTCGTATTTATGAATCCTATACTAATGTATTGATGTATAGCTGTTTAGTGTGCTTGTGCATTAGGCAGGAGATCTTGCGTGTTCTTATGAGGTACATGTATGCTAGGCTTCCATGCTACTGGGTGTGCTCAATAAACAGCTCCGGCTCCGTCTGAAATTACGACTTTATTCTCGTAATACTACAACTTTATTCTCCGTATATATTACGACTTTATTCTCGTTATATTACGACTTTATTCTCGTAATATTATGACTTTATTTTATGTTATATTATGACTTTATTCTTGTTATATTACGACGTTATTCTCGTAATACTACGACTTTTTTCTCGTAATACTACGACTTTATTCTCATAAAATTACGACTTTCTTCTTTTATGACTTTATTCTCGTAAAATTCCGTCTTTTTTCTTGTAATCTCTGACTTTTTTTTCTTCATTCTGGCCCTAATACTCCATCGTATAAAACACCCACAATGAAACAAACAGGTAGTGTTAATGACGTGCACTACATCCTGCAAACAATCCAGTATAATGTAATGTACATTTTCATTGTGTCGTGTGAAATGACACCTGTCATACTGATCATAACGGACCGCTCACTATTCTTCAGAGTTGATATAGTCTTCATGTCTGGAGAAGTAAATGGTTAACTAGGTTCTGTGTTGCTGTTCATTTATTCATTTCAACTATTTGTTCATTCACAATGGGTGATTTCCTACCCTCACTGCAGTCTTATTATAGGAGCTATCATGTTCCTGTTTCTGCAGAAAAAGGAACTGAAATCCATTAATCATAAAAAAACTTTCAAGAAGTCCTCCACACACTATCAGCTGCCTCCGGGATGAAGAAATATGCACAGCACCCAGCGGTTGAATGAACTTAAGTTTGTTTGAAGTGTGCAGCAGATAAGCTGGCGGCACCTGTCTCTGAATGACACACAGGACCATAACGCTCAAAGTGGTGCTAATTTCCACATGTGATTCTGGAAATGTTACAGATTAATCCTGGAAAGTTTTGGCTCCAGAGAAGGAAGTAATTTAGGGAAGGAATTTGGCTGAAGGGTGTGACTGTGTCTAAGCGAATCTGTCATGATAAATAGCTGTTCCAAGATTTATCGGGGGGATGTGAGTAATAATTTTTGAGCTCTAACAAGATGTATGCCATCCTTCTTCACAGCCTTCACTCCTTCTTTCAACTCGCCCCCATTAGAGTTCCTCTTATATCTGCTTTGTGTCATGCATCTTGAGGTTTGTGAGGCCTCTCATATATTCTGGGTCTTATCACTGACGCTGCAGCCTGGCCAGCATCTCACACCAGCCACGGTACATTTGTAAGGAACAGTAGCCAGGTTGCAATCTATAGCTGCAGTTAATGAGCCGTAAGCCTTTTGGACAAAGTACAGTGGGACTCCTATCACCAAACAGAGGTCACCTCTTCCCAAGCTGCTTAATATGATCCAACTTCTGTTTGGCAGGCATGTTAATACATTGTTTTGCATGGGCTCAAAAAAGGTCTGTGCTTGGATCCTGCTTTACAAGAGTCCTAGCGGGCCGTGGCTAACTTTGTGTGGAGGCCAGACTCCTCTAACTGTCAGCTTGATTTATAACGATGGAAGTTACAAGCTAAAGTGCATAAAAACCAAGACAAAAATAGTTCACCTCAAGAAGTGGCACTATATTTTCAGTCAATAAACAGTTGACTTGATTGTCTTGGTGTCGGTTCATAAATACTACAATTAGATACCTTGCTGTCAGGTATCTGGTTTACATCATGCGTGGAGAAGTTACTGTTTTTAATGGACTCATCCTCCTCAGTAAGCCTGGCTATGCTCTAAGTGGGGAGTCACAGAGTCTGTGACAGGGCAGCTGGGAGAGCTGATCTCATTAGTGGACCGATGGGAGGATTGCTGAGCTGGGCATTCCACTGTGGCAGCACTGTAGGAGATGCGCAGCGTCCAAAGAGAGAAAATGTAGAAGTTAAAGCAGGAGGAAAAGGGGGCACTGAAGGAAAAGAAAATAACCTCCTACAAAAGTTTTCTCTGCTGTAACTTCTCTTAACTCACAGAAAATAAACTGTGCTGACTTGGAATTTAAACTGACTTTGGGTGATGTATCTTTGAACAGGGGAACCACCGAGATTGCACGTCTATTTTTGACTTCTTCGCATGTATGCTAAATGTGGATACAGATAATGACAGTTAAGAGGTGGAAGTGGAAATGGAGTGCAATGTTAATCATGGCGCGGAGTCAAACTGTGTCTCTGCTGTGGGAGAACAGCAGCATCAATCACACCTCGACAACAGCCAGCAGATAAGCAGTTACTACTACGTGCTGAGTGTGTGTGTCCCAAGTTGGGCTGTTAAGATTTCATCCACTTCTCAGATTGAAATCTGCCATATGATCAAAAGGGAAACAGGGCAGACAGACTGATTAAGATTGACTGTGATTATGAGGGATGAAAGGGAGCCATCGCTATCCACAGACACACATGCGAACGCTTCCTCCCTCCTGTGTTTGCTGAATGTAAATAAGCTGCTGCTCAGCCCTGCACTTCAAGACATTGTAGTTTTCTCTTTGCTGAATTATTAACTAATGCCGACTCAAAAAAGGAAGTTCTTGAGATTGTAGAGAAAAATTTCGCCAACATGAAATGGTGATAAAGAAAGTTGAAACAGGAGTGAATAAGATAACACCATCTGCCAGAGAGGGTAGGCGGAGCTAAGCGGCTGCTTTTCCGCTCTCTGCAAGTGTTGCGAGTAAACAGTAATCTACTATGGCTGAACAAACAAAGAAAAGATGGATGACTACAGATACAACTTCAAAAATAAGTGAAAATCCAAAGAAAAAGGAACAAATTGGACGCTCAGATGAAGGCAAACTGTCTAAAAAGGAAAGCGCCCGTCAGCGAGGAAAATCAAGAGTTACAACCGGAGCCAACCGTGGACGTCACACATGCGACACTGTCTGGATATCTGGGTAGTGTGCTCCCGCCAAAGAGAACGCCCTGGACCTAAAATGACTAAGCCAGATCATTTGACTTTATGGCTGTTTTGTAGCCAAGTGTAGTAACATTTTCAGTCAGTGAAGTCGAGGTAAACGTCTTTAAAGCATCTTAATCAAGAATGGTAGGAAATGAAAGACATACAGAGTGCTGTTATTCTGTTATTGCAATTTACATCTATGGTGGTCGCTGTGTATAATAAGTTACAGGTCTCGTTTAAAGCTAACATAGGTGAGAAGTCCCGGAATGTGACCTGCAGAAGATCACGTGATGAATGGAGAGCTCTATGATGTCTTACCTTGCATTGACATTGTTTGCTCACTAGCAGAACTGTGTTTTCAGTCGTGCTGAAACATGCACATATTGGTCAAAATATATAATATTATTTAAAATATGTAACGTATGTTTTTTAACAAAGATTTATTTAAAGGTATAACAAGTAGGATTTTCGTAGAAAAATAAAATATAGACTTTTACAAATCTAATATAATATAAATCATCACTTATGGGCCTCTATACATGTGTGTTGGTGAGTGTGTGTGCAGACCCTTGTGAGACCCTTCCCTCTGCATCTATTCTGTTGTTTTGCTTTGCACGGGACGTTTTCAATCACAGACATTCAGAACATGGCGAAAGAGCGATGCAGAGTTGACCTTTATGTTGGACAGTTAGGTGCCTCAAACCGGGTAGGACAAGCTAACCGGCGGTTAGCATGCTAGCGCAACGGTAACTGGAGGTTAGCATGCTAGCGCGACGGTAACTGGAGGTTAGCATGCTAGCGCGTAGGTAACAGCGATGCTGGTGTGGGCGTGTTCTCGCACGAGAGAGTGAGAGTGAGCTTCTGGTGAGGAAGAGCCCAGGAGGAGGGGCACAGTTTGAATGTGATGTTGCCAAAATGCAAGGAAAAATTCCTACTTATTATACATTTAAATTCTGTTTTTCACAGTTGTCGAGGTGGAGACATTTGCACCCAGGTGGTGGTCTCAAATATGAAAGATAGGCCTAAATATTCTGACATAAAATATTCTCTAAAAATAGAATACTTGATTTTGAAAAGGCTGAATCAGAAGAATGGTTAAAGCTCCATCTGGTTTTGAACTCCAATGATGAGGATTTATAGGTTTCTGAGCATTCCTTGTTTCTTTTGGACTTCTCGGTTGTTTTTTTTATGGGGATTTGCTTTGGCAAGGTCGAAAATTACATGATAATGCCGATTGTGTAGTTGCAGTTGAATGGAACCGAAATGAGTCGAGCTAAATTGAGTCTTGAGACACAGAGAGGAAACGAACATGAGGGCAGAAGAGGGGAGAGGGATACAGACCTACGGAGAGAGGGAGAGCAGGGGTAGAGCGGGGGGGAGAGAGAGAGAGAGAGAGAGAGAGAGAGACCCTGCGCGGAGCGGGCATGACTGCTCTTGGAGCTCGGACAGGAAACTTTCCTCATGTTACTCCGCTCGTCAGCAGAAGCAGTCAGACTCCGTCTCTTCAGTTAACCCTCTGAAATGCACTTGACTGGACTATGGGACGTCTGCGGGACTTTCTCACCCTGTGAAGTCATGGCTCACCATCGTCATTTACCGACAGCACGTCACTGAAAGATTCACTGTGACCGGGAGACTTTTTATTCGATTAACTTTGGAACTAAATGACATTTATTTGACTTGAAGCCGCACTGGACCTGAGGATGGAGACGGTGTTCTACCTGCTCACCTTCATGTTGGCCCGGGTTAGTTGGGGTCTTGGGTATTCGGAGTCCAGCATCCAGACGGGACAGAGAGCAGCTAGCAGACACAGGTAGGAGCAACAGGAGCGAAATGACTCGTGCGTAGTTATCACCTGTGGCTCGTTAATGAAGTTTCTGAGTTTGTTCATGGAAAAGAGAAGAGCAGCAGTTCAAAACTCTCATTAGAAAAAGTGTGTATTTAAGCGTGATGATGGCGAGGGTCAAATAACCTGGTTATGTGTTACCAAAGTGAGGTCTGGGGACCGTAGGGGGTCCGTCAGAGGGCTTCCAGAGTGCCATGGAACAAATATGAAATGACTGAGCGATTAATTGATTAGGCCTTTGATTGTAAGTATCGCTTTCTGATGTGATTTGCTGCTGTCCTCACATTTACTGAATTGAGATTAAGATGAACAGAAAAGAGGGTTTGGAGATGTTCTCTGGAAAATTTGTGATCAAAACTATTTATTAAAAAAATATTGACAGATTAACTGATAAGAAAATGATCTGAATTTGTAGTCCTAATACCTGTGACTCTGATGACAAATCATATTTACCTTAATGAACTAAAGAATGACAAAGTCAGCCTCCCACATGGGGCACAACACTGGGCATCATTTCCTTAGTGACCGTCCCTGAATGCCTCTATAGTACGAAAATGTCAAAATATCATCTGTGCTACCTTTGCACAAGTACATTATTTTCGGTTTAAATACATTATTGATAATTTCATCATTTACCCTGTTGGACCCTCCCTGATTGGGGGTGGGTGGAGGGGTGTGATGATTCAGGGGGCTGAGAGCTGGATGGGGTTTACAGGGCTTCTAGATATTTACTGTTTCAGGGCCCCAAAGTTCTCAGGGGGCGCAGAATGTTTTTTGAAAGCACCCCCAGCCTCAGCCCTGCTCGAGTGGAATTCATCATCCTGACAAGCAGCATCTTCGAGTCACGTAAAGGTGAATCGCGGTGCTCTGCACGGGAAGTGATGCGTTGCAGGGATGCTGAATTTTCTGACATCATTTCAACAGACTTTAAATGTTGAGGGTGGACCACATCATACATGTTTTTGTGGTCTTACTAGCATGTAAGTGAGCAACCCCCTCAATATGTGAGTGACCCCCTCCTCTATAAGAACAGTAGTTGCTGTGTAATTGAATGAATGAGAAACTTGATTGTGTAATCGTGTGTGTGCATGAAAAAAGGGGTCACAACGGGACCGGCTGAGTAAATGAAGGAGAGAGTCTACCTCTCACATGTGGTGTGTGTCTGCCTGCAGCATGCCTGCATGTGTTTGTAGTTAGCGTGTGCGCACGTGTGTACGCAAGGCAAGCCAGACTTCTGGGAGTTGAGCTCCTGCAATATTAGCTTCTATCAGGTTTCTCTCCACATCAGAGCTGCCACTGCTGCCCGAGTCCCAACGTGTGGATGGTTGACCTCTTCACTGTACGGTGAAGCTGAACTGTGGGCTACTGTGGATGGGAGAAAGTGGGAGGCGAACAGAGAGGAGGACGCTGGGTAAAACGTGGAGGAAGAGAAGAAACTATTGAGTAAAAAGTCAAGAGAAGGCTACGCCAAAAAGAAATATAGAATATCTTTGGAGAGGGCGAGGTCAGTGAGAAGAAAAAAGGTAGATACATAAGACAAAAAATAATGATGACGAAAATTGGATGAGAGAAAAGCAAGTAAAAGAAATCTGTGGAGAAGCGAGAGAAACCGAGCAGGCGTGACAAGCGAGGATGAAAGAGCGAGAGAGTCAGGGGAGCAACTCGATAACAGAAGAGAAGAGAAGAGAGGGCCTGGGTCCTTAAAACGCCTTCCCCCTGCTGAAACCAGTAGGCTATGAAGGAGTCAGCATGACTGGCCTGTGACAAACACACACAATCAAACCACACACACTTACATCGTGACGCATCGGGGAGAAGAATGTGCTGGCCCGTGGCAGCGCGGTTTGCCCCTCTGACATCTGTTTGAACTCAATTGATCTGTTTTGACAGATGTGTGAAGTATTCCATAAGTGGTAAAGGCTGTCGAACGAACCGAAGACATCCAGCAGGGGTCTTTTCGTTGGGGCTCAGGAGGACTCGAGAGCGGCCCGACACATCTACTGCCAAAACGTCTGGGCTGCACGTCACCCCCGTCAGCTCCAGGCGGTGACAGAGGAAGAGGGAAGGAGCCGCGTGTTTGGGGTTATATGCAGGTGGACTTGAGGCTCACGTACAGTTTGAAGGACAAGACGCTGGAGGGGAGCAAGTATTAGACACAGACATGCCACTGTCTTCTTTACATTAGCAGAGGGCTCCTTACAGGGGCCTTAAAGAGAGACAGATGCACACACACACACACACACTACTGTCCTTCTGCTATGTGCAGTGTAACAGGGAGAACAGGAGAGCCAAAGAGGTGACAACTCTGACATCTTCTTGTTGAGCAATTAGCCCATTAAAGCTAATACAAAACATTGGCATGTAATCCAACAGTGCTTCCGACTTCATTGCAACAGTTTGGTCAAGGCCCATTCCGGTTCAGTGTTACAATGCCCCCATAGACAAAGGCAGGCCCAATAATGTATGGGTTTTTCCCGGTTTGATGTGGAAGAACTTGCACAGAGCCCTGACCTCGACCCCATCCAACAACTTCACTGTGAGACCGCTTCCTAACCGTGATCCCGTCCTGCATTCATCAGGAAATCAAGCTTTATGCCGAGATGATGCACAAAGAGAGCGCCTTCGATGCGTGTGATTTTGTATGTATCCCGATCCAAAATCTCACCTCAGATGAAACAGGAAGTGACTGTTGTTTTGACAACTGTTAGCTGGATTGCTGTGACATTTACAACAGCTGCCATCATCAGGTGAAGTAGTGGCTCTATTACTTTGTGTTTTAGGTGTTAAACAATTATCACTCCCGTCAGTCAAAGCGTTACAGAGAGGAGGACTGACTAATTGGCTTCGGTTTTAGTTTGTTGTGTACACATCGCTCCAGTGTAGATGACATGCTTCAGCTGTAAGCTCTTTTGATCCTGTGTTGTCACCACACGGTCGTCAATAGACTGACATGGCTACCCACAGTGCCTGAATTTGCTCCAACAGTTAGAATGTTATTGTTAGCATGTTGATGTATGCGTTAGGGATGCACGATATTGTCGGCACATTATCGGTATGTACAGATTATGGCTTGAAAATGACATATCGGCTTCGGCAGATGTTTCATTTTTCTGCTGATATTTTCCGCTGATAAAACGACGCTTTGCTTACGCCTAAATGCTTGATGATTCCCTTCGTTACCTACGTTTAAGTAGTTTTCTAACATTGCCCAGTGAACATTTTTAAAAGCAATGTATTATGTTATTTCTGCTACACTACATAAGAGTAGGCATGATATCACTTCCACTACAGGGGAGACTTGATGTTCTCTGCAATTAGGTGGAAAAAACATGCCTAATATTTCGGTATCCAAATCGGCAACCAGCAAAAAGGGTTGGAAAATATCGGCATATGGTACCGGTTTATCTCAATCGGTGACCAAATACAAGGGCTACGGCCCTCGGCCCTTTGCCGCGTGTCGTCCCCGCTGTCTCTTCCCCCATTTCTGCCACTATCCACTGTCCTCTCTCTAAAATAAAAGCATAAAAAGCCCAAAAATAATCTTAAAAAAAAGAAAAATATCGGCGTATCGGATATCAGCAAAATATCCAATATCATGCATCCTATGCCTTAAGCTCAGGTAGCTTGTGTGTGCAGCCTCATGGGCCACCTGCATGACTGTAGGTGCTCGTCTCGCTTCTTAACCTCTTTTAATTTCAAGGTGCATTGTGGAAAAGCTTTATATCCCACAATGCACTGTAATACAGTGAAAAACCCCCGGTCACCGCGATTAATAGCATTCCAAGATGCGCCACTATGTCGCCAAGCAACAGGATTGTCCGCTTCCTTTGGATCTTGGAAGGAATCCAAATTCACTTCATCTGTGTGATTTTCTGCTTTCTGCTAATTAGAGAGGTAAACAAATCTCATTATTTATGGTCATGCTAATGTGGGAAAAGGGACCCTTTCCAGTCAGAGCCATTGTAAACTAATGACCACAGTTCCCAGCAAGCGATTCACTGGAGAAACCTTTCATTCACCTTGTTTAGATGAACTTAAAGAATTCTGTCGGCATTTGGATCCCTTCCCTCGACAAACTTTTGAATCTCTCATCTTGAAAAAATCAACGGACAACATGAGAAGACACGTAACCACTGAACTTACAGTTTGGTACATGTACTGTTCCACAACCAGCTTGATTTTACCTGCTTACACGGTCTGTACTATTTTGGGCAACTGCAATTCTAAAAGGCTTTGCGGGAACTTAAGTTTACGCTCCATAAAAGGTTAAAATTCAAGCCACAAAAGAACCCCGGTGCAGACCTCTGGCCTGACGTGTCTGAGCATTCATGCTAAAGCAGTATCATAGACATTCTCCGTATATCTTCGTGACCGCCAGGCTAAACAATCAGAGAGAAGTTTACACAGTCGCACTGTCCCTTGATGTTGGAACGTGTCCAAAGGGAAAATGGTGTGTGTGAGTAAAACGGCATTTTCAGGAGAGACTGGAAGAATGTGTGTCGGCCTTTTGTGTGTGTTTGTCTGTCGGCGCGTTCACTCGAGCATGAGTGAGTGCACTCGAGTGTGTAGGCTGTCGTTTGTGACAGTCTGTGTGCTTTTCTCGGTGTGTGTACAGGGGTATACCTTTACTAGGCCGGTGGAGGGGTGCTTGACCTCTGGGTCACAGTTCAAACATTAGCCACACCCCTTTTCATCCACTCATTCAGGCCGCTGTCGAAGCCGTCCCTTGAAGTTAAATGAAAGATCCCTTAACAATGGACGCCGCCAAGTGTTTTCTTTGTTTAAGCATTGAACCCCGTTTTCTTTCTCTCTCTTTCTTTCACTCCTCCTTCCTCCCACTTGCTCTCTATGTCACTTTTGTCACAGACTATTCCGGCTATACACACAATTCTCCTCCGCAGGGCTCATGCGGAGATGCCGCTGAATGAAGCGAACCTGGCATGTGTGAGTTGAGATGTCAGACCGCAGCTTCCTGAGTGTCTGTGTGCGGTTTAACGAGGAGGTGAAATTTACTGGGAAGGAAGAAAGATGCTCAGGCAGGTGCAGAAGTTCCACTCACGCTGAGTTATAGATCAATAAACAAACAAGTACAATGAGAGTTTAGTGCTCAGTGGGCAGAGAGGAAGTGAAAACATTGTAGTTATGTGTCTGCAGGTGAAGGACAATGTGCATTTTTACGCTTGTTTCCTGTGCTTGTTTGTCTGGTATGCTTTAAAAATGTGTGCAATGAAACCGTGGAGGATCAGTCAGTCTCCTTGAGCGCACGTTTCACTAAAGGTGTTGTTAACATTCTGCGTCTCCATTAAAACTGTTATCACTTGTGGTGCTGAAAACAGAGAGTAATCACTGGACCCTGCAGTTTCCCTTATCCATACAGAGCTTTACAGCATATCTAAGCTCATTGTTTTCGTTTTTACGGCCCGACACTTTACCGTTTTGGTTCGCTGTTTTCAGCAAAACGCTCTTAAAACCCCACAGCACACTACCTGCTCAGCACCAAGCAAGAGACGGCAGAGTCAGAGCCCTCAGGGGTCCGTTTCACAAAGCAGGTTTATTGAAAACTCTGAGTCTGTTAACCCTGAAATGAGGGAAACTCTGAGTTTTCCGTTTCACAAAGGGAGGTAACTCAAACCAGAGAAAGAGGGGTAACTCTAGCCTGTTTCACAGAGAGAGGTAACTTAAGCTCTCGGTCAGTTACCGTAGTAACAGACTCTATGAACCTAACCTGGTCCCGAGCAGGTTTTCTTCAGGAAACTCAGAGTTTCGCTCTGTCTCCTCCCTCTAGAATATAAAACCCTCATTCAACTTCCTCATTCATTCAGCCCGTCTCACGCGTGTGTTTGAGCGGTTACAAATTTTTAAAAAAACGTTGCGTCTCTGTGCTGCTCTGACCCCTTTGCAAAAGTCTTTTATATTTATGATAAAAAAAATCAAAAGACAAATCTGTGTCAAAGTCATCATTTTTAGATTTTCCACCACCACTGCCGAGAGCACTCAAATAAGACGCCGTAAGTTATTGGATTTATTTTTTTAAACTAACACATTCAGTTTAATCAACATGAATTATAATGTATGTGAAGTCAGCATCATGTTGGGGATAAAGCTGATGCACATTAAAACAGCCACTGAATGATATTTAATCTGTTTAATATTTAAAATATGATTGAAGTGCTTCCATGTACGTTTTTCTCCCGCTGGATTGCTCCTAAATTAATATACATTTTAGCTTCCGGTCGTGATTAAGTATTAAATAAATAGACCAGTTCAAACTTGCAAATCTACTCGAGCAGCGGTTTCTTCCCATGCCGCTTCTCTCTCTTTTGCAGCTGCAGCCGTGTTACTTTGTTTTTCTAAAAACATGCTCGTATTCGCTGAACGTCCGCATGAGGATTTCGGGACCTCTTTTTGTGTACCGTTGCCATGGTGAATCGTGGTATCGGGGCTCCAATAATGCTGGCTTTTTACAGTCAGCGTGCACGCACTTAACTCCGGCTGAACCTACTCAGAGTTGATTGAACTAACTCTGATCAGCTGTTCTGGAACCGAAAACTCAGAGTTTCCTATCTCAGAGTAGATCGACTCAGAGTTCAGGGTTAGACTCAGAGTTTGTTGAACCTGCTTTGTGAAACGGACCCCAGGTGTGGGCAGAGAGTAGGCTACAAAACATAACTCCAAATCAATTGTGCTACATATCTGCCGTTCGCTAACACATTTGCAGATTGTTAAACACAGCTCAGCTGATTGACAGTTGATGGCCTTGTAGCACTGTTCCAGCAAAGGGAGGTCAGAGGAGGAGCTTGAGCTAACAAACATGGATGAAAACAATGCAGCGTTTATGGCTTTAAGGACAGCTTTTCAAAAGTTTTACAGGGTAATAAATGCATTCAGCACACTTTAAAAGGCCTCAAAGATAAACACAGTGGTTTAAGGTTAGAAACACAACATCAAAATATGTTTGTTTACTTGTTTACAGCATTGTTTAAAGTCATTTCCGCTTTATAAGGTTTCATTTATTCAACCCCAAGATTTAAATGGATGCAGGATTCATTCCAGTATTTCTGAATGTACTGCATCCTTTATAGACTTCACCCCAGCTGCACTTTATTGTAATGGTTAAGTTAACCAGATGTGGATTTGCCAAACCAACCAGGCAGACCTCATCTTTGAGTCTTTCCACATGTTAAACCCAAACATGGTGTTAGAGAACTCTTTTGTTTGGTTGATTCTCGTGAATCAATGAACCGCTTATCTTTGATGAAACGCAGCAAACAACTTCTCACACACATTGTTCAATGAAAAACACGAGACTTCCCCGAATATGACGAAACATTAATCCAATATTCAGTCGGGTTTTGTGGGCTTCAACAATATTTTGTTGCACAGCATTAATCTGTAATGACCAGTCTACTAACGGGTCATTACTGTGGCTCACTGGTAGAGTGGGTCGTCTCTCAATCAGAAGGTTGGGGGTTTGATCCCTGACTGCTACAGTCGCATGTCGAAGTGTCCATTAGCAAGACACTGAAAGACCCCAAATTGCTCCCGGGATGTGCATTTGGATTTTTTTTACCAGTTAACCGACCAGATCAAGATGCACTTTTATTATTAAAGATCATTTTTAGAAAGAACAGCTGGAGACGGACAACAAGCTCTCCCTCATGCGCGCTCTTTAATCCTCGCAGACACTCCTCAGACATAACTACCTCTGGCACCGGCAAGGGTGCCCACAGATTTTAATACACTGTCCAGCGTCCATTACGCACACACTGGAGAATACAGCCGTGTGATCCAGCCACAAAAATAAGTAAATAAACATTTACAGCCGACCTTTCTTTGATGGTCAGCACACAGAACTTTAATAAACAGATCCAGTCTGATCCTGACGATGACGTGTCTGCAGATTTAAATAATTGAATTACCTGCTGTAAGTTTCATTTCTGCTCAAAAACAGTCAACACATTAACAACAGGCTGCGGAAACTTCAAATTAAAAGGCCAGACCTACACCAGTCCTTATTATGTAGGAGACAGTATTACTGGTTTTGGTGCGGAAATAGCCGCATGTCGACATGCTGTGTGGGGTTAGTCTGATACGCACTCTGTTCACCCGCCGCGGAGAATACCCGCTCAGAAGGTCCCGTGATGTCCCAGGAGCAGAGATATGCAACGAAGATCATTTTGCTCTCCTCTCAGGCTCAACTCAGCTAATGACAACAAAACATGTGTTTCCCAAATACATATGTATATTAAAAAAAGACAACATTGTATGTAACCGTTTAACTGGTAGTAATAACCGGTTAACATTCTTAACAGTTAACCGGTTAAAGTGCACATCCCTAGTGTGTTAATGTGTGTGTGAAAGGATGAATGTGACATGTAGTGTAAAAGCACATTGAGTGGTTGGAAGACAAGAAAAGCACGATATAAGCAAAGTCCTTTCACCATTTACTGGTAGCTCTCCCTCCCTTCTTGTGGTTTTAAAGTAGCGATAGACCGATATGGTTTTTTCAGGGCCGATACCGATACCGATTATTAGTAATCAAGGAGGCCGATAACCGATATTTGGAGCCGATATTCATTTGCAGTAAAAGTGAAAATATTGGCGTCAAAATTTTGAATAATACAAACTCCAACATTTTGTTTAAATGCCTTTAAGCGTATGTTTATTAAACAAACAAACAAAAAGCGCAGGGAGTTCCCAGGGTCAGCAGCATCTCTTATAAAGTTAACTGAAAATTTAAATAAATAAATAACTTCCTGAAGTTTTATTAAGTAAATAAAACAAAGTTAAATAAAATTTGCAAAGAAATGAACTCTTATCAGCCGTCAGATTATAAAATAAAAAAAAATAAAAAAAGGCAGATGCCGATATGCGTCAATATGCCGAATATCGGCCCCGATAATCGGCCTATCCCTATTTTAAAGTCATCTGATCAATCTGTTTACATATTCTGTAGGAGCTGGACTCTTTGTCTGCAGCGTTTTCCTGTGATGTTTATATTGATGAGGAAACATGGAGATTAGCTGCTGAAAATGCTGGAACCAAACGCAAACACACACACAGTTTCAAAGTGCATAAATAAGTACTTATGTTCTCAATATTTGTGTGTGTTTTCGTTTTTCAGTGTCCGTGCCTGGCTGTGTTAATCTCTAATGACTGAATGAATGCATGTGTTGTGTGTTTGTCTTTAAATGTAAACGAAAAGTTGCCAAATGTGGTTATTAAACTTTCATATGAGCTATTTCTCTGCAGCCATTTTGATTAATGGCTCTTTATTGGATTACTGTTAGAAAGTCTTAACTTCACAGTGAGAGAGCGAGGGGAGTGGAAGGTTTCAGCCATGCAACAGGAAACAGGCATGCAGGCACACATGCATGGGCGCATACAACTAATACACTGTACACTCTTTTGTGAAGGGCGTCCGCCCAAGCACGAGCATACACACACTCTTTCACTGCTACGCTAACACTTAGTCATCCTGACTCAAGTATAAAGACTTCTCTTATGTGTTTCAGTGGAGTGAGAAACCCATGCTGGAAAGATGGAAAACACACCAGCAGGGAGGGCGCTGTGCACAGTACGTGTGGGTGTGTGGAAGCTGCAGAGACGGAGAGATTTGTATGTTTGCATATGTTAGTGCGAGTGTGTGTACGCGTCCACATCTGTGTCTGCTCACAAGTGAAAAGAAGAGTGATGGTTATGTTTATTTATGAGACCCAGCGTCTGTTCTCCATCAGGGGTGATGGTGCGTGAACGTTGCCAACTTCATGCTTTATCTGCTGCGTCTGTGACCCTGAGAGTCAGTAAGTCAGGATAATAGATTGGCAGAGCTGGCCCACTGAATCACAGTGACTAAAAGCAACACAGTGGGACTATACGTGGGGGAAGAGACGGAGCTGTTTTTGATTTATCACCACTGTCTCATTTTACACGTTCCCCATGCCTTCTGTGCCGGTCCAACTCCTGATGGAGATGTTACGTTGTTGTTCAAGAACTTTCAGTCCAACGTACACATGAGAACAACGAGCCACATCACAAAATAACCCATCACAGGGCTTAATGAAATAAGCATCACTGTGAAGAACCGCAAGACTCTGGAGACACATGAGGGGAGAGACAGCTGTGTTTGGATGGACTTGCGTTGGCTGATGCTAGATGAATGGTGGTAGTTCCACTGGATCACCAGCACTCAAAGCTCTGATAGAAACACTAAAGGCAATGTCACAATACACAGAATAGAAAATTGTAATACAAGCATGTGTATAAATAGACGAGCCCGTATGGATTACCCTGACAAGCCACAAATCTTTGGGAACGGCGTTACAGAAGTCTTCAGATGTAAGAACACTGGTTGACTTCAGCTCGGTGCTGATGACTCCAGGCTGAACTGATCCCTCCACCATGACTATTTATTTGTGGTCAGTGTAGAGCAACATGATATCCTGTGAATGTACAAAATGAGAACATTTCTCAAAAGTATCTTCACAAGCTAATAATGTGCAATGCAGTGAAACTTGTTCCTTTTTATCCTTAATTATTTCATCCAAATGATCAACAATGTACTTACAAACATACTTTTTTGGGGCTAAAATCTGATACCGACTTATATTCTTCCATCCATTATCTTTACCGCTAATTCTGTTCAGGGCCGCGGGGGGCTGGAGCTGATCCCAGCTGTCACTGAGCGAGAGGTGGGGTCCCCTGGACTGGTCGCCAGTCAATCACAGGGGTGACACATAAGCCCTTTTTACACTGCCAGTTCAAGGCGGGATTATTACGCCTCTGTTACGTCTTACGTTTTCTATGTATGCGTTGGAGGAAGTCTGTGTAAACAGCAGAGCCGGCAGGGCGGAAGAGCGCAGTGTGTGTGTATTTGAAGCACGTGCTGTTTGTTTACACCTTGCGCACATTTGCAGAACGCTCTTTAAAAACGCACACTGGGGTGGCTTTACGTCGGCATTGCGTGGTCCAATGTAAAAGGTGGCATGAGGCAGACCCGCAGTGTAAAAAGACTGTGTGAGGAAGCCGCAGTACCTGGAGGGAACCCACGCATGCACGGGGAGAACATGCAAACTCCACACAGAAAGGCCCACTATGTCCGAACCGGGATTCAAACCAAGCAACAGCACTAACTACTGCACCACCGTGCAGCCCCCAGAATCTCTTTATCGTTTTATTTTTTATTCCTCCATTGTTTGTAACCTGACTGTGACTGTGACTGATCTATTCCTTTCACCTTCAAACTAATATTTTTCTTCATTGTAGGGTAGAATCAATGACTTTACATATAGATGGACGACGCGTCTCCATCTGCTCTCATTGTACAGAATTGATACCAAAATAGCCGCCATGATAGGCGCTGCCATCTTGCGATGGTGATGTCATTTGGAGCCAGAGTCTGCGCAGTAGAGATCGGCGGGTGGCGCCGCCGTAGCCACTTCTGCTAACCGCAACACACCCTTATCTTACCGAAAAAACAGCAAAGATCCCGCACGCCCGTTACGTTTCCTCTCACCGTTCGTCCTCTACTCTGCTAATCAGGAACAGATCGGCTGCAGGAGCCGTATTGGTCAACAGAGCTGTCAATCATCCTTTTTACAGCATCAAATAACGAATTGAAAATAAACTTGTCAGAAAAATGAACACTTGGACGTAAATCAGCATGATAAGAACTAACTATAATGAAAGAAACCATGTTTGAGAAACGTTTATTTGGCGTGTATTTTGATTTTATAGTTTGACTCATGTCCCATCTATTAACATGGAGGAGGCGGGCTTTATGACCTATACTGCAGCCAGTCAGCAGGGGGCGATAGAGAGGGTTTGGCTTCACTTTAAGGGAGCTGTCATGTCGTCCAGCTTTTTATACAGTCTATGGGTAGAATATATCTGTATGGCTAAACACCACAAGCTATAATAGAGGAAATATGTTCATTAATATGTCTGTAATTGAGGTCAACCAACCCTTTGAATATTCCTGGTGATTCTTTCCCACGTACAGTAGCAACAGGAACAGGAGGTCACGAGGAAGAGGTCATCAGGGGCAGGGGAGGCTTGAAACATGATAAACTCTTTCTGTCAGTCAGACCAGCGCTGGAATGAAGGGGAGGATTGCGGTATAAGGGGGAACAGGGGAGAGGTGTAGTCGCACAGAGGACGAGACGAAAACAAGCTGAAGGGATAAGAAGGAGATACTAAACAGAGATGGACACGGACGGAGAGGGATGAATCAAAAGAGACAGCAAGAGTGAGATGGAAAGAAGGAATTCCACACAGGCGAGGAGGGCCAAAAAAGGAAAGCGACGTGAAGAGCAAGAGAAGGAGTGACAGACATAAAAGACATAGACAGACAGACTGCTGATTGACTTCTCACCATGAAGGAAGTCCTTGTATGCTCAGACTTTTATCTGTAAACCCTCCGTAGCTCCTCTCAGATGAATGCAAGAGTGACACTAATTGGCCATAATAACCACCGCAGGAACAGCAGTGGATGAGGATTCTGGGTAATAGGAAAATGATGATAGAAAGCAACTGAGGGACGTCTGTGTCTTAAATCTATCTGCGGTGGTCGCGATGAAAGATATCTAAGGGTCAAGGAGGTCAGAGGGGATAAGGACAAATTGAGAAGCATGTAGACGTGGGGGAGTATGTGGGAGAGCGTGTCTCGTGTAATTCAGTCCCTTTGAATTTTAGTGATTAGAGTATGAGGACAATTTACTTCCTGGGTTATTTTCTACTTGAGTTAAGGTTTAAGATAGGATTAAGTTTAAACCTGTACATTAACCTTAAAGCTGCTATAATCAATGTTTTTTGTCAACAAGGGTTTAAATGTATCATAAAAAGTTGCTCCTACTTCAGGCTTCTGTTATCAAGCTCCAAAAAACTCCACTGTACGTCAACAGATCATTTCTACAGGGACAGACAGGGTAAGAGACGAGCTGCTAGCACGTTAAGCAGCTACAGCCGAGATAGTTCTCAAAGGATTTGGTGGAGGGCAAAAAAGGGGACTTCAAAGGAAAGAATATTCCACTTCTATCTGCCAAACGGCCAGAAACACGACTCCATATAACTGCTAATGTTGTTCAGTGAGTCTGGATGTATAAAACAGCAACACATTCGCTACTTGTGCCAAACGCACAAAGAATTAGCGGAGCAGCGCTACACTTTTCTCTCCGTGTATCGGTTTTCCAGCTGCGCAGAGACTTTAAGATGAGCTATCGGCGCGCTCAAGCGTCCAGTGTTGTTTGAAGGGCCGTTTTTCAAAGGCGGCTTTCATTAGCTGAAAAAAGATCACAGAAGACAAATCAGCTATCAGGAGAGCCAAAGTCAAACGAGTGACGATGAAACATTTAGTTGGCTCACAAAGGGTTTTCTCAGGAGCTGGAAAACACATACACTGCAATCATTTTCTAAAGCAGAGCTGTGTTTCTTCAAATGTTGAAGGTTAAAACCCAGCTAGTCTTTTAGTCCTTTTGCTCAGCTTTACTAAACTCAGTCCTGACTCTACTTCTCGCTGTTGTTGTTAAATCCCTCCCCTTTAGCTTCGCACTGGGCTGCACGGTGGTGCAGTGGTTAGTGCTGTCATCTTGCGGCTAGAAGGTTCCTTGTTCGAACCCCGGTTGGGACGAAGTGGGTCTTTCTGTGTGTTCTCCTTTCTGATTGCATGCTCTCCCCATGCATGCGTGGGTTCCCGCCGGGTACTTAGGCTTCCTCCCAGAGTCCAAAGACATGCTCACTGGGGCCTCAAAACTGCCCGTGGGTGTGAGTGTGAAAGTTGTCTGTCTTGATAGCCGCTTTCCCACTGGTCAAAAACCAGCTATCATCTGGCTTTTTCGGGAAACAATCTGCATTCAGACTCGGGTCAAATGACTCTGCTGTAGACCCGGGTAATTATCACCTCGGCTCCGATCGGCATTGATGGGAACACAAAACCTGTGTCCACACGCTAATCTCCGCAACTTTTCTGGCACGATGCTATGCTCCGTCGGTAACTTCTGCGACTCCGCGTCATCTCAGCTACAAATTCCGCCCGTCTCCGTCCGAGCAGCGCTCGAACATCGTTCCAAATTTGTCGGCGCCGAGTTTAATAAACAGACTGAATAAGTAATAGATACAATAAAGACCTAACCACTGTAACATCGTCACTGTTTACTAACCCTGTTTGGGGCGAGTTTGTGACGTCAGACGGTGACGCAGCAGAAAAGAGACCGAAAGGAGTATACTTCACTGGCAATGGGAAAAAAGACAATCGGCATCTATAAACGGGTCTTCCCTGGTCTGAAAAACCTGCATCAACATGCTAAATTTAGGTGGGAAAGGGGTATAAAAGTCAGCCCTGTGATTGACTGGCGATCAGTCCAGGGTGTACCCCGACTCTCGCCCAATGACAGTCGGGATAGGCTCCCGCGACCTTGAACAGGATACGCAGTATAGATAATGGATGGATGGATAGCTTAGGACTAATGGGGGAAACATAAATAGGAATTTTATGCTAAAAAGACGATAACTTTGGTAAATACCCAATCCATTTAGCTAATTACTAACCTATAATCACCATAGTAATTACAGATACCAATATCTTTTCAATGTGCATATGCACAGGTGAAAACTCTAGTGAGAAAGACTTGAAACAACTGCTCTATGCTTTAAAACAGACTGATAAGATTGATATCAATCCTCAGCAAAGAATCATATTTCCCAAAATATTCAACTTATTAATGTATCTCAGCGGCCTATTCCAGATACACGCCTTTATTACATTTCCTGTAAGCTTTTTAACAATCTGAAGATTGATATGGAGTTGCACAAATCCGAAGGCAAGACATTTTGATCTCAGCGTCATATTGTTCGTGGAATGAATGTAAGATGTTCTCATGGATATGCAGTATAAACCCTACGAGGCCATGTGAGCGAGTGTGTGTGTCTTTCTGTGGGTTGGTTGGTGTTGAGTTTGGGAGGCATACAATGGTTGCCATTGTTGAAATCATGCAGTTATCCTGAACTGATCTGACATTTATGCAAGGGAACAATTTCTCTTGAAAGTTGTACAGAAAAATAATCAGTCCAGGGTTTGAGATATGTATCTCAGACCTCGCAGCGGAGCCAAACATTCAACAAGTGACATGAATTTAGATTCTTATTTTCAGAAGTCTTTCTTCTCTTCGCCTGGAGACAAAGAGCAGCAGCGGACTGTAAACTGAGTGTGTAAGAAGCCTGCTGTGTTTGTGTCAACGCCTGACTCCGAACTTACTGCAAACTGCCAGTCATCACAAAGTCATTCATCAGTCACTTCCTGCTTGTGTGTGTCATTTTTACAGGAACTGGTGCGCTTATGTGGTGACACGCACGGTTAGCTGTGTGATGGAGGATGGAGTGGAGACGTACATCAAACCAGACTATCAACGCTGCACCTGGGGCCAGTGTCCTCGAGTTGCGTGAGTATCCGTCTCATCTTTGGGATTTTCTGTCTCCTCTGATGCTTCAATTTAGTCACTCCAACTTCCTGTCCTTGGATTCCACAGACGTTCGTATCCTCTATCCATCCTTTCCTGTCTTTAGATATGGAATGTAAAAGGCTGCTTTCATTGTCTGTCTGTTTTATATCAGGGGAGTCTGGTCCGGTTGTGGCATGTGTGCAGACAGAGCATCACTACAACCCACTATTCTGCTGTTTTAAAACACCCACACATCACTGTGGTGGTGATTCACTTTGCCTGGCACAGACCTGAGGATATTTGATGTTACAACTGTTGGATTGCGGTTGAATATCTTTTCCAAATGTGGATGTTATGCTCGCAAAACAGCATCAATCAAGCGCTCCTGATGTTTTACCTCTTTTGAAGCTCTCACCGGTTTTGACCCTGGCCTGGCTGTTTGATCCCCGTGCCTGCCAGGGGCCTTGGCCTAAACCTGGGCTATGCTAAGAATGAAGCCGACAGGGGTTCCAGGCACCGCAGTCTAGTCTCCTGTCCTGTAAAAACAATCTCTTCTTCTTACTCCGTCTTTCTTTCTTTTATGACTCTCCTCCCTTCTTACATTTTCCCTAACTCGACACACTCCTCCTCCAGCCATCTCTGCGAGCCTTGTTTTTGTTTTTCCTCCGAGAGTACGTCGGATTCCTTTTTCTCACGCTCTCGAAAAGCGGGGAGCTGGAGGATGAAGTCTTTTCTATGGCACAGAAAAAGGCCTCAGCGATACCTACCGTGATGTTTGCGGGCTGGCAAAAAGCAGCGCGACGTGCAGAACTTTCACAGTCAGGGCTTGTTAATGTGCCTGTGACGCTGCCGTAAATCTTTACTGAGACTTCCGGCCTATTCTGGTCTATTTATTGCAGCTACCGTAACAGTGAGTCTTTTCATTTGCAGAGCATTATGACACATTCATCATAAAACCGCACATATAGTATATCCATTGGAATAATCTGCAGTCAGGACATTAAGATAAATGCAGTGGATGTCTTTTGGAATATGGGAAAGGAATAACATTTTGAGTTCCAAAGCCCTCCATCATCAGCAGATGGTTTCAGCCATTTACAGGCATCTAATGACTCAGTGCACATAAATATAAACAGTGCACAGCAGTCATGAGTTCATGGGTCCTTCACTGGGCAATCTCAGATCCCATCAGCTATAGTCTGAGACGATACAGCCCATGGGGACACCGGTGAACGTGCTGGGCGGTAAGCGATTAATCGACTTCCAGTCAAGACTTCCTTTTCCGCGTGCTGCATTGTTACAGAAACAGAAACTTGTGATTGACTTGTTATTAACGGGTCTTACCTTTGCCCAAATTTCAACATCGTGATGCAGATTTGTAAGAAGTAAAAATTCAAGCTTTGTCAGGTCTGTCCTCAAGAGGAGAAGAAAACTTAAAATGCTCGTTTGTTGGACGGAGGTCGGAGCGATCTGATGCATTCGAGGAAGTCGGGAAATCTGAACGGCTTTCGTGACACAGCGTCAAGGGAATTAATCTCAAGTTCAATTTTAAATCTAGAACAGATTGTTAGCTGTTAGCATGCAGATGTCTGTTTATAGATATTAATAAGAAGCTAGATCGTCGTCAGATCACGCTGATGGGAGCCGGGATGGCATTACGGCGGATTACGTTCCGCCTGCTTTTCCTGTCCTTACGGACTGTTTTTCCTGCGTACGCCGCAGCCTGCCGATTCGTGATTGGTCAATATTACTCGGACTACAAGCGTAGTTCAAACGGAAACCAGAACACTTGCCTTCCTGGAAATCTGTAAATAGAGATTATTCACTGGGTAATAAGGTTCACGCCTCTCTGTGTCTCTGTGTCTCTATGTCAGCTTTCAAGTCCTATCACGTCAGAACAAATAAAACTACATGACGTATTTAATCTGAAAGTCCCATTTCCTCCTCAGCTACCGGACATACAGAAGGCCGAGGTACAAGGTAGCTTACAAAATGGTGACAGAAATGGAGTGGAAGTGTTGTCACGGTTACTCTGGGGAAGACTGCCAAGATGGGCAGAGGGGAGCCGCAGACACTCAGGTCAATGGAGGGCGACCCCGCGTCACGCAGACGGGCTACAACAATGGCGGCGGGCAGAGAGGAGAAGGTCGAGATGGTAAGAAGGCTCTATGAAATGTTTTGATGCGTTTTAGGGTTTTTACATATCCCACTGTGAATCTTTATAGTTTATTAATAAATGAACGCAAAACTACCAAAACTAATAAACGTATAAAACTTTAATATAGCAGGTTTCGTAGGTCCTCCTAACTTGTAGGTTGCTGATGAAGTTTGGCCCTTACACATACCTGTACATGTCCCATACTTTGAGTTTGTATATTGCCAGCAGTAAACAAAGACTCTATATAAAAAGTGGACCCTGCCACTGTGACGTACCGATTGGTCTGTGGATTACCATTTGAAGCCCAATCTTGGTATTTTGGAGACAGAAGTGACCGTATTTGAACGAAAGGTTGCATGCTGTTTGACAAGCCAACATGGCACCAACTTGTTAATCACAAGGCAGCCATGCTGTACAGCAATCTATATTACTCTACGTGGGACAAACTTACCACCACGCGGTATTGAAGAAGACTTGAAACACGCAATTTAGACCATAAACTCATGAGGAGGATGTTTTTTGATCCAACAAGACCAGGTCAAAACATAGCATGTGGCTGACCGCATCAGGTCAATGTGCGCTTTTGTGGGCAATGTACTGTCCTTATGAGGCCGATGACAACGTGTTTGAAAGCAGGTGTGCGCTGCGGATGAGCCGCGGAGGAGCAGCCCCGCCTACTCCCGAACAAACCTGTATAGACAGAGAGTCGCGGCAGTGGAGGTCCAATATGCTCCATGATCCATCATTGCCATGTCGCAACTCTCTCTCTCTACGGTTGTGAAAGTACCGTCACTCACTCACTCAGTCAGTCAGTCAATCAGTCACATACAGACCCCTGTGTAGGGCTGACCCTGGCGGTCAGCCAATAAATCAAGTGAATAGTGGGGTCATTTTCTCACACACTTTTATTCAATTAGAGCCTCAGCTTTTGCTTCATTTTCCAACCCAGAGGCCAGGTCCACTTCTTACATACAGTCCTTGGCAATAAATAAAATTAAAATATATAAAATTAAACACAAAAATTGTCCTTCTTTGCTTGTCTTTGTCTCCAGGTGACACTGAGAGGATCAGACAGCTGGAGGAAACAATCCGCGGCATGAGCAAAGACCTCAACAACATGCAGACCACCATTCACGGCATTAACCAGAGGCTGTACGTGAATGTCGTTTTCAGTAACGTTTTCAGTCTTTCGTGATGATGTTGATGTTATAATTATCTATCAGGTTCGTCTTTTTAACAAAATAACCTTTGACCCTTCTCCTGCGTAGGCCTGGTCTGAACGGGGCCATTGTCCCTGCTGATTCAGCTCAGCCACACATGAAGGAAACCATCAACAGCATCCAGACCAAGCTGGACCATCTGTACAACCAGACACAGGTTAACATCATGCGTTTGTTTTCACAGCCTTTATGTTTAGAATTCAAATGCAAGGATAGAGCGTTTTACTGTAAGTGGACATTTTCTTGTTCAGGTCCATGACCAGACCCTGCTGAACATCAACAACCACCTTGTGAATGGAGGGGGCAATGAACTGGACGGAGTGGCCAGAGGAGGAGGAGGAGGAGGAGGACACGGGGGGAACCAGCTGAATACTCTGAAGGAAGAGATACTGACGGAGCTGGAGAGGAGGGTGTCTTTGTCCTGCTCCTCCTGCCAGGTAAAGCTCAGTATGTTTAAATCAGATCTGCGAGCCTCAGGCACAAACATGACTCTCCTTTGTTCTCGCTATATAAGGATGTCATCATATGTCATTTCTAGTTGCGGTTTGCGTAGCTGTAAAATGGATTTTCTTTGCTCCGTGTGGAATTCTGTAAGTGATTTCCGCCGCCCAAAGCAGAGAGAAAAATATGAACCACCTGCAGACAGCTATGCAGAAAACTGCATTCCAATATAAACCGCTACATCAACACAGAATAAAAAGGCTACATGCCTCCTATGGTCCAAACACTATTATCCAGCCGTTTGGAAGAAATGAAGGATTGAACATAAGAGCAACAATTTCTGTATGAATTTAGTTTTTATTTGCTGTTTAACCACAATCTTCGTCCCCTGGGCACATATACCCCTCTGCCCCGTTTACTCACAGTTGTATTGCAGTATTTATAAAGTAAATATAAGAGCTGAAGAGATCCTGTATCATCCCTTTTGTAAATCTTTCCTTTGTATTATTGGAAGGTATCAAGTGGAACTGAAACATATTGATATATCTTTGAATGTATTTGCTTCACATGTAGAGGGAAATATACAAATTACTTTCAAAAGAAATAATGCAGAAACATCACAAAACATTCAAAACGCACTGATATCACGCATTGACTACTGCAGCTCCCTACTGGCAGGCCTTCCTGCATGCACATTCAAAGCTCTGCAGCGCGACTTCAATCAACCCAAAACAGCACACGTCACTCCACTGCTCATATCCCTCCGCTGGCTCTCAGTTGCCGCTCGCATCAAATTCAAACCCTGTCGCTCGTTTACAAAACAGCAACAAAAACGGCTCCTGCCTAGCTGAATGCCCTCATCCAGGTCTACACTCCGTCCCGCCCGCTACGCTCTGCCAATGAAAGGCGCCTGGTGCTCCCATCACAACAGGGCCCTGAGTCGCTAACTAGACTCTCCTCCTCAGTCGTCCCCAGGTGGTGGAACGAGCTACCAAACTCCATTCGGTCCGCAGAGTCCCTTTCACCTTTAAGAAGCTAAAGACCCCGCTCTTTCATGAACTGTGCACTGCCTGTTGGCACCAATGTCCGGTCTTACTTGAAGCTGCTTACTGACTTTGTTCCGTCCTGTCTTGATCGTTGCTTGTGTCGTTTTAACTCTCAGATGTATGTCGCTTTGGACAAACGTAACATTCGTGTAATCCCTCTTTCTGTTAGGCAGGTGTGGAGGACCTGAGGCGCCAGCAGCAAGAGGACAGGGAGCGCATCCAAGCCCTGGAGAAGCTGCTCAGCTCCATGGACCAGCACCTGAGGCAGAGCCTAGACATCTCCCGCAGCGAGACCGAACGCTCCCGGGCCTGCTGCAACACCGTCACTAAGCTGGAGAAGAGGCTGTCTGACGTGGAGGTCCGAGTCACCTCCACATCTAACAAATGCGACACTATTAAAGGGCGGCTGGATAAAGAGCTAGCCGGGACAGGCGGAGGAAAGGGAAGAGTGACGGAGGACAGGTTGAATGGCCGACTGAGAGAATTGGAGAAGAGGGTGAATAGCACGGTGAGGAAGACAGAGCAGAGGTGTACTAACACCGGGAACAATTTGAAGGACAGCGTCCAGAGAGACGTCACACAGCTGCGCAACATGGTCCTCAGTCGGCTGGACGACCACAGCTTCAAGATTGGCAAGATAGAGCTGGATGTGTCTGTTCTGGGAGATACAGTCACCGACCACAGCCGGCGGTTAAGTCAGTTAGAGAACATAACAACCTTCCTGGACAGAAGGCTAACATCGACTGCAAACATGTGCAATGAGACCTGCGGGCCGAACGGAAGAGGCCGTAAGACTGATGACACTGTGAAAACCCTGCAGTGGAGAGTTGTGTCCAACGAAGAGGAGATTCAGAAATTTAACACGAGGTTAAAAGATTTGTCTGTTTCTGGAGACTCGCTGGTCGACAGAGTGATCGACTTAACAAACGATGTCAAAAAGATAAAAGATTTCACAGGGGAGAACGGGGAGAATTTCAACCGCATTGCCACAGAGGTTGAAACGTTGGGCCGTGACTTAGAGGACTGTTCCATTTGCAGCAGCGTAGAGGACGACTTGCGCTCGCTCACCAACTCCACCAACGTCGGCCTCGGCAAGTGCCAGACTGAACTGACAGATCTGCGGAGAAAGGTCGAGTCAGGAGAATCTGCCTGTTCTCAGGTGTGCTCCAACCTGCAGGAGGAGGTAGGACGGCTCAGAGAGGAGGTGGAGGAGTGCACCGGGCAGTGTAAAGTCAACATAAATGACATAAAGAAGCGCCTGGACGGTCATGGCGTCCACACCGGAAGGTTAGGAGGGGATCTGAAGTCTATCCAAGGAGAGCTGGCTAAGGTCGTTGTCACATTCAACTCCATCAATGACACGCTGAAGGGCCTGGGAAGGACTGTGCAGAGGCACGGGAACACCCTCACTGACCTGACCAACAGCAAGGATAACATCATGTCTGAGGTAAGAGAGCACGATAGCCACACCCCTTAAACTTTGCAAGATTTCCTTTTAAGATTTTTCTCACGAGGCCCAGAGAGCGAGTGCTAATTTGTATTTTTCAGTTAGCATAGTTAGCTGTTCAATCATATTGGTCTTTCAATAGAGCATGTATGAACTGAACAAAACTCTATTCAGAACATTTTTTACCTGAAACTGATACCAGACTATTTAGTTCTTTTGAGGAACATGATGGCTTCACGGGGGATCACCAAAGTCAGTAGGATTCATCCCCATGGTGCCGTGAACACCTGTGCAAAATTTCATGGGAATCAATCCAGTAGTTGTTGATATAATTCACTGTGTGTCAAAGTGGTGGACTGACGGACCACAGTGCATAAAGCCAAGCTGCTATTATGTTTAAAAAAGCTGAAATTAGAGAAAATAATTAGCTTTGGATAATGTTTCATGATGTCAGAAACCTCCTGTGGTGTTCGTTTCTACCCCCTCACTTTGGAGTTCCCTGTCACGGTTTGAGGTTTAACCAAAAAGGTGGAGAACCCAGGTGCAGACTATATGATTTATTAAATAAAACAAAATCCAAAATGGCGGAGCAAAATGAAAGTACAATCAAAAAGAGAAAAAGGCAAACTCCAAAACACTTACTCAGGGGAGGCACGAAGATGATCCAAAGTAGACACACGAGGAACAAATTCACAGCAGGAAGGTCACGGACAAAGACTCAAATGAACTGGCACAGAAGGGTAGGAACACAGAGATACACACAGGGTAATCAGGGACAGGTGAGACTAATTAACACAGGTGAACACAATGAGGGCAGGGCACACAATCGGAAAGGCGGGAAACAGAACAAAGGAAGGAAGTAAAACAAGACATGACATACAAGGGGCAAGAACTACAAAATAAAACAGGAAACTCTAGAAACCAAACTCAGGACTGACAGGACTACAAAGTAAAACAGGAAATCCTCTAAATGAAAAGCAACATAACTAAACTAGAATGACTCATGACAGTTACCAGTCTGTTTTAACTGCTCTCACATTAACACAAAAAACATTAATCATCACCAAATTTTATTGAATACCTTTTTATGCTGTAATTAATGTCTCAGACTAGAGGTTAACATGAATAACTGCAGTGAATATATAAAGAATAGACATTTAAAATGTATTCCAAATCTATCAATGTTGTCTTCCATGTCTGAGACATCCTCCTCCATCTCTTCTTCTGGTTCAAAACTGGTTCAGTCTGAAATGTGTGGTTCATGAGGGGCTATATGTGGGTGTGAAAGTGGATGTTTTCCATCTGATGGATGAACATAATCTCGTGTTACACATTCATTTCCTTTGGCGGTCACAGGTGCTACAAAGCTAAACTAAACTACTCAAAATTTAATGAAAGTGGTGATCAGCAATTTTATATGTTCAAATGCCTCGTGTGGAGGATATCGTAAGACCTCGAGGCAATCAAATGTAAAACACAATATTTATGATTGATGAAAGTTGTAAAACGGTCAGATTTGACCCGAACACCTTTCATCCTGTGGCCTCTTTTGGGCTCCCAAGCCCCAGGTTGAGAAGCACTGTACCGTGATACAAAGAACCCTCCCCTCAGAACTGAGCAGAAGATCAAACAATGATTACGATAACAAGAACGGTGATTGAACGCTGATGTGAGTTTGTTGTTCTATTAAACTGTACATACTGAAACATAATTTTTCTTCACGGACTTCATTGTCAGTCAAACATGCCCCATGATTATCTTGGCAGCAGTGTTTTCACATAATATTATTATAGTTAGAAAAATATTTGAGCTATATTATAAACATTTGAGTTCTTGACAGACACGGTTTAGATTATATGCTTACATATTTTTGTGTGTACAAGATACCATGTGAAAATAAATGAGAGCAAAGGTGGGAAAAAAAGTATATTTATATAACAACCTTTTCAGAAGGAACTCTTCCAACATACACACATTAACGAGTCTCTACGTTCTCTAAAAGGTGGACGATTTGCAGAAGGAGCTGACGGAGCACGTGGATGATTCAAAGATTAGATTCGGCAGTCTGGGCAAAGAGATCCAGGTTATAAGGAGCAACTTTGTGACGGAGGTTGGGGAGTGCCGGCGCTCCAGCGATGGCCTGGACCGAAGACTCTCCAAGCTGGAGGGAGTGTGCGGACGCTTCGACTCTTTTTCAGACAGCCTGGAGAGGATCAAAGAGGGTCTGAACAGACACGTGTCTGGGCTGTGGAGCTGCGTTAATGGACTCAATGTCACGGTAACTTCTCAAGGAGATCTTATCGACAATATCCAGAACGTACAGCTGGTGAACGTCCACTCGGACATACACAGACTGAACTCTTCAGTGGTGGACTTGGCCAAGGAGTTCCACAGTTTCATGGAGCAGGACTTCATGGGTGAGTCGCAGAGGACGGAGGGCATGGGATCTGACTTTTGGATAAGAGATAGCTCTCAGACGAAAGGGAGGCAAGGTCAGGGTGAAGGAAAAATAGACCAAAGAAAGAATCCAGGCTGTAGTTCTGAGAAGCACTCACTTAAAGAGCCTATAAAGTCTGCAATCCTTCTCCAAAAGGAGTTTAAGTAAACATGAGGGTGAACGGCGCATCTCGAGTCACACCAGATTAGATGTTTTTGCTTTCTTGGCTTACTGTGCGTGTTTTTTAGAATCTCCCAAGAGAGCCTATTACTGGTAAAGAGGATCTTCAGGAGTGTGTTTTCCAGCTGTGAAGTCTCATTAAATATGATTCTGGATCCAGGTCCACCTGGTCTTACGGGCCCCCGCGGAGACAGAGGCGAGCGCGGACCCCCGGGACTTCTTGGACCGCAAGGGAGGGTGGGACCTCCAGGCAGAGAGGGCAGGCAGGGAGTGGCTGGACCCCCAGGTAAAGACAGTGTTTAATATTAATAACTCTATCTCAGATCTTTCTTTAACTACATCTGCTGTCTGCTTTCATTAGAATAATAATAAACTGTTGTATAATTTTTGCCCTTCATCTTATTTTTCAGGTCTCAGAGGCGAACAGGGTACGTGTTCTTACTAAACGGCAGGTCAAATCGCTCCATTACCCTTTGATCTTTATGTCATATTAACTTCTACTTTTCACCTCTCCTCCACGATCAGGTCCTGCAGGGTCTGACGCCCACGTGCCGCGCCTCTCCTTCTCTGCTGCACTGACTCGCCCGATGAGAAGCGCAGGAACGATAGTGTTCAACAATGTCTTTGTCAACGAGAATAACGTCTACAACCCCAAAACAGGTGAGTTTATATCAGCTGCAGTCATTTGAATAGAGCTCTGCCAAGACCGACACTCTCTTTTTGTACATCATCAGAGTTAACCCTTATTTTTTTTAGATTTAGTCACATCATACTCATGTTTTTTGTTATTATTAATTAGTTGTATTTTTTTCTTGGTAGAGGGCAGGTATCAGGCCTGTGAACGCCTTTTGCATTTGACACAGAATATGCATTAGCTATTGCCAGTAGCAGTCAACTTAAAGGGATAGTTTGGATTTTTGGACACCAAGCTATTAGCTCACTCAGCAGGTCCTGTGGTCGGAGCTCTGTCTGGTTCTGAACATAGAATAAGTAGTTCCGGTGAGATGCCAGGGTCATGACACCAAAAAGTTTTACCCTACAAAAACAGGCAATGCTGATCCATTTTCAACACAAAATCATCGTCCTAGGATTTCATATACTGTGCTGTTCTTTTGGCACTATTTTCTCTCCTGACAAATCCAGTATCATTACGCCTGCGGCAGGCCGGTTCGATCAGCTGTTTCGAAGAGAACACGCTGGAATTGGTAACGTGAGATGAAGTTTGTTGTCACAGAGGAAAGTACATGTCTAAATGGTGCCAATTTGTGATTTACCTGGCTGTAGTAATAAAGAAAAATTCCACCGAACGTATTTCCAGGTTTTCCTGACACTGATAGAGCCCTTAGAGGTCCCGTTGGATCTGTTGTTAAAGATAAATCTTCCTCATCACTTTCAAAGTCCAACATGTTTACTTCAACGATGACGCGAATCAGTCAGAATCAACGTGAAACAGCTACTAGGTCGGCTTACCTGAGAAACCGGCCTGCAGCAGGCGTAGTGATACTGGATTTGCCAGGAGAGAAAATAGTGCCAAAAAAAGGGCGCAGTATATGAAATCCTAGGACCATGATTTTGTGTTGAAATGGATCACCATTGCCTGTGTGATGTTTTTGTTGGGTAAAACTTGGTGTCATGACCCTGGCATCTCACTGGAGCTACTTATTCTATGTTCAGAACCGGACAGAACTACAACGACGGGACTCGCTGAGTGAGCTAATAGCTTTGCATCCACCACACTACTAGGGAGTATTTCATACAACTTGGTTTCCAAAAATCAGAACGATCACTTTAACACTTATTATAAATATAATGCTTTATGAGTTATTTCTCTGCCTAACTTGAAAAGCTTGTCGAGCTGCGTCAATCACAAGCATTGTGGTAAAACAGCATCCCCATTCTTAGTCCCGCCTACAAAGCTCTGATTGGTTAACTTTGTAAATGGGCACAAGACCAGGCCAGTGTATATAAAGGATGTGAGCACCACAATAATAATTCCTCTCACCTGTATTTTTTTGTCGTCATAGCAGAAATTATGAATATTTCATAGATGGAGACAATAGGCATGTTTTTAGTTTGACCTCCCCCTTAAAGTAAGGTTGTATCCATACTTAATTCTTGTTGTGACCATCCTCCATCCTCCAGGTTACTTCACAGCTCCTGTGAGTGGGAAGTACTTCTTCAGCGGCATCCTTACAGGCCACAAGAACATGAAGATCGAGGCAGTGCTGTCCAAGTCCAACACAGGCGTGGTGCGAGTGGACTCAGCCGGGTATCAGCCTGAAGGCCTGGAGAAGCCCATGGCGGAGGCAAAACAAATCCCTGGAGCTCTGGCCGTCTTCAACATCATCCTGCCCATGGAGGCGGGGGACACTGTGTGTATCGACCTTGTCACTGGCAAACTGGCCTACTCGTCTGAACCCTTGACCCTCTTCAGTGGGATGCTGCTGTACGAGACCGTATGATTGGATGAGGACTCGTTGTAATAAGTCTCTGGTGACACTTTCAGCATGTGAACATCTACTTTGTTTGCTGGACTGTGAGAGACGGAGCTGCCGACGGAACAGTCAGAGAGACTGAAATAACTGGACTGGATTCATTCAGCGAGGAGAGATATATTTTATATTTTACTTTATGTGCTAATAAGGAAGGGAAACAGCTCCTTTTCAACCACAGTAACATGTTTGCGTGTTTCACAGCTTTAAAGAAACAAATTCTGCAAAAAGCCATGCTGTTTTTTATTCTAGTACAAACGCCACTGCAGGTTTATCTAATAATTCCATATATCATGCTGTGCTCTAAACTTGAATTCTTGACTGATTAAACCATCCTTCAGATCTCTCTTGTGTTAACAAAAGGATATTCTGTGCTACGAAAAATGATTAAGGATGTGGGCTTTTAGTTTCTTTTGTGCGCTATCTACCCACAGCATATCGAGTGTTCAGAGGTTATTGCTCATTTTCTATTTCTGATGAAGTTTCATTTCTTCCTACTTTTGTTGTTCGTGCTTCTGTTTCACTTTGACCACCAAGCAAATTCCCAGAAACACAATTGCTGGATGCCAAAAAAAATAAATCCCAGCGATGCAGGGGTCACGGTCCAAACCACTCTGCTTTAGGAGAAGGAAACGCACAAATGAAGTCACTGACAGATCAGTCGAAAAAAACCACAGGATTTTATAAATCATACGACATCAAAATAATAAGACCATTTTAGGACATTAGCTATGCCCAGAATCACAAGGCAGGCTGGAGGATGGCCACGGGGAAGAATGGGGATTTTTTTCCTCTTCCCTAATATGGGACATCTAAACTTCATGGTGGATCAAGAACTTAAGTTTATAAACTCTTACTATCAGTCCATCGTACAATGGAATTTTTACTCAGAGCTAAAAATAGCCAATAATGAAGCTACACTTACCCCTTTTACATATCGCACCTCTCACATGAATACACACACCTCCTGCCTCTAGAAGTCTAATTAAAATGTCTCTATACGTGCATGATATCAAGCTTGTAGATTTTATTAAATGGATCTTAAAAGGAACATTGCACATTTTTTTTGCAGTGACGATACAGCAGATGGTCCTCATACTGCATTATATTTACATTATTGTGGAAGTAATACATGAATTTATACCAGCAAATGAAGGTTTCCTCACAATGCATAGGTGTTTAACACGTCTTTCCTCTGTGTTCAGTGTGGAACTGTATTTTATATGTTTTTATGCATTGTAGAACCTTGAAGGAATGTAAATATTTTTCAGCAGTTTTTCCTGTTTAAGATTTTTATGAGTTACCACTTCACCTTGCCAGGTACTGTATATGTTTTGTATGATTTGCCACAAGTATGCCTCAAATACAGAAACCAAGTTTTACACAGCCGCGTTTCAACAGTCTCACTTTTATCTGGATTGTGTTCCTTCATGAAATGAGCGAGCATGTGCCAGTTTGTAGCCACTGTTTAGCCTGCTTTTGGACTTGCACTTATTTAAACTGGCACTTTTTGGCTTTCACAAATACACACAGCTGTGTTGACTTTTGTTCCTGGCTCCTACTTAAACCTCTCTCGGCTCTTATCTTCCTGGGTTAAAATTAACTGAAGACGTCAAGGAACAAGTTGAAATCTCCATATCTTATGCTGCACTGCAGTGACACCTTGTGTTCAGTATCATTACCCTCTTAGCTGTGTAGTTGCTGTTGAAGAACCTTCAAGACTTATCTGAAGGAAAAAGTACATCCATTCTTTGTGCATTCATTACTTATCAATGGAGATTGCAGGTCTCATTTTAAGCCATTCTGCAATCAATAGCTGTCCTTCCACTGTCACTCAAACAAACAAAGTCTTCTCCAAGACTGTGTAAGATGATCTAAGCACTGGCGGTCAAGGGCAAAGAAGCGGTAATTCTACCTAGGGTACTTAAGAATGTAAGGATGCATGGTAAGATGGGATGTAATGTACCATGTTCACGCTAGTAGTTTTGTGTGGATCCCGGGGGGACCAGCAATCTAAGGGGCTGAAAGGGGTTAAAAAAGAATAATAATTAAATAATAATAATAATACAACCTAAGGGAACTCACTTCTTATTGATGTTGGAATGTTAAGTTTCAGGATTAAAGTGTGGCAAGTATTAAGCAAGTAAGTAAGTGATTACTTTATACATTTTAAATGTATCTACTCTATTTTTATCGTGCAGTTTAGTTGGATTATCAAAATATGATGTGCGAAACGGTAAAGTACATGTTTCCTCGCTGCACACATGTTTGGAGCCGTTAGCGTCATATTTACGGATTTACCAACAGTACTTGAAAGCAGCATCAGACACCGCCAAAGCTCAGTGGGTCCTTCCTGGGATTTTCACGCGTTCCGTTGCCATGGAGCTGAGTTTGTTTCCTTCCCCTGGCTCACACAAAGTGAAAAGTTGTGCTTTGAAAAAAAGTTAAAGCGACTGTGAAGAAACTCGGGATATATGTGACTGTCCTCGCTATCTAAGCGTGATGTGAATGTAAACAACAAAGTGCAAGGACTTCAATGTTTCCCAGACCGGTAACGTAAGGAGCGCGTGCCAAACAAGGAAACGGCTAGCTAACGGTATCCCTTCAACCGAGGTGTGCAGGTGGGTAAAAATGATCAGTCCACGTTGCCTTTTAATGTGGGTCTATTGTTTTAGCGTTAAATGCTCAATTTACCGCATTTTGATGATTTATTTGGGATAATTCTTCATGTTTTTAAATTCAGTCGAAACTGGCCAAGGGGTCAAAAGTGAAAGAGCAATGTGTCATACGCGATTATTTAATATGTCACGGTATAATTTAAAATAATGAGCACACAGCTGTTCTCTTGATATGAGCAGTATCGAGAAGTAACTTAGCTTACTTTATGCTACATTTTTTGTAATCTTCAGTGAATTTGTCCCATACTGAGGTTGAACTTTACTGCTTTCGGAGTAAAAACAAATAAAGTTTTGTTCTGTGTAAAGCTTCCGTACTCTGGCTGTCCACAGTAATAACTCGCGGTGTCAAAACCAACAACGTTCGTGCTCTGACCATGTTGATTTTATATTATTGATTGCTTTAACAACATAACACCTAAACATTAAAAACCTACCAGAATTGCATAACTGACTTTTCAAAAAAAGCCACACAAGTGCCACACATCACTGTTGGTCATTAGAATGAATACCTGCATATTTTTCACACAAGCTGTGTCCCAACTGAGTTAATCATGCAGTATCTCCATTTTCTTTTTTTCCCATCAGCCCTTGTCAAACCCCATAATGAGTGGCAGAGAAGCAGAGGGCCGCCTGCAGGTCCTTCAGATCTACCGCCTGCTGCAGTGCGTCCGTGAAGGGGATAAGGGGCAAATAGAGAAGATGGTGAATCTCGGAGTGGAAAATCTCATCAATCTCACTGAGCCAAAAGACGGAACTGGGGTGCTTCACGTTGCAGTTTCAGCAAACAATCAGGGTGATGGGTCTTCTCTGTACTCTGACAGGTTATAGGGGCTTCACCGGCCTGCTGTAGCACTCTGATTCTCTCGAAATAAAGTCTTATTTGGTAGTGGCCACCATTTGACACAAGCATTTTTACGTATCTTGAATGCAGTAAACATCCAGTTTAAGGTTAAGCAGTTAGATTTATGTGTTCACAACTTCCAAAATCATACGTTTTTTGTTTTTTCCCCTCTGTACAGTAAGAGAGCATTCACACGGAACAGTTGTCCCATTTTTTGTGCTTTAGCAACACAAATCAGGCAGTTCAGGAGAATGTCCTGCAAACCAAAGTATTGTCTCAGAGTTACTTCATCCCTCTGACAGTTTGCATACTCTCCCTGACTTCTTACAGACCTGGTCAGCTTCCTTCTCTCACAGGGAGCACACCCCGATCTCCAGGACAAGAAAGGCCGCACAGCAGCCATGTTGGCTGCTGAGATTGGCAATGATGTCATAGTTGAATTGCTGGTCCAGAACCATGCTAACCTGAGGCTCCAGGACACCGAGGGCAAAGGTGAGCAGTAGCAAGCAATCCCATTTGCATATCGCTTGGGCCAAAAAAACTAAACTTGGGCAGATTCTTGGTTACAGAAGAGCAGAATTTGTTAAGATTTGATACTTTAAATCATTTAAATTTACTGAGATGGAAGACCTGATTACAATAGGAGGCATAGAGATGCCAAATTATGCCACTGTCAAATATGTTTACAACTGTATGGCAAGCGGGTAAAAACGATAAGGGACATGTTTATAGATTAAGGAGAAATTGATTCAGATTGAGACAGTAATTCAAAACGGTTTCAGGAAAAGGAGTCATTCAAAAATATCCGCAGCATTCTGCGCTATGGCCATTTCCATTTCACTCAAATAAGGTGAAAAGACTCAGAGAGACAAGGCAGCAGACAATAAGGACATGCAGTAAGTTTAAAAAATAGGTGGTGCTTATAATTGCAGATATTAAATTATATATACATTCAATAATCGTCAGAATAAAGTCGATGACAATGTTGCAAAAGAAACTACTAACGTGGGTACTTTTGAATTTTGGACTGACAGTTATAAGCTGTTAAAAGCAATTTGAAGACATTTCTGTGAGCTGCATGTGGCACTTTATTTTTGACATAAGTTTGTCTTAATGATGAACTAATAATTAAATCATCATTTGTAGGAACTTGTATAATAGACTTAAGTTTAGTGCTTTGTATAAGGTCATAATCCTATATATATTAGGGATGCACGATATTGGATTTTTTGCCGATATCCGATATTTTACAACTCATTTAGCCGATTACCGATACAGATACCGATATTTTTTCCCCGCACACCTAATTGCAGAGATCATCAACTCTCTTCTGTATTGGAATTAGCGTACAGTATAATGGTGATACTCTTATCACATTTGTAACAACGGTCGGGGTGACGGGTCTTGAGATGGTTAATCAAGTTTGTAGTGTTGAAAGACTTTGCCTTGGCTCCTCCTCGCATCACCGAAGCTGAGCAGTCATTGCAAATAGCAGTTTTGCTATCTATTTCGGACACTTTGAAAAACTTCCACACCACGGACATTTTGGCTTCTAACTCTCTCATGCTGCAGGTAGACACACGTGACGTCATTACGCTGCGCCGCGCTGCGCAGGTCTTCTTCGCGCCGGGGACATTGCGCCGAGGTCGGGCATTTAATCAAGTATGCAGCAGCCCATTATTTTATCGGTTAATTATATCGGCGGATATCAGCGTGTTGGCCGATATCCAATAGTTCGTTTTTAAGCCAATATCGGCCGATACCGATAACGTGCCGATAATATCGTGCATCCCTAATATATATGTATGTTTTCCTGTGAATCCACCTTAAATGCTTAAGAGAGCATTAGTCTACCTCTAAATACCAAAAGGCATTATTAAACTGATTTAAAGCAACTAGTGTTTCTCCTGTTATATTGTTTCGAATATCAGACAGACAATACATTTTAATCCATAAGTAAAAGTCTTATATAAAGCTTGTACCTACAGTTTAAATAATGTATGTGGCTTTAATGAGGAGAGGATAATGGAACAACTTCCCTTCCACTAACGGATTCTCATTTGAGCTTGAAGTGTCGATTTCTCAAACGGAGGTGTTTTCCATCTCAAGTTAGAGCAGCGGGTTCATTCTGAATGCCTTGCCTTGTCTTACAGCTCATAAAAATGCATGCTGCTTCTGTTTACATATTGATGGCGAGACAGTATCCTGGACAACTCCAATCAGTGATACTACACATTTATTCAGGACCATTTTAAACCAATTGTGATAATGACCCCAATTACAGTGGATCCGGGGCATCAATTACTGCAGACGGTACTCTTTTCAAAAGAGGGTGAACGAGAGAGGGGAGGAGGGAGAGAAGCGGAGGTTGAATTAGTCAGAAAAGTTTTTTAGTGCGTGCTTGTGTGCGTGCTTTTGTATAATGTATGTACTGTATGTTGTGTGTGTATTGGTGTGCACAGTTTGGCGCGTGCGAGTGTACGTGTGTGTCAGGCAGTGTGGGTACACCTAATTACAGATCAACCACTAATGGTGATCCTCTCCCGTGCTACATGCTGAGTAACCTGATATGATCCTGCACTCTCCAAGGAGTGGTTCGGCCCTGTCTCAACACTCACAGCCAAGTCTTTTCCCCGGTCGGCTCAGTGTCAATACTCACACATTTGCCTGTTTTAAGGAAGGGACAAGAACTCGCTCACCCCTGATTACTGTGACGTGCCATTGTTTAAAGCCCTCCAGCCCACAGATACTCCATGGGACATGAGGTTTTAGTTATACCATACAGGGACGTCCTGATCAAGTTTTTTGGCCCCCAATCCTGGTCCAAGTTATGTAAAGTTATCTACCGATACGGTTACTCGATTATGATCCAACACTTCTACTTTTTTAGATAATACAGATACTGGAATCGGCTGTTTATTGGCAGGGCTTTTGTTGCATTTGCAATGCCGGGGTGATTGTGGTTGCCGTTGGCTCCTCACAATGTCTGTCACTTCCCATGCCAGTGCATGGGAAAGCACCATTCACCATAGATGACAGCAAAAGTTCAAGAGACCTTCACACTGAGTTGTAATGAAACAAGTGCACATGAGCTAGGTAGACCACATATATAAACATTTACATAATGTTCTTTGCTGTTTATAGTGTGTGTTGTTTTGCCACAGGCTGGCTACAGCCTCTGTTCTTACACACACAGAGAGCTCAGCGGAGTGGATGAGAGAGTTGGAGATGTCGAATAAAACCTTTATAGGTCAGTGTGTGACAGCGACTGTAAAACAAGAATCAGATTGGGCTCAATATGGCCGATGGAGATAAGTTAAATGCAGCCTTAAAGGCCGCAGAGATCTGGTACCATAGTATATAATATGATCTGGTTGGAACCCAACCACTCGGCTTCAAGGGCAGAACCGATCAAATTTATTTTGATAATGTCGTTATCAAGCTTTTTTCTTCAGTTGCAACTCAAGAGCTCAAGTTTAAATCAAGTATCACTCCCGCACAATTCAATCACTTAACATTTATTAACTTATCCTAATCTTTTGTAACCCCCCCTCCTCTTACTAAAGGTGTGCTGTTCTACTGCATGTACCCCACCAAGCGCCACACTCGCTGCCTGCAGGTGGCATTAAAGAGCCAGGCAGACGTCAACAATGTGTCAGCGCAGGGAAGTCATGTCTTCCAGTTGATGTGTGAAAAAGCAGAGAGGCGCACCCTCATGTGTCTCATCATGCTGGATGGAGGGGCAGACCCTAATGCAACAAATCAGGTACAAATTGCTTGAAGGGACTAAACTGAGGTAGTGTTACTAAATGTGTGGTAAATTGTCTGAGCAAACAATATTATGATGCAGAAAGAGATGCTTGTTGTGTTGTTTTGTGTGTGACTCCTTTCCCCTCTCTGCTCTGTCCCTTTAGAAAACGGGCTTCACAGCTTTGATGGGTGCAGCTAGGGCCGGCTCGCTCCAGCTCGTCAGAGCCATTCTTAAGAATGGGGGAAATCCTAATTCCCTGGACCAAAACCGCCTCACAGCGGTGCACTATGCTGCCATGGGGGGCTTCTTTGAGGTGATGTATCAGCTCACCCAGTCACTTTTTTACCATTGAAAGATAACCAATCACTATGAAGTTGTGTTTAAACGTGAGAGCTGTTACCAGAATCTTTTTGCATGAAGTTTTGACCATATGATCAAAGCGTTAGCTGATTCTCTTTTTCTAAATGTCTTATTTGGGCCCTATCCATATTACAGATTTGAGATGAAGGATTTAAGTGGGTTGCTCTGTGGTGTTTTGGTGTCTTCCAGGTGATTCAGGCACTGTCAGCATACTCAGCAGACATGGGCGTCATCAACCTGGAAGACTGCACGTCCCTACACTACGCTGCAGCCATGGGCAATGCTAACTGCTGCAAGTTCCTGGCACAGAGAGGTGCTGTGCGAGTGTCTAACAATAACAGGCTTTTTTAGTTTTTAAAGGCAGGAAAGGATAGCTATGTAGTAACTAATCAAAATCCCTAAAGGATTGTGGTCACAACGTAGAGACAGGCCCATGGGTCCGTTTCACAAAGCAGGTTTATTGAAAACTCTGAGTCTGTTAACCCTGAAATGAGGGAAACTCTGAGTTTTCCGTTTCACAAAGGGAGGTAATTTAAGCTCTCGGTCAGTTACCGTAGTAACAGACTCTATGAACCTAACCTGGTCGCGAGCAGGTTTTCTTCAGGAAACTCAGAGTTTCGCTCTGTCTCCTCCTTCTAGAATATAAAACCGATTCGGTTTTATATTCTCTTATATTCTCTTATATTCTATCAATTCGACTTCCTCGTTCATGCAGCCCGTCTCACGCGTGTGTTTGAGCGGTTACCGAATTAAAAGAAACGTTGCGTCTCTGTGCTGCTCTGACCGCTTTGCAAAAGTCTTTTATAATTATGATAAAAAAAATCAAAAGACAAATCTGTGTCAAAGTCATCATTTTTAGATTTTCCACCACCACTGCCGAGAGCACTCAAATAAGACGCCGTAAGTTATTGGAATTATTTTTTTTTTAAACTAACACATTCAGTTTAATCAACATGAATTATAATGTATGTGAAGTCAGCATCATGTTAGGGATAAAGCTAATGCACATTAAAACAGCCACTGAATGATATTTAATCTGTTTAATATTTAAAATATGATTGAAGTGCTTCCATGTACGTTTTTCTCCCGCTAGATTGCTCCTAAATTAATATACATTTTAGCTTCCGATTGTGATTAAGTATTAAATAAATAGACCAGTTCAAACTTGCGCATTTACTCGAGCATCAGTTTCTTCCCACGCTGCTTCTCTCTCTTTTGCAGCTGCAGCCGTGTTACTTTATTTTTCTAAAAACAAGCTCGTATTCGCTGAACGTCCGCATGAGGATTTCGAGCTCCGCTGGTGTGACGTAGGAGGACCTCTTTTTGTGTACCGTTGCCATGGTGAATCGTGGTGTCGGGGCTCCATGAATGCTGACTTTTTACAGTCAGCGTGCACGCACTTAACTCCGGGTGAACCTACTCAGAGTTGATTGAACTAACTCTGATCAGCTGTTCTGGAACCGAAAACTCAGAGTTTCCTATCTCAGAGTAGATCGACTCAGAGTTCAGGGTTAGACTCAGAGTTTGTTGAACCTGCTTTGTGAAACGGACCCCAGTCTTTTGGTCTCTTCTTTATTGTGCAGTATTTCACACAAAAAACAAGAAAGTCATAGAAGAGTATGTATCAGAAAACGCAGACCACTAACCAACCATTTGTTTATCTTTCTCCTGAAACAATGCTCTGTGTTCAGGTTGTAACCCAAAACTGAAGAACCAGGACGGTTTCCTGGCGCGTCAGATTGCCAAAGATGCTGGCCACAAAGCAGCAGCCAAGGAGCTGCGGAAAGCAGAGAGGCAACAGGGAAAAGGCAAAAAGTCCAGCAGTGTCAGCCTTCTGTCAGACCTCTGGGCCCTGACCCTCCATGACTGGTCTCATGAGTACGAGGAAGAATTACGGCAAGCCTTTGGGGACAATTCAGAAACGGTTACCACGGAAATGTTTATTTCAGTGTTAGAAGATCTAAAAGCTCCAGTTGAATTGGACCAGCTCCACACAGTCGTCTCAGTCCATGACAAGGGCAGAGAGGGCTGTGTCAACATTAATGATTTCATCAAAGGTGTCAAATACATCAAGAAGCCATTCCTCCTCTCCTCTTATGTGCCTAAGAAGAAAAGGGGTGAAAAGGGAGGAAAAGGAGGTAAAAAGAAGGCTAAGTTTGTCCTTCCACTGCCCATTTGCACACTCCCCCCAGATCTCATGCCCCGGCGACCAGATGGAGGACCTCCCCACTTTATGATTGAGACTTACTACAACTGCTCAGACCCCCGTCGATTTGACCGAGATCACCCGCCAGAACATCCCATAATAAACGACTCAGGGTGGTACTTGGAAAAGCCAGAGAAGATCTACGTCAATATCAACTACTGTGTGAAGAGCGGAGACCTGGAGTCGCTGGACCTCGCTTTCAGTCAGGGAGTTCCTGTGGATGCGAAAGATCAGTTTTACAAGACCCCGCTGATGGTGGCCTGCTCCAGTGGCAACTACGAGGTGGCTCAGTACCTCCTCAGTCGTGGGTGAGAAAATAGTGTTTTATCTTTTGGGGCTTTTACATCTTGGAAACATTCATTTCACCACTTTCAACACAAACATGCTTTTTATTGACAGTTTACTTATAGTTTAGTTACGATTATTTATCACACTTAAGTGGAACGGACAGACAACACTGTGTATTTAAAGCAGTGTTAAAAAGGTTTGTTCTTAGTGATGAACCATCCAAGTGAGTCTTATTGCCTGAATCTGCTGCTTTTTTTATAGAGCTTTATAGCTTCCATCAGATCATTGCCGCTGTCTGGCCTGCAACTGTAGCATTTTGGTTGATTCTTACAGCTCTTACGGTGTTGTTGCTGCTCACAGAGGGCAGCAGCTGTCACTGTACACTACCTGGTCAGCATGAAATGGCAAACAGACGCATTTAGTGACTAATTTATAAACAAAGTGGAGCATTTAGCAGCTAAGGAGGAGTTTGTGGAGACCTAAAACAGAGCAACATTCATTCAAACTCCTAGCGTGTTGAAAACTTTCCTTTTTAATCTTAAGTCAAATCAAGTTTATTTATATAGCACATTTAAAAACAACCAGAGATTGACCAAAGTGCTGTCCAAGTTAAAATAAACGGCACACCAAAACAACAAAAGCAACAATATATAACAACAGAAAAAATACAAAGCAATAATATGTGTCTAAAACACTAGAAACACTAAGAGCAACCAAAGGCCATAGAAAACATGTACGTTTTGAGTTTTATCTTAAAAGAGTCAATGGAGGGGCAACATCTGATGGACAATGGTAGGCTATTCCAAAGCTTTGGAGCTGCCACTGCAAAGGCGCGGTCTCCCTTACCCACTAGCCTTGATCTTGGAACAGCTAAAAAAACAGTTGCTCTGAGGATCTGAGGGGCCTAGTGGTAGAGTAAGGGCAAAGGAGTTCTGAGATATACGAGGGTGCCAGCCCATGTGTGGCCTTAAAAACAATTAAAAGAACCTTAAAATCAATCCTGTATTTAACAGGCAGCCAATGCAGGGATGCTAGTGTCGGCTTGACTGTTTCTGCATCTGCCAGATGTTTTGTTTTCCGATCTAGCATGCCATTTTTTTAATTGCATGATAAAATATGTTTAAGCATACTTTTTTCACTATCTGAGTAAGTAATTTTTTGTTTATGTGGCTCAACAGTCATCTACCGCAGACGCCTTTAACTGCAGTAGAATGTGTCAGCATAGATGTGCCTAGTCGTAGGTTTGGATGGTGTGACGGGTGTAAATATTTATCTCCACGCTGGCAAAGTGAAGCCTCACGCAGGGCTTACACTCCACTATTATACTACTAACTACGACTCACATGGCCAAAACATGATTATAATGCTGCTCAAAAACTACTTCCTGTTTAAAAAAGCTGGTTATGGATGGTAGCCCTTTTGTTCGTAATTCAACACAAGAGCACCACTGTCAGAGAGCACCCTAAGTGACAATACCTTTTTCATGTGAGTGCTTCATTACAAAATCTGACCAACATTCGCCAGTCTGACACTTTTCATATGAAGCAGCAGCAGTAAGACAGGTTGGTTTTGCATTAGCAGTAAATGTATACAGCTCTGATATAGGAATGCACAAGATTATCGGCACGTTATCGGTATCGGATATCGGCCAACACGCCGATATCCGCCGGTATAATTAACCGATAAAATAATGGGCTGCTGCATACTTGATTAAATGCCCGACCTGCGCGGCGCAGCGTGATGACATCACTTGTGTCTACCTGCAGCATGAGAGAGTTAGAAGCCAAAATGTCCGTGGTGTGGAAGTTTTTCAAAGTGTCCGAAATAGACAGCAAAACTGCTATTTGCAATGACTGCTCAGCTTCGGTGATGCGAGGAGGAGCCAAGGCAAAGTCTTTCAACACTACAAACTTGATTAACCATCTCAAGACCCGTCACCCCGACCGTTGTAACAAATGTGATAAGAGTATCACCATTATACTGTACGCTAATTCCAATACAGAAGAGGGTTGATGATCTCTGCAATTAGGTGTGCGGGAAAAAAATATCGGTATCAGTAATCGGCTAAATGAGTTGTAAAATATCGGCATATCGGATATCGGCAAAAAATCTAATATCGTGCATCCCTACTCTGATATGGTCAAAGGAATGTAAAAGTAGACAGTGAGGCTGGTGCCAGAGGTATAAAGTTACAAACAGTGATGCTGGATAGAATGCCTACATCTTTCATGCCCAGGAATGCTGTCACTTACAATGAAACCCATATGCTCACTCTGAAGAACATAGAAAGATAATGAGTGATTGCTAACACAAAAACGCATTTAAGATTTTTAGGTTAAAAGTTCAGAAAATTATTTCAAATTAAAAATTGAGCCTTTTGTTCAACATTCATGAATAGTCATTAACGCTAAGCAGAGTCTTTCAAATCTTACTCTTTATTTGATTTACTATAAAATTTGTTTGCAAAATCTGAAAAGTTGTTTAGAGTAGATAATAGTAGTTATCAAGTGTACAACAAAAAACAAGTACTGACAAATGCATGATTGAAACACGCCATTTCATACCTGTTCCTGCAGGGCGGACGTGAACGTGTGTGACCAGTTCTCCTGGACGCCTCTCCACCATGCGGCTCACGCTGGCCAAGTGGAGCTTATTGAGCTCCTGTTGGAGGCCGGGGCCACCATAGATGCCAAGGCCCTCAGTGGAGGGACGCCCCTCATGAGGGCCATCGAGAGCTCTCGGCCCTCCTGTGTGGACTTCCTCATCAAGGCGGGTGCCAGTGTTAACGCAGAGAACAAGAAAGGTTCGACATCTGAAATATATCAGAGCTGGGTTTTTTTAAACTAATGTTGATGTAAATTTAATTTGGAGAATTTTTAAGGTATTCTAGTAACAGGGTTTCAGGTATTTTCTTATATTTGTTTATTGAACTGATCTTTGACCTTCATTTACAAACAAAAACACTGAAGTGATGGTGGCAAGCTGTCTCTTATTTATGGTTAACACTGTGACCCTATTTTCTTTCCCTCAGAACAAAACTGCCTTGACATCGCCAGAGCTTTTGCAGACTCCAGGGTAATTGACTTGGTCAAAGACAAACTGGATTCTTTACCAAAACCAAAGGAGACAGCAAAGGGAAAGGGGGACAAAGCTAAAAAGCCTAAAGACAAGGTACCCAAGTAACTTCATTAAAATCTATTTACCACCTGATTAAAATCTTTCCTGTTTGAGTATTTGTGTTAAATGAAAATTTAACTTTCACTTTCATTCCACACGGGCCCTGTCCTTTCTGCTGCCACTCCTAGTCCAGTCATTAAAATGGAAACACAGTGGCAGAGTAAAACTCGACCAACATTTGACTGAAAATATTCTCCCACCGTGGTTTTCATCAGTTTACTTCAGCTTCTTCTTTCAGCTCGAGAAACCCGAGCCCGTAAAGAGATCTGATTACTGTAAGGTAGCAACTTGTCAGCAAATTAGACCAGACGTGTTATGTTACAACCAGAGCATGCTGCTGCTTCAATCTGCATTTCCTATAATCAGGCCTAAATCTGACAACATGTACTGATTTTGTCGCTACTACTCTGAAAGTCCCAGGTGGGCCATAGCACATTCAGGAATATCCACAGCTCAATAAAGCAGCAAGCAGCAATTCTGGGGGGCAAGAAAGAACAGAATAAATTGCACACACATACAGCGTGAAGCTGTCTACTAAGTTGGCATTTTGTATCATAAAAGAGGAAACTTTGGGGACAAGCCCGCTGGCTGTTTGTGCTTCTGCTGAAGAGTCTGTAGCGAATGAGAAAGGATAATGACAGTCTTGAAAGAAGTACATAAATTCACTCGCTACTATAAAAACTGATAGGCCTATCAGGTTCCATCCACTGTGAGTCAACAGCTGTAAATAATGGATGCATGCTCAAACGGCAACACTATTCATTGCAATGTAATGCTCGCTTCTGGCTTTGAACCTGTGATTCTGAGATTCTGATGCTCTACTTTTCAAACCTTAGACCATAACAAAGTAAATGTCCTACTTTGGTAGTTAGGGCACATTGTAAACTAGATAAATGTCAAATATGGCCATCATTCCGTCAGATGTCACAGACGGTGGGTTCCTCATATAAGAATGTTAGTTAGACCTTTTGTAACTTTTTGTCTACTTTAAAAGCTACATGTCACGGGGTTTTATAAGGGCACACAAAAGAGCCTCAGATTTAGACAAACTTTACTTCACTATTTAAAACTGAAAATATTTTTGGAACTCATATGGTAGAGCTTGCACCATTTAAGGCTGAGTCCTCTTTGTGATTCCGAACCTGGCCCTCTGATGCATGAACCCCCTCTCTCTCCCCTACATTCCCTGTCTAGCTTTAGAGGTCTCTGTCCATTAAAGGCAAAACTGCCTTCTAAATAAAGTCTAAAAATAAAATCTAAATTCTAAATAAAAAAGTAAAAATGGTGGCCATATGCATTGGCCGATATCGACCAAGTTCATTTAATACTTCTTGAACTAAAGTGTTCAAAACCAGCCACATTTCCGAGACTGAAAAAGGAAGTGTGCATGTCAAAGTAAAGCACGGGTAGTGATAGAGAGATGTCTGTATTGGCTGAACCTGCATTTCTTGGACTACCTTCCATCATATTTGATTGAATAATATGTCATCTGCTATAAAGTAGAAAGACACCTGTTGCTCTGAGAGTGTAAAAGTAGAAAAAGCATATGGCGGAAACATGGACACATTTTTTGCGTCATTTATCAAACACCCAAAATCAGGACGGGATTATATTATCCAACAGGAGAGGCACAGGACCTTTAGTGGCAGTCCAACCGGCACCATGTAATCGTAAATATTGTCTCAGCTGCACTTTTAGTCGTTTAGATTTGTGTGTGTGTGTGTGTGTGTGTTTTTTTAGAGATTGGAGACCGGGCTACAGCACTATCCTCGACGCCTTGTGATTGAACTGATTCTATGAAGTTTTCATGTCATCTCTAAATTTGAATTTTGAAACCACAGTACTTTTAATGGTCTTAAGTAATTAACATTGCTTTATGCTGTCTGATAAACAAGTGCATGATTTATTCAAAAAATCAGAAAGGCCAGAGTTTAAAACCTCAAACTGACAAATGTTACAATTTTTCCATTCTTACTCATTTCCTTCTCTTTATTTGTGTAATATTCTTAATGTCTCTGCTGACGCGATGCAAGCTAAACCCTTCAGGTCTGATCCGTAACCTCTCTCCGCCTGACTGACGTGAATCTGACACCTGAAGACGTTGGACAGCCAATGAAAATGCGTACATTCTTTAAATCTTGGTGTCCCCTACAGGGCGTTGCTTCAGGAGTTGCGCTTCATGCGGAGACATCGACCCCAACAGCAGGAAACACCTCCCCCCAGAAGGATTCGAAGAGCGTCATCCTGCAAAACACCAGGATCACTACGGGGAACACCAACACTGTGGATATCAGCTTTGTGCCAAAAACAGTAGGGCTCATCACCATGCACTGGAGGTTGCCTAAATGTACTTTAGCATCTGCTTGCTATTAGTTTCTGCTTCAGCATGCCATTGAGTTTTGCTGCTGTACTGTATGCAGAAAGTCTGGCCTTCCAATTTCTGCATCGTATTGTTGTACAAGATCAAAACTATTGTCAAAAAGTATTGCATCCAAGATAAACATGAACCACAGACACACTTGAATTGAGCGCTGTCGTAACTGTAATTGCACAACCATCACATTCAGAGGAGCGTTGATTAGCATACTACGCACGGTAAACTCAGCTCGAGCAGTCTGCCTTCTCAACAAACAACTCTAGCAAACTTCTCCTGTATTCCCACTACTGCACATCAGTTTCGCACTGTACCCACCTTCATCAATAATTAAAGTTCTCTTTCACAGCGATCTGTGTGTCTGTTTCAGGTTTGGGGGAAGCCGCCAACCACCAGCCAGCTAATGTCAAAGATGGAGAGACGGAAGGAGCTCTTATCTCTTGAGGTGGACTTGGACGACTTCATGATGCCTTTCAGCCAAAACGTTCAGAGGAAAACGCTGGGGCTGTCCAAAACCACAGACTAGGCCCGGAGGAGGTTAGGCAGAGAGAGACACTCAGACACTTTAGATCATAGTCTGTAACCCGAGCTGGCTGGCCACCTGTCACAATGATGCACACTGGATTTGTTTTGAATCTATTTTTCTATAACAGAAAATGTAATTAACAGTTGGACATCATGTTACTAAACCTTTATTTTTGTATTTTGTTAATGTAGTTTGTTTATAATGTCGCGTCTCCATCTGCTCTCACTGTACGGAATTAATGCCAAAATAGCCCCCTTGCGATGGTGACGTCGTTTGGAGCCATAGCTGCGCGGTAGAGATCGGCTGGTGGAGCCACCGTAGCCACTTCTGCTAACAAAAACACACACTTAACTTACTGAAAAAAACAGCAAAGATCCCGCACGCCGGCGTGTTTAACAGCAGAACAGCTTCTTGTGTTGGTCTGAGGTTAACATTCACAGGTATGTAAACTTCAGTGACTGTAGTGATTGTTTTAGTTACGTCTCCTCTCGCCGTTCGTCCTCTACTCTGCTAATCAGGAACAGATCAGCTGCAGGAGCCGTATTTGTCAACAGAGCTGTCAATCATCCTTTTTAGCATCAAATAACTAATTAAAAATAAACTTGTCAGAAAAATGAACACTTGGACGTAAATCAGCATGATAAGAACTAACTATAATGACAGAAACCATGTTTGAGAAAAATGTATTGGGCGTGTATTTTGATTTTATAGTTTGACTCATGTCCCATCTGTTAACATGGAGGAGGCGGGCTTTATGACCTATACTGCAGCCAGTCAGCAGGGGGCGCTCAACATGTTTTGGCTTCACTTTTAGGGAGCTGTCATGTCATCCATCTTTTTATACAGTCAATGTTCAATATCAAAATCATTAGTAGGTAGTACATGTCAGTTGTGCATGTATAGTTTTTCTGCAGCAATGTAGTATGGGTAGAGTCTGTCTTAATAAACAAATGACAGTCATGCAAGTACGTAAAAACTAAATACAGATCATTCTCAGGTACAAACTATTGAGTACTGTATATCTACTATGCACAGCAACAGGGGCTGTTGGTGTCTCTTGGCAACTGTTCACATAAGAAAAAAATGTAACGTATCTCTTACGCCGAACATGTTCTGAATATAAAGAACTGCACATAAATAAAGAGTCAGTGGCTGCTGTACTTACTCTGCTTATGGTCTGATTCAAACCCCCCAAAAACTGGTGTCTAAAATCATGCGGTCCTCGAAGTGAATCGCATAGCTACACAGTTTTCAAGTTAAAAGTTAACAATTCTCACTTTCATAAATTAGTCACTCACTGTATACTCAGACTGCTGAGGCCTCATATCGTCTGCAAATAATCTTTGAAATGTTTCATTGCACACAGCCCCCGTCGCTTACACTGGCACTCAGTGGACACAAAGTGGTTGCAGCAAGGAAAACATGTCATCTATAACATATATCATAACATTACACTTGCTTAGTGCAACTCATTCAAGTAATCCAAGCAGTTTACAGACCAATAGATCGATATCCTATTATAGTATCCAAAGAAGATGTGCTCTACTGTGCAGGGGCAGAAACTGTAGTGTAAGTACAGACTGCAGTCATAAAGTTGGTTGAAATCCTCCCCTGACTCTGCAGTGATTCGAGCTGCAGCGAGAGACGAGGAGAGTCTGTTAGAAGTGTCAGGAGGAAGCTGCTGAGGAGAGGGAAAGACAGAGGCTGCCCTCTCATAGTGTTTCTTTCTCTCTTTCCTTTGTTCCATGCATCCTCTCATTTGTCTATTTTATCTTCCCTCTTTGCTGCTTTCTCTGTTTTCTTCTTCCTTCCTTTCTGTCAGCACTGCTTCATATGCCTCCTCCCTCCCCCCCTCTTTCTGTTATTTATATCTTTGTTTTGGTCTTTCCTTCTTCCCTGGATCCACTCTTTCGTTCATTCATTCTTTGTGTAGTCACAAAAAAAGCACACTTCATTAATTAGAAAGGACGAGACATTCGTTTGATCGCTCACTTCCTTTCTTTCTCCTTACAGACAAACAAACAACCACACTTGTTCATTCATTAGAGAGGAGAAGACATTTGACTGGTGGCTCCCTTTATGTTTACCAGCTTTCTTTCTCTGGAACATTCTTTAGATGTGCACCATGACAAACACTTGTAATCATCAAATAACAAACTTTCTGTTTATGCAGCCGGAGATACATTCAGTTCAGTTGTAACTACCCCCCCCCCTTTGACTATTCTTGTGTTTCATTTCACAACTGGTGGTCCTTCATGTCGCTAAGACTGACGGCTGAACATCAAGCTGCTGGCACAAAATAACTGCTCCGTGCAGTTCCACGTTGTGACCAGCGTGTGGCGCTGTTTGGCAAACTTAGCAATGCAGGGGTTTGGTTGTTTATTGCTGTGTGATGGGAGAACAGAAAAACTTGGAGGGAGCACTCGAGTTTCCTCGCACAGAAAGACTTCAAAATGGCAGCCATGTGTTTACTGTTCTCATGTTAGACACTCAGGCGGCTTTGAAACAGGAATCTGCATCTCACATACAACATTAATGAGGATGTCGTTTTAAGAAAGCACCTCTCTCCTCCGTGCATTAGTTTTGCCTTGATTAACATATTACATAAACGGCCTCAGGGCAGCTGGCTGACGGTTTTTGGGTCATATTTTAGTTGACGTTCGTATCAGGAATCATCTGGGAAAAGAGACATTTTCTGTGTTAAATGTTACATTAATGCACTCTCCCCTCATCACCACCAACATCACCAGATAAAATTAGATTGCAGTGTCCTCAAGGTCCATGGGGACGCAGTTATATAATCAAATATAGAGGCGGGGGGGGGAGGGTACAGGCTTTGAGGTTAGTTTTACAGGGCCGGGATTGTTTTAATATTTATGGTCATAATACTATTGATGACAAGGATGTGAAGACAGAGGCAATGGATGAGAAAGAGGCAGAGGAGGAGAGAGGGATAAAAGCAGAGGGAGACACGTGCATATGCAATGAACACACAGAAAGAGAAATGGAGAGAGTAAGAAACATCCATGTGAGCCCGGCAGAGCCATTCATAACGAGGCGAGAGACACGAGGGGAAGGAGAGGACTGACAGCGAGGGACGGGAAGGCGAGAGGACATGAAGATGGGAGAGGAGAGGGGGTGGGGTGCAGAAAGAGCAGCAGAGGGTGACTCAGAGGATGGGGAGGGAGCACGGCGGAGGGATGAGATGGGAGCGGAGGAGTGGGCGGGAGGAGAAGATGAGGGCTTTTCTAGCACAATAAGTGGCACACAGGTTAGAGGGAGTAAACAAGGCTGCTGGCTGTGACTGCTGGCCATGACGCAGTGTGTCTGACAGGGCGTGGGCTCCAGCTTATATGGTCTTGCAGTATGCATGCTTGTGTGCGTGCGTGGTTTGAGGTATTCCTGTTGTGCAAGCGTGTGTCTAATTAATATAAAGATGTATTTGGCTTTTTTATGTGTAGGAATGCTCATTAATTAGTTATGTGGCGTACACAGAGAGTAGTTTGCCTTTGCGAATACATAATTATTATGTCTCTTGTAGTGGTCTGTGTGTGTAGGTGGGTGTGGGTGTGTTTGTATTGTACCCATGTGTATGTGGGCCTTGTAGTTTTTGTTTGTTTCATAACTCTGCTCTGCATCATCAAGGAAAACGTTGCAGAATGTGTCTGTGTGTGTAGGACTGCATGTGTGTTGTGCTAAAATGTACTAACTGTTATGTTTTGTTTTTTTTAAACTTTGAAACCTTTTTTCTCGTCTCGTCTTGTCTCCTCTCCTCTCTTCTTGTCTCCTCTCCTCCCCTCTCCTCCCCCTCTCTGCTGAGTATCAGTCTGAGCTCGGATCAGTGTGCGTTGCTGCCAGCAGCACTGCAGTCTCCCAGCTCTGGTCCTGCACCGCTTACTCAGCACTCAGCTCTCCAACCCTTCACTTCCCAAAACAACCCACTGGGACACACACACACACACACACACACTGAGTTTATTATGACTGTTTACCACTTAAAGTATGTTATTATTTAAATCTAATAAAGCATTACTTATGTTAAATATGCATGCGCACTGATGTGCTCAAACATGCAGATAATCCAATAATTACACACACAGACATTACATACACATGCATGCACACACAGTGATGCACGGGCAGTACTGTGTGTTTCAATACACTCCCTGGCTGCTTTAATAGGTACACATAAGAACGATTCGCAGGGGACTAGTAATAACCGGGGACCTCATGTGGTTTAGATCTTACCCCACCTTGTCTGCGTGTCATGTGGTGTTGCACAGGATAAGTGAGGTACACAAATTAACTGACATTATCTCCTGGATATGACGCCAAGGCTGCAACATTTATACTTTTGAGCCTGCTGAGGAATCCACAAAGGTTCCTCTTAACAGGCCGCACGCATGTCAGCCAACAAGTCATTTGGAGATTTCACTCCTCCGATGGAGTCGAGCCTGTTGTCTCAGAGAAGCCGCGTGCTGTAAAGATGAGCCTCCTGAATTGGAAACAAAAATACTGTTTAACAGTTTATTTTAAATTGGCTGCACTGCCTCCGTAAGTCTTGATTCTTAAGGGAAAGGCAGAAGCCGTGGAGACAACTGATACTTTACGGGACTATTATTATAACAGGACACCTGTGTGTGGGCAAATGTGGAAGGTATTTTTAAATGATGCGAATACAAGATTTTGCACTTATCCTTTGCACATAGGGCTTCATACAATCGAATGTTATCCAGTGCAACAGCTCTGCAACATATTCTACCTTTACAAAGCATATAATGGCCAGTCTTCCTTAAAACTTGAGGTGTTTTTTTAATGTATGTTATTTAGCTCATAGCTAGTGGCTGTCTTAGTGAACGGTATTAAACTGAAATGTGTTTGTCGTTTTCTCTCTCCCCCCTCATTTTTATAAGAGGGATGGATAAAACGTTAAAAACACCAGACTATAAAATACAGTCCATTTCAAGGCCTCTGAAATGCACAACCTTAATATGAGCCTCTCATTCAGCATTAATCAAAGCTGACGTTAATATCTGTGTAAAAGTAGAATCTATGGCTGAGCTGTTTAGTTGGAGTTCTATTTTACAGGTGAAACTTCAAATGGTCACTGAGAGAAGTTACTGATTAATTCTCAGGCAATCGATTAATCAAAGCAATGGTTTCAACAAGGGATGTTAATAATAAACCGACAATATAATGTTGACCTATTGATACTATCGGTTAAACAGCTGTTGCATATCTCTGTGTTCCTGGGGCATCTGTACCATTCGAGCAGGTCTCACAGTCAACAGACTGACACAACAGCATGTCAACATGTTGCTATTTCTGCATCAAGACCAGTAAAACTGTCTCCTACATAATGACTGGTGTAGGTCTGGCCTTTTTATTGGAAGCCTGTTTTTAACGTATTGGCTGTTTTTAAATCTGCAGACGCATCGTCGTCAGGATCAGGCAGGATCTTATGTTTATTAAAGTTCTGTGTGCTGACCATCAAAGAAAAGTCGGCTTTAAATGTTTCTTCCCTCATTAGTGCTGCTGGATCACACGGCTGTATTCTCCATGCATGCGTATTTAGACACTGGACAGTGTATTACAGTTTTTCTTGATTGCTTTGACCTGCTTAAAGAAACTGGGATCCACTCGGTTTTCATCATCACTGTCTCAGCAGAGCACAAGACACCTCTTGCAAATGTGTTAACCCTTTCTCATTGGATTGACACATTTTCCCTTTTGCAGAGCAGTAAACACGGATGTCATTCAAGCAGTCCAAACTCTATAGTTTTAGCGATGCTAACCAAACAGAAACCATCTGTTCCTAACTATTAGAAACTACCTACATCATTATGAAATCAGTGAAGCACCTGTTTGACACTCCTTCACACAAATCTTCAATTAGCAATCAGTCTGCAGGCCTTACAAGGTGCAGCGTCTGTGTTGTTCTTTGTCAACATGGATGGAAGTGGTCTAAGGCAGACGAGAGTGAGTATCAATAGTGGCTATTTCTTTACTCTACAGTAATAGATTTTTATACTTTACTGTAATAGATTTTATTTTTATTGTCTTAATTTCTTAATAGATTTTATTTTGGTTTACATGTATTTTGTGTAATATTTACAGTGTTTCAGTTTTCAGCCACAGTTTGAAAAAAAGAATCAATACAACTTGCATCAAAGCATTTCTGATTCTGGATCCAATTCTTTGCAAGAAGGCAAATTTGACAACAAATGGCACTGGCATGACAGCTACGTACAGTAATAGGCTACAATGCCAAGCAATGGTGCACTGATTTGCACTGAGTGCTGTATTTTGTATTTTGCTGTCCACTGTGTAATGGTTGATGGGAAGAGCTCATACACTTGTTTGCAAGTTGTGTTGTTTGAAGGCAAAATTTGCTTTTGTTGCATATTTTAAATGTGTTGGCACGGTTAGAGCCTTCTGCAAACACAAATGTGTCATTTCGACCGCGAGTGCCGCTGTTTCGGCCTGTGTGGTAACTGTTTTGAATATGTGGAGTTTGAGTCGACTGCTGCATCAAAGCAATCAAGAAAAACTGTAATATCTGTGGGCACGATTTTTGGTACCACATGTAGTTATGTTAGAGGATCATAATGAATTTACCTCGTAGTTGCACGTGTATGATAGTGTGCGTGCTTCTGCATGTAATAGAGAGAGCGCGCATGATGGAGAACTTGTTGTCGGACTCGGGCTGTTTTTAACAAAATTATATTTAACGGTTATCGGCCAGAAAAATTATCTAAATTCGCATCCCTAGCTTCAACTCTAACGTGGAGAGCCGTGACAAACAAATAGTTCACATACATAGTTGTGAAGATAAATCCTGACACAGTATGATTTAGTAAGGTGTCAGGCTTTCTATTTTAATACAGCACAACTTCAAACACTTCAAAAGTTAGATGACATAATATTTTCACAGTTTCAGGTTCAAAGTAAATCCATTTCCTGTAATTTCATGCTAAGATGGATTCAGTGCTCGTGGTGTCTCTGTTTCCCAAAAGAGTCAATAACTGTAAACACAGTATCAGGGCTATGGAAATGCTGTGTCTAGTGAAACAATGGTAGTGTTGTGCAGATCCTGGTTTACCATCCATTATAGATGAGGGAGTCATGTTTCACACCAGCCTGCGTGTGTGTGTGTGTGTGTGTGTGTGTGTGTGTGTGTGTGTGTGTGTGTGTGTGTGTGTGTGTGTGTGTGTGTGTGTGTGTGTGTGTGTGTGTGTAAGCATTTTTGTGGCTTCTCTGGATGTTTGGTACCTGTGCAGGTTTACTGAGTGAGCAGATGCATTTCTGTGTGTGCGTGTTTGCGTGTTGCAGTGATTCATCACTCATTAGGGCAGCCGTGGCGGTTCCATAGATCTCTTTAGCTTTCAAGCTATAGATTCAAATTTGCTGCAGGCCTGGGACTTTTATTATGAGGATATTGATTTGAATTTCATAGTGAGACCAATAACGCTGGGTGGTAAGCAGAGGACTGTGTCTTGGCTCAGATAAACAGACCAGTTCCTGGGAAAGACACCAAAAACCAATGCAATAAATATCTCACATGATAGACTACAACTGCAGCACTTTACTGACCATACTTAGTTCGTAAAACTGGGATTTTAAAAGGTGTTAATTGCTAAAGATGAGAAAACATGTAGCTCCCTGTTCCTTTAACAGTTATTTAAGAAATACCCAGAAGCAGAGCGGGAGTAACTCACAGCATTGATGAGCTGTGATTCAATCAGATTACAGGCTCAGAATCGTGAACATACTGAAGATATTGTTGTAATGTATTATGCTGCTTTGTTGGGCTTTTCTTTGCCTATCTTTTTTTTAATTATAGGAACTCAAGTTTCCTCTGCCCCCAAAAACAGCTCATTAGTGTTGCTGGCAGTGATCATGAAGACCAGAGAGGCGCCACTTGGCTGAAATCACAGCAGCCTCGTTTAACTTTGGTTTGAAGTTTATCATTTTGTAATAATCTTAGTCTGCATAATCTTTGTGCAGCATCAGTGCATCAACACACATTTGGACGTGATTGTGTTATCATCCAATTTTATAATTTATCACAAAGATGTCAAACTAAATAGTCTAAATAGTGAGGAATTGTAAGTGAGTCATGTACCTTATACACCGATCAGCCATAACATTATGACCACCTGCCTAATATTGTGTAGGTCCCCCTTTTTGCAGCCAAAACAGCCCTGACCCGTCGAGGCATGGACTCCACTAGACCTCTGAAGATGTGCTGAGGTATCTGGCATTAAGACGTTAGCAGCACATCCTTTAAGTCCTGTAAGCTGCGAGGTGGGGCCTCCATGGATCGGACTTGTCTGTCCAGGACATCCCACAGACGCTCGATTGGATTGAGATCTGGGGAATTTGGAGGCCAAGTCAACCCCTTGAATTAGTTTTCTCTTGTCTTGTTCCTCAAACCATTCCTGAACCAACTTTGCAGTGTGGCAGGGCGCATTATCCTGCTAAAAGAGGCCACTGCCATTAGGTTAGGTTCATTGATAATTACATTACATGTTGAATTTTACTATTCAAGGAAACATAATTTGCAATAGGACAAGATATTTAAGTTACATTTCAGTTGCTTCAGCCAAATCAACTAACTAATCTGAAACGTCATAATTTCTCTCGTCTGTCCAAGTCTATCATAACTGAAACATATTAATGACACAAATCCAAATATTTTATCAATGATATAAATATTTTTATCTTAAAGATATAATCTCAAAGATTTCAATTCTGTGCTCTTTGGTGGCACCTTATGGTGATAAACTGCAATTGTGGGAGCACACTTGGCTCCGGTTGTAACTCCTGATTTTCCTCGCTGACGGTCGCTTTCTTTTTCAGACTGTTTGCTTCATCTGAGCGTCGAGTTTGTTTATTTTTCTTTTGATTTTCACTTATTTTTGAAGTTGTATCTGAAGTCATCGATCTTTTCTTTGTTTGTTCAGCCATAGTAGATTACTGTTTACTCACAACACCTACAGAGACCGGAAAAGCAGCCGCTTAGCTCCGCCTACCCTCTCTGGCAGACCAACCACTGCTGGCTGATGGAAAACGCGTCACTAACTGGGCGCATATTAGTTTCCTTCAGCTCTTTGTTCTTGCTATGCTTCTTCGCTCTCACTGCTCTCATCAGTGTGATGTCCATCTCCAGCTGCAGAAGCTCTAAAAAGCCACTGTGTGCCACCTGCACTAAATGTCCGACGAAGTTAGCATCCTGCTGGTCAATGCAGAGGATCACACAGAAGCTACAAGGAGGAAACTTTGTTGGTGGAGTTAGTTGAGACCGAGAGTGAATGTTGGACTTATTAAATGAGATGCCTACTCAAAAAGTCTACTTGGTATGCTTATAACGAATTTGCAAACATGACCAAAATGCTAACGTCTCCAGATATCTTCTATTAGTCTAGTAGATGTCCCTCCCTTGGTACTACCAACAACACAACATGTTAAAACGCTCCTACGGGCTGCAACGTGTCCCGTGTTCGAGCAAAGTTTCACCATTGTTGTTATGTCTTTGCATTTTTGCCTCTGTCTTATACTGCAGTGTCATCTGCACCCTCCCCAAACTGACTCGTTCACTCCTTTGGAAAAGAGGAGAGATGGGCTCAGTCGCGCTCCCTCTCTCTCTCTCTCTCTCTCTCTCGCTCATGCACACACACTCCCTGTTGATTAAGGCCTCCTCAGTGGCCAATCACTCAGCAGTAGTTGGATTCCACAGCAAGAAGGATATTTTAATCAAACTTCAACCAGGAAACAGCCATAAAATATGAATGTTATATAAGGAATTGTCAGCAGGGCTTTCTGATACGCATATAAATAATACAGATGAATGTTATGTAAAGGAGGGAAGCTGACGAGGAGAGGGAGCAACTTGAAAAGTGCCTGCCACTCATGCAGCGACACATGACTTGTTGCAATGTTAATTGTTCAGGATTATAATTCTAATAACTGTATTGAAATCTCTGGAGACGTTTCCGATGGACGTACTATTCTGAGAGAAAAACATGCCACTCTCTTGCATTTATCTTATCACGGGGCCTTATGAGGAGGCTCTCTCATTAGCATTATTCCCCCTGAATCTTTCTGTCTGCACTCTCTCCCAGCTGCGGTTCGCTACAGCCAGACAATCTTAAGATGCCAAGAGAAAACAATTAACTGAACACCAAACACGTCTGAATATTCATGCTCCTGATGTTATCTTGCGTGCCTGTAAAGATAGGTATACGCTGCAGGGTGGGGGGAAGAGCGCGTAAAGGTCTCTTCCCTGACAGATTGTGGAGGAGGACAAAGAGATAAAGTGTGCAGCACATTGGGAATGAGGTGGCTCAAAGGGAGGATGTGCACGGGGTTTATGGCAGGTCAAGAGAGAGGGATGGTTGTGATTGTGACACAATAAAAGATGAGGTGAGGTCAAGCTGAATTCAGAAGTGTGTGTGTGTTGGGATAAACCAGTGACGGGGTGCATTCCGAAAAATTGACTTGTCATTGCTGCATTGGGAAATATCAACCAGCAGAGAAGGGGTGTCCTGGAGGGGAGACTTGTTTTTGAAATGTAGGAGGGGTGGAAGGAGGGGGAGGTGTCAGTGTGTTGTGGTTGCAGTGGAGCTTTCAGAGTGGACGCAGAGAGAGAGGGGAAAAAAGGGGTGTTTTCCCAAAGCCGGGCAGCCACTGCAGTGCCTGAAAGTGAGGAGGGGTTTTTTTTTTTGCCAGAGATTTGTTATGCTGCTGCCGCTGCTGCTGCACTGAATCGATGAGGAGAGAGGGGAGGAGGAGGGTCAGCTTGGTCGGGGGTTGGTTCACTGCAGTGGTGGCTTTTTTGTCCTCCCCCTCTTGCTTTAAATTGATGGCCCCCATCTCTCTCGCTTTCCTGCTGTCATTCTCACTAGAGTCTCATCCGTGTGTCTTTGCATGACTCTGTCTCTTTCTGTCCGTATCCCCTTTTCCCTCCAGGCGGCAGTCTGCTTTCTGATACCTGGTGCCCCGCTGTCCACAACTATTCTGGGAAGCTCTGGTGAAGTACTCTCCAGGTTTTGCTGTGCCCAGGCATTGTGCAGTTAGCAGGGACCTACACTTTGCCGTATTAGCTGCATCAGCTTCTGCCAAATAGTAACTTTGCAGCACTGCATAAAACTTCTGCATGAGGTTGTCTTTAATGGGGTATGGTATTGTGTGAGGTCAGAATGAATGTTTGCTCCCAGTACCCATACCCTTACAATAATAAAAAATCAGTGTAAACATGACTATAGTGTGGTTTATAACAAAAGCCACGATCTTCCCTTCAGCATTTCCAAGTTGTTTTCATGCCAACAAAACCTGGTCTAAAGTCTAAAGTCTATGGCGCAGTCTGTCTCTGCTATTTAGAGGGCGCATTATGGACATACCTCATGGAGTTTACAACACAAGTCTGTGCTTGTCACTCACACGGGGACGCTCAGCAGCACCTTGACTCATAAGGTAAAGCAGTGTTTTTGCAGATACAGTGAAGTAACGTGGGACAGAGCACTGTGAGGGCAAGCTTTTGTTTCCCTCGTCTCCTTAAATCATGATACTTTGATGATGCTTTCGGTTTGTTACCGATCTGGTGACGCCGGGAGACGGGGACAAGCTCGCCGCTGCCTTCACACACACCTGCTTCACCTCAGGGAGATTCCTGCTCGAGCCGCGCACGGGCCAAAATGCCACACCAAGCTCTCCATCTCGTGCTCTCATTCTGATGCACGCTCTCTCTGATACACACAGAAACAGACACACACTCACACACACGGATCGAAGAGATAAATGTATTACAATCCTCAGACATAACTACCTGTGGCACCGACAATTGTGCCCACAGATATTAATACACTGTCCAGTGTCCATTATGCACGGACAGAATACAGCAATATGATCCAGCAGCAGCAATAAGTGAATAAACATTTACAGCCGACCTGTCTTTGATGTTCAGCACACAGAACTTTAATAAGCATAAGATCCTGTCCATCTGGAGATTTAAATTATTAATGCTGTGCATCGTGCGTAAATGTACACAGCGTCTCTCTTTATTTTCGTTTCTGCTGGGCAGTGGGATCGCTTCACTGCTTTAACATCAACCCATGCTGCGACATGTATCGTACAGTGACCTGTGTAGGGGCACAGTGGAAAGAAACAAGTTAAATGTGCTGGTCTGAGTCCAGTTTATGTAAGAAGAATGCACTCTGATTGGTTTGATTCATGTTATGCCGAAAACACGCCGATGAATAATCCAGGTACTTAAGCTAACCTCTTTGCGCCCAGATTGTGCGCCGTGTAACTAGCAAAAGTGGGTCAGACACTGAGCGCCATGCGCTTTAGACTGTGTGTCTTCTGCCGTGTAAATAGGGCCATAAATGTTATTAAAGAGAAGTTAGCTACGGTTGCTAAGATTCAGCTTTTGCTAGTTTTACACATTAAAAAAGGGTTTTCTTTTCACACAACATGAAATGTTTACGGATCCATTTAGCTGGTTGTTTGCTTCTTGAAGCAATGCTGCCTGACACCCCGAAATACTACCTAATACCCACTGTGGCACGTGCAGCGTCTGCATGTTTCCTTTAGTCGAGCTTTTTCAACCTTGTATCAGTAACTGCGAGCGACAGGACTTGGGATCGGTCAATTGAGGCTAATGTTTCATCCTGTTAGACAGCGGCGAAATTTGCTTGACTGCTTGGCCAGGAGCAGTAACTTCCTCTTTTCTTTGAGGTTGCCAGTCGATCAACTGACACCCCGGGAAGTCACTGTGCCTGGCCGGGGAACAGTCTGTTACATAACCCCTCATATTACTGCAAAACACCTACTGCCCCTGTGGGTCGCTATTCACAGGCCTCCTCATGATGAATAATCACTGTGTTTTTGGTTTGGCTGTTTCCCTCTGCTGATTCATAAAGAAGGACACATCTGTTTGCTACTTTTGAACATTACTGGACAGCATAATGTCATTCTTTCCCCTGTGATCAACATGCTTAACATCTTTTTCTACTTTCTGTTAGTGTGTGATGTGTTCCTGATTGTGTTTGTGCTCTGCCTGACACTGTGCTTAGTGTATGGCTTATGTAAATACTGTTTTTAATTTCTGGTGAACAGAAGACTTAAGAGCTGTGGTTTGTGACCAGTACTTTATCTCTCTGTGTGTGTGTTTGTTTCAGCAGCGAGGTTTGGACTTCACAGAGAGGGAGAGAGACACAGACAGTAAATCAGAAGCAAAGAGAGAGAGAGAGGCAGGGAGAGCGAGAGCGAGGGGGAAGCTGATAAAAAGGAGCAGGAAACCAGACCAAACATGGGCACAGGTGACGCACAGAGGATACCCAGTTTCCATAGCAACAGGCAGGTGCAAGACACTGAGAGCTAATCTAGCTTTTCGATCTGCTGAGGTGAAACATTTGCATGCACATTGCAGTGTGAGGCGCACGCACGCATACGCACACACAAAAACACACACTAACACAAGAACATGAGATTCTTAGAGGAGACTACACATCGCACACACACGCACACACACGTGAAGTTAAGGGTGATAACCCTGCAGAGCACAGAGCAAGACGAAAGCAGATACACATGATACTGCATGATATTGCAGTAATAGAGAAAATGTAATTGGCCAACCAGAACCCTGACCTTACTGACCTCATACATGGGAATGCCTGACACATGAAGATACAGAGGGATAGGAGGGGGATGAAAGGGAGTTGACAAGTAGGGGATAGAAGGAGAGGGATGAGGCAGGAGAGGGAGATTAAAGGGGAAGTGGAGAAAGGGGGAAAGGAGAGTTGATCCGTACCCTGGGGGTGAAATACATGATGAAGGGGAGGAAAATGCAGAGCGGAGGAGAGCGGGTGGAGGAGGGGGCTATTGTATGGTGAGGAGGGAGCGGAAGAGAGGAACGAGGTTGAGAAGAAGGAAAAAGGTGCTGAGAAAAGTTGGAAGGATATTTACAGTTGCTGGTGCAGTAACTAAACAACAGCCATGCTAGCAGCTCCGTTACACTCTGATTATGCACAGCGGTGCTATGAGCTAAACGCTAAAGTCAGCATGCTAATATGCTAACGATGCCAAGGCAAGCACCCTGATGTTAAGCAGGTATAATGTTTACCATGTTCAGCGTCTTAGTTAAATAATTAATCTCGAAGATTTTCATGTAAATAAATGTCTGTTAAATCACTATCTGTCGCCGGATGTGGTAACACAATGATGATTGAGGCTATGGCCCACTGATGAAAGCCTTTGCATTTGCAGTATATAGTATTATTATGGACTGGGTGTCTGTGGCGACATGCGCGGAAAAAATCACAAGCAGCGCCCAGTTAGTGACGTGTTTTCGTTACCCAGCAGTGGTTGGTCAACCAGAGAGGGTAGGCGGAGCTAAGCGGCTGCTCCGGTCTCTGCAAGTGTTGCAATTAAACAGTAATCTACTATGGCTGAACAAACAAAGAAAAGATCGATGACTACAGATACAACTTCAAAAATAAGTGAAAATCCAAAAAGTGAAGAACGTGAGGAGGCACGCCTGTTCTTCAATCATCAATAATTGCCAGGATTCCCCACAGATTATCTTGCCTTGTTTTGAAATGTTTTACGATCACGTAAAGAAGCTGTTCACCGGCGACACAGGGCCGAGTCACTTGGAGAGATGTTCACTGATGGAGGCTCTGGTGCTCATCAGTAACCAGTTCAAAGACTTTTAAAAATCGGAGGTGCAAACTGAACTGTTGTTAATGGGTTGCTCATTTAACACTGATGTTATCTGACGGACCAGAACCGCGGCACAGACGGAACGCGATGGACACGGATCCTGCGGGACCGAGGGGTAACAAAGGGAGCCAATTGCGGACGTCTGGTTAAATTGGGAAGTGTGCACCTGCTATTACCATATATTGCCATTAGGTGGTTCCAAAGAGAACAAAACTGAAATTTTTGAGATTGTCCGTTTAAGTGTTTGAACTTTTATTAATCGGCTAGCATAGTAAAAAAAATACATGGCAGCACTAAAAAAAAAGTGTTCAAAGTTAAAGTTCATCCCGAGAGGGGTTTGTTCTTCTATGCCACCTCATATTGCAATCTATCTATTGGTTGATGAAACATTTTACTATAAACTACAAATGTCCACCTCATTGTGTAGTTAAAGACAAAACTCTCTAAAGTCTCAAGGATTCATCATCTGGCAGAAAAACTTTATACCAATCCATTAAAGAGATTTGGAGTGTATACATGAGAACTATGACCTGTTGGGGGAAATTGATTTAGAGTCAATAAATCCGATAGCTGTTAAGATTTTGCAATCTGGAATGAGGGCCAACTTTGCCATCCCTAAAGTGATCATTAATCCTGCTGAGAAGTGTTGCAGTCTATTTGTTGTCAGTGTCACTAAGTCAGATGAATAGAGGGGAAATCTGTGTACTGCCGTCTGCCTCAGTGTCTTTTTTTATACTACCACACGGGGTTGCTGAAGAAAGGTAATGCTACCGATAGAGGCTTCTGTGTTTACATAATTTAGCAGCACTAGATTTAGTGAAATAGCTTATTTTTTTTAATACATGATGGCATCTCTGTAAATCAAATTGGAAGGTAAGAAGGGCTGGCATTTACTGCTGCTTATTCTTCACCATTTGCAGTATTCTAATTACCACGACAAGCACAGAACTGTCTCACTGTCCCCATCTTGATACAGGGCTCATTGCATTTCCCTGCTCACTGGGCATTTCAACCCTGGTCATGCAGCCGGCAATCTCAGCTGTTCAAACATTCGCGCACACACACACAACATTTATATGCACACATATGCACATATGGGAGATTGAGAGTACGCACATTTTGAGTTCAGTCGACAGTAATGTGCCACTTCCTGTGAGCTAGCCAGGAGGGACGTTAGATTCTGGGCCAGTGCACCCTCGCAAATTCTGTTCTGCCTGTTTCCTCTTCCTCCCCTGCTCTCTCTGATGTATTTGTTGCATTACCTTATTTTACATGATGTTACACTACCTTATCTTTTGTTACTTTATGTGACACTACCCTGGGTTTGTGTGTGTTGTATTAGATTAGGATAGCTGATTACTTACATAACCTCATGTTGCATCATGTGGTGCTCTGTTTTTCTGTCCAGCTGCTTCACCCTGCTTGTTCCTGTTTTAGTCAGTTCTCGTCTGCTCTGTTGTACTCCACTCAGCTGTTTACACACAAGGTTTCCAACTTTAGCCTCTGCGCTTTTTTTGTCGATTCTAAAATAGCAAAACACCCAAGGTCTGGTGTATTGTAGAAAAGAGAAGAGACGAGAGAGAGAGGTGCAAACTGAACCAAATAGGGGACAAAGCAGCGACGGTAAATAAGGAAAAAGGACGAACAGAAGAAGGAAATAGAAAAGCAAGGGAGAGAAAAGACGAGAATAAAGAGGCCAGTGAGGTGTAGAGCTGCGGGTCGATGTGGATCGATTCTCACTTTGACAACCATCCTCACCGTCGGATGCGAGACCTTCAGTCCCACACTTATCAATGTCGCCACTCACTCCCGATCTATCAATACCTCAATTATCAGATTGAATATCACGCTCCCCAGTGGGCTGGACGAGACCGAAAGCCATTTTTCATGCACGTCTTTGCTGATGTGCACTGGTTCACAGCTCAGTGTCTCTGTAGGGACAAAACAACACAAGAGACCTGCAGGAAAACGCCATCAGTAATGAAACAAAGAATCCTGAACGTTGGGAATGCAAAGATATCGTCTGTTATAATAATGCAATAAAAAAACACCGATGAATCGTGTAAAGGAATATTTACTGTACTGCACTTATACACTTCCTTTTTTATGCTGCTTCAAATTTCAGCTCACTGTATTTCAAATTAAACTGCCAAACAGCTTATGTTGCACAGACTCCGTGGATGACTTAGAATATAGTCACTCACTGTTTTGATACCCACATTACGAACTGCTGATGCTGCATGTTTTTGTTGAATCTCTGTAATGTCTTTTTTGGCTGACCGCCGGGGTCAGCCCTACACACGGGTCTGTATGTGACTGACTGAGTGAGTGAGTGACGGTACTTTCACAGCCGTAGGACAGCAAGCTTGATGTTCTTTGCAATTAGGTGGAAAAAAACATGTGCCTAATATATCGGCATATTGGATATCGGCAAAAAATTCAATATCGTGCATCCCTAGTTTTGGTGGGTACTTTATTCTATAACAATACAACATATTTTATGGGCTAAGTAGGATTTTTCCTGCATTTTGTCGACAACACATTCAAACTGGGCCCCTCCTGCTGGGCTCTTCGTCACCAGAAGCTCACTCTCACTCTGAGAAAACGTCCACCCCGCCGAGCTAACACCGACAGCATCATGATTACCGTTGCGCTAGCATGCTAGCCGGCGGTTACCTTTGAACTAGCATGCTAACCGTCAATTACCGTTGCGCTAGCATGTTAACCGCTGGTTAGCTTTGCACGAACAACGCTTGTCCAACTCGGTTTGAGGCACCTGACTGTTCAACAGAAAGAAGGCCAACTCTGCATCGCTCTTTCGCCATGTTCGTCGTTCTGAATGGCTCCAAGTTGCTAATTTGAACCACTCTCACACTCACCTATACGCTGTGATTGGCTCAGGGATCCACAACAGCGCCCCTCCTGAAAATGTCCCGTGCAAAGCAAAACAACAGAATAGATGCAGAGGGAAGGGTCTCACAAGGGTCTGCACACACACTCACCAACACATATAGAGGCCCATAAGTGATGATTTATATTATATTATATTTGTAAAAGTCTATATTTTATTTTACTAGGAAAATCCGACTTATTATACCTTTAAAAAGTACTCAAGAATAAATACGTCAGAATCTGAATGCAGAACAGAACATCTACTAAAAGACGGCCACATGCATGTAAAAGCACTCACTGCTATTTCATACATGTCAAATCAGCCATTTGAAAAATCGGCAGCTCAATCAGATGGAACATTTCAACACGACAGCCAGATCATATGAGATAAATTGTCGTGACAAGCTCTCAGAGCCTGATGAAAGGAGCTGTAATGGTGTGTTTGGTACAATGACTAAGGACTGATATTTGAGGGAAAGGAGAGAGGGAGAGGCAGATTTTAATGCTGAGTCACAGCAAGGCTGCTGCTGCAGCACCCTCCCCCACACCGAACAACACAGCCTGGCCGACCGACTTCATCTCTCATCCTTTCCTCTTTCTCTTCACACACACACACCATCCCCTCTGTACATCTCATGGAGTGTGTTCCGTCTCTTCCTCTCCTCATCTTTAATGTTCTGTCTCGGTCGATTATCCTTTCCGGACCCTTCACACCTCTCTTTCTGCTTATAGCCTGCGCCTATTGTTTTTTTTTTTTTTTGCCGTGTCATTCTTTCGCAGCTCACCCCCATCCTCTTTGCTCCCTCCAGCCTCCCACCTTCCTTGTGAAGTTTAATTAAGAATAAAATCAGTCAGAGAGAGAGGGAGATCAGAGTGCGCGGGCTTGTCTGCTACAGGGTTGATAATGCTGCGGCTAATCTTCTCCTCCACTTGCTGTGTTTTGCTCTTTGACTGTGAGACAAATCACTGCTACAGCCCGAGCTCTCCGTCCCCAGACACCTCACACACACAACCACACACACCCATCCCTTCAAAGACTTCAAAGGCCTCGTCTGAAAAGTTAGTTATTCTCTTTAATCTCCTTTAAAAGCGAAAATGCAGCAAGTTTAATGGATGAAAAGAAAGAGAAAAGCGAAGAAAGGATGAGTCGTTAAAGATCTCCTCTCAATGACAGTGCTCCGTTTATTTGTACTCTCCTGAATACAAATCGTCTCACCATCTCAAGGCATTATATTATACTCATTTTCTAAACGTCGGTGCAAAGCTCGCCCCTGTATCGACACGCCAAAGAACTAAGAAGCTGCAGGTTTAAGACTTAAGACATCGACGTGTTCAATCTGGAGCTGCTCTGTGGAGGATCAAGTGTGACAGATAAGCAGCAGCAGTGACAGTGCTCGGCGGCTGATAACCCTTGTAGACAAAAGTTAATATTGATTTAAACTGTCGCAGTTTTAATAGAAGAGAATTTAAAGGGAGATTAACCTGAGTAAAGCTGGAGTAATATTCTCTCATAAATCTGGCACTCTGGGAGGAAGAAAAGGAACATTTGATTGTGAATATATGAATATAGTGGATGGTATATTTGTAGAGTAGAAGTGCTGAGCGAACCAATCGACAGGTCAGGAGTCAATCTGCACACCCCGTGGACATGTGCTATGTGCATTAACCGCTGCACTGCTCAGCTGCCTCACGATAGAGTCGAGTCAAAGGGCCGCGAGTCGATGAGCGTCCAGCTCGGGTCGAAATGTAGTCGATGAAGGAAGCTGCCACCGCAACACGTGACAACACAATTGTTCTCTTTTCATGCATTCACTAAACCAGCCAGTTAACTCTTACATGAGTATATATATCATACGAGTTTCTTGTATTGTTGAACTGCTGCAGTGAGTTAACTTGACTTTAACAGCTGTAAACTGTGTCCTTTGAAGAAGCAATCTCGTAACGTCACTTTTGCTCTCTTTGACAGCGTCCTGTCTTTATATGAATGCCTAATTTTTATTTATTTGTATTAATTTTTCATGCTAACATGCTAAAGGTAGATGGGGAACTGGGTCTACGCTATTAAAAGCTACCTGAGGTAACAATTTGCACTTTATTTGATACGTGAAGACTACCATAGATTTAACAACGATGATACACTAAAGTAAATTAGATCAATTCTACTTTTCTCATCAACTAATTACTTCGTAAAAATAAGTATCAAAAACTCTTGACACAGAGAGACAGACAACTTTTCACTACTTGACCTAACGAGCACGTCTTTGGACTGTGGGAGGAATGCACGGGGAGAATGGCAAACTCCACACAGAAAGGAGCACAACGTTCCGAACCGGGATTCAAACCAGGAACCTTCTAACTGTGAGGCGACAGCGCTAACCACTGCACCACCGTGCAGCCTTTTGTGAATTAAAGAAGCTCAAATAAGAACAAATTATAATCAACAACATGAGCGTGCCCGAAATGTATTTCCTAATATATAGGAAAGTCAGGCAGTGTAACCGCCAAGTGAGAGCTACACATTTACATTTCTTGTCATATACAGACACGCCGGCTACAAATCGTCTGGTGTATCTAACTCATAAATAAACACTTTCATTCATTCTATGATACACAGCAAAACAGGAATCTTAACTTCAACCCCGATGGCACACTGACACTGGCGATTAATCCAACCCTGGTCTGCAGCCAAGAACAATCGCTTACGCATGTGCGCTTTGCAGCAGAGGCCCGATATCTTTAGGTAGATTTTATTATGTTCTTTTGGGTTGCAATTGTTACTGTTGAAAATTAGGTAATGCAGGTAAACTTCACTTGTTCCAATTAATTCACTTGCTGACTTGTACTTTTCCTCACAAATCCTTTTTCACAGTGTACCTCAGTGACCTTTAAAGGCAACTGAACCTCTGTTTGAAAACCCTTCCTGCCTTAACCTGACCCTACACGGCTCCTGTGGCCTTCCTTAAAACTGAAGCACATTTATTTATTCCTGATCTGGTTAGCTACAATTCTGAAATGTTTAATTCTGCTCACTTTAGCCACACACACACACACACGCAGACACACAAATATGAGCACACCTAGGACACAATCATCACATATACCCCCCTGGCAGACATGCAATGGAGTCAGTACACACACACGCTCACAGACTCCCTCCTCTCTGTTCTTCTCCTCTGGCTCTCCTCTCTCCGAATGGATTTTTCATGCAGAGTTATCATTATCATTAATTTAGCCGACAGGTTCGCTTCAGAGCAATTGAAGACACATTTGTTACAGCGCCAAGCAGCTGGCGAAGAAGAGAGCGGGGGGGGGGGGGGGACATTCCCACGCTGCTGAGTCCACAGACGATTCGGTGTGGACGTGCTGAGAAAACATCAATCGCTCTCTTGTTCATCCCAGTAATTGATCGGAAATAGAAACCTCCAGTCGTAATGCGTGCGGTTAGACTTTAAACATATGAAGCAGAGATTCTTTAAAGGAAACAACTGTGAGGGTGAAAAACAGACACCTTACCCAATAACATTTGTCCGATAATAGTGACATGGCAATTTTCTAAATGCCAGCGTCATAGGATTGCTGCCACGCAGATCGTGGTTGAAACTGTATTTTCAGATGAGTGACAAACACAGCCGATGTGTACAAGGTCGGGCTGCCTTGTTCTTCTAAATAACAGGCAGAGAAAGTGATGATGACTGACACATTTTCCAGACTGATGTGATGTGTTTTAAGTCCATTTAGCCAACGATCCATACAAGGTCCATTCAAGAAACAAAGCTGATGACATCCTGTAAGAATCAACAAATAGCAGTGCCCCTGCAGTGTCACTCAGCCAATTCATTCCTACTCAAGACATCCTTGAAAAGAAGCCACAAATATTCACAAGGGCTAAATCATTTGTTAACACAGATGTGCACTGTAGCAAGCTGTCAAACAATAGTAAATAAGGGACTATTTCCAGTGGCGGATGAATCCACGTTTGGCTCTGTAGGAAGTTTTTCCAGCAGCAGGACGATGGTTGTAGGATCGTCTCAAAATAAACTATTGTAATAAAGAAACATGACAGCCAGTGCACAGTGTGGCTCAGTGATGTGTTATATTATAAATAGTTTATGGACAACAAAGGAGCTCTGTGGTGCACAGGAATAAGATATAACACAGGAAGTACTTGTAAGAAGGGTATTGTTTCAAGCCTTGGTAGTGAAACAGCGACTTCACAACTCACAGCAGGCCTGCAAATATCCTATATTTTAGATGTATGTCCTTCTCTGTGATGTTACAGTAACACTGATGATACAGCAGAGAACCACACAGCTGGACTCCGACAGGCCTCAAGGTCAGCACTGGAGTACACTCGTCTCATTACTCATGCTGTCTATTGACAAGTTATGTGGAGGAAGTCAGCGTCATGGTTACCATTAGCCAGATTTATCTCTAAGAAATCAGAATCAGAAATGAGCTGCTGTGCCTTTGTTTCACACACAGATCATTTTGGAATAGACACCATGAAAGCACTGTACTTAAACAGGACACCCGTACTTTATTGTGTGTTTGTGAAGCATGTTTCCATTTTCAGTTACAGTTAATCCGAACCGCCACAAGCACTGCCGCCGCCAACCAGTCAAGTTTGATTCATCACGCTGGCTGTAAACATTGCAGACGAGTCGGATTGCTTATTGGTGCCAATAGGGAAGTTCAGGTGCCCCAGTCCAACATAATCCACAAACTGTTAGGTCTGTATTGATGTATAAAATCTGATGTAATCATGCTTAAACTAATGACTATTTTTAATATGTCTGTGGCAGGCTGTGAATCATAGGTAGCACTTAATAATGATGGGACCAATAATGATCCTTAACTGATGCATGACTCATGGTTTTAATGCCGGATGTGTCACGGACTCCTGTTGCTCGCCATTATGTTGATCAATCCACTTTAACTGTATGAGAGTAGTTGGCATTAAATAGTTAATCAGATTAAATCATATTTACTTTATATATCAATTAAAATGCATCATGTAAGGTGGATATCAGTTTCATAAAAGAAAGTAGGCCTATATGTTCCGTGTTTACTGAAACATTCAACAGAATCAGAATATCAAAATGTTTAGTTGCAATCTGCAACTGACCATGAAAACACTTTTTGAAGTCTCCCCCTCTCTCTCTCTCTCTCTCCCTCTCTCTCTCTCTCTCTCTGACAGACATCTATTAATACTGCTGCTGCTGACGTCAAAAGTGTCCGCCATCTTTGACTAGAGCTGCGCTGCTTTCCCCCCATTGAAGAAGAAGTGAGGAGGAATCAGCCGACGCGCAGTGCCTTTGCAGCATCCCAGTCAAATACAGAGAGAGGCTGGTACCGGGTAGCTGTTGATATACGCAGACATTTCCTCCCATCCTGAGTGCGGGGCACCGACATCAGGCACAGGTGAGAGCTCACACTTTTCCTACCACATTTTGAGCATTTATATGCATTTTTAAAGCAGGATGGTTTTGGTGCTTTGATGCAGTAGATGTTTGTAATTCGTGAAACCTGAGCGATGGTGATGCAAACGCGCATTTTTTTGTATTTTGTATTTTTCCATCTTGTTTGGGGGGCATGGCGGGATATTTGCTGCATTGTTAGGGGGGGAAGAGAAGGGTGGTTGAGGGAAAGGATGAAGGGAAGGAGGCAGAGGAGGCAATGCGTGACCTCCCGGGCGATAAATCTCAAACGCGCAGTGGATTGCTGCGAGGAAGAATGCGCTGCGCTATAATGCGTATATTCAATGTGGGCGTTTTCAATGTTTCAGCACCGTGGACAGCGGCAGGGAGGGAAAACAGCGAGGTGTTGGAATAATGTCTCAGCAGGTCGATTTTTGTGGCCAAACAGCGCACTGTAAAAGAGGTGCGGGGCTGTGTGTGTGCATTTTGAAGGGGATTGTTTTCATTCAAATCAGTGTAGCTGATTCAGAACAACGCATCTCCCACCTCAGAGCTGATCGAGGCAGCAGGTAGATTGCTGATGTCGCAGCACGGCGGCGGATCATGAATCAGTCTGTCGCACTCATGTCAGACAGAGAACAACAAATAATAGCAACCCCGCTGATTTGAGCAGAGGAGTCAGGGTGACTGCGTTGGACGTGGTGTGATGGAGTGAATATCATGCAATAGTAAACTGCGCCATGGTGAAGTCGGTGGGAGGAGGGTAGCCGATATAAACAGGAGGGAGGGGGTGATGCATGATCAGGCTCCATGAATGCGTCGCTTCTTTTATTTATTTTTTTCTCCACGCAGCGTCTTCTCCCCACAAGCTGCCGAATGCATGCCACACCGCGTCGTGAGGAGAGGTCGAAAACATCCCCGGCGGTGTTAGCGGTGGGTGAGGGAGGAGGGTGTTATTCAGGGGAGATGTGGGGGAGAAGAGCGCCGGGGAGGTCCGCGGTGAAACCCGCACTATGACACCCAGCCCCCCTCTTCCTCCTCCTCATCTTCCTCCCCCTCAGTATCCTCCATTCAGCCCGCCGTCTCCGAGGCGACGCACATCACTGTCAATGAGCCCCGAACCCGATGACTGTCGATCACGCATGGCGCACAATGGCACGGCTGGGTGCTAAATCTGCACCTGAGCGCTCCACAGGCACAGAGTGTGTACCCGCTTGGAGTGCTGCATTCATAATGATGTTGGGTTACACATATGGTATAAAGCTCCTGCAATAGTATGGCAATTCATGATACAGACAGACTGAAAAAATAACGTCAATTTGACAGCTTGGTTGATTTCTGCAGGCGGTTCGTTGAGAAGCAATCGTCGATGTCTGGGTTTTTTCTGTGGTGAAGTGACGCACCTGTGCTGCCCGTCACGCATGGCGCGCATCGTGGCTGCTGCACGAGTAACCCGAGCCTCATGACGCAGAAATTGATGGATAATTGTTGGTTATCCGGAGGTTTTATGATGCCACAGATTAGAAATTGAGGTCGTGTTGATCTTTGGCGCACCTGACGTTATATTATATTACCACATGGGGCGGTAGGCTAGCTGACTGATGCTCAGTGACAGATGCTGTCACTTAGGGGTTGATTGAATGTTCATCACTGGAAATCATGCGGTGTGCACTGTGACACTTGGATTACTAAAGTTATCCTGCCCTCACATTCTGTTAGTGAGTTCTGTGGTGATTTGTAACGACCTTAAAATCACAGAATTTATTCCAAACAAAAATGAGTTCATTTGGAAGAGCATAGCCTACAGGCTTTGGACAATGACAGCTGTGTGGTCATGACAATGGCAGCTTATAGCCCACAGCACACAGAGAGCACAGTAAAGCCCCAAAGGATGCTCCAGTTGCCATGACCGCTATACCAATATCACTGCGGCTTGCACTGTTTGGACTGCAGAGAGGGAGAGAGACAGAAGCAGGGAGAGGGTGGTGGTGGTGGTGGTGGGAGGGGGTGTCAGGCCTATACAGTGCGAGGGGCTGCTCTCTGGATAAATGGTGACTCACAACACCATCACCATGTACTGATTGTTTCTCAGAAACACCCCGGCCGTTGTTCGTTTCACATGGGTGCTTTTTTTTTCTACGCCTGCATGTGTGGCACTGTTCTGTAATGGAGCTTTAGCATGTGTGATCGATGCTGCTGGTGGATACGGAGCCGGCCGGCTGGCTGGCTGCGCATTGCGTGTTTTTGGTGCAGGTACAGGCCTGATTTTTTAATCCCCCCATGGCAGCTCCTTTTCTCCTCCGAGTTTCTGTCTTGTGCTTTCAGTGATATTCAGCCATAGTTATGCAAGAAGTCAGAGAAATGCAGAGAAGAATTTCTTGCAGGGATTCTGTGGTTTGAAAGGTCCCTAACAGGCCCGAAGTAACCTCACCTCAAGTCTACACATGCATAAGCAACACACATTAACCTCATACTACAGCCACATTCTGCAAACCCTCTGCGACGAGATTTACAGACACTTTCACCGTCTTTTAATGACCTACATCCAGCCGTAGACGGATCGTTAGATTTTCTTTTAAAGAGAAGCACGAGGCGATATTTAAAGTGCCCTTGAGCCAAGAACCACACACCGCTGCCTCGCTCCGTCGTTTGAAAAGTACTGTGGATTGGGAGTGCAAAGTTAAAGTCGACTGCGGTAATGTCTCGCTGTCACAGTGGAGCTCAGGTTTTAGCTGCATGACAAACAAAATCATCCTCTTGGATTCAGCCGAGCTTGTTCCGCTGCTGTCGCATTAGCAACTCGGAGATGTCCCCACAACACCCTGTGGAGGCCGAGCACGCCGCTCTCTCTCTCTTTATTTTCTGAGTAATTACAGCAATTCATAGTCCGGAGCCAAAGAGACATATCATCTGTCTCAGATGGGATTGTTTCTACCTCTTGGATACATCATTTTTTATTTCTGTCACCATGTGCTGAAACATTGTGGAGTCTTTGTGTCTGAGTTTTGACAGGTGGTTGGCATCACACAAGTGTTTCCCACCGTCTCCCACGTGGAGACAGAGGTGGAAAAAAAGATGGTCCTCCGTCGCAGATATTTAAAGTTAGCTTCTATGTTTGTATTTTTAAATTTATTTAATTTACTGCTGAGGTTTAAATAAGAATACAGAGAATAAAGTGCCTCGTTTAACACTTTGGCAAATACGTTTACTGTGAAGCCTAATTTTGTGTATGTTAAATATTTAGCAACAGCCAGTAGCTTAGCTTAGCATAAGGAAACAACAAGCCGATGTACTGTTTAGCCCTTTAACACAACAGTACGTCATATTTACACTTCAGTTTCACAAGTCAGAATGTGTTAGTTGAGAGGTTTAGAGGTCCCAGCTGAGGCCCTATCCACGCCATGTCTTCAAGCTCAGCTATAGTAGCTTCATGTTTACCATATGGACTTGAGAGTGGTTTAAATCTAACTAACTAAAGTGCAAAAAAAAGTGAGAAGTTATTTGAGAAAGTAAGTCAGAAGTGTTTCCGTGATACACGACATAAAAGCTCAGTGTGAGAGAAAACAGCGAGTCAGGGTGAAAGGCACCGTTTGAGCTTTTCTTTGTGTCCAGTCAGCCCTCGTGGGACATCCTCTCACTTTCTCAGAGACTCTCGTGCATGTGAACAAAAACAGAGAAACAAAATGGCTGCTCCCGAGGCCTCAGAGCCGTGGCGATGCATAGAGAGAGATCGCAGTGGTGCAGAAGTTTCATAACCACGTTATGAAAGCTGTTTCCTTTGTTGCTTTTAGTAGTTTTTATGAGCAAGAGGCTCTGTCATTTTGTAATGCAACTCTTTTCAAACGCCTTTTAAAGTTGTCTCTTGTTTTGGATAGAACTGTGTCACTGCATTTTGTAGTTCAGTTAAATGTTATTAATGGGGATGGCTGCAGAAACACGGAGTCCTTTCAGTGCTTCTTCTAAATTTAGTTGTATTTATCTCACCTCAGTTCTCTCACAGACGGGATATGACAGGTATTATCCCCCGAGTGGTGCTCTCCCTTCTGAGTCTTTTCTGGAAGTGAGAATGAAAAAAAGTTTTTTTTTACCTTTTAAAGTCGTGTTTAGGAGACAGTTATCTGTGAGGCCGAGCCACCGCGCTGTCAGGCGTCGTTATCGCTCCGCCATCTGTCCTCTCTCCCGCTTTCACAGGGTTAGATTATTATTCTTTGATTAATGAAAGGAATTTAGAGAGGAAAGTGATTAGAGAGAGGAGAGGGAGCGCGGTGGAGAGGGAGAGAACGGACAAATGGAGGATATTAATATGAGCGAGGGAAGGAATACTGCCAAAGTGAATAATTACCAGGATGAATTATCTGAGGAAATACCCTGGATACTCTTCATGAGAGAAGATTTGCCGCTATAAGAAAGATACATTTAATGAGTAAACTCCAGGTTATACCTTCATTCATTCATTCTATTAAAACAGTCTCATGTTTTACAACAGAAAATTGATATTCTGGAGCACAGCCACCTGCATTAGTGCGTGCTATGATGCAGAAGCCTCACATTGATCTGTAGCTTCTAACATATCACTTTCACCACAGCATTAGCCCTTTCTTTAGCGGCCTCCTATTGTAAACGATCCATATACGACCGCGGCTTTCACTTCCAGAACAAAAGCATGCGCAGACTTCTTTTCCCCGCGCAAGTGAAGCATAAAGTCACCAATTAATCTGCTCGGGTCAACATGAATACGCCCTCCGCCCTCTAGATTACACGGCATTGTGTGCTCAGGTGCAGGGACAATACGGCTGCATCAGTGCTCTGCAAACACCACCATGTGTGGAGTGTGGTGAGGCTTTCATTCAGCGATTAGCGGAGTGTTAGGTGGTGTTTTTTGGCGATATTGTTGCTGTCGGTCTTCCTGTTGGGTTAGGTAATTTATGATGCTGCAGTGCAGCTGACCAAGGTTGTTGGTGCAGGGAAGCCTCTGCGATGCTTTTATTTAAACCTGGACAGCTCGGTATGTGGAGGAAAGAGTTCATGTAGTGGGCGACCGGTTGATTCAGGTGCATGGTGGTGTGCACCTGACTTTGTAAGAATGGTAAATGGACTGTACTTATAAAGCGCTTTTCTAGTCTGTGCGACAACTCAAAGCTGCTTTTACACTACATATCACATTCACCCATTCACACACTGATGGCAGAGGCTGCTACGTTAAGTGCCCAACTGTCAATCAGATATCACATTCATACAGCAATTTGGGGTTCTTGCCCAAGGACACTTCGACATGTAGCCTGAGGGAGCTGGGGATCGAACCTCCAACCTTCCGATTGAAAGACGACCCACTCTACCACTGAGCCAGCAGCTGCCCAGAATGTGTTTAGCTTCCTCGTCACTGCACAGATAACAAACACGTCCTATTTTGTGTTTTATTGTACTTTTTTTGAGGTTTTGTTGTCCCACTGGTTCGAAGTTACCCACAATAAACTGACATTAATGTCTGCCAGATGTGTAGACAATGTCTTAAATTGCATTAAGGACAATAAAGATTGATTCTTTTGGATTGACCTCCACACTGGAGGTCAAACAGTGCAGCAGGGCATTTGCTGTAAGCATTCCAGTGTGACTGTATTCGCTTAATTTAAGTCTTTTTTTGTAAGAAAAAATGACACAGGAATTTCTGCCAAATCTTCTATCAAAGTAAACTGAATTTCTTTAATTTTTTGGATCATCACTTTGGATTATTTTCTGACTTGTAATAGAACAAATGATCGACTAGTAATTTACATTTTTGAGAGCCGTACTGATCTGAACTTGATCTGAACTCCAAACATTCTTCTGCAGCTCAGGTGAAGAGGCAGAGAAGGTGAAATAATATCTATTTCTGAGTGTATTCTGTCAGAAGGTATAGCCTCATCCTCAGGGTGCACCTCATTGCTTTTTAATGCCTTTCTGCTTTGGCTTCAAAGGACCACGACTCAGTGCCATTAAATGTGTATGGTTGGCTATGAAATAAACCGTTTTGGAATTCTTTGGGAGAGTCTTTTCCCCAACTGTACAAATATGCTCCGTGCCAACAGGCAGGAGGGTTGACTAAAGTAATCATTAGTTCATAACAGTGAGAAGCTGCGGCGCTGCTGCATCACTAAAACATCTGGATTTTTCTCTTCCCACTCCGTTGTTGGTTTGTTGGGATTCCATCAGATATATAAAAAAAAAAGACATCTGCTGAATTTCTCACCCGGAGAGCCTTCGCATCTCTCCACCCTGACGTTTATTGCGTCGTAAAAAATAGAGAGGTTGTGCTTCTAATTCAAAACAGGCTGCGGAGGCCTGCACAGAGATTGCCTGCTTGATTGTTGGTCGTATGTTTCTCTGCATCGGCCTCCCCTCTGAGCCCCCACCTCATCCGAAACAACCCATTTTCACGCCTTTCAGCTTTACTGCCAGCATCAGTCCACGAGCGCCCCTCCCTGCCATGTTTTGCTTGTCAGATGTCGTATCTCCACGGCCCCCTGGCAGTCAAAACGTCACCTTTAATAGCCACATGCTATTAATATGGCTCTGGGGGCTCCTTCGGGTGGGCCGATGCTGCAGCCGTGCAGGACCCCTTTCACTACGGACACCACAGAGGAGACGGTGAACACGTGGCTGAAGGGCGTTGGTGATGGACATATTTAGTGTGCTTTGCTGAACATGTTGAATTTATCCTTATTTTGCCACTTTTTTTCACCCTCATGCATTTCTGCGTTTCTCATCTGCCTACAGCAGCTTTAAATAAACACCACTGAGATGTTCTCCTCTTGTCTCTCCATCTATTGTCCCTTTTGCTGTGCTCTGCATTTGTTACCAAGGAGCTGGAAGCAGGCTGATAAGGAGTCGTGCAGCTAGGGAAAGGGTGGGTGAGGGGGCGGTCGGCCTTATATCACCAGGCTTGCCCTTGTCTTCACCCTCAGTCTATCTGGTCGCTTTTAGCAGATGCAGCAGCTATGCCACCTTCAAGAGACATTAATTAGAATGATGACAAGAGCTGTGCCCGACTCAGAGATTTGTCAGATGAATTTGGATCAGGCTGTTTAATACAAAGATTCGACTATGATCCTTCTTCCAGTTCAGCTCCACCCAAACTGAATCTGCTCCATACAGCCTGCCACGTTAAAGCAGAATACGAGTACACGTTGGGACTTCTGGGGACCACCAATGATTGCAACTGTCCACTTTCAGCCCCAATGATAAAACTGCTCTAACTGTAGCTGCTGCATGATAATGGATGGCCTGTACTGTGGTTTTCACATTATCATACGCACAGTTCATAATGCGGCTATCCCTCAAGCTGTGCAGAGTGAGTGGTCGCTTTGGAATATGATTATGAGAGTGTGTGTGTGTGTGTGTGTGACTGGAATACCAAGTGAGCAGCCTCCCATTAATGACGCGTTCTGTCATTGGTCCCTGACACTTGCAGAAAGCTTCTCACACTCACTTTCCATCAGCCTGACCTGTTACTAAAACCACAACGTAAACTACCGACACTCATGTCATTCTCGCTTTACCTTAACCTTGTGAATAGCTTAGCAGACTGCCTTGGACACGGACAGGATACGTCTTGTGTAATTAACCTACAGCATACAGTATGTTCAATGTGATACCTTGTAGGCTGCTTTGAGGAGGTTATATGTTTGTATTTCTCTCCATGTAGAACACAGTGTTTGGGGTCCTGACCTACCCAGTGGTTGTAGCGGTCAACACACAGAAGGAGATTCATCTCTGCATGGCTTTATATCCTGAAGCTGTCTCCTAGCTTCATTCGAATTCCCGCCAGGCTTCACAAACTGCTCTGGTCTATCTTCCCATTTAGATATACACAACTTCATAAATAATGAATGATGTTTCAGGCGACTGTTCTCACTCTGTTTGCATGCCAAAGGCAGGCTCGCAGCAAGGACTTATGGTTTCATGTGCATGAGCAATAACAATCAGTCAACTCAAGTAAGATTTTAGGTTTTACTTATTTGTTTTTAAGATTTTGGCCTTTTGCCTTTATTTAAGTTGCAATCTCGAAGATTTCAGTTTCGTTTTCTTTGGCTGCACCAATAGCGATCAACGCTAATTGTGGGAGCACTCTTCCCAGATATCCAGACAGTGTCGCATGTGTGACGTCCACGGTTGGCTCCGGTTGTAACTCTTGATTTTCCTCGCTGACGGTCGCTTTCCTTTTTAGTTTGCCTTCATCTGAGCGTCTAATTTGTTTCTTTTTCTTTGGATTTTCACTTATTTTTGAAGTTGTATCTGTAGTCATCGATCTTTTCTTTGTTTGTTCAGCCATAGTAGATTACTGTTTACTTGCAACACTTGCAGAGACCGGAAAAGCAGCCGCTTAGCTCCGCCTACCCTCTCTGGCAGACCAACCACTGCTGGCTGATGGAAAACGCGTCACTGCTTTCATCAGTGGGCCATAGGCTGAATCACCAATGTGTTACCTCATTCAGCGATAGTTAGTGGCTTAAAAGACATTTATTTGAATGACAATCTTGGCGATTATGACTTTAATAGTTCAGCTGCAGATAGAAAGCAGGATGCACCAAAGGGCAAAGGTCGGATTTGACTGGTGTGTTATTTTACATGGCTGCTAGTCTTTACTGTAGGATGGGTTTTCTTGTATTTCCAACACATTGTTCCTTTTAGGAATGAATGTTACTACATTAATAACTAATCTCTTCAATGTTTTCTCAATTATTTATTCTCTTTCATAAATGTGGCCAAGTAGGACACAGTGCTTTAAGCTTAACAACCATGTTCACTGTGCCATTAGGAGCTATTAGCATGGTACAGCTTTAGTATGTTAGCATGCTAACATTTGCTAACATTTGACTGGAATCCCTACAGCTATTTTCTTTTCAGTATGACAGTAACAATGATTTAAAATTCTTCAAGACTAGTTTTTTTGTTGATGGAGTTGACCTCTGTTTAACCTTCCTTAACTCTGGATTTGAATGACAAAAGACCCCTTCAGCTTTTCTCAGGGCACAGTTGAGAAAAATGTCCTGTAAGTCCTTCAGTATCTCTGTAAGGAGCTTTTAAAGTGTTATCCTCTGTCTGCGTCAGGTTTCCCGCTCTGTTATGATCCTCCACCTTCTGCTCTTTAGCCATGCGTTCCCGAGATGTGGATGGTCACAGTGGGGCCGGATGAATAAGTGATGGTGTCTTGGACTTCTCAGGTCAATAATGCATGGCATTCTTTGTAGAGCGGGCCACTGGGATGTCGCTGCAGCACTTATTGCAAGCTCCTCTGAGGAGAGAGCGCTGCAGCTGTAGTGACACTTTGGCTTGTTGTGTAATGTTTCATCACTGTTGATATTATTCCGGCTCCCACTGGTTCCATGAAGGGTAGTGTCGTCAAATCGTCATGGTAATAATGTGTTAAAACTTCCAAGCAAGACGGCTCTGCCCCTGTCTCTGCAGGCTTCTGTAAGGAGCAATAACGGCCCTACAGAAGAAGAGCAGCAGTAACAGAGATATATTTAAACAAGAGCAATTCACATCAGTGTCTCACCTAAGAGAGTGCCATGTGGAGCTATATGGTTGGTAACGACCAGGCCAGAACCTTTTAATCCAGTTGTTGTAGTTTGGATGCTGTGTTCATTTGTGTCTGCATCAGTGCGTATCATATCGTCTTGGGTTTTTCCCGTAACACCAGAAAATGAGAAGCTATTCCTGAAAGCTCGATAGATATTTTTGAACCCTGTGACTAACTGTGTCACTCACACTCCACTGTTCACTGATGTCTCGCGATCATTTAATATGTTTTGAAACATACGTCAGACATTCCAGCCCCGCATTTCCACTGAAGAAAGGCAAAGAAAGATGCAGGGACAGACGTGGAGTGTCTGAAACTGGAAAGGATACAAAATGGCAGCCAACAAGCACAAACTTAGAGGCAGAGAAGAGACACACACACACGCACACACACACACACACATGCAAGCCCATTTGCATAAAACAGCAAACAAAGATCTATTGTCTTCCTTGCCCCCGGCCACATGACTGCTTTTCAGTGTCTCACCTTCATGGTCATTGTCTGTAACATATTGATAAGTCTGTCTCACAGCCTTAAGAAGAAGTTTTTAAAAGTTTTTGTAAGTATTCAGGTAAAAAAAAATAGGCCATAAAACTGACTATATTTCCAAGTATATAGCACAGTACAAGTAATACAAGGAGTCACGATTTTGTTAGAATTTTGCCAATATTAAGTCAGTTGTAAAAAACATTTTTAACTGAGAGGACATGACTAGTAATTATTTGGGACAGTAACATGTCCTAATTCTTTAGTCTAATTCTCTTAATTGGTCTGTTCAACCTTGAATCATGTGTTATTATAAATAATGAGAAATCTCCTTCACCAACACTGAAACAGGAGTCCCACAGGGTTATGTTCTTGGTCCTCTTCTTTTTATTTATACAAAAAACTTAACACAATAATGGGTAGATTGCAGTACGTTATTTATGTATGAAGATGACACCGTCATATATGTATAAGGAATAAGTTTGAGACGTTGTCTTACACTCAAGTGAAGAAAACTGTGTAAGTTTACAATTCTTCTAGTGGTCGGTCCTCAATAGAAGCTAAAGGTTGCAAAAGCAAACTTAGATACATTTAGAGTTATTAGACACTGCCTACCACTTTATGCTATATTATTATGTTATTTAGTAATGTAATGTAATGTAATGCAAACAGTCTCTGAATATAGTTTAGTCATGTAGTCGTGGATGATCTCCTGCCTTTAGTATGTTTATTTTTATCCTGTATTTTTTTCTTTATTACTGTCTCTTTAGTTTTTGTACTCTGTGTTATGTATTTGTTGTTGCTATATACATATACAAACATTAAATATATAAATATAATATACTAATCTGTAAAGTAAATTTTGTAGGTAAAACGGTAAAGATGGTGCAGTCCAGTCTTTTTTATTTACCAAGTAAAAATTAGGGAGGCAGATAGAGACGTAAAAAAAGAAAGACGCAGGGAGAAATGAAGGACAGAGGAGGGATATTAAAGAAGAGAGGAGGGGTAGAAATGAGAATGTGTGGGGGTGGTTGCTGGGGGCTGGCAATCTTCTCCAGGTGGAACAAGATTGGACAGGGTATGAAATATGCCGTCCTCCGGGGAGCAATGTGGTGGGAATGGAAATAAGCAAATCTTCATACCTTTGGTTATTGTTCCCATGGTGATTACACTGTAATGTCACTGTGGAAGTAGTAAACACGTGACGAATGGTTGGATAGATGGAGCGCTAGAAAGAGGAATATCTTATTAAACATTCATGGCGTTATTTCTCGGCTCATACAGTACATAGATGCAGATATTAAGGTGTGTTTTTTGTTCGTCTATTTTCCCACACGCTGTTGATAAATGTGAAGCCTTGCTCTAAAATCACCTTGTCACCAATGAGAGCTGTCAAGCCAGTCATATATCACACTTTACAGCATCTGTTCTTGTGTCGTAAATTAAATCATGCTGCTTATCAGCAGACCTCATGTTGCCACAGCCTCCGTCCAACATGGATGTTATAAAGTGTGTGTAAATGCCTGTGTATACAGTGCTTAGATTTGTGTGGTGCACCACGCCACGGCTTAGCTGCTGTCAGTTTAATAACTGCGAGGTAAATTTTTGTCCTTTTAGCGCTCTGTTCCTGTTCTTTATTGCTTTTCTGACTTTGGGTCAAAAGGTCGCTTTGGTTGCCGTCCCTGCCATAAATGTCAGTGTCAGTACTGTCAGTGTAACACATTACAGAAAGGTTATACAAACACAAGAGCAAAGGAAGTGTACGTGTGTGTCAACACATAGTGGCAGACGCACAAAGACAGATTTGTTAAATAAGGAGATAGATACGGTCCTTACTTCCTTTTCCACGTGCTGCATTGTTACAGAAAGAGAAACTTGTGATTTACTTGTTATTAACATCATGATGCAGATTTGTAAGAAGTAAAAATTCAAGCTTTGTCAGGTCTGTCCTCAAGAGGAGAAGAAAACTCTTAAAATGCTCGTTTGTTGAACGGAGGTCGGATTGATCTGATGCATTCGAGGAAGTCGGGAAATCCGAACACTGAACGGCTTTCGTGACACAGCGTCAAGGGAATTCATCTCAAGTTAAATTTTAGATCTAGAACAGATTGTTAGCTGTTAGCATGCAGATGTCTGTTTATAAACATTAAAAAGAAGCTAAATCGTCGTCAGATCACGCTGATGGGAGCCGGGATGTCATTACGGCGGATTACGTTCCGCCTGCTTTTGCTCTCCTCACTGACTGTTTTTCCTGCGTACGCCGCAGCCTGCTGATACGTGATTGGTCAATATTACTCAGACTACAAGCGTAGGTCAAATGGAAACCAGAACACTTGCCTTCACAGATATCCACTTTATTTAACTCCTTTTAAGTGGTCTCTATCTGCTTTGTTATGGCAAGTTTCTCAGTGTCTAAAAATCTGCATCGTCACTCATATTTCTGCATAGAACCGGAGATAAACAACATGTATATATATTATATATTATATATTGGGTATACAAGGTAAAGAATGATTTCCAGATGAGTTGCCAATACAGCAAGTTGCTTATAAGCTAAATGTGTAAATTATTTTTACCCTTAAATGGTAAATGTTTAGCGTTTAGTTTTGTCTTCAGACCACTCACAGCCCTTCACAGTGCATGTCACATTCACCCTTTCACACACACATTCACACACAGATGGGAGAGGCTGCTATGCAAAGTGCCAATCTGACCACCGGGATTTAACTAACCACATTCACGCACAGTCACACGCTGATGGCTATGCCTTAAAGGAGCAAATTGGGGTTCAGTGTCTCGCCCAAGGACATTTCGACATGTCGGCTGCAGCAGCCGGGGATCAAACTGCCAACCTTCCCATTGAAAGACGACCGACTCCACCGCTGAGCCGCAGCCGCCCCGCCGTTTAAAGTGTCAAAGAATCTGACCCCAAACCACGCACACTAATTAATGCGCTGATTATAAAGCATGATATTACAAAATGGTAATATGCTTGAGCAGTATTTGGCGTTAATTCTTGAGAAAACCTATGATGAGCTTGTTCCAGTTTTGATGCAGGCATTGCTGAAGCCTGCTAAAATGCGAAGCCGTAATTGAGACATAAAGTAAAAGGTCAGGGCGGCCTGTTAAAACTTAATTGCCTGAATTTGGTTACATAAGCGGCCAGGCCGGCGATGATGCCCTCTCCTCCTTCAGAGAGTCGCTCTGAAGATCCAACACGATTCAGACGTTAAGCCGCACAGTCCGGAGGTTTATGTAACCCAACATGGCCGCTGCTGTTGTGAAATGATGCAGGACAGCGAGAAGAAAGGAGAGAGGGAGAGGAGTCAGAGCAGGGAGAGATGCTGTCTTAATATCAGTTTCTGATTCAACATTTTATCAGCAAATGATTGAAATAATCCAAACGTATGTCAGCGTTTAGATCACCTTCAGTTATATAAACAGACCTCTGAGTAAATGCTGCCATGAAAGGAGCCTGAAAACAACGCAGGACTGAATCATTACGATGCAGCTGTTGATCTGAGGTTGTATAAATGACTGAATCAATCTACAGAGATGAATGGAGAACAATCTAGATACCGCCCAGGGAGGCTTTAATGATTCAGACCGTGACGTGCTGTTATATCGCTGTGGCGGTGAAAGAAATGGCTTCATATATTCTTGTATGTGCAGCAAGTGTGTGGCCAGCAGATGTTGTTGTGGAACGTCTCCTGACACACGAGTGGGCGAAGCAAACACACGGGGGTACAGCAGGACCTCCCAGGCAGATTATCAAGCAGACCGCGTGCTCAGTCAGCGGGATGAGACACGTCCAGGTGGGCGAAGCCGCCTGTCCGAGATGATAGAGGGACTCTCGCTCCTTATTGGTCTTTCCTTTAGTTTAAAGATGCACACTGTTTATGTTGAAGTTACAATTGAGCATCGATGAAAACTGTTGTATGTTTGCCTGATGATTGTGCTTCTGTGAATTAAGTAACGGCACATTCGGTTCAGGATGAAGGGGTACAATGTTTTTGGCCGCTTGTGGGCAGCAGAGAAAAGCCACATCATGCATATGATAACCTTACAAACCTGTTCAGGTAGTGTGCATGTATAAAAGTGTTGTCAATGAAAACAGCTGCCTGCTGTTGCAGGAAGCTACGTTGATGGAAGCTTTGAGAATGAATCAAACGGTTGTGGCCGGGAAACCAGAACAAAGAGCTGAAAGAGAGCAAGATGCTCTGCAGAGATGAGGGGAAATGAAAACTTCTCTGTGTCACTATGGGAAACACCTTCCACATACATGTAGTAGTGATTCAATATGACTATGAAATATTTGACTTCTGCTTTAAACTTGAGGGACTTTTGAACCTTGTGAAATGCATCTAAAGGTGGAGTAGATTTCTGTCCACAATCAAGGTGTCTATACTGATGTGCCACCAGCTCCTAAGAAAAATATCCGAGTCAACATACACCCAGCTTGTCTGGACTATGTTTAAAGTTGTAATCTCGAAGATCTCAGTTTTGTTCTCTTTGGTGCCACCTATGGTGATTAACGGTAATTGCAGGAGCACACTTGTAACTCTTGATTTTCCTCGCTGACGGTCGCTTTCCTTTTTAGACCGCTTGCCTTCATCTGAGCGTCGAGTTTGTTTCTTTTTCTTTGGATTTTCACTTATTGTTGAAGTTGTATCTGAAGTCATCCATCTTTTCTTTGATTGTTCAGCCGTAGTAGATTACTGTTTACTCGCAACACTTGCAGAGAGCAGAAAAGCAGCCGCTTAGCTCCGCCTACCCTCTCTGGCAGACCAACCACTGCTGGCTGATGGAACACATTACACCCAGTCTGTAATACTGCAAATGCAAAGGCTTTCATCAGTGGGCCATAGGCTCAATCACCATCGTGTTACCTCATGCGGCGATAGATAGTGACTCAACAGACATTTATTTACATGAAAATCTTCCAGATTATCACTTTAAGATCTGTGACAAAACAAGGGTCAAAAAGAAGGTCAAACCTTTAGTACAGCTGCAGTTGGGTCTGTGCTACGTGTCATATTTCTGTCTTCTGTATTTGGTGTTTTTTTTATCAGAAATATCACTTCAGACATCTTCTTTATTAACACACGTCTCTTTTGTTTCCCTGATGTGCATGAAAAACGTGTCGCTCCCTATTTCAACCCTCTAGCCAGTGAGTCATCCTTCTTCTCCCTGGGCAGTGAAGGCCATCATTGTGAGGGGATTACCGTGGGAGGGAATTACATTTGATTCTTAAGGGGTTTAAATAATTTGAATGCTAATTTGTAAGCATTTCTCGTAGCGATATCCACTGATGATCTCTAACTCATCTGACACATGACAAGATGTTTCGTGATCAGCTTTGGAGTTAGCTCCCGGTAATCCTACATCTGGAGATGCCAAACTGTTTGGCTCGTGATACCACCAGCCTCCTCACGACCTGCAGAGGGGAGGCAGGGATCAAAGCTACACGACTAACAGGCTGTTTATGTCTCTCTGTGGCTAATCCTCCCAAAATCCCAGTCAACCCTGTCTGAGACTGGCATTCCTGTGCAAACATCAGTCGCCCCGCTCTCTTTCCATTGATTCCTCAGAACACTGCTGCTGCGGCGGTGGCTCCTTAATCCTCCATTATACAGCCTGTGACAGTAAACAGAGACTTTGGAGACACAAGCTGCCGGTTGGCTACCTCTGCGTTTTATTGTAGACAATTTTAAATAAGATTCATTTTGCCATGCTCTTTCTTTGTCTCATTAGTATTCGTATTTTAACGTTATTCCCCTTTGACGATTAGCTGCTGTTAGCCAAACCAGAAGCCAGTTGGTAGGGAGGAGTCTTTCACCTTGCTCAAGGGCATGTGGACAGGACGCACGCCGGATGATGGATGTATTTAAACTGAGGAATTACAGGATGAAATGATGTTGAATCAGTGTTTGTCTTAAATAAGACAATAGGAAAGCTCTTCTTCCAGTCCTTAAAATCTTCAGCTGCCCATGTGAGCCCGTAAACATCGCCTCTCACTGCCACTCATGCTTTTTTATAGTGCTCCATTTTTCTGCTTCCAACTGTTCGGAGTATTCTCATTGCTCAGTGGGGTGCAGAGAGGAGACTGTATGATGTTTGTGTTTACAGGTGCCTTACATTGAATGCTTACCGACTTTATTAGAAAACCGTGTTTTAATTGTGTTGTCTTTCCACAGTGGCGTCATCTCTTTGAACTGCAGCATCCAATACTAAGTCCTTTCCCCCTGTTTGTTCTGTCTCCTTTCCAGCCCTCCCCGAATTCCCACTAGGATCTTCTCTTCCCTGTTGGAGGCCTTCTCCACCCCCCACATCTAGCAGCCATGGCAGATGATGCGGACATGCGCAATGAGCTGTCAGACATGCAGCAACGCGCCGACCAGCTGGCCGATGAGGTGAGAACAACGCGCTCGCTGCAGACACATTACGGCATGCACGCATTTATGCAAACTTAGACGGACTCGACTGCATACAAATGAGCCGCACGTATATTGACAAACATTTTGCAAGAACTTGCAGCTTAGAGTTAATATCATATCTGCATATAACAGCAAATCTTGTCATTCTGCACACATTCTACTTATGTGCAGGGTGTTAAACCATAACAGACCATATCACAATAGATAAACAGTTCAGTCCTTGAATGCATAATACATACAGCACTATGCTTATCGCTGCCTCGGGCTGTGGCTGTATCCACATGCTGCATTTAAGTCTGTGTGTGCGCAGGTGATAGTTTACACATGCATCTTACTTTACATAACATTACATGATAGCATTCTGAGTGTGTGTGTGTGTGTTTTTGTGTGAGCACACTCATGAGCGTTACATTTACAGAATTGATTGCGACAGTGTGTCTGTGCTCATGTGTTGGAATTCGTCCGTGAGCGCGTGTGTCGAGGGTGTGTGCGTTTGTCATTAGCAGTCAGGATGAGAGAGAGACAGAGAGGGTCTCCGCCATGGCCCAGAGCAGATGAACCCACGCCCCTCCAGCTTCACATATGACTCACGCTGGCACAGCTGAGCAGAATATTAAACACACGCTCTCTCACACACACATGCATGAACATAGGGCATGGACAAAATGGCGGCATCGGACAGTTTTGCCTTTGTTGCATTGACCTACGAAATCTCTCAGATCCACAGAGAGGACAGCTCGTATATTTGCCTTTTCAGATTGAAGACATGAGGACTGGTTTTGTAAGAGTGCAGGCGCATCCTCGTTCATCAGATGAACAGGGAAAAGATGACAATCAGGAAAAAGTACAGATGAAAGCATGAGGATTGGTAGGAAAGGAGGAGGAAGAGAACTGGCAACATCAAAGATGGCGGCTCAAATCGAGGCTCGTGCCCCACTCGATTCTTTACCCAACCCCCCTTCTCCGCTCCGCTGGGCTCACAGTGAGCACAGCTAGGCGAAGCTGTGTCATTGTAAGAAGAACAAGATATCACAGAGCGCCCCGTCCCTGCCGAGCGGTTATAGCTACCAAGCTGTGCTGTGCAGCCGCACGCTTCTCAGAGAGGCAATTGGAACATGCAGCTACGTATATGTCAATACACAGGCTATTAATAGACATCCAACAGTCTTGATGGAAGGGGAAGAGACGGGCGGATCAAAGCGGGCTTTCTTTACAAGAGTCAAGTTGTGTTTTTACGCAGAGCTGATGTGCTCTTGAGAAAATCACTGGTGAGTTCCTAAAGCTCAAACATGGGGGAAGCATTTGGCTTTGATATCAGACTCAAAATTCCGTCCTAAGACGAGGCATATGCGTTATTGTGAGTGCAGACAGGTTCATGTAGAGGTCATGTCAATAAACATGAGATATTGATCCTTTTTTTGACCATTTGATTGTTCGAATTGACTCCACATTGTTGTGATACACGCTCGCTCATGCACAATTCAGTGATCATAACTATAAGACCGCTGACAACCTCACGACTACACTCGATTTATTCGTTCTCCGTTTAAACATTCTGATGTCAAACTGTACGTTTATTACCCGTTTACGACGGGCTGAAGCTGTTTCAATCTGTCACTGTATTTCAAACTAACTGTGTCTTTTATTCCTCCGCAGTCTCTGGAGAGCACTCGTCGTATGCTGCAGCTGGTGGAAGAGGTGAGGACCAAAAAAAAAAAGCATTAACTAGAAATTACTGCTGAGTATTTACTGCACTGAGTCTGGGGCGGGAACGGGGAATACACTGGAATGGAAATACTGCACCCTACTTTTTATTTGGATCCCCTGCAGCTTCCACAGAGTGGTGGCGTTTAGATTGGATATTACAGCCATGAGGCCGTTTAATTCTGGTACTGTGGGACTTTCATTCAATTTTTAGAGACCCAATGTTCACATATATTTGGTACTTTTATTCTTATTATCACACAAAGAGCAACATGCTGAGAGCAACATGCTGATAGCAACGCATTACAATTGAGAGGAGAGCAGATTAAAGTCACCAGAAGAAGACAGTAAATAGTCTCACAGCAGCAGAGCTGAATGTCCGCTGGTACAGCAAAGGACAGGAAGACGACAAAGTATTAAATCATGGAAGTCAACTTGTGTCCATGATAGAAAATCTTATTTATAAGACCTTTTGTTCTCTTGAGGCACGGCTGAACAAAACAAAACATTAATAAGCATCATTATTTAGCATCTCACATTGTTATGGGGACCATGACCAGGCAGTGACCGACTTGACTAATGCTCTTCCCCTCAGAAGAGCACCTCTTTGCTAACATTTAACACACTCGCAACAGTTCCACGTCTTAGGAAGTCTTGTTTTTGCAAAGCCTTACAAAGCCGGAGCCAGGAGACGGTTAGCTATCGGGGAATCAGCTAGTCTGTCCGGTATCCACCCTGCAGCAAGTTTCAAAGCTCAGTAATTAATACTTAATATCTCTTTTGTTTTATCTGTGCAAACTATCTAACAATCGTATTCTATTTTCTACATAAGAACAGGATTAGCAAATGACTTGCTGACCGACAGGTAGACAAACGATCCAGGGGTCAGGTGCTGGTCGCCTTATTGATCTCTGAACCTGCTGAAGCCAAAGATTTAGCTTTAACATACAGATTATCACTGCGCTGTGCTTCAATACATTCTTGTCAGGCAGGGCTGATTAAATATAATCTTTATTTAACTTGAGTCAAATTAGGTAAGACAACAATGTTACATCAGAACTAAATACACTGCAAAAATACATAATACAAAACAGGGCAGCAGTGTTAAGTCATGTGTTCGATGGTTAAAACTACTGAAGCTAACAGTGACCATTGTTTTACTTTAGAATGAACCATGGATGAATGAACCATGGTGTTATTGGCATACTATAAGGAGACAGAGGAACACAGAGAGACACACCAGAAGCAGACGGTATAAAGGGAATAAAAAGGAAGATTCAGGGAGAGAAAATGCGTGGACAGCCGGGGGAGGTGGCGTCTGACGAGCTCTCCGTGCAGATCTCAAGGTCACATTGATCATCTGTCGACACGTCTCCCCACAGAGCCCCGCCCAACTATCGCACTGCAGGCGGCAGATTAGCAAAGTGCTTGAGATATTTAGATGACACACGGGCAGGAAACAAGAGACTGGCACGCCTTACTTTGTAGATCAGTGTGGTTTCTGACAGCATGTAACTTTATAATGTATGGAAATGTAAACGTTTGAGGGGGGATGGTTTGGAAGATTGCCATGGCAGCAAAAGCAAAACAGAGAGAATTTCCGTCGTGCTCCTCCAAAGCTTTTACCTTTGAGAAAGTTTGAATTGAAGCACTTCTAAGTGAGTGATTACATCCAACTCTACTGTGCGTAGAGATAAAAAGTGTTATCTTAGTGGAAACAGTGTTGAAAAAGGGACTGTGGCTTGGTTTAGCTGCAACAAACATGTAGGACAGACTGTAGAATAACAGTGGCCTCAGAGGTCAGGACTATTATCTTTTATTATTATATTAAAATAGAAATACAGGGCATTTAAGATATTTTGCACATTCTGACAGAAACCTGTAACTATAATATAATATTTAGTATCTAACTCTAATCTTAAATCCTTAATGTGATGTACATAAAGTCTTAAATACGCAGCCATCCTTCCAAACATGTATAAAACCCCTCATCTGATTTGAATAAGGGATCAGCATTGATCCATCCCCGCTCCTGTATCGCCTCATGTTTGATTATTCCCTGGAGTTTCCCCAAGAGACACATTTCCGCCACTTTGGGATTTCTCTCGCACCGAGGCTCTCCGAGTTACGGAATAATTTATACACCACCGTCTCCTCATTGCTCCCTTCTCGCCTCTCAGCCATCAATGTGCTTTCCTCATAAACTGCTGAGAAAGCAGTGGGGGGGGGATGGTGTGTGTAACGGTGTGTGCATTCATGTGTGTTTGTACACTGTCACACCATAATCTTATTTGTGCCTATCAGGCTTCACCAGGTGCCACATCTTAGCGTGGCGGTGCCACATTTCTAAGACGCAGAGAGGAAGAAGAGAGTGTCGCTTTCCTCTGCTTCCTCACACTCTTTGTACCAGCATCAGAACCTGCAGCCAACAAGCCCTATCAATGACTAATAGCCTTACTGTTGCTCTCATGCAGGCTCAGCTGCTCAGACGGTTCACAGTCAGAACGGGATTCAAATGAAAATGTGAAACACCAATGGAACTACAGTCTGACTTAGAGGTTACAAGTGATACCACCGCACGGTCCAACGGTCCAACAGCTGCTGAGTGTTAGACCGAGGCGCTGTGGGGACCCTGGGTTATTAATCGTGTCATTTGTAAATTGAAATCCAATAGCATCCTTCGCAGTCAGCGATATTATTGTTAATCTCCCGGGGGCTATTTCCTGCTTAAGGTGAAATAAGCAAATGACCGTTGCCCCTCCTGATCAATAGCAGCCAACGTGCTGATGTTGGGGGAGCATGGGTTACTTCAGGAGAACAGGAGCATGAACGCAATGATTCCTGGGTAACTGTCACATCAGTGTCCATGTTACAAACATGTAATTCTCCACCTTCACTATTATTTAAGTCGTGTTCTATTTTCCACTTTGGATATTCGACAGAATATTTCAACATATTGGAAACATAAGCTGAAATAAGCTTTCTTGCAGAGAGTAAGCTAGCAAGGCTAATGTAGCTAGCTTAGACTTTTATCGTCCTTTTGCTTTAAAATAAGATAAGATATAAGATATATTATGTTTGAGTGAGAGAGCAGTTAAACATTAATAGTTCTCCTGGTTTCTGGTAAAGGTCAACAAGCGAAAGGTGAAGGGGGAAATCGCTGACGCCGGCTTGTATTTTTCAGTATCCGCATATTCCCTAAACTGTTTTAGCCTCATTCCTGACCTCTATTTCGTTTCATGTCCTCCCCCTCCCTCCCTCCCTCCCTCCCTCCCTCTCTACCTGGCTCTCTTCGGGGAATAGAGCAAAGATGCCGGCATCAGGACTTTGGTTATGCTGGACGAGCAGGGAGGTAAGTCTGGAAGAAGGGAGAGGCTGAAGTTATTCACATTAAGCTACGCTGGTTAAATGATTCTGTAATTGTTAAAAGTAATGAATCCTTCTAGTTGCACCACAAAGGACTTTATTATTTATAGACATAAATGTTGGTAATAAATATATGGTATGAATGGATGAACTGTTTCATATGCAGTTGTTTGTTTTCATTTAAAATCGTTTCTACTTTCTCCTTTTTTCCCCTGATTTTATTGAGTTTCCTCGTTTGGGTTTTGATTTAACGCATGCTTTATCGGACTGGTCAAAAGTGCCGGTTTAACTTTGGGGAAATTTCCTTTCTTTCAGCTTTCTTTAACCTTTGTTTCCTTTGGCTAACATTCTTTGTGTTTGCCTAACTGCTTTTGATTTGCCAGAAGCTTTCTTTTCATTTCCATTAGCTAACAAGGGCAGCGAAAGGAAACCTTGAAAGTGCCAAAATATTTAATGCCAACCACTGCAGTGCCAAAAACCTACAGCTCAACATCAGGATAAATCACGTGTTATCCAGAATCCAGCTGGGTTACAGTGTTTGTCCTGGTGCAGCTGATGGCAGAGCCGCTGTTCTCTGATCTACCTGTGCTATAATCTTCTTTAGAATCTTCCTGACCTTGAACATATGTTACAATCCACCAAATGAGCTCAAACACAAAATTTCAATCAAGTTCATCACCACCTTTATTAATACACCCTATTATAGGGCTCTGGGCAAATGGTACTTCCTAAATGATTACAAGTTTGCCATCCTGTCTTTCCTGTGAATAATACTGGGAGCCTAAATGCCCAACCAGGTCAGAGAACAGCCAAACAGGCCCTGCCTTCGTGCTAACTGTCCAGGTGTGTCAAAACACGAGAGGACGATAAGAAAAACGATCGATTTAGCTGGTAGTGACAACATTTTATCACTTCTCTATCAACCCATTTACTGATTTGTACAACCCCTGGTTGGATGCAGTTTGTTAATGACCAATCCACGATCAATAACATGCTCATATTGTTAGGGTGAAATTACCCTTTTCTTCACTTCTTTCTGGGGGGGAGGAGGGGGGACTCAGTCCCTCAGCTCTCCCATTGGCTGGAAGGCATGGAAATCAATCCACCAATCCTGTGAGAGAGCTTTAATTGCAGCAGTGTGATTGTTCACTCGGGGGGGATGAAAGCTCCATCCCTCTTCTGACCATCCATTTATCCGCTCATCCCTAGCGTCCAAAGAGCCACTCCACACCGCAGGATCACCACTCCCAAATCCAATTTTCATGGCTGACTTGACACACGGGCGGCTGTATGACCTTTGACCCCGCTTCATTGATTCTGTGCAGGCAGAAGAGCCTGTAGTTGATCCTGGAGTGAGTTATTAAAAGGGTGTAGCGGTTTGCTTTTGGTGACGTTAAATATAAAACATTTTTTTGTTAACAATCAGCGCAGCATGGTTAAGCCATTACCCCACCTCACTCTAATAACACAAAACAACATGGATCCTTTCACGCTGTGTTTACACGGATGCATGCCAACCAGGGATTTTACAAATCCGAGAAAGTCAATGAACTCCTTTTTGAATCAGCTCCATGTTTAACTGTGCCTCACCCTCTCACACGCTGCCTGCACCCTAATTTCCTTTAATCACACGCAGGATGGAGAAACTCTTTATGCCACAAAAAGTCACCAACACACCATCCACCACATCAGCATGACAACGGCCCCCGACGCCCATAACGCAGAACACAATTATAACACAATCCTTTCAGTTTGCAAAGCCAGACAAGTAAGAAAGTTTTATTTACTCTATTATAGCAGCAAAATCTCACAATGTATCACACCGAAACATGTAGAAGGGGGAAAAATGCCTCTTAAAGGGTCTCCTACTGTGCTCAGAACTTCATCCACAGCTGCTCAGATATATGTCTCAATACTTTTCCAGTAGCTTTTATGGCTTGAATGGTACCATACACATTTATATCGGCTCTTCATAAGCGTACAAGGACATAATATTGTCCTCGTTCAAGCTCACAGAAAAGATCTTCTCGAGCGGTAGACAAAGTCCTTCCCGCGGTGCATGATGGTAGACATCAAAACAACTATCAAGGATTTCTTTGCTTTGTGAAAAACAGTCGCTCCGTTTCATTAAATTGGATTGATTATATTTTTCAACTCTGTATGCTTAATATGAAGTTAGAGCCAGGAGGCAGTTAAGTTAGCTTAGCACTAAGACGTCAAGTAGTGGAGAGCGGTTATCTTAGCCTTCCTCAAAGATCATTTAGTAACGCGTCATGTTTGTTTGTGAAAGAACAATGTGGTTTTACAGGGGTTGCATACAGAAGCCCTTCCTCTGCTTCCCTTTAATGGATCCAGAACAGAGATTGGACAGAGCCAGGCTCCTTCTTCCTCTATTCTTTAGGATAAACGACGCGACAGCTTACCTTAGCTTCCTTTTGAGCATACAGAAGTGAGAATGAAATAAAGTCTCAGCTAGAAAGCGTATTTTCCCCTGAAAAACGTTGAAAGGTTTTAACTTTCAACTGAACACTTTTCTCTGTCATTATTTATTTATTCATTTATTTTGCGTTTTTTATTCTCTGCCCCAAATTTCTGTGAGTGCACACCCACCCCCAAATCAATGCTCTCAATTCTACTTAGTCCTAATCTCCCAACCTTACACACAATGCACATACATATCTTAGTACAAATCTGACTCACTTACTGCTCATCATGACTCATTTCTGTCAATAAGTCGATGAAATTCATTCCACTACTGTCATCCCTTTGTCCTGACCAGAGCAACTCGATCGTGTTGAAGATGGCATGAACCATATCAACCAAGACATGAAGGAAGCCGAGAAAAATTTAAAAGATTTAGGGAAATGCTGTGGGCTTTTCATATGTCCATGTAACAAGTAGGTACTGACAACGTGCCCCAAAGGTTCTTTACATATGTGGTGGCGTCCAGTTTTTCCTCTTTTTTTCTTTTCTTTTTTGTTTTACTTTCTTTCGTCACAGTGAGTGTCTGAAGTTGTTGTCTTCTCTCCTTTGTCCTCTCTTTATCTCTCTCTTCCTCTCCTCTTCCTCCTTCTTTCCTCTCTTCTCGTGCTTCGTTCTGTGGGGGATAAATGACTTGTGTTTAATCAGAGCAACTGGAGCGCATCGAGGAGGGAATGGACCAAATCAATAAGGACATGAAGGATGCAGAAAAGAATTTGAACGATCTAGGGAAATTCTGTGGTCTTTGCTCCTGTCCATGTAACAAGTAGGTGCTGCTTGCCTGCCTGCCTGCCTGCCATTCAAAAATAAGAATAAATATCTAAGGAGTCAAACTATAATCGAGGTAGAAGTGACATCATGATGGCCATCAGCCAATAGTCCGCTCTGCTCCAGTTTCAAAAGAACCCAGACTCTGCCCTGTTCGCATCTCTACGAGGTGGACACAGGAGGCCATGGCGTGCTTTTAAATCTCCCACAGACACAAACACAAAGTCCAGCTGAAATTTGAATTCTGCTTATCTTCTGTGGAAAACTTATAATGATACTGCAACCATAACCATTGTGATTGCTTCTTGTACAGTTAGCATTTTAAGATGTCGGTCCCTTTATAACTTTCTACATTTGTGAGGACCCATCCGGTTGTTAAGTTTGTAATTTGCTTGGAAAGTGTAAGCTAGCAAGCTAGGCTAATGCTGCGTTCCAGACAACTGGGAACTCGAGAATTCCCAGTAGAAATGTCCAACTTCCGAGCCATGAAGTCTGGAACGCAGCATTTTTCCGACCTCCATAGCTATGGAACGCCATTCAAAGTCGGAGTTCCCACTTGTGAACTCAGAGCAGATTCATTTACCCCGACTTCACCACCGGAAGTCGGAAATTTCCCAGTTGTCTAGAAGGCAGCATAAGTAGCTCCTTCTCGGAGAGTGCAAGTAACTTAGCCTAGCATGCTAGTGTTAGCATTGATTCCCAACAGATATTACTTCTAACAAACTGAGTGACGTGTACATCTTGTATTATAGAAGGAAGCTAGTTTAGCTGACATTAGCTGGTTTTCAGTCCAAAACAACAAGTCTGTTAAAACACGCAGCAGCGAGTTACTCAAAGCGCAGCTGCAGCTAAGCATCGGCTAACTATGCTAGCCGAGCAGCTACCTGTGTGTCTGTTGGAAGGGCCTAATACTACAAACTATTTTTAGCACCCAAAGATGCTGCACCAATCAAAACACAGGTCGCGCTCCATTGTAGAGCATTAAAGTACAAGGTGCTATCACTGCAGTAGAAGAAACAAAACCTTCTTGGTTTCACAATTTAAATTTCAGTTTGACTTTGATGCAAATTCAGACGACGCCGACACACTGTGGATAACTGCGGGCACATGCAGCAGCTTTTGGTTGTTCTCGCCGTTTTCCCCGATTGGCCCCCCAGACATACGGTATCCCAGAATCCATAGCTGCTCAAACGTATTTATCTCTGTGCTGCTGCTTTTGCACGGTCCAACAAGACGTGTGCAAATGGCTTGGGAGACCCAAATCCTTTAAAGACATCCTCAAAAAGTCCAGTCCTTCACATAAGCTCTTCCTCACTTAGTCAAGGCCATGGTTCATCTATAAGTGCCTCTCTAAACACTCGTCTACCAAGTGCCATTCTCCAAGTGCCCTGTTCTCGAAGCTTTCCACTTCTCCAAAGACCTTTATAATGCGAGTCATCAACAGCACATGCAGGTGCATGTTAGAAGTCTCACTTGTAACATTTGTGCTGATTCCTCCAGAAATTATTTATCGGGTTATAATTATAAACGGCCTTACAAACATTAAATCGCTTAGATTCAACCAAAAGAGCAGGGCTGTGGCTCCCGAAGCATCTTGGCACTCTGATCATTCCATGTGTTGACTCCTGCCGGAAGTGTGGTGATCTTAGTCCCAAAATGCCTTTGGTCAGCCTGGTCCGGAACTGTTTGACACTTCTCCTCATCTGCATGATCTCTACCACCAGCACACCGCTCTAACATTTAGTAGATCTTCACCTCTTTGCAGGCAACAAGACCTTTCTGTTTCCCCCTAAGCACCCTCTCCCCTTACCACCACTTTGAACCACAAAACGCCAATGACATGGAATGACTGGCGAGCATGACCCTTTGAATGCTCATGCATGCATGACAATGCAACTCATAACAGGACTGCAACATATGATGATGCTGATATTAACAATGAAGGTGACATTGATGATGTTAATGATGATGAACGAATCTTTTTGTTTGATTTATCAGAAGCAGTTAAAAGCCTGGTGGCTTATTTCAGGTAAAAGGGGATTAAACAGAAGATACTTGTATTAATTTGATCTTTTTTCTTATTCGGAAAATTCTTAATTATCTGAGAAGAAAAACATATGAGAGGAAAACCTAATTCAGCTTTAAACAGACCCTTAAAAGAGACAGAAGTGTTAATTGATCAATGCTAAAAGGAGGCAGTGAACACATCACAAGAAGACAGAGCTGACACAGTGTGTCACATTCAAAGCAAACGGAGAAAAACAGAGTCGTTCCTGAGAGCTGGAAACTGGGTTAAGACACATGCGCAGTGAGATGCTTTCAGGGATGTAGTCATGTTAGTTCTGTAAATGGGTGCACCATGCCACTGCGCATGTACTGTGTGGTACCCTTGTCTTTACATGGCTCGGCGTGGTGATCCAGCCTGCTGCAGCCTTGTCTCCCCCTCTGGTTCTGCTGCAGTTTCTCTGCAGTGCCACCTCTCCTGCAGAGTGCTGTGCTAAATTCCCTTTTATCTGGCCCTGGCTGTTTCAACATTACTGTTCGCTAAGCTGCCTCTCCCGCAGGGAACTCACTCACATGTAGGTCAGCCATATCAGATAGTGGCATGATAGCCTGCTGGGAAGTTGAGTCAAACTGAACGCACACGTAGATGGACACTAGAAAGACAAAGGAAAAGGTTTCGGTTGGATATTTCCACCACTCAAAGACGGAGACTTAATTCCATCATATAAACTAGGACATTTTTTAATCCCTTCAGCAAGCTGATGATCAGAATTAGCTGACTCCTGTAGTTTTTGTGCTTACTAATACCCTCTGATTCTGTCTGTCTTCGTGCCACCGTTGGGGCATTTTGATTGGTGCATAGCTCAACTTGCAGTCAGCGAATGAATTAAAAAGGTTCCCGTTTTGCCATGGGATGTGCAATACTCATAAGATCTAATCAAATCATCTCATATTAGCCGCAAAGCTGATTAGAGGAAAGCATTATATATATTCTGAGACTGCAGGGAAGCAAACTGCAACAGAGAACGTGATGCAAGAGGAGAGGAGAGGAGAGGAGAGGAGAGGATGTACAATATTAAGAAGCAACAGATAAAATAAAAAAAGCTGTGAAGGGAAACAAACTAGGAACAAAAAGGACGGACTCAGACAAGGGTAGCATGTGTGTTTACCACGCTGGTGTGTGTCAGCAGGGACAGCGAGCCAAGCATAGCCTCGCCTCAGTCCATTTCTATTAATAAAGCAGTGTAGGAGGCTGAGAAATCGCCATCCCTGATACAGCTAAAAGACAACCACACAGCGCTCTTTGGTTTGACCAAAAAAAACAAAATGAGACTTATATCTCAGGAATATCAGCGTGAAAATGCTCGAGAGGTGAAACCTGTCCTGCCATCAAAAGTGCCTTAAAATTCTGGAAACACAAATTCACTAAAACCTCATCTAAAGAAAAATTTACCTTCTTATCTGATACCTTTCGTGCCAAATCAGATGCGTTTACTCTGACGGGCAGGTTGAGGTGTCAAATTCTTATCACACTCTTTACTCCTCTGCCTCACCGCAACCTGACCTCCCAGCCTGTCCAGACCTCTGAACCTGGAAGAAAAGCGGTGACATTAAAAGCGAGGGTGGGGTCAGAGGTGGGGGTGTTACAGCAGGTGTTATTCTCTGTTAACTCACTCCAGTTTCTTGTTTTCTTTCGTTTTCTTTTGTCATCTGGCAGTTTGTTCTCCACGTTAATCGTCGTCCCTCCTAACAATGTGACAGTCCTGTACACTCTATGTTGTGTGTCTGCCACAAGCTCGTCTCTTCTCTGTTCTCTGTCACACTGGGACATTTAACTGTGGGACTGGGGTGGGGTTTGTCATGGTTGTAAGAAAAACAAAGGAAGGTAACATACTGAGTCATACCACATGTTGAAGCTATTAAAACGCATGCATATACAAATCAGACAGATGTGACTTGTGCCTGATTCTGAACAGAATGTTATATACCTACAGGATATAACATCACACACATTGTGTAACGACAGAATGAGCCTGTACTTACCAAACCCTATCTACCAACCAGTCCATGCCTGCTATGCTTTGCTTGACTTAGTCTAGTCCCCACCATATATCTATGTGCTGGATGCATGAAGCCAAATAACACCTTTGTGTCGGCTGATCACGCCACATACACTACCTCAAATCCAAGGCTCTCTGTGTAGTTCTGACTAATGGGAAGCCAGCCTGGTTGAGGTAAACTATGAAACGTCGAGTCTACCTGTTGAGTAACCGTCTCTCCTCATTCCTCACCTTCGCCGCCGCCGCCTGCCAGGATGAAGAGCGGAGCCAGCAAGGCCTGGGGGAACAACCAAGATGGCGTGGTGGCCAGCCAGCCCGCCCGCGTGGTCGACGAGCGTGAACAGATGGCCATCAGTGGAGGCTTCATCCGCAGGTACGAGGACACTTCAGATCTAAAATGCAGTGGTAAGGGAGAGGGAGGTGATGTAAGGTGACGAGATGCGCAGGTGGTCCAAACATTTAGAGCTGAACCAAACAAAAGAGAAAGACAGAAGCAACATGGTACAAGGAGTGGCATCTAAGGTGTGACATTAGGAAGAATAAACGTACTTGCTCTATTACTAAGAGTTAGCTAAGAAGATTGATGCAACACTAGCTGAAGCTACAGTCAGGAGACGCTTAGCTTAGCTTGGCACAAGCACACAAACAATGCATGTTCCAGCACCTGTAAAGATGTCATCAGACTTATCTCAGTTTTGGGCAGTAGAATTTTATTTTTTATCAGACAGCCTGCAGTACAAACTGGGGTTGTAGAAATGTAAAAAATATGTGGGTGTTCAACAGATTTGGAAGTTGTAAAGTGGGAATGTGGTGTTTCCCAGCATGGATCAAACTAAACAATAAGTCAGGATGGGCTTTGATGATCCCACGTTTCATCCAGTATCACCATCAAGTCAAACACCTTCGTCATGAGCAAACACATGCTTAACTGAAAACCTTCCCAGCAGCTTCAGTTGTGCTTCAGTGTTTAGTGACAATTCGCTAATGTAAGAATGCTAACACAGAAAACAAAGATGGTGAACATTATACCGACCTAACGTCCAACGTCTTTTAATAATCCTTTGACGGAGTAGCTTTTTTTTTACACTGCAGTTCCGCCTCAGCGCCGTAATGAAGCTCCGTCCTCATGCCACCTTTGTCATTTTACATTCGACCACGCAACGCCGGCGTGAAGCCGCCCCAGTGTGTGTTTTTGTGTTTTTAGCGTTCCGGCGTTGCGGAAGCAAAACGTACGCTGTTCCGCCCTGCCGGCTCTGCAGTTTACACAGACGCCGTTTCGCCTCTGTTACTACCTCCGATGCCGGCTCAGAGGCGGAACGACTTCGCCCCACCATTCCGCCTCCGTGCGTTCTACATAGAAGACGTAACGTAACAGAGGCGTAATAATTCCGTCTTGAACTGGCAGTGTTAGCATGCTAACAGTAGCATTTAGCTCAAAGCACTACCGCAATTGGAATATGGCCTCTCAGTGTTGCTAGCATGGCTGCAGACCCTTTCGTCTGATTTGACGGTGTGCAAATGACGGTGTTGGCGCTAAAAATACTAGTTACAAACTTTGCCTGAAAAACACTGTTGTCGAAGAACAGTGGGTCACTAAAATGTCAGCTTGATTGTATTTGACATTAGCTTACAGTCTGCAGGGTAGGTGTAAAGGACACTAGAGAAGAGGGGAGGCAGAGAGGAGGTCAAGAGTTTAATTAATTCTTCAGCCATTATTTCTTTGTCTCTTACAGCAGTATCATTTCTCACAGTGAGAGATGATACTGCTGTAGGTGCACAGGGCTGTGAACATTTCCAACAAGCTGACTAAGCCTTAATGCAAAAGTTAAAAGTCAACTTGATGGTGATTTTAGTCTCCTGAGAGTGGTGTATATTGTTTTTGTAGAGGATGAAGGGTTCATTTCCGACTACTGACAGTGAAAAGGTTTTATGGGCATTATTATACATCGTTCTTGTTCCAGAAATCATTTCGATTCACTCAAATTCAGCTTCTGTTTTTATAGTTGGATCTTTTCTTCACAATCAGCACTGTTATTAATGCAATGTTAGTAATTTCCTTTTCCTTTCCTATAGCAATATTGAATCTCTGTAGTGTGAAAATTGTTTTTTTTTGTACCCAGTGAAAACAAAATGGTTCTTGGAGGTAGTATTACTCTTTTAGGTTAATTGGATACTAGTTATCACTGCAGTCCATAATGGGTTTGCTATTCAATGTTTGTCTCTTAAATTTACTTTTTAATGATGATTTTAAATTGTGTGTCGGGCATTAAATAGTATTTTGAGCAGAACGTTATGAGACCTACATATAAGAGAGATAGGATAGGATAGGCAGTAAATACAGCAGCAAGAGGGAGTAACTCCTGTGCACAGAGTCCTCATAGTGTCCAGATGCCTGGTCTGAGGTCAGACACGAGGCCTTTAAGAGACAAGAAAGAGATCAGAGGTGAAATACGGATAAGAGCGTCACACCCAGACCGGGCAGCTCCTCCCTGAACCTGGTCAACGTGGCAATATGTGCCGGTGTGGCCTGGTGTTTATGCAGACGTCACAGTATTTAAATCTGCCCTTGTGTGTGTGTGTGTGTGTGTGTTTTTAGGGTAACAGACGATGCCCGGGAAAATGAGATGGACGAGAACCTGGAGCAAGTGGGTGGCATCATCGGTAACCTGCGCCACATGGCTCTGGACATGGGCAACGAGATCGACACCCAGAACCGCCAGATCGACAGGATCATGGAGAAGGTACGACACATGACGAGATGCCGATCTTTTTATCTTATTTATTGAACCGTTATATTTATTCATTTATTTTACATGATAGATTATTAACCTATTGTGGTATTTAAGCTTTATAGAAGATAAAGATAGAGACAAAGGTTAAACACTGCAATGTTTTTTAATTTTAACTATCTAACTTGTAATTAATTACATTTAATTACATTTCCACTGAGATTATTATTATTATTTTTATTATTAAAGATTATCTGGCAAAAAAAATGGGTTTCCCATCAAAATATTTGAAACAGCAACATCAAAGCAAGAACACAAATATCTTAATTGGTCGAGGGACATTTGGTTAAAACCTTTTTTTCTCTCTAATAAGACTACATGTTGAGAACATTGGGGTCAAATGAGAGCTCTAATCTAAACCATAATTAGAACTGTGTTCCTTCATTTGTATTTGTGTGGGATCTTATTAGCAGTAGCGGCCCCTATAGATGATTCATACACAAATTATAAGTAGTTTGTTTTTTAACATTAACTGCTGGAAACCAAAGTGCAACAACAACACTGACATTTCTGTCCTAAAGGACAAAAAGGCTTTGATGTGTTTCTCTTTTATTATTGTACCAATAAGTTTTGATATCAATTACGAAGGTTTAAATCTGTTAGAACTGATATTTCTCACTGCAGAACATTCTAAGTTTAATCCAAAAGCTTAAACACTATCGAACAAGTCTTTCTTTAACTTTACAACAAAAATAACCACAACAAGCAAACTGACCTCCTCCTCCTCCTCTTTTCCTCCTCCCAGGCTGATTCCAACAAGACCAGGATTGACGAGGCCAACCAGCGCGCCACAAAGATGCTGGGCAGTGGCTAAACGCTCCGAGATCAGAGCGTGGGCTTCCCGCGCCGCACGTCGTCAGGCGCTGACATGCTTTCATCATGGTATTGACCTTCTAGGTTTGCACACATGCACATATCACCTCCCCTCCCCATTGTAAATGTTGTTCTGTGTGTCGTCTGTCGAGCTTTTTCAAGATGATTGTCCTCGTAAAAAGATGATTTCTTATACTCCGTATATCATTCTTTCCAAAGGTTGTATATAGTGCTGACTTGATGGCTCTCTAGCTCACCTGTGAAGTTTTTATTCTCTTTATCGATATATATATATATCATATATTATAATATATATCATATATAATATATATATATATTTAAAAGTACACTGCTCTGGATGACAAGTATATAATAGGAATGCTATACAAGCTGTTTGTTTGATTCTTTTCCTTTTCAGTATCTCAGTATCGTCTTAGTAAAACTGTGTCATTCCATTTAGGCTACTGTCATGCTCCTTATTTTGGTGTTGTCACGACAAAAGGGAGAAGACTGATGGAAAAACATGAGTAGGGATTTACTGAGCGACGATACAGACGAAAGGGATTGCAAAGAGCACTTACAATCAAAAGGCAGTCGTTGGTACATTTTCCTTCATTGCAATCATACTGAGTTACTGTTTAGACAATGTGCAACTAGACTCTCTGTAGCTGTATTAGACATTGCATTCCAAGTGATGTGAATTGTGCGTTCTCTGCATGACAAATGGTAGATTTTAGTCTTATAAATAAAACCTGTCTGAAAAATATATATAAAAAATGATAACATGGCAGTAGCAAATTGACAAAACGCATGCTCAGTATTAGGACACAGTTGATCGTTCCATACTCCTGCAAGTTTGCAATAGTGCCACTCTTTTTGTCTCGATATATTTACCGACTGTGACCATCTCGTTGTAAAATAATGCAAAAGGGATCAAAAAAGTGAGTTCAAGATGAAAAAATATGAGGACTTGGGGTTGTATTGCAAAAAATGACCTGTTTTCTAAATGATTATGCAGTTCAATGATGACGATGTTGACTATGTGCTGAAAGATGAGGACTGGTTGTGTACTGTAACATAGGTTTTGGATGCTCTGAAAAAAAATAAACGTTTGCAATGTAAAGCAAAGACGCATATTTCTGAGAGACCTTACTTTTATAAGAAGACTGTATCTGTAAGTTTATTCTCCCCGTGTGGTTTGTTATTGGTAAAAATAATGATAGTATAAAATAACAGTAACTATACTCTGAAACAAAAAAATACATTCAAAGGGTTTTTTTGTTGCTTCTGTACTTTAGAGCTATGCACACCAAATCGCCAAAATGCCGAGTAGTTAGAGTAAGGTGATTAAATACCTAAACCTGAATGACACAATAGGTTAAACCGTGAGATTGATGTCCTCAACGCATGTAATATTAAAGACTCCCTCTCTGTATCCTGTCAGTGTGTGAAGTGGTGGACATTTTGTAGCTAGCTGAATTGATTAAAAGTAATAAACCCTAGTCCCACTCGTGTCTGTCTTTATTGCTCCTGTGAGTCGAGAGGCTGCTGAATATCTCTCAGCTGCAGTCTGATATTTAAAGAGTAATACCGCTCGGGTACGTGCAGGCTATCACAGTTTTTCCTAACCACTTGTACCAAGCCTAATCTTCAGGGATTAAGTAATCCAGGCTTGTTACTAAAAAAGGATTAAAACACTGCAGGTTAAAAAGATATAGAGATTTATATAGACTGTGTGCAGGTATTCGTTTTAAAGAAAGAAATTACTCATCATCAATACTTACTGAAATGTACAGGATTCAATCACTAAAATACAAATGCAGCAAAGTTTAAAATCAAAAAGTAGTTATAAGATAAAACAGAACTTTATTAATCCCAAAGGAAATTATAGAGCGAATAAGAGAAAAAAAAACTCAAATATAAGTGTATGGGTTAATGCGAAAGAGACAGTGCCTAAAACAATATTACAATAGTCATCTACAAAAGTAGGCAGGAAGTAATGGTGGCAGCTCTCTGTAAGATTAAACATCCCTGACTGAATAAGTAACAACCCGTTAAAAACACTGCTATTAAAGCTACTTATTCCCTCTGACATAGCAGGCCATACGACTCAAAAGTATTTATCCAATATATTATTTTTTAAATGAATACGTATTTACTTTGTCGTATCTATGATACATCACATGATCACAGACCATCACATGTTCAATATAAATGATTTTATGCAGCTCCATGTAAGCGTCCTACTCTTCATGAAGTGGCGCTCAAATGTCCCAACAGCTTCTCCGACCTGAAGGAAAGATGCAAAAGAAGACATTCGTGAAAGGCGAAAAAATATAAAGCAACAAAACGGATATTAAGAATATATTCCAATATACTCCCTTTGGAATAATAAGTAATTTAATATTTTATCTGTAACAGAATGCAATAAAAGTGATCTTTAATATAATGCATTTACATGTAAGTAGTTGCTCCCCAAGCTTTGTTTATGATAACCCTACTACCTTTGGACTACAGTTTAATGTTAGCACTTACTTTAGGAAAGATACTCAATACTGTGCAAGGATGTCCCGATTAGGGATCGACCGATTATCGGCCATTTTTAATTTTAATTTTTTTAATTTTTAATTTTTTTAATTTTTTTTATCCGACGGCCGATAAGAGTGCAGAGTGCTCACACACACGGCGGAGAGGAGAAAAAGTTCATTTCTTTGCAAATTGTATTTAACTTTGTTTTATTTACTTTTTATTTATTAAATTTTCAGTTAACTTTATAAGAGATGCTGCTGACCCTGGGAACTCCCTGCGCTTTTTGTTTGTTTGTTTAATAAACATATGCTTAAAGGCATTTAAACAAAGTTAAGTGTTGGAGTTTGTATTATTCCAAATTTTGACGCCAATATTTTCACTTTTACTGCAAATGAATATCGGCTCCAAATATCGGTTATTGGCCTCCTTTACTACTAATAATCGGTATCAGTATCGGCCCTGAAAAGACCATATCGACCTATCTCTAGTCAGGATCAAATCACACAAGGATCACCAAGATAGCTTTTATTACTCGTGGCGGGTACGTGATATATTATACATGAATAACAAATGTGTCAGGAGACAGACATAACACGTTTGGTGATGCTAACTTAAAGGTATATGTTAAATGGACTGCTCTTACATAGTCTTCCAACAACTCAAAGGACTTTACATGTCAGCATTCACCCTACCACACTTCATACATTCATTCTGTGCCAAGGTCAACTGATCAAGTAGTCATCGACACATATTCACACCACGCAGGCGATGCCTTCAGGAGCAGTTTGGGGTTCTTGCCTAAGGACGCTTTGACGTGTAGGCTGAAGGAGATGGGAATCAAACCACCGATCCTCCTGGGAGCATTAATGTGTGCGCAGAGTTTTATATTAGCACAGTGAGCGTGTTCTGAGAAGTGTTGGTCACAGAAAACAAGGAAACACAAATGTGGACGCCGGACAGGAGGACAGAAGAACAGAAGAATGGAGGTAATCATATAACCTTCACTCACCGCTGAAGGTAAAAATATTTATTTCACATCGAATAAATAAATAAATAAATAAATAAACCCAACCACTTAGTCTTCACAGATTGATTTATCTTTGCTTTCTTTATTAGCTTAGCTTTAGAGTACAGAGACCCTGCTAAACATTTATAATGAACCCCGCCCCCACATGAAAGGAACTATTTTGTTCGATTTGTTCACACTCAGCATCGTCCTTTATGCACAGTATTTGGTTCCTTTGTTACTTTCTTTCTGCTTTTAAATACATGACACTAATTAATTATATAATATATTAATTATTCTATAATTATAATTAATATAATAATTAATATATTATATTAATTATATAAACGAATTAATTATATTTCAATAAAAGCGAGTGCTATTTCAGTAAGGAAGTTACAAAACAATTTCGGCTACTTGATTTTAGATAGATAGATAGATGAGAATAAGAGCAGGATATTGTTCTAGTATGTGGTTCTCTCCATGTTCAGTATTAACCCTGGGAACAGTGCGAACAGCTGTCCCAGACGTCTGGACGGATCATAATGTGGCAGAAGATCAGAAAAGTATTTTGACCCTGACGCTTTCAGTGCTTTAAAAACAGGAAACAAGACAACAGTGTGAAGTTTATTTTTCTTTGTTCTTAGTATTTACATTTTTCAGCTCTATATCGATGCTTTAAAAGAGACCTGCAGAGGTTCATTTATAATACTGCTTTTGTAAAGCCGTCTTAGTTAGTTTGTGTCTCGTCTCTTTGCATGTGTAGCAGTGTATAGAGCGATCAGGGCCACAGTGTTCGCCAGGCATCGCTTCACAGCCAATTCAGACAGCAGGTCAGGTCTAGTCAAGTTATTTATACAGCCGGAATCAGAAATCAGATTTGCCTCAGGGGCCTTTACAAGTTGTTCAGGATGCGATATTTGCTGTCCTTACATGGTTGATTAAGATGAGAAGAAAAATCAGATAAGAGGACAGACTGCACAAACACAGGAGCGTCCACGCACAGATAAGAGACACAAACAAACACATGGAGAGAGACACAGAGAGAGGATGACACGCGCACAAGGGAGAGAGGGAGAAAGAGGAGAGGCTGAGTCTCCAAGGGGACCGTGATCCAGATCTACGTCTGGATGAGGCACTGACAGCCAGGAGAGAGAGAGAGAGAGAGAGGTCCCAGGACGGCCACTGGTCCATCACAGAGGGACCTGAGTGAACAGAGGGGACAAGGAGGAGGAACAAGAGAGAGACCGAGAGAGAGAGAGGCAAACAGCTTGGAGGCCTGTGGTAGGAGAAGCGAAAGCGAAGGGGGGCAGGGAACTGCAGTATATTAGGAGGTTTACAGTTTATGCTCGTCAGCAAAACAGATATAGACTACAAGTACCAAGGTTACAGTCTAGTGGCTACAGACCCGGGTTATCAAAGAACAAGCGCTAAAAATTCTCTACGGTGCAAGTAGAGCTGGATTTGAGAACATTGGTACTGCAAGGAAGCCAGTCATGCTGGAGAGGAATAAAAATGTAGCTTCAGTCAAAGATTGACGCAAACATTAGCATATACCCCTGTATAAAGGATGTGTCCTCATGAATTACTTGGAATAGGTGTTGCTATATAGTTAGCAACCACTTGTTTTACATTTTGCTAGCTAGCTAACAAAGTAAATACTGTCTTGAGTGGATAACATCAGCTCATTCATTCAAAGCTTTAATCTAGCTGGTAAATTGGCTAGCATTTAATTCGCTTATTACTTTATCAGCTAATGTGACAAAGCAAGCTTATGTTACTAAGCAACCGTGATAAATCCATGCAGCTGTCTCAGTTACAGCTAGCTGGCTAAGCTAAGCTTGCTTGCTAACACTATTGCTGGAGATTAAAACCTAAAATAAAATCTAGTTGATATGTTAGCGTGAATAGCTTCAGTGTTGCCAGGTCTGATCGACAGCTTCCGGCCCAGTTACAACTGAAAACCAGCCCAAATCGTAACCTCGCCAGAAACCTGTGTAAAACCGTAAAACCATCACATACGCACAGAAAACAGATCACAAGCATGCAAAGCTTCATACCTGCATCAAATAACCAAAGATAAAATGATAGATAAATATGCTATCGCAGCCCAAAGAGTGCAGTCAAACAACCAAATACACTAATTGGTGTTCACAATAAAGTGATCAAATGCTGCCATGAAATGTGACACCAAACATCCAACCTATTTAAAAACTACAGGATTATGGAGGAACGAAAGCGCTAAAATCAAACAAATAAATCAAAAATATAAATTCATGAATATGCCATTAAATGCAACAAAAATATTTTAAAATAAGGCATGATTAAAGGCATTGATTAATCGATAAAATGTGACTTAAATTGATATTCTGATTTAGGAAATTGAAAAAGATTTATGTCACATTGTCACTGATAATGACATCAAAGTAACTCGGTCTTCCTTTATTCATAGGATTGAATCAATCAATCAAATTTTATTTGTATAGCGCCAAATCGTAACCAAAGTTATCTCAAGACACTTTACAAAAAAAGCTGGTCTAGACCGACTCTTTGTTACGTTATTTAAAGAGAGGCCCAACATGAATCACCATGAGTAGCACTTAGCAATATTCGGCACATTGGCAAGGAAAAACTTCCTTTTAACAGGCAGAAACCTCGAGCAGAACCAGACTCATGTTGCATACAACTAATGTCAATCAAATGGGTAAACAATGAGTGAGTGGAAACCACCATAAAATCACAGCTTGTTTGGTGTTCAAAAACCTGCCAGATGTTGACAGAAGCAGCCCCAAAATTCATCCAACACTATTTTCCCCAGCCCAAGGTGATCAAAAGAAGCCCTAATGGGTGGAAACCTGCTGCTGGATAGCTTCTCAATGACTTCAGCAGCTATCTATAATCCATTAGCATGTATTATGACCAATGACCATCAACAGTGTTGATTTTAGCCAACAATAAAGATCTAGCTAATGTGAAAAAGGCCCATTCAATTGGTGCAAAATATAACTAGTCATGCTGGTCAGTCACATACAGTATGTCTCATCACTATGTGAGTGCAAGCAACAGACAGCTTACTGCGGTTCACTGAACAGGCACCATAATTGAAAACATAAGGCACCATTATTAGTGAATCCAACTGAACGAAGGCCCATAACAGCATCATTCATTGCCTATAGTTTTAGCAGCTATCGCTTGCTGTGCGTCCAGAAGACGACACGTGTGTGTCGACGTCTGCAGGTCTAAACTGCTCCAGCTGTTTCGTCTCCTTCCTGCAGTTGGTGCAGGCTTGCATGTAGTGACTGATAATGTCAGAGAAGCTCCCCCTCATGGATAACCTGCAGCCTGTTAAATGTAAATGACCGAGTTTGGGAGCAAGATGCACGGCATGCTTTGCATCCATGAGTTCAAATGTAACGACTTGTTCCATTTCAACACTAAGAAACAGTAGGAGTAGTATGATAATAGTAGTCCGTCTGAATCATATGTACACTGATGATAATGTACGATGCAGATGTTTGTAAGATGCTAAATCTTACAGTATTTGTGGGAGAATTAGAAGCTCCTTTTCCAGGTCAAATCCTGTTGTTTCATATCAGACAGTGGACTCGTGGTTTAGAGGAGGCCAAGACTTAGGAGAACTCCTGAGCAAAGACAAAGCATCAGTGAAAACAAGTGGTGCAGTACGGCTTAGTCGCCAGAGGACTGTCTCCCTCTCTCTGTCTGCGCCTCATCCATTATTCAGCAGAATAACAAAAACACCCTTGAAGGAGACCAGAGGATAGTTCAGGAACAATGTGGACTGTTCTTGTTTCTGAAGTGACAGTAATGCATTCTAGCTCATCATCTCACATTGGATTAGGTTAATTGGTTAGTTTATGTTCCTCTCAGTCTTTCAGGGTAAGGGCCTGACAGCACGGAGGTTAAACAGGGCAAGGCCTTGACCTGAAGGAGCGGACACACGGGCACAGGTACAGATTGATGCAGCACTGTTGACTGTGTATTAAACTGCAGACCTGCTTTCACATCATAATAGATACATTTAATTGAATCAGGACAAACTGACCTGAGCAAGAGACGCTAAAGAGCACACATATTTTATAATAATTTAAAAAAAATAGAAAACTAGAAATACAGGGGTATGGTTATAATAAGTAGAAGAATAAGAATAATACACTTTATTTATAAAGCACCTTTCATAGATAAAATGCAGCTCAATAAGATCCAGACATGTTGAAACAGAACAAAATTAAATTAAAAACAAAACTCACTGAATAAAAATAGTAGTGGTAATAATAACAATGATAAAAACACAAGAAAGAAACATAAAATGCATAAAATCAGGTAAAATACCACATTAAAAATAAGTGCAGCAACATATTAAAATAGGGAAAATCACAGCTGACCAAAGGTGTGAGGGCACTCAACCTTTCGGCCCTGTGAGAGTGTTGAAAGAATCAACTCACTGCAATCAGGTGTGTGTGGCACTGATTGGCTTTGATTAAGCCCAGGTGTGGGGAGTCTTCATAAACCCTGAGACTCCAGTGCCCTGGGCTGACTCATTATCTCACCTTCAGAGGTAGTGAGAGGTTCTCCATGTGGCTTCTCTAGTTGTCGGTGTATCTGCAAACACCAACTCAGAACTTTGTGTGTATTTGTGGTCAATTGTCTGTTTCCCAGGGAATAATTTGGGGTGCTGGAGAGTTTGTGTGACTCCAGCCTTTTGGGTTATCAAAGGCCTCCCGAGCAGCCTTTGCCTTTAGCTTCGAGTTTTCTGGGTCGGTGATTTAGTTAATCATTTTAGTGCTTTATTTCATTAAGGAAGCCTGTAGCGGCTCTATACAGTTTCGTTGTCTTTTTCCTCCCCTTTCCAATCTTTGGTTTAAGCTGTTTTTTAAAGATATTTAGTGACCTGGCTTTCCTGATGTCTCTGGGCGGTGCATTCCACAGCTCGACAGCCGACAGCAGACGATCGCAGTGGTCTTGAAGGCAAATGTTGAACAAGGGAGTTGGAAATGTAGCTTGGTCCTTTTAAGGGCTTTTTATATGAGGAGGAGGACCTTATATCAATTTAAGAAGCCAGAGCAGAGCAGCTACAACTGGACTAATGCGCTCTCTCCTCCTGGTTTTGGTTAAAAGCCTTGCTGCAGATGAACTCAATTAATTGAAGATAATACACATTAGAGATGATTTATTCACTCTTCTTATAGCTCTGTTTTGGTCTCCTCCAACTAAATGTTCCAGTTTGTTCACCAGAAGATTCTAACTGTCGGCCTGCACATGCGGCACCTTGCAGTTCAGGTTTTGAAGCCCGCCTGCAACGCTTGAAAAATGCACCGATGTGAGCAAATAGTCACAAACAAAACAGTGGATGTGAGGGCTGTAAAACCGAAACAACCAGCTGAGAGACACTTTTAACGCTAATTCTCTTCAATGAGTTCATCATGGAAGCTGTGACACTGTTAAGAACATTTGAGTTAACTGACAACAAAGCGAAAATACCGCAACTTTTTCCCCAGCTTCAGAAATTCAGTCCGCAGGAAAAAGCCTGTAATTGTTCTTAGATAATCTTTTCATCACATTTAAATATGTATACCCACATTTATAATAAATAACATAAAAATAAGGGATGACCCATACCTCATTTAACATTTGACTTTGTGTGCGTCAATATTTATATGCATTTAAGTTTATAATAATAACAGATGTGTCAAAAACAGGTGCATGTCATTGGCAGAGCGGCGGATGAATAAATTAGCACTCCGGCTGCTCTGTCCTGAAGGTGACTTTAAGTAAGTCAATTTAGTAATTAAACCTCATGGCTGCAAAGGTGTGTGTGTGTGTGTGTGTGTGTGTGTTTTGTGTACGCACACACAGTATCTTTCTCCAGGCCAACCCTGGAGCTCCAGCAGCCCGGGCTCTGAGTTGTGTCTGCAGACTTTCTCTCTCTCCCTGTCTGTTGCTGACACAGTCTTGGACTCCGTTCTGTCGGAGTCAGCAAATACAGTCTGCAGGAAACAACAACAACCTCCTCCTCCTCCACCACAGACACACACACACACACACACACACACACACATATTTACAGATGAGACAGATGACTCGGTGCATCAAGAAGTTCTTAAATCTGGTTACTAAAACATACAACTGTTCAATAATTATTATGTTACTTATTGCACAGCACACTTATATAAGGGACTGTAAACATATGATTAAACGTTTGTTTCTGAACCTAAGCCAAAAGAGATCAGACTACACAAAGCTCCAGCGCTGCAGAGGACATCGTACACCAGTTTTCTTAGAGGTCAAAGAAGACTAACCAGTACAGTGAACTGCGTGTGTAAAACAGCTGATATACCCAAATATTGTCATGTGTGGAGAGGTAGCAGAGAGGGTTAGAGGTCAGAGAAGGAAAGCAAAACAATCTGCCAGCGCCTGCATTTACAGCAAAGGAAGGGGCCGTGTGGAAGAGACGAAAGTGAAGGAAAGAAGAGGAGGAGGAGGAGGAGGGGAATCTGATGAAATGCTACTGTATGTTGTGTTACGTGAGCATGAAGAGAGAGGGGTAAACAAATCCAACACCCCGCTGGAGAGAGAGAGAGAGAGAGAGAAAGAGGCCAAAGAGAAACAAAGACAGAGAGCAGACAGAAACACAATGAAAGATTCAGAGAGAGAAAACAGACTGCAGCTACTGTAACAAGAGGAAGGCAGAGAAGCGCTTCATGCTACACTGCACACTGTAACATTACAGAAGACCCATGTGTCCCATTCACAGACCAAAACCAAAATTCAGAATGACATTGCCGTAGAAGCAGAAAATGTGTCCGAGCATGTCAGACCCCTGAGAGAGAAACAAGAGAACATGTCACAATACTGAGCTTATTCAGGAATCCTTCTTTTTATATGATTAGAACTATCTTTTATACATTTGGATGTTGATTCAACACCTACAGAAATCCTAGCTGTGTCCCAATCCAGGGGCTGCAGCCTTCAGAGGAGGCGGTCCACTGAGGATGCTCCATTCATAGCCTGCGTAGACCGTTAAAGCCCAATTGAAGTGAGACAGTCTGGCCTACCCTTGTGCAATCTCGGACACCATCAGCTATAGTCTGAGACGATATAGCCTCTGGGGACACCGGCGAACGTGCCGGGCGGGAAGCACAAAACGACTTCCCGTCAAGACTTCCTTTTCCGCGTGCTGCATTGTTACAGAAAGAGAAACTTGTGATTTACTTGTTATTAACGGGTCTTACCTTTGCCCAAATTTCAACATTGTAATTCAGATTTGTAAGAAGTCAAAATTCAAGCTTTGTCAGGTCTGTCCTCAAGAGGAGAAGAAAACTTTTAAAATGCTCGTTTGTTGAACGGAGGTCGGAGCGATCTGATGCATTCGAGGGAGTCGGGAAATCTGAGCGCTGAACGGCTTTCGTGACACAGCGTCAAGGGAATTCATCTCAAGTAAAATTTTAGATCTAGAACAGATTGTTAGCTGTTAGCATGCAGATGTCTGTTTATGGAGATTAAAAAGAAGTTAAATCGTCGTCAGATCACGCTGATGGGAGACGGGATGGCATTACAGCGGATTACGTTCCGCCTGCTTTAGCTCTCCTTACGGACTGTTTTTTCTGCGTACACTGCAGCCTGCTGATACGTGATTGGTCAATATTACTCGGACTACAAGTAGTTCAAGCGGAAACCAGAACACTTGCCGTCCCGCACATCCACGTCCCTGCCTACTATGTAGAATCTGTAAATAAACAGGTAGCAAGCGGGCTAACTAGCTAGTATAACTAACGTCGAGTGAGTTAACCTACTATTTTAAAGATAATTTGTTTCAAGGGCCCTTTCGTTTTGTGTATCTCTAGCTTTTCAATTGAGCTGAAACCAAAAACGTTTACATTTTAAAGTGTATTCCTCTGGCCTTATAAAAGTCCGCCATTCCGTTTGAATTGGCACGCAATGCATCTCTGGAAACGGTGGGCCGCGAAGGATGCACTCGATGGATCCTTCGCGGCCCGGGAAACGGAGGATGTATTTGAAGGAGCCTTTGAATTGGGACAGCCTTCATCGCGCTACTGTGACACAATCGGCCATCAAATACAGCCTTCGAAGGCTGCAGCCCCTGGATATGGACACAGCGCCTGTTGTGTGTTTTGAGTCTTACCAGTATGTTTCCATACTGACATATGAGGTTAGCAGCTTCTTTGACATTGATTGGACATGTTATGGTGTGCAGGGTGAACATAAGCACTGTGCTTTTATGGTGCGGTGTAAAATCAATCAAGCATTCCAGATGATGACATTTTAATTGTAAAACTAAAACATGATTTGGTTTGTACCGTATGTAATGACAGTCATGGCAATAAAACTATATTGAGTGGGAGATTGCAGGCGGATCATTGGTCGGACAGAGAGATCCAAAGGGAGTGTAGGTGAGGGACATGACATGAATAACTGCACGGCCATAATGGCAGACCGGAGTCATGTGCTGGGGCAGGGGAGAAGGGTGGGGCTGCTCTCTGCTACGCAAAGGGAAACCACTGCAATCTCTCCCCCTCATTCTCATTCTTGTTCACTACCACGAGGCAAAAATAGCACCCCACCCATCCCTCCAGCAGCTCCTCATCACACTGCACTTAGGGACTATTTAACACCGAGAATAACCCGATGACATCTTCTGTTGACTCTTTTTCCTCTGCACTCAAAAGCAGCTTTCTGTGTGTGTGTGTTTATGTTTTGTCAGTGTGGTTTTATGTGAGTGGTGGTGACAGCTGGGGGAAGGGAGGCAGATGAGACAGGGAGACTAACAATAACTCACAACCAGGAGAAACAGTGAAAGCAGACAATAGCTGCGAGCTCTTTTTAAACACGACATCCTTTCTACACATCGGAGATGTCCGCTATGTGTCGAAATCAAACCCTCCTGTGATTCTGTGATTGTGTCGCTGTTTGTACAGATTTAAAAGGAGCACCCGCAGTCTTTTTATTAAGGCCGCGCATCGTGTCTGCATCCTCAAAGGCACCAAATGACCTCTACTGTCATGCCGTGTAAATATTTGTCAGGGATGGGGAGCAGAGGAAACACTGGCACCTGGTGGCAGAAAAGGGTATTGCTCAACCACAGGAAAATGGCTTGAAGCATGTAGCAGTTTAATCCTTGTGAGCACACAGAAACAATTGAGTATTAAATCTGTCAGAAGGGTTTTTGTAAGCTAAATATATCAAGGCCAAGGATTGTCATGTGACCAAACAGTCCATCATGATTTAGAAAATCATTTAAAATCACATAAGGAAAGAGTCAATACAATGTTTAAATCACTCTTTAAAGGTTGGATTTTTAGAATAAAATAATTTGTAATATTGAGGCCCATTAGAAAACAGTCGATAACAATTCAAACAAGTTTTTATTATGTTTTTATTATTGTCAACACATCACAGGAAAAGACCACAACCAAAGACATTATTATTTCTGTCTTCTCTGCCTTGTCAGTGGCTCTCAGCCGCAAACCCATTGGGTTCTAGAGGGCATACAGTATTAGATTTAAATCATACATTTATAATGTCATTCTCAAAGAAAGCTTCTTTTTTTTTACCTGTTATTCAAACACAAGTAAACAGTGTGTTGGCTGGGGACTTTTTCCAGAAGTGGATTTGGTGCTTCTGCAGATGTGTATGTGGGATTGATGGTCTCCCACATTGCTAGGGTTAACAGAATCTAACTGTTGTTTGGGTTGGTTAATAAATAAATGAATAATATTGCCAGACTTATCGTTTACGCCTAACTGTAACTTGTAAAAAGAATGTCAATGTATGAAATATATTTCACTCTTATCTTTAATATAAACACAGATGATGCTGTTGACAGCAACTAGAATGCTTAATCTAGCAGCTAAAAAGCAGTAACTGCGAGTGTTTTAAATATCAAGAACCTTTTTTTGTCTTCTTACATTTTAAAGTTTGCATGTTGACTAACATTTTATTTTCATGAATGCAGACTCAACAGATTGGTCAGTGAGGTGTGCCTGCTGTTTACCTCAATGTAGACAGTTAAAAGCGACTTCCTCAGGGTGTTAAGAAGAACGTTTTTACAGATGAAAAACATGTTTTCATTCACCCTGATTAATAACACAACATTCTGTTTTGCAGTGGAAAGAAAAGAGTTAAACACAGCCCATGTTTTCTGAAGTGTACTTGAGTGAGACCTGAACCTCTCCCTGCTGTAGTGTTTCTGTTAGCAGCTCCCATTCCTCTGATGAATCACACTTGTTAGAGTGATATTATTACACACATAAGCAGTCAAAACATTCATGACAGGTCGGGTAACATCCCCAGTAAGACACCAGTACAGACACAATATACTGGAACATGACGTTGGTCAGATCTTTACGGTGGTTACTGTTAAATGTCTACTGGTTGTTTCTGACCGAGAACTTAAGGCTGCGATTACTGAGGCGCTCGAAGAGACTGGTTTTGTAGAAGGCAGCTCCTGGGGTGTACACGCCTCCCCTGTTAACAACAACACAGAGAGAGAGAGAGAGAGAGAGAGAGACAGAGAGAGAGAGAGAGAGAGAGAGAGAGAGAGAGATCACTTTAAGAATAAAAGTAGGCAAATAAAGATTGAAAAAAGGTAGGGATGCACGATATTATCGGCACGTTGTCGGTATCGGCCGATATCGGCTTAAAAATGAACTATCGGACCAACACGCTGATATCCTCCGATATAATTAACCGATAACATACTTGATTAAATGCCCGACCTCGGCGCAATGTCCCCGGCGCGAAGAAGACCTGCGCGTCGCAGCGTGATGACGTCACGTGTTTCTACCTGCAGCATGAGAGAGTTAGAAGCCAAAATGTCCGTGGTGTGGAAGTTTTTCAAAGTGTCCGAAATAGATCGCAAAACTGCTCTTTGCAATGACTGCTCAGCTTCGGTGATGCGAGGAGGAGCCAAGGCAAAGTCTCTCAACACTACAAACTTCATTAACCATCTCAAGACCCGTCACCCCGACCGTTGTAACAAATGTGATAAGAGTATCACCATTATACTGTACGCTAATTCCAATACAGAAGAGAGTTGATGATCTCTGCAATTACGTGTGCAGGAAAAAAATATCGGTATCGGTAATCAGCTAAATGAGGTGTAAAATATCGGCATATTGGATATCGGCAAAAAATCTAACATCGTGCATCCCTAAAAAAAGGAGCAAGTCTCGGCTTGTATGATAGAGAGGGACAAAGTAAAGGAGGTGCAAGCAAAACAACTAAACAGACTAAACCGACCTTCTCGGGAGAGAGTGCAGCTCGTTCAGCAAGGTTACAGCTGTTTGTACTGTGGCAGAAGCTGTTACGATGTAACCATCTGAAAACCAACACACAGACATCCAGAGAAAAACTTTCAGACATGTGTATTTGACAGTTTGCGGTTGTGTGTTTAGTATGCGAGTGCTTAAAGGAAGGGTGCGATGGTGTGGCATTTAATTACACTTCATGTCACTATTTTTAAAACTGGGAAAATGAGTTACTGGATCTAACAAGCAACAGTCAAACACTGTTTAACATCACTATTTTAATTGATGCTAAGTTGATTATTATATAATAAGAACTATAAATCAGCCAACTGTAGTTTTACCTGCTCCTATGACCTGAGTGCAGATCTTGGCGTTGGGTCGACCCTGTGAGGGATCTGTTCCCTCTGAGTATCCCTCCCCGTAGAAGGTCATGCTGAAGGAGTTGTCTTCTATCTGAGAGAAGAGAATTAAGAAGAAGAGTCGACAAATAAATGGAAAATATTTCACAGTGTAAATATAATACAAACTGTACTGTACAATAAAAATACTCAGCAAATGTTTACTTTACATACATGATTCAGGTCACCAAAACTGTAATGGTTGTTATAACAACTAATGATTTAAGAGAAGTACAAACTCCTGATGTGTAAAATCTGCTACAAGGGCAGACGACTACAAAAAAGCTGGAATCAGAAATCCACTAAATCATTAAGTAGCTCATAGTTAAACATTATTATAATTGTCCAGCAGTATAATATTAAAGCCACTGAAAACTTGCTGTCAAATTTTAGGTTTTACAATAAATTAAATTCTCGGGTGGGTTTCGTTCTATTTGGCGCCACCTTATGGCGATAAAAGGCAATTGCGGGCGCATACGTCCCAGATAACCAGACGTCGACAGTTGGCTCCCTTTGTTACAGTTATAACTCTTGATTTTCCTCACTTTCCTTTTTTAGACTGTTTGCCTAAGCAGCCGCTTAGCTCCGCCTACCCTCTCTGACAGACCAACCACTGCTGGCGGATGGAAAACGCGTCACTGACTGGGCGCCGCTTGTGATTTTTTCCGCGAATGTCGCCACAGACACCCAGTCTGTATTTGGCGATAGATAGAGACTTAACAGACATTTATTTAAATGAAAATCTTTGAGATTTTGAGAAGAGTAGATAATTCTTATTTCTTAGTGTATTTTATAAAACAAACATATTAACTTTGACCAATAACTATATTTCCTTCTTGTTTTCAAAGATAAGCCATGTCACGTTACCGAAGGTAATCTTTAATTTATCTCACGATACAAACATATTAAACTGTTACAGTATTTGTATTACCTGCTTCATGGTCGGACCAGACTTGGTGAACATTCCAAAGGAGAATATTGATGGAAACTTTGAGAGTGACAAAAAACAGATATCACATTATACACACACGTAACTGTCACACACTTGTGCATGCATTCTGATTAGAAACTGTCACTCTTTTTCTTGAATTGCAGTGCTGTTTAAAGAAACATTAAAACAGTTGATGTGAAACATTTTTCTGCTCAGAAGCATCAAGTAACATCACAGCTGGTGCCAACATGAGAAGCTTTGGGTAAGCCTTTCAGCTTCACACCAACACCTATATTCATGCACATTTTAAAGGCTTAAAGTTTCACTCTTTAAGCTTCCTTTAAGTCAACTCTACTTCCAAGGGACTCAGATAAGGGGTTCGGTAAGCTAATAGCATGGTACATGTTACAATAGGAGGATAGTTGATGAGCAATGTAGCTACCGTGGTGAGGAGCTTCCTGCCCAGGCTGAATTTGACCATGACCCAGAAGAGCAGGCCGCCACAGAGGAGCTTCACCACTGAGAAGACGCCACCGATCCCGACGTAGGGACTGTACTGGACCTGTGGATGGAGGGATGAGAGAACATGAAAGGCAGAATGTGAATGATGAAAAGGGAAAGTAAAGGTGACAGAGAGGGGAAAGAATAAAGGGGACGCAGATAACAGGTGCAAGTGAGGGGGAAAGAGAGATGAAGGGAAGTTAAAAAAAGAAGAGCGAGGAGGGGATGGGCATGAAAGAAGGAATGAAAGATTAAATTGATAAAAGGACAGGGAGGGGGGGAGGAGAGTGGAGGACAAGAGGATGTAGATGCAAAGGCAGAGGATAGAAGAGAGGTATGAGGATGAGAAGAAAAGCAGCATCACATTAAGGGAAGAAGGGAGGTATGCGTTGGGATGAGGTGTCAAAGGGAGTAATGAGCAGCAGGGAAGAAAGTGATGAATCACTACAGATGACTCATCATATTTCAGCTTTGCTGGTAGATGGGGGTCTAAACAACATAATGAGGTGGTTTCATTAAGGCCGTGTCTCTGGCTGTGATCAAAACAGTGACAGCTGCCGGAGCGGCTGACCTAGTTACAGGTACGGCAGGGGAAACAGGTTTCGCTTTCCAAAGCAGGGAGGCAGATTTGCAGGAGAAATAAGAAAGAGTGTGCGTTCTTATTAATAAGTATGACATGCAGCATACCATACTGTGTTCCTGAGGGACACCGGTAGTACTGAGATTTTACCTGTGTTGTTTCCTGTCCCAAGGCACGCTCAGGTAAGGCTTGCTCAGTTATTGGCATCAAACAATGCTTGCCAAATTTTTGATTTCATGGGAATTTATAAGTATTCATTTGGCAGACGCTTTTGTCTAAAGCCACAAACAAATGAGGCTCAATGTAAGCCAAAGTAAATCGAGGAGCCAAGTTTAGCCCGATCGTGCCTCGGGCTAAGAGAATACACAAAGCTGTCGGATAAGAGAACATCCTGTAATCTTCTTAAAATGATTGCTGATATAATTGTAGGGTTTGTTCTGGTCAGGCCTCTACGGAAAAGAGGGTTCGAACCTAAAATAACAAAGATTACAGATGAATTTGCTCAAACTAAAGCGTGTTGACGCAGGTTTTTCAGACCCGGGAAGACCCGCGTATAGATGCCGATTGTCTCCTTTCCCATTGCCAGTGAAGTATCCTCCTGTCGGTCTCTTTTCTGCTGCATCACCGTCTGACGTCACAAATGCGCTCGAAACAGAGTTAGTAACCAGTGAAGATGTTACAGTGGTTAGGTCTTTATTGTATCTATTACTCATTCAGTCTGTTTATCAAACTCAGCACCAACAAATTTGTAACGATGTTCGAGCGCTGCCTGGACGGAGACGGGCGGAATTTGTAGCTGAGATGACGAGGAGTCGCAGAAGTTAGCGACGGAGCATAGCATCGCGCCAGAGAGGGGGCGTGTTTACACCGGTTTGGTGTTCCCATCAATGCCGAACGGAGCGAGGTGATAATTACCCGGGTCTACAGCAGAGTCATTTGACCCGGGTCTGAATGCCGACTGTAGTCTTTCCCATTAAGCACAAAAGCCGGATGTGAGCGGGTTTTTTGACAAGTGGGAAAGCGGCTTTAGTTTAACAGGACCAGAAGCAGGGAGGTTTCAGTGTCAGCAAAATTATTTATATACCAATATTAATCTAAAGGGTGCAACCATAAGCCAACATAATCCACTGTTCGTGACAGAGCAAGTACAGCTGTGGCAACAAAGCCCCTGAGAGTCCTGAGGGAGAAATGTCGAGTACAGAGAGGTGTGCATGCAAGCTCTATGACAGAGGTAGCCAACCCTGCTCCAGGAGCGCTGCCTTCCTGCATGTTTTAGGTTTCTCGGTTCTCTAACACACCTGATTCAAATGTTTTGCTCATCATCAATCCCCTGAGACGCTTCAGTTGGCTGATAACGAGCAGATCGTTCAAATCAGGTCTGTTAGAGTACGGAGAAACCTAAAGCATGCAGGCAGGTAGCTCTCCAGGAGCAGGGCTGGCTACCTCTGCTCTATGACATCTCCCAGTTTCAAGCTGTTCCACTGATCAACAGTCGGTGGCAGTAAAGTGTCAGGACATTTCACCAGAAAAAGATGGATTCAAGGAGAATTCACTTTGAAAATGTTTTAGGAGAAAGAAAACGGATTCAATTGTTGGGCCCCAAGTAAGAGTGTAACGGATAATCTTACTGGTGACTGTTGTTCCTCCTCGTACAGGTAACGCTGCGTTCTTTTGACCACAGAGCGATCAGAACCCATAAACGGGATGGTGTACTGCTCAATCTCCTTGCTGAAAAAGAGAAAACTCCTAGACAGACACACATGAACACACACACACACACACCGGATTAGGGAGCAGTGGTTTACACTCACCAGATCTGTCTATGCTTGCAGCATCAATGCAGTAGTGTTTGAGCACATTTCATCCATTAATAGTCTTTAGATCTGTCCCTGCATTGCTGCCTACACTGAATGAAAGTACCTCCAAGTGCACTGAACTTTTAACAGTAACTTCAAGTCGACCTTGTGTCTGACTTATGAGTATGTTTCATGTTAAGATTAAGCCTAACATGTATGCTAACAAATTAGCACCCCATTATTATTTTGCTGATGTTTGCATTAGAGATAGACCGATATGTTTTTTTCAGGGCCAATACCGATACCGATTATTAGTAGTCAAGGAGGCCGATAACCGATATTTGGAGCCGATATTCATTTGCAGTGAAAGTGAAAATATTGGCGTCAAAATTTTGAATAATACAAACTCCAACACTTAACTTTGTTTAAATGCCTTTAAGCATATGCATCAGAGCCAAAATAACCCAGTTTTAACTTGATCTCTTATCGGCCGTCGGATAAAAAAAAAAAAAGGCTGATGCCGATATGCGTCAAAATGCCGAATATCGGCGCTGATAATCGGCCCGGCCGATAATCGGTCTATCCCTAGTTTGCATTAGCTGAAATGGCACTAATAAATTAAGTTATATTTAGAAGTTGTGTCCCAACTTGAACTTTGGAATCAAACTATTGAAATTTAAGTCAGTGTGAAAAAGATACACAAGTTTCAGTGGGAAAACGTGTCCCTGCTGTGCACTGAACAGACACAGTAAAACCCTTCTTTCTTGATTTATCATTTCTGGCCCCACATTCCAATAAAGATGTTAATACTTAAAGCCAAGTGTTTTGGCCGGACAGTAATTGGTCAGTTAGAGCCTTACCTCTGTTTGACTTTGGCACCCACCACAGGCAGCGGCTTGTGGCCAAACTTCTTCCTCAGCTTGTGGAGGGAGCCGCTGTCAGCGAAACCGTACACGGCAGACTGCCAAGTGGCATCGTGTCCAGCCGACCCCTGCAAGGGTTGAGATAACATCGTGCCCTCATTTTCACACAGTAAACACAACAGTTTTAACTTATTTCTTTGGATTTTCAGATGTGAATAACCTGAGTCCGACAGGGACTGTTTGACTTGCAGTTACTCAGAAGCAGCCAGGAGCAGGTTTGGGTTTTATAGCAGCAAAATTAGGTTCAAGGGTAATTTAATTACAATTATTCACAAGACTCCTAACATGAGGGCAGCTCACTGAATCTGCTCTCTCTCTTTTTATATATTTCTCTTAATTTCCTTTGAGCTTCTGTTGTGTTCATAGTATTGTGCTCAATACTATTGTTTGCTAGTAGTCGTTTAGTTCAACTGTACACTCAATAGTGGTAAATAAAATGCAATACTTTGATTTTAATAATGTATATATACCGCCTTGGAAGTGATGGCTCAATAATTACGTACACCAACAGCTAGCAATCGATTTTTTTAAAAAGGTGTTATATCAGACTTCATTTCCCATCATGCAGTGCAAAAGGCTGTAGTTAGCCCAGGCTACCTCAGGCCCACTGCGGAATTCCAGGAAGCTCTCCACAGCTGTCAGCGTTCCTGAAATCACACAGAATCACACAGTTGAGGAGGGAGTTCCAGGTGGATTTAATCAGTACTGAAACTACAAGCAGATTCATTAGTGGAACAACTGAACTTGTACTAACAGAAACAAAAAGTTTGTGGTAGTTAAAATGTACTGTGATGTATATTGTATATTGAGATGTATTAAAAAATATTTTTATAGGAAGGCCTTTTTTTAATGATTGATTGGTATTTTATGTGCTGCAGTCATTTATTTATTAATCTATTATTATATCTATTTGTTCTTGTTTATAACTTTGTAACTTGCTGTTTTTTGTATGTATTTTATGAAGTGTCTATGTTTTAATTTTGGTCTATTCTATGTATTCTGTAAAGCACTTTATAACCTTGTTTAGATAAGTGCTATATAAACAAAGTTATTATTATTATTATTATTACTGTGTTCATTTTTTGCTTTATCTATTTATTAAGAAATGTTGTTTTTCCCATATTTAAACATTGTGGTGAAGTAAAAACCTGACTCAACCTGTGGAGTGCTTTCTACCTTTGAACTGCCTCTGTGTATACAGAAGACCCAGGTCTGCAGGGATGGAGTCGAAGCCACAACTGCCAATCACATACACTCCTCTGTCCAAGGCCTTGGTGTGGTACTCCAGCTGCATACGCTCCAGGAACTAGATGGAAACACAACAACAAGCATTAGATTGCATGAAAACACTATCATCATGCACAGTCAAATAGGCAAAACTTTACTACTACTTTAGGTGTTGTACAAAAATCTAATATCTAACTAATGTAACGATCTATCTAAAAAAAACAGAGAAATATTCATTTCTTCTCCTACCTGTGGCTCTCCAGAGACGTCTATGTAGTGAGCTCCATTTTCTACGCAAGCTTTGACCACTGGTTCACCATAAAATCTGTACTGAAAGGACAAAGAGGGCAGTGTTACGAGTCCAGTTTAACAATTGTGTCAAATCGCATTTTTTTCGCTCACCTGCTACCAACATGAAGAGCATACTTACAGGTCCCACACAGTTGAGAATCACCAGGCCTTGTTGGCACATAAGTGCCAGGGACTCCTCGATGGACACATCAGCCACGATGATTTCAATGTCTGTTCTCAGCTCGGGCATGGCTGATAAAAGAGAGGAAAATAGATTATCTTTCAGTGATGGTGCAGTGGATTACTCTTAAACATAACCCCCACACTTAATTTGTGGTTTGTGTTAACGTCCGGCTAAATGCGCTACTAGCTACCCTATACACAATACAAGCCAGACCGAGTCATTTGCCGGTCCGCAGGCCAAATCAGGCCGTTAAACTGGCCCTTTACTTATTTAAAGAAGGTATAAATATGAAAAAATATATTTAAAAACAGATTTGATTGGTAGGCTATTTAGTCGAGGTTGGCATGCAAAGAAATGCATATCTTATTTAAAGCTTTAACCCAGGCAGAGGACGTTTAGGAAAGTCAAACTGAGTAAAAAAAATGTAACATGCAACACTGAGTTTATCAAAACAACAATCTCTCTTCTAAGGTTATTAGGCACTTATTAATACATTTAAATTCCTAGCTTTACAGGTCTTACATTGTAAATCGAAATGTCCAGCCCCTTAAATAGGATTCATGTCTGAAAGCATTTTTAAAACTGTTTTATTTTAGGGTTATAAGAAACAAAGCTGAAAATATCTGATATTAATCAAATATGACTTTAAGACTTTCTATTTGCTGCATATAAGCTATGTTTCTGTGCTCAGATATAAACTCTGAGAGGGACAACATGTCCTCAAACTCTGTAAACTACTATACCAACAGCATAAATAAGGAGTGTGATTGCAAAGTGACTCGCTGGTAAGTCAAACAGGAGTCCAGCTGTTAGCTACACGGCACATTACTGAAACTAAACAGCTGTCTTGGAGTTAACAATATTATCTATGAAAACTTTAAGTGTTAAGTAGCAACTAGCTAACAGAGCCAAACAACAACACAGACTGTTTCTTCTGCCAGTCAGGTGTGTAAAGTATCCTGCAGCAGTGACATCTGATCGTTAGGAGCCTGTCAGCGAACACTGCTGTCTCATTTATCTACAGAACACCCTGTCAAGCACATACACAGCCTCCCTGCGGCGTGTTTCAACACGTCTTCCAGACGCTGTCTGCTTCTCCCGGCCACGGCCCATGTCAGACTGCCACCCCCGGGACTCTCTGCGGCACATCGGGCGACTTCCTCCACAACAAACTGACCGGTGAACCCTGTGGCACCGAAAATTATGATATGATATGGTCGGCTAGAGGTTACAGACGCCATTGTTTACGTTTTAGTTCAAGGTCCCGCCTGGTAACGTTAGTTCCGGTGTTCTGTCCGCTGATTGGCTGAGAAACGAACACTATGATATTATTACCGTAATAGACATTTAGGTGACCACGTTAAACTGTTATTGCGCTATTTGATTCGCCATGTGTTATCTGTTGAATTGCCTGTTTATTAATATTATGAATAAAGGTAACAATTAACGCTTAAATCTTTATGAACTTTCTGCCTCATACTGTATTCTTCATGCATTTTGACAGCAGCAGTATGAGGAGGAACTTTGACAATAAAATGGAGGGTTATTCTGTGGTGAAGCTACACTGACATCTTGTGGTGAAGTAATGGTATAAAATTTGGAGAATTTTTGACCAGAATAAAAATAATCACACATTTAACTTAGAGATAAGAAACTATTTCGTTTATTTAAAACGTTCTGTGTTTTCAGAAGTAACCAGTCTTATTAGGATATCATGATCAATTCTTCATGTGTATCGTCATCAGTTAGTTTGAGAAGATTCATAAAACAATGAAGACAGCTGTGTGATCTCTGCTTGGCAGGACACTTCAACTCAGCTTGTTAATCATTATATTTTATACGAAGTCCATGTTATATATTTTTATATATAATTCAATAACTTTGTTGGTCATATGTCCAACAGCTGGCTATGGCAGGTTAAGAAGGGGGATGCCTTTTGGTCATTTTGCTAACAAGGGGGAAATGGATTCCACGTCAAATTGGCAATTCCAGAAAGTTTGAATTAACCTTTTTACTCCCACTGGTTTGTTTGCCAAACTGAAATCTATTAATATTGCAGCGATCCAAATCTTCTTAGCTACCATGCATTCATTCACACGTGAGATGAACAGCGGCCACAGAATTGGCCAAAATACGTTCCTCAATTCAAGTTATGTAAAGGTGAAACCAGACATTATACACAGGTGAGTCAGACCTTCTAAATTGTTCGAGAAACTTTCTCGTCCATATTCAATTTGATATCTAGTTTCACAGCAGTATGTGGATTAAACTTTGTAGAAAAAAGCATGGGTGGTTCTTTGGTGTACGTCGACATCTGGTGGTGAAGTTCAGAATTTAAAGCCCGACTGAAAACCCTCCAAAGCAACATTCACACATCATTTAGAGGTGATAAATCCTGTTAATACAGGGACACTGAAAAAGAAAACAAGATGGCAAATGTTCCTTAATTCATATATTTTTGTATTCTCTTGAGGACACGACTAAACATAAACACTGAAACATAAAAAGGTGGATTGCATAATGCATTGTCCACAGTGAAAAGACAGGAGTAACATTCGTCAATTTAAAAACATTGAGAGTTCAGAAGGAGAGATATAAATCTGTTGAAATCTGTAAAAACATCAATACAAGGCAAATGGAAAAAAAAGGAACATGCACAACAAATTTCATTTCCTCCTTTTTTAGTAACATTTAGTATTTTCTGTTGTGTTACTTGTCCCAGCCAGGAAACACAACCGTTGTTCCATTAAGCTCTGCTTTTGGACCGAATGATAGATGCATCGGTTACGTACACGGAATATTAAACTCCCACTGCAGAGAAAAGATGCATCACGACTGTGCATGTAAACCACTTGAACATTTAGTGCTGGGAGCATTCATGAGAGATATAATTAGTGTTTTTGATGTGTTTCTATTCCACCTGTATTTTTGCTTTTGTGATCTGGTGTTTGCACACGGCAGAGTGGAACTCGGTAGTTCAAATGTAGAACAGGAAGTTTAGGGTTTCAACATTGAGCACCAAAAGTAAACACAGGGAAAGTGCCTGAGCTTGTGGAGCTGAATCACTGTATTGCATACTGATGACACCTCTGAAATATATTGTCTTATAAGGTGGTAGACTTTATATTTCAACACCAAGAGCAACACTCTGCTCACTGTATATCTAGAGCTTCATTCATGCAGAATGTCTTAAGATGCTGTGCTTTGTTTTGAATAGGGCACTTTGAACATGAACCGGTATCACGTACGGTACAGAGTGTCTCTTTGAACTGCTCTTATTAATGTGATCAGAGGAATGTTAAGAGTTAACCACCTGTATTGAGGTAAACACAAGGCTCATCTGTGTCTGGAATAATATAAATCTTTTATGTCATGCTGTATTTAAAGAAGAGAGATGGGCCAACAGAGCAAACGGTAACATGGATTTAAAGGGAAAAGTAACAACACACCAACACACAGTTTAAATTACTTGCTTAAACGACTATGACTGCTACAAAGGTGAGTAAAACGCTAGTGCACATATAAACTACTTCTTCTGTTAAAATATAAATGTTGTTGTGAGCCCTCTTGTTTGGTATCTGTACGGTTCACCTGAAGATGGGATGTCCACACAAACAGTAGAAACAAGAGTTTGTAAAATCTACTCCCACAACATTGCACACTTGTGGATTCTGACAGCTCTGACTGCTTGGTGTTGCTTCGAGCATCCGTTAGTATCACATGAAGCTGGGACTGATAGCTTTAAGTGATCGAAGCTGAACGAGTCAAACACTCTGGACCGCAGCACCGGATGAATGCTTGTAGGTCCCATGCTTGTCCCGTTGACTCGTGCTCAGGTGCTCCCTCTACGCGTTACGCTGTCCATCCCAGAACAGGAGTCTGGAGTGCTGATAAAAGCGTCTATGTCCGGAGGGGCAGCCAGTGTCCGAGCCCTTCAAAGAACCGCCGTACGTTCATGACGTAGAAGTCAACATTTTGAGTGAAGTCGGTACAAATGTTGGAGTAAGTGTCCACCAGGGTGCAGTACAGAGCGGTCCCACCTATGCTGATCACCACGGTAACCAGGCACAGCAGCAACAGGATCAGGCAGGAATCTCCACCTACCTCATCTACAAGCAAGACATGGACACTGTTACATTCTCTTTCATAGTGTCAAACTGTCATGCCAACGTTGGAACATGCACTGTAAAAGTATCAGTGATGCGTACAACCCTACCTTGCTCAATGCCGTCCTCTGGCTCACTGAAGCGAACTTTGCGTTTGGAGTTGTTCTGTTTAGTAACGATGTCGCTGGGGGGAGGCAGTCCATCCAGAGATGCTCTCCTCCTCTTCAGAATGGAGACCAGGCCATCAGGAGCAGAACTCTGAGGGAGACACAGAGACGACAGAAATGACACTAATGTGTTCTACTTGTTTTGTTCCAGTGGACTGAGAGTGCTTAAAACATCCCGATGACTTTGATAAGTACAGTAGGTCTGTCTGATGTATGTTAAGATATTAAAATGTACACTTATCAAACTAATCACTGAAACCATAGAACAGAAACTGTGTACAAATGTTAAGTATGGTTGTTGAACCAGGAAGTTCAACAGACACAATGGGTTTATTTCCCAGCGGACATTTTTACATCCAACAGGAGGAGAAGAACAGGTGTTAATAATAACTTAACAATAGTTCTGTTCTATTCAGGAGTCTGAGAAAGACAGGCAGTCAGCATGCACACAACCAGGACCATGAAATTGAAGCAGCTAAATGGAATACAGCCATCGTTAATGCCACTATAAACACCTGTGCTTTTCCTCCTGTTGGATGTAAAAATTTCCGCTGTGGCCTATAAGGCCTATAACTGTTAAGTCGTCTCCTCCAATTAAATAAGACGAACCTGCATGCAGGCCTTCCTGCATGCACATTCAAACCTCTGCAGATGATCCAGAACGCAGCAGCGCGACTGGTCTTCAACCAACCCAAAACAGCACATGTCTCTCAACTGCTCATATCCCTCCACTGGCTCCCAGTCGCCGCTCGCATCAAATTCAAAACTCTGTCGCTCGCTTACAAAACAGCAACAAAAACGGCTCCTGCCTACCTGAACGCCCTCATCCAGGTCTACACTCCGTCCCGCCCACCACGCTCTGCCAATGAAAGGTGCCTGGTACTCCCATCACAACAGGGCCCCAAGTCTCTAACTAGACTCTTCTCCTCTGTAGTCCCCCGGTGGTGGAACGAGCTACCAAACTCCATTCGGTCCGCAGAGTCCCTTTCACCTTTAAGAAGAAGCTAAAGACCCAGCTCTTTATGAACACCTCTGACCTTAATGATATTGATGCTATTGGTGATGATGACATTGAGGATGTGGTTTATGTTGATTTAGATATTCATGATGATGACTATAATGACCTTGTTGATGTTGTTGATGATAATTTAAAAAAATAAAATAAAATCAGCTTCTTTACGCCCTGTGCTCTGCCTGTCGGCACCAGTGTCCGGTCGCACTTGAAGCTGTTTGTTGGCACTTACTGACTTCGTTCGCTCCTCTCTTGATTGTTGCTTGTGTTATGTTAACTCTCAGATGTACGTCGCTTTGGACAAAAGCGTCCGCTAAATGAAATTGTAACAGTGTTATAAACTGGTGGTTTGTTGAAAACCTGTATGTTGTCTGACTCCTCTTGCCAGTTGTCTTGTTAGAACTATTTTCAGTGATGCCTAAGCTATATTTGACCATACTTCGTTAAACAAAAAGCATACACAATATTAAGATTGTTGACATCAGGCATGGCGCCAGGATTTTTTCTCTACCAGAGCAGGTACAAAGCACGTTTGGTATAAGTGTAATTTGGCTTATGGCTATTTTGTGATGGTTATATCACAAAAAAGCTAAAAGCTTAATGCAAGGACAAAAAAAATGTGAAAGACTTCAGCACCGGACAGCGCCCAGCAACAACAACACAATACATCCAAAAAGAAAAATTGATTCAAATAATGCTGTTCTGTTTCTCAGGTCTTTACGCGCCGCATGCAGGAAAAACTGCGCTCACATGACGCAGAGGTTACTGACAGTGTGACAGATATGCTTAAAAGTTTATAGAGTCTTTGTGAGGTCATCAGCGGCCTGAGGGGCTTAATTGTGGCTATGCAGTTCTGTGACGGAGCTACAGCACCCCGTAGCCCCGGTGTAGTGCTGTGCTTGTTTGACATGATCTATTCAGCATTCTGTAGCCTCACAACACCTCCATCATCCTCATCAATTTCTGTCTGCAGCTTTATTGAATAATAAAACAGTGCCCTGCTTAGGTCAGTGGTCTCCTCAGGTGACAAATATCCCATAAAGCAAGTTTAGTCCTTGAAGGTGAAACGTACAAAACATCATATGAAGACGAGCTAACTGTTGGCTAACTGTAGCTGCAAAACATTTCATGAACATGAGCCTACTGTGAACACAGAAACACAACCAAGGGCTTTGAGACTTACACCATGTAAGTGCCACATTCGATTAACACTAAAAAGCTTTGCCACATGTCACAACTGATACTGTCGTTAAACAGTATGTTTCAAATTATGAGTGCAAAACCATACTGTTATAGAAGAAATACAAAACCATACTTGTGAATCCTGCTGTATGTTTGATATCAGTCAACAGACGACCAGCAGCATTTCAGGTGGCTGTGAGCTCAGCAGTAGAAGCAGCACAAGAGCAACAACAAAGAACCACAATTACAGTAAAAAGTCAGCAGAGGTCAGTAATGAGATTATCTCCTGGCAGAGCTTTAACCCTTCCCACCCTAACGAGAGCCTTTTGACCTGATCATAATCTCTTAACAAACCACAGGGCAAGACGCAGCACGACCTTATGCTGACTACTGAAGTGGAGACAATTACCGAGCTGTCGGCCTCATCTGCTGCAAACATTTATGGGTCAATTATTTACGAGTTCAGTGGGTCAATAGCGTGCTGAATCCTGCCATGGTCATCACATTCAGCTCCTCTAAAGCTCTTATTAGACTATAAAGGTGAATGCAAGAATATCCAAGCAATATTTTATAGATAAAAATACAATGAACCAGAATTTAACATTAATTGTATTTGAAGCAGCTCAACATTTACATGTTAAAACAACATCGGGTAAAGGGGAATCCCAGGCTTTAGGATACAGCGGTTCTATAATAGGGATAGACCGATTATCGGCGCCGATATTTGGCATTTTGACGCATATCTGCATCGGCCTTTTTTTTTAATCCGACGGCCGATAAGAGATCAATTTAAAACTGGGTTATTTTGGCTCTGATGCAGCCGCGCCTCTCTGTCTGCAGTCACTACTCTGTCTCCAGCATTGTCCCACCCACAGCACTGATTGGTTACACGCAGAGCCATGGGACGGGTAACAGCCAATCAGCAGTGAAAGCTGTGCATGCAGCTCAGTGCTCATACACACGGCGGAGAGGAGAAAAAGTTCATTTCTTTGCAAATTTTATTTAACTTTGTTTTATTTACTTTATAAAACTTCAGGAAGTTATTTATTTATTTATTTAAATGTTCAGTTAACTTTATAAGAGATGCTGCTGACCCTGGGAACTCCCTGCGCTTTTTGTTTGTTTGTTTAATAAACATATGCTTAAAGGCATTTAAACAAAGTTAAGTGTTGGAGTTTGTATTATTCAAAGTTTTGACGCCAATATTTTCACTTCTACTGCAAATTAATATCGGCTCCAAATATCGGTTATCGGCCCCCTTGACTACTAATAATCGGTATCGGTATCGGCCCTGAAAAAACCATATCGGTCTATCTCTATTCTATAATACCACATTTTTAAGTAGGTAAATGAGAATACCCTTTGGTCTATTAAAGATCAATTTAATCTAGCTGTAATTGTAATTTAGTACACAATTGAAAATGTTGATTCAGTGATGTTCTTGTTCAGGTTTTGATAACCTCTTGAAAATGTAAGAGATTCAGTTAACTGTCATCTACAGAAGTTCTCGATGACTCCGCCATCGTCGCCCTCATCACTGATGGGGAGTGCAGGGAACCGACCCAGGACTCTGTAGACCGGTGCCAGTGGAACTGCCTCCTGATAAATGCTGGGAAAACCAAAGAACTGATGGTGAATTCGCAGGAACAAACCCGCTCCTCCCACACTGGTGAACATCCAGGGACTAGACATTGAGATTGTGGACTCCTACAAGTGCCTGGGTGTTCACCCGGACAATAAACTGCACTGGACAGATAACATAAATGCACTTTACAAGAAAGACCAGAGCAGACTCCATCTGCTGAGAAGACTCAGGTCCTTTGGAGTGCAGGGAGCTCTCATCTATCATTTCTGGAGTGGTCTGCTGGAGCAGCATCACGGCTGCAGACAGGTCTTTTATAGGACCCCTCAACTCTCTGGAGGTGGTGGGAGACAGGAGATGATGACAAAGCTGTCATCGCTCATGGAGAACATTTCCCACCCCCTGCATGGCACAGCAACACCACTGGGGAGCTCCTTTAGTGACAGGCTGCTTCGCCTGCGGTGTATGAAGGAGAGATAGCGCAAATCCTTCCTTCCTAACCAAAAATAAACTAACTTCAATCACATGTGCGACAATATAAGAACTTCCAATGTGCAATAACATGTTAGCTATTTTGTGCACTGTGCGCACTGTTTTTCTGTTAATGTGAAATACAACATATGCAGCAATTCTAAAAACAAACAATATGCAACAAGTTTTTTAACTACTCGATTATCTGTGCACTGTGTGTTCTTTTTTTGTTTGTTTGTTTGTTTTGCTGCTGCGTAACACCGGAAATTTCCCGATTGTGGGGTCGATAAAAGGTTTATCTTATCTTAGTCTATCTTAATTTAAGCAGGATGAAAGAAACAATCTTTTAAAAAGGAGACAGTGAGCCTGCAGCCATGACAGAGACTCTTTACGGCCTACAAAGGCATTGAGCTAAATGCTAACAACATGCTAACATTTGTTTATTTGCAACAAAAACTCAGCTGTGTAACTGTACTTTTCTTATCAGCTAAAATACTCACATCCGCATGCTAACATGCTCTCAATGACAATACTGACATGATGATGCGGATATAAAGTTTACCATGTTCACTATGTTAGTTTAGCATGTTAGCATGCTAATTGTGCTGCATGTCATTCCCTCTCTTTTCCCCACATCTCTCTACAGCTCTCACTGTGGGATGAATGCAAAACCAAAAAATGAAGTAAAAAAATAACAGGATATAAAAATCGGTTATTCCTTTAAATGTTGTGTCTTTCTGTTTTTCTGGCCAACAGTCATTCGTTAGTTCAGCATTGGGCATGTCTATATCTTATTACCCTAATTAGGTTGTACAGGGACAAAAGAGGGTAAACTTCCTTAGTTAAAAAACCCTGAACCCTCATGTATTGTATTGCCAAATAAAGGCGTTCCACCAAAGCAAAACCTTTTCTGGAGTACATAACTGCCATTATCCTGACCTCATCAATCCAAGGGCTTCAGCCTGCACGGCTTGTTTGGAATAGCTCTTATTACATCTCCACCTCGAGGAAGTACCAAGCCCTTCCAGCTCAGTGCTCCAGTCGGGTCATGATGTCTTGGCTCAGGCCCCGGCTCGGTAATCTAGCCCATTTGGCAAGGATAGACATCCCAAGTGTCAGGCCACACCAGTGAATATGGGTGGGGATTTTTCTAACAGAGAGAAATTTGCGATGATCTCACCAAGAGACACATTTTAGGGAGTGTCCCGGCAAAGACAAAGAGCTGAATAGAACTTAATGAAATGCAGTCTGCGGGCTGAAAGAATAACAGACAGTAAAAGCGAGGAGATCAGGGAAGGGAAAGAAGGATAAATGCATGCACGAGATGGTTCATGGATCGTGAGGAGGAAAGAATATAGCCTTCCTGTAGTTATCACAACCTTCATCTTCAACCCAAATCACGATCTATGAGAATCTGCTTCTGCTCGTAAGCTTCAACAATATGACCTTCTCTTGTAAAAACAGATGTGAAAGCAGACAAACAAAGTGCATTCCTACCCCCTCTGTGTGGGACAGCTTGGCCAGGTCCTTGTCTGAAGCCTGCGGGACTCCTGTCGGCCACTCCACCTTCACCTCCTCCTCCTCTGGCGTCTCCTCACACGTCTCCTCCTCATCTACTTCATGTCCCTCCTCGTACGTCTCTTCTTCTCCCTCCTCCACGCACCCTTCCAGATGGCCTGTCTGGGGTAAGGGAAGTCCTGAACCCGAGCTCTTTGTGCTTTGTTCTTTTTGCTCATCCTGGTCTGTTGTTTCAGGCTTCTTGACTGGCATGTGGAAAAAAACAAATGTTACATTATTACTCCAGCGTGACTGTATTTGAACGTACAGTTGATACAGAGGCGGTGTAGCTAAATGAGAACAAGTGGATTAGACGTTTATGCCACTAACGGGATTAAATGGGGCAATGGGAAGTTTACTCTATTGTGATTTGTCAGCCTTCATTTATAGAGTAAAGGTAAAAAGAGTGCATGTCCTTTTTGTCTTACAGGCCCGCTAATTAAGTCACAATAGTTTATCAGTGATGTTTGTGTTTCCCACAATAAATCCTGAGAGGATAAATGCTTTATACTTTGGTGACCTCCTGACTTTTTATTTGACTTTTCACACACAAAACTAATGACATTCTAATTAGCATATGTTTTAGCATGCTAACATGCTAAAGTAAACTGGAGAACATGGTACATATTTCCGCTGTTTAGCATCAGATGTTTCAGGTGTTCATTTGGCTGTGTATATAGACCATAAAAAGATGGACGACACGACATCTCCCTAAAAGTGAAGCCAAACCCTCTCTATCGCCCCCTGCTGACTGGCTGCAGTATAGGTCATAAAGCCCGCCTCCTCCATGTTAACAGATGGGACATGAGTCAAACTATAAAATCAAAATACACGTCAAATAAATGTTTCTCACACATGGTTTCTGTCATTATAGTTAGTTCTTATCATGCTGATTTAAGTCCAAGTGTTTTTTGACAAGTGCTGCGATGCTGTAAAAAGGATGATTGACAGCTCTGTTGACCAATCCAGCTCCTGCAGCCGATCTGTTCCGGATTAGCAGAGTAGAGGACGAACGCCGAGAGGAGACGTAACTAAAACAATCACTACAGTCATTGAAGTTTACATATCTGTGAACGTCTGCTTCAGACCAACACAAATTCTATCAAATTCTTTACTTTGGTCTAGAGGGAAATACCTTAACAACAAATGGATAGATCACCAGGAAAGTTTGTTTCAACTTTAATGATCCTGAGAGGATATATGCTTTATACTTTGGTGACCCCCTGACTACTAAACTATTGACATTCATGTCATGAGTCATTCTAGTTTAGTCATGTTGTTGATTTGTATTTTGGTGTTGATATTATTTCCTGTTTTCCTGTCACTTTGTCTCTTGTTGCCATGAGCTCTTATTGTTTAGTTTGTATATTCTGTTCCTGTCTTGGTTTAGTTGTTCTTTTCATTTAGAGAATTTCCTGTTTTACTTTGTAGTCCTGAGTTTGGTTTCTAGTGTTTCCTGTTTTATTTTGTAGTTCTTGCCCCTTGTATGTCATGTCTTATTTTACTTCCCTCCTTTGTTCTGTTTCCCGCCTTTCAGATTGTGTGCCCTGCCTTCATCGTGTTCACCTGTGTTAATTAGTCTCACCTGTCCCTGATTACCCTGAGTGTATTTAGCCTCTGTGATCCTACCCTTCTGTGCCAGTTCATTTGAGTCTTTGTCCGTGACCTTCCTGCTGTGAATTTGTGTGTGTCTACATTGGATTATCTTCGTGCCTCCCCAAGTAAGTGTTTAGGAGTTTTCCTTTTGTCTTTTTGTTAGTACTTTCATTTTGCTCCGCTATTTTGGATTTTGCCTTTTGTTTGATTGAATAAATCATTTAGTCTGCACCTGGGTTCTCCACCTTTTTGGTTTAACATCAAACAGTGACAGTTCATTGTTGTTTAATTCTAATTAGCATATGTTAGCATGCTAACACGCTAAAGTAAAATGGAGAACATGGTACATATTTTCTCTGTTTAGCATTAGGTGTTAGAATTGTCACTGTGAGCATGTTAGCATACAGTTAGCATGTATCTGCCTCTCATTTGGTTGTGTATATAGACATATAAATGTTTACCATTATCATGGCAGGATCGTAGTGTCTCACTGCTGCTCTGAACGTCTGTCAGTGTTATATTCAGTGTGTTCTGTTGAATCAAACACAGTACACAATAATTCATCATTTATGTCTGAAATTGAGCAGATCATTATAGAAAGGTAAGGTTCAAATGTCTTACCTGTTCCACGCTGGTCGAGGGTCTGAGGGATGAGGAAAACAAGAACACAGAGGCAAAGGAAAGTCAGGATAGAGGTTGACGGGACAGCGTGTGGAGAAAGACAAAGAGAGGTCAAACAATGTGTTACAAAACATATTACAAAGCTAAAATATCCTGCAGCCCTTTCCAGCAGGAGGTGGCATCGTGCAAATCAAATCCACCTGCGCCAAATGTCTGCGGGCTGCAATAACATACCAAGAGACTCGCAGGATAGGTGGGACACAACAGCGTCTGGCATGCAGACATGCGGTATGTGTCTGGTGGAAATCACAAATCCTGCGGGAATCTTTTCTGCCCTCTTAGAAATATGGATTTTTCCCCACTTGCTTATGTGTGTCTGTGTCCTGCGTCTGTGCATTAACAATGTGTCGGCTGTGACTCCTCAGTGTGTCCACATGCGAGACAAAATGTACAAATGCAATGAAGGAAATGGGAGGAATGGGCGTGTATCTGTCTGCTGCAGCAACATAGCAAATCACACATCATCTGATAAATGTTGTGTTCATGTGTTGTGATGTACCGGAGGTGTGTCCTGCAGATCTGGCTCAGGGTCTCGATGTGTTTCTGACTGATGAAGTCTGTCTCATCCGGCAAACTGCTTTCAGTGTTCTTCCTCTCTTTCCACTGGCTCTCTGGGAACATACGTGGAATGCATGTAGAAAACAAATGAATGCAAAAACTCATTTTCTCTCTCTATAGCACAGAAATATATTTAAGGTTTTACTGTATGCAGTACCCCAGTTCTCCTGCAGGGTGTCAAGGTTGGAGAGCAGACGCTCATGGTAGAGCTTCTCCAGCTGCAGGAACTGGATGGCCCACTGGTCTGGTAACATCACTAGTTAAAGACACCAACCTAGACTGTCAAACTGATTAACTTCAATTTCAGTCATTTTTACACGTTATAGTAGAATTAAAACAGTCATTCAGTTCTTCGTTCAACTGCTCGTTAACACAAATATCTAATCAGCCAGTCACATGGCAGCAATTCAATGCATTTAGGAATGTAGACATGGTCATCGATTCTCATTTGAATGACCCAATATCGATTCATACACTGAACAAAAATATAAACGCAACACTTTTGTTTTTGCTCCCATTTTTCATGAGCTGAACTCAAAGATCTAAGACTTTTTCTATGTACACAAAAGGCCTATTATCTCTCAAATATTCATAAATTTGTCTAAATCTGTGTTAGTGAGCACTTCTCCTTTGTCGAGATAATCCATCCACCTCACAGGTGTGGCATATCAAGATGCTGATTAGACAGCATGATTATTGCACAGGTGTGCCTTAGGCTGGCCACAATAAAAGGCCACTCTAAAATGTGCAGTTTTACTGTATTGGGGGGGTCCGAGGGGGGTCAGTATCTGGTGTGACCACCATTTGCCTCACGCAGTGCAACACATCTCCTTCGCATAGAGTTGATCAGGTTGTTGATTGTGGCCTGTGGAATGTTGGTCCACTCCTCTTCAATGGCTGTGCCAAGCTGCTGGATATTGGCAGGAACTGGAACACGCTGTCGTATATGCCGATCCAGAGCATCCCTGCTCAATGGGTGACATGTCCGGTGAGTATGCTGGCCGTGCAAGAACTGGGATGTTTTCAGCTTCCAGGAGTTGTGTACAGATCCTTGCAACACGGGGCCGTGCATTATCATGCTGCAACATGAGGTGATGGTCGTGGATGAATGTCACAACAACGGGCCTCAGGATCTCGTCACGGTATCTCTGTGCATTCAAAATGCCATCAATAAAATGCACCTGTGTTCGTTGTCCACAACATATGCCTGCCCATACCGTAACCCCACCGCCACCATGGGCCACGCGATTCACAACGTTGAGCTCCGGTGGACATCCCTGCAGTCAGCATGTCAACTGCACGCTCCCTCAAAACTTGCGACATCTGTGGGACATCTGTGCACATTTTAGAGTGGCCTTTTACTGTGGCCAACCTAAGGCACACCTGTGCAATCATGCTGTCTAATCAGCATCTTGATGTGCCACACCTGTGAGGTGGATAGATTATCTCGGCAAAGGAGAAGTGCTCACTAACACAGATTTAGACACATTTGTGAACAATATTTGAGAGAAAAAGGCCTTTTGTGTACATAGAAAAAGTCTTAGATCTTTGAGTTCAGCTCATGAAAAATGGGAGCAAAAACAAAAGTGTTGCGTTAATATTTTTGTTCAGTGTAAATCGAGAGATCGATCTTTAAAAATATGTGGAAAAACGTGTATGATCACTCACGTTTCTGAGCGCTCCTGAACACACCACGACTCAGAAAAAACACAGCCTTGAGGAAGACATGCCCGGACTCGTTTACTGCACCTACTCCGAGACATCAGTGACTCGTGTGTGTGTCCATGAATATGTAACTTAGTTTTGCAGTGATGTTCATGTTGCTCTCTGTTAGCATCGCCTTTGGCCGCGAGTGTATTTTCAGCATGTCGTACAGTATGCCTTTCCACATAACTGTTAGTCTTGTGTGGTTTTGTTCTCAAATCTCGCGCAAGTTGAAGCCCAGTTTGTTTAATCAAAACCATGAGCCAGATGTTCAGACTGAAAATCGGTCTAATTCATAAAATGGTTAATATTGAGTTGACTGCTGTCTTTGTCATGTTTAATAAAAAGTACATGATGAAACTTCTTTCGGGTCAATTCTTATTGTAAATATTAAAAACTCCACCAGGTTAGAGGTGCACTGATATTGTAACTGATATACTCCCAACTAAATTCGAACTGAATCGAATCGAATTGGGACTTTATGAATCGTAATCGAATCGATTTGAGAAATCCTTATGGATACCCAGCCCTAGACAGAGGTCAGAGGGAGAACGGGCAGACTGGTTCGAACTGATAGAAAGGCAACAGAAATCAACTAACCACTCGTTACAACCGAGGTATGCAGAAGAGCATCTCTGAACGCACAGCAGAAGCAGATGCCCTTGAAGCAGATGGACTACAGCAGCAGAAGACCACACCGGGTGCCACTCCAACTAAGAGCGGGAAACTGAAGCTACAATTCGCACGGGCTCACCAAAACTGGACAACAGAAGATTGGAAAAACGAGTCTCGATTTCTGCGACATTCGGATGGAAGGGTCAGAATTTGGCGTAACCAACATGAAAGCACGGATCCATCCTGCCTTGTATTAACGGCTCAGGCTGCTGCTGGTGGTGTAACATTGTGGGGGATATTTTCTTGGCACAGTGTAGACGTCACAGCCTACCACAGAGTATTGTTGCTGACCATGTCCATCCCTTTATGACCAGTGTCCCCATCGTCTGATGGCTACTTCCAGCAGGATAACGTGCCGTGTAACAAACATCAAATCATCTCAAACTGGTTTCTTGAACATGACAATATTCACTGTACTCAAATGGCCTCCACAGTCACCCGATCTCAATCCAATAGGATGACATGGATGTGCAGCCGACAAATCTGCAGCATCGGCGCGATGCGATCACGTCAATATGGACCAAAGTCTCTGAGGAATGTTTGCAGCACCTTGTTGAATCCATGCCACGAAGAATTAAGGCAGTTCTGAAAGCAAAAGGCGGTCCAGCACGGTACTAGCAAGGTGTAGTGGCTGGTGAGTGTATAACCTAAGTGAAGTACTTCTAATATATTTCATTATTGGTGGAAATGAGAGAGCGTACAGAAAGAGGTGGCAGATCTGGTGGCCTGGTGTCAGGAAAATAATCTCTCCCTAAACACAAGACAAGACCAAGGAGATGAATATTGATCCTAGGAGGAAGAAGGAGCTGCACATGCCACTTTACATTAGGGAGACAGAGGTAGAGAGGGTGGAAACCTTTTAAATTCCTCGGCACCCACGTCACAAGGATCTCACCTGGTCTCACAACACACGACAGATAATCAAAAAATCCCAGCAGCGGCTGTACTTCTTAAGGAGGCCGAGGAAGTTTGGCATGTAAACCAAAATCCTCAGTGACTTCTACAGGGGGCACAATCGAGAGTGTCCTCACCACTTCCATCACAGTCTGGTATGGACACAGCACTGCTCAGGACAGGAAGGCTCTCCAGCGTGTGACCAGAGCTGCACAATTCATCTCTGGAGCAGGCTTCCCATCTCTTCAGGACATTTACAACACCAGGGTTTGTACATTATCGAAGACAGTACACACCTACAACACAGTCTCTTCACACTACAGGACTGACAAACAGCTTCTACTCACAGGCCATCAGACAGCTGAACAGGAGCGTCAAACCCTGCCCCCCTCTCCCTCCCACTCAATCACTCTTAATTGAACTGTACCATACAGACATTTCACTGTTCCTAGTCCGGTTCACAGGATGTAGTCTGTGCACACAATCCTGCCTCTGGCTGCCTATTCTGCTATCTGCGCCTTACCATTATTTCTTAAATCCCATCGTCAAGTGAAACAGAAATAACCTTGCGTCTAGTGATATGCATGCTGGAAGATTTAGATAGAGATGTTGACGTTAGAGTGTAAAATGCAGATATAAGTATGATATCCACTCTGTTTCGTAGGTCATTCTATCTCATTTGACTGAAAAGAGGACAGCAAGAAATACAAACAACTTTAACTCCCTTAGTGATGTGTTATGTTACAAAACGTGACAAAATGTCTCCCAATAAACAATGACCCCTTTTACTCTTCCCCCCCAACAGTCTGCAGCGCTAAACACTGGACATTTTTCTCTACTAACTATGTCACAAATCTTCCTTCTCAAGCCTCCTCTCCGTCTCTGCCCTCACACACTAACCCACCGTCCCCGTTGCAGCACGACTTGCTGACAGATGTTGCCGGGCCAACGTTACAAACAGAGCCAGAGGAAACTACTAGACGGCACGCCTTCAGGGCTTTCTGCCAAAATATGGGGAATACCCAGTGACTGAAGGAGAAATTACAGATAGAAAACAAGATTGTCCTCTAATTGAAATTGCCTATTTTCAAACTGCTTAATATTATTGTGTTATTCCCTTTAGGATCAGTGTGATGCTTTTGTCCTTCAAATCAGCACAGGCGTCTAATGTAAGAACTAGTACGGCCCAGAATCTGCTCTGCTTGATAAACCCGAGCAAAGGGAAACCCTCTCTTCAATCAAATGAGATAGAAGCACTTACTAAAAGACTGGATATCATTCTTTGTTTTGTTTTTTTATATCATAAGAGCCAGTTCAGCTACAGCTCAGCTGGATAATACAAGTGATTGGCAAATGACAGCATGAATAAAAACAGAAAAGATGACATCACCGTGCACTTTAAAGGATACAGTCCTCTTTGAGCGAGTAGGCTTCTGCGATCTGAAAGAGGAACAGCATTAGACAGGAGGGTCATTACACTGATTGAAACATACACGTGCAGTAAAAAAACATTGTGTGACTGTGAACCAAACATTCTAGAGTGAAACATCAAAGCACACAGTGTCAACCCGCCGTGCAGTACAAATGTTGTCGAGCAACATTTTGGCTTTCAACCAAATGTAGATGTTTTAAAATCCTTTTAAAGATGAAGATCACATGACAGCGTCATACCAAGAGAGAGAGCAAAGCAGACTCCCTCTCAGACACGAAGTCACATGAAACTTATTATGGTCTGGATTAGCGTGCCTCTGTGGGATTTTTTACCTCTGTCTCCATTAGCAGTGGAGTCAACCAGTAAGTAAATCCAGAGCTTGGGAAGTTCTACCTTCTATGATATTCTCTTGTAATTCCAGGTGGTTTTAGGGCTGCAATTAAATATTATTTTCATCGTCAATGAATCTGCTATTTTGTAGATTTTATTGCCCATTAGGCCTAAAATATGTGTAGTGTTATCAATAGTTCCCAAATCAAAAGATATTAAATGTGCATCAGAAGAAGCAGCTTTTCCTCACATTTAATTTATAAAATAACTGCTGATACATTTTCTGTCTCATAACCGATCAACTTAATCGACTGCTCTGGTTCGTGTCCGTAACCTCTCTTCTCTAAACTTGCGTCTGGCCTGGTTTCTTGAAAATGTTTAAAGCTCCTGTGAGGAGCTCTTTTTTCACTGGTTATGAAACAGACCGAAATTAATTCTGATGACTCTCTATGAGCTAGAAAAGCAAACCAGACCATCAGCGACAAGATTGATTATTTCTATATAGTTATTTCTAATGCCTGAACCTGCTGGCGGTGGGTAGGCGTCAGACGAAGCGATTAACTGCACGCTGCCTTTGTTTACATTTTACAGGGTAAACATTTAAAGTGAGTGATACATGTGACTGTTAAAGAAAGCAGGATGGAATTTTTTGTTAAAAACACCACTTAGGATGTACAGGAAATCTGCAAAAAGATAAGAGATACGGCTTTGTCCACAGGGGGCACCAAAATCAACACAAACTGACAGTTTCTCACAGGAGCTTTAAATAAATGCATCCTCAACACAATCTGTTTATGATATGAACTGTGGGCAGGCTCTATGTGTTGGCATTTCTATGAACTTGCCGCTGTCAGTGTCTTCTAAACAGGAGCTAAATAGACAGAAGCCCTATGAGCTTCAGGCTCAGTGAGAAAACGGACCTTTAATTACTTTTCTCACTTTCTCCAGAGTGCTAAATAATTACATTTTCTCTCTTTGTGCGAGACACACCGTATCTTGTTGAAACAGATATCCACCGATTGAAACAAACTGAACTTTTCACTTAAGTCTCACAGAAGTCACGGGTGGATGATGTGACAATGAATGCTCGAGCACGGACGTAAAAGGTTCTCCCCTCAGCCACCCCGTCCTCTGTGTGTAGTACATTCTGACTGCATAATTTTCTTCAACATTTTTCAAGTTAAAGGTATAATAAGTAGGATTTTCCTAGAAAAATAAAATATAGACTTTTACATAATATAATATAAATCACTTATGGGCCTCTACACATGTGTGTTGGTGAGTGAGTGTGCAGACCCTTGTGAGACCCTTCCCTCTGCATCCATTCTGTTGTTTTGCTTTGCACGGGACGTTTTCAGGAGGGGCGCTGTTGTGGTTCCCTGAGCCAATCACAGCGTAATAGGTGAGTGTGGGAGTGGTTCAAATTAGCAACTGGGCCCCTTTTACACAGGCGTTTAGCATGCTAGCACAAAGGTAACCGGCGGTTAGCATGCTAGGGCAAAGGTAACCGGCGGTTAGCATGCTAGCGCAAAGGTAACAGTGATGCTGTCGGTGTTAGCTCGGCGGGGTGGGCGTGTTCTCGCACGAGAGAGTGAGGGTGAGCTTCTGGTGACGAAGAGCCCAGGAGGAGGGGCCCAGTTTTAATGTGTTGTTGACAAAATGCAGGAAAAAATCCTACTTATTATACCTTTAAATACATTCAAAAATTCTGCTCTTGGTTGAAACTAGATAGTCAGTACATTCTCCATGCTTGAGGTGTCTAGAGCCCTACTCAGGCTTTTTGACAGATGCATAATAAATAAAATACTATAAGATAATACAGAGTTATATTGCACTAAAACATGGAAATTGCTGTTTTTAATGTACATTCACTGTCATCTAAGTATGCCAGAAGCAAGGAGAATTTGATCAGGTCACACTTCACTTTGAAGCTCTGGCTCAGGAGCCCCTGACCCATTTGACCCCGACATGTGTCCTCTGCAGGCCTGTTCAAGTAATTCATCCCCTGCTTTTTACACAGATATTGATTCCTTAGTAATTCAATGATCTTCATACATTTTCTCATTTAATGGATGATGCTGGCAGCTATATTTGGTGCATGTCATAACGGTTTACAAGGAGCTAAACTCTCCCATCAGGGCCAGACATGAAAACCTGATCAACATAAGATCCCACAACTGAATCATTTTTAGGCACATAAACACTGAGGTGCTTAGATTCATTCTTTTATCTTCACTTCACTTCAGTTGTTCCTTCGGGTATGTCTAGTATTTGACAGCTGAATTCAGATAATGAACTATTGGGTACACCAGAATAGCAGATGCTAGAACACATGACCAAATATGGACCATTATGTTTGGTAAAGTACGAAAGACACTGAACATGTTTCTGCTCAGCGTCAGACTACATGCCAGACAAAGTAATCCGTAGAGTGTAGCATCATCACTCACACCACATTCCTTCTAATTGGAGTTTATTTATATTAATAAACGATAACTCTTACAGTTACACGTCACATTACCACTTTTGTCAAGTAACTATTTGCACTCTTATATTCCTTTGTCCAATGATGACGCAGTCTGCAAAGCAAACAAGCCTCCTAACCTGATGGGATAGCTGAGATGAATTAATCATGTTGTCCAAGTGTTGTTGGGAAAATTGTGGTCTGCAAAGTATTGCACCTGGAACATGAAACCACTGCTGTGATCCCTTTCAACACACCACAGAGGCTAAACCAACTGTATTTATCACACCTCTAATTAGCACGTCTGTTTGAAGGCTGTGCTGTTGATCTAAGCGGGGGAGGCAGCAGGACGTAAACAAAGAGCGGAGGGTTGCCAGTTCAACTCCCTGCACCTGCAGAGTAAAACCGTTGCATACATTCACTAACTATACCACCAAAATTAGAGTGTTGACGCAGGTTTTTCAGACCTGGGAAGACCCGCTTATAGATGCTAATTGTCTCTGTTCCCATTGCCAGTGAAGTATCCTCCTGTCGGTCTCTTTTCTGCTGTGTCTGACAGGGCTGTACCCGAATCAGGATTCTTTGAGTCGAATCGGATCTGGCTGTTCAATACGAAGACTCGACTATTCGTTGATTTTTTGCTATTCGACAGCAATGTTCGGGGGGGGGGGGGGGGGGGAGTACTCTGATTAAAAATATTACAGCCTTAGGCCCTGTGAACATACAAGGAGCCCTATCACCTCCATTAGACCTTAAAAAACATCATATAATAAAAACTGTGATGCAGACTCGCAGCGCTGAGGGGGGAGAGCACAAGCACAGAGAAAGGGAGGGAGATCGTGGACTGAAGCGATGACGTGATAAACAACTTAGTTTGATCATGAATCTCCTCTTAAGTTCTGTGTGAAATATATGAACTACACAGCAGACTGCAGTCTCTGTTCACAGGGCCAGACAGACAGAAAGATCGGCGTGATTAACGCAGATCCACGTTATTCAACGTCTGTGTCCTCCCCCCGCTGCGTTATTATAAACTATGATGAACTGATCGCAGGTTACAGCTCCTGCTCGTTTCATTCACAGCATGGTGAGACGTACTTTATACCTTTTATAGTGACAAATTTAGAACGATGTTAAGGCTGCTTGGACGGAGACGGGCAGAATTTGTAGCTGAGATGACGAGGAGTCGCAGAAGTTAGCGACGGAGCATAGCATCACGCCGGAAAGGGGGCGAAGATTAGCGTGTGGACACAGGTTTTGTGTTTCGATCAATGCCGATCGGAGCCGAGGCGATAATTACCCGCGTCTACTGCAGAGTCATTTGGGAAAACAGCTTAATTTATAGACTATTCATTCATGTTTTAGAGACAGCTGACCTTTTTATATTATAAACCAAGCTATCGCCGAGGATTTGCAGGCGCTAACAAGCTGTTTTGATGCATTTGAGAGATGCAAGTTCAGGAGTTGTTCTGTATGTTTCAGCTAACTGAGAAAGCTGAATTTCGGTAGATGTAGGCATACAGAAACTCACACACAGCGTACACAACCACACACAAAAACATTATGTCTGACTAATTAAAGACACATTCCCTGTGTATTCCCTGTGTATTTGTGAGAAAACACACACACACACACAAACCAACACACCTGGTGCAGGGACTGTGGCAGCAGTGTGTAGTCACTGTTCTCTCTGAGGGACTGCAGCGAGGCCAGCAGTTCTGGGCTGGGGCCTGACGGTCCGTCTCCAGAGACACTTCCTAGAAACATACGACACAAACAAACACAAGAGTTAGACACCGCTCGTATTTCAGACGTTTCATAAACAATATGGTCACATTTAACACCCTTGATTTGTAAGCTAAAAAAGTATTTTTGCTTTTAGTTGTTTTGTTCAGTTTAGTTCTCCATCCTGCATCTCCTTCTATCCCTGAGCTTTAGAGCTCCACTGTGTAGGATTGAGGGATCTATTTGAGTAATTGGCAGAAATGTAATGTAATGTTTTTCAATCACTGGGTTGTGTTTGCAGTTTTTTACAGCCACAGTCGGCTCTCCTACACACTTGGAAGGAGAGAGTGAGGGGAGCCGGTGCTGTTGTCAGTTGGTTGCAATCTGCACTCATTAGATCCCACCAAATCCTACACGCTGCTGCTTTAACGGAGTGTCTCCACTTTTGAGGTAATTTCTTCCTTGCAGAGATGTAGATGAGAAAATTGATACCACTCTCTGAATGTGAAGGTACTACAAACAGCTAGTTAGCATAGCTTAGCATAAAAAGGGAATGGCGAAGATGTATGGAGACACATAAACACCCCTCAACTTACCATTTTATACTTGATAAACGAACAAAACATTCTGTTATGTGCTCATTAATAATAAGTAAGCTTTAGAGGTGCTGTCAGATAGATGTTGTTTCCCCATGTATTTAGCTTCCTATTTCGCATGTGAGCATCAATCTTTTCATCTTACTGAAAAGAAAGCTATTAAGCTTTGAAGTGGGGTTGTATGAGATACTTATCAATAGTAAGTCTACTACACACATGAAGGACAACAATGTCCTCTGGTCCCCACCGTGAACAGCACTTTGTCGTTTCCATAATATTGTATTTTCTTTAGTTTGTTGTCTCTTCTACAAACCGCTGACACAAACAGCTGATCCGACACCGTACGCTGCAGGCGTAGTAACACGTATGTGTTGCGGTCCACACAAAGTAGTGCCACATAAAGAGGCGTCCTTACTGAAAAGTGAAACGTGGTGAATTATTCAAATATAGCGTACAATCAATAACACTATTGATTTTTAGGTGAGACGTCCTTATAAGTGGATAAATTACGTGTGGAATTGACCCTATCTGCAGCGGCATGTAGCCGAGCTTCCGTGCGGCACTCGGCCGGTTGGGGCCATGCTGACCTATCTCATACAACCCCACTTCAAACAAACCGAACCATCCCTTTAGGACCAACAAGCAGCAAAAAATATATACTGTTAGACAACCCCCCTGTCTGCTTGTATTAACCTTGTGTGTACGTGTGTTTGTGTGCTGACAGCCCCAGTGGATGTGGTAGATGCTAAAGCTAACTGACAAACAGGGCTGTTACCTCAGTAGGTTGCCATCAGTGACTGTCATATACAATAATCTAATGTGCTAGCTCATATACTTTTAAATTGTACGTTCATGTGGACCGGATGACGTTTCATTAGGTTGGCACAAGCTACAAAAAAAAAGCCTCTATTGCATTAACGTACGGTGACAGCCTGTCAGCCCAGCGCCTGCAGCTATAACTACAACAATTAGTCACTATTAGCTGTAGCTGTATAGTGCAACGCTTATGTAACGTAGCCTATGAGCTCCGGCTGTATAGTACATGACAAACATCCAAGAGTATTGGCCGAGGCTTCCTCACAGCTTAGTATCATCCTGATCATCTTAAGCTCTGTTTTTTCCGGTGCACTGCAGCGGTTTGTGGGAAACTGTGGTCCACAGATGGATGATAAGCTTTGAGTCGTTGAAGCTGTCAATCAGCACTTCTCCATAGAATTTGTTCCTTCTAATGTGTATCTCTGCTTTGCCATTAGATTAATTAAGTCAGTCTACGGTCTTTTAAAGATGAAATGTATGGAGTATCATCACCTGAAACTCTCCCTGTCTTAAATAAGCTCTTACCTGTTGCACTGTCGATGCACATCCCTTCCTCCTTCTGTGTAGTGCCGGGACCTTTAGGTGGGGTGGTGTTCTTGTTGCCCATCACCTCCGTCACTGCAGCGATCTTCTCCTTTAAGTTGAGAGTCCCCAAAAGCTTCTCTGAAACCCTCCAGTGGTTCTGTTTCTCTTTTTCAGGCCCTCACTGGAAAGAACATTAATTGTTCCTGGCTTTTATCAGAGCGCTTCCTCCGAGTGAGATAAGCAAAACTACTTGGGAACGTTTACTTTGCTCTAAGCTCCCAGGGAAAGGATTCGAGCACGGGAGAGTGAGGTCTCTGCAGGTTTGGTTTGTGATCGCTCTGGACGGAGCATGTGATTTAATCCTCCATCGCCTCTCCTGGGTGGTCAAGAGAAGGGAGACTTAAAACGACCATTATGGTCGAAGAAAGCTGGACTTTTGAGGATGATGCTCAGTTGTTGCAGACTGTGTGGTTTTTTCTCTTCTCTCTTACAAGCAGAATTCGGTGTACTTTCCTTCCCTTGTCCCGAGGAAGCTGTCAAAAGAATAACTACATTTTAAAAACAGAACATAATGTATGTAATGCATGCCGTATGTTCAGAGATGGAGAGAGGGAAGATAAACAGAGAAGGACAAGAGAGTTGAATGCAAAGAGAAGCAGCAATGCTGGTGAAATGGTTGTTATGTCACTGGCTGAAAGAGTCGTCTTTGTGTCTAACCATGACTGCCCGTTGAGGCATAGCAGAGTGCTCCATTCTGAATAACTGAATAACTCACTTGAATATAACGTCACAGTAATCTGTGGAGGAGAATAATTAGCATTGAGTAGGTAATACTGCAGACAGACTGCACACTGTACACTATCAATAATCTATTCTTGCACTTTGTTCTATCAGGCAGGGAGGTTTAGAAGTGGGCGTCAACATTTTATTAAGCTTTTGTGTCTTGTAAAATATTGTAAGATTTTTCAACTGACAAGGGGGAAGACTTGAGTCTAGAGAGCAATGGACTGAGTAATGTGCAGTCATTCTCTTGATTCACAGGGTACATGTGGATTTAATACATGGGCTGTAAAGAAGAAGAAATATGCCCGTCTGATGGATGCTTCAGGGCAACCAACAAAAATAAGCCATGCTAACCAAGCTAGCAGAAAAGCGCCCGACGTCATGGCCGTTTTTTCTACTTGTCAGATCGGATGAAAGGAGAGGCGGGCCTTCTGTCAGTTTACAATATAACGGTTAGGTTAATGACAGCTAATAATTCGGTGGTTGCCTTAACAACCGTAGCCTGTAAGAAAAAAGGGCTCTCTGTCTGATCGAGCCCTTAGGCTGCACAAAAACTGCTTTGAGCTAAATGCTAACGTCAGAATGCTAACATTCAGCTTTTTTAATGTTTACTGTGTTCAACATTTTTGCTTAGCATGTAAACATGCTAACATTTGCTACAGTAATTAGCACTAAACACAAAGTGCAGCCAAGGGTGACAGTTATTTTGTTAGTTTCAAAGGGAAGTGGTAAATAAACTAAAGTATTGGACAGATTAAAGCTAGCTGTTAGCATGATTATGCCAGAAGATGGGTCAGAGGATCAGTAAATTTATCAGTTTATTTATCTCCCCAGCAGAAATCTGAGGAATATATGAAGTGATGACTCTCTATTAACAGGCCTTTAGATTATGTTTTATTCAGAAATGCCGGAGGAGGTAAGAATTCAGTCTCTTGCCTCAGGCTAAGTTCACAAGGGTGTACATGTAGATGTTGATAAAAGAATAACCAGTCCTGCCACAGTTATTATTACCGAGATGTTTTTTATTCTTTGTTTTCATGTTTCATCCATGTAGGTTCTTTTTCTTCCTGCTTGCCTTATGGCCTCGTTCCCTGTTTTTCCCCTACAGGTAAACACCTGCGTCCATCCGTCTTCACCTCCCCAGTGGGACTAAAATCCCAAATGTGTGCACTGTAGGTGCAAATTTTAGACGCAGTCTTCTACACAAGCTCGCAAAAAGCACGGCTTTCTCTCCCAGGCAGTAGATGAATATATTTCCGCTTCACGAACCCTACATTTTCAGCCTGAGTGGTCCGAGGGCATGAAAGCTGTGTGATAGTGTTCACACAGCATGTAAGCAGTCACATGAACATTGTGAATGCTGCTACATGGAATGTGACATAAAGTACAAACGCTGCGAGCAGTGCTTGACTCAGGATGAGTAGCAAAAATTTAACGGACGGAGACTCAAGATGAAAGTGTGTGTAAATGTTACTTAGATGTGTTATGGCAGTTTTGGGTTTGCTTTTACATTTAATGCATCTCTTGTGAATCGCTACAAGCTTCCTAAATCTTACTAAAGGTAAACATGTAGATTCATGCAAGTGTTTTTCTCTTTAGCCTTTTAAAAGAAATTACATATTAACTCTCAACATAATGACCTTTTCTAATGCAGTGTTCCTGGTTAAATATCCTGGTTAAATTTTCCTAGCTTTCAGGCAACCAGAGGTCCCATTGCTTTATAACAGACAACTTGCAGAGACTTACATAGAAGGGTAGAATACTTTGACTTTAAAATACACTTATTAGCTTTTGAGTTGGGTAAGAGAATCGATACCAATCACCTGTGCACATGAGCCAGAAGACATTTTGCTTAGCTTAGCCTGTAGTGGAAAAGCTAGCCTGGCTCTGCCAAGAGGTAACTTGCTGCTTCACTGTCCAATAAGAATTCGTCCAGGTCAGGACACAGCTTCCCCATACAACCGTGAAATGTGTTCTTACACTTTCTGGCTTTTGTACACATTAAACAACAAAGATTTTTCAGTTAGCCCAGTTCTGCTAGCTTGTCAGTTAGCCTTGCTATTTCCCTTGCTTCCATTAGGCTACACTAAGTTCACCTGCTGCTGGCTTTACTTTTATATTTACAGTGGGCTACTGAGTGTGGTGTTGATCTTCAACGAAGCATATGTCCAAAAATGTTAAACCATCCCTTTAAAACTTGCTTGTTTCTATCATTCCTTATTACAGCTGATTGGTTTGCAAAGTTTTCATTCCATAGTCACTGAATTTTAAAGGAGACATTCGCTCCTGGAAAAAGGCACCATCAGTCAAAGCTGGTGTTCTCCGTAATCAACAGAAGCAATAATTTTTACGCCATAGCTGTGGAGAAATTTGTACAAACAGCTCGTGGTTTTACCCGTTCTACATTCCTACAACACCCAGGGTGCATTGCGCCCCTCCCTCTGAAAGGAACGGCCCAGCGAGAGACGCTGGAGTGAAATACTACTGTTTTTGCTACAGGCAACGGCTCAGAGCGGTATAGAATCAGGAATATGACGAGAATATACCGGCGGATCGTCTCAAACATTTTTGGGTCTGCAGTCTACATTTCAAACCTGACGATTTTGAACGAGACATGACATCGGAGATGGGCATCCAAGATTGAGGAAGTGTAGTTTAGCGAGCTCCCTGGCCTCCGGTGGAGGTTTTCCAGGGCCCATTGGAGAAGCGGATAGCGTCCTCCAAAGGTACAGAGCGAAAGTGCATTTTTTCCCCCACCATAACGCCATTAGCGCCCCATAATAGCATGATAGGACTGAGGTTGGAAATCGGCAAACTGGCCCTTTAAGTGTCAATTAAAGCAGATAGCAGCTTTTAATAATGGATAACCTTAATTTTTGAAGTCTTAAATTTTGTTTCAGTCTGCATTCACTAAAATAGAAAAAAATGGAGGCCGCCTGACATATAGCCTACAATTACATTTTTACTACCAGGCTACTGTTATTCACAACTCACTCAAACTTGTGCTTCTATTCACACCACCTATGCTGACACTGGTACTTTGTACACCTGGTGGCTTTCATATATAAAACGTGAACCCAAAACTGTGCTGTGAAAAACATAGACGGCTTTTAATTCTGCTTTTGTTTCTACAGCAGACTAACCAGTGTCCGGAGTGGATTCAATTAGTTCGTCTCTGTAAATGTCGCTCGTTGGGTGGCCGAATGTGCGTGCGCGTGCACGTGTCCGTGATTTATCCAGAGTGAACATGTGCATTGGTGGCGCGCGCTTCTGACGCTTTCGTGCACTAAGAAACCTCGCGCTCGTTTTTTGCTGCCTACATACATGTTCAATCACTCTGACTTGTTTATTTTACACTCATATAACAGACATACGCGGTAGGACGGTATTGAGCTTAAAAAAACACACCATAGCATTCGTATGACAGTTTAGCTATCGAGTTATTCCTATATTTCCTGTAACATTCGGTCCTTTCTATGTTTTTCTCCGTATCCATCTTAAATCTGCTCCAGGAGTTACTCGAGTTCCTCCTGGTAAAGTATAAAAATACCCTTTTGCCACCATATACCGTGTGCGTAAGTTAATGTCACATCATTACACGGAACACACAACACAGGACATAGGATGGAGGGATGCACTCACCCCTGGATGTTGTCTCACAGTTTGTCGTCTGAACACGAACGCCCTGAAACGGCGTCGCGGTGTTTTCGCGTCTCTGTGTTTGTCCACAGCAGCATCCACACAAGCCTCAGTCTGTCAGCTGTCTCTCGCACTCTCTCATGCTTCTTGTTTACGGTCCAATCCGGGGATTTTCTGCTTGCCCTCATTGCAAAATATATATATTCCTGCCTGTCAACTTTATTTATTTATTTCACCATGTGGAGGAGGCTGCCATCTCCTGGCAGCTGTGTCACACTGGCCGCTGGCTGTGTGTCGGCGGTTATGTAACAGCAGATGAAACGGTCATGCGGATGTTAAGCCTATAAACCGTGGATTACACTAGAAATAGTGGAGATGTACAACGTCTTATTGTTTCTATTATATACCAAGCATAGAAAACACATGTGAGTTCATTTCTATCAGACTGACGACGTAGCGTCATGCCAGTACATTACTTGTTTGTATTGTTTATTTGAATTGAATAGTGCTGCTACCCACCTCTGCCTCTCCCCCCTTGTTTTCATTTTCATCATGCACTCAGTGTTTAAGTGGAGACATCAAAGGATACACTACAGACAAATCCTTAATCTTTGGTCAGTTCATTGTATAATAGATGCAGTGCTTCTTGGATATGATATTTTATATAAGAGACAAATATATCTGTAGTCCCAGCAATGGTTGAAGTTAATCCCAGAAATTATTATGTGTTGAAAATGAAATAAAATACAGTAAATCCTGATTGTGTAAATGTGTAACTGTAGGGATGCACGATATTATCGGCACCCTATCGGTATCGGCCGATATTGGCTTAAAAATGAACTATCGGATATCGGCCAACACGCCGATATCCGCCGATATAATTAACCGATAAAATAATGAGCTGCTGCATACTTGATTAAATGCCCGACCTCGGCGCAATGTCCCCGGCGCGAAGAAGACCTGCGCGGTGCTGCGCAGCGTGATGACGTCACGTGTGTCTACCTGCAGCATGAGAGAGTTGGAAGGCAAAATGTCCGTGGTGTGGAAGTTTTTCAAAGTATCCGAAATAGAAAGCAAAACTGCTATTTGCAATGACTGCTCAGCTTCGGTGATGCGAGGAGGAGCCAAGGCAAAGTCTTTCAACACTACAAACTTGATTAACCATCTCAAGACCCGTCACCCCGACCGTTGTGATAAGAGTATCACCATTATACTGTACGCTAATTCCAATACAGAGGAGAGTTGATGATCTCTGTAATTAGGTGTGCGGGGAAAAGTATCGGTATCGGTAATCGGCTAAATGAGTTGTAAAATATCGGCATATCGGCATATCGGATATCGGCAAAAAAATCTAATATCGTGCATCTCTAATAAGCACATGTATCACATTTGGAAAGGGTCTGAAAATTGTCCTTCAATTTATTGTCCTTAATGTCCTACATTTATCTCTGAAAATGCACTTATTTGAACCTAAATTGATGCAAATTCCAACATCTTCCTCCAAAAATAGAAGTTCTGTGTGTGTTGTTTGAGTGTGTGTTTGTGGCATTAATCCGCATTCCCTGTTTGTCTAAATTTGAAGGCCGCCACTCCGCGAATGAAAGAGCATTGTTTGCTTTCAGTTCTGCATTCAAGATTGCGGAACATGAAAGAAGGCTGAGGAAGAGGAAGTGGAGCAGAAGGAGAGGAAGGGCAAAGTCAGGCAAGGAAGCGTATTAGTAAGTGCATATGTTTGTGTTTGTGTGTGCGTGATTGTTTTGAGTCTGACTTTATAATAGGGCTGCTTCAGGGCTCAGCTCTGCTTCTTCTCATTACCTTTTCACAGGCTGAGGAGAGCATGAAGAGTCATCCTGCTGTTGTCATTTTGCATGACCATACACCGATCAGCCATAACATTATGACCACCTGCCTAATATTGTGTAGGTCCCCTTTCACCACCAAAACAGCCCTGACCCGTCGAGGCATGGACTCTTCTAGAACTCTGAAGGTGTGCTGAGGTATCTGGCACCAAGACGTGAGCAGCAGATCCTTCAAGTCCTGTAAGCTGTGAGGGCTTGTTTGTCCAGCATATCCCACAGACGCTCGATTGGACTGAGATCTGGGGAATTTAAGGCCAAGTCAACACCTTGAATTTGTTGTCTTGTTCCTCAAACCATTCCTGAACCATGTCTGCAGTGTGGCATCCTGCTGAAAGAGGCCACTGCCATTAGGGAATACCGTTTACATGAAGGGGTGAACTTGATCGGCAACAATGTTAAGGTAGGTGGTACGTGTCAAAGCAACATCCCCATGAAGGGCAGGACCCCAGGTTTCCCAGCAGAACATTGCCCAAAGCATCACACTGCCTCCAACGGCTCGCCTTCTTCCCATAGTGCACCCTGGTGCCATGTCGTCCCCAGATAAGCGACGCACACGCACCCGGCCATCCACATGATGTAAAAGAAAACGTGATTCATCAGACCAGGACACCTTCTTCCATTGCTCTGTGGTCCAGTTCTGATGCTCACGTGCACCCTGACCGGTCTGAGGCTACGTGGCCCTATACGCAACAAACTGATGCATCGTGTGTTCTGACAACTTTCCATCAGAACCACCTTTTCAGCAATTTGTGCTACAGTAGCTCTTCTGTTGGACCCTGTCGTGAGTTCACTGGTTTTCCTTCCTTGGACCGGGAACACCTCACAAGAGCTGCAGTTTTGGAGATGCTCTGACCCAGTCGTCTAGCCATCACAATTTGGCCCTCGTCAAAGTTGCTCAAATCCTTACGCTTGCCCATTTTTCCTGCTTTTAACACATCAACATTGAGGACAAAATGTTCACTTGCTGCTTAACAAGATAATCAGTGTTATTCACTTCACATGTCACTGGTCAGAATGTTATGGCTGACACACACACACACACTTGCCCAAACATGCATACACACAAATTAAATAGGCACTCAGGTCAACACATATAGACAAACATATGATGGAGGCATGAGCAGGAACAGCATGATGAAAGGATGCACAGTTGGAAATATCGACAAACACGGAAAGTAACTGAGAGCTGTGGTCATTTATTAACAGTGACGTACAACATGCTGAATAATAGGACTCACAAAACGGCCGTCCAGAATGTGTGTGCGTGTATGTTTAAATGCATTGATCCAGGTAGAAAACCTCTCACTGTACATTGATCACTATGCATCAGTCCATCCTCTATTATTGTCTCAATGACTTCAGCTCCACGCGGCTCTGCAGACACGATGACGTTATCCCTTTAATGTAATTACTCCTCCATTACACTGAGAGTGGTGTCCAGGTTTTTCATTCTGCCGCCGCCCGTTCACTAATGTGTTTCAGCATCCAGTTTATTGATCGCGCTCTTTCTGTTGGCTGCAACTTCCATGGGACTTAAACCTCCATTTTAAATCCTTTACTCTTGCTCTCAGCTCAGTCACTGCTTCCACAGATTACAGGAAATGTACAGGATCCTTTTACAAGCAATTTAAAAAGATTTGAAATACACAAATGTACTTTTAGAACTGTTTTCAGCACCAAAATCTATATACAAAATGGCATATTCACTTTTGAACACTCTGGCGAAACCTCCTCTTAAGCAAGGATGGAAAATGAGCAGCTATCAGGAAGACAAACCGTTTCACAAGTCTGAGACATCTTCAAGTTTTGCTACCACAAATCAGAAGTAATTTCAACATAGAAGAAACTTAAAATAGAATAAATAATGCTACTATGTAACTACCTTTGCTCCAACAGTTGTCTACGAACAAAACATACACTTTGGGAAGATTTAGAGTTTGTTACCTGCACTAAAATGTCTTGTTAGCATCAGATGGTGCGCTGAGCTGAACTGGCAGCTCTAAATAAACTGTACAAAGCTTAAAAAAATGCAAAATAATCAGCAGAAATTGTGGTCATAACATCTTTATGAAATTCTAAAATGTGTTGTTAAGAATGAGCCCTTTGTAAAAGGATTCCTGCCAGCAGTAGCACGAGCTCTTTCCCTGAAGGCAGGCAAGATAATGTTGTAAAAGAACCCTCGCCTGTAGCGCCTGGTTAGCTAAAGGGAAATTACGTAATGCAGCAGTTGAGAAGAAAAAGTGTATGGCAGAATGTACACATTTTAATATACAGGTAATAATCACAAAACATGTCGTGGATAGGCAGTCAGATTTTACCGCGTCTCTATTCAACTCAGACTCCCATCAAGGCTCTCTTCTCTGGCGCTTTCCGCCGCCGTTTCTTTTGCTGCCTCCCGGTGCAGGCATCAAAGCAGGTGACCATCATGACGCCGGCCTTGCAGAGGTTGAGCCGGTCCTCCAGCCGCACCGTCACCACTTCAAGGGCCTCCAGGTGCTCCAGGGAGTCCACCTCGAAGGTCTGCCACAGGTCGACTGGTGGAGGACAGAGAGGGGGACACTGAAGCAACTTGTAAGGTGAGGCGAACTAACCAATGTGTTACTGCGTGGAGTATTATACTACCCCATGGCTCAAACTGACCATAATCTACCTGAAGGATGTGGCAGGGTTATGGATCAAAATATTTATGCAGTTCGTGTCAGTTTGACCACTCATCAGTCAAATGGATATACCACATCATGTTCTATTGTTGGAAATGACAGATAGTGCTAAACCTAAGAGTAATGATGAGGATTGTACAGCATAAATAATATTTGATGTTCACAATGTGCAGCTAGAAGCATTTGGACTAACTTCTCCTGTCAGACCCAGTATAATGAACTGTTAGCATCCCAGATAACTGTACTGGGTTACACTGTCAAGCCCAGTGTGTCAATTTAAGAAGTATTAAACAGCATGCAGCAGCAAAACAGCTGCATGACATTATAAAACACAAAATTGAAAATAAGTTAACGACCAGATTCTGAAACAGGCAGGGTGTGCTAAAGCAGAAAACATGATCATAGCATGATCCCTGCCACTGTATAACCACTGCCCACTTTTAAAGGTCTAGTACGTAGAAAAATTAAATATAGACTTTTACAAATATAATATAAATCATCATTTATGGGCCTCTATACATGTGTGTTGGTGAGTGTGCAAAAGCAACAACAAGAAAGAGAAGACAAGGAGAGCGAACTAAACGAAGAGAAAGAGAAGAAACAAAAAGAAAAGGAGAGGGAACAAAAAGAAAAGAAAGAGAAGGAAGAAAAAGAAAACAAGATGAGGGAACAGAAGAAACAAAAAGAAAAGAAAGAGAAGGAAGAAAAAGAAAAGGAGGAGAGGGAACAGAAGAAACAAAAAGAAAAGGAAGAGAAGAGAAGAAACAAAAAGGTAAAAAAGGTTCTGGATGTTCTGGAAGAAAGGCGATGAGGACACAAAGGTGGAGGAAGCTGCTTGTTGAGCAACAGTAGCCTCCTCTTCATCCCCCTTCTCCTTCCTTCCATCCTCCGCCTCCATCTCCCTCCTATCTCCATCCTCCCAACATCATCCCTTCCTCCATCCCTTCTTTCCACCCCTCTTTAAAGGGGATGTTTTTCCTTGCCGCTGTTGCTCATTGCTAATGTTGCCAATGTTTTTGGCAATTTTGTTATTGATTGCTGAGCTGAAATCTGAAGTATTTCAGTTCATTTCGGGAGCTGTGAACAATTCTTTACATTGAAATGTCTACCTTGTGTGGCTAAGTGCGTGTTGTGAGTGTTCAGCTTTGAACTGAATAAAGTGTTTTGAAAAACTGTTCCAGTTTAAAGTATTTGTTTTGTGTTAATGCATCTAAAAGTTAATCTTTTACTTAATTGATAAGTTCAAAGTTCATTCTAAACATATGATCATTTTGCACAACTTGACACAGTTAAGTTTATTTACTTACCTTTCCCAAGGTAATCGCTTTACGTTTAATTTACATTGCACATGATTTTAATACGAATTCAAGTGAATAACTTCAGTATATTGATACTGCAAAATGCTGCCCTCTGGTGAGATGTTGTCATACTACAAGCACCTTGTTTGCTCATCCACTGAGGTGGAGCTGAAACTGGTTAAATAAACAATCAGTTGATGACAGAAAAGTCTCTGTCATTTGTTTTTGTAGAAATGACAACCGCTTTCTGATTCCAGTTCTTTGGGTAAAATAAGCCATTGATTTACTGTACTTCTCAAACGCAAAATAAACTAGTTATTTTATGAAAGACAAAATGATTCTACTGACACTCTTGGTTCCACTTGGCGGGCTCCAGCATGAGGTTGTGCTTGGCCTGCTCCAGCTCTCTCCTCAGGTTGTTGTATTTGGCCCGGACCTCTGAGATCCTCTGCTGACGGTGCTCCAAAAACTTCAGCTTGGCACTGAAGCATGCAGGCCCCTGAAAACACAAACACACACATTTCACCACTTCTACTTACAATCAGGTACATTATCTCTCACTCTCTTTGCTCTCTCCACACACTCGTAAACACCATGTTAGGGCAGGGACCACACCTCTGGGGAGTGAGACGAGAGCGTCTGTAGGCTACTAAATAAATCATCTTCTGATTACACTAACCTTATTATGCGTTAGGGAGACTTTAAAGGGCACAGCATGCACTATACTTTTAAAGTTTTATTCATATTTCTGCCCCAATGAGAAAAAACAGATACTTCAATTAAATGTTGCCTCAATATGTAATTTTTAATTGTCCTTCCTAACGATGAGTTCTGTTTGTTTGACTTCCTGTGCTCCTCTTTGTTCCTTGCCTCAGCATTGACCCAATTTTCCCCCATGTGGTCATTAAAATTGTATCAAAGTTGCAGAGGCTGAGACCAGCCGAGGCGGGGAAATGGTCCCGTGAGGCCAGACCTCTCGTCGTGGGGACATAACGTCACCGTAAGCACCGGTCACACTTGGAGCTGGACTATCATGTTTACCAAAACGTAACTAGGATCAATTCACTGAGCGTGCTACTATCAGCAACATGCTACTTCTACATATGACTGCTCATATCTAACCAACATATACAGTCTTTATTCATGGCTAATGCAGTTGCTGCGCCTCAGCTGAGTGTCTTTATATCTTACCTTTAGACAACTACAGGATTATACTTATATATACTTATATTATAAAACATTTTAAAGTATGCAGCTAACTTAAACTCAATGATTTAGCTTGTGGTTTTTGTGCTAGCTTGATTTATGTTACCTCTGTTAGCTAGAACCTAACAATGAGTAGCAGAAAAAATGAAATGTTGAATGAACGTGTCAAACATGCTGAAATAAAAGGTGAACTTTTGCGCCCTTTTCACACCTAGTTTTCATAAGCTACAGTACACGCTGCAAATATAGGAGGATACCAAACTATAGAACTTAGTCTATAAGCTAGCTTGGTAGCTTCAACATGCCCCTGTCTTAGGTGTGCAGCTTTCTACAGAACTAATCAAGGGAGTGAATCTCTCTCTTTAATTTGATGCAGAGACAAGCGTTTGTAATGATTTATGTTAAGGTATTCATTATTTGGAAAGCTGTAGTTGGGCGATGTTAGCATAAACCTCAATCAATGTGGTTTATTAGCCCTTTACTAGGTAAAGCTAGCATAGTCTGCTGTCTGGGACATTAAGTGCTCTGATCAGAAGCTGCTGAACTTGCTAAATGATTTTAATGTTTTGAAAGCACATGAGTCGTTTGGATATTTTGCTAACTGGGAATGGGATCAACAATGGAACTAGAATCCCAACCAGGGACCTGTGTGGGCAAACTGAGAAACTTTTGACTTTAGATCTTTTTCCAAAACAGATCCTGATATGATCGCAGGGCTTCAGACCAAGCAGCGACCCCAAGGGCTGAGCAATGAAGCCAACACAGAAGTCAATCCCCATTAGCTTATTTCTCTATTCATGACAACTTTATGGGGGTGAATTCTGATATAACTTTTGTATTATATAAAGGCTTAAAGTCATGCATAATTAGGGATGTGGTCTGAGTGACAGGTGGGTGCTGCTAGCTGCATGCTAGGTGTGTTCTCAACCTATTCTAGGCACTGAAGTCAACATTTGGCCATGCTTGTGTTGTTGGTGCCTTGTGGAGCTGCCAGCTGTACCTCTTCACATTGAGTTTCCTTTTTTTTTTGTAATGTCTGACATGTAAGGTTTAATAATGCTGGTGTTATGTCTATCATCATTTCCTTTTTTTTGCAACACTGCTATTCTCTGCGCCACTGCAGCAACGCATGTGCCGCGACTGAGCTGTGCTAGTCATGCTGGCTGCTCTGACCTGTAGGCACGTGGTGGGGTTATTCCCCCCATATACAGAGGCAAAGTCCTCGGCCCAACGGCCACTGGTTTGATTCCAACCTCGGCCCTATGGTGCACATCATCTCAATAAAGGCAAAAAGGCCTAAAAAAATAAAACATGGGTTTCTAAATGAAAAGTAAAAAGTTCTAGGACGCACATGATCGCCCTGGACCAGGCGTTAGCTTACGTAGTCTGATAAGTTAACAACTCTGGTCAGCTACCACCGCCAAAAGAATCTCATTCTGTGGGATGCACAGCAGGTAACCAGCGCCATCCTCTAGTTAAATGATTGTCCCTTCTGGCTCGTGCCAGGACAGCCCATTTGCTTAGGCTTAAAACAGAAGTCAACAAACCAACGGTTGACCCCATCATGGTGTCCATTATTTATACAGTCTATGTTTCAGACCCTTCAAAAGGCAATGTTGCTTTCCCGCTGGTTGCCAGTCGAGGTTGATAAAGGTCATAATTTTACAAATGCCCTTAAACCTCTTAAAAAAAATCAAAATAAACCCAGCACCTGTTTGCCAGCACCTGCTCTTTTTTGCATCCTCTGCATATTGTCGATCTCATAGACCTTGATCTCGTAGGCCTCTGGGATTCCCCGATCCACCCAGCGAGACCGCAGGCCGCTAGCTGAGCGTCTCTGAGACGCGGGTGTATCATGGGAGAGACGACGCTGGTGAGTACCTACAGCAGGGCGAGGCAGAAAGATGCTGCAGTGAGATGCTGTATCTCGACTTGTTTTCCTTTTCTACTTTCTACTGCATACTCAAAGGGAACAAGTTGGGGTAGTTACTTTAAAAATATATATGTTATTTGACTTTTAAATTTAGTTTTTACCTTTCCGACACAAACGTTCCATTCGGGGCATAAATGTGGCATTCCAAGACCGCCATGTCAAGAAAGTTCAGGCTTTATGTCACTCGGGTCACAAGACAGATTTTAACTCTATGGTTCTGGTTTCATCAGAATAAAGTAAATAAATTAGTTATTAAGGGAACACTTCAGGAGAAATTAAGTACTGATAGAATTTAATCATTTCATTATCAGTAGATGACGTACAGCGACTTTAAATGAATGTGCTCATCTCATGAAACTCTGTCTCCTGCTCCATCAGCAGGTTTCACTGTGTTAACCTCTGATTTTAACCAAAAGCTATTAAGAGATTCTCAGTGCATTAGCAAGTATTGTCTGTATGCACCCACCTTTATAATTTACTGTATAAGCCAAAACACATTTCAGTTCACTTTAGCATCTGAAAGCGCCGTCACTGGGTTCATATATTAATCATGTGACCTCCAACGCAATGAAGCTTTTAATGCCAGCAAGGAAACTAGGTCTGACTACATTCTACAGATGTATGTCAGCTCCAATTAATGTCACATCAATATGTTATGTGGTTACAAACCCAAAAAAATATGATGGCAGGAGTGTCATTCATAAAAAAATGTGTTGTTTATTATATGGCAGATGTATAAAAACAAAATGCAAGATGTAAACATCACACTTATAAGTTATTCACTTTTAAATTTTACTGAAATTTCCATAAAATTTAAATTAAATTATTCAAAGGACAGGATAGAGTAGGATTAATTTATCTAAACATACTAATGCATTTCATTTGATTGGTCTGAATCAGCCCCTCCAAATTTGGACAAGGCAGGTTTAAAACATCAGGTTAAGTAAGAGCCTGTGCGTTGACAACATTAGCATGAAACAACAACAAAAAAAAAATGTGGCATACAATAATCTGGCACTTTATAATCATCCTTTAATTGAATTAATAGAAACAATTAGTTGCTTTACAAAACTAAAAATATGTGAGTGAATCTAAAATAAGCGTTAAGGTTAATCAAAAATCTCAATATGTGTGTTAACTTTAAACTATTTTGATACTACATTTGCAAAACTAACTCCTAACACCAATTACACATGATGAGCATGCAGCACTTTTACTAGAATTTGATCTTTCGAGAGGAGATGGTCATCCAGTTCAGTTCATAAACGCCTATTTTTTGCAGGTGTTTTACCTGTGTTGCCTCTCCTCCGAGATGATCGACTGCTGCGAGCCACGCTGAGGAGGGAGCTACTCCGGTCGCTGACCGAATCCCTGGTTGACGTGCTGCTGCCTGTGGCCTCACTGTCCCTCACCATGCTGTCATACCCACTGCTCACCAAACTGTTCCTGTTTGAGAAATGCAGGGTGGTCTTCCCCATAGCTGGTGGCAAGTCACCACTCAACACGCTGGTGGTGTCACTCGCGTGCCCACTCATGTGATCGGGCATGCGGGGAGCAGTCACTCGGCTGTATGGCGAGAGAAGTGGGGCCATTTGATCCAATACTCCTGACGTGGGGCTGGAGGACCTTTCCTTAAGGAGGTCCGAGATCCGGCCGTTGACATACCCCTGGATTGCAGACTTTGTGGATGAGCACGTGGAGCTCTGGCTTGGAGTCCGACTGATTGAGTGGAAAGATCGTGGAGGGGAAGAGGAGAGAAAGGAAGATGTCCGCTCAAAGCTCACGGTTTTACCATCTGGGGAAAGACTAGCACTGCGGTTGATGGACTGTCGCAGGCCTTTGTGGGGGAGGCTGAGGTTCTTGATACTGGGAGCAGAAAGGCGACGCACTTTAGGGCTAGCCATCTTTAGTTTCCCCACGGCAGAAAGCTTGGAATGGATATGCCTAGCAGATTGAGTTACATGGTTTTCAGAATGAAATGCGTGATGAGTCTGGTCGGACCGAGGATTCTTCCTTGAGCTCCTGCTCGCCCTTGGTAATGTACAATCTGCATCATTATTTCCTTTGTAACCTCGCTTACAAGCTCCTTCAATACTTCCTTTGGAGCTGCCTTTAGAGCTCAAAGAGGTATTACTACTTCCTCTATCAAGATTTGGGAAATCTCTTGGGGATCTCCCAAGGGAATTCGTCCTGGTACCCAGATGCTCCAGTTTGGCACTGAAAAGCCTGCTGCTGTCCTCAATGGGTGACATCAGCCTACCACTCATGTGATCATGTTTCATTCTGACACTTGGGGTCTCAAACAAAGACTCAACACCCTTTTTGGGAGCACCACTGGCATGCTGTTTGTACTCTGTTCCATATTTCCGAGGAGAGGAGACATGGAGGCTGTGGTTCGCTGGGAAGTGCTCTCTGCCTCGCCTCCTTTCTAGAGTTACCCCTGGGCTACACGGGGTGGATGATGTCACCCCCCTTGGGTCTCTCTGGTAGTCTGCCATGTGAGCGCCGTGGTAGCTGTCCTGGTTATTGGCATCTTGCCAGCCTCTAGGCAAACTACCTGTTTTAAAGAAAGCAAGGGCGGTTTCTTGGCAACCAGCTGAAACACCAGTTCTCTTGGGGGCATTTCCAACACGTCTGGAGCTGGCTTCTCCCCCATCTGATCCCCTTGGAGTGTTGGTGGAGTAAACATGCTCCTTGTCTCTAGAGTGACTCTTGCCTGTATTTCTCTGCCTTGTTTCATACATTTTGTTTTCTGCAGTTTCATCGCAGAAAGCTGAATCTTCCAAGACCATTAGGTCATAAGAATTCTGGCTAAAATGCGGGTGACTTCCTGACATTTTGGCATGTGTCTCAGAAGCAAAAGGCCTGTTTCCCTTCTCTAGAGCCTTACTATCTTCTTGACATTTGAAATGATTACCCCTGAGCTCAGATGGTGAATTGACTCCTGTGAATGAGTCGTGAGGACTTTCTTTTTCTTTCACACTATCCAAGCGACAGTCCATCTCTGTATCAATAAGCATGGGATTAATGAATGAAGGTAGGAATCTTTGCTCCTTTCTTAAATGACGCTGGGGCTTTTCAGTGCTTGCTTCAGTAGCTACGGACTGAACTGCAGGGCTTTTGTTTGAATTAGAGGAACCCCCAGCCACTGATTCCTCGATGACATTGCTGATAATCCGGATTGGTTGCGAACTGGCAGAGCCTTGAACATGTTCCTGGGGTTGTGCACTGTCCCTGATACAAATAATGTTACCACCTGTTCTCCCTCTGTCCAGTGCTCCACTGATGGTCACCTCCTCCACCATTGAGAAGACGAGCTCATCTTGACCTTTCAGGTCCAGTGGCTGTTGAACAGTTACTGTGATAGTGGCCTTCATTTCCTTAATGTCCTCTGTGGGGCGGTTAGGTAAGACATCTCCAAGTATAACATTGGTAGCCAAGGAGTGTGAAGAGGAGCAGGAGACAGAAGGAGATATTGGGCAGCTTTTTCCTACTGGTGAAGACCTTTTGCCTTGTTTGAACCAATCAGCAGCTTCAGGACTCTCCTGTTTGCTTGTAGTTTGAAGTACAGGGGAACTTGTGGCAGCTATGCTCTGAGCATTCACACCAAAGTCATGAGAAGACGGCTTATTGTCCGATTTAAGAGTTTCACTTTTGGGCCGCTCAGAGCGAGCATTCATGTTAATACTGAGAGCTTGGTTCAGAAGTTCCTCGCTGGAACTGGTTGCACTGCACTCCTCACAATCATACAGACCTGAGTCTTCTCTCTGAAAACTGTCTCCAGGGAAGGCGCCATCTGTTTTCTGTTCTCCGACAGAGGTCTGTCTGCAGCCTAACGCCTGATTTAATTGATTCTGTGGTGCGTCTGATGATGCGGCGTCTGTCTGCTTCCCTGTTTCTTTCTGAGGTTGTGATTTGGTTTTTACATCATTGGCTGGAGGGCCTTTTGAGGAAGACTTGAGCAAATCCATTGTTGTCTCACTTCCATCAATACAGCCCAAGCGCTCTTGAAGTTCAGCAAATGTGTCACATTTAAGACAGTCCCTCCCTGGCTGCTTCATATCCGCTTTCAGCCCTTCAGTATTCCCTTGAACCGTCTCCTCGTTCTTCTTCCCTCCTGGCAGCTGGGGAATTTTCAAAAGCTCTTGCAGCAGAGCGGTAAACTCTGGGTCATCCATGTCAGCCTTGTTAGGATGCAAAGACGGTATAATTGGCACAAATTCAGGTTGTGCCAGTCTTGGGGTTGCTTTGGACTGGACCAAGCCGTACGAGTCTAGTTGGATGACTGTGTCACAGGACTGGTCACTACTGGAGCGCTCTCCCGCATCATCACGCAAACGGAAACGAGGGATGTCAACATCCACCTCATCGGTGGAGTGGAACGCCCGCAGGGAAAAAGAGGGAGGCTTTCTCTTCTCTCTTGTCAAACTCCTTCCACAAGGAGAACATGAGGTGGACTGCTGTTGGATAAAGATGAATTGTGAAGTTAGTTCTACAACTGGACGGTCCAAAACATGAATCAGTTAGAACAATTATCAAGGTGCATTGGGAAAAATTACAAATCATCAAACTTTCACTTCCTTAAACAAGACTTGGTCAAAACCTAGTATGTGGCTGACCGCCCCAGGTCAATTTGCGCTTTTGTGGGCAACACTGGATGCATGGCGTGTGCGTGACGGCCGAAAACAGATGAGTCTTCATATTGCCACCACGACTTGCGCCGAAAAATGTATAGAATAGGAGGCTTGCCTATCTTTACCGCGAGTTGCGCGTGGTTCTCGACCAAAATACATGGTGAAAATGAATTGAGTCCTATTGATCTCTGACAGCAATATTAACATCTCTTCCTGCAGTAAAAGTTACAGGCACGGAGAGTAAAGTAGGTCAACACTTCCGGTATCTGGTATTTCAAAGTAAAAGCCCGGTCTGGAATTCTGACTCCCCTCGTGTTTCCCGGGCCGTTGATGATGTTATTTTTTTAACTTTATTTGGCTCCAAAAGTACCGTCAGTCACCCATTCAGGTAGTCACATAAAGACCCATGTGTAGGGCTGACCTCGGCGGTCAGCCAAAAACGGCACAAGCACAGTGATGCAATTAAAAGGTGGCAAATTGGCAGACAAACATTACAGGACATATACATCACCTTTGTCCTTTTCTGTGTCTTGCGGATGCGAGAAGCCATCTGGATGGTGGATAAGGTCTCTTGAAGATGTGCCAGAGAATCAGCAACCTGAGCGACCACTGTGGTGTGGCCATTTACATGACCCAACGACTCTCGCAGGAGCATAGTCAACTTACTACTCCTATGCCGAGACAAAGAACATGTCCAGACATTACTTAAAGTGTGAACGCGTTCTTTAAATACAGTCTGTCCATTAGTTTGTAGTGTGGGTTTTGTAGTCCACTCTATACCAATGTATGTCATCATGTTTACATCAGTTATACATTTGAGTTACATTCTTACTTGTTTGGGATGGTTTTATGTCCACTAAGTAGAGACAAGACAACCGGGCCCAGCTCAGAAAATGGAGGCTTATTTTTGCTCATGCCCCTCATACCACTACAAACATCTATCATGGTCAACTTAGTGGGGCCACGTGCACCTACACACGGACATGAGAGAGAAGAGGATAGTTTAAACACCAAAATACAGAAGTGGATTATCAGAGATATACATATTAACTGCATTTAGGAATTAAGATTTAACTGTGAAAATAATTCATGAGGAAACAGGCGAATTCAACAGGGACAAAGCCTCCCTGGCAGTTGAATAATTCATGCCAACCTTTGCCAATGGTGCTGCTTTCTGTCCGAGGGGGCTGGATGTAGAGAGTGAAAAACATTATGGAGCTGTGGGACAGATACGTGATGAAGTCATTGTGCCGACGTGCTGCAATGGCCGCGTCGAGGAGGGAGGCAGCCCGCTCGGCGGTGGGGGCCTTCACCCGGTTGTGGTTACGTAGCTGAAAGGAAGGGGGAAAGAGATCACTGCATTAACCTAAATAAAAACCATTTGACATTTGATGTTTTTTCTCTTCTACAGGTATCCCACTCGCTGTCAGATGATTGAAATTACAAATTTAGAAAATGGCTTAGCCTTGGCGGAGCTTTGTGAGAGCTTTCTAGTGTTTGCTTTTATGTCCTTTTAATCCCTCAACAGAATGTTTTTGAATCACAGCTCAGTTTGTACAGTAAGTGCAGCTTCTTTTATTTTTCACAGTGATCAAAAAATAGAAGACGAGAAATGAACAGCGCGTTGCTCTCTTGCAAACAGCAGGGCGAGGGAGGCTCAACAGTCATAATGCAATCGGATTTTATCTTAATACAATATAACAGGTTGCACTCGCTTCCAATAAAATCTTCTCATATGCCGCAGACCATTGTCCATCGAAATAAACATCAATTCTACCAGATTAGGGGTCAAAATTTGAAGTCTTTATATCTGTAATATCACTGTCTTTTTGAAAATGAGCAGGAAAATAATTCGCTTTGTTAAAGCCAAGTTTTTCTAATAATACTTGTTCATTTTCTTGTTCACAGCTGTAAAAACATCAATAAAATAGCACTTATTTGTGTGTGTATTTCCTTTGATGCATTGCCAGTGCAGTGGGGCCAAGAAACAATCACTTGTAAGCAACTTGCCACTTTGCTTTCCAGATTACAGACAGGCTTGTAAATGCTTCCAAAGACCGATAAGGCTACGCAAATTCATACCAATGACAATCATCCATCCCTTATCTATATCCTGTTTGGGGTCGTGAGGGGGCTGGAGTCTATCGCAGAGGCGAGAGGCGGCGTACACCCTGGACTGATCGCCAGTCAACCACAAGGCTGACACATATAGAGACAGACAACCCTTCACACTCACACTCACACCTATGGCAATCTAGAGTCACCAATTAAACTAACAGGCATGTTTTTGGACTGTTGATTTGGGTATATGGAGTCTTATGTGATTGTGCTTAAAAACAACAACAGATGGAGTGAGAGTGACACAGCGGAAGCTCATTTAACAAGCCCCCTTTATCTCTCTACCTGTATCCCATAGACGGGGTCCTCCTGGAGTCTGATGTGGGCTTTCGGACTGTCCTGGATACTGCCTGTCGAGGAGACGACCTCTCCCAACAGATCCCTCAGGGTGTCCTCCTCTCCGCAGCAGAGCTCTATAGCAGACACCGATACGGTCAGCTCGGTCCAGGTCTTCTCCCTCCGCCGCTCGATGGCGCTGTAGAGCCAGGAGATGGCACAGGGAATCAGCCCGAGCTTCTGGGTGCTCTCACCACTCCCCACCATGCTGGACCAGGAGCCTGAGGCAGAGGGCAGAGCAAACAGATGTATGCATGCTACATACGGACACACAAACATCAATAGCATGCTAGCTTAAAAAAACGTTGTGGACTCACTGTCGTCAAATATGACTCAAAAAGGGCATCGTATATCTACGTATATCTCTGTTGGTCTTTGATCTAACGCCATTACTGGGTTTCTTTGGTCCATTCTTTGGTAAATACCAACAAACTAGCCACATTTTCTTATTAGCATTGTCGTTGTTCGCATGTGTGTAGCTCATACTGATGATAGCATCTAGCTCAAAACGCCGTTGTAGTACAACCATGGGAGGTTAATATTATAGTCATAATCTCGAAGATTTTCATGTAAATAAATGTCTTTCAAGTCACTATCTATGGCCAAATGATGTAACACAATAATGATTGCGCCTATGGCCCACTGATGAAAGCGGCGCCCAGTTAGTGATGCGTTTTCCATCACCCAGCAGTGGTTGGTCTGCCAGAGAGGGTAGGCGGAGCTAAGCGGCTGCTTTTCCACTTTCTGCAAGTGTTGCGAGTAAACAGTAATCTACTATGGCTGAACAAACAAAGAAAAGATCGATGACTACAGATACAACTTCAAAAATAAGTGAAAATCCAAAGAAAAAGAAACAAACTCGACGCTCAGATGAAGGCAAACCGTCAGCGAGGAAAATCAAGAGTTACAACCGTAACAAAGGGAGCCAACTGTATATATAAATTAGGAAGTGTGCTCCTGGATTTACCGTTTATCGCCAAAGGTGTCGCCAAAGACGTATCTGAAATCTTCGAGATTAGACCTTTAACTAACCATTCATTTTGCACTAACTTGCATTAGACTGTCTAAAATCTGGTTAAACGTATCTTTAGCCAGATCTTAGCCTTGCGTCTTGCAATGATAAGGACTCCAAAAAGGTTATGCACACACACACACACACACACACACACACACACACACACGTCATACTTACAGATGAACACATTTTTATAAGACAATATAGACATACGGCCGCACATGCTCATTGATACACATGCACAGGCAAATTCATGCCGAGGTAAATCAATGCACATAATGACCAAACTGCACGAGCTTCAACAAATCACACACTCATGAAAATAGACTTTCTGATTTTCTCTTGGACCCGTGCCTTACTGTATGTCCAAGTGCGCTTGGGCCCCACCTTAGTTTTGAGTTATGGGCCTATTTTTTTTACCCTCTCTTGTCTTTTCCAAACTCTAATTGAATGAGGATAAGAGAATTGGTTTACTCCAATTAAAGGCCAAGCTGCCCATTCAGAGAGAATAGTATTCTGTGGAGGAGATTGATATCCCCTGGCTGTGGGCCACATGTAGTTCGTATTGGCCGACTAATTCAATCAGATTTACGGAGAGTGGCGTCATGTGAAAAAAGCAGATCCAAGGAGACCCTGTCCTTACCCTGTGTGCGCGTGCGTGTGTGTGTGTGTGTGTGTGTGTGTGTGTGAGCGAGAGAGAGAGAGAGAGAGACGCGAATCTATTAAACCCCTTGACCGACGCTAAGTGCAGGGTTCCATCTCTCTAATAGCCACATATTACAGTCCATTTTGTTTGCAGTCCTCTCTGAGCTCAGGGCCTCAGCAAAATAGGAGGAAAATATTTGTGTCATTTTGTGCGGTATGTTGAAATGTCTATCAACTAATGGTAAGCTTTTAAAAGAGCACAAATGTTGCATAATTGATAAACAAGCTTATATTTACAAAGGAAGGAGGTGAAAGATGAATGAGTGTAAAGGAGAGAGTTGAAATAGCAATAGGGACTTTAAGTGATAAAGAAAGGGTGAATGATGGCAGGAGTGGGACAGAGAAGCAGGAGGGGGTAGGTTGGGGTGGGGGCACAGATAAAAGCGTCCCACTCTCATCTAAAGATTTTAACCCCTGGCCTCTTACAGCGACCGATTACTCACCCACATCAGCGCATCCCAAACCCAGGACACATCCATCGCTGCCGCTGAGCACACAGCGGATGACGTCAGCCAAGACGCCCGCACACACCTCAGCCTGGTCGGAGCGAACAAAGAACAGCGAGCGTCTTATGATTCATTTCTGCTCTGAAAAAAGAACATGCAGGGTGCACAAAGAAAACTGCACACTGACTCTGTAGAGTCCCTTGGGCTCTGATACTGTACGCAAGCTTGGAGAAGGTTGAATTTAATTGATGGACTGTGTAACTGTGGTGGCTATACAAGCCCATATCAGTTTTCAGGTCATCAGACAGAGAACGTAAACCTCTGTGTGGTGTACAGAGGGAAAATATGCTTTGAAGGCTGGAAGAATACACAGTGGGCCACCCTAGTGGTTCAGTATCAAAGTAGACCCTCCCCTCTGCATCTATGCTGTTGTTTTGCTGTGCATGGGACGTTTTCAGGAGGGATGCCGTTGTGGTTCCCTGAGCCAATCACAGAGTATAGGTGAGTGTGGGAGTGGTTCAAATTAGCGACTGGGCCCCATTCAGACAGGTGAACATGGCGAAAGAGAGATGCAGAGTTGGCCTTCTTTCTGTTGGACAGGTAGGTGCCTCGAACCGGGTAGGACAAGCTAACCGCTGGTTAGCATGCTAGTGCAAAGGTAATCGTGATGCTGTCAATGTTAGCTTGGCGGGGTGGGAGAGTGAGAGTGAGAGTGAGCTTCTGGTGACGAAGAGCCCAGGAGGAGGGGCCCAGTTTGAATGTGTTGTTGACAAAATGTATGAAAAAAAATCCATCAAGACAAGATTAGCATGAAGCCAACGCAAGGACACATTAAAAACAGTACTCTCATATTATTTTCAGCAGGAACGAGGATCCAAACCTGGCTCGACTCTTGAGGATAGGCAGCATCAAAGTTGAAGGTCTTTGTCAGAAGATGTTTGCCATCTCTGTCCAGTGTCATCGTAGCGTGTGGTTGGCTTCTGCTGATTGGTTCCATTATGGTGACTCTGTTCTTGGACGAGTCGACCCGGAGAACAGGTGGTTGGCTTTGGCCCTGTGACAGTGTTGGGCTTACCCTCAGCACGACTTTGACCTGTTACATACAGCAAAGGACATGGAAGCATGATGAAAATTGCAGTATGGTCTAAATTGTAGAATGGCAGGTGAAATATTTTATTTGATCATCACTCAGCTGCAACAGTGTTTCTCTGGGCATGGCGGTGTCGGTATGTGTCCCATTCCAACATTTACCACAAAAACTCAGATAGATTGGAATTAATTTTGGTCCATATTTTCATGGTTGTATTATATATATTATGGCCAGATACCTGCTAAAACTATTTAACATTCCATCAGCCTCAGCTGTACTCTGTGTTTTGTACTGATACTGTATAAAAAGATGGACGACATGACAGCTCCCTAATAGTGAAGCCAAACTCTCTCTATCGCCCCCTGCTGACTGGCTGCAGTATAGATCATAAAGCCCGCCTCCTCCATGTTAACAGATGGGACATGAGTCAAACTATAAAATCATGTTTCTCAAACATGGTTTCTGTCATCATAGTTAGTTTTTATCATGCTGATTTACGTCCAAGTGTTCATTTTTCTGACTAATTAATTTTTAATAATTTTTTTTATGCTGTAATTAGGATGATTGACAGCTCTGTTGACAAATACAGCTCCTGCAGCCGATCTGTTCCTGATTAGCAGAGTAGAGGAGAACGGCGAGAGGAGACATAACTAAAACAATCACTACAGTCATTGAAGTTTACATATCTGTGAACGTTAACCTCAGACCAACACAGAGAAGCTGTTCTGCTGTTAAACACGCCGGCATGCGGGATCTTTGCTGTTTAGTTAAGTGTGTGTGTTTTGGTTAGCGGAAGTGGCTACGGCGGCGCCACCTGCCGATCTCTACTGTGCAGACTCTGGCTCCAAATGACATCACCATCGCAAGATGGCAGCACCTATCACGGGGGCTGTTTTGACTTCAATTTTGTACAGTGAGAGCAGATGGAGACGTGTTGTCCATCTTTAAATACAGTCATTGGTACTGAACGAATATGATTAACATGGATGCATCCACTGAAAACTGAACATGTTAGCATTGATTTTATGAGCATTTATTAGCATGCTCAAAGCCCCACTGTTTCTACGAACAAACAGAGCTTCTTTCTGTGACTCTAAGTCATGTTTAAATGTTAATTTTAATGCTGTTTGCACCTCAAATTAATGGCACCCTCCTCCGATCAAAGGAGGGAGCTGACGTTTAGATGGACATGTCAAACCTGGACAAATAAGACAAGTTTGTATGGTTAGTCAGAAAATGTGCTTGTGGGTTTTCTGGGTTATTTTGTAATCGCACTCTTTCATGTTGTCAGGTATTGACCTCATTATAATAGCATCAATGTATTTTGTAAAGTAAATCACGTGACACCATCCAGTTTATCTAGGCTAATACTATCCTATCATTAGGTTACTATCATGAGAGACCCAGACAGTACCGAGACAGCAAGTGAGCGCCTGCAGGCTGAGACACTAGATGCCTTTAAGGGAGGAGAGTGAACACTATGTACTCATCCCTGTATACATACTGTATACATATATATGCAGGAAAGGGCAAACTTTTTAACCTCTCCGAGACGACTTCATTCCATTATATATTCAATGCAATGGGTAAGTAGCTCTTGCAGAGCAACATGTATGTAAGTGAAGCCTGTGAAGCAGCTAACGTGTAACTTAAACTTTTGAAAATCAATCGGAGCAGCAAAAGATTCACATAAAAAAACAATGAGTTTCAAAACAGCAAGTTCAAAAATATCCTCATGTAAAATTCAGTGAGTCTGAGTCATCACAGAGTCTTTGCTACCTGAGCGCTGAGCACAGCGTGTGGAGTCAGAAAACTCTAAAATATATGTACACACTGTAAGTATGCCAAAAAGTCTACAAATTTGCAGTGTGAAGCAGACGCATTTTTATTTATGCATTTCCTTTGAGAAGCGGACCCATGCATAATGTCTGCCTGAACGGGAGGGGGTTTAAAAGTAGCTGTGAGATGGAAGTAATAGTCACACTGATGCTCAGTCATTGGAAGCTAAGATGCTATTTTATGCAGCGTGGGTTGTAAGAGACCTCGGCTGGAAAGGGAAACCTTCCAGAACAAATGAGTTCATGTCAAAAAGGATTAGGATGGAGGTGGTGAGCTAAAGATGGCGTTCTCCTCTGTTGTGAATGTTTCTGACATCACTTAATTGAAGCACATTTGTACCCTTTAACACATTTGGCATTCTGCTTTTGTGCTTCACAGGCGTCATCTGATTTTAATACAAAAAAATGAGCCGTATGTTGTCGAATGTTGAATTTTGTCGAGGCAGCAGGAGACGGCCTGTAATCTAATTAGTGCAGAGAGCATATGTGCACTTACTGCTGCATGGCCATGCATACCTCCTGCTATACTTCCGCATGTCATGACGTTCATTCCTTAATGCAGTTCTCTGGCAGAAGCCTTAAGATTTAGAGGTTTTAAGGTCTTAAATTAAGTTAGATTCTGACTCTGACAGCCATTTAACAAGGCGCGTATAGGCTTAAGCCTGCAGGAAGACACATACATCGTTACTGACAATAAGCTCTATTAAGGTTTATAAACCAATTACAACATTTTTCATAAGCAGGATTCAGGTCTGCAAGATTGCAAGTAGCCTTGTGCGCCGTGACACCCAGTCGAATGTGGTTTTCTTGAAATTGTCCAGGACTGCATTACACCACCATGACATCATCCCTTATTGACCATATGCAAGCCTGACAGCCATATTCCATCTGCCTGTGAAGGATTTTTTTCCCCTCTCCTCCTCATAATTTTAATACCTTATGCAAGAAGTGGCTCCCTAACCCTATTGAACATGTGTCAAACCTCTATTTATGAGGGTTAAATTATTCAAGGGACCCTTTCACGAGCGGAGAAAATCCTCCGCCGTTCTTGTACACACATATAATCTGGCACGCACAGGCACACAGAGCTGAGTGCTCGGGCAGGTGTGGGGTCTATCTGAGCCCTTATCTGTAACTCTAGACTGAACCCAAGAGTCCATCCATCTCAGACAAGAGGAGGGCAGGCAGCCATATTGATCTCCCCATTTTCTCCCAGAGGAGGTGAGCGGAGGGGAGGGGAGGAACAAGATGGAGACATTAGCACACATTACAGTGTATCATAAAGACGGGGTGATATAGGATCTCCTCCAAATTGACTGTGATCTCTTTATTCTGCAACAAGGGTGGTAAAAACACTTCCAAGGTGGTGGTTGTGGGCCAGGATGGTATGGTATATACCACCACCAATACAGACCTATTGTGCGTATTGTACTAGGAAGGCTATCTGAATAGTATCAGGATATGGAACGCAAGATTGAAGCTAACAGCAGATAATGCACGTCATATGTCTTTACCACACGCATTAAAGAGGGAGAGCAGGCTGTGTGCCTCTTCCATTATCGTGCATGAGGTCTGATTTTTATGTTGTAACTGTCCTGAGCTGATGTATGTGATGTGCTGCAAAGAGCCGCACACAGTCAAGAGTTCAAATGTGTTGAACTTTGAACCCCAGGTCCACTGATCTTCTCGGGTGTAGCTGACAGCTGAAGGCTCCTGCTTGCGCTGTAATTAAAGACGGATGATGAATACACGTTGTGTGTAACTGAACATAGCTGTATCATAATAAAGGATGCTTTGATATTGAGAGCAAACTAAAAGTGATGCACCTCATTTTAGCAGCCTCAACATTGTAGCCTTTAGATCTTGATGAACACCTCGCAAATAACTCTAATGTAAAAAGCAATATCTGTACATTGTGGGGAAATAGATTTCTCTTTTAGAAGACAAGATCAATACAACTCTCTTGACTGTAGGCCAGATGTGAAGTTAGAGACAAAGGGTGACTGCTGAAGCTGAAGAAACTAGTCTGTTAACAAGACCTAGTATGTGGCAATGTGTTACAAGGACTGTCCTTATGAGGCCGATGACAACGTGTTTCAAAGCAGGTGCGCGCTGCAGACATAGGTGGGGACAGCGGAGGAGCAGCCCCGCCTACTCCCCGAACAAAGTATCCAGAGTCATGTAGACAGAGAGTCGCGTCCCTGGAGGTCCAATATGCTCCATGATCCGCCATCTCTCTCTCTCTACAGTATGTCAGTCACATACAGACCCATGTGTAGGGTTGACCCCGATCTGAGAACCAGCATCTCCAATTTTAACAATAAAAATAAATCACCTTATTTGTTTATCCAAATACAAACTGTAATGTAAAAGCCACAAGTTGAGGTTTTAAGGGGAATTATGCGCGATGTCCCCTGCAGTTGTTATGCTAAGCGAAGCTAATCGCTGTAAAAAAGGATTTTTTAAGGCAGTAAATAAAATCCATGCAAATTGTGTAAATTATACTAAAAGTATATAAGTCAATATAACAATAAAATCTACCTAAAGATCGGGCCTGTGCTGCAAAGAGTGCATGCGTTGATGATTGTTCTTGGCTGCAGGCCACGGTTGGATTAACTGGTGAGAGTATCGCCAGTATCAGTGTGCCATTGGGGTTAAAGTTAAGATTCCTGTTTTGCTGTGTTGATACACATGGAACAGAATGAATGAAAGTGTTTATATATTTATGAATTAGATATACCAGAAGATTTGTAATCCACATGTCTGTATGTGACAAGAAGAACACATGTAAATGTGAAGTCCTCTCTTGGTGTTACACTGGCTGACTTTCCTAAATATTAGTAAGAACATTAGCACGAGCAGGATCATGTTGTTGATTATAATTTAGTTTTATTTGAACACCTTAAATAGTCAAAAGGCTGCACGGTGGTGCAGTGGTTAGCGCTGTCACCGCACAGCTAGAAGGTTCGTAGGTCGAATCCTGGTTTGGGAATAGTGGGCCTTACTGTGTGGAGTTTGCATGTTCTCCCCGTGCATGTGTGGGTTCCCTCCGAATACTTCCTCCCACAGCGCAAAGACATGCTCGTTAGGTTCATTGGTGAGTTATTATTACTATTACTATTTTTATTAAGTAGTTAGTTGTGTAATCTAATGAGAAATGTTAAGTAGAATTTACCTAATTCATTTTAGTGTATCATCGTTTTTAGGTAATTTAGGTACTCTTCACTCAAAACATCGGGTAAAATTTACTCAAGCAAATAAAGAGCAAATTGTTACCTCAGTTTTATAGAGTAAATTCTATTGGTTGCTTTTTATAGTGTAGATTACTAGCTGCTTCGTACTCATACTAAATGTACAGAGATAACAGCGGTGTTTTGTCTTTTTTAACCTTTTAAGTCAAACAATATGTGTTTTTCTCCCAAAATGTTTTGAACATTTCTGTTGAGGATTTGATATTTTCCCAAAAGTTATCTCTCAGAGACACAGACACAGTCTGTGTATAAGACATAGACTTCGCCCGCTGGTGTGCAGACTGTTGTTAGAAGCCTCTCGTTTTGCATTTTATCCATCGTAATATTGTTTCTTTGGAGCCGAAGGTAACTCAGTTTGGACTGTGTTTGGAAAGAAGTCAGGTTGAAGGCACTTCAGCATTGGCTTCTCTTGTAACACTCTCACTTCCTACATTCAGTCGATGTTACACAACCACAAACTTCCAACAAGAATCCTGTGCTGAGCAAACAACATATACAGATAGAGATCTTCAGCTTTACACTATGTAAGAAGATAATAAACATTAACTAGTAAAATGTTCACTGTTATATTGATTGTAACATATTAATTTTTACAATTCATTCACTTTTTATGAGGGTTGCAAAGAATTTCTGGATTTATTACCACACTGAACCCACACATAATTTGGTTCACTAAAAAACCTGCATCTACTGTAAATCTATGCTTTACCTTGCCAACACTGGGCGAGTCTTTGGTTCTAGTGGCAGCTTGGAGCAGGCAGGAGGGTACGGGCGGAGGGTTTTTCTGGACCAACTCCCTGAAGCAGGTGGAGAAGTGAGCGGGAGCTGGATCAGAAGCCTGGCCCTTTTTCCTCAATGTCAGGTTGAGCTTCTCGGCTGCCCTGCGGAGAGGAAGGGAGGTGGTATGTCATACCACTGACACTTGTGGTGCATGCAGAACAGACCTGCTGCACATTTTCACACACAACACTTGCCGTTTTATTATATGTATTTATATGTTTTTTACCTGGCTAAAAGGGATATAGCAGCGGTGTTGGCGATGGTCACCACTCTGGATATGTTTGGGATCTTTGAGTTAGTCTGCACAGTCCCGGCGTCACCACAGGCCAGCGTGGCATCATCTGCAGCCTGCGAGGGGAGAAGGCTCATTATAAAAATCCTAATCTGTAATTGCCCTCCTGCAGCCCCTCCAAAAGGGGTTATTATCAAGGGTATTACTCTGGGGACAAAGTATGGGTGCGTCTGTTTAAGTAGGGCATACTCGCTGAGAGCACAGTGGGTTAATTGAACACTATTAGTTGCTGCGGCTGGATGTGTTAGGAAGGGTTTGTGATGGCTGCGTGACTGCTTTCTGAGTTCAAAAACATGACTCAGAGCTGAAGAGGAGCATACGCTCATTCATAACTGTGCTGGGTGTAGGCAATATGACATATTCAACATGCTACTGCTCGACGTGAAGTCAGTGAGCCTCGCCGTAGGCCACGGGGCAGACATCTTTGTGTTGCACTGCTCTCATACAAGGTAATGTCATCTCAGTGCTTTCCCTTTAATAAGGTTCACTGCCAGTTAGAGCCGTACACAAACACAGTAGCAGTTGATTTGCAAGGAGACTGGGAGGAGAATAAAGACAGGGCTTAGTTTATGTACAGCATGTCAGCCAATCTCATTTGTATAATGTAGAGATACTCCCCCATCCCCTCCTCATGTCCTCTTGTTGACTCATATCTTCTATCATAACCTTTTTATATCTTCTTTCTGTCTCCTCTGACTCCTCTCTGTAGTTGCTTTCATACAGTCCTTTATTATTTCTTGTTTTCATCTCTCCCGCCCACTCCATCTCTTTAAATCAGCATTTCTCTCCAGTCCTCCGTCCTGCCTCCCATCTTAAGCGCTTCATTTAACCGTCTGTTCTTCTGCTTCTTTCTCTACCCTCCTTTCAGTCTCCTCTCTTTGTCCCCTGCTTTCACTCCTCTCGTATTATTTCACCTCAGCCACATAAAGCTGTATTGATCCACTCTCATACTGGACCCACATTGCTAATTTCTCATACGCCATAGCAAAGCCCTGGACACTTTCCTTTGAGTAAGACGTCTCATTGTTATTGTTAAATTTGATTAGACAAGTCGATTAGGAATAACAGGTTAATTATAATGCTGCTCTCGAGACTTAATCGCTCCAATTTATCAGCCCCGCCCTCTCCTGATCCTTCATGATGATGTGAATTCTGTTCAAGGGGAGCCTGGGAACAAGATGAACCCACAAACTCATCTTTTAAGTGCTTTGGCATACGCATCTGCATCAGTAATGATGAAACTGGATGGCAAATCACGTTACTTAGCTACTATATTATATCATGCCAAAGATGAATGTATCATGTTAAATCAAAAAGTTACCCAGCCGAGCAGCCAACGTTTCGTTGCTCTGAGTTGCTGTAGCATCCAGAGCCATTTTGGTCTGCACTTCTGTATCTGTTCAGCCTGGTTGATTTGCTCTGTGCATCTTTGAAATCAAAAATGAACTGAGAGATTCCAGACCAATTTGATGCGAGACTAAGTTGTACATGCGCAGCTCGGCCCTCTGCACATCACCAGCGCCCTGACAGCTGCTGAAACCACCAGCCACTAGGTGGCAGGTAGCAGAGGGCGAACGCGATAACGAGTCATAAAATGCGGCAGTTCAGTGTATTAGACGGCGATGAAGACAGTCGCGGCAGTGTTTTAGCAGCTGGGGGCGGCTTTTTTGCAGTTGTTTTCAATGAGAGGGACGCTTTTTGCGCGCTGCTTTTGCGTTGCAGAGCGCCTCGAGTTGTAAAATCTTCAACTCAAAGCAGAAAAGCGCCCAACGTCATTGCTGTTTTGTCTAATGAGTGGAGAGGCGGGTCTTCTGTGGGGGTGACGACATCGTCTGTGTTCGAAATACCGTACATACAACATACTATATACTACGTACAACATACTGCGTTCGGCGGTAGTATGTAGTATGGAGAAGCTTTTCAAATTCATTTTGCAGTAAGCTACGCCAGGCGGAAGTAAACAATAACGTTCTCTAGCTATAGCGCCCCCTTCTGCTGGAATGCTAATGCTGTCCGTCATTTCAACTGCCGCTCTGATGTTCCAGCGCTTTGCATTGTGGGATACAGTAGGCGAGGTAGACTCGTCCGATGCATAAGATGTAAAAAAAGAAAGAAAGACTGTAATTCTTGTATTACAGTGAAGCACTGGTAAGTTCTTATATTATACGTATGATCAACAAGAGGAAACATCTTTAACCCATCACAACACTGTATGCTACATAGCCACACTTGCTAAGAGGGAGCTTACATTAGAGCAGGTAACTCATTGATTCATTGCACTTGGGCTTTTATGCTGTTGAAAATCTACTATAGGACACTTTAAGTTCCTTCTCAAGGAACCAACAACATCACAGGGAACACCTTAAACTCTCTCACCCTGTGCAGCTTTATAAGCGTTTTCATTGGGGGCTTGGGGCGGGGCAGGCTCGATGCAGTGTAGCTTCCATCACAGTAATGCATATTTCACCGGCCGCCCTGTTAAATATGACCATCCCCCTATTGATCACAAGTGCTTTCTGACTGGTCGGCTTTTATGACAAGGGTAAATCATGACCCAATTCCATTCCATTAGCAAAAGTAGTTTTAAACAACGTCCCGTGCCATGGGATCTAAATAGGCTCTGATTAGGCCCCATGAATCATAGCTTCGCTGACATGTGCACCCATAAAGATGTACTTTGCACATATAGCTCATTAAAAGGGGAATGCACACTAGAGGATGTGTTATGTGTGATTTAGTGGTAAGAGCAGGCTTTTAGGGGTACCTGACGGTAAGAGTACATGGTGACACCATCAGTGTTGGACGGAGATTTAGATGTGACCAGCTGATGCTGCTCCTCCACCCAGCGGTCCATGTCAGGGTTGAGGGGCTTGGGCCCCCTCCGTCTGAGGGTTTGAGGGGTACTCTGAGGGGTCCTCTGGGGCGTCCTCTGTGGGGTCCTCTGAGGCGTCCTCGGGCTCCTTGGGCTGTGCGGTTGATGCAAAGCAGTTGCAGCTTCACGTCGAGCTCTGTCTCCATGCTTTGTCTCACTTTGTCCCAGCAGTGTACCGGTGCTAAACGTGGGTTCAAAGGGGGGCTTCGCTAATGACTGACCCCTGCTCAGAGCCAAATGGACGGCTTCCTGTTTCAGCTGGTTCAAGTTTACACCACAGGCTCCACACTCGCCCGGCTCCCTCTCTCTGTCCCTGGACTCATTGTTGGACCGACCGTGGACGCGGAGGTTGTCGTGAAGAAAGGCGGACAGGTCACTGGAGTCCTGCAAAATGACAGAGAAGAAGCTAAAACTCATTTCACATTAAAGAACTGAAAGGTTCGGCTGTCAGGTGTTTTCGAAGAGGTTGCCTGTAATTGACATAAGCACTATTTTCACAATAAGAGGATGAACAAATGAGATTCAGCGCAGGCTCCTGCAAGATATAATTACAAAGCTAATTTGCTTAGTTTGATTCCCGGCTTGAGAATTACATGAATGATCACTGAGCACACGGAAATTGAGTTGTGGGAAGGCACTGCAGGCAATCTTAGCACTTAGCGAAGTAATCATGGAGTCAGTACTATTGCCCTCATCATTAAAAGCGCTGTTAAAAAGTTACATGCTGCACCTTTGATAACAAGCTAAACTCATGAACGACATATTAACTTGCTGAATTTAAATTAAAGGAGCATCATTTTTTTGTCCTTTTTCTTGCTGAGGGAATAAATCTTTCTTTCCCTCCCATCCATCCTGCAAGGCTTCCAGCACGTTGCCAGTGACCTATATTCCCCCAGAGGAGTACTAGAGGAGCTTTAATAATTATATAAACTAAATCAAACATCAGGAACCAAATGAATGTGTTTGATAAAATAATATACAGGAGCAGCGAAGCCACAGGTTATACATTGCAGATCTTAGTGTCTTGCATTTCTGAAACAGAAAATAGAAATAGAAAGCTGGACTCGACCTTTAAACCAGACTGCGAGTCCAGATAAAAAAGATGACATTACAGGGCTCAAGATGTTTTTCAGAAAGTGTCCTTGGATCAATAAACCTGCAAGAAGCGAGGCGGCTTTATCAGATTTCTTCTGACCATGTCTGTGGCCACAAGATACCATCTCTCCTCCTGCTCAAAACGTGTCCTGCTCTGTCCTGTGGTCTCTCTCTTAAAAACACGACGCTCGCTGTGACCCATCCCACTTAGGAGGACAGAAATAAACAGCCCTCCCTCAATGGGAGAGGACTGCGGGGATGACACAGGGATGTCGGAGATGAAATATTCATTCGAAACCACTCGCGCAGGAATGGCACTGGTTTACTTTGTCGATTGGAGTGTGTTTGATGGATGTTAGTGGTGACAAATGTACAGATGGATGGTGTGCATACCTCCCAGAGGCAGCACAGTAAAGAGTGAGGTGCCCACATGAATATTATAACACTTTTTAATTGACTTTAACACAAAGCACTTTGAGAAAATGTGTTTAAATTGGCAGTTTTAGTAAAAAAAAAAAAAAAACAGCTGGGCTGAAACAGGTGGTTATTTTTCCTTTTTTTTCTGAAAATAAAAATATTTCATTATTTTTTTTCTGAGCAGTGGTTTCATAATATTTTATTACGCTACACCACCACCTGCTGCAAACTACCAACATTTTATTTCACTTTGCCAAACACCATTTTAACAATATGTATTCTCTCGTTAGATTGTATCAACCTAACATTGAGCAGCCTGATCTATAGTGCGTTAACGCTCCATCAGAGCGTCCTGCTTACTGACCTTGCAGGAGAAGTGATGGTGCACAGCCAGGCTCAGAGCTTGTTTCTTGAGCGCAACGAGGGTCGCTGAGCACTTCTCACAACACGCAACTTTCCTCTCAGACCTCCCAAAGCCGGGGTTCGTCGACATGGTGCCTCTACATAAAGTCCCGCTGCCAGAGGAGAAAGTACTCCTGATGCGGTCTCCCACGGTCCCTGTCAGGGACCTGTACGACGGGACAGCGTCCGCTCTCTGGCACATATTCCGATGTGGGTCGCCTCGGGTCCCTCCTGCACCTTCAGGGACAGGGCGCTCCTTTGGTTGGCAGAGTTTCCCGTTAATAGTTGCAGAAAAGCCGGCGGTGTCAGAGTGATGCTGCACGTCTGAGCTCTGAGAAATAAATCAGTATCAGAAGGATGTATGTGGGCTTTGGTTGTGGGAAATTAGAAGTCAATCGACGTGGGCAACTGTAACCACACCCAAATGTTTTCCCTTACAGTGCAACAATATAATCCTTCTAAGAAACTCTTTAAGAACATTCAGTGTCTTACAAATGTAAATAAATCTGTTCTTAATGAATAAATCTGACTTACCCGATGTGTTCCTCTGAGCGAGGCAGTGAATCCGTCTCCTCTTCCAGTCAGAGATGACATGACAACTTGTTAATATTTAAAAAGATAACCGAACAAAGGCAGGCAGCACTTTTAATGAATTTCGCCAAAGCGCCATGGATGTAAAGCAAATATGTTTTACTCATTGTAGGCCGAAATAAAAGATATAACAACCTAAGAGGCATAAGACACTGTCTGAGCGCAGTAGAGATGACAGTGGCACAGTGAAGAAGAAGAAGAAGAAGAGAGCGCACTGGAGAACACTTCATGAATTCACTTGGCTATTTATCATAACCTCCTCAGGGAGGCAGTAAGGAGCACGTGTTCAGATAAACAGTTACAAAAGCTGTTGCACCGTGTGTTTATAAAAACTAAATTCCCTAATCCTTTTTGCGCTTTTCTTGCAACAGAATAATGCAGCCTTCGTGGACGCGGAGACATGCAAATAACACTTCTATGATATGACTAGGAAGTGTAAACTACATCTTATATCAATATATTCGCTTAATATGTCTTCTGTAGATATTATTTTGAGGAAGAACAAATTTTTTTGCACATTTAAGCCAAATAAAAGTCTTTTTAAACAACGTCCTTGAACTATGTAGAACGGGGGGCGTCAGACAAAAGACTAAATTAATGCAGTTCAAGGAAAAATAAAGTAGTAACTGTAGCCTATAACACTGGATTAAAGGGTTACTCCAGCAATGTAAAACTGCACTTAAAAGGTTGAGAAAAGGATTAGAGATAGATAGGGTTGGATAATATTAGAAAATATTTTTAATATTAGATTTAATATCAGAAAAGCTAGCTGTATTAAAGTTGGGTAAATTCATATTACCTACCTTTACTCTCTTACAATTTATTTTTATGATTTATTCATATTTCATGTAGGAAGACATTATTTTCGAAGAAACATATGCTACATTATAGCGTAGGGTAGGCTACTTGTACAAGGAGGACACAGACCTGACTTGTTCCTATGTGTGTGTTTGTGAGTAGGCTATATATAGCCTAAACCTAGAAAGAATAGTAGACTTAAAAATAGAGCCTATTGCTAAGAGCAATATAAGACGAAAGACTATATTCCAAATGAAATATGTTTACTTCAAAATGCTTGAGTGACGTAAACGTATTTAATTCAATTAGCCTACATTGTACATTAATATACATATTATATAGACCGGTGCGTTTTGCATATAAAGCTAAGCTGAATAATATCCTAGACGTTCTAAGTGTTTTGTGTTTTTTTATACCTCATTATGGCCCACTTTTACCACAACAACGCTTTGTATTTGGTTTGGTGATTACGGCAGCGACAGATGGTCGGCGTGCTATAAAACCAAGCTGCGTTGCTCTCTGGGTAATTACGGTACGAGACGTCATCCTCCTCCCCCACACAGCAGGATCTGCACAGCTCTTCAGCCGGCGGAAGATTGGTTGGACTGTACGGGTGCCATTTGGCGCAGTTTTGAGCTTTATCCGTTAACAAAGGGTGTCCAGTTATTTATTTGTCGTCGTATTTTTGAATCTTATTTCATAGTTTTTGCCGTCGAATATTCACAATGAGTTCAATTAACGTTAAAAAGCTGAAAGTTAACGAGCTGAAGGACGAGCTGAAAAAGCGTAATCTTTCGGACAAGGGGCTGAAGGCCGAGCTGATGGACCGCCTGCAGGCCGCGCTGGACGAGGAGGCCCTCTCCGGAGACTCTCCGCTGGACCAAGACGCTGCGGCGAACGAGGGTTTCGACCAGGCCGCCGACCAGGAGTGTATGGGTGAGGAAGAAGAGGGCGAGGGCCAGGTAGAAGAAAGCATGGAGGAAAACGAGGAGGAGGAAGAAGAAGAGCCGGAAAATGGGGGCGACGGTGATGGCGGTGCCGAGGACGAAGAGATGGGAGAGGGGGAAGAGGAAGAGGATGATGAGATGGATCCCATGCTGAAAGGAGATGTTGACGACATGGAGAAAATAGAGGCAGAGGATGGTGAGCCCGCGGACCAGGCTGCTGAGGGTGAGTCAATGGGGTTGGTTATGAATATGTGACTGGCTGGATGGACTGTGGCTGGGTGTCGGTTTTTGCTATACCGTTAATTCTACCGCTGGAGGTAGCCGACTGGTAATGACTAAATTTAACGTTTAACCACATAACAGAGCGTCCGTGTTAAGCTAGGTCGTGTGACCTCACTAGACGAGCAGGCGTTAGCAACAACCCGATACAGTTAGCCGGTTAGCTATTCAACATTAGCATCGGTCACCACCTTGGTTAGCTAACGTTTATCATTTTGTAATGTCAATTATCGAACTTCCATTCGACAAATGTGTACCTTTCGCGTTGTTTCTCTATAATTACATTTCCTTAGCTGAAAATTTACGCGAGTTAAAGTGAAAAATTCCGTTTTTATTTAGCGCAAACTTGCTTTTCGTTTCGCTTTGTGAGCATGCTAGCTGGCCGGCTAACGTCGTTTCTTTGTCTGTGGTGCAGTGCTAACTAGCTGATGAGCCGGTAAGCTAGTTCAGTGTTCCCATTACGAAAGGCGACTTCGAAGAGGGATAGTGGGGTGAAGGCGTACCAAGGCAATCACTCACTTCATAACCAAAATAAAAATGGGAAAACCCAAAACAAATTTGAATGATTTAAAAGGTGTGATTACTGCAGTGGTTGTACGGTGTCTCGCCTCCGCATCTATCTTGTGAATTAACCCCTTTTAAGACGAGGCGATTAGAGACTTCCCAAAAAAGACCCCTTTTAGGTTTCGGAATAGCTAGGCTAAATGTCTATACATAAGATTGCTGTATACACGTCCTGAATCTATCTGCCAACTATCGAGTCGGGAACACTTGAACTAGCTGACCTAAAGTTGTGCGGAAGACTGGGTAGGCGCTGAACTGCTTGTGTAGCACGTGGGTAGTTTGTGCGTGGTTTAAATTGAAAGTGTCTTCGTCTTGGAATGCACGTAGAAAACGTCGATTTACAATATAAACACCCAGGTTATCAGGTTTAAATATAGGGGATGGGGTATTCAACAATCTAAGTAGGTCCCCTATTTCCTGCATGATGCAACTGTCCCAGACCACAATAGACGTGTCCTATTAATGATATAAACATATTAAACAGTATATTCTAAGCCCTTTTTATTTTAGGGTTAATGTCTCTTTTTATATTGCAGAGACTTGTTTTTCAGTCCCAGCCTACACTGATAAAATGTTCATTTTGACCAGCTTATATTGTAAAAACCATCTGGTCATTAGGGCTGTTGCAATTTATGGAGTATGACTGTGTTGTTTAAGTGTAATCATGAGGTGTTGCCTCTTAACTTAATGTTGATGATTATGGTCGACACAATGTAACTAATGAACGGGCTTTGTGGGCCAGAACCCCACTGCCAGTCCGACCTCTCTCTCCATAAAAAGGAGCACCTCATTCTATATCTTTGTTCTATTTTCAAAGGGGATGCGGACAAAGACACGAATGCTGATCAGAAGAATAAGAAGGGTGTTAAGAGACGCCGGGAGGAACATGGAAGGGGCTACTTTGAATTTATTGAAGAGAACAAATACAGCTGGTAAGGATGGAACAGAGCAAAAATGGCCTTCAGCATCCCTGAAGTGCCATACATAGCTTTGTTGAACTGTATTGGCTTTAAGCGCCAATGCACAGAACTAGCAAGAGGAAAACCCTCATTTTAAGTATTATACAATATATTAATAACCTTACTTTCACACACATGTTTTGAGGGTCATCCCTGACTACTTAAAGAGCCTTACCATTTATCTTTTACAGTGCCCACTCACATTTGTGTCTTATGGACTGCATTCTGTAGCAGAAGTGCAACTATCAAGTCTCTATGAATTGTCACATCTGTTCCTCATGCCACTTATTGTTTGCAAAGCCCATTGTGTCCTTAAGGTGAATCAAGGCTGCTCAAAGAGAACAAACCCAGTGGAAAGTAGCAGATGTGCACTTTTAAATGGAGGGGAGGGTGGGGAGGAATAGCTGAGAGGGGTGGGAGGAGGGGTCCACTGCTGCAGGGTAGCACACAAGGATGTAGCAAACTCCCTAAAGTGTTTGAAACGTCCATGGAGGAGCTCGCTATTGACCGTCCATCGTTTTGCCTCGCAATGGTCCTTTTCCCCCCCGTTTTGTTTGGTTGTATGATGTTAAAATGCTATTACTGTCTCATGTATCATGTCTTGTGTTTGTTATCATGAAGTGAGAGTGTGGAAGTGTTTGGAAAAACAGCTCTTTTCTACCCCTACTCAATGACATCATGCATGTGTGTTTGTAAATGTGTGTATGTGTGCATACATGTACCTATTCTTGGTCAGAATTTTGTTTTCATTGCGCTTTCGACAGACTGTAAGGATCAACTGGCAGAAAATGCATACACTTTTTGATTAAGCGCCTTTTTTTTTTAAGGCAAAGTTTTGGCTAATGATATTATTGTATAGGTCTTTCTGTGCATTTTTGCCCCAGCCAAAATTTACCACAAACTTTTTTTTAAAGCTTATTCCTTTGTGCAGTTTTTGCTTTGTTTTCAAATATTACAACATTTTTATACATTTTTAATCTACCCTATGTTTAAACCAGTAGCCCCTGGGCAGAGAGCAGCAGCCAATGTGGCTGATTACACCAACTTAAACTTCAACTTACACGGAGCCACAATATCTCACCACAGCAGCCACTTGTGGCTGTTTGAGGACAAATACACTGACAGGACTTTCTTGATGACAATGAACCCCAAATGTGTTTTTCCTGCTAATTACTTTACTCCACTGGACTTTGATAATTGCTTAAGCAAGGCGATTGCTAAGCATAATTGAGGCGTAAATCTTCAACATTTTAACAAGTTTGTTAAACTTCCCATCAGAGATTTAGGTATTTATTCTCAAGCTACAGAGTTGGTAAGTTGCTGTAGCTCTTACTACACTTAATGCTCGTCTCAAGCAGCTAGGCATGTTGTCAACTTGCAGCACATAGTTACAGTTCCCCAGAACTGTGTGAGCCATGACCTTTTCATTGAGAATTCCACACATGGGAAGTTAAATATAACTCCACCCACTATCTCTTTGACTGAACCCACTGTAATCCTGTAGATAACAGCTCTCTGATCTTTAAAGGGAAGAGGACTTATTTGTTTTTATGACTTTAACCAGCGGATAGCCTTGCATGTTAAGACCGAGGGGGGAGTGCTTTCTTTCTGTGTATCTCTCACGTTTTAGATTTCGCTGGATACTGCAAGGTAAGTGTCTGCTAAGGCCTACAATACAGCTGACTATCCAAACGTTGGAGGCTCATTTGCCCAATTTTGTATCCTTTTCCCTAGTCTGCCTGTCTTTCTACTTCTCTCCTGAAATATTTTTCAGCAAGTGGTACCAAGGCATCTATATGTTCCATGTAGTTGCTCTGAGATTTGAACCCTCTAATCGACTGCTTATCTCTTTTCAGGGCCTCTTTTAAGTCTCCTGTGCCACCCCTGGAGGAAGAAGATGAGGAGCTTGATGACACAAAAGTCTGCCTTGACGCCTGTAAGTGATCATAATGTAAACAAATAATTACATGACAACCAACTACAACCACACATGGTTTATCAGAGACCTGTTTACGTTGATACCGATATTAATAAGTGTGGGGGGGGGTTTCTTTTGTGCTCTAGACAACAGCGACCTACACTTCAAGGTGTCACGGGACCGATTCAGTGCCTCATCTCTCACAATGGAGAGTTTTGCTTATCTCTGGTCCGGAGGCAAGGCCACCTATGGTGTCAACAAAGGCAAAGCTTGCTTTGAGATGAAGGTATAGTAACAGTGCTGATCATTTCTGTAAATCACCTTTCCCTGTCGTACTGCAACATTATTCTTCTCTTAATAATGCTTTGACTTAGCAAATGTTTATGTTCTACATAAGCCTGTAAACATTTAGACTTTAGTTTAATAATGTATTTAACTTCTATCTACAGATTACAGAGAAAATCCCTGTGAAGCACATTTCCAGCAAGAACATGGAGATTCATGACGTTCAGGTCGGCTGGTCCCTGTCAACTGGCACCCTGCTCCTTGGTTAGTGTCTTTTTATAAGCTCTACAGTCTTCTATCAATCATACTGTCTTTTTTAGCATTTCATTTTCATATGGCAACATCTCTTCCACTTATAGCTATACTAATAAGTTTTGCTTGGCTGCATCGCTCATGCACTGTGCAGAAAACTGAAGACAATGTAAAGGCCATTAGCTCCTGGTCTGGTATGGCTTAAAATAAATACTGTACATCCTCTCTTTGATGCACAAAAAAGTGACCAAACCAATGCATCTGTTTACCATGATTCATCCCTACAGAATACTGTTGGGCTCAATATACTGTGTGTTGAGGAGACACTATACAGCACGTGACATTAATTGGGTGTCTGTAGTGGCAGTAAGCTGAGGGTGCTGTGATCCCTTTGAAAGGTAGTCTGACCCAAGAGGCCCCCCTAGTGGTTGATAAGCAGCATGACATGTTGATATAAAATGGCTGCAGCTCTTCCTGCATCATAGTAATGGTGGCTGGCCAGTTGCCCACATGGATGATTCACACTACATTACAGAGTCCAAGTGACTTGGGTGTGGCAACTTAATGTGTATTTTTTCAGCTAGTTGTTAATTTGTTTTTCCAATTTATTTTTAGGTGAGGAAGAGCATTCTTATGCATACTCTGGGAAAGGCAAGAAGACCACAAACTGTGTGACAGAGGACTTTGGAGAAACCTACGAAGAGAATGATGTCATCTGCTGCCTTATTGTAAGACATGAATGCTACTTATCAGTTTATTTAACTAGATGAAAACGATGCCAAAGTAAACTTGAGTTAAAATGTGTCACAGAAGAAGGTGCCAACAAGGATTCTTATTATTATAACGTAAACTAAAGGCTGTTATTTTAATGGAAAACAAACAGGAAGTGATGTGAAATAATTCACACATGATAAACTGCTGCTGGGAAAGAAGTTTATTTTGTTCAATGACTAGTATATATTCCCTGTGCATGTGTATCTTTGACTCTAATAACAGTTTGACATCTTGCTGTCTTTTCTCAGGACTTCGAGGAAGAGGAGTTTGTGTTGTCCTTCTCCAAGAACGGCGGGGATGCGGCTGTTGCTTTCAAGGTCAGCAAGGACACTCTGAATGGCCAGGCCCTCTTCCCCCACGTCATCTGCCACAACTGTGCGGTGGAGTTCAACTTCGGCCAGATGGAGACTCCGTACTTCCCTCAGCCCGAGGGCTACACCTTCCTACAGCAGGTCCCTGTGGGTGATCGAGTTCGGGGACTCAAGGGGCCACAGACCAAGGCTGACTGCGAGGTAAGAACTGTCGTGGAGACTCTTTTCAATTAAACACTTTTCAGATGTATCTGAGGCTTTGATCCTAATTCTGTCGTTGCCTTTCCTGTAGATAATAGTGATGGTCGGCCTGCCAGGATCAGGGAAGACTACGTGGGTGAAAGACCACGTCCAAGAGAACCCTGGGAAATACTACATCCTGGGCAGTGACACCATTGTGGACAAGATGATGGTCAGTACTGATACAACTGGGCAGTTTAGTAGTTGATTAGAAAGTCTTGGTAAACTTATTGTTGCCGTGTCTCATACCATTTTAATGTCATGTATTTAATCCGACTTGAACAGATCAACAGTCTGAAACGTCAGTCAAAGGACATCACAAAGCTGACTGCCATTTCCCAGCGAGCACCGCTTTTCTTGGGAAAATTTATTGAGATTGCTGCCCGCAAGAAGAGAAACTACATCCTGGATCATGTAAGTGATCAAAGTTGCCAATATTACTAATGTGACTGTGTAATCAAACATCAAGGTGACAGTGTAATTGAGCCTCCTTCTTGTCTTTCTCAGACAAACCTGTCTGCCCCGGGTCAGAAGAGGAAGATGTGCTTGTTTGCTGGCTTCCAGCGGAAGGCTGTGGTGGTCTGCCCCTCTGATGAGGACTACAAGCAGAGAGTCCAGCAGAAGGTTGAGAGCGATGGCAAAGAAGTGCCTGAACACGCCGTCCTCAAAATGAAAGGTAAGAGAAGATGCTTGGGCCAAAAATCTTTGCTGGAGCTCACATTTTCTCTTTTTCCCATCTCATGTGTTTTTTTTTTTTTCCTCTTCTATTTCAGGCTTCTACTCCCTGCCTGAGGTGGGAGAGAGCTTCAGTGAGGTCATCTATGCAGAGCTGCAGAAGGAGGAGGCTGCCAAGCTGCTGGAACAGTACAAAGAGGAAAGCAAGACGGCTCTGCCGGCTGAGAAGAAACCCAACCAGGGAAGCACAACACCAAAGAGAGGTGGCGGCCTGCGTGGTGGTGGCCGCGGAGGCAAGAACCAGTTTGGTCGTGGCGGTGGACCTGGACAGAGAGGTGGCGGCCGCGGAGGCTTCCAGAACAGAGGCAACTTCAGAGGAGGTAGGGTGATAGTTGGATGTCACTTTAACTCTAGAAACGATAACTTTACACCTTAAACTCAATGTTACTGACCGATTTGCAGCTCCTGGCCCTCGTGGCGGCTTTAACCGCCCACCTCGTGGCTTCCTGCCTCCCCCATCCTTCAGAGGTGGGTACCCCAACCGTGGAAACTACAGCAGGGGTGGCCCCATTCCCAGCCTAGGCGGATCCCCCAGGGGTGGACCAATGAGGGGTGGCAACATGGGACCCAGAGGGGGACCCATGAACAGAGGAGGTCCAATGCACAGGGGGAACATGAACAGGGGAGGTGGAGGCAACATGAACCGTGGTGGAAACCGGGGACATCCCGGACAGGTTGGTTTGGTGACCTCTTGTTAGATTATTTTTCTCAATATAGTCTAAACTCTACAGTAGATGGTAAAATGTCTGACGCCTTTTATCTGTATTCATTGTCCCGTCTGTTTTCCAACATTTTCTCTTTACAGTTTCATCAGAGAGGTGGTAACCGTGGCAACTTTGGTCACAAGAATGGCAATTACGGTAACAACAGGAACAGTGGCAACTTTGGCAACAGGAACGGTATGGACAAGGCCCAAGCCTTCAACCAGAGCTGGCAGCAAGGGGTCAGTATTTCCACAGTCTTCACACACTTTCTCTTTTTTTGTTTGTTTGTTAACAAAATACGGATTAAGTGCGAGCCCCTATCTCGCATACATGCGTAAATATAATTACAAAGTGCCACCTGTGACTTTTCCCACTAAAATGTGTGATTGGAATCTAGCAGGAAAGAAAATTTCCCGTTTCCCACCGTTACATGGCTGCTAAAAAACCTGTCTCGTTAGTTTAACAAAATCCCATCCAAACTAGGCATAGACCGATTATCGGCACCGATATTCGGCATTTTGACGCTTATCGGCATCTGCCTTTTTTTTGTCTTTTTTTTTTTTTAATCCGACGGCCGATAAGAGATCAATTTAAAACTGGGTTATTTTGGCTCTGATGCATATGCTTAAAGGCATTTAAACAAAGTTAAGTGCTGGAGTTTGTATTATTCCAAATTTTGACGCCAATATTTTCACTTTTACTGCAAATGAATATCGGCTTCAAATATCGGTTATCGGCCTCCTTGACTACTAATAATCGGTATCAGTATCGGCCCTGAAAAAACCATATCGGTCAATCTCTAATCCAAACGATGCTTAATTGCCTTTTGTACAATGTATAGAAAACTGGAAGTACCAAATTCCTCTTTCTAGCAGTTTTAGATATCGATTTTTCTTATTTCTCTCTCCTCACATTGTCCCTCGCCCATCACTCAGATATACATGTGTAGTGACCTGGGTTTGATTTACCTAAATAGATGAGGCTTGTTGAAGATGTGCTTAAACTACTCTTAATCCCAACTCCCAACTGTACTAATGCTTTGTACAAATAACTAATGTGAAAAAATGTCACAAACATGTTGGCAATGCATTTTCTATGTTGTCCCAAGTATATTCAATGTAAATAAGGTGGTATAAAGTGACTCTCTAATAGTTCCACTCTTAATCTCCTACTTTACTTTGTTGAATGCACCAGTATGGAACAGTTAATAAAGCCCCTGACAAACACTCTGATTTTAAAACCTGCTTTGAGTGCCTCTTACGGTAGATAATCTGAAAGAATGCGTTTATTTTTGACCGTCTCCCAAAGTGTAAACACAAAATAAACTTTGTTTCTTGTGTCTCCTGTGCAGTTCTGGAACCAGAAGCCATGGAGCCAGCAGTACCAGCCTGGATATTACTAAGACACTTGTTCTAACGGACTGGTGGCCCACACTGAAACCCACCGCTAGCCACGGAACATCCCTCCGCCCCGCTTTTTGATTTTCTTTACATAGAACCCACTTTTAATCATCTAAAAACCCACCCAACAACGCAGGCTAAAGCGATATGGAGCTACAACATTCCACATCAGAGAGACCAGGCGACCTGAGTGTAATTGAAGCTTTATATATCTATTTACACATGTATGACGTGGGTTAAGTCTCATTCAATCATCTATTCATTCTTTTGTTGTATATTTCATTATCTTTTTCTTTTTTTTTCTCGACACTTTTAAATGACGTGCTTTTAAAGGAAATCTAATGTTTGTAATATCAGGAACCTGAAACATTTTGCCGGCCCGGCATATGTTAAGAAAGATTTTTTTTTTTTTTTTTTTTTTTTTTTCAGGGTTGTGCATTTTATCTGTGCTGTGATTTTTGTTTTGCTTTTTTTATTACAAATTGTAAATATTTTTTTGCGTAGTTATGCGTTTAAAGAAAACAGTAATGATTGAAAGGATCCTTGGCTTATTAGTGAGAAGCATGGTAGGTGATTCTATTGTTAGACTGTACATGTCAATATAGTCCACTGTCAATCAGTTAAACTGAATCAACAAATGAATTATAGCAAGTTTTGTCTTTTGTTCCCAGTCTCAAACCTGTAACCTAAACTCCATAGACCTACAATAAACAACTCGTTGGCTTTTTTACATTCTTTCTGGCTTATGACTTTTGATTCAGTTCAAAGGTGTGTAAAAGACCTTTGAATGGGCGATGTCCCAGTTTGCTACTTCAAACAGTGACGACATCAGCCCCACTACAAGCCCAAGTTTACACCTCATTACTTAAGTATTCCCTTCAAGTGTCCTGTCTTTGATATCTTTTCTAATCCTTTAAGCTATTCCAGTGTACACTGCTTTGAGAAAGTATTTTGGCCAAGCCATTTTAAGGATATAAGCAAGCCATTTTTAGTACTACATTATGCCTTTTAAAGTCATTTATCTTTAAAAAAAACAAATTATTTATATTCTTGAATTAGGAGTAGACTACCCTTTATTCTCAGGAGGAAGTCTGGATCTTAAGTGTTTTGTTTTTTTCCAAATATTCCTTTAGTGTGGTAGACTTCTGAAAAACTACAAGCACTGATCAGTCCCACTTATACAAATTCAACTCATTCGATTTTTTGAAACGTACATGAATACCACTATTTAAATTTAACGTTTCTGATGATGCTAGTTCAGCACAAAAGTGATTGAAAGCAGACAGGGTTGGTCATTTTCACCAGCAAACCTAAAAGGGCTACACAGTGTCAACAACACATCCAACATTCACATCGTTCATGAAAAACCTCAGACGGGTGGAAAAGAAGCAGGTTTTTGTCAACTTAAAAGGCACATTCTTTTTAGAAGAACTCCAGAGTATCGTGTTGGTGACTGTGTGGCCCGGCAATAATGGCAGCTCCTCATCCAACTGCTCATAATGTGTCTGAGCACGTTATGCTTACAGAGGACATCCAGCTTGTTTCAACTGTAGAACATCATCAGAGCTGTAGGAACAAACTATTCCAGTAGATTAGACAGAATACGGTTGTGTGTGTTCATTTTTAATTTATTTTTTACCTGCCCATATTGATATTTAAGAAACGTGTAAATATTTCAACCATGCACGAATGTTCATTATTAAATTGACTTCGAGTTCTAACTGTATTGTGATGAAGAAAGTGTTAGTTTGCCCGAGTACTGCTGTGTGATGAATTGTCTACTATATTGAAATGTCTGGAGAGTTTGTACCCTCCTGTTTTATTGTACTGGATCCATAAATCTAGCAGAATGCAAGCTTTGATTTTACAGTATATCCTATAATACAACAGACACTATATTTTTATCGCTTTATGTTGCAGGTTGTATATCAGGTCTTTTATGATTAAACCAACAATGCAAAAGCTTTTCTATCTAACAGTTTTTTGATATTTGTGTTAAAGAATTTGGGGTTGTATTTTTTTTTTATTTGTCTCAACTCTATTAAAGAAGCTGGTAAACAGAGATGTTGTTGTTTCTTACAGTGATTATAAACATTTTAGGTGCATTTTTCCACCGCAGAAAAATAACCGTCAAAATGATGCATTTGCGCCAAGTGAGCTAAATTTATTACAAAAAACTACAAGAAACCTGTTGCTAGACTCTCAAAGTTGCACCTTTGATTATTATTACAGCATTAACCAGCCACTGCATGAACTGCCATGACATTTTGGGAAGAGATTCCTGGTCCCCAGCAGATACATCTTACTGACTTTGCTGAGGCCCTAACTTTTTCTCCACCACCACCTTGAAGTTGAGCTTTTTGGCTGTTGAATTATTTATCTGACAACTTTTAGATTTATTAGGTGAGACATTCATGTTCATTCAGGACGAACTTATAAATTTAAGTTCTCAATGTATTTGTTTTTTTTGCGAAATAAACAGCACATCAGCGTTAGCTGCAAATTGTGTTTACTGCTACATAGCATTTGATATTTTAGCATGCTAAGATGCTAAACTAAGAAGGTGAACATGGTAAACATTTTATCATATTTAAGATAAGATAATCCTTCATTGATGCCCAGGGGGGGAATTCTGGTGTTGAAGCAGTACAAAAACAAAATAGCAAGTCAGTAAATACAGTATAAGATAAGAATAGATAAACAAAAATACAAATTTGAGGTAAATACAACTGTTATATGACAAGTTAAAGTGGCAGTTATGGGATAAAGTAACGTTGTATGCAGGATGAGATAATACAGTATGGTGTGAGGTCTAAGGTTTACAATATGGTACAATATAAGGTGCAGAATTAAAGTGCGTAAGTAATATAACGGTAAAAATTGCAATAATAGTATAATATAGTATAGTGTGATATAATACAGAATACAGTGTGGCATGGTAACAATAACGTAATAATGTAAATTATGAACATATACCTATAGAATACCACAATATAATACACTATATGTACTATATAATATACTCTATAATCTTAATAAAGATAAACTGAGTGAGGGATTAAGAGAAGCATTGATAATACCTGATTCTTGTTGGTACATTAGCATGCTAATGCTAATGGTAGCATTTAGCTCAAAGCCCAGTTGTGTCTAAAGCAAAAAGAAAATCCTTTTCCTGAGTATTTGCATGTTTCCTTTGACTATAGATCTTATACTATATATTATAGATACTGCTATATTTATACTATGGAAACAGATGTATACAGCTATATACAACAAATAGAGCTGTTTTCCTTATGCAGAAAAGGATATATAGCTAGCTAGCTAGCTACAGTAATACTTAAAGTTCGCTGCCAAATCAGCCTTTAATCTAAACATTCCACTGCAAAGATTCACAGCAAGTGATACGTGAAAAACACTTCTTACACATGTGCAAGACAAGATCAGCAAAGAGATAAAAGTACAGCTTTGTCCACAGGGGGCGCCAAAATCAACACAAACCGAAAGTTCCTCACAGCAGCTTTTAGATACAGGTGATTTCTACACCTCTTATAGCTATACCTAAGATATAATTGTGTTTATACTGCTATTAATGAAGAACCCTCGACTACACAAGTGATTTCCTTTCAACAAATCATTTCACATGTAAAGCCAGTAGCCTGACCCGTTAGTGATTCATGTCGGTCCTTGGTGAAACCTGTGTTTTTATATGAAGTAAATAGCTGAGAAGACTTTGCAGAGACTCATTCACTTCAAGCGTCAAACGCCGCATTCGAAGGGTTTGTATGATGTATGAGTGGCAGAGTATGTCTGACATTCATTCACCGCACCACCTGCGTTTCTTGTATTCCTCTGCCTCCTTGCGTTGGCGGAGGTGTATGTTGGGAATCAACTTCCCTCCCAGACAGACAGCTGCTTGTCTTGTGAGGCAGCGTGTTTACCTCCATCAGCAGCATATTAGTGAATGACAAGACCCCCCACTCAGACAGCAAACAGTGCATTAGGTATTGGCCCTGATTACCAATGTTTGACCGGTCTTAGTAAGATGTAAACACATGAAGGGCCCATTCTATCTCACTGTGAATTGACCTGTTACTCTGTATGTGGCCGTGTCGCTCCTTCCCTCCGTCAATAAAGCATTACAAGTAGGTTTGACCGCCTTTGTCAACAACAGCGTAACAAATGTTATAAGTCATTAGGCATATTATTTGCTCTGCTCCACGGTTTCCTATAAGTGTAAATAAAGAGGTGAAAGGGAAGCCAGCTGTATGTCTGCATGTGAATGTTAGCATGAATGTGAATGGGGCCAGACAGACGCACTCGACAGCAGGGGAGAGGACGAGCAGGAACTCTTAAGTGAAACAAAATATTTTATTTTTCCAAACATAAACTCATCCATATTATGTACAGCTCGAAAATATAACACATCAGACAGAATTTGAATGATTGCTGCAGATTCAACACGACAACAATACACATTTGTATAAAAAAGATATCAAAATATATAAAAGTGCTTGTGGAAGGAGACGGAGGTAAAGGCTGTGTTTGAATCTCCCAGTAAATGTCTGTTTAAATAGAAAGTACTTGTCCATTAAATATATAACACCCCCAATTGAACAACAGTATAATATTCCTATAATCCCCCCCAACAGTCTGTGGTTATAGGATTACTATAGCTGTTTTCCATGACTTCATACTATGGAGACGTTGTCCATCGTGCACGCACACCTCTCTACAATCATGTTAGGGAACTCAGCCACTTCTATCTCCGTGTAGTCGCCCTTCTTCACCAAGTACATGATGGGTAGCGGGGCGCTCTCGGACACCGTACACCTCCTCTCCCCGTAGCCGTAGTTGCGCTTCGGCTGCTTGCAGCCCCCGGTGCACCTGAAGGCTTGGTACCCCGCTGGCTCGATGATCCAGTACTGGGTCCAGGTGAGAGCACGGAAGTTGACGAAATACTGTTCCCTGCAGCAGGTGTCTTTGTTTTGGTTAAGGTCGCAGTCGCCACGAGAACTGAGGAGGAAAGGATAAAGAACGTTAGATTACTATTGTAGGAAAGGGTCCCAAAGAGGCCCAGAATCTCTTAGCTGCACCCCTGCTGCTTATATCCATTTATGATATGTGTTTTTAGTGGGTCAATCTTCAGAAATTGACCTATTTAGAAGCAATAACTTCTGGATCTGGAACTAAACCCTGGAACAACACCTGAACTCAGATCAGTTTTGTTGGTTTATAATGCCAGACAGTGATTTGCTGCTGCAGTTCTCCACAACATGCGAATGAGTAAACTGCCGTCCCTGTGTCACCTTACAAATCGACTAATGAATGCAAAAAAAAACACAGAGGACACAGACTAATTGTCACCCTGATACAATATCCTGTATTTCAAAAGCTCGCGCCCTTACCCGTATTCTTCGAGGTTGAGTGTGTAGAGGATGAGCTCGGGCTTTCCCAAGGTGTTGTCCGTCTGCTCCTGGGTGGTAAAGCGCACACTCTTGGCCATCTCTGCCGCGTAGCTGCCAGGTCTCTCGCCCTCGATCCACACCTCCAGGTGCATAGGTGTCTTCTGCTGGCTCTTGGACCAATAGTGCACCGCCTGCGTCACATCAAAGCTCTTCCAGCCGGTCTCGTGAATGGGGATCAACCTGTGAACATGAGATAGGGGCGATTAATTAAACGGAGATGAAACGGATAGTTCCTGGAGAATAATACAATCTAATTATTATTAAGACAACGCACTGACGCCGTAATGGTGTCACCTCTTAATTGCTTAAATATTTCCCACACGTCACCATGAGAAAATGATCCCTTACCGTGAATCAACCAGCGATGTCCGGTTGGATCCGTTCGGGAACACCTCCACCCAGTAGATGCTGACGCGGGCGTTGTTGACGGGACGGTGGTTCTTCCTCTCCACCGCGAAGCGTTTGTGGAAGGAGGCCCGCTGGTAGAGCTTCAGCTCCGCCATGGTCACCTCGCTGTTATCTGGGATTCTCGCCTCCATGTCGAACACCATGCGATGCCGAGTTGTGTCAGAATACACATACTCCCCGGAAATATCTAAAGCACAAAACAATTTAAAATCTATTAGAAGAGTACTCAGGTACATTCTTCAAATCACTGTTTGCTCAAAGCAGATCAGTGCGTAAAATAGTCTTTTGCGCACCATGTGTTACAATTACGCACAGAAATAACTGTTTACTTCAACAGGTTTCGGTGTCAAAGCTATTTTCAAATGATTTCTATGAGTAACATATTTGACAAATAGTAAAGATCCTTACCTGCATTACCAGGGATCCCCCTCAGGATGCCCGCCAAGCTGGGAAGAGATCTGCGTTTCCTGCTGTGGTGCATCTTCAGCATAGACATGTACTTATTTCTGATGTGCGCCGGAATGACAAGATTCTCCAAATCCCTCTTATGGATTTTAGGAACTTCATCCAACCCAAGTTTTTGCAGCAGCGCGTCCTTCATATCCTGATGCGTAAAAGCCTTGACGAGCCCGAGGAGAGCGGCGCAGAGGACACAAGCGCGGAGGAAATCCATGATAGAAACTTCAGTGTGATAAAGAGCAGCACAGTAGCACAAGTCACCGAGAGACAGTGTCCCTCTGACACTCCTCCGGCCCCCTTATATTGTTGCGGCCCTCCCAGTCGTTCGCACTTTGTCAATGGGGGCAGGGACCCTTATCAGAACAAAGGTGCGACCATACAGCCCCGTCCTAAACAGGATATCTAAGTGGCCATACTTCAAACAGCAACAATTAGACTCGAGTGCCATCCGTATTGTGGTGTAATTTCGCCATACTTACACTAAAACTATGCTTGATGTCGGTGGCCTGTGATGTATTTGATGCCAGAACGAGGATCAAAAAGCTGCCCTTTATGGTGCAAATAAATGAGGTCCTTAAGATTTAACTTGATCATATTCTTTTTACAGTTTCTGCATCTATATTTGTTCAACAATGTTTTTGAAAACCACTTGATTTAAACATTTGTATCATGTTAAAATAAATCTCTAAAGGTGATTTAAAGAAAAAAGATGTGAATATTTTGGCAGTGAATTTGAGAAATTATAAATAAATACCCACACAAATGTCATTTAATATAACTACTCTCTACTCTTTAGTGTCCATTGAGTTATAAAAGCATCTAAATTCACTTTTTATTGTTGTAACTTGCTGCCAATCACAGCTCACGTCTATTTCCCACAACTGAACACGTTGCAAAAGTCTCCTTGTATCCAGACGCTCACTTATTCCTCCAGAATTAAAAAGCCTGTCTCCCCAGTCCGCTCTGAAGTGTGCTCTCTGCTGCTACACATGCGTCCCAGACAGACATCTCTTGACCCTGTGAACCCGGAGTGCCCTCTCTCTTCAGTAGCACCCTTGTCTACACACACACACCCCACACTCTGTCGTGTACATTCCACCGGACGATGTCAGGCCTGGCCGGTCTGGCAACAGTCTGTCACACAGCAGCCTTTTTGTTTTTTCTGTCTGGGTGGCTGGATTGCAGATTTTGTCCAGCAAAAGGTGCAGCAAGATCAGGACTAAAAAAAAAAAAACAGCAGGCAATCCATTGTGTTTATTATGGGTACAAGTGTATAACAAGGGGGTCGAGGAGGAAGTAGTGCAGAGCTCTGAGGGAGGAGGGGGACTAGAGGATTAGATGTTTATTCCGAGCCCTGTCACCCATTCTTGGCCCTCTCCAGCAGATTAAAATTATTAGCCAAACAGACAGTTAATCCAGGGGCCGGGGGGGCCGGCGTGGATGTGGATTGGGGCAGGCTCTTCACAGGTTGGTGATTATCTGATTCCATTGCGAGGATTTGCCTTGCCTTTTTTGTCACACAAACATTAGAAGAGGGCCGCTCTCACTGGCTGCCCCAGAAGGCCCTGCCTGCAGTTGTGTATTGGCCGTGTTTGCTTAGAGATGTCAGACAGACTGAAGGGGCACACAGGAAGAGCAAATGACAGATGACTGCCAGACCAGCTCACTTCAGCTACTGACTGCAGCCTACAAACAAGACAAATTATTAATTAGTAGAGCCACCATGTGTGGTACAATCCCAGGAGGCAGTGCTTCACACTGCAGCAGTTAAAAATAGATTTAAAACGTCTAACTGCGTGTGTGCAAAGGCAACAATGTATGCTAATACACTTATAGCACATTTGTAATGATTAATTATATATCTTTTTGCTGTTGCATTAATTATGTAACCCCATCATTTGCTATTTAATTGTATTATTGAAATAATGAATAGTCAAATTTGCAGTGGCTCTTTGCGATTGTGGATATCTAACATAAATCATCGGCCACATTTTATTATTTATTTTAAAGTAAGGAAACCTGCATTTGGTTTTTTTTCTTTGAAATTATAAATGTAACGGCATTACTTAAGCATCTGTCAGCAGAGAAGTTTATCAGTTTACATGGCCAGTTGTTAGAATGGATAATAAATGAGAATTCAAATACATAAAATAAATATACACATATTTATATATATGCACAAAAAGCTTGCACCACCCATCTGTCAGTAAATAATGCTAAGTTGTTCTGTAAAGTACTGTTACTAACACATCCGTGTTTTATTTAAGTATTGCCCAAAAAAAGAGCAAAATGTTTGTCCGAAAAACTGATCTTATTGTACGATAAATCAGTAGGTCCACATCCCAAAGTAATCTCCATCAAAGCCTACACGTCAGGTCAAAAAGGTCAATCCGAATCATCAGTGCAGACATGTAAATTCAGAGCCCATCAATTGGTCCAGTCCAGCCAAAGGCCAAGTCTAAGTGGCTGCTGTCCAGAGCCTTCAATGCACAGACCCGCTGCGTCCCCTCTGCCTCACATTACAACCCCTAATTCGGGAAATTAAGATTCCTTTTGTGTGACATTTCTCAGTCTTTCTTCCTTCCCATGCCAATCAAAGGCAAGTTGCCTAGTTCAAAGCTACATCTGATGCTCCGAGGTGCCATTTCTTTTCAATCAAAGGCCAACAAGCTCCTACAATCAACAACTCAGGTGTTAATTAACATCCACGCATTTGCATTCAAAAGCAGTCCAATTTATAGGTCATTCCCTTCCATTTGTGCAACATGAAATCCCCTTTGCTTTGCAAGAAGTGCTGTTTGTATATGAGATAAATCTTACAGAGGCCTTCGTGAGGGAGAGTTGTCTGCAGTTTGGTGGTTTTCCACGTTGTTTGCACATTATACAGTACATATCAGCATCTTATTTGGAGTCTCCCTGGGAACAAGGCGGCGCTGCAGGCTGCTCCAAAAAGTCAATATTGAACTTGTGTTGGTGGTCAGCGCAAATTCCTCATTATGCACACGGCTCCATTGTCACCGACTTTCTGATCTACTAGTGCCCGCTTTATCTTTATATCAAATATTTGGGGACATGTACCGCTCTATTTTGCACCTTAATGGCCCATACAACTCCTGCAGACGTAAGGTCCACTCCGAGTCTGGATCAGTCCATGCAGCTGGCTGCCAATAATCATTGATCAGTCTGTCAGAGGGGAAAGCGCTAGACCTGTGCAGGGACAACACAATTATTGCTCAATGGCCTCCACATCTAGACGAAGTACAGGGCAGTCTAATTGCATTTCACACAGCTAATGACGGCTCAATCAGCGCTGAGACTGAGGGTTTAATCCCAGCGTAGACTTAACCAAATAGGATCAGACATGATTAGATAGGACTAACAATAAATATTTTCATTAACTTTTAATTAATCGACACGGGGGAGACTTTAAGTGTGCAGGAAACGTATACGGTACCTGATCGGGCTATTTATAATAAAAAAGACGGTTAAATTCTGTGCTGGATCATTAATATATCTGCGAATGCGCAAAATAAATGTGTTAAAATATCATTAACGAATTAATCTGTACGCCGAAAATGAGTAAAGATTGACCAAACCCCCGAAAAAGTCGCATTAACCTTAAAACACAACAGCTGCTGTTATAGTAGAGTTTTCCGGCTGCATAGAGGCACTCTGTCCAGCAGAGGGCGCTGTGGTCACACACTGAGCAGCGTCGACACAGAATCATAAGATCATTCGGGACTGTGAAATCACACTTTTATGAAATAAACAGATGTTTTCCAAGCACAAAACCCCTGTAGAAACTTAGATCGACAACGTCATCAGCTCACACGTGCTGGCATTGGCTTACTGAGATTTAATTGATTCATTTCTGTGCTGCACTTCTAGTTAATTTCTTCGCCTTATTTTTAAGGCTGTCTGCGTTTGAAGGATACAGCAAATTTATATTTATTACGTTATTGGAACTGTTACATGCAGACTTATAGCTGTTATTTCGAATTGAAATCGTCAGTGCTGCTGTTTATAGTGTGATCAATTATTACAGTGCTAAACTTATTCACATACAATGCAAAGACTCCCAACTAACAGTAAACCTTAAATGCATTTTAATCCCAGAGGTTCTTTGTAAGTTGACAATACTTCAAAAAGGGTCAGCACACCCACGTTTATACCAATAGGCTGATGATAAGCTCTATGATGAGAAGTGTTGTTAAGTATTGCATTGTTGTTGTTAAGTATTAACCCACCCACAGTGATTAACAGCTCCAGACTATTTAAGAAGTGCACAATGAAAACTGAATACATCACACATATAGAAACTAGGTTCAAATAGTTGTAGGTTACTCAAATTGAAACATTAAGACATATATATCTTTTAAAAAATCACTTATTCATATAGGCTCCAGCCCCCTTTAATGGACTGACCAGGTTTTACAGTGCCACATGTAGGGAGAGTCATAAATATTGTGAAAGAAAGAGACATACTACATACTGCTGCTCATGTACTTTTACTCAGAGCATGTTTGAAACCAAACAGTCAGTCATCTGAGAGTGGCCAACCACTGCAGAATACATAAACATGTGTTTTGGCTGTTTCTGATAAACAGTCATGCCAGAGCAGTATGCTTCAAATTACACTCGGTCACCATCAAAATCTGCTTTATTGGACACATGTTGCACGCTGACTTGTTCTCTGTGTGCGTGCTAATTTCATCACAGTACTTCTTTGTGTTTTTCTCCCTGGCGCTGCAGCAAAAAAAAAAAAAGATTTATTCTGAAAATAGAAGTGAATTATCATATGTTGTTCTTTGCTGGTGTGTGGCTCACAGACACAAAAGCACAAGGCTTCGTTCTCTCTACCCCCTTGGACTCAGTTGCTTTGTGGGCCGTTAATCATTAATAGATGTACTTTGAGCAGCGATAAGCACCGCACTTGAAAAGGATGGGCCATTTCACAACAAGGGATGATAATTCAGAGTAACAAACTGTGACTAAAACCCTTCCAGGGTTGGTCAATTTACACTGTACCTTCATGATCATTTATGATATGACATTTTTGCTTTCATAAAATATATTGTTAGTCAGTGATGTGAGTGTGACAGCAGGTTTATCTGAACTGACAAAAGTGCAAATAAGTAACTGCTTGCAGACAGTCTGAAAACTATTTTATTAATTTGTACTGGAATTTGGTTAAAGCATCGATGCATGTCTCACTCATCCAGCCTGTAGCAATAAGTAGGCTACAAGAGGAAGAAAATCCAGGACAAACTCGGCACACATTGATTTTGAAAGATGGAAAAAGCTGTCAGAGTAAGAACTGCTATGAAGTTGCATAACTTTCACATGCCATTAGGCCAAACCGTTTAAGTCACTGGAGTCAAAGGTTTATTGGGACCACACAGGTGTCAAAGTTGCCATTTCTAATGTTGTCTATGAGGTGCATATGCATTACTATTCTGATATAAACACAGCATTTTCTGGTGCCATACAGTTACATTAAAATAATGTTAGTTTTTGGTATTTGCATAAATGCCACACACACACACACACACACACACACACACACACACGCGCAAACAAAAGCCAACCATGACTGTCATATGTTCTCTGAAGGTTGTGTATATGTGGCATTCTGCAACATCCTTCAGGTGTTAGTTGAGACTGTAGGACTCATCATTGTATACAGTAGATGAGAAATCTAAGTGTTTTGCTGGTAGCAGTCATTGTTATTCCAGTCTGAAGAAAATATGTCCTCTCTGTACCACGTCACCAGCAGACTGACAGACAGCCCGCAGTTTCCATTCACAATATTGACAGCCCCCACCACCAAACCCCCACCCCTCCCGCACAGCAGATGCTTTGACGGGCGCCATGATGATGATCTGGGATTTTGCCTGCAGCAGCCACCAGAGACGGTATAATGCTGGGAGACGGGCCGCTAGCAGTAAAGTAAAGGATGGATTTAGATTTAAACTATGGCACAACAAAGATGGCCGTTTTGTGGATTCAGGAATCTACGCATGCGCGGAGGCAAAATACCGACATTCGTTGTACAAATTATACCAATTACATCCTAGAAACGCACTGCGTTCCAGCGGAGAAATTATCCGTCTATTTAGAAAGATGATTCGTATTTTATAAGTCAACATAAGTTATGTTTTCTATGTTTACCAGCAGTGTCGCGAGGTAAGCGTCCATTTTTATCTCATTCATATTTTACAACCGAACCCTACTTCCCACAATCCAGTGCGACGTTACGGACAGAGCTGTCTACTTGGCTGTCTTCGCTGTCGAGAGTCTCTGGCTGTAGGCTGCTGGTAGCTTGACTGTGCAAAGACGGCAAGAAGCGACCGACCGGCGGGGGAGGCAGGCAAAGCAAAGGAAAGGACAGGGGGAATTTAGGTTGTGTCCCGTATTTGGAATAAGCAAGACAAGACCACAGTTTTCCTCTTGACGTGAAACGAGCTCCTCTGTAACCTTCAAAACGGACCTGCATTTTGACGGCTAACTTACTTTGAACTCTTAAACTAACCGTCGTTTTGAACTGAAGAAACTAAAGAGACATTTGGTTTATGGACGAAGAATGGGATTTAAAGAACATATCTGCCAGCATTGAGTTTAGAAAACAAGGGAATATTTTCCAGTTGGATGAAAATATCCATAGTCTCGAAAGGGGGCAAAACTAGTTACGCTCTTTTTACACTGTGCGTATTTTATGTCAATATCTGGGAAAAGATGGCAACGATGGGATTGAGAAGCGAGGAAAAGTAACGTTAATGTTAGCTCGCGTGCTAGCTACAAAGCTAACCTAGCAGGCTGCTAACTAAGCCTGTGTCGCCCGTCCATTCCTGGAGCAGAGGAGGGGCGCTGGGGCTTTGTAGCATTGCAGATCTGCCTTGCATTTTTGGGTTGCTGCAAGAATGGAGAATCCCAAATATCTGCCACAACAACTCAGGGAGATCTTTTGAACTATCATCGACTCGATTTGTTTTCCATTTCACATACAGAGAAGACCAGAAAACTGCCAGCTAACGTTGAATTTCATCAGTATCAGCCGGCCCGGGGCAGCCAGGGTCTGTAATTGTGACTAACGTTACTTCTTTTCGTGCATGCCCTGTGGGGATAGGTGTTATAAAATGGGGAAGTGCTATCCACCTCTTAGATACTGGATCTCGAAATAGAGATCATGATCAGATCGGTTTTAACGTGGAATTAGCCCCAGCTCGCCATAAACTCAAAGTTTTATTATTTTTGGGACGTATTCAAGGTGAGAGAACTTCTTTACAGGCCCCTCTGCGCTAACTAACAGGCCGTGGAGGTGTTTGCTTGTTTCCCATCCCACCTCCTCTATCATCATTACTTCAAAAGCCCAATAAGCCGGAATAATCATGTCGGGAGAGGTGCGTTTGAAGAAGCTGGAGAAGCTGATCCTGGACGGGCCAGCTCAGTCTAATGGCCAGTGTCTGAGTGTGGAAACGCTGCTGGATATCCTGGTGTGCCTCTACGATGAGTGCAACAACTCCCCGCTCAGAAGAGAGAAAAATATCCTGGAGTTTTTGGACTGGGGTAAGCTAAACTTACTTGTGATTTTCCCTTGTATTCAGCCTCCTTGTCTTTTTTTGGTAAGAGAATAGGCTGGTAATGTTGGTGGTGCAGTGGCCCTCCCTTCCTCATCACATTCCTTTTATAGTAGTAGTGGGGCTCAGTTGGCCTGCTCTCTTCTCACTCAAACCCTCCCTAAAACTAAAAGCAAGGCCACTTTATTCTTGTGTAGTTAAATGTTTTATATGTTTTGGAAAATAATTGTTACAAGAGCGCACATTAAGCAGGAGACATGTCTTATTACCAAAAATAGATATGGTATAAAAGAAGGATGTACCAAAATAAGGAGGAGGAACCAAAATCACTTAAGGACATAGTGAGGAAGATCTTGAACAGGCCCACTCAGAGTTTTTTTCTTCACAAATCCAGGAAAGATCTCATAAAGATGTCCTACGATCCTCCAGGCCATCATTTAGTCTTATGGAAACACACTCAAAGTAGATGCCTTTCTGTCATTGCAGTGCTCTTTTGGTTCCGTTTTGTTGTCGACCTTTGCATGCCAGTTTGTTTTCCTTTTCATGGGCGTGTAGGTGAAAGCTTGTTGCTATCTCACCTAGCTGTGTCTTATCAGATAGTCACTGTTATACAATCAGTAGTGGTCTTTTGTTGCTATTGCAGCAGAAAGATCTGAACCCTCTCAGGTTTTGATTAGGCGATTAGTAATCAAGGGATTTTGAGGTGACAAGTTAGCTGTTTTGTTACCCCCCCCATTCCCTTGGTTAAAGCAAGGGTAGAAAAAAAACAACACACAGGAGGCAGGAGGACCACACACACTCACAAACAACTCAATCATTTGTGCAGAAGGACTGTGTCTGTTTGTGTGTGTGTGTGTGTGTGACATCGGGGGTTTGGTTCGTGCATGAAGCAGGAATGTGAACAACTCACCTTTTTTTATCTGGCGCAGAGGCCTAGCTAGCTGCAGGAGCATGCCTGGCTGGCCTGCTTGCCTTTTTAAAGCCCCGAAAGAAGAAGTGCTGCAGCAGTTTGAGGCAGTGCAGGAGCAAATCATCGCCCCTGGATTGAGACAAATTAATAATACAGCAGGCATTAAGAAACAGAAGTATGATGGAAAGGGAGAGCAGTTGGCTGTATTTTCTGGCATCTTTGTTTCCTTATTTCAGGAACAATTCAATGTAACACAGGCAGCAGTTATTAGCCCATCCACTTATAATAGCGTTTTAGTGTCAGACAGGGTGGTAGTTAAATCAAATGGTGGTGAAGTTTGGCTGTGGCTGTTAAGTTGGTTTACCCCACGAGCCACTGTGTCCACAATTGATTCTCTCATTAAAAATGTAGCTGGAAAAACACAGGAAAGAGTTGTGTTTAGTGATATTTGTATTTCACAAGGATTGATTTGTTTAGAACATCATATATTAATCTCATTTCTCTTTAGCTCCTAGGTGATCTGCTGCCTTTAGATGGCCTTTAGGAGCCCTGTATTGGGTGCCAAGCAGTGACTTCATCCTGACATTTCCCTGTGTTGATACTAGAAACTTTCTGACTGAGCTCGCCCAGACACAACACACACACACCGTGCATATGTATCCAAGCTGTCGCGGTCCCATGTCGTCGCTCGTTACCGCGTTTAACTCCTGAGGGATTTGTTATGAGAATCCTCCAGGTTCTGCAATTAATATCAGTTAATTTAATTGAGTTGCAAATTGAGTAAATAGGGGTCAGTGAAGCTGAAATAACATAAACAAAATTAATTGATTATTCAGACCAGGTAATCTGGATGTAAGAGCCATGTAAGCGTCTTGTACTATACTTCAGAATTTTTCCACTGCAGGCATGAGAGGCGACTATAAAAATGCATGCTTCATTTCTTGTACTAAGTAACTAAATAACTGCAGAAACAAAACTGTCACCAGTTAAATAAATGGTCCTGCTGTATTCGGCTATTTATATTTTATATAACTGTACTTTGACAATAGCAGACGCAGCCATTAAATCAGGGAAGGGAGCCAGTCTCATTATTAACACCCGACCAAACAGAGGAACAACAATGCCTTTTTAAAAAAAAAAACTATGATTAAACACAGGCTACATCTTCCTCACGGTAACAAAATAAAACATGGCTGTCAGACATGTGTCATGGCTTCTGGTGGAGAGAGAACAATGTCCTAGGATTTGTCTGCTTTTGTGCTTCTAGGCAGGATGAGCACGTCTATGAAAAGCTTTTTTTTATTCAGAGAAAAAAAGAGAAGGAGGAGACGTACGTTGCTGGCAGTGGATTTAAACTGTACATTTGTTATGACATATATGGGAATTTGTGATAACTCGCATTTAGGTTTCTCTTTGTTCCACCCTTCTCCATCTTGTTCTTTATGTGGCACAGGACCAAGTTAATAACCAATGTGACCTAAGACTCTAAAGGAGCCTTGTATCAGGGCTAACTGGGGTAACAGGCATGACTTTGAGGTTAACTGATTAAAGGAATAGCTCTAGACTTTCGAATGTAGGCAATATGCTTTGTTGGCAAGTGTTGGAAGCTAACCTGGTTAGCCTAAGTTCAAAGGTTTAATCCAAACGGCAACTGAACTTGGTGAAAGTTCTTGAGGACGTTTCGCCTCTCATCAATCAAATGAGAGGCCTTAAATCTTTGAATTACCATGACCTGTATGTGTGAGAACCTTTTGCAGACAGGTTAGCTTAGCCTAGCTTAGCATGAGGAACCCTGAAAAAAACTGGCACCTAGAAATGCAGTGAGATGTTTTTATCTTTGGGCTAGGGTTAACCCTGTTAAAAGTTCAAAAAAGTTTACTTGTTTACACATCTTATATTAGAAATATGTAAAATAAATTTACTTGTTTACACATCCTTTATAAGAAGTACGTAAAATAAGTTAACTTCTTTATGCAAAGAGAACATTAGGATCTGAATTTGTATTTCCAATATGTGTTACATCCAAAAACATACTTTTTGTTCACTTACATTTGCCTGTTTCAGTAAAAAGGGTATTTGCATGAAAAGTATTGTATACAAACAATATCACAAACATAGTTTTTTTATTTTTTTATTGTATTTTATTAAAAAGGGACCATGTACAGTTTAAAACATAAATGTCACCATTTGATGCACCGCACCAGATTATAGCTTTAAGCTAATTCGCATCTGTAGTCCCTTGGCAGGTCAACACAAAAGGAAAAAACCGGACAATAACAAACAGTACAGAGTAAAGTATACAACAAAGTTAGAAAGAACACACCAAAAATGCAAAGCTACACACAGAGCAGCACATCCTAAATGCATGCTTGTCAAATGTATGCATTATTTCTTACACCTCTACTTTCTGCTGAACCAGGTTAGCATTTTTATCCCCTGTTTCCATTTTGTGGCTCAGCTAAGCTAACAGGGTGCTGCTGACTGTAGTTATATATTTTCCAGACATAAGAGTGCTTCAGTCTTATTTTATAAATGTTGCTTTAAGTGACCTGAACTGTGATGCCGTGTCGGAGTGCAGTCACGAAACATACCAGCTCTGAGACACACTGAGACACAACCTGCTGGATAGATGACGGTGCTGAAGAGTAGATTACCTTCTTGGAAGGTATGAAGTGACTTGCCTTGGCATGGTTTAGCATTGAGATAATGCATGTCTACAAGATAGCAGACCACACCTTTTGGTGTAGCCATCAACATAAATATGCTGTAATTGAGATCAAGTCTTGTCCTGTTCTTTAAAGTTTTGAAGTGTCACCACTCCCATGTTTTCTCTTTCCTATCAGAATAACCAGCCAGAGGGTCAAATGCACACCTGTTACACATGCAGCACCTTTTGTAGTATTTCACCAATTATCAGTCGAACGTTTGCTCAAGAAGTGATATAACACCATTACAGCCCCTGTTTATTCTTACCAACAGAGCCAGAGGGTGCACAGCACTGATTGTAGCTTATGAGAAACAGATTGGATCAGCCAGATAGTGTTAAGACTTACTCAAAACACAGTTTAATCCTACATACAGAAAAATGATTCAAGATGGGCGCATGAAACCCAAGACCTCCTCAGCTTGTGAGTGATCTGCCTTTGTCAGCCACTCAGACGCTGCCTCTGCAGCTGCAGTGTGCTCTGACAGTAAGAATCATTGTGGCTTGCTTACTGGGCCTGTGGACCTTTTTTTTTGCTACAGTGGCACAGCCGCGACAAAGTGGATGCAGCAACGTTCCCTTTTCTTCCCAAGAATATATATGAGCCAGAGAAGAAAACAAATGTTTGGATTGGGGTAGCGTTTCTTCTTGTTTGGTGACCTCATTTCGGCTGAAATAGAGACCCCTATATGACCTGCAGCCACGAGGGAAATGAACACGGGAAAGTACGCTGTATCCCGACTCCTGCTCTCGTGTTTATTCTTCTTACGACCTGGTTTGTGAAATATGTCAACATGCGATTTACTTGTAACATAATCAGGTTTTTAAATGAAGGAATTTGAATGTTTCTGCATCGATTACTGCAAATATCAAGGGACAAGAAGGTTGAGCATCATTCCTTTAAAAATAAGACGAGAACGAGAACTCCTGTATGTGTTTGATTCTTTAGTTTCACAATGATCCATGGCTCATGTAGGTGGGGTTTATATTTCAGCACATTTCAGCACTTATAATGTAGTTGATAGCTCTTCAATAGACTATCTCAGATATTAACCTCACATTTATTTATTGGTATCTAAATGTTTTCTTCACTTGTAGGATGTCTTCTGTTTTTAAACAGGAATCTACAATCTTTTCTCATAGGTTTTGTTTGCTGCTTTTCTGCCATCATTTCCTGCTTTTTGTTTCGTCCTGATCTCCTTCCCTGTTTTGGGAAACGGATGCCGGGCAGCTGCATGAAAAAAAGGGCAGCCATGCCAGCCCGCAGTAAGCAAACATGGGGGAGGCAGCCTGACCTTTTCTCCATCTAGACTCTATGTTAGCCTGCAGTGGCCAGCTGTTCAGCTGCAGCTGATGTGAGCTCCACCCTGCGAGGCTTTCATTGGCAGCATGCCTCACGCACTATTCACAGCGGAGAGTGCGTGCACACGCAAACGCGCACAGACACTTATTATTGTGGTTTTGCCTAACTAGGCTATCTCATAGTTCACAGGCTGGAGTTCCTCCCTGTTATTACCATTATTGAAAAGAACAGAAGAGCTTCCACTTTCACACTGAGTCGTGTTAGTTCCAAAGAATTTTTGTCACATGGTTTTAAAATTCTGCTCAAAGGCAATTCCATCCCGACAAGAACAAACGAGGCTGTACGCGAGGCTGACACTTAAACCTCTTCATATAGAGCGAGCTGCCCTTGCAGTAATAATCACCAATGGTCATCTAGATCAGGCTTCGTTAACTGCTGCAGAAATATCAGTTATCTTAAACAGTGTTTTTTTCAGCGGTCTGTTTAATTAAGTCACAAAAGTTCTCGCAATTCAGTTCTCACAGCACGTGCACGAGGGGCGCTATTAATGATGTAGTGATCAAAACGATCGCTCAATCGTTACCAAATGACACCTGCACCTTTTTATAAGCTTTATAAACAAGCTGAATTTACAGTAGGGACTAGGGATTGGCCGATTATCGGCGCCGATATTCGGCATTTTGACGCTTATCGGCGCCGATATTCGGCATTTTGACGCATATCGGCATTGGCCTTTTTTGTTTATTTATTTATTTTTTATTTTTTTAATTTGAAATTTTTTCATCCGACGGCCGATAAGAGATCAATTTAAACTGGGTTAATTTGGCTCTGATGCATATGCTTAAAGGCATTTAGACAAAGTTAAGTGTTGGAGTTTGTATTATTCCAAATTTTGACGCCAATATTTTCACTTTTACAGCAAATGAATATCGGCTTCAAATATCGGTTATCGGCCTCCTTGACTACTAATAATCGGTATCGGTATCGGCCCTGAAAAAACCATATCGGTCTATCTCTAGTAGGGACATATGGAGATACACAATAGGATTGTTTACACTGCGTAACAGAACTGCATATGATTGTGTGTGGACAGAGAGCGTCCAATGTCGGACCCTCTTTCGCGTGTGAGGAGTAAACTGGTCCCGCTGTTGTTTATCTGGTTGCCAAATTTGTTGCAGGCCGGAAACGCTGCAGCTTAATAAGCCAATCAACACGTGTAGGTGAGGATGACAAGGCAGGAAACGTACCCAAGTGCTTTTATTTATGGCAACCTATGGTGGATATTAAAAACAGGATGGAGAGTTGATGGCGAGGCAGCGTTTTATTATGATGGAGGCAGGACTGGGCACTTTTAGATGATATGGAAGTCATGAGACGTGCAGTAAACCTATCTGCAGCCGCTGATACACAGTAGCTGGTCAGATAAATCTTATATTAAAAGATAAGAGATTAGGTGTCACATTTTATACATCAAAACTCTAAAGTGAACGATTTTAAGGAAAGATACGTGAAGCATCAGCAGAGGAAACGGTAATCTGAATCTTTAGAGCCGTGAATGTCAACAATAGTTTGGGACTTAGTGTCTTGTATCTGCCGGATTCTAGCAGGACATCCTTGTTACCCCTCTGGTTGTTCTGCCGTTTCCTGTCTGGCTGTCCAGTGGTTACAGCGGGCACAGAGAACAGGAAGGAACCACAAGGACTCAGTGAGCTAGTCCGGACCCATCGGGCACATGATGTCATACGAGGAAGTGGGACAGCTGTATTGCATTGTGTCATTGTGTACTCTGCGGCTCACTTGTGTCCGATATTTTGGTGTCGCTGGGAAGGTGCAAGGCCACAAGTTTGTTTTCTTCCTAGCTGTCTTTTTTGTCACACCCACACACATACAGCCTGTTTGCTCACTTGAACACTCACAGGTCTTTGAGTCTTACTGCCGCTGTCACACACACATACAGTTACTGTCTCCCTCTCTACGAAACACACACACACACACACACACAAACACACAGCGTTTCCATTGTCCTGAGTGGACTCACAAACAATAAGACATAGCAGAGGGGCCCATGTAGATCCTTCCTTTCCTGGTGTGTCTTTAGTATTCTAAAGGGAGCAGTCCAGCAGTAACTGGCATTTAATAGTTAATAACCGGTTAACCGACAAGATGAAAATGTACTTTTTGGATTGGATAAAAGTCTGGGACTAGGGATGCTAATTTACATTTTTTTCTGACCGTCATTAGTCGCCAACGATGAGAATTAAAGCTAAGAACAGCAGGAGACTGACAACAAGCTCTGAATGTTTTTCAGTAAGTTGCTGCACTGTAAGCAAAATGATCATTTTATTATTTAATAAGCATTTGTATTATTAACCGGCAAGATTAAAATGCACTTTTTGGATTTGATAAAAGTCTGGCACTAGGGATGCTAATTGAGACATTTTTTTCTAACCGATAACCCGCCCCTATTGTTAACGATTAATGTTCGTTAAGAATTAAAGATACTTTTTAGAAATAACAGCAGGAGACTGACAACAAGGTCTCCATCATGCGCACTTATTCTGATGCGTGCTCTCTCTAATGCTCGCAGAAACACACACGCATCTAAGAGGTACATTTATTACCCTCAGACACAACTACCTGTGGCACCGGCTGTGGCTTAGTGGAAGAGTCGGTCGTCTTTCAATTGCAAGGTCGGAGGTTCGATCCCCAGCTCCCTCAGGCTACATGTCGAAGTGTCCTTGGGCAAGACACTGAACCCCAAATTGCTCCCGGTGGCATAGCCAACGGGTATGAATGTGATATCTGATTGACAGTTGGGCACTTTACGTAGCAGCCTCTGTGAATGGGTGAATCTGACATGGAGTGTAAAAGCAGCTTTGAGTGGTTGCAAAGACTAGAAAAGCGCTATATAAGTACAGTCCATTTACCATTTACCGGCAATTGTGCCACAGATGTTAAAACACTGTCCAGTGTCCATTACACACGCACTGGAGAATACAGCCGTGTGATCCAGCCACAAAAATAAGGAAATGAACATTTACAGCCGACCTTTCTTAGCATAATTTTGCTCTCCTCTCAGGGTCAACTCAGCTCACGACAACAAAACATGTTTTCCTAAATACATATGTATACTTTGACCGTTTAACTGGTAGCAATAACCGGTTAAAATTCTTAACGGTTAACCGGTTAAAGTGCACATCCCTATTATGTACAGAGCTCTTTACAGAGAGATAAAAAAATAGTTGAAACATGTGCTGCAGTCTGTGCTGCAGAGTCCAGCATGTAGACTCCGTAACTTACCGCAGTGTATCACTAAGACTAGTTGGCTCCTTTGGGTATACCATTTAGTCTCTAATGGGACTGCTAGTGAGGGATGCTTAATTGAGGGATTTTCCCAGGTCAGTTTATCTGTGGTAGCAGAGACTGCATTGCTGCAGTCCATGCTGAGGAGTCACTGCATCCTTACCAGGGTAACGTGTGAAATTGTGCATGGCATTTTCAGCATCTATGTATTTCACAGATAACCTTTGAGAACACTCAGTCAATCTGTCTGGGAGCTTTGAGAGCGGAGAAATGCGTGCCGCTAATTGTGATGTGTCATCACAAAGTGGCAGGGGAAGGCTCGGCTTCCTCTTTCCGTCTCCCAGAGGACACGGCGCAGCGCAGGTCATTAGCCAGCCTTTCAGGACCCTCGGGATCTGACTGCAAATGGCCTCTCCTCCCCCTTACCCCTTTCTCTTTTCTTCACCTTCACTTCTTCTCATCCTCCCATCTCTTCCTTTCTTCTCCTCTTTTACCGACCTCCCTTTTCCCCTCCGCAGTTCCTGTTAGCTGGGCTTGGCTGACCTCTCCGCTGAGCTGTCTGTCCATCACTTGAGCCAGTGTTGAAAATGAAAATGGAGCAGCTCAGATTTCTGCTTTTGGCTCATTATAATGTTTCTTTTTCTTCCGCAGCCTTCTCCAAAATAAGTCCAGCTCTGTAGGATGGACCTATTTTAGCATTCAGCACATGGCATACACTTGCATAAGAACAAGTTATGTCATAGTGCCAGCTTGTTAGGAATCAGGATGACTTCTATTTAGTTCACAATCATCTCTAACTATATTACTACACACTGAACCATTGTTTTTATTCAAGTAGTGCTGGCGATATCACATTCCTGGCATGAGCATGCAAGATGAGTTTGATTTCTGGGAAAATAAGAGGCGTTAGTGCTACTTCTTACACTTCAAATCGTTTGTAAGTTTGCCATTCTGAAAAAACCTGAAGGAAGAATATTAGTCTCCCTCTAATGACTCCTCAGGGCAGAGGAGCAATTAGCAAGTCTTCCTTATCATCTGCCAGCTAAGTCTACACCAGCGACACACACACACGCACAAAAATGCAGACATGAACACCACAGAAAGAGCAACATTGTTTTCTCACAATATTTTCTTAATGTTGCCAAAGAGTGAATTTGGGAAGGCTGCTCCTGCTCGCCCCCTCCACCCATTCAGTCCAAATGATCCCTCAGCCAACTGGCAGAGGCACTCGCTTGCATAGTTTTGTCTCTTCCCATACTCTCTGAATTGGGAGTGTGTGTGTCAGCGAAGGGGACGGAGTGCATGCTCACTGGTCCCGCTGAACAAGATGTTAGAAAACGCCACGGCAATTAACAGTGGAAAGATGCAAAACAAAGGCATTCCTTCCTGTCTATATTCCTAAAACTGTAAGAAACCATAGTAAGAAGTGCAGCAAGTTAAAAGGATGAAGTAAAATAAACCTGTAAAGCGTCTATAGCAGTATATTTCGATGAATTATTAGGACTCTTTGTGACAAAGTGGTTACTCGTAATGCCAAACCTTAGATGATGGTTAGATCTCTCTGCTTTACTGTCAGGATTCCGTCTCATGGCTTTCATGGCAGCAGATAAACATTAGCCTTTAGCTGCTAAATAGCCACCAAACCAGAGCTAAAATTAGTTTAAAATGGACTTCAAATTAATTTAGTTCAGGGACAACATGAGCAGTCATCTCCATGTCTGGGCCTGTCTGCTTTTAAACTGCAGTGTACCAAGGACAGGCTGAACAACACGTTTTCAGAGTGGCAGGTTTGAGACGTCACAAACCTAAGGAGCCAATCCCGTTAATGGACGGGGTGACGCTATGCATATCATTATGTGTAACCTATGGCAACCACTTCGGCTTCATCGTCATTTTTGCAAACTCCCTACTGACGACTTAACGTTAACGTTACTACTACTAATTACTACATTTCAAGCTACTAAACGATGACAGAGACGTGCTTTCTTTTCAGCAACGTAGTGCATAGTGGGCGGGGCCTATGCAGATTAGGGAATTTTTAATGAGGGAGAAGGAGGAGATGCCTTGGGAGGATTTTTCCAACATATTTTGCTGAAAAAACATATCAGGCACAATTCATTATTTCAAGCAGAGCATTTTATATGTCTTAAAACATGACTGGAGCTTTTAAAGATCATCTGTCGCTATAAATATTAAATACTCTTGCCTACAGGCTGGAAAGGTGGTTTTGAAAACTTCGTACTTCTTTTGAAGATGATGGAAGTCAGAGTCAGAGCAAGTTAAAAATATGGGCGGGTCACTTCATAATCCGCTTCTTAACAGTTATGATGTCCTGTTTTTCATGGTAACATGAAGCCTCTGAATGGTCAAACTTTCACCTGTTTTATCTGCAACTTTAATGTGAAACAATTTAAAGTTAAATACCCAGTTTAACACATATAAGTAGTGAATTTCCTGTTCATGTTATAGAGTTAACATGGAAGGAAGAAACTTCCCTGTTAGGAGAAAACTTGATGTTTAGCCGCTGATAAATCCAGGGATTATGGAATGTAAGACTTTTTGGGCGGCAGCCACAGACACGATTTGGCCTCCGCACAGTTTCTACTGATCAAATTAAAACTGTGTGTACACACTATTATGTTATTTGTTTAGCCGTTCTTAATGAGGATAGGTTTTCTTTGTGAGACCAATCTCTCTAAGTGGAGGGTTAAAGGAGGATTTCTAGAAGAGGCGAATAACTTTTTAAAACACAATGCAAGCTCAGCCCAGCCCTTTCCACTCGTATAAATCTAGCTGCATGGGAGTGTGCCTGCTGCCCGACCCTCCACCCCGGGATAAAACCCATTAGCTGCTCTGAAAACCAGAGCCCTCAGGAGTCTTGTCAGGGCACAAGTTCATAAATTACATGGAGGAAAACTACAGCATGTGATCTTCTCTGTGAGCCCTTTTGGTTCCTCCTCCTCCTCCAGCCCCCCCCCTCCTCGCTCCTTTCAATCACAGGATGTTTCTCAGACATGCAGAGAAGCAGCGAGGCAGTTTGACACAAAACCCCAGCTATGGTAGTATCGAGGGGGAATGCCAGGGAATCTAATTCTCATCACATTGTCTCTGCCTTAGGCGTGTTCTTGCTGGGTATTTTAGCACAGATGTTATTATTTCATTTATTTAGATTTTAGAGGTTTGGGAACTTGTGAGTGTTGTCGTTGCAAAGAGCAATCTGTGATTCACCTATTTCCTGTTGGCAGAGTTGTGTCTATATTTTACTTCCCGTTAGCATTAGCATCGGACCAGATAGCATAATTTTAAAAGCCCCTCCTTCCCTGGTTATCCTAGTTCAGTCCTTCTGTTATGTTTTGCCGATAGTTATGTTATTCTTAGCAACACCTTTGCTTCTATCTGCCATTCGTCTTCGACTCTCACAATAATCTGCTGCCTTGTTTAGTCTCGCTGCATCAACTTAATCGCATTAATTCTGCTAGTCTCAGAATTTTGCAAGTATTTGAATTGATTTGATTGTTCAGCGTAGAGCTTAGCTGTCAATATTTTATATCAATATTGATATTTATCAAGATATGTAACTGAATTTTCTATCAACATGTGCAGAAATTGTCCATCACACATTTTTAATAATGTACTCTACTTTCTTGAAATATGAAATACATTTCAACGCCTTCACATATGCAATAAAAAATACTTCACACTGGCTGTTGCTGCTGTTTCCATTGTGCGATTGGCTGTTTGATCCATAAATCAACTTAAATTTTATCTCGATCCCCTGTCAAGATTGTTAAATCGCCCTGCCCCAGTTTAGGTGCAGAAATCTAAACATTGCCAATGCCGGACTCCAAACCTCTGCATGCTTTATGTCCCTCTGCACGTGCCGTAGCCAGCGCATCCCCTGGCTGCTTTGAGCTGCTCAGCTGTGTAAGTGAAAAAGCGCTGACTCAGGCCCCTCATAGCCAGGCTGCCTGTGGAATTTGGAGCAGAGGTGCAATGTTAGGGAGAACAGCAGCTGTTTAGATGAGGCCAGGTCTGCCTCTTTGTCCGCTGGTGCCAGCCCGCCCCATTCACTCTCCCTGCCTGTCTATCTGCGGGTCTGTCAGCTCCTGCTGGTTTACTCCTGTGCCATTTTTTCTCTATTTGCAATCTCCTCCGTTTACGGAGTCTTTTGCTTGACTGTGCTCTGTAATTCTGCACACCTCCTTTAAGTTATTTGTCCGTCTCTTTCTCAATATCATCTCTCTCTTGTCCTCTCTCCTCCCGGCCTCCCCCTCCCTGCCTCTCGCCGCTCTCCTGCCCCCTCCCTCTCTTCCTCCGAAATCCTTTTTAAGCTTTACCTAGTGACAGAGAGGGCTGGGTGTTGTGAGTGTGTATCTGTGTAGGGCATGTACCAGCAGAGAGGATTGTGGATGTTTGAGGGGGAGTACATACTTGTCCTTTTTTTTTTTTTAAAGGTGTGTTTGCATGTGTATACTTTGCGTTAGCCTGTGCAAAAGAGGCTCATGTGCAGAGGTTGCGTCGATCAGTGCAGTCAGTACATTCAGCAGCGTCCTGACAGCTAAGCGCTGAGCTGCATAACTAATAAAGCTCCTCTGCTGCATCCACACACATGCACAGGTTTTAATCCTTTATCTCATTTTTTCATACTTTGAAAGGTAACTTTGTGCCAGTTGAGAAGAAATAGTCCTGTGAATTTGCTCAAACTAAACTTGATCTGCATATTCCAGTGGCTAAATTAGCTGCGTATACCCCTTTCCCACCAAAATTACCACGTTGACGCAGGCTTTTTAGAGCCGGGAGGACCCACTAATACATGCAGATTGTCTCTTTTCCTATTGCCAGTGGAGTACTCCTGTCGGTCTCCTTTCTGCTGCGTCACCGTCTGACGTCACAAATGTGCTGGAGACAGGGTTAGCAAACATTGAAGATGTTACGGTGGTTAGGTCTTTATTAGGGATAGACCGATTATCGGCCGGGCCGATTATCGGCGCCGATATTCGGCATTTTGACGCATATCGGCATCAGCAATTTTTTTTTTTTTAAATCCGACGGCCGACAAGAGATCAATTTAAAACTGGGTTATTTTGGCTCTGATGCAGCCGCGCCTCTCACCAACAGCACTGATTGGTTGCACGCAGAGCCATGGCACGGGTAACAGCCAATCAGCAGTGAAAGCTGTGCATGCAGAGTGCTCACACACACGGCGGAGAGGAGAAAAAGTTCATTTCTTTGTAAATTTTATTCAACTTTGTTTTATTTACTTTATAAAACTTCAGGAAGTTATTTATTTATTTATTTAAATGTTCAGTTAACTTTATAAGAGATGCTGCTGACCCTGGGAACTCCCTGCGCTTTTTGTTTGTTTGTTTAATAAACATATGCTTAAAGGCATTTAAACAAAGTTAAGTGTTGGAGTTTGTATTATTCAAAATTTTGACGCCAATATTTTCACTTTTACTGCAAATGAATATCGGCTCCAAATATCGGTTATCGGCCTCCTTGACTACTAATAATCGGTATCGGCCCTGAAAAAACCATATCAGTCTATCTTTAGTCTTTATTGTATCTATCACTCAATCAGTCTGTTTATGAAATTCGGCGCCGACAAATTTGGAACGAGACGGGCAGAGTTTGTAGCTGAGATGACGAGGAGTCGCAGAAGTTACCGACGGAGCATAGCATCGCGCCAGAAAGGGGGCGGAGATTAGCGTGTGGACACAGGTTTTGTGTTCCTTCCAATGCCAATGAGAGCCATTACCCGGGTCTACTGCAGAGTCATTTGACCCGGGTCTGAATGGCGATTGTAACCTTTCCTGGTAAGCAAAAAAGCCGGTTGTTAGCGGGGTTTTTTGACCAGTGGGAAAGTGGCTGAATTGAAACAGTGCTGCAGCAGTCAAGCTCTCTTAAACCCCGGAGTGCCAGGGAATAATACAGCAGTATTTCTGTGTGGAGAACACCGTCTGCTGCAACACTAGTACCACCATCCTCTCTCAGATGTCTCTGGACACATCAAACTTGTATTTTATAGCACTTCTGCTCAATCTTCTTAATCAGATAATGAGAGAGAAGATGTGAGAAATTAGGAAAAGTGAATGAGAGTAAAAGAGAGATGAGGACAAATTGTAATAGTTGAAATAGATTAGAGGAGACCACACTGTTGGCTCGGTTTGGTTAAAAAGATCTCATTATAAGTGCTCATTTATCTGTGGTACTCTTTGTTCCTCTGCCTTCAGTGCTGCCTGCAGGAGCTGACACTGACTGAGCGTTGACCTTGGCTGTTGGTGCGGTGGCGAGTTTGGCGGTGACCGGATCTATTTTAAGGCCTATCTATATATCCGCCCCTGCTGTATGCGTGCATGTCTCTTCTACTCGCTGTTCCCGACCTCCCCGTCTTCATAGTGGAGAAGCGTGACTCAAATAATGTTGGATGGCTGAGCATTGTGTCAGCACCGCTCAGCCGTCTTCCACCTGAATCGCAGCCATTTACGCCGGCGGGTCTCACATGCAACCGATCTGATCATCTCCTCGGTCCTTCCGCTCGCGCTCTGAATCACTGTGTTGTCTCAGTAGATTCTCGCTGATAAAGTGAAGCCCCTGTGTGAACGCCTGGCAATCTGTTTACACATTCACTCGTGAGCATGTTTCCTCCTCAGCGCTGTTACATTCTTCACGGTGATTTAGCGGTTTGGTGGTATGGGTTTTGAAAGGGGCTTTGTGGGTTGTGGTGTGTGTGAGACTACGTTTGTGACGAGTGCTCGTGACCCGCTTGTGTGTGACTATAAGTTTATTTTTCTGACGGTTCCTCTGAATGTTTCAGTGATTTTTTTATGTGGTTTGACGAGCACAAACCCCTCTATCCTCAGCTGTGCCTATGCTCGTGTTTTTCTCCCGAGACGTCTGTGCGGTGGAAATCCTGTGGTAACTCAGATTGTCATTTCAATTGTCTTCCACTGAGTCGTTTCTGTTATTCACCTCTATATATAGAGAGCTGCCTCACACTGCTTCCTCCCTGAGCTGAAGGTCACGATACAGACACAACAATTTGACTCGCTGCTGATGAGTAAATTTCACCACCCCCAAATCCAATTTTTCCCCCCTTAGGCGTTTGAAATAAGACTAATCAGTGCTACAGTTACTTCATTTATTTATCTCCCTTCCTGTTCATTGATTGCTCATATTTTATAGTCGGCGGGGTTGACATTACCCATGGCACTGTAGCCTTAAAAGTTACACATTAAAAGCAAAATAGGCCTTAAAAGTTACACTGTGGCCATTGAACGTAACATGTTGGTGGCCCCTGTGGCTACTAAGTTTTATCCCTATACTACAAGCCTTCACCAGCACAGCTTTCCCTGTTCATTTGTACCGACCAAATGTTAGCAAAGGAAGACGTCCTGGCCCTTCAACAGCTCCATTGTAAAAGAGACAGTGAATAAAGAGATCATGAGAGAATATGTGTACCACATGGTTCAGAAGAACTATTTTACTCTTTCATTTCATTTACGTAACGCCCCTTTCCTACTGAAATGAGCGCTGGTTTTTCACCTGGGAAGACCTGCGTATAAATGCCGATTGTCTCTTTTCCCATTGCCAGTGAAGTATGCTGCTTTCGGTCTCTTTTCTGCTGCGTCACCGTCTGACGTTACAAACGTGCCCGAGACAGGGTTAGTAAACAGTCAAGATGTTACGGTGGTTAGGTCTTTATATATATATATATTATATCTATTCCTCATTCAGTCTGTTTATCAAACTCGGCGCCGGCAATTTTGGAACGATGTTGGAGCGCTGCTCGGACGGAGACGGGAGGAATTTGTAGCTGAGATGACGAGGAGTCGCAGAAGTTACCGACGGGGCGGAGATTAGCGCGTCGACCCGGGTTTTGTGTTCCCATCAATGCTGATCAGAGCCGAGGCAATAATTTCCCGGGTCTACTGCAGAGTCATTCAATGCTGTTTGTAGCCTTTCCCATTAAGCAAAAAAGCCGTGTGTTAGCCGGTCTTTTGGCCAGTGGGAAAGCAGCACTGTTAAGGAAGGCTGTGTTAGTTGCGTCAAATTGCCCTTTCTTTAGGTTTACATTTGGGCCACCAAAAAGGTACTCTGGCCACCAAATTTAAGGGCATGGTGCCAGTGCTCATCAGAATTAACATCCATCTCTGTGTTTATCTTGCAATAACAAAATAACTCCTACACACAAATGTGCAAAAACTAATTCCCTCTTTCTACCTAACCACAAAATCTTTTATGACAAACTGTGAAATTGACTCATACGTCCGTGTCTCTAATGCTGAACCTGGGGTTAAACATAATGATGTTTTGATGTAGCTGCCTGTCCAAGAGACCACAACCACTGATATTAGCTTATAATTACATTCCTTATGCTCCACAAGCCTTCGCCCCTGTAGCTAGACACTTAGCCTTAATTGCTTTGTTGGGTTTCCCATCTGTTTTCAAAATGCCTTATTTGTGCAAATCTGTTATCCTGAAGACTCGGCCCCGCTCTGATAAGGAAATGCCACAAATGAGGCATTTCCATTTACTACTTTAATGATGTTCTTAAGGTCGGCAAATAGCTTAGCTGGGGCACTTGGCTCGACTGTGAATCAACCAGGTGCAGTAATCAATGCAGTGAGGATTTTCTGAGCACAACACACTCCTTACACTTTTTTACAAAAGAGGCTCTTTGTCATACTCCTGTACCTCTCCTTATGCTCACTGACTCATCCAGCAGAAAAGTACAATACAAGAGGTTGTGGTGACGATGACCTACACGGTGAAGTTGCAGGTGTAGAGTACCGGTATGTGTAATGACAGGGAAGTTCAGTTGTCATTTGTGCTTGGTGCTACTGTCCACACCGTCCAGCACACCAGTGTGGAAGAGGCCAAAGTGCAGCCTGTGGTTTATCAGCTTGTTGAGAGAGTCTCTCTGTGGTCACCTAGATGTCTCAAGTCCTCGTCAAAACAACGGGCCCATCCCGCTGTATCCTCCCACGCTCACTCAATCTGCTTATCAGTGAGGTCATTAGTCTCGTAACTGTTATCTAGGTGTCTGCCTGCTACTGCTCGGCCGCTGTTTGTTCTCGCAGCTTACACCTTTGGGCCAGGGCTCATGGATAAGTCCTAAATGGATAAGGCTTGAGTTTCCCCCGGGGTGGTTAACTTGTGGGTGGATCCTTTAATTGGTCGGCCAGTTAACCCGAAGCGAATGAAAACGTATGAATGTAGCGCCGTGCCGTGTTATTTAATGATACCTTATTTGTTCTGAAAGCTGTTTGTTCTTTTAGAAAATTGAAAACCTATTATTACAACCAGAAGGAACATTTTCAAAGACAGTGCATCTTGTGTGCTTATCTTGTGTGTTTGTGATGTCAACATTGATAGTTTCTCTGTAATAACAACATGGAGAAGAGCCAGGCCCTGCCCTGATCTGATCTCTGCCTTTCAACCAGCCCTACCACTGTATCCTCACTGTGAAATATCATTCTTTTTTGTAGTGGCCACATTTATCTGTATTTTACTCTGAACATGAGGCCCGTCCTAACACGCCCAGCTGCTACCAGATGCATACTTTCAGGATGCTTTTGGTTACAAGTCCCAGCACTGACACCTTTCTTCTGGAGGTTATAATTAGTAGCCAAGCTGGTCTTTTTTGTAGCGACGGGGACTGGCTGCGGCCTAGAAAGTGTCTGTTGTGCATGGCTGCAGCAGAGTGTATATATAGCTGCAGCGCTTCAGTCCCCTCCGTTTATTTTGGGAACGGCAAATGGTTATTTAGTGGTTTTCTCCAGATTTCAGTGTCAGCTAACTTCACAGCCTGCCCATTTCTTTTGTCAGAGCAGAGGCCACCACCTGTATTGGAGACGGGAATTTTGTTGTAGTGTTTTGGTCACATGGGTGTAGCCACCGCCCGCTTGTGAAACACAGCGAAAAACTGTCACCTGCACTTCAAATTTCTTCATCTTTGGATTTGCACTTGTTTATTCTCTGTAGCTCTTAACTCTGCAAAGACCGGAGAAAACTGTACACTGCTTCGGCCCACTGCTGGGTCCTCTTGTTATGTTTTTGCTCGGGAATATGGCCCCCACACCAAGTGTTCTTAGTAGTTGTCTCCGCCATGTTGGCCATAGCTTCAGGTCCTTCTGTCAGCCCCATAGCTAGCTAGGCAGGTTTCCAGAGAATGAAAAGGATCTTGGGTTACATCCATCATGACACATACTGCCACAGGGAGCCTACAGCCTGACACATGTTAGTGTTGAATAGAAAGGACTTGGGTCATCTGTGATGTACTGAGGTTGTTTTCTCCAGCGATAACAGAAGGGGGAAGTGTGTGTGTGTGTGTGTGTGTGTGTGTGTGTCAGTATGTGGCTGGTTTACCTTTGCACAGCATGAGTAGATAGTTTAACTGTCATGGACATATCAATGTTTCTGATGTATCCTCTCGTCCTGATGTTCCTCCTTCCCTTTTCTCTCTCCATCAACCAATCCCGCTCTTTCGCCCTTCTCAGTTTTTTCCTCTTTCCCACCTCCTCTTCCTATCCACTTCTGCACCTCCCTTCTCTTTTATTGTCTCCTTTACACACAAGCTAAAATTCCCTTTCGATCTACACCAGATCTATCAGGATTTCCTTATTGTTACTCTCAACCTCGCTGTTGCTTTTAAGGCTTCAACAGACACCTAGGGGATGCTTACATTTATTTGGGTGGATCCATTTATAGCAGGGGTGGTCCCGCTGGGAATCAAACCCTTAAATGGTGCAGTGTCAGTGCTGGGCTGTACCAGTCCAGAAGCAGAGGGCCGTTGCGTAGTAACAACCCCCCTCATTTTCCACAAGTGCTGACATCCAGAGAGGGGAAAAAAAATGAGTGCGAGGATGAGCCCAGAAAAGGCAGTAGGAAACTTGTGCTGTAATATCTGTCAGGATGTTGTGACATGTTGCTGCTGGAACACCGCTTGCAGTAAAGTCTTACTTTTGTTTAAGTGATCGCCGACTTTCATTTGACTGATCTTGAAATTTATAAGGTGCTGCTTGAAGTTGATGATGTGCCACAGTGCGGCTACAGCCTCGCATGTGCGCCGTGCCAACTTAGATTTTTAAACAGTCGGTATTGGAAAATCTTGCCTTCTGCTGAACATTCCCACAGCTCATGCCCGGTATTCCTAGCTCTCGCTCTTGCAACCACCCTGTAGTGTTTTTCCTAGCCTGCGAAGGCACTCTGAGGCCGCCATAAAGTCGTTTGTTTCCCGGGGTTGAACAGCAAGTGTTCCTGCTGGCAGGAAAAGCAGAAGATTCATACAGCTGTCAGTGTCTGTTTCTCAGGTGGCCACCCCCAGAGCCTGCAGCTCCTCCCAACGTGGAGATGGAGTCAGAGAAATCAGGACTGTTTACAAGTTCAACACACATTTGATAACATAATTTTAAATTCATTATTTTTGTTTACATCCAAATATTTCACCTCACTTAATTAGCAGACTCATGTATATTTAGATATGTTTACATGTCGTTCAGTTAAACATCAATAAGATACAGTTTTTCTTTGATACCTCACTTGTACACTGCACGGTGTAAGGGTATCCATCTGCACTGATACCAATTCACATATATTTTACCTATTGCAAAGTAGAGATAGACCGATATGGTTTTTTCAGGGCCGATACCGATACCGATTATTAGTAGTCAAGGAGGCCGATAACCGATAATATTGGCGTCAGAATTTTGAATAATACAAACACTTAACTTTGTTTAAATGCCTTTAAGCATATGCACCAGAGCCAAAATAACCCATTTTTAAATTGATCTCTTGTCGGCTGTCGGATAAAAAAAAAAAAAAAAAAAAAAAAAAAAAAAGGCCGATGCCGATATGCGTCAAAATGCTGAATATCGGCGCCGATAATCGGTCTATCCCTATTGCAAAGGCCTTCTCAATACAAACAGAAAAGGAGCTCACAACACCTAAAGACGTCTGCTGAGGTGAATAATGCTGAAGACGTGGTTTGTTTCCCAGAATATAATCATCTTTATTTAATTATTATAATATCTGATATTGATATATTATTATAAAATAATATATGCTTGTGACTCGTATTGTGCCGCACTATCCTTTTCCCCGACACCCTGCTGTCTTATCACAGCCATCGTCCTGTTACTATCAGTACCTCACAGAGGAACAATGCAGCACCTGGTGCTTCCACCACCAACAGAGTGGCAGACAGCAGGGAAAGCCAGCCAAGGCGGGTAACGTGGCCTGGCAGGCTCCTCTTTTTATCTGCAGATGGTATCGGGAGACTGTTGACACAGAATGGTGTAAATCAACTTGTTTGCGATGTGGGTTGAACAGGACGATGTTTCGGGCCTGGAGAATTCTTTGAAGTAGTGAGAACACTTCCTGCTCAGACATCAGAGACTGATGTAGCCCAGCCCTCCGAGGCCCATTTTCTCACGTTGCCGGCCTGGGTGTGCGCTCACTGCAGCAGCCTCTGCTCCGTAACACACCAGATCTGATCTATTGTTTTGTCAGGCCCTGCCTCCCTCCTTTTCTTTGGTGTTTGTGGTTTCTTAATATTTTTGGAACATCCTGTTTGTGTGTTTTAATGCCATGGGGCGCAGCTTGTTTAGTTTAAGGCCTCTGACCATCCCTGCCCTCTTATTAGTGTGACAGGACTAGAAAGCGCAGTGAAGCAAAGGGGGGAAAAGACCAGACAAAAAACCCAGAGAGAAGGGGGCTGGGGCGAGTTTTCAGATTAAAGAACCGAGGAGGAAGAATGGAAATATCGAGAAAGGGATGAAGGGATGGAAAGAGAGGGAAATGGGTAGGCATGGGAGTGAAAGGAAGACGGCATTCAGGGGAATTTGAGGTTGGCTTGGGGTGGAGCGGAGGGGGTGCGGATGGTTAGACAGACAGCAGTGGGAATTCTGGTGACACTGGTGTGCAGCCTAGCATTAAATACAATTTAATGCTCCAAGGCATGTTTACATGCTACGCGAGTGATTCCCTGTTTGCAATGAATTTCCGGTGCTTATCAATGATTTAATGGTGATGCCCCCACCTCTCTGATAGCTGCATCATATATAAAGCTAAATCTGTGTTGCGGCCCTGTCACTGCCCCTTGGCACTGCCTTGTGGGATCCGACAGCTGTGCATGTGTCATGTGAGAGAGTGAGACACGGAAAAATCTTTTATTGGGGTTGGTTGTGCCTCCCTGCACACATCTGTTCGAGAACCTCTGGCTGTGATATAAAGGGGCTGGTTCTATTTCCATCTGTAATTTAGGTAATTTACTGGATGTTTTTAGGCTACTTGCAATTGAATCGCTAAAAGGGCTGTGTTTTTGAAATGCCTCTGGCACTGAGTCACTTCCCCATTTAAGGACAAGGTTATTAGAATCAAACACATTTCCTTTGATGATCTTGGTGCGCTATTTATTCTGCACTTACTTGGAATTTATTTCCCCTTTATTTAACCAGGAAGCACTTTCTGTAATGAGGCAGCTGTTATTTCTAGGAGACCAATTCCTTGTTTTTATTGAGAAAAAAATAGGGAACAGAACAAGTCTGGAACCTTTTCTATTTTTTGTAAAAATAGCAAATAAACAGGTAAATCGCTTATGTGACAGCGAGGTAGTTTTGATTGGTATCAACCCTGAACCAATCGCCCAATTTTAAGGGAGAGAACTTCCTGTAGCAGGAAAATTATACAGCCACTGGTGGGTACAGCTTAAGTTGGCTTTGGTGTATCTGCTGACACAGTGGCACTGAAATGTCACACACCATTTTGAATCAGATGTTAATGTAACAGACAGCCTGGCAGGCAGCATGATGCAGGAAAGGCTCTGACCATGTGACTACAGAAAAACTGCAAGTTGGTACATTTCTGTGACCTTTAAAAAAGGACCTCTAAATGCCAGATTGCCATAGATCGCGACTGTACATGTTCCCCATCAGATGTATGCATCAACTTTAATATAAATCAGAAAGAAGTCTGGCCCATAGTCACGACTGGCTTTTATGACCCATCCATCCATCCGCTATCTTCCGCTCAGCAGGCTCAGCAAGGTGACCCACACGTCCCTCTCCCCAGCAACGTTTTCAAGTTCCTCCTGGGGGATTCTGAGGCGTTCCCAGGCCACACGGGATATATAATCCCTCCAGTGAGCTCTGGGTCTGCCCCGGAGACTATTCCCAGTTTGACGTGCCCGGAAAACCTCCAAAGGGAGGCGTCCAGGAGGCATCCTAACCAGATGCCCAAACCACCTCAACTGGCTCCCTACGATGGGAAAGAGAAGCGACTCTACTCCGAGCTCCCCCTGGATCTCCGAGCTCCTTACCCTATCTCTGAGGCTGAGCCCGGACACCCTCCCAGGGAAACTCATTTCAGCCGCTTGTATCCCCGATCTCTTGTATCCCTGGCAGCGTAGACCATTTATGACCCTGGCAGAGTTATTCAGATGTATCATTTGGTCCCTTTTTATAACGCAGAGTATTTCCTCAGCTAAGTTTGTACCATGTAGGAAAACTCCCAGCCAGCTTATGAGCTGTGATACGTTCACCCCCTCCAACAGTTCTGCAACGGTCAGTTGGAATACGAGGCCATCCCAGGTCTCTTAGTCAACTCTCTGCCATTCTCCCTCTACATGTCATATCCTGGAAAGCCTCTCTCTCTCTCTGTCTGCGTCTCTCTCTCTGCCTCCCCTGTCTATCCTGCAAACGACATTTTTGTGTTGTTACCTCACTGTGGTTGTAAATAATCCCCGTTATGGTTTCCAGATGTCCCTCCGTCCCACTCTGGAACTGGGGTTAGGGTTGGAGCTGGATGCTGGTGTAAGGGTTGGACACTTACTGTAACCGGCTCAGCTGTTGACTGTGTTCTCAGTCTGTCACTCCTCTCTCTCTCTCTCTCTTTCTCTCTCGCTTTCTCTCCCTTTTGCCCAATCCCATTTTCTTCCATGAGCTGAACTTGATGGCTTTTTCCATTCCTTTCTCTTTTGTCTGTAAGTCTCATGTTTTGTCTCTCTCATCATTTTATTGTCCCCGGTCCTCCGACATGTCTCATATGCTGCTATTCCTAAAGATCAGACTGCTCTTGAAGTGTTTAAGAATCCAAGCCAGAAAAAAAAACTTTTTTATTGGAAGTTTGAGCCTCCCAAAGCTCAGGCGCTGCTCTCATTTATTCAAGCCGAGGTTGTGACTTTACTAATTTGTTTGTACCTGTGATGGACCATGTTGTGACACCCAGGTTGGCAAATAGCACAGATTCGCTACGCTTCAGTGAGAACAAATGTGTTAGTTCTCCTGTGTAAGCAAGGAGTTTACAATTTACAGCCTCTCATTATTAATCTATTTAAGGGTGCGTCATATTAATATCACCTGATCTATCCGCACATATCCTCCGCACATATCCTGCCAGCAAATAAATAAATTCGTTTTTTGCTTGAGTTGGAGAGATTTGTCTCCTCAGCTGCGCCGGGGGCCCTCTTTATCGCGCACTGTGCAGATTAAACATCCATTTGACCGCCATTAATGGTAGGTTACATGTCCATTAAATAACTGCGATACAAAACCCATTTGTAAATGTATTAATAAATGTGTTGTTTTTCCCAGTTGTCTTTCAACATGCTCTCTCCCCACTTGTTCGTGTCATGGTCGCTTCAAGACGGCTACACCAAGAGTGATAGAAGCAGGGTTTGTTTTGTTGAAACAAAAAATTCCCATATCATAAAAAAATATGACCATTCATTGTAAAACCTGTACATGAATAATACAAGTATTTTTTAGCTGGTATCGACCAGCATTTCGCAGGTATCACGTGTAGTTGTCTGGCAGATAAAGATATCAAATGGGAAAATATGCCAGATAAATATATAATAAAAGAAAGTAATGGCGTATTGAATAGACTGTTGTTTTTATTTAAATACGTGTTGCAAAGAGAACTTAAATATAAACATACAGCCTTTGCCTCCACTGTTAAAACATGGAGATGGACAGGCGGAAACGTACAACGGCACAGTGCGACCCATCATTTGAAATTCCACACGGCCTGTGAAACTGTCATCCGGGATTTCAGTTCCTGTGTCGATGTACTCTTGTGTACATGTGGGTTGTCCCTTGACCCTACTGTGATTGGAGCGACGTGTGCGCAGCGTTGGAGTCCAAGACAAATTTCCTCAAGGGGACCATAAAGTATCGTATCATAAGTGTGGCTCCAGAACCAGATAATAAAAGCCCCGGGAAGCTGCCTCATTGAGGAAAAATGTTAGTAACTTGCAAGTTGTCCCGATGGGTTGGATGGCTTCAACTTTGCAAAGAGCCGCTGAGCACTTGTGACAGGTCTGTCAGGTCTATTCTATATTCTTTTTTAGACCTATATTGGCTTCTTCGTGTAGCGTATTCTAAAGTTATTTCATTCAACATGAATGAAATGAAAAGACACATATATCGTTTTTCTATGTGGCTGAAATTCTGGAATATTAACTGCAAAATAGGCCGTCAAAAAAAGTCTCTAGAATTATAAATTTCTTCACATATTATTCCAAATTGCAATATGTAAGACAGAGTATTGTGCAGCCATAGTTAACCCCCAACTATTCAGGCAAAGACAAAAAAATAAATTAGCAATACGTTGATAAGGCACCGTTGTATCACTTCCTGTGCAGGGTGTCACACACATGTGCTCTGACACTCTGGGAAAGTATTACGCATCAGGTGACTGTATACGTTTGTTTTGCTGAAATATTGACTGAAGAAGTGGGTGTTGCCATTTTGCACTGAAGAACACAGAACATGAAGCACACCCACAACAATCCCTTAACAGTCAGCATACTTGCAATGTGGCGCAATACTTACACTAGCTCCTTTTTGTTTTAAAAACTTTAAATTGAACAACGTGGAAAAAAGGGTTAGGGTTGTGAAAGAACTCATACATATTTATTAAGTCACTTTTATTACAGAACATAGCGTAGTTACACCCAGCTTTCAGTTACTCACAGAAACAGACATTGTAATACTTGAAACACAAATACAGACACACACTGACAAATTTCACATGAACACACCCTGGAGACATAGCGTGGACGAGATCCAGGCTGAGGCCGGTTGTGAGTACCGAGCATATCATTTGTGGGCCGGCTGCTAAGTGAACACACTTGCCTGTAGTTACCAAGTTTCACGCAGAAATGGCTCCGACTTCTCTTGTTGGTATGGAGGGAGATGGGCCTGATAAGCACTCAACATTTTGGGCTAAACCAGTCTGGCTATGTGGATTAGCTGGCGTCACTCGTGTTTTTCCAGTTTCACTGCATCCTAAGGCCTTGTTCTGAACATGTGTTATTTTGCAAGTATGCTACATGCGAGTACTTTAATGTTTTTGTGTTTGTGTCTGTGCGCTCCGTTCCCCACAAAGCATGCAGTATGCTAATGTGACTGACATGTCATCTTTTTCCAATCTTGGCCCACACATTGCAAAACCCTCTGAAAACAATGAGCCCCAGTCATACTTGGATCATCACCTTCGTAAGCCTCGCCAGGGGTTCCTACCACACCTCGTCATAGCAACGGTTGCTATGTTTAGGTCTACCTGTATATTTTGCCAGCAAGTTTAGATGTATGAGCGAACTGAATGGTATGTTTTTCTCTGTTGTAAAAAGGGAATGCTGTAAGTCGTATGAATCCACCTCTGCTGCGGGGAAAGTACAGACACATTGATCCCTGTGTAAATGTGGGTGAGCTCATTGAGTACAGGCGCTTTTTGTGTGGGCAAGGGTGTTTTATATGTTGACCCTGCACACGGACATAAGGGCCTAGTATTTCAAAAACACTCGGGTACACACTGTTGAAATCTATTTATGAATTGCAGCCCGTAATTTCACGGTAATACCTTCTTTGTGTATCAATAAACTACCTGTTGCCGTTGGAGAGGTGGCCGCTGACTGCCTCTCCAGAAAAAGCAATTAATACAATCTCTTTGGTTGTGGTGTTTCTTCCAAGACATAGTCACCAATTATGTGTCAGATGTAGATGTAGGGAACTAGATCTCGCTGCGTGCACATATTTGTATGTGTCTATGTTTCTATGTGTGCTTTGTTGTGGACAGGGCCTGTGGGCTCCTGGCTCAGAGATGAAAGACATTTCTCATGTGGCTGGTTTAGCGGAGCTCCTGAGTCAGCATGCAGCTACTAATCAGTGTTTGCTCCCTCTCAGCTAGCCTGACTCTCCGGCCTGCCACCCTGTTAGCTCTGGCTCGTATAATTAAGAGTTACAACCGCATGTATGCTAACCTTTAGACATATCTTTTAGATCTATCGGTGACCCGGCCTGCTTTGTCAGATCGGTTTAGAAGATTAATACGAGAAATGGGATGACAGCTGAATTAGGAGCAGCAGCAGTGTCCAAAGACGTGTCTCTAAAATGTAGTCTATATCAGTTACTGTAACCATTCCCTTTGTGTTGATATGGATGGGACACATGAATAGTTAATGTAAATATTTATAGGGCTAGCCTCAGTGAAAGCTGTCCATAAAGGCTATTGGACGGGTATGGATCTTTCATCCAGTTTAACAAGCTTTGTCATCATATTTAAGACATTTTGGCTTCTTCTGATTAATAAAAAATACTTTTGTCTATGCTTGACAAAATAACACTTGTGTGACCTCTATATAAAAGACATTTTTCATTTACTTAACAATAAGCATGTGATGCTGAGGATTGCTAAGACTTAAAAAAACAGGTATACTTCTTGAGCAGCCATTGTATTTAAGAATGCATTGGTAAACGATTTTAAGGGCGAATCTGTCAAGAATCTTAAATAGGGATGGACCGATTATCGGCCGGGCCGATTATCGGCGCCGATATTTGGCATTTTGACGCATATCGGCATTCTTTTTTTTTTTTTTTTAATTAATTTTTTTTTAAATCTGACGGCCGATGAGATTTCATTTCTTTGCAAATTTGATTTAACTTTGTTTTATTTACTTTATAAAACTTCAGGAAGTTATTTATTTATTTATCTAAATTTTCAGTTAACTTTATAAGAGATGCTGCTGACCCTGGGAACTCCCTGCGCTTTTTGTTTGTTTGTTTAATAAACATATGCTTAAAGGCATTTAAACAGAGTTAAGTGTTGGAGTTTGTATTATTCAAAATTTTGACGCCAATATTTTCACTTTTACTGCTAATGAATATCGGCTCCAAATATCGGTTATCGGCCTCCTTGACTACTAATAATCGGTATCGGCCCTGAAAAAAACATATCGGTCTATCTCTACTCTTAAACAGTGGAAAACAGCCATATTATTATTTCACTTTTGCTTTTTTGTTTTGTACTGAAAAATAAATTATATGGCTTCAATGCAAGAAATAATATGATGTCAAATGGATTATCCTGCTGCTTTGTCTTCCCTGCAGACGTTCCACGTCAGGTTAGAGTTGCCGGTTTAAGCAGAGCGCTCTGGCAGAGATGCAGCTAAAAGATTTGGATGTGCGGTGGAAATTACCACCAGCACCGAGCCAAATGCTGGTAAATCTGACTAGTTTGTCTGCCAGCCGTGTTGGAAGCCAACCAGCAATCAGCCTGTCCTCAATCAAAGATATTATGAAACTTGAAGGGTGATTTCTCCAAGTTTTCTTTGACGGAAGCAAAGTATTTTTATATGCATGGAGATCCCGTCTTAATGGATGTAGACGGGTTTTGTGGCCGACTTTGTGCAGTAAATTAAATTAAGAGAGTGTATTTTGCCAACCAGCCGTCTGTACCAAAGTGACTGCTGTTTGGATCCGATGTTTTTAACAATGCATCTTGGGTCTTTCCAGGTCAGCATGCCATGAATCATCGTCCCTCTCTGTTTTTATTTTTGTTGGAAATTGTTCGTATATGATTTAGATAATGATGACCAAAGGAAACTTTGTAAGGGAGACCAATTGAGTTGTTTGTCACAGCCGTGTTCATCATCATTTCTGCAGACTTGTGGCGGTGTCCTGGTCATTGCTTCATTCCCAAACAGAAGGAATAGTTTTAATCTTACTGGTCTTCTTGCTCTGTAAATGATTTGCAGACATATACACCAAGTATTTTCACACACGTTCCCATTCCAATCCTCAGTTCTTTAGCTAAGTTGCCTGTGTATTTACATGTGCACATGCTCAGTAGTAGTGCACGCCGGGGCATGGCACACTCCACCAGTCCCTGCTTTCCCTCCCCTGCGGTCACAGCAGGCCAGGTCAGCTGTGATTGGAGTCGGGCGGGAGTGTGAGAGTAAAAGCTCGCTGAGCTCTGAGTGACCTGTTTGTTTTATTCCAGCAGACATTCTTCAGTTTCTCAGTGGGGGATTGTTGATTTCCTCAACACAAGAAGTAAAGTCACGACAGCAAGATGAGTTTAGCACGATGTTTTGCTAGTGAGGGAGTGCAGGCGGGCTAGAGCGTGTCAACTTGGCTGCTGGACACACAGGAGAAGCCCAAAACTAAGAAGGATGCTTGTATGTACATTTAGTCTGTATGTTACAGTATGTGTATGTGAATTCTTGCTTGTCTGTATGCTAATCATGCTAAAGTGGGCTAACCTCGCAGTTGTAAAGAGCTACTTATGTGATGACAGGCAGTTTTCAAAACAGAAAGTTATGCTATACTTCCTCGTGTTATCAAAAAATCAGTGTAACCATTAGACTGACCTTAGTGAACTTGCAGCCAGTCCAGGTTATCCTTTGCCTGCTGGGATCATGTAAACCAGGAAGTGGTTGAATAGCTCTCCACAAATGAGGGAAATGCTGACTTTGTTAGCCTTAGATGGAATCTGTGTGGCCTTGTGAGAGAACGCTGGTGACCCTCGCAGATCCCTCCCAAGCAATTTTTCCACCAGGAACTATAACTGCAGGCGGAACAATGGCTCGCTTTATCATCCAGCCTCTCTGTGTCCGGCGTCATGTGCTATACAGAGATACAGGTGGTCACTGGTCACCAATAATATGATATACATACATTTAGAATGTTATGGTAGCCTTTATTGAGGTATGGAACTGTGTGGGTCGCTAGTGGGTTAGCACATAGTATGTGTCCATAAGCCTGGGTCAGAGGATAAGGGGACCTTTTTCTCACTTTGAGTTACTGACACAGAAAAGACTTGAATCCTTTCATCTCAGTATGATTACAGATTTAGAACACAGATTCTACTTGAAGAGGACGTGTCAGTTATAGTGAAGGTTTGACTTAGGTGTGGGAATCGCAGGGTAACGATATGTGATACGTGGCCCACGATAACATCACGATACAGCGTTTCTGCGATATCTGATGTATTGCAAGACAACCATATAATGATACATCACAATATCTAATTAACTAAAGAATACAAAATACCCCTGAAAAGGTGAAGTGCAGAATTAATTTGTTTATTCACTGCAATTAGGTGTCAGTTTCACAGATTTTTACACAAAAAAAATGATTTGAATTGGCTTCTTCTTCTTCTTCTTCTTGGTTAAGAGTGCTATTTGGCGCCAGCAACACGATAGTTGTATCACACCAGTCAGGACGACGATATATTGCGATACTGATATTTCGTCCCACCCCTAGTTTTACTCCAGGTAATAGTTTAGCAGAAGTGGTACGAACGTTTACCAGCGTTGGTCCGATCACAGCCACAGATACAAGTTATTTTAAGTAACTTCAACTCAGTGCCTTAAAGCTCCTGTGAGGAGTTTTTTGCTGCTTATGAAAGGAGAGAGCCTGAATAAATTCTGATGACTCTCTATGACCTACAAAAGCAAACCAGACCATCAGCGAGAAGATTGATTATTTCTATAAAGTTATTTTTAATGCCATAAACTGCTGGCGGGGGGGGTAGGTGTCAGACGAAGCGATTAACTGCACGCTGCCTTTGTTTACATTTTCCAGGGTAGAAATTTTAAGTGATACATATGACTGTTAAAGAAAGCAGGGTGAGATTATTTGTTAAAAACCACAATTTAAGCATGTACAGGACAAAATCAGCAAAGAGATAAGAGGTACGGCTTTGTCCACAGGGGGCGCCAAAATCAACACAAACAGAAAGTTCCTCACAGGAGCTTTAATGACTAAAACATTTGTCCAATTGGTAACTAACCTCTGGTATAAAATGCTGTGACGCTAGCAGAGACCATTTTTATTTCATGCAAGAATCGAATGCTGCTGAAAAAAGATCCCTCTCTACCTGGATGCACTTTCCTGTTTCATTCTGTGAATCCACAATTAAAAAATGTACCGTCTTCTGCTTATTATGCATCACTTTGACACTATTTAACATCTGTCTTCTTTTTTTCTACAGCTAAACCCTTCACTTCCAAAGTGAAGCAGATGCGCCTCCACAAGGAAGACTTTGAGATCCTGAAGGTGATTGGACGAGGAGCCTTCGGAGAGGTAATACACACTTTGCTTTTACCACTCAACGTAACCATCAGCAATCCATTACCTTACGAGATGAGAACCTGCAATTTGGGGTTTCCCCTTTTTCTCTTTTGTACAAGAAACAGGTGTTATGGGTTAGCTTGGAGTTTTCTCATAAATACATCATCTGCAATGTATGTATTTTGTCGAAGTTGTCTGGTTAGACAGGAGGAAGCTCCAAATCTGGAAGTTCTGTTTCTGGGAAAGATTTACAGTGAGCTCTTTAGATAATACCTGCCAGTAAAAGGTTATCCTCTCTTGTGGCCTTATAGCGGTGTTATTAACGGCAGGAGTGTTGTTGTGTTTGATAGCAGATTACTTTCTGCTGCATTCCAGCTGCGCTGCGTACTATTGGTCTTCTGCAGGAGCATGACTCTACTTGCAGCTTGGAGAAAACTTTGAATTCTTCTTTACACTTAACCCTTGAACAGTAAATGAATTGGCTTGCCACTGAAACCATGTAAAGGCGGGCTTTACATGTGCTTGTATATAGTGTTTTGCTTTTATGTGCCTGTAGGGAGGTTGAAATACTTTTGTCACTCGGTTTCAGGTAATGATGTCAAAGCTGGGGAATGTTGGAGGGACAGGTATTGTGGTCCTCAGCCAAGTCGCTTGCATAATGTCAGTGTCCTGCAAAGACCTTACATCACATCTGCTGACAGTCTTCACCATGGTGCCGAATTGTTTTGCCCCTTTAGAGACAATCAGATAAAGTGGATGGGTCTTCTCAAGCCATGCTCCACGCTGCTGAACATTTCATCTCTCAAACTGTTATTCCACATCTGTACAAACAAGTAAGAGAATTCCTGAGTTTTAAACCCTCCGATAGGCGTGGAGAGCAACCAACAAAGTGAAAGATAGATTGATGGATGGAGATAGATGTGGGCACACCTGCCTGCCTGCATGTAGCTGCAGTACCGCCACATCACGGCAAAATATAAACGTGCTCACTTGAGCCTCTGGAAGGAGTGCTGGTATGTGCATGTGTGAGTCATGTGTCTGTGTGTGTGTTTTAGGCCTGTTCTGCTCAGCAATGTGACGTGAATCACGAATGGTGCTACCTTGTGGTGCTATTCCAGTGCAAGTCAGCTGTGCTAGTGCAAGTTTTACACGACAGAATAATTAGAGAAACCATTGTTGTCCCACATGTGGCTCCACTTTTTAATTGCTCAATAGAAACAACCCTGCCCTGTGTTTTGTAATGTGGATCTTTCTGCAATGGTATAATAAACCAAAGCTTGTTGTCATGTTGTGTCAGAGGGTTAAGTAGCTAAAAGAGCAGTTGCACACCTTCTGTTTGGTGTCACACATTGCACCATTATCTGTAACTGGCCACGACTTGTTGTTTGCTGCATAATTACAACTTTTTGTCTTTGTTCACACGATCTCTCTCTTGTCTTGAAAATTAGGTCCTTTACCTAAATTTGGCGCACCTTTGCATTGGTGCGTCATTGGTAAGTTCAGTGTGTCTTTGGGAGTTGTGTGGATAGGAGGTCGCGCTGTTATGGATGTCTGACTTAGTGCAAAACAAGTAGCGACGTTATTTCTCTTGGCCTTCATATTGTACACTCATCACGCTGCACTTTTTTCAGGTGGTTGAACAAGTGCAGACACTGGCTTCATGCACTCTTGCATATTATTGTTTCTTGCTCAACATCACTTGCCCTAAACTCGAAATACTTCCAAAGAACCCAATGACGAGCCGTTTTGGGGAGAACGGTGTTCCAGTTTAGTGAGTGACTCACTCTCTTCCTGTTTTAGCGTAACAACAAGCAGTGTTCAGAACGTGACTGAGCGTTGGTAGCCTGCATGAAACGTTTGCAGAAACACTTTATAGATTCATTCACGAGGTCACCTACGTATTTTCTTCCCATTTTCAACAGCTGCTGTAACTACGGCAACCACAGATGCATTCGGCTGAAAGTCTCCAGTTAACATGGTCACTTATTGCACCGAAACACCGGTCTCTGGTGATCATTCTTCCACTCTTAACTGCCGCTGCAAGATAGGCGCTCATGACATGACATGCTGGCTCCCCAAAAAGTGAAGACCAAACCCCTCCATCACCCCCTGGGGAAGTTTTCTATGGGTGGAGCACACTTTTTAAATGTCAGCGTTGCCGTCAATCAATTATTTAGTCGTGAGAAACCCGAAATCATGATTGGGATTAATATTCGATTACTTGTGCAGCCCTAATTGACAGTATCAAAAGTATTGAAACTATAAAAAACAATCTACAACCAGGTTTTCTACCCAAGGCTACACACTCCTGCCAATAGTTCAGTGCCCAGAATTGTCCTGAACAAAGTAAATGAATAAGGAAATCAGAAAAAACAGGTAGAAGGCAGGCCCTCTGCAGGTACAGGCACCGGCCCTCTGTGTGCATAGTCCTTATGCCTTTACTATTAACATTGCAAATGTGCTAGTATGTGTTCGATGACTTCTTTAACGGCATAAGAAACAAAAAATGTCAGTTTAATTTAAATCTTTCTCCTTTTTTTTCAAGGTATCAAGCTATAATTTTAACACTAGAATCATATTAAGGTTTAAAATTCAGGTGTTGTAATAACCTTAAATGGCACTGACTGAAAATACACTCGTATATCTCAAGCAATTACTAACAGCAGTCTGACTTCAACGATTTCTAAACAGGTTTGTTAGTGCTGCTACCTTAAAACACCTCAGAGGTGTTGCACAACTGCCGTTTGTCTTAATGGCTTTTGGCAAGTCTTTCTGTGTTCCAGTTGGACAGAAGTTTGAATAGTCACCTGACCTCAGGCTAGAATTGTCAAACACAGAAAATGTTTTGGCCTCATGAAAAATTGGGGAGATGATTTTTTTTTGTTGTTGGTTGTGAGTGAGCGGACCTCTGACTAAGAACTGGGAACAGAGAGTCACAGAGATGGAGAGAGACCGGCAGAGACAAAGATACAGACGGAGCCAGGTGGACAGACACAGGAAAACAAAAGTAAAGAACAAAATGCTTTAGTCAGAAAGGAAGGCGATGGAGCCTGAGCGCAGGATGTTTTGATTCTTCCCATTGTCAGCAGCGGGCAGAGAAATGGCCGAGGTGTGCGACGTTGTGAGGCTTGTCGGCTGAATAAAGTGTGTACTGCCTCTGAGGATGCTCCCATTAGAACTCCGTTGTGAGTTCTGCTTGTACGACTTGTCTTGCTTAAGATGTTTGTCATCACAATATAATTGTTGTTGAGTCATGGACCATCTGTCTGTGTTAGACATAATTGTACTGCTTGTTTGATTGGGTCAAAAACACATCTTCAAAGCAGTACTCAGCCTATAGATCTTGCCTTGGCTGTCTGCTTTGTCAGTTCTGTTTCATTTTGATGGGTTGATTTCAGCCTGTCCAGTCCTTTAGTAACAAGCGTCTGCTAAATGAAATTGTAACATTGTTACATTGCAAATTGTCTCCAGTAGCAGCACAAAAGGACAAAACATAATCCATGACTATAAACAGGAACAGCGAAGCAAATGCTGTGCTCCGTCTTTCCTCGGCCCTGTAGTGGACACACGGCTTGACCAGCAGGAAGAGATAAGGGAAGGAACAGTGGGGAGAAGAAAAGAGATGCAGGAAAGGAGAAAAACATCCAGCAGTGGCCAAGAACGCTGCACTCCCCCCTGTCCTCCTCTCTTCCTCCTCGTTCCTCCTTTCCTCTGGTGAGGGATCACTAGGGGAAATCCAAACACTGCAGGAATGTTATCATTGTATTGCATTAGCAGCATTCCCCGGCTCATTTAATAGACTACAGACCCCTCTGTCGCATGGGACGTCTGTGTTTGTTTCACTTTTCATCTGTGTGTGTGTGTGTGTGGGTGTCCAGTGCACTTAGAAATTCCTTTCTGTCTGTTTACTTGGGCGTATTTTTTTCCCTTTTGTATTCATGCATATTTATTGTATGCAAAAGGCCAACTTGAAAATGAATTTCTGCTTTTAAGATTAACAGAATATTACAGAACTCTAAAAGATGTCAAAAGTAATCCAGCAGGATGTAAGCTTGCGTGAACATGTGCTTTGGCTTTCAGCTTGCTGTGGTTTGTCGCAGCAGCTCGTGCAGCTCCTTTTTTGGCCAAATGTGAAGGCAGAGCCGGGGGAAGCTTGTCATGGTACTGTTCAGCAATTATCAGGGAGGGGAAAGTTGGCAGTTGTTATGTTGTTAAGATGGTACAAGAGGGTATGAGAAACACAAAAGGAGAGTGTGAAAACCTGAGCAGTGTCTTTTTCTCAAACAGGTTGATTTGGTTTAAATATCGTTTTAGTTTGTGAGATTTTAGTAGAAAGGTTTGACAGTGCGGGGTCTTATTATCAAGGGGTTAAAAGCAGTTAATCATGTAGTTTGAACCTTACTCTTGATTGTTAGTTATTGTAGGTCGTACGTGTGTAGAGGTGTTGTGTGATAACAACTTTATGTCTTTGTTATGTCTGTGTGTGGGTTCATGATCATCAGGGGACACAGCCGGGAATTGAATAAAGGGAGAATAAAAGGACTTAACAGTTACTCCTGAGACACTTGGTGCAGCTCCTCTTCCAGCCCCTGTGCCAGTTTGAATCAGGATGTAGTTTCTCAAAAATGACTACAAAGATAATATTGCTTTGCGGATCCCATATCTGACTGTTTGGACCAATTACTGAATTTAAAGATGGACGACACGTTGCCATCTGCTCCCATTGTATGGAATTGATGCCAAAATATCCCCCGTGATAGGCGCTGCCATCTTGCAATGTTGACGTCATTTGGAGCCAGAGTTGTGCAGTAGAGATTGGAGGGTGAAGCGACCGTAGCCACTTCCGCTAACCAAAACACACACTTAACTTACCAAAAACAAAAGCAAAGATCCCGCAATAGTTTCTTTAGTTGGTCTGAGGTTAACGTTCACAGATATGTAAACTTCGAAGACTGCAGTGATTGTTTTAGTTACGTCTCCTCTCGCCGTTCCTCCTCCACTCTGCTAATCCGGAACAGATCGGCTGCCGGAGCCGTATTTGTCAACAGAGCTGTCAATCATCATTTTGACAGCATCATATAACTAATAATAAACTTGAACACTTGGATATAAATCAGCATGATAAGAACTAACTATAATGACAGAAACCATGTTTGAGAAACATTTATTTGTCGTGTATTTTGATTTTATAGTTTGACTCATGTCCCATCTGTTAACATGGAGGAGGCGGGCTTTATGACCTATACTGCAGCCAGTCAGCAGGGGGCGCTGTCATGTCGTCCATCTTTTTACACAGCCTATGATTTGGACATTGTACTGTAGAGAAATTGTTCAAAATGCCTTACAAATATCTGCAGTGGAAGCCATGCATGCAAGGGTTAAATAAAGTTAGCTGATTTTTTTTAACAGCTGCTTCTTGTTTTGATAGTTAAAGACAAACACACTTGTTTGGAGTTGTTTGGTATTTCAAAGTAAGGGCCACATCAATAATCCTTTCTCAGCGACTTCCTTCAGAGAAGATCTGTCCTTTCACCACTGATTTATTTCCACTTCCACATTACTGGATACAGCAATTAGAAATGAGTTTCCTTTTTACTTGACGTTTTTTCTTAACTGCAGACCCTGCAAAGAGGAAGCTAAATCATATTTAAGTGTCCAGCTGTATGTTTGTGTGTGTATGTGTTCAAAGAGTGTTACTGTGGATCCAGGTGGAGCGCATCTGTTGGCCTTTTAGGTCAGCACTTTAGTATCCATAGTCACTTCCTGTCTGTGATCCTCCCTTCCCCTCCACTGCCTTCTCTTATTCTCTACATTGCAGTTTTTTTCTTTACCTCAGCTTTTTCTTTTCTTTAATGTGGTTTGCCATTCTCACATTTTTCATCTTTGTCTCCTCTTCCTCTTTCCTGTGGGCCGCTGTTTTCTTTAACGTTTCTTGACTCTTGGAGACACTGCAGTTCATGGGTGCTTACTCTAATGATGATGATCCTCCTGTCGTTCTTTTATTGTTCAACTCTTATAGTTATTTTGGACGAAATTTTAATGGCTTGTTAATCATGAAGGAGCTTTTTTGTTGTCTAAGAAGTTTGTTGTTTGCGGGGCTGTGAAATTTGATTCCGCATGAATTATCATCGTACTCTTCTTGTGCTTCCTCTTCCTGTTGCTGCAGGAATAAGATATAAAATAAAGTTGTTAATTTCCTGCCCCGATGTTTTAACAGCTTCATATTTTTTTTTTGCATTGCTGTTATGAAAAACAAGTAAAACTGCTTTTTAACACTCTTTTTTTTCCTGCAGGTTGCAGTCGTTAAAGTGAGGAACACAGACAAGGTATTCGCTATGAAGATTCTCAACAAGTGGGAGATGCTGAAGCGAGCTGAGGTGAGCATCACTTTCTTTGGGACCAGCTCTGGTACTGGTATTGGATACTGGGCCAGAGCAGCCGCAGAGGGAAAATAATAATTTAGCACTCAAATCAGGCCTGTATTGATATATGCTTGCAGAACATGTTTCTGCCTGAGCTGCACGAGCTGCATGTTTTTTTTCAGCGACCTCTTCCTGACAGTCTGACATTCCTGTCGATCCCCTGGGTCTTCAGTCTTCATGCCTCATACGTCACAGGCCAGAACTGGTCCCCGCTGTGTGCGCGGACGCATGGACATGGAAAACAATGTAGAGCAGCAGATGTACTGTAGACAGTGCGCACTAAGCATGCAGACGGAGATTAATGAACCGTACAAGTGCTTTAGATACTGCCTTTTAAGATGCTTTGTGTTGATTGTGTTGTTGATTTACATTATAAAGTAATATAGAAAATGTACTTAAAATGATGGGTGGAGTAATTAACAGTAGCATACTTACCAGGAATGGTGTAGAGAATTTATGAGGAACCTCCGTCTGCAATACAGCTGCATGCACAGGAGACAGCTGGTCACAGGTCACCATGTTAAAGCTGGAGATCATGCATTAACATTGTTACTACAAAACGTGTTTACAACCTGCAGCCTTGGTTTATCCTGACCTCATCAGCAATCAGATTTCTTTTCAAACCAAGGCGGCCATATTTGAAGTCCATGAGTTATGCAAGACATTGTAGCCTGAGGAGTTTTACTTTCTTTAGTGGTCAGAGCAATGGGCTGACAGATCAGTGAGTGGTCAATGTGTGCTGAGAGATACCACACATTGTTTCCTCTGTGTGCCTGACTTTTATTTTTAAACATTTAAGCGGAAATGTATTCTTATTTAGTTTCTGTTTTATTTAATCAGATATTATATTGATTTAGTTTAAAATGACTTCAAGTGTTGGATTTTTGTTTCCTCACTGTTGTCATAGTTACCGTTTCCAAACTCTTCAGGATGCAATCATGGTTATATTGTAGATGTCCTGCCTCTGTCTAATCAGGTTTCATTCATTGAAGGGGTTTCCTGTTTACATTATGTGTTATTGCAGAAAGCTGACATCACCCAGGTTACCTACGTGAATGTAAATGCACAGCCGGACAGCACCGAGCTTAAAGATTAGCAAGCATCTCCATTAAATTCTATTGGGCAGAGATACTGAATGTATACGTCATACGTGCTTTAAAAAATGTGCAGCATTTTAATGATAAGCCTTATTGCATCTTTCTTTAGACGGCATGTTTCCGGGAGGAGCGGGATGTGTTGGTTAATGGGGACTGCCAGTGGATCACCACCCTGCACTACGCCTTCCAGGACGACAATAATCTGGTAACATAGCATTCTCTCTCTCCCACCCTTGTGTGTACGTATACCCGCGAGCATGTGATTGTTTTTTCCACTGACGACCCTCGGTGTGTTCCCAGAAATGCTTCTAACCTTACTCCAGGAACTTTCAACCTTTACTTATCTGATCCCCTTTGGAGAATCGCCCAACCTTACTTCAATACCTTTCAGCACATTCAAACTTTGGTACTTTCCACAGTAACGACCACAGGCTTTTTCTGTGTAGCTCCACCTGCTAATCTCACCATTTCAATGGCCAGTTCATTTATAGAATACAGCACCAGCTCTGCATGATGGCTGGTGACCTGCCAGACGCTGAACAGCACATTCACTTCTCACCACAAAGCACAACATGACTTAGAATTGTAGGAAACTGGGCATCAGCAGTTGACACCGCCAGAAAACATTTACGTAAAAAACCAAAAGAATGACTTGGGAGCTTGCTGACTGGTCGTTGGCCAAGCTCTTCCTCACTTCTCATTGGCTGCTGGAGGCAATGGTTCTCTCTCCATCCTGACAGTCGGTCCTCTCTGTGTGACCCTGAGTTCAAATGCCAGGACTGCTTGTCATTCCATTTCCCACATTCTCACAACAAATGCTTTACCCTGGACACTCCCCGAAGCTTTAAAAATATACACCGCTGCCCGACCAGACATCTATTTATAGGAAAACCCTCAAAAGTCAAAAGCCGTTTATGCGCTTGCTGCCTCAGTCCCCCTCTGTAGTAATGATACTGTGAGAAAACAGGGAGAGGAGGGTGGGGGAAAGGAGGGCAGTGTATTTTTGACTTTCTTGTGTGACTTTGTTTTATTGTCTTCTACATAAATCACGTCCCTGTTTCACACTATAAAGACCTTTGTGTCTCAATTAAGCTATTTTAATGCACCTTTGTTTATATCTTTCCCAGTACCTGTCATTGACATTTATCTCCCCTGCCTCTCTAGTACCTGGTCATGGACTACTATGTGGGTGGGGATCTGCTGACTCTGCTGAGTAAGTTTGAGGACCGGCTGCCGGAGGAGATGGCGAAGTTCTACCTGGCTGAGATGGTGCTGGCTATCGACTCTGTTCACCAGCTACACTACGTCCACAGGTGAGGAGCGGGCCGAGGGCGTGTCTGTATTTTACAGGAACAGACTGAAGTCCTGATAATGGATGTTCAGTGTATTTACATTTGTCCTGCTGCATGGGCAGTTTTCCAGCCGCTGCAGCTCAATGAAAATAGTGAAGAGAGTGTGTGTTTGTCTCTCACTCATTAGTGCAGATAGTCAATAGCGCTGACTAATTATAGAGGTTATAAGTTTGTGTTCCTGTGTGTGTTATTATTCCACTCTTGAACATTCCCACTTGAGGTTCAGTTTGTTGGAAGCATTCCACTGCTTTGGGAAGTAACTGTAGTGATGCAGTGAACATACTCAGATCCCCTCACTAAAAGTAATAATGTCGAAGATTTTAATTAAAATAAATGTCTGTTAAGTCTCTATCTATTGCCGAATGAGGTAAACACAATGGTGATTGAGCCTTTGGCCCACTGATGAAAGCCTTTGCAGTATTACAGACTGGGTGTCTGGTGCGACTTTTGCGGAAAACATCCCAAGCGGCGCCCAGATAGTGACGCGTTTTCCATCAGCCAGCAGTGGTTGGTCTGCCAGAGAGGGTAGGCGGAGCTAAGCGGCTGCTTTTCCGGTCTCTTCAAGTGTTGCGAGTAAACAGTAATCTACTATGGCTGAACAAACAAAGAAAAGATGGATGACTACAGATACAACTTCAAAAATAAGTGAAAATCCAAAGAAAAATAAACAAATTTGACGCTCAGATGAAGGCAAACATTTAAAAAGGAAAGCGACCGTCAGCGAGGAAAATCAAGAGTTACAACACGAGCCATCTGCGGACACTGTCTGGATATCTGGGAAGTGTGCTCCCGCAGTTACCGTTTATCGCCATAGGTGCCGCCAAAGAGAACAAAACTGAGATCTTCGAGATTATAACTTTAATTCAGTGCCAAAAAGTTATGACCAGTACTGTTTATCTGACCCAAACTTAACTTTTTATTTCACTCCCTAATTCTTTAATTTGTGCAACTGTTGGGAAATGTCTTCCCTCAGAAAAGCCTGAGGAAGCCTGTTCAATTTATCTTCTTAATTTGCTTCTGTCATTTAATATTGTAACTTGCTTTACGCAACTATGAACAATGAAACAAATAAACACACTTGAGCATGTGTTTGTTGAGGATTCAGCTTACAGCAGTGAACATTTGGACTGATAATAAGACCTCTGAAGTCCCCAAAGGTACCCCTTTGAGAAACACTGATTTCAAGCAATATACTGCACTTTACACGCTTATCACATGATTTAGTTTCTTTCCGCCACTGCACTTACAATTTCATTTGTTCAGTCCCTGAATTTCAAAATAAATGAGCTGAAAGCGGACTGTTCACACCCCATGGCTCTTGATACCATTATGTTCTGTAACAAGAACTTTTCAGCCAATAGCAGATGCCACTGGGAACAGAAAGTTAGTGTTGGACAGGAAGTGGTCACACTGGCATGTTAACACAATTACACTGCCGTTTTTGCCGGAGGCAGACAGTCACAGTAGTTTTGTTCAAGGAGCAAGGGAAGGATGGATAGACAGAGGGAGAGATAGGAGATGGATAGGCAACAAGGGAGGGTCAGAAAGAGGTTAGGATAAACCAAGGCTGCTTAGTGGGATAATGTCTTGGGTGTGTCCGTAGTCGATCCCTTTTACGCCTCTGAAGGCAGGCGGAAGGAGACGTACTGAGAGCAGCGACGGAGTTACAGAGAGATGTAGATATAAATGTATAAGTTAAGAAAGAGAGTGAATGAGAAGAGAGTGGAGAGCCACTAATTGCATGGTGTTATCTGGGGGCTGTGGGTGGGGGTTGGTGGTGGCAGCGGAGACGGAGAAGTCGATGGAAGGGAAAAAGGAACAGGAAGGAGGGACTGCACTGTTTCCCTTTAAGTCCCCTCGTGGACGCTTTGGGACAGTAATGATGGGGTATGGGAGGTGTGTGGGTGGGGATGTGGTGCTGCCACCTCCCCCCATGTACCAACCCCCAACTCCTCCCCTGGTCTCTCTCTCGCTTACACACACACACACACACAGTCGTGGGAGATTTGTAAGCATGCTGTGTAGAGGGTGGAGACAGCCAGGCAGGTCCCCTGAGGAGGGTGTGTCCTGCTGGCAGGTCCCGTCTGATGAGTGTGTGTGTGTGTGAGTCACGTGCTGAAGGGTGTGTGTGTTTATCTCGTTGATGGTGTGTGTGTTTGTGAGTTTGGTGTTTCTAGTTTTCTATTGTCACGACTAAGTTAGAGAACAACGCATTAACCCTGTAATTTAAAGGCATTAACGACAGACCTCTCGATTCATGGCTCATCTTCAGTTACATCAAGTGCACACACAACCAAGACGCTCTCTGGGAAGATACATGGGCAGGTTCTGGCTGTACTGCAGTGCAATGGTTTCTTCACTATTACTCTGGAGAGTTACAATTTACAAGTTTATTAATATATAAGTTTATTAATTTACAAGTTTCCTATTAGCACAGCCCTTAAAAATGCCGCAGTAACCAAAGTTTATAAGAGGACCCTGATAATTGGACGACCCTCGACCAAGCAGACAGGTGCCATGTTTAACATCATTTACATGTGTTTCCAAATGTAACTAATAAAAGAGAATAATGCATGTAAAGCTATTAAGTTTCTCTTTTATGGTTTCAAAGGGAGTCAGTGCAGCTTTTCAGTCCTTTTGTCCTTTATGGAGAGTTATCACAGTCCAAGGATACACGCATATCCCATATGCGTTGCTATCTGCTAGCAGACATCCTGTTATTCATTATGTAAAGATACTAACTTGTGGAAGTAGTGAAATTGTTTTTGAAGCCCCTGTATGGTAAGATGGGCTGACATTACACTTGATGTGCTTACTAGCCTTTAGCTTAGAACACGTCAAGAAATTATGTATGTGAAAAAATGTATTGGAGCCAGACAAAATAGGCATCCAATGTAGTGTTCATTAAGTTGTGGGGTATCATGTCTTAAGGCTGCTCAATTAATTGAGATATAATCTTAAAACAATTATTTTGCCGCTTCAGTTTCGCAGTGACGCTCTCTTTTTGTCCTGTGATATAAGTCCAGCGCAGCCCTTTCCCTCAGCAGTGACCTTTTCCCAGCCCACACTCACTCGGCAGGCTGTAGCGGCATGTAGTTCAGTCCGAGCCAAGGTGACGGAAAGAGAGAGAGCCTTTAGTCAACAAGAAAGGTAAAAGTAATTCTGTTGTTTGGAAAGAGAGTCTGACGAGGAGCAGCAACAAATACTGTGCAAGATATGTCACACGGTGGCGTCTGCACCTCAAAGGAACACGACCAATCACAGAGGTTCCTGTGACTTTATTTTAATATTAATTTATATATTATGTAATTTATTTGTTTATTATTTTACAAGAGTAATGAATGAATAATGTTTGAAGTTCAAGAAAATACACTGTGAAAAAGTTAAATAGTTGCTGTTCCAAAGTCAGTAATCGTGATCTCAATTATTGACCAAAATAATCGTGATTATTGCCATAATCGAGCAGCCCTATCACGTCTCTACTTACCCAGAACTATGTGTTCTAGGTCCCTGGATGGGACTGAACTCCTCCTTTGCTTTTCAAGCTTTACAGAAAGGGGAGAAAACGTTTACATACCCGTCATAAGTAGATTCAAAGGAGTATTTAACTGTCTTCATCATGAACTCTAGCTCCCCACCAGAACTCTTTTTAGAGGGCTCAAACGTGTTCCAGTCTCATCCCAGAACATGGTCCTTTAGTATGTTTATATCACACCTCATCTTGTGCTTTTTGCTGATTTGTAAGGGTACAACAATTGAATGTATGAAAGGCAAGACAACACTAATAGAAACATCGAAACATTGAAACTGTTCACAATGTATATATATCATCCTGTTATGTGTTGTTAACAGGACGGCTAACCTTACAAGCTTACAGTCTAAATTTATGTCTTTCTCTGTGTGATGAAGTCGTTGACCTTGCCACAGCGCCAGCTCTTTTAAAAATGAATATTTGCCGTCCTGTTGACACTGATGAAGTTGAAAAGACATCAGATGAAAGAAATGAAGAGCGAAGAGCCTTGAGTTCAACCTTCTGTCCCCTCTGGCCGAGTCCCATGAGAGGCAGCGTGTGGTGGAGTCAAACGCAAAGGGACTCTCCCTCCCTCTCTCTCTCTGTGTGTGTGTGTGTGTGTGTGTGTGTTCATTTATTCAGTGGTCAGTGATCTGCGTGGCCTCCCAGAGGGGCCTGACAAATGTTTCAATAGGCCAACTCAGCATGGCTTTGTGCTGCCTAGAACCACATCTGTCTGCTCCGGGAGAACGTGTGTGTGCGTGCGTGCATGTGAGAGTGGAGGTGGGGGTTGGTACGGAGGGACAGCAGTGTGTGCGTGTGTGCGTGTGTGTGAATGGACGGACGGACAGAGAGTGTGATTTGTTGTGATCATTGAGAGAAAAAGACCGAACAGCACACACGCATGAAATAAGATGTTATGTGAGGCTTTGACAGTTTACATCTGTACAAAGAGGTGTCTCACTACTGTAGAGCAGTGTGTGAGTGTGTGTGTGTGTGTGTGTGTGTGTGTGTGTGTGTGTGTGTGTGTGTGTGTGCGCGCGATGGTGTGTTTACCCATTGATTGTGGCTTTTGTGTGTTTTATTATTGATCGCAGCCATGTGTCTCTTCACAGCCTAGTGATCTAAGAGTGAACAGGGCTCTCTCTGTCGCACACACACACACACACACACACACACACACACACACACACACACACACACACACGTACGTAACCATCATTTATCAAAGAGCTTTCTTCTCATTGTTACCTTTAGCTCTGAAGACATTTGGATATTAAAGGTATTCTCCAATTTGATTGAAATTGGATTTCAATAGCCTGTGATGAGATGGTGTGTGTGTGTGTGTGTGTGTGTGTGTGTGAGTATCAAGTGATGCCAGAAGTCACACAGACAGCAGTTCTTTGAACCATTAGTTAACAAACGCTTGGCTCGAGCCATGCCTTGTCTGAGCGGTCTCCAGGGTTGCTGCAGGCCACATTGTGTGTGTGTGTGTGTGTGTGTGTGTGTGTGTGTGTGTGTGTGTGTGTATTGTGAGGTGGTGTCCAGATGGCCCTCACAGATGGATGCTGTGGTCTTAGAAGAGATTACCTCCCTCTATTCTGGTCTCTGCGCTGCTCCTTAAGACCGCAGGAGCCCTGTGACACAGTAGCCCAATTAGCTACGCAAACTAGCCTAGCCTAGCGCTAGCTAAGCACCACCCACTCTCTGGGCCTGTCCATATGGGAAGCGTTAATGTGAGTCAGCTCTTGTGCTGTAAGCCTCCAGTGGTGTTAGCTGTGGGCTTTAATGCAGTTAACCATCAGGGGTTCGTTATAACAGTTGAAGGAAAGATGATAAGAAGTGCAGCAGGCAAAAGCTAATGTTGAGAAAGAGGAGAGATTTGAGAAAAGAGAAGGCAGTTGCTGCTAAAGAGAGAGAGGGAGAGAGGGGAGTGGGCTGGCAGGGCTTTAGTACTAAATGGTTTATCAGTCGCCGCACCATTACCCCCCCTCCCTTACCCCCCCCTGTGCTGTTTGTCTGCCACACACATGCGTTACATACACATGGACAGGCAAGGGTCAACTCACCGGCCTGCTCGTTGGCAGACCAGAAGTCTCTGGAGCAGATTAAGGCCTTCCAGCAATTGAAGCACCTGTGTGTGTATGTGTATGCCCACGCATACTCACACACACACACACACACACACACACACACAGATCCAAATGCTCTGACTGTAGCCAAGTGTTGTCATAGCAGTGTCATTCATGATTTGTAAGGCCTACACTTCCCATCAAGGTGTTCCAGGTTCAGAGTGTGGAGGTCATGCTCCTTAGAGAGCGACACTAGTGATTACAAAGTCCAGTAGGAAGTGGGTACAAATGTATCGTAGAAGTAAAGACTGCACACATACTTTACTTCCTGTATCAGGGATGAAGTCAAGGCAATTGAGTTTTCCTTTCTGGGGTCAAAGTTGTGTGTACTTGCCATTTAAAAGTCCCCCAGTATGTCTCACAAAAACACATCATCTTTATTCTAAGTAAATTTATTTGCAAATGTGCCCAAGTGTACTTTCTTGCAATCTTCCTCTGTGCAGATGCACGGCTGTGGTTCTTGGCTGTTACTGCAAACTGCCACCTGATCAGTGGAATTGTTTGCTACCAGTAGCAGGAATGTGTAAATTGTCACCAGCATGCTTCTGCACGTGCACATTTGTCTTCCTGCACATGCACAAGACCAACAAAACAGAGACCCATTCATAAAAGCATTGCTGCATAGCACTGCTAGCGGTCAAAAACTCCACAGGGCACCTTCAAGCTAACCTTTAATGTTTAATGAAACAGAAATAACTGCACTTTTAGAGGTTCAAATCGTTGCTGAAGTTCTGTTTATATCATTATACTATTGTGAGCCAGAAGCTGAATATTTTTTCCACGTTTATGCCCAAGTTCATGTCCTCTTGCTGAAGACTTCCTTTATATGTAAGTCAAGGTGAACCAGAGCAGCATAGAATCCAATGATACATTTAAATGTAAATGTCCTCGAAGAACAATTTCAATGTTATTTTAGAAATCTTAATTATCAGTTTTAAGCTTTCTTTAGCTGTTTTCCCACTGGCCAAAAAACCCACCAACACTCTGCTTTTTTGCTTAATGGGAAAAGCTACAATCGGCATTCAGACCCGGGTCAAACGACACTGCAGTAGACCCGGGTAATTATCGCCTCGGCTCCAATCGGCATTGATGGGAACACAAAACCCGTGTCGACACGCTAATCTCCGCCCCCTTTCCGGCGCGATGCTATGCTCCGTCGGTAACTTCTGCGACTCCTCGTCATCTCAGCTTTCAAACTCCGCCCGTCTCCGTCCGAGCAGCGCTCGAACATCGTTCCAAATTTGTCGGCGCCGAGTTTGATTCACAGACTGAATGAGTAATAGATACAATAAAGACGTAACCACCGTAACATCTTCATTGCTTACTAACCCTGTTTTGGGCGTGTTTGTGACGTCGGACGGTGATGCAGCAGAAAAGAGACTGAAAGGAGTATACTTCACTGGCAATGGGAAAAGAGACAATCGGCATCAATAAGCAGGTCTTCCCGGGTCTGAAAAATCTGCATCAACACGCTAAATTTAGGCGGGAAAGGGGTATTTGATAGGGTTCATGCCACTCCAGATTGGTTGGATAAATATACGCACTTGGGTATAGTACGTAGTTTCCATTTAAATTGCTATACACAGTTTCCTCTTTGAAAAGAGATGTTCAATCTGGAACTGATCTTTCAGCAGATCTGTAAAATGACTTCTAAGTAACCCATGATGCAAACAGTGTTTTTAAGTGTCAATTTATATACACGTATACATTTTGGAGCCTGACTTTTATATGTCTGTACCAGTCACATATGTGCACATATTACTTTAATCTCTGGGTTTATAGGTTGGTGATCTAGTGGCGGGTCTGAAGCGGAGAGATAGCTAGCCCACCCCCCTGCTCCAGCCCCTTGAGATGCCACTATTAACACTGCTGGAAAATGACATCTGGCTTTGAAGGGGTCTATAGCTGAAGACAGACACATCAAAGGCCTGTTCAAAGCCAACTTATGTCTGCTGGCTCTTAAAAGAAGAAAATCTCCCGGGCTCGGGCAGTGGTCGCATGTATTTTGTAAGCAGTGAAGAGGAATTTGAGGAAAATTCAAAGTGGAATGTGGGAAGTTCATGAGCTTTAACTGATCAGCTGTGACTTCCTGTAATTGATTGTATTGCCAAGCAACAGTAATGCATGGACTGTTGTTTATTGGAAAACACTTTTGACCTCATTGTAAATTTAATTAGAGGCAGCTCTAGCTTGAGGTCTGTTAAAGGCTAACTCTAAAATTGGAAACACTGTTATGGTTGGATAGACATTGTCATCAGCAACTTTAGGAAGCTGTGTAGTTTGAATTCCTTGAGACTATTAAGCTTTTTGTTTTGTTCTATACACATTAATATGTTAAAATCAGTGGTGTATTCTGCTGGTGTGTCTGTGCATCGGTTTTAGTAAGGAGTGGTGGTGTGTACTTGTGTTGTACATCTGGTTTATCATTCTAAGTAGAGCCGTGCTCACACTTCAGCCCGGACATAGCAACAGCTCAGCTCTGCAACCCGTGAGCGTCTGTTAAGCGGACTCGAGTTACATGTCGTCCCTTTAACTGGATTCGTCCGTGTTCCTGTATGAGCTGTGTGTTTGTGTGCTTTTGACACAGCTCTAAACTGTTTTATATTTGCCCTCCGTGCCATGTGTATTGAGCCGTGTCGTGCTTCAGTGTGTTGATAAGAGGGCCTCAGACTGGGGCCCGACAGGGTCTGCCCTCAGGGGAAATCAGTGGATTGGTCAGACAAGGACAGAGGCTATATTTAGCCGATGGTGGGATACAGTAACATCTCTGTTTCATACCAGTACGGGCCAGCGATCATTGGGAAAGCTTAGCTATTTTATACAGTCATTATGATTTTAACCAAATACACACATGATGCAGAATGTTAACACTGAAGGTCAAAGGTGACACAGAGGTGAAGGACTTTAGAAGCACAAGCTGAGCACGGACTAGACCAGGCCTTTAGATCCAGGCCAGGGATTTCCATTAGCACACTAAGACTGCCATGTAAGACAATAGCACCAGAAGCCCCACACAGACCACCTGTCAGTGACCACCTGTTAAGCAGACTGGAAGGTCTCCTGCACCTCATTCCCTTCAGGATAGATTCCTTAGAGTTTGTGAGGATGTTGAAATGGAAGTTAACTCTGTAGAAGTAGATGTTTCTTAAGCCGCTTTCCCACTGGTCAAAAAACCCACTAACACCCGCTAACACTCAGCTTTTTTGCTTAATGGAAAAGGTTACAATCGGCATTCAGACCCGGGTCAAATGACTCTGCAGTAGACTCTGGTTATTATCGCCTCGGCTTCGATCGGCGTTGATTGGAACACAAAACCTGTGTCGACCCGCTAATCTCCGCCCCCTTTCTGGCGCGATGCTACGCTCCGTCTGTGACTTCTGCGACTCCTCGTCATCTCAGCTACAAATTCTGCCCATCTCCGTACGAGCAGCGCTCCAACATTGTTTGTCTGCACCGAGTTTGATACATAGACTGAATGAGTAATAGATACAAAAAAGACCTTGCCATCGAAACACGGCACGTTTGTGACGTTAGATGGTGACGCAGCAGTAAAGAGACCGACAAGAGTATACTTCACTGGCAATGGGAAAAGAGACAATCAGCATTTATTAGTGGGTCTTCCCGGGTCTGAAAAACCTGCGTCAACACGCTACATTTTGGTGGGAAAGGGGTATTACAGTTGCACAAAGCTCATTCCTTGACAAGTCTATCTCTTAATACAGTAGAATTAAATATTTGAAATAACAAATAAGCAAATGTACATTATATGTCACATTTCAGTGTTATTTGTTAGTTGGAGCCCTCCTGGCCACAAACTAAATGTTCCTGCATTTGTCTGTTTTTAGTCCTCAGACATTCTGATGACCCAGACCACTTTAAAAACCTAATTGGCTGTTAATAGTAAAAATAGCTGCCTGGTGAATATTGAGACGGTCCAGCTGGTGTGGCGGCTGGAATGATAACTCGGTATAGCAGTGAATCCTACCACCTGGAATCCAGCCAAAGTCTGTATCTATATTATAAACACATCATCAGCAGTAGTAATGTTGAACAGATGCAGCTTGAGGAGGAATTCTACAGTGGCCGCCGTGTACACAGCTGTGAAAGAATGTGTTGTCAGCAACCCCCCGCCCAATCCGCGTACGTTCACAAACACAAATATTGTTAAAAAAGTGAACTGGGGAGTGTCTCTGTTGAGGACACACGGTCTTTTTTTTGTGAGTGGGAGTGTGTTTGTACGTTGCTTTTTTTACTCAAACAGAGTGCATGTTTGTGTGTATTTTAAAAGCTGTATCCTGCCTACACACACACACGCACACACACACTGAACTCCCACAACACAAGTCCAATTATTTCCAGTGTTTATTCTTTCTTCTGGTCAATTTGGACTTGTCACGCTTCTGATAAATTACAGGGGGAAATTACACTTAATTAAATCACAAATATATCTGAATTATTACACACCAGCTTTACAAGCACGTTAAGACAAGGCAAGTTAAATGTCCCCAGGTTATGTAATTTAATTTGATGAAAACTGATAAGGAGTTGCACCATAATGTGAGACTGAGCTCGTGTTTTGAATGTTCTATAGTTTTTGTTTTGTTTGGAAGAATGTCTTGTTTTCTTCATCTTCTTTATTCTGCTCTAAAGGAATCCTTGGCTCATTTTGTCTTTTCTCCCGTCCTCCTCTTCCTTTCTCCGACTTCTTTCAGGGACATCAAGCCGGACAACATTTTGCTGGATATGAACGGCCACATCCGCCTGGCTGACTTTGGCTCCTGTCTCAAACTCATGGAGGACGGGACGGTAAGTTTTTACCACAGTGCTGCTGACGCTTCCTGAAGTCCAAAGCAAACATACCAGAGCTTTACTGACCTCCTTGTCAACCCCCAGGGGTCTCCCAGGAGGAGTGTGGTTCAGCGGCTTGGCTGTTCCTGCACTCTGTGATTCAGACAATTCTCCTTGCAAAAAAAGACATTTCCCTCAGGTGTTACATAAAAGAAAAATGCCAGGATGAAATAGATTATCAAAGAAGTGCCTGGGTTTGTTTCTCCGATGTTAACATAGTGATTAGGTTATTCGACCGTTAGAAAAAATAAATGTACGGCTTGGATAACAGCTCTCGGAACATCGTCTTCAGCTACAATGTTGAGATTGAAGCTTTAATCATGATCAGAGTTTATTTATTAAATCGTCGTTACTATCAAGCCAGTAGTCGACGACTCCTTGCATGTTTTAAGATTTTAATTTAATTATATTTTTTGGCCACAAAAACTGTTTTTGTGTCAGGGTGTATGATCTCAATAACATCAGCTTCTTCCCACTATGGAACTTTTGGAACTTACCGTAAAATACGGAATATAGGTCCCACCGGAATATAAGAGGCAGTCTGTGTTAGGGGGAATCCCAGAGGGGAAAAGGTTTTCTGTAGCTATTTATTAATGGAAACATGTTTTAAGTTTTTTCAACACTATTTCAATTTCACATTCAAAACACTCACAAATTACAGCCTACCATCTGTTTTCGCCATGTCGAGTTTGCAGTCCCGCTAGCTACAGCACCTGTAGCTCGCAGGATTGCAGATGGTAACGCTGATTGTTATAAGGGTGGCGATCATGACGGTGCATGCCCGCGATGAAGCGTTAATTTTCCTCCCTTAAAACAGCGAGGAGAACAGCACTGCATCACATTGTAAATAGGAGACGTTGCAGCGGCTTGGACCTGGAAACAGTTTAATGTGGAGATGTGACGCCACCACTTAATAACCGGATAGCACCATCGTCTGGGTAAAATACCGTAACACAGTAACATACCTCTCTCTGCATTTTATACTGGGATATTGGTCGCACCTGTATACAGGACGAAGCCCACTTTTTAGGTGAATCATATGTATTCAAAGAACGTCTTATACACCGAAATTTTACGGTAATTACGGCATTTATTTTTTAAACTTAATATTTTATCATAAAGAAAAATCACTAATCATTTGCTTTGATTTTAATTCAGTATGAAATGTGCATTTTTTTGCAAAGGAAATATTAATACTGAGCTTCTGTGTAGAAACGGAGATTCATCCAGTTGTGGGGGCTCGAAGTTTCAGTTTGCTCTTTGTTTGCTTGTTTGCTGTCCGTTGGTATTCATCTCGCTTGTTTCCAAGAATTCAGCCTGCAATTCATCATCATCAGTACTTTAATAGCATGCAGGCTGACCCTGAATACTTAACTTCTGAGTTCTTTCTGTGTGAGAGTTAGTCTCGTATGTTTCATTTTTCTTGTTATTTTTAGGATTAGTTCTTGACACCGATTTTGTCCCCTCTGCCAGGTCCAGTCCTCTGTGGCGGTGGGAACTCCAGACTACATCTCCCCAGAAATCCTCCAGGCTATGGAGGACGGGAAAGGCAAGTACGGACCTGAGTGCGACTGGTGGTCCCTGGGCGTCTGCATGTATGAAATGCTGTACGGCGAGACTCCTTTCTATGCAGAGTCCCTGGTGGAGACCTATGGGAAGATTATGAACCACAAGGTGAGCTTAAAGAATTTCAAGTTGAAATCTTTGTACATGTAAAAGACCAGTGTATGAAAGATGTGTGGACTAAATAACAGATTATTTGATTGAGGAAGCGTCTACATATGTGAATAAAGGACTCATTTACATAATCTTAGTATGTAAACAGAAGTGTGCTGTAACATAAAATAAAAAAGTAACCATCAACCATCTCAGACCCTTCTGCCTCTCATGCACACCCTCCCATTTTTCTACACAGGAGCGATTCCAGTTCCCACAGCAGATAACAGACGTGTCGGAGGATGCAAAGGATCTGATTCGCCGGCTCATTTGTAGTCGAGAGCACAGATTGGGCCAGAATGGCATCGAGGACTTCAAGCACCATCCTTTCTTCACTGGTACAGACACAGATGTGATGTGATCTTCTGTGAACTGAATGTTCTTTGTAATTCCACTATAGATATATATTTCAGATATATATATATATATATATATATATATATATATATATATGTATATTTCAGATGTAATTTTGTAATTTTTCACACCTTTTTTTTTGCACAACCATTTTACGCTTTTGATGCATCTTTTTGTGCAAATAGGTAAATTTAAACATTAAACATTAAATTCTTCAAAAATTATAGTTTATTGTTAATGATTGAATTAAAAACACAAAGAAGATAAACCTCATTGAGCAACTATTTGCTCCCTATAATTCTAAATCAATGACTGTATATATAGATGGACGACGCGTCTCCATCTGCTCTCATTGTATAAAATTGATGCCAATTGAGCCATTGAGTCCGCTCAGTAGAGATCGGTGGGTGACGCCGACGTTGTTACGTTTCCTCTCGCCGTTCCTCCTCTACTCTGCTAAACAGAAACAGATCGGCTGCAGGAGCCGTGTTTGTCAACAGAGCTGTCAATCATCCTTTTTACAGCATCAAATAACTAATTAAAAATAAACTTGTCAGAAAAATTAACACTTGGACGTCAATCAGCATGATAAGAACTAACTATAATGACAGAAACCATGTTTGAGAAACATTTATTTGACGTGTAATTTGATTGCAGCCAGTCAGCAGGGGGCGCTCAACATGTTCTGGCTTCACTTTTAGAGCGCTGTCATGTCGTCCATCTTTTTAAACGGTCTATGTTCTAAAGAGGTTTTAGCAAAGAATACAGAATTATTATTTGTGTATTTGTAGTTGTTGATCATCTTGTGTTCTAACTGCTCCTTCTTTTGTATTCAGGCATTGCTTGGGAAAACATTCTTACCTGTGAAGCTCCCTACATCCCAGAGGTCAGCAGTCCTACAGATACCTCCAACTTTGACGTAGATGACGACTGCCTAAAGAACTCGGTAAGCTGCTGGTTCACACGCTGCACTCTCGCAGTACTGTGCGCCTGTGAGTGTATTTGTGTTAAAATCTAACTTATTTTGTCATGTTTCTAAAATGATGTTTCAGGAGACCATGCCCCCTCCCTCTCACACTGCCTTCTCTGGCCACCACTTGCCCTTTGTGGGTTTCACCTACACAAGTAAATGGTAAGTGCTTTCCTGGGACACAGATATACAGACACATGATCAAAGTCTCCCTTCACACTCGTTAGAAGTTTGATGAGAGGATCTTGTAAGGACACAAGTGCAAAATGAAGTCAATCTTTTCTCATCTTTTAATTGAAGACATTTATACCTTGTCATTGTCTGGCTAATGTCTAATTATTTATTACAAACAGATGATTTTCCAGGCAAGCGCTCTCTCTTCATAGCGTTGTTATCGCTCCATCTAAAGAGACGTAGGAGTATTAAATTAGCTTCTCTGCCTAATAAGGTGATGTTCACGGCTAGCAGTAGCAGTGTAGATCCTCACACTGAAGGCTGCCTGTGAGAAAGCAACAAACCCAGCACATACTTTCTTATCTGTTCAGGCCTCGGTGAAAATGACCGTTCCACTCTTTCTTTCTTTAACCCATTATGTGTCCCTCAATCTCTCTCTCTCTATCCCTGTCTCAATTTATGTCGGTGTCATTCCTCCTCCCTCTCCATCCTTCTTCCATGACTCAACATCCTCTCATCTTTCAACTCCTCTCTATCTCAGTCGTCCACTTCTCTTTCCTGTTTCCCGTCCCCTGCTGTCGTTTCCCACTGGCCTATTTTGTCTGCCTTAAACAAACACTTTCATATTGAATTCACACAATTAAGCCCATTTTCAATTGTATAAATCGTCCCTCATCTTAAACCTGAGTACCTTAAACCGTCTCTCCACGACCTAAAATGTTCTCCCTTCTTCCCCGCAGCACCCTATCTGACCGGGGTTGCCTTCGACAGCTGGCAGTGAGGCCGGGCAAGTCGGGTCAGGACCAGCTGGACCTGGATGTGCAGCGCAGCCTGGAGGATAGCCTTGCCACCGAGGCCTACGAGAGGAGGATCCGCCGCCTGGAACAAGAGAAAACAGAGTTGAGCCGTAAACTGCAAGGTAAGTCTGACGACTGTCTTCTCACAACTTAATTGGAAAATAAAAGCCAAGCACAGAAAGTGATGCCTCTTACTTGATCTGCTGCAGAGTCGACTCAGACAGTGCAGGCCCTGCAGCACCCGTCAGGCGAGGGCCCTCCCAGCGCTAACAAGGAGGGGGAGATCAGGAGTCTGAAGAGCGAGATCGACATCCTCAAGAAGCAGATCGCTGGTTAGGGTCTTTTTTTTATTATATTGACTTCAGCTGTAGAAACGTGTCTTTTAAGACAGGAACAAACCAGCTGCTTTTACCTACCAGGCAAATTTTAAGCTTATAACTAAACACCTTTTTGTTGTGTGTGTGCCAGACTCAGGCCAACTTGAGAAGCAGCTAGAGGATGTATCGTCGGCTCGCAGGGACCTGGAGGACTCATCGAAACACATCAAGACTCTGGAGAAACAGATGAAGAGCCTGAGTCAGGAGAGGGACGAGCTGCACAAGGTAGAACCGGTTATGCATGTAGAAGATTATTACTTACTTATTCAATCCATGACATCAGCCATGACAATGGACAAGACGATTTACTTTATCTTTGCTGATGCTGAGCACTAAGACCTGTGTTGTAGCTGTGCCCAAAAAGAAAAAAGAAATGCGTTGGTGTCAAAAAAGTCACATTAAGCTCATATCAATACTTATATAAAGGTAAGGGTTCCTTTCCTTTTATGTTAAACTGTATGCTCCCTTTTGCTGCCAGGATGTTGTCGAGGCCAGTGAGAAGCTGAAGTCTCAGTCCAAAGAGCTGAAGGAAGCTCACAGCCAGAGAAAAGTGGCCATGCAGGAGTTCTCCGAGCTTAACGAGAGACTCACAGACCTCAGGTAGGATCACTGCTCGCGAGCATTTCTATTAGCCTCTATTTGTCATGAATTGTGTTTTTGTTTTTTATGCATAAATTGACAAACTGTTGCGACTTTTCTTGCCAGGTCAGCGAAGCAGCGCCTTGCTCGCCAGTTGCGCGACAAGGAGGAGGAGATGGAGAGTCAAAGTCAAAAGGTTGAGGCTCTCCGCCTTGAGGTGCGAAAGGCCGAGAGGGCCAAGAAGGAGGTAGAGTAGTCTCCCTGTGGTTGCTAGCACACCCTGTTTCCATTCACTGGTTGGTGCACAATTCAGTTCTATTGCTGTCTGTGTATTGTACCAGTTACACCTTTCTAGAAATGTAGATTCCCATGAATGTTAGACTGTAGATTAAACATGGCTGCTGTGACGATGTAAATGTCCACAAAGTGACTCTTTTTGTTTTCTTTCACTCATCAGATGGAGACGCAGACGGAGGAGCAGGCAGCAGAGGCTCAGAAAGAGAGGAAGCTGAGAGAGCGTAATGAACAGTATAGCCGACAGCTGGAGGAGGAGCTGGAAGGACTTAAGGTGAGCGTGTCAGCACACAGGGCTGAACATTAACCTGTGCATCCACTTTGCTTCTGCGCATCCGTAAAAGTTACAAGACTTATTGTTCAGATGACGAGTACAAAAATTGACCTCGCCATCTCCTCTCTTCTCCCAGTTAAAGCAGGTGGGCTCCTCCACCACCCCGGCCTCAGCAGACCAGACCCAGGAGGTAGGACGCCTGCGGGGAGACCTGGAGAAGAAGACGCTCCTGTACGAGGAGGAGCTGGCACGCAGGGAAGGGCAGCACAGCACCGAGCTGAAGGCGCTGCGCAAGGAGCTGCGGGACGCTGAGAGCCAACACCTCACCCTGCAGAAAGAGATCCTGATGCTCAAAGACAAGCTGGACAAGACTCGTCGGGAGAGGTATTCTATTTTCTTATCCTGCTGTCTCACCTGATCAGGACGAAATGTTTTCTTACTTCTGTGTTTTGGTGTATGTTGTATTGTATGTCTAGTATCCTGGAAGTCATGATGTCATGTTGTTTTCTTCATTGTGTTTTCCAGTGATGATTGCATGAGGTAATTACAGCTGTTTAAAAGTAGCTAGAGTTTCTGTCTGGTATAAATGTCATCTCACTGTGAAGTGCTCTTTCTTTTGAGTAGTTTATCCCGATGTTGTTAGACTGTTGTAATTTTAGAATTAAATAAGTTATGTTTCCTCTTATCCAACCAGAGGTAGCCCTTTGTGCAGGTGACCTCCTTCTAGAGGTTCTTAAGTATTTCATCCCTCCGTATTTGCCCCCATTTCACAGGAGGTGCCTGAATATTTGAGTAAAGACTTTCAGTTGAAAAGAAGAGATCCACCGTTTCAGAGAATCTCTTTATTCACGTTTATCAAACTGCTCCTTATATTCGTCTTTTTTCTGTTTCTTTTAAAACAGCTCTTTTTTTCAGGCTCCAATGATTTTGTTAAACTCTCAAAATACAAATAGCCTTGAATATTTTTCATGTACAAAATTATATTTAAAGTGGTAATCTCGAAGATCTCAGTTTCGTTCTCTTTGGCGGCACCTATGGCGATAAACTGTAATTGCAGGCGCACACTTCCCAGATATCTAGACAGTTTCGCATGTGTGATGTCCACGGTTGGCTCTGGTTGTAACTCTTGATTTGTTTGCCTTCATCTGAGCATCGAGTTTGTTTCTTTTTCTTTGGATTTTCACTTATTTTTGAAGTTGTATCTGTAGTCATCCATCTTTCCTTTGTTTGTTCGGCCATAGTAGATTACTGTTTACTTGCAACACTTGCAGAGACCGGAAAAGCAGCCGCGTAGCCCCGCCTACCCTCTCTGGCAGACCAACCACTGCTGGCTGATGGAAAACGCGTCACTGCAAAAGTCGTACCAGACAGCCAGTCTGTAATACTGCAAATGCAAAGGCTTTCATCAGTGGGCCATAGGCTCGATCACCGTCGTGTTACCTCATTCGGCGATAGATAAGTGACTTAACATTTACATGTAAATCTTAGAGATTATAACTTTAATTAATGTTTACTTAATTAAGGTTGTATATCTGAATAAAAACAATGTGGCAACTTCTAAAACTGTATCATGAAGTTGTAAGACGTGACGTTAGTACACAGTATTGAATTTTCTAACCTTAACATGAGGGTGAAAATGGTCGAATTAGTGCAAAACTATTCTGTCAAAACCCCAACTCTGATATTAAATGCCAAGAAAAGAGAAGAAGTAACTATTATTTCTACCGTGGACCCCTGGTGGGTGCTCAGGGGCACCGGATCCCACTTTGCGAACCACTGGTTTAATAACTTTTCAATAAAATCTTGTGTTTTGAGGAGAAAGCTTTAAACCTTTGTTTTTGTACCCTTTAGTCTTCCTGCCTGGTGTTACTGACATATTATTTCTAATTCATTTTTAAACACGCAGCTGTATCAGATTCTGACTGCATTAATGTGTTTGGGCTTTATAATGCGTACCAGGTCTTAGTAGCGAGTCTGTCATTTATGCTTTAAGGAAATGCTTGGAGACTGGAGCCTACACACAAAGGTAGGAGTGGAGATGGAGCATTTTTGAGGGAGGTTGATTGGTGAACATTTTTATTATTAATTGGTTTCTTTACACTTGGGTTGTTATAAAACCACTGCGTTACATTGACTTGTTATGTAAAGTACTGTTCAAAGATCAGTGTTTCAACCTCCAGATCAGGGAGGCCGGAGGGCTGAAAACCAGAACCTCTGAGCAACGTGAATGATTGCATCTGCAGCTGTAAATTATGATGAGGGAATAAATGTTAATACGATGTTACAAGTGTATCAATCCGTTTGTTTGTTTGTGTCTCTCCAGCCAAAGCGAACGGGAAGAGTTTGAGACAGAATACAAGGAGAAGTACGAGAGGGAGCGGGTCCTGCTGATGGACGAGAACAAGAAGCTGTCCAGTGAACTGGATAAGGTAAATTATATTTTCACATAAACACAACAGCATAATAGTTTTCTTTTTAGTCATCGGTTTATCTCAACAACACATATATTCATGTGCATAAACACACTATTCCCCAACCCCAGGTAACCCCAGTCGACCGGCCTAAACTCTGTCATCACATTCCTCCCTCCGCCCCCTCTGTCGCGGCGTTGCCAAAGAAATCACTGTTCAATATCCCTCATAAAAACACCCCGTAGCCTCCTACACAGTCAGATGGAATGAGTCTCTGGATTACGCTTTATTGACTTTGGAAATAGCTCTTGAAGTTCAAAAAGACCCCCAATTTAAACAAGGTTTTAGAAGCGGGAGCTTTTTTGACATATGGATTAAAAAGTCAGAGAGTTGTTTTTAAAGTCTGCAACTGATAAAAGGAAAACGGAGACATATAAAGAATAAAGGCATGTTTGCCACAGTAATGATAGAATGTCTCACTGTACTTATTTAATGTATTATTTTATTATTTCAGAAGCTGAAAAATTATATTTTCAAAAGCTTAAGGCTTCAGGACAGATAAGATTAGCCTGTATGCTAGTCTTTGTAAAAACAGTTCCTCAATGCATTAAGAGTTTGTGAAAATATTATTGTTCTACTGACTCATCTTTCAAAGGAGGCACTGAATTTCAGCACTGTTTGCTTAGTAGCCAAATCAAGCTGCTCCATCTTCTGCTGTGTGTGCGTGCGTGCGTGCGTGCGTGCGTGTGTTTTCAGTAAAGCAGAGGAAACCTCTGAAGTTTGATTTTCACTTTTAACAAGTTCCCACTGGTGATGAGACAAAAGCTCTGCTAACAGTTCAGCCAGACAAACACTTGTTTATGAAAGGCTTGTTCTATCAGCTCGACTACACCTAAATCTCTTATAAACTTGACTTGATGAATGAATTCATGACATGTGATCATTGACAGAATCGATGCCTCTAAAATAAGGCTAAAAATGTTTAAATGTTTATGAAATGTGGCTGGTCGCGCTGGTTTAGCTCATCGGTAGCGCAGGTGCACCACATACGGAGGCTACAGTCCTCGACGCACTGATTGCAGGTTTGACTCCGATCTGCCAATCACTTGGTGCATGCCATCCCACATTCTCTCCTCCCTACATTTCCTGTCTCTCTTCAGCTATCCTATAAATAAAGGCATAAGCAAAGCACTTAAAATATAGACAAGACAATAACAAATTTAGTGCTTGAATTTGTCCTCCAGTAAAGTCAAATATTAGAATAAATTATAACCGTTTGCAATGCTTAATGGTTTGACATATTAGTTAAGTTAGTTGCTTTGAACATCTATACAGAGAAAAGTCGCAGTGCATGCAGACATTGTTTTGGTGCATACATTTAAATCATCTCAAATGAACATTCATTGTCCTGAACAATGACAGCTCTGCCTTTGTAGAGGGACAGCAAACCAAGTTGCCTATGGACCATCAGCTTTTCTCTCTAGTTTACATCCTGTTGTTGTGATGTTAACTTTAGTCACAGGAGTTCTAAGTATGACTGTCTAAGCTCTGCATGTTAGCTTTGCTACAGGAACTGTGGCGACAGTTTGCTAACCCAAAACCTGGCTAATGTTAGTTACATTGCTTGCTGTGTGGTTGTTCACTTTTTTGTGATCAACATTTTTTTTATTGTTTTTGTAGATCAAAACAGTAAGAACATTACAAATACAGCCAGACAACAATGACAAGAATAACAATAACAGTGTGGCGGACACAATTGGCAACTGGAGACAGTAAAAGAAGAAACAATTTAGTAGATAAAAATAGTGACGTAAAATGTAAGTTTGAATAAGTCATTACAATAATACAAGAGGCAGATGCACTCAGGAGTATACATATTTATATTTAACAGGGAAAAAAGAGTAAAACAAACACAAAAAAAGAATCAAAAAAATAAAAATGTTTAGAAAAATAAGTCGATCAGCAAGACAAAATGAAGCAGAATAAGGTGGCTGTTCACTTCAGCATTAAATCATGTTGTGATCAACCTTATCAGAAATACACAAAATCAACAGATCTCTCTCCAGCACTGAAAACCATTCCTTTAAGGTGGAATGTCTCTTGTATATTATGCAGCGCATGAGGCGATGTCATGAATAAATCACGACATCTTTCAGCCGATTGTTGACTTTAACAAGCTGCCGTGTCTAAATAGTCTTATTCTCTCTTCACCTGATGCACTCTCAGACACCAGACGCTCTGATTGAGAGAATGTGAATCAGTACTCAGTCAGTAGTACCAACGCAATTCGGTTGGTACGCTTTTAAGTACACAGTTCAATACCCAAATCCAAACAGGGACTTGCGTGAAGGCCCTTAAGGGAACTGTTGGATTGTGTCTGTTTTTTTGTCAACCAACTCGACTGTAAAAGTTATGGGAAAAATACACATGCTGGTAAATATGGTGAAAAAATTAATAATAAAATGACGAATAGTATTTCCCCATGATTCACTGACATGCAACATGTGATATGAATATGACAGTTGAACTCTTAAACCATACTGTACAATGTTTTTATGCGAGGTGTGGTGTCTATGTTTTTACTCACAATCACAGACTGTTGTTATTCATGAGTTTAGTCATATATGGAGTGATTTCATCACAGAGAGCCCAACGCAGAATGAAGCGTGTCATCAAGTGGGCTACTATCCATAGAGCAGCAGTACATGCCTTAAGAGGCAATATTTATTTCATCCCATGTTTGTGTTTATCTCAGCGGCTTGAAGCCTTCTCCACAACACTGACTTTATTTTATGACCTTGACTATCTTCGCAGATACTCCAAACATTTGCTGGCAACCCGCTCCAGGGTTGGAGAGCAGTTGCAAAACAATATGAAATGACTGTCTTAGCTCGCACGTTACATCACTGCGTCATAACAGTTGCAAGACACCAATAATGTGTGTTTTTAAGCAAACATTAAGGCAGTTTGAGACTTGTAATGATGTCACCATGGCTACGTCTTTACACACCTCTCAAATTAAAGGATTGAGGAGAAATTAGTGGGATTAATCCTCCTCCTTGTCCCGGGGTGGCTGTGTGTATGAGTGGACACACCTCCTGAGCAGCGCTGCGGTGGAGTTCGGTTGAGCATTAGGGAGTTGAAACATTAAAACTGTCAAAGCCTTCAACAATACAATGATTCACTTTACATATTGAACCAGTCATCACGTTGAAAACTGAGTACCTGCGCTTATAGTTAGGCAGCATTAAGCCTGTTAGACTCGTTACACAGTAGTTCGGTTGTCTAATGTAGTGTCACGGTGTCAATATACACATTAATCCATTCCCCAGGTGTCCTACGTCTTGCTAATGGCTTCTTAGTATGATGTGATCTGTTTGTGCTCATTCCCCCAGCTGACCAGCACATATGAGAAGGTGAGCAGCTCCAACAGGCAGCTGGAGGACGAGATGAGGGAGCTGGCTGACAAGAAGGAGAGTGTAGCTCATTGGGAGGCCCAGATCACAGAAATCATCCAATGGTGAGACACGCACAAGTAACTCCATACACACATGTATGCAGAGACTTTCTCACACACATTCCCGTGTCTTCTTGTCGTGTATTGGGTTTCTTTTATGCAGTATAAATACAGCATTTCTGACATTCCTCTAAAGATCTTAAAAGCTACTTGACCCGCCCTTCCTCTCAGATCACTTCCCTTTGCAGCTGACACCTCGCCAGCTGCTCGGCTTCCCTCTGTTGGACAGGCCGACGGTCCTCACATAGCACACATACCACACACACACACACACGCACGCAAATACATACAGACACACGCAGGATACACCGTCCAAACGCAGAAACACACATACACAAAAGCACACGTTGCATTCCAAACATGCACATACAAATGTTGAGTCTGGAATGCAGATTTGGAAGAGTTTAGTGATCAATGTTGCCCCCTGCTGGAGATGCTGTGTTACAGCAGTGGAAAAATAAGGGCACACAACTTGAGTGTGTGTATGTGTGAAACTTGTATACTTGAATTATGCTTAGCTTGACTGTATTCTCTCAACACTGAGCTACAAGCAGCCTCAACAAGTGTCCACATCTGTTTGTGTGTGTGGAGTAAGTAAGGTAATAGTGTGGAGGTGATGATAAGTGTGTTTTAGAGTCACAGCACCTTAAGAGCTTACCGTGGTGTCACATTGAGTGTTTGTTTACAGAAAGGTTCAACTATACTACTCGTAGCGCTCAAGTAAAAACTGTTGTGGTGTTCGTCATTGTTGGTGTGTGAATTCTTCTTTAACCCTCGCGTTGTCCTTATTTGAAAACTGAATTTTAAACCAGAAGTCTACTTTAAATGAAGAAACAACTTGCCATCTGGTTTTCCCGTCTTTGCAGGGAAAAAAGCATGTATTTAATGTGGATATAACGGACTGTTTTATGTATGTATAGTAATGTAAACGTGTGAAATTGTGTGTGTTCGCATCAGGGTCAGTGATGAGAAGGACGCTCGGGGCTACCTGCAGGCTCTGGCCACTAAGATGACAGAGGAGCTGGAGGGACTCAGAAACACCAGCCTGGGAGCGAGAGCCACGGTGAAATACACAAACATACAAACACTAGCCCTTTTTACACTGCCAGTTCAAGGCGGGATTATAACGCCTCTGTTACATTCAGTCATCTATGTAAAAGTCTTTCCACCTCTGAGCCGGCATCGGAGGTAGTAACAGAGGCTAAACGGCGTCTGTCTAAACTGCAGAGCCGGCAGGATGGAACAGCGCCCTGTGTGTGTATTTGAAGCACATGCTGTTTGTTTACACCTAGCGCATGTTTTGCTTCCGCGACGCCAGAGCGCTATTCAGAAACACATACTGGGGAGGCTTTATGGCAGCGTAGCGTGGTCAAATGTAGAATGACAAAGGTGACGGAGCTTCGTTATGGCGCTGAGGTGGAACCGCAGTGTAAAAAAGGCTTATGTTTCAGACTCCTGTAGGTGCTGTTTAGTCCAATAAAATGTTTTTGTATTAATGAGACACATATGTTTTAGTTTTTTTGCAAGTGTTTACATCTCAACTGAAACAATGCTAGTAATAGATCAGCATTATCTGTCTTGAGTTCTGTCTTTCACTATTTTTTATTTACTAACTTCTGTGTGTCTTTATTTCAGGACATGCCGTGGAAGATGCGGCGCTTTGCCAAGCTGGACATGTCGGCCCGTCTGGAGCTGCAGTCCGCCCTGGACGCTGAGATCAGAGCCAAGCAGGGCATCCAGGATGAACTGAACAAGGTCAAGGCCAACAGCATCTCCACAGAATGGTATGGATACAAAACAGTCACAGAGTGCTTTTTTACTTTTTTTTACTTTTAACTGAAAACAGAATAAGAGATTGTTTTCTGTGATTTCTGAAAAAAAAAGGTAATAAAATTTAAATCATAATTGTTTCCAGTAAACTGCAGGACGTGGAAAGTAAGAACCAGGAGCTGCTGGCTGAGATCGACAGGCTGAAGAAAGAGACGGAGGAGCTACGGCTACGGAGGGGTAAGACTGCAAAACAATGTCTGTCTCGGTTTTCTTGTGGACGAATCCGGCGACCAATTTGTGTGTTCCACAATCTAGTGTAGCCGCCATTACTGCGGCCGCTCAGTGTCTGCTGCTGCCTGCTGACTGTGACAGCAGCATGGTTAGTAAAGATGTTAGACAGCTGCCTCCAGTTACTGATGTAGGTATGTTAATCAGGCCATCTTAACATTTAGATTTTACATGTCAGACATCAGTTACAACAGCCTGATTACATGCTGGAGAAACAGAGAAAAACTTGACCATCCGCCGCTTAGTTCTGATGAAATGCTGTGTAATAAAACTATTAAAAAATATTTTACTAGCTAGTTAGCTTGAATATTAACAGCTGCTTTTAATCATCACAGACTAGCTACATTGGCAAATATGTTTTTTATAGATATTCATTAAGAACTTATTTTTTGCTAATGCAGCTGGTCTGTAATGATTACATGCAGCTCTTACTTGATTATGCTAACAAGCTATTAGATTGTATACGGCTGGCGATCAAAACAAGCGAACAAAAGGCCATCTACAGGTCACTCTGAGGGCAAAACTACTGTAATATTTGATAGATGATAATGATAATATAATAATTATAATATTCGTGATCCACCTCTGATGAATATCTTAGTCCTCTGCGCGTCCCATTAATCTACGTGAGGTGTCCGGTCTCATACAGAGGGACTCTTCATGATGTTAAGGCTTGTGTATCGTGCACTCAGTTTTGTTTTCCCTCCAAAACTAAAGTTTGTCACGACTGTTAGAGCAGCTGAGAACTGCACAGGCTCTTCCTGATGTCCTTACATCGTTGTCAGAAGTAGATTTTCATAGAAAGTAGCGGAAAACTGTTCACTTGTTAGGACTTAGTAGCATTGAAACGTGCAGATGTTGTAGGGAGGCGTCACTGCAGTGATGGTGGCTTGTCAACTTCTGGTAATTCCCCGGATTCGTGTGTATCTGTTGTGAGGGATATACATGTTAACATTTACACTGTATGTTCTATCTCTGTGGTGGCATCTAAACTACTGTGGGACAAAAGCTTTTAATATACTTCACAAATATAGTACAGTTAGCGCTTTAGTTAGCATCATCTGAAGAACATACTAAAGAATTTTAGAAGGTTTTTTCAGCAGCCTTTTGTGCAGCCGACCGTGTGCTGTGTACATGAAAATGTATTGTTACTGAGGTCATTTGAAACGCCCCCTTCTTCTTAGAAACAGTCCTGTGACTCACTTTGTGTAAGTCACCCTTTGATGTGTTATTATCACGTACTTAATGTGTTATTTGTGCTGTGTCTGTAGGCGTCAAGCACCAGGATTCGCAGAATTCCTTCTTGGCTTTTCTCAACGCCCCCACCTCAGCACTCGATCAGTTTGATGTAAGTATTCAAGAAAAAAAAAACGGTCTGAGCTCCATATATAGGCCTCAAATAAAAGGAAATCAATGATCAAACTTGGAAATCATAAAGCTGAAAATTCAGCGACTCATTAAGTGACATTTCTGCTTTTTCTTTGTGCTTTCATGTTTTGTTTTTTAACTCACAAAAACACATTTCCCAGACCTTTTATTTTTGTTTTTATCTTTTTGGTTGTTTCCTTGCTTCAATCTCTGGTACGTCAGGACTCTTATTCCTCATCCTCATCTTCTTTAATTGAGTTTTGGGAAGACGTAAGTGTCTCTTTGTTAGGCAGAGGTCCGTGTGTGTGTGTGTATATGTGGCAGTAGCAGTATGCTGTAGGTCTCTGAGTGGATAAAGACAGTGTAGACCTGTGTATACATATTGCGTATGTGAGTTTGTGCCTGTGCATTAGTGTGACCGAGCCGCTGTAAAAAATATCAGTCCTGTTGTTTTAACACGGTCTAGACCTTGTTTGTATACAAACAAATGAAAAACACATGGGTTGAGATGAGTTCATACTGAATTGGTTTATATGAATTCATTTACTTCAAGACCACTTGTTAAGATTGATATTTTTTGCAGTGTGCTGCTGTACAAGTCTTTGTAGGCTAGTGAGCTATCTGAATGGCTCGACCTTGGCTTTGTAGTGCTAGAACAGGGGTTGAAAAGAACAACAAAGTACTTTTGTAACTTAAAAAATATCTTGCATAGTTTTTTTTTAGCCTTGAGTTGTTACTGTGCTTCATACTGACTTTCCCAGCTCCTTCTTACCCATCACCATGCGTATTTTTTACATTTGCACCCATCCATCCTCCTCAGCCTCTCTCCTTATTTTAACCCTGGTTGACATAAAGAAGTGAAATGCAGTGATTCCCAACTAGGGGTGATTGTGAAGTTGCCAGGGGGCATGTGGAAAGCTCAGCCAATAAACTGAACTAAACTAACTCGACTAAGATAAGTAAGACAAACCTAAACTTCATAAAGAAATACATCCAAATGATTTTGTTGTGTAGATAAATTAAAAGGCAAACGGGACAAAAAACAAGAATTCTGCTAACTCAACAAAGTGCCTGAAAACTAATTACATTGCGAGAACTTGAAACGGTTAGCTAAACTAACTACAAGTAATGGATAAACATTTGAAACTATTAGCTAAACTTTATGGATGAGCAGTTGAAAAGTAAGCCACGAGTTATCGCTACACAGTTAGCATAGTTAGCTAACTATTTCAACTGTTTGTCAATGACTTTTAGCTAACAGATACTGTATAGAAGTTAAAATAATAAGCTAAAGAATGGATACATAGTTTAAACAGTTGAACAGCAAAAACAATATTGATAAAGAGTAGGGATGCACGATATTATCGGCACGTTATCGGTATCGGCCAACAGGCTGATATCCGCCGATATAATTAACCGATAAAATAATGGGCTGCTGCATACTTGATTAAATGCCCGACCTCGGCGCAATGTCCCCGGCGCGAAGAAGACCTGCGCGGCGCAGCGTGATGACGTCACGTGTGTCTACCTGCAGCATGAGAGAGTTAGAAGCCAAAATGTCCGTGGTGTGGAAGTTTTTCAAAGTGTCTGAAATAGAAAGCAAAACTGCTATTTGCAATGACTGCTCAGCTTCGGTGATGCGAGGAGGAGCCAAGGCAAAGTCTTTCAGCACTACAAACTTGATTAACCATCTCAAGACCCGTCACCCCGACCGTTGTAACAAATGTGATAAGAGTATCGCCATTATACTGTACGCTAATTCCAATACAGAAGAGAGTTGATGATCTCTGCAATTAAGTGTGCGGGAAAAAAATATCGGTAATCGGCTATATGAGTTGTAAAATATCGGCATATCGGATATCGGCAAAAAATCCAATATCGTGCATCCCTAATAAATTGTACATTTTTTACAAGGATACTTGGCTAAATGTCTGCGCATATGTTAAATAGCATTAAATACACACATAATGGGTGCAGATAAAGAGGCTCAACCCTACATCAGATAAAAAGTGTTGGGAAGCACTGGTTGAATGTAACACTGGCTAATATTACCATCTTCATGTTCCTTCCTCAGTGTGTTTAAACATGTTTTCACTGTTAGACAGCCTTTCTGATATTCACCCATCTCTGTGTCTCTGCCACTCTCTGCCTCTCCTGCCACTGAAGCGCTCGCCATCCGTTGGCCCAGCTAGCAAAGGCAGACGTGTAAGCACCATCACTGTGCTCTGTGATCTATTACTGAGCCTGTCTAAATGTGCTTTTTGTCCTCGTCACATTGATGTTTCATGTGTGAGTGCGTTTTCCTGTGTGTGTTTACTGTGGCTGTCTGGCTGCATGGCAGGGGTTCTGAAACACTCTTTATATGTGTCTGTGTTGTTAAAGGCGTTAATGTGTTGGATGTGTTCATATGTTAAAGACATGCGGGACTGTGTGTGCTGGCTCTTTGCATTGGTGTGTTTGTTTTTCCTTCTTCCATGAAGCTTTGTGAATGGCCATGCATGGTGTACGGTGTAAGCTGTGGTGTTCCGGATTAGCATGGTCATTGGGCTGTGATGTGTTCCCATTAAAATTGTGGTCAGCTGTGAAACTCCTGTTGGATATGACCACATATCTGGACCACAATGTCTGTTTAAGCGACTCTCCCCTCTCTAAGCATGAATGCATAATCCTAATTTGTTTTCTTCTTCCCTCCCTATTTCGTCTTCCTCTTTCCATCATCACCCTGTTTCTTTCTTCTTTCCTTCCTTATCCTCTTATCTTATACTTCCTGTGTCCCCTCCCACTCCTCCATCCTGCTTCTCTCTTCTCAGGTGGACTCTATGGATAACTTTACCCCCTCCAACACTCCATCCCGGGAAGACGATCCTAAGTCCCACCTCAAGTCTCGCTCACGTTCACCCTCCATGGCTAGTGATATGGAGCCTATAGAGGTCAGATACGTTCTTATGCAGACTAAGATGAGACCAAGAAGACTTTTGAATATCTGTTGGCTACCTGGTTAAATTAATCACCACTGCAGCTACATGGAAACACAGTATTAGTATTTTAATAGTCAGATGTGAGTCTCCATCGTGTTGCCTCCAAAAAGCCAGATCGGGAGCTTCTTGTCTTAACATGACATCTGTATGTCTGGCATGTCGAGGAACAAGAAGTCCCCATACCAATTCAGCTGACAATTCACCTGCTCAGAGCAGCACACAATACTGAGCCTGTCACAGTCATTTGCATGTAACTGAATTAAGGAAAAATGCGAGCAGGAAAACAAAAAGGAGGAGAACGTTGAGGCCAGCAGTAGACTCAAATCTAGTCCCTGAATCTGTAGGAAGGAACTAGATTTTAGGGACGGCAAGTGTTCTGGTTTCTGTTTGACATATACGCTTGTAGTCTGAGTAATATTGACCAATCACGTATCAGCAGGCTGTGGCGTATGCAGGAAAAACAGTCCGTGAGCAGAGCTAAAGCAGGCAGAATGTGATGCACCGTCATGCCATCCCGGCTCCCATCAGCGTGATCTGACGATGATTTAGCTTCTTATTAATCTCTATAAACAGACATCTGCATGCTAACAGCTAACAATCTGTTCTAGATCTAAAATTCAACTTGAGATGAATTCCCTTGACGCTGTGTCACGAAAGCCGTTCAGATTTCCCGACTTCCTCGAATGCATCAGATCGATCCGACCTCTGTTCAACAAACGAGCATTTTAAAGGTTTTCTTCTCCTCTTGAGGACAGACCTGACAAAGCTTGAAGTTTTACTTCTTACAAATCTGCATCACGATGTTGAAATTTGGGCAAAGGTAAGACCCGTTAATAACAAGTCAATCACAAGGAAACGGTTTCTCTTTCTGTAAATGTTGCAGCACATGGAAGTCGTTTACCGCTAACCGCTGGCTACACGCCCGGCATGTTCACCGCTGTCGCCAGAGGCTATATTGTCTTCAGACTATAGCCGATATAAGTGACCTCTGACCTTACTCACAGACTACTCTAGCCTTTTCTTCTTGAGAGGCTTTGGCCACGGTGGCTGTTAACTGGTTTTCTGTCACCGTTGCATTGGTCAAATCAATAGCCAAGATCCAGCCATGTATCTCACTGTGTCATGTTTTTGTCATGCAGTTGATAGACCATCCTCCTCGTTCAGTCCAGACCCCCACCATGCGCTCAGGAGGGTACGGCAGTATCGGACGCTCCTCACCTAAGGTTGGAAGTTTTTCCTGTAGGATCACCACCATAAACCTCATGTTAAACAATCACTGCTTATGTCTTTCTTAATATCTAATGCTGACTTATTCATGCACTCAACAGCCCAAAGCACATCAGTTTGTGGTGAAGTCATTCAGCACACCCACTAAGTGTAACCAGTGCACTTCCCTCATGGTTGGGCTCATACGTCAAGGCTGTACCTGTGAAGGTAAGGAACCTAAAGACAGCATTAAGTCTCTGTAACATCAAAACAACTGTTTATAGTTCCATTTTATAAACTGTCATATTAAAGTTACAGAATAATCTATATTAACTCAGTCTGGTCCGGTCAAAGCTCTCATTTGTGTCCATCTTTTCTTGTCCAGTGTGTAACTTCTCCTGCCACGTAACTTGTGCGGACAAGGCCCCAGCTGTGTGTCCTGTACCCCAGGATCAGACCAAGGGTCCGCTGGGTATCGACCCCCAGAGGGGGATTGGCACTGCTTATGAAGGGCACGTCAGGGTGAGTGAGACGGACAAAGGCCTCGGCTGTCTTTCGCCCCAGATGTTGACTTGGTGAACGGAAGTTTAAAACAATACAGATGTATCTGAAACCAAATAATCTCTCACTGCACCTCGTCTCTTCCTGAATCCAGACAGAGGGACAGTCGAGTTAAGATTCCCTCAGTGGGCCTTGCAACTACAATCCTACAGGTCCTTGTGTGACAACACTAAACCTTGTCTTTGTGTGTGTTCTAGGTGCCTAAACCAACAGGGGTGAAGAAGGGCTGGCAGAGGGCGATGGCTGTGGTGTGTGACTTCAAACTGTTCCTCTACGAACTGGGGGAAGGAAAAGCCACGCAACCGAGTGTGGTAGTCAGCCAAGTCATAGATATGAGGTAGGAGACACTTTACTTACTTACATCTAAATATACTGAATGTTCATAGACTATCAATACTATAATCGTTGCAGCTCTAGGTCCTGCATGTCTAATGCTTGAACTGTGTCCTCTTTTCCAGGGATGAAGAGTTTTCAGTCAGTTCTGTTCTGGCCTCTGACGTCATCCATGCCAGCCGCAAAGACATCCCATGCATATTCAGAGTAAGTTTATTATATTGTCTGCAACCAAAACGTACTCGATATAAATACTACTAAATTATATTATAATTTATATTTAACTTTTCAACACCTAAATTGACCTTTTGACCTGTCCTTCTTCCCTCTCCAGGTGACAGCATCCCAGCTCTCCCCCTCCAGCAGCCACAAGCCCTCCATCCTGATCCTGGCCGACAGCGATCAGGAGAGGAACAAATGGGTGGGCCTCCTCAACGAGCTCCACCGCATCCTCAAGAAGAACAAGCTCAAGGAGCGCTTTGTTTACGTCCCCAAGGAGGCTTACGACAGCACCCTGCCGCTAATCAAGACGACACAGTCTGCTGCTATCATAGGTGGGCCTTTAGCACTCACAGGCTAGGACAACAACAGGTATCATGAGAAGTTATTCAAATATGGCCGTGCTTATTAGGGGTTCGAGATGTACAGAGCCTCTTTTCATCATGTCTTTATAATCTGATCTCTGCTTGTTTACTATGTAAAAACTAGATCGCAGCAGAGTGTAGTTAAGTTGGAGCTCTTTTCACAGACAACCAATTAGATCAGAGAACCTCTCTGAGCCCGGCGGGGGGCTCGCTGATGAAAATAGAAGTCAGCAAATTGGAACATTTTCCGCTGCTTTAAGGATGCTCTTAACTTAACATAATTTGCTTCGCCCTCAGATCACGAGCGTGTCGCCCTAGGCAACGAGGAAGGTCTTTTTGTCATCCATGTCACCAAAGATGGTAAGATCCTCTCTTTAAGATCTGTTTTGTGTTCTTGTTGTTAGCAGTAAAAGGTTAAATGTGCATGTCTTTGTTTTCACTCCTGAAACCATCCTCTGCATCCTCAGAAATAATCCGGGTCGGTGACAACAAGAAGGTGCACCACATCGACCTGATTCTCCAGGAGCAGCTGCTGGCCGTCATCTCCGGCAGGAACCGCCACGTCCGTCTCTTCCCCACGCAGGCTTTGGACGGCCGCGAGACGGAGTCCTACAAGCTGGCTGAGACGAAGGGTTGCCAGACCATCGTCTCCGGCCCCGTCCGCAACGGCTCGCTTACCTGCCTCTGTGTGGCCATGAAGAGGCAAATCATATGCTACGAGGTCAGAAAACACACATTATCTTTCAAACTAACTTGAGTACTGTTTTGTTCTTTTTATAAGCTGCTGTGAAACACTGTTTCCAATTTGTCCTCCTGCGCTCCAGGTGAATAAGAGTAAAGCACGTCACCGTCGGCTGCGGGAGCTGCAGGCCCCAGGGCCCGTCCAGTGGATGGGTCTGCTCAGCGAGCGTCTCTATGTGGGATATCAGTCTGGCTTCACCCGCTACAGGTACTACTCAGCAGTCTACTGGTTAAATACAGTGGAGGAGTATCTCTAATGTTTTTATTTTTACTGTATGTCAACACTGTTTGCTTTTTCATAATTGACCCTCCCTGCAAAAATAACCCTTATTAATGAGTTTAAGTATTACATTTTAACCTAAATGATGATCTTGATATCATTTCTATAACCTGTGTCTCTGATTACCTCCGCAGTGTCCATGGCGACATGTCTCCTGTCAATCTGCTCCACAATGAGGACCACACCCTGGCCTTCATCCCGCAGCAGGGCCTGGACGCCCTCTGTGCCGTGGAGATATCCAGCAAGGAGCTGCTGCTGTGCTTCAGCGCCATCGGAGTGTACGTGGACTCGCAGGGCCGCAGGTCACGTCAGCAGGAGCTGATGTGGCCAGCTGTTCCCATCTCTGCTTGTAAGTGTAGGAAATCACTGTCAGTTTATTTGGTGATGAGCTGAAGAGTTTTAAATCACAATATCACGGGTCAGGTTAGAATCACTGTATTCAACAACGGGTATAAACATGTATTGTTTGCCGCACAAAGAGACTACAGTGAACCAAAAGCAGAATACAAATCATGTCCCCTTGTTTCCAGGCTACAACGCACCCTACCTGTCAGTGTACAGTGAGAATGCAGTCGATGTGTTTGATGTCAACACGATGGAGTGGATTCAGACCATCCCTCTCAAAAAGGTCAGTACTGTGGACTGTAAATGAGACATGACTGACAATTCAAAGCATCTCTGGCTCCACCTGGTGGATAAGAAATTCTCCTGAATGCCACGTTACTGCAGATGGATGGATTAATGATAGATTTCTATGCTTCCCCATCAGGTGCGACCTCTGAATGTGGACGGCTCTCTGAACCTGCTGGGACTGGAAACAGTCCGACTTATCTACTTTAGAAACAAGATGGCAGGTAAGAATTCACAAGTGTGTCCTGTGAAACGTCACTCGAAGAAAGTGTACATACATATATTTATGCATACTGCATATTAAGAAAGAACATTCGCAACACTTTGCAGTCGTTGATGCGAGCATGCCTGTGGCTCTGTTGTGATCTTTCAGAGGGTGATGAGTTGGTCGTTCCGGAGACGTCAGACAACAGCAGGAAGCAGATGGTGCGCAGCATGAACAACAAGAGACGCTTCTCCTTCAGAGTGCCTGAGGAGGAGCGGCTTCAGCAGAGGAGGTAGTTAACATGCATACACGAGGCAGCGCTCGCATTTAGGTGTCACCTTTGTTCTTGCTGACCAGTCTGTTCAGTAATACTAGATGAAGATTTTCCTCACATTAATTTTCCTGTCTTTGCAGTCCCGTTGTGAAAGTCTCGGCTTCTTCTTTCTTCTGCTTTTTCCGTCCTGAGGAAGTTTATAACCTCCCGAAATGATTTCTCCTCTGCCTGTCTGCCCTGTCTCTTTGTTAGTATTGTTATTGCCTCTACTCACCTTTTCTATGCGTGCTTGTTGTTCCAGAGAAATGCTGCGAGACCCAGAGATGAGGAACAAGCTGATCTCCAACCCCACCAACTTCAACCACGTTGCCCACATGGGACCAGGAGACGGGATCCAGATCCTTAAAGACCTGCCCATGGTACAAACACACACTTACATATATACATACACAGCATCTTTGTGTTTGTCAGCCTAGTAGCACTTAGACACCTGCTGTAGTAAACAGAGAGATCCACATGTATACCTGCTTCCACAAAATGTGCACCCTCAGCCCTCCCCTCCCTGTGGCATGCTAGCTCTGGGATTTCAGCGGATGAAGCCTTGCAGTTTCCACTTTCTCTCTATGTTGTAGACTAACATGAAAGGCTCATGAATCTCAGAACGAACATGCTCACCCTCATATTCCTCTGAAATTCACTCATCTCGCTCATCCTGACCAGCTGTGTTTCCATGGAGACCATGCATGCATGACCAGCTGTGCGACCTCATTATCCAATCACCGATGGGCCAAAAACAGTGTCGAGTTGTAATGCATGTAGCGTTGACAGCCGCACCCCTCCTCACTCCTGTCCCCTGCACTGCACTTTGTCTCGTGGTGCGTGTGTTTTTGCTCTGTGCGTGTTTTAAACCAGAACGTCCGTGTTCAGGAGAGCCGCGCGGGCTTCAGCGGGTCTGTCAGCATCCCCTCCATCACCAAGAACCGGGCCGAGCCGGGTCGCTCCATGAGCGCCAGCAGTGGACTGGGAATACGTGAGTACCACTAACTCTTCACTACGCAGGCTGAACCTTTTTCAGGTAGCTTCATATTTGGTGCTACTCCCTGACAAACCTCCTCCTCCACTCTCTCTCTCTCTCTCCAGGCTCGTCCTCCCAGAACGGCAGCGCTCTGCGCAGGGAGCTGTCAGGAGGGAGCTACGGCTCCAAACGGCAGACCATGACCTCTCCCTCTGAGAGCTCCCTGTCCTCTGGAGGAGGCATGGACTGTGGTGACGCTCCACTCTCGCAGTTTGACAGAGAGGTCAGTACAAACATTGAAACTGAGCATACAGCTTCATGTGTGGTTGACTCCATACAATCTGATGTGACACCCCTGTATGTGTAAGAGAGCACTGACGATTTGGTGCAGTGAATCAACTAATCTTAAAGGCAAACTCCAGTTTCTACTAACTGTTGGATCAAATCTGTTTGGACAGATTGTTGCGTAGCCTCTTCTGATTTAATGTCAACCCAACATCAGCTTTGTATGAAGCAGTCCACATGCACATCATGATTGTTTCCCTGCCATGCAACTGTAGAAGGTAGACATGACGTTATTAGATAAACCAATGGCATTGTTCCCCATTGAAGAACTCCTCCCTCAATCCCATCTGTCACAAACATCCCGGCCTCTGGGTGCAGGCCTCCCACCTCATCACACGTCTAGCACCCAGTGTTGTCAGCGCTTCATAGTGAACACACAGTCAGCTTAGCGGGGCCTCTGGCCTGCTCCTTTCTCCAAGTGTAGACTGTTATTGCCCTCCCATGACACCCAGCTGTAGGTTTATGTCCCTGTAAGAGTTTGTGCAAATGTTTAAAACCTCAGGCTGCGGTGATGTTTGCTTAGAATCAGTCCTGTGTTGGTTCCTGTTCATAAACATAGCTCCCGTACTCCCAACACTCTGAATTTCCTCACATAATAAGGATCAAGCTGTTACTACTGTAGCTTTTGCGGTTTTGGGCAACTCCTACCTGCATCCTTCCACCCTAAAAAGCGCCCGCCATCCTCCCTGTGGCTCCCCATTCTCATGGACGCTGTCAGCTCCATTTTGCCCCATCTTACCCCACTCCTCGCCTCCCTCCATCCTCACCCTAGCTGTGCCTCGCCCTCCCTGCCCCCACCCCAGCATGTTGTCTGTGGGCTGGGCGCTGAGTCTGAACTCTCCTCTTCAGTGGCAGGCAGTCTCACCGTCGGAGAAGACCCCCGATCTGAAAAGGGCTTTAAGGACCCTGCTTAGTAAGATGAAGGTAATGTCAACAGCTGCAACGACTGCACCCAACACACACCTGAGAACACCGTGTCACTGAACATGCACCCACAGAGTGTCCTTTCAATATTTACACAAGTTAGCATGAGGTGCATTTAGAACACCAAGTCACCTGCTGTAACTGAAACGTCCCACAGCCCCTCGCTGCACCATTCCAGCCCCTTCATGTCAGCAGCCTCTGACGGCTCGTCACATCTTTCACCAGAGCATCAGCTGCACCACCCGCCCGTCCGGCCGGTCATTGTGTTTGGTTGCTGAGTAAATTATACGACCCTGCTGCTCGGCCATTTTGCATACTTTTTCCCACCGCTGCCCACCGGCCAATCACAGAGCATGTCTGCTTCCACACAGCCCGCCCATGTTTCTAACAACTTGCCCAGAGGGGATTATGATGTGATATGACATGTTTTACTCTCTCTGTAAAGGTTTAGTAAATCAGCTGATACAGTGAAAACAAATTGACAAAGAATCAGCTGGTTTAAAGTGAATTCAGCTTCAACAGCAGCTGATTGGTTAATATGGGTGCACTTGTTAACACACAGTGATACAGATTTTGGCACACTGAGCTGGGCAGCACTCCTCACTAACTATGCAGGAGTCATATATGTAGCCACTTTTAAAGAGCACATATATGAAAACAGACGCCTGCACATCTGCATCGATTTGTGAAAGGCTTGTGTGTGCTTGTGTGTGCTTGTGTGTGCTTGTGTGTGTGTGTGATTACTGTTAGAAACAGATGGTGACAAATTAATCTGTGATACTTTGTTGCTTCAGAGTCTGTTTACCTGCAGCCAGAGATCATAGAGAGGACTGTGCTTGGTGTCTCCCGCAAAATGTATTTAATTCACTTTGGTTCCAAACAGGACGAGCAGTGTTAGAAAATTCTCTCTCCTCACTCATATTTTAGGCATATGGTGCTGTATTCTTTATGCTATGACCTTTTCCTTAAATAAGGCTTTAAATATTATAGGGAATCTACACAGGCAACATATTTGAAGTGTATTTTTGACACGTGCTGGGACAGAACCGCTGAGATGCTGCACGGGAGGCAGGCGTAACACACAAGTCATTTTCTGCTGCTCCGTTCGTTTTACGCTTCAAGTCTATTTTTCCTCGCTGCTGCGCGTCAAGCATAGAAAGCCATTTAATAATAATAATAATAATAATACATTTTATTTGTATAGCGCTTTTCATGGTACTCAAAGTCACTTTACATAATTAAAAACAACTAAAGAAACAAAATAAGAGGAACTATGAGAAAAATGAGGTTAAAAGCAGTTCTCAAAAGGTGGGTCTTGATCAGTGATTTGAAGGAAGTCAGGTCGGTACGGTCTCGGATGTGTTGGGGTAGAGAGTTCCAGAGGGAGGGGGCAGCTATGGAGAAAGCTCTGTCGCCCCAGGTCCGGTGCTTGGTTCTGTGTGTGTTGATGCTATGTAAATACATGCCCACAACCAAGGAATCCATGTTAAACAATGTGATCTCTTCATTTTGGCTTCGGTTTCAGCTTCCTATTGAGCAGGCAAGACTAATTTGAAAGAGCAATGAATATGTACATTTCTTCTACATCTACCAATCCTATTTATTCATTCTCATTTGATTCTACCTCCTCATCAATACAGAATTTATGCACAAGTAAGAAATAAGTCTACAAGACGGTTGCAAAGTTGTCTTCTTCTACTGTTTCCGGCAGACTACACTCGCCACTGCTGCCCCTATTTATGGCCAGGAATGTAGCCTACCATTGGATGACTTTGAGACTCATCTCTGCCAGCGTCGCAGCCGGTGTAAATTGCACAATAGATGCTGCCCGGATGTTCAACTGACGCTACAGTGTCGGTGTAGATTCCCAGTTACAATACATGGCCTTGCGAACAGTATTGCAAAATATTGAACTTTAACCCGTGTCATGATGCACATCGTATCACCGTATTCTTGCACAACCTTAGAGGACGATTGTTTTGTATCAAAGCAAATCAAGTACAGAAACACTGAACTGGAAAAAGATGTGTTCATCCAGCACATGAGATAATTATAAACCCCCGAACCAGAGCAACGCGTCACTGGACTGGAAAGTAAACCACACACACTCTAAACCACACATTGTGAGTTTAAATCAAACTCCCAAATGCACACTTCTCTATTTATGTAACGTATCGTCGTCTTTTTTAGGGTTTTAAATGTCCTCACATGAGGGCAATGCAAGCCGTACTGTATGTGCTATACAGTATGAAGGTTAAACCCACCCCTCATCCTCCCCCCATCATCTGGCCTGCCTGCATGTTTGTTTTCCCTCAGCTGATCGTTTCTGGTCAATTGAGCGCTTCATCTGCTGATGATGTGGAACGCAGTGGAAGACGAGGTGGGGGGGCGGGAGCAGGGGGGCTTCAACCTGTCTGTCCTTCATCATAAACAGCACATTAAGAAGAAGCAGAGAGGGAATAAGAATATGTTGAATATGTATACACAGAGGTCTTAGCTTTCCTGACTCTGAATCACAAATACTCAGATATGCCTTAAAGCACATTTTACATCATCTGATGATGTTCTTCTCCTCCTCTCTCCTCCCTCAGGACTCGGACTCCCCCCGTCACTCCACGGCCTCCAACAGCTCTACCTTCAGCAGCCCTCCCAGTCCAGCCTCCCCCCACAAGACCAAGTCCCTGTCCCTGGAGAGCACAGACCGGATGGGCTGGGACACATGAGCCTCCGCCAGCCTCTCGCCTGTATCCACCCCACCCACCCACCGACCAACTGACCGACAGCACAGGACTCCAAACCCTCCCCCCACCTTTCTCTCCTCCACCGCAGCTTCTCACATCCTCCCTGAGTCCCTCCCCCCGCCCCCCCCCTCACTGCCCAGAGAACTGCACCTCCTGATGAACATTTGTCCCACTTTACAACCTCAGTTTGTCTCATCGTACTTCCTGGACGGGACAGAAACACTAAGAAAGAGTCTGTCGTCTCTTTGGGGGAAATCCTGAGGGAGAAGTTAGTGAAAGTGTACACGTGGGGGCTGATGTTTGAGGGTGCAAGTGTGTGTGTGTGTGCGTTTGAGTGAGGATGTATGTGCTTGCAAGTGTGTGTGCATGTGTTTAAAGAAAGGGCGTCTGATATCAGAATTTAAAAGCTCCCATTTTTGCTATCAACAGAAGCGTTGAGCTTCATCGACACTATGCGGCCCCCCCCGTCAAGATTCATTCAGAGACTCAAAACACCTCACAATGCAACAAGAAAGAGGATTGTTGTTGAGAGAAAATGATTTGTACTTGTACATAGGACCCTTTGGGTTTTAGGGGACAATATTTTAATTTATTTATCATTCTTAGACAAGCAAAAGGAGGTTCGCTTCATGGCCTAAATCAGACAGGTGGAGTTCTAACCCCTCCGCACCTCCCTCGGTTGCTTTCTCTTTGGGTGCTGCAAAAATTGAAAATGGGGAAAAGAAGCTGAGAAAGAAATGTTCTTTTTCTTTTGCTCATGATTCTCCGTGCAGTGACTTTATAATATGTGTTATTTTTGACCATCGGCAAACAGCTACAGGCAGCGTTTAATAACGACATCATCACAGCTCCTACGTGCTACTCTCTTCCTCATTGGTCCAAGTGCGAGTGACGTCATCCAGCAGCCCTGGGTGCGTCATCTTCTAGTGTAGACGCTCCAGTTTGCTGTTCCAACCGAACTGACCGCCTCACAGGTTCCCATCACAATAATGTACATAGGTTCAAAGTAGAGAGTAATATATGATAAGGAAAATACTGTAGAGAACTCCACGGGAAAGAAAACAGATCCTCTTTTATTTTCCTTTGTGTTTGTTTTGAGTGATTTGGGTTGTATTCACACAAAAAGCCATTTTAAACCACTTTCCAGATTTCTTTTTTTTTACCGATTGATTTTAGATTTGTTTTATATTTCATGTATGACACGCATTGTGTGGCTTTCCTTTTAATTTTTCCCACTCTGTTTGCGTTTGAGTGAAAACAGCTCATGTATGGATCGACACTACTGCCCGTACTGTAGAGTGAACACACCACGCGTATATCTACACACACACACACACACACACACGTAGTGAGGTAGTGTTTTACTGCAGCAGATGCCTTTCTTGTCCTGCTCCTCCTCTGACTGCCGGGGGCGGAGCGGCTCTGATCATTTAATCAACATTTAACCTGTGTGTTGCTGACTTGGCTGTGGTACCTGGATGGAAAGAGGAGTCCTTCCACTGAGCTCGATTTAACCAAAAAAATGGAGAAAAAGAGAAAGACTTAGGGACTTTATTTGTTTCTTTCTCGCAGCCTTTGCGTAATCTGAAGGTTTGATTACAAAGCGATATTTGTAAAAGCTCTTTATTAAAAACACTAATGAGAATGTAAAAACACTTAAAAGCTGAAAGAAAGTCAGCACTTGGGTTTCTGTTTGTCCGGATGAATCGCATATGAAATAACCTCAGTGTGACCTGTTGTCGTCTTCAAACTGAACAGAGCCGGATGTCTAAACCCCCCCCCTCCAGGCGGTTTTTGTTTAAGCAGCGTGGACATTTTAACGGTGTGGCAGCTCCTGCGTGCAGAGCAGGACATTCAAAAACCAGTTACCTCTGTTCATCTCGCTCAGTTTACACGTTTCAAAAAGCATTTAACTTTAGGAGTCACGGGCAGGGCAGAACGGGGTGAAACTGTAAGGGAACAATGTGCACGTGAGACGGAAACTGTCCGACACTGTGGTATTATCAGTTAGAGGTGCACACGTCCTGCAGTCTTCTGCTGGTTTTAAGGCGTCTCCTTCTCTGAATGAATGCTTCAGGTGCAGAACAGTTTCCTCGGTCAGACTCGTTTATCCTGCTTGTTTGTCTGAAAGGGAAACAAAAACAAGTACGTAGGTGGTCATTCCCGCTGAATCCCCCTGTTGAAACACAGCTACGTTTCTCTAAACGACCCATTCCAAGTATTTTTTTAGAATTCCATTTTATATGAAGTGAGTGGGAGAGGGTTGGAGCGCTGCAGTGTGACTCGCTGGTTTTATTCCAAACAAACACCTCTTAGAAACTTTTTAAGCTAGTGAGTCCTCTTAGTTCCTGCTGGAGTTTATCTGTAGAATGTATTAGGTGGGGAGGGGGGAGGGGCTGTCTTAGTCAGGTGTTTTATTATTGGCCAATATTGTACAGAAAAACTGATCCCAGATATCCCAGTTTAAAGGAGAGGGGAAAAGAAACTCAGGAAATGTCAGAACCAATGAATTATTTTCCTTTAGATGGAAATGAGTGTGCTTAAGGCCTGTTTGATGGATGGATGGACGGAGTGAGTGAGGGACAGATAGATCAGGCTGTAGTGTACAGTAGATGTGAGCCGGGTGGAGACAGCAGAAGTAAAGGTGGTGAGGGTAGATGATGTAAAAAGATGAAATGCTTTCAGGGGTGAAGGGTGACCAGTGCTTTGATGGCTGAGGTGCCACAGTGGTAACATTTAAGAGGAAGAAAATCTCAAATATAAACATTCAAACGCCTTTGCATTTCAGTGAGGTCTTATCTACAGTACCTTCTATATTATTTTGCTCTTTCATATCATATTACACTTTGTTTTTTGTTTTTTTCTAGGATTGCTTTGTAATAATTTGTACAGTTTTGCATGTTATAGATGTAATCATTTTTGTTTTTCGGTTTGTTGTTTTACTTGCTCCTTTTTGAACGGTTTGGGCGTTTTACTGAGGATAACCCACTACAGGTGATGTAGATTCTTTTTTGCACAAAAAAAATATTTAAGGTGTAAGGTCAAAACAAAAAATAATGTATGGAACTGGCTGCCACACTTATGTGGAGAACTCATTATATTAACCTGACTCCGATGTATTTCAATAAAGCGGAGGGCTGTTACAAATACAAACCCAGTGTGTGACTGTGTGGTCATTACTGCTGTCCATTCTGTAAAGGTATGATAAGTAGGACTTTCCTAGTTAAATAAAATATAGACTTTCAAATATGTAATATACTATAATCATCACTTATGGGCCTCTATACATTCGTGTTGGTGAGTGTGTGTGCAGACCCTTGTGAGACCCTTCCCTCTGCATCTATTCTGTTGTTTTGCTTTGTACGGGATGTTTTCAGGAGGGGCGCTGTTGTGGTTCCCTGAGCCAATCACAGCGTACAGGTGAGTGTGGGAGTGATTCAAATAAGCAACTGGGCCCCATTCAGACCGGCGAACATGGCGAAAGAGCGATGCAGAGTTGGCCTTCTTTCTGTTGGACAGGTAGGTGCCTCAAACCGGGTAGGACAAGCTAACCGGCGGTTAGCATGCTAGCGCAACGGTAACCGCCCGGCGGTTAGCATGCTAGCGCAAACGTAACCGTCATGCTGTCGGTGTTAGCTCGGCGGGGTGGGCGTGTTCTCGCACGAGAGCTTCTGGCGACGAAGAGCCCAGGAGGAGGGGCCCAGTTTGAATGTGTTGTTGACAAAATGCAAGGAAAAAATCCTACTTATTGTACCTTCAAGATCTTGGTGGGATAGATCGGAGCTAGGTATGGTAGTCTTTTACAAAGCATGGATTTTCTGTATTTTTTTTTTGGCCTATATTGTCAAATAGATGCACAATATTACCGGGGATGTGATCTAAAAGGATTAAAATGACATTTTTCATTTCACTTTGACTTAAAAAAAAAAAACTTTATTACAAATGAAGAACAAAAGTTCACTTTTTTACATCTATACACAAGTTTTGCCACTAGAGGAAATGTTCTAACATTTTACAGAAGCTATACAAGTAAGGACACATTTTTAAACAGGACTACTCCGAATATGACTTGGGGCCGCTATCGTCTATTCAAACAGTAAAGGTGTGTTCAGACAGAAAGGGAAGCAAATTGTCACCTTACATGCAGATTTGACCCCTGGAATGTTTAATTTGCCCCAAAAAGCCAACCAACCACACTAGCTGTATGCTAGCTTACACTGGACATCTGTCTGTGTCTTTGTGTGTGTTTATATCAGCCTCTGACTGAACTCAGAACTCCGGTAATGATGATCTGTTTTTCCTGATGATGCTGCTGTTGTTCACTCGGCGTTCTGTCTGAACACACAGTCATAAGGCAGGAGTTTGGATTAAGCTTTTTTTCCAGTATTTCAGCCCTTGCATTCTGGCAAACCACAACCCCGACATGTTCCTCTTTTAAGTACATACATGAGAAGAGTGAAGCACTCCACTACCTCAATATAAAAAAACAGTTTTTAAAAAGACAAGGCTTCTGTAAAGTTCAGGAGTCAGATACGGCATTTGTAGAGTGTTTGCAACAGATGGTTAGATCCCCAAACTTTCTTCCCTTACATGTGCAGTTTAAATTTGGAGTAGAAAAAATGTAGTTACTGTATAAATAGAGGTTTTAGGCAGGTTTAGTGATCAGAATTTTAGACATTTTAAAAGTAAAGGAGGTTTCAGGAGCTGAAGAGGTGCAAAATAGTTGAAATGCAGCCGATAAAAAAATACCCTGCTTCCACTGTCCCGAGTGCTGAGAAGCACAGACTAGAAGAGAAGGCTTGTAAAGTCCAACGTCCGTAATAAACATCCTGACTCCTTTATACAAACAGGTACAGTACAAGTAAACAACAGTCCAGTGCAGTGTGTCAGTGTGGGTCACATTTTGTCCTTTACTGGCTCACTAACGTCCGTCCTACAGTCAAGCTCATTCATCATTTCAGTATTTTCTACTCACAGGTCGATATCAGTACAGCAAGATTCATCAGAGTTTCTGGACAAAATCATTTTGAGCTTCAGTTTTTGGATCAGGTTGAATAAAGCTGAGAGGACATCTTAAGGCATCGATCCAAACTCGGTCCTCTTTATTCGGCTGGATGTAGCCCCACTCCAGCTGTCTTTACTAAAAGGACGCATCATTTTGCTCCCAAATTCAGGAGTGGATAAACCACGCACAGTGTTTGCTACTCTGCATTCTGTCCGTCTCACTCTGTATTCTCACACATTCTTTCACCTCAGCCACATCTTCAGTAGTATCCTGAAAAAGGGGATCACAGTGTCGATAACAGTTTGTGTCCTGTTCAGGCCGTAGCGCCGTCCTCCTCCAGCACCCTGTGAATCCCGTTCCCGGGGCCACCCAGAACAGCTTGGGTGGTGCTGCTGAGGTCCCTGATGCTGCTGTGCCGCGATTGGCTCTCCAGTCGCTGGGTGGAGCCGTGCCGTGAAAGGCTGTCCAGGCGATTGGTGCTGCAGTGTCTGGACTGTGATTGGTCGTTGAGGCGAGGCATGCTGCCGTAGGGCAGCCGGTCATCTAAGGCCCGGAAGCTGGAGGCTGTGTACCTGGAGAAGACAAACAAAGTGGCGTCAGGAGCTGGACTTCCTTTAGATCACTACAGAGAAGAGGGATTGTCTGATAGACCCACCTGCCGTCTCGGGAGCGGTGCAGGCTGCCATGGTAGCTGCTCATCTTGGAGCGTGCACTGCGGACCGAACCAGCCCGGCTGGTGCTGGCGCTGGGCGGTTCATCCAGCATGGCCAGGTGCGTGGACGAGGCATGGGTGGAGGTCCCCTGCGTGGACGTGCCCCGTGACTTCCTTACAATGGGGGTGTTGGGGTCCCTGAGCAGCAGCTGGGCGAAGTCGGGCTCCTGCAGCACCTGTCGGCTCTCGTTGACCATCCTGCTGCAGCGGGGGAGGGAGGAGCACGGAGCGGAGGAGCAGGAGGAGTGAGGTGGAGGCAGGGAGGGCAGGGAGAGACGCAAGAGGGTGGGGAGGGACAGAGGGAAGGTGGCGGGGTGGTGGGTGTGGTAGAAGAGGATGGAAGAGTGTGTGGAGCAGGCGGTGGGAGAGGGGGTTAATGCTCTGAGTTTGGATGGGAGGGGAGTGAGTGCAGAGAAAAACATCTTGCAAAATCTTTAACTTCTGTCAAATGTTCAATGAGATGCTGAATGTAGAGAAACAGAGTGGAAGCTGCTCCTCTGACAGCAGCATCAGTGCAGGTGCAGCCTGTCGCCCTATTGGTCGGTGTTTTCAGTGACTATTTCAATCTCACATGAGCGTTTGGATTTATCACAATGTAACACAACATTCCTTCACTGTGAAAAACATTGTGTGAATGGAAATATATTTTTATAATTATGTGACTGAATTAAAAATTGTAAAGATATTATACTTTTATTCTTTAAAGCTCCTGTGTTGATTTTGGCGCCCCCTGTGGACAAAGACGTACCTCTTATCCTTTTGCTGATTTTGTCCTGTACATGCTTAAGTGGTGTTTTTAACAAATAATCTCACCCTGCTTTCTTTAACAGTCATATGTATCACTCACTTTAAATCTCTGCGCTGGAAAATGTAAACAAAGGCAGCGTGCAGGTAATCGCTTCGTCTGACACCTACCCCCCCACCAGCAGTGTCAGACATTAAAAATAACTATATAGAAATAATCAATCTTGTCGCTGATGGTCTGGTTTGCTTTTGTAGCTCATACAGAGTCATTAGAATTAATTTCAGTCTGTTTCATAACCACATAAAAACTCTAATCTCTAACTCTAACAGCACAGAAAATAATCTTTGATTTTTTTCACTTTTAAAAGTCCAAAAGCAACAAACTTTGGGAGTGTCGAGTTGCTGTACAACTGTCTTCGACACCTACTCCAGGTCTCTTGCTGCTGAGCAGTTCAAGAGCTGGATCATTGGGCTACGCTAACACTAGCTCGCAGTGCAGATACAAAACTGGGTAGGCCACAAGGGGCCACCCCTATGTGATATTTTGTTACTATTTGTGGCTGTGAGCCAGCTGACCTTCATTAAAGTCGAACACTGCAAAATCCTAATGAAGGTCCAAACCTTAACTGAGTGAAGTCGACTTTATTCATAGATTAGTAGCGTCAAATCATAGATTCAAGGACACATTGAACATGTCAAACCTTTAACTTACAGTTACATTGTGTTTACTTGTTGTGTTTTTCTGTTGCACACGTTCCTTTTTCTCGCTATAAGCTGTTTAAATTATTCCCAACCGTGTCTGAGCAGAGTCTGCATGAGGTTTTACTCCAGAATGACAAAATCTCTTGGTTATTTTGTTTTTCATCCTCACTACAGAGACATTAAACTGCATTCATAAGTGGCAAACTTACGTAAGAAGCCTTTTTAAGATAGTTTGCTACTGAAATATTTAGCATCAGATGAGCCAGCAGAGTGAGCAGCTCACAAACGGTGTGACAGAAAACAGCGTCAGTGTGTGAAGTACGTACTCTTTGCGCCTCTTGCCGTGGAAGAAGCTGGCCCACTCGAAGCACGTCTTCTTGCTGCCCACCCAGAACACGGAGGGGATCCCCACGATCAGCATCATGAGGTACTTAATCAGGAACAACACCAGGTCAGGACGGCTGGTTTGCTCCACCTGCAGGACACACACACACGGACAAGGTGTGGTTAATGTTTGGGATGAGATGACGCTGCAGGGGGAGAGAAATACACACTCACTGAGAGGGTGTGTTTGCAGCTATACACCCACAGCCTGTTGTTCCCGAGGAGGGAGGAAGTACAAGTGAGGCGTGGAGCTTGTTCAGGGGAGGTCGGTGGAAATTGCTGCATTTTTGCACATTTGAAAGTTGTTTCAAATCACTGAATATAAATGTAATTTAAAGTTATTAAATTACAAAAAGAGTAAAAAATAGGTTCCAAATCTTTCAGCAGATGTTTAGAAGACACCAGAGCAGAGCGTTCCTGTGCACAGTCACCGCACCGTAGCATACTGCTACTACAGCTGGCACACGGCGAGCCACAGAAACACTATCTCCTGCTCTATCCCCATCTCTCATATGTACACACACACATGTGCACTCATGCAGCCACACACAGATGCAGTCATGATGGCCTCGTTATGAGTGGGCCGGGCGGAGAGCCCCGAGGCTCAGCCGTCGCGGATACGCTCGTTACAGCAGAGAGATAAGAGACTGATGACTGCAGCCAACATCCTCATTACTGACTGTGCGTCAGAAGTTCTGCTGCTTCCACGCGGAAGCTCAAAGCTCCCATGACAAACTCAGCTGCATGTAGTTTTTTAAAGCCTGAAACTAGTTGCAATCTTACTGTTTGTGTGTGTGTGTGTGTGTGCTTTGGAGAGGAAGGGTCGAGCATCACTCAGGAGCTGTTCAGCAGAGTGGAGGTCTGAGCCTCGGGGAAGGCTTCTAAGATAAATATAGTAAGGCACTTTAAGTCAATACTGTGCATCACCACATAGCTTAGGCTCTGTGTGTGCGAGTGCATACTATGAGTGTGTTCTTTCATGATCACAGCGGGGAAGGGGGCGGGATGGAGAGCTGAATCTTTGTGTGATTTTTACTCTGTTGTTCTGTGTGTGATGGCAGCAGAGCACTCAGCTGTGCAGCACATGCAGCGGATCTGCTGTAACTACGATGCTGTGCAGCTTGACCCCACTGACCCGTCCTCTGCAGCAGAAACACACACACACACACACACTCACAGGATTATTGCACTGCTCTCTTACACAATGCAGTGTTTACGCGACAGATTAAGAGCAGTGCTGCGATCTTACTCAATGCTCTGGCTTCTCGTGCTTCGCTACACACAGCTGCATCATCACAACACAGGCTCAGTCTCAATGATCTGCACAGCTGCACACATGCAACACTCACAATCAAACTTCCCTTTGAACATGCAGGTTAAAAGCGGATGTACAAAGTCGCTCTCACATGTGAGGTGATACCTGGCTGAGAGGAACAGGGAACAACAGAGAGGGAGAGGTGTTTGAATTATTAACAGCTCTATCAGACTCAAACGCAGAGTGTGTACCGACGCTGGAGGCGGCTGCAGAGCCACTGAAGGCAAGCTGCGTGGGAGGTTCGGCAAGATTGTCTAATAGATAACGACTGTGAGAGAGAGAGAGAGAGTGTTCACATTGTGTTTACATGCACACAGTAACTCACCTCCTGCTCTCTCATGTCTCTGTAAACACATGTAGCAGTTCCGGCCTCCTCCCAGCTGTGACCTCCTGCTCTGCTTTTAGCTTCCTTGCAAAATCCCTGTTTCACATTAAATGTTTGGTAACGTCTGCGCAAACTGTGAACGTCAGCCTCCAATAGACTAACATGAGTGAATATGATCAAACATTATATTTAAAGTGATAATCTCAAAGAGTTCAATCGCGTTTTATTTGGTGCCACCTTACGGCAATAAACGGTAATTGCGGGAGCACACTTCCCAGATATCCAGACGTCTACAGTTGGCTCCCTTTGTTACAGTTGTAACTCTTGATTTTCCGGTCCCTTTCCTTTTCAGACTGTTTGCCTTCATCTGAGCGTCGAGTTTGTTTCTTTTTCTTTGGATTTTCACTCATTTTTGAAGTTGTATCTGTAGTCGTCGATCTTTTGTTTGTTTGTTCAGCCATAGTAGATTACTGTTTACTCGCAACACTTGCAGAGAGCGGAAAAGCAGCCGCCTAGCTCCGCCTACCCTCTCTGGCAGACCAACCACTGCTGGGTGATGGAAAACGCGTCACTAACTGGGCGCCGCTTGCGATTTTTTCCACGGAAGTCACCACAGACACGCAGTGTGTAATAATACTATATACTGCAAATGCTAATACTTTCATCAGTGGGCCACCGGCTCAATCCCCATTGTGTTACCTCATTCGGTGACAGATAGTGACTTACTACAACTTAACTGCAATAGTTACATACACATCAGCATCCTGTTTACATGTGTAATAAATGTGATCACCATATAATGCTAGAGATAGAATCACAGGTGCTACTTGTCAGTGTAGCAAATAAACATCACGTTTCCTATGGAGCATGTTTCCTTCTTTAAGCAGCACTTCATTTCTCCTACATCCTCAGTGTCTCTTTGTGTTTAAGATAAAGGTGATCTGATGACAGCACGAGATGACAGCACATATGCATGCAGCCAATCGTTGCTATTATTAGCCTCTAACAAAGAAGACAAAAATATGTTTTTAATTTGCAAGTCAAAACATTTTCAGCATAAGAATATGTCCATGAAGAGGTACCAAATCAAACCAGTCATTTCTATACCAGACCAGCATAGGCTGCAAATATTGCAGTGTTTTTCATACACCATGCACAGCTCTTTCAGCATTTAACAGTCAGGTGTATTACCTGGTAGGGGCAGGGGATGTGGTACTCTCTACACTTCTCCTGAACCCAGGTGGTCTCCCAGATGGCTCGGTAGCTGCTCTCGTACAGGTAGCAGCCCAGCACGGTCAGCAGAGGGACCAGGTAGAGAACGGAGAACACGGCGATACGGATCATGAACTTCACTAGTTTCTCCTGGTTCTCCTTCTCCAAGGGAATCTCCATGCGGACTCGGTTTAGGGCTGCTATGCCCGCCAGCAGCAGCGCCACACCGACCTAGAAACGAGAGAGGGGTTGGGTTACAGGTTACAGTTGTCTTGGGGTAAAAACCTCTCTGATGTAATGGTTTTAACAGCATCTCATGTTCTGTAATACTCTTTCTCACCACTACGTCTAATCCCAGCGGAGCCAGCAGAAACCAGCGCAGGGCCGTCACGTTGTACATCCCCACAAAGCAAACGCCGCTGACGCTGTCGCCCTCGATCTTGTTCATGGCGAGCAGGGTAACAGTGAGGACGCCAGGGATGCCCCAGGCACAGGCGTGGAACATGAGGGCCTTCTTCTCTATCGCCTCGCTGCCCCACTTGGGAACGGCCGCCAGGAACCAGGTGATGGTCAGAATGACCCACCAGACGCTGCCGGCCAGCGTGAAGAAGTACAGCACCATGAAGAGAAGGGTGCAGGCCTGGAACAGAGAGAGAACGCACAGGTAAAGGGTTGATACCAATATATAGGCAGAGTAAAAAATCCTTTCAGTGAAGGAAAGACTTTCTGACCTTATTATGAGAACCTTGGGTCACAGTTGAAGCTCTAAACCTCCCGGGACTCGCGGCGTTACAGGACACTCTGTCCTCCAACAGGAAGCCCAGGAAGAACACCAGGGACACCATCATGTAGCACACAGCGTAGAATATGATGGGACGCTCTGGGTAGCGGAAACGCGACACGTCGATGAGGAAAGTGAGGAAGGTGAAGAGAGTGGCGGACAGACAGACGATCGACACGACCCCGATGAAGTAGCGGGCGAACGCCAGCTCCTCCCTTGTGAAGTACATGTTGGGACAGGGTGGAGAGCAGTCGCGGACCCCCATGAAGGAGTAACCGAGCTCGGGGTCAATTTTAAGTTCTCTCGGACACCAGAAGCCGTAGTCCCGCTGGACGGAGACGGGGGACTCGGTCGTGTCTGAGCTGGACAGCAGGTCTACAGGACGGGGGTAGGGATCATCGCAGTCTGGGAACCTGGGAGCAGAAGAGAGAGGAGACGAGCTCACGGTTATTTCAGCTGTCAAGCCTTTAACGACGGCTCACACACACTGCCAACATTTAATCACCGCCAACCAGCTTGAAAAGCATTCCATATAATCATTAAGATGGATGATTTCTACCTTCCAGGCAGCTGCTGATCACACGTTATATCAGAGCAGTATTAAAAGAGCAAATCTAACCTGCAGAGACTTGAAAATCAGACTGAGAGCTTTTGCTGCTCTTCTTTTCAAAGTTAGCAGCTGATTACATCTTTTGCAACTCTTCTAGGACTATGTTGTCTTCATCAAGTAGACAAATAGTAGGAAACTGACAGGAAACGAGGGGAAAGTGATGATTTGCAAACGTTGCCAAGCAGACTTTAAAGCAGCAGCGTTGATTTACTCAATAAGAATCTTAGACCGCTCAGCCACAAGGAACAGAATACATCTATGTCTATGTAATGAAAGAATTAACTTGTAATTGTAATAAGTAAAATATAGAAATGATGCTCACTTTGAATCTCTAATAAAAACATAGTTTAATAAAAATATATGAAGCTTTACTGTGAGAAACCTGAGACTGTTTCCAAGCAACTATTCGATACAGTCACTTTTGTACTTGATACTAATTATTTCTATTTGTTTATACAATAAACACATTTAGTTGTCATGTACAGTCCTGTTAATGTGTCTTTAATGGGTTAAAGGAGCAGTTCTTCCTTGGAAAAAGGGTCAAAGCTGGTGTTCTCTGTAATTGATAGAAGCAATTATATTCTAAATTGGCGCCATAGCTGTGGAGAAAGTTGTACAAACAGCTTGTGGTTTCGCCCGTTCTACATTCCTACAACACCCAGCGTGCATTGCGCCCCTCCCTCTGAAAGGAGCGGCCCAGCGAGAGACGCTGGCAATACTATAAATTTCCAGTCAAGGACATTGATCGCTGCAGGCGATGGCTCAGAGCGGTACAGAATCTGATATACGACGAGAATATACCGGTGGATCGTCTAAAAAAATCTTCAGGTCTGCAGTCTACATTTCAAACCTGCCGATTTTGAACGAGACATGACATCGGAGGCGGGCGTCCTAGATTGAGGAAGTGTAGTTTAGCGAGCTCCCTGGCCTCCGCAAGATGAAGTGTATTACGTAGTCTGGCATAAGCTCCCCATGATAGCATGAGAGGACTGAGAAACTGGCCCTTTAAGTTATCTGTTTGGGTCTACATGTTATCTGTCAGCCAGGTGCCTCAGGGCAGGTTAACAGTAAAGATTCAACTCTAAGAACTCTGCTCTCTATTTGTTTTCATACAGCTGGTCTGATGCTACTCCGTCACTGCCTCCACAAAAGAGGAGCCTCAATGACTGATGCAGCAGAAGGTGCAATGAATCCAGGGGAAAGAATTACTGCTGTTGTCCCAACCTGTTGCAGTCCATCTCCTGCGGCCAGCTGACACCAAACATGTCCATTAGCTTGTAGCAGTCGCTCTTGGCCTGCAGGCAGAGGCGGCGACAGGGTAGAGTCATCCGCCCGTACTCGGTACACACCGGAGCGTAGAGCGCGCACAGGAACATCCTGAGCTCCGGGGAGCACTGCAGGTTCACCATGGGATGGAACGGCTGCAGGTGGAGACAGAGAGAGATCAATTTAAGTAAAACAAAATGTAATGAAAGTTGTTTATTTGAAGCAGTTGAAGAGGATGACACCACGGGTACTTGAAGTTCACAAAGAGGGCCAAAGAGGCACAAAGAGACGAGTGGAGGCGCTCTCTGTTTCTGGAGATGAGTCCATGAAAACAACTCTGGCCTCTTTCCTAATAATCCCCTCCACCCCCATGATTCTCAACTCCCCCCTTCCTCCATCTCCTCTCTCTTCCTTCCCTCCAACCTCCAGATAGGAGGAGTACAACAAACGGAGCAACCCCCACCACACAAACACACACACACACACAGACACACACACACAGGGCTGCTGCTGACAGGGCCTTTGTGTTACAGGCAGGACCACGCTGTGACTGACTGACACACTGAAGCAACATGCACACACACATCAGCCAAAGTACGGACTGGAGTATATTATTTACATGCTAACACACCCACACACTGCACAATAACGGCCTCACTCTTATAAACTGAGCCAAGAGGCGTTGTGAGTGCAGGAAGCATCTGTGGGGCATGTTGTTAATATGCTAATTCTTAGCGGAGAAGGTGTGTGTGTGTGTGTGTGTGTGTGTGTGTGTGTGTGTGTGTGTCCAGGAGCCCATAGTTACATGTTTCTGCAGCATGAATTTGCATACACCTCTCTGATGGTGTGTACTACAGAAAGGCCTCCAGCCACACCCAACTCAGTGAGACGCATGCCCCCCCCGCCCTCCCCCAAAATTTAAAGACAGAGGTCTGTATGACAGACAGGGACAGGGAGGGGGAGGGGTGAGGAGAGGAGAGGAGAGGACAGGCAGGGGGCAATTTGTCTGTGTTTAGAGGGGAGGGCATTAAAGAGGACGTGTCGCTGTGGTGAAACACTTTGTTCTGCTTCTTTAGTGTTAATTCAACTGAGAGAATGTCAGGCACACTGTCGACTGTAATACCCGTTTTCCCACCTAAATTTAACGTGTTGACACAGGTTTTTCAGACCCGGTAAGACCTGCTTTTAAATGCTGATTGTCTCTTTTCCCATTGCCAGTGAAGTATCCTCCTGTCGGTCTCTTTTCTGCTGCGTCACGGTCTGACGTCACAAACGCGCCGGAGACAGTGTTAGTAAAAAGTGAAGATGTTACGGTGGTTAGGTCTTTATTGTATCTATTACTCATTCAGTCTGTTTATCAAACTCGGCGCCATCAGATTTGGAACGATGTTGGAGCGCTGCTCGGATGGAGACGGGCGGAATTTGTAGCTGAGATGACGAGGAGTCGCAGAAGTTACCGACGGAGCATAGCAGCGCGCTGGAGAGGGGGCGGAGATTAGCAAGTCAACACGGGTTTTGTGTTCCCATCAATGCCGATCGGAGGCGAGGTGATAATTACCCGGGTCTACTGCAGAGTCATTTCACCCGGGTTTGAAAGCAGATTGTAACCTTTCCCATTAAGCAAAAAAGCCGGGTGTTAGCGGGTTTTTTGACCAGTGGGAAAGCGGTTAAAGAAAGATATTGTTAAATTAATGAGGCCGTTTTGCTACATTCAAAAGCTGCTTCCCTGACGTCACAGGACGTGCAGCTTGAGTCGACTATAACAGAGTAGGTAAGTACCGCTCATGCTTCACAGAGCAGTGAGTCTGTCTTTAGTTCAGAGTCCGATTTAAGCAGAAAAAGGAGAACGGATCGAAGACACACACCAAGAAACCTGAACATTGAAGATTTGTGACGCTGTCTCTGGAACATTTTCTGGCTCAGCATGTGAAGCAGGATTTTCGTGGAACCTTAACTGATTTCAGATTTGAACCCACCACACGTCTCCAGCATCAGCACCTATCCTTCTCCTGCCAGCATGTTTGCCTGCCACCCACATGTGATGTCTTTATGTAAAAAGGATTATAATGGGTGTTAGGCTTGGCCCTTTAAGCACAAAGCAGCCACATCCTTCAGCTGTTGTCATCGCCTTGCTCACATCACACAGAGACACAGAGGCCGGCGTCGAGGTGCTCAGGCTGATCAGGGATGATTATCGTATGCAGAATCCATGACATAAGTCTTAACCAAGATCAATTGAGGTGACTTACACGCCTGTCATAACTGAGATCAATCAACCAGTCGATCGTGTAATCTCTGTAGTCGTCACGTTTCATTGAGCAGTGCTGTATGATAACACAAGCAGTGATAGCGTGGTCTGAGCCAGAGTTATCTATGAAGCATAAACCCGACTGCTCAGAAGGTGACCGAGCTTGAAATGGATCTATTACTGCACATTTACACCAATCACTGGACTGTTCAGTGTCTTAATGTCCAACAGTGTCCAGACCTTGGAGTCCTGAAGTCCTCACGACAATCACTGTAAGATTTCCCCCCAAATAATTAGCTTATTATTTTACCCATTAGCTTCTCCAGCAATAATTATTTTCATTTTTGATTAATAAGACTTGTTTATGATGATTTGTTTGTTCCATAAAATTTAAATATGCAGTTTCAGAGCATAGAAGAACTCAACCAAAGCTAGGACAGTAAAGTTTGGGCATTTTTGCTTGAAAAAATTACATTTCAACCTATACGTTCACCAGAGAATGATCCAAATAATTATCCGTTAATCATTTACCAAGTGAAAAATTCAAATGTTTAATTAAGTCATGAAATCTTTACCAGCTTAAAGTAATAAACTCAAAGATTTTCATTTCATTTACCGTCTGTTAGGTCACTATCTATCGCCGAATGAGGTAACGCAATGCAGATGATGAAAGCCTTTACATTTGCAGAATTACAGACTGGATGTCTGGTGACACGTTTTCCATCACCCAGCAGTGGTTGGTCTGCCAGAGAGGGTAGGCGGAGCTAAGCGGCTGCTTTTCCGCTCTCTGCAAGTGTTGCGAGTAAACAGTAATCTAAAAATAAGTGAAAATCCAAAGAAGAAGAAACAAACTCGACGCTCAGATGAAGCAAACAGTCTAAAAAGGAAAGCGACCGTCAGTGAGTAAAATCAAGAGTTACAACCGGAGCCAAACGTGGACGACACACATGCAACACTGTCTGGATATCTGGGAAGTGTGCTCCTGCAATTACCGTTTATCGCCATAGGTGGCGCCAAAAAGAATCAAAACTGAAATCTTCGAGGTTACCACTTGAACTCTTGAATAAGTTTAATTAAAATTTAAAATCTCCCTCTGAGCATAAAGTCTGAGCAGTGAGGCAAACAAACCAACACAAGCCAAACTTCATAAATAGAAACACTGTGGACTTGACACAGCTGTGATATCTCACAGGATCCTGTGAGTTCACAGCTTTCATAAAAGCTTGATTGATTTAATGGTAAAGACACAATTCACAATACTGACGCGTCTTCTAATGAAATACGAAATATTCAGCTACTTTAAGGCACAACAAGGTCAGAAAAAAAGAGAGAGAAAGGAGTGTGTTGTAAGAAAGTCTCCTGACTCTTGAAAGAATTTGACTCCACCCTGACAGTCCTGGGCACGAGGCGTTACTGTCCTGTCCTCTGTGCAGTCCTGTGACTTCTATTACTTCATCTGTGATGCTCTGTCACTGTCGCTTAACCACTCACACATGATCTAATGCAGCTTAAGTGAGCTTGCATCTTCCCTCTCCGTGCTGTTTCCCGCAGGCCTCTGATATGCTCCACAGAACACACACTGCACTGCTAACTGAATACATTTATGGGTTACAAGCAGTGATGATCTACTCTGCGAGAAACTCAGCCTCTCTTCATGTTCATCCCTCTTCCTATTCATCATGCCATCTTTCTATTTTTATGCTCCTCCATCATCCACCCCTCCTCCATCTCTTCAGTATCTCCACTCAGCCATTTTATTCCAGTCAAACCATCATGTGAGCCAGAGTGGGCAGGACTGAGCTGGTGGCGGATGGGACATATGGCTGCTCACAGTTTTATCTACACAGTCAGCAGCCCCAACAGCCCCACAACCTTAACATCTTGAGGCCCAGCAGAGCCTCGGCTCTCTCCATGGGGATTTCATGTTAATGGTTACACTGGAAACAGCTGGTGAACCGCTGGTCCCATGAATGGCCAGAGGTTTGTCATGGCGCTTTGCGCCCCAGAGCCAGCCTTGTAAGGAGAATTGAGCGTGTAATACACAACCCTGTCGAATGGTGCAGGCCCGCATGAGGGGGGTGGTATGCTAATGTAATTCCAGCCTCTATCCCGCTGCTACAGTCATTACGTATTCATGGGTGTTAGTTAGGGGAGTTTTGATCTCCGAAAATGTGGAATAATATGCCAAGCAGCTCACACACAGTCAGATATGTCAGTCAGAGAAGCAGTGCATTCTGGGGCTTCATGACGGTCAACAAAACATCCACAGAGGAGGGTGAATGTACGTACTGTGGTGAGTCTCTGTGGTCGGCACCTATCAGTGTTGACTTATATAGAACAGTGATACTCACAGCATTATGTGTGGATACTGTGAACTTACATTTTCAAAATAAAATAGTGCTGCGTGACACGTGTTTCATGACCAACTAACAATAAGTCAGGAGGGGTTCTTTGAAATCCGTGGTTCTCAACGGGTGGGTCGGGACCCAAAAGTGGGTCACGGAGCTGTTTTCAGTGGGTCACGATAACACTTGTGTTAAAAAGTCTATGCTGCGCTTTTATTTTGAAGGACAAGGGTTTTCACACTCCATGTATCCACTGGTTGGGTAATCCCAGCTACAGTTACATTCTTGAAACTTGACAAGCCCTTCAGTAGTCGCATTTATGTTGCACTTATAGTTTATTTCTGTTTATTAAATTTATTGTAGAGAGCAGACTTTCCTCTCTTTTGCTTTATTATATTGTGTTTTGTGAAGCTGACACACTGTGATGTGTCGTTCCATCTCAGGTCCAAACTGCACCATTTTTCATTAAATTCATTTGAGAGGTTAAAAAATGTGGGTCATGATTTGTCATTAAGGAGGTGCTGGCGGGTTCTGTGGTGAGACCAGTTGAGAACCACTGTTCTAAATAGCTCCCTTTTTGACTACAACTACTTTCTCCGCTAAATTACTCGAGACATGTTGACAACAAACAAAAGAAACTTCCAATTCCAAAGTGAGACTCTGGATTTCCCTGTCCAGACGTTCCTGGATGAAGACACTTTCTGCTGTAATGTCATTGAGACAAAAGTTAATAAGTACATTGAACAACTTGTACAACACAACTGAAACTCTTATATTGTAAAGTGTATTCCATTGTCTAAGAAGATAAAAAAAAGTTGCTAATAAAAAAATAAATGTAACCATGCCTATCTTTTAATCCATTCCCTTTCTGGTCGCGGCTACTTTTCTGTAACTGGATTAGTATATGAAGTATGACATGACTGAAGACTTCTAGACTGGACTTACTACATTATATTATTTTATTTCACTCTAAAAAAAAATCACAAATAAACATATTTTTTCCATTTGAGACTTTTTAACTTGTCATTCTTGGAGGAATTACAGGTGTTGCTGACAGGTGCGTGTCTCAGTAAGTCACAGGGCAGTGAGGTGGCATTGCTGGACCCTGAAACTGAAGCAGCTAAATTAAATTCAGCCGTCATTCATTTTATTATTATTGTCATTATTATTATTATTTTGGCTTTTGCCTTAAAAGATAGGACAGCTGAAGAGAGACAGGAAATGTGGGGAGGAGAGAGCGGGGGATGACATGCACCAAATGATCGGCAGACCGGGGCTCAAACCTGCGATCAGTGCATCGAGGGCTGTAGCCTCTGTACACGGGGCGCCTGCTCCACCAACGGAGCTAAAGCAGCGCCCCTGCCTGACAATTACACATGTCTAAAGAACATGTTAACGCTATTCCACAGCTTGTTAACTGTATTTAATCGTTTGGTTGTACTGATATAAATCATCTCAGATTAAATGGCTCATATGAGCGGAGCTCTGAGACTGAAGCACTGGTCTGAACTTTATCCAGTAAACACTGAACGTATCTCAAATTATAAAAGAGAAAAGAGGGAATATTTTTTAAATGACCACACTTTATATCACCATGCAGTTTAAATTGGTGGGTTGGTTTACTTCTGCAAACTGTGATCCTTTAGAGAAGTAAGAAAAACAGCTTTGACCTCAGTTTCACCTCCAAGCACTTCAGAGATTATCCAGCGTGTTTTGAATCAGATCGAGATCGCCCCGTTATTAAATATTAATAGGGCCTCGTCCAATGAGGTGCGTCCCGGGGTGGCTGTACGAACCTTCCTAATGCTGAAGTAATTAGTTCTTAATGAAGGCTGCTGGTCAGCTGCTACGATGTGACTGATGAATGGCTGACAAAGAAGCCCACCGTGGCCAACTGGTCTGTGTTGATTTGCTCTTTTATAAATACCTCCCAGTCACCTCTCTTCCCATCATCCCCCCCTCCCTCCTTCAGACCCTTTCCCTCCTATTCCTCTCCCTCTCTCCCCCTCTTTATCCTTCTTTCTTTTCTGCTGCCATTCCAATTCTCCAAATTTCCAAGCTCAGCGCCATGGTGACGAGTGATGCATCACCAGGGGGAGGAGGAGGAGGAGGAGGAGGAGGAAGAGGGAGGAGAGCAGGGTTCGAGGAGGTCAGGGTGCGGGGCGGAGGGGACCACCTCCCGGGAGGCAAAAAAAAAAGCCTCTGCTCCCTTTGTTAACAGCACAATTGGGACCGTTTCCTGGGCAACGGGTGAGCCCTGCGTAGGGGGAGGGAGAGGACAAAAGAGGTGGGTGAGGGGGGGGTTGAGAGAGTGGGTGAGGGAGGGCGAGAGAGAGAGAGAGGAGGGATGGGTCGACCGAATCAGCCGTGTCATTCAGCGCTAAGAAATGTTTGAAAACCTTGCGCTTTGACAGTGTGTAGTGTCCGTGTACACACACACACACACACACGCACACACACACACACACACACAGAGGTTGTTGTGGACCAGCGGCTTGCTCTCTGGATGTGCTTCCCTTTCAGTCTCCTGCCAATAAACACGGTGTTGGACATTAAATAAAACAAGAGGCTCTTTTATAGCCGGGGTCACGCTGGGTAGGATTTATCAGACCATGTTGTGTGTCTGTTTCTGTGTGTGTGTGTGTGTGTGTGTGTGTGTGTGTGTGTGTGCGCTTAGCTGGGATACATCTTTACTAGCTTTCACAATACGTAATTTAAACGATGTACTTTTTAGCTCACTGCAGCAGGTTTAACAGACTTACTGCCGTCAGAGCGCTTTATCACATCTTACAGGAGCTCACCTCGCCTCTCCTTTACAAATCTATTCACACGGCATGGGTGGAGTATCTGGGTTATTCTACGCAGCAGCTGTAACACGACACGGTTTATCTGAAAGCGTTGTAAACCTGAGACAAGAGGCCGAGTTAACGACCTGAAAGAGGAAGGGAAGTGAGTGTAAGTGGGGCTGAGCAGAGTAAAAACAAACCATCGGTGAGTCTTTGTGTTAGCGCGATGAGAACCGTATACCAAACAGCGTGACAATTAACATGACAAGATGAAATCAAGATAACAGAAGGTCTCTTGGTTTAAGTATATATATCCCAATGCCATCATAGGCCTTCTGCCTTGTGCCTACGCAGGCAGAATAACCATCATAAGGACCAAACAGGAGATGCCAGGGCTTATTTATTATCCTCACTGAATTTCCACAAAAACAACAACAGCCATTAAAAATGATTTGCTGGCTTGGCTTTGGCAAACAAACCCTCCGATCAATCTGAGTTAATTAACATGTTCGGTTGGCGCTGACCCTCGCTTGTCCCATCTGGCCTTGACGAGAACATTTAACCCCCCGTTCCTGTTCCGTCCCCATCATTGTAACATGTGTTCTGCCTTTCTGAAAGTCACCTCCATCACCCTTTGTCATCTCCTTTCTTTTCCTGCTAAACACAAGATATCTGTACTTATGGGAAAATTTGAAATTTGATGTGCTAATTAATTTAAAGATTTAGTATTTTTATATGGTATTTGTAGCAGCTCTTTGTTAAGCACCGAGATGGTTCTCAACTGGTGGGTCGGGACCCAAAAGTGGGTCGCGAATGTGTGCTTAAAAAAAAAGTCTTTGCTGCGCTTTTATTTTGGAGGACACGGGTTTCCTTTGACATGCGTGCAGTAGTAGTTTAATCACCCTCCATGTATCCACTGATTGGATGAGTCTTGAAACTTGACGAGCCCTGCAGTAGTTGCCTTTCACTTTTTTTTAGTTTATTACTGTTGAAAAAAGGCGGCTAACTGAATGAAGTGTAGAGGGTGTATTTTCCTCTCATGCACTACCGCCTGCTTGTCAACTCTTATACTGTGTGTTACATACGGTGATGTTGACATACTGTGAGGTTTCGTTCCATTTCAGGTCCAAACAGATTTTAATTAAATTAATTTGACTGGTTAAAAAATGTGGGTCGCGATTCGTCATTAAGGAGGTGGTGGGCCCTGAGGCTAGACCAGCTGAGAGCCACTGAACTAGACTAAACAATAGTTCTCAAAGACAAATATGATATACCTTCACTTTCCACTAAATAAATCCTTAAAGAAGATGTAAAAATAATCGATAGCGAGCAGTCCTGATATCTTCCTGCTCATCTTCACCGAGTTGTGGACTAAAAACCATCTGTTTTGGATGCCAAGGACGGTTCATACCAGCTTAATTGATTTACTGTGATGAAGCCACGCCGCTTTACATCCATCCTGTAGCTACAGTCTGAATCGAAGGGTATTTTAGGCCACTTCTTTTTTTTCTTCTTTTTGTAATGCCAGTAAAATCCGCTACGCTCCCACTTATCTTATGCTGGAGTGGCACAGTATCATTGTGGCACAGAAATAGCCGATTCCCAGCCCGGAGGCTGCTGTCCCACTTCAGCTGCGGGGTCATTCAGCGGTCAGTGATGACTGACTGAGTGGCGATGAGCATCCAAACAGAAAATCCTGGTTTTAGAAATCGCCTTATTGCTATGAACTACAGTATTATATGCAAATCCAGCCTGCACATTTCTCCTACACCACAGAGAACGCCTGATTATTTCAACAGGGTTTTACAAATATTTCCGTGTATCTTACAACCACAAACTTTACAACAATATAATGACAAATTGTGCCCCCTTTCCCCAAAACTAAAAACCTTCAAAGGACCTTGAGAAGCGAGACGGAAAGAAAGAAATCCAGAAAGACACCACTTCAGGGGGCTCAGACAAAAACTGCAAGAACGGCAGGCGTTGGTCCTCGTCCAACTCCCAGTTTCTCCACGGTACGAGGCATTCATCATCATTATCATGGCTATTCAGAGGACCTAATTCCCTTTAAAATCAACTGTCAATTCTCATTTGGCTGCCCTCGACATCTTACAGGCTTTTGAATTCTCCCATGAACTGGATCTGGGGCGAGTTATCTGGGAACAAGAGCCAAACAGAGGCGTAGTCTGCGTTAGTTTCAACCTGTTTGGTTTCCATGTGTTTTAGAAACCCAACGAGCATTTCTGCACGCTAAAAGAGACTTAATTGTGGATGCATGACCAATCGAAGTGAACACCGTCTAACCCAGAAGTGCCTCTCTGTGTTCACTGCGACCCACACACTGCGATTAGGCGTAAAAAGCTAACCTGGACTCGGAACAACCACCGGGTTAGACACAACTCTTTCTGTTTTACACATTAAAATGTAAAAAGCATCCTCTTGAAAGAATCCATCAGACAGCACTCTGTGAGGATCGTAAGAAAACACTATGACAGAGCGACTGAAGCCAGAATCTGAGCGAGTATTTCGGCAGCGACGTGGAAAAGTACGAGCAGGCAAGCGAGGAAAGAGTGTCTGCATCTTCCCCAAATGCGAGCGCAGCTGTGATGCTGCTCACAGTCGGGCCCGGCACGTTCGGAGGTTACATAACCCTGGATTTTTCATGGCGCACAGCTCCTGCTCCCGCCCTCCACCTCTCCCTCACTCAGCGAGTCTGTGCTGAAGTGGAGCAGGCACAGATGGTCAGCAGGGCTCCACACATCGGCATCATTGCTGCGCGAGGCGGGGCGGGGCGGGGCGGGTGTTGAAGGGCAAAAGTAATAGAGGCAGCAGGAGCCAACAGGAACATGATGCTGGATGGAGATAAATATAGACGGATGGACAGATATACAGTTACACACACAGAGCGTTCGGCCAAGAGGGCATCCGATCTGATGTTTTGGTGCAGTTCGGCCAGTAATTACTCGATAGATTGAGCTCGCAGAGGGATCAGCCTATATAAAGGATGGGATTAAGTTAACGAGGTGATGCATCTGCTCCGTGATTGTGTTTAAATGCCCAACTCGACGTTTCAAAGAGGATAACACAGCCACAACAGTCGGATGCAGCGGCTGGTTAATCTATAGATAATCTAACGGGCATAAACAATAAAACGTGGACTAGTAGAATGTGAGCCTTAATCCATCAGCTGAACCACAGTTTGGGTTCTTCACTCCCGGGCTAAGTTGACGAGCTGCTCTAAAGCCTGTTATGTAAAATGGCTCTGGTGTACAACAACTGAAGTGAAGAGTCCCTACATGCAGCGGTAAATCGCTCCGTCTGTCAGCATGCCAGACGTGCTGCCAGAAACCATTTCAGGACAACACGCCCTGTTAAATCAGTGGCTTTTAATAATGCACTGCTCTCAAGGCCCCCAGGGACGAGTAGAAAAACTTCATCTTGTGCTTAATGTTTTGGTAATACACTCCTTTTCCCCGGAGCAACAGAAGCCAAATTAAAGTAGGGTACACTTTGATATTACCAACTCTCAGTGCAAACACAGTTAGCCTTGGTGAGAGCTATCTAGGCTACTGATGTCCATGGGGCATGGCAACATGTGAAGAAGACTGATTACACCACAACTCTCTGTCCTGTACAGACCTGACAGTACACACATGTAGAGAGAGAAATGTGCCTGTTCATTTATGCGTCTGCAGATGTGTGTCAACTTCACTTTTGTTCAGCCACAACAATGTGAGTCGCAACAAAGGAGTGTGTAAGGGGAGCGGAGGGGAAAGCTTAGGAGGGATAAAAAACTGGAAAAGGGTCACTCTAAAAAAATAACTATAAAACTAATACAAACGTTGTTATTGGGAAGATTAAAGATAACTTCAACAGCGCTGCCATGGATTCTGCTTTTATGAAGTTTAGTTTTTGTTGACCTTTGTTCTGTGTGTAAATTCAATGATGTTTATTACTGAGGTCAGAGTTGAAGGTGGTGTTGTACTGAACTACATTATATTGAGACGTGCCTCCCTATTAACATACATGAGGAGGCCAGAGTATTAGGAACACCTCTGAATATATAATGCAGCTCAGTACAGCCCCATCACCAAGTATGACCTTGATGCTGAAATATCATTGAATTAACACCTCTATGACAGCTTAGAGGAAAGCCTGAACATTACAGGCAACATGAAAGCAAATCTTATGTATTGGATAACATTACATTTTTCAGGTGTACCTAAAGAAGTGGCCGTTGAGTGTGTGTGTGTGTACATATTAGAGATAGACCGATATGTTTTTTTCAGGGCCGATACCGATACCGATTATTAGTAGTCAAGGAGGCCGATAACTGATATTTGAAGCCAATATTCATTTGCAAATATTGGCGTCAAAATTTTGAATAATACAAACTCCAACACTTAACTTTGTTTAAATTCCTTTAAGCATATGCATCAGAGATAAAATAACCCAGTTTTAAATTGATCTCTTATCGGCCGTCGGATTAAAAAGCAAAAAAACAAAAACAAAGGCCGATGCCGATGCCGATATGCGTCAAAATGCCAAATATCGGCGCCGATAATCGGTCTATCCTCAGTACATATGTATATATATATATATATGTGTGTATCTAACAAATTTGCTCAGCCACCTCTAAGTTAGAATCCATTCAAGGTTCCAAATCCATCATTAATTCTACACAGTCTGAAATACTTTCTGAAAACTAAATCTAACCTAGTCTTGTTTTGTCCAGCAAACACTCCCGACGCTCAATATATTCTATTCAAAATATTAAATGGAAGAAAAGCAGAAAATACTATTCGAAGAACCAGCGAATGTTTTGGCATTTTTGCTTTAGAAATTCACTAGAATTTAAATGGTTCTCAATTATTATCATTTTCTAATAAGGTAATTATACGATTGGCTAACAGTGTCGGGAATGAACAGAGAATTTAGAATACAATGAAAAGGAGGGAGCAGAGACAGACACTGTAAATGTAATGTGATATTTTCCATATAAACCTGGTTATCAAAGAGGTTAGTTTAGGGGGTTGTGTGGAAGGGCTGATACTTCTAACTGACAGAAAATAAAAATGTAAATTTAATTTAATTTACAATTTTTCTTTACATATTATAAAGTGGAACACTGATGTGAAACTTTCTCAAAACAGAAAGGATCTTAAATTCTCACCGCCTCTTATCGTGTCTCTCAAAATGTGACGTACCTCAATTTTACACATTACTGTGATCAGGTAGAAACCCATTTAAAACAGGCAATTACCAGTTTTTTTTTTAAATCCAACAATTAAAACAAAACAAAACATCAGGATACCAAAAGGCCGGACGACTCCCAGATACTTAATTTCTACTGAATATGTTTGGTGGTTCACAAAGCTGCTATATGTTACAAAGGCTCTCTCCCTAATAACAGGGAGAGAACACTGATGCCATATTTCCTGTGGAGCGATAATATTAGTGTGAACTTTCAGCCTACAAATCAGAAAATATATTAATCTCCCTGATAATGTTCTTTTTGGTAACAAAAAGTGGACTTTTAAATATGAAAGCTTTACACATCTTAAACACGACAGCGGTGTACTGTACCTCCATGGCCAGGGCGGCAGTTTGCTGGTCGTAGTGGTTCAGTATGTTAGGCATGAAGGTGGAGTTGTAGGGCAGCCCCTGGCACATGCGCAGGGTGATGGGCTCACAGGTGAACAGACTGTGACTCCCCGCTGCAGCATCCATGGGAATGGCGACGCACGCCGTCAGCATGGAGACCGACAGCACCCACAGGAGATCCATGACTGGTCCGTATAACAGCCGGGTGAGAAGGAAGAACACGGGGACGGCTGGTTAGGAAGAGGGTTTGAGCCCCGTTAGTGTCCGGCTCATTCACCAGGAAAGGGAAATGATGTGGCTTAAGGAGTGTCCAGGACTGTCTCTTAGTCTGTTCCTCCTCTTCAGCTCACAGAGAAATATTCTGGGCCGAGCAGCGTAATCCAGCACAGCCATGGTCGAAGCCGGCTGCATCCATCACCGTGGGGGATTCTGGTCAACGGCAGCAGTGTGTCACAAGATCTCCATCACCTGAGAGATGCTGTGGTCCTTTAAGACGCTGCGCTGTGACCTAATGGCTCACGCGCCCTCCTCTCCTGCATCCACGACAATGATAACGCGGCGAGAAATTATTGATGAAAACCTCGGGTGGATGATGTTGAGCCTGTGATCTGAAAAATAAAAGCACACAATTTTAAATAGATATTTAGAATCGGGTCACAAGCAGCAGGTTACTCTTCTCTAGCATGATTTGAAAATAGCGACATAAAGCATGCTTTGAAAAAAAAGATGTTTTAATAAAAATCAGCACAAAGGCTGTTTCAGGAGGGTTAGTAATTGCTTTACAGGCCACTAAATGTGGTGAGTGGATTCTAAAGATGAATAATGACATTAACTTGATTCATTAACAACCATTATATAGCTATTTACAGAGAACAGCAAAATATATGGTACACAAACAGGGCAAATATGAAGATCTTTACCATCTTGAGACACTCGAATCTATGTTTTTATTTTTGTAATGGCTTGTTAAGGGGACTAATAATGTTTAATATGTTATTATTTGGTGTAATTCCAGTTATGTAACCTTAATTTATACATTTACTAGAGTTCAGAAGCATTTAGCTTAACCTTTCTTTTAATGAAGTATTTTTTCAGGACGGAAATTGCTACATTTTCCCAGAGTACACACCCATAACAATCCAATCACCGACAAGCAAAACATACAACACTCACGGTAGCTACACCTGTGTTTCACAAACGTCAAACAAGCTATGCTGCATTAAATGCTAGATAATCAAGACTGCGTTATAAGTGCTTCCGTTAGCCTACCTGTGCGTCATTATTAACGGGCTCCTCCTTGCAGTGAGTTCATAAATGAACTGCTCCTCAATAACGTGAGTGTATCTAACTAACGTAACCGTAATGGTTGTGTTTCTCTCAGGCCACTGTAACTGCCTTCTTAGAAAATAAATGGTTAAAATATGGTGATAGAAATGTCAAGCAACGCAGCAGAGACAAAAGATGACGGTTAGTTAAATGATGGTAACCGTGGCAGCATATGCAGCCTGCGCACCGGTGTTATAATTCAACTAGCCGGGCGGTAACGGAGGCGGTTGTTCAGGAGAAACACTCCGGTTATAAATGTAAGCTTACTGCGTAAATTAAACGTAACTTTACCTGAATGTTGCGCCGACTATTCACGTGTAGCAACGGGGTCTCCGCCGTTCCTCGAGTCGTAACAATGAATGAATGTCCCTCTACCAGCACCCTCCTCCCGGCTCCTCCTGTCCTCCTCCTCTGTCCTCCTCCCCGCGTCTGTCCCCCCCTCTCTCTGCCCAGTGTCAAGCCCACTACATTTTTAAAATGGCTTCCATTCAAAACCCTAAAAATAAAAGCCTCATCAAAGTAAGCTACGTACTGAACCAGGCGCACTTACAGTTTAGAAACAGAAATAACCGAGTAAGAAACAAAGAAATAAAATAAAACTTGAACATGGTGAGGTTGTGGCGCTTTTATTTTAATTTTCATATGTTGCAACCTTACCCGTAAAACTGTTGTTTGGGCTTTATTTTAATATTAAAGAACCCACATATTTTATCTTTATTTACATTAATACAAAAATATTGTTTTAACATTTCCATTAATGCTATGCCATCATTGTATTTTTTTTTTTGCTCGCCTTAATTCTTAATTAACAGTATTGTTAAGTTGTTATTTTACAGAATAGCACTATTCATAATAATATATCATAAGCTTATGAAATACAAAGCATTAATATTAGGTTTATTTGGTTGAATAGACAATGTTATAAGACAATAAAATACGACTAGCAGGTATAATTTTCCTTTACTTAACTTTTTTTAATTAAGGACTTTTAGCCTACTAGTAAGAGTTTTTTAAAATGTTGTAGGCTACTAGGAGACTTGAATAAAATCTGAATGTCAATTTCGAGCTATGTGCAATGATAACACATACACATGCACAAACATAAGCTCCGTTCTTCCTTTCTGGGAAACCCTTTTTGCCATGGCAGTTAACGATTACTTTTACTTTGAAGGCGTGCTGCATAGTTTCCGGTCTTGCGCAGTCTGTATATTTTTTAACTTGACGCAGCTCTCCCTCTTTCTTCACAGCAGGTTTTCTCTCGTCGTTGCGCGCGACCGCCCATCCAAGGACGAGCAGGGCTTTTTTATCGTTTGAATGAAAAACTTCTCTGACTTGCCGGATGAAGTTTGGAGTCTGTTCAACAGGTCTTAATGTTTTATCAGTAGGCCTGTAGCAGTGTAAACTGAATTTATAGAGCAGGTGCATTAGCTTATTTCTTAGAATAAACGGAGTTTACGCCTACATTATTTAAACAACTATACAACTACTCCCGCCTTCAGTTTTGCATCGTTTTTAATTTTTAATGCATTAAACATATGTATTATCAGTGTTAAAACTGTATTGAAATTTTCAAACACGAAGTTAAGTATTGCCCAATTCTGCAAAGTCTAAACCATGTCTGACTAAGCAACTGATGTATTAAATATGTGAATCGTATTTTGCACTATCAGTGTATCCGAGGCAGATGGTCTTTGCAGCAGTTGCAGTGTCAGGCCTTCTGCACAACATTTGTCATCATTAGAGCCCGTGAAGCCTGCACACTGCAAACACTCCACTGTGGTTTGCTTTGCAGCAACCCCCCTCTGTGTGTGACAGGCTGTGACAGCCAGTCCATGTAAGGAGAGTACACTCAATGTTACTATGGAAACAAGTAAACTGTGCAGAGGCGAATGGGAGAAGAAGAGAAGAAGAAGAGTTGGGTTTACAGACACAAAGGCCGCACAGAGTATGCACAGAGAGAGTGTGTTTAGAAGTTGGATTTACGTCATTCTGCCAGCAGAGGAGAACTGACGGTGAGTCAGCGGAGTGTTTTGTACCGCACTGAGAGGTAATGGAAACTCTTTACAAACTCCTGGTCTGAGTGTGAGTATAATTTTGACTTTAACACTGTTTCGCTTTCACAAGATGCAGAATTAAAGATTGAAATGTTTATAACGTAAGAGTGGTAACATAATACCGAAGATGGGGGACACAGACAAGACGTAAAAAACGTTTGGCTTTATTTGTAAGACCATTGAAAGTGATATAAAGTCCTGGTATGTTATTTAACTTGATACATTAGAGGGAGGCATAGCCTTAAAATGCCTAGACAGATCCAGTAAAGCTGCATACAGTAGCTCTGTAAATGAGACTGTATGCTGCACACACATGCTAAATTGTAAAGGAGCACCAAACATGTGAATAAGGTTTTGTTTTATGCGTTTTAGTTTACAAGCTTTACCAAGCCATCACCCGAAGATGCCACATGCACCGAGGTCATCTGCAAGCTGCGCTAAGATGCAGACCACACTGAGCACCTGGACTCCTCTGAACCACCCGCTGTCCAACAGCAAGGTCAGATCAACTGCAGCCAGAAGCAAATTATTCAAAGTCATTACACAGTTTTTATACTAGTAAATGTCCTGCAATCAAAGCAGTATTACCAGCAACATTTACTTAAAACAAAAAAACTTTTTACAGTACAAATCACGTTCAACTTTCACACACGCAATCATACACTGATGGCAGAGGCTGTTATGCAAAGTGCCAAATTAGCTAACCATTCAAGCAACATCAAACCGGCAACTTCCGGAAGACGTCCAACATTCAAAGAAGACTGACTCTTCCTCTTAGCCACAGCCGCTCAGTGTGCGTTTATTTGGCAGTTAGCAGTGATGCATCAATTTGTAAGCAGCCAGTTGTGTTAGAGCCTGTTTAACTACTTTATATAAAAATTATGCAGTGAGGTCCAGTGGTTCCAGGGCTAGGGGTCGGAGCCCGTTTAAAAGGTCAAGACAATCCTTTAGGCCTTGAATGGTTGTATTTATAACCCCATGTAGGAAGTGGCCTGATAGACATGATCAGTGACAATTCAGTTTGATTTTCACTATTCCCTTCTGTCTCAGGTGTTTGAAGAGAGGCGCAACCTTCTGGCAAAGTGGGTACGTTTAAAGCCGATAAATAGAGATCAGCTAAATGCAGAAACTCCATTTTCACTCAGCTGAAACTGTGCATGTAAAAACATTCTGTTCTGTTCTTTCATCTCTTCATCAGTTTGACAGGTGGTCCAACAGTCAGAGGACGGCGGTGCTGCAGGACTTTGTGCTGAGCTGTTCTTTGGAGCAGCTGATGTTCCTGAGCCTCAGTGTGAGCAGACGGCTCCCCCTGCAGGCCGCAGACTTCACCTGCCTGCTGCCCAGAGCCCTCTGCCTCTACCTCTTCTCCTTCCTGGACCCGCGCAGCCTCTGTCGATGTGCCCGGGTACACATACTGTATTAATACGGATCACTAGCCATCTTAAACTTCTGGCTCACCCTGTGTTTTTATTTGACTCTGAGCAGGTGAGCTGGCACTGGAAGAGCATTGTGGAACTGGACCAGCTGTGGATGCCAAAGTGTGTGAGGCTCGGCTGGTGCATCAACTTCCCCCCAACACCGTTCGAACAGGGCGTCTGGAAGAGACACTACATCAACACTGTGCAGGAGCTGCGACTCTCATCACTGCAGGTCTAGTGATCAGATCCAGATTTAGCTCAATGGCCAAACAGGATTCAGTTATCATGATTATATTCTCAAATATCCAGCAGAACAGTTTACCAACTGATGCAGCAATACCTTTCTAAGACGTCACATTTTCCACCTCCAGACTGCCTCGTTCCAGCAGCAGATTATGGTCCCACATGTATCAGCCGTCAGCAGTAGACATGAAGATCCGTCAGAGCTGGCCTCTGTTAGTATGCTGCTTCCTGCATCCAGCACCCAGCAAGTTAGTGGCACCTCCAGGAAGAAACAGCCGGCTGCACCTCCGCCATGGAGAGATTCTGACAGACGCCCTAAAGACACACTGCGCTTTAACTACTTGGACAACATGGACCCCAGTGAACAAGCGCTCAAAGCGTAAGATTGCAGGGAACATGAGGAGGGAGGAACACTGTAAAAATGGCCATTATAAAATAAAATGCATACACCCAATAAGCAAAAACAACCTTACTCATAACTCAACATCATCATGTTATTAATGAGACTCAATGAGGAACATTATTACTAGTTAAATGGTTTATTTAAAGTCATTACATCAGCACTCAGAGAGCTAAATATTAGGCACAGAAACACAGAAAGGAGTTCCTGAGGCCTTTTTAAGATAATCATTTATTGATCCCCAGGGGAGAAATTCGGGAAGTTTTCACACTATGTATCTGGATTTATACATTCAGATGCACAGCCCAGATAGTAGTCTACATTTTAGTCTTAAAAACAACAAATGTAGAGCAAAATATGTTGTACTGTTAGAGGATTTGTACCCAAAACTCTTCATACAATCATTATAAATACATATAACTGTGTGCAACAAAAAAACTCTGCAGTCTGATGAAACCTCACATTATCAACAGTTTTATAACATCGACATCTGATGCATTCAATTAGATTTCAATAACTTCTTAAGTCACTATCTATCGCCGAATGAGGTAACACAATGGTGATTGAGCCTACGGCCCACTGATGAAAGCCTTTGCATTTGCAGTATTACAGACTGGGTGTCTGGTGCGACTTTAACGGGAAAAAAAATCACAAGTTAGTGATGCGTTTTCCATCAGCCAGCAGTGGTTGGTCTGCCAGAGAGGGTAGGCGGAGCTAAGCGGCTGCTTTTCTGCTCTCTGCAAGTGTTGGCTGAACAAACAAAGAAAAGATGGATGACTACAGATACAACTTCAAAAATAAGTGAAAATCCAAAGAAAAAGAAACAAACTCGACGCTCAGATGAAGCAAACAGTCTAAAAAGGAAAGCGACCGTCAGCGAGGAAAATCAAGAGTTAGAACCGGAGCCAAGCGTGGTTAAATTAGGGGGCCATTCGGGGGTGCCTAAGAGAATGAAACTGAAATCTTCGAGATTGTCAGTTTAAAGCTGATGGGATTTAGGGGCAGCTGTGGCTCAGCGGTAGAGTCGGCTGTCTCTCAATCAGAAGGTTGGTGGTTCAATCCCTGACTCATACAGTCACATGTCAAAGTGTCCTTGGGCAAGACACTGAACCCCAAGTTGCTCCTGAAGGCGTAGCCATCATGAATGCATAGATCTGATTGGAGATTGGTACTTAGGCCTTTGCCTTTAGTGTGTGAGAGAGTGAATGTGACATGTAGTGTAAAAGCACTTTGAGTGGTGAGAAGTCTAGAAAAGCGCAGTCCATTTACCATTACCAGACTTATTGTTTCATAAACCAAATGATAATAAATTTAATATTTCAGTTTGTAAATCATAAAATGATTGAAGGTTTGAAGTTACGATTGAAAGCAATGTGTTCAAAGAGAATCTCTTGACACACTTTAAAGGAGATTATTAAGGAGTTTTGAGAACAGGGAACCTTTTGGAGCATGCATTTATTTATTTGCAAAATGTTGCTTTCAGTTAGATACAATATATTCCACTTTGATACAAAAAAAACAAAGAAATACATGTGGAAAAAACCCAACCGAAATATAAAATGTGCTGTTATGTTTTATTCTAAATACTATATATCCACTAAAGTGTCTTTACTTTGTGTCTGCGAACATCAGAGCCTCCACCTGCCGCACCAACACGTGGAAGCCAGACGGCGGGAGCAAGAAATCTGTCTCTGAGACGAGCTACAAACTACGCAAAGCCAAATCGCTGGTAAACCAGGCTCCATTCATCATCACAGCCATAACCCCACTGTGACTGTGACCTCCTTGTCTGACTCAAAGGGAGACGATAAATGTGGAGGACTCTCTGGAGACTGTGCAACCAGCAGGCATCATGTATAATGGAGCAGCGTTTACACAGATACATGTTAATGATGAGCTGCTCAGAGAGGACACAGATGGGGGGGGAAGCCAAATTATGCTAATGAGGGGGTTTGAGGGAGGGGAGGGGAAAGGGTGAAATAGAGGACACTCTGGCATTTATTATTCTGGCTTTGGTGAAATCATCCCCAATTTATGTCACTGCCAGAGTTCAAAAATAATTACTCTAAACCCAACGAATGCAAAACATCCTCCAATTTAGTATATTTTTTTCATAAAGTTTAGTTATCAAGTTAACCCTTTAAATCTTCTCCTTTGACAGATGTTCCTCAGCTCCAACTGCAGACCCCAACCTCCTCCTCCTCTTCCTCCTCCTCCTCCTCATGAGACCCAATCTCGACCCTCCTGGGCAGCTCGCACTCACCATCGCTTCGCCAAGGACACCGCCAAGAGCATGCTGCGCCTGGCCCAGTGGAATGCAGGGATCCGTCCGGAGCCGGCGAGGACGGCGGTGCCCCGGCTGAGTGTGGAGGCGCTCCGGGCGTCCCAGCGCTCCCACCGGAGCGCTCCCAGTAAGTAATCCCAGCTCCTCCACTCCTCTGGGCTGAATATGATGTAAGCACACAGCAACAAACGTATTCAGGACAAATTGTGAGGATAAAATGACTGATTCGGCAAGAAAAAGCTGTGACCCAAATGTTTTCTTTCTTGTTACTTAATTAGAGCGGAGCTTAACTTTGAATCCTGATCATATAGTTGTTGTTAGCAAAGCATTTGAAGTTATTGTAAGGCTGGAGACGTCATTAGCAGGGTGAAGCTGGGCATGCTTGTGTCACCACCTGAAAATGTTCAAAATATAAAAAGAAACTATAACACATTTTTTATTATAAATATTATTTAAAATTTTCCTCCCAGATTTTCATGTATATATCCTGCCTATCCATCAGCTTCAAATATTTCATAGGAGAAAATCTGAGCTATTTCGTCCGTCCACTCCTTCACCGATATATCTCCTTTAGTCTTCCAGTGACGCGACACTATCCTACACCTGTTTGGTCGGCATTTAGACCACTTCCCTTCAGCAACACACCGAACAGGCAAAGCATTGGTCCCTGTACCAGAGAAGAAGTCATTACTGCACTGATAAAGGTGATAATCTTAGACCACAGAAAGTCTAACATGAATACAACACGTGTAAGAAAGCGCTGCAAGTAATATCACATCTTCAACACAAGTCAGAACTTCTGAGCCCTAGGCCTTGCCTTTTACTTGGGGTTGATATTTTTTTAATTAAACAGACGTGTCTGCATTTCCCTTGACACTTTAAACCATGATCCAGTGATTTAACCCCATGTTCCACCGGGGATAAAACGCAGCTGTTTTTATGTTCTTTCAGGGGAGGCTCACTTTGCCACATTCTGAAAACCCCTGCTCTAAGGTGTGAAGAAACTATATTATTAAGTATTTGCGAATGATGTCTTGCTTGAACATGTTAGCGTAGTATATGACATTCTCTCTTGCAGAAAATATAAAAAATAGCATTTTGAGGGCGATTATTTTGGTTGAACGGGCGTGTGTTCCAACCGGAATTTATTCATTAGTAAATTATGTAAATTCTGCTAATCTCCCAGGTACATGTCTCTGAATAATTCAAAGCTGATCAGTCACATCAAGTTGTTATTGAAACCATTTCCTACTGAAGAGTCTCTGTAAAAAACACTGACATCTGTGGATTCTGTCATTCAGGTGAAGTGATCTACAGTAGTATGCACAGCATGCATACTATTGAGAACATATTCTTTGATCACATAATGATTTTATTCTGCACTTTGAACCTAAAGTGGACACAATAATAATGAATTTTTCTATCAATTCCAGGCACACCACTGTTTCAGACCTGAACTGGGCCTGCTCCACACACACAGTGGCACATCGCCACCATCAGGAAGACATCAGAACTACAACTTCAGGACAAAGATTCAGGGCTCCAGCTCAGAATATATTTTGCACATGTAATGCATTTAATAACTGGAGTAAGTTTTGTGTGTCATACATGGTTTACACTTGGAATAAATCGACAATTAAAGGAGAAAACCACACATCATTTTCACAGCATTTTCCATTAGCTGTAAAAAATCGTGTGGCGTCATAGTTCTAACTGAACAATTATAATAAAGAAATTAATTATTTTTTAACATACAATGGTGCTTTTTTCTTAATAACTTAATCAAGTTTTTGACCACGAGAACTGTTTTGATGAGTGGGTCCCCATTATGTCTTATTTCATGTATTCTCCCCACACAGTCCTGCTGATGGAAATATGCCCAGAAAGCAGCATTGGCCAGAAAAAGGCAGTCAGATATTGAATATAAATATTTGTTTAGAAGAAAACTCAACAGGATACCTTTAAGCTTTAGAATAAATAAACTATAGTACAGGGATCAGGTGTGTAACATATAAACTTGCCCTCAATCTCGGATCCCATCGGCTATAGTCTGGGATCATACAGCCTCTGGGGACACCGGTGAACGTGCCGGGCGGTTAGCGATAAACGACTTCCGGGTGCTGCATTGTTACAGAAAGAGAAACTTGTTATTTACTTGTTATTAACGGGTCTTACCTTTGCCGAAATTTCAACATTATGATGCAGATTTGTAAGCAGTAAAAATTCAAGCTTTGTCAAGTCTGTCCTCAAGAGGAGAAGAAAACTTTTAAAATGCTCGTTTGTTGAACGGAGGTCGGATCGATCTGATGCATTCGAGGAAGTCGGGAAATCTGAACGCTGGACGGCTTTCGTGACACAGCGTCAAGGGAATTCATCTCAAGTTAAATTTTAGATCTAGAACGGATTGTTAGCTGAACTTACATGCAGATATCTGTTTATAGATATTAATAAGAAGCTAAATCGTCGTCAGATCACGCCGATGGGAGCCGGGATGTCATTACGGCGGATTACGTTCCGCCTGCTTTTGCTTTTCCTCACGGGAAATAGAGATTAGCTTACCCTAGGTGTGCATCACATGTTGTAAATAGAAAAGCAAAGAACACATAGTCTGTATAAGAAATGTACCACCTTTATTATCCAATCCACACATCGCATTCAATTTGCAATACAAAGCCAAAGCAAAGAATATAAACAGTGAGTTTGGACTCCAAAAATATTAAACAATACCTGTCAGTTTAAGACAAAAGAAAAAAACAGATTTTGTCTCAGTATTCAAAACAACATCTCGCATACAACACACAGTAGCATATCTATGGCAAAGAGGGAAGCTTTGTGTACATCAATCATGACACAAGATGTGTGTTTTATCTTTAAAGCCACTTCAGGCAGATATGAAATATCATGCATACACCTCGCGCTAAGCCTCGCCCATGTACAGTTTTCACTCATTGCATAAAAACGTCGCATTCAAAGTATGGCTCACACACGTATATATTACTAAACACAAGAGAAACAAAAATAAACAGACTGAAAGAATAGTATATACCCGACATGTTAATATGATACTAACCGACTGAATGTTGAAGTGTTAACGTGGATCTGAATATACTGTATGGCTTAAAAATCAAATGAAAAGTTTGATGTTGTGGATGAAAAATACAAATATTGTCTTTGCAGGTTTCACAGGTTTTAAGGCCATAACGTGCTGCATCATACGCTGTAGACATAACCATGTTTTAAAATAACAGGGGCAAGGTATTATTTCATGTGTTAGATGGTTAAACAGAAGAAACCTGCTCAGTCATTCCTCTGAAAAAGCAATGGTAGAAGGATTTAGAAGAGTGTTAGAGTTTGTTAAACTTAAAGCAGTGTACAACAGTCACGAATGATAAGATTGTCTGACCTCGTGAGAAAGTTTGAAAATTATAAGATATTATTCATACACATGATTCCCATGAATGCTTTAGGGAATTTAAAAAGTAACTTCCTTCAGCGGTCCAATCTAAGGCTAATTTCAAAGTGTAAGTTTGAACCGTTTATTCTAAGGGTGTGATGAAATTGTCCGGCGCATAGCTTGATGTACTGAAGACAATAAAGACTTTACAGAAAATAAAATGTGAGTTTAAACACGCCAAACAATATCACAACTCTGATTCTAAAAAATAAACCTGCTCACCTACGGAAGCCCTTGGCGGACATGCATCCATACATTTTATTTACTGTTTCCCCGTGATAACGAGTTATTTCTGGACGTTTTCTCTCGACGTATTTTTCTCGTTATCTCAGGAAAACAAAGCTGGTTTTCCCAATATAACGGAATTATTTATCTGGTTATCTCGGGATAACAGAGCTCGTTTTCTCGTGATATCGGGATAATATTCCGGCGATCTAAAAAACAGAACAGGCTGGTCACTGTGATATTACAGACTACGACATACCATGCTGCCATTGCCCACAATTAGGAGGTAAGTTAAGCCTGTTTCTATACCTCTAGTTATGAGTTAATCTAGTTATGATCATGTGACGTTATGGTGGCGCAGCGTCATTACATCGTAACGTGATAAATAAGTTGAGAAATAACTTGTTATCACAGGAAAAAGGAGTAAATATAATGTATGGATGCATGTCCGCTAAGGGCTTCCGTACTCACCAGTGAAAAAGGTGAATTATTCCTTTAATTCATTTGGGAACATCACGTTAAACAGATTTTTTTGGTTTTAAAGGGAATGAAGAAAAACTGTCTTTGTAAAGAAGCACATACAATTTACTCAGATTTAAGGATTTTTCTGTTTAATACAAAAAGCCACAAAATAGCCACTTAAAAACATGGCGACATCATTCAGAGCATTGCCACAAAATAATTAAATAAAACATTTGGTGGGTTGATTGGATTTCGTGTTTCATTATCACTGCCCTCTCAATGGATCTTACTCGATGTGCAAACTTAGTTTAATGTTCACAGTGGGTTTATTTCGATAGTTGCACAAGGTTGGAGTTTGAAAAAAAAGACAAATACAAACAGCTGAATATAAAAAGAGAAAACACTCTAATGCTTTGAGCAAAACATACAACCAATCAATCCCTTATCTGCTCTCAATATTTAGCCCTTCACTGCAACACAGAAGTCCGTTTGAACATTGATTGATTTCATCTGCTAACATTAAATATCAAGTGAAAACACTGAGCAAAACTTCACCTGTTTAAATACATGTTGAATTTATGAAACACCTGTTACTGTGATAGAAACGAGAACCGGTCTGATTTTAAAATCACAAACAGATTTATCTCTTGAGTTGAATTTAACTAAAACCTGTCATTGAACTAATCCCATTGTCAAATAAAAGATTGAAAGATGCATTAAGGCCATTTTCATGGTGCCTTGTTCATTTATTTCCAAGTGCTGCTTCCAAAGCTCCGTTAAATAAGGCTGATAGGTTTCCATCGTTTGTGCTTTGACAGCTTTTAACAGTCGAGGCAATTCACGTGATGCTTTCAGATTTCTGTTTTTGCAAAGTACAGGGTACACGTTCTGCAGGTTTAATAGCTTGGAGGGAATGACTATGCAAATACACACAAGTATTAACATCGAGTCTTTTTAAATATTGTAAACATTTACATCTTATTTGAGGTCAGAGCATTGATCCTCTTCATATCTATTTATATAAAAAAAAAAGAAACATTACTGGAGCATCGTCCGGATGTTCTTCGGAGTGGACTCGTCGTTCAGGTGTTTTGTGGTGAATCTGAAGAGAAACACAAACATTAACATTTTTGGAGGCGGGGCTTTCAACCCATCAACACCACAGACCCTTATCTGTTCTTGCCATACATTCAACCTGTGCACATCACAAGTAGGTGTGATGATTATCAGAATAAATAAGGTTTCTTTACAGAATGATAGCGCAGCTTTCAGTACAGTGGTTGTGAAAAGGGCCGTGAGTTGTGTTCGCTGCAGCAAGTGAATAAAGCACCTGTTTTGTGCTAGCTTTCAGGGCGTCTTTCCTAATTAGTTAGCTATTGTTAGCTAGTTAGCAGCTGTGAGCCATGCTAAAGTCAACCACGAAACTAAAGAAAGCCGAGGTCTCAAACTACAGTTCAGAGCAAATCTTTAATGGTAACAGTGAAGGTTTAATTTATCATTATAGGTGCAGTCAGGGTAAAGTTCACATACAGAGGGAGGGGACGATGTGAGGTTTGAGTGACCTTAAAGGTATAATAAGTAGGATTTTCCTGTAAAAATAAAATATAGACTTTTACAAATACAATATAAATCATCACTTATGGGCCTCTATACATGTGTGTTGGTGAGTGTGTGTGCAGACCCTTGTGAGACCCTTCCCTCTGCATCTATTCTGTTGTTTTGCTTTGCACGGGACGTTTTCAGGAGGGGCGCTGTTGTGGTTCCCTGAGCCAATCACAGCGTACAGGTGAGTGTGGGTGTGGTTCAAATTAGCAACTGGGCCCCATTCAGACCAGCGAACATGGCGAAAGAGCGATGCAGAGTTGGCCTTCTTTCTGTTGGACAGGTAGGTGTCTCAAGCCAGGTAGGAAAAGCTAACCAGCGGTAAGCGTGCTAGCGCAAAGGTAACCGTGATGCTGTCGGTGTTAGCTCGGCAAGGTGGGCGTGGTCTCGCACGAGAGAGTGAGAGTGAGCTTCTGGTGACAAAGAGTTTGAATGTGTTGTTGACAAAATGCAGGAAAAATCCTACTTATTGTACCTTCAAGACCTTGTTTGGATAAATAGGAGCTAGGTTTTGTAGTCTTTTACAAAGCATAAAGTAAATAAAAAATGTGTGTATCTATGTAATCCTCAGAATTATCTTGTCAATCAAAATTGATTGAATATCAATAACAGTGGCAAACAACACTGAAATACTGCACAATGCAAAGCTGAGTGAAAGCGACCTACTTGAGGGCGTTCAGGAGGCCTTCTACGTTGTCTGCCGGCTGGTCCTTCAGTACTTTTATGCAGCCTTTCATCTGAGAGGAAAACAGCAGAGTCAGCAATTCAAGAGCTGCATCACAAAACACGTCCACAGTGATGCTATTTAGAAATCGTGCGTGTGTGTGTGTGTGTGTGTCTTACGTCTATCTTTGAAGACTTGTTGAAGGCGCCGTTGGGGTGGACGTGGTCGTAGAGAATGATGACTCCGACCATGACTCTCATGCAGAACAGGAGCGTGTCCTCGCTGCTGAAACGACTTGAATATTCCCTAAATGGACAGAAAGAAAGGTAGAGGAGGATTAGAAAATGAAAGAATGGTGAAGTGTGAAAGAATAAAAGTTATACAACAGGGCAGCTGCATAAAATCACTAGTATAGATCTTTTGGTGGTGACTTTATTACATTATTTATTGGTGCCATTGCATACTGTTTTATCCATCCGGGTTTTAACACTTCAAATGGAAGAGCTTTTTTCTGTCTTCTCAGTTATGACTGCGAGTCATTTGTATTTAAATGCTTTGTTTCCCCTCTCTGCCTGAGGGTGGTGCTGTTCCCCCTGTCCTGTGTGTCTTTCAGTGTGATGAGCTGCAGGTGGCTGCTGGTGATTGGATGAAAGGTTGATGGCAGCTTCATTCAAATGAGGACCTGCGGATGCCTGACAGACTTTTAACTGCTTTCCTGACTCCCAACCGGACTGTGCTGTGCTCGTCAGGGATAGCAGATGATTGCATTAGTAGTGATAGAGAGTTACTGTAGTTTTTGTTGATCTTAAGTAAGAAAGTTCGGCTCTAATTAGAGATCGTTTTGTTTGTTGCTTTGGCCATGCCCTCCCTGATATAAATAGACTACATTTATTGACTCCACTTACACAGTGATTTTATCGTCTTCTGACCACTCAAAGAGCTTAACACTACTGCTACATTCACCCTTTCACACACACATCCGTACTCTGATTGCAGAAGCTGCTATGCAAAGTGCAAGGCTGCTCATCGATATCTATTCTGATCACAATCATACACAGGTACACACCCTTAGAGCTTCCTCTAGGCTGGGTGTAACCACTGCCGACAAGAAGCTCCATCACAGGATGTGAAGCGCTTCAGCGTGAATAAAGGAATAATAGGTGCTAAGATTTGATTCCAGTACTTGCTTTGAACGTTTGATCTACTCAGGATCTGAGAGAAATGATTTAATGTGTTTGTGCAGGAGGTTCATCGTGACTCACGGTGTCTCCAGCATGACTTTACACACGCTGGCCATGGTGCTGAGACAGTCTGTTGTGTTCTCCAGAGGAAGAGTCTTGTTCTAAGGAACACACATTAAACAATGAGGCTTTAACTGACTAATGTTATTATTGATTATAAAGTTAAATTAGCAAGTCATTATGTTAACTTTAGTGTATCATGTAACACAACTGAAAAGATGCAGTAAATACGAGTTTTCCTTTCATAATAAAGTATAATAAGGACATGCAAATGTAGAGAACAATAACCGTTTAGTTTGTGATGCAGTGTAAGCACCCTTACCTCCGTCACAAAGTTTGTGGTTGCGTTGCTGAGTGTTTTCAGCATGGGTGTGGCTTCTGCGTAGAACAGAGACATCCTGTTGGCCATCTCGTTGTTGACTTCACTCTCAATATCCAACTGTGGGTGCAGAAACACACAACACAGAGAAACAAGAGGTGTCAGCGGAGGCAGTCTTTATTCTTCTTTTACTTTGGTACTCTAAGTTTGATCCATTTCTGAAATGAAAGTGAACACCCTCTTTTCTTTGTCTTCTGTTTTCTCTTTTGGACTATAAAGAAACTGATCCTAAATATAGTCCTATCAAAGACTGATGTAAGATATAAATACGTGGCCTGGAGAACACCAGGAAAAAACATCTGCTACTGTAGTGCTAGTTTAAGCAGATCTTAAGTAACCGTTTCTGGGCCACTCACATTCATGTTGTTTATCCGGTTTCGACTGATGGTTCTCCTGTAGTAGCTGAAGTCGTTCTGGATGGCAGGAATTCTCATCTGAAGGAAACGAGTCAAAGCTTCAGTACTTTCAGACTTTTCAACAACATACTATTGCATAAAAGTAAAGCAGTGTGAGGGCAGAGTAACTGAATGTGTGTGTGTGTGTGCGTGGTTTAGTGTTTCCAGCAGACCTTCAGCTCATCAAAGCGCAGAGTGAAGTGGAGGATCTCAGCAAACTGTTTAGCCAGCGCCTGCTCCCTCTCCAGGTGCTGAGTGGGCGTGAAGGGCGGACAGGTCAGGCACTCCAACAAACTCTGCAGAGCCTCCTCTGCTCACAAACACAGACAGACAGATATTCAGAGACACAGACGGACTAGAGTTCAGCTGCGTAGGCTTCAAGTGCCTGCTTTCAGCTCCAGTTTAGAAAGTATCTGGATGTGTACATTTCATTGGAAAGAAACAGTTGAACAGAGGGGTGTGAATCTTTTTTCGATTCACAATCAATTCCCTGTTTGTTACAAAGGGGTGCTTGTTTTAGCATTTACTCCACTCTGCTGTGTGCTAAGAAAACTGCAGTGGCAAATAATTATATGACATTAAAGCACAGCAAAATGTGTTCAAGATTATGCAGCTTTTATATTTGATACAATAATGTAAATACACAGATGCAAACCTAAGACAGAAGAAAGTTTATTTTTGATTAACTTGCTATAAGAAAACATGAGTAGTTGTATTTAGTACTTGTCAATTTTTAACGACTTCGACTGTAATACTTTAACAAAAACAAGTTTAAGTTATAAAAAAATAACACTGTAAAACTCCTGTTTTGTACGTTTTTAAAACAATCAGACAATAATGCTCGACAGCTCTTTGAGACATTGATTATCAGCTTGTGTGTGGGCGACTGCAGATTCATGTTCACAGCTGTGTGGCTTTTGTGCATCACTCTCTTGTAATATGCGAGACTCGAGCTGCCAGGCATCCGTGATGTAGTGAGCGGTGGATGTCACGAATGACTTGGTGGCTCGAGAGGTCCACGCATGGCAGGTAAGATTTATTCTGTCTATTACAGACGGCGAGAGCTAGCCAACTATAGCAACTCAGTAAGCATGGACCGACACACTCCTTGCTAGAACTGTGTACAACGGAAGCCGGAAAGGGTGCACGGCAAACAGTGCATGCAGCGGGTTTGTCGTGTGCAAACTGGCTGCTGGTAAAAAATTTACTGAAGACAAAAAAAAAAATTTGGAAGAAAATTTTCGGAAATTTCAAATCGATTCAGAATTGTAGAAATTAAAGTCGAGCTGAAACGGCGTTTCGAGAGTATCTAGCTTCCGTATCGTGACGTATTTCCGAGTGAAGCAGGACGTGCAGGCGGGACATATCATCAGAGGGATTTGATTTGATCGTTGAGAAGTGGGCGTAGACAGACGTTCTCCACAGCGCAGTAGCTAGCTAACTGACCGAGCGTTCTTGGTGCTCTGCGGCTAAATGGTGCAGATTGATTGGTTGAAATTGGTTGGTCCTAGCCTACGTAGGCACACGTGAAATTTTGTTTCACCGGAAGAAAAAATGATCGGATTTTGATATAAGAATACAAAGAAATGGATTTTCTGTATTTTTTTTGGCCTATATTGTCAAATAGATGCACAATATTACCGGGGATGTGATCTAAAAGGAATAAAATTACATTTTTCATTTCACCTCGACTTTAAGAATTGCGATTCTGACATGAATCGATTTTTTTCAGCACCCCGAGTTGAACACAAATTTTTGCAGTCCCATAAAGTTATCTGACAGTGCTCCCAACAGTTTACTTTCACACCTACTAACTACCATACTCTTTTTTACATATATCATGTGTATTTACAAATAGGAAAGCCAATAAGCAGATCTGCTCCTCATTAACTTAACTGTGCAATCTTTACTTTGGGTATAATACAGCATATTATTAATTAGACTTCTGAGTAAAAGGTTAATTTCCCTGAAGTTTGAATAATTCATGTTTGAAATAAATCATCCGTTTACAACTTGCAAGAAAATATAGCTTAAGCTATAGCTTAAGAGATCATCACTTAAAGACAACCTGAGTGATGAATACCTTCAAAATAACTAGATTAGATTAAAACGTTTGACTCTGAAATTACTTTTTAAATGAATCTATACATATATTTCCGTCAGTGTATAAACCTTACCTAGTCTGAGAGAGAAACTGTAAAACTTCTTGAGTTTGATGACGAGCGGGCAGACCGAGTTCCAGGCTCGCTCCTGCAGCATGAAGTCGTTTGGGTTTTGAATCGCCTTGAAAGAACAAAAAAGACGGCAGAACACTCAGAAAACATGTGATTAGAGGTTTAATGATCATCAGCATAAAGGTGCAGCACAAATATGTACGCTGTGGGGAAGATTTAACTAGTTAAACTTGATGTCAGTCCAGCTCTTCTTTTCTTCCCTGTTGAGACATACATGGCATATTGCATGGCTATAAATGATCGTGGTATTGAAGTTAAAGAACAGAAACTATGTCTGAAGATTTCTCTACATCCCTGCTTTGAGTTTAATTGTTGGTCCATGACAAGACGAGACAAGAGTGTGTGTGTGTGTGTGTGTGTATGCCTTACATCTCTGATCTCCTGGCCGGCTCCTTTGTACGACTGCAGGCCGGACAGGATGCTCTCCGAGTCCTGGAGGACTGAGTTCACCTGGTTCCACACCTCGCGCTCTCCTTCTGTCGGCTGTGCATCTAACACGCAAAGCACACGCGCAAATGTGTACACAGGTACAAATGAAAAGCACACACACACAACAATAGTCAGGTAAGCTACCACCACATTTAATTACAGTTCATTTCAAACAAAAAAAGACGTCTAATTGTCACCTTTTCACATCAAGAATCACTTTTACATTCATCAGATTTCACCCTACATGCGTCTCTGATCCAATGTTTACGTCTAAATCTGTTGCTTGATGTGAAAGGGCATTTTAAAGGGTGTTTTTAAACAGGATGGGACAGTCACTGGGGGAACATGGGGACAGTTTTTTGTAACTCATCAAAGTTTGTCGGTTTCTGTCGGACTTTTTCAGAGGATGAGTACAAAAACAGTCAGCAGAATGAACTGTGGGAACTTTGGGTCAAAGCTAAAAGCATACAGCACATCCACACACGAGCCTCTAAAATTCACTGCCTTTCACGTCCGAAAAATGATGCCTTTAATTTGAGTCTGGAGTCAGGTTAGGAAGCAATCTACTGCAGACAGCGTGGCTCCACACCTGTTTCATTATCAAGCCTGCATGAGACCTTTACGCACGTTCTGCATCCTCAAAGGCAACATGAGAAAAGACTTCAGAGTGCGTTTTCAAAGCAGCGATATTTTGAGGCCGACTGTGAAAGAACTCGTGGGGGGATGTGCAGCATGTTTGAGAAGAAGATATTTTTAAGTGTGTTTGCAGGGAAGTCTAATCCACGCTGCAGTAATGTAGTCAAAGGTTTTGTTTCCTGCATGGTCTTAATTATTTACACCGCTCTGCAGGCTTAAGCTATTTTGGTGCTGCATTGTCTGGCTCCTAAAATATGTCCCATACTATAATAATACTCCTCAGGAAACTAAAGATTCGTAGGTAACGAGCGATCATGACCACTGAGAGAAGAAGAGCTCGAAATGTAGACCATCACTGTGTCTGGAGTCTGTTTTGCATTTCAAAACCTTTCCACTCCCATCATTTCCTCTTTGCTGAATAAACAAAGCCTGAGGTTGGCTACATTGTGAGAGGGGCTGAAATGCCTCTGCGTAGGCGTATTGTGTTGTGTGTCTGTAGGAGGTTTAAGAAAAAAGGCAAAGCGGATTTTCAGCCGCTAACAACGAGCTAATTTGTCCATTTTACATGAACACAAAGAGGCAGAGCGGATTTAATATTCTACTGCCGTGCATTCCCTCTGTCTGAGCTGAATACATGTATTTAAACAGATAACAGGATTATGCAGGACTATAACAGACCTCATCATAATGTGTTACTTATTGCATTATCCTACATGCATGTAGCATAGTGCAATTAATAACACATGCATCAAAAGAGTCTCATTATAAGTGCAGATACAGGGGCATGCATGCAAGGGTTAGTAAAAGCAAAAGGTCAAGGGTCAGCTCAATTCATCTTTAACTTGAATGCATTTGACACAGAAATCAATCCTGAAATACATTTAAATAAGGAAGGTTGACAGGCTGAATAGGCTGACCCCTGACCTCAGAGCAGCTAAAGAGAGAGGTTAAAGGAAAAATGAATCAGGGATATAGAGAAGGGGGGGAGGGGGGTGTGCGAAGCAGAAAGACAGGCAGAAGCTGTGCTCACTTTCAAAGTCAAGGAAAAAGTTTGGCCCCTGTTCAAGCTCTGTGCAAGTGAGCACTTTTAACAGATTCCCCATTTGGTTTCTGCAAGAGAAAAAAAGAGAGAGAGGGAGAGAGAAGGAAAGAAAAGTATGTGTGATGTTAAAGAGGCATTGATAAGTGATGAGGAGATTGGAGAAACAGCAGATCGGAGCTGTAGGAGCAGAAGGTCATGACCAAGTGAAAGTGGGGAAAAGCAAAGAGAGGAGCAAAAGCAGGCTCCTTCAGGGCTTCGTCATCGGGAGCAGAAACCTGCTGACAGAAAGGAAACAGCTGAGCTGGTTACACCCCCCCCTCCCTCCCTCCCCTCCCCACATCTCTCTCTCCATCCATCTTTTCTCCCTTTGTTCCACTCCTCTGCCAGACTTACTTTCAAAGTCCAGGAAAAAGTGTGGATAGTTCTCTATTTCCCTTGTTAGGACTTTTAGCAGGTTACCCATTCCAGCAAACCTGATGGTCAGAATACAGCAGTGAAAAACACACATGAATACATAATCATACAAAATACATCAGCTATTACTTAAAGGTGTTGTTGACATAACAGAGACAATCAGGATGACTTCAAAGCCTGTAAAGTATATTGATTACCCTTGTATGACTCGTATCCATCAGAGGCTTTTGTGGAGGTTTTAAATGAAATAGTTTTTATTCCAGCTCATTTTCTTTGTGTGTTTTTGACCTAATTTGAAGCAGAGAAAATCAGACGCCAAAGTATTCACAGGTCACTCAGTTACACCTGCAGTTCAAGTTTTCTCTGTCAGTCTTCTTACATTTTTACAAAAACGATCGACAATCATCTGGGTCGAAATAATATAAGTGGTTCTCTCAATTAGGACAAGAAAATACTGGAAATGGGCCACAATAAGTTTTTAGGCTCCCAGTTGACTTCTTCAAATCTCCCTTTTTGTTCAACCTAAAGTTAGAAACTGAAGGACATTCAGTTCACCTCACAGCCTTCTGAGAAAACCAGCAAATATTCACAGTTAGGAAGCTGAAAATAGAGAATGTTCAACCTCAGTCCTGTCATGCTATTAAGGGGAGCTAATGCCATTATGGTAGGAAAAAAAGGACATTTGGCTCTGTGCCTTTGGAGGACGCTATCCTCTTCTCCAGTGGGCGCTGGAAAACCAGGGAGCTCGCTAAACTACACTTCCTCAATCTAGGACGCCCGCCTCCGATGTCATGTAACGTTCAAAATCGTCAGGTTTGAAATGTAGACTGCAGACCTGAAGATTTTTTTGACGATCCACCGGTATATTCTCGATGTATTTATGATTCTGTACCGCTCTGAGCCGTTGCCTGCAGCGAAACGGTCGTATTTCACTCCAGCGTCTCGCGCTGGGCCGTTCCTTTCAGAGGGAGGGGCGCAATGCACGCTGGGTGTTGTAGGAATGTAGAATGGGTGAAACCACGAGCTGTTTGTGCAACTTTCTCCACAGCTATGGTGCCAATTTTAGATATTATTGCTTCTATCGATTATAGAGAACACCAGCTTTGACTGACAGCGGCTTTTTCCAGGGGTGAAATGCTCCTTTAATGACATCATCTTTTAAAAAATCTCATCACATTTCACAGAAGTGAAACTGAGAAGGAAACACAGTATCGTAAACAATTTGGGTGTTCATGAGCATGCACAACGCAAAGCAAAATAATTCAGTTTCATGTCTTCACATTTTGCACCACGAGTGAATAGTGCAAGCAAAAAGTCCCACCTCTGTTGGACAAAACTCCTGAGGTTCTGCACCAGTTTCTCTGCTCTTCTGGATTCAGGCCTTTCTAAACGTGGCCAAACACAAGGACGGAGCTCTAACTGGCAGTTACACTCTATAAAGGTTTTTATTGGAGGCAAAAGGCAGTGGGTAGGTAGCAATTTCAAGGGAAAAGTCTACCTCCTCGGCCATGGAGGGTGGTCACAAGCTCTGTAATCACAGCGGACCTTAAACCTACAGTCGCATAATATGAGGCCATGATTACCGTAAAAGGGAGAGATCACAGTATATCATGGGTAGTAGAAGATGCTGTGTTCAAAGGATTCAGGCAGACACATTCATGTTGGGTGGGAAACAAAAGTTATCTGGAGGTAATTTGAAAAAAAGAATGAGCAGATGAACTTTAAAAACATGTGTTCTTGTGTTAGGCTGCAGAAAGACACTGCAAGGCACACAGGCCTTTCTTTTCACACACACAGATCCAACTTCCCTTGGCTTTTATAATTCGCAGTGTGAAGTGACAACAGAAGGGACATTATGCTGCAGTGTGCACATGATAATCACACTGCATTTTTCTGCACAGCCTCCAGCAAAGTGTCGACTGTTTTTTTTCCACCACGATGTTCGTTCCTCCTCAAAAACCATACAGGAGCGACTATCCGGTTTAGGAGTCAGCATACAGTTTCTACAGTAACCGCTTTGAACGTCTCATGAAGCTTAAAATGCATCTAATTATCAATTCAATGCAGTTAAGAATAAAGTGTTTAAACACAAGTTTGTACCAGCAGGGGGCAGTGCTGGTTCACTTCACTCACAGGGATCAAAGTTGCACAGTAATGGTGTCAAGTTGGTACACGTCCTGCAGTAGTAGAGGAACCCTGACCTGCGGCTACTTCCTCAACACACCTGCCTTGCCTACCAAACTCAGGTGATTCCACCCTCAGGTGTCAGGTAAACCACTCAAACTGTTCTAACAACGACTACCCGAGCCTTCAATCTGAATTCTTTTCTCAGAGACTATGTGACAGTAAAGGTCCAATAGAATCAAACACGGTTCCTCTTAATGCCTTTTCATTGAGGGCATTTTCATGTATCATAGAAAGTGTGTCAGGGAATGTCCCAGCTTTAAAGAGACGCCTAAAGGAACTCTTCGCGTGTACTGTTGCACTGTTGGATATCATTAATTTGTCATTTCCTTCACAACACCAGAGCTGCGTTTAACAACCTCCAGAGAGCAAATTTATAGCTTTGAGTCATTTCAGGCGTGTGTGTGTGTTTGTGTGTGCGTGCGTGCACATGAACATAGCTAGCGTGCCAACTGGTTTGTGAACACTGGGGAGTGTCTGTGATTGCGATGATGTCACTCAAAATGAAGCTGCATTGCTTTATGGCGTGCTGAGGCTACTGTTCATGCAAGAGCACTGATTAAGTTTCACACTTTCATTTGTTGAAAGTTTGTGTGACATCAGTCTCCAGATCTGGTTAAGAGTCGGCAACATACAAGGCAACTATTCCACAGACAAGATGTAAGGAATTTAATACAAGACAAGGAAAATCGTCAGGACATATCAAGGAGAAGGACGCAGCATTCTCACTCTCAAATGTGCCACTTCTCAACGTCTCTATCGAATCCCAAAACCCTGCATGCCAGGCAACCTGTTGATCTTACCACAATTCTATACAAACGTATGCCAATGTGTATGCAAATTCAAGCCTCCAATCATGTCCAGTCTTAAGGGAGTTCAAGGCAGGATTATTACGCCTCTGTTACGTTGCACGGAGGCGGAACGGTGGGGCGAAGTCGTTCCGTCTCTGAGCCGGCATCAGAGGTAGTAACGGAGGCGAAACGGCGTCTGTCTAAATAGCGGAGCCTGTAGGGCAGAACAGCGCCTTGTGTGTGTATTTGACGCGCTGTTTGATCGCACGTTTTAATGCCGCTATTAAGAAACACCCACTGGGGCGGCTTTACGCCGGCGTTGCGTGGTCCAATGTAAGATGACAAAGGTAGCATGAGGACGGAGCTTCGTTACAGCACTGAGGCGTAAAAAAGGCTTCTTTTAACTTGAAGTTAAGTGTGTAGTTTAGCTTCTTCCTGAGGTCCAGCATGCTTTTATATTAATTCTCATCTCTAAAGAAGCCCAAAATGAAATGAACAGCTCATAACAAGCTGAGGTATACTCAGACATGTAAAGTAAAGAAAAATATAAAGCACTGATAGTGACATTGTAACAATGTTTTTGTCAGAGCAAACTTAATCTCTAAAGGCCTCATTATGGGAGCTGTGTGAAACACGCAAAGAGTGAAACTGTGCAAATATAGAGATCCACCTTCTGTTCTCATCATCTTCCTTACATGAGGTAATGTGACATACATGGTTTGTTGTAATTACATCAATACTGGCTTGATTTGCATTCACCTTATTGAGTGAGCACACATATTTTACTGCAGGTTTTTTCATGTGTTTTCACAAAATGTACAGGTGTGTAACAGTCTCCAAGCACCTGTGAAGTGAATAACACTGAGAACCTGGACCTTGCTCGCCAAAATAAAATGGAATAGTAAATATAGCATTATACAACAGCACGTGTGCTTGTCCTGTCATGATAAGTCCAAACGTGTGCCGTGACATAAGGCCTGTAAACGATGAGCCTTGGGATTGCTTCTAATGATTTTACAGAGCGACAGACAAAGACATGTATGTGACGTCAGTACAAACTTTCACATCGATTCACTGTGGTTTTCTTCTTCTCTTTCTTTCGTTTGTGAAATAATAATATAGAATAAAATCTTATCCAATAAGGCGACACGGTCTATCAACATGCAACACCTGACCCGGCTTTGAAATCCTCTTCTTGACCTGAGTTGAACTCCGGTCAGCAGATGGGATGGGTATTTAATTTAATGCTATTAACAACTTTCAAACACTGACTAGACAAAAAAAGGTAGAAGAGAAGAAGAGAGCACAAAGCATGAGCGCTTGCAGAGAGACCTGACACTTATCTGAATTTGTTACTTATGCAACTCTGCCGTAGTTTTAAACGGTTTTGCACTAACGTGACATAAAGAGACTCACCTGTGATAAGACGGTTGAATTCACAGTAAACCCGCATCGCTCACTCTTACAGCTGATCAGCAGTATCAAGAATGTATTTGCATTTTCTCTGTTGACCCACTGGAAATTCTACTTTTGCATCCACAGAGCCTGACATAAAGTGCTCTCTGTTTCCCGTCATCACTCTAATACCAGACAGGGAAGGAAAAACTACACGGGGAATTTTTTCATGTCTGCTTGGTTCCTCTTTCACAACCACTTATCTATGCGACGTAGTTTAAACTGTGGACTTTCCTCTTTTTCGTAGTATTTACTATGACCAGAAACATCACATTTATTACAGCATATAAAGTAGCCTAATATTTGTGTGAAGAATGTGCTGAAAGTGCAACTAGAAATCATTCAGGAATAACAAATCCCAAGTCCCTTTATACTGCCAATAATAAGAAGTGACAATGTGCGCTTTTGTGGGCAATGTGATTCAAGGACTGTCCTTAAGAGGCCGATGACAACGTGTTTGAAAGCAGGTGCGCGCTGCGGATGTAGGTGAGGACAGCAGACGAGCAGCGGAGGAGCAGCCCTGCCTACTCCCGGAACAAAGTATCCAGAGCCGTATAGACTGAGAGTCGCGTCAGCCATTGCGATGTCGCAACTCTCTCTTTCTCTACGGCTGTGAAAGTACAGTCACGCGCTCAGTCAGTCAGTCACATACAGACCTGAGTGTAAGGCTGACCCCGGCGGTCAGCCAAAAAAAATAAAAGAAAGAGAAACTAAAAGTATAAATGAGGCCAGTCTTTGTCACCCTGTTGGAACAAGAATTACCTCACCATTTATTAAAATCCAAAATAAAAAAAACTTTAAGTCCATCAACACATCAGACCAAGTCTTCAAACAGCACCACTGTTTTCCTTCAAAATGTGAAAACATGCAGCCGTCTCGAGGCTATCTATGCTTTATAATTAAAGTATACTTTATGCATTTGAAGCACCAAGGTGAGTGCCACGTTTAAACTGCCTTTCCTGCTGTCAGAAGTGTCTAAAACCCTTCAAACACACATTCAAACAAAAAGAGTGGGGAGAGGTTAGATTGCTGCAAGGTTTAATGTGTTGAAATAGAAACAAGTTGGAGAGGTCGTATCATCAGATGCTATGGGTACTTTCACATCCTATATCAATGTTTGTGCCATTAACCCAAAGCACGCACAGAGAAGTCTCCAAATAATCCAAAAATACCAAATAAAAGGTTTTATTGGATCGATTAAAGTTATGATGGTGGCTTTTTTAACTGCTACTATAAGTTACTAACATTAGTGAAAAGAAAGCCAATGCACGATCATGTGAGCGGAACATTTCACATCCTGTCATAAGTCAGGAGCTGTTTGGAGCAGCAACAGTCGGTAGTAGTAGCGATGCCCACATTAAAGCAGGAAAGAAGACGGCTGCATTTGAGTTCACATGAATGTAAACAAATAATTTCATTTATTTTATGGAAAAAAATCAGCTTGAGTAACGTTTAATGAGGAATGACATGCGCGCAAAACTGAACTGTTTGTTTATGTACCAGAAACTCCACAAAAGACTAAATTGTCTCCATAGCAACAGGAAATATTTTGCCAAATTTCTTTTACAGTCTCAAAAATTGACTGAAAAGCATCATTTTAATTTACCAGACTTACAAAGCAATTTAGTCCACAGTCCTTTCAAATAACAAGAATTAATTTTCCCCACAGTCGGATTTATGTGCCGAAGAAAAGCTGTCAAATTTGGAGAATCTTCTAAAGCGAAGCCTTTGAGTGGCACCAGTATTTATTCTCTGAATTCTGTCTTAAATTCAGACATTTAAAAATGATTTCTGATTTAAGAGAACAGCATTTCTCTTTTTTACCAACCTTCAGCAGCGTTACGTTGATCTCCTCTCTGATATAAAATGTTTTAAGAGCCTTCTCCTCTTTGAGAAATACCTACTTAAGGCTCAGTATGTCTCATTAACAGCCCTGAGGACAAACAGCTCAACAGCCATTGGGGCAGAAAGTTTTGGGCTTAACACAACAAGTGCAGACTAATCCGCACTGTAATCATGTAACCCTCAGCATTGTTGCTGGGCTGATGTGCCTTAGCAGCAGCTTAGAGCGTGGTCCTTTTCAAACATGACTACACCGGCCTGAAACACTGTTTAAGTGTATGTACATATGTGTGTGTGTGTGCGGCATCATTTACCTTCTCTGGTGGAGGACCTCGTGCTGCTGTCTATATCATCCGCTTTCTCTTTGTCTCTGCAACAAGAGAAAAGAAGGACCTTTTGTTACAATCAATACTGAGCAGAAATAAATTATACTGCAAAGAGAATCTCACAGAAGTTTTTAAGAACGTGTGTGTGTTAGCGTGTATTTTGTGTCTGCACCCATGTGAACACCAGCCAGGTACAGTAAACACCTTTACACAACATACTTCCCTTTTTCTCCTGACATATTCAAGCACTCGGCAAACAAACACACAACCCTCCCCCCCATCTCAAAACACACCACTGAATAATTGAACACTGAAATCTACACCGTCGTCTCGTATATGTAATATCCAAAATAAAGCTGAATACGGCCCTGTCTGCTGCATGTTCACTGGGGTATTAAATATCCCCTGACAAGCTGCGGCTGCTAATGGTCACCGGGCCGGAGCTCCCTCCAGCGTGGCTGCAGAAAATAAAGACATAGATGACGCTGTCGCATTCGGTCAAAAATGAGGGAAGTGCACATCCAGAGTGACATTCATCACGACAGGCTCACGTGGAGCTCGTCACGCAGACATTTAAATTAAGTGGGTTAAAAAAAGCTCCAACAACTTTTTTTTCTTTGACTTTTTGAGCACTACATCCTGGTGCTGTTGTCACACTTCTCTTTGCTTCAATGCACAGTGATATACTGGCCTACACCAGAGAGGCGTAAGAAGCAGCAATACAGTTCAAAGGTCCTGATCAGACAGAGCACGTTTAGCAGCTGGTGGCGGCTTTTTTGTAGAGATAGACCGATATGGTTTTTTCAGGGCCGATACCGATTATTAGTAGTCAAGGAGGCCGATAACTGATATTTGGAGCCGATATTCATTTGCAGTAAAAGTGAAAATATTGGCGTCAAAATTTTGAATAATACAAACTCCAACACTTAACTTTGTTTAAATGCCTTTAAGCATATGTTTATAAAACAAACAAACAAAAAGCGCAGGGAGTTCCCAGGGTCAGCAGCATCTCTTATAAAGTTATTTGAAAATTTAAATAAATAAATAAATAACTTCCTGAAGTTTTATAAAGTAAATAAAACAAAGTTAAATAAAATTAGCAAAGAAATGAACTCTTGTCGGCCGTCGGATTAAAAATAAATGCGTCAAAATGCAGAATATCGGTCTATCCCTACTTTTTTGTAGTGGTTTTTAATGATAGGGACACTTTTTGCGTGCTGCTTTTGTGTTGCAGAGCACCTCGCGTTTTTGAGGAAACGCTCCGAGCGCCTCGAGTTAAAAAAACTTCAACTCAAAGCAGAAAATCACCCGACGTCATTGCCGCTTTTCCTCATTGTCCAATCGGGTGAATGGAGAGGCGGGCCTTCTTTGGTCACCATCCAGCTGGTGGTACTCGCCGTGATCTTTCCTCTGTCTGAGGGTCTCATGTACCCACACGGATCTCTTGTTCCCCATGTATTTGGGAACAGCCTCTCACCCTCCATCAAAGCCAGAGCAAGTGCCCTCCGCCTGTTTCTTAATGCAGATGTAACTAATCTATTGAACACAAAGTATTCTAGCAAGCCAAAATTAATGGGAACAGATCAGTCAGCTTACAAAAAAACGGTTAGGTTAATGACAGCTAATGATTCAGCAAGCTGCTCTTTTTATTTTAACCGTAGGCTTCAACAGAAAGGCAGAGCGGTGCGCCTCGCGTTTTACAGATCGACACCTTACCATGTTGTGCTATTTTTTACATATTGTTAAAAAAGACATTAACATGAACGTAACATTGTGTTTTCTATGGAACAGACAGAACTCATTGAGAGCACAGTGGACGATTGACGATGAGCAGTGTGCACACGCTTCAGATATTTTGCAGTTCATTTTCAACCACAGAAAACGATTTGGTTCATTTTGATTCAATAACGTAATTATCTAACCTTTGTTTTAGGGTGTGAAGTTCAGTTTCCTCCTAACCTGCCACTGCATCAGGTCACAGAACATTTCCAACACCCACTCAGTATTCTGTCTGCCACTTATGAGCAGAACACTTGAGAGCTTAAACATGGAGTCAGTGGTGCCTGACAGAATTGCATAAAATATATATTGAATACCTTATCATGTGCCAATTCAATTCCCTGCTTCTTATCTTGTAGGACAAAGGTCAGAAATGACAAAGCATTTTGTGGATATCTTACACTCAGAGTTTAATGTTAGTGAAGCTGAACGCTGAACCCAAAAACTTGCCAACAAGCCAGAGAATTAAAACCCTCGCTGGAGAAGCAATGCTGTTAACAACACAGTGGAGCACTTTTCAGGGGCGGCTGTGTCAATCAGAAGGTTGGGGGTTCCTGACTGGAGACTGCCACAGTAGCCTTCGCCATTAGTGTGTGAATGTAAGTGTGAATGGGTGAATGTGACATGTAGTGTAAAAGCGCTTTGAGTGGTCGGTAGACTAGAAAAGCACTATATAAAAACAGTCCATTTTCTTTGCATTTTCCTGTTCAGTCGGACCCTCACAACAACCAGTTGGATCAAAACCCAGTGATGCTATATAAACGACAGATGACACGACAGCTCCCGGTTGCAGTATAGGTCATAAACGTCATGATTGACAGCTCTGTTGACCAATCAGCTCCTGCAGTTAATCTGTGCCGTATTAGCAGAGAAGAGGAGGAACGGCGAGAGGAGATGTAACTCAAACAATCACTGCAGTCACTGAAGTTTACATATCTGTGAATGTCTACTTCAGACTAGAAATAGACCGATATGGCTTTTTCAGGGCCAATACCGATTATTAGTAGTCAAGGAGGCCGATAACCGATATTTGGAGCCGACATTCATTTGCAGTAAAAGTGAAAATATTGGCGTCAAAATTTTGAATAATACAAACTCCAACACTTAACTTTGTTTAAATGCCTTTAAGTATATGTTTATTAAACAAACAAACAAAAAGCGCAGGGAGTTCCCAGGGTCAGCAGCATCTCTTATAAAGTTAACTGAAAATTTTAATAAATAAATAAATAACTTCCTGAAGTTTTATTAAGTAAATAAAACAAAGTTAAATAAAATTTGAAGAAATGAGCTAAAAAAATAAAAAAGGCAGATGCCGATATGCGTCAAAATGCCGAATATCGGCGCCGATAATCGGCCTGACCGATAATCGGTCGATCCCTACTTCAGACCAACACGAAGAAGCTGTTCTGCTGTTAAACACGCTGTCGTGTGGATCCTTGCTGGGTTTTTAGTTAGTTAAAATATGTGTTTTGGTTAGCAGAAGGGGTGGTGCATCGGCAGCTCCACCTGCCGATTTCTACTGCCAGCGCCCACCTTGGGGGTATTTTGGCTTCAAATAAATACAATGAGAGGTGGAAATGCGTTTTCTATCTTTTTATACTGTCCATGTTGAGTTGAATCATGACACCAAGAATCAGATTATCACCATATTCCCACCCTTACAGTTCTGGATAATAACGTGTTGTGGCTGCAAAAGATTTTGGGGTTTTTTTTGTGGCCCATCTGCTATGGCTTATTCTGTCTCAGCAGAGGCCTGTACGGATTTGGGGCTAACAAGGTAACTTAAGGTTTAAGCCGGGGTTTTTGGGGCTACGACAGAGGTTCAGTTCCTACTGGGGTTAATCGCAAAGGTAACTGACGTATCAATTCCCTTGATCCCCAAGCCTAGTGCCAAACATGATCGGGGAGGAGGGCAGGAGTGTTAAGAGACCGACTTCCAGGGTGATGTTTTAAAATATAAGATATATTCATTGTGCGTGTTCTGTGTATTCTGCACCTAACAATAAATCAGGACTACAAGCTCTAGAGTGAGACAGTCCCATCTGTCACTGTAAATATCCTCATCTGTCTGCGTTGACCCCCATCCCTGCTCTGGAGAACCTGCACAGCAACAGAGCGACGGAAAGAAGGTGGGATGCTGCTGATGGATGGATGCATGGATGGAGCCACCATAGGGACACTAGACTTTCTCCTTATAAGGGCATGGTGGTGCGTGGTGACTCCCCATGGTCTGACACATGAGCGGACTTCACCTCAACGTTTCACAAGGTCTGCAGACACACACTGCACACTTCATGTGTCCCTTCTGGACCTTTTAGACGCACGCACACACTTGCCAAAACACCATGTGGACAGCACAGAGCGAGCCCTGATGAGAGCAGACACTTCACCATCACATCCACTTAATTCATCTAACTTCTCTCTTTCTCCGCACGTTCACTTCTTCATCCACGCACTCTCTTTCTCTCCTTCCCTTTTCCCCTTGTCTTGCTTTCTATCTTTCTTCCTTTTACTTCTCTCCTTCCTCTTTCAGTGATAGCGGTTTTTTCCAGCCTGCCGCAAAGACAGGCAGGCAGTCAACTCATTAACACAATCACACTGAATTTGATTAATTCAGTAAGCCAGGAAGGCCATTTAGCCATGAGCTAGCCATTTAGTCATCTACACATCCCGATGACCCAGCCTTTTATTAAACAAGCTACACATGTAGCCAGTGAGCAGATGAGTCAGTCACTTTAGCAGTCAGTAAATCTGTCAATCATCCCAGCATGTGGTGGAGCCATACAGAGATCAGGGAGATGTGTGCTGAAAAATAAACATGTTTTTCAGGAAACATCAATCAGGAGCCAGAGAGGAATTTTTCCAGGGACGCCACGAACAACACGCATAAAATACAGCCTCATTACGTCCCATTGTGAGTCATTAAAATGTGATTGTGTTGAGGTTGATTCTTCCCTCAGCTTTGAATTGTTATCAAGAGTAATACATTGAACAAAAGGAGCGAGTGTGATGTTTTATCAGCTTTGTCAAACAGACTTCAAATACTCTGTTAGACAAAAAGAAAAACATGTCAGCCGGTTTGATTCTGCCGAGAGGAAGTGACACAAACTCTTCTTTTGTTCCGACAAACGTAGGGAAGCTTTCAACAGCTCGACTCTCACCAAGAGGTTTGCAATCATGGAAAATGTGTGTACCATCATAAACATTGCTTTCATGACAAACTGACTCCAAGAGACAGTTAGGGGGGAATTTCCTAATAATGAATTGTGGCCGCTCATTTGCATCCTCTATCTGCCCCGTCTCAAGGTCCGATTCACAATGCAAATTGCACTGATTATATTCAAGTGCAAACACTTTTGTGCAGTTTGCTCTCTTTTGCAGAAGCTGTCTGCACCTCCTCTCTCTGCTGCGCTCTCAGACATCAGTTGAGCACACACTGACGGACCTCACCTCCACGCACAGATCGGTGATGAGCCGGGAGAGGAGGGAGCGGCACTTTGGACAGCCTTGACAGGTGTTTTAACGGAGCTTTATTTTTTGAACGAGCGCTCAACAGCAGCTCGTCCAGATAATAATCCCAGTCATGCGTAACGGCTCCAAAGTGTGCGCGTGTGCCAGGGTTGAGCCTCGCACAGCCCCGGACTGATAGGTCTGTCAATTATTAGAATAATGACAAAATATTATTAACAGATTGTTTTTTACAGACAAACACATTTTTATTCCCACAAAAGATGAATTGTTGAAAACATCGCTGGAAACTCAGAGCGTGACGGCCCTTATGATACTGCGCCGTAGTTACCACCAGCTCTCTGCAGGTGGTGATATTTTCACTCTAACTGTGCGGTGCTGTTAGCGCTGCCATTTGTGAATTAGGGGCTTTTTGCCACGAGGCTCATTCACATAGAAAGTGGCTAAATTTCCCCGAATGCGTCATTTAAATACGCGCACACGGCACCAGACCACAGAGACGCTTTGGGGTGCATTCAGCCCTCTGCGTGTGCTCGGAGAATGAGTCTTTTTGTGTCATTTGCACAGGTTTTGCGGGCGCAAACGCTGCGCAATCCTTTAACGAACTCCCCCCTTAGTGTACTTTACACAGACTTCAGTGTCCTCTCTTCTGGTTCTTAATGAGAACCTAGTACTGCATGTGTGCAAGGGTTTCATTTAAACACCATTTTGCTCAGTATTTATTCATTTGACAGCGAGGCTCTGGATTATCCAACTTTGCCACCTTTAATTCTTATTATAAAGTATTTTAAATAACCTGATCCTGAGCAGCCAGTGGACGCCATGATGGCAGATGTGTTTCTAACATCTGTCTGGAGACAAATTTTATCTGTCTGATCTGCATTTTTACAGTCATGACTTTTAAGTCACAGTAACTGGGCTACAATGCTGAATTCACCACGCTGTCTCGTTCTTAGACTGCAGTTAGCTATCAATGACTTCTACAAAAGTGATGTCCTGACTTCGCCCGAAGCAATTTCTTTTTTAAGCACTGACACATCCACCCCCATAAAAGATGTAAAACGGTCTCGCATGAAAACGTTATCAGTCTTTTCCATGAATATCCAAACACACTGCCTGCAAGGCGGTGTCTAAAAGCTATCCGTTTCTATGGTGACAGCAGAGACATTCGTTAAAACAGGGGAAGCACATGAATGTGACAGAGTGCAACCCCAGAGGGGACACACGCACGTACACACTTTGTTCTTTCATAGTTTACTGTTTCGAAAAGGGAAGGTGTGTGATGAAAGCTGCCGTCACTCTGGTTGAACGCCTGGCAAGCAGGATGCCAAACCCGCCGGGTAGTAGAGCGAGAGGGAGAGAGAGAGAGAGAGCGAGAGAGACAGACTGCAGGCGTGTGATGAAGACGAGAGGAAAATGCCACAAATAATCCCGAGGGAAGTCGCAGAAATAATATATAACCATGAGAAGGAGTTGTACATCCAAACCAAAATCTAAAAAACTAAAGAGAAAGAAAGAGAGCATCATTATTGTGACAGCGCCTCCATGTTGCTGAAGTGAATCAGCTGTGACAAATAAAGTGGAACGACTGAAGTAGAGCAAAACTAAAGAGCACTGAAAAAGACCTTTATGCCAAGTGATCCACAAGTTGATATCTTCCACCTCTGAGAAGGAGACGGCTGTAAGTCTCCTTGAGGTGTATTTACGGACATGACATGGGCATACATGGCACGAGACGCACTACTTCACTGATACAGTGTCCGACGAACTTCCTACACAATCCTTAACAATGTAGGCTACTGTTTACGGAGGAACACAAAGGACTCCATATCCCATAGTTCACTGAAACAACAAGCCAATAACAGTCCATCTCATCTGCCTTTCACATGAGCTGTGCTTTCACACGGAGTTTCCGTTAGTGTCGGTCCAAGTGTCCTGGAAGCTTTCAATGTTCCGGACAAATTGGGTGAAATTACGGTCAAATATTATCTGCATTTATTTAACTTAATAACAATTGATGGGCAGGCTGTATCAAGGGTGTAGAATTGGGTAGGGAAATTACTGAATTGTCGTTACAAAAATTAACATTCGATAAGCGTAATGTTGCACTTTCAACCTGCTGAGGAGTCGTGCATGAGACAGCTCACTCTTTCACTGTAAACAACGACTCCCGTCTATCGTTCAGTTCATACACTTCACTAAACTGAACTTTATACAGCGGAACAACACGTCTCAAATGACACTTTCTGCGCCGCATCTGCCCTGTCCATATGCATGCGCACTCTCTCCCTCTCTCTCTCCCTCTCTCTCTCCCTCTCCCTGAGGCAGTGTAGTTCGTTGTACATACTAATATTAGTTAATATATAGGCTATTAATCGGGATATACTTCACTGATATCTCTGATGAGGACTTGGAGAAATTCAAGCCTCCATAGCCGCGGAGTACTTTCATCACAGCACTGGCATCTATGAGAGGGGCTGTGGCTGCTGACGCGTCCTCGCCAGTGATTCCTTTGCCAAAATGACTGATAATGGTTTAGCATATTCCTGAAGCACTGAGGGGACGGAGTTATAATGAATCAGGTTTTTTTTGTTGAACATATATTACTTTCACCGGACATTATGATATTTTAACATGTCGGAACTTCAGCAGATTTTACCAGCACTTACTGGATAACAGAAACCCTGCTTTCACAGTGTGTTTACAAGCCAAACATCGGCCTCTAACCACTGAGTACTAGGTAAACCAGTAAGCATATATTGTTATCTAATACAAATTTGTCTAACACGGTTTGAGGTGTGGTTCTCTTACAGATTAAGCTGCAGTATGTAAACATGACACATCTTTCTTCATGAATGAATCCAGTAAGCTGCTGGTGTTACCTCTCAACATGCTGACTGTCAGGCTGAAACGTAACGATAATTACAATTCAAACTGAGATGACTCACCAACTGCATGAAACTGCTTTGTAGCTTTGATTTGCAGAAGCCACTGGAATGAACGAGGCAAAAACATCACGCTGATGAACGCCAGGCACAGGAAACTGTTTGGCAAACAGCGATTACAACTGGGCAAATGCGGTGGAGTAACATCCTCTGCATTGTTGCTTGCATCGTTGGGGAGAGTGATAAGCACAGAGATACAATGAGACAAAGTCAGTCAGAAAGCATTTGTCCACGACTCTGCTCATCAAACTACCTGCAAACAGATCCAAATCAAGGCCGTCACAGCCGACTGGAAGTGGAATGCCTCCTCGAAAAGGGAAACAAACTGAACAAAATGGTTCTTGACTTTTGCAGTGTAGAGACGGCGTACAGACACGCATACTGCTGAGCTTTTGTCTCTTGTACACAGTCGGCAAAAACTGCTTCTTGTCCTGAGGGGAGGAACGGGCCATGACCCAGATTGAAGCGAGACGCAGTGTTTTCTTTATGCTACATTTAAGCTTCCACAATCAAAATTAAGCATAACTCCCATTCAGCCAGGCTTATAATATGATGAGCATCTTGTAGTGCAGAGCAGTGAACAGAAAGCATGACTGTTTGGTGTTGTATGTATTACAGAGACTGTTAGGGGTGAAACTGCTGAGCTCACTAGACGTGCTTTTTCCTTGAGTCTCGACCAAGCGCTCACTCATCTCAATCAACAATCAGGTAAGATTACTGGTTGCAACCTACACACAACAAAATGTGAATACGACGAATCCGAGTCAAATCATCTGATTCTGCTTCATTACATACTCCAATAAAACTGCCAACTGGAGGCCTCGGCACAAACTGCATAGCGTGACAGCTGTTGATGTTTGCAGACATCCAGGATTGAACCTGCAAATCAATTATTTACTCGGATGAACATTATCTCCACAACTGGAAAACGCATATTTCCAACACTCCAGGTCACGCGAGGCGACTTGGTGTGCAGACTGCTGAGCGAGTGTAGAGTAATCAGAAATCCCGCCATTAGCTTTTATTTTCAGGCAAATAGATAACCGTGTGTGTGTGTGTGCGCGTGCGTGGGGCTATATTGCTTTTACGGTGTGGTGAAAAAACACATGTGTCTTTGATGGCTAAAGCTTGTCCAAGGCAAAAGATGAAGTGAGGGAGGGAGGAGGACAGGGAGGGACACATCTGGCGGAGGACGCTCTGCCTACTGCAGACACCCTCTAAAGGTTCAAACACGGGTTAAACCTCAATGGAGGTTCAATGGGCTGGAAGACTGCAACCCTCCCAAGAGTAATGAATGTGTGTGAATGTGTGTGTGTGTGTGTGTTTGCGACAACTCTGGAGCATCTTTCTTCCACTCTGCATGGCAACAACTGATGAATAGATGATGGATTCAGATGAGCCCAGTGAGCTCTGGGTTTAGGGATTTAGGGAGGGTGGAGGGAAAACGAGGACACGTCTAACCACTAGTTTCGTTCATCTGAGAGCACTGTTTCACTCTGTATTCACTTTATAAACCATGAGTCACACTCTTATCCTCTTGTTATAGCTAACATACACACTTCAATATTTGATTTAGGGATCAGCACGTTATCGGTATTTGCACATAATGGCTTGTAAATGATATATCTGCCGATGCTGATATTTTCCTCCGATAAAACAATGCTTTAATTCTAGGGATAGACCGATATGGTTTTTCAGGGCTGATACCGATACGATTATTAGTAGTCAAGGAGGCCGATAACCGATATTTGGAGCCGATATTCATTTGCAGTAAAAGTGAAAATATTGGCGTCAAAATTTTGAATAATACAAACTCCAACACTTAACTTTGTTTAAATGCCTTTAAGCATATGTTTATTAAACAAACAAACAAAAAGTGCAGGGAGTTCCCAGGGTCAGCAGCATCTCTTAAAAAGTTAACTGAAAATTTAAATAAATAAATAAGTAACTTCCTGAAGTTTTATTAAGTAAATAAAACAAAGTTAAATAAAATTTGCAAAGAAATTAACTTTTTCTCCTCTCCGCCGTGTGTGTGAGCACTGAGCTGCAAGCACAGCTTTCACTGCTGATTGGCTGTTACCCGTCCCATGGCTCTGCGTGTAACCAATCAGTGCTGTGGGTGGGACAATGCTGGAGACAGAGTAGTGACTGCAGACAGAGAGGCGCGGCTGCATCAGAGCCAAAATAACCCAGTTTTAAATTGATCTCTTATCGGCCGTCGGATTAAAAAAAAAAAAAAAAAAGACCGATGCCGATATGCGTCAAAATGCCGAATATCGGCGCCGATAACTGGTCTATCCCTATTTCATTCTGCCTAAATGCTCAACGATTCCCTAAAAAAGCTTGACGTAATGCTACATTAACTCGGCGCGAGTGTGCGTGCTCACTGCCTGCACCGCGCCTCTTCCGTCAAGCGTGAAGAAGAGTGCGAGATGTCTGCGGTCTGGCAGTTTTTCAAAGTTTCTGAAACAGACTGTAAGGTTGATTTCAATTTATGCATTTGTTCTGTGCAATAGGTGAAATTTGCCCGAGTTGTTGCTATTGTCAGGGTTGTCTCAGGGAGAGCATCATCCAAGCCTGTCCAAGCTGTATGAATATTACAGTTTTAATTGACAGGTTATGTACAAAAAGCATATTTATTTGTATGTGACATTTTCTAAGTTTCAGTGAATGTGTACATTTTAAAAAGCACTGTATTGTGTTATTTCTGCATCTGCCAGTCGGCCACTACAATAAGAGTAGGCATGATATCAATTCCACTACAGGGGAGACTTCATGTTCTCTCCAATTAGGTGGGAAAAAACATGTGTCTAACATATCGGTATCAAAATTGGCAATCAGCAAAAGGGGTTGGAAAATATCAGCATATTGCATAACAGCAAAAAATCCAATATTGCGCATCCCTAATTTGATTATATATCACAAGACATATTGTCATGGCAACATTGAACTATAGTATTGCACATGGCAGATCGTCCTCATATTGTTCAGGCCTGATCACATGTGTCGCATTGCAGCACTCGCGCGTCCAACTCTACCCTGACGTTGATGCAGGTAACCCGCAAAAGAACAGAACAGTTAAACGACAGGAAAATGAAAGAAATTAACACTTCTGCGAGTACATCCTCCTCAATGTAAACTGCCACTCGGCTGAACAGGAAATGCGTTTTCTCGCATTCTCACCAAAGCTGAAAGAAAATAAGCAAAAAAAAACAAGTAGGCTGAACCAGCGGTGAAAAGTGTGGGAACTGTGTTAAGTTCCCTTTTTGTCATGCAGGTACGGCTGCACTTCTTCTTGAGTGTAATCACATTAGAACGTCATTATTATTGATAACAGCTCACCTAAAAATGCATTTGAGATTGTAAAGATGCCACCTGACACATAATTATAAAAGTTTAGGTGTTTTGTTCCTTTATTGAAATGATAAATAATCAATGCAATCACTATGATTCATTTCCTATACGGTTAATATCTGGTGTTTTTTATACTTATGACATAAGAGCTCACAAAACATTTCTAAGTAGCAACAGGAAATGCTGTTTCTTTTCCCCCTGGCCAGAAAACTCAAAGCCAGCTGAACCTGATCGGCAGTTAAAGGAATCTGGCTCCAGTTTGCTTCCTCTTACTCTGGTGAAGATTTATGAACCTTCAGAGAGCAACGTTGTCAAACACAGGTCCGAAGTAAAAAGGAGAAACACTTTCCTCTCCAATATCTTGGTTCATTTATGTCAAACAGCCGTGTGTGTAACACACTGAATGTGGAACAAGATAAAAAAGACTTCTCAGTTTTGATGATGACTGAACAGGAGGGTCAGAGCCCTCTGTGTTGTTCACGATGAGGACCACAGAAGTGCCAATAAAAAACAGATACATCTTTAAAAGGCTTGTAGTGCTGTTCAAACACAGTCAATGCCAGCCGAACGAAAAATTACCACCAGCCAAACACTGCTGAATTTTGGCTGTATTTGGAAACGTATCCATCAGCCATGTTGGCAAGAGATAAGATATTGAGATCTTGTAATGATTATGTAGCTCATTAGATGGAGAAAAATACTATTTATGAGGAATTATAGAATAAAGCAAATACAGTATCCAGCTCACAAATAAGTTAGAATTTGGATTTCAGACTGGAATAACAAAATCCAAAACTTAGGAAAGGAGAAAAAGCTACAATTTGAAAGCAAAGAGAAACCACCACAACTGAAGCTGCTTTCCCACTGGTCAAAAAAAACCCCGCTAAATGGGAAGGTTACAATCTGCATTCAGACCCGGGTCAAATGACTCAGCAGTAGACCCGGGTAATTATCGTCATGGCTCCAATTGCATTGATGGGAACACAAGACCTAAGTCGACATGCTAATCTCCGCCCCCTCTCCGGCGCGATGCTATGCTCTATCGGTAACTTCTGCGACTCCTTGTCATCTCAGCTACAAACTCCGCCCGTCTCCGCCCAAAGCAGCGCTCGAACATCGTTCCAAATTTGTCGGTGGCGAGTTTGATAAACAGACTGAATGAGTACAATAAAGACCTAACCACCGTCTTCACTGCTTACTAACCCTGTTTCAGGCGCGTTGTTTTCGTCGGTGCGGCTGTGGCTCAGTGGTAGAGTCGGTCGTCTTTCAATCGAAAGGTCGGCGGTTAGATCCCCAGCTCCCTCAGGCTACATGTCAAAGTGTCCTTGGCCAAGACAACAGGTATGAATGTGATAACTGATTGACAGTTGGGCACTTTATGTAGCAGCCTCTGCCATCAGTGTGTGAATGGGTGAATGTAACATGTAGTGTAAAAGTCCATTTACCGTTTACGTCAGACGGTGACGCAGCAGAAAAGAGATATGAGAGAGACTGAGATATGCTGAGACATCTGTCAATCAAGCAACATACTTCAGAACGCTACAATATATACTGTGGATTTAATTAGCATTGTCTTTACATTGTTCCTCTCTTTAAGGGGGGTTAAACAATCCCCATATTTGTCATGAACTGTATGCACTGCATTCTTGTGGTCTTCATTAGAATAATTATAAGGTAATAGACCCATAGGATCTAATTAAAGGCTACCATGGTATGTGCAAAACACAAGAGGTTATTTCTCCGAAGGACCTTTTTGAGATCACGCGTGATTCGATGGGAGGTTACAATTGAATAAGGGACACTGTTCTGAGTCTTAAATGTCAATGTCCTAACACAGAAGCTCTTATGTCTGTTAAGTCGACCCATTTCCTCTGTGTGAGACTTTGTTTAAACCAAAAGGAAACCAAAGTCAACACCGACGACCCAAAATAACTTCTGTTTGGGAATCTCTAGGAAAATGACTGGCAAGCACAAACCAATTGTTTAGCTATAGTGTCTATCATTTGCAGTATTTTCCAAAGTGCCTTTACAGAACCATAAGAGTATTATTTTGGTACAAACTGCTTCTGAGCTTTCTAAGTTGCTTATTTGTATAGTTGAACATTTACACACTAAAGTTCCTGAAGAAGAATGACCCAGTACAACCTGTACATACTCATCACCTCAGTGCCTGCTGAGTGTTGTCCTTCTAAAGCCGCTTTCCCGCTGGTCAAAAAACACACTAACACCTGGCTTTTTTGCTTAATGGGAAAGGTTAGAATCAGCATTCAGACCCGGGTCAAATTACTCTGCAGTACACACGGGTAATTATTGCCTCAGCTCTGATCGGCATTGATGGGAACACAAAATCCTGGTCGACACGCTAATCTCCGCCCCCTTTACAAACTCCGCCCGTCTCCGTCCAAGCAGCGCTCGAACATCGTTCCAAATTTGTCGGCGGCGAGTTTGATAAACAGACTGAATGAGTAATAGATACAATAAAAACCTAACAACCATAACATCGTCACTGTTTAGTAACCCTGTTTCCGGCGCGTTTGTGTCGTCAGACGGTGACGCAGCAGGAAGAGACCGACAGGAGGATACTTCACTGGCAATGGGAAAAAAGACAATCTATATTTATAAGTGGGTCTTCCTGGGTCTGAAAAACCTGCGTCAACACGCTAATTTTTGGTGGGAAAGGGGTATAAGTGACCACTGAGACCATCTACTTAAAATAGTAGAGGGGTAGTCAATAGCACAACGATCAGACTAAGGACAGCGTGGGTTTTATTATCTTGGGGCAAAAATAAGGATGTATGCACGTATATAAACTACAAAGCATGTTGGAGAAAAGTGGTCAGCGAGTGGCATATGGACAAGCTCTGCTCAAGATAAGCCAATTAACTACAGGTACGGAAGATATAAACAATATACATACAACACACCAGCCTGGGACTTTAGAAAAACACAGAGATTGGCCTTGGCGCTCTGCATTCATTTTTAAAATGTTTCTGCTGTTTTGACTGGCCAGGAAAACAGGCCTTCAAATTGGGTTAAGGGAGCTGCGTCTCCCTCAGGCTCCCTTCGCTGGAGCAAATGTGACAGCAGGGCGTTGTTGAGGGGGGGGGGGGGGGGGGGGGGGGTTGAGCTCAGCTTGAGGGGAGGTTGGCTGAGTTTTGCCCTAATATGGACACAGGCCGGGGGGAGCGGGGTGCTGCAGGGAGGCAGGAGAGAGGGTGGGCAGGGTGGAGAAGGGGAAACCTGCCCAGCGCCACCACAATGGCAGCCTTGCTTCACTCTGCTCTGTCATTGACACTCGTTCTCCTTCCTCTTACAGTCTACTCGACATACCGGCACAGGATTCAACAGTCTCGGTCCGCTGACTGTGCTCTAAACGCTCTACACACACTGAAGGCCTCTTCAGCAGACAGGACGCGTACATCGAGCACAGTTCATATTTAAGCACTCGCAAACCCAGCATCACATCACACACTCGCACACACTTGAGCCAGTGACACCGAAGCACAATACTGAGTGTAGTCCACTGCAGCAGTACTGGGCTCCGTTCAGCAGCTGGCTCTGTGTGCCCTGTGGTTCACTCAGATGGGCCTGCTGCCTACTTTTACACTTGCTCATTACAAACACACCACTATCCCTCCTCCACATCTGGCCTCTGATGTAGAAACAGAGAGAGAGAGAGAGAGAGACACTGATAAGGGCAACAGAGACTCACTTTCTGTTAAAAGAGCTGAGGAGAGGGAGGGGGGTCTGTGGTCGTAGTAAATAACTCCGAGGCCTCTGTCAATGCTAAGAAAGAGAAAGTGGGATAGAAAGAGCCGGACTGCCAAGGCACATAGGAGAGCAAGAAGAGAACAATGGAAGGAGGAAAAGAAATCAAGGCAAAAAGCGAGTAGGAAAGTGAAGGAGGGCGTTTGGTATTTGGAGAGGAGGAGGCAGAGTGACTGGCTGCTGCTAGCAGCTTCTGCTGCGCAGAGTGGGACTCTAGGCGTAGAAATTCCTCCTACATCTCTGCTCAATGCCACTTCTGTTCTGCCAAGCCCTGCATGTCAACAGCACTGCAGATACAAAGGGAACCATGTCTGTGTGTGACTGACTCTTGTGTGAAACTAATGTTGTGTGTGTGAGAGCATCAAGCAATCTGCTCAGCCACCAACTCTGCGGGGTGGGGGCAACAAAAGCCGCTTTCCCACTGGTAAAAAAAAAACACTAACACCCGGCTTTTTTGCTTAATGGGAGAGGTTACAATCAGCACCTGGGTCAAATGGCTCTGCAGTAGACCGGGGTAATTAAAGCCTCGGCTCCAATCAGCATTGATGGGAACCAGTGTCGACACGCTAATCTCCGCCCCCTTTCCGGTGTGATGCTATGCTCCATCTGAAACTTCTGCGGCTCCTTCCGCCCGTCTCCGTCCGCATCGTTCCAAATTTGTCGGCGCCGAGTTTGATAAAAAGACTTAATGAGTAATAGATACAATAAAGACCTAACCACCGTAACATCTTCACTGTTTACTAACCCTGTTTCAGGCGCGTTTGTGACGTCAGACGAAAGCAGGATACTCCACTGGCAGTGGGTACGGAGACAATCGGCATCAACTGGCTAAATTTAGGTGGGAAAGTTGACAACAAGAGAACCCTAACTGATACACCTAAGCAGATGAACAGATGCCCTAAATCTAAAGTATCACACATACTAAACATATTTATCAACAATCCACAAATACTAACTTGATTTCATCATTTATCCACTTGAAATATTCTTGGGTGACGAATGGTCAACCAAAGACTAGGCTGCTATTGTTAGCTATGTGTATTGCAATGCTATGACAGAATAATACCATGGTTTAATGTTATTGTAATTAAACCATATAAACCAGAAGAAATGGTTTGACAAGTAGCGAAATAAGCTTATTGGCTTTATCGCTCGGAGCTGGATAAGAAGATCAAATACCTCAAATCTGCCGGTTAAATATAAAGCTCCAGCTAGCAGCTAGTTAGCTATATTTAGAAGGAAGACTAGAAACCAAGCAGCTATCTATTGGCCTGAGAAATGCCAGCATGGACATTAAAAAAACACACTCCAAAAACTCAGATCCTCAAGTCGATTCAGGTCAAGTCAATCCCCATTAGGCCACATACTGAAACACGTTTACAGTCTCTATGGCAACTGGGCAGGTGGTGAATATGTATATAGCTCACTCGTTTACATTAAGGCCGACAATAACACATAATAAGAGGCAAGACCACTTTGAGTAACAGGTGGATCTCGCTAGCTGTCACCTCGGCTAATTGTATTGGTGGGGCCTTTTGATAGACAACAACACTGCGATCTCGTGCTCAGGGGTTTAAACAACACAAAAACAATCACTGCCACGGACAAAGAATTATATCACAATACTAGAATGTATCCATATTTTCTTTTACCACTACCACAGGTAATGTCTGACGGTAAAAAATTCTACCTGCCAGCGCAAACTACTTATTTGGCATCAAACAAGTCACTGTGCCACTGAGCCAAGCGTCAGTCTTGCACATGACATTGTTCGCAGCTTAGAGAAAAGGTCCCTGGGTAATTTCTGCAAAAACAGGCTTTATCAACACAGGGAGTGGGACACATGGGTGTTCCTTATAAAAACAGACCTATTTATGGCGGTCCGTGAACGCTTGCTCTACACTGAAGGATCGGTGCTAATCAGTGCAGAATGGTTAAGCAGAAGACGCTTGACCTTTTCATGCCTTTGGTCTCTGCCATCAGACGAGTCTGCAGGCTTGACTGAGGACGAGATCAAGTGCACTCGCTAAGTTAGTCATGCAACATATCCAGGCCAGTTTTCTCCTCCTCACACTGCCTTCACTTTGTTACTCCGAGTCTGCGTGCCATACATCTTGTGTCCATGCCTGGAAAGCAAAAGTGCAGATCACAGCACACACACAGTCACAGATACAGGAGCCTGTGCATAGCCCAAGCAGAACTAAATGACAGAGAGAAGGAACTCTGACTCCTGAGACTAATAACAGTGCGCTTTATTGGACACTAACTGTTGCACAAATAGAGACGTGACAAGTTTCAGGAAGTACACTGACCAGTGATGTTTCTAGGTACGCCTCCTGCGTCTTTGACACATTTAAAGGGATGCAGTAAACTCCCTATCCATGCATCCCAGGGACGCACCTAATCTTTCCCATACAGAACGGTACATTATAAACTAGATTTGTAGTGAAACTTAAAATCACACCTTTCTGTCAGAGCACCGCTGTTTTAACCCTCTGCACATCTAATCAGTGCAGACAAAGATCACGAGTACACAGTCTTGCGACGCGCTACTTTAGCTGCAACAAGAACAACTAGCCAGTCACCACGAACTTCGTAGTGGTTAAAAAACTCTTTTCGCTGATCATGCTGCGTTCAGTCATGTTGTTGATGTTGTACCGTCTCAGGGACGCGCTGTAGTGTAATAAACAAAACAAACTCTGCTGGCTGTGAAAAACATACAGTACGTCCCAATGGCGGCCGCCGTTTTGTGCTCAGATGACGTCTGTGCAGATTAGGGATCGACCGATTATCGGCCGGGCCGATTATCGGCCGGGCCGATTATCAGCGCCGATATTCGGCATTTTGACGCATATCGGCATCGGCCTTTTTTTTTCTTTTTTTGCTTTAATCTGACGGCCGATAAGAGTGCAGAGTGCTCACACACACGGCGCAGAGGAGAAAAAGTTCATTTCTTTGCAAATTTTATTTAACTTTGTTTTATTTACTTTATAAAACTTCAGGAAGTTATTTATTTATTTATTTATTTCAATTTTCAGTTAACTGTATAAGAGATGCTGCTGACCCTGGGAACTCCCTGCACTTTTTGTTTGTTTGTTTAATAAACATATGCTTAAAGGCATTTAAACAGAGTTAAGTGTTGGAGTTTGTATTATTCAAAATTTTGACGCCAATATTTTCACTTTTACTGCAAATGAATATCGGCTCCAAATATCGGTTATCGGCCTCCTTGACTACTAATAATCGGTATCGGCCCTGAAAAAACCATATCGGTCTATCTCTAATGCAGATATCCCGTTACCGCTCGCTAAGTACAAGTAATCACTGACAAATGCTATAGACTTGATTTACACTAAGGCTGCTCACAGCGCACCACAAACATGTCTGCATGATTTTATTTTTATCACCAGACTCCACTGTGTTTGTGATGTTTCATTTTTGTGATAAAAGTGTCACAGTGATTGACCCATTTTCTGATCACCATTAATCACATTTGATTTAGTAGATGTTCAGACTAGAAGAGGTTTATTTGAGGTAGAGATAGACTGATATGGTTTTTTCAGGGCCGATACCGATACCGATTATCAGTAGTCAAGGAGGCCGATAACCGATATTTGGAGCCGATATTCATTTGCAGTAAAAGTGAAAATATTGGCGTCAAAATTTTGAATTTGTTTAAATGCCTTTAAGCATATGTTTATTAAACAAACAAACAAAAAGCGCAGGGAGTTCCCAGGGTCAGCAGCATCTCTTATAAAGTTAACTGAAAATTTAAATAAATAAATAAATAACTTCCTGAAGTTTTATAAAGTAAATAAAACAAAGTTAAATAAAATTTGCAAAGAAATTAACTTTTTCTCCTCTCTGCCATGTGTGTGAGCACTCTGCACTCTTATCGGCCGTCGGATAAAAAAAAAACGATAATCGGTCGATCCCTAATTTGTAGTGTGTCGTGTGTTAAAATCAGCACCTATTAATAATTTAATTTGGTGCAACAGAAGACTATTTTATTAGAATTTTGTATGTCATGCAAAGTACAGTTGTTTTCAGATTGTAGATGCACATACATAAGAATATCTGTTAATTAGAACCATATGTAACCATACCAACATCAAACGCATACAACTGCAGCATGTATGTAACACAAGTAATGTATCTATTTTTCTAGCAGCTGCAACAATATCAAAATATAAAGACTTATAATCAGTATAAATCATCACAATCCCAAGATACAGTAATCAGGGTCAGAGTTTAAGCCATTACTTTGCAGCCCGCACGGACGCCCACACACACACACACACACACACACACAAACACAGTAAGCCAGTTCTGACACAGTCAGTGCCCTGCCCTGTCCACACTGCTGCTGTTTTGGTCACTCCACTGGTGTGACGGCTGCACGATATTCTTTCCCTTGCAAGTCCGTTCGCTTGTCATCAACAATAAACAGTTGTAAATCTCCGGATTCCCGCACCTGCTAAGATCAGTGAAAGTGCTGCTGAATTGCAAAAAGGCAGTCGTGCTGAGGCCAAGATCCTCCTGCCAGCTGTGGAAATGCAGTAAAACAGGTGGCTTAGCAGCGCTAATCTCTGTCAAGGTTAATATAACATTTTATGCAGTCAGATTTTTACGTTCAACTTAATGTGCTTTTGATTCACAGATCTTGCAGTGGCAAAAAAAACCCTTAGTATTTACATTTAAAGTGCCAGTACAGCAAGTAAAATCAAGGTGGATGGTGCCAATCTCTTGTAGTTTCAGAACTTTCAAACTAGCTCTGCTGTGTAACATGTTTTCCAAGGCTTTCCAATTTTCCAGTGGCCTAGAAAATAAAATGCTTTGGGCATTTTCACATTAATAAAATGCCAAAGCAAAGAAGCCCATAGTTGAATGTACTTTGCACAAAATTGATAGGACAGATGGTGAGCATTTTAAATGACTCTGTGGTAGCAGCACTCGCACTTCAAAAACAACAGGTTACTTATCCGACAGCATGCGGCATTAAACATGACAAGATTAAAGACTGCCAAAAAAACTTTAAGGATTTAAGAATGAAAGAGTTTATTGTGTTTTTAAATCCTCTTGTGAACCAAAGATAACATGTTTCTTATCAGAAAATAAAAGCTAATGGGCCGGCTATGATTGAGAAAACATCACAAAAAAAACAAAACATAACAAAAGACACCCGGGAGCAGCCGTAGGTTAATAAATATATCAAATTAGACGATTGTGAGCTCAGCCTCTGAACAACACAAAGCTGCGAGAGCGAGCTGAAACGGAGCAGCAGGCAGACTAACAGAGAGCTGTTGTCCCTCTGACAGGATGTGTGTATAAAAAGTGAAACGTGAGCGGGAAGTGTGCGGGGTCATAAAGCAGCGCAGTTCCACACACACACACACACTCATTCTCACAGACAGACAGATAAAGAGACAGGCAGACGGGTAGTTTGGGGTAAAACAGGAACTCGGGAGTGGACGGTTTGATTCGCATGATGTTTTACTGGGACACAGCCATGCCTGAATGCACACACAAAAAAAAACTAATTTCCTGAGAGGAATAAAAACAGGAGGGGATCGGGGGGCCGGCCAACAATGAATACAAATACTGTAGAAATTTGACTGGAGGACATTTTTTCTGGTAAACATTGAACGCTGGTGGCTGAAGTGTTAAAACACATTAAGCTTTTAAGAGATAAGCTGTTCGAACTGCTGAGATGTATTAATCCTGCTTTGCTAAATTATTAGTCTGAAAAGGCTTCTTGTGTAAGTAGGTACACAATTATGGGTGAAATAATTACCCTGATTCACAGGCCTTTTTCACAGCAGAAAGTTTGACTTGTCATAGCAGGAATGTGTCCGAGAAATTGCGACAGTGAGCCAGCATGCTATGAATATGAGGACTCCGAAACTGAAGCAGCTAAATGTAATGTGAAAATATCTAATATCAATAGTCATAACGAGACCCATTTGGTCCACTCATTAGGTTATTTTCACTTTCGCAGTTCTTGACTAAATGAGGTAGCACAATGGTGATTGAGCCTATGGCCCACTGATGAAAGCCTTTGCATTTGCAGTATTACAGACTGGCTGTCTGGTGACGCGTTTTCCATCAGCCAGCAGTGGTTGGTCTGTCAGAGAGGGTAGGCGGAGCTAAGCGGCTGCTTTTCCGGTCTCTGCAAGTGTTGCGAGTAAACAGTAATCTACTATGGCTGAACAAACAAAGAAAAGATCAATGACTACAGATACAACTTCAAAAATAAGTGAAAATCCAAAGAAAAAGAAACAAACTCGACGCTCAGATGAAGGCAAACTGTCTAAAGAGGAAAGCGACCGTCAGCGAGGAAAATCAAGAGTTACAACCGGAGCCAACCCTGAACGCCACACATGCAACACTGTCTGGATACCTGGGAAGTGTGCTCCTGCAATTACCGGTTCTCGCCATAGGTGCCGCCAAAGAGAACGATCTTCAAGATTAAGACAATAAGTCACTTTATTGATAAGTCAACTGACTATTAAAACATTCATCAAATTGTTGATTAATTAGCTGCTGTCATTATTTGCCTCATGCAATCATATTTTTCACCTGGAACTCTGGAACTGTCAGAGCGACTGATGTTATTCAGTGAGTGTTGACTGTTATAAAGATGTACGGTAAAGGAATGAAACAAGCAGCAGAGGATGGATGCTGCTGTCCTAAACAGACCTAATCTTGTGTCTTCAGTGCCAGGTCCTCTCAGTTAAATGAAACACCTCGACATTGTTGTTGCAATATTTTATGACAACTTAAATGTGAGTATATTATTCAAATTTTTCAACTCTTCCATAATCTTAAATCTCCTGACTTCACTGTTTAAACTTTATTCCACTCCATCTAATACTTACTGTCACACACATATGCACACACACACACACACACACACACACGCAGAAACACACACACACACACACACACACACACGCAAAAACACACACACACACACAATCTGTTATTTGAGCATCTGAGGCTCTGGAGCCAGCGAGAAGTCTGTTGTGTTTTCTGTTCCAGCCCAGATGGCAGCATTGGCTGAGTCAGCGGTGGCCGGTGGTCCACAGTAAACTGGATGATTAGTTGTTGACAACGGGACGAGAGCCGAGCACTTCGAGCCAGGAGCTATAGAACATTTCAGTTTACTCCTTTTGAATACAATAACCACTATAGCAAATTTAATACGAGTGTTCGGCTTCTCCTGACAGACATCAACTAAGAAATAAAATCCATTGGATTGATAAGGTTTGAAGTCCTGGTCATACCTGTAAACCTGTCGCCATAACTTAAACCAACTCTAACTATTCTCTTGGTGTAGCGTGGGCATCCTTTGTCTACAGTTGAATGGAGGAGGAACTAATTTCAAAATTTGACATGCAAAGACAATAATGTTCATTGAATGAACTAGAGACAGCCTTGCCGTGCCGCAGGCTAACCTCAGTCGGCACCAACAATGAAATAATGATATAAAAACACTTCCCATTGCTTGTTCAGCTAAAGCATCAAATATTAGACTTGGCTTTGGTGCAGAATTCTCCTGGTAGGAAATCCTCTGTGGTTTCTTATGTAGAGTCACAAAGCAACTTCTGATTCACAGCTGGACTTCGACAAACAAATCCACTGAGGCATTTGGAGTTTTGAAGAGGCTATCTGCAAATATCACATCACCTTCATCTGGCCTGTTGAGTTTAAAACAGCACCTTTCAGTAGCTGAAGTCTCTTTGTGGTACTACTGTAATGGCTGTACAAATCATATCCCACGCATCAATGCTCAGTGCGACCCAACTGTGTGTCAGTTTAATAAAATATGTATTTTCTTTGATACACATTCAACCCAAAGGTGAAACGTTGCATACGTTGCTGTGTAGTTTCAGTTCACACAGGGCTGGGCCTTTAAACATTCTCGATATGAGATTCATGTTGATAATGACTGGAACCTCTGAATGATAGCTCAAACTGCCTAACAAACAGCATAAATAAACACAAGAACAGCCGTGTGTGCGTCTGCAAGAAGAAGAAGTTTGAAGTACTTTACTCATTGGCCGTCTGGAGTTAAGAGAGGAACAAGTAAGTTTCGGAAGCTCAGCTCGCAGCCCCTGAAGCCTTGCTGATGAGCGTCAGAGAAAAACTGATTCCTAATGTAAACGTGATTTATTTAGTGATTGAGCTGTGTTAATCTTTGTGTGGGAGAAGAGGACACTTCTGGATAATTCGGCACTAGGTAAAAACCTTGTGAATGATGAACGCTGAAGGAATCGTAACCGTAAAACTGAACACGGTCGCTGTCCCTACTGATGACCTGTGTCCCCTAAAAGACACAGGAGAGAGACTGATTTTTAACATGAAACTGCTATGAACCGCCTGGTTACTTCATGCCTCTGTTTCTATCATCAAGGTACTTTTCAAACTTGCAGCATTATCAAATTGTATATTAAGACAAATAAAAATATCGATCCATTATGAAAAAACTATTGTGTTTTTTGCCATATCGTCTAGTCCTAGTGTTACATCAGTTTCTATTCTAGTCCTGTTTAGATTGTGCAGGCTGCAGCAGTGGAACTTTACGACTGGCTGCACTGTCACAATAAAATAATAAACATAGCCAACATTGTCAAAGGTTAGCAGTATTTATGCAATCTTTTCTTATTGCCTAAGTAAGAAATACATCATTATATACCACCATAAACCATTTAACAAAACAACCTACAATGCGAGAGCAGGTTAAAAACCACAATGTGAAAACCTGCCACTGTGCGAAAGGTTATGAGATGCCATATCCTGTTTTCCGATCACAGACACAAACAACTCGTGAGTCGTGAGAAAACAGAAACTACAATACTTTTGAACCAACAGTTACTGTCCTGCCACAGCGATGGTCGAGCCACGCATGCTTCATTCAGACTCCGTTTGTAACATCTAACGTGTCTTCCTCCTTTCAGTGTTCTCCCATTTGCTGCACCACATTGCATCAGCACATCATCTGAAACCTTTACATGGTTAACCAGCACCTCACATTAGAAATAGATTAACCAGTGTGCAGGGAAATAAATAATGCCTATCGCTAGGATGTTCCAAAGCAATGCATCAGATGGCACTAAAGCAATACTCCTTAATTTTAATGTTTGAATGTTAATAATGATATCAATATTCAGAGGATGATGGAGCTTAATAGTTGAAGTAAAGATAAGAGTCTTGCCACTTCAACATTACAGTGTAAGCTAGAGTTTATCATCACTATTCAAACTGTTGTGCTGGCCAAACATTTGAAAGCAGAAGTCAAACAGAACAACACTGGGTCTTAAACGTGGTTGTAAACCAACCGTTACATCATGTGTGATGCTTCATATATTTTGCTGCTTATACTAATGACTTGGCATTTTCCTTTTGGGGCTATATAAAGCCCCGCGTGCCCTTACTTGTCCACAGTGAGTAAAAGGGAATACATAGGTGCACAGCTACCCGAGGCAATGCAAAGAACATGCAAAGCATTTCAACTTCTTCTAAGAGAGATCAGGTTCGGCCACAACAGCCATTGTCTCGCATGTTTCAGTCACACAATTCAACATGCATTCCATTAATGCTGCAATTACGGCCTGGCATACCGACTGAAACAAAACACGTAAGCACACAAGAGCATGCACACACTGGGGTTGAGGAGTGCAGCTGTTGCTGTACGTCCTCTCTTCACAAAAGAGCGCCTTTTCAGTGCATAGAGAGCCACAAAAAAGGCACATTCCTCACGGAGCATTTAAACTTTGTATCTTAAGCTGGTTTCAAATATCGGGCTTCTAAACATATGTTACCGAGTCATGACACTTTTAAAACCCCTGACATTGGCTAGTTAACTTCTTTGCATAATTCAGTCAGAGTGCAAACCATTAAGACTTAGTATTTGGAAAATCATTACTCATGATGGATTTCTGACTTTAGCTAGGTTTCACTACCTAACTACTCCTAAACACTGCAATGACTAATATAGGACTAAATAAACATCTTGTAGTTGCTTGATGTGATGAAGAGTGTGCTCCAAATAACACCCCCATGGGGCAAAATAGAGTCACTCATTAGCAGCTCATGTCAAGAGAAGAGAGAGAAACAGCTGCAGTTGTCTGGCATTTATTTACAACGGTGGTTTTCAGACCAGACAACATAAAACTCAACTATAATAATAGGACTCTTCTACTGGTTAAACTGGCTTTTAAATTCACACATTAGAACACAAAAAACACTCATAATTTTAAAGCACTTGCCAGTATACAGTAAGTACAGCATTGATGTCATGTCGAGATGGACTGTAACTTTACATAGCAGTGATTGCGGATGAAAACTGATGTTTAATTGTCCCAAAGCACTTTACTCGACTTACTCATTCATTCAAGCTAGTGAATATCAGCATAAAGCAACAACACATTCGTACAATAAACTGACAACGGGAAAACTCAAATGTAACGTGGCTTCAATTCGGCTGCTACTTGCTAAGTTTGAAGGCTAACCAGCCTGTTAGCCGGCAGCGCTGTCAAGGAAACTCAGGAGAGGTTACTTCCTCAATAAATTAGCCTGAAAGACTTAATAGTCACATGCGGTGATAAATAAAAGTCTTATCACATTCGCATGGCGTTTAAACGCACCAATTTCATCGCTCAAAAGCGGCTAATGTTAGCTAGCAAGTTAGCGCTTCCTCCCCCGGCATCTCTTCCCATGTGAACTCATCTGACAGGCACTGATTTGACCGGGGTACATAATTTGGCACGACACCATGTATAGTAAATCCAACTTAAAGCCCACTAAACATGAGTAAAAGTTGGTTAAATCTAAAAACTCACCTGTAGTCTCTTGGAGTAGTACTTTTTCAGATGCTATGAACCGAAATCTTGGTCTGAGCAGTACTTTCACCAACCTTGGCAGCTCTGCCTGTCCCCAGCAGCAACAGACAACAACACGCTCAACGCAGACCCCTCCCTCTGCCACTAGAACAACCATGAAAAAAAGACTTTCATGCCCCACCCACTCACATTTGTAATTGGTCAATATTAGGGACAGTGCGAAATGAGCCAATTAAATCCGCCATTCTTTTTCCTCTTTGTGCAATTACAATGCAGCAAATTGTTTCCTCTTGACAGCGCTTGATCTCCACGTTAAAGGTGAAAATGAAGTTAACAACAAAACAAAATAAAAATGATTTCATTACATTTCTGTTTCGTTTCCTTTCTTTTTTTATTGTCATGTATGATAGTACGATTTTTTTTCCGCACTTTTGCACTCCAGCTTTAATGTTATCCAAAAGAAATGCTCTTCTTTTGACCTCACAACATTTATTACCCCACCGGGTCTGGGTCGTTAAAAAAAACAATTAGAGCCTACCTTTTAGGGTGATTGATGGATTAAGTCAAAGGTATGTTTTAAAACATTACTGGCTCTATAGGATGGGAGCTTGCATATTTGGCCCTGAGGACTGCAACACAACACAACATAACATAAACACACACACAGGCTTGAAAAATGTCAAGGCTCTACAATGAAAACATGCAGTCTTTTCAGCACAGGGCCACATGTTGCTGCCTGATGCTTTAACTGTGTGTGTGTGTGCGTGTGTTGCCATTCCAGGTTGCCACGACGCACGCTGGAGCCTTGAGCTGTGGGAAAGGCTTGGAGCTCTTTGTTGTAGCAGTGTGGTCGAAGGTATGTTCAGGGTAAACACACCTCCACACAGCACCATAAGGGCCGGTTAGGTTAGATGATGGGGGTCAGAGTACACCCACGTCTTCCATAACTGCTGGTTGTCATGGAGTTAAGTTTCCTTTTACAGCAACTTTACACACACCCACACACGTCAAAAAACATTCAGCACGTATGTTTATTACTCTGTCCACCTATTTTAGTATATGTGATAATAATCTAATGATGTGTTATTGCACACTGATGCAACTATGACACATTTCTCATGCTGGAAATAGGTCAGTGAAAGTCAACATTAAAACTGTCACTGCTGAAGTTCTGAAGGAAGGAAACATTACAGAGCAACAACTGTTGAAAATATACACTTCATTTGAAGACGGTAATCACAAACTGAATGACTCAGCTGATAAAGCAGACATTTTGACAACCCCGGTGTGTCCAGAAGGTCAAATAACTGGGACATAAGAAACATAAATGTATACACTTTACTAAAACTTTGGTTCAGTTGTTTATTCTTTGGCCTTTAATGACACCGTGAGTGCTTAGTAAAATCTCCGCTGAAGGTCTGACCTCAGATCTGCGAGAGAGACAATAATTAAAACTTTTCACTTTGAGATTATAAGTGTGTCACAGGGATATGTCTAAACAGCCATGTATAACCATTGTATGAACAGGTCCCAAAGTGACACCTGCTGGCGATTGCTTGTAGTGTTGCCATAACTGTTGCATTAGTAAAGTACTCTTCGTCATGGCACAATATGGGTCACAGTGGCAGGGCTCAAACTCACACTCTGCTTTCAGACTGTGAAAAGAGTGCACTAAACCTGCAGTAGGAATAAAATACGTCAGGTTATCAGAGCAAAATAACGTCACTGTATTTGACATTAACAGGATTTTAAATTGGTTATATTGGAACATCAGACTAAAGTTGGCAACAACAGTTTTTGAGCCGTAATGTGATTAAACACAAACCTTATTCTTCAGAACTTTTGTTGCTTTTTGGCGCTATTTAAATAAAATACCTCACACTGCTTTTATTCAGGAAAGTACACCATTCAATTAGATACTTCATGTTCTGTCAAACTCCACTGGTTATAATGTATTTGAAGTATCCTTATGCTTTATTATACTCTAATAGTAGAGTATATACTAGAGGGGCTGCACGGTGGTGCAGTGGTTAGCGCTGCCTCACAGCTAGAAGGTCAATGGTTCAAACCCAGGTTTGGGCTAGGTGGGCCTTTCTTTCGGAGTTTGCATGTTCTCCTCGTGGCATCCACATCCACAGTCCAAAGACATGCTCGTAAGGTTAATTGGTGACCCTAAAATGCCCATAGGTGTGGGTGTGGGTGTGAGTGCGAAAGGTTGTCTATCTCTATGTGTCAGCCCTGTGATTGACTGGCAACCAGTCCAGGGTGTACCCCGCCCTTCGCCCAATCCAGCCCCCCTGTCTAGATAATGGATGGATGGATACTCTAATAGTCATGAATATGAATTACTTGTTATATGTTATAATAATAATTATGGTTTGGGTATTATAATGTCTAGTAAAATGACCAGTTGAACAATAAATAATTGGACTAGAACGCCCTTGCTCATCTGTTCTGACCGACAATCCGCTGAGTTGGTGCAACCCCTTAAACCAGCCTGTCCTAGGAGAACCAGTGTTCATTTAAAGCGAATATTTTTAGTCTTTGTCACGGTTACATTATTTAGAAAGAGACCAAACATTGATTCACCATGAGTAAGTACTTGGCAACAGTCAGTGGCAAGAAAAGCTTCCTTTGAACAGTCAGAAACCTCGAGCAGAACCAGACTCGTTGGTGAACGGCCGTCTCGACTGGAATGGGCCAAGAAAGTGGGAACAAAGGGAGAGGCAGAGAGATACAGACAGGGAGACAGGGGGGGGCGTACACAGCAACAAAAACAACAAGAAATAATACAGACTTATGGGAACAATGGTAATAATAATAGAAATCTTAAATTAGCAATAACAACTAACATAATGATAATGTAAGCTGGTCCTCTGCGGCAGGCCGTTTACAACATCGATCCCCATGAGCCTGCAAGATATCTTTCCAGTGCGTGTCTGTCCAATCTACCCACTACTAACAAAGAGAAAGTGTTATATTTCACTTCCCCCCTATTACATGTTTTGTTGTTGTTGTTGTTTAATAGTTTCAATTGACTGCATGGTGGTGCAGAAGTTAGCGCTGTCACCTCACAGCTAGAAGGTTCCTGATTTAAATCCTGGTTTGGACGTATACTTCTGTGTGCAGTTTCCTCGTTCTCCTCGAGCACGCGTGGGTTCCCTCCAGGTACTACAGCTACCTCCCACAGTACAAAGACATGCTCGTTAGGTTACCTGGTTACTCTAAACTGTGATCCAATGACAGCTGGGGTCGGACAGCTGAACAGGACAACCATCTCCACATGCAGAAAAGAAGCACTGCTGAATTAACATCAGAACACTCCTCATCCTCCGGGTGGCAGTAGCTCACCACCCTGCTGACTCAGCTGCACACACATCGACTGACAGCGTACATCTGTTATTACAAATGGATGATGCACAACAGCAAATTAATCTAAAGAGAAGTATAATCTGCACATTGTTCATTCTTTGAAGCTTTGTATTTCATCAAAAAGTCTTCTCACCCATCTCCTACATGTTACATAAATTACACTTCACGCTTGATGATTTATGAAGGCAGCACAGCACCTGTGGGTGGAGTCTGCTGGCAGTCACACACTGTGTTATAGGATTACAAGTGCTTTATGTCGTATCGTATTAGCTGTAGGGTTAAAAACGTGCCACAGGAAGACACCACAGTTCAAATGTACAGTATGTGAAATGATAAATGTCTCCCTTTCAGAGACGTGGCAAGGTAACATGGAACCTCATAATCCCTTAAAGAACACACTAATGATCAATGAGGTATTTTAATGTGCAAAACGGTGGATTTGATCAGAAAGGGAGTCCTGAAGTGAAAGGATTGTTGGAATCGACGGTGGCCTGTGAGGCCCAGTCATGGCCCTGAGCAAGGACAACCAAACCTTGTTGACGGTCTGCACTAATGTTCTCCCAGGGCCGGGGCTGAAAATGAGCTTAATACGGTGACATAAGGCAGTAGGCTGTTGTTTCCGAGTGCGGACTGCAGATGCATACTGAGAGCGTAAAATAATACATGCACTGATATTAACATTCAGGCCCTGAAGGTGGAAATAAAATACAAAAACAAATGCCATGTTAGCGCTCCCTTCTCTGTCTGCCCTTGGTGTTGTTGCAGAGCAGAACAACACTTTCCACTCTTTCATCTCCTGATGTCCATACTTGGCAGGATGCCGAGGCACTGTTGCTAACGGCTGCATGGGCTTGTTTACTCAGACTGTTCAACAATACATAGAAAGGACGGGAGGAATTATATAAGTGAACATGTTGCAGCCATGCTCAAGCTTGTTAATTGGCTTCATTCTCAGTCATGACCCCTTTCGCCTGTTTTCAGATCCTCAGAAACTCTTTGGTCTAAAACAGAAGCAGGGGGGACGCTGAGTGATATGTCAACATTTCCATTTTGTGGGTCAGAATCTGAATGCTGCCAGGACAGATGTGAGTATGCACGGATTCTAAATGTCAGCACTGCTGTTTGATGACAGGGCTTTTTTTGTTGCCCAGTGGGCCAGGTGCACTGAAGTGTCATTTCTGTCTTTCTCACAACCTCCCTGCTCCGAGAAGCATCCAAATGTCAGCCCTCCGTTGGTCGGTAGAGGAAAGACCAGGATCTGGGCGGAAAAGACGAAATTAATTAATTCATCCCACTTTATCTTCCATTGCTCTCAACTAGGGCTGCACGGTGGTACAGTGGTTGGCGCTTTTGCGTCGCAGCTAGAAGGTCACTGGTTCAAACCCCGGTTTGGATAAAGAGTTTGCATGTTCTCCCCGTGCATGCGTGGGTTCTCTCTGCGGTCTCCGGCTTCGTCCCACAAGCCAAAGACATGCTTGTAAGGTTAACTGGTGACTCTAGATTGCCCGTAGGTGTGAGTGAGAAAGTTTGTCTGTCTCTATGTGTCAGCCCTGTGACTGACTGGCGACCAGTCCAGGGTGTAACCCCGCCTTTCGCCCAGTGACAGCAGGCATAGGCTCCAGCCCCCCGCGACCCTGAACAGGATAAGCGGTACAGATAATGGATGGATGTTCTTGACTACACTACTTCCTTTTGTTTCCATTAAAGCTGCTGTAAGCAACATTCGCTTTGTGTTGATTTTGGCGCCCCCTGTGGACAAAACCTCTTATCTCTTTGAAATCTGACCCTGCTTTCTTTAACAGTCATATGTATCACTCACTTTACATTTTTGCCTTGTAAAATGTAAACAAAGGCGATGTGCAGTTAATCGCTTCATCTGACACCTACCCCCCGCCTGCAGTTTCAGGCCTTAGAAATAACTATATAGAAATAATAAATGTTGTCGCTGATGGTCTGGTTTGCTTTTGTAGCTCATATAGAGTCATCAGAATTAATTTCAGACAGTTTCATAACCAGAGAAAAACTCCTCACAGGATCTTTAAGTGTCATACCTCTACAAACGACCTCAGAAAGGGAAGTAAAACCTCACTGAAGCTAAGCCAAGCGCCCTTTCTTTGTCCAGGCTGCACACAGCTGCCTGTTTGCTGACTTTGAGACCCTCCGGTCTGACCTTGTCTGGACCTTCTCGGCCTAAATGTTTGCAAAAAACCACAGAAAGGTTTCACCTCAGACCTTCATGCTTGCATCTATTTGACGGAATATTTTTGGCCGTTTGAAAATCTCCTGCCCTTAAAGCAGCACCCATGTGCCTCACAGTTATGTCACGCTAATTGGCTTCTGTTTGTTGAGCGTGCTGTGCAGTCACACACACACACACAAACACGCATGTATCTTGACAGCAAACAGTAAACAGCCTTTCTCAGATCTGCCAGGCTCCTCGGACTTGGGAGCACTTGTTGGATCTTTCTGAGCATTTTGATCTAATTAGCTTGGTCATAACCTCCGTCCACTCCTCTCTGTCTCCTTCTTTCTGCCTGTTTTCTCTGCAGCTCACTGAATCTTTATCAAAGCTGCTGCCTGCAGACCTTGGTTGCACTGCTAGCTGTGTGATGCAGCTGCCTTATAGCTATGTACTGTATGTGCTTTTTTCCTCTTTCTTCATATTTGCTTTCTTCCCCAGCCTTTGCACTCCGCTCTGCCAATGAAAGCTGCCTCTCAGTAGCTCTGGGTGGCTCGCTGCTAAGGTTTCCAGGGTTATTGATGGCAGCAACATTTCCTTTTGTGTCCCGATCGATGGCCGGCGGTACACAGTTGAATTATTGCTGCAGTGACATGTCAGAAAACAGAATAGCAGCAGCAGCCATGGGGTTACTGACTTATTAGTGTGTGTTTGGGAGCGTTTGTGAGACAGAAAGACTTATGGAAATCATTCAGAGGAGAATAGCAGAGTAAATACCTAAACCCGCGGCATTCTCAAGCTTTTGTGCACCTACATCCTGCGCTTTGTCATCAGATTAGTGTCAGACATTAACGGGGGCGGTGTGGACTCCAGCATTTGTTGCTCTGATATTGAAAAAAAAAAAGGTCTGTGTGCCTGCCCTGCAGCTCCACTCTGTGTTTGAATATTCATGTCATGTAACAGTGTACCTGCAGTAAAACCCAGCTTATGTTCTCGCTCAAACAACAAAGGGCCCAAAAAAAACAAACTCCCTGATGATGAATATAAGCTACAAAAATGAATGCAGAAGTATTAATGAGAAATTTGGCTTGAATAAATCTGAATCATTCAGCCTCTTTCAGATCCCAAAGGGTCTGAGGATAATCCTTCATTCAAAAACACTGATGGTTGTTTTGGATTATTGTTCCTTCACACTTACCATTTCTCGCTTCTGATTTGGCATCAAGTCATTATCAGTTAAGTTAGAAGCAACAAAATACAGATAAGCAGCTAATAACGAGCTCGAAATGATCTGATCAACCCCTCATGTTAACGGCAATACGTATATGTGTCCACAATTCTATAGGCAAGTTCAAATACATGCATACACGTCAACCACAGCTGTCAACTGACATTGATTTTAAGATGCAGCAAGATTTTAAGAATACTTCAAACTTGTGCCAACTTCATTTCCACCTAACTTTAAACATTTAAGCATATTTGGGTATTTAATACCGATACATCCTGGTGATTCTGGCTTGTACATATTAGGCCGAATAACCGATCCTACAGCAGCCATGTTTTCTACAACTTTGTAGTGACATTGCAGGGGCTACGCGGTCACTCCAAATACTGCCAATCGTGGCTGAGGTCTGACCTTTGAATGGCAAAACGGCTCGTTCGTTTCAGTAGGAAGGAAAGGCTCCGAAAAATAAGCCAGAAAGGCTTGGCTGGAAGTCGTTTATCGCTATATGCAAACTTCTAGTTGCAAACTTGCTAGAAAACAGTTGATAAATAAACTTAAAAGTCATAATCTCGAAGATTTTCATGTAAATAAATGTCTGTTAAGTCACTATCTATCGCAGAATGAGGTAACACAATGGTGATTGCGCCTATGGCCCACTGATGAAAGCCTTTGTATTTGCAGTATTACAGACTGAGTGTCTGTGGCGATATTCGTGGAAAAAAATCCCAAGCGGCGCCCAGTTAGTGACGCGTTTTCCATCAGCCAGCAGTGGTTGGTCTGCCAGAGAGGGTAGGCGGAGCTAAGCGGCTGCTTTTCCGCTCTCTGCAAGTGTTGCGAGTAAACAGTAATCTACTATGGCTGAACAAACAAAGAAAAGATCGATGACTACAGATACAACTTCAAAAATAAGTGAAAATCCAAAGAAAAAGAAACAAACTCGACGCTCAGATGAAGGCAAACAGTCTAAAAAGGAAAGCGACCGTCAGCGAGGAAAATCAAGAGTTGCAAACGGAGCCAACCGTGGACGTCACACATGCAACACTGTTTGGATATCTGGGAAGTGTGCTCCCGCAATTACTGTTTATCACCCGCCAAAGAGAACGAAACTAAGATCTTAGAGATTACCACTTTAATAAACATCTCATTTAAAATCTGATATTATAATCTGCAAATAGCTTTAATTATTAACCCTGCCCCATACATTTATCAGTGATTCATAAATGTACATTCCTCCAGGGGTCAAATACATTTATGTCAGAAGATAGAAATCACCTTAAGAATAATTGATAAATTAGAAGTTAATTAAGAAGTTAAATTAATCGACCAAAGACCGTCAGCGAGGAAAATCAAGAGTTACAACCGTAACAAAGGGAGCCAGCAATAGACGTCCGGTTATCTGTGTTGTGTATGCGCCCGCAATTAGCTTTTATTGCCATAAGGTGCAGTTGTAGTTAAGTTGATGGTTTGAAAGCCAATTAGCCGCAAGCCATGCTCCGTAGAGCTGAGGCGAAATGCAGAGTTGGCTGGTGATTCTCGTTAGGTTCATCCCTGAGAGTGACCCCTCTTACATGTGAAACACTGCCATTATAAAAATACTAATTGGAGCTGCTTTAATTTTGCTTCAATTCTTATTTCTATATAGACAATGGATTAATTGACTATGTTTAATGTGAAAGGTTTAGACTGTAGTGTCACACCCACCAAGCGTTTTTTTATTTTGGCCTGACTATAGTGTAGCATTCAGCAGCTAATGTCTTTAATGAAATGTCTTTAATTTGTACCAGCAAACTCGTGTTAAACATCACAGAACCTGTAACAAAAGTTGAATCAGCATTGGAAAGCATCCCAGGCTTGGCAAACACACAGTTTCATTGTGAGCTGTGGTGTTGGTGTTTCCCCATCCCTCTCCACCGGCGATGACTGAGTGGCCGTTTGACACCATGTTCTTATGCAATCAGCCGAGGCATCAGAGCGTGACTATCGAGGAGGCGCGGGGGACTACCGGGTGCCAGCAACAGAAACCAGAGTGCTGCAATGGAGGGAGAAGGAGAGAGAGATAGAGAGGGAGGGGTCAGAAGATATGGTTTAAAAAAAAGAGAGACAGGAATGTACTGCTGGAGGAAAGACTGAGAAGAGCAGGGAGGTAGATTAAAAAAGAACAATTACGCAAAGAATGACACAGGGAATAGAGATGTAACACATAATCACATGTAAGGGTGAATTGACAAAGAAGGGAACAAACAGGAGAGCAGAAACAGAGGGATGAGGGGACAGCTGCTGTCCTCACAGCTCAGTGCAGAAGTCAGAGTGTCAGGGAATCAGTCCTAACACACTGCGGCACTCCCTGCTCCCTTCTTCATTAGCACCCTGTCCAGGTCCGGGAGCACCCTGCGTTTTGATTTATGCCTTAATTATAGGCGGTAAAAGCAGCTCCTTAATAATATCTGCATAGTGAATTTATCTTCTTACCACACAGGTTACAATGAATATAAACCCCATGAAGCAACAGAATAATGTAGACATGCAAACTTTATGTGCGTCATAGGAACTACAGCTTGCATATAATGAGCTCCTGAATCTGATTTATCTACTTGCTAATGAAGCCTGACAATAAAAATATGCGGACAGGAAGGAACAGCAGTTATTGATATTGCAGCATACGTTCATCTTTACGATTAACTTCAGGATTACAGTTAATCCTCACATTTTGGGTTTTTTATCCTGCAGGCAGAAAAGGCCAATTATCATGTGGTGAAATTGTTCTTTTGCACACAAGCGCTAGATGTTACACAAAGGATGCTTAGTCTGTTCTTTTGGTCGGAGATAAGGAGCTGACAAAAAAAAAAGGAAGAAAGAAATGTAAGTAGGAGGTGATTTTCTCTCTTGGCACGCAGGAGATTCAGTTTTCATGGTCAAATTTTTCATTTTGGCAATCTTAACTTTGTATAATTCTGTAGCCAGTAGAAACCTCAGTATTTAAAGGACTACTACAGGGATTTAGTATTTCTCTTGCATAATGTTGGGATCCTCAGAACAGGAAGATTTTATAAAGAACAGTTACAACTGGTGCAGCAGGACCAGAAAATATCCTCACTTTCAGCCCCCAGCATGGATCACAGCTTGAGAAACACAGGATCCTACACTTCCCATAATGCAATTTCACTTGCTTCAATCCGTCTCTTCTGACTTCCATTTAAAATGCTTTCATGTCTTTTATCTTTACTTGACTGTTCAATATCGTTCATATCTTACTTTTAACTGGCAGTTAAACTCCTCACATCTCCTGTTCTTTGAATGAGGGCTCAACTGCTCTCTGCGTCTCTACATCAACCGAGAGCTTTACTGCTAACATCTTATTCAAGGGGCGCTTGTTTAGCTCAGTGGGTAAAACAGGCCTTTATACCCGTTTCGCGCTGAAATTAAATTATTAAAAAAACAGCTAACACCCGGCTTTTTTGCTTAATGGGAAAGGTTACAATCGGCATTCAGACCCGGGTCAAATGGCTCTGCAGTAGACCTGGGTAATCATTGCGACATCTCGGCTACAAATTCCGCCCCTCTCCGTCCAAGCAGCCTTCGAACATCGTTCCAAATCCTGGAATAGTTTTCTTTAGCCGCTTTCCCACTGGTCCAAAAACCTGCTAACACCCGTCTTTTTTGCTTAATGGGCATTCGGCATTCAGACACGGGTAATTATCGCCCAACTCCGACATTGAGGGGAACACAGAACCTGTATCAACACGCTATTATCCGCTCCCCTTCCCTCGGTAGCTTGTCCTTGTCATCTCAGCTACATATTCCGCCCGTCTCCGTTCGAGCAGCGCTCGAACATCGTTCCAAATTTGTCGGCGCCGAGTTTGATAAACAGACTGAATGAGGAATAGATACAATAAAGACCTAACCACCGTAACATCTTCACTGTTTACTAGCCCTCTTTCAGACGCGTTTGTGACGTCAGATGGTGACGCAGCAGAAAAGAGACTGACTGGAGTATACTTCACTGACAATAGGATAAGGGACAATCGGCATTTATAAGTGGGTCTTCCCGGGTCTGAAAAACCCGTGTCAATGCGCTAATTGCGGTGGGAAAAAGGTATGAGCAAAAAAGCCGGGTGTTAGCAGGTTTTTTGACGAGTGGGAAAGGAGCTTTATATACAGAGGCTACAGTCCTCGTCGCAGTGGCGGCAGGATTGACTCCTGTCCTGAGTCGTTGCACGTCAGCCCCCACTCTCTTCTTCCAATATTTCCTGTCTCTCCTCAGCTGTTCTATCTAATAAAGGCAAAAATTGGCCCCCCAAAGTTCACTTTAACTAAATCAATAAACGGTCTTTATTTTAACTTCTAACTTCTACAACTGCTTTCAATGCTGAAGTTCAGCTAAGGCTGACTCTTTTGTTAGCATGTTAAAGTTAAATGCATCACTTACACTTCTACAGACATCCTAACCTCTTCAGTTCCTAGACTTTAGCTGATTTTCATCCCTAAATAAAGTTTACCTGGGACTTCCACTTCTTTCAGTTTGCCAAAATCAAAGTCCAAAACTCCATTCACACACGCACTGCACTCCTGAAGATTTCCCAACATTGTCTGCACTTGTGAACTCAAATCTTAGAGACATTCATCTGGACTTTATGCACTTTTCACGCCTTCCTCTTAGTACAAAGTCTGCAGTCAGGGTGTGAGCCGATGTGTGATCGCAGCAGGTTATATAGTCTGGAATATTCACAGCTAGTGAGTAGGCGTGTTAATGACGTTGTCTACATTGAGCAGAGTTTCGATGCTTTATACTCTTTACTGCTCGCCTCAGCTGAAGTATTCTACTTCCGCGTTTGTATTGTGGAAACGTCCTTGTACATGTTGTAACCAAGTCTGTGCAACGAGAGCGATGCAAACAGGAGTCAGATTACTTGTGTGTGTTTGCATATACTTGACCAATGAAGCCGATTCTGATCTGATTCTGACATCGTCACCGTTATGGAAGACTCCTTCTCCTGCTCGTTCTCCATGAATGTCCTGTAATTCATAAGTAAAAGAGGCTAAAGACTTGGTTAAAACTTTGCTGGAAGGTGCACAGAGATAGTCTTTTCTATTTATGTTCTGTAGCCTGTAGGAGCATCAGTAATCAGGAACAGTGAAGCCCGTGATGCATGATGCTTCACAAAAACAGTTATTTCTCTTCCTCCGGCTGTGTAAGAAGTTCCAAAAGCTTCATCAGTCCAATAAAATAACCAATCAGGCTTTTATATACATCATTAAAATGAATTTACCGCCCTGCCTTGAAGCTCCTTCTCTTCACTGCTTGTTGTCACTGGATACTGAGCCTCGCAGCCTCCTTACTCACTCAATTGCTGCCCCCGCCTTGAGGATTACAATGAAATTGTCAGATTACAGAAGCCCCCTTGATGTGAATGGGGCTTTAATGCTAATTTTAGCAGGCCTTATCAAGCACTAACCTTCTTAAACCTGTAAAGAGGACAGACATGGCAGCACTCTTTTTTTAAACAAAGCGAGATCTGACCTGAGTTTTTGTTTGCATTCATACTGTTATCCTCACATAGCAGCCCTGAACTAGCGTCGCTAACGCTGATTTTCTATAACAACCTAACAACACCCTTTTATATGCCATCATCACAGACAGCACACTGTGTGCTGCTGCACGGCGGTGGTGTTGCTGCTCCGTTTACTGGCTGCTGCTGCTGCTGATAATGATGCTACCAATCTATACATAGATTCCTATGTATGCTTTGAAAGTATAGAGGGGTCTGGTATAGACAGACAGATGAGGGAAAGAGCTGCGTAAGAGAGAGGAGGAGAGAAAGAGTGGCGAGGTAAATGAAGTAAGCAAACTTAAATAGGGAGGCAGATGGAGATGGAGAGGCTGAGTGGAGGCTCAGGATGTGTGAAAGAAGAGAAACCTTCAGAGTTTAACTCTTTCTCTCCGAGGATTTTTTTTTTAGCAGCAGAAACCACACGCTTCAAAAGAAGACTTGAAATCTAAGCTAACAGCTATACGAGTTAAACGTGTTTTATCATTTTTGTAATCAGGCCAAGATTTCCCAGCGCTCTACATCATTCGGGATAGGCATTATTTCATGTTTCAAGCAGCGTTCCTGTTTTGTTTTCACACACCAGCTCAACAATTCAGAGCCTTATAAGGTTGATTTGCTTAAATACGAGCATTCATCTTAATCAGGTTACTGGCAGCTCACAAAAAGTCCCATTAGTGTGGTTTAAACTGTTACTTTAATAAGGCATCATTCTTTCTCCTTTGTGTGCACCTGACTTTCATTAAGTGACCTCTCCGACATGTGGAGTGGTAACTGCTTATTTAAATTCATATACTCTCTCTTGAAGCCCTATTTTGGTCTCCACCACCCCTCAAAAAAATGTCACAATGTTACAGTTTCATGGAGCAGACGCTTTTGCCCAAAGCGACGTACATCTGAGAGCTAATACAACACAAGCAGTGATCGAGACAGGAGGGAACAAAGTCAGTAAGTGCCAACAAACAGCTTCAAGTGTGACCGGACACTGGTGCTGACAGTTTGCCTGACGCTCGCACTGGGACCGGCGAGCTTTTGCATCGATTTTTTGGTCCTCTTCATTCTCAACACGCTGACAGATTATATTCTGGATGTAGCTTTCAAATGTGTACTGTCGTCCTTTCGGTCGACTTTTCTCTGATAATTTTTCCAGAAATTTGTTATTATTTTCCTGATCATCTCTCACTGTTGTAGTTGAAAACGGCATATTATTTTCATGCCGATTTAAAAGCTTGACAGGCGTAGCAACCAAGGGGGGCGGGGCTTAGCAAAGTGTCAATTTACCTTTTAAGGGGCATTTTGTATTCTTCAATTAATCAGATATCGTGATGTATCATTATATGATTGTCTTGCAATATATATCAATTATCACAGAATCGCTGTATCGTGATTATCGTTGCTGTATTTTCCAGCTAGTTGCTAACTTTGGCAGTCAGACAGTTTGTACAAAGGTGAAGTAGGCTTCGTAGAGCTTTTGAAGTTGATCACCTGACATCTGTTACAAGGGTGTCAAGACTCACCAAAGCAGTAAATTGCAGACCTTACTATTAACACAGTGAGCTGAAAGGCACTACTTACATGTATACTGTATTTGTTACTAGTCTTTACTCTTTCTCGTCGTTTCTCCTCTGTGATTCTTTTGATTTATGAAGTTTGCTCACATTTGCATTCAAAGAACATAACGTTTTTTGCATCCTGGAATAGTTTTCTTTAGCCGCTTTCCCACTGGTCAAAAATCCTGCTAACACCCGTCTTTTTTGCTTAATGGGAAAGGTTACACTCGGCATTCAGACCCGGGTAATTATCGCCGCGGCTCCGACATTGAGGGGAACACAAAACCCGTGTCGACACGCTATTATCCGCTCCCTTTCCGTCGGTAGCTTGTCCTTGTCATCTCAGCTACAAATTCCGCCTGTCTACGTCCGAGCAGCGCTCGAACATCTTTCCTAATTTGTCGGCGCCGAGTTTGATAAACAGACTGAATGAGTAATAGATACAATACAAGACCTAACCACGGTAACATCTTCACTGTTTACTAACCCTGTTTCGGGCGCGTTTGTGACGTCAGACGGTGACGCAGCAGAAAAGAGACCGAAAGGAGGATACTTCACTTGCAATGGGAAAAGAGACAATCGGAATTTATTAAAGGGTCTGAAAAACCAGCGTCAACGTGCTAATTTTGGAGGAAAAGGGTTTTTTGATACATTTTTCACAGTGTGTAGTTCATTCCAGTCTGCTGCAGGTCATAAATGCCTCTCCTCGCTGTAATCTCTGACTTTAGCTACATAAGTGTTGAGCTACTTCCTCCCTCACAGGCAGTTTTGCAGACTCTTGTCCCCCTTCACTCTTTCTTGTCTCTGAATGTAATTCAGCGGTGTCGGCCCCTCAGGAGCCCAGACGCTCCCTCAGTGTGTAGCAACTCGAGCATGAAAGTACAAAAGGAAAAAAAAGGAGTAGAAAAATTGACTTCTCTTTCAGACGTATGTGGATGCTGCTGCTGCTGCTTTGTAGTGGTGATGTTTTTTTATCCGTGTGTTTGCACTATTGATTAGCGGAATGAAGAAAGTGCGATCTGAAAGATGTTGTCTTCTAATGCTCTAAAGGTATTATTCCTATAATATCATGTGTGAAACTCTGGGCTCTTCTCTGAGAAGATGCTCCCCTCATTAGGCGAGAGACAGAAAGAAAGCCAACTTCCTTTAGTAAATAATAGATACTCTCTGAAATATACATGAAAGTCTCCTTTCTGCACTGGAATTATGTAATCCAGGGCTCTGTGAATCAAACGTCTCACATCCCAGTCGGAGTTGGAGTTACATAACACTCAAGATGGAAGTCAAAGACCTCGGGGCATCATCATTATTTCTACTTAAAACAAACGGCTTTCCCCTGCTCTAGGTAGTGGCAGCTGTTACCGTATTATATAAAAAAATGGATAATTGCAATTCTCTCTCTCTGTTCTCTCTGTTGTTCTTTTTCCTTTCTGCACACGCCCACACGCACACAGAGTCCTCAGCAAAAATGAGACAGACGCCGCTGATTGTTGAGTTTTACTTGACAGGGACTGACGTGCAATCAGCGGTGAGGAGGAGTGCGGGATTTGCCTCTCTCCGTGGTGATTTGCCGCGTTTCGCTGATGGGACGTGGAAGGGGCCACGGAAGATTTGCATCAAGACAAACACATAATTAAGTGCATGCTTTGATTTGTCTGTTTTCCAGTAATTTCGCTGCTTGTGTTTTGACGTCTTCCAGCATCTTGAATGTATGGAAAAGCAGATCATTTTGCATTTCTATCAAGCGTCTGTCCTTCAAGGTTTGTTGACCTTTTTGAGGCCTGATTACATATATAAGAACAAAATGTATGTATTCAGATGCTGGGGATAAATAATTTGAATGATTGTTCTTTGTGACTCAATCAGTAGCACAAATGAACCGTTTTCTCCTGACAAACTCAAGCAGCAACAGCCCACATTTCAAGTGTTCTGAAGGTGGTTTCCCAGAATATCTGCTGTGACAATGATCATCCTTCTGATGCTGAGTAAAGATGACTATTTTCTCATGACAGAATCATCCCAGTTTAAATCACGCGCCCATTTGGGCCGCGCTCCCTCTAATTATGCACCGTGCAGATTTGGCCGACAGGGCAAATGAATTTGAACGTGGAGTTTTCTTATCTCGCCTCATTTTCTGCTTCGCTGTCTGACGTGTCAGTGTTATCTACTATCGGAGAGGATCCCCCGCAGATTTATCACCTTATTCCAAGGGCAGACGCATGATTGGCAAAGTGGCGATACACCACGGATGGCTGCTTTGTGCTGCGCCACACCCAGTTTCCATCGCCAAGGGAAAAGCGTCAAACAGGGGAGGAGATAATGCTTTAGTTACACCCCTGTTTCCATTGCCAGCATGCACAATGGAAGCCACAGCAGATGTGTCCCCGCTCTGCATGCTACCACTATCAGCGTTCCAGCATTATATAAAGAGGGCTTCCTAAGAGAGGAGCCAAACTGCAGCAGCACTGCAAAAAATATGTCTGTAGTGACATGTGTGAGGCCGCGTTCATACTGCAGCTAAAAGTCTCCCAATTCAGATATTTTTTAAATCAGTCTGAGCAGCAAAAAGTTGCTGTCAAATGATGTCACATTTTTTAAATTCAGAACTGAGCTACTTGAATCTGTGGTGCTAAATCGGGATCTAAAACATGCAACTTGTATTTGAACACTCAAATCAGCATTGGTCCGCGTTGCCATGGTAATACGCACGTGATTCTAAAGAACAAGACTTCCTTTTTCCGTTTGACCATGGAGGACAACGACACACAGATAAAGCAAGGACTAATGCCTTTGCCGCTCTTGTCCGTTTCGCACGTCTCTGATGGAGATGTCGCTTACTTGCACACTTGCATCCACATTTTATGGAACACGAATGTCAGCGGATGTGACGTCTTTTGTTAAAGTTGTTTGCGCACATGTGTCTATTTTAAATCGTTCCATTCAGATTGACATCTTACCTGGGTCACATTCTAAAAAAGATATGAACAGTGACCCCAAATAATCAGATATGTAACAACTTCATTTAGTAGACGCTTTTGTCCAAACCAATGTACAGCTGAAAGTTATTGATCTATGCACCGGGAGCAATTCGGGGTTCAGTGTCTTGCCCAAGGACACTTAAGACATGTGACTGTAGCAGTCAGGGATCGAACCCCCAACCTTCCAATTGAGAGACGACCGACTCTACCACTGAGCTACAGCCACAGCCTGACTGTATAATTAATGGACGTAGCCACTGTGACGTCACCCAGGGTGGTGCTGGAGAGGAGCGAGGGGTTGCCAAACGCCAAGTTATCAAAGCTAAACACTCTCTGTCTGGGGCTGATCCATTAGCTCGTGAATGAGCTAGTTTAACTTTGTGTTTCCCACAGAGGAGATTCTGTCGCTCACTCGCCCGGTGAGAAAGCAGCGGGTGAACGACACGTAACGGGAGACTTAAAATAACCAATCTTCTCATCACTCATCTATCTCATCACAGATACAATAATCGCTCCGGGGAAAAGCCAACAGCTCCTGACTCTTATTTACTGGCCGACACTAAACAGACTAACAAGCCAGCTAAAGTGAGCACAGTATACCAGCTACTTAGTGCAAAAATATATCAATAGAACAATATTAGCATTTAACTGAAAAGCTGGAGCTTAGACTTTTTGCACGGCCATAAAGTTCCATAAATCCCACAGAGAGACAGGTGAAGTCAAGTTCAGTGTCTGTGTGTCTGTGTTGAGGTCTAGCTGACAGCCAGCAGGATCCACCTGTCAATCAAGTGAGCCAGCCCCTAAAATGTAAGGCTTAATATAATTGAAACAGGCGTGTTATAAAAGAAATTCAGCCCCCGTACAGTTATCTTGAACAATAAAATTAGCTATTAATAACAAAACCGTTTTTTGTACCAGGCTGTAAACATGTTTATTTCTGCTGTAAGAATTGGCATTTTCCCATCTGCTGTAATGTTATTTCTCGGTTTCTGGAGCCTCAAGTGGACACTCGAGGAACTGCGATTTTTTGCACTTTTCAACACCGGAGGTTGCTGCTTGCCAGATACCTTAAAAAAAACTACTGCCAGTCCCTTCAGCCTCAGCTGTTCTCGGTGTTTAGAGTTAATTACAAGCTAACAAATCAAGATGTTGAACCTATACTTGCTGAACATTGCTATGCTAGCTTTAGCTCAAAGCACTGCCCTAGTGTGGCTGTAGACTTTTAGTAGGCTTACTGCTGTTAATTCCCATTTCCTTCTAGCAGCAAAACCTACTTTTAACTTCCTCAGTGATTTCCTTCTTATCCTTTTAAAACCTAAAGGAATGCGTGCTGAGGGACTGAAAGCTGCTGTGGGTTAAAAAAGTCTTTACTTTATTTTGGATATTTCAGATGGCTGAACATTAGCTGGTGGCTATTTTAATGTTGGGTTATATAATAAAAATATTTAATGTATTTTTCAGTGAAGCAAATATCTGCCTGTTATGTGGAGACTGTATCCTTCCTGTGCTGTGGAGAAGAAGTTTTCACCTTTGTTTTGTTGCTGAGACAATCAGTGTTTTTTGTGAACCGTCCAACTGGCACCCAACAGTCACAATCACATCCTTTCAAGTCTTAACAGAGGGTCATTCTGTTTCTGAACTACAAGTACTTTCCCCACCGACTGGACAAGGTGTGATTGCCCGTTGACGACAACATACCCCCAAACGACGATACTGAACTTTTACTTTGAAGGTGAGTTTTGAAGTTAAGGATCCATCTTTATATGTCACTTACTTATATAGCTTTTATGTTAATTTAAGTCTGTCATTATTAGTGTGTATACCATATGAACGTTTTAATGCTTGGGTGAATACTTCAGATGATGGCCATAACATTGCGAAGGCATACTGGGGTTGTTTAATTAAAATAGTCTTTGAAATGAGCCATGAAATGAAAGGTTTTTCATTTGAGAATACCCTCAAGCAAAACAAACCCTCCCTTTTTTGTTATTAACTAAAACCTTCAAAGTAAATAAGCACCTATAACTACCGCCTCTGCACACCAAACCCCGACAGAAGCCGCCTCCTTCCTCTCTTCTCTGAAACATGTCGGAGCTTTCATACATACAGTGCAACAGTGTCCTTCTCATGCTTCCTTACACGATACATCAGAGCCTGATAACGTTTCGCTGGAAAATATCTCCACATGGAAATGTCTGTGTCCCTGCTCTCAAGGTTATATCTGAAAGACTAGCTGTGCTGGGCAGGGCAGCTCCAAGGCATGAATACTGATGAGTCTGAAGTCAAGTGAGAATCGGGATCTAGCTGGAAATTAAAGCAATTAATTCCAGTGAGAATCAATACCATAAGTCTTGATTTGCACCCAAATTATGTCTTCATATCTGAACCAGCTGCTTGTATCTTCCCTTAAGTTTGCATCCAATATATATCTTCCAGTTTCCTTCATTTAGAACTGCACTGCTATAGGGACACACTGAGCTGGACTTTAGCAACGTTTTTAAAGTGTTCAACAGGTTTGGTCCCATTTGAACTGTTTTCATAGTGCCAATAGTCTCTGGGAAACACCATTAAAGTGAGGTGACAAAGTGTAATACACTCTCTAGTTAGGTTTATTTTAGGAGACCAATTTTTTTGCTCCTGGTCAATGCAAAACTTTAAAATTATGACTTATAAAATGATGTTTCTGTAGAGTACAAGCCCTGGTATTTGCTAAGATTTATTATGTTTTTCTTTTGATTGTCAGCTTCAGTAACCTTTGTTTTCTATGTGGTATTTAAGGCCCTGTGTCCACATAGCGCATTTTTTGGCAGAAAAGCTCTGACACAGTGCTGGGATGAAGCGCTTGTGCGGTGAGAGAAAAAACGCTACATGCGGCGAGAAAAAACGATACAAGCGGTGAGAGAAAAAACGCTACACACGGTGAGAGAAAAAACGCTTCAGGCTTTGAGAGAAAAAATGCTTCACACGACGAGAGAAAAAAACGCTACGTGCGGCGACAGAAAAACAATGCCACAGAGAAGAAAACGCTACACGTGGCAAGAGAAAAAAACGCTGCACACGATGAGAGAAAAAAACGCTACACGCGGCAAGAGAAAAAAACGCTGCACACTGTGAGAGAAAGAAACGCTTCAGGCGGTGAGAGAAAAAACACTGCACGTGGGTACTATTTCTATGACAACAATAAGTTTAACTTACTACACGGCTCACAACAACTTAAGATGCGTAGGGCGATAAAAGCACAACACTTACCAGCAACATTTAGTGTCCAGCTGATCTGTTCCCACAAATGAGCTTTTCGGTCTCTATTGTGATGCTGTTTATTTGTCATATCATACAGCTCCTGGTAGACAGAAATGGCTAAAACGAGTTGCTCCTCCATGTTTGGTGGTAACCAGGGTGACAAGTGGTGCCCCATCTGATTGGTTGCCTGAAAAAAGTGGCAGTGACGACACCAGTGCCTTTCTGAAAAGTTCCCTGGATTGGGGCACAGCTCTCGTCTACTTGCAGCTCCTTGACCTATACATATTGCATATGTGAAGCAGTTCAATTCAAACCAATAAAAAATAAAGTTTTTCTCGCTGCTATTTCTAAAACAGGAGATAATTTATTTTTCTGTAATTTGCAAGAAAAAAAAGCAAGGATTAGAAACAGGTCTCTAAAGTATTTTCTTCTGCCTTCCTGTTCTGTATGGTAAGCACAAATTTAAGTGTACTCAGATGGCACTTGTTTCCATTTGAAGTGTCCATGGTGTAATTGCAATAATGCACTCTAATGCGTGCCAATATTAGAAAATAATGAACACAGTGTCCACAGATTTTTATGTGGCTTGCTGCGAGCAAACTGAGCTTTTATACAAAACTCACATGAACTCAAAAGTTGCATATTCATTGGAAGCCATTATTGTGACCTTTCATTCCATCAGGTTAAAGATTTTGACAGCAGTGGTTAAAACTATCCTTCAGCTAAGCCTGACACATAACCACCCTCTCTGGTTTGACTGCCGAAAAACAGATGCAGAAAAAATCTGCTGCAGCCAAGACTGCAGTTTACCATTGACTTATTATTGTTGCAGGCGTTTCAAGCATGAATAACTGCTGGCTATCAAATGTCAACATCCATCTTCATCTGCCCATGAACCTTGTGTTGCCTAGAGTTACGTCTTCTCATACTGCACTGCAGCCCTCCTGAGAGAAAATGAAACCTAACATTTCTTTGGTTTTTGAAGCCACCCAGGCTTAAACGTCATTGTTCTCACATTGTCCAGTAAAGTGAATTAGGCAAATAATTATTCCAGCTCTGCTCTGAATGTGCTTTGTGTCCTGAATCACAGTCCCTGACCCTTTCCATCAGACACACTCCCTGAGCTCCGATCAATGCGTCTTCCATTTTTAGAACAGTCAATACCATTATCAAGACAAAGCCGAGGGCCTCTGCTGCACCACCTGACTGCCAGGCGTCTGCTGCTACCTGCCTCCACCTCCCCATCTCCTCCGCCCCCTCCTCCTCAGCAGGGAAAGCCTGAGAAGGAGAATCCCTTTGTATGAACTGCAGAGCTGCAACTCGCTCGACCAGGCGGGATGACAAGCCGACTGCAGAGGTGAGAACGAGGAGGGAGAGAGGGAGTGCTGCTTTTTCCTCTTTCATCTCTTGCTCTTTAACTCTGTGTGTTACAGCATCGCTCTCTCTCTCTGCTCCTCTCTCTCCGTCTTCCTGTCTCGCTCACTTGCTGTCTGTCTCTCCCTCTCTGATTAGTATGCAGAGCCTGGCCCGCTCTGTTCTGCAGTGTGGGTTTGTGAACGCTGCTGCTTGTCAGGGAGGGAAGGGAATCGCACTGCAGTAGCGGGTGGGGTGAGCACACACACGCGCACACACGAACACACATACATTAAACCCCTCCCGTGCTGCACCAGGAAACCCTTTCTAGACTGAATGTGTCATGCTTCAGTTACCATTCAAACTAAAGATGTGCGCCTGTCTTTGCCCACAGTGTTTGCATGGATTGATTACTGTGTTTTTATGGTAAATGTTCTCATGCAAGTTTCAAATACAGTGGAGAATGTCAGGAGAACAAGAATCCTTTTACATTCAGTTGTGCATTTTTCTTGTTGCAGATTGTTAGAGTGATGTAAAGAGATACAGCCAGAATAGCAATGTAGTGTACTGTAGTTTATTGAATTATAGATGAATCTGCTGATCTGCAGCTGATTTATGTGTTGCAGTTACATAATTGGACTGTTTCTGAGATGATCTCACCACAGAAAAGTCGGGGCACCACAGCTGCAAGCCAATCAGAATAGAGTAAGAACAATAAATCAATTTATGTAACCATAAACAACACAATCACAGGGAAATTCAGCTAATCAGTTCCTTCAATTTATGCTCCCAAAACAATGAACTTGAACTGAAGAGGCACTTTGGAAACAGGTGCCAATACGGAGGTCCTTTAATGCAGGATTAATTGAACATCACAACTTCTGAAATAACCCAGGAAACACATACGGGCAACAGGGCATACCCTTCTACCATTCAGCTCCTGTACGCTTGCAGGATTCTTGGAAGAGAATAACCACACATCCAGGAAAGCAGCTGCAATGTTTCAAGGTAAAATAAGGAGGATTTTTCCTGCATTTTGTCAACAACACATTCAAACTGGGCCCCTCCTCCTTGGCTCTTCGTCACCAGAAGCTCACCCTCACGGTTACCCTTGCGCTAGCATGCTAACCGCCGGTTACCCTTTCTCACGCTGGCGTGTTTAACAGCAGAATAGCCTCTGTGTGTTGGTCTGAGGTTAACGTTCACAGGTATGGAAACTTCAATGACTGTAGTGATTGTTTTAGTTACGTTTCTACTCGCGGATCGTCCTCCGCTCTGCTCACCCGGAACTGATTGGCTACAGGAGCCTAATTTGTCAACAGAGCTGTCAATCATCGTTTTGACAGCATCAAATAACTAATTAAAAATAAACTTGTCAGAAAAAAGAACACTTGGACGTAAATCAGCATGATAAGAACTAACTATAATGACAGAAACCATGTTTGAGAAAAATGTATTTGGCGTGTATTTTGATTTTATAGTTTGACTCATGTCCCATCTGTTAACATGGAGGAGGCGGGCTTTATGACCTATACTGCAGCCAGTCAGCAAGGGGCGCCCGAAATGTTTTGGCTTCACTTTTAGGGAGCTGTCATGTCGTCCATCTTTTTATACAGTCTATGCATTCAGTCTGTAAATCAGACTTTGTGAAATCTTAAAGTAAAAATCTCAAAGATTTTTATTTAAATAAATGTCTGTTAAGTCTCTATCGCTGAATGAGGTAACACAATGGTGATTGAGCATTTTGTGCGCACAAGATAGTAAATTGTGACCTAGTTTTATTTTTATTTTTTTCAGTGACCACTCCCGGGCTCTGTCCAGTACAGATATTTGTTTAAAATGTAAGTACAGTAAGGAGGTTTTTGTACTCTGTGTGTACTAACAAATGATGTGCCATCGCAGTAATGGTGGCTTGTCTTCTCCCACCTATATCCTGCATTCGCCTGTACAGAGAAACTGAATTAGAACCATGAAACGATTAGCTCCAATAATGGAGCTAATATTACAGCCCATAATAGCAGAACGCACTCAAGTGGAATCCAACCAGCATCAGAGACAAAGCAGCTCAAGAATCAATTGAACAGGACGGGGTTTTCCTTATTAGAGCCCCCCCGAGCTCAGGTTTGTTCATTTCAGGGTGGATGATTGGGGCTGCCTCGTCTATGCTCTAATGCCTCGCTCTGCAGCAGCAGCAGCAGCAGCAGCAGCAGCGGGGATGTGGGAATCACAGCAGATCAACAACCTGCTCTCCTCTGCTCAGGAGAAGAGACTTCAATGGATTTTCTCTCCTGGCGCTGGTTGAACCCAATTACACTTGAAGCAATAAATCCTTAGCAATGCAATTTCCCCTCCAGACAAGATCTGCCGGGCTTCCCCCCTCGCTCTCTGCTTCTCTCTCTCCGTCCTCTGCCACACACACACTCACACGGTCTCTCTCCTTGTCTGTCGCTGCCTCATTCATCCTGCTTATTTATGCCTCTTTAATCATTCCCGCTTTGTCTTCTTCTTCACTCAGTTTATATGTCTTTAACCTTTTTTCACTCTCCTGTCTCTCACTCCGTCGACTGTTCCGGCCTTTTGGCACTCCAATGTCTCCTACTCTTTATCCATCCTTCTAATGCTCCCTCACTCTCTTATTACACCACTCTCCCTGCGACCTTCATCTCCTCCCCCGCCCTTTCTCCTTTATGTCTTTCCTTCATGTCTTCCCGGACCTCTCTCTCTCTCAATCCTCCCATCTGAGCCCTCTTAGTTTCTTCTATGAGTCCAGAGTCTTGTTTGTCTTTGTCTCCCTGTGTTTCATACACACGTCTCTCTTCATGTACGAGTCTCACATGGCTCCCTCTCTTTCTCCCCTGCTTCATGCTAATGTGTTCCCAGTTAATCAGAATATTACATGCAGGAACGTTTTGACCTGCTGTGATGATGGAGTGTGTGCACAGAACAGTTCATCACACATGAAGGGCACGTCAGGTTCCTGTGGTTGATGCAAGGACAGTCGCTAATGAGAGAACTCCACAAATGAATACACTTGTTTCCACTTGTGTTACTGAAAGACTAATCACCTGATGATATATATATTATGGGATGTTAGTAATTTCATAATACATTGTATAGGCTGTTGTAATATGAATGATACTATTATTAGTTAGTATCATTTAACCAATCAATCAATGTATTTATATAGCAGCAAATCATAAAAGTGATCTCTGGACACTTTACATTTGGCAACAGACGCAAGAAAATACTTCCTTATAACGGGCAGAAACCTCGAGCAGAACCAGAGTCACTGTGGACAGACGTCTGCTGAGACGGACAGACAGACAGACAGGGAGGGACACAGACAGGGAAACGGATAGGCGGGGAGGGATACTGACATACAGGAAGGGAGACAGGGATACAGACAGACAGACATACAGGGAGGGATACAGGAAAGGAGACTGGCAGTCAGACAGACAGACAGGGAAGGACACAGACAGGGAAACTGATAGACAGGGAGAGAGACAGACAGACAGGGATGGAGACTAACAGACAGACAGACAGGGAAGGACACAGACAGGGAAACTCATAGACAGGGAGAGAGACAGACAGACAGACAGGGATGGAGACTAACAGACAGATAGACAGGGAAGGACACAGGAAAGGAGACAGACAGACAGACAGGGGGACTGACAGACAGGGAGAGAAACAGATAGACAGGGATGGAGACTAACAGATAGACAAGTAGAATTATTAGAGGTTGCATTAGCATAAATTACCATTTAAATGTATAAGCAATAATCACTGAGTCACTGCATAAGCTACAAATGTAGTGTTACCTGTACGTGTGTGTACACACGAGACAGACACATTCACAAAGACGCTTTACCACAGTAGCAATTACGTAATAATTCTCCTTAATGTTTGAAGGTTGATAGACTTCATACAAAGGATTAATTGGCATTAAGCTGGTGGGTAAAATACATTGGAGCAGTAATAACAACAAACCCTTAATCCCACCCAGTCAACCTGACTTTTCGTTGCTTGGCCGATATTTAAACGCTAAAGGGAGGACGAGGAAGTTTGTCCTCTTTCTTTCTAAATTCTTTCATGTATAGAATACGTAACGTTCTCTTCATGAGGGTATTATTTACATCAAACAGACACACTTAAATGTTTGGGTGTTAAGTTGTCTTTTAATTTGTGACCTTTGCTGTAAAGTAAATTTTTGATTTAGATATAGATCGATAAATAGATGTGCATATTAATATGCCTAGCATCAAACGTAAAGGATTTGAGATTTGTGCTAAAGACTTGTTTAGTAGTTTCAAAAATGTTTAACAAAAAAAGTTATATTTGTTGTTGTTTATTTTAACTGCGATTGGATGTTGGTCCTGAGGACTGAATTCTGTCACATATTGAAGAAACATCCAGATGGATTGTGTGTAGTTTTACTTCAGGTAAGTGAAGTATTTGGAGTTGAATCAATAAGTGTCCAAGTTATAATGTAAGAGATTTTTTTTTTTAATTCTGTAAATTCTGTAAAAAAGAAATCATCACTTTATAGATGTACTACATTCCTACATCTACAAGTAATGTTACATGACCTCTCTAAGGCAGCTTGTACATGTGTGCATGGAGAAGTACAGAGTTTGGTCTCCCGCAGTGTAATTCTGTCTAACAGGGTTAGCACTGTTGTTATTGCCTCAGTGTGACATGTCAGAGAAGCTGGGGGTGTTACATCAAACAGGAAACAGTAGTTTCCTTTGTGCTGTGGCTGCTGGAGCCCCGAGCCAAGAGCTTTATTTAATCTCACTGGTTATTCTCTTCAAATGCAAACAGGTACCCAGGTTTTCTGATACTGCAGGAAAATGAAGAATAACGCTGAGACAGCAAAGTACTCATATAAGAGGTCTATTGTGAGTTTGGTTGTTGGGGTGCTTAAATCTGCAACCTGGACCTGGAATTTTCCTTGATGTTTGTTATGGTGTATCCTCCTAAAGCTCATATAAAATATGAATCATTGCAAACATTAGGTATATATTTAATAGCAGCCACCTGTGCTCTTTATTCTACACATATTAGTGTGGAGTCACTGCTTTCTTGCTACCTGCTGCATTAACCTTTTGTAATTTTATCTCGCAAATCTCTGGCGGTCAAACGGGACTTTAGAGTAAACAAACATGGCGGAGGACAGGCAGGAAAAATTGGGGACGATAGTTTTTGGACTTTTTACTGAAAATTCAGGAAGACAAAAGAACAAACTGTGGTGGAGATGGCGTGAACATGGGCTGTACATATTCAGGAATATACATTTTTTAACAGGAATGTAACTTTTTTCTTAAGACTAAAGTTACGAAGAAAATTGCACCTAAGATCCTAAGAATTCTTTGTGAACCCGGCCCCTGATCTCTGCCAGGAGTTTTCCTCACACCCCTCCTCTGCTCCACTCCCACCTCATCAGCTAACTCTGCTCACCTTTGCTTTCCATCTGCAATCAACCAGTAGACTCTCTCCTGCTCACTCACTCATTGCCAGATTGTTCTTTTGCCACCTCATGCATTACAGGCTTCCCAAATCTGCGCCTGGCCCCGACTAACCTCCCGCCTGCTCCCTACTGGATTGTCTGCTTCTACTGAGTGCCAACCTGGTTCTGGACCCGCTGCTTCCCCTCCGTTCTGTTGCCCTTCTATGAACTGTTGTGTGAGTGTGTGTGTGCACAACCTTACCACACTCGCCTATCTCCTGGTCCTCCTCTAGCCCAGTCCAGAGACTCTAGCAGCTCTAAGCCTAACGAAGAAGGTTAATACATCCTACAACCTCAAGTTAATTCACACAATGCTTAAAGTGACAGTGGGTTTGTTTTGTTCTTCCTTTATACATGGCTTTGTTTGCGCCGCATTCATTCGTCTCAGCTCGAATAAATTAGGCACAAAAAATCTGCCAACTTCATAAAAATCTTGACCTCTGGAAAAGAACAACCCCAGATTACAGCGGACGTGTGGCTGCATGCTGATGAGACGGATGCTCTTTTCCCTCCACATTCTCTTTGGGGTCAGAGCTGTCAGCTGCAGGTCAGGTCCCCGTGTGACATTTCTAAAGGGACGGAGAGAACGTGGACAACGATATAATTGATCTGACATATTACTCATTTTCTTCCTGCTAATGTCATGCTACAAAGGTAGTCATTACAAGTTTGAGTGCACAGTTAATTTAGTCTCTGGTATTTGGATGCAAGTTGAAGAGAAAATCCCAAAACGTCATGAATCTGACGATGCACAAACCTCTCGTATGGTGGGAGTGAGTCATGGTTTAGGGGCTTTGCGGCTGTATGTGTGAAACTGACTGTAAGCTGTCTTAAGCTGCAGCTACATAATTAGGTCAGAGCCCTCCAGCAGTGTGAACAACCCGACTTCAGCGTGTGTTTGAGTAGAGAACACAATATATTGACTTTGAACACGCACTGTGGCGGATGCAGTTGTTTGCTCTGGGTTTTCAAGCCCGACATGTACAGTATGATATACTGTAGCTGTGTGTGTAATGACTGCATTGATTTCAGATCTCTATATATTTTTGTTTTATTCTAAGTATAATCACGACCTAGGATTTGAGTCTCATCCGTTTTAAGTTTCAGTTAATATTGCATTTTTAATACAAAAGAACAGTTTAAGGTACAAAATACTAAAATACATCTCATGTTCAGTGCACATATAAATATATTCTAAACGAATGTGTTGTAAAAATACAAATAATGCATTGATGAAAAACTTAAGGTAATACCTGAATTAACTTATAATACTATATATATATATAATTAATTAAGGGGTAATTAAAAAAGTATTTAAAATTGCTTGCTTACCTTATGTTAAATGCAAATTAAATTACAATGCAAATATTACAATTACTAAAAATAACATATGCAATAACACACTAATACTACGACTAAATAAATATTAAAATATTATATTAATATTATTTTTTCCAAAAAAGTGCACTTTTATTAAATATACTATTTTACAACTTCAGTTATATTTCAATGTCAGTAATCTTTGTCTAAAATATGATAACATGGAATGTAAACTTCCAGATTTAGAAAAAATACTTTATTTATATTTTTATATTTTTTACTTGAAGGCCCTGTGAGGATTTTTTAGTTTGTGTTGTACATCTTATCTCTTCGCTGATTTTGTCCTGTCCATTCTGTAAAGGTATAATAGGTAAGATTTTCCTAGAAAAATAAATAAAGACTTTTACAAATATAATATAATATAAATCACTTATGGGCCTCTGTACATGTGTGTTGGTGAGTGTGTGTGCAGACCCTTGTGAGACCCTTCCCTCTGCATCTATTCTGTTGTTTTGCTTTGCTCGGGATGTTTTCAGGAGGGGCGCTGTTGTGGTTCCCTGAGCCAATCACAGCGTACAGGTGAGTGTGGGAGTGGTTCAAATTAGCAACTGGGCCCCTTTCAGACCGGCGAACATGGCGAAAGAGCGATGCAGAGTTGGCCTTCTTTCTGTTGCGCAGGTAGGTGCCTCAAACTGGGTAGGACAAGCTAACCGGTGGTTAGTATGCTAGTGCAAAGCTAACCGGCAGATAGTATGCTAGCGCAAAGGTAACCGTGATGCTGTTGGTGTTGGCTTGGCGGGGTGGGCGTTTTCTCAGAGCGAGAGTGAGCTTCTGCTGACCGAGGGGCCCAGTTTGAATGTGTTATTGACAAAATGCAAGAAAAATCCTAGTTATTAAGATACGATAAGATATCCAGGGGGGAATATACCTTTAAGTGGTGTTTTTTAACAAAAAATCTCATCCTGCTTTCTTTACCAGTCATATGTATTACTCACAAAACATTTTTGCCCTGGAAAATGTAAACAAAGGCAGCGCTTCATCTGACATCTAACCCCTGCCAGCGGTTTCAGGCATTAAAAGTAACTATATAGAAATAATCAATCTTGTCGCTGATGGTCTGGTTTGCTTTTGTAGCTCACAGAGACATCAATTAATTTCAGTCTGTTTCATAACCAGTGAAAAACTCTCACAGGAGCTTTGAGTTATGGAAAAGTTGAATTCTCCTGAATGTTCTACAGAAATACAAAGTTTTAGGAACTGTAAAAAAATGATGGATATCTCTGGGAACAATAAAACTTTTCTGACTCATATTTATGTAGATTTACAACGTGTGGGCGAAATCAGCGAGCACGGCATTAAACAAAATAATAAATGAAAACCAGTTGGCTGTTTTATTTGTTCATTTGCATTCATGCAGCCAAACGACTTAAACATTTTTTGGGTCAGTTGCGTGTACGAGCGTTCATGTAACAGTTTCTCTTTTGGGCAAAAACAATAGGAAAGATAACTTATAATGGATCTCATGTTCTCCTTGGGGAGTTTTCAGTGGAGCCTCACAGCTCTGTAATGAGCGAGCAGAATGATGCACAGAAACCGCTCTCCGCTATCAGCCGTGGATGCTTAAGATACAGCTCTGAATATTTAATAGCTCCTCTTTTGAATGCCTATTTTTATCATCTTGGCTCAATAATTCAAAGCGCACTTCTCCTGTTCTCATCTGCAGAACCTTGGGAGTGTGTCATTACTCTTTACATGTATGTCTATGTGCATGCATGTGTGTGTAGCAGCACAGAGAGGACGATGGAGAGACGAGCTTTAAGGAAACACTTGTTTTGCTCCGTGTCAGTCACCGGGTAATGCGTCTGCCCCCACACTGCGCTATCAAAGACGCCTTGCCGAGGAAATAATTTTAAGTTTTGCGTGGTCCTGACCAGCTTGTCATCCTGTCAAACTCTGTGGGGAGAAAATGTCTTTTTTTTGTGTGTGTTCTGTTGTGTTCAGAATATTTCCAACAACAACTGAGATGAGAGGGAAAGCATGAAAGGAAACTGCCAAATTTTACCACAGCTTGGATCCCAGGCTCAGAGTCCCCATGATGTCAGATCCCCCCTGAGTCTTAAATCTCCTCATGAAAAGGTCTTTTTTTGAATAATAAAACTGTAATCAAGCTCAGACCCAGCCAAACGCCCAGCACTTGACCTACAATCAAACAGCCAAGCGAGCAATCAAAGACCTTTCTCTTTTTCCCCCCAATCAGGATGAACGACAGGTTTGGATGGGAAGTTTAGTCTGTCGACGCCCACCTCACAATGTTGCCACAGAGCTGTTTAAACTGATTTAATTAGCTGCTTTTATATCAGCCCCGAGTCCACTGAAGAGAAATGATGCAAGGACGTTCCTAACTAGGCCTTTGGGCTTTGTCTTTTGGCAGAGTAATAACTTCACTTAATGAACATCTGAAGTATACCTGCTTCTCCCGTTCTTTGGATTTCAACTTCAGCAAAGGTATAATGAAACAGGCAGAAAAGGCCAGGCGTTAAATAAATCAAGGTTATAAATGTACAGTATATGTATAAAAAATGTCATGTGTCAATGTCAATCCAATGAGAAACCAAAACCAACAGTGCATTAGTCTAGCTATCAGTTATTCCTGACTTCCTTCCCTGGCAGTGGGCACAAATACATTACCCTGTCTTTTGGAAATGTTGTTTAAATACACGTTATATACAAAGAAAAAACCATAGCCAGACTGCGTCTCCTATAAACATAATTTGGAATTGTCAAATGAGTACAGATGTTTTGGAACCGCACACAGCAGCGAAACAGGCTGTAATGGCTGCAACGTAATCCTTGGGTGCAAATCGGCAGATAAAAGTATGTCCACTAAAAGTGCTTTTATGTCGCCACTGACGGGCTCAAATTGAAAGGATCGCAGAATTCAGGACTCGCCAGTTCCCCCAGCAAAGGAAAATGTCATCCAGTGCAACATTGTTGAATTTGAAAGAGATATTGGAGCTCTATAACACTGAAGAATTTATTACAGGATTTTTCAACTAAAAAAATGTAGTACCATAAAATTCGGTGTATAAGACGCACTTTTAAAACGTAATTTTTTCATGTAAATAGTGGGCTGCGTCCTGTATACCCATGCGAGCAATATACCAGTATAAAATGCAGAGGGAGGTGTCAGTACCCCATCTGTCCCGGCTGCCCGATCCGTTCTGTGCGTGCGTCGCTCCACTTGAGAGAGTTGTGTTGGTGGTGCAGGCGGGCAAATTTGCGTGTTACATTAGATTAGAGAGTTGTGTCATTGTGTTGGCTGTCAATTAGCTAATTTTACTGAATTAGTATGTAAAAAAAAAAGATCCTTTCAGCGACCTTAAGTCATCCTTTATGTCTGTATTGATCACCAAGTGATTTTAGTAAAACATCTTTTAACAATCGATGTTAATAAAACATGCAGTTGTGCAACCTTTCTGTGCTTTTATGTTGGCTAATAACGGCCACATACTGTTATTTGTATTGCAGTGAAGTGTATTTGTCTGATATTGTGTTGTTAACAAAGTTATTAAAACATGTGTGGTACAAATCATTATCGTGTTACGTATTTTACCCAGACGAAGGTGCTATCCGTTTGTTAAGTAGTGACGCCACATCTCCGCGTTAAACTGTTTCCGGATCCAAGCCGCTACAACATCTCCTATTTAAAATATGCTGCAGTGCTGTTTTGTGTGTCTACGCTTCGTCACGGACAGGCACCGCCTTGAACGCCATTGCAGCCGCCACCCTCACAACAATCAACGTTACCGTAGCCTGCCAGCTACCGCTAGCTCTGGGTTACCTCCAAAAACAGACTATGATTTATATTCCGGATTTTACAGTATATTGCGTTATTAACTGATTTATGTGTAATTATTGCTCAGCATCACTGGCCTGTGTGGCTTAGTTACATTAAATCATCTTCATACGAGTAGATTTGACCTGACCCTTTATTACTGTGACTTTTCTGATGCTCCATTCGCCGACCCAGCCTTCTCCATATGTGCAGTTTTTAGTTGTTGCTTGTTCCTGCATGACCTCCTGTATTAGGTGATTGTACACACAGTATATAGGTATGAGCAATTATGCGCTTCATGCATGAATGTGCACACATATGCACCCCTGTAAATGCTTTAAACTGTATATGTGTGCAAGCAAGTGTGTGCCTTAGCGCATAGATGCCTGCAGGCGTGCTTTCAAACGGACGTTATAGAGACAGATGGCTCAGGTGCCCTCCACACCCATGTTTGAGCACTGCTCATGCCGGCGTATTGCGTCTCTCGCTGCGTGTGTGTTCTGTTGCGGGTGTGTTCCTCCCTGCGTGTGTGTGCCATGGCAAGTGTATAAATCTCCGCAGCGACCGGGATTGGTGCTGCGGCCCCTGATGGTATCGGAAAGAGGAGCGCCAGCCGACAGAGAGCCTGGACTCACGTGGGAACATCCCAGGCAGCACACGGGAGAGGAGGAGGCACTTTGTGTTTTATGGCTGTTTTTAATGCAAGGTTACTGCTGAGCCGCGAGTGATTCACCGTCTGACTCACTGCTGCTTTTATTGTGTAATCAAAGACGCTTTCATCTTCCCCAAGGTGCATTCTTTTATATTCTCTGGATGTAAGAAAAGTACATTGTGTTGTAATTAATTATTGATATAATTTTGAAATATAGTGTTTACTTTCTCGGAAGATGTAATATCAGCACTCATATCATAGCAACAGTTATACAGCAATGATCTCCTCTTCACACATTTCTCCATACGCATTAAAAATGTCAACGATGTTTGTGTAGAATTACTGGGTTTATTTATTTTCTTTTTACGACAGGACAGCAGGAAAGGGAGTAAAACCTGACATTCTCCTGTCATCACCAAAGACAGTCCCACAATGGTAAAGTTAGCATCACTAATGCTAATGCTGTCATTAGCATGACATTTTTAGTAGCCTAGTTGTTGAACATTTTGATAACATGCTTCCTTCCTTCCTGAGAGTAAGGCGAGGACATCGACTCTACTCTAATCTCTACAGGCACGGGAGCCAGTTAGCTTAGCTTAGCATAAAGAGTGGCAGCATAGGGAAACAGCTGATCTGTATGCTGTCTGTAGCTTCATGTTCAACAAATCATGAGAGCGTTATCGATCTAGTGCTGTAGCTCTCAGCAAGAATGCAAATAAGCGTTCACTCTTATGTAATATTATATTAAATTGGATTCCGGCTCTGTCATCATTTTCCATAAAGAGCCCGAGGCGGGTTTTTCCTGAAAGGGACAAGTGTGCTTGATGTCAGCGGGAATCCTGTATTTAATGAATCCCTGTTTAAATAATAATGACCTCTGTCTTCCAGGAAAGCTCCTGTTTCGGTCAGAGCGTCTCAATGTAGAAAGGGAATCAGCACACACACGTTAAACTGGAGCACATGGAAAGCTGGTTACATAAGAGCAGACAGGCAGAGGAAAGCAGAGCGTCTTATCAACGGGGGGTGACAGTGAGACTTTTAAGTTTGGAGACTGCAAAGAACTCAGTGAAGAAACGTTAACGTAGGTTTTGCAGTGTTAACTTTCTTGAATGTCCATACAACCTCCACTGTCCAAAAAGACAATATTCACTGACTGATGTTTTTGGGTCCTATATTGTCAGAATGGGCTGGGCACAGCTAGAAGGATCCAGGTTCGAATCCCGGTTCGGATGCAGGGGGCCTTTCGGTGTGGAGTTTGCATGTTCTCCCCGTGCATGCGTGGGTTCCTCCCACAGTCCAAAGACATGCTCGTTAGGTTAATTGACGACTCTAAAATAGCCTGCAGGTGTTGTGAGCGAGAGAGGTTGTCTGTCTCTATTTGTCAGCGCTGTGATTGACAGGCGATCAGTCCACGATATACCCCAACTCTCACCCAATGACAGCTAGGATAGGCTTTTGACATGACAGAGTAGATAAAGCCTGGTGTCAATGATAAACTCATGATTGTTGCATTTATTGGACAAAAGAGGCCAAGTGTTACTATCAAGCGGCAACCTCCGGAAAATTGCAGCCATCGAGTGTCACTCACACAGCCACTGAACTTAAGTTCGCTGTTGTTGGAGCCTTTTAGGGAAGCAACAATCCCCTTCATGAGTAACGGTTCCAGACCGTCTCCACACGTGTGCCGGGGTTGAGCCTCAGACAGCCCTGGCCCGATTGATGTCTTGATTGTAATAATAATGAGAACATATTATTAACGAATTGTATTTACAGAGAAATACATTTTTTGGTCACACAAAAGGTGGAATTGTGGTCATGATCACTGGAAACTCTGTGTGTGACGGCCCTTATAATACTGCGCCACAGTTACCACCAGCTCTCTGCAGATGGCAATGCTTTCACTCTTACTGCGCGGCGCTATTAGCACTTTAGCCAAAGAGACTCATTTGCATAGAGAGGGCACAAATTTGCCCAGAATGTCTGCATAAGTACTCTTATACCCTCTGTGAGTTGTATGTCGTTTGCATAGGTTTAGCAGGAGCAAAAGCCGCGTAATCCTTTAGTGAATGAGACCCTGATTGTCTTGTGATTCACATGCAATTAGTAGGTCTAAACTTTTCCAAATTAACATCATCATGCAGATTTAAAACAGTAAAAATGCAAGCTTTATCAGGTCTGTCTGCATGAGGAAAAAAAACTACTTTTAAAATGCTTGTTTATTGAATGGCGTCCGGATCAATTTATTTCTGATGCATCCTGGAAAGTCAGGATAATCTAAACGTTGATTGGCGTTTTGCAAATGTAATGCTCTTTTTTTTACTTAAATTAATACGTGAATAAAGCAAGTTTTTGTGTGCGCATCACGTCATTGACTTTCTATGTAATATGTGAAAAATGTAATATGTCTGCAGGCTTTCCTGAACCCCAGGTTTGAGACATTTTATTCTACACTCTACAGTCTTGGATCTCTTTATATCGATATCTCCCACAGCAGCTGACAAATTTCAAGGACAAGCCCACCCAGCAGCCCAGGCTCTCGCTGGGACTTTGTGCTCCACAGGACCACTTCAGAGTATTCAGAGTTTATTCAGTTACTTTGTAGAAAATTCTCCTTTATTTGTGAAAGAAAGTTATATTTTTCTGCATTTCCTAAAGAAGTAAGCACCAGGTGACATTGGTTTTAGGTGCTTGTTTGTTCATGCCACTTCATGGACGACTTTTGCTCTGCAGTATGAGGCTGCATTTGCGGGGCTGTTCATTTGTTTGGAGCTGTGTTGAGGAGTCAGAACCGTAACCAGTTAGTAACGTTTGCATTATATCACTAAAATGTTTTGTCTTGTATTGATAATCAGAGCAAATGGCTTGTGGATACAGCTTCAGTGCAGACAGTAGCACCTTATACACTGCCAGTTCCACGTTTAGTCTTCTATGTAAAAAGCACGGAGGTGGAATGATTTCTGGAATGATCTTTTTAGGATAGACCCAAACGCAGGACACAGTGGGATTTTGGAGAAGAAGGATGTTTTAATGATGCTCAGAACAGAATGAGTGGCCTGATGGCTGGGAAGGGAATCCGGGTGGGCAGCAGGAGAGGGTGAGGCGAGTGGTGAAGCTGAGGTGTCTTGAGGCAAAACTAATAAGGCAAGTTCACCTTTTAGCTAAATACAAAATTATTTGGCCGAGAGCGTGGCTACCACTGAAGGTTGAACGACAATCTGGCGATGAGTGACTGAAGAAGCAGGGTTGAAATACTGCAGGCTTGATGACTTGATGAGAGGAAGGTGTGCAGACTGGGAGGAGTGATGAGCCGATTGAGAGCAGAGGTGTGCAGGAGGAGCAGAGCTGGGAGTCAGGGAAGTGGGGAAGCCACGCCCATGCCAGGTACACACACACACACAACCAGACACAGAGACAACGAGGAACAGACAGGGGAACACTGGGAACACAAGGAGAGGGAAAACACAGAGAAACACTAGGAGATAAGCTGTGGCACTGCCACAGCCATAACAAGCAGAGCCAGCTGGGCTCACAGCGCAGTGTGTGTATTTGAAGCATGCGCTGTTTGTTTACACCTCACGCACGTTTTGCTTCCGCAAGGGACGCTGCGTAAAGACACACACTGGGGCGGCTTTACGCCGGCGTTGCTTGGTCCAATGTATAATGGCAAAGGCTGCATGACGGGGGAGCTTTGTTACGGCGCTGAGGTGGAACCGCAGTGTAAAAAGGGCTAAAGTTACGTTAGCCATAGCATGCTAGGGAGCTAACGGTGGCTTTATACATGTGGGAAAGAAGTGATAACACTATTACTTTGTTCTCTAGTTTTCATGCTGCCAATTTTCATCTAATGATGCATGTATTTAACTATAAACCACGTTGTTTATGTGGACCAGCAGGCTGTTCATACTGAGTACACTATTATTTCGGTCAATTAAAGTTTTCTTTTCAATCTCATTGGCCAATTAGACCCTGTGTGTAATTTCTGGAAGACAATGAGAAGGATAAGGCATAACAATGAAAGTGTACTCTTCTCTTCAGACGTACAGTAGGCCTACATAGTTTGCTTTGTAGACACCGTTGATATTTTGTAGGATAAATGCATTAAAGCAGTTTGGTTGTAGGGCTGGATGATCAGTCTAACCTTATGTAGACAAAATATAAGACAAGTGATTTAGGTAGGATGCAACACATGTAACAGTTTCATATTTACAGGTAAGTAGAACAAAATTATTATAATTTCTCTTAGCTGAAGATGTGTAAAAGTACTCTCACTTGAAATACATAAGATGTAATGGTTGTACAATATCAAACATGCTATTTTTCTAAATGCGCTCATCAGTAGATTTTCTGTGCGTTACTGACACTGTCGAGTAGATATGAAGCAGCAGAGAGGCAACGAAAAAACAGGGCATGGCGTGATGCTGACCTACACTGATGAGATAGCTGCGGACAAAGCTGCACTTCAGATGCCAAAACAACTCCCTGTGGTTCCTTCGACAATACGCCTCCATCAGATGATTGCTCTCACACCAGGAAAGGTCATCTGGTAGAGTCAGTCATCTCCCAATAGGAAGGTTGATGGTTCGATCCCTCACCGCTACAGGGAGGGATTGCTCCCGAAGGCGTAGCCAGTGATGTATGTAACGTCCTGATTGGAGATTGGCACGTTGCATAGAAGCCTTTTCCATCGGTGTGTGTGAAAGGGTGACGAGTGGTCGGAAGATTAGAAAAGGGCCATATAAGTGCAGTCCGTTTACCATTTACCATCAACCGAGATAGAACACACAAAGGATTGAATTTGACGTTCAGCCCATCTATTCTGCCATCCCTGAAAAGCAACAAGTGCAGACAAACGGTGAAATCAACTGGGAAAGCAGAGATATAATTGGACAGTGGTTTGTCCTCAAATATGAAGATTAAATTTTACCTGGGACCATTGTTGACGTCAATGAGACGCATGCAAGAGTCGCATGCATGCACAACATGCTTCTCAAGCCGTGAGGATACTTTGTGGTATTTCTTTGATGGTGTCCTCAGAATCATCCCACAACCAACCCCAGTGACGGGACGTCATGTAGAAATAGATACACGGGCAGAAATCGCTAATGACTGCTTCGCATGGCCAGCGTGTGAGGGAGCTCTGGTGAAGCACGGGAGGCCTTGCTTCCTGTAGCGGAGTGGTTGGTGTACTTGCCTATGGTGTTATCAAGCTGGGTTTGATTACCGTCTACCCCTGCATTCGTGAGAAGGATCTATCAAACAGCTATCTAATTATCTTGGCAGCTGTTCGATTAAATGTATTGTGTCAGGAATAGACTGTAAATGGACCTATCCTATGTAGCGTCACCCATCGGTTTCTAAACTGCATGCATTATGCCTCGAGTTCCATATTTAGCCGCCACCATGTTGCCAGAAGTTGCCATATTTGGATGCTGGAGAGGAGTGAGCAGATGGTAAATGCAAAGTGGTAAAAGCCAAACCTACCCCCGTGGTTATTCCATTAGCTGGTGAATGAGCTAGCTTTCCGACAGAGTTAGGATCGCTTTGAGGTTGTGGCTGACCACAGTTGTTTACTTATCAGACGAAGCAGAGAGATCTGGTACAACATGGCAGAATCTCTGGTAAGACAGCGGCAGGTGAACGACATGTACCAGGTAACTAACATCAATACTGTCTGCTATGGTTAGCAAGTAGGGCATTTAGCAGCTAGAGACATTTCCATCAGAACAGATTTAAAGGACATTGAATACCAGACTTACAATTCGCACCCATGCTTCAAATATTCAAATGCTGCTCTGTATTTGTGGACATTAGCAGTTTTTTTCCAACATAAAACACTTTAATTATCTATATTTTGTTGTAGCTTCCAATAAGTGGCAACAAGGCTAAACGCAGAGGCTTGTATGCTAATACGTATCTTAAAATGTTAACCATTCTAATATGTCAGTGTTAGAATGACCCGTTCAGTGGCTGGACAATGCAGTGCTTAGGGTTGGAAAAAAATGCCAAGGTGTACCAAAAGTCATTTTTGTGACAGCAGCAGTTACCTGCTTGGCAACATTCAACAGAGCTCTGACCAGCAACACAGACAGATAGTTAATTGGCGCCTTTTGTACTGTGACACCGGTAGACTCACATTGGACTAAACCTATTATGAGGCGCTCCCCACAATATTATTGACTGACTAAATGAGCCTAAACAATATGTAGATATTATACTCCTATTCATACAATTTATAAACACCTACTGCTATTCAACACCAAATAAACCCATTGTACATACTTACAATAAATATAATGTACACCCAACTATTTCACCTCCCCTCTGCTTATCTTATTACTTGGTCCCTCCCAGAGCGTTTATCCGAGTGTCCGTTCCCCCGGGTGAATCTTTTGACCCAAACACCCTGGATAAATACGGTTGTTAAATAATCAATAAATAACGTTAAATACAAAATGTGCAAACATGCAATATGCAAAATGTACTGTGCAAATACCGCTATCAAAGTGCAAAGTGCCATTAATAACTGAAGGTGTTTGTGTGCATAAAACCAAACCCAGTGTGCATTATTTACATGGCAACAAAGCCGTCAGTCACAAGTAACGACGGGCTCTTCGTAACAGTCAGTCAGAACATGCACATCAAGACTTCAACCGTTTATAAGATGCACGTTGGAGTTTGGTCACATTACTTCTCTGCTGGTGCTCGGAAACAAATTGGCACAAGTTAAACAAAGACTGTCCCTGAGCTGATGAAACCCCCCGGGCAGAGCCTGACATACACAACATTTAAATAGACATGAACACACACAGAGAGGAACATGCTGAAATAATCACATAAATCTAAATGCTAATGCAGGAGGAGGCTGGGGACGTGGAGGGAGTTCGATTAAAAAAAAAGAAATGGGGCCGCATGTGGAAGATTTGCCTATAAAATGATTTTTGTGCCTGCCTGAACAATCTCCAGGCTCCATAGGCACGACCACATACACACATACAATCCCATACATTGCTACAGTGCACAGTGACTGTATTAATGATACAACAGTATAGACAGATCAGAGCTTGTGTAAACGTGTGGGCATTTCTCTGAGCAACGAGCCAACCAAAGTGCACACACGTGCGCTTCTCTTGATGGTTAGGATGGATGGAGATGTAACGGTTCACTGAATGATCCCTCCTCCATCTCCATCTTTCCTCTTCTGCCATCCATCCATCTATTCATCATTCATTTCTCCTTTCATCCCTCCCCCTGCAAAAGCTGCATTTATGTAAGAGATACTGTAGAGCGCAAACACTAAAAGCCAAATGGACTGGAGTGGATCTACATTATGACTCTGCTATGAGAGGTCTTCAAACGGCAACACAGCTCACTTGGTGTTAATGGAGTTAGTGAGAAAGACAAGAGGGAGGATTTATGTTCAATGGCATAACTGTAGTGTTTTCACAGCTCATTATTTCCATCATCAGACAGCGGACAAAAGGTACTGGTTCTTTGAGTACACGCTTCTCCTGTGACGTGATAGTACATACATCCAAGGTGGTAATTGCCAACCGAATAAGCTGCATTTTAATCAGAAATGTGGAAGGTTAATGACACAGCTGTTCAAATCTTGTGGCTCATCGAGCTGAGCCTCCCCACAATTGAAATTAACTATCAACATAAAAATGAGTGCTGTGCTGTGGTTCTACTGGATCCTAAAGTTTAGGAGCAATCACGTCAGCAGGCCTTGAGTTGAGACTGTTTTGTCAGTTGAAGATGAAGTGCTTTGGTTTTCTTCCTCACCAAACATCAGGAACATTATTCATCTCGCTGTGTTTGTTGTGTGCTCCTCGTCCCCGACAGTAGCACATTTTCCCATCCGTCCGTCTGACTTCCTGTTTGGAACGATCTGCTCTGTTCAGCTTGACGCGTGTTTAAAGTGGCCGCCATCAAAAAAAGACCTGGCGCGTATCTTTAGCGGAGCAGAGCGGAGACACACTTCTGGGATGCGCCAGAGACGGACCGCGGCGTGTGCTGTGGAATCACAATCATTGACTTGAATGGGCGCGATCGACTCCAGAGGTCGCGGCGTACAGAGAACGTACCGGAGACGGATCCTGTGGAATCGAAGGGTCACACTTTATATTCCTTCTAATTTTGCATCCTTTTGGATTCGGGAATGAAACAACATGTTGGTTGTAAAGGGATTCTCTCAATGAGCTTACACACTCTAAGATACATAAGCTGTGTCCCAATCCAGGGGCTGCAGCCTTCAAATGCCGTATTTGAAGGCAGATTGCGTCGCAGATTGCGTCGCAGAAGCGCGTCGAAGGCTGTCCCAATTCAAGGGCTCCTTCAGATGTGGCCGACAAATGCGTCCTCCGTTTTCCAGGCCCAACGTATCCCAAGATGCATTGCGATTGCAATTGAAACGAAGTTGAAGAGCCGAGGAATACACTTTAAAATGTAAAAGTTTTTGGTTTCAACTCAGTCGCATAGCTAGTGTTACACATGTTTAAAGAAACGAAAGGGCCCTTGAAACAAATTATCTTTAAAATGACAGGTTAACTTACTCAACGTTAGTTATGCTAGCTAGTTAGCCCGCTAGCTATCTGTTTCTAGTCGACAGAAGCAGCATTCAGTCATGCAAGGATAATGGTGGGAATAGCTGGTGACGCAAACAGGAAATGCTACGTAGACCAGACCGTCTCATTTCAGTTCGGCCATTTAAACGGTCCACGCAGGCTCTGAATGGAGCATCCTCCGTGGACCGCCTCCTACAATGGCTGCAGCCCCTGGATTTGAACACAGTTATACAGAAGAACAAGTGAAATCAGTTCTATTATCCCAAAATCACAAATTTAACTGAACTGGCTCAAAAATCTTTACAGCAGACAAAAACCACAAAGCATTGAAAGGAGATCAACAATTTTCTACAAACGGATATTCCCAATTCAACGTCCGAGTCTTCTCTTCGTGTCTATACTTCAGTACGTAGAGTATGAACACCTTTGACATGAACGAAGGTCCCACAGCTTCAGATCCACAGAACTTCTGAAAGCCATCCGTAGATCATTAATTAATCCAGCTGTCATAAACGTGCAGTAATTAATGGCAAGCGCTACGCGAACTAACAGCTGGTTGAAGCAGTAATTAAGTAATGAATAGGAGTGTTCAGTGTCATTCGAATGGAGAACCCAGCACAGTATTTCCCAAAAGGTTTACCTCATTAAAATATGATTTGACCTTATCAATAGCTGTTTGAGAGCCCACCGCTTACATTTGTTTTGCACCATTTGTGCAGAACGTCTAGGATTCCCACAAGCCATTGATTAATAGTGAGTAATGGGGTTTTCATCTCATAATTATCCTTCTTTCTGCATATTAGAGCAGATAACCAAGGTCTCCTGTGGGCCACAATGAGCTTAAGCACTGAATACTTTTGTTATAACTCATTCGGTGCAGATTTAACAGCAAAGGTCTTTGAGATCTAGGACAGACATGGCTTTGTAGTGTACGTTCCCTTGACATTCCTCATGGCTTTTAAGTGCAGTGAGGGTTAGCGAGAGTTGGCAATGTAGTGTGGTGTCAAACAGTATTGAAGTGTGAATGAGGTGACGATGACGGAGCACTATGTTCCATTAACTATGGCCTGTGTGCATGTTCACTGCTGGCGTGACCATATAGATGAACTAAGCAGTTGCCTAGGGGGCCACTCCGACAAGGGGGTAACGTATAGGCCAAATATTCATGAGCAAAATATTGAAGAAACTAATGCAGACAAAAGGCACATGGGCTGCTGTGGAATGTGTCAATCATGCGGTACCTGCAGCCAAATCCTGCCCCCTGTTCTCACCGGGCAATGGTTGCCTGGCTTACAGACTCTTTGCTCTGTTTGAGGACTTGCTTGAAACAAAAAATTGGAACAAGGCTATTGGGTTCATGGATCTGATAAATAGTAGGGAATCATTACCCCTAGGGCATTTTCTTCTTCAGCTTAGGTTCAAGCCAACTTATTAGCTGTTCAGTGCAGTAGCACCAGCAGGTCAAAGAGAAAGGACTGCAGGCTGGGTGAGGGCAGAGGTTGAGGTAACCCAAGCCCAAGTGGAGGCAGAAGAAGAGTCGACAGGCTGGGTAGAGGCACTAGCAGGCTGGACTGGAAAATATGCCGGAGTCGTAAGGTTTCCAACTGTTGGCTCTGAATTCTGATCCCCAAATTCTTTATCTTCCAGCTCCTCCCCAATGGTGAGATCTTCCAACAGCTCATCTGTCTCCTCATAGTCTGGGTTCATGTCTTGAAAATCAATAAACAGATAATGATATAATTTTTCCAAACTAAAACAAATCTAGTGCCTCATTACAAGTTAACATTAGTTCATCTATACCAAAATCTAAGTTTACCACAAATAACTATCAGAGTTTTGAGTTCATTTAAAGGCGAGCGACAGGTGTCAGAGAATTAAAAGATCACAGCTGTGGAGTGGCTCTTGAAGATGCCTTGGAGGGAACGACCGGCAGGTGATTGGTGGAAGAAGCAGAAGGACTGAGGAAGGTGGAACTGGGGAATACTGGATGAGTGCCGAAGCTGGGCAGTCCGGAGGTGTTGCCCCAGGAGAAGCAGATGACGTCTCCAGAAGCAGGTGACATCTGATGGACCTAATTGACGAAACTGCACCAAAAAAGCAAAACAAACACACTGGAGCCCGAGGATCATAACGTGCACAGTTTCTGAATAATGAGAAACACTTAAGCACTTAATGCTGATTATTTATTTATATAATCAGATTTGCCTGGAATAAACCAGCTCAGGTGTAAGTGAAATGAATCTGGAAAAGGCCGGCAAATTGTGTCATGAATATTGTATATTGTTCACACTTGGGGTGAACTAGCATTGCATGAGACTCTTTGCTGTATGTGTATGGGTTAATAGCCTGTTTCTGTTGCTGATATGTTGCATTGCTGTTGAATTGAACGACTGGCATATGGAATGACTTTCATGCCTTCACATTTGTAAAAAATAAATTTCAGACCATGGACACTCTGATCTTTCCAGTGTTCAACTACCTTATTTATAAAGAGTAAACACTTCAAGTAATATCATAAACTTTGTAGATTCAAGAAAATGGATTGACTACTACTTTTTAGAATTAAGCAGGCTCCAGAAGTAAAATATCTCGGCCTTGTATTAAGATTCCGACCTAAAACTTGATAAGCATGTGAAAACTGTGAGCAGACAATCTTCAACATTTATCTTCATCTTCAACAATCAAGCCTCTGATGATGATAAATAATAAAGCCATAAACATTTTAGACAGGAAGCCGATAAGATCACATCACTGTGATGTTCTAAAAAAATTAAATATGTTAAGTTTTGATAATTTTATTAAATTTGCTAATCTAAAACTCGTCCATAAATGCTTACATCATCAGGCTCCTCAGGTGCTCAGTGACCTCGTGGTGCCACTGAGACTATCAGGCTCTGTAACTCGTGGAGCGTCTAATGGAGATTGTAAGGCGCCCTTTCGTAAGTTATCACTTGGATGAAGCGCTTTTTCTGTTCAGGGGATCAATATGTGGAATGTCTTACCTGCAGAGCTCAAACTGGATCCTGACTGGGAGCAATTTAAACTCAAACTGAAAGAGTTTTTGAAGAGGGCTCAGTCTTGTAGTCATGTATGATTTTGTGCTCCCTGTTTTACATTAAGTTTTATTGGAGGAGTGTATTTTGTGTCCTGTATTGTTTTATCTGTCTGTTTTGTATTGTCTCTTGTGTATTTGTTGTTGATTTCATGTATTTTAAAGGCCCATCGAGGGACGGGCTTTGCAAATTAGCCAAGGCTATAAATGCTGTAGTGTGTGCCATCGGTTTACTTGCTTCGTACTTGTCCCTATACAAATAAACGTTAAATAAAATAAACTGTGCATTAGATGTCGGGACAGCAAACAAAGTGAAAGTGGATGTGGTTTAAGGACACACAGAGTCTGCCTCAGGGAAGACTTAAATAGGACCAGAGGCAGGAGGCTGATGGGAAAGCTACTTTTGGGCTGATGGTAATGGTAGGATACCCTATGGGGAAGCATTGACAGGAGCTGCTGCCTGCTGCCTTTTTCTTTTCCAGCTCGGAAGTGCTCGAGGGCAGTTTTTACTCATCCTTAGTGCCATATTAGCAGGTTGAAGTGCCTCAGTTGGACAGGAAAGGCTAAGAAAGATTTATTCCCTGCAGGAGCAGTGAGACATTCTGCCGCTTCACCCTTTTGTAATGCCACTGGATGAGGGTTGTTTGACTGACCTCTACCAGCTCAGTGTGGGGCTCTGCATGATGGCTCCACTACGTAGAATTAGCTGCCAGATGTTGCAGATATCCAGCAGAATAAGAGTTCATCTAGTCAGGGTCCCCCTTCCTTGTTTTTTGTGCCAACAACACAGTCTCAAAAATGAGGCTTTGACAGGGCGGCAGAAGTCTGGCCACTGGGGAGGGGAGGCAGTGGATCCCAGTACTCACATTGGGAGTAAACATTACTTAATTTGGAAGACTGAACTTTACTGCTACCAGCCTGTCCTGGTGCCTGGCAGTGAACACTACCTGTTTCTGGTCATTTGGCAGAAGCTTCTGCCAGAGGCCAATGATTGTGTTGACCTTTTGGTACTTTGAGGTCAGACTAGTACTTGAGATGCTCAGACTCCCCCGATACCCATCTAGTCTGTCCACATTATACATGCCCGGCATGGTGAGCTCATCCACAGCCTAAAACAGAGCAACGATAATGAATTACTTATATAAACCAAATAGTAGGGACTCATTACCCCTGAGGTATTTTCTTCCTCAGCTTAGGTTCAAGCCAACTTATCAGCTGTTCATTGCAGTAGCACCAGCAGGTCAAAGAGAGGGGACTGCAGGCTGGGTGAGGGCAGAGGTTGAGGTAACCCAAGCCCGAGTGGAGGCAGAAGAAGAGTCGACAGGCTGTGTGGAGGCAGCAGCAGGCTGGACTGGAAAATAACTGTTGGCTCTGAATTCTGATCCCCAAATGCTTTATCTTCCAACAGCTCATCTGTCTCCTCAGAGTCTGGGTTCATGTCTTGAATGGGCTGCCATGTCTGCATATACAAATAATCAATACCAATAAGCTCTCCTTGGACATTTGTTCATCTATACAAAAAGTTTACCACAATTAACTATTAGAGTTTTGAGTTAATTTAAAGGCGAGAGACAGGTGTTGCAGAATTAAAAAATCACAGCTGTGGAGTGGCTCTTGAAGATGCCTTGGAGGGCACGACGGGCAGGTGATAGGTGGAAGAAGCAGAAGAACTGAGGAAGGTGGAACTGGGGAGTACTGGATGACTGCCGAAGGTGGGCATTCCGGAGGTGTTGCACCAGGGGAAGCAGATGACGTCTCCAGAAGCAGGTGACATCTGACATGGACCTAATTGACGGAGAGAAACTGCAACAAAAAAACAAAACAAACGAAGCCCGGAGATCATAACATGCACAGTTGCTGAATAATGAGTAACACTTAAGCACTTAATGCTGATTATTTATTTATATAATCAAATTTGCCTGGAATAAAACAGCTCAGGTTTAATGTTGAGTTATGTTGAGCCTCTGGAGCACCTGTAGTTTTTAACAACCAGGCCCTCCGTGGTGGTGGTAGTGTCGGTCTCCATGCGGAGAGCCACACCTGACAATTGGATGCACTTAACATGCCTCTTTTGCACATGCCACGTATGCTCTATCCTCATCAATGGGTCGTTTCCCTTTTGCCACCAATCAACTCTTGCAGCAGGTGGTCATAAGTTCCTATGCATTTCCATTGCATTTTAGCAGCAGAAGCTTAGTTTTTTCCATATCCTGCTTCCTATACAAAGACTAATGATCACATCTGATGTTGATCTTACATTTCATCCAGCAGAGCCTTCTCTTCATGCAAAGCTAGTTGGCTGCTCTAGGGCGCACAAGCATGAGCCATTTTTCCTTTTGGACAACCGTAGGAGACAGCGAGGATAATTTGCAATCATCTCTTTTGTTTTATACTCCCTTAACCGATAAATCAAAAATTCATTATGCAAATTAAATTAAGTGCAGAGTGTTATTGTGCTCATCTTTCATAGCAGGGAGGAGGCAGTACAAACGAAGGCTCTAAATTATGCACTACCGTTCCCGTTTTTTATGGTTTTTATAGAGCTTTGCGGACAATCATTTCACGGGAGAGAGGCAGAGTTCGGACATTTTGAAACACTTTGTTGGATCGGGTCCATTAATTACATAACGATGCATGTGTAGCTGAGCACACGTGTCAGTGAGTGATATATTTTCCTCTCCGATTGATCAAACCTTTTAAGTTAATTTGGCTTCACGGGAAAAATGAGCTCAATCGCCATGAGTCAGGCATCCACAGTCAATTTTGATTGTCTGGAACTGAATTTAAATCTATAACTCAACCTTGACTTGACTGGAAACGACTGGATTAACTCGTGTGACGGATGTATGAGAGTGAGTACAGTATACTTGTGCTGTGATGGTGTAATTGTGTACCTACACTATAGACACACATTTATATGCAGCCTAATTCTCCAGTGCAAATTGTTTCAGTGAATTTGCGGTTCTCTTTATTTCAGTGCAGCTGGATAAGACTCCAGCTTTCAGGGCCTGCACGCGGCCATGCTAACCCAAGTAACGGGAGATGCTGGCTAAGCTAAAGAAAGAGTACATCAGTGCCAGCTCCTGCCTTCAGGTCTTTTCAGACGGGGGGCGATTGACGCACCTTGTCAATCATTTTCAATGAGAGGTAGGGAGGCGCCTGCGATCTGACAGGTGGAGCAACAAGTGGGCGCGACCTCGTGAAATAGTCGCGGTCGTGCTCGTCACACGCACACGCCCGCCTGCTGCCAGAGTTAAAAGTTCTTAAACTTTTTTCTACGTGTCACGCTGTAGTAATCAGAAAAACAATGGATGAAAGACTGATCCTTGCTGTGTGTGACTTCCCGGAGTTTTATAACCACTTCTTAAAACAGCTACAGGCACATTAACGGGAGGGCCTTTGTATGGCAAAGCATCGGCGCAAGACTGGATGTTTCAGGTAATGTATCTGTGACGACCCCAACCTGTGGTTGCTGGTTGGCTGTTTGCTCTCTGTGTTTAAGACGCCAGTGGGTGTGGTCGTGTTGTCACGACTGGAAACACTTGGGCCCGGTGTTCCCAATCCTACTTAAACATCCCTCACTCTGTCTTGGACGGGAGATAGAGAACTGTCTGCTCCCCATTAGGCCACGCTTCTTAATCTTGTGTTACTTCCTATTTTCACAGCTCACACCTCATAACCTCGCTCATGCACACACACTAGCACCACTGACTTAATGACTCCCACACTTCATAATGTTGGTTAATTTCATCCTTTTGTGTTTAGTTACAATAAATTAATTAGTGTTTTGAAGTAAGTGTTTTGAAGCCATGATGGTATCGTAGTTTTAACTTAAGCTAGGCTATATGTAACGTTAGCTGGGAAGAAAATACAGTTGTACCGGTAGGGATACAATAGTGCGCAGAAGCCGTTTCCATGGTTACCACACGTAGAGTCCGGTGTCGTCCCCCGTCTGAGGGGAGAGAAGACAAAAAGCATGTACAAAAACATCAGAAGGTAAAAGCTAGTTAGCCTAGCTTGCTAGCTTTTGCTTTCAAGTTAATGTTGTATTTTGTAAAGGGACATGATTCACGCTATGTGGACTTTTCAAGACGAAAGTATCGATGATTCTCGGCTGTACAGGACAAGCACCAGCGGTTATGTGTCACTGATCAGATGATAATTTGACGTTGAACATGAAAAAACATTCATGTCAGTCTCCCAAGCTGTGATATTATGAATTTCTGAAATGATTGTGCGAGTCCCTTTGCAATACATGCACAGGAGATTAAATTCCCTGGGTGGCGTACATATCATGCTCCTGTCAGAAGGTGACAGGGAGTCTTGTCAATCAACCTGTCAAAAAATAAAAAAAACAGTGTCCATATCATTTTCATAGTTTAGATTTTTAAACAAAAAATTGAGGATAATTTAAGTTTAAGATTTTAAATGTTTTTTTTTAAATTGGGAAGTTCAGATCATACAATCAGTGAGTAAACAGCACATCAGACTGTCCCGGCTGTTCAGCTGCTGACAGACAGTAGGTTGACAGTACAGTTGTGTCAGCACAGAGACAGGGACAGTATTGATTCCACAGTGACATCTTATTTCACATGTCTGTTTAGTCCTGCTAATGTGTTTGTTTAGCCTGCCCTGCACATAAACAAGTATTGAATATGCGTGTGCATGACAGCAGACTTTTGATACACTCGGCCCAAACCAGGAGATTTTGTATTCTTTTTATGACGGCCATCTGTCGGCACTAATGTCGAGACTGAATGACGCACACAAGACAACAACATGACAATGTTTGGGCCTTTTAGATAGAGATATTTTCCCAGTAATAGAGCTGTTGCTTCATTGTATTGTAGCGTTGATTAAACTTAGCTGAAAGAACAAATAAATGTAAATAAAATGTAAATATTTTGGCGGCTAATGGATTTAATTTAGGCTAATTTAAGAAGGCCTTCATTTTTTTTGATTTTGATCAATACTGGAACTTCTGACATGGGCCAAACTGTTCAGGTGGTCAGTGTTTGACATTGTATCACTGTGGCATCATCTCATTAGTGTTATTTTGCGGCTGTTTCATCTTCTGGATTTATGTGTCTTCACTTCTTAATTAGCTCTCTTTGAGGTGTTGTTCAAGAAAACATTTCATCAGTTAGCGGCAGTGGTGAAAACTTTATCTTGTTATACTGAAATCAATAACAACAAAGAAAGTCTTTCATCTCAACTTGTTTGAGCCGTGTGAGCCTTGAAGTTAAACTCGGCACACAATCTGCTGCAGCGGTACAGATTATGGATCATGTGTGATGTCAGGGGAAAAGCATAGAAAAGACAAGGACAATGGGACATGGTAAATAGACTGCACATTATAGCGCTTTTCTACTCTGCCACTTACTCACAGCTGAGTGAGTAAGTGACCCAATCATACCCAATACCCGGGTATGAGCGAGTACGCCAGATATTTTAGGCAGTATAGGAAGTGGATTCTAGTACTGGTATCAGTACAACTCTAGAAGGTGATTCAACTATTAAGTGAGTCAACCTTGGAACCCATCGACCATCGTCTGACGTTGATATAGCCTCTGGGGACAACGGTGAACAGCGGTTAGCGCTAAACAACTTCCAGCCAAGACTTCCTTTTCCGTTCGCTTCATTGTTTAGAGTTCAGCTAGAAACTTGAGAAGCGACCGTGTGTTCAGATAAAAAGCAAAGCTAAATTCATCCCTCCAGATATGTCAGCAAAACAAACGGCGTCATTTCATGGTGCGTTAAATCCCCTGAAGGAGCGCCCGTTCATCTGTTTGTGATGTGTCTCACACAGCGTTTGCACTCAAGCTAACTTTAGCAGTATGAACCTGTTAGTTGAAATTAACCGGTCTTACCTTTGCCGAAATTCCAACATCATGATGCATGAATGCTCGAGGTCGGATCGATCATTTCTGATGCATTCAGGGAAGTCGGGAAATCTGAGCGTCAAGCGAATTTGTCTCAAGTTGAATTTTTGATCTAAAACGGATTGTTAGCTGTTAGCATGCAGATGTCTGTTTATAGAGATTAATAAGAAGCTAAATCACCGTCGGATCGCGCTGATGGTAGAAGATATGTTATTATGGGATATATATAATGTGTATAATGATATGGTGATTGGCTCAGTTGGTGGAGAAGGCACCACCTATACAGAGGCTACAGTCCTCAACGCACTGGCCGCAGGTTCGACTCCTGGTTTGCTGATCATTTGGTGCATGTCATCCCCCACTCTCGCCAAAAACATATAAAAAATAAAAAAAAGGCTCGGTAACAAGTAGCTCTGCATGCACCCGAGGCCAATCGTTAAGAAAGTCTAGTCAAAACATTTATCTATGATCTAAATCAGCCTAGCCACAGCGTTCATGCAAAACGTCTGCAGTTGCTGTCGATGTTTGTCAAGTTTGGTTCAGCTACAGTCTTTCCTCCTTTCCATGTGACTTGGTTTGTAGCTGAAAAGAGCTACTTGCTATTTGAGCTTGGATTTGCTTGTATTGCAAACTAACTACACTTCAAAAAGAACTCTTTCATGCATTCCCGATTTCTTCGTCAATATAGCACACGCTGAGGAATGTGTTGCTTCAATTCACTCCATTTACCATTAGCACTGATTGGACATCCACAGAGAACTTGGCAAAAAAATTCCCTTTTAACAAGTGACTGTGCAAGAGAGGACACACAAATTGGAAGGAAGTGAGTGGGTGAACAAGTGGGTGAGAGCAAACTGCAGAGTGAAGCAGTGAACATAGCATGGAGTGAATCATGGGCGACCAACAAATCATGGAAGTTGAATGCTAATGCCGACCTGTGCGACATCAGCCTGCTGCCGCTTCTCACCTCACGAGTTCACAGTGGGCTCGTCTAGCTTCCGGCTCAGCTCGCCTTGCTGAGGAATCATCTTGAGGTGGTGAAACTTGTTGTTTTCCTGCAGGGAAACATGCGGGATGAGACATCTACACACTGTGGCGTTGATTTTGTGAAATATTTATCATCCACAAGTATAAATTTATAATAAAAGGGTGGAGATTATGTGTGTGTCTGTGTGCTTACCCTGTCCTATTTTGTCAAAGGCAATCTCCCCGACTCATGTTTAAACTGATGTTAAAAAAGAAGAGCTGGAAGGAGAGAATGAGTGAAACAATGGAAAATAAAGATGGAAAAAATGATGGTGACAGAAAGAGAGGAAAAAAAGAGATAAGACAGCAAATAGGATTCAGAGGGTCGTTCGGATTGAAAGGAAGAGCAATAAAATGACAGGGAGATGCATCCTGAGGAAAGGGAGAGACAGGGTCCCTTGATGTCTCTCAGGTGGAGAGCAGAAGTGGCTCTCGTTGGCTGCACAGCAGAGAATAATATTACATCACTAAAGTAGCTGCAGCATCAGTGCACAGTTACATAAGACTGTCACAGATCTTTCCACTCTTCCATTGAGGCCAAAAACCTCAGGAGAAGCACATTCATACTTCTGCTGTCATTCAACTGTGAAAAGAATTCAATTTAAAAAGCATTAACCGTGTCCGTGCAGAGCTGTGGCATCACTTTGTATCCATGAGTGTGAGCTGTGAGAAAAAGCAGTGAAACGGAAAGATATGGGTATCTGACTGACATGTTTGAATCATCACTTATGGGCCTCTATACATGTGTGTTGGTGAGTGTGTGTGCAGACCCTTGTGAGACCCTTCCCTCTGCATCTATGCTGTTGTTTTGCTTTATATGGGACGTTTTCAGGAGGGGCGCTGTTGTGGTTCCCTGAGCCAATCACAGCGTATAGGTGAGTGTGGGAGCGGTTCAAATTAGCAACTGGGCCCAATTCAGACTGGCGAACATGGCGAAAGAGCGATGCAGAGTTGGCCTTCTTTCTGTTAGACAGGTAACGTTGGACAGCAGCGCAACGGTAACCAGCGGTTAGCATGCTAGCGTGAACGTAACAGTGATGCTGTCGGTGTTAGCTCGGCAGGGTGGGCGTTTTCTCACGCGAGAAAATGAAAGTGAGCTTCTGGTGACGAAGAGCCCAGGAGCAGGGGCCCAGTTTGAATGTGTTGTTGACAAAACGCAAGAAAATATCCTACTTATTCTACCTTTAACAATTACCTGCTTTATGAAATTGGAAAGAGCAGCTTTAACTGTATCTCAATATTTCTTTTCACCTAACGTGTGCAAAAAAACTGTGTGCAAAAAATGTGTACTACACGTCTCACATTTTGCTCCTCCTTCAGTGTGCTTCCATCTGTGAAACCTCCAGCAGTGCACAAACTGTGCACTGCTGACATATGCTCAGTGAACAGCACCCAAAAGAAGTAAAATATTCTGCATATATTTTTTTTTCTAGCCAGAAGACACCAAGGGATTCTTCTGACTCGTAAATGAGCAACCTGCACCTAAAATGCTCAGTGAAGCCGAGACTACAGCGGCAGCTTTGCATTGAGCCAGAGCACAGGAGGTCTGTTGTGCTGCTGGCTCTCCCACACATACAGCAGAATGCTAGCACATTAGCATAATGAGAGAAAAAACAAAACAAAACTGGCACACAGCAGCTGTGCAACGGATATGACACAGAGTCATTTCCAATCCCTTTTCTGCATAGAAGAAACAACAGTATGTTTTTAGCTGGGTTTGTTAAACGTGTTTTGTATGGTGTTACGCGGAGTGCCCTCCAGGTGTTGTCGTGAAAGCTGCTAAAAAACGAGAGCTGTGAGGCGAACTCTTCTGTGTCTACACAGGAGGCGTAGCGTGAGCCTCATGAACTAATTAAACCAATTTATGTCTGCTGATGCTTGAGTTCTTTCTTTTCCTGTAAATTAAATAAACATAAAGGAATAGTCCAACATTTTAGGAAATGCAGATACATGCCTTCCTTTCCAGAGTAACGTGAGAAGATAAGTGACTTATCTTTACATTAAGAGCTGGAGTCAGGAGGAGATTAGCTTCCACAGCATGAATCCTGGAAGCAGGGGGAAAGTGGTCTTCAATGTGCAGTGGGTGGATATAGTGTTCAATATGAAACCTATTCCCTTATACTGCAAACAGTTGTTTTTACATTTATGTTTGCACATGGATTACACATTTCTATCTATCTATCTATCTAGTTATGCTTTCTACAAGCATCCTGGCTTTTATAGCACAAGATATCGGTTTCCTTTCCCATTGTAAGACGTTGAAACTGATATAAATGGATTTGTGCACTCTTTAGAAAACGACATGACTGGCTTCTCAACGAGAAAATGCTCTGATGGTTAAAATGCTGCTGCTACCGCTCCCTCCACCTACACTTACAGCCAACAGATGAAATATAAAGTAAGCCCTGAAATGAATTCAGCAGATTGATGAAACATAGCACAGAGCCGTAGAGGTAAAGCAACTTATTTCACCGGCTGGAACAAGCCTGTCAAATTTCATCCCAAAAGAAAACACAGCATTTATTTTATCCCTTGAGTTCTTGCGTAGGCAGCCGTCATGTCCCTCCACTTTGCTGAGACTGGAGTGACAAAGCTTTCCTCTCTGGCATTTTCACTTTGACGTTCGGCATCAAACCAGCTGCTGAGCGGAAGAACATGCTGCGTTTTTCTTTTCTTTTTTTTTTGTTGTTGCAATTTTTTCTGAGTGTGTGTGCCCTTCTGCTCCTGTTCTGAAAATAAACCATCACACGGTGAGGCATGCTCATGATTTTAATATGAGCAGCTCAGAGGATGCAACACTCACTCTGTTGTATGATTTTAACACGTGGTGATGGTGTTTTATGTTATTGTCATGCTGCTGCAGTAAACCTTGAATAAAGAGACATATAGACACGACACACCTATTCATGTTACAATAAAGGATCAGAGTGCGTCGCATGCCTGTTGACTGCCTCTCCACACCTAGGATTTATTTGCAGATAGCCAGACAGCCATTTTTTTCTTTGTCTCTAGACACGCCACACGTGGCCACAGGAGAACATAGAGGTAGTGTGTGCGGTTGCACTTTGTGTTTGACAGTGTGTGATGTAATGGCGGGAGGTCACGGACAGTAGCAGCACTGAAGCGACAGAGGTCAGGCAATCAAACTGTTAGAGGGAAACTCTCTGTTGTTCTGCATTCTGGTCACTTGGGTTCATCTTCCTTTACTGCATACACAAATGCATTAGTTTAAAATATGCGCGCGCACACACACACAGCAGCAGCAGCAATGAAAATAAATGGTGCGCTGGCCTGCAGCCTGAGGGACTGAATTGTTATTGGATACTGAATGAGAAGGTGGCCAGATTTGATACGCTGTATTCTAGCATTATAATGTTGATCTATTAGATCCATTAAAGAGCGCAGCAGAGCGTTTGGCCTCTATAAGGGAATTCTGTTACGTTTGCAGTTTGTAATGAATCCCATGAGAAACACTGAAAAGGGAGCAATCATTTAGTTTTAATATGTATTCCCACTGTTTTTCATACGGCTTGTGGCAGCCCAATCAGAATTCATGACTCAATCAGAATGCAAGGTGTTTGCTGATAGCAGTCAGCCTCGCAAATGAACTCTTTCTAAGGCCAAAAGAAATATAACGGATTTTTAACCAAAGATTATTTGATTTTTAAACTTGTTTCCCTCAATGACTGTTTAGATAGATAGATAGCTAGATGGATGATGCGTCTCCATCTGCTCCCATTGTAAGAAAGTGATGCCAAAATAGCCTCCATGATAGGCGCTGCCATCTTGCGATGGTGACGTCATTTGGAGCTAGAGTCTGTGCAGTAGAGATCGACGGGTGGCGCCGCCGTAGCCACGTCCGCTAACCAAAACACACACTTAACTTACCGAAAAACACAGCAAGGATCCCGCACGCCGGCGTGTTTAACAGCAGGACAGCTTCTTGTGTTGGTCTGAGGTTAACGTTCACAGATAAACTTCAATGACTGTAGTGATTGTTTTAGTTACGTTTCCTCTCACCGTTCCTCCTCTACTCTGCTCAACTGGAACTGATTGGCTGCAGGAGCCCAATTTCTCAACAGAGCTGTCAATCATCATTTTGACAGCATCAGATAACTAATTAAAAATAAACTTGTCAGAAAAATGAACACTTGGACGTAAATCAGCAAGATAAGAACTAACTATAATGACAGAAATCATGTTTGAGAGAAATGTATTTTGATTTTATAGTTTGACTCATGTCTCATCTGCTAACATGGTGGAGGCGGGCTTTATGACCTATACTGTAGCCAGTCAGCAGGGGGCGCTAGAGATGTTTTGGCTTGACTTTCAGGGAGCTGTCATGTCGTACATCTTTTTATACAGTCTATGGCTTCCCTGAAAATAACTACTTTTGGTCCCGCTTAAAAAGCTCAATTCAAACTCCTTTCTTTACTGTCAAGGGTAGGAGCTTTAAACAAAAAGGGAGAGGACCCAGATGCAGACTCTGGACGAAAGATGACAACAGACTAGCAAAGAAACAGGGAAGACAAAGACTTTAAACACGGGGTAAACAGGGACACGAGAAACTAATGAGGGCATGGCACGCAATCTCAAAGGCGGGAAAAAAGACAGGAAGTAAATCAACGCAAGAGACAGTGACATAATACAAAGTAAAGCTGGAAATAAATATCAGAAACAAATACATAAGTAAACAACAACAACTCATGACACATACGTTGGATGCATGCCTGTAGGCCAACGTCACTTTTTACCAGCTCAGCTTACCTTCAGTGCACTGACTCACAGACTCTTTGGGTTATACTAATGAGCAACTGAATTTATTGGAAGTGCACCAGTTAATTGGAAGTGTTGCTATTTTCCTTGTAATTGTTATTAAATGACACGGTCTTTCCAGGAAACTCCCAGTAACAATGAACACAAACCTGTAAAATAAAGCGTCTCTCATACGGCTCCTCTAAACTGGAGTGACATCTCTGAAATGAGTACCGGCTCATGACTCATGCAGACATTTCCAGGCCACATTTGAAATTACAACGACTGCTAATCAGAGATTTATGACAAGACGGTTTACTGTCACTTCACATCAAAGCAAGAAGCAGTGATGCTGTTAAATGCTCACAAGACAGGACGTCTGTCTCCCTTTGACATCCTTCTCGGTGGTTTTAGCTGACTAAATAAAGCTACAGGAAAATGGATCTTGAAAGTGACACATCGTAGCTTGTTGTTGCATTCACTATGAATAGAACAGCGAGATAAAAATAAAGCCAGATCATTTTGAGATTATATGAGGGGGGGGATCAAGGTGCAAAGGCTAATGCATTCTCCAAACAGTGATTGTCACACAAAGCTTAGCTGCAACAAAGAGTGTCTGTTAAATATGATCTGTTTGAGAAAACCAAACTATACAGTGTGTTTAGGCCTACTGATTAAACGTGTAAGGAATGGACTAAACAATGTTTATCTGCTCTAGTGTCAGCTGCTAATGGCTAGTTAGCAAGCTTATATTGTTGCTATTTCCAAAGCCAAGGCTACGTTTAGCATACCGTTTGGTAACTGCATTACTTTAATGGTAACATGATGCTATTGTGGCAACATTTAAAATGACATTAGCAGCTCTGTGTTGGATTTGGAGAAGATTCAACAAGTGTTTGGCAAAGGTGAGAAAGAGCTATTTAACTGGGACATGGTATCCGTTAGCTTTAACTCATGTCTATATTGCACATTGTGTTGAGTTAGCATCGTGTGTGCAGCAAATACATGTGTATTTAAAGGTATAATATGCAGGATTTTTCCTTGCATTTTGTTCAAGCTCACTCTCCCTCTCTCGTGCGAGAACACGCCCACCCCGCCGAGCTAACACCGACAGCATCACAGTTAGCTTTGCTAGCATGCCGACCGACCGCCGGTTAGCTGTCCTACCCGGTTTAAGGCACCTACCTGTCCAACAGAAAGAAGGCCAACTCTGCATCGCTCTTTCGCCATGTTTGCCGGGCTGAATGGGGCCCAGTTTCTAATTTGAACCACTCCCACACTCACCTGTACGCTGTGATTGGCTCAGGGAACCACAACATCGCCCCTCCTGAAAACATGCTCACTGGGAGTGAAAACATGCTTCCTACTTCATGAACAGACAGTGTTATCAACAAACTGAATGATGGGTTAATTGCGTTGCTTGATAAAGAAACAGCCTTGCCAACCTTCAGCCTTCCAATCATGAAGTTTATATTTCACCAGCCAGCTCTTCCTTTCGCTCTTGTGTCTCTGTGTCCAGCTGTAATTACAGCAGCTGTTCCCTTCTTGGACCGACTCTCTTGAGAGCCCTCATCCACATTTCCTCTTCAAATTAGACTCATGTGCGATTATAACTGGAAATGTGGTGTTGTGGCGCTGCACACGAAGCTGTCAGCATCAATCAGAGTGACGCCTGGTCTCTGAACATGCTCGGCTGGGTTTACACAACACTAAGTGTGTGTTCAATGTACGTTTGGTGCGTGTCTGACAGAGACAGAGATAAGATAGGAAATGGTATTTATGTCATAAATTGTCCAGAACAAAAGAGTTTCAGGCATCTGGGCTCTGAAAGAGAGTTAGCAGGTTGGAGTAAATTCCTGTTGAAGCAGCACAAGGTATATGGTAAGAAGCAGACTTGAGAAAAAATAGAGTAACTGACTGATGAACATAATTACTACTGACAATACGCCACACATGCTTGCTCGCACAATTAATGCTAGCAAATCTGTAGCTTTCTGGGGCCCAGATGCTAGCGGGGCAACTTGTTAATCTTAAATATAAGCAATGATAACCAATTCTTAATTTGACCAGAAATAAAAATTTAACCACTAGTCAGCTTAGGAAGCTGCTGCTAGCCAGGCTTAGGAGACATGCTAGAGCCAGGAGGCTAACACGACAGCTAATCTGACACCAGTGAAGGCGCTGCACTACCACCTCTTCCTGTCAGAAGGAAGATGAGGTGGATCATTTCAATAACAGCGAAGACTTTATTAATTTTACATTGGCTCTAGAATTTTGACCCGCTGTCTCTTCTGTGAATAATAATGGTGCACCTACCTATGCTCCTATAACTTAGCAAGTCCTCTCAGTTAATGTGTGTTTATACAGGATGTCGAGATAGTCATTCATTGATATGATTTCATCAGGTTAGTTAAGGCCAAGCCATTTCTGTGGGCGGGCCTAGTGAACGGGCATGCAGTGGTGCTCAGATGGACCTCTACAACCTTACTGCTTTTGCTCCCAGATGTGCACAGCTGTAAAAGGACAAGTCTGACTTAAGCTCCCCTTAAATGGGAGGAATTTTTAAGTTCCAGTTGAATTAGCGGAGATGGAAAACCCGGTTGGAGTTTGATCTATCACAGGGGTCTCCAACCTGTGACTGACAGCTCTGACCAACCTGTTTTCTTGGCGTGGTCACCTTCATCGTCCATCATAAATCTGGCTAAACAGGCTGATAGCGCCGAACTCCTCACTTTAGCTTAACTAGCGTAAAGCTTAACTGACCCAACCTGTGGAGGTTGCTGCAACATTGCTGTGATTGGTTAGGTTCAGACGTTGACAAACTTGCCAGGAGCATCATCGTTTTTTATTGACAGCTGATCGGCCTATCCTATTGTTTTGTATTGGAGGGGGCGGGACATCTGTGTGTTTGATTGATCTGAAATGGGAAGAGACTTTCAAGGTGCATTTATTGTCGTCAGATTTTTTGTACAGAGTCTGTGAACCTCTTGGTGAGCTACTAAAATCCAGCCCGCGAGCTACCTGTTGGAGACCCCTGCTCTATCAGTATGTTTTACCTCCTGACAGGTGAATGTAGAAAAGGTTTCTTGCAGTCTGAAACCTCTGCATGCGTATGTTGCCAAACTGCCAGGGCTGTCAGTTCATAACAACTGTTTATGAACTATTACTTGTGAATTTTCTGCCATTGCAGTTGAACACTACAGCATGTAACTGCTTAACTCAGATGGAAACATTTGATTGTACCACCAACAATGACGGGAGGAAAAAGAGGAAATCAATGCAAAGATTGAATTTTCTGTTTTAACTGGAGAAAGTGGGTCAGACTGGTATTAGATGTTAGATTTAATTACATGAAAAGGATCAATTGTACAAATAAACCAGAGGATTTCTTTAATCCCAGTTAAGACTTTGTACAAGTACGAGGAGGAGAGATATCCGAGCCAAACTTTCCACACAAACTTCACTAATGAAAACTGCTCTGACGTGTTGGAGCTTGATGATGTTAATGCACCATGAAATCTTTTTAAAGGGAGCTTTGTCTTTGCTGTTGATCCTCGCTTGTTTTAATAGGGCAATCTATCCAGAACAGACAGCCTGATGGATCAATGGTGAAGTTTAGAACTAATGCTGGCTTTAAAAGAACAGTCTACTTTAGGATTGGGATGGGTTTATATAAAGTTAGTAGGTAAAGTTTATATATATATAGCATCTTTCAGGAACAGATGCTTCCCAAAATGCTTCACAATCAAAGATTAGAAGGCAAATCAGAAGGAACGCAACAGACATTATCCTCTTTCACTCATGTGCTGCACTCCTGAAAATGTCCCGACATTGTCCTGGTGAACGGCTACATTTTTCACCCCAACTTTATGCAGACATTTTCCTGCCAGCCTACTAGTAAAATGTCCACAATAAGTGTGAACGCAGCAGGAACATTCACCATGAGTTTAGGATAATTTACATGACAATGATAGCAAAGCTGGGAAATTGTCAGGAGTGCAAGTGGGTCTTTAGCTGCAGTTCTCACTTTTAGTGGGAGACAGTTCCAAAGTTTAGTAGCTACAACCCTAACAGCGCAGTCTCCTTTAGTTTTGAATCTAGTGTGAGGAACGACCAGCAAACCCCAATCAGAGGACCTACGAGTCCTGCTGGTGTTGTGCAGGACTCTTGGGTCTGAATTTGATCGGAAGCCAGTGCATGCCAGACATGACGTTGGAATAAAGCTGAGTATAAATGCTAACAAAGTTAGTGAGGCAAGGTTTAGTCTTTTTTAAATGCTGTAAAGGACGATCCAAACAAATCAAAGCCAGTGGAATTGTGAGAAACTGTGAGTCTATGATATTAAAAGTGTCACAAACAGAATGATTCTTGTGATCATCTTTTGTTAGGAGCTACAACTTTTTTGTTAAGCTCCCACGACCCTGCGTCCTTGGGTTTGCTACACCTTACAGTTCATTCTGCTTAACTGTCACTTCATTGTGGTAGCAAAAGCACTATACACTAATCATTGTGAAAACAAGATGGCAGCTATCTCTGCCAAGTCATTCTTCAGCCGACCAAGAGAGGAAAGTGGACATGGTACAGAAAAGCATCAGATTTTATTGTTTGAAACTTTATTTCTGCTTCTTTTTTTTTGAAACAGGGGAAGAGAGCGGGGAAGACACGCGGCAAAGGGTCGAGGGCAGGAGTTGAACCTGGGACCGCTGAGCTAAAGCCAAACTTAATTAATGCTTAAGAATGTTTGTAGTTCGATATGTTGTACAAACATGACATGTTTTTGTTCATTCAAAGAAAAAGTGTAATAGTAATCACAGTTTGGGAAGATGTTGGAAGAAACCAACAACTTTTATACTTATGTAATACATTTCCAGTGAGTATTAAGCTGTCAGAAAAATGCTGAATTCGGTAGAAGGATACAGCTCAGATGAGAAGACGAATGAACACACAGCTCTTTGTTTGCTGTTCTGTTTTTGCCCAGCAATGTTCAGACATTGAATTAACTGTTTTATAATTGAATTACACACTGGTGACATTATTGTTTCCTACTTAAAATAATCCCAGTGTCCCCATATGAGAACACATTTGTCTTTCAAAAACTTCACCCTGAGGCCGCAGACTCGAAGGCTGCTGGCCTTCTAAAAATGTATGATATACTGTTCATCAGGGCGATACATTAAAGTCCTTTCAGCCATTACAGGAAGAGTTTCTTCTTATACACATTTTTATTGTCACCTACAAATCAGGATCTGAACTCAACTTCATATTATGAAAGTGGAATAAAGCTTAATATCCATGATGATCTTATAACAGAAGCAGTGTTCTTCTAGTGAGAGTGTTGACTTAGATGTAAGACCAGCTGTCTCTGATAAGACTAAAATGAACATTAAACATAGCTGGGAAGAGGATGTTGGTATTCACCTTGATGACAAGATCTGGCACAGAGTTTTGTGCCAAAAACCACTCAAAACACAATATAAAGATAATTAAAGTGTAACTGCAACCACAGGTCTGACCGTAGCTCCACCCACTGTACAAGTTTGAAAAATACTCAAAGTGGGCGAGGGGCTGAGAGGGGGCTGGGTGCGTCTGGCAGCTCAGCGACGTCCCCTCCCCTGGCCAGAGAAAAACGGGAGAGCGACACAGAGTCACAAGGCACATACGCCACAGAGAGCTCTTTTGAGGTGGAGGACTTCTCCCCTCCAGAGTCCCAGTTCCAGCCGTTGGCTCCAGCCCCACTAATGCCTGAAGTCGGAGCTTTCAGAGCCGAGGCAATGCAAGTGCGCATGCGCTGACCGTGCGTGCATTGACAGGTGTTACCATTCCTTTTTATATAAATTTCATGATGTAATTTTGTCCCAAACGGTCGTCCTTACGTCACCATCGGCCGTGTGACTTTCAAAATACGTAGTAAATATGATTATTGATGCCTGTCGGAAATGCCAAAAACAAGCAGGCACGCATTTTCACTTCATGTCATCATGTCCATTGATCACAACATTCTGCTCCCAGTAATGGATCCACAACGACGTCTTCTTGATGTTAGCTTGTTGTCTGATCAAAAGGCAGTATTGCTCAGTATCATGTTGCGTGCTGCACGCCTTTCAATCCTGCATGTACACACATCTGTCGTGTTCTTAAACAATTAAGAAGAAAGTAACAAGTGTTATCTTTAAACAGGAAGTAGTTTTTTTACTTTTTAAAAGGATCAGGTCCTGATCCCAAATAGTTTGGAGAAAGTTAAACGCACGCCAACAAAAGCTCGCATCTTAGGGGCGCTGGTTTAGCTCAGTTGTGCGGAGGCTACAGTCCTCGACGCACTGATTGAAGGTTCAACTCCCGATCATTTGGTGCATGTCATCCCCCTCTCTCTACTCCCCATATTTCCTGTCTCTCTTCAGCTGTCCTTTCCATTAAAGGCAAAAAGCCCAAAAGTGTTAGAAGGTTAAAACAGAGGATCATCGACAAACAGATTCACACTGGCTGTGTGCACAAAGAGATTTATTAAGTCTATGTTTTGTGCAGGCATCTTTAAAACCTTAAACTATGAGCTAAACTGGCCCTGTGAATTTTCTCTCAGTAATGCAGGAGAATAATACCTAACCCCAGTGTGAAGTCCACACCGCTCTTTTTAAAGACACATTAAAATAGCACCCATCGATTTGACCCCTTTAATGATGCACACTTATTTTTTTCTACGGCAGCAGACACCCGGGAAGCCGCGGCTCCGCAGATAAAAGAGCTCACCAGTGGGTGGCACTTTTATAGTTGATTTAAGTTACTTAAACAGATGAGTCAGTGGTGAGAACGTTCTTATTGGTGGTTTGGGGTTTGTTTTTAGCTGCAGCACCAAAGGGGGGGGGGGGGTAGTTAAAGTGACATTTAACAGAAAAATCTATACAGCGATGACTCAATTCTGCTGGGTTTACAGTGTGATATCTACAATCATCTGCTGTGCTCTCCTGATAAGACGCTTTGAGGAACACCAGAATGAGCTGTTACTCTTTTTAGACTGAAATTATTTGTCATTTTTGCCAACCAACCCGATTTCTCCTGCCACTCTGTCTCCCCGTGTGTCTTTATCGCTTTGTTTACCAGACAGAATGTCACGGTGTCATTACCACAGTGTCTTATGAAGCAAGGAAATAATATGTTTCCCCCAGCATTTTACCTTTTTATTATCTGAGGTAATAATCCACAACATAAACACATCAACAAAGCTGCATCAGGGAACAATGGTGGCCAAGTGTACAATGATATTTACAGCTGCAGCCTGGTTACTTGTCAGGTTTCTTTATGAAACAATATGTAAATATTGTCAGTATACAAGACACATTTACATCGCCTACTGTACTGTTTTGCTTCTATTAGGACAGGCTAATGCTAGGACTTACAGCTGGGGGCATTAAAACATTGTCACACATTGACATGACAAAATAAAAAGTATCCTTAGACATCCTAAAACTTGCTGGACAGAGATAGATAAATGAACGTTTGTTTCATGCATCAGTTTGAGGAAACACCGATCGGATGTTTTTGTCTGCAGCTATTTTAAGTCCCCTCAGCGTTGCTAATCACTGAGTTTAAGGACTCTTTCACACCTACAGTCCGTTTGTTAGATCCGAATCAAAGACAAAATAGTTACAATGAGGAAATGAGGAAATTGCTTTCTGATTGGTCAGAATTTCCACATGGGAAAACTGCCTGAAGTAAACAATGAGAGAAAGCACACTCCTCTTCATCTATCAGTTCGATCAATCCCACTCTCCTCAACAGTTTGAATACATCCATATTCTTGTGCACAGCATATGAGTACGGAAGCCCTTAGCGGACATGCACGAGATAATGATGTGGCACCACCGTAACGTCACATGATTAGAAATCGTATTCCAAGAGTAAAGCACAAAACGAACATAAAAACACGCTTAACTTACCTCAATAGTGTGGGCGATGGCAGCATGGCATGTCCTGGTCTGTAATATCACACTGACCAGCCTGTTGTTCTGTTTTCTACATTGCTGGAAAGTTATCCCGTTATCACGAGAAAACCAGCTTTGTTTTCCCGAGATAACGAGAGAAATAAGTCGAGATCTCGAGAAAACGACCAGAAATAACTCGTTATCACGGGAAAACGTAATAAATAAAATTTATGGATGCCTGTCCGCTAATGGCCTCCGTATATGTGAAACTTTTTAGTGACCCCCTATTAGAGTCCTCACCTCGTCGCTCCCCCACATTTGTCCTCTGCTCATCTTGCTGCATGACTTCGTGGCTGTCTCTGCAAGTGTCAACATCCGTTAACAACCCACAACGCTCAGTTTTTTGGTTTGCTTCCTATACTACTGTCTGTCCTATAGTAAGTCTGATTATGTTCTCGTCTGTATTGACCCAGACCCAGGTTCGTTTGGAAACGGGCCGAGTCCGGTCTCCGGTGTCTCCACTCTTCTGTGTTTTTTATGCAGAAATATGAAATATGCATGAAATCAAGTGCCTGGTGTTTTGCATCCATTCAAATCTTACTAAATGACATGAAGTACAGAAGGTCAAACTCTGTAAAAAAAATGTCTTGTTCTTTGATTTTAAAAAGTCGATTAATAATGGCAGGAAACATTTCATCACCGAGCCTTACATCCTGGATGGTGTGGTTCTTTTTACCCAGGTCACATGTTGTTGTCAGTTTACTCTCATCTCATCCTCCACTCTCTCTTTCCAAATCCTCCCCGACTCTCTCCAGCATGAATCGTGAAATTAAACCTCAAAAAGCCAAAACACATCTTCAAAACTAAGTGTCATTTCTCTGTTGCTGATTGATGTTACACAATCATGACTCATCCTACTGTATCCTGAGTTTATTAAAGCTTCGGCGTTTTGCTATTCCAAGCACAGAGTTTCATAATTCTGCTCTTTTACATTTGATTTTTACAGATATTTCTGCTTCTCTCTCTGACTGTATCTGCAGCCTTGCATATCAAGTAGATAGACAATGCTGTAACAACAATACTAGTGTCTTTCTCCTTTGGTTACTGCATCACGTGATAATTATAGAGTCATAAAACATTGCAGACTAATCATAGCTCTTGGTCCGTCACAACTCTCATTACTCCCACTCAGAGGTGTGGACTTGAGACTTGGTGACTTGGACTCGAGTCGACTCGAGTCACTGTTTTGATGACTTGCAAGTTGACAAAAAATAAATGAATTGAGACTCGACTTGAGGCATGATGACTTGGATGACTTGCGTGTGTTCATAAGTTTGAATGTTAGCTGTTAAATATAAAATGATAAAATTCAATGTTGTCAAGTTTCTGTCTAACTATCAGGTATGTATGCAGCGCAAACTGGGAATCATGATTGGACGACTCAAAAAGCTCCCCGGTATGTGATTGTCATTATTGGAAGACTGGCTGTCGGTCAAACTCCTCGCCAGGACCCAAAGAGAAGCCTCATCAGTCGTACTCGTTACTACTCAATACGGTCTCAGAGCAGACCATCATCATGGCTGCGTCTGTGCCAAGAAAATACAGATACAATTCATTTTCATACTTTTTGAACAGGTTATATACATTGGCCAATAATATCATTATTAGACGAGCTACTAACACCTTGTCTTTTCTTTGACTCGGGACATGACTTGCCTTGACTAAGGACTCGACTTGACTTGACATAGCCTGTTACTCGACTGGACTTGACTTGACATCACCTGTGACTCGACTTGACATAACTTGTGACTTGACTTGACATCACCTGTGACTCGACTTGACTTGACATAAACTGTGACTCGACTTGACTTGACATAAACTGTGACTCGACTTGATTTGACATCACCTGTGACTCGACTTGACATAACTTGTGACTTGACTTGACATCACCTGTGACTCGACTTGACTTGACATAAACTGTGACTCGACTTGATTTGACATCACCTGTGACTCAACTTGACATCACCTGTGACTCGACTTGACTTGACTTGCCCAAGAAAAAATGTGTCGAGACTTGCTTGAGACTTGGACCAAATGACTTGAGACTTACTTGGGACGTGAGCAAAGATGACTTGGTCACAGCACTGCTCCCACTACACCTATTATCAGACCAATACTGCGTAATCTGATGACTTGGCCTCAGACTGGCTTCAGCTAAACTTGAACAAACTTTTTGCAAAGAACAAGGACAGATTTTTTCGCTCTCTTCTCTTTACTGGAGTGGAGGAATGATAGTGTCTAATGATACTAATATCCACAAGCCTCTCTCATGTGGCTGTTATATTAAGATGGACTGACACATCCTTCAATAAATGGCGTGGCTGGATCGATATATTGTCAAGGCGTGCAGTTTGAGTAAAAGCTGGCGCATTTGCTGAGGGATCCTGCAGCACTGCAGTGGGTTGTGTGGCCCTATTTTCTTTATACATTATTGTGATATATTGCAGCTGTCAGAAGTGTGGACCTGGCCCCTTTACACTTCTTTAGATTACTGAAAGCCAAATCAATTCCCCCTGCTGCGGCTTCTAATAGACTTTTAGTCGAGGCACGTTGAAAACAAAACAAACCGAGTGATTTTATTCTGAGATAAAAACACTCTGGGATCCTGGGCCTTTTTCTCTGCCCAAAATAAAACATTGCATTTTTCATTTTTAAAGTCCTCCAGGAGGTGGAAGGTTTCATGCACCTGTGAAGAGGTGCATTCTCTTTACAAAAAACATTGTTTGTTTATGCATCACCCTTCTGTTTTCAAGATGCCCTTGTATGTAATTGGCAGGGAGCTCTGATTTTTTATTACTTGTGTGGCTGTGGTGGGGGTGCGGATGGGTAGTGGCGGAGAGGGGTCTAAGTGCGCTACTGATGTTGGTGAGGGGATGGAAATTACTTGTGTAACAGCGACGACCGAACCGAGATCTCCAGGAGATCATTAATATTCATTGAACATACCACATCACATGCAAAACACAGAAGAACGGGAGTGGTGTAAAAAAAAAGTCCCAATCGTAAATTTACATATAAAACGTGAACACAGGCGGCGGAGGGAGATCCGTGCTGGGGCTTTGGTTCTCTCTGTGATTTTATTCGGAAAGGAAGCTCAAGAGTCGCAGCGAGGACCAGGAGCAGGAGAGACTACATGTTACTCTTTTACTCTCAGGGAATCCAACAAGGGGCTTTATAATGTGATTGCTGGCGAGCGACCGGCTCTGCTGTCTGCAGGTGAACGAGGAATTCAATGAGACATCATTGTGAGCAATTGTCAGTCGCATTAGTGTCGCTCACAGTTCCTCTTACAATCCTTATTTCATACACCGATTAGCCATAACATTATGACCACCTGTCCAATATTGTGTAGACCTCTGAAGGTGTGCTGAGGTATCTGGCACCAAGACGTTAGCAGCAGATCCTTTAAGTCCTGTAAACTGCGAGGTGCGGCCTCCATGGATCGGGCTTGTTTGTCCAGCACATCCCACAGATGCTCAACTGATTTGAGATCTGGGGAATTTGGAGGCCAAGTCAACACCTTGAATTTGTCGTTGTGTTCCTCAAACCATTCCTGAACCATGTTTGCAGCATGGCAGGGAACATAATTCTCCTGCCATTAGGGAATACCGTTTCCATGAAGGGGTGTACTTGGTCTGCAACAATGTTTAGGTCAGTGGTGCGTTTCAAAGCAACATCCACATGAATGGCAGGACCCAAGGTTTCCCAGCAGAACATTGCCCAAAGCATCACACTGCCTCCTCCGGCTCGCCTTCTTCCCATGGTGCATCCCGGTGCCATGTCTTTCCCAAGTAAGAAACGCACATGCACATGAAGAAAACATGATTCATCAGACCAGGACACCTTCCATTGCTCCGTGGTTTAGTTCTGATGCTCACGTGCCCATTGTAGGCGCTTTCGGCGGTGGACAGGGGCCCTGTACGCAACAAACTGATGCACTGTGTTCTGACACATTTCTATCAGAAGCAGCATTAACTTTTTCAGCAATTTGAGCTACAGTAGCTCTTCTGTTGGATTGACCACGCGCATCGAGGAGCCTTGAAGCTAAATTAGCCGTGAGTGTGAGTGGTTGTCTGTCTCTATGCGTCATCCATGTGATTGACTGGCGACCTCTCCAAGGTACACCACACCTCTTGCCCAATGAAAGATGGCATCGGCTCCAGCCCCCCCGCGATCCCTGAACAGGATAATCAATAACATTTGAACACATCAAGAGAAATGATTCCATATGTTCTATTTATCAGTTTGTTTTTATAAAGCTTTTGTTGGTCATGTCAGTGCCACCATTATCATCTGTATTATGGCTCATTAATACACCTATCTGCAGCTCTTAACATCTTTATTGTATCACTGTTTTGTTTGACATTATCTTTATGCTCTCTAACAGCACAATAGCTCTGCTATATTCTTTCTCCTGCATTTTAATTGGAAATAAAAAGCCGTTCTGTCAGGACACCAACTCTCACAAACTCAAGCAATCACATCTGCTAATGACAAATGATATCCCATTTGGCCTCATTTACGAACAGGCCATTTGACGCACACATCTTGGATTCATCATTTTGTTCTTACCTAAATTTCTTTGTACTCTGCGAACAAATTTAGAACTCCCTCAGACCATGCGTACGCACAAATGATGAAAGAAATGTCCTAGGAAATGTTAACACACACCCTTTTAACTAAATGCATACTATATTAAAACTTCATTTACTGGGAAAAAAAGGCTTTAATAGACAACAATAATTGAATTTACTAATGTATGGACCAAACGTAAATGCCGTGTCATCCTCATAATTTATTGTCATATAATTAAAATCTTCAACTATAGCAGTTGAGTTAGTTTATTAAGTTTACAACAGAGTAGACCATATGAAAATGTTCATATTGAAATGTAACACTTTTGTTACAATTGTTTCCATTTCTGCTGATGTGAAATTTTTCATTTTACCTTTTGAGGCCATCTTTCACGTTCTTTCAGCTTCTCCGTAACACCGCTCTCTTCATGTGGCACCAAACAGATGTCCTTGTACAGAGAAATAGAGGCGTGGCAGTATGCTGATTGCAGATTGCGGACACGCGCCTGTCAATTCAGAATGGTTCTGATTTACTAACATACGCACGGTGGTGAGAACAAAATTGGCCGGTACGCACGTGTCATATATCTGACGGTGATTTTGCGCAAATACTTATTTTTTGCGGAGAGTAAGAACATTTCTGCGCAGGTATTAGTGAATGAGGCCCATTGTACCTGAGAATCTCCTGTTACAGCATGTGCTAACTTGTGATCATGTTATTTCACCTTACACATCCCTGGAGTCATTTCACATACCGTACTGATGTCATGCTGGTACTCTGCTTTAATTAAAGTCAATACTTAGCTCAGCAAAACTCCTCAGTCAGTGCAGCCTCACATTAGCATTTTGGCCACAGAAAAAAAGGGTATAAGAATCCCAGCTGGGCAATGATATTGAAGGCTTTATATCACACATACTTAGACTGTGTTGTATTGTAGTGTGACGCCAGTTGATGTTACCACCCAAATGCAGCACATGGGCAAACAGGGATCGTAGGTACTTACTTTTACTTTTAGCTTAGGCAGGTAGCAAACAGGCAGGTCATAACACAGTTCAGTATCATCCAGTACCGTGGAGGAGCAGGCAGGAGACATAGTCGAGGGAGCAGCGGGCCAAGAACCAGGTAAGCACTGTGTAGAAACCAACAAACCAGTAGGGAGCGAGAGGAAGGTAAGTTGGTGTCAGGCAGAGATTCGGGGAGCCAGCAGGTGGGTGATCACTGGATGCACACAGCGATGAGTGTGGCCACGCGGTGAGTGTCTCTGAGCCACAGGGAATCACAGGAAAATAAACAGGAAAACTCAATCTGTAGTGCTGTCGCAGGGGTAAGCCGAACAGCCAAGGGGAGAAAGAGAGAGAAACCAGGAAGTGCTGGAGAGTCTTGCACGAGTGAATGAGCAGGGATGTCTTACTGGCTCGGTTGCAGATGGAAAGCAGCTGCGTGCACATTTGAGCAGGGTTAGCTGATGAGGTGGGAGTGGCCGGCAGACGGAGTGGAGCAGAGGTGGGGTAAAAATGACTGGGAGAGGGCAGGTGAGCGGCGGAGCAGAACTATGACACATGCTTAGACTGTGTTGTATTGTAGTGTGACACCATATTTGCTGTTATTCCCTCACCTGCTTGGGTTCCCTGCTCCCCTCGGCTTTACCTGAGACGGGAGCGGCTGTGTTGGAGATATTCTTTACTTCGAGGTCTTGTCTGCTTAGTTCAGCACTCTGGTACAGCAGAGCTTTGCTGCCTTATCAGAGAAGAGAGACTTTATTTACCATTTGCGTATGTGTGTGTGTGTGTGTGATCCCATATCATACAATATCCAAACCCCAGCTTGCCTCTCTTGAAAGCTGAGGAGGGCTTTTCTAGCTGCAGTCATAACACCATCTTCTATACGCTTATGCATCCACTGATATTGGTAATCTAAAAGTGTGTAGTTCATAATTTTCCTGTTACGTATTTGTGCGCTCTTCGTCCTTGGTGTAATGTGATGAGTTAGAAACAATGAAACGACTCCAAACCCACTTTGTTGCTTTAATTACGAGTGCATCTGGCACCAACGCTTCTTTCTTTTTCCTCGAAAATGTGACTAAATTGAGATGCATTGTTTTCTTTCTTCTGCCAATTTAATGCTCTTTAGGTTTTATCCACATGGTTTGTTGTTGGCTGCCAGGGGGCCAAACAGGAAATGTCTCCTTTCATTGTGAAAATGGGCTGCAATCTTTTCATACTAAAGGTTTATTGTACTCTAAGGTGATTTCCCGTAAGAAGAAAAGGCCCCAGCTGACTTTTATGCAGTAATATTCAGTGAAGCGGCTCAGAATATAAATGACTGCTGAATCCATGTCAAGGCATTATGCAAAGCCTGTTCAATACCCCTTGAGAAAAGGACATGAGAGCAGGCTGAAATACTGAACTCATAACTATGTGTAGTCATGCAGTCGTGGCAAAGAGAGGACAGAGGCTTCCTGGTTGCAGAGATACAGCATGGAGTCAGAGGGAGGCATTAGGGTTTTCAAATCTTCTCGTCATTGGTTGAACAAGCGTGTTTTCTTATTTGTCCGTATTTAAATGAGCTGAGAGCAGGCAAGTATTGAAACATCTGTTTTTAGTATTTTAGCCTACGTCCCAATCATGTAGGAGATGTGAGTTCTTGTGTCTGGCCACCTGATCAACGTAAGAGCAATATTCACTCTCCTTTAAGCTCTGTTAAGGTCTCCACCAGCTCCTGAGGAAGATGTCTGACTTTTTAGCTTCGTTCTCTTTGGCTATGGTGATAAACGGTAATTGCGGGAGCACACTTCCCAGATATCCAGACAGTGTTGCATGTGTGATGTCCACGGTTGGCTCCGGTTGTAACTCTTGATTTTCCTCGCTGACGGTCTCTTTCCTTTTTAGACTGTTTGCCTTCTTTCATCGCGTCGAGTTTGTTTCTTTTTTTCACTTTTCATTTTCACTTATTTTTGAAGTTGTATCTGTAGTCATCCATCTTTTCTTTGTTTGTTCAGCCATAGTAGATTACTGTTTACTCGCAACACTTGCAGAGAGCGGAAAAGCAGCAGCTTAGCTCCGCCTACCCTCTCTGGCAGACCAACCACTGCTTGCTGATGGAAAAAGCGTCACTAACTGGGCGCCGCTTGTGATTTTTTTCCACAACAGTCGCCACAGACACCCAGTCTGTAATACTGCAAATGCAAAGGCTTTCATCAGTGGGCCATAGGCTCAATCACCATTGTGTTACCTCGGCGATAGATAGAGACTTAACAGACATTTATTTAAGATTATTACTTTAATAAAAAATATTGATTGGTGCAGCTTCAAGGATAAGAGTTTAGCTGAGTGTATGTCTCCCTCCCTCCCAGTCTGTCTGTCTGTCTCTCCCTCTGTCCCACCTTCTCAGCCCATCCAGTCGAGGCATGTTGCTGTTCACCATCCACTCCAGGTTTCTGCCTGCTTTCAAAGTACTTGCTCATGGATCAGTGTTGGGTCTCTCTCTAAATAATATGACATAGAGAATGATCCAGAACCTCCTCTATTTGTAAAGTTTCCTGAGATCAATTTTCTTGTGATTTGGTGCTGATAATTGATGGATTTATTGACGTTGGGCTTTTATGAAAGATTCCAAATCAGGGCTTTATTAGCTTAAAAGTTTCAAAGATAGCTTGTAAAATATTTAGACTGTACAGAAAGCATTGTCAAACAAATGTACTATTATTATAATGACCTTAAATCTTGTCACACACAGTAAATCCACCATCTCACTGGCCCTGAAGACCTATGTAACACACCTAACACGCAACATATTTAGATATTTGCTCAATATTTCTAATACAAACTGATCACGTGGTGGTTTGTGGATGTAACCAAGACATTTACAGAGATATTAGTAATGAGTGCACTAATTTGTACACTAATTTGTGCATAATTAAATGCCTCATCCGCACCAATGTTTATGTGAAATATATCATGATTCTGATGAGGAACATGAGGGCGCTACTTAAGTAGAAAAACATCATGTAGCTTCATTAAGCAATTTTTGAGAAACGTCCTCATGGCTTTTAAACTGTCAAATATAAAGCTAAAGAAAAATATTGACAATCTGAAACTTCCAAAAATATCTCAGCATCAGCTGTTAAAAGTATTTGATAAGGTGATTTAAACCTGGATCAGAGCTTTAGTTATCAGCATCCAACACGGTGATCGTACGTTTAACATCCGTGAGAAAAAGCTGTGTTTCCAGCAGCATCATTACTGCTCATTAAAAGCTCATCAGGCGAGGACGTGAGCATGTGAGTCAAAGGAAAACGCACGAGCGCTGCAGACGAGCTCGTTCCTAATGAAGTTTGTCGTAAAGTATGCACGCATTAGCCATTGATGGAGGTGGCGCTGGGGGCCGTGCTGGAAGGCCTGAATGACTAATTGATTTTTTACACACAAATCCCCCCTTTTGCTATTGATTACCATTAGTGCACTTATAATTTAGTGGTCCCGGGAGATATTGCTGCCTTCATTTACATGAGTAATATGGGGTCAGAGCTGTTTGCGATCTGCGCTCACATTTGATCCAGATTAGTCCCAGAATTATTTTGATCACTGAACATGTGTAAGGAGGAATTACTCCTGCCATGTGCTCAAGGTCTTTTAAAGAAAATCTGTCCAACATTTACGAGTAGAAAAATTGACAAATATATTTGTATCCAGTTAAATTCTGACAACTTCCTCATATTGATCCATAATCTAAGCCTGAGGGAAGATGCTAAGGCCTAGCACGCTAGCAGACTGCCACCCACAGCAGCACCGACCGATTCCCTGCAAGATCGGATCAAACGTTGGCCACGGCAAACTGCACCTGCTGCCAAAAGCTGTGAACACGGACCAGAGGGATTTTATGCTTTGAGAGGAAAACAGAAGGCAGAGTAGAAGTTTGCACATTCTGCTGTCATAAATCTTCACTAGCGGTGTGAACGCCGGCTGACTCATAATTTGCTCTGCGGCCGCCCTGTCTCTGCAAAGAAATCTGTGCATTCACGCTATACGGGGAGTCTGTAGGTTTTTGTGTGTGTTTGCCTCCATGGTTGAGCTTGTTTGCAAGAAAAATAGAGTTTGGAAGAGCAGCTTCTCTTCTCCGTCTCTGTCTTTCAGGGCACTTAAATGCGGTTTGCTTCGCTGAACACTGCGAGGCTTACACAGGATAATTAAATTAAGGCACTGTTCCCAAAACAATGAAGAACAGTGTATCTGAATATTTGACTGGGGGGTATGTTCCTCTTTTATTGTACACAAATTAAAAGTTAAGGAACATTTTTGTTTACTGCAGCTCTTCGTCTTATATATATGAAGCTTTGTGCACTATTGCAAATATTCACTTGAGTTAAGTAAGGAAATGATTGAGATCGCTTCGCTACACCACCAATAAACATGCAAGATCAAACCAGTTTAGTGAGATTATTTTAACCCTTTATTTGAGGGTAAAATCGACCCTCAATGGCAACTCGGCTGCAAGAAAGGTTCAAGAAATAACCTGGCTATGGAAAACCAACTATGGCTGAGGTTATGCAGTGAGAGCAATTGTTAAAGATGAGGTTATTTACTGAGCATTTTTGTTATATTTGTTAAAAATTCGGACAGCAATCAATAAATCAAAGGCTTTGACAGATTTGGACGGAATATAATTATTTCAATCAGGAGAGACTTCATGAAGACTGAGCACTTATTTATTTACAAGTTTGGAGAGAAATGTGCAAAGTCTTTGGCCATTAGACTCCATCGTGATGTCTTCATGCACTTGAAGGGGTGGAGAGGCCAAGAGCAGGACAGGATACACCCCCGATGGAGTCTAGACACTGGTGGTGGTGATGATGGTGATGACAGGATGAGCTGAGGAGCTGGACTTGGACACTCATGAGATGGATTGGAGGTGAACGGGGTGGAGGAGGGTCGCATTGATGAAGCTGAAACGACAAACTGTCTGCGGAAGAGAGAACAGCTTTAAAGTTTGACAGCAGCGGGATGATTGGTCGACAGACGTCGAGGCTAACTCTGGTTGGTTTAGTACTTAAATAGTAAACGCCCATAATCAGCTGATGGCCAGACAGTAAGGACAGAGAGGGAGAGAGAGAACGTGACATGAATGAATGATGCTAATGACAGAATGAGTATAAACATGAGTCTTCCTGCTTGAACTTGCGCTCAGCTACATTAGACGGCGCACCTGCCTGTCCACCTGCACACACTCTGCCTGTGCATTCATGAGCCGTGCAGCTTAAAGGTAGCGGGATAGTCACACAGGAACGGCATTGAAAAGTAGTTGAATTCAGTATGACGTGATGATGCGCTGCACTTCTCTCTCGGGGTGTCTTCTTGCACCAATAGTGTAGCGGTTCAGTGGTCATGTGTTTTGGAGTGGCTTTTGCTGTGTGGCTAGTTTCTCCAGTTGTCGAGCCCTTATTTGACGTAATAATCTTGAAGATTTTCATGTAAATAAATGTCTGTTAAAGTCACTATCTATTGTTGAACACAATGGCCTTTACATTTGCAGTATTACGGACTTGGTTTGTGTGGCGACTTGCGTGGAAAAAATCACAAGCGGCCCCTAGTTAGTGACGCATTTTCCATCACCCAGCAGTGGTTGGAGTGGATGTTACGTGCTATGTTCTGGTAATGTTTTGAGGGGGAAGTTTTTATTTGGTTCCCAGAAAGTTCCTCTTAATAGCAGGAGAACGTTCTCTGAAAACGTCTTCAGAAAGTTGCAGTGAGAACGTTAAAATCACGTTTCAGGAACGTTTTATAAATCACGTTCTGATAGTTGAGGCCGTACTAACATCCTGAAAAGATCCTCAGAATGTTCCAGTGAGCATGTTCTACCTTTGATTTTATGTAACATTGAGCAAATGTTTTATAAAAACGTTCTGACATCCCACGCCTCAATAACATCCTGAAAATATCTTCACAATGTTGCAGTTAAAACGTTTAAGTTTTAACGTCACAAGAACTTTATTTGAAATGAAAAACATTCTTAAAACATTCTTTGAATATTAGATTAAAACATTTTCTTTCGAACGTAATTAGAACTTGTAGGTAATGTTAGCTAATGTTATGGGAACGTTCCCTGCTAGCCGGGTAGGCGGAGCTAAGTAGTGTGAAACAGTCTGAAAAGGAAAGCGACCGTCAGCGAGGAAAATCAAGAGTTACAACAAGTGTTGCGAGTAAACAGCAATCTACTATGGCTGAACAAACAAAAAAAAGATCGATGACTACAGATACAACTTCAAAAATAAGTGAAAATCCAAAGAAAGCGAGGAAAATCAAGAGTTACAACCGGAACCGTGGACGTCACACATGAGACACTGTCTGCGTATCTGGGAAGTGTGCTCCCGCAATTGCCATTTATCGCCATAGGTGGCGCCAAAGGGAACGAGACTGAGATCTTTGAGATTATAACATTAACTCAAATTACCACATGAAATTTAGACCGGCTTTCAGAAAAGAGATGACCACAATAAAGAAAGAGAGAGAGCAGGAATATGACAAAGAAGGGCTGTTGAGTCTGTTTATGGCAGGGCCACCCGGGCGCCGCACAGATAACAGTTTCAACTATTTAAAACATGTCATTATACACACACATGTCCTGTGGCTTTAGGAGTTAATATGCAGTATTCAGTATAATTGGTTTATGAGTGTTACTGTCCCCCAGGTGACTCTGAGTGTTGCATCAATTAAAAACCGAGTGAAATAATGTCAGTGAAAATTGTGTGCGGCCCACCGGTTGGAGGGGGCATTTGGGAGAAGTCACTAATTAGTTTTGCACACGTACTCACACACACAAAAGTAATGAGGTTCGGAGGAGGAGAAATCAAACACGGACTCACTGGGAGCGTCTGTGACTGCAGGCAGCAGGTCAGGAGGTGCATTGGATTGTGCTGTCTCACTTTAACTCTATCCTCTTGAGAGAGGTGAAGAAATGATGGCTCAGAAAGAACAAACATTATATATGGAGATAAGAGAAGCATCGTTATTTACACAGGCTTGAATCGCTCCCTCTCTCCTCCCACGGAGGTGTTGTCCGGTTCACAGTGAGTCATCGGAATATAAAGTGATGCAGGCGGGAGAGGAACATGTGTGACAGCGACGCCATCCGCCAAGCGTCACCGTTAAAACAGAGACGCAGATGTGATGTTTTGGATATTTAGACTATACGTGCATCACTTTGCATTCGCGTCATATTTAAAACAGCACTTGTTGTCATGACTATTAATCTCCAACATCTTCACATGACTAAAGGTCCGATTTCTTCAGACTGATGCTAAAGAGGCAGTGATTCAACTTCCAGGAAAATCCACTTCATGAATTATGTACAAAGGCAACGTTTTCCGAGGGAGTGAGGCGGTACATTTATGAATCACACTGAGGCGGCGGGAAGCTGCTCGGGGTAGATGGAGGACAAACAAAGCACATGAGGTCGGGGTTTGCACCCTGAGCGTGCAGGGCGCGCAAACAAGATATGAAAGCAACAGGAGCCGGTAACCTGATATGTTTCAATCTTGTGTTCCTCTGCCGTGCGTCCCGACAACTGTCAGACATCCAAGATGAATGGTGCTCTTACCCAGATGAGGTTTGGGATCCATGGCAACAGCTCCACCACTTTTAAAATGCTGGTTTTTAGGAGCATCTTGACTCCGTCTTGCTGTCATTACACTGTAATTAGACTTTAGCACAACATGTTTCTTCCAGCTGTACTGCTTGTCATTGTCACAACCTTTGTTAAATATGTACCTTAATTGTTTTAATTGACCGCAGCTGCAAAACAAACCAAAGCAAACACATTGTTTTTTTATCATCGTATCAGAAAACATCTTGTTACTGTTATTCTGAATGGAAGGGCCTGTTTTCTCTCACTCATCACCGAAGCTATTTGCACTCAGAGCACAATGACATGCTGAATTTAAAGCTTTCCTCAAGTAGCATTTGTGACATTCTGAAGACAGAGAGGCAAATAAATCCCCCGAGTACCTGGAAAGATCTGTGCTCATCTGTCTCAGTTATAGTCAGAATCTTAACGTTTGTTTTTGTACATAAACTTTGGAAACACAAATGCTGACGCCGACATTTGCTTGCTGACATGAGGCATCTTTCCCTGATTCTTAGGGAAACAAATGACTACATCCTTGATTTGTTCAACAGGAATAACTCATTACAGGTGCTGCTTGTATCTCGGCTAAATGCAGTTATGTATTTCAACTCGTCAAACTCCCTAATGCAGGAGGTAAGGTATTATTCAAGCGATTCCTCTGTCCAGAAGTCCTACATGGAGCACCAGTGTTTTGGTTGAACGCTGTTTCTCTGAGCATTCCCAGTATACGTGATGGTTATCTGACATGTTTTCAGGCGTGTTACTTTGTGCAGATTAACACTTTAATTGTGTTAAAATGTTAATCCAGACATTACACATAAAAACTGTGTTTGAAATGCCATACTACACTCGCAGTACGTACTGATTTGGCCAAAATGTAGTATGCAGCATGCAAACAAAAGCAAAATGTGCAGTATGTCAAAAATACCCGGATGTCGTACTGATTCGGAGAAAATCTCCAGTATGCATCGGACCAGTCTACCTCGCCTACTGTATCCCACAATGCAAAGCGCTGGAACGTCACAACAACAGTGAAAGTAGTGGACAACAGCAGCATTCCAGCAGAAGGGGGCGCTATAGCTAAAGAAGCGGCGCCTGGTAGCACCCTGCAAAATTAATTTTTACTATACTACATACTACCGCCAAATGCAGTATGTAATATATAGTATATAGCAACCGGCCGTTAGCATGCTAGCGCAATGGTAACCGGCGGTTAGCATGCTAGCACAAAGGTAACCGTGATGCTGTCGGTGTTAGCTCGGCGGGGTGGGCGTGTTCTCGCACGAGAGAGTGAGACTGTCGAAGAGCCCAGGAGGAGGGGCCCAGTTTGAATGTGTTGTTGACAAAATGCAAAGAAAAATCCTACTTACATACATACTTATTTCTTGACATACAATTTTGAACTTTTCCAGAGAGAAGTATGAGGAAGACATGTTTTGTTTCATTTCTCTTTACTTGTTAGAAATGTAGAGTAATGTCTGAAGTCAGGAGTGTAAAACCTCTGAGCAGAAGAGTTGGAATCTTTTCCCAGTCGTTACAGCGCAGAGGAGAAAAAGCCCATTATCTGGAGTTTCCCACTCGGCAACCTCTGCTGCAGAATGTGTTCGGTGTATCATGTCAGATAAATTGACCCTCCAATCCGGCATTTACTGCTGTGTTCTGACCTTATTTTCTGGGTTTCAAATACTGTCGAGGTGAATAAAGTGGAAGTAATTTCATGCATCGCTCTGTGAGAAGTGTCTGCGCTCTGGCTTGTTATCAGTTTTAAAAATCAATAATGTAGTTTTTCATTGCAGAAATAGCTGAAAAAAGAGATCGGGGATTACAGTTTGAAAAATCCACGAACCCAGATCTCAGCTGGAAAAAAAACCTGAAGAAACGACCATCAGTGGCTTTTCTCTCCAACAAGTGCACATCTGAGACTTTGTGCTCAGTGTAGAAGCTCATTTGCCCCGACTTCTGGCCGAAGATCAGAGCCTCGTGATTCGAGGCGATCGTGTCGGGCTGCGAGCTGACTGACAATCCTTTGTGGGCCCGGAGGGATTGATGGAAGAGAGTGAAGAAAGAGAGAGAGAGAGAGAGGGAGCAGGAGGAGGACGGATCAATGGTTGGTCGACCCTAACAAACAGATCAAGAGGTGACCTCTGAGTGCACGCCAAGAATACCACAACAGAAGAAATGGACAAAGCTAAGAGAGTGGAAGCCAGGTGAAGACAAAGGAAGAGCTAGGCTAATGCAGAAAGACCTTTAGGCGCTGCAACATTCCCCACAGCTTTCCAAGGGTAACCGCTTAAAGCTCTATATTATACAGGTGAAACAAGGTATGTGTGGGTGGGCCATGTATTGTCAGAGTGCTATATTGTGACCAAATTGTCGTATGGATATTTAGTGGTGCTGTAAATTATGTGTATTTATTTTTTTAATGTTCAACTGCAATTTTCTGTTGTGCTTACAGAAATGTTTCCTTCAAAGAGGGAGTATTATGCTGTCTCACATTTTTAGATATACTGTATATAATTTCACAATGTTGAATGTCCAGACTAAACGTGTGTGAAGTTTTGAATCTGTAGGTAAAAGTATGTTGGAGTAATCCCCAGGCTTCTCAGCTCAGTCTGCAGGCTGCTGTGAACACAGTTTTTTCTACACGCTGCACTTTGTGATGTCACAAGTCTTCAACAGAGCAACACACAAACAACAGTTTAGTTTGCACCTCCGAGGTTGATTATCTGCTCACTGGGATATCATTCTGTGATTTTTGTGCTTCTACCATGGCTGAGTAAACTACTTCATTAAAAGTGTTCTTTGTTCAAGATTTCAGTGTGTTGTTGTTATGAAAACAGAAAAAACGTGAGTCTGTACCGGTCTGTACATGGTGTTTTATTTTGAAATGACCGGATGCTGTATGTTGTTTTCGTGTGTGACTTCCTGTTTGGAACGATCTGCTCCGTTCAGCTTGACGTGTCCTTGAAGTGGCCTCCGTCAAAAACAGACCTGGCGCGTATCTTTAGCGGAGCAGAGCTGAGAGACGCTTCTGGGACGGGCCGGAGACGGACCGCGGCGCATAACACTCAGACGACAAACGGAAACTCCCCATGCCAAAAATCTTGTCCCTTGCCTACAGATCGTACCTTCATGCAGAATCTGTCTCACAGTTAATCAGATTTGGGGTTCTTTCACTGTGTACACTCCTTCAGACCTCCAAATGCATGGAGATCTGTTTGCTCTTCCTTATTGCTCTATCCTGCAGTGTTTAACCATCTTCTCTGCTTCCCAAAGAGAGAAGGATTTATGTCATTCTGGTTTCATAACTTCTCTTATGTCTCTTTGCCATGTGTGCACGATGTACTGTGATGGAAGACTGCATTGTATGGATGGATTATTGTGTGTGAAGTAATTATGTGACTAATGTTAGTTGCTTACTGTAACTCGTGATTTTATGAGTATAGGTGCAACCATCTAAGCTGTTGGTTCTTTAACTAGAGCCACTTTCCCACTGGTCAACAAACCCACTAGCACCCACTGACAACCGCTAACACTCAGCATTCAGACCCGGGTAAAATGACTCTGCAGTGGACCCGGGTAATTATTGCCTCCGCTTCGGTCGGCATTGATGGGAACACAAAACCCGTGTCGACACACTAATCTCCCCCCCCTTTCCTGCACGATGCTATCTCCATCGGTAACTTCTGCGACTCCTTGTCATCTCAGCTACAAATTCTGCCCGTCTCCGTCCGAGCAGCGCTCCAACATCGTTCCAAATTTGTCGGCGCCGAGTTTGACACACAGACTGAATGAGTAATAGATACAATAAAGACCTAACCACCGTAACATCTTTAGTGTTTACTAACCCTGTTTCGGGCGCGTTTGTGACGTCAGACGGTGAAGCAGCAGAAAAGAGACCAAAAGGAGTATACTTCACTGGCAATGGGAAAAGAGACAACCGGCATTTAAAAGCAGGTCTTCCCGGGAAAGGGGTATAAGTGAGGAAAATAGTTTTAAGCTATATGCATAAGCAAACTTCTTACACGAGAAACAGCTGTGGCTCAGAGGGAGACCCCAAACTGATCCCAGAGGTATGGCCTGCTGTGTATGCACATACTTAGCTAATTCGTGGCCTTGCATGAACTGTTTGAATGTGACATGTTGTGTAAAAGTGTACTCTACAAGTACAGTCCAATCACCATTTACCAAGGTGTCCCAAATAGGGATCGCTTTGAGGGCTGCTCTAATCTGGTTATACCTTACATAATGGGGAAAATCCAATACTAGATCGGCCCTAAGTGCAACTTGTTTACTGACTTACTCCGTCAGTAAAAGACTTCCCCAAACATTGCTGTGGTCCAGCCAAAAAACAATAACAGTGATGTTACAGGGATGTGTCAATCGCTTGCAACAGGTCAACCAGAAGTTTTTATTTAAGCTCTTAGTTACAGCTGATCTAATATGCTAATGCTGACGTGTGTCATCTTAACCAGCAGTGACAGTTGCTAAGTATATGTTCTCCATTATTGTCCCCTTATAAAAGAAGAGAGAGGGGAGAGTATGGGGATCAATTGGAGCATAAATAAACAGTGATACCTTCGCTAGCCAAGAAACTTTGAACATACTCTGAGATTGATTTAGTGGTTTGTAGCGAGATGCCGGTTGTTTTTCTGATAAGGAGAGTCTCCCGAAATGTAGACAACACTTATTTGACCTCTGCCCTTCTCATCAAAATTGAAACGCTCCTCTCTCTTTATCTTTCTGGTTCTCTTCCAGCACCCGTCCCTCTCTGTTCTTCCATCTCGCTCTTGGTTAAAGCTCTGGCTCCCAGCTGCAGAGTCTTCACAGGAGACAGAGGTTAACAGAACACTGCCCTTCCCTCTCTCTCCCTCACTAAATTATTAATCCAGCGCCCGGCGAGCTCATCAGTTAAATCAAGACGGGGGGGGACAAATCAGACATGGCACCTTTTCTCATCTTCGGCTTCACCTGGAAACAAAAACTTGGGTCTGTCCGCTGTCCTGCGCGGGCTGCTAAAAAAGCAAGACATTTAAACTGTGCGAGCGCGGCTCACTTCTCTGCTGTTTCATCGCGTTAGCTGAGCGACGGCTGAAACGTGCGCCTTCAGGCTGCGCTCCAGCCAATCCCTATTGGTGCATTACCGTGCAGCAGCAGCATAACTTCATTAAAGTTTCATTGTGTCTCGGAGCAAGCTTGACGGGAGCTCTAAGCTGCCCGCCTGCGTGCCACCGCTGACTGAAAGTACAAACGCTCCTCTCTCTGACTCACTCCTCTCTCTCTCTCTTCATCCGTCCTTCCTCCCTTCCTCTCTGGTCAAGCTGAGTGCTTGTTAAATAACATGCAGGCCCTCTGAGATTTGCCTATAAGCCTGGTGTTGAGCAGATGGGCCAAAGGACTCTCTTACTCACTTAGAGCTGTCTCTTCTGGTGTTAAAGTTGCCATTTAGACTCAGGAGAGAAATGTAAGGAACATGAAGCAGGCTGTTATCTCTACTCTGCAAACTCAGACATCTTTTCCTGCAGAAAGTCAGCTGCAGAAATGTGTAAGGAAAGCGCTATTTTTTAAATGTAGGCTGATATCTGATGCTTTCATCTTGTGTGACGTTCCCCGAGCGTGCAACTTCAGCACCACTGCAGCTTTTGTCTGGAGCTTCCCAGCAGTGGGTGTGTATGCACCAAGTCGATCTGTCGATGGACCAGAAAGGATCCTCTGGTAAATGTAATCTGGAATCAATTGGACTTGCTTGTGGCTGGATTTGTAGCAGAGGATTTATATAGCTGCCCTCTCTCTCTCGCTCTGTGTGCTTTCGCTGCAAATGGGGTTTTGTTTCAGTCACTGAATATCTCTGAGTCAACAGCAGCTACTGGGAGATTCTTAGGGCGAAGCAGACGGGCGTGTTTCAGCAAACACTTTTATGAGATCATTTTTATTGTTTGGAGTAATTTTGAACCTGTCAATATTTCCCAATACTGAAAGCATTGTGGTTTAACTTGCTTTGTGTTTCTTAGCTTCTGAAGCAGCAATAAGTCAGGGATCAGGACATTTCCTGCTCTATTTTAAGCACTGATAGATCAGAGTGAAGTTGGTTTTTATTTGAAGTCAGTGAAGGTTTAAAAGTTTGATTTATTTGATTCTAAGTTGATTCTTTTCACCCAAGGCTGTCACTGCTGGTGCTGCAGTGACGTTTGGGTTTAACACCCTTTGATCCAGTCGGGTGATCTTGAATCGGATGTTACGTAGTATCACCAGTTACAGGGTATCTGTTATTGTTCTTCTTTTAGACATCTGTAGTCCTGTGACAGTCAGGAAAATGACATTGAAGCCCTGCAAATATTACAGTTATAATCTCGAAAATCTTTGGCAGCACTGCAGGAGCACACTTCCCAGATATCCAGACAGTGTTGCATGTGTGACGTCCACGGTTGGCTCCGGTTGTAACTCTTGATTTTCTTCGCTGACGGTCGCTTTCCTTTTCAGACTGTTTGCTTCATCTGAGCGTCAAGTTTGTTTCTTTTTCTTTGGATTTTCACTTATTTGTGAAGTTGTATCTGTAGTCATCCATCTTTTCTTTGTTTGTTCAGCCATAGTAGATTACTGTTTACTCGCAACACTTGCAGACACCGCTTAGCTCCACCTACCCTCTCTAGCAGACCAACCACTGCTGGCTGATGGAAAACGCGTCACTAACTGGGCGCCGCTTGTGATTTTGTCCACGAAAGTCGCCACAGACACCCAGTCTGTAATACTGCAAATGCAAAGGCTTTCATCAGTGGGCCATAGGCTCAATCACCATTGTGTTACCTCAATCGACGATAGATAGTGACTTTTACTTAAATGGTAATCTTCAAGATTGTTGTCTGTCACTGTTGGCTGTGATGGTTTGTCTGAAATACCTGCATAACCGTGAAATGGTTCCAAGCACAGAGGAGTGACGATGTTTCAGGGATTGTTTTTTCCCCTTTTGGGAAAGGAGGCAGAAACGGGCATACACTCTCCAACAGCCAAGAAGATGTTTGACAGGAGAAACAGGCAGCAAATGTATGAATTCAAAGACACATACAAAAGTTCAAAAGTTGGAAATAATTAGGAAACACATGGCTGAAAGCTCCGAAATATCGCCTTCAAGTCGGCATATGGTGACCTCTCCTTCTTTACCTTTGATGGTTCTTCTCCAGCCGCCTGCTCGCAAGTCTCCTGATTTTACGGGAGTGCATTTCTACATGGCTGGATTACCCTTTTAAGTGATCAAAACCCTGCTGTCCATACTAAACATACATATTTTTCAAATGTACGCTGACCTTTGGACTCCTTCAGCCTGGCTGATTTTAATGAGGGTAAATCAAGGATACTTCTATGAGAGGTTTGCAAACTTTGGAGACATCCTCTGGTTAATCCAGTAGCATCAGATTGCTGCAAAATGCCTTTATAATATGAAAAAATGTGTTGATTTAATTTTTAAACATGTCTTTTCTGTCCATCTGTCTTTTCTTTTTTTAAAAAGTGGAGTATGAAGAGGGAACCCGGCTGTGTGTTTCAGCCACAGGGAGCAGATCAAAGTGTGAGAGCCTTCAAAGGGAAGTGCTTCTGTAGGCCCCATACTTCTATACATCCAAGAGTGTGATCCATACAAGGTTGTTTTATGTCACGCCTCGTTTACGCTGCTCAACAGACGCAAAATATGAAATGAATATTATGTATTATCATTACAAGCGATTACCCTGTGCCCACTTCAACTGGCACGGTTAACCGCATCGCATCAAATCCATCCTCTTTCAATTAGAAACTCTCCCCTTGAAGGTTTTATTAGAGGCTTTAGAGACACGCAGGCCAAATAATCAACAAACCACACTGTGATCGCTCAAGCACCCAGCGGGGAAATAAGCATCCGGCGCTGCGGTTTCGGCATCCGCTCAGCGCACACTCTGTTTCTGCTGAGAGGGTGAGAACGAGGGAAGATGCTGTGGCGGATAGCAGGTGAGGGATGGATGGAGAGCGAGACAAGCAGAGCGACTGTTAATTAGAGGGTGTGACGTGTCCCCTGGATGTTGCGGGTTGTGGTGGTAAATATTCAGTAACGATGCAATGAGGCTAATCCGCAGACGGAGAGAAGGAGCCGAGTGGCATCAGCCTCGGATGAGCGATGGCTGTGGGAAGGGGAGGAGGAGGGAGGAGGTGGAGATGGAAGGTGGTGTGGCACATGGCCTGTTACCATGGCGATGAGTCCCATGTCGACCTGCAGAACATAAATTAATTCCAGTTTTTCTGACATGAGAATCCCTCTCTCGCTCCTCCGAGCGAGCTCCGTCACCGCGGACCTCTCGCCCGCTTTGTGAGGCAGATTCCTGCTGCCAAGTAATGAGAACAACACGGCTGCTGTTTACTGTATGCTGACAGTGAGATAACGCTTAGTCATAGGCCTCATTTATATTCATACTGCTCTAACTTATGCTCACAGACACAAAGTAGCATCCTGCGCCGCTGACAGAGGCCCGTTTGGACGATGCTAAAAACGTGCCGACATGATTTTTCGTCGCGTAATGCCTCTTGATGTGTCTGACAGGTCGGCGGCTGTGATTTATGGCGTTGAAAAATTGGTGCTGATGTTCGGGAGATGAGAGACTTCTGCAGGTGGTGAGGAACAGACGAGAGGGGCGGAGAGGCAGACTGTAACACCAAACTGTGGAGAGACAGTTCTTTAGCTGTCAGACTTGTCAGCTGATATCACCACTTTTGTTTAGCCTGCCATACATCAAGACATGAGCGAAAATAACAACTGAGCTGTGGCTGTTTCATCACTTACATAACGCTGATCAAAATAAACACCTACAACAAATCCATGCAGTTCCTCATTTCTATACCGCATACATTTATAGTTTGATAGAGTTTAGATTGTCATGTTTCAAAGGCATCAAACACCATGTGAAACAATAGTCAAAGTGTCGCTTATGAAGATGATTGCACTGGGAATTAAACTCTGGATTTGCAGCCTCAAATGATGCACAAACACGGCTGCAGCTGTGCATTAACATCTACTGGAGGTAGTGCTTATTTTGCCTGAAACACAAAAGTGAGGGAACAACAGTTTCGTCACATATCCATTTTCTATACTGCTTAACCTGTTCAGTGTTGCTGGTGGGCTGGAGCCTATTCCAGCTGTCATTGGGCGGGAGGCGGGGTTACAGACTGGACTCAATCCCAGGGCTGACTGTGGGAGGAAGCTGGAGGGAACCCACACATGCACGGGGAAAGGCCAAGAAAGGCCCACTTCGTCTGAACCGGGGTTCAAACTCGGAACTTTCTAGCTGTGAGGCTAACGACTGCACCACCGTGCAGCCCCGAAACTTTCTTGCCAGAAGTAAATGCCACAGATTACATTAAAGCTGGGGTTGGAAACTTTAGAAACCAGCAAGAACTGCAAAGCTTGAACCTGTCAAAGCCACTCTCCAAAACACATGAAGTACTCTGCCTCACTTATACCCCTTTCCCACCTAAATTTAACGTGTTGACGCAGGTTTTTCAGACCCGGGAAGACCCTGCTGCGTCACCGTCTGACGTCACAAACCCGCCCGAAACAGGGTTAGTAAACAGTGAAGATGTTACAGTGGTTAGGCCTTTATTGTATCTATTACTCATTCAGTCTGTTTATCAAATTCGGCGGCGACAAATTTGGAACGATGTTGGAGCGCTGCTCGGACGGATACGGGCGGAATTTGGAGCTGAGATGACGAGGAGTCGCAGAAGTTACAGATGGAGCGTAGCATCGCGCCGGAGAGGGGGCGGAGATTAGCGTGTCGACACGGGTTTTGTATTCCCATCAATGCCGACCGGAGCCGAGGCGATAATTACCCGGGTCTACTGCAGAGTAATTTGACCCGGGTCTGAATGCCGATTGTAACCTTTCCCATTAAGCAAAAAAGCTGTATTAAACCTTCGTTTCTCTGCATTCCTGATGTGCAACTTGCTCGCTTGCTTTAGCTTGTGGAAGTCTCCCCTCATGCACAATAAGCGCACAGACAGAGTGTGTGCAGAAATGTACGCAGACAAGCAGTTACAACAGACTTATAGCAGGTCTGCTAGCTACAGCTACTGTGTGTGTGTGTGTGTGTGTGTGTGTGTGTCAGATTATTTGATTTATTGATTGCTTTCGGATGTAAAGAGAATTAAAGAAAGAATCAACTCATTTAACAACAAATGCTTTGAATATCTCGCCTACCCTCAGATACAGCAGAGTTACTGTCTGCAGCCTGGCTCTAGCAGGTGGACACCGCTCCACACAGTATAAACTATATATACAGTAGATCTCCCAGGCCAGAGGTGAGCACACTCCCCAAACCGTTCTATATGCACCACAACACCTCTGGGTGTTTCTCTTCCCTGCTTTTTATGGCTGTGCGAGCCGCTGCTAGAGCGAGCTCTGAGCAGGGGGAGAGAAATATCGACTCTCTCTGCGTGGCACATGTAGGCGCAGCAGCCTCAGCTGACTGGGGTCAAGGAAAGAGCAAATGATTTGTGCATGCGCCCTAATTCTCCCGCCCTCCTCACAGCTGGAAATGTGAGTCGAGCTTTGGAAGAGGAGGATGTTTGGAGTTGTTAGCAAACTCAAACATTTACAGAGGACAGAATGTAAGTTTTTAATTGTCGGACTGTTTGATTATCTTATATTCCAGCATGACGTGTTACAGTAAACTGGCTCAGGCAGTGATAAGGCGTAAAATGAAGACATGAAGAAGCTGTGCTTCCAGCTCAGTCATAATCATGAAGCGAGTAACTGCTAATAAAAGCAATGGACTCCAGAAAAGAGCTTCATGTACACATCCATCTATGATCTATATCGCTCATCCTGTTCAGGGTCAGGGGTGGGATAAGGGTGGGGAGCCTGAGGCCGATCCCAGCTGTCATTGGGCAAGAGGAGGGATTCATCATGGACTTTCCTCACCAGTCAATCACAGGGAGACACTTCAGCCGAATTCCCACTGTTCAAAAAACCTGCTAACACTCTTGCTTAGTGGGAAAGGTTACAATCGGCATTCAGATCCCGGTCTAATGACTCTGCGGTAGACCCGGGTAATTATCGCCTCGGCTCCGGTCGGCATTGATGAGAACTCAAACCTGTGTCGACACGCTAATCTCCGCCCCTTCTCCGGTGCGATGCTATGCTCCGTCGGTAACTTCTGCGACTCCTCGTCATCTCAGCTACAAATTCCGCCCTTCTCCGTCCGAGCAGCGCTCGAACATCGTTCCGAATTTGTCGCCGCCGAGTTTGATAAACAGACTGAATGAGTAATAGATACAATAAAGACCTAACCACCATAACATCTTCACTGTTTACTAACCCTGTCTTCGGCGCATTTGTGACGTCAGATGGTGACGCAGCAGAACAGAGACCGACAGGAGGATACTTCAGGTGCAATGGGAAAAGAGACAATCTGCATTTATTAGCAGGTCTGAAAAACCTGCGTCAATGCGCATATTTCATTGGGAAAGGGGTAATAGAGACAGACAACCTTTCACGTTAATATCAAACCTACAGGCATTTTTTAGACTCTTCAATAAACCTAACCAGCATGTCTTTGGACTGTGGGAGGAGGCCGGAGTACCCAGAGTGAGCCCACGAATGCACGGGGAGAACCGGCAAACCGCACACAAAAAGGTCTTCTATGTAAAAAACAGGATGTGAACCAGGAACTCTGAATCTGCGAGGCGACAGAGCTAAGCACTTCACAACCCTGCAGCCCTTTAGGTACACATCCAAATCTAAAATCTGCTTTTCCTGATATAACAACAGTATAAAGTATGTTGTGAGCATTTTAAGTTGGCCTGTGTGCACTTGTCTTTTAATTCTTTGTGAGCATTCTCTGCTTTTTTCTTACACCTTTGTATGATTTGTATGCACAGTGTGTGAGAGGTCTGGAAGTGTGTGGTTGTACCATACATCTGAAAGTGAAAACCGTAGGCGGCAGATGCAAAGCATGAACCTTGAAGGCAACAAATGATTAGCTTAGTACATCATGTTTGTGCAGCAGTGTTTGCAAACTGTGTCAGGGTCACTCGTATATGTCAATAACAGCCTTTTGTCATGTGGCACTCATTGTGTGAGTCTATTCAGTTCCTTATGTGATAACATGAGGTGCATCAGGTGTGTTGTACATTCAAGCTACAAGTCCCTTATCATAACAATAAAAAAATATGTTGTTTTTATCGTCTTCAATCTTCTGTTCGCCTGGGTGTTCATTTGTTTTAATGTCTGACCACAGAGAGGCAGCCGGAGAGGGAGAGAAGTGAAACTCCGAAACGTGGGGAGAGGCCCGTCTCGCAATCACAAACACTTAATAGATTCTCGCCATTTGTTTTGCTGCATTGCAGCAGTGGTTCCCTCATGGCCCTCTCTCTGGAAAGGAGGGAGAGTCCCCCCCCCCCCCCAACATGGCAGCCGAAATCTCAGTTCAACTCCTCACATTACAGCACATTAAGCTGAATTGATCTGTTTTCTCTTCTTGCTCCCATTGGGTCGCAAAAGAGGCTGTTTTTCTGCTCATCTATCACCCCATCATCCCTTTTTAATCTTCCATATTTCCAATCCATATTACTTTCATTAATATATTCCTACAGTTCCACCATATTATTTCATCAGTAGCACTAAAACCACTTTTTTTTCTCCCCATGGCATTTCATTTCTCTGACCAGATCAAAGCAATTTATTAGCCTCTGCTCCAACACAGACATCAATTCCAAAAACATCAATATCACTCTGTGGAAGGTGTTGCCTGCTGCTTGATGACTTAGACAGATTTAGCAGTCCTCTATTTTTGCTGTGACACATCATCTACTCCCTATAGGGATGTGTGAGACGTCTGACGGCGGAGGCGTGATCCTGGGTCAGAGTATCGACAAACCCCCTGTGGAGGTCAAACCTTTTCACACATGTACAGTCTTTAGACGGACAGGACAGCCTGCAGGGGGCCGTGGGGACAGAGAGGAGGAGAGACAAAAAGTTAGAATTTAATTTTTTTCATACATAAATAATTATTTTTTTCAGTTTGTATTAAATAAATACTTGGACATTTGGAGTAAATTTACTAACTTGCTTTGTTGCCAAGAGATAAATTAGAAGATTGATACCGGGGTGAAAGCTAAAGGCGGTTAGCCTAGCTTACAATATAGAGCGCAAGTAGTTGAAAACAGCTAGCTTGGCTGTGTCATAGTTTCACACGCACACCTTTTAACTTTATTAAATACAGTCAATTCAGTTGTTATATGTTCTATTAAATGCAAACAAAAAGTTAGCAATTTCTTTTTTAGAGGGAGTTCTTTCTTAACGAACATCAGGAGCCTGCTCGGTAATGTCACGATTCAGGGACATCCCTGAGTCCAGCAGCAATTTCCCATGTAATAATTACAGCACATAACTCACAGTTATTAAATCACAAATTGCCTCATTTATTTAGCTGTCAATCATCCTTTTTACAGCATTAAATAACTGATTAAAAATAAACTTGTTAGAAAATGAACACAGCATGATAAGAACTAACTTTAATGACAGAAACTATGTTTGAGAAAAATGTATTTGTCGTGTATTTTAATTTTATAGTTTGACTCATGTCCCATCTGTTAACATGGAGGAGGCGGGCTTTATGACCTATACTGCAGCCGGTCAGCAGGGGGCGATAGAGAGGTTTTGGCATCACTTCAAGGGAGCTGACATGGTGTACATCTTTTTATACAGTCTATGGTACAAATAAACAATAAAGATACCTGATGCCCTACATTCCTACAACGCCCAGCATGCATTGCGCCCCTCCCTCTGAAAGGAACGGCCCAGCGAGAGACGCTGGAGTGAAATACAACCGTTTCGTGAAGTCAATGGCTCAGAGTGGTACAGAATCTGAAATAAGACGAGTATATACCGGTGGATCGTCTAAAAAATCTTCAGGTCTGCAGCCTACATTTCAAACCTGATGATTTTGAACGAGACATGACATCAGAGGCGGGCGTCCTAGATTGAGGAAGTCTAGTTTAGCCTTCGCCAGATGACGCGTTTTACATAGTCTGTTGGAGGTTTTCCAGGGCCCATTGGAGAAGCGGATAGCGTCCTCCAAAGGCACAGAGCAAATTGCATTTTTTCCTACCATAATGGCGTTAGCTCCCCATAATAGCATGATAGCACTGAGGTTGAAAATCGGCGAACTGGCCCTTTAAATATTGCGCCTAGATGGCCTTATGTTGGTTGTAGACTTACATGATTTTGCAAAGTGCTTCGTCATTAACTAAGAGACAGACTGTGTCAGAGCATTCAGAGCAGCTTAGACCTTTGGGGTTTTAGTGAAATAGCCTGGTTATGTAGCAGAAAAGTGTTTCCCAACGGGTTAGCCTGATGGTTAAAGAGCCTGTCGCTCACTTAAAAAGCCACATCAGTTTCTGCAGCAGCCAGAGACAACACTGCAGTTATATATTCTGAAGTGCAAATGCTACATTGTCCACTCAGTGCATGGATTTATACTTTCAGCTGCGATACATTTTCCAGAGAGATGCAGCAACACAGCAGCAATGTTCCTCTTCTTACATGCAAACAGTCATTTCCACTTCTCCAACCTGTCTCATCTGTCTCCACCTGCCACTACTTGTTGCGCTCAATATGTATCCATCATTTCTGTGTGTTATCACTTGTATAGAAAGAAACCACTGGCAGCAGCAGCAACAACTGCAGCAGCGTCCAGAGCCATTTTGTCATGACTGTTGTGGAACAGCACCCTGGAGATCAATGATGGAATCAGCGTCACGCAGTGAATCAGGGAGGTTCGTGTGGAATGAGAATTAGTCTGCAAGATCAATGCACTATAAACAATTTCACTGCATCTCTCCTCCCCTCCTTCTCTCCCAGAGCTGAAATAAATACACCTAATTAAGCACCAGAGGGAATGCTGACTCTGAGACCAGACACGTTTTAAGAGAAGCAACAGATAATGTACAGTGTAGCGCTGAACAAATCAAACATCATCGATCAGGATCGATGCCGCTGAGCTGCTTCCTGTGCGTGTGTTTTATTTGTGCCACCTCAGCACCAATGCTGCTGAAAATCAGAGGCGCTAACTTTTCTTTGATGTGACTCGTGTAGATACACGGAAGACAGGAAGACATCTGTTCCGTAAAGACAGCATGTTCTGTCATCCAGAAACATTATGAGACACTTCTACAGGCGGCCGCCGAGCTAATGCCTGTTAATTGTCTGTCCCTCGTGGATTAGATATACACTTGATTTGACTTCCTGTTTTACTTTGTAGTCCTGTCAGTCCTGAGTTTGATTCCTAGTGTTTCCTGTTTTATTTTGTAGTTCTTGCCCCTTGTATGTCATGTCTTGTTTTACTTCCCTCCTTTGTTCTGTTTCCTGCCTTTCCGATTGTGTGCCCTGCCCTCATTGTGTTCACCTGTGTTAATTAGTCTCACCTGTCCCTGATTACCCTGTGTGTATTTAGTCTGTGTTCATTCCCTTCTGTGCCAGTTCATTGAGTCTATGTCTGTGACCATCCAGTATCCTTGTTCCTCATGTTTCCTGTGTGGACACTTCTTTGTATATATTGACAGGAACATCCTGTTTCTACCTTCATTTGGCTGTTTTTTTTGCCTTTTTCACTGCTTCTTGTCTCGTCGTAGGAGGCGAAGCACAGGTGTCGCTAATTACATTAACGAAGGCTCCTTTGTATTCAGGTGTCCCAACTGTGTGAGCAATCATGCACGACACCAGGAACCTAAAACTGAAGCAACTAAAGAGACTTCAGTCGTCGTTAATCGTAGTATTCACACCTGTGCGTTTGCTGCCTGTTTTGCATTAACCTACTAAATCAAAGTTTGGGACACATACATAGCACATCTTTTTATCTCCTATTCAGTCTGCATATCTCTATTAATTCAATATAAATTGCACAGTTAAACTAACATTTGCTTGTGAATAAATAAGACTAAGGGTCTTCCACTCTGCTCTGTGGGGCAGGACAAGACTTCTGGTGTTAGCTAATAAACCTACTCCTGAATGTTGGTAAGATGAACGAGCTAATAGTGGACTGGAAAGGAAAGGGAAGGGAACTACACCCCCAATGGGTCCTCCTGGAGAGGGTTGGCAGGTTTGTGTCCACACCTTGGTGTCCACAGCCTGCAGGGCCTGACCTGTGCACTCAGTGACTCAGTGGTGAGAAAGTGACAGACTGTTTCACCTCAGATGCTTGGGTAATGTCTGCGTTTCCCCTTAAATACAGAGGAAATTCTTCTCCTGCACCATCAAGAATAATTCCTTTTAACACTGACTGGTCAGGAATAAGCATGCACAGAGCCATGCACGCAATATATTGTTCAGTTTTTAATATTTTGGCTTGTGTTTTCTGTTATTTATCATGGCTTCATACTGAATCCTGTCACCATTTGAAGCTGTAATTACCCCAAATGGCTGCAATGTCGCCAAAAAGGGCGTAAGACTTATAATTCAGACTGAATACTGTAATTTCCTCCACTGCAGAGGCTACAGCAAAGAGAGTTTAGTGCTTCTGGGGTCACAAACACAAAGTCCCAACATCCTTCACCAGGATCGTGGAGCGTCCCTGGCATATTTAAGAGGCTGAGCCATTTCAAAGAGTACCCACTCTGACAAGTAATGCTTCAGAGCGTCTGAGGGAAGAATCATAAATCTGATGCAGGAAAATAACTTCTGTCTAGAACTGCTGAGCCTGTGCTCTGCAGCTGTCCTCATTGTTAAACCGAGTCACAAAACTACAATAAACAGATTAATTGTTTGACTGGCAGAGTAAAACGGCAGGCGTGAAATATTTGATAATGCTGTCTTGGAAATGCTCGTTGCCGCGGCTCACGAGGGTTAGAAAGCTGGCATTATTTTATGTTCAATCCGGTCACAGTTGCGCTGAACGTTCCAGCTTTGTCGAGCAGTTTCCCCTGAAGAAGCAAAGCTCATCCTATTTAATACAATATCAAATTTCTGCTGCAGTCAGTCCACAGGAGCGGGTCCAAAACAGACAGACTCTCCAGGAGGTGCCTTCACTGTTTTCTGTATAATAAGGGACTTCTCTTTTAATGACATTCACTGTTAGCAGCTTATTAAAGGAGATGCTGTTTTTAAACAGGTTAACAGCGCAAAATGCAGTTATTGAAGATGAGGGAACCAATTCCCAAGCTGGTCCTCTGCAGATTAATGCCCTCTCCCATCGTGCCTGTGGGGTTAGCAGAGAGGCAGACAGCGATTAGTCACTGGGTGCGGGGAATTTATGACAGCCCCTCATTTTCATGTCAGCTCAGTGACTCTGCTTTCGCACTAACAGGCTCTTTGAATATCTCCTTGTTTAATCAGCCCGATGCAAACGTGTTATAAAATCTGCACGGAGTTTGCGGACCTCGCATGCCAATCAAAGTCGAGAATACTTTCAGGAGTTCTGATGTACGTATAACTGCATGGCTGTTTTGTACATTTTGCATATCAGGAAAACAATGCACAGCGTTTAGCTTCAAAGCTGAGCTCTGGAGACAGCTGGGATACAAAAGGCCAGTGTTCACAGTGTGGGTGGATTAAAATGGTGCTGTAGCATGTACGTAATGAAGTACCATAATGGAATTATGAGAGATTTTGGCACTTGTTAATTCAGGCCATTACTAAATGGCCCCACCTACGTTCCTTCAGCTGATAGGCCCTGGCCCTGATTCAGGCTCCACACACTCATCTGGGCTTCGCCTCTCTAAAATAACCGTCCGCCTCATCGCTCAGCAGCAGATTTAAGTGATGCCCACAACAGCATTTGATGCTAAAGAGCCTAATGATGATTGATTGCAAGGCCGCAGCTTTGCTTTTTCTGACCTACTAAAGCAACACAAAGTAATTGTGAGAATTAAGTAGCGTTTAACACCATCCACCCATAAACAACCTCCTGAGGTATGCGGTGACTTTAATACCACTTAGAGCAGTAATTGTAGGTGTATTTCAGAAGATCTTCACACTAGTCGTGACCTGATATTTAAACCGCTCAACCAGTAAGCTGCCGGAAGAAGCAGTAAGATGTAGGTGCTGCTCAAGAAGTGAAGGCAGACGTGTAATGGAAAATTTGCCTTTTAAAAAGGAAAAACCTGTGAAATTGGGGCTTTTAGACTTTATTGTCCCCAGTGGAGAAATTATTTTTCCATTATCCATCCATTATCTATACTGCTTATCCTGTTCAGGGTCGCGGGGGGGGTGGAGCTGATCCCAGCTGTCATTGAGCAGAAGGCGGGGCACGGCCAATCACAGCGCTGAGACACAGACACAGACGACCTTTTGCACTCACACCCACACCTATGGGTTAATTTAGAGTCACCACTGAACCTAACGAGCATGTCTTTGGACTGTGGGAGGAAGCCGGGGACCCCGGGGAGAACCCACGCATGCATGTGGAGAACATGCAAACTCCACACAGAAAGGGTTTGAACCAGTGACCTTCTAGCTGTGAGGCAGCAGCTCTAACCACTGCACCACCGTGCAGCCCCAGAAATTCTTTTCACAGCCAAAATTCTTGGACAAACACCAACGTGAAACATCATCAGCATAAGACAGCAACATCAAAAATAGCACATGTAACCTAGCATCACACAACTGTTGTATATTGCACCCAACAAACGGTGCCCGCGCAGCAGGGCCTTCTATTATTTACGGCAGCTATGGCAGGTATCAGGCTTTTCCCAAAGCGGGCTCCTGTACCTGCGTCCTGAAGGTAATGGGGTGAGGAGGTGATTGAGTGGGTGTGTGATGTCCTTATCTTTTTTTTTTTTTTTAACATATGTTTATTGACATTTTTGATTTAAAGATACAAAGTACATTAACATACAACACGAACATCAACAACCCCACCCATCAAGGATCTCATCCAACAAGGTCCATAGAGAGAACAAGCAAGAGAAATAAATAAATAAGTGAAAAATTAAAAAAAGTAAGATACATAGAGCTATAAAATCAAACACACAGTGTCACGTCACTACAAAAAACGTGCACAGACAACAGAGTAACGGCACCCAGGCGGTTACAGAGCCAGTGTAGACTAATGAATTTCAAGGGTCAAGGGCACACGCAGATCTGCGCTTCCAAGAAAATGCAAAAAAAGGCCCCAGATTTCATAGAATTCGCCAAGCCTATGTTTAATACTATAAGTCAGCTTCTCTAGCTAGACACAATGATAATTCTCTGAGCCAACGACAAATAGGGGGACATGACACATTTTTCCAATACATGGCAATGAGACGTTTTGAATGGACAAGGCAAAGATTTATCAATTTGATTTCATGCGATCTTAAGGAAAGATTTTCAGGGTAGAGGCCTAAGATACAGAATTTAGGGGAAACAGGAATGGGTTTGGAAATTATTTGGGAAATTACATTTATTACTTTCTTCCAAAATGTTTGCATCTTCTCACATTCCCAGATGCAGTGGAAGGGTGTGATGTCCTGTTCTATTGAGTTTGCGATGCTCGTGACGGACCTGCTGTTGAGTTCTGTGAGATTGGGTGTGGGGGGGGGGGGGGGGGGATTAGCTTGGCAGCCGTGTTTGTGATGCGTATGGGTTTGGCCCGGCTAGTGACTGATAGCAGTGTGAAAAAACAGGTAGAACAGTACAGTATGGGCTGAATGATACTCCGGTAACATTGAGTCCTTTGAGCGTGCGGATGGCTGATAGTCTTTGGTGGCTGCTTTTTTGTATGTCGGTGATGTGTTGGTTGAAACTGATTTTATTGTCCAGAGTCACTCCAAGATATATTTTAAACTGTCCACTATTTCAGCTGTTTGGTTATTGATGAGAACGGGGTGCTGAAGTGGGAGGGGCATCTCATGATTGTCAACTTTTTGACCCAGAGGCTGCGTCGGGACAAAAAGTTGACAATCATGAGAGAAACTCACACAAAAGCAAAGTGGTCTTACATCACGCTGAAGGCTGCAGCAGAGCTTTGGCAACCAAACACAGCCGACTTTAGCATCGAGCGTCTGAAATTAAAGACTACTTTGTTGACCATTCGGTGTGCAGAGCTTTCGCAAAACCTCCGGACAGCTGTCCCGGTTGCCATCCTGCCTACACCAGTTTATCTGGGCTCTGTCATGACTCAGCGAGGATCCTGTGTTTTCAACCAGCACTGCTGTTTGTTTTTTGCTCAGACGGGTCTCCTGTTCGGTTCAATTTAATTAAAGCTTTTCAGGAACGGGCAAAAACAATAACGCAAACTCGTGTCATAACACTCAACTGTGAAATCCTCTTATTGTCACGTCTCTCGGCCCGCTGCCCTTCATTCTCTGTCCCAAAGCAGAGATTACTGTGCGGTCGGACCTGAGCGAGACAGCAGTGGGATATATTTCAAGTGTTCACAAATGTTTTTGGGGTTATCTGGATGTAGGGCAAGATAAATCAACAGTGATTACGCAACTTTGAATTAATGATACCTTCACTGTTGTCCTGCTCCACCGCAGGCTCTCCGCCAGAGCTGCTTTCCACCGGCATCACACAAGATTAAAAGTTATTACGATAAAGTATCCGTTGAATGTGTGTAGAATCAAAGTGTTCAGGAAGTGTTTACTTCTGCTCACGTAACATTACGGACCAGCAGTGAGCTCAGCAGTCTGCAGAGACGATAGATATTCCATCCAGGGTATTTTTAGTCTCCGAGTCGATCATCTGATTCTGCCACTGTGGCCCAGTGATTACTATTGATCTGGAAAAGGCAGCAAATACATGCAGGCTTAGTTTGTTAGTGCTGTAATGTGTGTGAAAGGGAAACGCTTAAGCTCTGCTTGTTTGCTTTGCAGAGGTGCCGGGGTCTCCTGCAGACAGATTGACACCATGGCTTCTCCTTTGATAATAACACATCAGGTACTGAAAACACAGTTGTAAACAAACGTTAGATGCAGACAGATACCTTTAGGTCCCGGTTTGTGCTGGATACGTCAGTGAGAAGAAATTACAACCCTTATTTAAGAGTTTGATCGGCGCTTGTTAAGAAGCCGGGGCGAAAGAAGTAGTAGATATTCAAAGCCGAATAATAGCTGCTCTTGCCAAATTGAAGGCATGTTGGCTAATGCCCATTAATTATCCTCCATCTTTCCAGTAATAAGCTTTCTAAGTATAGCCCTCATGGTTCTTCCTACACAGAGAAACCATGCAAATGACTCAAAGGGCATAAAGGGAGGAGGAAGTGCGTTTATTCCCCGTCTTCAAGGTCTCTCTACGAGCTTAATGACGTTACTTGGACTCTCACGCTGGGATAATTCCCGACTTCCATTACGCCTAATGAAAATAAACAAATGTGTGCATGCCTAATCCCTTTAATTTTGGTTGTGGGGGAGAAATTAAAAACAGGGGAATGTTAATCACTGCCAGGTTTCATTTCTAGTAATATTCTGCGTCGCCGATCCCTGGGTTATGCTAGGAGATGATCATTTGTGGTAAGTGAATTATACAGTGAGGTTTCTGTGCGAAGGGGGAGGAGTAATTTTGTAAGAAGTTAAAAGAAAAAAAGAACAGAGAGAGATAACTTCAGTCTCAACGGGAGCCTTTGAAGTCTCCTCGCGGCTCCTAAAGCTGTGATGTCTCTTTAATGTTTCATTGAAGGGCAGCAGATACAAGTTAAAGGGAAAAGAGTGTCACATGAAACGTAAAATGAAAAGAGAATTAACCCTTTACTGCCCGAGCTGTGTTGTGGAAGAAAGATATTTGGAAAATTGGCCACTTTGGAAGATGTATCAGTCAAACAACTTATCAGCCTCTAACCACTCCCCAAGGTTCCTCTGCCTCGGAGCAGTGGTTCTCAACTGGTTCAGTTTGGACCTGAGAAGGCGGGAGAAGTCAAATACGTGGAAGTGAATAAACTACACGTCTACTGCACGCACGTCACAGGAAACCCATGTCCTTCAAAATAAAAGCGCAGCATAGATTTTTTTTTCAAGCACACATCCGCGACCCACTTTTGGGTCCCGACCCACCAGTTGAGAACCATGGCTTTGGAGCATATAATACATATTTCCATTATTGCCATAGAGTGTAAGTAGAAGGACCAGAATCTTTTCACACAGTACATCTCCGGCTTTGAGCATGGTTCTGTCCGATCAGCCTGATGTTGCCTTCAGGGAACAAAAAGGAAACGGCGTAGTATACAGCGCTAAAATATGTATTTGAAGATACAAAATCATTCTTGTATTTCTTTGGTCCATGACTTTTGTCCTGATTGAAATATCCCAATAACTTCTGGATGGATTGCAAGTACACCCCTTCATGGAAACAGTATTCCCTAATGGCAGTGGTCTCTTTCAGCAGGATGATGCGCCCTGCCACTCTGCAGAAATGGTTCAAGAATGGTTTGAGGAACAAGACAACGAGTTCAAGGTGTTGACTCCAAATTCCCCAGATCTCAAACCAATCGAGCGTCTGTGGGATGTGCTGGACAAACAAGTCCGATCCATGGAGGCCGCACCTCACAGCTTACAGGACTTAAAGGATCTGCTGCTAACTTCTTGGTGACAGATACCTCAGCACACCTTCAGAGGTCTAGTGGAGTCCATGCCTCGACGGGTCGGGGCTGTTTTGGCGGCATAAGGGACCTACACAATATTAGGCAGGTGGTCATAATTATATGGCTGATCGGTGTATAATTAGATATACATAAACACTTAAAACATGCGTAAAGGTGATTTAATAGAAAAGCTCTGATTCACTGTGAGTTCTATTACAGACAAACTTTTCATGCGCTAGCTACAGCAGCTGGTTTGTTTCATAATTCACAGAAGCTTACATCAACCTGTTGTACCTGCTGTATGTAGGCCAGACACATTTTTAGTTCAGACTGGCATGCATTATAAAAATACATTAACTGTCAAAGTGCCTGGAAGTAACTCCCTGGCCTCATTACGATACATGGTGTAATTGATCATGCTTTAATTTGAAAATATGAAAGAATAGTGAACGGGGCGCTGGTTTAGCTCGGTTGGTAGAGCAGGCGCCCCATGTACAGAGGCTACAGTCCTCGTTGCACTGATCGCAGGTTCGACTCCCGGTCTGCCGATCATTTGGTGCATGTCGTCCCCCACTCTCTCCTCCTTACATTTCCTGTCTATCTTCAGCTGTCCTATCAATTAAAGGCAAAAAGCCCCAAAAAATAATCTTAAAAAAAAAGAAAGAAAGAATAGTGAACAGATAACACTTCATTACTCTTAGAGTGAAACTAAACCATAAGGTGAGCCGCCTGTGTGCGATTAATAAGAAATAACTGAGTGAAATACTGTTCCAGTGACTGCAAATGGATGTTTGGTCTAATAAAACACAATAAATGCAACATTAAGTTGTGAGACTAAAATAAATTAATATGTTAGCAATGTATTGAGAAGTTGAAGTTGTCATTACCATCGACCGAGAAGATGATGTTTTAAGCTTTAGGGGGAAATATCCACATGAAGATTAGGCGCTGCAATAAATCAGCAAACAAACTGGGCAAATACGCCTCAGACACAACTGACATAGTCATTATCAGTCGTATGAAAAATCTAATTCAACTTGCCCAGCATCACAGACTGAGCCTGATTAAAAAGGCAGATTGAATGTGTAGCGTCTGAATCCAATTATTTTTGGAAAGCCAAACTGTGGCGTTGTTTCTTTGTGATTTGCGCTTGTGTGTGTCTGCCAGCTGAGGCACCTTGCTCATTGAAACAAAATGCTCCCCCCGCTCCAAAAAAAACGCTCACATTTCCTCATGCTGTTTTGATTCAGAGATGTGATCAGGACATGAAGAAAAAAAGACATCATTAAATAGAACAGTGGTCAATTTGCTTTGATAAATGCACCGAGGGGAATCCTGCTAACACAAAAGCAATTACTGGAGCTCGATTCAAAAGAAATATCCTAATTACTCTTTATAAATGCGTCATTTCTACTTTTTCACTCTGCTCGTTAACAGAGAGGACTTCATAGCGATGAACCAAAGACCACAAATGGCAGGTTTAGCAGCTGGCAGCCTAAAATCTGAGTTGTGTACAGTGAAGGGAAGTAAGCACGGTAATGTGGCTGTGCTATCTATTCAACAGGTGCATTTAGTTTGCTCTACCAACTGGAACCGTCTCCAACATGCACGCCGAGCTCTAGAAAAAAACAGCACGTCTAACGAACATAAACAAACACATTCACTTCACATTAGCGGAGCTGTGGCAGGTAAACAAACCCCAAAGAGCACCTCTTTCTGCTATCATTATACCTCGAGCCGAGGTGTCGCGTCCACAGCCTACAACCGCAGCGGCGAGTGCTGAGTTCATGTTTAAATCAGTGCTTCCAAAACCTGACGTAACGAAATTAATATTGATGTCATGTTATGATGTGGTGCTCGAGCTGTGGCACGATGTTACTGAAATGTTTGTTATGATAAGAGAGAGTAGATTTAGCTCTGGATAATTATGAGTTTTTATTCATACATTTAGAACAAATAACACATTTTGCTGGTGGTGGGACATTAGAGTACATGCTCCTTGTTTGCCACAGTAATGAGCACGGATCTATGCTGCCTAAAGGAAGAGTCCCGTACAGTACATGCGTGAGAAACACATAAAATATGGAATTATATTATTAAATAATTTAGCGAACTGACCATTTTTAAACTCCAGCTAACCTCCCACGGAACAGCTCGGGGATGTGTTGCATGCAGCACACGAGGACCTGTTTAACAGTAAAAACAGAACACAACAGTAACAGAACATACTCGGCTCATTTACTCCGACTGCAAACGCCCACACACAACTGGAACGTGAAGCATACTGTGTCGGTACACCTACAGTGAAACACATACGGACCAATTATATGCAACTGAAAACAAAGCCTATGTATTTTACAACAATACAACAACACTATATAGCTACTTCATATATTAACTTGTACTCTTATACATGTATAAATAAGATTGAGAGGGATGTATACATTTAAAACGATCATCAGTGCTGGAAATAAGCCAATAAATAAGTAGATAAATACAAATATACGTAGTTAATAAATAAATACATATTGGGGAAACATTTTTTCAGCAGGGTTTTCTTTCATCAACAAATACGGGGAGGGAGTCCTCCGGCAAGGCACTCAGTCCCGCGGCTGAGCTGCTCAGAAGGCAAACAGCAGCAGGCTGTGATAATATAGGAACTCCCTGTGAGAAGATGCATGCAAATGTGTCATTTTCTAGATGCATCCTTCTCAGGGTAAAATGGCATTTAAAAATGTACAGCACTCACAATAACCAGAGAAGAAAACATTGAGCAAAACACTTTAAATAAGCAAATATCACAGCAACAAAGAACGCTTCATTAAGCTCGTACATAACGTCTCGATTACATTCCGGACGCTCATTTGTAAGGGTGGGGGCGGTGTAGGTGTTTGGTCTTGGCTCTCTTTGAAAGTCCGACCCGCAGCGGCCGTGTGCATGTTCTCAGAGGCTCCAGTCTCCGGGGCCGCTCTGCTGGTCCTGCACACAAAAACACAATAATATAACTAAACAGTCTGCACGGAAGCCTTCATATTACACATTATGCAGCGGGTAAGAATTAATTCAGAACCAAAGCCCCACAGAATAAACTGGCTTTGTTTTCTGTTTATTGGTGGCAAAAAATCCACAGTGAACAGAAAAACTGAACACTTTGAGCTTTTACCACAGATTAACGTAATTCTCCTCAATGTGCAGACAGAATAGCCACGCTCTTTGACTGGTTTCTTTTCTCAAACTGACAAGGTGAACACATTGCATCTCAAGGTAGGCAGGTTGTTAAATATTCAGAGGCCAGCCCACTTAACTCCCAGCAGACACACTGAGATTCATGATGCAGCGGACTCCAGCAAAAGTAGTGTAGGAAACGTGGGAAGAGAGAGTGGGGGATGACACACGGCAAAGGGCAGAGGGCGGGAGTTGAACCCGGGGCCGCCGCATGGTTCATCCGTATATGGTCGCCAATGTAATCGCTGAGCTTAACCGGCGCCCCAAATGATTCTTTGAATTCTTTTTTTCTAACATCGAAATTAATTTAACTTTTATCAGAATCAGAATCAGAATCTGGGTTTATTGCAAAGTATTTTATTTACACCAATGACTGTATATATAGATGGACGACGCGTCTCCATCTGCTCCCATTGTACGAATGTGATGCCAAAATAGCCCCTGTGATAGGCGCTGCCATCTTGCCATGGTGACGTCATTTGGAGCCAGAGACTTCGCAGTGGAGATTGGTGGGTGAAGCGGCCGTAGCCATTTCTGCTTACCCAAAACATATTTAACTTGACGAAAAAACAGCAAGGATCCCGCACACTGGCGTGTTTAACAGCAGAACAGCTTCTTGTGTTGGTCTGAGGTTAACGTTCACAGATATGTAAACTTCAATGACTGTAGTGATTGTTTTTGTTACGTCTCCTCTCACCGTTCCGCCTCCACTCTGCTAATTCAGAACAGATCGGCTGCAGGAGCCGTATTTGTCAACAGAGCTGTCAATCATCATTTTGACAGCATCAAATAACTAATTAAAAATAAACGTGTCAGAAAAATGCACTTCGACATAAATCAGCATGATAAGAACTAACTATAATGAGAGAAACCATGTTTGAGAAAAATGTATTTGACGTGTTATAGTTTGATTCATTTCCCATCTGTTAACATGGAGGAGGCGGGCTTTATGACCTATACTGCAGGCAGTCAGCAGGGGGCGCTAGAGAGGGTTTGGCTTCACTTTTAGGGAGCTGTCATGTCATCCATCTTTCTATACAGTCTATGGTTTACACATACAAGGAACCTACACAAGAACCCAACATTTCACCAATAAAAGGCTCAGTGGCATTTCAGTCTCTCGTCTGCTTTAACAAAATGCAACTCACTGTGGCTCAGTTGTTCCAAGAATGGTTGACACATGAAGGAAGGAGACCACATTTTTCCTTTCTGCTCCAGCTCTCTGGGCTCTGAAAGAAACATATTCACAGTCGGAGGCAGGCTCTGTCTTATTTGTTTCTCTGTTTACCCTTAAACAACATTTTCAGTCATGGCGGTGTAATCGTTTCCACTGCAGCTAATTGGGGAAGGGAAATGAATATTTGAACACTCATGAGACGAAGCTCTGTCAACTTCAAAAGACGAATCAATAAAAAGAATTGTATTTCTTCACTGAATTAACCTAGCTGACCTTTCATAGTCTACCACCAGCACTCTGGAAAAACAGCGTTAACCACGCAAGACTGAGAATACAATGGAAGAAAGGAAGAGTTTGCTCTAATTAAACTACTTCTTTGTAATGTCGCCTTTGTAGTGTTGCATATTTTTCTTCTGAAAAAGTTTTAGTTGAGAAAATAATTACAGTATTTCACTTTTGTGAAATGTAATTGTTTTGTTCCTTTAAGTAATAATCTCGAAGATTTTCATGTAAATAAATGTCTGTTAAGTCACTATCTATCGCCGAATGAGGTAACACAATGGTGATTGAGCCTATGGCCCACTGATGAAAGCATTTGCATTTGCAGTATTACAGACTGGGTGTCTGTGGTGACTTTTGTGGACAAAATCACAAGCGGCGCCCAGTTAGTGACGCGTTTTCCATCACTCAGCAGTGGTTGGTCTGCCAGAGAGGGTAGGCGGAGCTAAGCAGCTGCTTTCCCGGTCTCTGCAAGTGTTGTGAGTAAACAGTAATCTACTACTAATCAAGAGTTACAACCGGAGCCAACCGTGGACGTCACACATGCAACACTGTTTGGATATCTGGGAAGTGTGCTCCTGCAATTACAGTTTATTGCCATAGGTGCCGCCAAAGAGAACGAAACTGAGATCTTGGAGATTACCACTGTAGCGGCAATCTATCCACAAAAAATGCCACTTGAGGGAACTTGAAGTCTTTCCAACTCATGCTGGTGTGTAAAAATGAGGTCCTCCATGGTATGCGTTTAACACTTTATTTGATCAAAACATTAAAAACACCTACAAAAAGACAGGTGTAAAACGATTGTACCAAAAACACATCCATTCGACACACACACACGGACACGGTTGAAAAACTGTGTGGCTTCCCCTGATTCTCATTTCCTAATCACTGATCAGCTGTGTCTCCCCTATCTAGCCTACATGTGACTAATCACCACCTATGCCCACAGCGGTGCAGGTAACCAATAGCAACCATAGTGCCTATCACAAACACACATCCACATTCACAAGTCTAAATTGGCTGCAACAACCACTTTAAGGCATAATAAGCTTTTTTTTGTTTGTTTTGTTATATTTAAGAAAACTACAAACCTGTGTGTTTCTCTGCAGTGTCCACTGATGCTTCTTGGCCGTGGCGGCCGCCAAGTGGCACCTCCTGCTCCCCATCATGGCTGCCAGGGGTATGAGAAACGACTGGATCGCTTCCACACACGTCCAGGCGGTGGTCTTCATCAGCACCATCTAAACAACCGACGTGCGACACACAGTGGAGTCAGAATACCGATGAAGTCACAGAGGAGTGTTTGGTGCATCATTGTTTCAAGATTTTAATGGTGTCTATAAGCCTCATGTTCATTTTTAATGTGATTTTTCATATGTCAATTAATTACATATAATTTTTCTCATTTGTTTTCACTACATTTGGTCGAATTTGTACATAGGTAGTGGTTCGATTTTTAAACTAATGTAGGATAACTACACCTTCTTTTTTAAACAGTGTGGTGTAGAGATGCAGCATTTTACAGCGTTAACAAGATTAAAAGGATAGTTTCACTTTCTTGCTGATAACTGCTCTCCAATCTGTTATCAGCAGATAAGCTTATTTTAGCACTGACATATGAAGCAGGGGCAAATAGCCTGCCCGGGTCTGTCCAAAGTGGAAAATCAGCCTAAAAACACCTCTTAAGCTAATTATTAACACACTGTTACTTGTTTCATTCACATAAATATTAAAAAGTTCTGGGTTAAAAGGACTTCATTTGCTGGAATAATTCCTGGAGTCTTGTTGTGACTGTGCGGTTGCCAGGCAGGAGACTCTCTGCAAAGAGTATTTCCCAAAATCTCTTTCAGTTTGTGCTGTGAATTTGCACATTAATTCAACTATACTGTACTTACAAAACCTATGCACAAATCATCACAGAGTTGTATGTACATATTACGGGAATTTAAATGTTTATATTTTGTGAGTTAAGAAACAGAATGTCAAATCTTTGTTCTGCTGTGACATTTGCGAAGAAGGGTTAATATCCCAGAGGATATTCTGCACTGTGATAACTGCGTTTGTTTTGCATTACAACAGTCAGCAGCAGGAGGAAAAAACTGTTTTTCAGGGTATTATGGCTTTCATATGAGCTCAATAATATAATATTGTGAGTTTAAATCAGATAGCTAGTCACCAATTAATGGCTAAGTGTTTAAAAAGAAAAGGCTGAGGTCTAATGGTGCCGACTGCTGTATCTCATAGGTGCTGTTAATAACTGGAACCATTCTTTAACCATTAGTATCAAGTGATTGAAGTTGTAACTGTATACTGTTCAGTAAAGCAGAGTCCTTTTCTTTGTAGTTACCTGATGATGTGTCTTTAAGGTGTCCTATGGGACGTTCTTTGTACTCTGAAGTGTTGCTCTCCCAGGCTTCAGTTACATCACCACTCTGCTCAGGTGAGGATGCTGTACTGTCGCTTGCAAAATCACGTCTACTGACATCAAAAAACAAGTTGAGCTCTTTCAAGACTTTGTCGAATTGTTTTTTCATCTCAAACTTGGGACTGTCGTTCACATCAGAGGCCGGACTGTCGCTCTTTGAGGAAACGGTGGAGGGCTGTGACTGTGGCTTTAACTCATCTTGGAAGCACACGGAGGAATTACAGGCTGATTCGCAGTAAGGCTTTTGCTCCGGCCAGCCGAGAGCAGGGACATGTGCTGCTGAGATAAAGTTTGTAAGTTCATCACAACTGTAATCACTGCTTGATAATCCATTTGCCATGTTGTCAGTGTGACACTTGAATCTTTCCACCTCCTCCTCTTCGGCCTCTTCCTCCTCCTCTCGTGGCACCTCCTTGTGCTCGTTGCCCTCTGCCTCTGGCATGGGGTGGTGAAGCTGTTGCTGGGGTGTTTTCAACAGCTGCCTGGGCAGGCTGGTGAGGAGAGGGCTGCTGCTCAGACCAGCATCATCAACACCATCGTCGTCGAGTGAGAGCTGGATCTTTTCAAAAGTGTCATAAACACCCAGCACGCGTTCGGAGAAGGCAGATGGTAATGGGGAAAACCTGTCGCTGCATATGAAGGGTTTTTTGTCGTCATTTTGTGAATGGCTTAATACACGAGGGCCGGGAACAACTGCATCACTAGACGGAGGAAAAGCGAAAGCTAAAAGGTCATCCGTCTCAGGTCTGTGTCGGCAATCAGGGAAGCCGCTCAGCTCGCTTGTTTGTTCATGTTGACCGCTGAGGATTAATTCGTCTCCACTTTTGCTCATGTTGCCTTCTATCCATGCACTGATACACTCATCAAGTGATGCCACAGTCGTGTCTCTTTTCTGTCGACTGTTTGCAAACATCTCTAAGCTGCCAAACTCATCAGTTTGTTCCTCGTCTTGACTTCCTTTCTTCTCTGTTGTCCCTTCTATCTTTGGAGTTACAGCACTATATGGGTGATCACACAGTAATTCAAGGTTATTTTCCAACTCCACGTCAATGTGTACTAACTTGTTGCCAAAGTTACTTGTTTCGCCCTCTGCCCAGCCGTGGATGAGATCACCAATCGATATTTCAGATGTCTCTTCTTCATGTTGTTGCAGAGGTTTTTCCTGTAAGTCCGCTGAGTGTTCAAATGTTCCGTGTTCGCCACTTTTCATTTCAGGACTTGTTGTGTCTCCTCTTTCTTTTATGTCCATTGTTCCCTCCATTCCCGCAATTTCAGTCCATAAATATTCAACCACCTGTGTCATCAGGTTGTCTAAATTGATGGGAGGACATGCAGACTGATCCTGCTCTGTCGAATGATGTGCCACAGTGTCATGGCTTTCTAGTATTTCGTCCCCAGCAGTGGGAGGCTTTGCGGGCCCACCTTGGCTGCGGCTGGGATGGGACTTCCACTGACGGCTGCCTCCATTGCCAGTTTTTTGGTGTGTTTCATCGATGGTGATGCAACGAGCTTGGGGTTCTTTGTATGACTGATAGTCCTCTTTTTCCTCTTTGCACAGGTCTGTTCTGATTTGGTGTGGAGCTGGAACCTGCTGTGAAGGCCGGACGTCAGGACAGAGAGGTATATCTATCTCACAAACTTTAACTGATGGAGATAATTCTACACCTACAGTGCTCTCAGAGTTACAGTGTTTCTCTTCAGCCAGCCCGTCACTTTCACTCCAAATTGCAGGGTCAATTACACCGAATGGGCCTGCGTCATTATCTCCCTCAGCAGGCTCTTGACTGATTCTTGCAGGCATTGGAGTCTCTATTGTGTGATCAGCCGTTTCACTCCCAGCTTTGGCTATCATCTCGCCAGCAGCAGGTGTTCCTTTTGCCCCACAGAAGTCATCAGCTTCAAGACTCGCAGTCTCAGTTCCAATATTTCTGCCTAATACCACATCATAAGAAACAATTGATCCCTCGGCCCACTCAGCAGCAGAAGGGATGGAGTTTTCGCTCATGCCAGTCTCATTAACTTGGCCTTTTGTTTGCCCATCACAGGCAGCAACATTTTCATTCACACAAATCTGCAATTCTAATATGTCTGCCATACTCCCAGAGGCCTCCTCTTTGGGAATTGAGTAGAATGATTCAGAGTCTGCATAATCATTGGAAAATATGGGACTGTTAGCGTCTTCCTTTTCCTTGCATAAAAGTATGTTCTCACTGAATGCAACCTCACTCCTCTTCTGATTGCTCTCTTTAACTACAGCAGTTTGGCTCCATGTATTACAGAACTCTGTGTCACGGAGTGTATCCTCACAAGTGTAATCAGACAGACACCTGACCTCCTCATCACTTGAACTAAAAATAAATTCTTGGATTTGACTGACACTACTTTGCACCTGTCTCCCATCTTTTTCATTTCCAGCGGGAAGATTGCAACCACCAGGGGGCTCGTCTTCAAGTGATTTCCCCAGACAGTCGCAATCAGGATGACTGGACGTGTCAGCGCTTGCTTTTTTTGAAGTGTGAGACTCTGCTAATGCCTCACCTGCATCATCTGGCAGGTATGAGCTGAGCTTGTCAGTTTCATTAACTGGAGGCTGCTCATCTTTCACCAGAAGTAGGGAGTTTCTCTCAGCAGCGAAACAACAGGCATTAGATTTTCCAGCGTTTACATTTTCAGTGTGTGACGTAGTCAACTTAGTAATAGGGCTTACTACTAACTTAGTGTCTTGCAGTGGATTTGGGGGCTTTCCATCTTCAATATCTTCACATACTGCTGTGCATACTAGGCCTGCACTCTTCTGCAAGGTACTTGTTGTCGATGGGGAGCCAATGGTTGTCCGAAATGTTAAAAGCTCTGGAAAATCAAACCTGCTGTGGTTGTTTGTCTGTGTACAATCTATCCTCAGTCGTTTTGGGGAGAGCGGTGAAGTAAGTTCAGGGCTGATATCCTCTCGTGTGATTGTATCCATTTTCTTTTATCTTTTATATCTGAAATAGAAACAGCTTGGATGTGAACGCTGCATTCAAAATAAAACTGCTCAGGACAAGTGTTACTCTATCAGAAAAATGCAACCATGTCAAGAATGTTGCTAAAGCCTCTGGCAGATTTTTAGTAAAATCATATTCCACAGTAAAGAAACCCCAGCCTGTACTACGTGCATATTTTCATGCATAAATGCATAAAAGCCTCAACAACTCACCTTACATCAACGCTGCTGTTCAAAACCGCAAAAAAGTCATCCTTCTGCAAACCTTTGAAAAAAATATAGAAGACAGCAACATAATGTTCAGTGAGTGAAATTCCCACATCAGAACAGATTGTTACACAGCATGATGCTGATTCACGTTACAAAACACAGAGATTGCATTATAGCACTGTCACTGCTCCGCTGCATCCCTATTTTAACACCCAAATCAAGAGCTATGATGCATCAGCCTCTGACAATGCTAGCTTTGTCACAATGTGAACAGTTTTTTTCACATCGGGAGATGTTGCCTTGTTCCATTTGGAAGAGCACAGGTGTTACTAATAACATTAACAACGGCTCCTTGCTATTCAAATGTCCCTATAAACCATGAAAGAATGACAGCCCGCCGGCACTCACAATACCAGCAACCAAAGCAGCGAAATGGAATGCAGACATCATTAATTTTGTAATTCACACCTGTGCTTTTTCAAATGACATGTCTATATTTCTTCTGTAGAAAAAAAAATGTCTCACGCTCACTTCTAAGACTGATCAACCAAAAGTTAGATTTAAAAACTTTGAGACACTAAAGGGGCAGGCGTCAAACATTCAATGTGTATGTTACCTGACAAACTACCCTGTCACACAAAGGCACATTTTTAAATGTACAAATACTTGTTGATTTATAATATGGGATCTTTAGAACTATTTTTGAAATATATAAAGGACCTCACAGTTTAACATAATTAAAATTTAATTAAATAACTTTTTCACCGTCATATCTATGCTTTATAGCAGACTAGAATTATATGACTATATGTATAGGATAGTATTTGGAAACCACAACATTTATACATGTTACAATGACTAGCTATGGGCCACTTTGCAAGAATAGATGTTTCTTATTTAGCGAGCTAGCTAGTAGAGTTAGTTGCTAGTTACTGTTCGCTTTGTTAATTATAGCTTTGGCCAGCAGCCTAGCCAGAGCAAGAGTACAAATGGCTAAACAAAAGCTGCCTCCTTTTTTTAACTTATGAATTTACAGTTTTGAAAAACGCTGTTTTCATAACTCAAGTTACGAGCAAGCGTTTCTGAATAATTAATTGATATATCATGACTTTATGTAGGCCTAATTATGAACCTAACAAAGGTAAATGTTAGCAAAGTCAGTTAGCTTGGTGAAGTGTATTTTAACATTGCGATTGAAAGAGGTAAGCTAACCTTTTAAACTCATTAAATCATTAACTTTGACAATTATTTTATACCGTTTATGTTAGTTGTTCAAAAGTTACTCACCGTTCGTATTAGTTTGTTAAGCATATAGTCGAACACACCTAGTTACTTGGGTTAGCGGGCTAGTTTACGTTAGCTTAGTTGTCCGGTATGTGGCGCGAAATTACGGCAAGGCACCTAGTTCTGTGAGCCAATGGGGTTTGAGCTTGGGCACACGTGACCTCTTTGCGCAAGCGCAAGCCGATATAAACCTACATTTACTAACTTTAACAGATTAATCAAATACTAATCGTTTTCTAGCGCCGAAAGGGATTTAAATGTTAAATATGAATATAATTTCTGGCAACCATTTTTTTTTTTTATTCATGGCAGTATCGTCCTGTAGAACCCGGCCACATAGTGGAAGGAAGAGAGACTAAGATGAACTGCTCTCTCTCTCTCTCCCTCTCTCTCTCGCGCTCTGTCAGTATCTGTCTCCTCCTCTCAGTGCATCAGCAGCAGTGTGCGTTTAGCAGCATCATTCTACGGACCCGCTCCGCTGTACTTTCGGTCGAGTCAGACTTTTCTCTCCTGCAAACATAAGATACAAACACCACAAAACAAAACCAAACGCACAGCAGAATCCCAAGCTACCAGTGGCTCCACAAAAGAGCAGCTGTAGACGTTTGAATCGCTTCTCTTTTCCGTGCTCGCGGGTTTTTTGACCACTCCAGACAGCAGACCGGACTTCTCCCGTTGACTCCGCACTCTCGCAAGGTAAGATGGATGGATGCTCTCTGTCATATGTTGGATTCGTGTTGTGCATGGAGAAAAGAAAACATTTTACGCATTTACGTGCACGGTGCAACCTGTTTCATTATACATTTTGCTTTTTTAGGAATAATAGATGGATTTATTGTCGTTCATATTAATGAGACGCAAATTACATTTATCAATACAGCATACACAGCTTTTTGTAGAAACTCCTTGTTCCATTTGCACGTTGTGCATGCAGACATGCGACCTGTCAGTATTTCATTAACATGGTTGTGCCTTGCTTGGGTTTACTCTGACTGCAAACACACGAACACACACACATCCACACACAACAGGCTTTTTTATGAACAACAAAAGTGTGAAGAGAGACAAATCGGCATCGTTGGTTCATGCTGGTTAATGCACACTGTGCGAATTTTGTCGATTAAAAATTGTGACTTTGCGTGGGAAGTCTGTGCTTGGCACGACATGGCACGATGTTGTGTGATTCTGGTGTAGTTTGGGACTGGTGCTGATGTTGCAAGGGTGTGTGTGTGTTCAAGAGGGAAATGGGGGTGTGGTGTGTCTCCTTAACCCACATCATCCTCACCACGAGGCTACTTTCTGCAAATCCAGCAGGCATGACCACATCCCTTGCAACTGCACCACTATGCTTATTGTTCCATCTCCTGCACACACTCTTTAGCAGACATTTCCAATTATCAACAATTACAATTATCTGACAGATTTGCCTGAATCAGACCCTTAGATATTGTGCCTACTGGGTGTTGCTGGGGCTCTGCCTGCCTCTCAAGGTCATCCCCTGTTGGCAAATGATGGTGGAGGGACAGTGTTATGTAACAGCGTGGCTCAGGGGCAGGTCTGCTGGTTGTCACAGGTCTGTAAAATTGCTTATTTAAATATATATATTTGTGGCATCCCACACCTGTGTGCTGATGTGTAACTACAGTTTGGATATTTTTTCATTTTGGCTGTGACGAGGCCCCAGTGGACCAGAAGACAAAGGGCTATGACTCAGGTTGGAGTCAGCACGGTGCTCTGCTCTGCATTGCACTGCAGATTGACCCAGAGGGTCTTGTCCCAGACTCGGCCCTTCTCATGTCTCCATAAAAAAGGGTGACATTTGGTGATTATGCACAAATTCTCTATTTCCCCTGTAGATGTGAGTAACTGCATGGTGAAAAAAATGTTTTTACCATGCATGCAATTAAGAGCTAACAGGGGGGCGGGGTGTGTTCACTGTGCTAACAAGGGTGTTATGGCTCTGCATCCATCTCACGTCACACCACGAGTACTTTCACATCACTTTCCTCGCATTCATCCTCTTTCCTGGCACATAGGCGTCATTTTCTTTGTGCTGTCTTGTACTGCTGATGCACTTTCCCATCCTGTTGCATTGTGAAAATGTAACTGAGGTAGCTGGAGAATGTGGAGGGAATTTCATTATCACCACTGAGCGAATGCTGAGCGGAGAGCTCTTGTTTAGTTACCTAACAATCAAAGGTAGTTTTCATCTTCTTTGTCTCATTAATTGCCACACAAACTGTGTGAAAACAGGCACAAGATGGTCGTTTTAAAAAGTTCATGCAAAAAATGTGTAGGAGGATGATGTTTGGAATTTGCTTCACCGCACCATGCTGCCACTTGCGTCACTTTAAAGGTTGTGCAGTTGCAGGTTTTATATAAAGTAAGCTGCGTGGTTGGTATTAAAAAATGTGTTGTTTATTGAAGTGTTAGTTCTCTTGTTTTTACACCATGAATTAAACACTACAAGTATTTCCAAAGGAGGTAAAGGTAATTGCGTCTTGCTATTTCTTTGGGAGTATTCACAAGGCCTGGATGCTGCTGTATGGTATGGAAAAGTAGCACCCTTTGTGTTTGTGATGAAAGCTGAGCCACCAGCAAACACACTGACAGAATACAGACACAAATGCAGCCCTGATGCTTGTTGCATGAAGAAGGGAACATAAGAGTAATGAGTAACACATGCAGATTGATGCAGTCTGAGCTGGTGTAAGTACATTGTGAGCAAATTAGAGTGAATGAACATTCAGCACCATATCCGTAAACTGTGTCTGTCCTTGTCTGAATTTCTCTTTCTATGTTTTGTGTGCTGCCTCATCATACATGCAGACAGTATGCTCTTAGTGTGCTTGATGTCTTAAAATGCAGCACTTAAGCTTAAGTCTTACTGATTCATGTAGTCCTGGGATGCAAAGTGCACACACACATTAACAAACATTACAGACGCACAGTCTTAAGCGCACACACTTGCAATAGTGACTGGTGTGATGCACTGTAACTATGAACGGTTGCATTCATTCACAGACTGCACATACATGCTGAATAAATATGGATCTTTCAGTGCACACACACATCTACACGGCGGTATAATGCGGAGGCAGTCGTGAGCCCTGTGCACACATCTCTCTGGGGACGCATCAGTCTTTTGCTGCAGCTGGGGTCTTCAGGCGCGGCCCATCTTGTCTGACAGGCTGTATTGTAGCTGAAAAGTGTTGGCAACTTGCTGTCGGAGTGCACTGCCTCCTCAGTTTCACTGCAGCACCGGTGGGCTTTTCTCACGTATCACCAATCGCTTAACATAAAGAGAAGAGTCCAGGTCTTAGTCGACATATTCTAACAGTTAACTGTATGTTTGTGAGGATTGCTGCAGATTTCCTCTTCTAACATAATCAGGTCTGTGCAAAGCGACAACCTCTGAAAAATGCATTTAATTTCTCTCGCTAATTTTCCTATTTATGACAACTGTAGTGAGGTTGCATTTTTATATAACTCACCTTTTTAAATTCTCTTAAAGTTTAGCACAGTTAAGGGCGTGGCAGCTTTGAGTAACAGGTGGATTAGCTGTATGCTAGGTGTCACCTTAGCTAACTCCTGTCACTGGACTTAACCTCTCAGCTGTGTTTGTGCTTTGATGCCTTTTGGGTAATTTTCACGCATTAATCTGATACATAACATAGCTTGCTGTGTAGTTCATACTAACATGCTGTCCAAAAAGCCTGTGCTCCATGTTTTTCAGCGAGTGGAATTCTAGTGTTATTTACCTGATATGTTAGCGCTAATTAGCAGGTATCCGCGCTCACCGCTCCTTGCTAACTGTAATTGTTTCTCATATAATTCTTAATTTGTGTCGGGCCATGCCTGGGAGTTGGGGTTTTTGTTTCCCTGTAGAGAAAACCGTGCGCTGTAGTGAGATGAACAGTTGTTTTAAGTGTTCACCAGCAGCTTGGCCTCACTACGGAGGTGTGAGCGAGTGAGCATCGAGTCCACCGCCTTACACACACTCTCGTACACTTAGTGTAATAAATAAACTAATCTGGCCAGCAACCACCACAAATAGAATCTCGTCCTGGTTACTAGCTCATTTGCCAGCTAGTGAATTAGCCATTGGCACAGACTGTGGCGCTTTGATAACTTGATTTTTGCCAACCCTCTGCTGCTCTCCAGTGCCACCCTCTCATCTACATATGGCCACTTCTGGGTTTGTGCCTTGAGAGTAAAAATTAGGTTTCAGCAGCATTTACTGAATCTTAATCAGAAATAGTGGAATCCCTTATATAATATATTTTGGTTGTTTTGGGAAGGGGGGTAATTTTTTTAAAGCAGTGTTTCTCTTGTTAACAGTTTAACAAACACTTCAATAGCTTTAAGTTCCCATGAACCATCTAGCAGGGTGCTGCTAATATCTTTATTTGTTTCCTTTAAAACAGGAAGCCAGAGAAGGACCGCAAGTTTAGGTTTGGGTTTACATAAGCCAATAGCATCAAATGTGAAAACATGGAGACCCAAACACAGCGGCGATAAACTTGCAGGTCCTGTGCGTCATGGGGGAGGGCCATAAATTGGGGCTGAGTGTCATTGCATGTCAGTGCATTATGGGACATCAACATTATTTTATGGTCTCCAGGAAATTACAAACTCTACAATGCCATTAACAATAGCTACATTGTGGTGCATAGTGGAAGAAAAAAAAACGTTATTTGAGAACTGAAACACAAACATTGATGTAAAAAGAAACTTGAAATCCAACTTTTTATGTTGTTGGTCTGCTACAGATTACATGTCTGAGATGGTGGTAGGGGTTGTTGGATGATGATAGAGGATGATGTGCCTTTGCTTGTGTATTATACCCCTTTCCAATCAATTAGCATGTTGACGCAGGTTTTTCAGACCCGGGAAGATCTGCTTATAGATGCTGATGGTCTCTTTTCCCATTGCCAGTGAAGTATACTCCTGTCGGTCTCTTTTCTGCTGCGTCACCATCTGACGTCACAAACGTGCCCGAAACAGGGTTAGGCTTTCTTGTATCTATTACTCATTCAGTCTGTTTATCAATATCGGAACCGACAAATTTGGAACGATGTTTGAGCGCTGCTCAGACGGAGACGGGCGGAATTTGTAGCTGACATGAAGTCTGTGCCAATGGCTAATTCATTAGCTGACAGAAGTTAGCAACGGAGCATAGCATCGCACTGGAAAGGGGGCAGATATTAGTGTGTCGACACGGGTTCTGTGTTGCCATCAATGCCGATCAGAGCCGAGGCGATAATTACCCGGGTCTACTGCAGAGTCATTTGACCCAGGTGCTGATTGTAACCTCTCCCATTAAGCAAAAAAGCCGGGTGTTAACAGGTGAAAGTGGGTTTTTTGACCAGTGGGAAAGCGACTTTAGTTGGTTATTAGATCGTTCACCCCAGAGTTCCCCACAGAGTAATATTGTGTTTATGGTGGTAGTTTACCAGAGTAGTTTTTATATTAGAACGTAAACCTGCCGCTTGCTCGCTCAGATGTTGGGTGGTCTTCTCATCAGTGCAGCCTGCTGCCTTCTCTGCAGGGAAAAGCCAACAATGGTCCTGACTGTGGTCAAGCTAACAAGCCAGGTACGGGGAGCATGGACATCGATATTTGCTTGATAAACCCTCAAACAACACAAACAAGATATCAAGTTCAGCAGCTGGAATTAGGTGTGGTGACATCGAGCAGCATCCAAGTCTATATAGTTTTCAATGTAAACCTTTTTGCACCACCTGCAGTCCTGTAGAGTTAATTAAACATGGGGGTCAATGTGGATTGAGTTGTTTTTTGGTTGCCACCTGATCCTGACCAATAATAGGGACCAAACGTCAGGATGTCGTGACCTCTGCTGCTTCAATTGTTTTTTTAATCTGTCTCCCATGAGTCCTCTTTGTAGAACAAGCAGTACTTAATCACTGGATTACCCTCTTTCATAAATCCAGGTCAAATATCAGTGTCCCACTAAATACTGAAATCACAAACTCAAAAATATCGCCCATCGATGTTGGCAGATCATCTCCTTCTTGGGTGTGTCAGTGTTTTGCTCCCCCAGTGAATGTTGTAGCATCATTTTCACATATCAAAAAATATTTGCGCTTTTTGTGTTTGACAGGGAAAAAACTGCAGCTTCACAAAGGACATTTTGTCTGCCAGTGGTTTTGCTGCGGTGCCGATCCACTGCTGAACGATACGAGTCGCTGTACAAAATCTCATTGACTGATTTTGTTGATTTTCTACCTTGAAATGCAGCTCACAGGGAACGATGATCACAGGGTCAGTTATGAAGGAGAAAATTGTACAACTTCCTCTCCTTTCCATGAGCGACTAAATGCACTTAAAATGCCCCGTGGGTCGCATCAACACAAGGCGGGTTTTCTTTGCTTTGAAAAGCCCCTATTTGAAATGAGCAGGGTTTTATGTGAACTCTTTTTGTGCGCTCATATTGTATGAACTGCGTCATAACTACCACATGGAGTCCCAGCTCAGAGGGGGAACGATCCAGGGATACCACTGAATGGTGTGTGAAAGAATGATAGATAATGCCACAGCACCATTACATCCCAAAGTGTCTCAAATCAATTGAAGGCTCGTAAGTCTGAGTTCAGCAGCTGTGATATCAGCTGTGCTGTTTTCCTTTATGGCGGTACAGCCTTTGACGTACCTGCAGCGACTTAATTTGATGTAAATTAATTTATTTGTTGTATGGTCCGTTTAATTTTCTGTCAGCGTGGAAGCCTGATTAGTCATAACTTCATTTTGTACCTCATGAATCCTGCGTTACTTTGTGAACTTGGATCATGCTGAGGGAAAGATTGGATTTCGGGACAAAGTAAATCCATCTGCCTCAGACAAATAGTTTCCAAGTGGTGGAGCAGGGACCGTGTCAGCTGCCGGGGAAGGTTCTTAGGGTCCTCGGGGACACGAGGAATTGTTCCTTTTTCTTTTTTTTTTTTCTGCTCGGTCAGATGAGAATAGCTTTTCTGATCAATGTGTCACTCTCTCCACTAGACAGTCAAATTAGATCAACTGCTACACAGACACGCGCGCACACATAGACACATTTAAGAATCAGTATGACATAAGACACAGACGTCTCCTTGTCATAAAAACAACCCCACACACGGCCCAATTCCATCCAGATAGAGGTGATAGAAGCAGATTTGTATCGCTGCCCAGACTGATAACTCTTTAAAGTATGTACATTAAATATGAAGCTGCCAAGCTAAGCCCCCCCGTCTCTCTTTGCTTTTAAAACTTTGGATTTTATCTTTGATCAAAACTAGGCTTCTTGTTTTCAGTTTTTATGCTAAGCTAACATGTAGTGTAAAGACATGAGAGTGGTTTGTATCCTCTCATCTTAATTCATGTGAATCCATCATAACTATCTATTTAAAGTAGGGATAGACCGATTATCGGCGCCGATATTCGGCATTTTGACGCATATCTAAATCGGCCTTTTTTTTACTTGTTTTTTTTTTTTTTTTACTTGTTTTTTTTTTTTTTTAATCCGACGGCCGATAAGAGATCAATTTAAAACTGGGTTATTTTGGCTCTGATGCATATTCTTAAAGGCATTTAAACAAAGTTAAGTGTTGGAGTTTGTATTATTCAAAATTCTGACGCCAATATTTTCACTTTTACTGCAAATGAATATCGGCTTCAAATATCGGTTATCAGCCTCCTTGACTACTAATAATCGGCATCGGTATCGGCCCTGAAAAAACCATATCGGTCTATCTCTAATTTAAAGCACCTCACAACTGCTATCTCAGCTTTTAAAGTTGTAATCTGGAAGATCTCAGTTTCGTTCTCGTTGGCGGCATCTATGGCGATAAACGGTAAGCACACTTCCCAGATATCCAGACAGTGCTGCATGTGTGACGACCACAGTTGCAACTCTTGATTTTCCTCGCTGACGGTCGCTTTCCTTTTTAGACTGTTTGCCTTCATCTGAGCGTCAAGTTTGTTTCTTTTTCTTTGGATTTTCACTTATTTTTGAAGTTGTATCTGTAGTCATCGATCTTTTCTTTGTTTCTTCAGCCATAGTAGATTACTGTTTACTCGCAACACTTGCAGAGAGCGGAAAAGCAGCCGCTTAGCTCCGCCTACCCTCTCTGGCAGACCAACCACTGCTGGCTGATGGAAAACGCGTCACCAGACACTCAGTCTGTAATACTGCAAATGCAAAGGCTTTCATCAGTGGGCCATAGGCTCAATCACCATTGTGTTACCTCATTCAGCGATAGATAGTGACTTAGCAGACATTTATTGAAATGAAAATCTTTGAGATTATTACTTTAAATGATAAATAATTTATCAATGTATTACTTTGCATTACTCATCATTGTGAAAAGCACTCTATACATTTTACTGATTTTAATTTGATATGCTTAAAACCTTCTACAGAACTACTGCTTCCTAATGGTTTCACTACAGTATGGACATGACCCTGCAGACTCACTTAAAGTAATCAATCACAGACAACTCTCTTACTCTTTCTAAGGGATCACTTATGTTGTTGTACTTTACTAATGCGGTCGTGAACAGTGGCCATTTTGGAAACATGCCTTAATGTTGTGTTCAATACAGTCTGACATCAGAGGCATCACATCAAGCCATGAAAATGAAAACGCAGCAGGCCTGAACGCTTTGAAGAAATGTGACTTTTCTTCCAGTGAAAAGGTTGCTGCTTGTCAGTACACTTCACTGGATGTCGAAGCGTCTTTGAAAGCACCACAGGGAGAGTTTTAAAAGAAAGTCCCTGCTCCCAATCACATCAAGTGATGCATTATATGTCCCAGGTGAGCCGCGGGTCTCTGCATTGTTGATTTTCACAGCATATTGAAATGAATGGAAACCAGTTGCAACCTTGAAGGCACAAAATCAATCTCAGAACTTATGGTGCTCTTTCAAAAAACGGCCACTTTAAAGTCGCGCCCTGAAATGGAGCTTTACAGAAAGCAATGCAGCATGGCCGCCTCAGCGTATGACTGCAGCACCTCCTGGATGCCTGCCGGAGCCTCCTCTCCTCTCCCTGTGCACGCAGAGACAGATTGGCACCACGCGTGCTGCCGCTGCCTCCTTTCTCCCTCGGTCTTTACAAGCTAAAGAGGTTTAATAAAACATCTCGGCAGAGAGTAAGAGTAGAAAGGTTCCAAAACCCTCGCCATCTTTTGCAAATTATGATAATTACCGGTTGTTTAATGAACTAATCAAGGCTGTAAAGAGGCAGCATCAGCGCTGTGCCGACACAACAGCTATCTGCAGAGGCAGCTGGATGCGAGCAGCTCCAGTGGAGAAATTAAGGGTCATTAAGCACCAAAACACACTTTGGTTTTCTAAAAAGTCAAATCAGGCTAAATACATGTCATTACTACATAAATCCGAAGAGTGTCATTGAAGGGTGAGGCACCTACCACTGCGAAAGGAAATAGCGAAAGGCTAAACATGGAAAAGAGGTCGGGGGCAAGAAGGAGCTATTTTGGCAAAGTAGATTATTTTATCAGGATTTTAAGGGTTCAGACTTTCTCTAAAAATGAATCAACAACAAACAAACCAAACTAGGACGAGCAGCTGCTCAAAGGGACACAGAGAAGAAAAGTTGCACATCTCACAAACTGACCCTGATAATCAAGAAGAACAGTCCAGGACTAATTTCAAACATCTGACCCCGTTCCTGTTCCTCATATGACACATCATTTTTAAAGCTTATTTTTAGACGGAGCTTTGGTTAGCACTCTCAAGTTCTTTGGAAAAACCAGCCTCATAACCTTTAAACAAAGAGGCACTTCTTTGTGTCTGTGTTAATGAAAAAATTTGTGTGTGCGTCTTCCCTTTCTGCAGGCAAAATGGGGAAACAGAACAGCAAGCTGACCCCTGAAGTGATGGAGGACCTGGTGAAGAACACAGAGTTTAACGAACACGAGCTCAAGCAGTGGTACAAGGGTTTCCTGAAGGACTGCCCCACCGGCCGCCTCAACCTGGAGGAGTTCCAGCAGCTCTATGTCAAGGTGAGACTCCACTGACTCACTTTGCAGCTGATGGATTACACAAATATTGTTCGCTCCAGCACTCACACTCATTTGTATCAGCTCACCACACACATACCAACCCAGACAACCCCGGCTAGTGTCCGAGGTTAATATCTTCAATACGCAGCATGACTTCCTTCATTTACAGGTACCATAATTTAAGTTTTGGTGCCTTAAACTAACCAAATGTTTGGGTTGTTTTAAGTTAAGGCACCACAACTACAGTTAGGCCCAGAAAAAGATCATGGTTTGGGCTTGAATAATACATGTTCGATCTGGTTTGGGCATGAACAGTGGCCTGCCAGGCGAGCTTTCCGGTAGTAAACCCTGAAGGCGTCCTGGAACGTTATTCATGCCACCAGAATGCAACAGGGTTTGGAAATAATGTTGAAAATCAAAAGGCTTTCATGTCACAGGCACAAAACACGCTTCTGTTTTAAAGACATTAGTTTGAAACGGTTTCTGACTGACAGAAAAAGGGACGTTTGTGTCCTTGTAAACAAATCTACACTCTTAATTTTGTGACTAATTCGCTGACTCCCTTGAGACTTGTTTGCACATACACAAGCTCAGCCCACCGAGCACTCACTGTGCGCATGACGCACAGAACTCTGAGTAGATCTGACGAGAATTCAGGAAAGCAGTTCAGGCGACTAACATTAGAGTCAGATTAATTAAAGTAAAAGGACAAAATAGCCCAGAGCCGAAGCACAGAATGCTGCTGAGATCCTTAACACTCGTTCTTGACTTATAATTATGGTGGTTGAATGACATCCAAGGGACGAAAGATTTATTTATAAATGACAAGTGAAGTGTTTATTTTTTAAGACATTAGTATGACATCATACAATAATGAAAAATTATAAAGTATGCAAGTATACTTTGAAAATGTGCGAAGTTATAGTGGGCGTACATTTGTTTAAAGCCGCATTACGGTCATCTGAATTTTTCGGCTACTTGGGGGTTGTTAGTTTTCATTATAGCAAAGTGTTGCCTATCCAGCAGACACAGGGCAACTGACAAATGTAAGTGCAATAATCACCTTTAAGCTCGTTTTTGGTCTCCACCGACTCTTGTGAGAAATATCTGTCTCTTAAGAGGCTAAATGCTACGCTATGCCCAACAGCAAGACGCTAACTTTGTCCGTCTGCTGCTTGGTGTTCGACAGCAAGCGTACAGAGTGTATGAGACCTTTTCATGTGAAAACAAAGCAACAGACCAAAGAAATTTTCTAATTGTGACCCCATTACACTTCAGACATAGTCATGTGATCCATCCATTTTCTATACCGCCTATCCTGTTCAGGGCCGCGGGAGGGCTGGAGCCTAACCCAGCTGTCATTGGGCGAGAGGCGGGGTTACACCCTGGACTGATCGCCAGTCAATCCCAAGGCTGACACAGAAGCCTTTTTTGCGGTTCCGCCTCAGCGCTGTAACGAAGCTCCGTCCCCATGCCACCTTTGTCATCTTACAGTGGACCACGCAACACCGGCGTAAAGCCGCCCCAGTGTTTGTTTTTAAATACTGTTACGGCGTTGCGGAAGCAAAAAACGTGCGCGAGGTGTAAACAAAGCGCATGCTTCAAATACACACAAGCGCTGTTCTACCCTGGAGTTTACACAGACGCCGTTTCGCTTATGTTACTTCCTCTGATGCCGGCTCAGAGGCAGAACGACTTCAGCCCACCATACCTCCTCTGTGCGTTCTACATAGAAGACGGAACGTAACAGAGGCGTAACAATCCCGCTTGGAAGCGGCAGTGTAAAAAGCCCTGTAGAGACAGACAACCCTTCACGCTCACATTCAAACCTACGGGCAATTTTAGAGTCATCAATAAAACTAACGAGCATGTCAAAAACTGTCCAGTTCGAGTCTGTACAGTCTTAAACATTTTAAATCTTGCATTAGGCCAGGCTCCGTTAGTAGCATTTAGTAGCATTTATATATAAGTAATAGTCAAAATGTAGCACTACTGACAGCTGTAGATGTAATAGCATAACAATAGCATTAGTCACAGTATCAAAGCATCATTAGTAAAGGCTTCAGTGTCATAATAAGATGATGTGCATAACTCAAAGACCAACCAAACGCATTCTCAGTGGGTTTGCCCATAATTGTTCTATAAAGGGTTCCTCGGTGTGACATGAATACGTTCTGAATCACCACAAAAACCACTGAGGGAAACTTCACTCCCATTATAAGCACTGCTAGATTCTAGCAGGCACCCTGCCATGTTCCCATTTGCCACTCCTGTATCCGGGCAGAAAACCAACCGAGAGGCAGATATCAGAGGCGCTCAGATGATTATCTTCTCATGCTAATATGTAGCCCACCGTATCTCATTACCTCCGACGGAGCCGTGTGAATTTATTCCGTGATTTATTCATTTCGTTTTTATAAAAGAGGAAGGAACACTTTAATAGAAACAATGATGAACGTGTAATGGAAGTGAAAGTGTGATGAAATAGCTCAATAAGTGGCTATGAATATAGATTCTCGAACACAAGGAGGGCTTCTACTGCTGCAGCTGATACTACCGTCTGCAGTTAATAAATGCAGATAATAGAAGTTATTAAAAATGGATAAAGGGGGTTTTTAGTGAGGGTGGGCATTTCAAGCAAAAATACTGTCACTGGGAACTATTCGACTATTATTCTGCCCCCTGCGCAAACACCCGCTGACATAAGGACAGAGAGAGATCTTTTATTTTCATCTCAAAGTGTGTACAGAAAAAACTCCTTACCTGCACATAACCTCTTTTTTGTTTATTTTCCACACAGGACCTTTGTTTTTTTTAAGATAATTTTTTTTGGCCCTTTAAGCCTTTATTGACAAAGAGCAGTGGATAGTGTCGGAAACAGGGGAAGAAAGAGTGGGGGATGACACGCGCCAAAGGGCCAAGGGCAGGAGTTGAATCGCATCGAGGACTGTCGCCTCTGTAAATGGTCGCCACTGTAACCGCTAAGCTAAACCGGCGCCCCCACACAGAACTCTTTGACGGCTGCATTTTTCTCCGGTTCTGAATCTCACAGCGCCACACCCGCTTTACCGGCACCTGGCGCTAATGCTTTCTTCTTTTTCTGCTATTTAATGGCAGTTAGCAAACAGCTTTCAGCTGCGCTACAGCCACTGTACTCCAGTTGTACCGCATTAAAACCAGACTGCCAAAGATATACTTTTAAGATGAGATAATAGGGGCGCTGGTTTAGCTCAGTTGGTAGAGCAGGTGCCCCATGCATGGAGGCTACAGTCCTCGACGCACTGATCGCAGCTTCGACTCCCGATCTGCTGATCATTTGGTGCCTGTCACCTCCCACTCTCTGCTCCCCACCTGTCCTGTCTCTCTTTAGCTTAAAAAAAAAAGAAAACATGAGATAATTGTCGCTTGAACTTTTAGATTTTTTTTAATGATGATTGAAATATTCTAAATTCACCGCCCTAGTTTTTAGTGGCTCAAAATGTTGGTTTAAGCAACAGGCAGAAGGAATTTGAGGGAGCCACCTTTTGATTCTAGGAGCAAACAACACAGAACTATCTGTGCTGTTATGTTTCTTTGCTACATGGTAGTACTGTATGTCCCTTTTGGCTGTTGCGTCTGGCTTATCTCAGCATCTTGTGTCCTCGTGCACTGTATTCTTTAACGTCCTGTGAGTTCTCATGTAAGAAAGCGCTCTGAGTAGTGTTAGAGTAGGCATTCATCTTTTATCACTGGTGCCAGGAAATGCCTCATAACCAGGGGGCTGCCGTTACATAAGACACGCCTGGTTCGCTAAGGTCATGGGTGCACTTCCTCTTAAATGCCATCGGAGCTCATACATCAGCTGAGACCGGAAAAGAAAGTAAAAAGAAAAACCGTGAAAGCATCAGAAATAAGTGTCGATACGGCTGCCGTGGTTTGAAGATGAATCAGAGGAAAGGGTACATGTCACCACCGGGAATGACATTTTCCATTTAGACCAATTTGTTCCATTAAAACCTGCAGGAAAATCTTTTTAAATTGAATTGCAAAGATAACCTGGACTCCTGGGAAATAAGACAAAGTTGGCAGCTCTGATAGAGGGATAGAAACACAAAAGGAATATCCCCAACAATCTCTTTACTACACAATACAGAGTGGCAGGAAAATCTGCAGCTTCACAAAGGGGGCAACACAGCCCAGATCCAAAAGCGTTGTAGGCTTGAGTGTAAATCCCGTTATTGATGCATCCCATTGTGTTTCTAGGCAACAGTGTATCAGTGATAGCGCTTTATTTAAATCCAGAGGGCTGATAAGTGGAAAAACGGTCTGCTGCGACCTCACATTAACGGGACAGATTGTTCCTGTGAAGAGTGAGTCTGTGTGTGTGTGTGTGTGTGTGTGTGTGTGTGTGTGTGTGTGTGCGTGTTTGTGCGGCGGGGAGGTCATATGTTTAGTGGGAGGAAGAGGGAGACGGAACAGTTTGTTTGCGTCGGTTGAAAGTGAGAAACAGAGAGCGGCAGAGATGAGAAGAGTAAGCAAGTGAAAGAAAGTGCGTATACATTATTTATTAGTCATTAGCTCCGATGGAGTCGTGCAACAGAGACACCAGAAATGACCGGGAAGAGTCGTGTGTGAATGTGTGTGTGTGTGTGTGACCTCGCTGTGCATGCATGCATGAGAAAGGCAGAGATCGACTTACACCTGTGCACCAACATCTTAATTTTTCTAAACTCCTGCCCTCATCCCTGCTCCGTTAGATCTCCACACATTTTGCAGGTCTGCTAAATGCAGTGCTACCTCCAACCGTCTTCCTGCCTTGGACTGTTTGTACTTTTTTTGGTTTCAAAGAAGACACGCTGTTCTCTTGCTTCCTTCATATTTCTTTTTTAACTTCTGTGCTGCCTCTCTCACTCCTTTAATTCCAGCTGCCTTTGTAGAGGAAATCATCTGTGAGGCTTTGGAAAGGACAGAGAGAAAAAGAAGAAAGAGGGGGAGTTGGAGGCAGAGGTATGAGAAAGGAAAGAGGAAAGCAGGTGTAGCATGTCGGCTGGAAATAATAGGTGTGCGTATCTCAGGGCGGTCACTGATATTCACAGTTGATGCTGTAGTGCAGCATATAATGAGACGTTCTGTAACCGGCAGTATCGCACTTTACCGTTTCATTTTCTCTGTACGGGGGGTTGAATTACTTGGTATATCATTATGAAATAAGTCATTAAAAAGTAACGAGTCTCTAACTGTCAGATTGCTTTTATAGTTTAACAATAGTCCTTGAACATGCTGAATTCAAAAGTCAGGCGAAATGGATGGAGAAATTAAGACTGTAAGATTAGAAGTAGTTGAAATGGTTTCCAAAAGATAAAAGTGCCATTAAAATGTCCATTTTAGATGTCAGTTCAAATGAAATAGCTCATTTAAATGCATATCTGCCATTTATATAATCAGTAATCCATCACTGTGGTGAAGAGGCTGAGTGGATTTAGTTTGACTCGCAGAAACTCGAGGTGTTTCATTTTCGCTTGATTTTTGTTCTCTATGGAAAAAATGACGCATCCTTTGTGATTTGTATGTACTGACGATAGACTGTATAAAAAGATGGATGACATGACAGCTCCCTAAAAGTTAAGCCAAAGCATGTTGAGCGCCCCCTGTTGACCGGCTGCAGTATAGGTCATAAAGCCCGCCTCCTCCATGTTAACAGATGGGACATGAGTCAAACTATAAAATCAAAATACACGCCAAATAAATGTTTCTCACACATGGTTTCTGTCATTATAGTTAGTTCTTATCATGCTGATTTACGTCCAAGTGTTCATTTTTCTTTGAGTCAAAGTTATTTGATGCTGTCAAAATTATGATTGACAGCTCTGTTGACAAATACGGCTCCTGCAGCCTGATCTGTTCGGGATTAGCAGAGTGGAGAAGGAACGGCGAGAGGAGATGTAACTAAAACAATCACTACAGTCACTGAAGTTTCCATACCTGTGAACGTTAACCTCAGACCAACACAAGAAGAAGCTGTCCTGCTGTTAAACACGCCGGCGTGCAGGATCTTTGCCATTTTTTCCGCTAAGTTAAGTGTGTGTTTTGGTTAGCGGAAATAGCTACGGCGGCAGCGCCTATCGGGGGGTATTTTGGCTTCAATTTCGTACATTGAGAGTAGCTGGATCATGTCGTCCATCTATATATACAGTCATCGGTATTGAAGTATACCCCTATGCCGTAATGTGTACCAGCCCGGTCACAAAGCACAATTCTTTTGTGCATCCTTGCAAAAAGGACAAATCCAGTGGCCAGGTGAAATAGGTCATTTCCACGTGGCTACTTGGTTAAGTACTGTAGCTGATGAGATTTTTGCAATAGCGCACTAGCTGGCAAGGAACTGGTGCTAATCAGTTACAATGGCTCTCCTTGCTTCTTTCTGTTAGCTCTGTAATGGCCTCCTAATCTCCTTCGGCAGTTTTTTTTCGGGGATTATTAATTGTAAAGGTGGAAAAAAGTCTCCAGTGACACATCTAAAAGTCAACTTTTTCATTGTGCATTTGCACATTTACTATTGTGAGGGCCCGATCAGACAGAATGCGTTTTGCAGGCGTAAAACGCGAGGCGCACTGCACTGACTTTTTGTGAAAGTAAACACCCGAACACCAGACAGAGCGCGTTTTAGCAGCTGGAGGCGGCTTCTTTCCCCTACTGTTGTTAAGGCAACCACCGAATCATTAGCTGTCATTAACCTAACTATTACATTGTAAACTGACAGAAGGCTCGCCTCTCCTTTCATCCGATTGGACAATGAGAAAAAACGCCCATGACGTCGGGCACTTTTCTGCTTTGAGTTGAAGTTTTTTTAACTCGAGTCGCTCGGAGCGTTTCCTCAAAAACACGAGGCGCACTGAGTGGATAAAAGCGAGGTGCTCCGCAAAGCAAAAGCAGCGCGCAAAAAGCCTCTCATTGAAAACAATGACAAAAAAGCCGCCCCCAGCTGCTAAAACGCGTCCTGTCTGATCGGGCCCTAAAGCTGCTTTTCTTTCTAATTGACAGCAGGGGGCGACTGAACAACAACAAGAAATGTTATTTTATGAAAACAGATGATAAAATATCGTTACTTCTCAAGTGAGAAGTACAGTATTAGTACAGTTTTACCATAATGAGTTTCTTGTCCCCTCGCTAGTTTGAAGTCCATACAGCATGACTTTACATAACACATTGTCTGTGTTGTAATTCCTGTAAATCCTGGTCAAAGTACCCAGGATCATTAACCTGACCTCCTGCAGGTTTTTGTTTCCCAGTCGATTTTCCACTTTTAGTGACACTGCCGACGCCAGACAGTGATGTAAAAATGGAAGAGAGGCCTCCGTGACAATTCACACTCCAGCGCTTGCATGCCACAGTGTGTGAAATTTCTCATCCTTGACACGCCAGCCGCTCTGGGAGCCATTTGTAACGGGGTAACGACGCTCCCTGAGATGTTAAGGTGATAGATTTTGTCACTAGATTTTTGTCAGCGCTCGATGCATGCAGAGACAGCAGCCACACACATACATTGAAGAGTGATGCACGTACACAACACATTATTCTTTTACTCGAAACAGGAAACACTTTTATGTTGAAATACTGCTAGCATCCTGTTAGCACTGTTGTACTTGTTGCAGCTCTGTCCATGTTAGTGCGTCGGTTGACAGTGACATGAAAATGAGCATCAATGTTGTTGGTCTCCTGCCAGCTGGTGTTCTGTGTTTGCTGTTGTGATGAGCTAGCATTTCACCGTCAGTATAATGGACCTCATAATGGTTTCTGCTACACACGGCAACTATCAGTCTCTGTCTCTTCCACTCATATTACTCTGTTGTTGTTTCTATGGAGAAATCATGCACTTACTTACAGGGACACAAACAAAGAGAGGCCTGTGTGATATTTCCACTCAGTCTTTTGAGCTTGCAGCTGTTGTCATGGTTTCTTTGCGGGTCCGGGAAGGCTCAAAATATTAAGAAAATGTTTTATTACGTCGTCAAATTCAGTTGTGAGAGGGAAGTATCAACATACGAGAGGTCGGGAGCAAAAAAGGGACATTTCGGAAAAGAAATATTATCATTAACTCGTCTTTCTTTCTTCAGATGGGAAGTGATGTAAAGGGAAGAGAAGGCCTTGCTGTAGATTAAAAACATTGTTATGACACAAGCCCGCTCATACACACACACAGATGCTGACCTGAATGTAGATGTATGGATGGATGGATTCCGCTCTGTTGCGTCTCGCTTGCATAGCCTCAAGGCTTTCGCTGTTGACGGGTGTGGAGTGTGTGTGTGCGTGTGTGTGTGTGTGTGTGTGTCCAGCATTCAGCAGCACTGACTGTGAGATTCCCCTCTCCCTCCCCTGATAGACAGACAGATCGCCGGGCAGAATGATAGGACGGTAAATGGAGCGACAGACAGACAGTGACATCATCTGGCTGACAGCCTGTTTCTGTGTGGAAACATATGTCGCCCGATCACAGGAGACAAAAGGCAGGAAAGATAGAGATGTAGTGTTAGATTGACGCGTAATATAAGCTGTTAAAGCCCGCCTTTTTCCAGGAAGACTTATTTGGAAAATCCTTCTGTAATAATTCAGACAGATGTTTGACACGTAGTGGAGCTAAGCCTCTGCAGTAGCTGTCACATGATACAGTCATGACATCAACAGTCAACAGTCCCATAGACACAGATTAGAGCATGACAGTATGGCTGAAATCAGGGTCATAAAACTGAAGACTATTATGCAGGGAAAAGATCAAATAAGTGCTTTACAATGACATATGTATATATTTATGGACGACACGTCTCCATCTGCTCGCATTGTACGGAATTTAAGCCAAAATAGCCCCTGTGATAGGCGCTGCCATCTTGCATTGGAGTAGAGATTGGCTGTAGCCACTTCCACTAACCAAAACACACAATTCCCGTGTGTTATCCCGCACGGCGGCGTGTTTACAGCTTCTTTGTGTTGGTCTGAAGCAAGCGTTCACAGAAACTTCAATGACTGCGGTGATTGTTTTAGTTATGTTTCCTCTCATCGTTCCTCCTCTACTCTGCTAATCAGGAACAGATCGGCTGCAGGAGCCGTATTTGTCAACAGAGCTGTCAATCATCGTTTTGACAGCATCAAATAACTAATTAAAAATAAACTTGTCAGAAAAATGAACACTTGGATGTAAATCAGCATGATAATAACTATAATGACAGAAACCATGTTTGAGAAAAATTATTAGACGTGCATTTTTATTTTATAGTTTGACTCATGTCCCATCTGTTAACATGGAGGAGGCGGGCTTTATGACCTATACTGCAGCCAGTCAGCAAGGGGTGATGGAGAGGGTTTGGCTTCACTTTTAGGGAGCTGTCATGTCACGTCCATCTTTTTATACAGTCTATGGTGCCCATACATACCACTTAATCAAGGCAGGTGGTTCCTATTCAACATCTTGGAGCGGTCTACTGCTGACTTACAGTACACAATATTCATCCACCCATTATCTATACTGCTCATCCTGTTCAGGGTCGTGGGGGTGCTGGGGCTCATCAGCTGTCTTTGAGCGAGAGGCGGGGTAGACCCTGGACAGGTCGCCAATTAATCACAGATGGCGTACAACAATTTACGCTCACACTTATACATACAGGTAATTTTAGAGCCACCAATGAACCTAACGAGCATGTCTTTCTGTACATCCCACTAGCACCATATTGTTCCTTCACTTTAGTGTGCCTGCACTCGACACCTGCACTTGTGTAAATGCATTATAATACACTTAGTTTATCTTAAATGTACAACTCACTAACTTCATATCAGGACATATAAAACATGTATCTGTGCATAATACAACATCATTTAACTGAAAGTAATGCAGTCTGAAAAGGCACCAGTTATATTTGTGCTTCTGTTCAAAACGTGATGAAAAGCTGGAAAACTTGATGGAAAAAATAATGTGTTTCTGTTCACTCCAACATCCGAGCCACCTTTCCCCTTTCACACAATTCCAGGTAGCTGAAGATGTGGGTGTTTATGTTCTACAAATCTTGTATTCAGTCCATGCTTTCATAATATTGCATAATATCAGATGCTCCTCTCCCTCCTCCCTGTCTCACTCTCTGTCACTTTTCCTCTTCAAACCTCCTTTTTCATCCATCCCTCTCTTTACCCACTTCCTCTCTCACCTCTCTTCCTCTCTGTCCAAGTGGGCCTGTGGCTGCCGCACACTAAAAATAGCTTTTGTCATTTCAGAAGCTCTCTCATGCCATCCTCCATCGCTGTCACCACACACACACACACACACAGATAGAGAGAGAGAGCACAAGAAATTCTGTTTATGTGGTTTAGCAACATGAAACACTTTGTGTTCGCCTGAAAAGACTTGAAAAGTTACACTGTGCTCCAACAAAGAAACAATCCTGACTCTTTGTTCAGAGCTCAGAATATTTGAGTCAAACACGCGGCAATGATAAACTCCGGATGCATGACTCACTAATGACAGTTAGTCGTTTGCAATGTTTAGAAAGCACGGAGGGGAGGAAATCTGACACTGAATTAACAGACTGTAATTTTCACAAAGACAAACAGTGGTTTTTCCTCTGTGAGTTTTCTCCGCCGTTTCCGAACAGAAAATTGGTGCTAATTGCTGAAAGTGTCTCTGTCAGTGTTTGCAGATGAGATGCATCTTTAATGAGCTGTTATGAAGAACACGTAAATACAGTCAGAGAGGCAGAACGAAACATTCACAGAGACATAGACGGGAACAAATGGACGGATGGTTGGATTTATAATAATGAATCCGCCTCTCTGGCCTCTTTGCGATGTCTCACTTCAAACATAGAAGTTGTAATTGAATTATTTAGCAACTTCCAGCAAGTCCCACCACTGCCTGAGCGTGAGAGGCAGAAGGGGGAAGTTGGTGAGTGCTTTTAGATGCCCTAAGTAAGATTATATGGCTTGTTCTAGGGGGAAATCATTTTCAGATTAAGCTGCGTATAACCATTAGCACATCCCCACAAAGCTATTAGTCTCACAGTGCAGGTTTAACTCCTGCTGTGTAGTGCGGTGGTTCTGAGAATCACGTTGAATTGCTTAACAAGGGTTCAAACCATGCCCTCTGACCTTCAGAGAGCTGATCTGATTACTAGTCATATATCATTTTGATTGTGCATGAACAGAAACAGCATGTCTGATTATGGCAAAATATATATTTTTAGCAACACAAGCTACAACGTGATTCAAAGAAGGATATTTTGATACCTCCACTAATGGTGGTTAAATCACACACTATATCCTGGTGTGTATTTAGATGTGAACTCGAGGTCAGGTCAGGTCAGGTCTTGCATTTGTCAAAGTACCCTGTAAATAAAATTGGCCTTGTTAATCAACAGAGTGGCCCTCCTCTTCCCAGCCTGTAGTGCTTTGAAGTAGGCCAATATTAGGTTAGGAGCCTGCTTTCCCTTTCTTTCTCTCCTCCTCTTTTTATCTTGTGTCTCGCTTTTACTCTTAGTTTCTCTGCCTGTGTTTTTCCCATTTGTAATCACTTTACTTTTTTATGTTAGCTTTTTTTTGTCCTGATCTCTTTATCTTCTCACTATCTAATATATATTTTTTATTTGTTTGTGTGGGTCAAAGATTGACAGTAAAGGAATAAGTTGACATTTAAGAAATAGGTTTATTGCTTACTTGCCAAGAGTTAGATGAGAATATGAACACCAGTAACATGTATGTACTCATATTATATACTCATACATAGTAAAATACAGTCAGTATAAGTTGGTTAAGCATAGCATAAAACGGTAAACAGATGGGAACTGCTAGCCTGAAAAAAACAGCCTCTCAGAACCTCAAAATATTAACAACTAACTCTTCTCTTCTCTCTTATCAAACAGAAATTAAAAATAGTTTGTGATGACTTAGTTAAGAGCGGTAACTGTTTCTTGGCCAACCAGTGACTTCCTGGAGGACACAATTAAGATTGAACTAATGAGATATTTTTAGGTTTCCTATGTAATTACACCTCTGACTGTTGGTGGTGTTCCTCAGGGCTCCGCATTGGGTCCTCTCTTTTTTATCTTAATGCCCCCAAATTTTAAAAGTCTCTGTGACTCTGCCCCTTTGATCCTGTCTCATGTTTAAAAAAGCACTAAAGTTTCAGCTCTCTCAGCATAATCACACCCTCTCACATTCCCATTGCATGCTCTTACGTCAAAGTCAGGAAGTATAGTAAACGTGTCAGCACGACACCATGTAGCATTCATGTTTTGACACCTGTGACAAGGAAAGGACTCAGTTAAGCCTTCACTTATGATTGCATTTTTAGGGAACCACTCACTGCAATATTTGGACAAAATTACTTTATTTCAGTCACAGCAATAGACCACTTCTCAAGATAAGTGTCACGCTTCAGTCCAGTGACTCAGGGCCGATTCGGTTTCTTTTTTGTTCAGATATTTTGTGCTTTGCGGTGTTTATCCCCTCTGACCCAGCTGTCTGATCAGCATAACTTAACAAGGCTTAACTGCTGGACAGAGTGCAGCCAGTCTCCCAAACTGAAGGGTAGTTAGTGGAAGTGAAACCATTAGTGCGATGACAGATACTATATATAACAATATAACAACGTCAGCTCCCGTTACGGTTCAGATGATGTCGAATCTGCATACGATTTGAACAGAAGAAAAGTTGTGTAAGTCACTTTATGGTTATGTAATGTCTCTTAATCATGCAACATCTGAATTGCATCCCTAATGGGTGCAGTGTATCAGATTATACGGCTGCCAGATTTTCAAAATAAAGTTTATCCTGCACGGAGAGATTTTTTTGGATCAAAAGAAATGAATTATGGAGGCTAATCTGAACACAACCACAAGGATTGAAAGAAACTCATCATGAACTGTATCAGCAACTTGCTTTTTTATTAGGTTGCGATGAATATTTCAGAATTATTATTGTGTATTTTTTTACTCAGGCTGTAAGTATTGACTTTTGTAATAACTGACGGCCAACAAGGAAGTGTTTCGTCTGCTGCCAATGCCTTGAAAATGAACTACATTTGTTGAGGGTTAAGGGAGCTATTGAACTACTGGGGGAGGCACGATTTGTTATGACAAAATAAAAATTATTAAATTATAAAACTGAAGATTATGAAGAATATTTTTAGAAGCTTAAACTGGTTGATGGAATTTTAGAGAGCTGACAGTCATGCTAGTGACTGTATTTGAGCTTAATGCTATGCTAACATGTTCACACTGTCGCTGCTAAAATGTGTTTAACAGGAATAATTCACACACCTTACTTTAGCATGTTAGCGTGCTATCCTTTACTTATTAGCAGTAAATGCAAAGTACAGCAGAGACTGGCTGGAATAGCTCAGCAGATATTTGGTCATAAGTCTGCAGCTCATCAGTGAGATTAGGATGAAACCTCTGGGAAGCATTGATGTCTTAACAAAATGTTATCATATTACCGTAGTACCAGGGTTGACTCACAATGCTGCCTCGTTAAGTAATTATATCCGTAAAACGTGTAATCTTAATGCCGAAACTGCCGTCATGGTTGGTGCGAGAGAAAAGCATTTGACTTGACTTAAAAGCCCCGAAACCTTGAAGTAAAAGAGACAAGGAGGCTGTGGGAAAAGAGAAATAAAGTGAACACTTTGTGCCAAATGATTTAGTCACCCCCTCAGGTCGACTCACACAGTCACCAGAGAAGGGCAATGTGCTGCTACCTGTGCAGAGTGGATAGAGAGACTGAGAAAAGTTGGTACATTTCATATTATTGCCCAGATTAATGTTTGTGCAGTGTGCACAACAAGCCCAGAGCTCTAATAATCACTTACAGCCGTCAGCTGGCCAAACTACAGTGTTTATATTGCATGTTTATATCCTGACTGTTACCTGTGAGTCCCTGTGCTATGAGAGTATGCCTAGATCTATATTAGCATTCATGCCAGGGTTAGAATAAATGCAAACCCAATGCAAATGGGCTCAAACCTGAGGGAGATGCTATAAAACATTAAGACATCCTGTAGGTGTGATAGCTTGTTTAAGCCAGATGGAAGTTATGTCTAGGCAGAAGGGAATAAAGAGAGTCAGTGTTTGCATGCAGATTCAGAAGTTTTTCAGACACAGAGTCAGGAATGATTAAGGAGCCATGAGTGATGAATTTAAGCTTGAGGAAGAATAACTAAGGAGGTGTGAACAAAATAATGATACTGTAATGTCTGCATGTAGAGAAAATGTGAAAGGGGTTATGCTGTTTTTCTGCTCTTCTCTTTCTTCCCTCTCTTCTTCTACTGGCACGTCTTTTGGCTCCGCAGAGCTCGAGGAGCTTGCAGGCCGATTATGAGCTTTTTAAAAAGGGGGCTTCAAACTGCACAAGCTGCTGTGGACTTATCTTGCCAGCGCTTTAGAGACTTGCTATTCTGGACGCACAACTGTCCGGCGAAGATAAAGGAAAGCAAGTCGTCCCAGTTTCTCAGATATTCTGCCTCGCTTTGAGTTGCGTCACAAAGGGCAGAGGGTATTCCTCAGGTCTACCTGCCAGACCAGGCAGCCAGCAGTGAGTCACACTCTGCTTCCTGCCTTGCTTGGCTGCTTTTCTGTGTCTGATTTAGATCAGAGTCGGTGTCCGAAAGGCAGAAAAATGGCACTGGTGGAACACGCTAGGCATGACAGTTTTTGAGCTTCTGGTTGATAAATGCACATTTACAGCCTCAGTTTAGCACACGAATGGCTTGGTGCTGATCTAGGATTATTGATAGTGAATATTATCATGTATGCAGTTTGGTGTGTTTCCCTCTCACTGCAGCCTTCCTGATGTTTCTTTCCTCAGTACCAATAATTCCTCACAGCCCCTTGAGGCATAAAATTAGTTTCCATACTCAATAGTGCCATCTGTTGTCATTTACACTCCTATCTCAGAGTTAATGCTGCCAGATGGGTGTTTTGTAACAACAGAAAACCAGGGTCAGGTCCCTGGACTGCTCCAAATTCCTCTTAAATCACAAGCTCACTGATTATGTGCAGTCCAGGAATTAGTGGCAGATTCCTGGATTTCACACGACCGTTCTTGATGAACATCAGGGATTTCACACGGCCATCCAAAGCAGTTTAAACATCCTCCGGGTCCCTGTAATGTATGGTTTCACATGTGGTGTCAGAGACGACGACCCCCACCATTCAGTATGTGATCTCCACCTCCAGCACAGACACGTAACCAGTACTCATTACACGTATCATTGGTGGTTTATGTTTTAATCAAGTGGCCGCTCTTCCTGAAATCCTATTGTCTCACTGAATCAAATGCTCATCCCTCAAGACCAAAGCAATCTTACAGTCCTTGACCTTGTAAACAAAGGTCACACGTGTATGAATGTTCACAGTAGCCAGAGATGGATGCCTACCACACTCAACTTGCTGTAGCAGTCATTCTGTAGTCATGTCTTATCAGTGTTGGTTAACGTTACTTTTAACATAACTCGTTACGTTACTGCATTACCGACTGAGAAAAGTAACGTGTTACATTACTTTTGCGTTACCAATAATAATACATGTCTGTTATATTCTCAGAACGGCGTGTAGCCTACTGTTCGTCTACATTTGAATGTGTTGACTCTACTGTCATTGCATAGCCTACTTTACGGCCCATAATCTGTAACTCTTCAGCCTAATAACAGGAATGACAGACGCAGTATAATCTTTACAGCTCTTTATTAAGCTAACAATCTGACAGTGAGACAGTATTAGGCACAGCTGTTTCAATGACAACAATACAACACGGGCTCTTAGTCCCAGCAGTGTTGCGGAGCTGCAGATAGCAGCTGAAGATGCTAGAAGCTCTTCACAGCTGACAAGCACTTATCCTACAGACACAACATACATTTCACCGTCATATTGCTCTTGCCCCTTTCCCCAAGAATCTCTCTGCCATCTCACTCGTTGAGTTAGGTAGCAACGCATGCACACTTACACAGCTGTGTTTACCTTTCGCTGGTACGCAGCTACCTGCCAAGAGGTAGAAGAGAGACAGAAACAGTGCTTCAGATATTTCCTTATTTCGTGGCCAAAAATGGAAAAGGGAAATACTGCTTATTTTTCCAGTAACGGATTACTGTTACTGATGAAAAAGTAACACGCTACGTTACTCATTACAACAAAAAAAGGAATCTGAGTACTCTCACAATTGCTTTGTAATTATTACTTCTTTTACTTCTGCTTGTGATTCCAAGTCTGAGAGATCAGGACATTCATCACTGATATCTCCAGTGTTGTGACCAAGTCATCTTTGCTCAAGTCATTTGGTCCGAGTCTCAAGCAAGTCTCGAGTCATTTTTTCTTGGGCAAGTCAAGTCAAGTTGAGTCCTTAGTTAAGGCAAGTCAATTCCGAAGTCAAGTCACTTTTTTTTCACCCAAGATGCAGCACTCTGACCTGTAGTATCCGGCCTTTATAAAGATAAAAGTCAAGGTGTTAGTAGCCCGTCTAATAATGATATTATTGGCCAATTTATATAACCTGTTAAAAAAGTATAACAATGAATTGTATCTGAATTATCTTGGCACAGACGCAGCCATGATGATGTACTGGTCTGAGACCGTATTGAGTAGTAACGAGTACGACTGATGAGGCTTCTATTTGGGGCTTTGATGTTGCGTGTTGCCATAGCGAGTAGTTTGGCAATCCAATCATGACAATCACATACAGGGAGCTTTCTGAGTCCTCCAATCATGATTCCCAGTTTGCGCTGCATACATACTTGTTAGACAGATACTTGACAACATTGAATTTGATCATTTTATATTTAACAGCTAACATTCAAACTTATGAACACATACAAGTCATCCGAGTCATCATGCCTCAAGTCTCAAGTCATTAACTTGCTAGTTCAAGTCGAGTCTCAAGTTGTTTATTTTTTGTCAAGTCGCAAGTCATCAAAACAGTGACTCGAGTCGACTCGAGTCCAAGTCACCAAGTCTCAAGTCCACATCTCTGGATATCTCCCACTTTGGGAAAAGAACTACTGTCATGTCAACGAACATATACATAACAGATACAACAATATTAAGGCTTATTTAATCGATTCAGATTACTTAAAAGGAGCAATACACTGTTCATTTAGTTGTCTCAGGTAAATTATTATGTGCAGATAAAAAGCAACAGTGCATTGTTAATGGAAAGTGTAAGTCTCAAATCTAGCTAAATGTCACACTGGTAGCAGAGGGGTGCTCCATATTGGTCGAAGAATCAAGTCCAGGTATGAGAATCTGAATAGAAGGAAAAAATGGTATAATAACACCTCTAGTTTGTTTGTATTTGGTCTCACTTGGAAAGGAGGTGCACATGTACATAACACAACATACTGGAGGCAGCTGGTGTGTGTGTTTACAGAGCTACCAAACAAATTCCCGTTGTTTTAATCAGTCACTAATCAGTATTTTTCCATCACGCCACGAGCAACCACAGTCTGATTTCACACTGCACAGGGCACAAGTATATTTCCACACAACAGCAGGTCACAGTGGAGCTGTGAAGGTAATTTTAATCCAGGAAGTGAAAACAGATGAGGTAATTACAGAATATGAGCCCGTTTAACGGCTGCTGCAGAAACGATACAGACCATAAATAGTTTCAAAAGAGGGGTTTGGTTTTAGAATTCTAAATTTAATAAGATTAGAACAAAGAGAGAAGCTTATTTTAGTGTTTTTTTATTAAAAATATACTCTGGGATCAAATACTGCTGGCTTGTTTACCCTCAGTGACACTGATATCACAGCCGACACCCATCCGAGGGTAACAAGAGGATGATTAAAAATGAATTTCACAGAGCAGAGGGAATTGAGTGTGTGTGTGTGTGCGTGTCTGTGTGTGTGTGTGTGTGTGTGTGTGTGTACACTTTCCATCTTGTGTAGACCCTGGAGGCTTGGAAGCAGTAGCGGCTACAGCAGTGCGCTGGCTAAGTTTCTGTTGCTGCCTGGCATGTCACAGAGGGTTTATGTAAGAGCACACGCAGGCTCCGTCTCTCTCACGCAGACACACACACACACACACACACACACACTGTAAATACCCCAGCAATGGATTATGCATGTATTCCCTCTCCCTCTCAAGCGGCTGCGTTCTGCTCGGTGAAGTAGCTTCTAAGCGATGCTTTGATGAGGCAATGTAAACAGCCATATGCAGCGACAGCCACTGCTGTCATCCAAGGTCCTGCATGTGTGTTTCTCCAAATAGGCTCGAGTGCATCTGACAATGTTAGCGAAGAGATGCACCAAACATAAGGCATTATTTACACAGCCCTCTGGTGCCAGAGCTAACGCCCGCTTTTTGAGTATGTCGCTTACAGGAAGAAAATTCAGACCCGGAGTGCTTTGAAGGGCAAATTACAGCCTCAGACTGACCTCTAAAACCTCCGCTGGTGTGCTGCGAGATGAATGGCCAATGGCAGACCTGCTACATATTGTTGATAACATTAGAGGCAGTGTCTGAAGCACCCTCAAGCGAGGAGAGATGACCTTGTAAGCTTCATAAAAGCTGAGCGGGAATATTAATAGGCTTAAGAACCCAAAGTGTTATAAGATGTAGCTCAGATCTTTTACAATCAATTCTGCTCTATTCTCTGGTGATCTGTGGTCATTGAGCAGCTTCAGTGAGGGATCATTTTTCTCGCGGCACTTACCCTGCAGGTAATGATAACATTTATCCATGGGCATAAATGATATTGAACAATATTGCTTAGGGAGAGGGAACCCGGCACAAGAGTGTGTGTGTCCTCATGTCGTTAGCGTGTGTCTCTGGACCATGGAAGCAGCGCTGAGATACGGACAGGGATGGATTTGGATTCACACACTATCAGTGGAAAATAGACAAGAGTGTGGCATCGCCATGGCAGCAGTCCAGCGCAGGCATTATGGGACAGTGTGCGCATGAATGATCACCCTTTGGGTCATCTTGTGGGAGATAGGCTGGACAGGAAGAGGGCTGTTTTGGCAGGTCTCCTGCTTGTCAGCTTTCCCTCTTTGTCCAATGTAATTACAGCGGGCGTATACAGACCACTTTTGGGTCTTAATTATATTATTTGGTCATAACAGAATCAATGGATCAGAACATTACAGTGATAATACAATACTTAAGATTGAAATAATATTAAAATCATTTTTATATTAAATATATCTGACATTTATTCAGCAAGAGCTATTTTTATGTTTGCTAATAGCATCGTCCACCTTTCACGTGTTGCACATGCACAAGGGATTTATAGGATCATTCAACATAAATATAAATTAGTCTAAGCTAGCATGTATGTTTATTAAAGTTCTGTGTGCTGACTATCAAAGAAAGGACAGCTGTAAATGTTTATATACTTATTGCTGCTGCTGGATCACACAGCTGTAATGTCCAGTGTGTAATGGAAGCTGGATGGTTTATTAATGTCTGTGGACACGATTGTCATTGCCACAGGTAGTTGTGTCTCAGGATGATAATAAATTTACCTCTAAGTTGTGTGTGTGTGAGCATGTATGTGTTTCTGCACGCATCAGAGTAAGTGCGCATAATGGAGAGCTTGTTGTCTGTGATTCTTATCGTTAACGATTAATGACCGTGAACTGGGGTCTGATATCGGTCAGACACAAAAAATCTAAATTAGCATCCCTAGTCCCAGACTTTTATCCAATCCAAAAAGTACAGTTTAATCTTGTTGGTTAACCGGTTATTAATTGTTAAGAGTGTCAGAGTTAACCGGCCAAAAAAAGAAATCTCTAGTAGCAAGGCTTCCAAAAAGTAGCCTGCTTTCCTCCTTAACGCAACAATCTTCTGTATTTACTCTGTGAGAAGAAGATCCAGCTTTATACATGTTGACCTTTGGCATTAAGGCAAATGTAACACTGTTAAAATGTAATACATGTATTTACAATAAATGGCGCTGTAGTTACACACTGTGGCCACCGGAGGGCAGATGACGTGTTTTTTTAACTTGTGCAATAGTGCCTTAATAATGTGATTTCTAGTTGCAGCTTTACATCAGTTCTCTTCAGTCCCATGACAGTATTTAGTGTAAATTGTTCATCCTAACTCCAGGTCCACTTTCTAGCTTTGCATATCATTTTCAATTATAGCAATCGCCATGACAACTGAACACTGAGGAAGGCTGACAGACAGCTCTGTAACACAGACTGTGAGGTGTGCTGTTAAATGGACCTTGACTGAAGACTTTAGAGGTTTTGGCAGCTGATCAAAATAATAACTTTCTACATAAAACTTCTGTCCGTGCTTAGAAGTGACATTTTATAACAAAACAACAAATAAATTAACTGATAAAACGATCAGGAGATAAAATAACAGTTAAAGTGAATCACGGTTAATGGTCCAAAGAGGTTATAATTCTGACAGCTCATTGGATGCATCACAATGCTCAAAGTACCAACTGTAGGTTGCATCAGATCTGTTTTTTATGTAAGCACTCACACAACAATAATCCAGTTACACGCAATCTGCAGCTCCCCAAACTGCAACAGAATGTGCATATAGTAAACAAGTCTTCGCAGCATTTAAAGCCCGACCCTTTGCGAGCTCATCACTGGAAGCTTTTAAGCTACAAGATGTCCGTCCAGCTTAGCTGTTATCTGAAGAGCTGGCAGCAGAAGCAGGGCAACGGAACAAAAATAAATAAATCTGGATCCGACGTTGCTGTTACTTAATTCTGGAGTTATTTTAAAAACCAAGACATTTGTCGCTTCTTACTGATGAGCTTCTCGTTTGCTGTTGAATCACAGTGTCTTTGTGTTTGGAGCTGTATTATTCATCTGTTCTCTGATCTCGCAGTCAGTCACTGTTCTGTTGGTGTGAAATGGCCTTGATTTAAGTGTGACGAGTGGAGTGTGTCTTTCTATTTAGCGCTACTTCTCTTACTCTGCACTCCCTTTCCTCGCTCTTCGTGTGTTTCCATCCCTCCTCTCTGGCTTTCCCTCTCACAGCTTTTGGATCAGCACCCAGTGCCAGCTTGCCTGCTGATTATGAGGCTTTAATGTTCCATTTAACAGCAGCATGTTCTGGGTCGTGTGTGTGTGTGTGTGTGTGGAGGTTGGGGTATCCGTATCACAGAATAGGCTTTGCCGCACGCTCATTGTCACACACAAACACTCGGACATTAGCCTTCATAAAGCCAGCTGTGCCTGTCCGCCTGGCTCTTCCCTGAGTGGACAGAAGCGGTCTGGCATTCAGCCGGCCCTTTGATGGCCGATCGCAAACAGCCGTATCGAACAGCCGTAACGGCGAATAGGAGCCAAATCAGGAGAGGAATAGGATTTAATGGAAATGTTAACAGCCTTATACCCGGAGCTGTAAAGGCGAGGAAGCAGTGGCTTCAGGTCTTGACTTGGTCATTTTGTGCCATCTAGTGAAGGTTTTGTTTCACCCACAGCTGCGCTCTCTGTACTCTGCTTTTAAAAGCAGCAAAGATTAACTAAAGAAACTCACATGGAGGAATTTCACAGTCTCATCACCCTGCCCCACTTTCTTTCTTTCCCTCTTTTTTACATAACAAAGTGTTTCATAACTTGCCAGATTGTCGATGAGCCGCAGTGCCTTTCTCTCCCCCTCCCTCCCATCATCAACATCTCTCCCTCATCACTTCCCTGACACCTTTCCTCCTCTGTCTCATTTCCCTCTCCCTCCCTCCTCTCGACTCTTCCCCCCCGCCACACTGTCCCGTCCCGTCCACGTGCCTCCTCCTCTTCCCTCTCGGGGCCTGTTGCAGATGATCTGGGGCAGGAGGCAGGGCTCGCGTGGGAGGGAAGCCATGTTTAATTTGCGCGGGATCCGTCAGGCGGCGTCCCGTTCATCCCGGCGGCTTCGCGCCAGCAACCCCACTCCGTCCTTAGGGGGCTTCTTTCCTCAAATTAGTTTGGCTTCGGCGCGGAGCAGAGGGGCAGATAGGAACCTGTACTGCTTCATCGCTGTCACACTCCCTCTCACACTTTCTGTCACACTCACTTTCATCTTCCCTGTTTTCATTCTTCTTTCTGTTAGCTCATTGACATCTCTCTCTCTCTTTCCTGCTTCTCTTCTGTCTCTTAACTTGCTGCAGCAGAATGTACACCTTATTGAAGATGGGCAGCTTTTACAACCTGAAGTGACGCCTACTGTCTTATTTATCCTCCTCCTCATTCCCTGCTTCATTCTGTACCACCTGCATCTCCCATTAGGATTCATGGCCTCGACTCCCCCCCGCCCCCTGCTGTGACTGCAGACAGTCGGAGTGTGCTGGGGCGGTTACTCTTCGGAAAAGCTATGGCAGCGTCCTCGCCTTGTTCCTCGCCCCTGTATAACGCCACCGTCTGCTACGTTCACAGGCAAGGACACGGTGTAGAACAGTCCTGCACCGCCTGAAACAAAAGCACACGCGCCTTTGAGAGCTTTCTGCGGGAGACTGCGACAGAATTTTTCCAACTGCTTTGAAAGTTTTTCGGGAGTTTGAAGCTGCTATATTTAAAATGGATGAATAGAAGCAGGGGTTGCTTTCAGAGGTGAAACCAAAGCTAATTATCGCCCGGCTCTGCAGCTCCCACAACTTTACGGAAGTTTTCAGTGTCTTTCAACTCACAGCCCAGAGCAGGGTGCAGACTAAAAAAAGGCTAGACCTAGGCGAGATTAAGAGTGTCATTTGTAGGGGCTGAATTGATTTAGAGGGATGATCAAGTTGCTCTCTAACTACTTTCTGTGTAATAAACTGTGTGCCAACAAGTCCTCAATACAACTTCAAAGGCGATCACACGGTATTTCAGTGTTGTGTTCACAGCTTGTTTCTGCTGCCCCCAAGTGGCCAAAAAGAGTCACAGCAGTTCCAACCGTTTTTTTAAAAGATGGATATTTTCACGTTTTCATGGGTGTCACATTTTTTGTTGTTCACAGTGAACAAGTGGAAACTTCATAATTCCATGTTTTTCCAGAATTACATTTTTGAAAATGTCGCCTCTGAAATGGGCCGTTTAGAAGAGCTACAGGTTTCTACCATAGACTGTCAAAAAAGATGGACGACATGACAGCTCCCTAAAAGTGAAGCCAAACCCTCTCTATCGCCCCCTGCTGACTGGCTGCAGTATAGGTCATAAAGCCCGCCTCCTCCATGTTAACAGATGGGACATGAGTCAAACTATAAAGTCAAAATACACGTCAAATAAATGTTTCTCAAACATGTTTTCTGCCATTATAGTTAGTTCTTATCATTCTGATTTGCGTCCAAGTGTTTTTCTGACAAGTTTATTTTTAATTAGTTATTTGATGCTGTAAAAAGGATGATTGACAGCTCTGTTGACAAATACGGCTCCTGTGGCCGATCTGTTCAGGATTAGCAGAGTGGAGGAGGAACGGCGAGAGGAGACGTAACTAAAACAATCACTACAGTCAGTGAAGTTTACATATCAGTATAAGAAGCTGTTCTGCTGTTAAACATGGCAGCGTGCGGGATCCTTGCTGTTTTTTCGGTAATTTAAGTGTGTGTTTTGGTTAATGGAAGTGGCTACGGCTGCCTCACCCGTCGATCTCTACTGCGCAGACTCTGGCTCCAAATGACATCACCATCGCAAGATGGCAGTGCCTATCACGGGATCTATTTTGGCATCACTTTCGTACAATGGGAGCAGATGGAGACGTATCTATATATACAGTCATTGGTTTCTATGTAGAACCTTCCTTTCGCCGAAATCGACCAATCGTCATTCACCATCATTCACCTCGGGCTGCCAGCTTACCATTCTGATTCCTCCTGGGAACTCCTTGGTTGCTGTACTTGCCCCGGTATCGTCCTCCCACTCGGAGTACGATTCTGGCTCGTAGATTTAAGGCTGATTAACCGATCCTAGAGCAGCCATGTTTTCTACAGCTTTGGAGTGACAGTGCGGTGCCGCTCCCCCATGTGTCTGACCTTTGAACAGCGAAACGGCTTGTTCGTTTCAGGAAGAAGGAGAGGCTCCGAAAAATAATAACATTAAAATATGTGCAATATTTTAAAATGGAACAAACTTCACCAACATGATTCAAAAACACATTAGAATATTAGAAAATTGATTGCAGAGCTAAAACATGTCCACTGTAAGTCTGTCTTACTCACGAAGCTTGACTTCCTCTTGCCTCTTTCCTCCCACATGACTTCTCGTAATAGTCTCACAAAGGCAGCACAAACAGCATCTGTTGATATCAGCTGATGGTTAAATAAGTAGATGAAAAGGAAAACTGTAATGAAAGCCTACTTCAACTCCTCACTTGATTCACCTTGACTTTAATATGTGCAAACAAAAGCCTGAGAGGGAACAGAAAGCTCAGGAGCGCCGGTCTCTCTGTTTTCAATGATTTCTTCATACCTCTCTTATAACATATAAATCATAGTTTATATTCACATAAAGTCATCTTAAGATCATTTACTCGATTGGATTGTTTTCTATTTAGTTGTTATTCCTTGATGAGGGCTGTTGCTGCATCACCAGCGCTCTTTTGTTTACACCGGTCCTCAGAGAGCAGCCTCGCTCGGCTCAGATTACCCATCGGCTCTCAGAGTTTTTACCAACGAGGTCAAGTGGAAGGTTGTAACTAATGAATCGCTCAGCTTCTCGCGGCTGCCCACAGGGTTCACGGTCTACGGTGGATGACGAGCGGCACGGGGGCTCGGCGGTCATCCACAGCGTTACTGCATTAACCTCTGAGCCGGTGAACATGTAGAGAAGGACGCTGTGATGACATGGTAGTTTGGACTGCTAACAGGCAGAGGGGCTCTAAGTGGAAGTCAACACAGAGAGATACACAGAGCTGATCGATTGTATTTACTTAATCACAGACTGTACAATCATACGGCCACAGCAGCACAGTCAACCGTAAACCATAGAGTTGAAATCCTTACTTACTATTATTACCACATTTAAGAAATCACATGAGATAGATGCTGTTGTTTGTTCTACAAGGAACCCCGGTTCGGACATAAGGGGCCAAGCCTGTGGAGTTTGCATGTTTCCCCCCGTGCATGGGGACGGGTACTCCGGCTTCCTCCCACAGTCCAAAGGCATGCTCGTTAGGTTCATTAGTGACTCTAAATTGCCTGCAGGTGGGAGTGTGTGCGTTAAAGGTTGTCTGTCTCTGTGTGTCAGCCCTGTGATTGACTGGCGATCAGACTAGGGTGTAACCCCGCCTCTCGTCCCATGATGGCTTAGGTTAGGCTCCAGTCCTCCCGCGACCCTGAACAGGATAAGCGGTATAGAGGATGGATGGATGGATGGATGGATGGAAGTCCATAGCCTTGCTAGAGGTGCTGGCAGTGCTAAAGGCTAATGTCAGCATGCTAATATGATCAAAATGACAATAGCACACTTCCAATGTTTATTATTTACCATGTTCACCAAGATTAGCATGTTAGCTTACTTACAATCTCGGATCCCATCATCTACAGTCTGAGACGATATAGCCTCTGGGCACATCGGTAAATGTGCCAGGCGGTAAGCGATAATCAACTTCATGTCAAAACCGTTTTTTTGTGATTTACTTGTTATTAACGGGTCTTACCTTTGCCCAAATTTCAACATCACGATGCAGATTTGTAAGAAGTAATAATTCAAGCTTTGTCAGGTCTGTCCTCAAGAGGAGAAGAAAACTCTTAAAATGCTCGTTTGTTGAACAGAGGTCGGATCGATCTGATGCATTCGAGGAAGTCGGGAAAACTGAGCGGCTTTCGTGACACAGCGTCAAGGGAATTAATCTCAAGTTAAATTTTAGATCTAGAACAGATTGTTAGCTGTTAGCATGCAGATGTCTGTTTATAGAGATTAATAAGAAGCTAAATCGTCGTCAGATCACGCTGATGGGAGCCGGGATGGCATTACGGCGGATTATGTTCCGCCTGCTTGTCTCTCCTCACTGACTGTTTGTCCTGCATAGGCCACAGCCTGCTGATACGTGATTGGTCAATATTGCTCGGACTACAAGCGTAGTTCAAACAGAACATTTGCCGTCCCGGAAATCCACGTCCCCGTGGATTCGCTTACTAATAAAAGCTAATAAGCTTTAATCACAATTTAAATCAGACTGATATGAGTTACAATAGTTTTGCGGGTATTTGATCTTGAACAAAAGTACAGAAAAAAAAGACAATATGACAGCAACACAGTGACAACTTGCACACCTATAATTAAAGCTGACTTTAACTAACTGTGTGTGGACACAGCAGGACGTCCTGCAAAGTGAAGTTATGAGGGAGGAGGACTCATATGCAAGTCACGTGTCAGGATGCATCCGGTGTGTCTAAAGTTTTTCAGAATGAATGAATGGCCTTTACAGCTCCTGGCAGCTTATGTCAGTGACCCTGAACTTCCTGTGCGAGGCCCCGAGGGAAAAGACAACTTCCCTTCTGGGATCAATAAACACTAAGATGTAAATGTTGTTGCCTTTTTAAAAATGTCTCATGCATCTTTAAAGACTGCAGCCTGTAGATGATGTAAAGTGACCAAGGTAACTGTACACTTCTAAATCTGCAGGACTTCTTTAGAAACCAAATCCAAAACAACAGGCATCAGTACAGACAGCATTGTTTTTGGAAGGAATTGTTAAAAAAAATAGCTAGATCATGAAGAACAACTCAGTTACATCCTTGTCCTCTCTTTTCTTTATTCCAGTTCTTCCCTTACGGCGACGCGTCCAAGTTTGCCCAGCACGCCTTCAGGACCTTCGACAAGAACGGGGACGGCACCATCGACTTCAGAGAGTTCATCTGCGCCCTGTCCATCACATCACGAGGCAGCTTCGAGCAGAAACTCAACTGGGCCTTCAACATGTACGACCTGGACGGAGACGGCAAGATCACGCGGGTGGAGATGCTGGAGATAATCGAGGTAAGAACATTTTGTAATGGAGCTAAATGGGTTTTCAAATGGTTCTGGAGTACTGTTCTATACATATATACATATATCTACATATGTGAATGTTATATTTTAGAGGAATCGTTGACATTGTGAGAAACAAGCTTGTTGCCTCATATATCTGTACGGTTTATACTGTAAGGCTGAAAATGGAGGGGGAAGCCAGTGCTGCTGAATGTTACAAAATCCTCCCGCAAGCATATTTAGCGAACACACCTGAGAGTGATATCAATCTCCTCATCTCGCTCTCAGCGAGAAAGCGAATTAAGTGCATTTACCAAACTACTGTGGAAAACTATTTCCTCCGTCCTCAGTTGGCACACATTTCCACATGTCTTTTTGTGTTTTTTAACCTGATGAGTCACTGGCACTTTCTATTTTTTTCCTTAGTTAAAGGTTACAGCAGAGGGCTGAGCCTAAAGGGCCAGACAGAACACTTATTATTCACCAACAACAGTAATATGAAACAAAGGTGCAGGTGTAGAGCAAACTCATGCAGAGTTTTGGGTGCTTTGTCTCCTGGATAATAGTCTGGCAGAGGGAAATGTTTTATAATTCGGCAATAATCACAATAATTAATTAAAACCTTCAAGAATTAATTCTGATTTTACATGCCTGCAAAAAAAGGGCTTATTTTGTTATTGCATGTGTGGATGCTTGCAGAGACTAATCTTCCACATTCTGCACTGTTATGTAAACACGCATCAATAAATACAAGCTAATAGCACATGCTGCGGCTTCTGTGGTCCTTATTATGATTTGGACAGCACATTACATAAACTGTGCAAATAAATAGACCAAGGCATCAAAAGACTCTACAGGGTAGCTGGAGCCAACTGACAAGGTGATCCAGCTGTGCTCCATCTGTGCTGCCGTCACAAGAGGAGAGGACACCTCATTTCAACACACAAACATGTTGCGATCCTCCTCGCCTCTTATTTTTGCATCACCGAGGAAGAGAAGTGAAGGCAACATGAAATGTATTAAGGGCTCTCAAAGAAACCTGCGGCTCTCTTTCTCCCCCTGCAGGCGATCTACAAGATGGTCGGCACGGTGATCATGATGAAAATGAACGAGGACGGCCTGACACCGGAGCAGAGGGTGGACAAGATCTTCTCCAAGATGGATAAGAACAACGACGACCAGATCTCGCTGGAGGAGTTCAAAGAGGCGGCCAAGAGCGACCCGTCCATCGTATTACTGCTGCAGTGTGACCTCCAGAAATAGGCCGGAGGGGCGAGCGGAGCGCTCCACCAGCCGCCACGGACTGCACAGAAAGAATTTCATGTTCCATTCAGTTTGCAGCTATTTCCACTGAAAAAAAATATATGCTTGGACTACCTTTCAATGGATCTGCTTCTTGTGTTTGAAACACTCGTGTGCATGAGAATGTTATTTGCTATAAAAAGATCTACACACAACATACGACAGTGTGCGGGTTCAAGAGTGCGGTGCACACTCACGCCACAAACACACGACACACACACAGACACACATCTCACTACATATGAACACCTTGCACAAATGATATATATAGATACAGTATATAAATATTAATATATATTTAAATTATTCAAAGATCAACTGCCAAAATGTGAAGTGTGCAAAGTATTTTCCATACAGTTTCATTCCACTGGAGCTTGCGCATCAGTGATGTGCTACGTTGAATTTGCCGCTACTCTATTTATTGTTCCGAGTTTACTGACGCTAGCTGTATGTGTTTCATAATACTGAGTAATGTCGACTGAACCAAATTCCTATGATAATGTATCTGCCTCCAAGAAGACACTCTATCCATCGTCTTGAATATTAGCTAGAAGAGATGGATTAGCATTCGTCCAACTTTTCCTTCCAGAACATGCTTGTACTGTCAGTAACGACAATGTAAACGTAGTTAATTTGCATGCCTTTAGGTTCTGCCTTAAAAATCTCCTCATTTTGCATCCTGTGATTGCAGACGGAAAGCCTTATCAAAGCAGCGCGGTGACACTCGGGAGAAACCGCGAGAAAAAGATTTTTAACCGGATATGGAGTAAAAAATCATATTGCAGTAGGTCCTTCTACAAGTATTGTCGTATGGGATGTAATTTTTGTGACCTGTCGAGACCTTTTCTTTTGACTGCTTTACTGTGGGAGCATGTTTCCTCGTAGATTAGCTGTAGTGTATGTTGCTAAGAACTTAATCCCCGCCCCTTTGCATTCAAACACACCTTCTCATGACAGATTAGCAGATGGTACATGTGGAGGAATCCAACATTTCGAAAGTTTCAGAGATAAGGAAAGAGATAAATTGACTAGAGGCAAGTGAGATGAAACACTTAGATCCTGATTCCTTGAGGAGTGATTGAAGTGTCCCTTAGCTGGAGCTCATTAGATTAGAAAGGAGAACTTAGTATTCATCTATAGTTAGAGAGCATTGTTATCAAACCTTTAGTATATTTCACCATCACATCCACTTTTTCCCCATTAGCCTGCAGGTCGCATATCAATACGATGAATTCAGAGGAGTGTTTTTAAGACTCTTTGAGTTTTACGAGGAGAACAAACAAGGCCCACGCAGCATTTTAACGTTCTTGTCTGTCTTTTTCAGTGGAAGTAAATGAGTGCTCAAGTAGTGCGAGAGAGCAGTGAATGGCGTTTCATTACACACTGTAAGTAGTAGAGGACAGCCCTTATTGTAAAGCCATGTGTTTAGTAGGTTGGACTATTTCGCCCCTTAACAACCCTCGTAAGTATTTCTCTCTTACCAATCAGTCAATCTTTTTGTACTTTTTTACTCCCCTCTCTCACACATTGTACACGTTCGGATGCATTTGAAAATGTAGAGAAGTTCAGCGAGGTGGGTGCCTCCTAAACGTGATTGAAAAAGACCTCTAAGCCCACTTGTTTACCTTGTTTACCTGGTCCTGTCTGAGAGCAGCACAGACACTTAACCTGCATTAATGCTACCAGTGCTTAAAGAGCTAAAGGAGGCTAAAGGAGACGTGATATGTGATAATATTGCGATAGAGATCGAGCATGCCAGTCCATCGTCATCTCTCCGCAGTGTGGCTCTTCCCCCGTCACTTTGTAATCTGAACTTCTTTACATGAACATCTTTGGCCAGATAATGTTTCTAATTCCAACTCTCTTATTACTATTATTGCTATCAAGATACCAAATGTAAGCAAAGGCAACCGTGTACAAGGATTCTTTTGTAGCATGTATTGTGTCCCTGACGACATGGCTGCACTACTCCCTGTGTTGTGATTTACTCTAATAAAAGGAACTCTATGGGCTGTTGTCTGGTCATTCACTCCACGAACCATCTTCTGAACAATGTCAGACAAAGATCTACACATAGACCAGTGGTTCCTAACCTTTTTGTCTGCCACGCCCCTCGTCATCAGATTAGCACAAGTATCCCACCCCTGATCCTTATTTTTAGCTTCTATTTCAATCAATTATCTATCACCTTAATTATTTCTTACATTTCTATTAGTGCTTATCCATCATATTAAGCGTATTATTTTAAAGGTGTATGATTATTTGAGCTATTTCAACAGTTTATCCGTTAATTGCTTTTATTTATGTGTTTATTTAATGTGGACAAATTGTGTTAATGAAGATTGTTACAAAAGCACAGGATGGAAACATTTCAGAGGTTGCAAGGATGCTAATTTATACTAAACCCCTAGGCATGTCACTATAAAGACACTTACAAATGACAAAGTACAGATACATATACACAAGTAAAAAGACTTTGTACAAAATGTCACTTTTAGCTAATTAATTAGACTATATCCATTACTGAAAGCTAACAACTGTTTACTCTTTACTTTAAGCTAATTTGTTGTTATCCATTACTGAACACTTTACTCTTCTTCTTTTACTTGTCAACAAGTTTTCTTTAATCTGTGTCCTTTAGGTGTTACAACTCAGTCAAAACAAAAAATAATCAGCAACATTGTTGGATGTATTGATGATGATTTTCCTCCCCAACAAAAACAAGGATGCATCATTTTAATCAATTCACTTTACTTTTCCAAATGATCTGAGCTGCTCCATATTTTCATGGCATTCAAGTAGTGTGCTTAAATACGAATGTGAGGCAGTTTGAACTTTACTGAGCTATTTTTGCTTTATATTGCATGATACTTCGCTACTTTTAGGAAGGAAATATTATACTTTTTTTCCATTACATACAACTACAGCTTCAGGTCCTTTGCAGATCCATACTTTACAAAGCAAACATAGGCCAAGTGTACAAAATGCAGAACCTGTTTACAGATTAAACGAAGAATAAAGCCCACTAAATGCTGCTCTAACATTAATGCATCATTATATAGTGATAGCAGTCATGTAATTGCCAGATGTAATGGTAAAGCACTCAAGGGCCTCTTGGGCCACTGCCGAATGAGTGCTTATAAATGTCAGAAATTATGAAAAATGTCCGTAAGCGTGATGTCAAATCTCAATTAGTACATTCAGCTGATAATGCCTCTGGACTTTTGATTACATAACACAGCAGGAGTTTTATTTGTTTATAAATGTTGTTTGAACTATATGGCATTGTATGCATACAAGTGAAAAAGTGGAGTACTTCCTCCATCACTAACCCCCCGTCTGTAAAGACTTGTGCTAAACTACACAGAGCTGATAAACAAACTAGTTTGTGTTCTTGAAACGCTAAAATGTTGCATAAGGCGGGCTTACAAAGATTCTTTTACTGTGAAAAAAAGGCTCTCCTGTTTGCTTTATTTTTCAGTCAAGAGATAAATATAATCAGCATCCATGTAATTACCTATACTTTTTTCTTATGTAATGTCACTGTACAACCACCAGATGTCTCTGTCGTGCTAACGTGTCTCTTCAGTGACAGACATACAAAAAGGTTTATTTTTATCATTCCACCACAGTGGAGAAAAACGTCACACTCCTGTTTCATAGGACAGGTGTGTAGGAGAGGAGAGGTGAAATCCTGCACACTGTCCAACTTGCAGAAAAAAACTTCAATGCTTGCAATGTTTCGGTACTAGACCTTCATCAGGCAAACAGTTTGTGTACAGGGGCTGACCAGTTTAAGTAGGGAGTGGCTGCATGTTTGTAACCAATCAGCATGGACACAATAATTAGAATGATAAACATATCACCAACATCAGCCTCCTGAGAAAGTAAACATCTGCAAACATAATGTAAAAAAAAAACAATAACAGTGCAAGTTACCAAAAAAGCCTGCATGTTTTCCCATCTTTGGTGAAATGCCACCAATAACAGGGGTCACTTGGAGGTTTATGTCCTTGCAAACAAACAGCCAACTGCAAACTAAAACCGCAGCAACTGTATCATCACAAGCTATTTGAAGCTTCAGGCAAACGTACAATCAGGCAACCCCCTAACCCCTGTGCAAATGAGGGAAATGCACAGTCTATTGATCTGAATGGGGTCACACGGAGGACAGAAAATCCACTATGTTACATGTAAAAAGAGAGCAAACTGGGTCTTTAGAAAAAGGAACATTTATTTTACAGAATACTTTACATAGTCAGTACTCATCAACTCAATCTCATATCAAACGCTGCATGTCCATCATTAGCTTTAAATTAAAAGTTTGTAGAAGTATGAAAGGAGTGACAAAAAGAGTGAAAAATGATAAGCTCAAACTGATTTCCACACCTTACACAGGGTTAACACTAAGACAGATCATTGTCATGTGAATCATTCTTGTTGAAGAGTTTGGCATGCCTGCCATAAAACTGTTCCCTGTCCTGAAATTAACCCTCACATTGACAGTCTAACAAGTGTGCATATTTACTTGAAGATGAAGAAAATAGAAAAGAAAATCATCCGACTGCTCATTTCAAAACCATGATTAAAAAAAGACTATTTTATACAGCTGTATCAGAAAATCCTGAACAGCACAAACAAAGCACAATGTGAGGTTTGAACAGACAGAGAAAGAAAAACTCTGGAAACATAGATGGAGGGGTGGTGGTTTGGGTTTCCGGAAGGCTACTTTGGAGGGTCTGTGTTGATGCCGTATTTCTCTTTGAGAAGCTTCAGCTGTTCCTCTTTCTTCTTTGTGTCCATCTTCTGGAAAGCCTGCGAAGAAAGTTCATAAAACAGAAAACAAATAATTAAAATGGGAATACTTGAATAAAGACACACACGTTTCATAATAAGTCTACGGTTGTCCTTTGACCAAAGGTGCATACGTACTCTGTTTGCGTTGTAGTAGAGGACGACCAGGTAGCGGTTGCAGACATTGAAGCCTGACAGGTGGTCACAGGCGTTCTTGGCGTCAAAGATGTCTTCATAGACAACGTATGCTGTTCCTCTTGTTTCAGGTGTGTTCCCTCTGAGAAATGGGAAAGAACAAAACACACAGGAAGTGACTTAATGGGAAATACGTAAAGGTGGAGTTGTGTAGGGGTTGAAAGTCAAGTGAACATTAAACAGAAAAATGTTTTTTCATAGTTCTGAATCAGTTTTAAAAGTAGTTTACATACGACATTATTTGTAAATGCAAATATATGGGCAATTCTGATATTTCATTCCTGCTTATCATGAAATGTATGCAGCATAACTTGTAGTGGATACATAGATAGTTGTACTTTATTGATACCAAACTGGGAAAATGTGGATGCAGTGTGATGTATGCTGATCATTCACTTAGGGCAACGTTATCTCAAGTGAGTCATATCTATTTACAACTAACTGCCATTCCCAAGGGACACAACTTGTTCCTGCTTCTTCCATTCTCACCAATCTGAGAAGCACAGGTTTGTGGAAAAGGACCCCAAATGTGATGGACCTGGCAGTTTTGTCAGATAAAGATCAGCACCGAAAAGACTATTACATTTGATAACACAGTCTAAACAGCCAACAGTGTGGCTAGTTGTCAAATTTCCTCAATACAATCTTTCGTTTTATATTTTTGTTATCTGTTTGGCCCACAGTAAACCGCACAAAAATCAACAGTGTATACAAACTTACGTTCTGATTTGGCGTATTGGTCCATATTTCCCAAAGATATCATACATCTCCTCAGCTGTGATCTTGTAAGGAAGGTTTCTGACGTACAGGATTCTGTTTACCTCGGGGGGTAATCTTATCTGTAACACACAGCAACAAATCACGTGATAAACACATTTAGTAAAACAAGAGAGAAGTCATTGAGTGGGGTAATATCAAACCTTCATAACCGTCAAAAGGTCGCAACCAAGCCTTGTATTAAGCTATTTGACTCGTGCCTATCATTAAAGACCATTACATCTATCAAATCCATATAATTCATATATTTAGTTTTCCAGATACTATCATAGACTCCTAGAAGGAATAAAGTTATATGTTTAATCACAATTAAATAGTCTTGCTAAATGAACATTGTGATTACCAAGGCAGCACTGTTAAAATGTTGACATAAGCGTACACGCTGCCCCTCTTTAAAAACTAAATTCAGACCGTAGACGGTCACCTCAACCTATAAAGTAATCTAAATAGGTAGACATGTTTTATAGTAAGTTGAACACCGTCTAAATTACAAGCAATAATGTGGCAAGTTTTAACGCAGGTAGTGTGATTGTTTTCAATTTGTTAGCATGCTAACCGTAAGCTAACGCTAGCTGAAGCTAGCTTCTAGCCCAACTAAGCTAATACTCTTAGTTATCTCTATAAAAAAATATACCAGACGCTTAGCCCAAACTTACATTAGCACGTTTCGCTGCTTGCATAGCCATGGTGAAGGATTTTTATGAGTATTAAGACCGCTAAACGACACACACGTAGTTTCGAAGCTACTTGCTTCAGTCTCCCACTCAAAATGGCAGCAGTCGCCACCTATTGACGAACTTCCGGTTACCGGCTGGACGACTGTACCAAAATATGGCGCAGTGCTGCCCCCTGCCGGAGAGCTGTAATGTTAATACAGTACTTCACTTACTCTCCTGTGAGAATAAGTGATGTCTAAAGCACCTTTAACTGCATAGTTTATTCCTTTACAAAAGAAAAACAAAAACACAAAGACACTCTTGCCTCTCAGAGGAAATGAATTAACAGATTATGTGCACTGACCACAGTGAATGACTGAGAATCATGAGGGAACAGTTTGGACACTTACAAAACCTTATGATACCTGACTTATGATTTTGTAATGAAAGGCAAGAAGTTTAAAAAGTCAGTTTTAAACATAATACACTGGCAATTTATATATTTGTGGACCAAAGAGTCTTTTCTATCATACAAGGATGTTATATATACTTGATTGGAAATTATAGTTCAATTATTGTATCTTAAAGTCCTATTAATTATTGATCCATTGATTAAGGAGAGCAGGAGCCGTTTAGCTCAAAATCAAAATTTTTCTGTCGTCGTTGCTCTGCCCATACTCCAAATACTTTTCACTTTTTTAGTGGACATTATTGAGATAACAACAATAACAATTCTTTCTGGAATGCAGCTCCAGTCTTGTTGTCACAGCTGAAGGGACGTGAGAGGTGGATTCGTTCGGCTGTCCAGCGACTGTGGGGGCGACTGTGGCAAGGAAAAACTCCCTCTGAGAATGTGAGAGGAAGAAACCTTGGGAGGAACCTGGCTCTCTGGGGTGGCCCTTCCTCCTGAGGGTTGTGGGACATCCAAATCTTGCTGGGCACGGAGCATCTCTGTTGTCCATTCTTCGCCGGTCCTCCATCGCCGGTCCTCCATCGCCGGTCCTCCATCGCCAGTCACTGTGTGCAGCTTTTTTTTCTGGACTGGATGGTGTCTCTCCTCATTTGGCTCCTGGTGCCTTCTGGTTCCCTCATTGCTCCCCATTCAGCTCCTTCTCCACCCTGCTCTACTCCTGAGAATACAGACAAATACTGCGAACATTGACTGTTAATACACAGGGCATGTCTATTGTCCATCCTTCGCTGGTCCTCCATCGCCGGTCTCGGTTTTCACCATCTGTAAACACAGACACACAGACACAGACACCTCACGCCGTCCCTCGTTGCTCCTCATTCAGCTCCTTCTCCTGCTCCTGCTCTACTCCTTTGGAATACAGACAAACATTGACCGTTAATACACTGATGGTAAGTTTTTCTTTCTCTGATCAGGATGTAAACAGCGACGTCTTTAAAGTCATGTCAAAGTTGTCTTCTTACGTGTCTCTTGTAGAGCTCACACACAGACTCGCCGGTTGATTCGGTTACTTCTGTGTCGTCGAAGGTGAGTCAGCGGTCAGTCGCCTCGTCCGGATTGTCGTCGGGATGAACGCCGTCACAGGTGTAAATGGTAAATGGTAAATGGACTGTACTTATGCGCTTTTCTAGTCTTTGCGACCACTCAAAGCTGCTTTTACACTACATATCACATTTACCCATTCACACACACATTCACACACTGATGGGCAACTGTCAATCAGATAACACATTCATACCCGTTGGCTATGCCACCGGGAGCAATTTGGGGTTCAGTGTCTTGCCCAAGGACACTTCGACATGTAACCTTCCGATTGAAAGACGACCGACTCTACCACTGAGCCACAGCCGCCCCGTTCCTGGGGATCGTTGCTGCAGACCTGCTCGACTGCAACAACTACTAACATCAGCCTTCCCCATAGTATCATTATTGTTGCTGCTAATGCTAATAGTAGACCTGTTGACTTCAACTGTTACAATTATGATTACCTCAGCCTTTATCATTACTCTGCTTCTCTCGCTAATTTATTTATTTATTTATTTTGCTAATCTTCACCCTAGTCTACCACTATTATTGGCATTGTAACCATAAGTATGTGTCTGTTGTTGTTCATGTAACAAGGACATATGTTGTTGTTGTAACAAGAACATATGTTGTTGTTTCTCTCTCTGCCTGTCTCTATCCTGCATCTCCTTCTATCCCATTTTCGGCCCATCCAGTCGAGGCAGATGGCTGTTCAACATGAGTCTGGTTCTGCTCGAGGTTTCTGCCTGTTAACAGGAAGTTTTTCCTTGCCAATGTGTCGAATTGCTGAGTGCTACTCATGGTGGATTCATGTTGGGCCTCTCTTTAAATAACTTAACAAAGAGTCGGTCTAGACCAGGGGTCCGTTTCACAAAGCAGGTTTATTGAAAACTCTGAGTCTGTTAACCCTGAAATGAGGGAAACTCTGAGTTTTCCGTTTCACAAAGGGAGGTAACTCAAACCAGAGAAAGAGGGGTAACTCTAGCCTGTTTCACAGAGAGAGGTAACTTAAGCTCTCGGTCAGTTACCGTAGTAACAGACTCTATGAACCAAACCTGGTCGGGAGCAGGTTTTCTTCAGGAAACTCAGAGTTTCCTATCTCAGAGTAGATCAACTCAGAGTTCAGGGTTAGACTCAGAGTTTGTTGAACGTGCTTTGTGAAACGGACCACTGCTCTTTCTGTAAAGTGTCTCGAGATAACTCTGGTTATGATTTGGCGCTATACAAATAAAATTTGATTGATTGATTGATTGACGTGAACAGGGTGAAGAGGGTGGTGTCCTATGGTTTTCCTTCACCACACAAACTGGGGCCTATCTTTTGGGGAGATAGAAGAGCTTTTAGTGGACATAGAAGAAGTCAGAAAAGCATAATTCACATATAGTCCAAAATATTATTTCTATCAGTCTTCTGTCTATGCAGCAAATTGGTTTGATCAAAAGCAGTAGGCTAAAATGCATCACTGACAACTTATATGACAGTGTCACTTTTCCATGAATCCTACGTGAATTATTAAATGAGTCAAACATCATAATAACCATAGCAACACTTGTCAACAGTCCAGTCCACAATATAGGCAAAAAACCCTCTGATTTTACAAATCAAATATCATGAGAATATCCATATACCTTTAGAGATGGCAGTTAAGGCAACATGAGCCATAGAAACTGAATATTTTTCATTGAAGTACTCAGTCATCGAGGTAAGGACTGTAATTTAAAAAAAAAAAACCTAATTCCTGCGGCTGAGACTAAATTTCACAGCAGTAGGTCTCCAGCCCATTGAGAAACGATCAGTGCCAACTTTGCAGTTGGTTTGGCAATTATGCAAGACAAAGGAGTAGTTGCATATTGTTCAAGCAATAGTCAGTCTGTTTTCAAAGAAAAATGGGCATCAAAGAATAGCATTGTTACATGCTGTTCTTCAATGACACTAAATCATGCGTCTCCTCTTGTAAATAAATTATTGCTCAATGGATGATTATAAATACTTGAAGTGACGTTTCTACTATAATAATGCACACACAGTGATCAGTTTCCTTTGCTTACATCCTTTGTGTGGAGAGGAAGGTGCCGGTGAAATAACTTTTGGGGCAACACTTTCCTCATCCAGTGTATTTTATTTAAATGGTCAGCAGTCAGAAGCACTCTTGTCTGTCCTGGATAAAGGATAAATTTGTCAGTCTATGAAAGAAAGAAAAACTTTGAGACTACAGCAATCCATGTCTGAGTATGACAGAGAGAAGGACACCATATTAGCCATTTACACATAATTCGCATTTTTATTTATGTTTTACGGAGGTCGGAGAAGGATCAATAGACCAAGGCCTATGTGGTCATATGGGTTGGAATCGGTGTCTATAGTTGGAGTACAAGTTGACTAAGTATTGATGTGCACAGAATATTTCCTATCAGGAAACAGGTTTTTATGTGTCAAGACTTTATCATAAAATATTTGTCTTTTAGTTTGTATTATCTCTAACTTTGGATTTTTTTTATTAACTTTTATACACATACAGTCCATTGTTAGGCTATTTAGAGATACCCATGTTGTTTCTTTTCTTTTTTGTTGTAGTTATATTAAAATAAAAAGAATGTTTATTTGGCGTCTAACTGATCAGCTTGGAGTACAAGAAAAACAAATCCTAACTTTAATTTCGTTTTTAATTGTTCCTTTACTTTTCTGACAGGGCTCAAGAAACACACTTCCGGTACAGGGCTGGGAAAAAAAAGAAAGAAATTACCCTTCAAGGTTTTCGGCACGCGCGTGGTCTTGTTAGTTAGCTAATACTGAAAAAACTAACTTCGGTTTGCTGTGGCGTTTGTTGAATCTGTAACAACGATAACATTTCTTCTTGAGAAGTTAGACGAATCATCTTTCACAACAGTGTTCACCAGAACAGACACACTGGAACTGGATTAAAGTTGGCTAGCAAATTTTTTAAGTTTGGGCGGTTGGAAGACGTTAGCGCCGCCGCGGCTGCGTTGATTTACCAGATTAACGTTGATTCGGGGAACCTGCGCTGCCACCATCGTGAGTGAAAGAAAGACGCAACACTTGAAATAAAACAGGTGAGTTTTAAGTTTGCCAACGGCATTTGAGTCACTTCAACTTGGCTCAACACCTGTAACCTTACCTGATTGATATTCTTTTCATTTAAATGGCTTCGGTGCCGAAGTATGATTTTCGGAAGGTGCTAGTTTCGTAACGTTAGCTTAACTCTCTTAAAAATACGGACTCTGTGTGCATAGGCGTCAAGAGGTTGTACTGCTGCAAAACTGTTAAACTAATCTCTCCTCATCATTTCATTGTTTATTGTAAACATAATTAAATCGATTTATGATCGTGATATCGTTTAAAGTTTAGAGTTAAAACTAAAATGTGTTACGTAGCTTGCTAGTTCAGTGACAGATCATTTATAATGAATACATCTCATCTACGTAGCCGTAATTTCGTTCCTTAAACCTATCCATTTCAAGAAATATCGACAACATATTTCATATTACCATATTACTGTAAGATAGTTTGAAGTAGCAGATTTTTAAGGGCTTTCTCTAAAACGTCATAGGGCTAATTTTCCACGGTATGCGGATAGCACCTAGTGTTATAACTTTCAATTCCGTATGGTTCATCAGGCTAAACATGATTATTTTTTGGGAATTAAAGGAATGTTGAATTAAGCATTCCTTTAGGCTTATTAAATTATTATCTGTATCAACATCTAAATCATTTTTTTATGATGATATGTGAACCCAATAATTCTAGCAAAAGTTCCAATTCTAGTGAAGTTATGCCCAACAAGTAGAGGTCATCTTTTACTAAATGTGATAAAACTATGTGAATAAACAAGCATGGCCTGATTTAAATCTTAGTAGTAGCCTAACCCTGCATGGACACACTAGGTCCCACTAGACAGTATATTTGAAATAGAAATAAATGAATAAATATTAGGGACAAGAATAATATAACTTGTTTAGTACAATAATTATGCAAATAAAATCAGTAATGACCATCCAGAAAGCTGAGAAAACTGTTAATATGTAAACTGAAATAGTGAATTTAATAATTTTGGTTAATCTTTATTAATTTATCACAAGCCTATATGGAGGCACAACAGTGTGTGTGATGTTATGTTAACTAAATGTTAGTTATAACATATTATAGTCAGATTTTACCCCCCAAAGTTGTCTACTTCCACCTTTGATTGCTGCAGTGTGTACTGGCAGCGGGCTAGACTTTGTATCATGTTCATAAAAATCACTACCTCTTAATGTTCACTTGGTTTTTGATGGACAGTGCCAGTGTGAGCATCAGTTTTTTACATGTGCCTTGGTCTCATGATTTCAGATTTCCCACTGCATCTGCTTTCAGCAAGATTTGTGCAAACTCTGTGATCACAGTGAACATCAAAAATCAAAACAGACACAGTGAGTATTTTGGCATATTGCAGCATTTTCCCACCTCAACCAACCACTTTCTGGTGGAAGTTCTGAAAAGCACTTTACAAATTTGTGTACTGGTGTTTTGTAGGAATGTACCATTATTCCTTACATGTGGAAAGTCTCAGTATAACTGTCTCAGTGTTGCGCCTGAAGTGTTGATGTTTACATTTAGCGGAGCGGAGCCACTGCTATCTAACACCATCCACCGTCCACGCCATGCAGGTGCTGATTGAGCACAGATTTTGTGCCAGCAGAGCCTTTCAGAACAGACAGAGGGAGACATGATAAATGTGCATCAGACAGCATGCTTATTAATGTTTCCTCATTTCACTTTCTGAAAAATGCATCTTTCTTTACTTGTTGTGTTATCCATATCTTCTGTCGATCATTTGATGGGAAAAGTTAGGGAGTGGAGACGTGTGTTGCTTGGTAACAGTCACTCCTGTGAACTGTAGTCAGGAGTCCCTGTTTACAGTGACAGAGAGAGTGATCGCTGTCTCATGCAGGACTTCTCCGCAGGTTGAAAGTGCAACATTAGGCGTATCGTATATTCATCTTTGGGCAAAATGATTGTAGGGACAATTCATTAATTACCCTATTCTACGCCCTTGATTTAGCCTGCCTATCAACTGTTTTTAAGCTAAATAAATGCAGATATTATTTGACCGTAATTTCACCCGGAACATTGAAATGTTGCAGGACACGAGACTGGCACAGATTTTTTAACGGAAACCCTGCCGTCAGCGATCACTGATATCTCCGTAGTAGTAAACAAGTCCGGGCATGTCTCCCTCACTGCCGTGATTTGGGGGGATGCGCTGAGTCGTGCTGTGTTCAGGAGCGCTCAGAAACAGGATTTATTAATCGATATTGAGTAATTCAAATGAGAATTGACTCGAATCGGAAAATCTTTTTTTTTTTTAAACCCAGCCCTAGTGCTGCAGTGTAATGGTCATATTGCAGAACGTGAAATGTTAAGTAAGGAAAATTAACTAAAACTAAATGCTACAAATATTTTGCAGTTTGATCCAAAAGGAAAACTTGCAGGGTTGTTCTTTAAAGCTCCTGTGAGGAGTTTTTGGTTGGTTATTAAAAAGACTTAAAATAATACTGATGCCTCTATATGACCTAATAAAGCAACTCTTCCACAGAAAAGAGTGATATGTTTGACTGTTCAATGATAAAAAATGAGCTTGAGGTAAATGTTACAAGAGTAATACTGTAATCTTATCATGAAAATTGGTCTGCAGACGTTTCTAAAAACAAACAAAAATAATAATTTCTTGAAATAACATGACTCCAAAACTTGTAGAAGTAAAATTCGTACTTTAGATAAGATAGATTTTTGATGCATCTTTGAAATTCTGTTGAGAACTCCATGAAAGTAAAATTTGTATGTGAATAAAATGACGCATCTAATGATTAAATTTAAAGAAATAACTAGAGTCCCTTAATGCTTGCTTTCTACGAAGTAATTGTTCTAAAAAGTAATTTCTATCTGCAATTTTACCTAAGTTCAAACGCTTCAGATACTTTTAGCAGTGCACCTAACCCACTGAATCATAAACCAAACGTAAAACATTGTTTATGTTGTGTTTAAATGTGTGTTTTTGTTCTATGTTGTGTGTTTGTTTTTCAGAGCAAGAGCAAGAGCTGACAGATGATGGGTAGCTTGTGGTTATGAAATTGCCAATATGACTTCAATTATTGGACTCCCAACCAGAGGATCAGATGTAACAATTCTCATAACCAAGGTCCACTTGCATCCCCTTTGTATGCTTGTGGAGTTTTGGGGAAAATTTAGCCAGGAGAGGACAGCAGACTATAAGAACCTGGCTAAAGACATTCAGTCCCCTGGAAACGTATTTCAAGAGTTTGAAGGAAATTCTGGCGACCAGTGCTTGGTTCAGATTGAGGGAACTTGGTATAGGTCCCGCATTGTCTCAAGAAATGGCTCGAAATACAGTGTTTTCCTCATTGACAAAGGGATTACATTTAACACCTCGTCTAGTAAGCTTGCATGGGGTAAGAAGAAGAACTTTCACCTGCCACCTGAAGTGGAATTTTGTGTGCTAGCCAATGTGTTACCACTCTCGCCTGAAAACAGATGGTCTCCAGTGGCTCTTGAATTTCTAAAATCTCTCTCTGGGAAGTCTGTGAAGGCAGAAGTGCAAGATTTACTTTTGCCGCACAGAACATTTCTACTGCACATTCCTTGCATATCCAAACAAATGTATGAAATGGGAATTGCAAAAAAGCTGTCTCCCGACATGTTCCAGGACTTTGTCCTTCTGTCGCAGCAGTCCCAAAGTGGAGCTGAAGTGCCTCCAGGAACTGGGGTGACTTATAAAGCAGAAGGTGAGAGATTGCACAAACAAGAGCTCTTCCTGTACCCAGAACTGCAAGCAGGAACTGTGGAGACAGTCATAGTCACGGATGTGACAAATCCGCAAAGGATTTTTTGCCAGTTGAAGGTGTTTTCTCAAGAGTTGAATAAACTCTCAGAACAAATCACACAGCGTTATGAGGGAAGAATGACCAATTGCCTTATAGGTCCAGAAATGGTCGGGTTTCCATGTGCGGCAAGAGGAAGCGATAGCAGGTGGTACCGCTCTGTTCTACAACAGGTATTCCCAAACAACCAATGGGTAGAAGTGTTGAATGTTGACTATGGAACAAAACAGTTTGTTCATGTAGAGAATGTAAGACCACTGGCTACAGAGTTCTTCAGGATGCCTGTAGTGACTTACATCTGCTCCCTCCATGGAATCATTGACAAAGGGGTTGGTTGGACAACAAGCCAGATTGACTATCTAAGGAGCCTTCTTCTGCACAAGACAGTGATTGCCAAATTTGACTATCAAAGCATCTCTGAGGGTGTTCACTATGTTACACTTTATGGGAATGAAAACTCAAACATTAACAACTTGTTTGTTTCACATATGAGCTGTTCACTGGAGAGTGAAAAAACACTTGGAGATTATGCCCTCCGTAGCACTGCATACAGGCCCAAACGTCCATTTCAGCAAGAAGGAGAGCAAAGAAAGATGTTGGAGAAAGAAGAAAGGAAAGCAGTTGTAGAGAAATTGCCAGCGGAAGACCTCTCTCTCAACTCCTCACATGTGGCAGTTGTTCAGCACGTATCTGACCCATCAAAGTTCTGGATCCAAACTCAGAACTATGCAAATGAGTTGGATGAACTGATGGATCGTATCTACCATTTGTACAAAGATCCAGTAAATAAAGATGTGGTGAGAAATCCTACTGTTGGACTGTACTGTGCTTCTAAGGCAGAAGATGGGGACTTCTACAGAGCAACTGTGGCTGAAGTTGGTGAGACCAAAATCAAGGTGTTTTTTGTTGATTATGGAAACACCGAAGTAGTTGACAGGAGTAACCTCAGGACACTTCCTGATGAGTTCAAAAAGCTGCCATGTCTTGCACTGAAATGCACCCTGGCTGGAATCAGGCCAAAAGATGAGAAATGGAGTCAAAGTGCCTGTGAGTTTTTCATCAAAGCAATCAAAGACAAAATGTTGAATGTACATGTAACAGCAAAATATGATGAGGGCTATGTTGTCCAACTAGCAGATCCTGAAGCACAGGAAGAAAGAGATCTCGCTGTACTGATGTGTAGTTCTGGCCTTGCTGAAAGGGCTGAGACAAAGAGAAAACCCAAAGCCAAAATTACCATGGAAACTGCTATTCCGCCCACCACACAGCTTCCAGATGCCAGACTCTCAGGTGTACACAACAACAATGGAATGCCTTTCCAGACCGGAAACGCCATAGGTCTCGCTGGAAATCAAAAAACTCCTACATTTAAGGAGTACATGTTTTCTACCGGAAGTGTCCTTGATGTCGGTGTGTCCTACATGGAAAGCCCAAATGACTTCTGGTGCCAGCTAGTACAAAATGCAGGACTCCTGAAACTGCTCATGCGTGACATACAGGCTTACTATGCAGGCAGCGGGTTTCATCCTCCTGTAGAAACCGCTTGTGTTGCTCGCCACCCTGAAAACAGAATGTGGTACAGGGCCCTTATAATTCACAAACATGAAACGCCTCATGTGGATGTCTTGTTTGTTGACTACGGCCAGACAGAAACTGTCTCCCTCTATGACCTGAGGAGGATCTGCCCACAGTTTCTCACTCTGCAAGGCCAAGCTTTTCGATGCAGTCTGTTAAACCCTGTTGACCCCACGTCTGCTACAAATGAGTGGAATGAAGACGCAACAGCAAGGTTCCACAGCTTTGTGGAAACTGCTGCATCCAACTTTGTGATCTTGAAGTGCACCATCTATGCTGTCATGTACAGTGAGCAGAAGATTGTTTTCAACATTGTGGATCTAGAAACTCCATTTGAAAGTGTCTCTACTAGTATGGTCAATCTTCTTAAAAGTGCTCCTCCCAAGAAAGCCATTGGGCCATCTTTCTGTCTGAACACTTACTATTACTCAACACACAACGTCAAAACTGGAACCGAGGAACAGGTCACTGTGACATGTGTGAACAATGTCGGTCAGTTCTACTGCCAGCTTGAGAGGAATGCTGATGTGATAAAAGATCTGAAGCTAAAAGTAAGCAGTCTCTGTCATCAGCTTGAGAATGTAAAGCTCCCAACAGTCTTTGGAACTCTGTGCTTTGCAAAGTACACTGATGGACAGTGGTACAGAGGACAAATAAAGGCCACAAAGCCAGCGATTCGTGTTCATTTTGTTGATTATGGTGACACTATTGTGGTGGAAAAATCTGACTTGCTTCCAGTTCCCAGAGAGGCTAATGACATAATGTCTGTGCCTGTGCAAGCACTTGTGTGCTGTCTCTCTGATGTCCCTGCAGATGTTTCCAATGAGATGAACAAGTGGTTTGAGACAAGTGTGACAGAATGTAAATTCCGAGCACTTGTAGTGGCTCGAGAGCCTGATGGTAAACTGCAGGTTGAGCTGTATCATGGGAATACTCAGATTAATTCAAAAATCAAGAAAATGTTTCGGATTGAGATGCATTCAGAAGAGATGGTTGTCCACCAGGGTTGGAGAGCGCTTGACACTTCAGTGAATCATACACAGAAGAGTCTAAAATCTGTCCCAAAACAAGTTGAAGACATTGATACTACAACCACCAGGAACAATCTCTCAGCCTCAAAGCCAGCACTCAACCTGAGGGATGGCGAAAAGAATCTGCAGACTGAGCCTAAGCCTTCTCGCAATCTTTGTGAAAATGGTCAGAAGGTCAAAGCTGCTCCATTAAAACTGTACCAACCTCCACACAAAATGAAGGCATGTGAAAGGACACAGAGTAACACAAGAAATGGTTTTCAGCCAACATCTGCCAACATCAAGCCAACAAAAGCGAGTCTTCCTGCAGAAACTAAACAACTTGTCAAGTCCACATCACCAGCCACAGAATCTCAAAAGGGAAGCAATGTTGAGAAAGTACCTAAACTTGAAGACCTGCCCTCAAAATCTATCGCACCAGGTATAGAAGAAGAAGTTTATGTCTCACACTGCAACAGCCCATTGAGTTTCTATGTGCAACTTCTCAGAGAGGAGGATGAAATATTCTCCCTAGTGGAAAAGCTTAATGATCCCCAATCTATCCCCGAAACAGAGTACATCAAAGACGTGCATCCAGGTGACCTTGTTCAAGCAGAGTTCGCAGAGGACTCTTCATGGTACCGAGCCGTTGTAAGAGAGATTCACAGTAATTCAAAGGCTCTTGTAGAGTTTGTTGATTTTGGAAACACAGCAATTGTGCCAGTTTCTAAGATACGCAGAACACCCAAGTCTTTCTTGCAACTTCCATTGTACAGCACACACTGTATGCTGAACAATGCTGCAACTCTTGACGAAGAGAAAGTGCTTGATCCAGAAGTGGTGTCAGCTTTCAAAGAAGACATCGGTGGTAATGGAGAAAAGGTGCTCAAATGCAAATTTATCAAAAATTCAGGGTCTGTGTGGGGAGTGAGTCTTGAAAACAGTGGTATGAATCTCGTGTGTAAAATTCCTTCTATACGTGTAGCTGATGGTTCTGAAATTACTTCAGACAAACTCGAAAAAGTCGAGGAAAAACCTGCCCAGAACTCTGAAGACAGCCAAGTGCCAGGGAACTCGCAAGTGAAGTCCTTTTCTCTTTGTTACCCCCAACAAGATTTTTCAGAGGGGCAAAAGTTGGAGGTCTACATCACAACTACAAATGATGCTCAGACATTTTGGTGTCAGCCTGCAGACTCGGAAGAGCTCGAGAAGATAACATTAGGTGTTGCAGAAGTTGGGAATACAGTTGACCACAAACATAATGACCCAGGCTCTCTTTCCCCCGGCAGCCCATGTGTTGCTCTTTTTTCAGATGATCGTCTTTGGTACCGCGCAGAGGTCATCAACAAAGACGGAGACGACCTGTTTGTTTTCTTTGTGGATTATGGAAACAACTCCAAAGTCAGAGTGACAGATGTGAGGGAAATACCCCGCAACCTGATTGAAAATCCTCCACAGGCATTTTTGTGCGAGCTTGAAGGCTTTAATGCTTCAAATGGATCCTGGGAAAGCGGTGCAGTAGATGAGCTGTCAGCACTTACATTAGACAAAACATTACAGCTGACTGTCACTCGAGTAACAAGGGAAGAAGGAAAAATCAAATGCCTTGTTCAGATAGAATGTGAGGGCCGGGTGATAAATGAGGCACTGAGAACCTGGTGGAGGAGCTCCATGACAGAAAACAAACCTGCTGCAGTTGAACTAACCACTTCATACAAAACATCACTGCAACATGACCGAAGTTTGGAAGAGATTGCACCACCTGACGACCAACTCAAATACCAAAACCCAGAAATGGATGCTTCTGTTGCTAGTTTTCTCCCTCCAAAAGACCACAGTGACAGCCAAAGTGTTGAATCGCCTGCTGACAGTCACACAGCAGATGATGTACAAAGACTAGCAAAAAGCTCTGAAGATTCTGTTCATTCAGAGTCTTTTTTGGAGTCCCCCGAGGAAGAGAAGGATCAGATTTTGTCAGAAGGCAATATGACCACTGAACCTCTGATACTAAAAATGACGGAGAGCCTAAGAGAACCTGTCTCCAATGAAGGGGTGAACATTGTCCCTACTATGATGTTGTCTCAAACCAAATCCAAAGACATTTTACCATGTGATGGTGGCATAGATAAAACCATGTTACCTCCTGAATGCAACAAATGCACTGAAGAGGAGGTTGCTTCAGTAATGGACACTAATGCGCCTGATGACTTCAATTCTCCCTCGGAAGAGAACCCTGAAGAGGCCATAGATTTAGTGATCACAATGACTCACTTGGAATCTCTGCCTGGAGAGGTATATACCTACTGCATTGATAGCCGCTTAAATGAAACCATGTTAACTCTTGAAATTGACAAAGGCCTTAAAGAAAAGGATGCTTCAATGATGGACACTATCGGGCCAGATGACTCAAGTTCTCAGTTGGATGAGAACCCTAAAGGGACTACTGATGAGTTGGGGATCATGACTACTGACTTGGAGGCTTTGCCTGGAAAAGTTCACACCTGCAGCATGGAAAGCAGCTTTGACATGATTTCTGGTAAGCAATGATTTCTCCTTAATCTGTCTTTCTGATAAGTGAACAATACAGTGCATCCCATTAAAAGTTTATATAAATCATGTTTATTGTAGAAAGTATTACAGAAAAAAATGTATTCTGCTCTGGCTTGTAAAGTTGCATTAACAGTGATTGGATCAAGTTAATACTTGTGCATTTTTTGTATTTTCTTTTTGCAATTCCAGATCCAACTGAGGAAAAGGAGGACAGAGAGGTTTCTATTACAAGGGATAATTCTATCACCAGTACAACAGTGAAAATGGTAAATTGTGTAACAATGCTAGTAAAGACATGTACTGTTTATATGAGACGCATGACAACGACTAAAGTAAATATGGGTAGATGAACTTGATAAAATCTGATTTGGTGTTCTTGTAAAGGTTCCCCGTGAGGTCATACGGCCCAGTGAAAGCCTCGATCTGTTGGGGATCATTAACAACACTTCTGAAGACTTAAAGCAGGTAAACAGTTGTATGGGAATGTTCCTCATTACATTCAAAGGACATTATCTAATTAGGTCTTAAGGTGCTCAATGTTTTAACAAAGACACTCGGGTAAATGTATTGAAAAGAATTACCTGCAAGGGCATTATTCATTTTAATTTTTTTGGTTTTATTTCTGTGTTTTGTCACCTTTCAGATTCAGACTGATGTACAGCTGCCTTCCTGTGTGGTTCCTGTGTTTGGTAAGTGACTCCTTAGGTAACCATGCCACAGTTTATTTTCAGGGCAAGCCATCACATTAGCCTACAACACAAATCCAACACAAAGCATCTTGCTTTATAGATAATAGAAAAAGATCAGTATATGCACATAACAAAAGACAGCATTTCAAGTGAAAATACATGTTATAATGTTCCAGTTTGTCATAGAATGAGTGCATTTGATGACATAATGTAAATGTGATTGCCTTTATGGATGCTTATACAGAGCAGGGAGTTGAAGCTGAAGACGATGTCCCAAAGGAAGAGGTGTCATGTGTTACCACACATGTTAAGGTAATGTTTTGGAGCAAAAACCTCTTTGATTATTTACCATAAAGATAAATAATTTGTCCCACAGGATTTTGTGAGACTATGGTGGGTGGACGCCGAACTCTCTTGGGGGGGGGTCTGGGGCATGGTGCACTTTGAGAGGCTAGAAATGTGTGCTCTTCTAAACAAATTGGATGTATAGATATGAATGGTGATGACATAGCAAACGAGACAGCGCAGTTCTCAAATGGCCAAAACACAAACTCAAACAATTCTAATAATAATTATCAATGATACCTTCTGCAGTAACATTACCCCGTTGCTGTCGTACATTGATAATGATTAAATTGTGTTTGGACTCGAGGATAACCGTAACGTTAGTTAACATTACTTTGTTAACGATACTTACTGGGGCTGCGCGATATTGGGAAAAAGTGACATTGCTACAACTTTTTGTTTTGCATTATATATTGCGATATAAAATAATTAGGAAATTATACCAGATAAATGCATTGTGTTTTTATGTCCATACAATTAACAGTCATACTTTTTTATTTTTTGGGACTTTTAAGTCAATTTACCGAACGAAACGACACCCCCACCCCACCTATTTTTATCACAGTTGGTTCAGCGACTGACACTCCCATGAAAAAGTACAGGGCACAGGTGGAGGGACAACTTTCTTTATAAAATATATACAAATATACTTGTGGGCTGCAGTTGCGTTACTTAAATGGTATGCCATCCACCATTTCTAATTTAAATGTATATTTATTAGCATGATGGGCCCGATGATGGTAGCTTTTGGAAACAAAATCTCACTGTACTTCCCACTTAGTTCCGCTTCGTTACCAGCCTGTATCTGTAACCACAGCATTAACGAGCACCGGGACGAGGTACCGCTGATAACGGCACGCACTCCAAAGTCGACACACGTTACCGAAAGCCTGCCTCAAAAGCAAGCCTGATCATCCCACTGACATTATTCGTGACAGCAGAAGCGCAGCTTGCTTGTTTACAGTTTACAGACAGGTGACACACAGCACAGACTCTGCAGCTCTTCATCAGTTCACTATGTGCTAAGATGAAGAGCTGCACTAATGTGATGTCAGGCAGACTTTTGTTGTAGATTAGTGATTGAAAACGAGAAAATGGCCAGTACTCCTTTTGCACCAAGCACCAATAAAGTAGCAGCTCTACTTATTTCAGTTAATTTGATTTACAATTGCATGTCCTGCAATGTGACTATTGCACGTGCGCACTTAAGAGCTCAAGTGTAAAAATATTTTCTGTTCATTATGAAATTGCAGCGGGACAAATTAGACTATGGTGGGCTGCCTCAGGATAGTAACTCTGGATAGATTTACATTACATCATTGACATAGTGCTGCTGTAGATACATTTCTCATTTTAATAATAGATAATCTGTTCTGTTTCAGAATGTCCTGATGACTGCAGTGGAGACCATGGCTGAACACAAGGACACATATTTTGGTATATCATCTCAGAATATTTTATTTGCCGAATTGAAATGTTGGTTTAAACGTCTTTCAGTCTTTATTTTTACTTTGCACCCATGTGTACTCATTGTTTGTATAATCAAAATGGGGAAAAAAAAGCTAACTTGAGCCCTGTCTTAATGAAGAGTTAAGCAACTGATGCAAATGTATGATGATACTTTTCAATAAGAAAAGAAGCACTCATTGGTGGAGTCTCTCAGCATCTGTTTTTGTGTCTGCAGACCTTCTAGCGGACACTGACAAAGATGATAGTGTGAGACACGCCTGCGTGGCTTCCTCTCAAGTTTTGGTAATGGTTTGAACCCACACAATACTAAAATCAGCTTGCAGAACCTTTCCCATTTGATGTGTGAATTTTTGGCTTTATTGCTGCTCAGGATGATGGGGTTGAAGACGTGACCTGTTCTGTTGAAGAGGCTTGTTTGACAGATGTCTGCACAGGTATAGCAAACAGTGTGCCAGGAATGCAGCATGCTTACCATAAGACTTTCATCAATCTTACCACAATTTTCTTTTTACCTTTGCACTTCAGATCCAAATGAGCCAAGTGACAGAGAAGTTACCAGTGCAAGAGACACTTCTCTGAGCTGTGTGACAGCAGAGGAAATGGTAAATTTCACCACTTTGAGTTTCCCAATGTAAGGTACATACATCTGCAGTGTGTTATACTGAGCTTCAGGCTTTGTGGTGTAGTTGCATAATGCAGCATTATAACAAGAGAGTCATGATATAGACCATATGGTATATGCTCTATCGGCTTCATCAACCTAGATGAAAGATTGCCAACAGTGAAGCTCAAAACTTCCTGTAGATTTTTCACATTAAAAGCATGACCAAAAACACAAGGAAGGCTGAAATACTTCGCCCCTGGAAAAAGCCACTGTCAGTCAAAGCTGGTGTTCTCTATAATCAGTAGAAGCAATAATATTTTAAATTGGCCTTAGCTGTTGAGAAAGTTGTACAAACAGCTCGTGGTTTCACCCATTCTACATTGCTACAACACCCAGCGTGCATTGCGCCCCTCCCTCTGAAAGGAACGGCCCAGCCAGGGCGTGGTTACAACGGGAAGTTATAGGTCTGTGTGAAAAGTCTACCTGTTTGTTATGTTTGTTCTTTCGACCAGAACAGCAGGTAATTCACTCGTCTCAAGGTCCGATTCACATAGCACATTGCCCTGATGATATTCAAGCTCAAACATGCCCGTGCAGTTTGCTCTTGTTTTGTGTCTGATTGTGGGGAGAAGCTGTCTGCACCTCCACTCTCTGCTGCGTGGTGCTGCGCTCTCAGCTGAGCGCACACTGACAGACCTCAACTGCAGGCACTGATCGATATTGTCAGAGTGTGCCCATGTGCTGAGGTTGAGCCTCACACAGCCCCGGACTGGTCTCCCGATTATACTAATAATGACAATATATTATTAACAGATAGTTTTTACAGACGAATACATTTTTTGATCACACAAAAGGTGGAATTGTCGTCATGATTACTGGAAACTCTGAGCCTGACAGCCTTTATAATACTGCGCCGCAGCTCCCACCAACTGCTGGTGCTGTTAGCGCTTGTGTTTGCGAATTAGGTGCTTTTTACTGCGAGCCTCATTTGCATATACAAGAGATAAATTTGCCTCGAATGTTTGTGCATATTTCAATGAGTCATGTTATGCAAACGACTCCAGAGATCAGAGACGCGGTTTGCTCTGCAGCGCACTTTGGACTTTGGCAATTAAACCCTCTGCGTGTGCTTGGAGTGTGAGGCAGTCTTTTTGTCATGAGCAAGAGACGCTGGAGTGAAATACTCCCCTTTTCCAGTCAGGGACAGTGATTGCGGCAGGCGATCAAAGGGGGCGGGCCTCCTGGATTGAGCAAGTGTAGTTTAGCAAGCTCCCTGGCCTCCGCCAGATGACGCGTTTTATGTAGTCTGGCGGAGGTTTTCTAGAGAAGCGGATAGCGTCCTCCAAAGGCACAGAGCGAAATTGCGTTTTTGTTTTTCCATAATGGCATCAGCTCCTCATTATAGCATGATAGGAATGAGGTTGAAAGTCGGTGAATTTCCTGGAATCTGGAATGATGAAGTAAAAGGACTTGAATACTTTTTATGAATAAAAACTTAATTTATAAAGGCAACGGGTGAACATTAAGAAGTAGTAGGTAGTAGAAATAGTATATTATACAAGCCTGTTTTAAATAAAGGCCTGGTTCTCCTTGCCATTGTGCTAACACTACAGTATGTAAATATTTGATTAAACAATCTGATTAATTGGATTTATTGAATTGGATTTTCCTGAAATAGTATTTGTCTTTAATTAAATTTCTCATAGGTCCAAAGTGAATCACTGCTTCCTTGTAGCGAGCTTCATAATGAACCATCAATTGGTGAGTAACTTCTAATACAACCTACATAACACTGCACATCATAACATGATGCAACAAAAAATACTGCAGGCTTGGGTTACAAAGGGTACTTTAATATAAATATCCAACTACAAAGCTGCTCATTGTCCTAACAGTTGTGCTTTTTGTGTCTTGTTCTCATGTTGTGCACTGTGTGATGATGTGCTCTGATGTGATTTGGTGTGTGATTATCTTAGCAGAAGCTTCCTCAAAGCATGAAATAGAAGTTGGAGACATTTCCCGACAGGACGAAGCCTTGTTTAACAAGGTAAGGTAGAACCCAATATGTGTCAAATGAGAAAAATATTGACAACTGTTTGCACCAACCATAGACTGTATAAAAAGATGGACGACATGACAGCTCCCTAAAAGTGAAGCCAAAACCTCTCTATCGCCCCCTGCTGACTGGCTGCAGTATAGGTCATAAAGCCCGCCTCCTCCATGTTAACAGATGGGACATGAGTCAAACTATAAAATAAAAATACACGTCAAATACATTTTTCTCAAACATGGTTTCTGTCATTATAGTTAGTTCTTATCATGCTGATTTACGTCCAAGTGTTCATTTTTCTGACAAGTTTATTTTTAATTAGTAATTTGATGCTGTAAAAAGGATGATTGACAGCTCTGACCAATAACCTCTTGAAGCCAATCTGTTCCTGATTAGCAGAGTAGAGGACGAACGGCGAGAGGAAACATAACAAAAACAATCATTACAGTCATTGAAGTTTACATATCTGTGAACGTTAACCTCAGACCAACACAAGAAGCTGTTCTGCTGTTAAACATGCCGGCGTGCGGGATCCTTGCTGTTTTTTCGGTAAGTGTGTTTTTTGGTTAGCAGAACTGGCTATGGCCGCTCCACCCGCCGGTCTCTGCGCCGCAGTCTCTGGCTCCAAATGACGTCACCATCGCAAGATGGCAGCGCCTCTCACAGGGGCTATTTTGGCATCAATTTCGTACAATGACAGCAGATGGAGACGTGTAGTCATCTATATATACAGTCATTGGCACCAAGCTTAAGTTCCAACAGAAATTTAGATTTTGTTTTAAATATTTATTTTAATTGTCTGTGTTACAAAGCACTTCAGGTTATTGGTGATGTGTTCCATTTCAGAACAACTCGATGACTGAAGAGGAGACCAGCGCTCTTTATGAGGATAGAGTCTCTGGTTTGTTTGCATCATCTGGATTGTTTGGATATGACATTTTAATCGAACACTTCTTGGGTTTTTCAACACTTCTGTTTGCATACTTTATAGAATATTTTACTTTTGGTGACTGTGGATTTAAATTATTGCAACAGGACTTTTGTGTTTGTGTTTGCAGCTCTGCAGTCTGACTCTCAGCCACAAGTCTGCACAGTCCCCTGTGAAGATATGGTGAGAGATCAATGAAGACAATTCGAAAATTACACGGCAAAATGTCCAACACTGACAAGTGACTGGAGCCTTTGTTGCTTTTTTTTAGAATAACCTGGTTGAAGAGGTGACCTGTCTTGTTGCGGAGATCTGTCTGACAGACGTCTGCAGAGGTATCAGACTTAACAAAGTGTGCCAGCTGTGCACCACACCACCACTTTATGCCTCAAATAGATTTAGACTGCGGAAAGAGACCAGAGTCTGTTGGTTTTAAGCTTAATTACACTGATTCCTTCTTGGTTTTCAGATCCACAGCAAGAAACTGAAACGGATGAGAATGAGCAGCTGGTGCCTACACCCCCCGAACAGAAAGAGGTAACTGTTTACATACCGGGAAGAAGAAGTTGCATTTATTTGCAGAGAATTCCAAAGGGTCGATTTCCAAATGTGCACAGACAACTTAGTTGCTCATACTCGTAACTTATACAGAAGAGAACGTAAAATGGCAATTGAGCTTATAAACACTTGTTTACGGTTTACTACTTTATTTTGCATCCAGTGGGGCTCCCTCTGCTGGCCATTACAAAGAATTCATGTTTAAGGCACTTTCTCATTGGTATCACTTTTGAAACTAATTAAAAAGTGGATGTAGCCTGAGTGTATGTCGCTGTAGACTTGCTGCCATTACACAGTATTCATTAGGCACTCAGGATGTGTGCACAACGCTTCGGCATAGTTACTTCAGACTCTGTAGGCTCTCAAGTTCCCCAATATAAGAGGAATTCAGTCTGAGCTGACATGGCCAGCCGTGCAGGAGGTTTCAAGCTTATTAACTAACTCCATTTATGCCTTACCTCCACATTACACCTCACTGCAACACCTGAGAATTTGTGATTCATCAAATTGACATTAGATATTTTGGTAATAGCTGTGTAAAGATTTGAAACAACTAACTGAAACTCCTTGACATAGTCAAGAATGGAAAAAGTAGAAGTTTTAAAATTGTTATCAAACTGACGGGAGATTTAACAAAGCTGCTCTGTAACAGTTCAGTTCCAACCTCAGAAAGATAATGACCTCAGAGGGGCTGGGGCAGCGTCTCTTCAAGGTGATTTTAATCCCCATTTCAACAGATGTGACACCAGTTTCTCTGTCTTTATCATGGCCTCCTCTCCTTTAAAAGCACCTTATCCATATGAGCTAAGGTCCTTTCCCAAACCACCCCCTCCATCTTCTCCCTACGCACTTTCCCTCCGTTTGCACGCTCGTGTGGAGTGCCGTCCAAAACCTCTGACTGTGGATTAGGAGTGAGTTGTTAAAGCCTCCACCAGCGAGTCTGCACCGATGCTGATGGTGGTTGTTAAAGCTTTTAATTTCTTGCCGATTTCCAGGATTTCGACGATGGTGTGCTTGAAAAAGAATCGTCGTTTTCCGATGACAGCTTTGGTAAGTGAACACTTTCTCTGGCTTACATTCCCTTTTGTCTTGTTTCCTATTTGCCTTGTTTCCTATGCAATTAAATAACCTAATATTAACCTAATTCCTTTCTTAGAGGAACAGCTGTCAAAGATAACTCATCTCTCTCTGATGATCAACGACTGTTCTGCTGATGTTCTGCCTGTTGAGCGGCAGTCGGAGGAGTAACAACCTTCTGTTTCCTTCATGTGTCTTTATCAGACACTTTTGCTTTAAGTTGTATGAAACAGATTCAAGTTCTTTCTTCTTTGTGTTTGTTGCCCAATGGCAGTCTTGATTTCTTTGATTGGCCTGCCGGGTCATCTTTATCCTTTTGCCCGTTGGCTTATTTCATTGTTCTGCCTTTGTACAAAAATAGTTGTTGCCAGTATCCATGTGCTCGCTCAGTGTTACTTTGAGCACTGTTGTGTTACAGATGATCTGTTCTGATAGACTGCCACGTAATTCTTTAACAATACTGATTTTTTAGTTGAATACTAGACTGACTTACAGCTGTTTTCAAGAAAGTTTTCTGTGTTTTGTGTGGATGTGTGCATGTGTTGAAGCTGTATTTATGTTGGCACAATAAATATAATTACAGATCCACAGAGATGAGTCGTCGTTTTTCCGTTTTTGGATCTAATCTGGTGAGAAACGTCTCTTCCCTACAAGAACTAATTTTGCCGAGCTGCTTTTTCTCATGTGAAATAATTGCGTACTCTGTTGAATTAAATAATAGTTACAAATTTCAACATCTGACATTTCAATTATCAGTCTCCTCCTTAGAACATTTTCCTAGGCTGGAAAAGAAGCCACGTGCATAAACTGCACAAAAATGTTTGTATACAAACCAGATTTATTGGATTTGTGTTGTGTATAAATTGCAGATATTTACAACAGTAAGTGTATAAAAGTAAAAGGCTGTCACAGTGACCCAGGATGAACAGTACTGTGAGTAATGGCGTATTTCGTAGTGTTTGTATCCTTCACAATAAAGCTGATTTGCTCATGCAGCTATGCTCCATTTTTATCAGGATGTTTATCTTTATAATATTACATCATATGAGTCTTCTAACAGTACCCGGGCCTAGCCCATTGGTTGGATATGATTCTCATTACAGGCCTTATCTAATAATCACACTGCAATCATTGTGTAGCTCGTCTGTGCTGGCAAGTCATTCCCGAAAAGACAAACATTTGTGTAAAATAACATGATTATGATCTCATTCGGCTTTGTAGACACTCAAATAACAAAGATTAAAATAAGTTCATTAAGGAATTGCTGGTAATGCTCAAGTTTCACTAACAGTAAAAAGAAGTGTTCAGCTGCTTATACGCCACATTCAGGCCTCATAAAACAAACACTGGGCCACTGAGTGTTTTGTCTGTCTAGAACATCTTTCCTGCTGATGAGGTAGAGATTGTCTTTCCATTACTTCTCCAAAATGGTAGCCTTGGGGCTTGACATTTTGGAACTCTTCCACTTAAGTCTTGTGCAGGAGGTAAATTCATTTAGCTGACGGAAAGAGCCCCAGATATCTTCTGCAGTGTGTAAGGCAGTTCAGATGGCAGACTGAAGCACAGTAACATTCGTTCCTTGAATGAGGTTATCATCTTGCCCGTCGATCAGAGGGTCCCACTGGTTAAAGTTCTTCTCTAGACCTGCAAACATCCACAAAGCTTGTCACTCAAAATTGCAGCAAAAAACAATTAAAATGACATGGACTTATGTGACCGATGAGAAAGTAAAAATAACTGATGGAGGGCTCTTTATTGTCTTACCAAGATGGCGTTGCAGAAAGGCGAGTGATGCTTTGTTGGAGAGGTCTATAGCGAGCTCGGGGTCGATCTCTCCCTTCAGCTTCATCAGCTTACCGATCCAGTTACCCGTCAGGAAGGTGAAATCTGGGAAGCTCTGGTGGACTGTTCCTCTGAAGAAAAAACATCTCCGCAAAGTCAGAGGAAGAAACAAACTGATCTGAAGACTTAATTTGAACCCGACATTAGTTTTGTCCACTTTACCTGATAGTGATCATTTTTCTCTGTATGGCGGCTGAGTCGAGCTTCCTCATGCGGCTGATGTTCCCCGCCCACTGGAACTTCTCCGAGTTGATGAAGAAGATCGGCTGCTTCACTCGGGCAAAGAGCTCGTCGTCTAAGGGGAACATCCAGGCGTCCAGTGCGACGCCACACCTGATTAAAGAGCGTTAAGAGATTGCATCCATTTTTACAAACAGTCTTATCAAGGAATCAACCTCTGGTATTGGATGTACCAAAACAACGACTAAGACTAAATAATGTTGTGTCATATTCCTGCCTTACAGACATGATTATGGATGGATGTAAATCAATTTCACATACTTGAATTTAACCTCTTTGCACAGAGCTTCGATCACTGTCGCTCCACCGAACGAATGCCCCATCACTGCTATCCTACACAGATCCATGGAGTTCTGTCGGCCAGGAGACAAGAGCAAACACAAGATACGTGTTTATGTGTACACCCTCAACTGTCACACAGGTGTAAAGATAAGTTTCACAACATTCAATATTAACCCTTTTTGGCTGACCGCCGGGGTCAGCCCTACCCATTGGTCTGTATGTGACTGACTGACTAACTGAGTGAGTGAGTGAGTGAGAGTCCTTTCACAGCCGTAGAGAGAGAGGGTTGCGACACCGCAATGGCGGATCATGGAGCTGGACTGGACTTCCACTGACGCGACTCTCTGTCTATACGGCTCTGGATACTTTGTTTGGGGAGTAGGCGGGGCTGCTCCTCCGCTGTCCTCCCTTATGTCTGCAACGCGCACCTGCTTTCAAACACGTTATCATCTGCCTCATAAGGACAGTCCTTGTAACACATTGTCCACAAAGGTGCACATTGATCTGATGTGGTCAGCCACATACTAGGTTTTGACCTCGTCTTGTTATTGATTTAATTTGGTTTATACTGATCCCCCATTGGGAGAAATTCACCTGTTACAACAGCTCAAAAAGTCAGAGAAAGGGAAAAGGGTAAGATTAATAATGTATATTAAAAAATTCTGATTGTAATAATTCCTCCATCAATCCATCAATCCACTATGTACACCTTTCTCTTAATCGTCTAATAATCATCGATAGCCATGCCTTAAGACAGGGGTTCATCATCTGTCTCTGACCTGCTTTATTGTCTATTTTATTGTAAATGCAACCACGATTCACAAATTAACATCTTGCTGAATTGAGATTATAAACTCATTAGGGAAACGCTTGCTGAGGTAAATAATGAACACTTGCATTACAATTGACATTAATTTTGAAAGCAGGATGACGGCACTTCTGCTTTGGCTTCACTTTTCTAACCAGGAGGCTCGATCCACTTCCTACAAGAGTATTATTATTTCACCTAAGTGTCACTTTACTATAACAAAACTAAAAGTACCCAAAAGTTCTTTATTGAGGAATGTCGTTTTAATTAGGTTGCATATGTTCGCTGTGAAAGGATCCTGACTTTAACCACTTTATTCTATATATGCTCATTATAATCATAATTGTTAAAGGTGTGCACTAACAATGTAGGTTTAAAGGGAGGACATTTTTACGCCTTTATAACGGACAGCGGTTGATGACATAAGCTTTGGTTGCCTGCCGACATGCTTCAACTTGTATAATCCCTGGTCTTTGACACATATTTCCTTAAACCTCAGCATTCACATTGTTTAATCACTAATGCTGCTGCTGCTGCATTGTATCCTGGTTTTCTTTTTCTACAAGAAAGAAATAATATGTCTAAAATTAGACTCAAAGTTAATAAAAATATTACCTCCAACGTTGTCCAGTCAAACCGTGTTTCCAAAACATTTTGCACTGGAATCCCTGAGTTAATTTCAGTAAGTTTGTCTAGAGCCAGAATGCATTCATTCGCTCTCTGTTTCACCTGGAGAAGACACCAAATGTATTCGGTTAGGAGAAAAGAAAAAAGCATACACATGATATTTGACATGAATCCAAACCATTGAAATAGAGACTCATTATAACAAAGTATTGCAAAGCAAAGACAGCATAGATGAAAAGACAATGTCAAAAGTGCTAACGTAAGATAAAAAGCTCAGATCACAAACAAGGATGTGGTTTCATTTGAACATCAGCGTCACGCAGCATGATGGTTAAGGAGTGTATAGTTCAGATGTGTCGCAATCCAACTGCTTTCAATTCAACACCACACTGTATGACACAGGAGTGTCTCCACCTCTACCCTTTATACATGACGGGACTCAGATCTGCCGCCGTCGTTCAGTGCTTAAAAATGTCTCACCTGTTTATTTCGGAGGGGGAATTCGCTTTCTCCGTGCCTCAGAGATCTGTAGTACATCCACTCTTTCACCATGTTGTTGTGGTCTGGGGCAGATGCTTTAGGCTCACTCCGCTTCTCGGACTCCGCCTTCTCCCGATAATAAAATGTAGCTGATGCTGACTGATCTCTGAATGCAAAAGAAACAAAAAGAAACAGGCAAAAACAGTGTTTAGATGTTTTACCTCATGAACTCGACGTGCTTGGAAGTTTTAATCCTTTGAAAAAAAAGTAAAAATAAAGATTAAAAATGAACATAACTGCCTTTATGTCACGTGGAAATATCGGGTAAGCATGACATTACATTCTGTTTCAAGTAAAAAACTACTAACTTAAAGTTCATATATAAACACATAAGCACAGCGTGTGCTTACAGTGTGTTACCATCTCTAGCTTTTTTTAGTGGTCTGAGATTAAGCAAACTGATTTGGCGGTGGGACAAAAACACCACTGGCTGAGCGTCGGGGCTGACCTCTGACCAGTAATGCAGCCTGTGAAACAAAGTCTCTCCCGTGTCACAGCTTTGAAATACGTCACAACACTAACAAGCACTGTTTGGCTGCTAAAATTCAGTGGAATACCACTTCAATCCACATGAGTGACAGACTAACTGCAACCATTATGTTCATCTCCATACGGTCCCCTTGTCTCTATACTGAAAAGAAATGTGATGACCTGGTTCGTACTATTGTCCGCACACCCTTTCCACTCCTACTCCACAGATAAACAGACAGCCGCTTGCAGGAGAGACTGCCCTCTGTTATTGTTTGCTTGGCTAATGTTCAACTAGAATTTCCTCCAACCGACAGGTGGCCTTCGTTTTTTTAGTGTACATGTTGTCAGCCTACAGTTTAAATAAAGTTTAAATAGCTAAAGATTCTAAACATGACAGCTTACAACAGTAGGGCTGTTTGAATAACTGCAGTACAGTCAATCCAGATTTATGTACATTAAGAAGCTTCTCTTGTTTTTTAATCAAAGTAATCCTTATTGAGAGAACGTGTTAAATAAAAAATGTGCACACATACCTGTGTTCCACAGACGCCACAATGAAGCCCTGAGAGGCCAATTCGGCACATATAGCTGAATACAAAGTCCTGGAAAAACACCAGGAAGAAGTCAGTTACAACCATCCATAGCTGATAAGTGTCCACTTCATGATGAATGAATTCTGTAGCAGAGTTAAAAATGTTTCTAATGTGTATACCTGAAGGCTCCAAGGCCATGAGAGAAGATAACTACAGGACATTTCCCGTCTGATTTAAACGGAGCATCCAAGAACGCTGGGATCTTAAAGGACCCTGAAATACACAGGGATAAAAAGAGACTCTTTTAAGAGCAAAATATTAATGTTTCTGTACATAAATTATGTGGACTATATTACTGATGATACTTTCCTACAGCTTGGTTTAAGGCAACTGCTGATTCCAATACATCTCTACAGTGTGAACATACACTTGCATGATTTCAAAATACTAGAGTTAAGATATAGACAATATTAAATTCACAGGTTAGTTAAAAAGTTCAGCAAATTTGTCATAAATTAAAGAAACCGACAAACTGATAAAACTGCAAAAATACTAACATGGTATTATGAAAACAAACACTTTTATAATGTTCTGCAAAGTGCCAATGCAATTTTAATTACCAAAGAGGTAGTTGAAAAGCCTTTCACTTATACTCCTGTTGATTTTCATGAAGTCTGCTAGACCGTTAAAATACTCCCTGCACGGTACCCAGTCCGGCTTTTCTGCTCTTTCAGTCTCTTGACAAGGATAGTAAAGCCGGAAGAAGCTGCCCTGTAAACAAGACAGATTTAGTGGTTCACTTAATACTGAACACAAACTGTCTTTTGTTGTGTATTAACATGTTTAAAACATCTTAATCACAAACCGTGTGTTAACATTATTTGTGTACAGATACTGTTTGTCTCTCGTGCTGAACTTTGACACTCTTGAACTTGTTGAACTGCTGTAAGAGTGACCAATAAATGATGTCGTTGAACTGATTGTCCGCTCGTTGTTGCTGCTGCAGAGTAAACTGCTTCATATCTGCTACATTAGCTGTGTTTAACAGGACATCTGCTGCCAATGTCTGTTATTAATGTGTAGTGGCTTAAAGTAATAGTGTAACTCACTCTTACTCTAATTTAAATATAATTAATATGCTGTTCTTCACATTGACTAAACAAAAATATATGCAAATTGAGTTATTCAAGCTTTAACCAGTGAAGATCTCTTAGTAATTATACCTCAATTTTAATGTATAATGTATTTAATTATTACACTTTTAATTCTTTGGGGGAACAAATAGATTCTTACACTACCATCCCCATATAAAATATGTAGCCAATCCTACTAAATAAGTCAATATAAATATCCATACAGATAAAAAGTGAACACATCCTAATTTAAAATGTGGTTCTGCATTTACCCGTTCAGTGTTGTCCATCATGAAATCGGTGCATCCCACAGCATTGGGGCCCTTGGCTGGAGGGATCCCAAGATTATTACTGCAAGAATTCCCCATGGTGAAGAAACTGAGCGTGTACCTCCTCTGGTCTGTTAAATAGTGAGACACTCATGATAAAATGCGGAGTCATCATTACAGGAAGCAATGACTAAGATTAAACAGGGAAGACGAGTTCTAAGAGGGAAAACATAAGTGGTCAAAAACAGACTATTTCTGTACAGCTACACTTGCTGATCAAGAGTTCATGCAGTGAATTTGCTGATCAAGAGTTCATGCAGTGAATTTTAAATGTCAGCAGATTCTGAGTACAGTACCTAATTTAACAGCATCAAAATGTTCTGTACTCCTTTGACCATTACACCATAGTGATATTCTAAGTTTGTTAATGTATGAGAAATAAATTAGTTTATAAGTGACAAATAAGACTTGAGTATGCCGTTACCTTCAGTTTCCTCCCAGCTCCGTGATTGTTTAAGCAAATGCAACGAAACACCTTAGGTGTTCCGGAGGGTTAAAGCCCCTTTTTTTATAAAGTTTGTGCTAAAGTTAACTTCATGCTGTAAAAACCATACATGACCTGACAGGTGTTTAACTTAAGTGAGCTAACTAGCTGTACGGGAAATGTGTGTACTGACGCAATCAATAAAAAAAACCCTACCTGTCCTTGCCCACTCGTAAATCCTCTTGACTAATAACTGTACAAATCCTCCATGAGTAAACATCGACCACAGTAGTTTCAAAAGCGAGCTAACTGCAGTGTCTTCTTGTTAGCTATTAGCCACAAAACAGCAATACCGGTATTACTATTTAACAAAAACAAAGTTTACTGGAGATACAGATGCAGTTCAGCGCCAAAGTCACAACATCAGTTTCGCAACATTTTCACGTAACTGAATTGACTTTCTCGAGTTAAATGTCACGTCCTGAGTCACCTGGGAGTGGTTTAGCAGCTTATTAATGTTGGTGTTGTTAGCTAGCCACCACTAGCGTGGGAGGGGGCTTACTGCTGCGTTCCATACAACTCGGAAGTCGAAAATTTTCCAGTAGGAATTTACGACTTCCGGTGGTGAAGTCGGAGTAGATGAATCTGCCCCGAGTTCACAAGTAGGAACTCTGACTTTGAATGGCATTACATAGCAATTTTTCAAGTCGGAAAGATGCTGCGTTTCCAGACTTCACAGTTCGGAAGTCTTCGGAACTTTCTACTGGGACGTTCTCGAGTTCCCAGCTGTTTTGAACGCAGCATAAACCAGAGTGGTGAATGGAAAGTGGTCGCGTCGCTGTCCCGTAGCAGTCGCCCCGCCTCTGGCTGCCTAAAGACTGCCCCCAATAAAAACATAACAGACGCTCGTATAACCTGCATGCCAAGGGTAGGGTACAAAGTTGGCCGTCAAGCGCATTTAACATCATAATTACAGTAGAGGTCTCTCTTCGTCTGCCCTGTAAAGTGTCTTGTAAAACGGAAAGAACTGATATGTAGGGCTCTGGTTAAACAGCGCTGCAGTCAACTGGCACGTGCATTTGTTGACAACAATAATGGTTGTTTTTGTTGACATTTTTCTTCCTATATAAAGTGGCAGCGTGCTCTTTTCAGGACAGTCGCAAACTAACGAGGACGTGCAATATTTTGCGCATTCTGAAAGCCTGTATAAGCTATTTCTGTGATAGCCGAATCACTCCGATGCTCTAGAGGGCAGTAGAGGGCGAAAGTCATTGAAACAAAGCAGAGTCCCCAAAAACTGTAGAAGGATGCAGTGTTAGCACAGCCGGTTACCTAAAGCTAAATAATCAACCCTTTACTTGTGTTGAAAATGAAATTGGTGAGTAAACAGGCTGTTGGCATTTAAGTAGCAAAGTCAACCAGTGCTGACTATAATGAAACTACACTAAATCGTTAAGGGTAGCTTTAGTTATACATACTCTGTTAGCTTAACAGCCAATAGCCATGTTTGTTCCAGTTCCAACCATGGGGTGTAACATCAAGGCAGCTAACAGCTTGGATATGTAAACTTTTTAATGCATGTTGTCCAATATTGAGTCAAATGGTTAATCTTATGTTGCTAAATGGAACACTTCGTTCTTAGGATAAGACTAACGTTACAGCTGTGATTGTGCAGGCCTGTGCATTTACACAGTTCTACAGACTCACAGCATCTCTTGTGTTGACATAAGTGATGCTTCAACCGTGCTTGGACTGTATCTGTCAGACAATATACTGTTGGCGCAGTGGTGTTGTTTCCACGTTTATCTCTTATAACTTTCTACCCACGTGTTTCAGTATTGTCTATCTGGTCATCCTACATTGCCTTGCAATGTTCTCAAGTTCAAATCCACCACTGTCATGCTGGACTGTGGGCTGGACACCACCTCGGTGCTCAACTTCCTGCCCCTTCCTCTCGTTCACAGGTGAGTCACTGGCATCAGCTTAGTGACTATTATTTACGTTTGCATTCATGTATCCTTGTACGGATAGCAGTCTTTTAGCCTAAAAATATGTTTTTGTTTAGCCCAAGACTCTCCAAGCTTCCTGGTTGGGTCTCTAAGGATGGAACCGTAAACTTAGAAAAGGTATGACAGGTTGTTCATTTAACCTGTAAACTGACTTTAACTTGAGTTTAATTTTTGCTGTGTTAAATCAACTAAAGTTGTCTCTGTTTCCCTCTTTGTTTGCCAAGTGTAAATGTATTAGGATTTGACAGTTATAAAGGGCTACAAAAGTAAACGAGGCATTTCTCCCCGTCTTTTTAGGAGCTGAAGGAATGTGCAGGAAGAGTGTTTGTAGACTCACAACCAGAGTTCTGTCTACCTGAGGTAGTAAAACAAGCCACCACACATACAGTACAGAACATTTATATAGCATATTTAGTTAAGATGCCTTTTTGTTCTTTGGCTAAAGTCTGGTGCAAGGAATCAAGAGAGAAGCCTGAGGGGAAAAAAATAATGTGCTGTGTAATTGTTCTGTTTACCTGTCAATTTTGTGTCTTGACTACACGCTTACTGGCGGCTTACCAGCTCAGGCTTAACTATTGTAACTTCCACAATCCAGTTTTTAAATTGTATATTGTAATAAAATGCTTTCCTTTTTAAAATGATAGAAATCTGGCCTAAATCAACAATCTGTTCCATGTACACTGTCCACAGAGAGAACTGCTGGATCTGTCTACCATTGATGTCATTCTGATCTCTAACTACCACTGTATGATGGCCCTGCCCTACATTACTGAACACACAGGCTTCACTGGGACAGTGTACGCCACTGAACCCACCCTGCAGATCGGCAGGTACGAGATACAAGGGAAAATGGTTATACTATTGCTTTGATATACATTTTAAAGGGAAAATGTAAATTTAAAAAAATATATATTTTGTGTTTTTGAGTTGAACTGGCTGATATTGTATTGTGAACCACAACACATTGACTGAAGTTTCAAATATTTAAGAAATGTTGATACTGTTATTTTCCTCAGACTGTTGATGGAGGAACTAGTGAACTTCATGGAGAGAGTTCCCAAGGCTCAGTCTGCCACCTGCTGGAAAAATAAGGAACTACAAAGGTAGGTGAACTGTTGAGAAACAAAAAGGAGAATAAGAGTGACTCTTTAAATATTGTTTTGAAATATAAAGTTATTTTTTACATTTTAAAATGAAGGATAAAACATACATAATTTAAGCTTTTTATTGGTATATCATCTCTGTTTGTGTCTTTGTTTTTCTTTTCTGGCTTTTGTTTTAATCTTTGTCTTTGTTATGCAACTTCATTTCACTCTGCATCAGATGCATTGAATGCATTTAAATTGATATTGAATAAATAGATAATTAATTTACATCAGGTTGCTCCCTGGTCCGCTGAAGGATGCAGTAGATGTGTGGACGTGGAAGCGGAGCTACAGCATGCAGGAAGTCAACTCCGCCCTCAGCAAAGTGCAGCTTGTGGGTTATTCACAGAAAGTGGTGAGATGTTTTTTCTCCTTCACTGTCTGCACAGACGCACACAAATCCTGTTGTTAGACAGGCAACTTTTAGGCTTCAATTAGTACAGTCAAGGTCAGACAGTACAATGTGAGTGAACGGTTATGTATTGTACTTACTACTTAAATAGCTAATATCTGTTTTTGTGTTCTTATTGCAACACCTTTTTGTGTCTCCAGGAGTTGTTTGGAGCTGTACAGGTCTCCCCCTTAAGCTCTGGTTACTCATTAGGGAGCTCCAACTGGATCATCCAGTCTCATCACGAGAAAGTTTCTTATGTGTCAGGTTCATCCCTTCTCACCACACACCCACAGGTAGGTCAAACGTGATGAAATAACACGTGTGGGCCGAGGGCAGTGATCGAGCATGTGATGCAAGTGTCTAAAGTGTTTCTCATCTTCTCTCCTCCCAGCCGATGGACCAAAGCTCCCTGAAGAACAGTGACGTTTTGATTCTGACAGGCCTCACACAGATGCCCACCGCCAACCCAGACGGCATGCTGGGAGAATTCTGCAGCAACCTTGGTAGGTTCAAACATACTGGATAGTGTAAAGACTGCTGGAGTCTTTGTTGATTCTAAGTGTTTTAATGTTTTATTCATCTCTCCCTTTAGCCATGACAATCCGAGCAGGAGGCAATGTGTTAGTGCCCTGCTACTCCTCAGGAGTGATATATGACCTGCTGGAGTGTCTGTACCAGTTCATCGACAGCGCCAACCTGGGGACCACGCCCTTCTACTTCATCTCACCCGTCGCCAACAGCTCGCTGGAGTTTTCACAGATCTTTGCTGAGTGGTGAGAAGCTTGCTCTTACTTATCTAACGAAATATTTAGGTATCAATATTGATATCACTGTTCGATATAAAACTGGCATTTCAGAAGCATTTTGGTTTTCCTTCAAAGCAGCAGTTTACTCCTTTGTCTTGAAGTCTGTTGTTGACTGCACTTGTTCTCGGCCACCTTTTCATGGTTCTGCAGGATCATTCTGGAATGTTCTGATTACATTTATGCTCTTGTTTATTCATTTCAGGCTTTGCCACAACAAGCAATCAAAGGTGTATCTTCCGGAGCCTCCATTCCCTCATGCAGAGGTGAGTCTTGGGGGCTATACTACGAAGCAGGATTTGTGGTTATTGAGGTAACTTCAGGGTCACCTCAGAGTTCTCACTACTACGAGGTAGATCACCACGGTAACTTATGCTGAACGCCTAACCTGCTCCGGTGCAGGTTATGTTGGAGATAAGCGATTAACCTGAACTACACACCACCTACTGACCAATCAGGTCTCTTGCTTCAGGAGCTGTGAAAGGGAGGAGGGAGAGGGAGCGGTAAAACACTTCTGCTTACCGTCTGATTTTATGAAAGATATTCCTCGAGCTTCTCTGATATACATGTACAACAGAGACTGATAAAAACAATGAAGCCTGAAGTACTTTTGTACTTATAAGATATAAAAATGAGCAATCGTACTGCTTTAAATTGTGCTGTAAACCGCTGCAGCTGAGTAGATTTTAGTCTTTAGTATAATTTTTTCACATCTTTCTAAAATCATAGTTTGCTCTTTTGTTTCTAATATATGCCGATCAGCTGACGGCAGACTTACCCGTGTTTAGATGCTCCAAACAACAACAGCTCTTTTATGTGAAAGCACTCTTTAATCGACTTGATAACCAGCGTCGTGTGACCGCTTAGCGTTATTGCCTTTGTCAGATTGAGTGAAGCCAGATCAGGAAAAGATACCCTGGGTATGTTAAACACGTTTCCTGGTATAGGCCCCTGTGGCTGTTTCTCCTACTAGTGAAGAACTGTACTATATTGTTGACATCATGGATGGTTGGGAATCCTGACTTCCTGCAAGCAAATGAGCCATGGACAGGGTTTCTCACACCATCTGCAGTTATCTGAAATCAGCATAACATGACAAGAAATCCTTCATCATCAACAATATATTTCTTTAAATATAGTATATTACAGTCTGACATGTCAAAATCTGTTACAACACCACTTTTGTAAACAACTACATTAGGAAAGTATATGTTCAGTTTCCTTTTATATGTTAAATAGCATTGCAGAGTCTTTCTGCGTCGGCATCGTGCGAAAAAAAATCCACCCATGTTGGCTTCTCTGACATTTCCTGTGTTGTTGTTTCAGTTGATCCAAACTAACAAGCTGAAGCACTACCCAAGTATCCACGGAGACTTCAGCAGTGAGTTCAGACAGCCGTGCGTGGTTTTCACCGGTCACCCCTCCCTGCGCTTCGGGGATGTGGTTCACTTCATGGAGCTGTGGGGCAAATCCAGCCTCAACACCATCATCTTTACTGGTAACTTTGTTACAAGCCAACCTGTATCCTACACCGATCAGCCATAACATTATGACCACCTGCCCAATATTGTGTAGGTCCCCATTTTGCGGAAAAGACAGCCCTGACGCGTTGAGGCATGGACTCCACTAGACCTCTGAAGGTGTGCTGAGGTGTCCGTTACCAAGACGTTAGCAGCAGATCCTTTAGGTCCTGTAAGCTGCGAGGTGCGGCCTCCATGGATCGGACTTGTTTGTCCAGCACATCCCACAGACGCTCGATTAGATTGAGATCTGGGGAATTTGGAAGCCAAGTCAACACCTTGAATTTGTTGTCTTGTTCCTCAAACCATTCCTGAGCCATGTTTGCAGGGTGGCAGGGCGCATTATCCTGCTGAAAGAGGCCACTGCCATCAGGGAATACTGTTTCCATGAAGGGGTGAACTTGGTCTGCAACAATGTTTAGGTAGGTGGTACGTGTCAAAGTAACATCCACATGAAGGGCAGGACCCAAGGTTTCCCAGCAGAACATTGCCCAAAGCATCACACTGCCTCCGCCGGCTCGCCTTCTTCCCATAGTGCACCCTGGTGCCCCGTCAAAACGGGATTCATCAAACCAGGACACCTTCTTCTATCGCTCCGTGGTCCAGTTCTGATGCTCACGTGCCCATTAAAGGTGCTGTCGGCGGTGGACAGGGGTCAGCATGGGCACTCTGACCAGTCTGCAGCCCCATACGCAACAAACTGCGATACCCTGTGTTTTCTGACACTTTCTATCAGAACCAGTATTTACTTTGAGCTTCAGTAGCCCTTCTGGCCGCCCATGACCCTGTCGTGAGTGACCACTGCAGACCAGGAACACCACACAAGAGCTGCAGTTTTGGAGATGCTCTGACTCAGTCATCTAGCCATCACAATTTGGCCCTTGTCAAAGTCCCTCACATTCTTATGCTCGCCCATTTTTCTAGCTTCCAACAAATCAACTTCAAGGACAACACGTTCACTTTAACATATCCCACCCACTGACAGGTGCCATTTTAACGAGATAATCAATGATATTAACTTTACATGGTTATAATGTTATGGCTGATCGATGTGAATGAAAAGCTTTCCTCCTGTTTCTATAAAGCTCTAGCTGTGCTATATCGACTTTTCTTATTCACCTCCAGAGCCAGATTTTTCTTACCTGGATGCCTTGGCTCCCTACCAGCCGCTGGCTATGAAGTGTGTCTACTGTCCCATTGACACACGGCTCAACTTCCACCAAGTATCCAAGCTGCTCAAAGAAGTCCAGGTATGGCTGAAACCTATTTGTCATAACACTTTTCATATGTTTCATATTAGCGTCCCTTTTATTAACATTGTAAACGTACTGGTAGCTATTTTTTTCTCAACAAAATAGCATCAACATGAAAGGACTTTATAACGGGGACTTCTTCAGAAGATGAGCAATCGCAAACAGAGTGAGATAATGACTGATTATGACATCAGTTTGTCTCAGAAGTGGCTGCCTCTTGGGCCTCATTGTTTCCATGCAACAGTGCGATGAGCAGAATTGTGGAACAAGCAAATAATCGTTGAGACAGCAGCAGTCCTGTGGGTAAAACCGGAGAATGGAAATATGCTAGGCACAAACGAGACAGAAGAAAAATGTTCAGAACAGAGCAGGAGGGACACAACCAGCAAATTGTCCAAATGTGGGCTGTGTAGTTTGATTGGATTTCAATTTTAAAAAACGTTTTATTCCCATGCAGCCGATATTAAACTCCCCAGGGGTCCTGACTGTCTTCATTAAAAACAGGCTCAGTGTAGGACAGGGTACAGTAAATGTGTGTAAAAGCTGCTACTCCACATTAAAGCACAGTTTCAGCATTTAGGAGTTGGTCACTGTCTCCTGTCTTTCCCTCCTGCAGCCCCTGCATGTGGTGTGTCCAGAGCAGTACACTCAACCCCCGCTGACCCAGTCCCACCGCTCCGACCTGATGCTGGAGCTGCAGCCCCCTCCTATGCCCTACAGACGCTGCTCTGTGCTCAACCTGCCCTTCAGGCGCCGCTATGAACGTGTCTACATCCTGCCTGAGGTGAGTCATAGCAGAGCGCTAACTTAGAAAGATACGAATATATTCTCCTTCAACTTGTCTGGTTTGAAAGGACCTAAAAGACCCAGCTGACAATGTTGAATAAAAGTACCGATGGAAACAGGTGGTGAGTGTAAAATTTAAATTCTCTCCTTTGTTGGGGGAGACGGTGACATATGGCTACAAAAAAGCTGCGTTATGGAAACGGTTCAGCTCCTGTCAGAGAACTTTTCGAGTCTAAAAGTCCGATTCTTCTGTTTTAAGCTGGCAAACTCCCTGGTGCCCTCTGAGGTGAAACCTGGCATCTCCCTGGCAACTGTGTCTGCAGTGCTGCACTCTAAGGACAACAAACACACACTGCAGGTGAGTGTGTGTCTGTCTAGATATGAATGTGTAAATATGGATTCCACTGTTTATTTTTAGTAAAAAGTAAAAGATTTTCCTCATCTGTGTTTCCAGTCGGTGCCCAAACCCCCTCCAGCTCCCCCGAGCAAGAAGAGGAAGCGTGTAATAGAGGAGCCTCCGGTGGGTCTGGCCCCCAAACCCCTGCTGAGTGGAGCTGTGCCGCTGGAAGCTTTCCTCGCCACATTGCAAAAGGTGTGAAATCTGCAGACACCCGTTACACCATAAATTCTTAAATAACAGTCGGTAGTCAAATAAAAGCCAGCTCTCTATAAGTAGCCGGGGGCGTGGTCGGCATTAACAAATAAAGGCCCCAAACACAGGCCGGGGTAAAAAAGTTGAATAATTTATAAATGTATTTTTGAATTATTTATGAGGGATGAATCTTATCATTCTTTTTATTTACAAATATGAGCCAATAATCAGAGAATCATGTTGTTGTGGATTCCTCATCTAAAGTGTTAGTGAACTGTTGTAGTCACTGCGGGTGCAATCTGACCGGAGCGACGTCAAGACTTTCTGTTACAGAAGAAGAAACGTTTCTTGTGACTGACTTTAATTAACGGGTCTTACCTTTGCCGAAATTTCTACATCATGATGCAGATTTGTAAGAAGTTCAAATTCAAGCTTTGTCAGGTCTGTCCTCAAGAGTGTGAGAGTAAAATGCTCGTTTGTTGAACGAAAGTCGGATCGATCTGATGCATTCAAGGAAATCGGAAGAACGCTGGACGGCTTTCGTGACACAGCGTCAGGGAATTTATTTCAAGTTGAATTTTTAGATCTAGCTTAAAGCTTTAACAGAATCAGGTACTGGGAAAAAAAGCGCAATCAGAGCAGATCGTAGAAAAATGAGGCTTCAAACTGAAACCAAATCCACAGAGGGAATTAGAAAAAACAGCCTCTCTCTAACATAAGCCTGCTTCATATAAAAGCCTGGTACCCTCTGCAGCTGAGGTAAATAAAGGCCCCGCCTATTATTTGAGTATTTATGGTATCTCAAAATTGTTTTTGAAGCAGTCAGTTCTACAAATATTTTTTGTACTTAACCTGCATCTTTCGTGACTAAATCTCATCCTATCTGATATTACAATCTCTTCATGTGTTGATGGGATTAGTTGTTTTGTGTAGGAGAGGCAAATTAATTTGACCCAGAAGATTAAAAAAACAACCAAGCCATTTTAAACTGAAAAGGACTGAGCATGCCTCAGCAATAACTATAAAAACAGAAAAATATGTCCTCTATAGTTTCACACTACTGGTTTGAGTAAAATATATATATGTTTGTGCATTATCTCCTCCTTCCATGCAGCATGGTATGACAGAGATTAAGGTGGAGGAGACGGCAGACGGACACATTCTCCACCTGCAGGCGGAGGACACACTGATTCAGCTGGAGGAAGACGGGACACACATCGTCTGTGACAACAACGAGCCGCTGCGCGCCACGCTGCGAGACCTGGTGCTCCGCTTCCTGCAGAAGCTTTGACCTGTTTCTGCTTCATCCCTCTTTATTGTTCATTGGAACAGTATCTCTGCTTTAAGTGACTGTGGACAGCAACAGAGATGAAGGTAGAGAAGGAGGATGTAACAAAGAGCTGTGAACAGGACTGTCCTCACCTCAGTCATGTTTAATATTGTAACTTTTACAGTAGTGTTACTGTAATGTCCACTTGTATTTTGTAAAATAGTATTTTGTATTAAAGGATTTTTCAGACAAAGACCATCTCAGTTTTTTGATCTGCCCAACTAATTGATTATAAATGTGCAAAGTATGAAAAAGTCAGGTTCTTTTAAGTCAGTACAAAATGTGTGGAGTTCCACAGGGTTCGGTCCTTGGACCAATCCTATTCTCACTATACATGTTTTAGGTTTCTCCGTACTCTAAGGCCCAATCCCAAATCAGCCCCTACTCATTCCCCCTCGGTTTGTCCCCGCCGCCCTACCAGGAAGTACACGTGCAAGAGGAGAACGGAGCAAACAACGTATAAATGTAAAAGTTCCGTCTTTCTACTTTGGCAAATATATTTTAGATCTAGCACTTGCACCTTTGTTTTCCTCACGCTGGCTTTACATAATCACAGAATGTGTGGTGTCAGAAAGATAAAAATGTTGTCTCCAAGGTCGCTTGATTTGAGCCACAAATGCCTGTATGCATGCATAGCCTACAGAGAAATTGATTAAAATCTCTCATTCTCATGGTTTTAGATGTTTTGTGTTTACAGGGACAGCTATCCTCGCCGTGCAAACAGGGCGCCTGTCCGTTGCCATGGTGACGGCTGCTTACTTATTCCCAGTAGAGCGGGGAGGGCGTCCCATAATCGGACTACCCATTTATACCCTCCCCCTTCATTAGAAGTGCCCTCCACAGCTGTGAGAGTAACTTGATTTTGAGTGACATTTGGTAGTGAAGTGGTCGTGAGTAGGGGCTGATTTGGGTTTGGGCTTAACACACCTGATTCGAATGTTTTGCTCGTTATCAATCCCCTGAAAAACTTCAGTTGGTTGATAACGAGCAGATCATTTAAATCAGGTGTGTTAGAGTACGGAGAAACCTAAAACATGCAGGAAGGTAGCTCTCCAGGAGCAGGGTAGGTAATTTGTTTAGCCGATTTCATGATATAGCTGACCACTGTTTTGCCGATGATGCACAAATCTACTTCTCTGCAAAACCAAATAACCTGAACCAACTGTCCTCCCTTCATAATTGTTTAGCCGCTATCCAAGAGTGGATGTCTCTACATTTAATCAATTGAAACTGAAATACTTTCAATTGGACCTGATGACGTCACCACCACAGTTGAACAGTTTATTGGCCCACTTCAATCAATATCAAACCTGCCGCTATGAATCTCAGAATCACATTTGACCATCACATCGCTAAGCCTGTCCAGTCCTGTTACCTGCAGCTAAGAAATATTGCAAAAATCAGATCAATGCTGTCCTCTCCTGATCTCGAGCGATTAATTCACACCTTTATTTTCTCCCGCTTCAATTATTGTAATTCCCTTTACACATACCTCAGCCAATCATCTCTCGGCCGTTAACAGTTAGTTCAAATGCAGCTGCCAGATTGTCGTCGGTCCCATATCTCTTCTTGCATCCCTCCATTGGCTTCCTGTAAAATTCAGAATAAACTACAATATCCTGTTTATTACAAATAAAGCACTGCATGACCTCGCCACTTATCTCGGCCTGCTATCAATCCCACGTTCTAATACCAGAACAAAAAGTGATCGCGCATTTGCTGTTTTAGGCCCACGCCCTAGACGAGCCTTCTTGTAGCTCTCCATCCCTTTCCTGTGTTTAAGTTTGTTCTTGTTTTGCCTTGTTTAACTTTGTGATTTTTGCCTTTTGTTTCCATGTTTGTGAAGCACTTTGTAACCTGGTGTTTTAAAACGTGCAAACCTAATAATAAACCTTACTTACTACATCTGAACTGCTCTGTCATGGGCACCTACAGAAACGGCAACGAAAGACATTTTGACATGTCACAGTAGGAATATAACAAGCGTACTATTTAAACTCACTGAGCTACTTCAGTTTCAGTGTCCTGGTGTTGTGCATTATGCCTCACTGTTCTCTTAATGTTGTTACACCTGTTCTTTCCCTTATGACAAGCCAGAGTAACTGCTGTGAAAAAGGGCCTCTCCAACAGCTCGACTGACTGGTTTCTTGTCACTGTGGGGTTAATCAGCGAGTGCTACTGAAGCTGTTTTGAGACTTAAAAGCTTGAATTAAACTTTGGCATAGTGTCCAAAAATAGTGGTCTGCATTTATATACCGTGGACAAGCAGAGTGCATCAATTAGGATATACTTACTAGTAGTTAGTACTGTTGATTGTAAGCGGGTGTCAGCTAAAACAAGTCATTCAAAGACAGCACTAAGGGCTCTTGGAAATGGTAACTACGTATATACCAAACAGGAAATACTCCAAGTCGCTCGTTATTTGTGTCACAAAATATTTAATTGGTGCAGGGTTTACATGCAGCTAAAATACATTTAATAATATGCCTTCAATGTACAATATTTTACAGTGTACTACATGACCATTGCTTTGATAATACAACTGCTGCAGGAAGAACACCTAGGATCGATAAATGTCAGGGTTTCTTCGGCTCAGTGAGAAACTCCTCACCCCTACAAAAATAAAACTTCCTTGTGTGACAGATCAACAAATACCACAGGCTTGGACAGACGCAACAAATACAACGTCTTCCGTTTGTCGCTGCAAATCAGTCATCTTCAGCAGGAGAGAGAAAAGGTATCACGGTGTGTTTGTTGCGTTTCAGCGGGTGTAGACATTAAAAACGAGAGGACACATTTTGTACGTTGTTCATGGCGGGAAGAACAAATAGGGGACACCGGTGTTGGTTCCAGCAAAAGTAATCTGAGGTGAATGTGTGTAATAAAGTATTCAAGGTGTGGTCCATGTGTGTTTTTACCACTGCAAAAACGATATATGTAATAGTTAAAAATCATTTTGAACCATCAGTATTGTCCCCTGTTTGTTCTTCCTTTTTGTGTGCTGTAGTCACAGGCAGTGCGCTGGAAGGTTTCTAGCATGACGACACATTTTCGCACCCTGAGGCTCATTTGGACTTGCAGAGAACTGGCAGTAAGAGGTCCAACCTCGCTGTAAATGAGTTCTCTTACAGTGGTGTTACAGTTGGAAGTTCATCACTGTATTTATCACAAAAACCCTGCTGGTATAGAGCTTTAACTTTTTTCTCCAAAGATTGCGTTTAAAAAATGATCGGTTGAGATATCAGTGGTGAAAACTAGCAAAACCTTGTTACAGAAGGAGGGTAAGATCAAAGAGTCCTCCATATTAAAGCTGATTTAAAGGGATGATAAACCCAGTGAATGCTACCTGCAAAGCACCAAATAGTAGACAGGAGAGTTAGCAGCTAGCTAAACAGACACAGTGGAGCCTGAAACAGCTAAACGCCTTATTTTTTTAAATAAATGTTCATGTTGCTAACAGGTTTGGAATATCAACTTAAAAGGTATATGTCAGTGTTGTGTTTGCAACTTGTATCTGCTGCCCCCGTGTGGCCAAATATGTTTATTGCAGCTTCAAAGAGAAGGTGTAGAGAAGAACTGTAGGCAGGGAGGGTTCTGTAAAAATCATTTTGGATCTCTGAAGAGATTGAAGTCCTCGCCGGTCAAATTTAGAGGACCTGAATGAGTACAAACAGTGCAGCTTGAGCTCTTTATTTCACTCATCATGATAATTCATGGATCTTAATGAGTTAAGGTACAGTGCTGCCCCTTGTCACTTTCATCTGCAGTCTCTCTGTGACATATTTGCCAGAGGGTGTGAGTCAGTTTTGGTCTTGGCTGCCTGGAGAGTTGATTTATCTGCGATCATCTGAGTTGGGGATTTAACCTGATAAATGTGTCCTCTGTCGTGTCAGCTGTTTAAAGTTTATCCTCTTCTTCTACTTGGATTCTTTCTCAGCATTCAGCAGCGCAGAGCTGATGCCCAGCTTCTTTAACTCCTCCACCAGGTCTCCGTTCTGGTGCATCTGGAGCAGGATGTCACAGCCTCCCACGAACTCGCCGTTGAAGTACACCTGAGGGATCGTGGGCCAGTTGGAGAAGTCCTTGACTCCTGTGGAAGGCAGATGGCATTCATGTCACAGTCAGAAATAAACTAAAACCAATACTGCATCAGGTGTCAGGCCAAGGGAATCCCGAAGGGAGTAGTGACTAGGGTTGCAACTGTAAGAGATTTTCACTGCATATAAACTGACGCCGTCTCCGAAAATATCACCATTTCACAGTGCCCAATATTACACAGCTATTATAAATGTCATAGATTAAAATGACTATTAGAGGAATGAAACAGATGGGATCTTTTAGTTGAACAATCACTTTATTATAATTAGATAGAACACTGATGCGTAAAAATTAAATACCAGACAATAAATTATGTATTTGGCATAACTTGTTAAGATCAATGACTGTATATATAGATGGACGACGCGTCTCTATCTGCTCTCGTTGTACGAAATTGATGCCAAAATACCCCTGTGATAGGCGCTGCCATCTTTGAGATGGTGATGTCATTTGGAGCCAGAGCTGTGCAGTAGAGGTCGGCGGAAGGAGCCGCCATAGCCGCTTCTGCTAACCTAAACCAACATAAATTACCGAAGAAAACAGCAAGGATCCCACAAGCAGGCGTGTTTAACAGCAGAACAGCTTCTTTGTGTTGGTCTGAGGTTAACGTTCACAGGTATGGAAACTTCAATTGCTGTAGTGATTGTTTTAGTTAGGTCTCCTCTCACCGTTCCTTCTACACTTTGCTAATCCGAACCGCAAGAGCTGTATTTGTCAACAGAGCTGTCAATCATCCTTTTTACAGAATCAAATAACTAATTAGAAATAAACTTGTCAGAAAAATGAACACTTGGACGTAAATCAGCATGATAAGAACTAACTATAATGACAGAAACCATGTTTGAGAAAAATTTATTTTGATTTTATAGTTTGACTCATGTCCTATCTGTTAACATTGAGGAGGCGGGCTTTATGACCTATACTGCAGCCAGTCAGCAGGGGGCGATAGAGATGTTTTGGCTTCACTTTAAGGGAGCTGTCTTGGCGTCCATCTTTTTATACAGTCTATGGTTAACATGGTTTGGAAGGGTATACCTATTAAACTCTTGTACTTATATATGATGTGAGTTAATCTGTTTAAAACCAGCTGCGTGTCCTTTTCACCCTGTGTTGGGTTTATATCAAGAAAAGAAGCAGGAAGCTTCCAGTTAAATTCCTTAGTAAAAGTACTTAGTGTGTTATAAACAGAAGAACAGAGTGGTTCACATAGGCAGTGATAAGCCCGATGACTCATTCTTTAGCTATGGAAATCCAAAGACACAGACCTCACAACAACACCAACTGTTTAATCACCAAGTGGACTCCATAATATTAACCATTTTAATATATTTACATATATTTCTTTAGTAAATGTCTGTTAATATAAGTTACTAAGCATCTTCTGATGGCCTGTGTATTACTATATTAAGTTGGACACCTTTTGACAGTCATTAGGGGAACATCTAAAGAATGTTTGAGGGAAAGTGCTGACACATTGTGTTCCCTTTAAGAGCCTGTACTGAAAGTGTGCAGAGATGCCAAGTTTACAATCCAAAGATGTTAAAGGAGCAAGCTACCGGATTTACACATGACGATCAGTGAACTTGTCATTTAAGTCCTACTTAACCGGTTACAACAGCTGTATAGTTGTGAGAACTCCAACTTTACAACAGCACAGTGCTTCATCCACAGGTGTTCCCCTTTAAGAATACACTGCAGTATCTTTTGTTTGTGTGTGTTGATTAAGTTGACTCACTTGTTCTCTCTTTTTATTCAATTCCTTTTTCATTTCTGTCTTTATTATTTTGATGTCTATATTTGTTGTTAATTTTCAGTCATCTGGTTTTACTTTGTATACAGTCGGGACTAATGCGTGAATAGAATACAGGCTATTTTCCTGCTGTTCTTGTTTTTCCTTCATTGCCAGTAAGCAGCAGCACTTTCAGAAACACTACAATAGAGCATTGTGGGATACTGAATTCTGTGTTTGGCCTTGAGGAAGTATAACAGACTCACCTCCTTTCGGTTTAAACTTCATGTAATGAAGTAAAATAACTTTATCGAGTCATCCATATGCTGTTCTATGAAAATAAATTGTACATCATGACCTGTTGCAATTGACATCAACAGGATTGTGGGTGAATTAAACATTATGGGTCAGATTGTCCTTTTCTACATGCCTTCTGTGCCATGACTAAGCATTACACTGCTGTTGCAACATAAGCTTCAATTGACAAAATCCCATTAAAGGGCAGTGATGACGTTCTTTAAAAACGTACTTCCTTGTTCCTTCACATGTGTGCTGTCACTTTTTAAAAGCATTCAAGCAAAATATTTTGGACAGATTAGTAGTAAAAGACAGCCAAGTTCATATTGATGGTGTCATGTTGGACTTAAAGGACCACACCCTTTGGTCCTGCTGCTGAGCACTGATAAAAACGCAACACTTAGAAATCTCTTAAACTTGTTAAAGATGGCCGTTGACAAAACGCTGATATGCCAGCGGTTTGAATGTACCAATTAAAAGTCTTGTCAAAAACAAGGACAGCTGAAAGATGATAATAACTACACACAACAATTAGGTCACAAGCAATTTGTTTTGTGACACTTCCACTATGAATTTAGAAAAAGTTAAGATTAAAATGACGAGTTGAACTAGGAGGTGAAAACTTGTTGCTGCTATTTCATGAACTGGTTACCTCAGTTTACTGACCTTGTCTGAGGTCCTGGTCATCCAGCACGTTGTACGCAGCATAGTGGTCCACCCCATGCATCCGGAGGATCTGAACAACTGCATTACTGAAACCACACATGGGCTGCGCCGGCGTCCCCTTCATGAACACCACCACTTTGTCCTTCTTCACCATCTCACCAAGGTCTTTCTGGATGTCCGCCGCCGCGCAGAGGAACCGGGCCGAGCCTGACCAAACGCGTCCGTCGGCTCGTCTCGGCAGATAGACCGCCGCCCCTGACCACAGACACCTCGCAGTGGATCTAATTAAACTGTTCATAGTCTTTGGTAAGTATTATCTTAGACTGAGGAAAAGATATGTCGCAGAAAGTGACGAGCCGGGTGCTGTACAAGCCGGAGTAAAACCAGTTCGTCAACACACTTCACACTCTCGAGGAGGGGGCGGGACCTGGACGTTCATTGGACAGCTGCGTGCAAAAAAAAAATCCAACCTGATTTGCTGTTGGTGCAGCAACACGTCAATTACATCAGTTACACAAGGAACGCTTTTCAAAGCGACATTTTTTTAAATTTACACATAAAATAATATAATCATAGCCATCTTCACGTGTACAGCAACTTTTGCTTATTCTTTGGATAAGGTAACATAAAATCAAAGTTAAAATAATTATTTCCAGGTTACAGACGCTCTCAATAACTTCCGGGGCGACTTGAACAAACAGGAAGAAGACGGCGAGAGTTTGAAAGATGGCGGCGCACACGCAGAAGAATAACAAGCCGGGGAAACCGGGGGGAAAAGAGGCTCAGCCTCTGATAATCGCCAAAACTCCGGCGGAGGAACAGCGTCTGAAGTTGGAGAGGTTGATGCGGAACCCAGATAAGCTGGCTCCCATCCCGGACCGGCCAAAAGAGTGGAACCCGCGGGCTCCACCTGAGTTCGTCCGAGATGTGATGGGCTCAAGCGCCGGGGCAGGCAGCGGAGAGTTCCATGTTTACCGGCACCTCCGTCGCAGAGAGTACCAGAGGCAGGACTTTCTCGACAAGATGGCAGATAAGGTGGATGAGGACGTGGATTATCTAGATAAGGTGGAGCAGAACAAACAGGCAGCAGAGGAGAGAACCTTAAAGCGCAGGAAGAAGCGGGATAAGCTGAAGCAGAAAAAGCTGCTGGCAAAGAAGGCTAAACTAGAGGCCAAGAACAAGAAGGAAGACGACGCCGATAAGAGCTCAGACAGCAGTGAAGAGGCGGAGGAAGAAGAGGAGAGGGAGGCTGATGATGATGCCGAGGCTCCGAGCTTCATCATGGGGAAGAAATGACGCCCTCTGTCTTTTTGCAGGGTGATGGACACACTACCAGGACTGGATAGTGGTTTTAATGCTCCTTGGTGGTGACATTGTGGGTGATTGGTGCTGTGGCCACGGAGAAGATGAACACCAGTTACATAACAACCCCAAAAGAGAACGTGGTCCCTGTTTTACAATTGCCAGAAAACCTGGATGGACTGCCTGGTTTAATTGGGATAAAAACCACCCCCATGACTGTATGATTTTTAACAAACAATGTGGACGCAGATGTTGAGACACTTGTTTGGGGTTTTTTATACTTAGGATTATCTCATTGAAGTATTTGTAGTGTTTCAACTGTCAGGCCAGGTATGCTGTTGTCTACAGGGTTTTCTGAGTTTATCAAAATGTATGATCAAATTTTCCAATTTTTGAGGTGCTTAATTCTTACGTTTAATTGTTAAATTGTTGGGAATCCTCTACATTTTACTGCTCTAAAAATAAAATAAGAATCTTCATACATGTTTTGGGTATTTTGCAGTTAATTCTCATTTATATTTGTAAATTATGTTTTTATGAGGGATACGATGAAGCAACTAAGGTAATATTAGAAATGCAAGTGAGTGCATGTGTGTATTTTATATGCATAAGTTCTCAGTTTTTGCAGCCTTGTGAAGCGGCTCCTTGCAACAACTATTGCTTGTGGGCTCAACAAGGATGCAGAAAGCAACTCAAAGAATGAAAAGGCGTGACTTCTAGAGGCTCAGGAGTATCACGTGCGATGTTCCTTGGACAGACTCCTGCTTTCCACGGTGGTGATTGGCTCTTCCTGTAGCCATCACCTTTCTTGAGGCAGGTAGAGTAAAACCTGACAGCCAGATATTGTTTGAAACAGGGAGAGCTGTTCCTATCAGACACTTTCAGCTGTCACAATAACATCTGATCTTTATTTTTTACACATGCACATCTAGTTTTTGTCCTGTAGTCTCCGTTCCAGATAGATTTTGTGTGAGCTCTTAACCGTGCAACTTGTTATCTCTGCTCTTGTGCTGTTATGATTTATGAATGGCATGTGTTATACACGTTTCTCTTCAGTGATTCTTTTCACTGATGTGATTTCAGTCATTAAAGATGCACTGATGTTCCCTGCTGACGTCTAATCAGAAACACCAGAGAGCTGAAACAAATGTGGGTCCCTGCTAATAACATGGAGTTTTTGCACAGCTTGTTTTTACACAAATTTAATTGCATCATATCAAGATCCAAAAGAGGCTTTTGGTTCCCAAAGGTGTTTTTAATTGAGTAAAAATATTACTGTAAAAGTTTGATTTTATAGTTGGCTCGTTACACGCCAAACATCGTCGCTGATGAAAGTTACTGACAATGTTTTGAAAGCAGGTTTTAAACCTGCATTAATAAATAAACACATTTACATAGATAGACAGACAGATAGACGTACTTTACTAGAAGATGAATATATACATCCAGGAATTCTAACAGCAATAGTAAATAATAACCTATTAATCTAAAATGTAAGCTAACATAACAAAATATAAACATATCTGAAAAGTAAACCTAGTCAAGTAAGTCTAAAATATAAAACTAACATATAACTTAATATACTAATGCAGAATTTTATAAATCCAACCCTCAAACAAGCTGGGGAAAAGATATGACATGTGCTTCTCCAGAAGCATCTGAAGATGATAATAAAAGGTTCTTAACTAATGTTAAAAAATAATTCAGTTTACCTAAAACTTATTGAGACAGCAGCTAAAATAATTGTGGGTTTGAGTTGTAATATCCATGTTTTCCAAACCATTGTGCAGTGTTTCTACCAGAGGCAGTAATGTGACTTGTGTGTGCAAATATATGCCATATGTTACGTGCCATGTGTGTGTGTGTGTGTGTGTGTGTTTTCTCCCTCTCTCTGCAGGTTCCTGCTCTGCAGTAGAGGTGTGGCAGGTGTGGCTAATCTGCTGATGAGTAGGAGGTTATAAGAAGGAGAAGAGAGCTGTGGTCTCCCTCTCTCATTCCTCCCTTCTCATCAAGCCCGTGTGGACCAGTGTGTGGCTGGGGTAAAGTTCAGCGTGTGAACTTTGCATGCCTCCAGTGCCAGTGAAGCCTGCAGTGATTTAGCTTTTTCTTTATTGTTAGTTAGCCTACTCTTTGTGTTGAAACTAGTGGTTTTCAGTTTCTCACTCGCTTTAAGTTGTTTTGTTACATTACTGAATAAACCTTTGGCCTACTTTGCTTGATCCGCTTCATCCGTTATTTTACCTGGGTTTTTAAATTTATTGTTACTGCCGTCATCCTCTTAAACATCTTTTGGGTCGTAACACCATATAACACACAGGGTAACATTTTATCCCATAATACCTATTTTTCACGACTTTATCGATCAACTTGTGCCTGATGACTTTATGCCATTATCTTCTTTATGTTTTCATTTTCCCCTCGGGATCAATAAAGTATCTATCTATCTACCTACCTACCTACCTACCTACCTACCTACCTACCTACCTACCTACCTACCTACCTTCCTTCCTTCCTTCCTTCCTAATTTCTGGAGGAGAGAGACACAAATGCAACAGACACAATTTTCCACAATGATGTTTTACAATTTATGACAATTAACTAACTTTCCAAAAATGTAAATAATCTGGGTTTTTAAAAAAAAAATTAATGTCATTAATAACATCACTGCGAATGTTCTAAAAATAAATAATTAAAGATGAATGATTGTTTTTTTCTTTAATGGATAAAGGATGAGAGTTAAATGCATCAATTGGACTTCCTATATTGTGTTTCAGTGTCTCAGAAGTACCTTACACAACACTACCACACCATCGCAGCACCCTGAGCTCAGCACCCTCTTTTCCCACTACTGCAACAACCATGTTCAGATAACTTTGAAGGCATAAAATGTCTGAAAGGCTTCATTCTGTTAGTCCACCATAAGATAATGTCCTAAGCCGTTGGGGATAAGGCCTTCATGGACTAGAATGTAAAAAAGTGCTATTGGCACATTGCTCCATCTGCTCACTCCTGTTGTGAAATCCAGACTACTCACTCCCTAAGTCTGAGCTGAACATTCTTCTGTCAGTGAGCCACTCTGCTATGATAGTCAGAGAGATTTATTACATTGCTCTGAAAGCAAACAACCATGAACTCGTCAGAGTGATCTCAGCTGATTCCTTCACAGTAACCGTTAAGTACTTCATGCTACCGCCTCCAGAGACGAAGTTTTACAAACCGCAGTCTGCCAATAGCATTCAGATTGAGTTGTTTCAGGGGAGTGGAAGCGAGCGTTGATCAACATCTTGGAAGGAGGTGTCAGCGTGTTCAGGCAGGACACACTGCCTCACTTGCCTTTTCTTCATTCGTATACTGGAAGGAAACCTCTGAGCACCTCGAATATCTACGAGTGCTACTGCTTGTCAATGGATCGTAAGTAGAAGTGCGACTGATATTAAAGGAGAATGCAGGACAAGGCTAACGGGGATTCTCAAGAGAACTCAGTGGGAGAGGTCAATGATCAAAAGGTTCAGCAGCCTCAAGGTAAAGTGATGAGAAAATCTGTCTTAAGTTTATGGTTAATACTGAGCCTCTGAGTGATAAATATATGTTAATCACTACACAGAAAACTAAACTGTACTTTTGAAAGACAACAACCTTTTTTGTCTTTTTCTTCCTTTACTGAATTTTCTCATTTTCATTTGTCCAGGAAGGCGTCTTTGGCAATATTACATCTGATTGCCCAATCATACACAGATCTTTCCTTGTTGATGATTCACTTCTGAAATCATCTTACGTGTTGCATGTAAAATATATGACACAAAGGTGGTTTGGTCATCTCAAATGTGTCCATATTCAGTTGTCTTTTAGGGTGAAACATATGTGCTATTTTCTCATTTTCTGCTCATCGTAATAAACAAAATCTCCTGTGTGCATTACAGTCAATATTTTCTGTGCCAAGTCTTTGTTTCGTTTCCTCCAGATGGCAGAAAAGCAGCCCAGAAGAGAACCTTCACCCGGTGGATAAATACTTTCCTGCAGAGGGTAAAATATGAATCAATGCAGTTTTACTTTCACATTGTTATGCTTTTATTCTTAAGCTCATAAATTCAGTCACCAGTAAGGTTTGCACTTTGTTATTTCCAGTGTGATCCTCCGGTTGAAGTGCACGACCTGTTCACAGACATTCAGGATGGCAGAGTACTGATGGCTCTGCTGGAGGAGCTGTCTGGATGCAAGCTAGTAAGAGTCAAGCTTTACAATGAAACTAACTACAATACAGTCATTTAATTTATATACTTTAAAATCAAAAGAAGCCAAAACAGATGACTGTTAAAGGTTGCTAATATGAGCCTACAGCTAGCAGCCAATGAGCTTGGCTTAGCCAAGGAAGACTGACTATTCAAAACATACGAACAGTGGCCATTTTTTTTCTGACATCACGCTCTGGATGAAAAGCTCGATTTATCAGCAGATGAAAAGACAAAGGGACATCAGCTATATTCCAATATTGATAACCCATTAGGTACGATTAAAACACCAAGGTACATTAGCTTTGTACTACCTTAGTTTAAATTTCTGTTAGCTAGGAAGTGGTTGAATGCTAATGCTAGCTGTTGTCAAATGATAGCCAAAAAAATCTGTTGTTTTACCTTCAAATGTTGCTGTCTCTCTGTATTTCATGATCCCATTTCTATTCAGTTGCTGATCAATCGGGAAGCAGTGAAAAAATAACTGTTAGTGTGTTATGATCTGCAGCCTGAAACACAGAAATCCAATATTATCCTCGTTAGCACCTGAGCTTCCCATCCTGAGCATGAGGCTAGAGGAAAATGGCCGCTGTGCGACTATAGTGCGTAGCCTAAGGTCATAAAAACCACCTACCAGCAGCTTTAAAGCTTAACCAAGAAAAAGTTAACAAAGAACTTTTTTTTAACCTTTGAACAGAGCCAAGCTAGGTTGGCTTCCGAGTCTATATGCTAGCTGAAGCTAACAGAAGCTGAGAGTAGCTTCATATAAGCTATTAAATAAAGTGGGGGAAAATAAAGTAGTTCTGATTCTGACATTTTTAGGATTTCATGCTAATACTACTGCAAAAAAAACAAAAAACTTTCCCATTAAATGTTGCTTCTGTACATTTCATATTAGCTTTACAGGTTTAGGTCATCCTCTCACCGCATTTTCAGACTGAACAACATCTCCAAGGCCCTTGCATTCCTGGATGATAGACACGTGAGTGCATTTGCTTTAATGCAATCCAGTTATATTGTATATTACATTTACACTCACATCTGGAGAAACAGCATTTCAGATGATATCTCCTCCCTGTCCCTCAGGTGAGGCTGCTTGGCATAGATGCCCCCGGTATTGCTGATGGCGTTCCCTCTGTTGTCCTTAACCTCGTCTGGAACATCATCCTGCATTTCCAGGCAGGTTTTATATCATCATCCAACATTTAAATGTATTATTTCACTTGCCGACATGATTTTGTCACTTACCTTACATGCACTCTGCTCCTTTACTCTCAAACAGGTGAAAGAGGTTACAGGAGGCCTCCAGAGGCATTTGTCTTCCAGCCTCTCGTCCTCACCAGTGAGCAGTTACCCCTCCTCCGGTGACATCACGCCCCAGACAAATGACGGCGGCAGCTGCTCCTGCAAAACCCTGCCAAGCAAATCTAGAAAAGCCACCAGGGAGCCAAAGTATCAGGGGAAAGCAATCAAGACTCTTCTGCAGTGGGTCCAAAGATGCACATTAAAGTGAGTGTGAAAAAGATCCTACAATCTGTCAATGCATTTTTTGTTTGAAATATCCCGAACTGAAACTACAGCAATATAACCACCGTGAGAGAGGTGAAGTGTGCAGGCTTGCTGTGTTAAAGTTGTATTTTTCTATTATGTAACTTCAGGTTCGGGGTGGAGGTGCATGACTTTGGTAAGAGCTGGAGGAGTGGGCTGGCATTCCTCGCTATGATTAAGTCTATAAACCCAGCACTGGTTGACCTGATGGAGATCCAGGCGAGAGAGCCAAGAGAAAACATTCAATTGGCTCTTAATGCAGCCCATCACAGTTTGGATATACCGCCTTTGCTGGAGCCTGAAGGTAAACACTTACTGAATAGAAAGTGCCAATTTACAAAGCATATATCTCACGGGCCTTCACATAAACAGTACGACCACTGCACCTACACCCTGAAGGTCCTTGGCCCACCACCTTGTAATGATACCAACCATCAGGGGGCCACAGGAGTGCATCAGAAGCACTTACCTCATGGCAGACCAATTTAGAAGTTGCCCTTGCTTGAAATGAGCAGCAAAGTTTATCACTGTGTGTAGCACCAATCGTACTGTATTTTCAGATAGCACCTAAACTGGTTTTCCAACAGGAGGACGGTGACCTGAGATACCGTTTAACCTGTGTGAAAACTTTTCTTTCTGCAGATGTTTTGTGCAAATCACCAGATGAGAAGTCCATCATCACCTATGTGTCTATGTTCCTGAGGCATTGCACAGGCACAGAGGAGGTCAGTACGGCAAACTTAAATAGTTTGACACTTCCTAGCTTTCTTGTTGAGATTAAGATGGAAAAGAAATGTCCCATTCTCATAACATTATGTAGCAACCACAAGCCGCTGGTTAGCTTTGCTTAAAGACTGGTGACACAGGGGAAAAGCAGGCCTGGCTCAGTCCAATAGTAACACAATCTGCACACCAGTACCTCCAATTAACACATTATATCTTGTTTGTTTGAATTGTACACAAACTAAAGGGTGCAGTTAGGTGGAATCATTTTGTATTGATTAAGCAAACAAGACGTATCATGTCTTATTTGCTGCAGATTTTGCCAGGCTAGCTGTCTTCTGTTTTCCATTTTTTATGTTAAGCTAAGCTAAGCTAAGCTAAATGGCTGCTTTAATCACATGGGTAAGAGGGAGGAGTTAATAACTTTGGGAGAAAAAAGTAAAGCTTGTTCCCCAAAATATTAAACTAATTTCCATTCCTATCAAACACAAAGCACTGTGAAAGTTAAGCCCTTTTTACACTGCCAGTTCAAGGCGGGATTATTACGCCTCTGTTGTGTTCCGTCTTCTATGTAGAACGCACAGAGGTGGAAAGGTGGGGCGAAGTCGTTCCGCCTCTGAGCCGGCATCGGAGGCAGTAACAGAGGTTAAACGGCGTCTGTGTAAGCTGCAGAGCCGGCAGGGCGTAACAGCGCTGTGTGTGTGTGTGTATTTGTTTGTTTACACCTCGCACACGCTTTGCTTCCGCAACAACGGAACACTATTTAAAAACACACACTGGGGCGGCTTTACGGCGGCGTTGCAGGGTCCAATGTAGAATGACAAAGGTGGCATGAGGACGGAGCTTCATTACGCTGCTGAGGCAGAACAGCAGTGTAAAAAAGGCTTTATTCTTGGTGATATCATGTAACTGCAAGTTCTAAACTCAATACTATATTACAGGATCAAAAATCTAATACTGAAATCCCACATTTTGGATCACTTGAGTCAGTCAACTTTGGGGAGATCCTCGCTGATGAACCAGAAGCCAAAGCTTTGCTCGCAGGATTGGAGGGAAGCAGCGAGCAGCAACTATGGAAACGCTGGGCCAGAAGACCCTCAGGAAGCACCCGTACCAACTCGCTTCACAAAGGTGGAGCTGCCTCTGACTACTCCCCAAGCTGCGGTGACATCTTTTCATCCTGTCATAGCCAAGACATCACTGATCAACCTGCGGGGAGTCGTGCGACCTCGGCATTCACCAAAAAGAAAGGCAAATGTCGAAGTGTTTTCAAGTCGCCCAGTCCACTGGATGCAGGTGTTACCAGCCAGGAGATCCGGTCATGGATGCAAAAAGCGTCATTAAGTCAGAGCTACAGCAAGCCAAGAGTGGATGAAAGTCGCTTCTCCTTGAGCTCTGAGGAAGGAATCTACAGCGTACTGGACTCGGACGAGGAGGAGGCCTACAGCTACATCCTGGAGTTGAATGAAGAGGATTCTCGACCTTATAATCAGATGAAAAGGCAAGTACCAAGGGTGGAAGAGGAAACGGCAGAAGAGATGTTCCTGAATGGACAGCAGACTGAAGAGTCCAAACATCTGGAAGTATGTGAGACGTCAAATGAAAATGAATGTAAACATCAAGAAGGCTCACACAATGTTGAATCAGAAGTCGTGGCTCAGGCAGGGGTTCATAGGAAGTTTGAACGGGGCATAGAGGACCAAAGCAGAGAGGGTGATAAATTGGTAGATAAAGCAGAAGAGGATTTGACATTTGAGGAAATGCAGGACAGAACGGTCGGGAGTGAAAAAGAGGAAGACGATAGTTTAAAGAAGGACGAGAGGAGAAATCAGCAAAGTGTCATGAGTGTAGGAAGTTTTACGGTCGAAGAAAATGAGAAACTATTATTTGACGAAGCTGTATATGAAGTCAGAGGAGCCGATCCAACGTTTAACACAGAAGGAAAAAATGACAGTGAAGACAATGTCTCCATAATGGAAGATTTAACATCTGAAGATGAAGACGAGGAAGATCACAGTGATGAAGACACTTACTGGATGGATTCTGAGGAAGTTTTAACAGAAGAGGAGAAAAACAGAGAACAAACAACGACCTACAAGAAGGCAACAATATCAGACCGTCCTGCTAAAACCACCTCCAAAAATGGCACTAATGGAGGCGTTAAGGTCCATGGTGATGATAACTGTTGGACTCCTGCTGGCAGTACAACCTGTCAGTCATTCAGGTAGGTCGTATCATATAAACTATTGCCCTCAAATTACACTAAGTATGTGTCCAGCTTTTTACATTGGTAAGGGTGGCAGACTGACGAGTCAAAAAAGATTCAAACAATGGGTTTTAAATTTCCACAGAGGCAATCAGAAGCAGGCTTTTTATTTCAGGCTGACTGCTGTAGATTTTGTTGGCTGAAAGAAAAACTGATGCATATAAATAAGTAGCATAACTTAAAGGTCTAATCTTGAAGATTTCAGATGCGTTCTCTTCGGCGGCACCTTTGGCAATAAACGGTAATTGCAGGAGCACCCTTCCCAATTTAACCAGACGTCCACGGTTGGCTCCGGTTGTAACTCTTGATTTTCCTCGCTGACGGTCGCTTTCCTTTTTAGACTGTTTGCCTTCATCTGAGCTTTTTTATGATTCCTTAATTTAAATAATAGGAACTCTGTATATGAAGTTTGGCTACATGATTTTGAGCTAAAAGACTGGTGCATTAAGTAAAAAGTCAGCATCCTTGCTAGCTGATGATCCACTCAAAGACGGGGAAATAGTTTTTATGTCATGCAACATAAGGCAGCTCCTCCTTACTGTATTAGCAGCTACAGTATAAAAGTTAACATCTTATTCATTCAAACATAACCCTTGAATTATTTGGATGCTTGACATAGAAAAATGTACCTGAACATGCAACACTAGGTATAGATTTATCCTTTAACGACGAAATGATCTAATAAGAGGGTTTATTTGACAAGAGAAAAACAATAACTGAAAAGTTTGACCAACATGGAGTTGCTGGAATGTCAACTTCACTAAACCCAACAAGGAGCAGGACAGAGTTAGCCTAGCATTAGCATCTTGGCTCGCACAGAGTGGATGTTAAAAGCTATTTTGGTAATGTAATCTGAAATCTCACTAAAAAAGTGTATTTAACTCATTAATTCCCATTGCCTCATCACACAAGGTGACTATTTGAGGTAGTATGCTAGTTAGCAGGGCATGCTAACACTAAAGCAGATAAACACAGTGTCTAATCCATTTCTTAAACCACTGCTCTTACTAAGACCCTAAACATATTGCTCCAGCTTCAACAATGATTTGAGTCGTAGTAACCATATATTTGCTCTTTATAAATGTAAGTGTGAAATGCCTTCCTTTAGTCTGATTCTAACACTCGTGTGTTTTATCTATTTCCCAACAGAGGTGGAGGAGTTATCCTTCAATCTTTAGCGGCCTGTTGTGACCTAACCCCATTGGAGGTGGAAACGCTCTTGGTCCTGTGGATTCTGCTCTACTGCTGCCTCATACTACCCCAACTCAACCTCTGAGTCCCCCTGCAGTACACTCCTCATATTAAGACATGCTTATTAGCCCGGTTCCTAATGCGCCAAACAGGGACACTTCAACAGGGTTGTCACTAAATTTCCCTCAAGGCAGCATTTAATGATTTTCTGTTTCTTACCGCCAGCAGAAATAATTTAGCTTCAGACAAACACATAATCATGTTAGACCCATTATTGCACATTTTTATCTACTTTTACAATGTTTTTGCTAAATGCATATGAAAAATGCTCTTTTTCAAATATTTATTTTCTGGGAGAATTACAATTTCAGTTATGTTATTATTAACCACATGGTGGCATCGCAGCATCACAGCAGCAGCTGTCTCACACAACACTGTTTTTACAGCATTCTGTTGACTGCTGAGAATCCCATATGACCTGCTGCTTAATTACACGCTGTATTGACATGGTGAGATTAATCTCATGGTATTTAACGAGCACTTTGACATTTGGCAGTCTCTCACTGTGTCACTGCTGGCTTAGCATATTTAATAGTTTCATTGTTTTAATCTCAGATACTGTACGATAGTTAACGCTTATCAGTTTTTTTATGTGAGATATAAATAATAAAGCAAATACTGTGTCATATGTTTTAGTCCCTCATAAACTCAGTGATATACAAACTGTATTTCTTGTTGTGAATACATATATGGCGAATGTATAGTGTCTGTGATGTATTGACATTGTGCACACAGTGAAACTAGGGCAAAAATTAAGTATGCATCAGTTGCATAAGCGTTCAAATTCCATGTTGACCAGCATGTGTATTAACGGGGGGGAATGAGTGTGCCCTGTCCTCTCTGTCCGCTGCACACACACATTCACTGCTGCTAAAATTCTAAGAAAAGACAAATGCTGCCATTGTTTGCTTGGAGCTCAACCCAAGGGTCAAAAGCTCAGCCCTGGAGATCGATATACTTTCAACACCACCGCCACCCCCGCACTGAGTCCACTAGAACAACGCTCTCCCGAGCTGGAGCTTGGCTGGTCTTATGTGAAAAGAAAACCTGCAGCTTTTTGCAGGCTAAGCCGGGATGGGGAGAGAAGAAGCGGTTATGTCTTCTCTGTATAGCTTTACATGTCTCACATTGCTGGAATTGCTAAAGGGGGTGGCTCAGTTCTGCCAAAGCCTATAAGCAACTCTTCAGCAGGCCTCTGCAAACAAGAGGTCAATCAGGATCACACATCCGCCATACAAACAGCCTGGGCCTTTGAACCGTACCACGACTTTGCCACAATAACCACTGCTGAGCTGGGAGTCACGCAGCAGCAACTGCTGAACAACTTGTTGCTCTTGGCCCTTTGGCCTGACGTCAGATCTGGCTTTGGTATCCTGAGTGTCGACGTTTAACAGTCGGAGCCAGGCCCTGGAGGACCAGGGGCTTGCAGCTAACCCTGCGGAAAACATAGCTTGGAGGCCACCATATCTGCTTTTACAGATCTGCAATATAGCCCCTCTCTCCAGAAGGGGGGGGGGTTCAAAGGGTAAAAGGGAGCCTGAGGCTGGAGCCTGAACTCAAGTTGGAATTGGAGGCACACCCGAGATGGACACTGGAGGGGCAGGTTCTCAGAACAGTACTGATGTAGACGATGGGCCAGAGGGTAGAAATGGAACTGAGGATGTGATTGATGCTGGGGGTCATTTAAGAACGTGAGGCAGCCTGCGTTGTGATGGGACACCTTCACTGGTCTTTGATAGCTTTTTGTCCGGGCCTCAGCACACTCAGCTTCGAAACCTTTGAAGAATGACTGAACTTCACTGTACAAAGAAAGCTTCTTGATTTGGTGTGTGGGTAATGAAAGTAGCAGTTTTCGCACATGCATATTCATACTTTCAACACCAAGTTGGATAGTAATTATTGAGGGTATAAACAAGAAGGCAGATGTTTCACTTCATTACGTGCAAAAGAGAGACAAATACCTTTGAAAGCACAACAACAAATGGAAAGCTTAAATGAAAATGAAATGCGGCTACAAAAGTCAGAGAAAGTGAAGTCAGTACACATCCAATATGGGCTCATTATCGACTATGCAATACCACCCACTGCATAGCATATTGAACACCTGCTTATTCATCAGTCTGTGTTTTTTATGAAGAACAGATGATCCCTTGTGACTGTTGGTGGTAGTAAATTCATACAGCAGCTTTTTGTAGTTCAACTTTATCTTTTGTATTCTCACATTTCATCCATTCATACATGTTTCCTTTACTAATGACACATAAATCGTGTCATCAACCATTTGAGCGGCGCCACATAGAGGCCGTGATCGTCAGGGATGACTCTTCTGAGGTGATAATGCTATATGACACCAACTTTCAACCTCAGTGGTGCAACTGGCCTTCTCAGAACACCTGGCCTGAATACTCTTCCTAAAGCAGAGCTGCAGCCCCCGGAGGACTACGAGGCCTAATGAGCTTTTGGCTGAGCAATAAGCCGGGGTTCGTGGGGAGTCTAAATAGTTGAATAGGAATGAGGTTCAAAGCATGTCAAGCTAACCGCCTGAATCCACCCGGCGCAAAGCGTCAAAGCGCACAGTGCTAGTGTTATTGCTATCTTCCACCCGGCGTAGTCGTCATTTTCACGCCCAGCGAACACGTTGTGTAAAAAGTCATCTTGCGTTACCGTTAGCGCCCATGGGCATGTTGGTTTGATATGAGGCGTGGTCCGGGAAACAGGTGGCGCGTTGCTATCTAGATGACGCAGAATGTGACCACGCCTTAGACCAACAAAAACCTGGTCTAAAGTCTACGGCGCAGTCTGTGTTTGCTATTTAGAGGGCGCATTATGGACATATATCGGCGAGTTCACAACACGAGTCTTTTTGTCACTGACACGGGGACGCACAGCAGCGCTTCTACTCATAAGGAAAAAGCAGTGTGTTTGCAGATACAGTGAAAAAATGTTGTTTAAGGGACAGACTGCAAGCTTTTGTTTCCCTCGTCTCCCTAAATCATGATACTGCTTACCGCAGTGCGCTTTAGACTGTGCACCTTCCGCCGTCTAAATAGGGCCCTTAGACTTTTATCTACAGATTTAAGAATGAGTAAATATCAAAATATTTCATGTGTGCCATTTTGCATCCCTTTTTGAATGCATCTACTTCTTTAATAGGGTGATTCAGAAAAGAAGCCACTGAAAGAAAGGCGAGGCCAGTCGGAGGTGATTTAGGAATTAGTTACTATTGACATCGTCTCATGTGTGCCATTTTGCATCCCATTTTGAATTCCATTGTGTTTTACCTCAGATAATTCAGAAAAGAAACGTCATGATGATGCCAGTAGGAGGTGGTTTCGGAATGAGTTACTGTTGACATTGTCTCATGTGTGCCATTTTGCATCTCTATTCAGGAAAGAAGCTTCAAGATGAGGCCAGGTAGAATTCTTTAAAGGATGAGTGGATATACATTTTTTTAGCTTGTGCCATATTGCATCCTTAATTTAAAGTCGAACTGAAACGGCATTTCGAGAGTATCTAGCTTCCCTATCGTGACGTATTTCCGAGTGAAACAGGACGTGCAGGCGGGACATATCATTAGAGGGATTTGATTTGATCGTTGAGAAGTGGGCGTAGACAGACGTTCTCCACAGCGCAGTAGCTAGCTAACTGACCGAGCGTTCTTGGTGCTCTGCGGCTAAATGTTGCAGATTGATTGGTTGAAATTGTTTGGTGCTAGCCTACGTAAGCACACAGGATTTTTTTTTTTTACTGGAAGAAAAAATGATCGGATTTTGATATAAGTATACGAAGAAATGGATTTTTTGTATTTTTTTTGGCCTATATTGTCAAATAGATGCACAAAATTACCGGGGATGTGATCTAAAACGATTAAAATTACATTTTGCATTTCACCTCGACTTTAATTTCAACATGCTCTTACTCAAGTAAGAAAAAACTAACTAACTGTCTAAAAACTAACTAACTGTCTAGTTTATCAGAATCAGAAATACTTTATTAATCCCCGGGGGGAATTCGGGCGTTACAGTTGCTCTGACACAGAGAAGTATAGAGAAATATATAGTATAATAGAAGTAAGAAAAATGTCAAATATGTGCGTTATATAGCCAATAAAATAAGAGATAAAGATTAAATGTGGATCTATGGGGCTTTAATATGAATGCCAGAATTAAATGTAATTAAATACAGTTGAGAAGTGGATCTGCCATCTTTAAAGCGTGTTTGCTTCTCCATGATTTTACAGTTGGCTGTATTGATCCATGTCATGGCAGCAAGCAACTCTCCCTCACTGGTCCCCTGCAGACCCTTGATTTCTGTTGTTGGCATGATGAATGATGCTGAGTAGTTTTTAAGTCAGCTGTAATTACTGTGCTCTCTACACATCAGTGAGTGAAAGCCTGCAGTACGGGGCCCACAGGTTGTAACAAGACAACTTAGAGCAAATCCAATCACACATTGATTGTTGTTTACACAGGCGGACAGAAATCCGATTCCCTAAGTTCCAGCTAAGGAAATCTGACAATTTAGAAAGCTCTCACACTCAGCCGGCTTCGAATATCACCAAAGAAGATGAAAAGACTAAAAGAGAAATGCAACTATCCAGTGTTTCTTTACGAGACAGCTAACAAATAAGCTTTTGTAAGGTCACATATATGCAAAAATAAAATTGGAGATTATTTGCCTTCAGTTCACACCATTTGTTTCCTGTTGCAGAGCAAATATGCATGTTCCCGAGTTCAACTTTGGTGAACTTCGTCCGGCAAAGTTGTAGCCACAGCCAAAAGCAAAGAAGTTTGTTTGGTTGACCCTACATGGCACCGCCCACAATCAGCGGAATAAGATCAGTTTACTTGGCCACCTCATGGAAGTCCGAAGATGGGGGAGTCTCAACATCATCATCTGTCCTCCCTGAGACTCACCTTTAACCTTTCGAGCTCGTAATCTATGACAATCTTAAAGGCTCTTCCTGCTCATACAGACCGTACTCTTGTTTATATTAGTCCGTGTTAAGATTGAACATCATCATATTGATAAAAATGCATCCCCTGAAACATCACTGGTTTATACTTTCACAAATTCTATGCTGTATAATTTTGGAAAGATTTTGCATTTCAAGCAATTTCCCTGAAGTTGCAGAGTGTGGTTTGTTTTCCCTTCAATTTCCCAACATTGCAGGAAGATTTAAAGTTAATTTCTCCATTTTCACTAAATGATGAAAGGGATTTAAATGGCAGCAATTTACCTCTGTAACCGAATCTCTGCTATTCTTGCAAAAACCCCAAATACCTTTTTTTCATTACAAAAGCATTTTGTCTTTTGTTATTTTTTTTTTTCGTACCACAATCCATTTCCTCCTTTACGTAATTATCGGAGATGGCTTTGCGAGAACATCGAGGCTTACTCGCCAACACAACAAAGAAAACTCTCATGCGATGCATTTTTAGTCTGCAGCAGAGTTCAGCAGTTTTACCTCAGCAGCAGACGGCCTTGTGGAGATGTCGTGATGATATTTCGCTCACTTAGGAGATGATGAATAGAGGACAGTTTGATGAATAGGACAACAGATCCATCACAAGTAACAGAAATGTCAGCATATTAATCAAGAAGGGCCTTGAAATCCCCGGGTTGTGAGCCAATAGGAAGAGCGGAGGATCCCCAGAGGTGACTTGCGTCATTTTTTCTATCAGACTTCCCAGACTTATAACCCTTAAACTAACAATGTGACTAGCAGATGGGCCAGATGTATAAACGATGAATAAACGTAATAAACCATATGCCTTTTTTCCTACATGAGCTGATAATTATAGAAGAATGTGCTGCGAGACTGTCTGAATGAACCTCGTACATACTTACGGCTCACAAGGCCGTAATTATAATATGTATGCTACAGGGGGTTAATGGTGTCAGATGTGGGTAATGGTGTGATCATTACATGACAACGAACAATATGTAAATGCAAGTTCATGAAGTTGCTAGGGCCTATAACTTAGCATAAGTAGTCTTTTCATCAGCTAGCATTTTATGTCTATGATGACAACAGTTTACAGGAGATTAAACAAGGCTGTTTTTGTCTGACATTAAAGTCACTTGATCTTTCAGTTTCACCCTTCTTTGTGAACTTTGTAAAGTTACCAGTGCTATATGTGAATCATTAATCATTCTTCAAATGTTTGATAGTGATGACTAAGATTTCACTGTTAGGCTAATGCTAGTCCAGGCTATAGAACCTGTTCCCATGGATTAAATGTGAAGTACAGACACGGGAATGAAACTAATAAATGGCCCAATTTAGAGGTGTCTGAAGCTGATCTGCAATTCCAGTGAGACCCTCCGTTCATCACTCTCTTCCTCTGCTGCCAAAACCCTGATCTATGCTCTCATCACATCCAGAATTGACTACTTTAAGAGTATCTTATATGGTTCATCCTCCAAGGTCCTCAATAAACTCCAATACATCCAGAACTCTGCTGCCCGCCTCCTCACTCACCCCCATGAACACATCACCCCTGTCCTCCAGAACCTCCACTGGCTCCCTGTTCCACAACGCGTCCAGTTCAAAGTCCTTCTTCTCACCCACAAAGACCTCCATACCTCACAGACCTGCTCCCTCCTGCAGCCTCCGCTCCTCTGATGCAAACCTCCTCTCTCCGACTCTCAGAACCAAGCACCGAACCTGGGGCGACAGAGCTTCCTCCATAGCCCTCCCCCTCCCTCTGGAACTCTCTACCCCAACACATCCGAGACCGTACCGACCGACCTCCTTCAAATCACTGATCAAGACCCACCTTTTTAGAACAGCCTTTCACCTCTGATGCTGTTTCTTTTTCATTGTTTTAATTGTTTGGTTTCTTCTTATTGTGTTTCTATTGTTCTTATTTTGTTTCTTTAGTTGTTTTAAAATGTATCAGGCCCCCAGGTTGATATATTTAAATTATCTTTGCATGATTATCACAGGTATCACAGGCCTTCTGTCAGTTTACAATATAACGGTTAAGGTTAATGACAGCTAATGCTTCGTTGGTTGCCTTAGCAACAGTAGAAAAAAAAAGGCGCAGCGAGCTGCTCTTTTTTTAACAGTAGGCTTCAACAGAAAAGGCAGTGCGGTGCGCCCGAGCGGCAACCTCCGGTGTTGAAAAATGAAGCCAATGCGGAAGTGCAAAAAACTGCAGTTCCTCGAGTGGCCACTTGAGGCTGGCCCCAGAAAACAAGAAATAACATTACAGCAGGTGGGAAAATGCCAATTTTTACAGCAGGCATAAACATGTACAAAAAACGGTTTTGTTATATATAGCTAATTTTATTGTTCAAGATAACTGAATGGGGGTGAATTTTTTTTAAACACACTCGTTTTAATTATATTAAGCCTTAAATCATAGGGGCCGGCTCACTTGATTGACAGGTGGAACCTGCTGGCGGTCTGCTAGACGTCAACACAGACACACAGTCACTGCCTCTTTGCCTCCTTTATCCCCAACGCCGGCGCAATTCGGGCTTCAAAACACATTAGAAACCAGTGGGTGACATCACTGAGACTACGTCCATTATCACGAATTTCCCCCCTGGGTATCAATAAAGGATTATCTCATATCTTATTTATACAGTCTATGGGCCTCGCATTTTACAGCCTGCAAAAAGCGCTGTCTGATCGGGCCCTTAGTCTTAATGTTTTATTATATTATGTGTTGGTTCAAACTGAGTTATGTATATCATAAAGGAAGGAAGCGAGTGTTTGTGTTGCACCTAAGAGATGTACACTGAATCATGTTGGATGTAATATGTATTGTGTTGTATCGGTTTGGCATGAAAGGGAACAGACCTTGTTAATCTATTCATTTGTTTCTGCTTCTCTGCATAGGCGAGTTATTTCAGATCATACCTTTGAGTTTAGCATGAGAGCGAGGGAGATAACCAATGCATTTTATTTAGCTTGTTATCTCACCAGTGATTCTTTACTCATGATGTGCTCAGTGAGTTGTGTTACATCAGTAAAGACAGTCTGGCCAGATAGCTATCTCGGGACAGAGAGCAGGGGCTGGTCTTGGTTAATCGTTGACCAAACTGTCAGCTGACTCTGACAGCTCCTGTATATATTGGGAAAACTTGTGGCCAACTGTCTGCAGCAAAGGGGACATTTAAGGTAAGCGTTGCACTGTATTAAATAATGTTATATTACAGACTTGCTTTTTGTGGTAAAAATCCTGTTTGAAAGTGAGGTTTTTTAAGTGATAGATGTTGAACCAGCTACTTTCAACTTGCTGTTCTGTTAAAAAAAAAAAAGGAACAGCAAAAAGGGGTCTGCATTATCTAAAACGACTAAACCCTGTATTGTTGAGCCAAACTAACCTCCACTGATTTTCTATTGACAGGCTGTAAACATGCGTGGTATCTTTGGTAGTTGTGCACTCGCAGCACTGCTGCTGGCTGCAGCCTGGGCAGACCACCACCACCACCACCACGACCACCACGACCACCACAACGACCACCAACACGACCAGCACCAGCACCAGCACCAGCACCAGGACCAGCACCATGGTGAGGGAGAAACCAGCTGCCACAAGCTGTCCTCTCCCAATGCTGACTTTGCCTTTGCCCTCTACAAAAGTCTGAATGCCAAAGCTGCTGCTGGAAAGAACATCTTCTACTCACCACTGGGCATCTCCACCGCCCTGTCAATGCTGTCTACAGGGGCCCGAGGTGAAACCCACAGCCAGCTGTTCTCCAGCTTGGGCTACAGTGCCTTTAACCAGACACAGGTCGATGAGGGTAACGAGCATCTTTTCCACATGCTCGGCCACAGCAAGGAGAATCAGAAGCTCAATGTAGGCAACGCAGCTGCCCTGCGCTCTGGCTTCAGTCCTCTGGGGAAGTTCCTGAATGATGTGCAACATTTCTACTCCGGTGAGATCCTCAAAGTGGACTTTACCAATGCCGCTGAGGCTGCAGCTGAGATCAACACATTCATTGCCAATAGAACCCAGGACAAGATAAAAGATATGGTGAAGGACCTGAATCCTGAGATGGCCATGGTGCTGATCAACTACGTCTACTTCAGAGGTAGGATACATAGGCATGCAGAGAAATTCTCAAAGTGAACAGATCATTAATGCAGATTTAAACCATCTGCTTTGATAAACATTAAAAGACACATCATCTTTATAAGGTCCAGTGCAGATCGCTTTGTGTAGTTTAAGGAGACCAATGACGAGGAAAGAGCAAGACCATTTTAGTGCATATAAGTAAGCACAAGCAACCAGTTGACCTGCAGTAACTACAGTTTTTTTTTTTTGTACAGGACAGTGGGAGAAACCCTTCGATGGTAACCAGACAAGAAAGGCAGACTTCAATGTGGACGAAACTACCAAGGTTAAGGTGGACATGATGATGAGGACAGGTCGCTATGACCTCTATCAGGACACTAACAACCACGCCACCGTCATCTTGCTGCCCTACAAGGGCAACACTTCCATGATGGTCGTTCTGCCTGATGAAGGCAAGATGAAGGAGGTGGAGGGCTACATCAACAGGGATTCCATCAAGCACTGGCATGACTCACTCTTCAGGGTGTAAGAGAGACATTTGATTTCCTTTGAGTGTCAAGTAACAGTGTAGTTGTTCGTAGGATAATACAGAAAGTCTTGGATTGTGTTTGGCTTGTATGCAGAGAGAAAGAATATTAAGGGACTGGATGAAAATAATCTGGATTAACTGAGAAATAGGCAATTTGTTTATTTGTATTAGATATGTTCGATTCTGACAATGGTGATGTTCTGTTTCTCAGCTCTGTGGATCTGTACCTGCCGAAATTTTCAATCTCCGCTGATGCTTCCCTGGATAGCACCCTAAAAGAATTGGGCGTAACCAATGCTTTTGCAGACAACGCTGATTTCTCTGGCATGTCTGAAGAGATCAAACTCAAAGTCTCAAAGGTAAGACAACCCAATGTGTTTTGACTGCAAATCTCCTGTGCTAACTTGTAGCATCTAGTTTCCCTAGAACGACGCTCTTGTTTAAACTAGACCTTCTCCTGGCTCCTCCACAGGTGTCCCATCAGGCCGTGCTGAGCGTGGATGAAACAGGCACAGAGGCAGCTGCAGCAACCACCATTGAGGTCATGCCCATGAGTATGCCTGAAGTCCTGAGACTGGACAGGCCCTTCTTGGTCTTCATCCTTGAGCACTCAACTAAGAGCATTCTCTTCATGGGCAAGATCAACGACCCCACAGCCATGTGAAGAAGCTAGGGAAATGAGTGTTACATCTAACAAAGGTTTCAGTAGCTTCAGGACACATCTGACAGCCCTGTAGAGACGTCACAGCTGCTTAGGAACAATGGCGGAATGATAAATAGAGGATAGTTTGGCGAAGAAGACAACAGATCCATCATAACGAAACTGAATTGTTAGTCAATTAATCTTTTTGAAGTCTGTCAGCATGACACATATGTTAGCATCACCTGAACCTGGCTAGGTGTATCATCATTATATATTCTATCCAGCCAACTGTTGTATATGTTAGAGTAAATAAAACACTAGATGTATCACCTGATGCATCTGCTGACACGCTGAGCCAACGTGTTACTGTGCTATTGCTGTCTCAACATCGTTCAATATGAAGTGAAATAAAGACTCGTCATAAACAACTGGCATTTTATGTATCTTTCAGCCTAATGTTCACAGATTCAATTATCTTTACTACAGGCTATATCATTTTCAATTCCAATTAATAAAAAGAAATGGAGAAGTAACCAAATATTTTTTATAGTGCAAATTAGTCAAAATCACAGTTTGAACGAGTCTTTTATTCCTCTTTTGATTTCTGATGCATTACATGACTTCTGTAAATATTTGACGATTATAAGCAGTTCCTTACCAATGTCATATGAAGTGGGTTGCCTTACCAAAGATCTTTTGGCACAGGGCAGAAAAAGAGGCAGCTCCCTGTTAATTTATAATAGAGCTGTCCGCAAACTCTCTCGGATCAGTTGTATGTAATGAGGACGTCTCTGTAGCAAAGAGGACAATGATGGTTCCTCATGGAAATAACAAAAAAGCATAAAACTAAGTGACATTATGGAACTATTCAGGTTGGTTTTAAGCAATCATAGTTAGTACATTTTTCATTATCAATTCCTCTCGCTGGTGGGCTTAAAAAATGTATGGTATCTTTGCTAGCTGTGCACTTGAGTCACTGCAGAACACCTACACCCCCAATGCAAAATCTGAATGCCAAGGCTGCTGCTGGAAAAGCCTCTCTGTCGGGCATCTCCACTACCCTGAAATCCACATCAAGCTTTCCTCAAACTAGACTCTGGCTGCCTCTACTGCTTCCACCAGGCCATGCTGAGCGAATATGGAAGAAAGGCAGCAGCTACCACCACCTAGTGCAAGTCTGTTGCTAACATTTTTGTAGCTTGCTGCCTCCATAGTTTTCTAAGGCACTGTGTTTCAAACAAATACTGCCTCCTCCTGGTTCTCCCCAGCTGTCTAATTCTCATTACTCTGCTGAGGGTGGCAGCGTATAGAACAGAGGCAACATCCAGTAACATAAAAATGTGAAATCATGGTACATTTAGTTACACTGGATCATAACTACTATACTACTAATACCCTACTACTCCACTGTCAGGCCTGGAGTCTCCATGTCCCCGGGAGGCATATCCATGTCACCCTGCTGCACATGTAAACCTCTGTTACAGGATCACAGCGTTGCAGCTATTGCCTTAAAACAGCCAGCGCTAGCCCTAACTGCTCCTATGGATATACAGCTTACATACTGTTTAGGTGACACTCAAGCAAATATATCATAAAAACATGGGAGATGCAGGCGGCCATGTCAAAACAGAGCACAGTGTTCCCCTCAGTTGTCACAGTTTGCTTTCACAGTCACCTCTTTTACTTTATGCTAAGTCCCTCAGGCGATGAATGAGTCTAGACGGTCTGTTATCCTCCCATATATGCTCACACACACCTGCACAGGTGGAAACACAAAACTAACAGCTCTTCCTGTAATTCTCCACACTCCCTATGATTCATTGTATTCTATGAGGGATTTATGGCTGACAAACCCTCTTGGATGTGAGACCAGACCCTTTTCTTATATGGCTGCTGAGTGTGTGTGTGTGCGTTTTGTGTTTGTGTCTTACCCTAACCTTCACCACAGAGACACTAAAATATTGTCTGTGTATACAAAACAAATCCAATTGACGTGGGCAATTTCAGAATCCATCCATCTTATATAAGTTTTAAACCCAACATCAATGAGTCACATATATCACCATTATTAAGTTGTTTTCCTGGAGTACGTGTGAAACCATGAAACCCAAGAGAGCCTTGTTTGTCTTTGTCCTGCTGAACTCATCATCTTTATGTGGAACATCACTCACACCATGCCATGGCACACTTTGGGGCATTAGATGTTACATTTGGATACATTACAGATCAGTAGATTTTAGTGGCTCTGACAAATACAATGTTATATTGTATACTGCTGATCATTGTATATAATAGAGTTAATAAAAAATATTGCACTTGATACATCTGCCAACTTTTTGAGCCAACTATAGTAATGATGTGCAGTTGTTTGGTGCACTGCCTAACTACAGCTGGAGGATAAGTGTGTAAAAAATGTTGGGGGAATTGTCATCATTGGTAACCGTATCTAACTCGTGCAACTGGCTTGATAGCCTTAGCTTGTGGAAGACTACCTTTAAAATAACATTACCCACCCTAGCTTTAATCTGTAAGCTCTCAATCATTATCATCATCCAGATAAATTATATACTCTAGTGCTTATATGATTTACAATTTAACTATTTTCAGGGACAGAAGTCACAGTTTTATTGATCTTACTGACTACTAATAGTGAGGCATCCAAGTGACAAGTTGATAGAAATAATTACCTTGTTCCTAACTAGTTTAGAATAGGGTGGGTGATTACTAAGCGGGCACAGTAGGGGGCGATCCTACGCTGAATGTCAGGTTGAAGTACATACCCTGTTGAAGTAGAATGTTAGCCTCTGAGGGCCAGTAGTGGCAGGTGCCTGGTACATGGTTGACATTGGTTGGGGAAGATATAAAGAGAGGGAGGTACACTGCTGAGCTGAGGAAGAATTACATGACTGGAAAGGGAACAGAATTAGTCCTGGGGAAACTACATTGAGGATGCATCCAGGACATCTGACCACAAGACGCTGACAAAAAATTGTTTACAATTACTAAGTAACTAAGTGATGTAAGTAATGCAGCCTTTTTATCAACTCCGCCAAAGGAGATCTTTCAGAATGGCACAAGCAAAGGAAAGCTAAAGAACTTAGATAACACTGAAGGAGATAGCTGGCTGTGCAAAGAAGGTTTAAGGTTCAGGCCCATTTTCCCCGTCTGCGAAGTATCCAAATACATTGTCGGGGCAAATCAGTCCAAGGATAAAAGGGGGATGTTAGAGGTTGATGAGGTACTGTAGCTTTTGAGGTCTAATCGGGCTGATCTCAAACTGGTTGTCAAACGTTTCACCAACACATCACATCAGGGGAGAAGGGACACGGGATTATTGCAACACATTCTTTAAAAACAGTTAGACCTTTCCTTACCACACAACAGATAAAATCAATCAATCTATTTTGATTTGTATAGCGCCGTGCCAAATGATAACATAAGAGCAGGTCTAGACTGTCCTCTTTGTTACATTATTTACAGAAACATTTATTCACCATGAGCAACTGCTTGGCAACATTAAACACTTCCTTTAACAGGCAGAAACCTCGAGCAGAACCACGCTCACGTTGAACAGCGGTCTGCCTCGACTGGATGGGCCGAGAAGGAGGGATAAGAGGGAGAGGCAGTGATGGATAGAGACAAACAAAAATAGCAACAACAACAGCAACAGATAATACAGACTTGGAAGTTACTAGTAACATGCATAAATGGGACACGAATGCATACAGATAGATAGAGGTAGATAGGAGCTTGTAGTGTCAGATCCCCCCGGCAGTCTAAGCCTATAGCAGCATAACTATGGGCTAGTCCAAGCCTGAGCCAGCCCTAACTATAAGCTTTATTAAAGAGGAAAGTTTTAAGTCTACTCTTTAAAGAAGAGAGGGTGTCTGCCTCCCAGACCTTGACTGGTAGATTGTTTCAGAGGAGGGGGGCCTGATAAATGAAAACTCTACCTCCCACACTACTCTTAGAGACTACTACAATCAGGCCTGCATCCTGGGAGCGCAATGTTCTAGAGGGGTAATATGGCACTATGAGCTCTTTAAGATATGATGGTGCCTGACCTTTGTAGGTGAGAAGAAGGATTTTAAATTCTATTCTGCATTGTAGGTCGCCAATGCAGAGAGGCTAATACAGGAGAGATCTCTTTTCCTAGTTCTTGTCATTAGTCATGCTGCAGCATTTTGTACCATCTGAAGAGTCTTTAGAGACTTATCATTGCAGCTTGATAATAAGGAATTGCAATAATCCAACCTAGAAGAAACAAATGCATGGACCAGTTTTTCTGCATGGTTTTGAGACAGGATGTACCTGATATTTGCAATATTGCTGAGGTGATTTCTTGTTTTTAATTGTTCTATATGAGAGTTAAATGACAAATCCTGATCCCCAAAACAACTCTTGGATTCCTTACAGAATCTATAAATAACACAAATGTTTCTTTGCTACTCTATTTGCAGTCCGTCATGACCCATGTATTGTATGTATCATGGTAAATATATAGCGTACTTATATAGCGCTTTTCTAGTCTTCGCGACCACTCAAAGCTGCTTTTACACTACATATCACATTCACCCATTCATACAAAAAGTAAAGTGCCCAACTGTCAATCAGTTATCACATTCATACCCGTTGGGTACTCCCCCGGGAGTAATTTGGGGTTCAGTGTCTTGCCCAAGGACACTTCGACATGTAGTGTAGACCACTGCGCCACAAATGTTTTTGCCTGTTAAAATGAAGTGTTTTTCCTTGCCTCATTTGTCAAGTGTGCGCACACTGGTGGATTAATGTTTAATTTTTTTTTTTTTTTTTTTACATGGTTTAACATGAAATAGAAGAAGGAGCTCTTTAAAAACTGCCACCATGTAACTCTCAATATTTCTATCGAGATGTATCTACTTACTACTAATTGCTATATGATTTATGGTACCAGTGAATGTTTTTATTTGAAATTAGTTTCTTTATATTTTCATCAAAGGCTCTCAATTTGTTACGAGATGATTATTGTAGGCGTGTGTGTGTACAACCTTTAGACCCAAAATCCCAGATTCACTACAGGTACTTTACTCAGTGGTAAAGGTTAAAACAAAAACAAGTTAAAAAGAGAAAACAAATATTTACACAGCACAACAGTAATAAATAAATAGTAATAAGTAGTCAGTTAATTGCACTTAATCATGATTAATTGCACTCTGCCCAATATTTAGTCACAGTCCTACTTCCTGACAGAGTTCAGGTCCTTGATGGCACATGGGTAAAAACTGTTAAGAAATTTAGGAGTGCAGGTCTTAATAGACCTATAGTGCCTTCCAGAGAGCAACATGGTGAAAGGTGGTGTCCTGCCTGAGATGAGTCTTTGGTTATATTTGTGGCTTGATGTAGACGTCAGGATCTGTTATGTTTGAATACAGAGACATCTCTAACACAGGACAGAAAAGGCTGCTGCTTGTTAATTTTTAACAGAACTGCCTGCTGACATCCCACGAGCTACTGAATAGTTAAGTTTCTGCCAAGCAGCACCAAAGAGGACACTGATGGTAAGCATGGAACTCCAATGAATGAATGTTTTGAGGACTTATATTTAAGTAGTGAGAGACATTTGTACTGAGTGAAGATTAAAAGTGAACTTTAGTGAATGTACCGACAGAATTTGTGTTACAGTAGGAGTAAAATGTTTAAAAGATGTCCTGTTTAGAAGATATTGACGTTTAGCTGCTGTTGACTTTGTTCTTTTCATTCACCGTGTTATGTACGATGTTTAAATAACCTCTTGTCTAACAATTACTAATTCATAATGTTGTTCATCAAACCAACTTTTGTGACCTAACTTGGACAGTCTACTCAGAGCTTTCTCTGGTTTGTCCTTTAGTATGAGCAGGCTGTAAAGATGCGTGGTATCTTCAGTAGTTGTGCACTCACAGCACTGCTGCTGGCCGCAGCCTGGGCAGACCACCAGAGCCATGAACACAGCCATGGGGACGATATGAGCTTCCACAAGCTGTCCTCTCCCAATGCTGACTTTGCCTTTGCCCTGTACAAAAGCCTGAATGCCAAAGCTGCTGCTGGAAAGAACATCTTCTACTCACCGCTGGGCATCTCCACTGCCCTGTCCATGCTGTCTACAGGGGCCCGAGGTGAAACCCACAGCCAGCTGTTCTCCAGCTTGGGCTACAGTGCCTTAAACCAGACACAGGTCGATGAGGCTTACAAGCATCTTTTCGACATCCATGGCCACAGCCAGGAGAATCTGCAGCTGGATGTTGGCAGTGCTGCTGCCGTGCGGTCTGGCTTCAATCCTCTGGAGAAGTTCTTGAATGATGTCAAGCAATTCTACTCCGGTGAGATCTTCAACATCGACATGAGCAATCCCACTGAAGCTGCAGCTGAGATCAACACATTCATTGCCAATAAAACCCAGGACAAGATAAAAGACATGGTAAAGGACCTGCGTCCTGATATGGCCATGGTGCTGATCAACTACGTCTACTTTAAGGGTAAGAAGCAAAATTCATGTCTCATTTTGTAGGCCAAGATGGGACTAGACACAAACTCACCACATGTACATGAAACCAGTTTCAATGATCTAGACATGAATATAATGATTGTATATTATCATTAACAGTCAAAAACAAATAACTCCTCTGTAACTCAGGGCTGTGGAAGAACCCATTTGACTGTGAGTTCACACGAAAAGCTGACTTCCATGTGGACAAGACCAACACAGTCAAGGTGGACATGATGACGAGGAAGGGCAGCTACAACATGTACCAGGATCGTGAAAACCATGCGACAGTCGTCATGCTGCCCTACAAGGGCAACACGTCCATGATGATTGTCATGCCTGATGAAGGCAAGATGGAGGAGGTGGAGGGTTACATCAACAAGGACTACATCAGACACTGGCAAGACTCTCTTTCCATGAGGTAAGAGGAATCTAACTTATTGGTTAGTTGTAGATAAAGAGTGTTCTAGATAGACTGCATGTATGTATGTTTGGATCTGGCTGCTGTGGCTCAGTGGTGGAGTGAGTCGTCTCTCAATTGGAAGGTTAGCTTCAATCCCCAGCTACTTCAGTCTACACGTTAAAGTCTCCTTGGGCAAGGCACTGAACCCCAAAGTGCTACTGAAAGCACAGGGACTGGTTGGTGAATGTGTGTGGTTGGTTAGTTAGATCCTGATGGGCATATAGGCACTTTACATAGCGTCTACCATCAGTGTGTGAATGTGTGTGTGAAAGGATGAATGTGACATGCAGTGTAAAAGTGCTTTGAGTGGTCAGAAAACTAGAAAAGGGGGAACCGGGTTCAGCTCCGGGGTTAGGGCATGGTCTTCGTCCAGAGGCCCAGCCCTCGCTGCCCCAGACTCAACACCAACCCTCAGCCAATCGCTGCATTTCATCCCAACTCTCTCTTCCCTGGTCAGAAGACTAGAGAAGTGGGTGCCGCACTTAGACACATTAGACACTGGCGAGACTCACTCTCAATGAGGTAAAAGGGATTTAAGTTATTGGTAGGTTGAAGATAAAGTGTGTCATAGATAAAATGAACAGGGTTGTTATTCAGTGGGACTGCTTTTGTGTATCTTGGCGTCTGTACAGGTCACGTACAGTAATGAGTGATTGAATGAATACATGAGTATAACCCATCCATTATGTGTACCACTTATCCTGTTCAGGGTCTCGGGGGTGGGGGGTGGGGGAGAACATACAAACTCAACACAAAAAGGACACATTAGACAAGCTGTAATATAACTGTACATTCCAGTGATTCTGACACACTTATGTTTCTCAGATATGTAAAACTGTACCTGCCAAAATTTTCCATCTCTGCTGATGCTGCCCTGGATATCACACTGAAAGAAATGGGCATAACCAATGCTTTTGAGGACAATGCTGATTTCTCTGGCATAACTGAAGAGTTCAAGCTCAAAATATCAAAGGTGAGAGAACATTTTTCCTCAGGTTTAAAAGGATGCCAACAACGCTGAAACCGATGTAATCTGAAAAAGACCCGTAAGGTTTGATCTTAGACCTGTGCAGTGATTCTAACTAGACTTTCTTTTTTGTCCTCCACAGGCGTCCCACAAGGCTGTTCTCAGTGTCACTGAGATGGGAACAGAGGCAGCAGCTGCCAGCACCATGGAGATTATGTTCCTCAGTTTGCCTCCATCAATCAGAATTGACAAACCGTTCTTGGTTTTCATCCTGGAGAACTCCAGCGGGAGCATCCTCTTCATGGGCAAGATCAACAATCCAACAACCATGTGAAGGCGCACACTCGGAAAATGAGAATCTTTAACAAAGGAGTCATCATGACGATCTCATCGTGACAAAATCAATGACTCTTTATCCATCCTACTGATACCAGGGCAGGAAATATCAAAGTACATTTCATATACAAGAGCTTTTTTGACTCAGTGTGTGGTAGAGCTGTGATGATAAATATCACATTTACATAATTTATTTATAGTTTGAGTAATTTTTCAAGCAAAGCTGATGAGCATTTGATGGTTTCATGTTCTCAAACTGGAGAATGTTCTGCTTTTACTTCTCTTGTAATAAAGCAAATTGAATATCTTTAGGTTGTGTACTATTTGACTCACATGACAAAACATTTGATGACACTTCCTTGAGCTCTATAAACGTTTGATGAGCATCTTGCACAGTGTTGCTATATTTCATAAATTAACCATGAACCATATTGTGATGATTGATGAACTGGTTTTATGAATTGAATATCTGAGGCACAATACAAGACAAATATTCAATGCATAACATGTAAAAGTGACAAAACACTTATTCCCAACATAGCAATAGCTATTTTATTCATAAAGCACATTTCATTACAGGTAAGCTCAACGTGCTTTACATTGGGGGTAAAAACAGAGATACAAAAAAACACCACATAGCAATCAAACACATAAAGAAGCATGAAGAGAATTAAACTATAAACATAGAAAAACAAAGCTGCACATACAACCGGTGACACAAGTTGCAAAACACAGAGTAACTATCCATACGCTCGGGAGAATAGATTATAGGGAGATAGAGGATTTGAGTTTAGTTATACAAGTAGAGACAGTTGTGATAGACCTCAGGTCCACACTTGTTCTAGAGAGACGGACCACAGTAACTAAAGGCCCCATTCACCGACATGCTGAACTGCGTTAGTTTTGATTAGAAAATAGGCTCAGCCAGCGCAAAAAGTGCTGTTCATGGACACAGGCCCTTGATGTCATTTATGCAGTCTGGTACTTTGTTGACAGGAATGAGATCACCAAATAAAAGCTGTGTGTGATAAGCAAACTTTTACCGTTTGGTTAACCTTGGATTTAAGTCTGACTTTCTAAACTTGCGTCTGCTCCATCCTCAGCGTAAAAGATACACCTGGGTGCAACACAAACAGGGCTTAAGTCTAACTTAAAGTCTGTCATAACTGTCACCTTTAGGCCGGACGTAATGTTACACCCAGACGTACGCCCAGCTGATGCACTCTGCTACATTGCGCTGCCTGTGCTTAGAATTATAATATCATAACCTTTGTTGCGGATATCTCGAGTCATTAATTGACACCACTGTACAGTAAGATTCTCAGCTATACCAGTTACCTACAATTCCACATTATACACTAAATTGCAGGGGCCTAAGCTTGTGCTAGATTGTGCTATTTCTTAGCTATTTGTGAAGTCATCTTTTTTTTTCTCTCAGATGACACTGGCTCATAGATACGAGATAGGTATTAACTGGCAATTTGCATGGTAAAAAAGTCACAAAACCTTCGACAATAGCCTGGCATTGGTCTAGCAAAACCAAATTAAAGGGAGCATGTAAAACTGTATATTAGCCGAGGCAAGATCTGGTGAGAAAAAACCCCAGCTGGCAATGGGGAGAGGCAGGGAAGGAGGTATATTGTATAAAGGGGTTGATGGGATAGTGAAGGGCAGGTGCCTGGTGCTAGTTGACAGGGGGAAGACAAAGAGAGGGAGGTCCACTGCTGAGCTGAGAAAGAATTACATGAATGACTGGAAAGAGACAAGAACTAGTACTGGGGAAACTTGTTGCATGTGAAGAAAATGTAAAACATTGAGGATGCATCTGGGACATACTTCATTCGAACACAAGACACCGACAATTTGTTTACAGTTCCTAACTAGTAATGCATCTTGTTTTATCCACTGATCAAACTTGGCCAAAGGAGATCTTTCAGAATGGCACAAACAAAGGAAAGCTAAATAACTTATATGACACTGGAGAGACAACTGGCTGTCCAAAGAAGGTTTAGGAATCAGGCTGATTTGCCACATTTGCAAAGTATCCAACAATCCAACTACATCGTCCAGGCAAATCAGAGTCTTTCGAGACAATAATCCAACCTGGAAGAAACTAATGCATGGACTACTTTTTCTGCATCGTTTTGAGACAGGATGTGCCTGACTGTGGCAATACTGCCTGGGTGAAAAAGGTCTGTTCTGTTCTAATCTGTTTTTATCTCGTTAGTTTGGTTGCTGTGAGTAGAACTCCCTGTTTGTCCGTCTGCCTCTCCCTCTATTCAACTTTCACGGCCCGTGTGGTCATGTCAAATGGCCACTATTGAGTTTGGTACAGCTCAATATTGTCGCGTGTGAAAAAGTTTTTCCTTGCCTCTTTTGCCAAGCGTGTGCACATTGGTGGATTAATGTTGGGTCATGGTTGAACATAAAAATAGAAGAAAGATCTCTTTAAAAACTGCCAGTCTATATGAATGAATGAATCTATATGCAACTCTATAACACAATATTCAATGTTTCTGTTGAGATGTATCTACTACTAGTTGCTATATGATTTACAGTGCCAGTGAATGCTGTTTATTCAAAGGAAGTTTTCAAGAGCGATTTAGAGTGGACATGATTTGAAGTTAGTTTCTTTATATTTTCATCAAAGGCTCCCACTTGGTTACTAGATGAGTATTGTAGGCGTGTGTGTATACAACCTTTAGACCCCAAATCCCAGATTCACTACAGGTACTTTTCTCATGTTGTGTTCTTGTGTTACATTAGAAAATAGCTTTATGAGAAATCTCTAATTCAGGACAGAAAAGGCTGCTCCTTGTTAATTTTTAACAGAACTGTCTGCTGACGTTCTGTGATCTACTGAATATAAAAGTGAAGTTTCTGCCAAGCAGCACCAAAGAGGACATTGATGGTAAGCATGGAACTCCACTGAATTGATGTTTTGAGGACTTATATTTAAGTAGTGAGAGACATTTGTACTGAGTGAAGATTAAAAGTGAACTTTAATGAATGTGATGACAGAATTTGTGTTACAGTAGGAGTAAAATGTTTAAAAGATGTCCTGTTTAGAAGATATTGACGTTTAGCTGCTGTTGACTTTATCCTTTTCATTCACCGTGTTATGTACGATGTTTAAATAACCTCTTGTCTAACAATTACTAATTCATAAGGTTGTTCATCAAACCAGCTTTTGTGACCCAACTTGGACAGTCTACTCAGAGCTTTCTCTGGTTTGTCCTTTAGCAGGCTGTAAAGATGCGTGGTATCTTCAGTAGTTGTGCACTCACAGCACTGCTGCTGGCTGCAGCCTGGGCAGACCACCAGGGCCATGAACACGGCCATGGGGACGATATGAGCTTCCACAAGCTGTCCTCTCCCAATGCCGACTTTGCCTTTGCCCTGTACAAAAGCCTGAGTGCCAAAGCTGCAGCTGGAAAGAACATCTTCTACTCACCGCTGGGCATCTCCACCGCCCTGTCAATGCTGTCTACAGGGGCCCGAGGTGAAACCCACAGCCAGCTGTTCTCCAGCTTGGGCTACAGTGCCTTAAACCAGACACAGGTCGATGAGGCTTACAAGCATCTTTTCGACATCCATGGCCACAGCCAGGAGAATCTGCAGCTGGATGTTGGCAGTGCTGCTGCCGTGCGATCTGGCTTCAATCCTCTGGAGAAGTTCTTGAATGATGTCAAGCAATACTACTCCGGTGAGATCTTCAACATCAACATGAGCAATCCCACTGAAGCTGCAGCTGAGATCAACACATTCATTGCCAATAAAACCCAGGACAAGATAAAAGACATGGTAAAGGACCTGCATCCTGATATGGCCATGGTGCTGATCAACTACGTCTACTTTAAGGGTATGAAGCAAGTTTAAATTCATGTCTCATTTTGTAGGCCAAGATGGGACAAGACACAAACTCACCACATGTACATGAAACCAGTTTCAATGATCTAGACATGAATATAATGATTGTATATTATCCTTAACAGTCAAAAACAAATAACTCCTCTGTAACTCAGGGCTGTGGAAGAAACCGTTCAACCCTCTGTTCACACGAAAAGCTGACTTTCATGTGGACAAGAACAACACAGTTAAGGTGGACATGATGGACAGGACAGGTTACTACTACATGTACCAGGATCGTGAAAAGCACGCGACAGTCGTCATGCTGCCCTACAAGGGCAACACGTCCATGATGATTGTCATGCCTGATGAAGGCAAGATGGAGGAGGTGGAGGGTTACATCAATAAGGACTACATCAGACACTGGCAAGACTCTCTTTCCATGAGGTAAGAGGAATCTAACTTATTGGTTAGTTGTAGATAAAGAGTGTTCTAGATAGACTGCCTTTATGTATGTTTGGATCTGGCTGCTGTGGCTCAGTGCTGGAGTGAGTCGTCTCTCAATTGGAAGGTTAGCTTCAATCCCCAGCTACTTCAGTCTACACGTTAAAGTCTCCTTGGGCAAGGCACTGAACCCCAAAGTGCTACTGAAGGCACAGGGACTGGTTGGTGAATGTGTGTGGTTGGTTAGTTAGATCCTGATGGGCATATAGGCACTTTACATAGCGTCTACCATCAGTGTGTGAATGTGTGTGTGAAAGGATGAATGTGACATGCAGTGTAAAAGTGCTTTGAGTGGTCAGAAAACTAGAAAAGGGGGAACCGGGTTCAGCTCCGGGGTTAAGGCATGGTCTTCGTCCAGAGGCCCAGCCCTCGCTGCCCCAGACTCAACACCAACCCTCAGCCAATCGCTGCATTTCATCCCAACTCTCTCTTCCCTGGTCAGAAGACTAGAGAAGTGGGTGCCGCACTTAGACACATTAGACACTGGCGAGACTCACTCTCAATGAGGTAAAAGGGATTTAAGTTATTGGTAGGTTGAAGATAAAGTGTGTCATAGATAAAATGAACAGGGTTGTTATTCAGTGGGACTGCTTTTGTGTATCTTGGCGTCTGTACAGGTCACGTACTGTAATGAGTGATTGAATGAATACATGAGTATAACCCATCCATTATGTGTACCACTTATCCTGTTCAGGGTCTCGGGGGTGGGGGGTGGGGGAGAACATACAAACTCAACACAAAAAGGACACATTAGACAAGCTGTAATATAACTGTACATTCCAGTGATTCTGACACACTTATGTTTCTCAGATATGTAAAACTGTACCTGCCAAAATTTTCCATCTCTGCTGATGCTGCCCTGGATATCACACTGAAAGAAATGGGCATAACCAATGCTTTTGAGGACAATGCTGATTTCTCTGGCATAACTGAAGAGTTCAAGCTCAAAATATCAAAGGTGAGAGAACATTTTTCCTCAGGTTTAAAAGGATGCCAACAACGCTGAAACCGATGTAATCTGAAAAAGACCCGTAAGGTTTGATCTTAGACCTGTGCAGTGATTCTAACTAGACTTTCTTTTTTGTCCTCCACAGGCGTCCCACAAGGCTGTTCTCAGTGTCACTGAGATGGGAACAGAGGCAGCAGCTGCCAGCACCATGGAGATTATGTTCCTCAGTTTGCCTCCATCAATCAGAATTGACAAACCGTTCTTGGTTTTCATCCTGGAGAACTCCAGCGGGAGCATCCTCTTCATGGGCAAGATCAACAATCCAACAACCATGTGAAGGCGCACACTCGGAAAATGAGAATCTTTAACAAAGGAGTCATCATGACGATCTCATCGTGACAAAATCAATGACTCTTTATCCATCCTACTGATACCAGGGCAGGAAATGTCAAAGTACATTTCATATATAAGAGCTTTTTTGACTCAGTGTGTGGTAGAGCTGTGATGATAAATATCACATTTACATAATTTATTTATAGTTTGAGTAATTTTTCAAGCAAAGCTGATGAGCATTTGATGGTTTCATGTTCTCAAACTGGAGAATGTTCTGCTTTTACTTCTCTTGTAATAAAGCAAATTGAATATCTTTAGGTTGTGTACTATTTGACTCACATGACAAAACATTTGATGACACTTCCTTGAGCTCTATAAACGTTTGATGAGCATCTTGCACAGTGTTGCTATATTTCATAAATTAACCATGAACCATATTGTGATGATTGATGAACTGGTTTTATGAATTGAATATCTGAGGCACAATACAAGACAAATATCCAATGCATAACATGTAAAAGTGACAAAACACTTATTCCCAACATAGCAATAGCTATTTTATTCATAAAGCACATTTCATTACAGGTAAGCTCAACGTGCTTTACATTGGGGGTAAAAACAGAGATACAAAAAAACACCACATAGCAATCAAACGCATAAAGAAGCATGAAGAGAATTAAACTATAAACATAGAAAAACAAAGCTGCACATACAACCGGTGACACAAGTTGCAAAACACAGAGTAACTATCCATACGCTCGGGAGAATAGATTATAGGGAGATAGAGGATTTGAGTTTAGTTATACAAGTAGAGACAGTTGTGATAGACCTCAGGTCCACACTTGTTCTAGAGAGACGGACCACAGTAACTAAAGGCCCCCTTCACCGACATGCTGAACTGCGTTAGTTTTGATTAGAAAATAGGCTCAGCCAGCGCAAAAAGTGCTGTTCATGGACACAGGCCCTTGATGTCATTTATGCAGTCTGGTACTTTGTTGACAGGAATGAGATCACCAAATAAAAGCTGTGTGTGATAAGCAAACTTTTACCGTTTGGTTAACCTTGGATTTAAGTCTGACTTTCTAAACTTGCGTCTGCTCCATCCTCAGCGTAAAAGATACACCTGGGTGCAACACAAACAGGGCTTAAGTCTAACTTAAAGTCTGTCATAACTGTCACCTTTAGGCCGGACGTAATGTTACACCCAGACGTACGCCCAGCTGATGCACTCTGCTACATTGCGCTGCCTGTGCTTAGAATTATAATATCATAACCTTTGTTGCGGATATCTCGAGTCATTAATTGACACCACTGTACAGTAAGATTCTCAGCTATACCAGTTACCTACAATTCCACATTATACACTAAATTGCAGGGGCCTAAGCTTGTGCTAGATTGTGCTATTTCTTAGCTATTTGTGAAGTCATCTTTTTTTTTCTCTCAGATGACACTGGCTCATAGATACGAGATAGGTATTAACTGGCAATTTGCATGGTAAAAAAGTCACAAAACCTTCGACAATAGCCTGGCATTGGTCTAGCAAAACCAAATTAAAGGGAGCATGTAAAACTGTATATTAGCCGAGGCAAGATCTGGTGAGAAAAAACCCCAGCTGGCAATGGGGAGAGGCAGGGAAGGAGGTATATTGTATAAAGGGGTTGATGGGATAGTGAAGGGCAGGTGCCTGGTGCTAGTTGACAGGGGGAAGACAAAGAGAGGGAGGTCCACTGCTGAGCTGAGAAAGAATTACATGAATGACTGGAAAGAGACAAGAACTAGTACTGGGGAAACTTGTTGCATGTGAAGAAAATGTAAAACATTGAGGATGCATCTGGGACATACTTCATTCGAACACAAGACACCGATAATTTGTTTACAGTTCCCAACTAGTAATGCATCTTGTTTTATCCACTGATCAAACTTGGCCAAAGGAGATCTTTCAGAATGGCACAAACAAAGGAAAGCTAAATAACTTATATGACACTGGAGAGATAACTGGCTGTCCAAAGAAGGTTTAGGAATCAGGCTGATTTGCCACATTTGCAAAGTATCCAACAATCCAACTACATCGTCCAGGCAAATCAGAGTCTTTCGAGACAATAATCCAACCTGGAAGAAACTAATGCATGGACTACTTTTTCTGCATCGTTTTGAGACAGGATGTGCCTGACTGTGGCAATACTGCCTGGGTGAAAAAGGTCTGTTCTGTTCTGATCTGTTTTTATCTCATTAGTTTGGTTGCTGTGAGTAGAACTCCCTGTTTGTCCGTCTGCCTCTCCCTCTATTCAACTTTCACGGCCCGTGTGGTCATGTCAAATGGCCACTATTGAGTTTGGTACAGCTCAATATTGTCGCGTGTGAAAAAGTTTTTCCTTGCCTCTTTTGCCAAGCGTGTGCACATTGGTGGATTAATGTTGGGTCATGGTTGAACATAAAAATAGAAGAAAGATCTCTTTAAAAACTGCCAGTCTATATGAATGAATGAATCTATATGCAACTCTATAACACAATATTCAATGTTTCTGTTGAGATGTATCTACTACTAGTTGCTATATGATTTACAGTGCCAGTGAATGCTGTTTATTCAAACAAAGTTTTCAAGAGCGATTTAGAGTGGACATGATTTGAAGTTAGTTTCTTTATATTTTCATCAAAGGCTCCCACTTGGTTACTAGATGAGTATTGTAGGCGTGTGTGTATACAACCTTTAGACCCAAAATCCCAGATTCATTACAGGTACTTTACTCATGTTGTGTTCTTGTGTTACATTAGAAAATAGCTTTATGAGAAATCTCTAATTCAGGACATAAAAGGCTGCTCCTTGTTAATTTTTAACAGAACTGTCTGCTGACGTTCTGTGATCTACTGAATATAAAAGTGAAGTTTCTGCCAAGCAGCACCAAAGAGGACATTGATGGTAAGCATGGAACTCCACTGAATTGATGTTTTGAGGACTTATATTTAAGTAGTGAGAGACATTTGTACTGAGTGAAGATTAAAAGTGAACTTTAATGAATGTGATGACAGAATTTGTGTTACAGTAGGAGTAAAATGTTTAAAACATGTCCTGTTTAGAAGATATTGATGTTTAGCTGCTGTTGACTTTGTTCTTTTCATTCACCGTGTTATGTACGATGTTTAAATAACCTCTTGTCTAACAATTACTAATTCATAAGGTTGTTCATCAAACCAGCTTTTGTGACCTAACTTGGACAGTCTACTCAGAGCTTTCTCTGGTTTGTCCTTTAGCAGACTGTAAAGATGCGTGGTATCTTCAGTAGTTGTGCACTCACAGCACTGCTGCTGGCTGCAGCCTGGGCAGACCACCAGGGCCATGAACACGGCCATGGGGAAGATATGAGCTTCCACAAGCTGTCCTCTCCCAATGCCGACTTTGCCTTTGCCCTCTACAAAAGCCTGAGTGCCAAAGCTGCAGCTGGAAAGAACATCTTCTACTCACCGCTGGGCATCTCCACCGCCCTGTCAATGCTGTCTACAGGGGCCCGAGGTGAAACCCACAGCCAGCTGTTCTCCAGCTTGGGCTACAGTGCCTTAAACCAGACACAGGTCGATGAGGCTTACAAGCATCTTTTCGACATCCATGGCCACAGCCAGGAGAATCTGCAGCTGGATGTTGGCAGTGCTGCTGCCGTGCGATCTGGCTTCAATCCTCTGGAGAAGTTCTTGAATGATGTCAAGCAATACTACTCCGGTGAGATCTTCAACATCGACATGAGCAATCCCACTGAGGCTGCAGCTGAGATCAACACATTCATTGCCAATAAAACCCAGGACAAGATAAAAGATATGGTAAAGGACCTGCATCCTGATATGGCCATGGTGCTGATCAACTACGTCTACTTTAAGGGTAAGAAGCAAGTTTAAATTCATGTCTCATTTTGTAGGCCAAGATGGGACTAGACACAAACTCACCACATGTACATGAAACCAGTTTCAATGATCTAGACATGAATATAATAATTGTATATTATCATTAACAGTCAAAAACAAATAACTCCTTTGTAACTCAGGGCTGTGGAAGAACCCATTTGACTGTGAGTTCACACGAAAAGCTGACTTCCATGTGGACAAGAACAACACAGTTAAGGTGGACATGATGGACAGGACAGGTTACTACTACATGTACCAGGATCGTGAAAAGCACGCGACAGTCGTCATGCTGCCCTACAAGGGCAACACGTCCATGATGATTGTCATGCCTGATGAAGGCAAGATGGAGGAGGTGGAGGGTTACATCAACAAGGACTACATTAGACACTGGCAAGACTCTCTTTCCATGAAGTAAGAGGAATCTAACTTATTGGTTAGTTGTAGATAAAGAGTGTTCTAGATAGACTGCATGTATGTATGTTTGGATCTGGCTGCTGTGGCTCAGTGTTGGATTGTGTCGTCTCTCAATTGGAAGGTTAGCTTCAATACCCAGCTACTTCAGTCTACACGTTAAAGTCTCCTTGGGCAAGGCACTGAACCCCAAAGTGCTACTGAAGGCACAGGGACTGGTTTGTGAACGTGTGTGGTTGGTTAGTTAGATCCTGATGGGCATATAGGCACTTTACATAGCGTCTACCATCAGTGTGTGAATGTGTGTGTGAAAGGGTGAATGTGACATGTAGTGTAAAAGTGCTTTGAGTGGTCAGAAAACTAGAAAAGGGGGAACCGGGTTCAGCTCCGGGGTTAAGGCATGGTCTTCGTCCAGAGGCCCAGCCCTCGCTGCCCCAGACTCAACACCAACCCTCAGCCAATCGCTGCATTTCATCCCAACTCTCTCTTCCCTGGTCAGAAGACTAGAGAAGTGGGCGCCGCACTTAGACACATTAGACACTGGCGAGACTCACTCTCAATGAGGTAAAAGGGATTTAAGTTATTGGTAGGTTGAAGATAAAGTGTGTCATAGATAAAATGAACAGGGTTGTTATTCAGTGGGACTGCTTTTGTGTATCTTGGCGTCTGTACAGGTCACGTACAGTAATGAGTGATTGAATACATGAGTATAACCCATCCATTATGTGTACCACTTATCCTGTTCAGGGTCTCGGGGGTGGGGGGTGGGGGAGAACATACAAACTCAACACAAAAATGACACTATAGACAAGCTGTAATATAACTGTACATTCCAGTGATTCTGACACACTTATGTTTCTCAGATATGTAAAACTGTACCTGCCAAAATTTTCCATCTCTGCTGATGCTGCCCTGGATATCACACTGAAAGAAATGGGCATAACCAATGCTTTTGAGGACAATGCTGATTTCTCTGGCATAACTGAAGAGTTCAAGCTCAAAATATCAAAGGTCAGAGAACATTTTTCCTCAGGTTTAAAAGGATGCCAACAATGCTGAAAACGATGTAATCTGAAAAAGACCCGTAAGGTTTGATCTTAGACCTGTGCAGTGATTCTAACTAGACTTTCTTTTTTGTCCTCCACAGGCGTCCCACAAGGCTGTTCTCAGTGTCACTGAGATGGGAACAGAGGCAGCAGCTGCCAGCACCATGGAGTTAATGTTATTCAGTTTGCCTCCATCAATCAGAATTGACAAACCGTTCTTGGTTTTCATCCTGGAGTACACCAGGAGCATCCTCTTCATGGGCAAGATCAACAATCCAACAACCATGTGAAGGCGCACACTCGGAAAATGAGAATCTTTAACAAAGGAGTCATCATGACGATCTCATCGTGACAAAATCAATGACTCTTTATCCATCCTACTGATACCAGGGCAGGAAATGTCAAAGTACATTTCATATATAAGAGCTTTTTTGACTCAGTGTGTGGTAGAGCTGTGATGATAAATATCACATTTACATAATTTATTTATAGTTTGAGTAATTTTTCAAGCAAAGCTGATGAGCATTTGATGGTTTCATGTTCTCAAACTGGAGAATGTTCTGCTTTTACTTCTCTTGTAATAAAGCAAATTAAATATCTTTAGATTGTGTACTATTTGACTCACATGACAAAACATTTGATGACACTTCCTTGAGCTCTATAAACGTTTGATGAGCATCTTGCACAGTGTTGCTATATTTCATAAATTAACCATAAACCATATTGTGATGATTGATGAACTGGTTTTATGAATTGAATATCTGAGGCACAATACAAGACAAATATCCAATGGATAACATGTAAAAGTGACAAAACACTTATTCCCAACATAGCAATGGCAATTTTATTCATAAAGCACATTTCATTACAGGTAAGCTCAACGTGCTTTACATTGGGGGTAAAAACAGAGATACAAAAAAACACCACATAGCAATCAAACACATAAAGAAGCATGAAGAGAATTAAACTATAAACATAGAAAAACAAAGCTGCACAAACAACCGGTGACACAAGTTGCAAAACACAGAGTAACTATTCATACGCTCGGGAGAATAGATTATAGGGAGATAGAGGATTTGAGTTTAGTTATACAAGTAGAGACAGTTGTGATAGACCTCAGGTCCACACTTGTTCTAGAGAGACGGACCACAGTAACTAAAGGCCCCCTTCACCGACATGCTGAACTGCGTTGGTTTTGATTAGAAAATAGGCTCAGCCAGCGCAAAAAGTGCTGTTCATGGACACAGGCCCTTGATGTCATTTATGCAGTCTGGTACTTTGTTGACAGGAATGAGATCACCAAATAAAAGCTGTGTGTGATAAGCAAACTTTTACCGTTTGGTTAACCTTGGATTTAAGTCTGACTTTCTAAACTTGCGTCTGCTCCATCCTCAGCGTAAAAGATACACCTGGGTGCAACACAAACAGGGCTTAAGTCTAACTTAAAGTCTGTCATAACTGTCACCTTTAGGCCGGACGTAATGTTACACCCAGACGTACGCCCAGCTGATGCACTCTGCTACATTGCGCTGCCTGTGCTTAGAATTATAATATCATAACCTTTGTTGCGGATATCTCGAGTCATTAATTGACACCACTGTACAGTAAGATTCTCAGCTATACCAGTTACCTACAATTCCACATTATACACTAAATTGCAGGGGCCTAAGCTTGTGCTAGATTGTGCTATTTCTTAGCTATTTGTGAAGTCATCTTTTTTTTTCTCTCAGATGACACTGGCTCATAGATACGAGATAGGTATTAACTGGCAATTTGCATGGTAAAAAAGTCACAAAACCTTCGACAATAGCCTGGCATTGGTCTAGCAAAACCAAATTAAAGGGAGCATGTAAAACTGTATATTAGCCGAGGCAAGATCTGGTGAGAAAAAACCCCAGCTGGCAATGGGGAGAGGCAGGGAAGGAGGTATATTGTATAAAGGGGTTGATGGGATAGTGAAGGGCAGGTGCCTGGTGCTAGTTGACAGGGGGAAGACATAAAGAGAGGGAGGTCCACTGCTGAGCTGAGAAAGAATTACATGAATGACTGGAAAGAGACAAGAACTAGTACTGGGGAAACTTGTTGCATGTGAAGAAAATGTAAAACATTGAGGATGCATCTGGGACATGCTTCATTCGAACACAAGACACCGACAATTTGTTTACAGTTCCTAACTAGTAATGCATCTTGTTTTATCCACTGATCAAACTTGGCCAAAGGAGATCTTTCAGAATGGCACAAACAAAGGAAAGCTAAATAACTTATATGACACTGGAGAGACAACTGGCTGTCCAAAGAAGGTTTAGGAATCAGGCTGATTTGCCACATTTGCAAAGTATCCAACAATCCAACTACATCGTCCAGGCAAATCAGAGTCTTTCGAGACAATAATCCAACCTGGAAGAAACTAATGCATGGACTACTTTTTCTGCATCGTTTTGAGACAGGATGTGCCTGACTGTGGCAATACTGCCTGGGTGAAAAAGGTCTGTTCTGTTCTGATCTGTTTTTATCTCGTTAGTTTGGTTGCTGTGAGTAGAACTCCCTGTTTGTCCGTCTGCCTCTCCCTCTATTCAACTTTCACGGCCCGTGTGGTCATGTCAAATGGCCACTATTGAGTTTGGTACAGCTCAATATTGTCGCGTGTGAAAAAGTTTTTCCTTGCCTCTTTTGCCAAGCGTGTGCACATTGGTGGATTAATGTTGGGTCATGGTTGAACATAAAAATAGAAGAAAGATCTCTTTAAAAACTGCCAGTCTATATGAATGAATGAATCTATATGCAACTCTATAACACAATATTCAATGTTTCTGTTGAGATGTATCTACTACTAGTTGCTATATGATTTACAGTGCCAGTGAATGCTGTTTATTCAAAGGAAGTTTTCAAGAGCGATTTAGAGTGGACATGATTTGAAGTTAGTTTCTTTATATTTTCATCAAAGGCTCCCACTTGGTTACTAGATGAGTATTGTAGGCGTGTGTGTATACAACCTTTAGACCCAAAATCCCAGATTCACTACAGGTACTTTACTCATGTTGTGTTCTTGTGTTACATTAGAAAATAGCTTTATGAGAAATCTCTAATTCAGGACATAAAAGGCTGCTCCTTGTTAATTTTTAACAGAACTGTCTGCTGACGTTCTGTGATCTACTGAATATAAAAGTGAAGTTTCTGCCAAGCAGCACCAAAGAGGACATTGATGGTAAGCATGGAACTCCACTGAATTGATGTTTTGAGGACTTATATTTAAGTAGTGAGAGACATTTGTACTGAGTGAAGATTAAAAGTGAACTTTAATGAATGTGATGACAGAATTTGTGTTACAGTAGGAGTAAAATGTTTAAAAGATGTCCTGTTTAGAAGATATTGATGTTTAGCTGCTGTTGACTTTGTTCTTTTCATTCACCGTGTTATGTACTATGTTTAAATAACCTCTTGTCTAACAATTACTAATTCATAAGGTTGTTCATCAAACCAGCTTTTGTGACCCAACTTGGACAGTCTACTCAGAGCTTTCTCTGGTTTGTCCTTTAGCAGACTGTAAAGATGCGTGGTATCTTCAGTAGTTGTGCACTCACAGCACTGCTGCTGGCTGCAGCCTGGGCAGACCACCAGGGCCATGAACACGGCCATGGGGAAGATATGAGCTTCCACAAGCTGTCCTCTCCCAATGCCGACTTTGCCTTTGCCCTCTACAAAAGCCTGAGTGCCAAAGCTGCAGCTGGAAAGAACATCTTCTACTCACCGCTGGGCATCTCCACCGCCCTGTCAATGCTGTCTACAGGGGCCCGAGGTGAAACCCACAGCCAGCTGTTCTCCAGCTTGGGCTACAGTGCCTTAAACCAGACACAGGTCGATGAGGCTTACAAGCATCTTTTCGACATCCATGGCCACAGCCAGGAGAATCTGCAGCTGGATGTTGGCAGTGCTGCTGCCGTGCGATCTGGCTTCAATCCTCTGGAGAAGTTCTTGAATGATGTCAAGCAATACTACTCCGGTGAGATCTTCAACATCAACATGAGCAATCCCACTGAGGCTGCAGCTGAGATCAACACATTCATTGCCAATAAAACCCAGGACAAGATAAAAGACATGGTAAAGGACCTGCATCCTGATATGGCCATGGTGCTGATCAACTACGTCTACTTTAAGGGTATGAAGCAAGTTTAAATTCATGTCTCATTTTGTAGGCCAAGATGGGACAAGACACAAACTCACCACATGTACATGAAACCAGTTTCAATGATCTAGACATGAATATAATGATTGTATATTATCCTTAACAGTCAAAAACAAATAACTCCTCTGTAACTCAGGGCTGTGGAAGAAACCGTTCAACCCTCTGTTCACACGAAAAGCTGACTTTCATGTGGACAAGAACAACACAGTTAAGGTGGACATGATGGACAGGACAGGTTACTACTACATGTACCAGGATCGTGAAAAGCACGCGACAGTCGTCATGCTGCCCTACAAGGGCAACACGTCCATGATGATTGTCATGCCTGATGAAGGCAAGATGGAGGAGGTGGAGGGTTACATCAACAAGAAGTACATGAGACACTGGCGAGACTCTCTTTCCATGAGGTAAGAGGAATGTAATTTATTGGTTGGTTGTAGATAAAGAGTGTTCTAGATAGACTGCCTTTATGTATGTTTGGATCTGGCTGCTGTGGCTCAGTGCTGGAGTGAGTCGTCTCTCAATTGGAAGGTTAGCTTCAATCCCCAGCTACTTCAGTCTACACGTTAAAGTCTCCTTGGGCAAGGCACTGAACCCCAAAGTGCTACTGAAGGCACAGGGACTGGTTGGTGAATGTGTGTGGTTGGTTAGTTAGATCCTGATGGGCATATAGGCACTTTACATAGCGTCTACCATCAGTGTGTGAATGTGTGTGTGAAAGGGTGAATGTGACATGCAGTGTAAAAGTGCTTTGAGTGGTCAGAAAACTAGAAAAGGGGGAACCGGGTTCAGCTCCGGGGTTAAGGCATGGTCTTCGTCCAGAGGCCCAGCCCTCGCTGCCCCAGACTCAACACCAACCCTCAGCCAATCGCTGCATTTCATCCCAACTCTCTCTTCCCTGGTCAGAAGACTAGAGAAGTGGGTGCCGCACTTAGACACATTAGACACTGGCGAGACTCACTCTCAATGAGGTAAAAGGGATTTAAGTTATTGGTAGGTTGAAGATAAAGTGTGTCATAGATAAAATGAACAGGGTTGTTATTCAGTGGGACTGCTTTTGTGTATCTTGGCGTCTGTACAGGTCACGTACAGTAATGAGTGATTGAATGAATACATGAGTATAACCCATCCATTATGTGTACCACTTATCCTGTTCAGGGTCTCGGGGGTGGGGGGTGGGGGAGAACATACAAACTCAACACAAAAAGGACACATTAGACAAGCTGTAATATAACTGTACATTCCAGTGATTCTGACACACTTATGTTTCTCAGATATGTAAAACTGTACCTGCCAAAATTTTCCATCTCTGCTGATGCTGCCCTGGATATCACACTGAAAGAAATGGGCATAACCAATGCTTTTGAGGACAATGCTGATTTCTCTGGCATAACTGAAGAGTTCAAGCTCAAAATATCAAAGGTGAGAGAACATTTTTCCTCAGGTTTAAAAGGATGCCAACAATGCTGAAAACGATGTAATCTGAAAAAGACCCGTAAGGTTTGATCTTAGACCTGTGCAGTGATTCTAACTAGACTTTCTTTTTTGTCCTCCACAGGCGTCCCACAAGGCTGTTCTCAGTGTCACTGAGATGGGAACAGAGGCAGCAGCTGCCAGCACCATGGAGTTAATGTTATTCAGTTTGCCTCCATCAATCAGAATTGACAAACCGTTCTTGGTTTTCATCCTGGAGTACACCGGGAGCATCCTCTTCATGGGCAAGATCAACAATCCAACAACCATGTGAAGGCGCACACTCGGAAAATGAGAATCTTTAACAAAAGGAGTCATCATGACGATCTCATCGTGACAAAATCAATGACTCTTTATCCATCCTACTGATACCAGGGCAGGAAATGTCAAAGTACATTTCATATATAAGAGCTTTTTTGACTCAGTGTGTGGTAGAGCTGTGATGATAAATATCACATTTACATAATTTATTTATAGTTTGAGTAATTTTTCTAGCAAAGCTGATGAGCATTTGATGGTTTCATGTTCTCAAACTGGAGAATGTTCTGCTTTTACTTCTCTTGTGATAAAGCAAATTAAATATCTTTAGATTGTGTACTATTTGACTCACATGACAAAACATTTGATGACACTTCCTTAAGCTCCATAAACGTTTGATGAGCATCTTGCACAGTGTTGCTATATTTCATAAATTAACCATGAACCATATTGTGATGATTGATGAACTGGTTTTATGAATTGAATATCTGAGGCACAATACAAGACAAATATCCAGTGGATAACATGTAAAAGTGACAAAACACTTATTCCCAACATAGCAATAGCTATTTTATTCATAAAGCACATTTCATTACAGGTAAGCTCAACGTGCTTTACATTGGGGGTAAAAACAGAGATACAAAAAAACACCACATAGCAATCAAACACATAAAGAAGCATGAAGAGAATTAAACTATAAACATAGAAAAACAAAGCTGCACAAACAACCAATGGCACAAGTTACAAAACACAGAGTAACTATCCATACGCTTGGGAGAATAGATAGGTTTTGAGTTTAGTTTAGTAAGTAGAGACAGTTGTGATGGACCTCAGGTCCTCACGCAGCTTGTTCCAGAGAGACGGACCACGGTAACTAAAGGCCCCCTCACCGGACTTAGATCGAGTTCTGGGTACAGCTAAAAGACCCCAACAAAATGATATGGTTCTCTTCCTCCAATTGACAAAGTTCATATCTGAAGTCTGCCGTTTGGACCTGAGACGGCTACCTGACCAGCAGGTAGCAGAGCCGGGAAAATATTCACTCTACAATTATGATGACATGAAAATGAGCAACTGTCGCTACTGCATGTAGGCTTGTACATGTTTAACTTACTTTAAGATTACACATGACTGCCCTTAAACAAAGAAAAGGAAAAAATCTATTCATTGTGCAACATGAGTTCCAATATATAATAAATACTTTGATAATATTTTAATATTATTTAATTATGATTAAATACTCTCATCTATGTCTGTGAGTGTTACCTTGGTTATACAGCAGAGAGAGGATTTGTAACCTGATGGACATTAGCGCCTCATGACACCTCGCCCTTTGACCTGTCAACAGACAGTAGTGTTTACCCAATCAGTACACATACACTTTGTCTTTCCTGTCACGACCCAGACACAGTGATTTCTGTGAAGAACATGAGTCAGAAGTGTCGGAATGCCACAGCTGAGTGGGAGACTCTTCCGAGGTGTTAAAATGCTTCCAATCTTTCCAGTCTGTTGAACATAAACAGGTACTGATGAGGACTGAGCGGCACTTAACCCTGTCTCAAGCTGCACTGGTTTTATGGTCCTCTTTTATTCAAGTACTTTCTATAAATGGCACATGCGGGAAAAAAAGGCAGTATTGGTACTTTTTGCAAGTTATACTGTCACAACAAACATAATGTACTCTTTACTTAGGCCCTACAGGTTGCCTATTATCAGGAATTCTGGGTCATGTGGAAGCCACTTAAATGGAGTCCAAAATGAGATGAATGCTACATCTACAGCTACTTTATATGGCACCCCGACTTTAGCTTTCTCCCCTGGGAATGAAGGACAACCGTCGGCAGTTGGCTCCGCGGTGCTAACAAGTGCAGCGGTGCTGCTTGTCTCACTCTCTCCCTTTTGGCTACTGCAGCTTTTCTTATGTTAAGTAGGACTTTATTTTGTGAACGTTACCACTTCCTCGTCGAATAGCATGGGTTTCAGGCATTGCCGCCAATGATAATGAACTAGATTGAGCTTTCTGACAGGAAACTTAGATACGCATCTAACGTAACCAAATGCATCCAGTGATTATTAAATATAACAAAAATGTATTTAAAATCATGGAGGCTCCTATACCTTTTCCCGGACGGCACGAGTGAGAACAGGCCATGGGAAGGATGATGAGGGTCCTTTATGATGTTGCTTAAAAGTGTGGATGTGAACGCAGCCATACTCGTGTCATTTTCTTTAAGAGTCATGTCTCAGCATTTTTTTTTATCATAGTTTCGTTTTTGTCTGGTGTGTCCTTTGTCCAGATTGTCCTGTCCCAGAAAAGAAGCTCAGGGCCGCAGCATCACATCCAGGGGGCCTCTGAGGGTGTGACCCAGATTTAGCTCTGCAGGGGTAACCCCTGTGGACTCATGTACAGCCGAATTCAGAGCAAAACGAAAGTCTGGAACGTATTTATCCCACTTTTTGTGATTGTCAGCAACATAGGAAGCTATCATGGGTTTCAATGTTCGGTTTATTCTCTCTGTGAGGTTAGTTGCTTAGAGTTAGGGTTAGCTTGGGGTTGATCCCGGGCTGGATTTCTTGGTCTGCTCAGGGCTCACGTAGGGATCTCCCTACGGTCAAGAAGGCTTGTAAGAGGTAGCAGTTAGCGTTTCCTCGTCTTGTGGAATCACCAGACCGACTTTAAATAGAACTCCTGGATTCCTTATGGAATCTACAAATAACGTTAATGTTTGTTACTCTATTTGCAGTCAGTCATTATGACCCATGCATTTACATCAGTCATCAGTTGTGGTGGACTGCTTGCTGCCGTGGACCGGCCTCCAACTGTCATAATCATTTTTATCATTCATACTCATTTTATTATTATTATAGCTATCATTGCTTATATTTATTTTATTATTGGCATAGTTTGTTTCTATCAATCATTCTCTTTTTCCCTCTCCCTCTATTCAACTGTTACGGCCCATGTGTTCATGTCATTTGGCCATTGTTGAATTTGGTACTGCTCAATGTTTTTGCCTGTTAAAAAGACCTTTTTTCCTTTTCTCTTTTGCCAAGTGCCTCCACAATGGTGGATTAATGTTGGAAAATAATTTTACAATATTACTTAGTTTTAGAAAAAATGTTGAATCATCTTAGTTGGGCTTTTTTTTTTAACATGGTTGGTTTAGCATTAATTAGAAAGATCTCCTTAAAAAAGTCACTCTACACAACACAACTTTAAATCAATATTTATATCGAGATGTATCTACTTACTATCAATCAATTTTGTTTCAGGTGCAATACACTTTACAATTTAAAAAGAATACATAGGACAAAACAGCAAAAAAAATAAATAAAATGAAATAAATCAACCATATTAAAAGCATTGATGTTAAAGGCTAATATTTAGGACAAAAGACAGCAGGTAAATTAAATAAACAACCATATTAAACACCTCAATGTAAAAGGGATATTAAACAGGTGGTGGATCTGAATAAAATCTATGGTTGGCTGTAATGTAGTGAGTAGAGGTAAGTTTTTAATCTTGATTTAAAGATTTCAACTGAACATGTTTCTTTATCATCTAATGGAAAGCCATTCCAAAGATAAGGGGTGCGGTGGGGAAATGTTCTAAAGTAGCAGATTTTCTGTTAACTCTGGGAATTACTAGGAGACCAGCATTGTGAGAACGAAGAGGGTGTGGTGGTATATGTGGCTGAATCAGCTCAGATGAAGACCATGCAAGGTTTTAAAGGCTAAAAGAAGAACCTTAAAGTCAGCTCTAACTTGCACTGCTAGCCAATGCAGACGGAAGACCAGAGAAAAGAACATTAAAATAATCAAGCCTGGAAGATACAAATGGAAATACTTCTGAGATGATGAAAATGCTGTCTTGGTAATAGACAGCAAATGGTAAATGGACTGTACTTATATGGCGCTTTTCTAGTCTTTGCAACCACTTAAAGCTGTTTTTATACTCATTCTCCCACACACACACAAACACACTGATGGCAGAGGCTGCTACATTAAGTGCCCAACTGTAAATCAATTATCACATTCATTCCCACTGGCTATGCCACCATCTTGCCCAAACACACTTCGACATGTAGCCTGAGGGAGCTGGGGATCGAACCTCCGACCTTCCGATTGAAAGACAACAGACTCTACCACTGAGCCAGAGCCGCCCCCCATGTGATATGAGACTGGAATGTAATGCAGGAATCAAAAATCACTCCAAGGTTTTTGATTGTTGAGCTATTAGAAATAATACACCCATCAACGTTGACGGTAAAATTGTCATATAGATGCCCATATTTGACAGGTCTAACAAATAGCTGTTTTATCAGCATTTAACAGCAAAATTCATACTCATCAATTTTTCTATTTCTGATAGACACGTCTCCAACTGATGGAGTTGGAAAGAATCATTTAGCTTTACAGGTACATACAGTTGTGTATCGTCAGCATAGCAATGAAAATTGTTACCATGTTTGTGGATGATGTCACCAAGGGGAAGCATGTAGATAGAAAAAAGCAAAGGGCCGAGGATTGATCCCTGTGGGACACCAAACTTAACTGGAGAGAAATTAGAGATTGAATTGTAGTAGCTAACACGATGAGTTCTGTTTGATAGATATAAGTGAAACCATGACCGTACTTTCCTCTGTATACCAAAATGCATCTTCAAGCGGCTTAAAAAGTATGCTGTGGTCCACAGTGTCAAAGGCTGCACTCAAGTCAAGGAGCAGCAATAATGATTTCAGGTCAGAATCAACAGTAATTAAAAGATCATTGACTTCCTTGGTCAAGGCAGTTTTGGTAGAACGATGTGACCGAAAGCCAGATTGAAATTTATCAATAAGATTGTTGTTGGATAAATAGGCAGTGAGTTGATCAGCGACAGCCCTCTCAAGTAAATTTGACATGAAAGGAAGAGTGGAAATTGGTCTATAATTATTCCAAATTTGGGGATCAAGATTAGGTTTCTTAAATAGCGGTTTCATGATTGCGGTTTTTAATGCTGAGGGCACAGAGCCCATGGAAAGCGAATTGTTAATAATATCAAGAACAGGACTATTTAATACAGAAAACAGTTCCTTAAGAGCAAATGGTACAGGGTCTAATATGTAGGTTGCAGGTTTGAAAGCAGTTACCAAGCTTGTAAAGGCCTCAGGGGAAATGATATTAAACTGTGAAATAGTGCAGTTGGTCTCAGTTGCTATGCCTGCATCCATCAGATCATTTGAGAAAGCACAGCCATCTTTCTGAAAAGAGCATGAACCAGTGATTTTGTCTGAGTCAATCTTGTTTGTACTTACTAGTTGCAATATGACTTACAGTACCAGTGCTGTTTATCCAAAGGAAGTTATCATTTTAGTTTTTCAAGAACGATTTAGAGTGGACATGATTTGAAATTAGTTTCTTTATATTTTCCTCAAAGGTTCCCAATTGGTTACTAGATGATTACTGTAGGCTTGTGTGTATACAGGAAAGGAAAGGACATACAAGGCTGCTCCTTGTTAATTTTTAACAGTTTGCTGACGTTATGTGATCTACTGAATATAATAGTGAAGTTTCTGCCAAACGGCATCAAAGAGGACATTGATGGTAAGCATGGAACTCCACTGAATTAATGTTTTGAGGACTTATTTCAAAGTAGTGAGAGACATTTGTAATGAGTGAACTTTATGTGGTGACAGAATTTGTGTTACCATGGGAGCATGTCCTGTTTAGAAGATACCGATGTTTAGATGCTTTTGACTTTGTCATTTTCATTCACCATGTTATGTACAATGTTTTAATGACCTCGTCATCTAATTTATGCTTGTTTGCTTTGTTAGCTAATTACTGATTCATAAGGTTGTTCATCAAACCAGCTTTTGTGACCTAACTTGGACAGTCTACTCAGAGCTTTCTCTGGTTTGTCCTTTAGCAGGCTGTAAAGATGCGTGGTATCTTCAGTAGTTGTGCACTCACAGCACTGCTGCTTGCTGCAGCCTGGGCAGACCACCAGAGCCATGGACACAGCCATGGGGACGATATGAGATTCCACAAGCTGTCCTCTCCCAATGCTGACTTTGCCTTTGCCCTGTACAAAAGCCTGAGTGCCAAAGCTGCAGCTGGAAAGAACATCTTCTACTCACCGCTGGGCATCTCCACCGCCCTGTCAATGCTGTCTACAGGGGCCCGAGGTGAAACCCACAGCCAGCTGTTCTCCAGCTTGGGCTACAGTGCCTTAAACCAGACACAGGTCGATGAGGCTTACAAGCATCTTTTTGACATCCATGTCCACAGCCAGGAGAATCTGCAGCTGGATGTTGGCAGTGTTGCTGCCGTGCGCTCTGGCTTCAATCCTTGGGAGAAGTTCTTGAATGATGTCAAGCAATACTACTCCGGTGAGATCTTCAACATCAACATGAGCAATCCCACTGAAGCTGCAGCTGAGATCAATACATTCATTGCCAATAAAACCCAGGACAAGATAAAAGATATGGTAAAGGACCTGAATCCTGATATGGCCATGGTGCTGATCAACTACGTCTACTTTAAGGGTAAGAAGCAAGTTTAAATTCATGTCTCATTTTGTAGGCCAAGATGGGACAAGACACAAACTCACCACATGTACATGAAACCAGTTTCAATGATCTAGACATGAATATAATGATTGTATATTATCCTTAAAAGTCAAAAACAAATAACTCCTCTGCAACTCAGGGCTGTGGAAGAAACCGTTCAACCCTCTGTTCACACAAAAAGCTGACTTCCATGTGGACAAGAACAACACAGTTAAGGTGGACATGATGACAAAGACAGGTGGCTACAACACATACTGGCATCGTGAAAAGCATGCGACAGTCGTTATGCTGCCCTACAAGGGCAACACGTCCATGATGATTGTCATGCCTGATGAAGACAAGATGAAGGAAGTGGAGGGTTACATCAAGAAGAAGTACATGAGACACTGGCGAGACTCTCTTTCCATGAGGTAAGAGGAATCTAACTTATTGGTTGGTTGTAGATAAAGAGTGTTATCGATGGATTGAACAGGGTTGTTATTCAGTGGGACTGCCTTTGAGTATTCTTGCATCTGAAGAGGTCACGTACAGTATTCAGTGATTGGACAAATAAATGAATAAAACGTGGATGATCCATTATGTGTACCCCTTATCCTGTTCAGGGTCTCGGGGGTTTGACTTGTTGATCATCAGTCAATAATAGGGCTGACACATAGAGACAGACAGTCTTTCACGCTAATATTCACAACTACGGATGATTTAGAGTCACCGATGAACCTAACGAGACAAGAACATGCAAATGCCAAACAAAAGGCCCCCTACTTACTAACTGGGATTTGAACCAGGAACCTTCTAGCTGTGAAGCGACAGCGCTCACCCCTGTGCAGCCCTGGATGAACTACTGACTGAGTTAATGTAGACTGGAATAGAAATATACGTGTCATGAAACAAATGATGTCTTCTTGATTAGAAGAGTCTAACCACATTAGACAATCTGTAATATAACTGTACATTCCAGTGATTCTGACACACTTATGTTTCTCAGCTATATAAAACTGTACCTGCCAAAATTTTCCATCTCTGCTGATGCTGCCCTGGATATCACACTGAAATAAATGGGCATAACCAATGCTTTTGAGGAGAACGCTGATTTCTCCAGCATAACTGAAGAGTTCAAGCTCAAAATCTCAAAGGTAAGAGAACATTCATTTTATGAGGATGCTGAAAATGCTGGGGAAAAAAAGGGAAAAAAATTAGTTTAAGGTCCATCTCCTCAACAGGCGTCCCACAAAGCTTTTCTCAGTGTCACTGAGATGGGAACAGAGGCAGCAGCTGCCAGCATCTTGCAGGTTATTCCTGTGAGTTTGCCTCCAACCATCGTGATTGACAGACCCTTCTTGGTTTTCATCTTTGAGAAGTCCAGTGGGAGCATCCTCTTCATGGGCAAGATCATCAATCCAACAGCCATGTGAAGGCGCACACTCGGAAAATGAGTCTTCATCAAATTAGTTATCATGACGATGTCATCATGACAAACTCAATGAGTCATCCTACTGATACCAGGGCAGGAAATGTCAAAAGCACATTTAATTACCTCTTTTGATAGAGCTGCAATGATAAATATCACATTTATACAATGTCTTTATGGTTTGAGTGATTTTCCAAGCAAAGCTGATGAGCATTTGATGTTTTCATGTTCTCAAACTGGAGAATGTTCTGCTTTTACTTCTCTTGTAATAAAGCAAATTGAATATCTTTCTGTTGTGTACTATTTGACTCGCATAAGAAAACATTTGATAACACCTCCAATCCTTGATTGCGATTGCATTATGCAATACACTTCAAAAACCAGTCAAGAACAGGACCTGTCAAGGTGACTGACTAATGAAGCCTTGGAATCAAAGGCGACTGTAAGATAAAGCAGCACTAGTTTTCTGCAAGTCACTGTTGATCCTAAGGTCATTGATTAATGTTTCAGTACTGTAATTTGCTCTGAAACTAGACTGGTATGTATCAAATACATTGTGAGTTCAAAGAAATGTGTCCAATTGATTTTATACAACCTTTTTTAAGTATCTTGCTAATAAAAGGGAGAATTGAGATTGGTCTGTACACTGTGTTCCAAATTATTATGCAAATGATATTTTTCTCAGATTTTCCTAAATAGTCGATGCAAATGACAGTCAGCATAATTTTCAAGTCATCAACCGTTAGTTTAATGAATTCGAATGTTATTGAACAAACCTCCCAATGATAACAGTATTTTTCAAAAATAAAAAACTTAAAATGCACTGTTCCAAATTATTACGCACGACAGAGTTTTATAATATTTTATACGTTGTTATGAACTGAAAATGCTCATCTTTTGAATTTGCAGCATTAGGAGGTCATATTTACTGAAATCAAAAGCTATTTCAATCAAAAACATCTTAACAGGTCAAGTTACATTTTAACATAGGACCCCTTATTTGATAGCAGCTTCATAATTCTTGCATCCATTGACCTTGTGAGTTTTTGGAGAGTTTCTGCTTGAATTTCTTTGCAGGATGTCAGAATAGCCTCCCAGAGCTGCTGTTTGGATGTGAACTGCCTCCCACCCTCATAGATCTTTTGCTTGAGGATGCTCCAAAGGTTCTCAATAGGGTTGAGGTCAGGGGAGGATGGGGGCCACACCATGAGTTTCTCTCCTTTTATGCCCATAGCAGCCAATGATGCAGAGGTATTCCTTGCAGCATGAGATGGTGCATTGTCATGCATGAAGATGATTTTGTTACGGAAAGCACGGTTCTTCTTTTTGTACCATGGAAGAAAGTGGTCAGTCAGAAACTCCACATACTTTACAGAGGTCATTTTCACACCTTCAGGGACCCTAAAGGGGCCGACCAGCTCTCTCCTCATGATTCCGGCCCAAAACATGACTCCGCCACCTCCTTGCTGACGTCGCAGCCTTGTTGGGACATGGTGGCCGTCCACCAACCATCCACTACTCCATCCATCTGGACCATCCAGGGTTGCACGGCACTCATCAGTGAACAAGACTGAAAATTAGTCTTCATGTATTTCTGGGCCCACTGCAGCCGTTTCTGCTTGTGAGCATTGTTTAGGGGTGGCCGAATAGAAGGTTTACGCATAACTGCAAGCCTCTGGAGGATCCTACACCTTGATGTTCGTGGGACTCCAGAGGCACCAGCAGCTTCAAATATCTGTTTGCTACTTTGTAATGGCATTTTAGCAGCTGCTCTCTTAATCCGATGTTTTTGTCTGGCAGAAACCTTCCTCATTGTGCCTTTATCTGCACGAACCCGTGTGTGCTCTGAATCAGCCACAAATCTCTTAACAGTACGATGATCACGCTTAAGTTTTCGTGAAATATCTAAGGTTTTCATACCTTGTCCAAGGCATTGAACTATTTCACGCTTTTCGGCAGCAGAGAGATCCTTTTTCTTTCCCATATTGCTTGGAAATGGTCGTCTGCTTAATAATGTGGAATGCCCTTGTTAAGAAGTTTTTCCTTAATTGGGCTCACCTGGCAAACTAATTATCACAGGTGTCTGAGATTGATTTCAGTGATCCAAAGAGCCCTGCGACACAATACCATCCATGAGTTTAATTGAAAAACAAAAAATGTAATCTTTATGACACTTAAATACAATTTGCGTAATAATTTGGAACGCGGTGTAGTTATTCATCACTGAATGATCCAGGCTGTTTGTCTTCAGTTTGTCAATTAAAGAAAATAGAAGAATCTCTTTGCCATCTTTATTTGATCACTGTTTCTCCAAGGTGTTTTGGTGCTCCATGTTTTTAAACAGTTTTTTTCGGGAGTGTTTGTGGACAGAGCTTAGACAGACATGAAGCAATATCTTACAATATCTCTTCTGTACTGCGCTTCAAGGAGTATCACCATTAACATCCCTCAGCATTCTGAGCTGGCGCTCCAGTCGACCCAAGTCTAGCAGCCTGGGAAGGTTAAGGGACTTGAGTTCCACTGCGTCCCCCTTTGCTGCCTTGGTAATGATCTTTGCTCAAAGAGCCGCTATCCTCATCCTCTGATCAAATCTCCTTTTCAGTTTTCAGTTCTGATTGGACCAAGTCCACAGCCTCAAAATACTCGGTAGGTGGTGTGCCATGTGCCTACCTCTCACTTAGCCGTCTGACAATAACGGGCGGGGGTTTTGATAGCCCTGGGGGGCAAATAATTCTCTGGCATCTTAAGGCCGGTTTGGGATGCACATGTAGACACCCATCTGCATCTCTTGAATCACTCTTTCATCTCTGAGTGCTACTATGCACCGAGCACGTAGGCACACTCGAGGGTGCCCATTGCACTCGCTTTATTGCTCTGTAAACTCCTGGCAAAGACCCGGCAGGGTTCAAACAGTGCTTCAGAACAGAGCAGGCCAAAGCAGGTTTTCCTTGTCAGAGCCTGTTTGTGCAGCCCTCCAATTTTGTTTACTCACTAAAACTTTTGTCATCTTTAAAAGCTCCTATAGTGCTCAGGAGAACTTTGTATGAGCCGCATACTTGCTTGTTGGCTGTCGTACTCACACACCAACTTGGCAATAAATGATACTTGGTTGATGTATACATGTAAAATCTTACATATAGCCCCTTTAATAATTATTGCCAGAGTAACTGTGTAACGCTACTGCATGTTAGCTTGTACATGTTTGTCTATTCATTGTGCAACTTGAGTTCCAATTCCTAATAAATACTATTATAGGTAATACTCTCAGCTTTGCCTGTAAGTGGTACCTAAGTGATGCAATATTTGACTAGTAATTATGAATGACCTTTGACCTTTTTTCTGAGATAATCAGTAATTTATCATTATAAATCCAGCCATGTGAATTAGCAAAGAGAGGATTTGTAGCCTGATGGACATTAGTTGCCTCATGACACCTCGCCCTTTGACCTGTCAACAAACAGGAGTGTTTACACAATCAGTACACATATACTTTGTCTTTCCTGTCAGCACCCAAATACAGTGACTTCTGTGAAGAACATGAGTCAGAAGTGTCTGAATGCCACAGCTGAGTGGGAGACTCTTCCGAGGTGTTGAAATGCTTCCAATCTGTCCAGTCTGCTGAACATAAACAGGTGCTGATGAGGACTGAGCGGAACAGAACCCTGTCTCAAGCTGCACTGATTTGCAAAACTTAAGTTTTCATTTTCTCTACATAGGTTTAAAAGAAATGTAAAAATGAAAGTTCCTCATTGTTGTAATAAGATGAGTTGCATAAGTTGTAAAAGGAGGCTTTAAGTTAGATACAAGCTGATTCGTAGTCAGGGCATTCATTTGGAACGCAAGTAATCCAATTAAAAGAAATTAATTGACAACCTGCAGCCAATCAGAATCGAGTATCCACACGGACAATTGGTATAAGACTTTGGAATGCATACTGTTCAGTTTCTCTTGATGCTTTTTCCCCCCAAGTTTCGAATCAGGCACGGCCTTAAGGAACTTACTTGAGTTGTTTGATCTAATGAAGTCAGTATATAGTCAGTGGTGACCCCAGGATTTTTTCATAGGGGTGGCCGGGTGGCACACCAAAACCAAAGTCATATACACATGCTGGCTAAGCTTTTTTTCAGTAGCCTCAGAAAAGTTATGATTTAAATAAATAGTACATAATATTCTAAAAACATTGAGATTATCCAGGGCTTTCCACAAACGTGGAGTATTCAGTCAGTGGAGAGGGGGATGCTAGGGGGATCTGGGGGCATGCTTCCCCAGAGAAACAATTTGGCTGTAAAAGCCCAAATGTGTTGGCTTCCTGCTCATTTTAACAGCACTCCATCATATACACTGATATTTATTATTATATATTTTTGTGATTTTGCTTACCCATTTCTAAACAGTGAGGAAATTATTTCAAAGAAGAATTAGGCCTCCTGTGTGTTTTAGCACTCTGTGCCCACCCAGTCTGTAAACAGCTGTTAGGTTTGGTACAAAATAATTCCTATACAGATGCTGTTTAATTAATTAACTTATAATGATCAACAGCCTGCTTCATGTTTGGATCTTTTAATAAATGACAACATATAGAAAAAAATAACTGTTGTATCCTGTTACAACAAGCTGTCATGCGCTCAGACTCTCTTCTTTCTTATGTTTAAGAGGTTTTTGAGCTGCAACTGTAACAACCGTCCCTGCCTTCTCTCTCTCAATAAAAGTTCACCGTATGCGTTTGTGAGAACTTGTGGGCCATGTGAAGCGTTCCTGTGCTCACATGGCTGTGACTCAGTGAATTAAATGTCCTCGTATTCCTCCCAGGGACTTTTACAGTGCGTAATTATCGTCCCCGCAAGTGTGATGCTTTCCGACCAGCGGCTCAGAGGAGTAGAGGACCACCACGGTGCAATACGGCAATGCTACAAATGATATGGTAAGCTGCAAGAGAAATAAAGAAGAGGAAAAAAATTCAGTAATAACAATCATCCCCTTGTGATTTTGACACAGACAGATGTGATCACTGCAGCACTTCCCACAGTTAAAGCAGTGCTCTCAGTGTGGATGCAGCGATGTGCAGCCGGTGCCGTGGCGGGCGCTCAACAGCACTTTCGATGGTCAAACGTCCACTGACTAGAGGTCAGCTCTCACGGCCTCAGTCCTACCTTTACTAATTGCAAACTGACCCTGAATCAGTGGATCAGCTGAGCTGTCATCATTGATAGATCAGCGTTTGTCCTGCCTAATTATGTTGATTAACGTGACCAACTCCCTATCAGATCTGGGGTGGCCACAATTTTTTTTTTTACATCTTTGGCAAAACAGAAAGCTGTATGAAAAAGCGCATGTGATTTGTAGTCAATGGACTCGAACATCAACATCACAACACAACCGTGGGTGTATTCCTGGAACATGTAGGACCGATCAATACAGAGGAGGTCATGTGATGTTAGAAACACCTACCAGAGAACATAATATATTTAAATGTGATGAACAGTCTTCCTGTGACCTCTTTAAAGCTTTATTTAACCTGTGTTTAACCAAGAGGGATGATTCCTGGCCAAGATATGCAGCAGTATAATTTCACAGTTTCAGACCCTAACTGAACACAGGCAAATACTTTCAATAGCCTTAGTGATAGAAGAAGATAAGAACATACTTAGTGGATACTAAGGAATACAAAAGCTGTACTTGACTGTATCTTGAATAATGTTGTTAATCAACCCTGAGTCGCTCATTTGTCAGACTTGCTCTGAGCAGAGTTTGAAGTGGTTGTTTAGGCGTTGGTGGGCCCGTCTGAGTCCAAAAGTTCAGGGTAATTTTTCATTACCCAGTCCTTCCCTCTTCAATGAGGAGCTACAATAAAAGAAAGCATTCTGAAAACAGGCATGGGACGCACACAGCCTGGGACTGCTGATCATTGGTACCCATCTATGAATCAGCAGTACTGGTGAGGTGAGGTGAGGAGCCTCCTCTGAGGCCAAAGCATACCTAAAGTCTCAGACTGAGAGACTTTTCTGTGTGCACAATTTAAAACTCATTTTACACTTAAAGTATATGACACATATTGTTCACACTATGTATTCCTTAAAAATATAATTTAGTTTTCCTTTTCTTCCATTTAGTGCTACTATAGTTTGTACTATTCTCCAGTTTATACTATAGTGTAATCTTATTTGTTTATATGCCTTTTTATTCTCTGTAGCGTAAAGGGGGGCTACAGCAACATTCATTTTGCAATCCTATAAAATGTAATGACACTTAAACCTTGAATCACAAAAAATCTGATACTGTGTTTTTCCAGGTCCAGAGACAGACTGTCTGCTATTACAAATTAAACAGCGCTCATATCAGGGCGTCCTATCGGCTCCAACCCACCTAGTTTTTGGTCTGCAGCCAAAAGGGATATATAAAGATTGCAGTTCAAAACAGAGCTGCTTTTCTAGCTCTGCACTGTTCACATCACAGAGGGATCTTACATGGGATCTGTTTTGTCTTCCAGAACCTAAAGAAAATAATAAAAAAAACATTCCTGATTTTGCTTTCTGTATAAAGCAGTGTTCAGCTTGTGCAGCATCTTATCAGACATAAATTCAGCACTGCAAAAGACCCATCAATGCTTTCACACTGGGGATAAGACTAAACCATTAGTACAATGATCTGCGCCACACAGGCTCCTGAATAAAAGCAGATAGTGTTGAAACAGCAGAAACTTTAAAGAACACAATGTGGGAGGCAGACACCCTCTTTACTTTTAAGAGGCTTAAAACTTTCTGTTCTGATAGAGCTCTGTCTGTCCGTGTGCTAGAATCTTCCTTATTCAGGTCTTAAGGAGTAAAGAAATATTAGTTAAAGCATCTGCTGTGGCCCAAGCGGATTCAGAGGTCAGGCGTAGGGAGATATGATTTTTAAGCCTTTGTGGACACAAACCGGCTGACGCTGCGCACACTGATGAAATTGAGCTTGACCGTGTGAGCATGTGCGGAGGAGTGGTGCTGCGCAGCATGTGATTAACAGCAGCCTGAGAGACTGCTCGGCTCTGATTGGTTGTTGTGTTACGGGAGCGTTGGATTCTTACAAATGCCGTTAGGAGCAGTAGGAGGAGCCAGAGGAACATGATTTTTTTTTTTTTTTTTTACAGATTATCTCTCTCATGTACTACTGCATGTTTAAAGTGACAGTTTGAGCAAATATGACAAAAAGTTAGTTTTAATAATGTTACTACAGCTACTACACTACTACAGCTTTAAGAGACTTAAAACTTTTTTTTTGATAAAGCTGTCTGTCTGTCCGTCCATCCATCTATTTGTCTATCTATCCATGTTCCATTTATGCGTGTTACTAACTTTATCTCTTCCTGGGAGTTTGAGCTCCCTTGTCTCGCAGGTTCCTGGGGATCGTGGTCGTGGACTGCCCGCTACTGTGACTGGCTTGACTCCAACAATTGTAATCATCAATCTTACTTATATTATCATTTCTATACTTGTTATTGCTAATATTAGATATATTTATTTTATTATTACCTGCATTGTATCCATAAGTGTATTATTTGTTGTTGTTGTCTCCCTCTATCCCACCTCAGCAGATGGCTGTTCACCATGAGTCTGGTTGTGCTCGAGGCCTGTTAAAAGGAAGTGTTCCCCTGTCACAAAGTGTTGGATCTCTAAGTAAGGACCTCAAGTGGGAGCTGAACATTGGCTCCCTCATCAAAAAGGGACAGCAGAGGATGTACTTCCTGGGGGAGCTGAAGAAGTTCAACCTGCCAAAGACAATGATGGTGCACTGCTACAACGCCATCGTGGAGTCCATCCTCACCTGCTCGATCACCGTCTGGTACGCTGCTTCCACTGCCAGGGACAAGGGCAGGCTGCAGCGTATCATCCGCTCTGCAGAGAGGGTGATTGGCTGCAATCTGCCATCTCTAGAGGACATGTACACCTCCAGGACCCTGAGGCATGCAGGTAAGATCGAGGCCGACCCCTCTCACCCCGTCACACAGTCTCTTTGAGACCCTCCCCTCTGGCAAGAGGCTGCAGTCAGGATCAAAACCTCCCAACACAAGAGCAGTTTCTCCCCCTGTGCTGCCAGCCTCATCAACAGTTTTTTTCCCCAAGTATAAATGTATCACTTCTTAGAAAACAGACAGATAGAAAATAGAAACCTTTTATCCAAAAAAATCCCTTTAACACCTTTTCCTTTGGTTTTGTTCCGTGGTTCCTGGTTCCATTAGCTTTTAGGTTTTATTTATTATGTCTATTTTATAGTTTTAATATTGCATCTTTTTTTTTCTTTTGTTTTTTAGATTTTAGCTATTTGTTATTAATATAATAATATGTTTTCAGGTTTAGTTTTTAATATTATATTTTGTGTGTATTTAAATATTTAGAGTTAGTGGTTTTAAGTTAATTACTGTAGGTATTTTATTTTGAAACCAGGACCTTTATTTTGTAACTCAAATCTTATTACAGACTCTTCAAAAACAGCAAAAAAAACTTATCCACACGAAAACTAAATATTCCTATATGGAACTTCTAGATTCTTAAACACTCAAATATTCAACAATCATTCAAACCCATTATTTATATCTCAGTCCAATCGGTTATTAACGGAGTCCTTGTGTTTGTCTGAAACCACTTTGTTGGGTCTTCAAATTGTAGAAAAAACAACAAATTCAATTGTCCTACCGTCGCCGTAGATGGGGTAAAACAGAGTCTTTTCTTCCTCTCGGGGAACTCAGATGGGTGGCTCGCCAGAATACAACCAGCCACAGCACTCCAAGGAAGATGGTGCAGATTGCAGAAAAACGGGGATCCAGGAATCCAACTCTTCAACTCACACAAAACACCCGGCCTTGACAACAAAGCCAAAAGTATAATTAGTGTTTTTTTAATGATTAAATTACATTAGATGTGAATTACAAACAGCATTTGTCATCTAAGACAAAAACAAAGAAATCAACTATGCCACATTTTGGCATGTATTCTCTTCAATAAATCCCATCAAATATCACATCCGCCATCTTATCGTCATGCACTCAGTCAAACCATTTTTAAATCGCATTGGACATATAATTTATCACAGTTAGCTTTACCATTTGTTTTTTACAGTGTGCATTACATGCGTTCGTCACCACAGGTAAGCAAACATCATACCATGTTGCTTTAACATGCCACAACATCAGGCAACGAGGCAATGCTAAGTTCATCGCCAAAACCACAGCCCGCATGCGGACATCAGTCACAACACATGAAAGCAGCACCGACACATGCGATGCTAACAAGCTAGCATGCCACTCGACGCGGCTAACATTAGCAGCTGTTTCTGTTGAGTTTAACACTCATTACTGTAAAGTCTCTAATAGATTTAACTCACCAAGGGTATCAGTTTAAAGGACGGTGCTCTCCGGAACTCGTGGCAGAGGAATAATCCACTGAAAACAGGCTTTTTTGACGAGGGTAAACTCCACGCAGGCGCTGCCGTTCTGTCTCATTCTGAAGAGAACAGCGCAGCGAGAGGGGGCGGGTCTATTTTGTGACTGGCTAGGTTAGTCAAACGATATTAAGATTGACAGGTGATTTAATCAATCACATATATCATGCACATCTGTACAGTTTTTAGTGACACCTGTTGTACATATTTTGTATTATACGTATTGTTTGTTTATATTTTTATTCTTAGTGCCATTTTTATCTTGTTCTATTTAAGTCTTTTACTTATTTTTATTCTAGTTCTGTTATAACCAAAACACCAAAACAAATTCCTAGTGTGTGTAAACCTACTTGGCAATATACCCCGATTCTGATTCTGAATAATATAAATCCCAAATAATAAATGGACCACTCTTGGTCTACTTTTACACTACAGGTCACCTTTACCCTTTCACACACACATTCATGATGGCAGGGGCTGCTAATCTCCAACCAGAAACTAATCATTCACGCACAGCTATGCCTTCGGGAGGAATTTGGGGTTCAGTGTCTTGCCCAAGGAGACAGTTGGCAGGAGCTGGATGGAACTGTTTGGAACGATCTGCTCTGTTCAGCTTGACGCATGCTTGAAGCAGCCTCTGTCAAAAATAGACCCGGCGCGTATCTTTAGCGGAGCAGAGCGGAGAGACGCTTCTGGGACGCGCCGGAGACAGACCGCGGCGCGTGCTGTGGAATCACTAGCATTGACTTGAATGGGCGCGATCGACTCCGTAGGTCGTGGCGCACACGGAACGCGCTGGAGACGGATCCTGTGGAATTTGAGGGTTATGGTGAATGGCTTGTGTGTATTCATAAAGTCGAATGTGTGTTAAATGCAACTTTTTCCACGTTTAATTTTTCTCTGGTTTGGAGCTCGATACTGTAAGTGCAAGTTACAAAAGTGCAGTTTTTATTTCTTTCACTCACTTCACCAAAGTTAAGTCTCTACTATAATATGAACATCCTCGTTCTGGAAGACATCACAAACTCAGGATGTGTTCATTAGTGTCGAGCTTCACGCCTCGCCCTATTCTACCAAAGTCTCTCTGATCTCTCTGCTTTGGTTATTATTCCTGCCTGAAGAAGATCAAATGTGTGGAATGCATGCAAATGAAGACATGATGTGACACATTGTGAAGTGGGCATCTATAATGCAAACGCCGTCGAGTCGAGAGCGTGCGAGTCCTCTCACACCACTCGTGTATTCAGATGTGACGAGAGGAAAAGCTCACTGCAGGAAGCTGACTGAAAAGACAAGAAATGAGCTGATCAGGTGTTCATCGCGCATTGTATTGACTATTGTTCAACAGAGATGACATTTAGAGGTACTGCTGCCAACTGAAACGTAACTGCTTAAACAATTCTGTTTGTTCACAGAGCAGCTGTCTTATGGTGTCAACACACCTGTTTTTGTTCTAAATTATAGACTCAAGCTTTACTTTGTTTTTCTTTGTCAATTTTTTGGTTGCATCTTATGAAGGATGTGTCAGTTTATCTTTTCCTCAAAACAAATCCAATTCAGGTCCCTATTACTTTACTTAAAGTTACTGCGAGGAACTTCTGAGATGTGATTGTGTCAGACACCAACCCTGTAGCAGCGGTGAGAGGCATCCAAAGTATCTATAAAGAAAAGTAAATCTTCTTGTTGGTCTCGTGTGCGTTTGAAGGCCATACAAAGGCATCATTAACAATTTAAGTCTGTTTCATATCCAGATAAAAAGTCCTCACAGTAGCTTTGAATTGGATATATATATATAGCCATAACTATAGACTGTATAAAACGTGACAGCTCCTTAAAAGTGAAGCCAAAACCTCTCTATCGCCCCCTGCTGACTGGCTGCAGTATAGATCATAAAGCCCACCTCCTCCATGTTAACAGATGGGACATGAGTCAAACTATAAAATCAAAATACATTTTTCTCAAATATTGTTTCTGTCATCATAGTTAGTTCTTATCATGCTGATTTATGTCCAAGTGTTCATTTTTCTGACAAGTTTATTTTTAATTAGTTATTTGACGCTGTTTAAACGATGATTGACAGCTCTGTTGACAATTACGGCTCCTGCAGCCGATCTGTTCCGGATGAGGAGAGCGGAGGACGAACGGTGAGAGGAGACGTAACTAAAATAATCACTACAGTCACTGAAGATCTGGGAACGTTAACCTCAGACCAACACAAAGCTGTTCTGCAGCTCTGTGACATCACCATAACCATAACTCTTTAACTGAGCATGTGGCCATATTTGTCATGCATTAATGCCCACGTGTTTTTGTAGCAGATAGCACCCCTTTCATTTGACAGACAGCCAGTCATATTAGTGGAGGTATTCTGCATCATCATTTAAAACACAAGGTGACAAAGGTGATAAAGACAGCCAGTGAGCATACCTGCTGATGAGACATTTCCCTTATGGTCACCACAGCACCCTCTGGTTTCAATCATTAAATACGAGATACAGTAAGAACAGACTACCTGTGATAATTGAATCACATTTTATCAGGAATCTGAGGAGCACTAAGAAAAGAGACTGCCTGCAATCACATCGTCTTGCATGCTCCATTCTTGCCATTGTGATAGCGATAAAGAAAACAGCAGTTCTATTTCAGAAGCGCGGCAGCTGCACTGAAAACAGAGATGCATTAGTACTCGCTGTCACTTCCACATATCTCTGTACTATCTTCATTCCTCCCTGGACTTGTTACAGATTAATTCACAAACAAAAGGCCAGGAACATGTGGAGGTTTTCAGCCCATCATTACGTCTAAATCAGGAACATTTGAAAAAGGGGATTTGTATGGAATAAATAAACACACATCCTGTAAGAGGATACAGGTATTTAAGAAAGAACTGCAACATGAAGACCCACTGTATTCAGAATGAATCACTAAAACATAGGTAAGATACGACAGAATGCATGCACTAAGTACAAGAAAATATGAATGTTTCCAGTAACAAGTAGTATTACATTACAGCTAGTTTGATGTAGGGTTTGTATCAGTACGGTCTCTGTGGTTCAGTCGACAAACTTGTAATGCTTCATTGATCAGCAGCTGAAAAATAAATCCAAAGCGGGATAATCCAGAGGGACATCTTGGCATATATCAAGTTGAAATAACACGTTTTATAGACTATTAGCTGTTAGCTAGAAAGTGGTGATGCATGCTAACATTTGCTGTTGGCAATTTCGGCTGCGATTTATATGGCTGCAGCCTGGACCGCAGTAGTACAAATATACCATATAAAGCTTCCCACCCTGAGCCTGACGTCAGAAGAAAGTGGATGCTGTGAAAATATGGTTAATTTAGGCAGATAATCTGTAATAAGCTGCACAATAATGGAATAAAAACTACTATATGAAGAGATAATCACTCACTTTTAATAAATATTGAATATTTATCAAAATATGTTGGATCATCACTCTGCAGAATGATGTATTGCACAGATTCTGACACTATAAGGATGATTTCACCTTTATCTGCTGATGGATGAAAGTTTTTTGGTGCTCACCTAAGACATAGTTTAAGTTTCAGATCTGATTAAGATGAGATGAGAACCTTTAACAGTCTATTTTCTTTTGAAATGTTTGCAATTAAAGTTGGTCCAATTACACGGATGATTTAAATTGTAAATGGAAAGTAAAATACTCAGTAAACAAAGGTATCCTCATAAATCATACTAAAATCAAGTCATTAAACGTTGAACAAAGGAATAGCGATACCTACAGCTAAAAGTAACAAAATTACAACAAAAATAAAAAGTCCCAAGTAAGTCTCATGTCATTTTTTCCAAGGCAAGTCGAGTCACAGGTTCTGTCAAGTCAAGTCAAGTCTAATTCTTAGTTAAGGCAAGTCAAGTCCAGAGTCAAGTCACTTTTTTTCCACCCAACATACAGCACTCTTACTTGTAGTATCTGGTCTTTATACGGAGAAAAGACAAGGTGTTAGTAGCCCGTCTAATAATGATATTAGTTGCCAATTTATATAACCTGTTCAAAAAGTCTGACAATGAATTGTATCTGTATTATCTTGGCACAGACGCAGCCATGATGACGGTCTGCTCTGAGACCGTATTGAGTAGTAACGAGTACGACTGATGAGGCTTCTATTTGGGGGCTTTGATGTTGCGTGTTGCCATAGCGAAGAGTTTGGCTGACAGCCAGTCATCCAATCATGACAATCACATACAGGGAGCTTTCTGAGTCGTCCAATCATGATTCCCAGTTTGCGCTGCGTACATACTTGATAGTTAGACAGAAACTTGACAACACTGAATTTGATCATTTCATATTTAACAGCTAACATTCAAACTTATGAACACACGCAAGTCATCCGAGTCATCATGCCTCAAGTCAAGGCTCAAGTCATTTATTTTTTGTCAAGTCAAGTCGCAAGTCATCAAAACGGTGACTCGAGTCGACTCGAGTCCAAGTCACCAAGTCTCAAGTCCACACCTCTGGAAATCTTATACCTGTAGTACCTATAGTGCACATACTCTGAGAATCAGTCAGTTTTTTTTCAGTAAAAGAGAAGAAATGTATATCAGACAAATTATGATTCACATGAAAGCATTGTAATATGCCTCCAAACATCACTGGAGAGGATCTTTAGGTGTACAAACACAGGCAGATAAGCACTCACACAAGCATCTGTTCATAGTGTGAAAAAAAAGCGTTTAACTTGGCTGTTCTCAGCTGGACACACATCATCATGACACACACACACACACATGCGCGCACACACCAGTAGGTGGCACTGTTGTGTCACAGAAACGGAGTTTGGTCCTTGCACCTTGCTATTGTTCACTTGATGCTGTGCTCATCTGAGTTTGTAATTTAGACCAAAATGAAAGCACAGCCGCTCCTCCATTCATTGTTCTGCTTTACACATCAAAGTCACATGGGCTGAATGCTCGGAAGGTCACAGAAAGGTTCTTTCTCCTATCATCTGCTATCATCTGTGTGCCAGGGACGACACAATAAAGAGGGAATCTAACAAAAACACTGGTATTTCTTTTCAGTCAACTTAGACGCTGCAAACAGGCACAAAAAAACAAGAGCAAAGCTTTAATCCATCCGTGTGGAGGGAAAAAAGGTTTCAGTCACAGATTAGCACCTATTGACTTTAGGTAAAACAGCGACAAAGTGTTAATTTACACATCTCTGAAGTTAAAAACCAAGATCGTAGCAGGGCTAGTTTAAAATTCTGTTTTAGGGTCTACTTCTCATTAAGAGGCAGCACAGGAGCACTGACGAAAATGCTTCTTCACTCGAGCCACGAGGACACATTAAGAATCATTACACAAGTGTCAATGTTAAATCCCACCGAGTACACAGACTGAGTCTGGGTGTAACCTCGTTAAAAGTGCATCAAAGCGCCGCAAAGAAGAGGAGGCAGGAGCAGGTTGACAGAAGGAGGCTGCTCCTGCATCAAAGACAAACAATAAAGAAACTAATCATGTTTATTATTTATGTCTGCAGGCAGAAAGTGGAGATGTACAGTTAGAAATCTGCCTCCTTTCATGTTGTGGCCTTCGTGTCAGTGGGGAGATAAACTCACAAGAAAGTGAACTAAAAATGTTTGTATGCACAGCACACGTGCTTGTGATGCTTTATTACAGTAACTCGTGCTGACAGTCCAAAGCGCATCACTCACTAACTGCGCTGACCTATGCATCTGCACACGCACGCTGTTACTGTGTAAAGCTATCCTGTGCCGCGATGGCTGCCGTCTCGTCGTGTTTGAAAGTGTTGTTTGACCCTAAAATCCAAGCGTGTCTTTGCTGTTGACAAATGGGATTAGACGTAGCGCGATTCAACAGAGAACCTGCTGTGTTTGAGGATTGACTGCCTCTGCATCTCCGTTGTACTGTATCAATCCAGGTCAGTGGTAAGACAGCAGCTGCGTTTCATTATTATTCCCCTGTCATATCGCATCAACCCTGCAGCATCGCGGCGCTCTCACCGACTTCTCCATACACGCGCTGACTGTTTTTTTTACACCTGCAGCTCTGAGGTGTGTGGCAGTGTGTGGCTGATCCATCACAGGTAATGCGAGTTGAAATTTGCTGCTGGCCTGTTAGGGACATCCCTGAACACACACACATACACACACAGACACAGACATACACACCACTTCACCACCTACGACCTGTCCGATAGAGGCAATCAGGGAAGATTTACAGCGTCATGAAAGATGCACTGCAGGTGTTGACATAAGTAACCCGAATACTGTAGAGCCGAGTTGTTCCTGTTGAATCACTTGGTAAGAATATCATCAAGTCGTTATGGAAACGGCAGTACATTAGGAACATTAAGAACTGATGGATAGTGTAAGAAAATGACTGCCGGACAATTAAAATCCAGTTAAAAACACACTAAACAGCAGGACTCTGTGTGGAGCCGATGTTGACCCACATGGGAACAATAGGGAGGCACAGCCGAGCCAAATAGTAAAAGAACATGTAATTAACAAACCAGGAGTTACATTATAGCGCACTAAACTTAATGCACTATATATAGTAAAAAAGAAAAGATAATGCTCCTTGATAAAAGGTCCTGGATATCTTCAGTTTGGACACATGTCCTGAATTATTTGTTCCTCATTAGCTTTGAATCAGGAGCTCTATGACCCAGTTAATAAATCATCTGTATGTCGACCAAAGCTTCAGAAATTGGGAGAGAAAGGGGATCACAGCAACATAACTGAGAATGGAAAATTTCAGGATCTGAAAGAGAGACATGGACTACAGAATGGAGACTTTTTAAGATATTTGCCGTTGAGGGAAAACTTAACAACTTGAAATGGACTGCTGGATGTAATTATACAGACATACAATTGGAAAAGATTCAAGTCAATCGCAGTTCTCTGCCACACTTTAAAGCTCCCCTCCTGTGAAAATCAAGTGTTTAACCTTGTAAACATCTCCATGTGGTGTTCTTCATGTGCTACAAGACATATCAGGGACAACATCAGCTGTCATCTCCATGGCTGGGCCTGTCTGCTTTTAAACTGCAGTGTACCAAGGACAGGCTGAACAACACGTTTTCAGATTGGCAGGTTTGAGACGTCACAAACGTAAGGAGCCAATCCCGTTAATGGACAGGGTGACGCTATGTATATCATTAAGTGCAACCTACGGCAACCACTTCGGCGATGTGCGTGCCAGCTGTAACCGTCATCGTAACTTTGGCAAAGTCACTACTGACTACTAACGCTATCATTACTACTACTAATTACTACATTTCAAGCTAGCTAAGTTTCAACAAGTTTCCACTAAACGATGACAGAGACGTGTTTTGTTTTCGCAACGGTGGCTGCTGTTGGAAATTTGCATAGTGGGCGGGGCCTATGCAGATTCAGGAATTTTTAATGAGGAAGATGGACGAGATGCCTTGGGAGGATTTTTACAATGTAATTAAACATATTTTTCTGAAAAAAAGACAATTTATTATTTCAAGCAGAGCATTTTATATGTCTTAAAACATGACTGGAGCTGGTCTTTAAGAGAATGTTAAGCTTACTGGATCATGCACATTAAGGCTACGTGGAAGAGGGAACTTAATATTTAAATTACAACAGAAGAATGGCTCAACACAACACACCACATCAGTTCAAGAGAGTAAACAAACGGGTTCACAACAACCATGTTGGCAGTTATGTGGGAATAGAGAGGTCAGCCATGCGTACATCTTTTGGAAATGCCGTAAATTAAACTTATTCTGGCAAAATGTGCACGATACAATTAAGAAATTCTGGGATATGAAATATTGATAATGATAGATATTTAACAAAGATATTATTGATAACAAGTAAGAAGGCAATAACAAGTAATTGGTACAAGACTGAATCCCTACTGTACAACAATGGTTAGAAATAATAAGAGAGATTTGTACTATGTAAAAAAAAATGACCCATCAACTTAAACTGAGAGAAAATATATGCAGTAGTCAATGGAAGAGAGGACTCCTGTTACCATGGCGGTTTGGCTTTTCTGATTATCTTGTCTACTCTTTGTTTTTCTTTGTCCACCTTGCTGGTTGAAAAATGTCATAAGTTAACATGCACAATACTTTATTGTATGCGCAAACAAAAATCTATAAATATTAAAGTTAAAGAAATATCTAACTGTACATCCTTATGATGCAGATATTATTATAGAAAGCTGTTGAATGTCCAAACTATTTGTCTTGCGCATGAGTAAGTCCACCTCTGTATGATTGAGATATGAGTACCAACAACGAGACACAACAAAAACACAACATTAATCATCCAGTCAAACCACCTTTGCATGAATATTCACACTCATATGACACATTGCGCTAACACAGCTATCATAGATGTTAGCCGACTGATATACTGGATGTTGTACTATTATATGACTGTAATTTATAATGAGTTCAGCTCATTAAAAAATGTGTTGTGCTCACATAATACGACATATGGATGTGAATATTTATGTAAATATCCTCTGAATTTGATCATTCAGTATTTTCTTTAGACACCTGTTTTTGGTGGTTTGTGTTATACATGAATTATTGTTGCAGTTTAGACTAAAAGTTTTTTAGGATGCTCTACTTAACTTAAAAGAACATTACATCACATCCACTCCCAGGACAGAGCCTGCCATCCTGATGAGCTTGCTGAGCCTGTTAGCGTCCTGTGTCTTCAGCCTGCTGCCCCAGCATAGAAGATGACGCTGGCCACCACCGAGTGATCGAACATCTGCAGCTTGGTTCTGCAGACGTTGGAAGATCTGAGTCTCCTGAGGGAATACAGCCGGCTCTGACCTTTCTTGTAAACCGCATCTGTAAGTTGTGCTAATGAACCAGAGTTATCAGACACGAAAGTCTAGTGTACTCTTAACGCTGTAATTTACTGTACTGTTGTGGTGACTTTAGCATTGTAAAAGGAGACCCTGCTTTTCCCATCACGGCCGCTCAGCTCCGGAACGACCTGCCTGAGGGGATAGAGACTTGTAGAATCAGTGACATCTTTTAAATCACTTGTTAAAACTCACTTTTATAGACCTGCTTTTATGTGATGCCATGTGTGATATTTATGTGTTTTATTGCTTTTATTTCTTCCTATTTCATTTATTTTCTTTTATTGCTTTTTATTGCCTATACCCTTTCTACTCTGCTCCTCTCTGACGTGTCTTAAATTTTTACACCTTTTGTGCTATTGCTTTGCTTCATATTGACCGTATTGTTTGCTTTGTCTGGCCATGTTGTTCGTATTATTTTACTTATTATTGTTGTTATTATTATTATTAATATTATTGTGATTGAAAGTTGAGGATTGTTTAACATGACTCATTAATTTCTACTATTATCTGTTTAACTATATCATATTTGTAGTATTTCTCAGTATATAACTGTACTTTCTCTGTTGTCTCAACAACAGTTTGTCTTGTTTGGAGTAATATATTGTCTTATATTTTGGGTATTATAAATTGATTTTTAAAAAATGTGTCTTGAGATAACCTTGGTTATGATTTGGCGCTATACAAATATAATTAGATTGATTGATTGACTAATTGATTGATAATGGTTCTGTTAGTCCAGCCATCACTTCAAAGTTAGTTTTAAAAACTATCTGAGTATTTTTACATTTTAGCAAAGCAATTACATGTTTTCTTGTCGGGAATGAGACAAAAAATATTTCCTACTCTCAGATCTGTCTGTGACTTATTAAGCTGCAGCTACGGGCTGGTTAGCTTAGCTAGCTTAGCTAAAGACTAGAGCCATTGGGGAAAGCAGGCTGGTTGTTTCTATGGGTAACAAGATGTTCCAGCACTGAGTTCACACATTTACCTGTTATATAGATAGATAGGTAGGTGGGTAGGTAGGTAGGTAGGTGTACTTTACTGATCCCAACTGGGAAATTGTGGAGTTACAGCAGCAGGAAATCAAAGCGACTTCAGCACAGTAAAAATAACCCTAACACAAGAAGAAGGAATATACACATCCAGGAATTCTAACAGCAATAAGAAATAATAACCTCAACTACTTTAATCTAAAATATAAAACTAACATATCTTAGATGTTAACATTGCAGGGAGGTAGAGGTGTTAACGTACCATACAGTCTTCACAGTTGTAAATGTAAATTACAGTGTATAGGTTGTTCATGCGCAGATACAGCGATGCAAGGTGTTAATGTGCCATTACAGTGTACAGAGATGTGATAGAAGTGGTATTAAATGTTCAAGATGAATCAAAGATTAGCAGGAGCAGAACAGAGTGCAGTTTGAATGAGACAGAGACGTTCCCTGCTCGACAGAGGTGAGTTGTTGTTCCGAGTTATTGCCTTGAATCCATCAAAGCAATAATTAAGTGTAATATGTCAGATAGAGAGCTTAAGAGGTGCTGTAGTCTTTTTTTTTCCATCTCTGGACAGAGTCGAGCTGTTTCCATGTTAACAGTCTTGTCAGGAGTCTCAGCCTCCCACCTTTACCCACAGTGGATGCCGCCTACATGTCCCACATCAGCTCCACTGTGTGTTTTACTGCTGAACCCAAACCCAGACTCCAACACAACCCCCTCAACTCAAAGGTGAGGTCAGGACACATCCATACTGTATTTTAACCTGTCAACAGCATGCCCCCTGGTGGCCGTTATATGGTGCCTACAGTTAAAATAATCATAAAACACTTCCTCCCCTCTGCACCTGCAGTAATGTTACATTAACAGTGCAGTGGTGTGTCCTGAGGCAAACTGAGGCACAACACACCACAACGCAGAGCTGTAAAAGACTGCAGCTGCTGATTTGACCCTCAACACTGCGAATGTAAGCGAGCGCAGCTTTGACCCTGCTATCCACAACACAATGTGGAAGAAAAAAATGTTAAGGTGCGCCTGACATTCAGCTGAAATGTAGAGAAAAACAAGGGTGGTGTCATCACTGACAAACTGCTCCAGGGCAAACCTCCATCACTCCTTCTGCATCACCTCTCACCTCTCTGTCCTCACCTGAAGCTGATCTGATTCCAACATGAATACAGAATCTGAATGTTTCCTGCAATGTGCCGAGCCGCTGCCTTTTCACACAGCCGCAGTCGAGTCCATTTCCTTCCAAGCGAGGCGGTGACATGATGAATAGACAGAACCGATCGCGTTCCCGTGGCTCAGAGTGGACCCTAATCAAGATGAATGTTTGTTTCTGATTGCTCGCGACTCCAAGATGTAGCTGATTTTCTGACGGAGAAGCTGTGATGGACCGAGTGACACGGAGAAGAAGAGAGAGAATCAATGGGTCATTTACGTATACAGCGCTTAATGAAAAGGCTCTGCTGCAGATGAGGAAAGTGCTGCCAAAGGGAAGTCTTCTGAGGCTCTCGCTGCCCTTAGCTTGTTGTCATGATCACTTTAATACTCAGTCTGCTCGTTCGCCACTATTGACCCGCTGCTTAATGGCTTTTCTTACACGAGCATCATTCAAACAGCACTTTATAGCTGTTGTTTTTTTACTCACTGATTCTTTCTGACACCACTTATCCATCTATCCATGTTTTGAACGTTGCTCTCATCCCACATTGTCATCTTGCATAAAGGACTTGTTTTATCTACCTCGCTACAAATCTGAAACAAAAAAAATGAAGGTTTTTTTTTTATCTTTAGGGCTTTATGAGTATCCACTGCGAGACAAAGGAATAGAATTAAGCACAACTTTTACACAAAATCTGACACTTAAACCATGTTCCAAATGTACACACACACACACACCCACACACACAAGAAATGTGTGAATGGTTTTAAGTTGCACTTAATTCTTCAATAATATGTTGCACAAATTTGACCTTAAATTGTGTGTGTGAGCAATTTACAAACTTTTAAAGCATCCTTGGAGACATGAGTACTTCTTGCTAGCTTTTAAGATCAAAAAGAGTGCCATGGATCACACAGCATGAATAAAATAAATGTTTACACCTGTTAAAGATACATTGCAACATTCCCAACCATAGTCTAGATAAAAGACAAAATATCAAATCCTATTTTGACACGTTGGGGTAGACGGAAGCTCAGTCTGTAAGGGCTTGGCTTGGGAACCGGAGTGTGGCCGGTTCGGGCCCTGATATGGACCAAGCATGGAATTGGGGCTGGTAGCTGGAGAGATGCCAGTTCCTTTCCTGCAAGACCTCTTGAATATGGGATGTAGATGCTTTTGTATATATAATAGTATCATCTGCATATAGTTGCATACTACAATCGGAAAAGAGGAGTGGGAGATCATTAATAAAAACAGAGAACAGAAGTGGTCCGAAGGTAGAACCTTGTGGGACACCTCTCTGTTGTGTAAGTAAATCCGATTTAGAGCCTTTAAAAACAGCACAATGCTTCCTGTTGTTGAGATATGAGTCAAACCACAGCAATGCGGTAGCTCAGTCTGTGGGGGCTTTCCTTGGGAACCGGTGGCTGGTTCAAGTCCCGATATGGACCAAGCATAGAATTGGGGCTGGTAGCTGGAGAGGTGTCGGCTCCTTTCCTGGGCTCCGTCGAGGTGTCCTCGAGTAAGGCACCGAATTCACTGCGTGAGGCGCATGGCCATGTGCAGCCCTCTTACTCTGACCACTGTTTGTGCATGTCTGTAGTTCAGGCCTTTGTGTGTGTGTAGCATGTTTGTAAAAACAGAGTGAAAAGATTTAATTTCCCTTTGGGAGTAATAAAGTATATCTTCTTCTTATCACTTACTCACTGCTATGAGTTATCTGCTTGGGCCTTCCAGAGAGAGACGGGAGATAGACCCGGCATATTTAAGGTTCAGGGCTCCCCAAAGTTCTTCAGGGTATCATCAAGTTTCCATTAACACCACCAAGATTAAATGGGACCTTTATGCCATTGCTTGACTATACAGTATTATAATGATAGGAGTTTTCACTTGTGCATTATAACCTTTCAATATAACTCCATCTTGTAATTAAGGGGGTTAAGGCTTTCCACTTCTATTGTAGCTCATGACATCTCCTACCAACCCACGGACTCAGCAGGAGGAGGCCTGTAACCACAAACTGACTCATACTGACTCAGTGGTTCATATTATTAGCATACTGAGAGGCTGGTGTCTGAGCATAATGTAACCTGTCAAATGTCAGTGGCTCGTTGGTAAACGGTTTGTGTATGTCACTTAAACTGCTGTCTGTATAAAGTTTTTTGGAGCAATACCCAGAGTAAGCAATTTGCATACTGCCTGACATGAGCATCTTGAATTAGCAAGGTATGATGACGAAACCCAACTACGATTTCATCATGTTCATTCTTTGCTTTGCGCACGAGCAAATGTAAGAGACAAATAAGAAAACACTCACACATCAAGCCAGACAGACTGAGTTTGTTGTGCAAGAGCTTGATGCAGAGCCTCCACCCAGGAGCACATTAACTGCACACCATCCCCAACACTGGTGCCTGACCTCAATAAACGAGCCAGGTTCCAAAATCTTGTAAGAAGCCTTCTTGGTGGAGTGGAAGTTGGTATGGTAAATAATTGCTCAGCAAATACCAAAAGCTCTGATATTAGACAAACACATTTGGGTGATGTTAGGGCGTCCACATATGTTTGACATTATCCATCTGTCAGTATATTCTGTATGTTCAGGATTAGACTGGCAGATCGGACACTTTTATGCCATTTTCCCACCAAAATTAATGCGTTGACGTGGGTTATTCAGACCCAGGAAGACCCACCAATAAATGTGTCTCTTTTCCCATTGCCAGTGAAGTATACTCTTGTCGGTCTCTTTTCTGCTGCGTCATCGTCTGACAGTAACCGTCTAACTTACATTATACTCTTTGGTAAGCAGCATGGAGGCCAGTGAAGGTGTTACAGTGGTTAGGTCTTTTTTGTATGTATTTCTCATTCAGTCTACTTATCAAACTTGGCGCAGACAAATTTGGAACGATGTTCGAGCGCTGCTTCTGAAAGGGGTTACCCGGGCCTACCGCAGAGTCATTTGACCCGGGTCTGAATGCCGATTACAGCCTTTCCTACTAAGCAAATAAGCGGGTGTTAGCGGGTTTTTTGACCAGTGGGAAAGCGGCTTTAGAGTGGTCCATGTGCATTTTACAACAACACAACTTTTACGTTTTTCTCTGGCCAGCCTATAACACAGCTGGATTGTTATAGATGTTGGGTTGTTCCCATCACATCTTTAAACCTCTGACTTTGGGCTCAGTGCACATATAAACAAAGATACCCCACTGGTTGCAGCTGTAGGTCGCTGCTATGCGTCCATTCGAGATCCATATTGCAGCAAGCAAGATCTGCAATAGTAAATAAATAAAATCAGTACTGTAATATGCAGACAAAATTGGCTATACATGGCCTAAGTCGGAGCTTATTTTCATGAAATTAGGCTCGTTGTTGACATGAGAAATTGATACTAGTTACTTCTTAAATTTCAGTTACTGAGGCAGCTCTATGCTAATATATTAACCCTCTGCATAACCACAGTGTCCACTGGAATGAGCATGTTCTGATCTATGAAGAGGAATCATTTATAATTTCATCCTGTGCTGTGTATGTTGTACAGTATGTAAACACACACGTCTGTTACCTGCAGCACGAGCCCGTGAATCGGTTATGTGGCGGCTTCTCTGGATCTCAGCTGTGAGCTCTCTGTGGAGCAGCAGAGTGCAGCGACGCTGCGCCGTGTCCTTGTTAAAAAAATGCTCTCGGCAGTTTACGCGTCCGCTTGAACTGTGAACCATGGCCCAGGGATTTATAACACCTCATTACCGAGCCGTCATAAAACCCTCATGTTTATAAATGTTAATGCTCCTGATTTATATTTAAATGTCATCTGGATGTCGCAGTTGAAAGGTGTGTTAATGAGGGGGGGGCGGCGGCGAGGAGGGAGACGGGCAGACAGACAGACGGAGATGTCAGATGAGAGGATCATTGCTGGGGAATGAAAAATGAATTCCCTGTGATGACTTTTATTCCTCCATCTTTTGTTATTCACTTCATGTTTGGCAATTTGTCATGAAAGCTGCGTGTCCCATGTGGCAGATCTGCAATCACTTAATTATGGATATCTGAGCTGCAGCCACAGTCAGAGCTGCCACTTCCTCTCGTGTCAGTCCGTGGTGCTGCTGACGATTCTTTCTTACGGTGATTAATAATCTGATGTACAGAACATCTCACTCCAGATGACATCTCACGCATACTCTGATAGTATCCGTCTGTGGAGGAGTGAGGGAGAGTCCCTCCCTCTGCCCCTCTCCTCAGGAGGTGACACACTTCCACATCAAAGCCGAAATGCAGCTTATTAGCGTGGCAGAGTGAGACCGGTGGTACGGTTCAAACGCTCACGCTCACTTTCAATTACACTTTTTGGAGACGGATTCATATTTAGATCTGGGAGAAATGTGATCATCAAAGCAAACAAAGCGCCGCACGCTCGCCCTGCTCTCCCTCTCCGCCTTAGATGAGAGTTAGAACTCCTGATTTGAGCCAAACGATTGAATTTCATCACCGCACATAAAAAATGAAATTTTTATCCACTTACACTGGATAGATCTGATATTTTCACATCACTCCACATAAGCAGGAGCCTGGTTTTAATGACTAGAGGTTTGATAGTTTCCATTACAAACTGAGGGTTGCTGAAAGTTCGGATCAGGTGGACCTGATAGTCAGGAAACACAGAGGAAACTTATCGGAGACTAAAACACGTTGATGTCCTGAGGCAAACGCAGTTAATGTATCCCAGATCCCGGCTAACGGATGATATTTCAACAGCAAGATATGACATTCTGGTTTGCCTACTTTGTACAAAAGCTGGCTTGACCAACAGGAAATGTGTTCTTGATGTTGGCTCTGAATCACAGCTCTGATTGAAACATTGCTGTTTGCATCTCCAACTCAAAATTCTAATTTAGCACCACAGCAGCAATGCCTGTCAGTCAAGGCGAACGGAGCCGCTTTTTAAAGTTTCACTTCACTTTCACACTTCATCAAATGACTAAGTGTAATGGGGAAAGTGGTTTTGTGTATTGACAAACCCATCAGGTATTATTACCCGCCGCTGCAGTCGCTCTCAGCTCTTTGGAGCATTTTCAACTTATTCTTTTGTTTTGCAGCGCCGGCTTTCTCTCCGGCTCTCGTCAAACAAATGTAGACAGAACCTTTTAGGCAAAGAACCTGCAAACAAACACTGCATGAGACCTTTCCAGCACCCAACAGCACGCAGACAAAGTTAGGGACTCGTAAACATCGCCAGATATTTCTCTCAAAATGTGGTGGAAACCAAAACAGAGCAAAAAGGAGAAAAATATAAAGTTCACATGTTGAAAGAAACAAAGCGCTGATGTTGCTTTGCGCCTAGTGCAAGTCTAATTAGCAGCTTTTAAGGTGATACATACACCGATCAGCCATAACATTATGACCTAATATAATGATATAATAATAATAATGATCTGCCTAATATTGTGTAGGTCCCCCTTTGGCTGCCAAAACAGCCCTCAGCCACCAAGGCATGGACTCTGGCACCAAGACATTAGCAGCAGATCCTTTAAGTCCTGTAAGTTGCGAGGTGCGGCCTCCATGGATCGGACTTGTTTGTCCAGATTGAGATCTGGGGAATTTGGAGGCCAAGTCAACACCTTGAACTCGTTGTCGTGTTCCTCAAACCATTCCTGAGCCATTTGCAGTGTGGCAGGGCGCATTATCCTGCTGAAAGAGGCCACTGCCATTAGGGAATACAGTTTCCATGAAGGGGTGTACTTGGTCTGCAACAATGTTTAGGTAGGTGGTACATGTCAAAGTAACATCCACATGAAGGGCAGGACCCAAGGTTTCCCAGCAGAACATTTCCTAAAGCATCACACTGCCTCTGCCAGCAAAGTGCATCCTGGTGCCATGTCTTCCCAAGGTCAGCAATGCAGAAGCACCCGGCCATCCACATGATCCAGGTCTGATGCTCACATGCACATTGTAGGCACTTCCGGCGGTGGACAGGGGTCAGTATGGGCACCACTAAACGTCCACTTGCTGCCGAATATATCCGACCCACTGACAGGTGCCATTGTGACGAGATCGTCATTGTTATTCACTTCACCTGTGAGTGGTCATAATGTTATGGCTGATTGGTGTATGTCAGTTGTGTGATTAGAGATTGTCGCCCCCATGTGACCAAACAAGAAAACAAATAGTAATGAAGACTTCATATTTCCTCATTTTGACAACAATTGTGAAATCTGAATCAAAATAAAGCATTTTGTGGTCATTAAAGGAATGTAATTTTGAAATAGCGTCACCTTTTAAAGATAAAAAACAAAAATTGACAAAGTTAACGGAGCAAAGGATTTGCTATTTACATCCAACAGACACAAACCAACGTTAGCATTGATTTGAAGCCATGTTTCCGATGGAAGTCCATCATTCCCTCTCTTTTTGGGTCTGCTTTGGTCTCCACCAACCTGGGACAAATATCTGGCTACAAAGCGGCTACATGTTTGTACGAGCTCATTCGGCCACCTCTGGTGTCTGTCTGTTGCTTGGTGTTGGACAGGTAGTGTACAGTTGGTTTACAGAGCTTTCTTCCTATAACTATCAGCCTGCTGCTGCTGGAAATGAGGTTGCTGCGAGATTATTTTATGTGGTCCAAAGCTTCAAAGACCATTTCATTGTCATTGTAACTATTGCTCAAATAGGAAACATATCAGTGAAGCGTAACTTCCTTTGACATTTGGCTTCAGCCATGGTGGCTGCCACTTGGATGAACCTGCCCAGTCTTTCACTCAGAGTTGTTTTAGAGTGATTTTCTTCTCTCTGAGTCTGGCATCGAAATCCAGAAATCCCCCACAGTGACAGCATCGCTGCTTATACATTCCCATACCGCTTTCCAACTGCCTATCAAATGGAGATGGAGACAGTAACACCTAGAGTTTAACCCTTCACCTCTGGAACACTTCCCGAAAAATGCAAATAATCCTTAAATGATGTTTTTTCAAGTGGTGCTTGTTTGAATGTGTGTGTGTTTTAGGAAAACGGGAACAGTCCTGCTCTCCCTCACCGTTTTCATCTGATTCTTACGAAGAATCAAGTGAACCTTGACTGCAGTGTGTTAAGGGTGACACAGCCTGTGTTTGTTGCTGTACTATGAACCTCAGAAGCGATGTTCTGTTCATTCCCGACATGATGCGGCCTCTTTGTTTATCCCCCAGATGAAGCGACCCTGCATGTAGCTGCTGTTCCAACCCTGCACGGCGTCTGCGTTAGTGTCTTCGTGTGTTCGGGGGATTAAGCGGCCCTGTCTGGCGGTCCTGTTGTGTGGCGTTTGGCGAGCAGCAGAACGACTAGGGGATGAATGCGCTGTGAAGTCCCGGTGTCAGCGCAGACAACCACCTCCAGTCTCAGAAGGGGGGTGCTTCCGTGATTGCCGTCAGCATTCTTGTGTTCCCCTTGATGCAAAACATTTATCACCTGACAACATTTCACCACTTCACTCTTTTTCTCTTCTTCAGGAATATCTTGATTCAAACGGGGGGATGCAGATTAAGTTGGAAGACACATGCATGGCTTTTGTAGAACTGGATTATTTTGGAAAAGCTGATTTTCTTTTTGGTAAAGTGGTAAACCATGAATTAAAGATGAGGCTGGAGTTTTGCTATTGCTGTGCGGTGCTGAATAACAAAAAGCTCGATCGCTTCAAATTCCTACAGATGCCATTCACATCACATCGCACTGCATTTTGCACAAACTTATGTTTGGCTCTTGTTTATATTATTGAGCACCTAAACCCTTAAAATCCATCGTCGGCACATATGGAACAATGGAGCCGATCTATACCATGAAAATCCCACCTCCCACCAGGCATCGGTGACTATTAGGACACAAATCTGTTCTGGAGAAAGAGAAGGAAACCGACCAAACACAGCAAACACACAATTCACCATCAGCAGCCTAATTGAAGAAAAAAAAAAGCACAAGCAAGGAAGGGGGGGAGAAAAGGGTCTCACACACAGCGGGGTTTTCATGCGCAGGGTGAAAAGAACAACCGGAGAGTCATTCTGCACATAATGCGTCATCAGAGGACGCGTGTGGGAGAATATTTCACGGATAATTGAGCTGCTGCGATGCCGGGCAGTGTCATCGTCTGGGGAAAGATGGCAGAGGGTTCATGAGGAGAACAATCACAGAGACTTAACAAGCTCTCACTGGTTTCTCACATCACTGTAATTAAACTATGTTGGTGGAACAGGCTGTCCTTCTGAGCGTTGCGGGGAAAAGAACAGTCGCGCGGTGTCATGGGGACGCATTCGGAATGTGATTTCTGAATAACTGCGAATGCTCATTTTCAAACTTCAGTGAGCGTTATTAGTCTGGTATGAGGCCACAGTGAAAATATGAAAAATGTCTTCATTTTGTTCAAATTGCAATTTTTTAATTTCAACTTCACCCAGAGTTGCACTTTTATCTCTTTTACAGCCTGTAGCTCTGATGAATAAGTTCAGATTTCAATCAGAAGATGTATTTGAACCATTGACGTCTGTCTAATAACTGCTGACCATTGTTCTTTTATGAAGCAGTTTATAGTCTGACAAATGACGTGAGCTTGGAAATACAGCTAACAACTTACAACAGCATCGTCCATGTTGGACACTCTGGCTCCCGCTCCTCAGTTTGCTCGTCGAGCTTCAATCAAAAGATTTGCGCAGATGTACATAACCCCTCGAGGGAATCCCGTCAGTGCAGAGATTTTATTCAAATAAATGTATTTTTTTGCTATTTTCTTTTTGTCCCCTGTCAACGCTGGTGTGAGCACGCTGTAAGTGTTGAGTCTAGCTCATGCAGCAGGAGTTGTAAAGTTTTGATTTTGAAATAAGGTTGTACACAGCAAGATTGAAAAATAATTAAAACACTACATGATAGAATTAAGTGCTAAAGAAAGCAAAAGCACCACTTCAGGTGATCTCACGTGATCTCATAGGAAGGCCAACCTAAACAAGATAAGGACTAACTGGGAATCTACACCAACACTGTAGCGTCAGATGAACGTGCGTGAAACGTAAGTGCCACGGCAGCATCTATTGTTCAATCTACACCGGCTGCGACTACAGCAAAGATGAGTCTCAAAGTTAGCCAATGGTAGTTGCGATTTCTGGCCATAAATAGGGCCGGCAGTGACGCCAAAAACTGGGCAGCCGTAGAAGAAGACATCTTTCAACCGCCTTGTAGACTTTACTGCATATATTCTGTATTGATGTAGGAGGTAGAATCAAATGAGAATAAATTAATAGGATTGGTAGATGTTGGGAAATGTACATAGTCATTGCTCTTTCAAATTAGTCTAAGCCAAAATGAAGAGATCACATTGTTTAACATGGATTCCTTGTTTGCGGGGATGTATGTATATATCAGTCAATGGCTTTCTACGCTTCACTGACGCGCAGCAGCAGGGAAGAAATGCACTTGACGTGTAAAATGGCCGGAGCAGCAGTAAATGACTCGCGTATTACGCCCGCCTCCCGCACAGCATACGCAGCCGGTGGTGACTGCAGCATTGAATAACATTGGGATGGTTCTGTCCGGGCACATGTGTCAAAAATACGCTTCAAATACGTTGCCTGTGTAGATTCCCCGTAAAGGTGGTGATACACGTATCGACTTATACATCAACATCAACAGACAACGCCAGTGTTCAATATTGACAGTACATTTTTATATTGAAAAAGGTCAATGTCCTCTGATCTGGAAATGTCAGATCAGCAGCGACCTCTTGTGCTCAACATACAGAATAACATCACAAATGCTCCAATCACAGCCCAGATTTGGGGATCATGTGATCTCTCTGGCTTGAAAAACTTTCTGAACAACGGCGGCCATCCAAGTGGACCGAGGAGAAGGAAGTTATCCTGGTAAAACATTACTAGAACATCTGACAGGAAGAAACAGTTGTTTAAACTAAAAACACATTTGAGATGGTTTATTGCTGTGAAGTTTGTCAGTGAGCAGATTTGTATGAGATCGTTTGAGCTAGCTTAAATTGCGGTTGTACTTGGAGTTGCTATGGTAACGCCGTAGTTGTGACTGGAACGGAGCAGTACAGAGACCCTCGTTGCTCATAGCCCTGTTGCCCTGTGTCAGATCATGTTGCTTGTTGATGTAAACGTTGATACGTGTATCACCACCTTTGGAATGTGCAGCAACTTGCAGTGAGGCAAAAACAAAAGCAGAAAGCTTAAAAAGTCTGGATAGGAAAATGAGTGATTACGAGAACACTGACGGTTTGATGTTAACTGTCACCTTTAGTATGTCAACTGTAGTATGCTAGCTAACATTAGTGAGTGTTTACAGTTGCTCTGCAACACCATCGGCTATTGTAGCCCTGCTTTGAAAGTTCTGCAGAAAATGATCCGGGCAGCTATAATGAGTCTGCAAGCTCCCGGGAGGTTTAAGAGCGTATCTGTAAACCCCTCTCATAAAATAATGTGGGCAGAACATTGGTACCAGGCCAGATTTCTCCCTCCTTTGTTTGCCAGTGAATCAGCGATGAAACTGCACAAACCTTTGGTAGTCTGACCAAATTACTTTGTCCACTGACAAAGGCATGATTGACCACAACATTGAAGCAAGCAGTTTTTGAAAACTGAATTCATTCTTATTTTGTACTTTACTTTGTTGCTGTTGTCCTAATCTCACCCGGAGTTTCCCTAGTTTTCCAAGAGCACAATAACTTTTAAATAGAAGTGAAGTCAAACTAAGCACTGCTTAAATAAAGACCTTGGTGCAGGCTTAACGTCTAGACTTTCACATTTTCCCTCTAGGAAGTTATTTCTGGCTAAGATGGTTTCCTATTTTCTCAACTGAAATGATTAATTTAATTCATTATCAGCCTACACAAAGTGATAAGTGACAAAATGAACTATAAAAAACAGATTTATAAATAACAACAATCCGAAGCAAATTATTTTTGGCCATTAAAATGAGGGACAGATGGTGTATGACAGAAAGAAGAGAAGAGCAAACAAAAGAAGAAGTGGGAATAAGGACGAGGATGAAAGTGGGCTGATTGTTTGGACAGACACAATCAATCTTTGAATACATAAGAGGAAAAATAATCACAAAGTTAGTTTACTTTATCTGCTCTGGGAAATAAGAGAGTTTACTTTGTGAAATCAGAAGTTTTTGTTTGTAGTAGCACAGCGGCTGCTTTGGGGACGCTTCTAAACTTTATTGATTAAGTGTTTGTCTTTGTTACAGGGCGTCGAACTGTTGAACTTCTTCTAACTGTTGAAGGAACGCATATTTTCCTGCAGAGGTGCGAAGAGTGAGGCCTCATATCCACGAGGAGAGGAACGAGTCGATCTTGGAGGCCGACAGTGAATCGGGGTCGGAGAGATGAGTGAGAAGATGAGAAACGCTCATGTTTTTAAACACGGATAATATCTCTGAGCTTTGGGAGGGAATCAATGCCAATCCCCCGATTTGCTTACAAGGATTTGTTTCCACTGGATGCCTCTCACACTTATTTGCCTTGGGATGTGATATTAAAAAGGATCCTTGACAGTTTGATTTTTCAGTTGGCTACGGGCTGCATGCTTCCCCCCCCTTGTGAGAAAGCATGCACAGGCAATTCAGTTTCCACCGTGATGTCTTTTTGGACCAGAGTATTTATTTCCTACAGCCTGGGCGTCCGCCGAGAATTGGCCGTCATGTGAACAGTCAACAAGCTGAGAAAAAGTTGGCCGCAGTTGAAAATCTAATGTTCTTTGTCTATCAACAGCCAGGCAATTTCTGTACTTCCATGTTGCCCTTGAGATGTGATTTTCATGGATGTGTGCGGCGTGCAAAATAAACGACAGGTTGATTACACCCATTCGAAGCAGCCCAGTTTTCCTCGGTTCATAATGAAAGCCTGCAGGGTTTAACCTCTGAGTGTAAAAAATAATGGAGAAGAACTGCATTCATTACCGGGGTGAACGGTGAGCTCTGCTTTTAACTACTTCTGTTCATTTCCCCTGTGCTACATTCATGCATGCGCGGTAATCTCGGTCACAGCTCAAATACCTACAACTAAAATGGTACAAGACGTATGTTGTTTGACTAATGCCTTTGTTGTTTAACACCAATATGCACCTGATAATTGGCATTGGTTACTTTAAAGGACCAGTTAACCCAAATTACAGAAAACTGTTCCTCTAACTGAGAGTTTCCTCTATATTTTACGATTTACAAAAAATATTTTACGAAAGCTTTACACGCCACAAAATCTCACCTCCAAAATCCAAGCATCGACACCACTAGTGGTAAGTCTTTGGTAAATATGTGTGCGCCCAAAACCCTTTTAAGTAGTTTAACATTGAAAAATTGCATCATACACTACATGCTGAGACCTAGATAAGAGATCAATACCACTCTCATGTCTGTTCATCAAATATGAAGCCAGACCCAGGAGACGAAAACAAAAAAATTGATTTTCTTACGGGGTCATGAGTGGGTTTCTGTACATAACCCCCACATAACCCATTTCGGCTGGCTGTTTCTCCCTACCTGCTATTTGTATGCTAAGCTAAGCTAACTTGCAGGCTTCTGAATCAATCAATCTTCTTACCCACTCGCATAAAAAGCCTCAAATTGTCAAAGTATGTCTTCAGGTAAAAAATGGTTAACAAGATGAAAATCTACATAGATCCTGAAAAACAAACTATTGGTCAAAATATCTCCCAGTTTATTTTAAATTTCAAAACTATCTGTCTCCCTCTCTTTCATACACATGAGATACAACAGAAGGAAAAGGCACCGAATTTGAATCTCACAAAGGGTTCCAAAATAACTTAGGCCGGCCCAGGAGTTATGTGCCAGAATACTGTTTATCTTGACAAAACTTCTATAACTGGCCATCTGCCTGGAATTGTTACAGTGACAAAAAGACTGCAACACTGTTCCCAGCCGAAAAGTAGCCACCACAACTTTTAACTTTTCATTCCTTGTTTCATTCAGCTTTTAGTCTTTCTGCTAAGCTAAGTGTCTCACTGCTTCAAGTACATATTTAATGGACATCTGTGGACAGAACTAGGATAGCTGTTTGACCCAGCTGTCAGTCTCTATGCTAAGCTAAGCTAAACAAAGCTACGCACTGCTTTAGCTTTATATTTAACGAACATGTATGGCCAGAACTAGGCTAGCTGTTTCACCCAGGTTTAGTCTTTATGTTAAGCTAAGTGTCTCCATGCTTCAAGTACATATTTAATGGACAGAACCAGGCTAGCTGTTTCACCCAGGTTTAGTATTTAAGCTAAGCTAAGTGTCTCCATGCTTCAAGTATATATTTAATGGACATATGTGGACAGAACCAGGATAGATGTTTGACCCCAGCTGTCAGTCTTTATGCTAAGCTAAGATAGGTGTCTTCCCAGATTCAGGTACACATTTAACAGACATATTTGGACAGAACCAGGATAGCTGTTCCAAACAGTTTTCAGCCTTAATGCTAAACTAAGCTAAGCTAAGTGTCTAGGTGTCATCAAGTTCATATTTAACTGATATTTGTGGACACAACCAGGATACCCTTTTCACCCAGCTTTAGTCTTTATGCTAAGCTAAGTGTCTCGCTGCTTCAAGTACATGTTTAATGGACATCTGTGGACAGAACTTGGATAGCTGTTTGACCCAGCTGTCAGTCTTTATGCTAAGCTAAAGTAAGCTAAGCTACGCAGTGCTTTAGGTTTATATTTAACGAACATGTGTGGCCAGAACCAGGCTAGCTGTTTCACCCAGGTTTAGTCTTTATGCTAAGCTAAGTGTCTCCATGCTTCAAGTACATATTTAATGGACATATGTGGACAGAACCAGGATAGATGTCTGACCCCAGCTGTCAGTCTTTATGCTAAGCTAAGATAGGTGTCTTCCCAGATTCAGGTACACATTCAACAGACATATGTGGACAGAACCAGGATAGCTGTTCCAAACAGTTTTCAGCCTTAATGCTAAACTAAGCTAAGCTAAGTGTCTAGGTGTCATCAGGTTCATATTTAACTGATGTTTGTGGACACAACCAGGATACCCTTTTCACCCAGCTTGAGTCTTTATGCTAAGCTAAGTGTCTCTATGCTTCAAATACATATTTAATGGACATATGTGGACAGAACCAGGATAGATGTTTGACCCCAGCTGTCAGTCTTTATGCTAAGCTAAGCTAGGCGTCTCATTCAGACATATGTGGACAGAACCAGACTAGCTGTTTCAAACAGTTTTGAGCCTAAATGCTAAGCCAGTGTCTCCCTGCTTTAGGTTCATATTTGACAGACGTGTGGACAGAAACAGGCAAACAAACGTTGATCTTGACAAAATGTTGATCTGATTGATCTGATCTCAACCATTCCTACAGATTAATGATCCAAAGAAAAAAACATATCTATCTCCCTCTCTGTCCTACACATACAGGATATGGTAGAGAAGAAATAGACTAAAGTGGTGTCACCAGGACCTCACATGAATTTAAAGCAACATGCAGTTGATCTGCTCAGCTGGAAATCACCCAGGCTAGCTGAGGGAATCGTCAGTGTGAACGCTTCCATCTTTTTTGTCAGTCATTCCACGATTTCACATTGGCATCATCCAGGGTTGACTTTCTCCTTTTCAGGATTCAAAAGGAAAGATCTCGGACGGTCACTACCTGAGGAGCTCCCCTTCAAAGAAACTCAATTTTCACTTTAAAAGGCAGACAGATCGCCCTTCTCTCTCGCTCCTTTTCTCCTCTGCTCTCCCTCTGTGTCTGTTGAGTTGTTCCCCCAGCCTGGACGAAGGACGATTACACAAATCTGTCACCCAGGAAATCCCGACACTTTATTTCCTCTCAGACAAAGAGCCAGTGATGGGTGATGAGTTTGTAGCTGCTGGGGGATTTGACAGACTCTGGGGGAATAATAAAGCAATTTCAGCCTGCCAGGAAAGTCGGAGGACAGAGAGGGAAAAAAAACACACAAGGAAGATATAAATCACTCTGCAGTTTTTTGGTCGAGAAATGAGACAGTTAAATTGTACAGAGAGATGGGTGGCTTGACCAGGGAGCATAGCCACGGTGCAGAAATTACACAGTGGTCAAATAAAGATATATTGTAAAGAGTGAAATACTCAGAAAGGTTTCAGGTTTTATGTGAGGAGAGGTTTAGGGGGCTTTAACAGCCTGAACTGGTGTTATTTTGTACGTCCATCTAGACACACATCATAAAGAGACACATAAATGGATGCAGTACATATTCATATAAAGTAGCATGTTTGATACGTTGGAAGGTGCAAACTGAATGTATACATACATATCAATGTTTAAACATATGGTGCTTATACTGCATAAATATATAATGTAGTTTGGTATAAAATATAAAGCATATTTTGCATTTGATTGCTCAATGTAATTTAATGGGTTAAATACAAACGTTCCCAACACACCATTCACCATTCGACACATTCATGGTAAATGGACTGCACTTAAACAGCACGTTTCTAGTCTTGTGTTCCACTTAACTGCGCTTACTTTCTTCTCGTCTTTGTCCACAATTTGCATAAACAAGGTTTTACCTCTTTATGTTTTCTTTTAGCTTTTATATCCACATCAGCAAGCAAGGTACCCATCATTACCGGCTTTGGCTTCAACTTCTCTCTGAACCTGCAGTCACGTGACGCGTCACTTAACTCGTTGTTGTGCTTTCTTTTTTTCCACTTTATTTCCCGCACGTTCCCCTCCGAATGACACATTGTTGCAAGTTAAAATACACACACAGACACACACAGCACTTTAATCATGAACGCTTTCTAATCACAGCCAGGTCCACTCAGGTATTACACACAATGTTGAACAGAACTGAGGATATAGAACGAGCCCCGACCCAGGACCCGGACCACGTATTACCTGGGTCAGGTTCCGGTAGACATGTGAAGACCTCTAATTCATATGCATTCATACACCGATGGCTATGCCTTCACATATATACTGTAAAATTCGAGTATAATACGCACTTTGACATTTTCTTTTCATCTAACAAGTGGGCTGCATCTGATATACAGGTGCGACCAATATACTAGTATAAAATCCAGACAGAGATATGTTACCGTGTTACGGTATTTGACCCAAACGATGGCGCTATCCAGTTGTTAAGTGGCGACGTCACACCTCCAGGTTCAAGCCACCACAACGTCTCCTATTTATAACATGCTGCAGTACTGTTTTCTTGCAGTTTTAAGCGAGGAAAACTAACTTGATTGTTGTTAATGCTTCGTCACGGACATGCACCATGATGATCGCCATTGCAGTCGCCACCCTGACAACAATCAACGTTACCGTAGGCTGCCAGCTACCGCTAGCTGCACCAGCACTGTTACCTAGCAGGATTGCAAACTCCACATGGCGAACAACAAATGCAATTTGTGTGTTTTGAATGTGTTTTAAATGAAAATAAATGAAAATACTGTTGAAATAACTTTTTTCTTTTTGCTACACCCCCAAAAACAGACTGCGTCTTACATCCGGTGCGACTCATATTCTGGATTTTATGTTACAAACATGTCACACTGAAATTTGATCACTGAGAAATCAGCATTAATTACTCTCATCGATTAAAGCTTCAGCACCTTATACTCAAATCTTTTGGCCACTCTTGGCTTCCATTCATACGCCCACACAGCCTCTGTGAAAATGACAACTTCAGATGGATGACAGTGATCCAGGTACTGAGGTAAACAACAGCAGCATTTTAGTGACAAACTACCTGTGCAGCTGGCCTAAATGTTATCCAGTGTATCACTGTCACAGTTTACTGTTTGAGCGTCGGAGGACTTACTAAATAGTCTGCGGGAGAGAAACCCCCTAAAACACTGGTTATATTTAGAGTTATATATTATATTACTTATTATATTTATACTTTTATACACAAATATATACATTTTCAGAAAGTGAAGGTATATAGAACAGAGCTTGCTTTGATTATTTTGAGCAATTTCTCACTCTGTAACGGCCTCCTGGTGTTTGACGGCAGCAGACGCTGTGCATCGCTTACTTGAATTAAACAAGTGATTATTGTGTTTTTTTAAAGTTGGGACACTACGGAAAATATCACAGACGTAACATTTTTCTGACTCTACATATCATATATCATATATCACTGTAGACGAAACTAAACAACTCATCTCATTATAGCGCAGCGTTCCACCGTCTGCTGGAGGGAAAATCCAACAAATGTAAACGGCTTCAGTCAGAGTCGACACAAGACAACTTTCTCACTTCATATTGTCAATCCACACAAGCAGAGCTTTTTTGGAGCTTCACAGTCTCGCAGTGATATTTTACAATGACAGCAGCAACTACTATCAACCACCCCAAAGCCTTTCATGTCGCCTTCTTCCTGACGTCTCATCCATCATTAACTGTCACGTTATGAAGATCCAGCAGAAGAAAAGTGTTTTTCTTTCACGCTCATAAATCGACATTGCAGAATTTTCGAGTTCAGCTCAAACTGCACAAATGACCCGCTGCGTTGTGCGCGGGGCCGTGTGGCGACAGCAGGATTGTTTGATTACAGAAATTGCCTTCTCTTTATTATGGTAATGGCCGCCTTTCAAAAGCAACACCTTGTAACCTTTGCACCGCGAGTGCATCAAATTCTTTTGAGATGCTGCTTTAATGGCTAAGCAGGCTGCATAATCAACGGCTGGCTGACATTTAAAACATGTAAAATTGCAAATTGGAGTGCCGGGAGTGTCCGTGATGTTCGGTGCCGTTGGATGACGCCAGCATCTGCTCACAGATGATCTTAAGCTGCATCCCGGAGGCAGGATGGTGAAAGTGGCTGTCCCCTTTTTAGACAGGGGCACTTTGGCTTTATTTGACAGTTCACAGCCAAAAAAAAAGACCGAAAATGGAGTTCAACCTCTTTTCATAATAATATAAAGTGATGCTGCTTCATGGATTTAAGAACGTGTCCTGATTTCTATGCAATGCAGGTTTGTACTTACAAATTGAGGGACGCACGGGGATAAAGCTGGATTGATTAAGAGTGGTGCAGTGAGTAATACACACGCACAGATCCAACAACCCCCTTCACACACTCTCTCTCACTCTTACGATTCCACTCTGCTGCGCCTCAGCACACAGTGCAGTGCTGTGGTTCAACAACTCCCTCTGTGGGGAGCGAGGGAGGCTGCTTCCGCCCAGCCAACCATTGGAAACTCATTATTACAGTACTAAGTGATGGATCATTTCCAAATGATCTCCACGTACACCTCAACAATTAAGCCACCAGCGAGGCAATTACAGATCGGCAATATAGCAGTGGGACACTGATGTATTGCCAGGCTTTAACCTTTGGGCTAGCGGACAGATTACACTTATTAAGCCGCAGCGTTATTGGACCAATAAAAATCGTTGCCCGGCCATATCAGCCCACATAACTGCAGAGTGGACATTCCTCTTGCTGGAGGACTGTGCTGGTAGGAAGCTAAAAAGGAGAGTTTGAGAGGAGAGGTCAGGCACATCTCTGCTCTCCGGTGTCATTGAACTCATCCTGTTTCTCTGTGAAGTTTTTAGATTCACTTTTAGTAGGCCGTTGATTCACCACTTTAGTTTAGACTAAAATATCTCAACAGCTTTAGGACTGATAGTTATATATTAGACGCACAAGCAGATTAAGATTCATGGACTTCGGAAATGTCCCTCATACTTGCTTAAAGGTAGCCTATGCAGCCTTATGTTTGGGTCCCCATGATAGTAAGCATCAGCGTCAGACAAACTAGGTTATCTAAAGGATTGCAATAAAAGTTGGTACAGTTGTTCAGGTTCAGGTCAAGACTTTCATGTTAATAAATGTCTGTTAAGTCACTGTCTATTGCCAAATGAGGTAACACAATGGTGACTGAGCCTATGGCCCACTGATGAAAGCCTTTGTATTAGCAGTATTACACACTGGGTGTCTGTGGCGACATTCACTGAAAATATCGCAAGCGGTGTTGCGTTTTCCATCGCCCAGCAGTGGTTGGTCTGCCAGAGAGGGTAGGCGGAGCTAAGCGTCTGATTTTCCGCTCTCTTTAAGTGTTGCGAGTAAACAGTAATCTACTATGGCTGAACAAACAAAGAAAAGATGGATGACTACAGATACAACTTCAAAAATAAGTGAAAATCCAAAGAAAAAGAAACAAGCTCGACGCTCAGATGAAGGCAAACCAAAGAGAGATTATAGCTTTAAAACTTTTATAATACTTAAGTTTATGAAGTATCTGTAATGCTTTTACACTGTTAAGAACAAAAACCAAAAAAACCTTTAAATTTTAAGTTGTCTGAATTTGAGAAGAGAAGTAGTTTTGTCAACAGTTTATTTCCATTTTATTCATGTCCAAACCAGGATGTGAATGAGGGACCTTCTGTGAGGCTACAGCTTGAACCACTGCACTGTGTAGCCACTTACAGATTCGATTTTTTTGGGCCTTTATTATCAGAGAGCAGTGGATAGTGTCGTAAACAGGCGAAGAGAGAGTGGGGGATGACACGCAGCAAAGGGCCGGGGGCGGGATTTGAACCTGGGGCCACCGCATAGAGGACTATAGCCTCTGTGTATGGTCGCCGATGTAACTGCTGAGCTAAATCGGCGCTATGCATGGTGTAGCCACTTCATGCACTTGTATCTTAATTATATATTTATATATGGGTCAACTCTATTATAATGCATATCATTTTGACATTCTTACCATAACTATTGTTTTTACAGCGTAGAACTACTTAAGTTTACATGTTGAGAATGCTGATTAAGTCTTCTGCAGGTGAAGCCCATTGACAGCTGTGATTTGTACCTGGTGGATCGAGGAGCTGTGGATCATGCGTAATACGGTATTTAGAGCTGTCAGCCGCGCTGAACTGAGGGACAGACCCTGATATCTCGGGGTCATCATTATATTTATTAAAAATGACAAATGACAAGAATCATAGTGTTTAAAGAGGCGCTACAGAATAATTTGTATATTTTTTCACTTTAAAAATACTGTCGTAATATCTTGTAAGAGTTGTTAAACACGATGTTTGAGCTTTAATCAAGTTATTACAGTGGGCTGAAACTGTTTTCTTTCTTCTTCTTCTTCCGACATTTTCTTTTTTTATGTGCCTGTAAACAATCAAAAGTCAGATCCATTTTACGTCTCCGCAGAAACAAACCATACGTTACAGCTGATCCACTCTGACACTGACTTGTGGGCTCTCTCGCATAAAGCTGTCAGCTCAAACTCGAGGTGACAAGACGATGGCAGAGGACTCGGTTTACACTGGCTGGACGAGCAGTGAATAAATGAACACAGTGGGCACGGGGGGAGCGAGTGAAGGAACGAACAGATGCAGGCCGAAAGAGAAAAGATGGAAATCAACTAACAAGTTTTCTCCTCAGGAATGAGGACGGATTAATTCACGGCCACGTGTCGCTGCTCAGGTCCTTAATTAACTGTCTGCGTGTTAAAGTTATGAGTTTGACAGCAGCCGCTTTCTCTTTCTTCTTCTTTCTTTCTCCGACTGATATTTCATTAAAACACCCACACATGCTCTCTTATTTGAAACATCTAGGAATATATAAATAATGTAACATTTGAAATATCGAGGGAGCAGGTGGGAATGTCAGTTCTTTAAAGTGAAAAAAAAAGGCTCCCTCTTGTTCTGGGTTGCATCATTGTGTTAAGTCTGTTTTACTTAGATAACATTCGCAGGTCTTTCATACACTGTAAGACTGTTCACAGCCGAAGTGGAGATAATTAGACTGGTAATTTAGTTCATTTTAAACACACTTGCATCAAACATCATTGTGATTTTGCTTGTAAAAGTCCACATTTGACTTTTTAGGGCTTCATTAAAATTTCCTATTAGGTTATTCCAATCAAAATCCCACAGACCGATCATTAAAGTTTTATTCTTCTCTGAAATTTGAATGCTGAACAAGAGAGCCGTATCGAGAGGGGAGAACAGAGCAGAATTAAACAGTCTTGTTCAATGAAAATGGCAAACTGAAATGACTCATTATTAAAGGAACAGCAGAGGCCAAGTTAGTTAAAAAAAAATGGAGCAACGAATTAGTTTGATGAAACACATTATTTTAAAACTAGAACTTACAAGCGATTTTCTGCGAGCTGAAAGCAAGACGGACATGAGGTTTCTTTTTGACGACATTATTGCAGAGTTTGATGTTTGACAAAAGCTTCATAAAAGCAGCAGCAGAGTGAGACTTCATCCATTCACACACTGATGGCAGAGGCTGCTACGTGAAGAGCAAAACTGTCAATCAGTCATCACACTCACAAGCTGTTTGCTTTGCCACCAGGCGCCATTTGGGGTTCAGCGTCTTGCCCTGATAGCTGATTCAGCCTTTAGTGGGCAACACTCCTCTGATCCCTCAGCATTATTATGTGAGATGGACTGACTGACGGACAGACATGTGTAAACCTACTTGGCAATAAACACCGATTCTGATTGTGATTCTGATTGAGTGTGGCTGAGTGGAGCCCTTTAAATATTACACTAGGCTAATGGTAACCGATGGTAACATCAGTTTTTTTCTAACGTCAATACATGATTAATGATAACAGTTGAGAAGTAAGCAACCGTTTCTGAGTGTAAAAAACGTGCACAGACTGCATAAAATAGCATCAAAGTATGTGTTTTTTTAATTTAGCCCCTAATTTTCTTTATCCTGTTACATTATTCTCAAATTAATAAATTATTTCTGGGATTATTCTGTAGTTTCTGTTGGAGTTTACCATTAGTAAGTATTGGTGAGCAGAATCGCAAAAGCAAACACACATTCAGGCTTATCAGAGACTGTCTACCATTCCACGCTGCTAATAGCTTTATGCATTCTATGATTTCTTCACATCTATTGTGTAACCTCCTGGTCACAAGCAGCATCTTCAACAATCAAGCCTCTGATGATGATAAATAATAAAGCCATAAAGATTTTAGACAGGAAGACGATAAGATCACATCACTGTGATGTTCTAAAAAAAATTAAATATGTTAAGTTTTGATAATTTTATTAAATTTGCTAATCTAAAACGGGTCCATAAATGCTTACATCATCAGGCTCCTCAGTGACCTCGTGGTGCCACTGAGACTATCAGGCTCTATAACTTGTGGAGCATCTAATGGAGATTGTAAGGTGCCCTTTCATGAGTTATCACTTGGACGAAGCGCTTTTTCTGTTCAGGGGATCAATATGTGGAAAGCCTTACCTGCAGAGCTCAAACTGGACCCGGACTTGGAGCATTTTAAACCCAGCTGTAACAGTTTTTGAAGAGGGCTCAGTCTTGTAGTCATGTATGATTTTGTGCTCCCTGTTTTACATTAAGTTTTATAGGAGGAGTGTATTTTGTATCCTGTATTGTCTTATTGCTGTTGAGTCTGTTTTGTATTGTCTCTTGTGTATTTGTTGTTGATTTCATGTATTTTAAAGGCCCATCGAGGGACGGGCTTTGCAAATTAGCCAAGGTTATAAATGCTGTAGTGTGTGGCATCGGTTTACTTGCTTCATACTTGTCCCTATATAAATAAACATTAAAATAAAATAAATAAATGTAATTTTGTGACATGGTACTTGTAAATAATCTCTGGTGATGACACAGTTGTGGGGGGAGGGCACCAAACCCAAATCTCACCTATAGGACGCAAAGATGCTGCTGACTATAATATGATTAGTAACTTGAAATGAATACTTACCAGATGAAGAGCTGCTGCTTCCTCTTCTCGTTCTGACACATGTGGCTCAAACACACTGTTTTGGGCTGCACTGGGCTGATTACTGCTATGTGCGGAGACAGGGAGATGTCAGTCAAAATGAGGGAGATGTCATCATGACTTAACCTGCCACGCCCACACTGACATGAGAAGAACATTTTGATGTGTTCTTTTTTTAAACTAGGGTTTTTAATAATAAGAAACATTAACTTTCCTTAATACGGTTCTAACTTTAATATAATTGTACACTAAAGATGTTTTAAGCAATAAAATGTGGGTCACTTCAAATGGAGTACACTCCATCAGAGACTGTGATGTGTACTCATAATGTAGCCTGGAGCTGATTGCCTGGAGTAGTGAGGCAAGCTTCTTCCTTTTGAAATTCATAAGAAAAACTCTTTGCAACTTCTTTCACTTGGACTCCAGGGTGAATTGATTTGACTTCTTAGGGTCAAAGGTCAGGGTCACTGACATGTGTCCCTCTCTCATGAACGCCATATTTCTGCAAATCCTGGAGGAGTATTTTTATACATGTTTATTTTTACTGTATTTTGAGTTTCTTGTTTGCATAATGTCTGTGCTTCTCATGCCGGACTGCCGGGCGAGCAATAGGCATTCAGCTGGCAGCAGGAAAGATTAAGTTCATGATGCACACTACAGGTGAACAAACAAAGTGACTGTAATGTTTGTGCAACAACTTCAGATGTAACACAGTCGCATACTTGCACACACAGAATAGAGGAAGCTTTTCACTCATGTAGCATTGCAGACATCCCTCTAGTTGTTGGATACTAGCATCACCCTTAGCTCTGCGTTGCCTGTTGTGCTAATTAGTAAATGTTGGATGCAGTCTGATGAGGTACATGACATGAGAAGGACTCAAAATACACTCCAGTGGGAGGTATTGGGATACATTTGGGGTTCAGTGTCTTGCCGAAGGACACTTCGACGTGTGGACTTAAGCAGTCAGGGATCGACCCCCAACCTTCTGATCGAGAGACGACCGACACTTAGCCACAGCCGCCCCAATGGGATAACACACGATGGATGGATATGTTTGTGCACATGCATGTTCTAAGCAGCAATACCGTACAGAAATTGTCAGAGGAGGAATTTAGGAAATACTTTCTTTGTTGGTAACCACAAATACCCGAATTTATAGAATCCAAATTAATCCTGCGTGTTTTCCAGTTGGTGGCGCTGACGCGGTGCATTGGGCTCCAATACGCCACTAAAATACAACAGAAGAAGCCTAGCCTCGGAAGCTAATGACCAGCCTATCCAATAACCGATCCAGTGGGTTGCTAGCTTCAGCATGCTAGTCGCTAGCCTCGGAAACTAATGACCAGCCTATCCAGTAACCGATCCAGTGGGTTGCTAGCTTCAGCGTGCTAGTCGCTAGCCTCGAAAGCTAATAACCAGCCTATCCAGTAACCAATCCAATGGGTTGCTATGTTAGACGCATGACTTGCCACCCTGCTTCTCATTTACCATCCCCGGCCTCTCAGTAACCAGCGCTGGCTTATCATTGGTCAGATCTGTAGCTGGCTTCGGCAAGGATATAACCTCCCTCGGCCTCTCAATAGTCTTAATTTTTACCTTTTCCCTGCGCCATATGCACAGTACCCATTGAGCAGAATGTACAGGGAGCAACATTTTAGCATGCACGCTTTAGCATTTAGTCAAATCTTTGCAGTGCTGCTTCACAAAGCTGTTAAACTTAAACTCTCATGCTCAAACTCTGTGAGCCTACACCTACAAATTAGGTGCAAAAACAAATAAAAAAAAGAACCACCTCCTGCAAGCCTACATTCAACCACAAACCTCCAGGTATAATATAACCAGGGCTGCCAAGTTTCAGAAAATCACAAGAGTGAGACATTAGTGCTATGATGTGTTTGGAAAAAAAAATTTTTGGCCTGTTTTAACGTCGATTTGGCCTGTTTTAACGTCGATTTATACCTTAAGACTGATGTCCTCACCTCCATGCCAGCTGCTCTCCCTGCACTGTGGCCTCCTAATGCTAGTCTTAATTAACCAGAAATTAGAAATGAAAATTGTAACAAGAATTTTGACAAAATACATTTATTTGCAATATTTCATTTCAACCAACTGTCCATCATTTAGCTGGGGACATGTCTCATGTTGTAGGCGTTTGTGGCAGATTTTGATGCCTTGATGACAGAGGCAGGGGGCTCCCACTTGAAACACTGTGGCTCAAGGCTCACCATCTTCACAGTCATGATGGACGATAGAGTTCCCTCAAGAGCCAAACTGTTTCGGGTTTTGGTTTTGTTTGAGTAGGGGGTGATTTCTGACACAGCCAAAGTGGATTCCAGGGACTCTGTGGGTTCCTTTAGGGGGGTCTAATAATAATACAGATAAAAACTAAGAGCAACATTTGTCCTACGTCGACATCAAACTAGTAAAAATATTTAAAAAGTGAACCCATTTTCAATAATTTTGTGTGATCAAAATTGGGTAGTTACCTACCGTCCGTCTTCTAGCAAGCAGGAGAACGTCGAGTGGGTTTTAAATGTTGGCGCTGTTGTGTGTGAAAGATCGTTAGAGACGCCAAGACCCGCCTTACGTTGCTTCTGATTGGTTTATATTGCGTGGTGCCTTCCGTGGTTGGTTAGATTTAGGCACAAAGGACTGGTGGATTGGTCTGGGATTGGTTATCTCGGTCAGTCAATCAGAGTTACTCGAACTACGGCATGCCGCGAGGACCAAAGTTTATTATCATGAAAAAAATAAATATAGAGTATTGAATGGGGAAATATGAGCGTGAGAAATGTCAAGTGTGGCGTGTGGTGTGAGAATGGGTCAAATTGCGTGACTGTCACACTCAAAGCGTGACGCTTGGCAGCTCTGAATATAACATTGAAATACACAGCATTGCTAATTTAGAGCTACTGGACTGTACAGGGAGATATGGTGATTGACGGGTGTTGGCCCTGAGCAGCAGATAGATATATCCGCCAAAGGAGTCCAGACACTGGTGATGGAGGTGTTGGCCGATGATGAAGCTGATGATGAAGTCTGGGCGGCGATGGGGAGGTGGAAGGTCGAGCATAATGATAGCATGAATGAACTGGAGGCAGAGAAAAGCCACAATCTGACAGCAACAATACGATCGGCTAACACTGAGGGTGTGTTGCAGTGCTGTTGGTGAGATGTAACCCGGTGATGAGGACGTCTGATGAGTGCAGGGACATATGAGTGAGCATGGCAGTGGAAGCAGAATGGTATCTGAGAAGCACGAACAAAACCAGCTCTTTTTTTTAACAGCCTGGATGAGCTGGAAATAACCAGTAATAGTTTCGGTCAATGAAGCTGTACGAGCATCGCAGAGAGAGAACTGTTGCAAACACAGATAATGAGAGCTCTCTGCAGCCCTCTCCGGCTCCGTAGAGGAAGCCGAGCTATTGATTACAGCTCTGTGGGAGAGCATTGATTTTTATCTCACAGTGAGTGAGTGAGAGGACTAAATCCACTCAGCGGAGGGAGGAGGCTTCAACTTCGACGACAAAGGGACAGTGGACGGGAAATGGGGTCACACTTGACAAAGTGAGTGAGCAAGCCACTTGTTTTTCCTAAATCATGTTGACCATCCCGCTACTTCAGGCTCCTATTTGCTGATCTTTGTCCAATATGTAAAGATAATTGCAGCACTTCTTCCTGCGAGAGTTTTTATGTTTTCAGAGTGGCATGTTACATTTTTTAGACGTTCAGTGCTGTCCTGCCTACAGTCTGTAGACCTTCTATATCTGCACTTATCAATACTGTTTAACCTGCTCAGGGTCGCAGGGGGGCTGGAGCCTATCGCAGCTGTCATGAGCAAGAAGCTCGCAGCTGTCATGAGCAAGAAGCGGGTACACCCTGGACTGATCGCCAGTCAATCACAGGGCTGACACACAGAGACAGACAACCTTTCACGCTCAGATTCACAACTACAGGCAAGACTCACCAATGAATCAAAAAAGCATGTCTTTGGACTGTAGGAGAAAGCCGGAGTACCTGGAGAGAACTCATGCATCCACAGGGAGAACATGCAAACTCCACACAGAAAGGCCCTTTATATCCCGATCTTGGAACTACTCCGACTATAAGCATACTACAAATGGAAACCAGAACCCTTCCTGTACCAATAATCCACGCTCCTGACTACAGATTCTACATTTTTATGTCTGTCCGAGTAATATTGACCAATCATGTATCAGCAGGCTGCAGTGTACGCAGGAAAAACAGTCCGAGAGGAGAGCAAAAGCAGGCGGAGCGTAATCCGCCGTAATGCCATCCCGGCTCCCATCAGCGTGATCTGACGACGATTTAGCTTCTTATTTATCTCTATAAACAGACATCTGCATGCTAACAGCTAACAATCTGTTCTAGATGTAAAATTTAACTTGAGATGAATTCCCTTGACGCTGTGTCACGAAAGCCGTTCAGCGTTCAGATTTCCCGACTTCCTCGAATGCTTCAGATCGATCGACCTCCGTTCAACAAACAAGCATTTAGAAAGTTTTCTTCTCCTCTTGAGGACAGACCTGACAAAGCTTGAATTTTTACTTCTTACAAATCTGCATCACGATGTTGAAATTTCAGCAAAGGTAAGACCCGTTAATAACAAGTAAATCACAAGTTTCTCTTTCTGTAACAATGCAGCACGCGGAAAAGGAAGTCTTGATGGGAAGTGGCTACATGCTATACATGATTCACGGCATGTGTATGTTACAAGTATTTTTAAAACATTTTTAGGGATAATTTTTTGCATCTGACAATCATCTTTACATTTTTTGTGACTTCACGCCTTTTTAAGATAATCCTTTATTGATCCCCTGAGGAGAAATTCGAGATTTTCCTATCTGATGTGACAGTTTTCCCGGATCACACATCTCTGATACTTCTATTTCTATGACTCCAATCTCAAGAGAGCAAACCTCTCCATGTTTTAAACCTTTCTAATTCACTTCACCTGACTTTAAAAGGATTCAGGATCTTGAAAATTGACTTCTCCGCCAGGCAAATAACTGACATCGGAGCTGAGATATCTGATGTAAAGAAACAAAACAAAACACAATGCATGACATGTCAAAAAGAAACAATCGTTTCTCTCTAAAGAGGCACTTCTTCCGTTGACGGATCGGCTCCTCATCTAAAGAAAGCAGTGGGTTTGTGAGTGAGCAGCCTAGATGGATGGATTGATGGAGGGAGTGAAGATTACTGAGAAAAATATTGTCTGATGACCCTGGAGTAGATAAGCACAGCCCAGCGGCTATCAAATGATGACTTTCTGAGCTCCAAACCAACGGCCTGCATGCTGAAGTGGAGACAGAGAGAGAGAGAGAGAGAGAGAGAGAGAATGTGTAAGTAAATCAGGGAGCAAAATGAGAGGGTGGATGTCCGTGGCAGCCAGCTAACTGGATTAGCATGTGTAATAATACCAGCAAAGGTTAATGTTTACAGATGCAGAGAGGCTAATGCAGGGCAGGTCAACGGGACTGGTTAATCATCACACTAAATGGCTTCTGATTACAGCCTGTGCTATTCTGTAATGGATGCAACTGTCTCTCAAAGAGGATGACGAGAGAGTATGAACATATATAGGATGATCATCTAACTCACTGCAGACTGATGGAAAGTAACAAGTTACTCTTTTGCAGAAATCTACCAACAAAGTACTACATCAGTAGTAGTAGTAGTAGTACTTAAAGGTTTAATAAGTAGGATTTTACTGGAAAAATAAAATATAGACTTCTACAAATACAAATGTTGTGGTTCCCTGAGCCAATCACAGCGTATAGGTGAGTGTGGGAGTGGTTCAAATTAGCAGCTGGGCCCCATTCAGACCGGCGAACATGGCGAAAGAGCGATGTAGAGTTGGCCTTCTTCCTGTTGGACAGGTAGGTGCCTCAAACCGGGTAGGTGTGAATGCTGACATGTAGAATAGAGTGCTTTGAGTGGTGGGAAAACTACAGAAGTCCATATCAGTGCAGTCTATTAACCAGTTTTTTACGCTGCTGTGGTTAACATGGGGGCACTAAAACATGTCACATATTGGATATTAGTTAGTGTTACATCTACTAGTCACAGATCTCACCTCAATACATTTTTATTGCCATTCCTTCATCATTCACTTGTGCTATGATCCATGTCAATTTTTTGCATTCAGGATTATGTAAAGCTAGTGTGGGTGGTTAATAAGCGTAAGTGCTCTTTTATTTTCTGTGCATTGTCAATATGTCTGCAGCCACGCAGCCTGAATTGTGAAATGTGCTTCTGAATCTATGTCTTGTATGTAATACCAACTAAAATTAACACTTAACACTTAATTGTTTTTTTCATGTCCATATAGCAGAAGTCTTTTTTCCTCGTTTGCCGGTGAAGAAATATTAGTTGTACTTCTGCTCTCAAACAATATTCAGGGAATGTCGAAAATATATTTCTGTAGAACTCTAAACATGTTGGTACGGCAACAGTATTTGTATTGTAGTTGATGGGTGCTCAAGTAGCTTTCAAGTTGAGCAACTACAACATGATGCAGTCACATCATCAGCTGAAACATTCAACACGTACAAGTTGGACTCAAGTCATATGTTGTCATTGACTCAACGAGCAAGTGGACCATTACGCTGACTGACATAACCATCTATAGAGCCAAAAATACCACACACTACCACTACTAATAATATTGTACAGTTATAATGCTGATATAACAACCACAGTACCTCCCTCCCACATCATTTACACCATCAGGCTCACTGACCTCATAATTGCCAATAAAGTTAAACTCATATTTTTCATTGCCATCAAAGTGAATAATGCGTGTTAACTTTAATTAATTCAGAGACAAAATGTCTTGCTCAAAAGTGTCTTTGCTTTAAATTTATGCAATTATTTCTGCTCTAAGTCATCCCCTTCATTATTCAGGCTGCGTGTGAACAAGGCTATTGTTGAAGTTAATCAATGTGGCTCCGAGCTTTCAGGAAATGATGGTGGTGGTGGATGGGGGGGGGGGGGGTCAAGATGAATAGGCGTGACGCACTCAATTTAGCCCCCATCAGCAAGTCATAACTGTTAAGCAGGGTGAGAGTTATTTCAGAGCACTGTCTTCTCAAATCCAACTCGTTCATTAAGGCTTTCTGGATCATTTAACCTAAATATGTAATCAGTATTTATTCCTAGCAAATGATATTAGGTCTCGTGGCACATTAAACTTTCAATTTGGTCAATTATTTCCTCTAATCTGCACTAAATATATTATTTTTATCTCCTTTTCTTGGGACAGTTTGCCTGTTAGTAATGAGGGACTCTTGCTTTACGACCGATTTGCTCAATTGTTCTGGGCAGACAACATCCAGAGGTCTGTGTCGTATATCTTTCCACCTGACAGTTGGCCCTTGATCTATTGCTGAGTGAAGCATTAGGGTCTGAGATTGAACTCTGCTTGCTTACTGGGTTGTAAATCTTCACACTACAAAAATCATTAAATACTTTTTAGAGCTGAAATCTGATATCTGCTTACTTTTAAGTAAAAAGCAAGAATGACTCACAGGCAGCCGTGGCTAAAAGGATACAAGCCTTATCGTCTATTTTACTCTTAATGGGACCATTATTTGCAAATTGAACGAGCTGTATTGAAGAGGACCGAAAACTTTGGCAATTGAGACCATAGACTCATTAGGGAAAGTGTTTACTGCGGTAATAAATCAAGTGGGTCATTCTGGTATCATTGGACTTTATTTGTGACCAAAGGAGTCGCCCCCTGCTGACCTTGACAAAGAAGAAGGTTTAAGGCACCTCCGCATATGCTTTACTTTTGAAATCAGAGACTAATACACTTCTTATGATGTTATAAGTTAATGTGTGTGCGCATTATAGCGCATAACGATTGTTAAATGTGTTTGAGTCTGAACCAATGACTGCATATAAAGATGGACGAGGCGTCTCCGTCTCCTCTCTATGTACAAATATAAAGCCAAAATACCCCTCGGAGCAGGCGCTGCCATCTTGCGCATTCAGAGCCAGAGTCTGCACAGTAAGGATCAGCTGGTGGAGTCGCAGTATTGGCATACGGCATCCACACAACTTACCAAATAAAAAAAGGCAAAGATCCCACACGTTCGCACAATCAACCGCAGAACAGCTTCTTGTCGTGGTTGGGAGCAGATATTCACAGTTATGGACAGTTCAATGACTTCAGTGACTGTTTAAGTTACATTTCTTCTTGCAGTTTCTGCTGTATTCTGCTACTCGGGAACAAGGCTGCTGGAGCCTTATTTAAAAACAGAGCTGTCAATCATGATATTACTCTGTTTTTATTGCATGAAATAACTAATTAAACCTAAACTCGTCAAAAACAAATTATTGGACATAAATCAGCATGATGATGACTAACTATGATGACAGAAACCATGTTTAAGAAAAATGTATTCAATGTGTATTTTGATTTTATAGTTTGATTGTCTCATGTCTAATCTGTTTACAAGGAGGAGGCGGGCTTTATGACCAAGCCATGTCCCAGGGGGAGTTTTGATGTCATCCATCTCTTGTCTATGGTCTGAACCAATGACTGTATATATAGATGGACAATGCGTCTCCATCTGCTCCCATTGTACGTAATCGATGCCAAAATAGCCCCTGTGATAGGCGCTGCCATCTTGCGATGGTGACGTCATATGGAGCCAGAGTCTGCGCAGTAGAGATCGGCGAGTGAAGCGGCCGTAGCCACTTCCACTAACCCAATCACACACTTAACTTACCGAAAAAACAGAAAGGATCCCGCACGGTGGCGTGTTTAACAGCAGAACAGCTTCTCTGTGTTGGTCTGAGGTTAAAGTTCACAGATATGGAAACTTCAATGACTGTAGTGATTGTTTTAGTGACGTTTCCACTCGCGGCTCATCCTCTACTCTGCTCATCCGGAAGAGATCGGCTGCAGGAGCCGAATTTGTCAACAGAGCTGTCAATCATCATTTTGACAGCATCAAATAACTAATTAAAAATAAACTTGTCGGAAAAATGAACACTTGGACGTAAATCAGCGTGATAAGAGCTAACTATAATGACAGAAACCATGTTTGAGAAAAATGTATTTTGATTTTATAGTTTGACTCATGTCCCATCTGTTAACATGGAGGAGGCGGGCTTTATGACCTATACTGCAGCCAGTCAGCAGGGGGCGATAGAGAGGTTTTGGCTTCACTTTTAGGGAGCTGTCATGTCGTCCGTCTTTTTATACAGTCTATGGTCTGAACTAATAAAAGAAAGTCCATTATTCACTCCCCCTTCAGCCATGTTTTTGTTCTCCACCAACTCCGACTCAACTGACGCTGGGCATGTAGCCTAGCATGTAGCTTAGCATGTAAGCTAGCGCATAGTGGGTTGTTAGGCGTTTTAATTTATAATTTTTAATTTTGCAACAGCTGCCTGGTTCTGTGAAAAGGTTGATGAAAGCAGTAACAACACAAGTAAAAACACAACAATGGGCTTAAAAAATGCTCCTGAGGCGGTTATAACTAGCTGTTGGTTCATCGCTACATGTGAGCCTTATTACATTTCTTTCACCATATTCCCTTAGCGGTCATTTTCTTATGCCTTTACGCTCAGTGTGGGAAACTTGAATGCTTTTATAACGTTGTGCTGAAGCCAGGTTTGCAAGTCTAACCAACGTCTAATCTTACAATCCTCTAATTGGCCATTTTTCAAGCTAAAACTAGCTTTTTAAAAACCCATGAGCTACCATAAGACAAAAGCTAGCATTAGCATTTAACTACTTCCTTACAGACATCACTGTTTGATAGTGTTACACAACACAAATGGAAAGGCGTAAATCCCCAGCTAACAATAACTTAGCTAGCTAACGTTAATGTTAGCAAGTTGAATAAAAGTATGTTCCCTGTTTTGATACTACTGTAGGGTGACTTGGACTGTTTTTCCTGCATATGCCGCAGCCGATACGTGATTGGTCAATATTACTCAGACTACAAACATAGTACAAACAGAAACCAGAACACTCGCCGTCCCTAAAATCCGCGTCCCTGCCTACAGATTCTACATTTCTATGTCTGGTAATAAATAAATATGTTTTATTACACCAATGCAATCCTTGTGTTTTGTGTTTACTGGCTTTTACATTTTTCAGATAGGCCTAAAGTGTCGACTGATCGTGGGAGACATGATTTTTCATCTGCTGAGGCGCTTTCCGTGGTGCTGAAAGGTGCACTGATGAAAAATCCAATTGTCGCATGAGCTCATACATGTGGGTTTGCAGTAAAGTCAAAGTTTTGCGGAGGTTTGAAAATATGGTCACCCTATACTACTAACCAGGGCGTGATTTGTGAACAAATCAGAGGGGGGGATGTTTCAGCAAGGTTTTTTATTTTATTTAAAGAACAGGTATCAGAACTCTGTTCTTTCCTCACATGCGCAGTTGCGGACAAATAGGGACTGCGAAAGCCTGCAAGAATTAAATCCACCATGGAAAACGCCACTTGGTCAGGCGTGACAAAACAATTATTTACAAATGTTAATATTGAATAGAATTAAATCAAAATGAAATAGGCTAGCACAAATTGCTGTCAACATAAAATTAAAAAGGCTAAAGTGGCTAAACTTATCGGGCTAAGAAAACATTCTGCTCTGATGACGGACTTCTTTCTCTTTCTCCTTTCCTGCGGCGGGGTCATCCGCGGCATGTCGCCCCTCTTTCAGCTATTCAGCGTGGAGGCGTGCGTCTGTTGTCTGCGAGAATATGGTTCATGGCACTGAATCCACTTTCACACTCGGAGCGTGGAGACAGCGGTCAGCACTTCTGTCCCATGACACCATGACACTTGAGTTGGTGGAATTCCTGAAGGAGTGTGGGACTGCTTGCGGCCTCAATAGCGGGAGTCTTGAGTACAGTGAGAATTTGTCATCTCCATATAGGATGCACTCGTCTTCATCAGATGGCCAGTGGGACGGATTTAGAGCAGCAGCAGGAGAAATAACACCGTGGTCATCCAGCCTGCGCTCAATGTTGTCAGCCTGCTGCAGCTCTTTCCTTTGAGTTATTTGAAGTTATTTTATATGGAAGTACCATTTATCACTAAAAGAGGGGCATATCTTTTTGAAATAAAAATAATTCAGCAGAATGGGATGGGGGAAATCGCTGCTACTTACAAGACTGGAATACAACTTTACGACATTAAATCAGCTTGTAAGCTTTCCACACTTGACATGCAGGAATCTAACTTCTTCTGTACTGTGCATGTAAGTGATTTATTCAGCCGTTTTGCTTGGTTTGCATATAAGCCTCAAGCTAAGGTTATAAGGCTATCACATGAATATTTATATTTGGGGAACTCTTCAGTGTTTACATCATAATTATTAGAATAAATCACCCAATATCACGGGGACCGTTTTTCTGATTTTATTGTCCTTTAAATGTGTGTATATCTGAGAGGGTGACACCATCCTGTTACATAAAGATATTAAGCAACCATGTCACACTAAATCTCAACTCTGTCTTTCTGTGTATCTTATGTTAAAGTTGGAAGTGTGGTAATATGGACTGCAAACTTCTTTTGGCTTGTATATGAGCTGCATTACAGCCAACACTATTCATTAAATTAAGAGTAGAAGAAAAATACATAACGCTCCTCTCTGTGGTGGCGGTGAGGGAATACTCATTCGGAACATAATTAAGTTTTTTATTCCGATGCATTGTTAAAGCTCTCCAGTGTGTGCATATGTGCGAGAGACGTACTGTTTTATATAGTGAAGTGTGCCAACACCAGGATGAGGACCGGCAGGAGCTGGCAAGAACAATCCTCCTAAGCTTATTAGGGAGGAAGACAAATATGTGGATGTGAATTTTTTACCAGCTCATTGTTAGCTCCTAGTTTCATTAAATACACCCGTAATATACAACACCTCGTGGCAGCTGCAATTTCAGACCTATTTTTATCAGCTTCACATATTTAATACACCACACACTTTACACTATATTCCAATATATTCAGTTTATATTGAAATTTAGAAATTACACTTGAAACCAAACAATAGGAAATAGCGTACACAGAGCGTGACAGCACAGGAAGGATGAAATTGCTTTTAGAAGCCTGGCATGGAGACTAAGACGGAAGGAGGAAAAAGGGAGCGAGAGAAAAAAGACTGAAAGGATGAAAAATAGAATATACATATATATATAAAAAAGTCACCCATGACAGTAAATTGGTGAGTGAGTGAGTCAGTGTGTGTTTCCCATCGAGGCTCAGCGGCAGGCAGCCGGAGCCGCTTGACGGATGGAGCTTTTAATTGACTCCATCGACGTGGGACGAACGTCGGCCAATCATCAGAAGAGCCGATGCAAAGCAACCGAGGGCTTTTGTTCCTAACAGAAGGGCCTCCATTAGACCAGATAATAGGCCAAGCTGTTGATATCTCTCTGCCCTCTATCCTGTCTGCTGAAGGTAGACACCCTATCTCTCACAGCCTTCCAGATGTTTTTCATTCAGCTCGTCTATCACTCCTCCTTAGGTATCTGCTCCCACAGCGCTTCAGTTCAGGTTAGGCCTCTTTTCTCAGGCATTTCTGCTCCATTTGTCTAAAAGAGATCAACATCAATAGGGTCAATCAAAACCAATTTAAAGCTCACACCCTCAGGCCCTTTTGCGCACGTATTCTGTAAATAAGGCGCAGCCTTTGCTTTGGAGGAGAGAGAATACGCCTTTTCTTTAAATGAAACAGTCTCAGTCTTTCCTCTCAGTGTCCTTCCTACTTCCTGGACCCTGACGTACTTGAGCCATTCAGCAGATGCCCTCAGACTTTTTCATCACTTTCTCTTTGCCCCTGGCCTCTTGTTCTCGACCTTTCAGTCACCTGTTCAAAATTCCTACATCAGCCACTCACTCATACTGTTCAAGATTCTTCCTTTGCCTGATCATTCATAGTTGTCATGCGCCCGGCTTCTTTGTTCCTGTTATGCCTTGGGAGTTTTTGTCGCCCTTAAGCTGCATACCTGCTCGCCTTCCCGACTGTCAGCCCTTCTGCTGGTCATCTTTCTGTGTGATCTCAGCATATGGTTCCAAACCCCCTTGTTCCCACAGTCCTGCACACACTAGCCACTTTTACACTGCCAGTTCAAAGTGGGATTATTGCGCCTCTGTTACGTTACGTCTTCTATTTAGAACCACCAGAGACTAGTGGTGGGGCGAAGTCGTCCTGCCTTTGAACCGGCATCTGAGGTAGTAACAGAGGCAGTCTAAAAAAGGGCTGTAGGAACAGTGTTTCCTTTAGTGGAAGTAAGAAGCGGGCATTTATTTTAAAGGAGTTGGTGTTAAAGACATGATCCCTGATCCTGTCTCCGCTTATCTCTTTGCTGTTTTTATCCCAGGAACCATATAACCTTTAAACAGGAAATGACGGTTATGTGAAAGATGTGTCCGTTTGTATTTTGCTACGATTGTACCATTAGTTTTACACATCCAGGTCTTCTGACAGCTCTTGAGGAGCATTGTGTAGATAAAAAGGTTGGGTAAAACTAAAAGGCACATCAAATGATGTCACCTCTGTGCATAAGGCCAAAAGCTCAAGTCAACATCAGCTGCTTGCAGAGGAAAACTCAGAGGTAAGGTGACAAGGTGCTTAAAGACTTGAATGTCCGTTTTTTTTAATCTTCAATACCAAACTGCTTCGGGTTTTCACCACAATTTAAACCATGTAAGTTTCAAATAATGGTCGCCTCATCCAAAATAAAGATCGAGTTGCATTGTGGGTAATGTAGGTCATGCAGGTTTAAAGAAGAGGAATAAAAACTTTATATGTCTGTAGGTGTGCTTGAACTATTTTGATCGACAGTGCTATAGTAGTGCAATACTATAACTGCTAAAGTAGTTGTGTGCGTGTGTGTGTGTTTGTTTGCATTTGTCTCAGACTTTATGAGGAGCATTCTCCTTCATGGTGGCAAGTATTTAATAAACCTTTTACGCAATTCTCCCAGTGGATGTCAGGGTTTATATAACAGAGGACTGATATTTAGAGTGGAGCAAGTCTCTCCTCCCCTCATGTGTCCTCATTTTTTTGCTTGTCTCTGTAACGGTGTGTAAGCATCTTCTCCGATTCACACAGAGGTTTGCTTGTTTTGATGCCATTATCTTGTAGTGAATATCAGGTAATGTGCAATAAAGTGTTAATCCAGTAACTTCTGATTGTGTGAGTTTAGGCGCAACCTTCTAGTTTGGTTCCTTTAACCAGCTGTTTTGGGGAGCTGTCAGTAGCTAAACTTATGAACACATTGAATCCCTTGTGCCCACATAGTAAGTGGGCGAGCTCCACAGATGTGTCATGACTCATTCCCTGTTGTAAAATGTTTTCATTTCATGTACGGCATTTCAGTGTTTAGTTTTCATTTCCTGTTTTACTGTCATTCACCCTCCCTCTTGTGTAAGTTGTTCTACTTCCTGCCTTTGTGTTCTTTCCCTCCTGTGTGGTTGTGTGCCCCGCCCCTTATTATTATGATTATCCGCACCTCCAAGTCTATTTAGTCTTTGTGTCCCCTGTTTTGGTGCCTGTTCTTTTTTATCAAGCCTAACTAACTTTATGTATTACCTCCTATTATTACAAATACTTGATTATAATTGGTCAATTAGGGCATTCCGAGGTCTGTTATTTCTCGATAACAGACTGTCGCTATGAAGAACAGACTGTTGCTAGAGATGCCGCTCTAATCGCACAATCCGGAGGACTAACTGTAATCATATCAATCCACCGTAAGAAGTCACTGACACTAGAAGTACTTCCTGTTTTTTGTCACCTCCTTCAAAAATGTGCATGCAGTACAAAACTGTGTACATACAAAACACTGTCAAACTATGTAATGCTTTGTGATTGATATTGACAGACTCTGCCACAATGCTGATTGCCATCAGTATATCATTGCACAGGCCCTTCAGTAATGTATTCACAGAGCAGAGTTTTAGCATGATTGAAATCACATGAGGCTTCTTCCTCAGGCATTTCAGTATTCATTTTTATGTTCCTTTTGATTACAACGGTTTCAAAATCTCCCTCACTGAAAGCCTGATGAGTCCCTGCGCCTTGAACCGCTGGAGAGCGACAAGTCAGGATAAATGAGAGAAAGAATTGGATATACTGGTTATGACATTTAAATCAATGTTACAGGAAACCTTCAGGGTATTTTGAGGAGAAATCACCAAAGGAACAAAGAGAATTATTCTCCTAATAATGTGTAGAGTGAATAATAAGATATGGGTGAAAAAAAGATGTTGGGCATCAATTAAGAATGTGCAAGTGCCGAGTGACAGCGCGCTGAAGCGAGTCTGTACTGAAGCTGGAATCTCGATAAAGCCCCAGAGCTCTGCTCCCTCAGCACGACTGGCTTCCTGAAACTCACTTTCCTTCATTATTTCCCAGTCAGATGTCTTCAGTCATTGGTGACTACTATAGAAAAGCAATGCAAGTGAATGCACGAGATATTTACAAACTGTATTATTATTGTCTGTAAAGTTTGGAAACGTTTTGTTTGAAAAAAGAGCATACACAGTGTTCAGGCCATAATTGTTCTGAAAGGCCACTGAGCACTTTTTTAGACTGACTCTTCTCTATCTAAAAGGGGACAGTACTGTCAACATACTTGCTTACATGCAATCTTGCTGTTGAATGCTACAAAATAACAGAAAACGGTGTGCAAACTTTTAGGAAATTCTTTGGTCACGTGGATGAAAAATTTGATGTTACATCAGTGTTTCCTGTCTTATTTTGTTATTTCCTGTGTTGATTCACTCGGTGCTTCCTCAGGTGAAGTAGAGTGGGTCACGGGCGGCGGTTCAATCCCAAGCGTCTCAGGTCTACATGTCAAAGTTCTTTGGTAAGACACAGAACCCCAAAATGCTCTCGGAGACATAGGGCCCTATTTAGACGGGGAAGGCTGTCCGGAAGGCCGCAGACTTAGACCAGGTTTTTGGTCGCCACCCGTTTGCCTGACCACACCTCATTTCAAAACCAACACGCCCACTTGCACTAATGGTGGTGCAAGATCATTTGCTATTTACACAACATGGGCGCTGGGCGTGAAAATGACGACTATGTCGGGTGGAAGATAGCAATGACACTTTGCGCTTTGATGCTTTTGGATGATGATAGGGCCCATAGAGTGAATGTGTGTGAATGGTTTGGAGGTCAGACCTTGAGTGGTCCGATGACTAGAAAGGTGCTATACGTCCATTTACCATTTAAATAAATGTCCCCCATCCTGATAAGAACCCCTATTTTACGTGCAGAAGTGTATGTACATGAATCTGCCGCACACTTAAGGATAGCAGTTTGTGGTTGGAAATTATGGCAACACTAGACATCTTCATCAGATCTTTTTTTACGCCGGCACTAAACCACACACAATTACTTTAATGAGAACTTAGCTTGAAGTCATCTTAATTTGAGCTGCAAATATTTTAAATTTAAGAGCTTTTGTAGTCTTGTGACCTATTTCTAAGTAAAATAGGAGAGGAGCCGCTGGAGCAAGCACCCCCGCCTTCTCTAACCCTATAGCCCAGCCTCCTCGGATCTGATGCAGAATTTTACAACTTTAGGGCTTAAGGATTTATAGTTTAAGGACTATTTAAAGCTACTGTGAGGAACTTTATGTAGTCCCGCTCTTGGCAAAAGTGTTACCTTTTAAAGTGAGTGTGCATCACATTACGTATCAGGATGTTACACTGTTTGGCCACTATGTCACAATAATATTCGTAGAAATGTTCCTCTCCGCACAAAATAAGTGCATACGCAAAATCAACGTCGGATTCATGACCGGTGCACACAGGCCAATTTTTTTCTCACCACCATGCATATGTTCGTGAATCAGAATCATTCTAAATTGACAAGCGTGTGCCTGCAATCTGCAAACGACCACGCCCCCATTTCTCTATGCAAGGACATCCGCTCAGCATATCAATCCTGTCCTCAGGAGTCATGGCTTCAATAACTGACGCTGTAGATGCAGTGTGTGTCCTAATGGTTTGGACCGTGGCTCAGGTAAAGAAAAAATGGTTCGACATCAAGGTGGACATTTAAAAAAAATTGCTGAGCAGAAAAAAAGGACGGAAACAGGTGGAGGACAAGGACCACCTGATCTGACAGCGCAGGATGAGAGACTGGCTGCAATAATTGAATCATTCATATGTGGAATTGGTCCACACGCTGAGGGTGAAAGTGATGATATTCAACAAGAACCGTCTCCGAAGGGTAATTCATTTGGTTGTTAAAGTGTTGTTTTGCAATTAACGAGTGCGAGTCAATCCGGAAAAGAAACATTTTATTCAAATGAAAAATGCAATGCTCGTTGCAACAATTAATTAATTAGAATTAACAATTTAATTTGGTCAGTGCATTAGTAATCATTAGTAGTCATTTTCTGAGAAAGCCAGTCCTTCATCATTTGTGCGTACGCACGGTCTGAGGAAGTTCTAAATTTGTTCGCAGAAGACGAACAAACTCCCAAGATGTGTGCGTGAAACGTTCGTACGCACGGTTTCAGCACAGATTCGTGTGTACGCACTGTTTGTGAATGAGACCCAATGTCTTCAAGTTTGACGCACTTCCTGGGGGCTTGGGGGGTCGGAGTAACAGAACACTTGGGTGAGTGTAAAATAATTTATGCACCGCTTTTTACGATGAAATATTTTTTATGATTTATTGTTTAGTTTTTTTTGTTGAAAGGAATTTGTGATTTCAAATGTGCTAACAACTGTAGCCCGCAATTGTTGTTCCAAGCTTTGTGACATTGCCAGGTCATAAGAAATGTAATTTAAGAGAATTAACACAGTAACAGAACACATCAGAGAACAGAGCGGAGCAGAGGGAACATTTAAGCCAGCATTATGCAATCACGCTCACACAAGAGATGGTGCACAGTCAAGGAATTAGTCCCTCAAATTTATTTATTCATTTCCTTCAAAGAGGCAATTTAACGCTTGACTTAATCCATCTTTGCGATGTCGCTGAAATGCCTGCTGCCCTGCGTGACACAAGCTGCATATTTGGGCCACAGATAAATACCCAGAGCAAGTACTATTGGATCTTTGCGAGACAGACAAGAGGAGCAGCAGAGTGAGGAGGAGGAGGAGGTGGGTCGCAGATGCTAAGCCTGGCAATCTTTCTTTCAATCTGCAGCCGTATATTTGCCACTTTGAAGACAGACACATTTTATTCGCACATGACCCGCGTGCGAGTAAAAATATAAGCAAGTTTGAATCTCGGCAGAGAAGAAGAGAGATTTTCTTGTGGTTGCTCAACCTGCACTGATCCACTGAAGGGGTCTGATAGGCCAGACGGGCAAATCGCACTGCCTGAATCGCAGGAATGTTCAGGCCCTGTTGTCATCGGGCCCAGTGGCACGGCCCGCTGCGAGCTGACTGTAATGGGCTGCGAGGACAACTTAGCTGGAAGGAGATTAGCTTGTTGCGGCGCCCACTGAGAGGAAAAAGAAACTCTGTTCGCACAGATTGTAATGTGCACTGGTGAGCCGAGCGTCTGCGGGGTCTTACATGAAGGTTAAATAAAAAACAGGAAACACACAGAAGCCATCCTCCTCAGTTCAGCGGCAGGAATCGTATTATTGAAGCTGTACATGCATGCAAATAGGATTACGCTCATCTGATAATGAAGAATGTAGCTGAGTAGTTTAAGAAAGAGCCCAGCAACACACGTAATCTTTGCCTGGTAATTTGTCACAATCATAAGAACATTTTTTTAGATGGTGATGAAGATAATGATGATAGCTGTGATTGCAGTGATAAAATATTTCAGACTCACGCTGGCTCATCAGCGCATTCATTTAATCCTCCCCCTCCTCCGGTTGATCCCGGCCAAGCAAGAAGCAGGATCTGGTGAAGGAACAGTAGCAGCAGCTGCAACATTAAGCAAACACCGGCGGATGCACGTCGAGTTTATGAGCCTTTCCAAATTAAAACTCCCCCACCGCCGCTCTGATCTCCCCCCACCTCCCCCCAGCCGCCAACCACCACAGGACAAGAGGGAGAGCGTTGTTGTGTAAAAGTTTTGTCTGAACATCCCCTCCCCTGTTAAAAGGCAAATAAAATGTTTGTGCACTTGGAGCTCCCTGGGACTGCTTGTCAGCTAAATGCTGTATCCAGCACTGTTCCACTGCTTAGGTGACCCAATTATGCACAGAGAACGCCTTGTGAATTAACTCATCCGAGAAGACGCCACTTTTATGTGTGTGTGTGTGTGTGTGGGGAAACTTTGAACCTATCATTTCCTCTGACATCCCCATTTCACCACACCAACAGGAACCAGGTGTGAGTTTTGATGGCTCTTCTTTGCTGATTTTGGAAGAGAATTAATGTCGATGATTTCTTCAGTCAGGGTAGTACGATGGCCGTCAAGGGCACCAAACACACTATGACCACCCAACATTTTTCCGTAAGGAGTATCAGGCAGCAAATGCATACATGCAAAGTCAGTTCTGCAGGTGCTATGTGGAACTGGAACTGGTGAAACATAAATCATGGAGAAATAACTTCCAGTCCTCCCATGCCCCAGGCCTGATGAGCTGGCCCTCTCTACAGCACTGACCTCCTGTGCTAGTTAGAGGTGGGAACACAGACCCTCCCCTGGTGCTCAGAGCTCCCAGACCAGGCTAATAGTACTGCTAGCTGCGCCGCTAAACAGCAGCTACACTTATCTATCCGTCAGAGACCATTTTGCCACAAAATCAAAGACTACAGTTATACAGTTGTGTTGTTTTTTTGCTAAACGGCACAGCAGTCAGCGAGGCCCGACCTCCAGAAATGCTAGATGGTAACTGGACTGGACTTATTTGGCGCTTTTCTCGTTTTCCAACCAATCAAAGAGCTTTTACACTACATGTCACATTCACCGTTTCACACTCACATTCACACACTGATGGCAAAGGCCCAAATGCCCAATCTCCAATCAGTATCTATGCCCATTCATACCCAATGGCTATGCCTTCGGAGTTAGCCCAAGGACACTTCGACATGCTCACTTGGGATTGAAACCCCAAACTTCTGATTGAGAGACGACCGACTCTACCAATGAGCCACAGCCACCCCCAGAAAGACTTGCGCTGCGTTGTCATGGATTCAGGCAGATGGTCGACAGCAAACCGGATATCATTTTAGTGGACCAGAGCAGGACGCGAAAATGTGGTGAGGCTGGCAGAGATTGCCCGCAATGGTAACAGTAGACGGCATTGCCGTCAAAAGTTAAAAAGGATTGAGCTTTTTGCCGTCCTCCGCAACGGAATTTACAACCGAATGTTAAATACCTCCCGCAGACGTTAAATACCTCCCGCACGCAACAAGAAAACATGGGCCACCATATCATACTACATAAAACAAAAAGTTTTCGTTTTACAACTGATACACCAAGTGTAGTTCTCCTTTCACCATCCATATGTTTGCAATAGAATATCAAGAGAAAGCTGCATTTATAGCTACAAATATTAGAATAATTACATAACATGATGACTCAATAAAGCTATTGATAATATAGTTTATTCAACATCCCCATAGCAACATCTCTTCATGTGTGTTTCCCCATCGTGCCGTTCCGTCGGAGTATTTGTTTGCTTGTCCCGTGCCGTCCAAAAGGTGTCGTCCGTCTGAATCCATGTGAACGCAGCTCTTACGGGGTCTATCGTGTTTCTACTCTTAGTTATTCTGACCTCTCGCTCGTGGCCTGATGAACATTAAATCCATCAAAGTCGCTGCCTGGTCTCGCTCACTCTCTTGGATTATAAATAAAGCTCCTTCTGGAGTGCTGGAGCCTTCTGTTGTGGTGACTGGATATGCAGAGATTTCTGTTGCACTTCTTTTCTAGGTTTGTGTCTTTCTGACTTTGCGTCCTTGATGTATCTGCAGTGTGTTTGCTTAATATATTTCTCATTAGCCAGTTTGCCCTTGTCAGCCACCGTAGGGCAGGCTATCAGAAGTTATATGACTCATCACAGTCGCCCAATTTCTCGCGTCTCATCTCAATAACTCTGAACAGCCATCGTGGGAATGGTGTAATTTCTCATGAAACAGCCTTGTTTTACAGCACGGGCAATTAAGAGTTCATTAAATTGGTTTTGAGAAGATAAATTCCCGTCAAATGACAGAGGCGCATCAGTGAAGTTATTCTCCCATGCAACATAAGCATATATTCATATCAGTCTGTCACAGAAAATGACATGCATCACAAATTATGACAATTATTACAAAAACAACATTGAATCCAAACAGACTCTCATATGAAAATGTTATTAGTCATGCTTTTGCCCTAGAAAGCACTTAATCCTTTGGGATTTGGCTTATTTTCCAAATTATATAATGTCCCAATAATAACGATGCTAATGCGCTCATTATGTTCTTATCGTCTGCTTATGATGTGGTTTAATCCGCAGTCACCTCAAGCCAAGTGTTACTGATGTGTTCATTAGTTTGACATTTAATTCGACCTCGAAGACCAGACAGAAACGAGGATCCACAAACTGAAACGACTCTTTTAATAACTGATTGATCCGCTGCAGCTTTTCTGCTCTGAGCCTGAAGGACAGTAGCTGCAGACGGCTCGTTCCGTTATTACAGCTCGTTTCCTTCAGATCTCTAATGAATTCTCGAGCTCTCAGTCATCGCTGCAGCCTTTGGTGAAAAACCTCACCACCACGTCTTCCCAGCGGACCAGTAAAGTCAGCTGTGAAGAATGCGCACAGCAGCCAAGTTGCTCTCCTTCCTGCTCTGCACAGTAAAAATGTAATGGAACCAAACACGCCATCCATCCATTTCAGCGACCGAGGAGCGAGCAAATTGCAATCACCCTCTCGGTGCTGGCTTTCCTTGCGAGACTGGAAGCTACAGAAAAACACGCTTTCATCTCACCGTCGTGACAAGCAGAACAACGGGCAGGCTTCATAAAAACCTGTGCTCCCATTTATTGCAGCTCGTGGCACATTGCCACCTGCCTCCTCAAAAAAACGTCGTACACGTTGGACTCGCTCACTTGGTATTTCTTTCCAGACACAGACGGGAAAAACACATGTTAGCGAGTCTAAATGCTTTTGTATCCGCTGTGAGCTGTGCAAAAAGTCAGCGCTCCGCAACAAACACAGAATGTGACAGAAAAGTTTGAGGCAGTTTCTTGTAAGCGGTAGTAGACATGACTCAGCGGTCTGCAAGGAATTGTCAGCTCGCTGTGCATCCCATCTGCTGGTGCCTCCCTGTTCCACTAAAAACATACTGTAATGTTCACTTTGGATCCGGAGTTGAACTGGATATATTTGGCTTTATGAAGGGAGAATATAACAGGAATTACTAGACACTGGCTTAACGAACATTTATAGCTCTGGCCGGTGGATTGATGGATTCTTCCGAAGCACTCACGACTCTCCAAAGTCTGACGGAAGTTTGTAATACATATTTCCTACCGCTAATGTCTCCCCTGACTGACTAAACATCACAGGAGGAGAAGGACTTGAGGACTACTCTGAAGCACTTTCACGGGCTCTCCCTTTTCAAATCCCTTCCAGCTGTATTAACAGCAGCACAGTTCAGTTACAGTGACGGGCTAAGTAAGCAGTTCTTAGAGTCGCCCGATTGCCTGTCGATCCATCGCGCCGGTCCACGGGAGACCGGGTTCTCTCCCAGGAAGAAAAGATGGTGTATGAAAATGTACGGAGAGCTTCTCTTTTCTTACGATGTGTGTTGACTTGTCAGCCTCGCAAAATACTTTCAAACCGCATTAAAATGTAAAATGTAGACGTACAGTGTGTGGTGAGAGCGGGTCAGGGGGAAAGCATTAGCAGTGAATGTAAAGCATTTTCTACACTCCTCATCCATCATGTGCCACAAAGAAGGGAGTCCCTGAGCGTATTCATTGCAAAGAAGTGTCGGGGGAGACGGGCGAGCTGCACCCGGCAGCTTTGCACAAAGGCAGGGGGTAATGCAGAAATACAAGAGTGGATAAAAAAGTAGAGCAATACCAACCTGAGCGTTCCACCAACCACCAGGCTGCCTGCTAAGTCACATCATCTCCCTGATGCCTTTTCAATGTCACACTTCATGCTTTCGCACATTGCTCGCTTCTGAAGCCAGCGTTACGTCTGTCACAAATGCACAAAGTGGTGATTCAGTCGCTGTGTGCATCTGCCTGCTTCCATTGACATCTATTGTATCGTTGTGAATATACACCACAATAAAAGGGTTCTTAGCAAATCGCAGGTGACATATCACATATTTAGCACCAAGCGTGAATCTGAGAAGAGAAAGCTTTATGATGCATAAAGCCTCAGCAGCAAATGCTACATGCACATTAGCTTTAGAGTACTCTCTGTTCTGCTGTTGCTGACTTTGTCTGTGTGCCAGTCGGTGCTGGGTAGTTTTGACACTAGAACCGCCAACGGATAAAGTTTACCCCGCAGCTGTCTTTTGATTGAATGTAACTTTTTTTGCAGGAAATATTCAAGCCCCCCAGTCTTTGACTTTTCCTAACAGTGCGTTCAGTAGCGCCCCCTATTGTTAAAAAATGTCAACGTGAAGCCAGATTTCAAAAATGGCTATTTATAACTAAAACCGCCAGCGGGTCAAATTTACCCATACATACAACGCCGTCATTTTCGCGCTATTCTTTTCACGTGTCTAGATTGATATATTGTATGTTGCTATGGCAACGCCTTCTTTTCTACTACTGTGAGTCATCAAGTCATAAACTCCAATTCAACATGGATAAGAGGAAGAGATGCCTGAATGTAAATTAGGCATTAGATGGTGAGTCTGATGGTGGGGACGTCTCTGGACTATCTGCTGTTCTTTGGTTTGCTTTCTGCGAAGCACCTTGTTCACAAAGTGCTTTGCAAATAAAGTTTATTGTTATATATTTTACTGTCATGTTGTCATTGTGTAAGCTGCATAAAGACACCACATCTGGCATTTCATTATACAACTTTGTGTTGTAAAATGATGAACAAATGTACCTTGTACCTTGACAATCAATACAATCTAATAGTGGGTACATTTTACACGTTGGTGGTTTTAGGTACACTGTGACCCTTGGTGGGTCTAGTGTTAAAGCTTTTTGCTAATAAGGGGAGCATGCGGTGAGGTGAAAAGAGGCGAATGACGTCAATAAGAGTGAATCACAGCAGTAAAGATGCAGCTTGAAAAATAAAAACATAATGAGCTGAAAAGAACTGCAGAGTCTCTGGTTCACACAACTTCCTCATTTTATGGTGTGTAAAGTATTTTCATCCCCAGTCTCTATGGTAATATTGATTAGAGCAGATTTAAGTACTTTTCACAGCTAATATGTACTTTTTCTGAGTGCAGGACTTCAACTTTTAATGGAGTATTTTTATGCTGAGTGTTTTGTAGTGCGTAATACCTTTTAAAAAACAGGCGTACGTGATAGTGTAAGTGTATGTAATCTTGTTTCTTTAACCAAAATTATAGCTAGCTTTGGTTTCATTGGTCTGCTGATAATTCAAGTTACTTTGACGGCTGTGGCTCAGTGGTAGAGTCGGTCGTCTGTCAATCGAAAGGTTGGGGGTTCGATTCCCTGACCGCTACACTCCACATGTCGAAGTCAAGACACTGAGCCCCAACTTGCTCCCGAAGGCAGAGCCATCGGTGTGTTAATGTGCATGAATGATTGGATCCTGATTGGAGATTGGCACTTCACATAGCAGCCTTTGCCATCAGTAGCTGGGTTTACAAGGTCCATTATTCCCACCCACGTTAGGTTTGGACCAATAGAAACTATGATGATTGTGACACATGAAGCAGTGAATCACTCAACTCACTCAGGTCGCAGCGAACCGTTCCTGCGGCGGTCTTACTGCTGTTAACTTTCTGAAGCTTTTAAGATCAATTAAATGCTGTCAGGTTGAGTCCACAAGCAGTATAAATAAAGTATATAAGTGGTATTAACATGATTGAAAGTGAAATGTTTTTCTTTTTATCTCTATGAAACAAATCTTTAGGTTGATAAGTTTTACAAATAGTTCTTATGGCATCTAAGAGTGCCTGAGCCACCCAGGTATGTTAACGGCTGCCCAAGTGTATTTGAAAACTACTCCTATCATGTTTCATATTTTATCTGTCCAAGATCCTCATCAACGATTGATTAACATCTGACCTGCCATTGCAAGCAGCGTCTCCACACAAGCTTGTCACAGGAACACACACTTCTTGTATGTCTGTGTTACATTTTGATCTTCTTGTGCCACTATTTTAGTGCAGCTGTGTAATTGCACGTGTGCCGAACCGAATGCATAATGTGCGCATGGCACACAGTTGTTCCGATTAAATGCGTCGGTGCATGTAAACACCAGATCATAATGGATCACACGTCATGTAAACAGCTGACCCGAAATCATTATTCTGAATGATTTCAATCAGAAAAAGTGTGCATGTACACCCAGCTAGTGTGTGAATGTGTGAATGTGACATGTAGTGTAAAAGTGCTTTGAGTGGGCTGAAGACAAGAGATGCGCCATAAAAGTACAGTCCATTTACCGTTGTCAGCGTATATCCCAAACTGCATGAATGCATGTGGGTCGAATAGAGTTACTGTAGGAAGGTAGTTAAAGCACTACATGTCCTACAGTGAGCTGAAAGCAGTTAAAATAGAGATTCCAATGGCAGAACCAACGAGGATAAGACTGCAATACATGACGGTGAGACAAGACTTTGCAACGCCACTGGGATGCACTGATGGTATTTGCATTCATCGACGTGTACAAGAAGACTCAGGAGAGCTGGACACGGTGTTTGTGATGTCTCTCCGCTGAGATATACCGAGGCTCTAATGGTAGCTAAATGTTCTTTTATAAGATGAATAGGACTGAGATTCTTCAGTAAAATCAGCTGCAGTCTTCTACTCCGTGATAGAAGGCACAACGCTGTTCGTTTGATACCACATGACTCCTCTCTCTGGCAGGACTCCTGCTGCTATGACGGACTCCAGTATTGGGAATCTTAAATCTGCTGGTTTATTTATTTATTAAGAGGATTCGGGGGGGGGTTGTGGATGTGTGATACTGGGATTATTATACCTCAAAAAACATCCAGTGTATGATTATGTCGACAGAGCACAGGAAGTAGAACACGTTTATTTGACAGCTTTTTGTTTGTGTCTACAAATCTGCCGTAGTCTCGTGCTGACTCGGCCCTCAGGTGTTCAAAACAGAGAACAAAGGAGTTCACAATCCTAAAAAACCTATTACAGTTGGTCTGCTGCCTTAATAACTCTCACTCCCTCTCTCTGTAACATCGGATAATTCCAAAATATGTTCAGTCATGAGTGAAGAATATTTTTTAGGGAACAGACGCAGCACGACAAAAAAAAAAAAAACCCTGTAGGAATTTAGTTTAAAGACAACATCAAATGCATGGATAGTCAGGAGCGCACAGCTGATTCCCAACACACGAACTGCACATCACACGCCGACACACTCCCTCCGATCCTCATCAGCCGCACAGCTGTGTGATTTGATAAAATACTTGGCAGGACCCCGTGGCTGACCTTTCCGTCCGTGCTTAACATGGCTGCTCTATGAGCAACCTACCGCACGTAACCAGGCAACGGTCCCTCTGATGAGATCTCAGGTCTGGCCTTTGGGTTTCACACAGGCTCAGAGATGTGTGGTGTGTGTGTGAGCGTAAATCACTGATGTGTCTATTTTGGTGAATTGTGGAAGGTGCCTGCTGGGGATTGAGACCCTTTGAAGCTCTGGAAGCTGCCTGCAAAGGTCCACATGGTTTCATCTCCTGGCGTGATATTAGCACAGATGCCTCTTTTTCATAGTTTGCTGAAGTTTCCCTCGAACTAAAAGTATGATGTTTCAGCTTTAAATGTATCCATGTGTATGATAATGTTCTTTTGATTCCCCAGCTTTGATGTCGTACAAACAGCCTGATTGGCCAAATGAATTCATGTCCCAGTGGCTCTCTCTTTTTCAAGCTGAACTTTCCGCTCCTCTGATTCTCGCGCCAAGTTTTCTTTTACTCATGGGCGACAAGCCGCACCCCTCTCGTCGTGTCTACATTATAAGAGCTTTGCAGCTGGATGGGAAAAGTGAGGGATTAGAATAAGATGGCAAAATCCAGAGGAGGAAGATAAAGATTCAGACAGTTAGACAGAAGTAGATCATTCCCGTTCCTCCTTAAGTTTTAATACCTTTAAAGAACACATATAGTGAGTGATGCAGGCAGTGTTTTCCACTTTTAAAACTCTTCAGCTCGTTGGCAATGCAGTGGCAGCGCGAGGCATTAATCTTCTTTAGCGCCAGAATATTACCTCCACACTACACGAGTGCATTTCAAATCACAGCCTCTGGGAATCTTTCATATTTACAGCTTCTTTGCTTCTTTTGTAAATTCTTTGAGTACTTCATGCAAACAGTATAAAACCGTAACCCACCATCCCCAGAGGAATGTATTACAATAATGGGACACACATCAACACAGGCGTCTACACGAGGCCTCTGCCCCACACAATGACAGCCCCGTGACGGCGCGTGGGTGGACGAGCGCGTCGTGATATGTCGTCGGCGTAGGACGTGCTGTTATGACACCGAGGCATTTAGGGGAGACGCGAAATGTGAGTGACAAAATCTGCTCTCGACCCGATGATGACTGAGTGCGATGCCTCATGCTGAGGTACTGTTTGTTATGCAGGACACTTCATGAGTGTGAGCGTGCGTGCCAAAAAACACAGCATATTTTGCTTTTACTCGACTGCTCCCTTGGGAGTTTTTGTCGACATCACCCGGGAGGGTTCATTCATATTCCTGTGAGATGGAAATGCAATCAAGCAACTCTCAGTGTAAACTTCCAAACCATTAATGTCTTTAATTAACTTGATTGCAAACTGATATAAGAAACAAAACAACTAAGAGGACAGACAGTTAAGTGGTGAATACAAGCACATTCACCTCAGCACTGCAATGGTTCGTCCATTGTGATAACAAACAGCTTACAAAGACATTTTGCACTACACTTCTGAGTCCTTTGTGTAGCTTGTGATGCATGCAGGCATCAGTTAACACAATGCTTTATTTACTAAGTACGCTGACACACAGGCTGGTTGTGGAGATATCAGAACCATAAAAAACACCACAGATTGTATCTGTGATTAGCACTTGATTGCAGTTCATATTTACATGTATTTTATTCCGTCGGTTTGTTGCTTTTTCATGTTTATTTTGAAAAACTTATCGAGGCCAAGCGCAGCACAGGAGCACGCCATCCTCTGGTACGTTGCGTACAGCTGGTTTTTCATTGCAAGCTCTTTGAAAGGTCACTGGAAGCAGAGGTCAAATTTGAATAATTTGAACGCATCGCTTTGAGGTAGCGCTTCCACTCTCTCCGTGGGAACACAAAAGCACAGCCAGCCCTAAAAGTAGCTTTACCACTTTCATGCAGCCTTCTGGCACATACTCTGTTGTTGGAAACAAATCCTATCCGTGCATATTCAGCTGCTGATGGAAAGCAGCGCTCGGCTAACTGATCTTACTTTATCAGTTTAGATAAAGCTCAGTTAAACAGTTTGTAAAGTAACAGTCAGACATTTCATTTGGTGTAATATGATGTCTTTTTGAAGAAGCCAAAAAAATTCATTCATTTTACGTTCATATTTGCCAAACAAATTAGATCTGAATGCAAACGGCCTTGCCCAGTTTGGTTTCTGAAATGCCAAACAACTACAGTGTGACAAAGCAGCAACTGTCGCTGAAGGGAAGCCAGACTTCCTATTGTCAAGACTCGATGAGGCTTCTTTTCATTGCAAGGAACTACTGTGGCAATAGCTGGAAGCTGCTGCCACTGTAGCTTCCAGAAGCTGAACGTTAAGGTGACGAGAATCATTTCTCAATGAGTTCTACCAAAAACAGACAATTGGAAATAGTGATCACTTAAAATAGAAGATGTTTGGTGCCCTTAGTGTTGGGAATCAGGTTTGATGTTGGACTAAGGAGGAGGCTACACTGTCAGTTCAAGGCGGGATTATTACGCCTCTGTTACGTTACGTTTTCTACGTAGAACGCACGGAGGGGGAATGGTGGGGCGAAGTCGTCCCGCCTCTGAGCCGGCATCGGAGGTCGTAACAGAGGTGTTACAGAGGCTACATGTCGACAGTGTGAACATTGGAGCCAGCAGGGCGGTAAATGGACTGTACTTACTGATGGCAGAGGCTTCTACGTAAAGTGCCAAACTGTCAATCGGATATCACATTCATACACGTCGGCTATGCCACCGAGAGCGGGAGTGGGGTTCAGTGTCTTGCCCAAGGACACTTCGACATGTAGCCTGAGACGACCGACTCTACCACTGAGCCACAGCCGTCCCAATGTGTGTGTGTATTTGAAGTACGTGCTGTTTGTTTACACCTCGTGCACGTTTTGCTTCGGCAACGCAGGAACGCTATTGACTATACTGTGGCGGTTTTACGCTGGCGTTGTGCGGTCCAACGTAGAATGACAAAGGCTGCATGACGGCGGAGCTTCGTTACGCCGCTGAGGTGGAATTTATCAACTATTACCATGGTAAATGGACTGTGCTTAAATAGCCCTTTTCTAGTCTTTGCGACCACTCAAAGCTGCTTTTACACTACATGTCACAATCACCCATTCACACACTGATGGCAGAGGCTGTCCAACTGTCAATCAGATATCACGCTACGCCACCGGGAGCAATTTGGGGTTCAGTGTCTTGCCCAAGGACGACCGACTCTACCACTGAGCTACAGCCGCCCCATGATCTCTATCCAACCTCTCCAGCACATTACTACATATGGATGTTGAAGAAAGCATTGGTGAAGGGAAGACCGCGGCTCAGAAGTTTGGTGGTTTAATCCCCGGCTCCGCCCGTCTACATGTCAATGTGTGTTTGGGCAAGATACTGGACCCTGAATTGCTCCCGGAGGCATCGCCTACAATGAGTGAATAATTAGCTGATAAGGAGCCTAGCATGGCACTTGATTAGTGTATGAAAGGGTGAATGTTATCTGTAGTGTAAAAGTGCCTGAAGTGGTTCTGTAAAGCCGAGGTAAATCATCACTTTGTCTATCATAAAGTATCTCTCTTCATTTAACCCAGTCTGTGGTCACAGTTCCATCCTCATCAGCCCGTACTTGTGCTTTTAAAACAGTGTTTCTTTTTCAGATTGCAGTTGTCCTCTGGGTGAATTATGAAACCAAATGAGGACCAGATGAGCACTCATGTAAATTGTCTCCTCTTGATAGCAGCGGCCTGATGCACCGGCAGACTGAGCCGTGTGTCGGAGCTAAATATTTCCCTTCCTTTGAAGGCACACGGACACTTTCACATGTTCAAGGATTTGCTGACCTACATCCTCGAAGTCGAATTTACACTTTGAAGTGCTATCAGGGTATTTGACACATCTTTAACAATTTACAAGTTCTGATAAAACCTTTGGCTTCGGCTCCCCGCGTGAAACGGTCCTGTCCGTGCCTCGCAGAGCCTCTGCAGGGCACCGGTTTACAGGAAGGAGTGACACAATCAATTTGCAGAGCGACTGACACAATCAGCGCCTACATAAATCATATCAGCACAGCCAGGCCCCCGGGCGCCTGCTGAGGTGACAGTTTCGTGGCTCGGCTCCAGAATGCAACCTGCCAATCAGCAGAGAGTGACAGATAGCAGAGAGCAGGTACTCCACACTGTCACACTGATAGCTGCGCTTTTAAATGAGACTGTAATCATTTACAGATTAGCTGCTTAAACCGGCAATTACAGCACTGCATTACTACAGTGCATAATCAGAGTCATGAGCTGATGTCTTTCAGCTGGTCCAACATTTATTTACCAAATCAACGTCTGTGTTTTTAACCGTTAAAAGTCTGCTTTTTGTTTCCAGCAATGTAAAGTAAGTGTATCTGCATTATGAAATCACTTCTGTAGCAGGTTAGCGCTTGTGAAATCCTGAGTCAGCATCTTTTTCCAGAGAAAGAATAACAATATGATGAATTGGCTGGGCTGCAAGGTCGCCGCACAGCAAGAAGGTTCATGGTTCGAATCCCGGTTTGGACGCAGGCGGTATTTTGGTGTGGACATTGCATGCGTGGGCTTCCTCCCACGGACATTCTCGTTAGCTTCATCAGTGACTCTAAAATTGCCTGTGAGTGTGAGGGTTGTCTCTCTCTATGTGTCAGCCCTGTGACTGACTGGTGATCAGTCCAGGGTGTACCCCGCCTCTTGCTCGATGACAGCTGGGAAAGGCTCCAGCCCCCCGCGATCCTGAACAAGATAGGCAGTATAGATAATGGATGGATAGATGGATGATGAACTGGTGTCATACAAAAATAGTTAGTTCTCAAGTCAGTGACTTACGTTTCCAGCTACAATCTGACAACTTCTTGGCCTAAAATTTTTTACGGAAAGCTGAATGTCTACGAAAGATAAGTAAAGAGGATTAATCAGTATTATATGTGATGGAGAGAAAGTAGCGAATAGATTAAGTTCTGTATTTTTAAACCTGGGCCCTATTTGTACAAATCTGTGGGTCGAACTGACTCACAGGAACAAAAACGGTCCAGTAGATGTCCTCCGACGTAGCCGCGATACGGCTGCAATGGCTGCAAGATAATCCAAGGCAACTGCGCCCGATCAAAGTGGGTCCACTAAAAGTGCTTGTTTCCGCCACTGACAGACTCACATTGTTACTCCAGGTGTCCGACAACATTACGCAAACGATCGTCCTTTTTTTAAAGAGCACGATCCTTTTTGCTCCTAGCGGTTATTAGCCATAGACTGTAAACAATGAATTAGTTTACTTCCCACAGAGGAGATTCTGTATGTGACGGGGGAACTTGACATAACCAATCTTCTCATCGCTACAGCCCGCTGTAATATCTCCGGGGAAAAGCCTACAACTTCTGACTCCTATTTACTGGGCGACGATTAAATAAATGTTTGATAAACACTGAACAGGCTAACAAGCAGCTAAAGCGAGCACAGTATACCTGCTACTTAAGTTCCATAAATCCAACAAAGACAGATTATTTGTCCCTCTAAAGGCTCCAACAACACAAACAGGCCCCGCCCACTTCCAACAGGGGAGAGGATGAATAAAAATCACATTACAGCGATCTGTAAAAAAGCTGTTAAGGTTCATTCAGAAAAGGGATTTAAGTTACTGCTATGCAAACCTGACATTTCCTGATGCTGCTGATACACACTTGTTTTTGTTGCAGAGTATCCACAGATGGAGGACTGAAATTGAAGGATTGTAACTTTAAGCTAACCAAATGTTTTGTTGTCGTTGTGGACACATATAGTGTCTTATTTTGAAAGTTCTGCACTTTTTTAACTTAGAGGATCCTATAAGAAATGACCTGATGGATAGAATCGATGCATTCTATCTTACAGCCTGTGACTTCTTATAGAGGAGCTCTGACTGTGGTGGACACATTGTTCCCTGACCCACTTCATCTCTTTGACTCTCGTCACTCGCTGCCGAGCTCGGGAACTTCAATAGGTTGAGGAGGTTGGTGGGGGCGGACTTTTAAACACTTTGCCTGCACGTATCTATCAGTGTGTAGGCTCGTCCTGCTGTTCTGAGTGACTAACTGACACAAGCCTCAGCACCCACTGGAACGACACTTTTATGGCTCGCTTTCAGACCACTAGCCTACACTCGGAGGCTTCAGCTCTGAGGACAAACTTAGAAGGGGGGGAAGAAAAAAGCTTTTTGTTTGGAGCACAGGTCTTTATATTGTGGCTATGTTTCTACCTCGAGCAGCCCCAGCAGCTCTTTTCTGAATCTCTTTACATACCTTGTTTAGAAGAAGCTGCCAGAGCACATTTCACTGTCCTGATTGTTCTGCATCCTTGTTTAGTTGTAAGTGGATTCCTATTTATAGAGCCGACACATGACTGACAATCGAACAATTACCTGCTTGTACATCTTGACAATAAAAAGATGTTGGATATACTTTGAACGACCATGTGTGTAAGCCATAATGCCAATCAAAAGGATGCGTGTTGCGTTATTTTTAAGATAATTTGAGATCCAAAAGGAAAACAAGTAGATGGATGTTTAACCACAATGCAGAGATACTCCGTCACAAGCAAAAAACAGCTGGTTATGAAGCAGCCTGAAATTAAAACTAGAATAGAAGCGTCAAATTTTTCATTAGTTTTCACTTAGTTACACATTTTCCATCTCTTAGCAACGGTTGGTCGGCCACAGAGGGTAGGAGGAGTATTCTTTTGCCCAGAAGCATTGCATGTCTTCTTCCACAGCCATGGAGAAAACAGGGTTAGAAGAAGAAAAGAATGTTCATATCACCGACAGCTTACTGACGTCCCTCAGGAGACATTGCTGTGTCCTAATCCAGGGGCTGCAGCCTTCGAAGGCCGTATTCAAGGGCCAATTGCGCCACAGCGGCGCGTCAAAGGCTGTCCCAATTTGAAGGCTCCTTCAGATGCGGCTCACAAATGCGTCCTCCTTTTCCCGGGCCGCGAAGGATGCACCTGATGGAGCCAAACGTATGCCGAGATTAATTCCGCGCTAATTCAAACGAGATGGCGGACTCTTATGTGGCAGAGGAATACACTTTTAAATGAAAAATTACATATGCAAGATATTATCGGCACGTTATTAGTATCTGCAGATTATGGCTTGGAAAATCAGCATATCCGAAAAATGACATATCCGCCGATGCCGATGTAATATTTCTGCCGATATTTTCCACCAATAAAACAACACTTTAGTTATGTCTAAATGCTCGATGATTACCTAAAAGAGCTTGACATAACGCTACGACATTAACTCATTGCGAGTGGTGCAAGATGTCTGCGGTATGGGTACCGCCAGCCAATCACAGGGCTGACACATAGAGACAGACAATCTTTCACAATGAGCAATTTAGAGTCACCAATGAACCTAACAAGCATGTCTTTGGACATTGGGAGGAAGCCGGAGTACCCACGCATGCACGGGGAGAAAATGCAAACCCCACACAGAAGGGCCCACTTCGTCTTCGTCACTGGGGTTCGAACTAGGAACCTTCTTTCTGTGAGGCAACAGCGCTAACCACTGCGCCACCGTGCAGCCCCCAACCAAATACAATACACTTTCAAACATAATTTTTCATGATGCTAATTTCGATACAGCTTGGAAGTTTAATCCTTAAAGGTGTATATTTATTTGGGTAAAATCTTCATCTAATTAAAGTCATACAAACTGCAATATTTCTGTGTAGAAAAGTGTCATTGAAATATAAAGCGATTATAAAATGGAAGAACTCAGAGAAAGTGCAAAAACTCCCAACTCTTACCTAAGTATAGAACTGGAGTGAGTGTACTTGGTAGCGTTCCACCCCGGGGAGAGATGCCTCGAAGTAATTGCTTATTGGCCTATTTTGCATTGTGAGCAGTGAAATACACAGCACAATAACACATATTTATACAATCTCAACATCTAGTTGTTACACTACCCGGCAGAATGATTACTAATTGAGCAAGTTGGTAGCAAGTTCACGTCCAATCAAATCTACGTCAACCAACATGATCCAGAGCGTCAAGCGGAGTGACAATTTCGCGGAAGTCCTTGGAGACTCCAGGCTGCCAATCAACCAGCTCACACAGGTAATGTATCTGTGCTCTCACACACACACACACACACACACACTCAGAAACCATCACACCTGCCAATCCATCCTAACAGACAGGTTTAAAACACACTTCCTGTCACAGCAGAGGCAGCAGCTCGAGCAGATCGCAGCGGGGAGTGAAGATGGGCTGAAACAATTGGGACGATTCCTCCGTCCTCAGTAACCCCCCGCGATGATTACAATGTTTTACTTACTGGCGGAGGAGGAGACAGTGGTCGGTCATGTGTGTTACATGCTGCTGTAGAGTGTTGTCACTGTAGGACCTCGCTCAGCGATGCTCTGTGGCGAACAGCACAAACACAATGCATTATTTATGTTCCAGCACCTTCTGTGACGCATTGTCACTGCTATAAACAATAGCTGGTTTGCCAGCCAAGTAGTTTATGCAAATTATGATGTAACAAATTAGGAAGGTGGAATGGGAACGGAATATTTCAATAATTACAAATTTGTTTGAGGTGACACATTTTATAGGAAAGCCTTTATTTTGGTAGTGTTCACAGCAGATGTCGGAGCGGTCCTTCCCTTACATGAACTGCTTTATTTTAAACACAATGGAAGGCTAATGTTTAATTTAACTCTACACAATTAAGTATTGTTATCAAAGGTCTGTGTATTTCCCACTTTCAGAATAATGCTTGAAGGATGGCTCCATGTGCTGATTACTTGATAGATTCATTCGGAAAAAAAAAACAATGAAAAAAAGGTCAAAATTAAATTCACAAATGAATCACAAATGTGCTCATTAACTCGATGTTATCACTCTGCCTTAAAGCGATGAACAAACTATTGTAATACAAATTAGTTTTTAAAAAGCATTAAAATAATAAGTTGTTATCGTGGATGTACTAATGTGTTCCTTTCACTTCTCTGCCGCTGTCTGTTCTTAATAAACGAGCTGTCATTCAGTACACAGCGATGCCCACACTGATTTAACGCAGCAGTCAATAAATCACTGACCAACATTTGAGGTTAAATTTAGCTTCTCACTAATTAATTTTCAGCCCATTAAGCTACAACTGTGTAGTGCTGAAGAAATCCCACTTTCTGCGTCCTTGGCAGATCAATTAAGGCCATTTATTGTCTGCAGGCTGCCGTGATGTTAAACTGGCCCTACAGGACCGTTCTTAATTAAGCACTGAGAAAGCAGCTACGCTGTGTGAGCTCTGTGGTGTAAAGGGAAGAGCTGCTATGTGATGACACACTTACATATAGAGAGTTGATGTTAAGGCAAGCAATAAAATACCATTTCAGAACATGGAGATTTCAACACGGTAATTTAATGCGTTAAAACGCAATATTATCATGAGAAGGCAAACGAGCACAGAGGAACATACTGACCTTTCACCATAACATGTTATACTGTCATTAGACATGCACCAAGAATATATTCAAATACTTTACAATGAACTGTTATACATTATACATGTCATATATATTATACAACTGTCCTCCTCTTTTAGAAGCAAAGGTGGAAATATCCTATGCTGCAAACCAACATGCTCAGGAGAGACCAGTAAATGATGTAAGGAAGAACATTTATTTTACTATGATGATGTGATAATGAATCATGGTCAGAAGTCTTTGGCGCTCGGACTCTATGGGGGGATATGGTGATGAAGGGTGTTGGCCCTGCGGCCGCAAGATATATCCCCCATGGAGTCCGGACACTGGTGGTGGAGGTGTTGGCATCTGAGGCTAAATTAGAAGATGAGCTGATGATGAAGACTGGGCGGTGAGGGGGAGGTGGAGGGTCGCACATAATCTATCATACTAATCATACTAACCGTGACGTAAAATTGAGTATGTCATGCGTTCCTATCTCATAGTGTGCAATTTTGTGCATGCGAGAAATGCCCGGATGTATTCTAGATCGGCCCGGATGTTTGAGTATGAGACGGGAGCTCACTGGTTGTACTCAACCGCCCCAAAATGCAGTGCGGCTATTACGCTTCTACTATGGCAGAGATGGACCGGAGATCAGACCAGACATACGTAAACGATTAAGTCACGTGATACGGAGAAGACGGCTCTGAGTATGATGCCAACGGCATCCTCATAGCCAGGTTAGTAGGCAGTATGCAATACATACTGTTTGAGTATTTGTTTAGTATGCGGTTTCGGACACAGAAAAAAAGGCAGCAGCTATATGATAGGCTAAAGATGAGGGTGTGCTGCAGAGCTATTGGACAGATGTGACCAGGTGATGAGAACAGCTGATGAGTGCAGGAAAATAAGAGTGAGCATGCGCGAGTGTGAGCAGAAAGGTATGAGATGTGAACAATATAACCAGCATAGTCTACCTGACTTAACGTACGCTAGAGCTTCATTCGATAGACAGGTTTCCATCCAAATGGAGCAATTTCTAAAACAATTTTCACACCCTCAGTTTGGATAAGGAAAAGAGAAGAGGTCGCATCCAGATGACTCAGTTGAAAAACATGACATTACATGGTTAAAAAAACATCTAGAAAACATGATGGAAATACAAATTTTCTGTTTCTCTTTCAGCCTCCTCCTCTCCTCTGCTCTATATGCTTTTGTATCTCTAGGCATTTAAATTGGAAATGCAGTATACATAGAGCCATTTCTTTTGAAAATTACTCACTTATTTTATGCCTATATGTATATAGCCCCTTTCCCACTGGTCAAAAAACCAGCAAACACTCGCCTTTTTTGCTCAAATGACTCTGCAGTAGACCCGGGTGATTAGCGCCTCGGTTCCGATCGGCAGTGATGGGAACACAAAACCCTTGTCAACAAGCTAATCTCTGCACCCTTTCAGCAAGTTCCAGCCGCTGTCGAATTTTTTCTTTGCTTCGTGCAAGATGCAGCAACACTGACAAGACAGCGAGGTGAGAGAGCTTCTTCTGATCCGAGGGGAAGAAGAAATAAGGCGACTGTTTCTGCCATGTTTGTGACGTCCGACGGTAACGGAAGCAGAAAAAGGGACCGAGAGCAGGATACTCCACTGGCAATGGGAAAAGAGACACATTTTTAACTTCTTCGAGGAGACTCACAAAGTGACTGTGATACAATATAATGACCTTACTGTAATTATGAAGTGTAATAAAAATTTTAAAGGACACATTGATGCACACTTCTCCCACAGCATAAACACTATAAGCATAATCAAATTATAGGTATATAAAAAGCTGCATTGCCATCACAGACTCTACCACTTGTCATCATGATACTTTCTTGCTTTCGTTCTCATCACCTTCACTCTCTCAGTGTGAATGAGGCCTGAGAGGCAGCATAGCAGAGGTTAATACCTATATATTGCTCTGCAGATACACTCTAGGGCCACAGGGATCTGTAATTAAAGCTCGGTCTGCATCAGATGAAGATATGAAAATATCATTATTACTCACTCAGGTGAAGTGATATAAAAACCAGCAGCTTCATCCTCCTGGGCTGGGGTTCATTTGTAAGCAAGGTGAGGAATGAAACTAAGATAAGATACGTTTTATGGGTTTGTCTTTGATGTATATACTGACATTTTAAGCAGACAAAAAAATAAAGTGTAATTGTTGGATTTATCATGTATTGTTTCAAATGTAACTATTGCTAATGCTAATAATTGGTAAGCCACTCTCTTTTCTAGCTAGCCACTAAAGATACTGTTAGCTTGCTAGCGTAAGTGACATCAAGCAGATGCTAATTAATGTCCTAAATAGTAACGCATGCTTAATGAGGTGTCCCAAAGTCGGTCAGCCTTGTAGTTAATGGGTGTCTAATTTATACCTTCTCTAAAGGAGGCAGCACAACCATCAATGTCCGCTAATGAGTATCATCAGTTAACTAACAGCATGTTAGCTTCAGGAGCTAAACAACAGAATGTGAGCAAGGCAGCATTGCTTGTTTTGAAATGTGACAACGTTAATGTTGGTTAAAATTATACTTTATTTTATAGCCCATAACTTTTTTGGTTTACTGACAACCTTCTAACTGTGTTGATTCCTGGAACAGTTGTCGTTTTGTTGCGTGTCTTCTGGGAAATCATCAGATGATATGCCGGAGAGGCTGTGAAGGAAGTCAGTGAAATATTAGCCTAATGCTACTTGCAGCTATTTAAATGACTTTACATGAAAATAGGTGAATACATCTGTTATGCCTTTGCGTGTCAATTCTTTTTGGCTGTCCTGGTTTTGTAAAAATAAAGTCACCTCCCAAAATCCCACGCTAATTCTTGACAACATCAAACTACATCTGTTGATTTCATTGAGAGAAATTACATACTGTGCCTTTAAGTTGTGTCTATCACTGTGAACAACAATTCTGAACATTTTCTCAGTTACGTTTTTGCTATGAGGCAATACCAAATAGACTTTTTAAATAGATCCAGCCTTAAAATCTGCAGACAAACACAATGATAATTTAATACAGACAAATGTGGAAAAGGATTGAAGAGTCTGATGGTTGATTTTCAAACCTCACGTCTATGCTTGCCTTGAACTGGAGGGCAAAACACATAAAAGATCTAAAACCCAGCATGCAGTGTGTGTGACTTGTAAGGAGTTAATGGTGTCGTCCTTTAACCTGAAACTCCATCCTATGAATACAGAGCTCAGCCCTGAGACACATTTTACTCGGAGCTCTACTTTGGATTTTCTCGTCTAACCTGGTTCCCTCCCTCCCTGTTGTACCTGACAGAAAACAAATAACCGCCAGATCCGAATCCATCCATCAGAAAATAGCAAACAATTGAAACACAGAAATCCTACATCCTTTAAATATGAACACCTTTGATTAATGCGTCTGTGCTCCATGGATTAATATGATTACAGTTATTAAACCTGCAGGATAATGAGTTATGGAAATTCCAGCTCATGAAAGCTTCAGCAGACTGACTATTAAACATCATTCATAATCAGCTCCTTAGTGTACTGATCGGATAGATTTGTACCCCCACACACTGCTGTAACAGATGGCTAATATTTGGCGTGCGGCGCTGCACTGACAGGAGGTAAATTAGAGCACTGACATACTGACATTAATATTGGCATGGAGAATTGCAAGAGAACCTATGGCTTGAAAGATAATAAGAATAATCACATCTCACATGTCATATGTTAAACAGGTCCGAAGCTGATATGATATGATCCACACCCGCTGCAGAAGAAAATCCCATTATTGGATTATATTTATGAAGTGCCACTCATTCCTGACCATGCCGTGGACAGAGGCTGAAAAGCATTCGCTAAATGGCTTCAAAAGACAAAGAATATAACGTTTGTATTACACCGTCATTCACGAGGACGGCTATTCGGCGTCTTTGCAGCGCACATGCAATTGAGTTTTCAAGTCTGTGGATAATGTATATTTCACATACATGTCAAATGGATACTGAGCCAGCAGGCAATCACTGTTTCTCAGCCTCCTAGTCATGCATGACATTAACATTCTGAAATGTGGCGATAGAAAGCACACACTGAATTTTAGATTCTGACCTTTTAACATTTAGTAAAATATCTGTTCTATTTTCCCCACTGATATTCTAGTGGCAATACTTTACTGCAACCTGCTGAACAAGACTATCAGTGTAGTACTGGTAGTGCACTTCAGGTTGAAATGTGTTAAATCTCTAGAGGAGCGTATGGATGTAAATAAAAACAGGTACACTATACAAATATAAACAGTTGAGCACTCAGCAGAGAGAAGCTCTGGCAGTCATACCTTTTTACAACATGATTTAATATTGAATCCCTGCACCTTATAAGACAGGAAACACATGAACTAAAGTAAGGGACTGTCTCAAAAGTGCACGCAAAGTGGCGAGGAAACATAGTCACTTTAAACCAACCATACTTTTAACCTGGATGCCCTAAAAGGAAAGATTCATTATGGGTAGTAGAGCAATTGCAACCTGTCTTTTTAGAAAACATTGTAACTACGTAGTGAAAGGTTTTATAAAGTTTATTATCTTTTTTATAAAGCGATGGAGTGTCGTGGCTTTCTGGATCGCAGAGTCCCAAGTGTCACAGACTGAGATAGCCAGATAACTGTTAGATTTTGAACAGAAATTAATGTTACCCTGTGGAAATCTGTTGATGATCCCTTGACTTTCTAGCACAAAATGCCCAGTAAAGATTTAACAAAATACTTCCTGATATATCCTTACATATTCCCAGCAGCCATGTTTAGCTAACAGGCTAAGCTAAGATGGGGAAGAATACCATATTTTAATAAACTTCTATTCTATGCTATTTAGCTGTAAATTAGCATGTTAGCATTGTCACTGAGATGATGTTAGGGTACTGACACAATCTATCACAGCCCCATAGAAGCAGCAGTTATGCTGTAGAGTCTTACAAGAGATCACAAACACTTATCGCTAACTTCCTGTCAGCATCCTCACGCTATCGACACAACCTCCTGTTTGTTCAGACAAATCATGCGGTTTGATTTTAATATGACTTGCAGTTTGTGCTTTGTCAACCTCATTTCCACCCAGGTAAATCACATACAAATCATACACACCTACGCAGCGTTCATCTACAATCAGATTACATGCACTTTTTATTCACTGATGGTTTTTCTCTTTTGTAGGCGGCTTTCAAATATAAACTAACATTTTTTAAATGGTGAAAGTTTTATCATTTATATGCAGTTTTTGAGCGTCTTCTCTTATACATTAATAGATGGAGTTTAAATAGCTACAAATACAGGTACATATCGCAGCTTCCGTTACACCCCTAGAGGAACGAACATCACAGTGCATCCTATTATTTGTATGATATTTTAGATGGTAACAACACTCATGTTTATACCTTTAGACAACCAACTCTTTTTCATCATCTGAAAGGTGAAAATTATTTCTTATAACAGTTTTTTCTTCACACTTCCAAAAAGAAAGACTTTTTGTTGTTTATAAACTTGGCACTTACAAAAATAGAAATGTTCCGGATAGAAAATAATCATTTCCAACATCCCCAGCTGCGTAGAAAGAGCGTCTGCATGAGGTGTCAGTGTGTGTCTGCAAACACTACTTCATTAGTTAGGAGATCAGGAGAGTGAGGTGAGGGTACAACGTGTTCTAATAGGATGGACGGCCGACGACAGTCCTATTTCCTTTGAGACTTTGCCGTTCGCTGTCTTCTATTATATTAAACCGAATCAATTATCTCAAAGGCAGCGAGCTATAATAGGAAGCTGGGTGGGCCTTTTTAAACAGAGTAAGCTGGCTGCTAAAATCCAAACATGGCGTGCGAGATTACAGTGATGAGGGCATTGAAATCCTGTAATTGAGACATGCAACTTTATGATTGCAAACTGATTGAATATAATAAGCCACGGCTTCTGCTTTGTTTGCATGCTTCCTTTAATTAAAATGCTTTTCTTTTTCACTTTCTCCAACACATTATGCAGTAATGTTTGATAAGTGATAAGCCTGATAAAGCCCACTAAGATAATTAACCATCCAATCGTCTTATGGAGTGCTGCGGGTGCCAAGTGACCTTTCTGTTATATTGCCTCAGTGATGATGCTGTAAATAACTCACTGCAGTGTCTGTTTTTAATAAGCGGCAACCTCTGAAAAAAGAAGCCAATGCAAATGTAAATATTTCTCAAATATCCTTATTATTATTGCTTTTATTTTATGTTACTGTTTCCTTACTGTATTATTATTTTATTTACCCTTTCTAATCAGAGCGTCAGAAGTATTTCATACGATTGTACTTGTATAACCGGAGTGACAATAAACATCTTGAATCTTGAATCTAGAAAAACCAAGAAACCAAGAAATAACATATCGGCAGATGGGAAAATGCCCAATTTTGTCAGGCACAGAGTACGGATTCAACCGCGGAGAAAGGGGATAGTTCCAAAATCGTGGTCTTTTTCAAGCTAGGTCTGATACACAAAAGTCAAGAAGCGAAGGCAAAGGTACAGAGATCCGACGCGAGGGTCTTGGATAACTAATAAAGAGAGCTGGATGTATCTACTGCAAAGGCTAGTGATAATCTGGCAGGAAAGTGAGGGAACACCAGGGCTTAAGAAGGAAAAGGGAGTGAATGAAACAAGACACAGGTGCAACACATTAGGGAGGGACCTGGTGATCAATAGTGAGGGAGACAGCTTGACAGGAACTGAAAAAGATGAGACAAGGGTTAACAAAATAAAACAGGAAATGGCGAAATAAATTAACTTGACAGGTCTGACAAATTTTAAAGCAGAAATAAACATGTTTACAGCCTGGTACAAAAAAACGTTTTAATAGCTATTAGCTAATATGCTACTAGCTAATTAGCTAATACGCTAATAGCTAACAATAGCTAATAGTGAATTTTCTTAAAACACAACCATTCTAATGATATTAAGTCTTAAATTATAGGGGCCGGCTCACTTGATTGACAGGTGGATCCTGCTGGCTGTCAGCTAGATGTCAACACAGACACACGGACACTGAACTTAACCTGTTTGTGTTGTTGGAGCCTTTGGGGATTTTTTTCATTTAAAGTTTGGACAAATAATCTGTCTCTCTCTCTCTCTGGGATTTATGGAACTTTCTGGCCGTGCAAGAAGTCTGAGCTCCAGCTTTGCAGTGAGTTCATGCATTGATATATTTTTAGCACTAAGTAGCAGGTATAGTGTTCTCTCTACACCTGGCTTGTTCGCCTGTTCAGTGTTTATCAAACATTTTTTATTCGTCAGCCAGTAAATAGGAATCAGGATTGTTGTTGGCGGTGGACCAAAAGTGAGGAGAAGACCGGTTTAGTTTCCCAGTTCATGGGGCGGCTTTGGCTCAGTGGTAGAGTCGGTCGTCTTTCAATAGGAAAGTTGGTGGTTCGATCCTCCATCTCTTGCAATCAACATGTCGAATTGTCCTTGGGAAAGACACTGAACCCCAAATTGCTCCCAGTGGCATAGCCGTGTGTGTGAATGGTGCACTTTATGTAGCAGCTTCTGCCATCAGTGTGTGAAAGAGTGAATGTAACATGTAGTGTAAAAGTGCTCCGAGTGGTCGCAAGACTAAAAAAGCGCTTTATAAGTATAGTCCATTTACCAATTACGTGTCATTCACATGCCGCTCTCTCAGCTGGGCGAGCGAGTGAGTGAGTCCGTTTTATTCTGATAAATAAACACCTGCAGTCAGTCACCACCACAAACAGAATCTCCTCTGTGGGAAACACAAAGTTGAACTAGCTCATTCGCGAGCTAATGGATCAGCCACAGACTGTTTAGCTTTGATAACTTGCCCTCGCTCCTCTCCAGCACGACCCTCTCATAGTAATATGTTACAGTTTACAGTTACAATTTCATTTAGCAGACGCTTTTGTCCAAAGCGACGTACATCTGAGAGTTAATACAACACAAGCAACGATCAAGACAGGAGGGAACAAAGTCAGTGAGTGCCAACAAACAGCTGCAAGTGCGATCGGACACTGGTGCCAACAGGCAGTGTATAGGGTGTTTTTTTTTTTTAAATAATAATAATCATCAGCAACATCAACAAGATCAGTGTAGTCATCATCATCACCATGAAAATCAACATAAACTACATCCTCAATGTCATCATCAATATCATTAAGGTCAGACGTGTTCAGAAAGAGCTGGGTCTTTAGCTTCTTCTTAAAGGTGAAAGTGAATCTGCGGACCGAATGGAGTTTGGTAGCTCGTTCCACCACCTGGAGACTACAGAGAAGAGTCTAGTTAGCAACTTAGCGGGCCCTGTTGTGATGGGAGTACCAGGCGCCTTTCATTGGCAGAGCGTAGTGGGCGGGACGGAGTGTAGACCTGGATGAGGGCGTTCAGGTAGGCAGGAGCTGTTTTTGTTGCTGTTTTGTAAGCGAGCGACAGGGCTTTGAATTGAGTGCGAATAATATGGTCACTTGGAAAACAAAAAAACCAACATGGCGGCGGCCATAATCCCGAACTCGAGGCGGCTTCATTTACGCAGTCGAGACACCAATGGGTGACATCACTGTGGCTACGTCCATTATTTATACAGTCTATGGTGTTTAACTTTAATACCTAGTCTAGAATAATGTGTAAGTCTGAAAAATTCACTCCTGTGAATTTTCACTACTGGGTTCATCATCATCATCATCATCATCATCATCATCATCATCATCATCATCATTATTTCAGGCTAATGTGAATCCAGGTCAGTGTGTCTCTGACAAGGATTCAACGATTCACAGAAGTATTATTGTCATTCATTGATGGTAAATGGAACTTTCTAGCAGCGCTTTACCATACATGACATAATCACCCTAATTCTGTCACGGTTTCAAATTTAAACAAAAGGTTGAGAACCCAGATGCAGACACAAGGAAAAACAAAAGGCTTACTGGTTTGAGGAATCCAAGGGGGGCAGGCAAACAAAATCCAATGGTAAATAAAGTCCAACAAAACAGGCGATAAGTAATCCAAAATAAATCGGAAGGTGAAAAATCCAAGAATAACAGGATGCGTGGACATGGACAGACGACAACGAACTAGCACAGGGACAAGGGAAGACAAAGACTAAATACACTGGGGAGGTGAAACTAATCGGGCACAGGTGAGACAATCAAGGGAGCAGGTGAAAACAATAAGGGCAGGGCACATAATCCAACAGGCGGGAAAACACACAAAGGCAGGAAGTAAAACAAGACAAAACATACATAGGGCAAGAACTACAAAATAAAACAGGAAACACTAAAAACCAAACTCAGGACTGTGATAGCAGAAAATCTCTAGACAATGAAACACAAATGAATTACATAACTAAACAAGACTAAATCAAGACAAGGACACAATATATTAAATACAAAATTAAACAATAAGAACTCATGACACTTTCAGACACACTTTCATACACTAATTTTGTCCCGTGATTAACTGATCACACATTCATACATACAAATATATTTATTCATACTGCCTCTGAGCCCCAGCCGCCCTAAACATGTTGGGCAAACACAATTTGTTTCTCGGGTCTCGGTTAAAAGTAAACAATAATAAAAAGAAATAGAAAAAACTATAAACAATGAATACAATTATACCTTAATTAATATATATACAGTATATTAGTAATAATACGAGTGGGAACACTTAGCCAGGTGGCCTACATTGCACCTCCGGATATTTACAGTAGCTGCATAAAACAGGAAGCACAATTACTAGCAGGTAGCTGCATCATGATGAGCTTTACCACAAATAGCTGCCGCAGTTACACCTTTCTGTGTGATACAGTAAGTGCTTCCTTTCAGAGCTCTGTGTTGTCACATCTCTTGCATCTCCGCAGTTACACACTCCCGTACACACCGCCTGCCTGCCTGCTGTGAATATTAAGTCCATTCTCCTCTCGTGTCTCCGTGGGTGTGAGGCCTTGTCCTTGCAGAGCAGAGCACACTCCATCGCTGACAAGGGCTCCGCTTTTATCACCTGATGCTGCGAGAGCCAAATGAGGGTTGGGCCGTGTTCAGCCATTTATCATCCTCGATCAGCGAGCAGCCACGGGGGCAGAAAGGACCTTGGCTCGCGCGCGTGTGTGCTCTCCTCCTGCCATTTGTTCTTAAAGTCGAGCGGGTTTAGTGTCACTGTGGTCCGCTGCGTTCTCTGCAGGGAAAACAAACATCAACATGGTGGCTTTGTTTATACACAGCGGGCTTGTGTCTGCACATACTGTATCTCGCACAAAATACTGGCTTCAAGGTAAAACACATGCGGATGATGAATGTGGCAAATATTGTGAGAGGTGCATTTAATGGGGTGCTTATTTATTTTCGTCTCGACATCCATTCTGTTTGCCAGCAGTGGTACAAGGCGTTCAGCTGAGAAATGTCTGCACTTTTAATGAATTGGGGAATTTGTATACAGCGGGAAAAGTTATTGGCAAGCATCGTTTGACAAACAGCCGTGCTGTTTTGTAAGACGTTCAATAGCCTAAAATTTAACTAGCCGAGTAACTGCATAAAACCCACACAGCTCCAGTGACATGATTTTTATTGGGAGTTTGATGAATGTGTGCACGAAACCACCCCGAGCAGGCGGTGGTTGGTTTGTGGCGCTAGAACACAGGGGAGGGTGGGAAGGTACATTTTCCTTTAAAATGACAGGGTGTGTCCCTTTCTCCTTATTTCTGTTAACAAGAGGGTTCGTATTTCCTTTCATCCTTGTTTTGCACTAAAGGCCCACTCCTTTGTAATCTCGTCTTCTGACCCTGTGACATTCGCTCTAACCGTTTATTTTCTGTTTCCTGGCTGGTCGAGACTGCAGGGCAGGAGTCATTTGTATTCACTGTAGAAGGGTCGTACTCGCCGCCCACTTACACTATTTTCTAAGTGTGCTCTGGAGGATATGCTGCAGTAGGTAAACAAGAAGTGGTGGAGGAATAGCATCTAAAACACAGCAATATTTTTAGCCATGCTAGCAGCTTGGCTCTAGGGATGGCAGAGGCAAATTACAGTTAGACTTTGGTCGATACTTAAATATCTCAGTAACTATAAATGTATTGCCGTGTAAATTTTACAGACAGCCAGGGTCACCAGAGGATAAGTCCTATAAGTTTGAGAAGCTTGGCTTTAGGGATGGCAGAGTTAAACCACAGCTAGACTACCACTTCAGTCCATACTGAAATATCTTAACTATAAACCTACAGTACTGCTGTTTTTTTTAATAATAAAAATGCATATGAAAAAATTGGGGTCTATGGTTCTCAACTGGTGGGTTGCGACCCAAAAGTGGGTCGCAGAGCAGTTTTCGGTTTGTCACAGATGTGTGCTTGGAAAAAAAAAAGATTTGGCAAAACGTCTATGCTACGCTTTTATTTTGAAGGACATGGGTCTCCTATGACTTGTGTGCAGTAGTAGTGTAGTTTATTCACACTCCATGTATCAACTGATTGGGCAATCTCATCGGCTGTAGTCTGAGACGATATAGCCTCTGGGGACACCGGCGAACGCGCAGGGCGGTAAGCGATAAACAACTTCCCGTCAAGACTTCCTTTTCCGCGTGCTGCATTGTTACAGAAAGAGAAACCGTTTTCTTGTGACTTACTTGTTACTAAAGAGTCTTACCTTTGCCCAAAGTCAACATCATGATGCAGATTTGTAAGAAGTAAAAATTCAAGCTTTGTCTAGTGTTGCTAACTTGGCAACTTTTCTCTCGCTAAATCTGGCGACTTTCCAAATCTTCTTGGTGACTTTTTTTGTCAAAAGCGACTAGCGACAAATCTAGCGACTTTTTCTGGTGTTATTGGAGACCTGTTTTGGAGGCTCTGATGTGAAAGCACGTAACATTCTGCAGTTACTGTCCTTAACAAGCAGCAGGTGCTGCTGTGAGCTCCTCCCCCGTCTCCGCCGTAACTTTTTTCTCAGCATATCACATGAATAACATTTATCGAAATTGCACAGTCACAATCCTAGCAGTATCTATGTTCCCTGAAGGCAACATGCTGGGGAGGGTGAGAGAGCATTCTTTGTCAGCAGTCACTCATCATTCCGCGCCCCTCTCAGCTGAGGCCACGCCCCCCACACCAGATTCGGGCTAAACATCTCAACTAAAAAAAAAAACCCAAAGATCTTAAACTGAAATAAGGATCCGAAAAATACAAAATTTTAAACTGAAAGAATCTGCAAGTGAAAAAAAAGTATTTTTTGCTAACCTTTCAAACACTTTCAAGTGTAACTGCACCCTTAAACAACTAAATGATATTGCTGTACTGTGATGAAACGCATCAATGCTGGTGTTAATGTGTTCATCTTACTGACTTTGGTGATCATCGCATTTTGGGTTGACATTCGCAGTTTTGAGTGACATATCTGAACAACTATAGAATAGATTGGCATGAACTTGGTAGACATTTAAACCCTTAACTTTTCAAAGCTTAAAGTACCACTGAGCCAGGCTCACAGAGGCTGTTTCTGTAATGGAAAGGGCCATTAACATCAGCCCAAATACGAGATGAGCTTTACATGTTAAAATTATTTTGGTCTGTCAGAACAAGTGGAACATGTGTGGGTTGTTTCTAGCTCTTAATATAACTGAAAGTTGGCAAATCCAAAGCTAAAGTTCACTTACTTAAGTTTCTTTATAGGTGTAAATTACACTTCTCCAACCATTGTCATCTATTCTCCACCTTTTGGCACTTGTTTTCCTAACTTCTGAATTGAATACTTAAACTTGAGTCGACATGACATCATTTATAATCATGCTTTTGCTAATGTTCTTTATATTTTTAGCAGCCAACCCCTCCGTCTGTACCCTACGGAATTATAATAACAAAAGCCAGGTGATGTATCCCCGCTCCTTTTGTACTGCTTTCTTTTCTCCTACCTGTCTCGAGTAGAAAGGAGTGATGCAATAGCCTGATATGAGCATCTGTGCCTGTGTGACGACAGCGCTGCCCTGATAAGATGCTCACAAGTGTACAGAGGAGGGCTGTACTGTGGGGGAGGATGTGCAGCACAGGCTGATAAGGAGAATAGTGCGAGGTAAAGTGGCTGCGGTAGAAAATCGTATGGGCACTAACTTAAAATGACCCCAACAGCTATAAGCACAGACCCAACAAGCCTATATGCATTATAAACAGTATGGACAGACCTAAAGTCCTCTGTCCCACGATCTTATTTCTACCTGTCAGTCACACATACAGCAGCTATATGGATATGTGATGCAATACACGCACCTATACCACCAGCTGTGGCATTGAACGGCTTGAAACATGGTTTTGTGTGAGGGTGCATATACACATGCTTTAATCTCTGTGACATCAATTCCTATCACGTAGTCTTTATCTATCTGGAAAAGAGGCGATAGCATGTATGCACTGACTGCCTGCAGCATGCCACGCTACATATAAACATCATTATGAATACATGAAAAACGTAAGGCAGTGATGGGCACCTCCATCATCTTTGAGGAATTTAGATCAACTCATCAAAAGAACACTGATCAGTTTGACATGTGTAGCCAACACTACTATCCCATAAAAAAATGTACGGTGGCGCTGCAACGCCCGAACGCTTTCCATCAGAAGAAACAGGCTGCGAATTCAGTAACGATGCTAATTCAAAAACTCATGCAAATGCAAGGCTGGAAACCCGCTGCAAATACATAAGTGATGTCAAATACATACAAAGCTAGAAAGCACATTCAAAAGAAAAACGCTGCAAATCCAGTCGACACAACCGAAGTGTGCCAGGCCCATAGGGGGCGCTCAGTGGACCAGCTTTATAAAGTCTGAATTCTCAGCCCCATTTTCTCCTAATGCAAATTCTTTGGTAAGTTGCTGCGTGTTTGCACTTGTCGGCCACTGTAAAGATGGCCTGTACACAACAAAATCTGTGACGATAGTTGACCAAAAAAAACAGCAAAACCCAAAACAAAAAACAAAAAGTTTGGTCAATAGACCATCATCAGCGTATCTCTGCATCATTCTGCATGATTACATAACAATAATGAAAAACTGTCAGCCTACCCACAGAAATAATAGAAGTTGGAGACAGTATGTCATCCCATATACATAGTGTCAAAGCATTTTTAGAAGCTTTTCTTCTTAATATGGCTGCTTTGTTCATTCTCTTCCATACTGTAACATCATCTCATAGGTGGAGGTGTAAATGTTAAAATGTGACAGCATGTCCTGTACGCTTCCTGGTCTATTTAAGAGTAAAAGTTATTGTTGTATGTATCTCAACCCCTATCTTTTACTCATTTGCGGCTGTGGCTAGGTGGTACAATATGTTGGCTTTCAACTGTATACTGTCCTTGCAATGACCTGCTTATATTCAAAGCGAGACAGTTAGCGAACAGCTGTGAGTCCTCCAAAAAGCACAAGGCGTAACTTTTATTGATACTTTAATGAAGAATTCACACTTTGTAAAACTGCAACAAAACACAAATTGCATACATAATTAATAAAAGTAAAAATTACAAACAATGAGGCACATGTAAGGCCACAAATCTTCAGAACTAAAAATGCTGAGTCACACTGCTAGCTTACAGCGCTGTAAGCTAGCAGTGTGACTCAGCATTTTCCTGCTACTAAATGACTACTTTCACAATAACCAACTCAAAGAATCATATTTATATCAAAGAAATAAAAAACATAGTACTTACGGACAAATAGTGTCCACGGCAACATTGTAGAAATGTGCAGGGGGAGCAGAAGCAGCCTGTCGTCTGCTGCACTGAACTGGTACCGAGTGAAATCCACTCCTCAAAGCTAGTGCTTATAAATGACCAGGAGGGGGCAGTATAAAAAACTCCACAGTTCAAAGTGTCCTTGTTCTACTTAGGATAGAAAAAACTGAGAAGTTGTTGCAGCCTACATGTCGAAGTGTCCTTGGGCAAGACACTGAACCCCAAATTGCTCTGACTGCGTGAATGGTGGGAGATTGGCACGTTGCATAGCAGCTGCAGAGCTGCCAAGCGTCACGCTTTGAGTGTGACAGTCACGCAATTTGACCCATTCTCACACCACACGCCACACTTGACATTTCTCACGCTTATATTTCCCCATTCAATACTCTATATTTATTTTTTTCATGATAATAAACTTTGGTCCTCGCGGCATGCCGTAGTTCGATTAACTCTGATTGACTGGCTGTGTCCGAAATCACCCCCTACTCAAACAAAACCAAAACCCGAAACAGTTTGGCTCTTGAGGGAACTCTATCGTCCATCATGACTGTGAAGATGGTGAGCCTTGAGCCACAGTGTTTCAAGTGGCAGCCCCCTGCCTCTGTCATCAAGGCATCAAAATCTGCCACAAACGCCTACAACATGAGACATGTCCCCAGCTAAATGATGGACAGTTGGTTGAAATGAAATATTGCAAATAAATGTATTTTGTCAAAATTCTTGTTACAATTTTCATTTCTAATTTCTGGTTAATTAAGACTAGCATTAGGAGGCCACAGTGCAGGGAGAGCAGCTGGCATGGAGGTGAGGACATCAGTCTTAAGGTATAAATCGACGTTAAAACAGGCCAAAATTTTTTCAAACACATCATACCACTAAAGTCTCACTCTTGTGATTTTCTGAAACTTGGCAGCCCTGCAGCTGTATAAATGTGTGTGAAAGGGTGAATGTGACATGTAGTGTAAAAGACTAGAAAAGCGCTCTATAAGTACAGTCCATCTGCAATTTGCTAGAAGGCTCTGTTGGAGAGAGCAACAGTTTTGTTTCTTGTTGTGTAGCTGAAGAGTTAAGTCTTCTAGTATTATGGTTTCATATCAAACGAGTGCTTGATTCTTGGATCTTTCGGCCCGCGCTCTCACAGGAGTTCAACTTCCATATTTGGCAAAGAAAAACTTAGATCTCGAACAAACTGACTCCCCATACAGACACTTAAATCACGTCTGCTGTACAGACTCAGACTCAGGAGACGACATAGAAAACAGTATGGAGGGAATAGTGCTTTCATCAGAACCGAGACAGTTTAGAAAACAATTTAAATCCTCTCACCATGGGAAACCAAGACACTATAAATGATTTTACTGACACACACAGAAATGTGTTTCTTGGCCACTTACTCAGCTCCGGAGGGAGACTCTGTAATGTCAGGTGGAGTAGTTCAGGAGAAGTGGCTGTCCTTGTAGGAGTCTATATAACTTGACAACTGAGAATAAAGACAGCCATTATAGGCTCCCTTTTTTTTCTTATTAAAGTCCTCAGTTTGGATACAACTTTCTGGTAATAAGTTTTAGCATTCAGGGGCAAAGAGTCTGAAACAAACTTAAACAATTGCAGCTGTAATTCACGTTTAATGTACTTGCTGTTGCAGTTTGTTTCACTGTCTGGTTGGTCGCAGGAAGGGCCCAGAATCCCTTGCAGTTTTCTTTACTTGCGAATGATTCTCCTACAGGCGCCGTGCTGCGACACCAGGCGGGCATACTATAGCTCGTGGCGGCTCATCAATAAGGTCGCGGAGCAGCAGCGCAGATGCTGGCTGAGGTCTCTGTCCTGGGGAGACGAGCTAATCACAGTCTCTGTGGGGAACAGCAGGGAGCAGTCTGTCTCCTAATACTCAATCTGCATACACAAACACAGACGCGCGTATTCACTCCTTACAGTGATGCAAGCGCACAGCAAACAGGAGGCAGACAGGCCCTCCACGGGTGCACACATAAACATGTCAGGAAGTACAGGATGTAGTGCAGGAACATGCCTGTTATTGCCCTTCCTGCTGAGTCACTTTCTTTTTGCTGCTGCTCTAAAAGCGACAGTCTTAGTTAGTGGATACAAACACATTAAGGTTTATGGGCTCATCGCCTTTGCAGTGATGCAACACAGTCGTAAGCATGTGTTAATGTCATATAATCACATATCATGTACAACATTACTTTTTAATAGCAGGGGCTATAATGTGTATAATGTACAATTATGACTAATATCCTATGTTATCTTTGCATTTAACCGGTATACACTCTATATATTTTATATTACACTATATATCACGGCTGTGGCTCAGAGGTAGAATGGGTCGCCATCCAATCAGCAGGTTGGTGGTTCAATCCCTAGCTCTTCCAGTTTACACATAACGTGTCCTTGGGCGAGATACTGAACCCTGAATTGCCCTGGTGGCATAGCCTGCGTGTGAACTGTAGCCTTGTATGGCACTACATTAGTGCAGTGTTTGCCAAACTTTTTCTGCAGGGCCCCTCTTGGATAGATGAAAATATTTTCACCACCCACCCCTCTCGTGCTGCTCCTCGATATCTTTCAACATGGCATTAATGCACCTCGCAGTGGTATTGTTGACAAGGATAGCCTTAAAGATACAATCTTAAAGATTTCAGTTTCGTTCTCTTTGGCGCACCCTACTGGCGATACATTTACATATCCAGACGTCCACGGTTGGCTCCGGTTGTAACTCTTGATTTTCCTGGCTGACGGTCGCTTTCCTTTTTAGACTGTTTGCCTTCATCTGAGCGTCAAATTTGTTTGTTTTTCTTTGGATTTTCACTTATTTTTGAAGTTGTATCTGTAGTCATCCATCTTTTCTTTGTTTGTTCAGCCATAGTAGATTACTGTTTACTCGCAACACTTGATCGGAGACCGGAAAAGCAGCCGCTTTGCTCCGCCTACCCTCTCTGGCAGACCAACCACTGCTGGCTGATGGAAAACACGTCACTAACTGGGCGCCGCTTGTGATTTTTTTCCGTTAATGTCGCCTAAGACACCCAGTCTGTAATACTGCAAATGTAAAGGCTTTCATCAGAATCAGGCCTTAGGCTCAATCACCATTGTGTTACCTCATTCGGTGATTAACAGACATTTATTTACATGAAAATCTTTGAGATTATTACTTTAAGTTTGCTGACTGTCACTTTTTACATGAAGTAACTCTGTAAGCTACTTTATAAGAGGTGAGTTGAGCATTTTATTGGCACAGATGCAACTTCCGTCAAGCCACTCTGTATGGCATGACAGTTGAGAATAGGGCTAAAACATATATCGTTTAACAATTAGCCCAGCAATGCATGTGCACTACTCACATCACATTAAAGCTGCTACTTTATTGTTGCTTGCTGCTTTATTGTGGCTGGTTTTCCATGACTTAACTACAGGAAAAATCTGTCTGATATCACATTAGTGAACTGACCGCTGTGCAGCAGAGTCTGTGTGTGACGCTTGGTATAGATTCATTGTCAGCCTTATGTTTACCTGGCAGTCCTTTTTACAAAATTGGCAAAATTTCTCACAGTGCAGAACAGTGTGCATTGCTTTTATTGAGCCTTGCCGCGTCATTACTCCGTGCCCCCTCTGCCCGCTCCAGTCTGGAAGTCACTGCATTAGTGTATAAATGAGTGTGTGAAAGGGTGAATGCTGACATGTAGCCTAAAACTCCTTGAGTGGTCAGAAGACTAGAAAGGTGCTATATAAGTACAGTCCATTTACCATTTTATTTAATTTCTTTTTTTTGTTACTCTCATCTTATTACACAGATTAAATATATTACAGCTTTATGCCCTGTGAATATACAAAGAGCCTCATTCACCTCATTAGACATATAACACAAACTGTGCCGCAGCACTGGGGGGGGAGAGCACTGGCACAGAGGGAGGGAGGGAGCGGGTGATCACGGACTGAAGTGATGACGGGATATAGTACAACTTTCAATCAGCCTGATGATCCTCTACAGCTCTTTGTGAATAACAGTACACGAGATACACAGCAGACTGGAGTCTCTGTTAGCAGCGACGGACAGACAGAAAGATACGCCCAGCGCTGTGTTATAATAAACTATGATGAAGTGATCGCAGGTTACAGCTCCTGCTCGTGTCCTTCACAGCAAGACGTACTTTATAGTAACTGTAACTCAACTTGAAGCTTTAGCGCAAATCAGGTCAGGCCTAAATACATGCGTGTGCGTCTCTCTCTGTTTCAAGTTTGCAGAGCATGTGTGACTTTCAGTAGATGTGGGGAGGGGCAAGAGGGGGGAGACTGCCCAGTGCCACTATTTAATCGATCCCAGAGGGCATAAAAGTGTCGCCAAATAGCTTATACTATAGGATCCTGTGGGTGCTTTGGGGTCCGAGCATGTGTGGGAAACCCTGGTAGAGTTTGGCACCGGCGGGTGCTTGGGCCCAAAGCACCCACGGGATTGCCGCCTATGTATATGAAGGAATTTCTTGGTGTTTCATGGTGGTCTTGTTGAATATTAAAAGGGATGTTGAGTTTTTCCTGGAAGTGAGCGTTCTGAGTGAATCAGAAAGTCACAAGCCTAGATCACAGGACAGACTGCTGGGCCCTCAGGCTACAAGCAAAGCCTTCAGTGAAAGAATATACAGCAGTGGTTCCTACACTGTTCCTAAAGGTAGCTTGGGCATCAATGGGCAGAGGTTAAATACATTCGGTATATTTGCCAGTCAGGTGAACATTATAAGGGGGACAATTATGGAAGATTACAAGACCACCTTTAATTTCTTATAAGTCAACAGTTTGATTCTGAATTTGTTCTCTCACACAGTTTTTGGCTGACCGCCGGGGTCAGCCCTACACGTGGGTCTGTATGTGACTGACTGACTGACTGAGTGACGGTACTTTCAGAGCCATAGAGAGAGAGAGTTGTGACATCACAATGGCGGATCATGGAGCATAATCGAGCTCCACTGACACGACTCTCTCTACGTGGCTCTGGATACTTTGATTGGGGAGTAGGTGGCGCTGCTCCTCCGCTGTCCTCCACAGCATATCCAGATTCTGGTCTTTGTTCAGAGATCACACCCAAGTTACGTCTGTAACATGATGTTATTTATTTATTTTTACTGACATATATACTTACGACCTGCGGGAGACTTTTGACTACGTTTTAATTTCAAAGAAAATTAAGCAGGAACCGCAATAAGGAGCCTTTATCGATCAAATAACTTTCTGTAAAAGTTACAAATAAAGGAAAAAAAATACGGCCCTGGAAACACTTCAAAATAAAAGCATTTTGTGCAAACGAGGGGAGACAGAACTCCGGATCGGGCTTTTACTTTGAAAACGCATACTGGAAGAGTTGACCTACTTTACCCTCCATGCCTGTGACTTTTACTACAGGAAGAGATGTTAACATCGCTGGCAGATTTCAACAGGACTTATCACAATTCATTTTCACCGTGTATTTTGGCCGAGAACCTCGAGCCTCCTATTCTCTACGTTTTCAGCTCATGTCACGCCAGCAGTGTGAAGACTCTCATCTGTTTTCATGCATTTCAAATAAAAATGAACACGTCCTGCAGCCGTCACGCACAAGCCACGCTTCCAGTGTTGCCCACAAAAGCACGCGTTGACCTGAAGCGGTCAGCCACATACGAGGTTTTGACTTAGTCTTGTTCAAAATATAACAAACAAACTGCTCATTTTGCGTACCTCAAAGAAGCCAGTGACAATGCCGGATTATATCCTTTCTCTTTCTTTGCTTTGCAGAAACTTATACTTGCAGTCCAGTATTTTTCTGTGTATATATTTGGAGTTGTTGGCCAGCCTTTGCTCGTGCAGAATAACAACATGAGTCAGAGAGGAACTTGCCTGTTGAGACGTAAAACTTCGTTGTGAATCTTTGAGCAGTTTTATTGCAACAGCTCCTCTTCATCCGTCACAGACCTCCGCCGTAACTCTGTTTATGCTTCAAACAATCTGTCTTATAATTTTGTCTGCTTAGCGGTCAACAAAGCTTGTGTCCCGTGAAAACATTTATACGAGGTCTGATTCAGTTTGTTGTGCGGATACACACAGCTTGTATCAGTGTGTGTAAACCAGACCACACTCACAATGTGATCCAATCAGCAGTAAAACACTCCAAACCATGGAAATGTTGCAAAGACCACACTCTGTCTTTATAAGAAACAGGAGAACACACACACACACACACACACTTAAGAGTGTATTCAGCTCCATCTCACTCCCGTCGTCAATCATCAAAATATTGAGAGTTTTATTTAGAGCACCAGGGCCAAAGATGTTTTCCTTGGTTCGTCTGAATGTATCATTCTTCAAGCGTATTAATCATTAGACCAACACAAGTATCTATGAACTTAACCTGAACCAGCAATTATTACATTTCATCCCTGAATTATCGGGAAAATGACGGCTGTTCATTAGTTTACCTTGTGAAAAATGTCTTAGCGACACTTACTTATTGAGTACTTGAGCTGCTCACTCTGATCAATACTTAATTACTACCAGCGTTTTGGTGTTTGGTGGATTATTGGTTTAAGGGCTTGTTTGAGAGGTGAGAGCCACCCAGCAGTCGTACACACACAAGAACAGTGCAGTGATCAGTAACTATGCATCATTACTCTGCAGTCAATGGTAACACAGTGTCCTGGATCGGGCCTAACGACATTAGAGGCAGAGAATAGGGAGAGACAGCAGATGCTTAGTTTGTTAGCCAGGCCGCTAGTGATGTAACTGGGTTAGCCTCGGCTCCATAGTGCTGTAATGCGCCTGGCAAGAAGAGGACAAGACCATTAATGGTCCTGGTTCAAAACATATGTATTTGTTTATGGTTTGAAAGCTGCTTTTAGGAAGTCCATTGATGAAGAGAATTGATGTGTAACCTTATTGATGGAAAACCAGAGCTCCATTAGAAATGACTGTCATTCAAGCCTGAATGACACAATTTTCCGCTGGCACTCCGGGCCAGTAACAAATTCACTGGCCCTGAAATAATTTCTAATTTCGGTATTATTTTAATGTCAAATTTTGTTTCTCTGTAAGGGTCCTTATTAATGAATGTGTTCAATTGTGGAACTATTATAAACTCATAAAAATAGACCAAAATAATCATATGGGTATAAAGAGGCTTCTTTTACCACTCTTGGTTTGATTAAGTATGTTACCTACCATTACTGACGCTGTTTAAATGTATGTTTAATTAGCGTGATCAGCCCGTGAGAGTAACTTTTTGAAACAAAATCTTACCGTCTCCTACTTCCTGTGGCCGTTAAAGGTAAACAGTCTGTGGCACGTCCGCTCTGTGAACGGTGTTTATGTAGCCACAGCGCTAACGTGCACCTAGAATACACACACTTATTGCAGCCTCACGTAACTGCCCGTCTGCCTCGATCATCGTGCAGGCGCATCTGTGATGGCCAGAGCGTCGCGTGCATGTTTCCAGTTTACAGGCAGGTGACTGACACACAGACTCTGCATGCACAGTGGTCAGTTTACTCTGTACTCTCATTAAAAGCTGCGGGATATCAGACGGACTTTTCCTGTTGTTCTACGTGTGGGAAACACTGCCATGGGTGTTTAGTTGCTCATTAGCGTTGGGGGAAGTAAATCTCCCTCGCATGCGAATGAAAACTAAAACGTGTGTGTTTATACTAGTCTGCCGTAGCTTGCTAACGTCACTTAGCGTGTTCTTGAATGACAGCTGATCTGTCGCGAATGCAGCGAGTAGCGTGTAACGTGTTGCTGACAGCAGTAGCCAAAGTGCCTGCAGTGATGCTGACATCGGACTGAGATTTCCGCGGGGTTCTGCGTAGAAAGTAATTCGCCCCGTTCATCAGAACTGTGAATCTCAGGAGGGCTACTATATTGTTTACATTGTGGGCTTGTAGATCCACCTAGCACACCGGGCCAGTTAAATAGTTAATCTACTGGCCTGGGGGGGTTACAAACATACTGTCGGGCCACCGGGCCAGTGCTTAGTTGAGCCCTGACTACAATCATTGAAGTTTCCATACCTGTGAACGTCTGCTTCAGACCAACACAAGAAGCTGTTCTGCTGTTAAACACGCCGACGTGCGGGATCTTTGCCGGTTTCTTTTCGGTAAGCTAAGTGTGTGTTTGGGTTAGCGGAAGCGGCTATGCCAGTCACTACTGCGCAGCGCTGGCTCCAAATGAGGTCACCAGTGCAATATGGCACCTATATATGCATTCATTGGTACAGCCTCACAGAGCTGCTGGCAGAAGACTCTTATTCATTCGCTGTGGCCCCTACAAAAATATAATTTGTTATCAGACTTGAGGATCTGTGCAGTCTGGTTTCATAAACTGACCACTGCACACAATACACTCGATATGAAAAAGCCTCCCAACTCCCTCTGAATAACATCCCTGTTAAATTTGAACAAATCACCACTTAAAGACAAGCTGTGGCGGAGATTATCCCTCCCATCATCCTGTCCTTTCTTTCTCTCTTTCCTCAAGGGCAGAGGCAGGTGTTAATAAGACTCATTTAGCACAATGCAGCTAACCGAGGCTCACCAGAATGCAAAGATAATGAGATAATGAGATAATAAGATTGCTTTGAAGAAGATAAACATCCAGTAAATATTCCTGGGCTGTCACAGGTGCTTTTGCGCGGAGCGTGTTTAATCAGCGCTCATCAACATGCACGATGCAAAGGGTTTGTCCTTTGGTATTTAAACAAGGGTATATGGATGGCTCACGGTCCTCAACGTTCGACTTTGTATTCTGAGAAACATTACAGGACATCAAATCAATGTTTCCGGGAGAAAAATAAAATCATGTAAGTAATTTAACAGATGGCCCAACCAGGAAGCTAATTTCTCAGATGCCTTTCTCGTACATTCTGCTTAATGTCTGTACATGTGATGTTAACCAGGCCAGCTGTGGTGTATGTTCATCAAAGGGAATCCATGAAGATCCTTTTGGTCTTGACAAATGGATCGGCTGATGTCAGGGACGGCGGTTGTTATGAGCCAAGGGCTAAAACATCTACGCCTGCATGAGACCAATTACAGATGAAAGACTTTTGGTTTGTTTGCACGCGTGTTCTCGTGTGTTGAGTTACGATAGCATTGATTCAGATTAATAAAGTATGTGTTTGTGCTTGTGTTATGCTGCGAGACCAAGCAGCAGCATGTTGGCAGGTGTATATATACTGTGTTTGAAAACCTGATCAATTAGACTCCAGGTTGGTTAGTTTACCTTTCATCCTGCTTTGCTCGTCGACGACTGAAATATAGATTCATCGCTCAACACGAGCAAAAATAACAGTGGACTGACCGCACTCCCCCCCGCCTCACTGAGAACTCCTGGAGAAACACATCAAGCAGTCAGCTCCCATCCAGTCAATAGATTTGAGCAACCAAGGCTATGCTTGTCAGCTCCAGCTGATTGCCTGACATATTTCCTCAGTGTCTCTTGGCTCATCTACAGTTGTCAGTTCTCCAGACGTGGCTGTTGAAGCCGTGCCCCTGGCCGTTCACTTAATTCCCCGTACAGCCTGTCTTTTTTTTTTTCTTTTCTTACCTGGATTCTGGCCAGTTCTGTCAGTCCTGATGTCTCCATCGCCCAGAGTGGCCCTGTCTCTCTGGCTCTGGCGCGTTATATTTTTATCTCTTTCTCTTGCTGTCCCCTCTTCTTCCCTCCAGGGTCTCTGACCTCTCTTTATTTCCCTCTCGCTCCCACAATTCAATCTTTTCCCCTTTCATCTCACTCTATTCTACCCCCCGACCCCTCTCACACAACCTCCCTTTCCCTCTCTGAACTTTTGCAGCGCTCCCAGAGGTGTTTCAGTCGAACAACCGGCCGTGCCGTATCAGACGCTGTCAGACACAAGGAGGAATGCTGAGCGCCAAAGCTGGCTGACTTCACCTCTGAAGCAAAGTAGCGTTGATGCACGGCTGATAAAGACGTTACAGGGCAAAGGTAAATTTGTCGCAAGTGACATGAAACACTTGCTACAGCCGCTCGTACAGAAGAGGTTGTTTTATATAAAGATCGGCCTCCGCCTCTCTGTAGTCGCTGTCAGAGACGCCGGCCTGATGCAAATCGATAAAGTAATTTTCCCCCAGACTTGTCGTAATTAACAATCTGCCATGTGTGCTCAGGGGAACTGTGGCATTTGAATAGAGGCGACTTCCAGCTGCTCCTGTGATTTAAGAAGTTGAGGACAGGAAGGCGCTCGCTCTGTATGAGTAAGCATTTAATACTACCCACACAGTCTTTAGCGATACCTGTTAAAAAGTCTGAACCGTAACACTGATCCCTGCTGACATAAAGTGCTTCTGTCCCCCTTTTTTTTTTGGATGACGACAGGATCCATAGAAGAAACAAAGTCTCAAATGGAGCCGATTCTATAAGCGGTGGGGTTTATTTTATTGCACCACCTTCGACACATGTTTTGAATCTCTCTCTGGACGCAAAGTACAATTCCCCTCATTCGGAAATCTGCTTTTGTTCTTCTCCTGTTTACAGCGGTGGACTCCACCGAACAATAACAGGCCCATCTCCAAAGTGTCTGTCTCGGTTAGAATCTGAAATCCCTTGTGAGTGCGACTGAAGAGTTCGATTTTCAGTCAAGCTTCAGGAGAAACACAGCTCAAGTCTTTTGATGCAGTCTCGATCAAAATGTTTCCAATGCAAATTTCCACTTTTATGCAGATGATACTCTGAAATCTTGTCGTGCTTTCACACCAAACCAGACTCTCTATCAGCTACAAATCTCTGTGAATAGCAGAACATACTTCGTGTGATCTGAATCTTGTGTTAAATGATGATAAAACGGAGCTTGTGTTTTTAAATGCAAATCTAAACACCTGAAACTTCCTTCTCTTAACACTTTCAGGGCTCTGAGAAAATCCTCACATCTAGCAACTCTTATTGTTTTAGAAATAAGAGCTGCTTATCCTAATAGGCCAAACCCAGGCTTGTGTCTTCCACCCGTTATGTCTGAACGGGACGTCAACCAATGCTTGATTATGTCGACAGTGGAGCACTGAGATTTGTTACACCTTTTAGAGCCCTTACTTGCTGCTCCTTGTATACTCAGCATGGGTGGTCTGCCTTGCCCACCCATGAACTTAAAGCTGCAGTAGGTAAGATGGAGTACAGAGCGGACCTTGCTTCAACATTTGAAAGATTACAACCTCCAGGTCCCCCCCTGCTCTCTCTCCGCGGCGCTCAGTCCTGCCTCCAAAGCCCTCCACGTAGAGGAGGCTGTCATGAGCGTGCAGGCTAGTAACCACGGCAACTGAAGAAGCCAGATAAACAATGGTGGACACACCGGTAAAAATGTGAAATGAAAACGACCGCAGCCATTGTATTACACAACCAACACTACCAAAGCAGATACACATCAAACCAGCGGAAACCAGTGTTCGTGCCATAAACGGTAATCTACAGCTAATTCTATTTAGCAAAACCACAGCACTTAGTTTGCTAACAGAGACTGTGGAAAAATCAGCGCCAACTAAGCAGTAACACATTGATGTTGTGAACATTTAGCTGTGAGAACACAGGCACACAGAACTATCAGGAGAAAGTCTGAAACAGTAACACTGCCTGGGCACTTCACACAGATATATTCAGCCACTCCGCCAGGAAACAACGCTGAACAGCAGCAGCAGCAGATGGAACAAGCTAACGTTAGTCCGACTGCAACACCAACGTAACATCACAGTAGCCGCAGACATCTTAGCAATGTGAAACAAATACAGCAGAAATGAAGTTACCTGTCAAGCAGAACTCTTTCTCTAACTCAGCATCGCTTTTTAATCCTTTCAGGTCCCGCAGCTCTCTCCTACCTCGGAAATGCCGCTCCAAACTCTCGTTTCGTTTCAGTCTCGGTCCAGCTCTTTCTTTTTAGCTTGCTTTTCCTCATTTCTCTTCTTCGGTTTAACAGTCTTTGTAGTGTAAGCCCAGTTGGCAGTGGAGGGATGGGCAGTTTTTTAATTCCTGGTTTTTAAGCCTTTGTGGACACAAACCGACTGACACTGCGCACACTGAAGAAATTAAGCTCGACGTGTGAGCATGCGCGGAGGAGTGGTGCTGCGCAGCGTGTGATTGACAGCAGCCTGAGAGACTGCTCGGCTCTGATTGGTTGTTGTGTTTCGGGAGTGTTGGAGTCTTACAAATGCCGTTAGGAGCAGTAGGAGGAGCCAGAGGAACATGATTTACAGATTATCTCTCTCATGTACTACTGCATGTTTAAAGTGACAGTTTGTTAGTTTTAATAATGTTACCTATTACAGCTTTAACTGTTGGTATATATTATTATATGTATATGTATATATTCTGGTATATTCATTTTTATGTTAGTGTTTAGTTCCTATCCTTTTAGGCTATTCTTTACATGAAATCATCAGGGATGTTATCTGAAGAAGCATTTCGTATGAGAAATGAATCTTTTGGATTAAACCTTTGGATATTATTTAGGCCCTGGTTTACTGGATGCATTTAATGTGATTCCAGAAGACCTGGGTGCATCTGGCTGGAGTTATTTTGATGCATGTTTTCCGATATCTTTAGATTGTGTCCATCGGGACCAGAACACTAGAAAAATAGGTTTTGAATCTCAATGAGACTTCAAAACCTCAAAACCTTAAAACCAAAGTTGTAAGGTGACAGTTTTTACTAAAAGAAGAAACTGGGCTCTTCCTCCTGGGCTCTTCGTCACCAGAAGCTCACTCTCACTCTCTCGTGCGAGAAAACGCCCACCCCGCCGAGCTAACACCGACAGCATGACAGTTACCGTTGCGCTAACATGCTAACCGCCGGTTACCTTTGCAATAGCATGCTAACTGCCAGCTACCGTTGCGCTAGCATGCTAACCGACGGTTACCTTTGCGCTACCATGCTAACAGAGGGTAAGGTTGTCCTACCTGGTTTGAGGCACCTACCTGTCCAACAGAAAGAAGGCCAACTCTGCATTGCTCTTTCGCCATGTTCGCTGGTCTGAATGGGGCCTAGTTGCTAATTTGAACCACTCTCACACTCACCTATACGCTGTGATTGGCCCAGGGAACCACAACAGTGCCCCTCTGGAAAACACAAAAGTCTGACCTTTTGTTTGCATTGTAGAAAAGCGATCAAGTACATCAGCAGCAAGGCAAATGTCAACACTGAGACGGCAGGGCGTCACCAGTGCAGCAATGACGATGCTTCCACAAGCAAGAACAGTCAAACAAAGTCCCAAATATTAAACATTTTCAGCCCGTTGTATTGGTTAGATTTTAGTACCTTACAGTGTAGCTGAGAGTTTTGAATCATCTAATCCAATGATTCTGAGCAAACGGAAATAAAAGGCAACCCAATTTGATTATTTCATTTCCAATATCTCGAACCCATTTCAAAAATGTGCTATGATTGAGAAGACCCTGAGTACTCGAGGTCTTCTTAGAATTCGGTTCTTTAGCTTATACCTTCAACACTGACAGAAATGATAATTATTCTGAACACTCAGCGGATTTCTCATCTGTATTGGCTAAAGTTCAGTTTAGACTTTCAAAGGAGCGTTTAACAATTACCCACTAGAAGGCGAGACTCGGCTACAATAAAGACGAAGAAATGTAATATGCTGGATGTCTGCAGAACAAGGTAAAAAAAAGTTGACTGGAGCTGTTCAGATCAGATCAACACAAAGTTGGCTGCGAGTCAAATGAAAGTCTAATGTGCACATCTTCTGCAATAAACTATAAATTAGTCTTAGCAGTGACTCCTCTTAAGTTTCTGAAAACAGTTTCAGCAGTTCATTGTGGTAATGCTGCCTCAGAGGCACAATCAAAGTCAGTCTGACGTGTGTGACTTCTGGAATTAATGAAGGGAAACTTATTGACATATAATCAGCGTAATGATCCAGAAAGAGGCAAAGTGAATTCTAATCACTGGCTGCATAACTTTTCCAGATGATCACTTTCCTCACAGATTCCTCTCATCGTTTGAGAAAGACAGCCGTCCATTGACGAGGAATAAGTAGCCGGCAAACACAGTGGCGGTATGAGCAGTGTGCCAAAGACAGTGCGTAAAGCCCACTTAACGTGCATAAATATGCTCTTTGCTTAAAGTACGCTGATGAGGTGATTCAAGGTAAAATCCATTCTCCTTCACTGATTTGCTTTATTAAACTCGTGCCAATCACAGAGGAGGACAGAGGGACGGAAAGAAGCAGGGGGAGAGAATCCTAAAAATATAATAATGAATGATACAATTCAATAGCATAGAATATGTAACCCAAACTAATCAATACATTATTTGAACATAATTAATACATACAGGATACCTTCCCGTTTTAAGCCTTGTATTTGGCATCTTGTCCGTCGCCATCTTGTTCTACTTTTTGTGCTGCTATGTCTCTATCTTGGTCAACAGGCTGCCGTGGTTGTGAGTTGTCAATCAAAGCTGGCCACACCCTAAAGCACACTGTCCTCTACTGTTGATTTAAAAATGGGTATGTGACGGCCACAGCCACACAAAATAACAAAAAAAAACAACGGGGAACACTTCAAAATAAAAGCATTGTGTACAAACGAGGGGAGTCAGAATTCCAGATGAGGCTTTTACTTTGAAAAAGCATACCGGAAGTGTTGACCTACTTTACTCTCCATGCCTGTGACTTTTACTACAGGAAGAGATGTTAATATTGCTGTCAGAGAAGCGGCCCGCGGTAAAAATAGGTGAGCCTCCTATTCTCTACATTTTCGGCACGGGAGTCGCATGAGATACGCACATGTCACGCCAGCAGTGTGAAGACTCTCATCTGTTTTCAACACGTCCCACAGCCGTCACGCACACGCCACGCTTCCAGTGTTGCCCACAAAAGCGCACATTGACCTGAAGCAGTCAGCCACATATTAGGTTTTGACATAATCTTGTTTATTTGCAGTCACAAATAATTTCTACACTTAGTTTGATTTAGTATTAGTTTGTTTTTGCATTTAATCTTACATTGTTTAAATTTAGCATGCACATTTTTACAGTGTAAGATTAGCATTATTGACTAATTATTGTGTCTTTGTTTGTCTTTGTTACCTGGCTGTTGGGGGGATGGCACTTCCTGGTTGGAGCAAGATGCATGGCCACGGGCTGTGCAAACCTTGATGCTGGAGCCAGCTTGTTGGAGGTGCTCTTTGTGTTATGTTTCACTTCGGGTGCTTTCACACCTAAAGTCTGTTTGTTTGATCTGAATCAAAGACTGAATTGTTACAATGTTGCATTTGCCTCGAGTTTGGTTTGTGTTCACATGACCAGGAAACTGCTTTCTGATTGGTCAGCGTACACAGAGAGCGAGAGAGCACACTCCTCAATCACACTCAACACGACCGCAGACTTTGTTTTGTTGTCTGAGTTTTTCTTTCTTTACGTTTAACTTACATTGTTCCACAGCTCGATCAGCTCCACTCTCCTTTAGTTTCTCGCTGAACAGTTTGAACGCCTTCGTGTTCTCGAGCGTTCCCACAAGCATTCGTGAAATTGTTTGGTCAGCCCAGATTTCTATTTCCTCGTCGCTCCCCCACGTCTGGCCTCTACTCATCTTGCTGCCCGTCTCTGCAAGTGTAAGCAAACGTTAACAACCCACAATGCACAATGTGTTTTGTTTTGCTTCCTATATTAGGTCAATTTATGTTCTTACTGCAATCGAACCGCACTCGGGTTCGCTTGGAAAAGGTCCGAGACCACCTCTCCAAGCGGCCTCGGACTGGTTGTTTTGGTCCGAACACGATTACAGCTTTCACAACTGCCCAACCAAACCGCACCATTGTTTGGTTAAAACAGACTAAATGCTTTGCTTGTGAAAGCGCCCTTAGTGTCCATTTTGTTTACCCCTTGTGTTTGATTTGGTTTGGCCACACCCCTGTATATGTTCCACTTTTGTCTGACCTCTTTTGTAGGCCCTGATGAAATTTCAGTTTGCACATCTGATATCCTTTTAATGGCTAAAATAAAGACTCCATAATAAGGTCCCTAGAAGGGTACATAATTGACAAACTCATTATGATGTGATTCAAAGCTCTTGAAGACGTTTCATCTCTCATCCAAAAGGCTTCTTCAGTTCTAAACTGACTGGTGGAAGAAGCCTTTCTGGACGAGAGGTGAAACGTCTTCCGTCGTCCAGTTGCCTTTTGGATTAAGCTTTCAAATTACCACGAGCTGGATGACTTCACAGAAATGTCATCAAGTGCTATTGAAGAAAACATGAAACTAGCAGTCAAGACCATAAACTTATTAGGAACATGTTTACTGAGGTAATAAAGCATATTCTTTATGCTTTTATGCGTTGCTGTGTGATGTGTCTGATTTATTTAGGGTGCATGCTTTATTGATTTAATTACTACATCTCATTCATGATTGTTGCGTTAATTTCTCTATTCCTATGTTTTAATCCCACATTCGAAGCACATTGAGTTTACCTGGAATGAAACTATCACTATTGCTATTGCTAACAAATCAACTGAAAAGTCGGGTCATTTTTCTCTCTGGTGTCTGACTTGTTTATGCAACAAGTAGAGTCTCCCCCTGCTGGTTATTAGAGAGAATGCAGGTTTAAGGCACGTCTGCATCGGCCTCACTTGAGGAAGCTCCATCCACCATCCACTTCCTATATGCAGTCTATGTATGTATGTATATATAACAAGGCTGAATGCTCATCAATTTTGTCAGTGTTGTTTCTATGCTACTTTACCAGACAGTATTAACTTGGGGTAGCCAATCATCGCTCAGGCCTGGCACCAGGCCCCTGTGTAGTCCTGCCTCTGTTTGTACATTCAGTGCGGGTACTCTAAATAACTGGTTATGTGCTCAGTTGAGCGTTTATGGGAGATTTTTAGATGATGTGTGAAATAGAGGTTTTCAGTACCACCATAAAAGTGGAGAGTCGAGGAGATCAGTCAAATTTATGTTTGTGTTGAGCTGCATATTTATTTCCCCGTGTGAAATGAACTGACCAGAACGCTGCACGGCATTGAGGGAAGTGATGCCAGTAAAGCCGCAGTCTATTAAGAATACCCGGTTTAATTTGTTTATAGGCAATAATGTGCTGCACTGAGAAGCGTGTCGCTCATAAGTCTATGAAATTATTTATGAAGCCACGACTGTAGCAATTACCAACAGTAGCTGCAAAGATGTGGTTTCATTTGGCTCCATTGGGAGTTTTATTCCTCTGAAACTATTGACCGGAGAGAAACTGAGAGAGCTGTTACTACTGCATATTGCTGGAGTAGGTATTCCTGTAAGGTTTAATTTCACTGTTGACATGAGGGATGATGTGATCTGCAGATAATCTTGCAATAACAACCTGTTCCACCTGAAAAGTCGATTCCCTCTTTCATTCCTGACCTCACCTTACTGTCCGAACACTGAAGGGCATCGCCCTCCTGTCCCTCACCCTCTCTTCCTCTTGGTGTTTCCGCGTGACAGGTTGACTGTTGATTGGCATTTTGATGGAGGGAAATGCAACAGTGAGAAGGCTTGTGATCTGACCACGCACACATTCGATGGTTCACTGTCCACAGATTCTGCCAGGGGAGGCAGCAAACAACAAACAGATTCACCAACACCAGGCAACTCGGCCAACATATAAACAAGATAAACCAAGTCTCCGGGGGTAAGCGAGGGGAGCAGAGGAGGCAGGGAAGGGCTGTGTTTGTTCTCTGATCGATGCCATACATAGTGCATGAGCTCCCTAAGAACTATGGGTAGAAATTCTTCATTTCTATACCAGAAAGTTTAGATAAAGGGATGGATGCGCTGATGAGATGAGGATGAATAAAGGTTAAATATACAAAGCAGAGTGTATATGTGTGTGTGAGAGAGAGAGAGACGCAGCGAGAGTTTCTCATCTCAGATAATAAAATGTGATGTAAGCTGAGATCGATCCACGGGTTCAGCCGAGCGAAGGCCAGGGACAGGCCTGCTTAAAGTAGAAAAATAAAGAGTGAAAACCTGAGCATTTTGATTAAACCATCTTATCCATCCACAGATGTTTGATTCCATCCAATCAACACCTATACACCCGGGCTAACGCCGCGCTCTCGGAGAAAATTAAAAGACAAAATTGCCTTCATAAATATTAATCTGTGGAAGGCAGAGGTTGTGCCCTTCACAATTATTCACGCTCTCCGGAGCACATTTGTCAAGAGTAAACAGTATCCTCCTGTTTACCTAATGCACAACGCTGGCTAGGTGAGCGGATATAATTGATGCCTTCATATTCCATTCGTACGGATGTAATTAAACACAGTCTGCCATAGAGCACATTCGTCTCTCTCGTCCTGCTGGCTCACACACAACAAACGTGCAGAGAACACGTCCTCACACTGGCATTTTTTTTCCTTCACCAGCAGCGCCTTGGTTCAGTTGGAACTAAAGGTGGAAAGAGAGTTAATTTCACAGCATTTTGCTGTGTTATAAACACTGTGCCTGCTAGTGCACTGTAGATGGCCTCTGCACCCGTGACATTGTTATTTGGGGGTAATATATTATTAGCTGCTTGCTTAAGTGTGACGGAATCATTAGTGAGCATAAAATAAGTCACTAATTCTTTTCTCTATTCCTTTATTTTCTGTTGTTTTACATTTAGTTTGTACGACGACTGCCTGCCCAACTTAGTTTCTGTTTTTAGTCACATTAATTCAACAACGATATCACTTTTTTTCAGACTAGGTACTTGCCGATACCGAGTACCGATATGAGTACTTAATAATATAATTAGACTTAAAAGCATGTTTCATTTTCATCAGATGTTCCTCACTTTCTGACTGTAACAAAGTAAATCGACAGAATGACGAAAATGTTGCTGACATTTTAACACTCTATTTTTACTTTACCGACACTGCCACACATTTTACTTTACTTTCAGTATAACACAACATACCACGTATAGTGTTAAAAGGTCACGTGATGAGCCCTCCCATTTCTGAGTGCACCTGAATGCAGCACTACACAGCGCATCCCCCTGAAACACGGCAGTGAGGGAGACATGCCCGGACTTGTTTACTGCACCTACTACAGAGACATCAGTGATCGCAGACTGACTCTTTTTTATCATGTGTGCGTCCATGAATATGTAAGTTAACGTTCATGTTACACTCTGTTAGCTTCAGTTTGGCCGTGAGTGGACATGTTAGTGCTGTCTGTGAGGACTAAGCCTTTTTTAGAAAACATTGCTCCTTCTCTGCCTACCTGCTTAACTAACGGGAGGCTAACATAAAGCCGTAAAGTGGCATCAGGTGCGGTACTCGTCGTAGTTTTACGAGTATGAGTACTTAAGCTCCGATACCGTCCGATACTAGTACCTGTGATAAAAACTTTGGTTGAGAAAACACTTCTATGTGTTGAGTTAGATGACATGGACAGACCTGTTGCACCTCTGCAAATCACATACACAATCTTAAAGTGTGCTTCAACCAAAGATTAACTGATTTTTGTTGTTGTTGTTGTTGTTGTTGTTGTTGTTGCTCTGTCTGACTGTCTCTATCCTGCCTCTCCCTCGATCCCATTTTTTCGGCCCATCCAGTCGAGGCAGACGGCTGTTCAACATGAGTCTGGTTCTGCTCGAGGTTTCTGCCTGTTTAAAGGAAGCTGTTCCTGTCCAATGTGCTCAATGTTGCTAAGTGCTACTCATGGTGATTCATGTTGGGTCTCTCTCTAAATAATATTTAAAGTTACTTGTGCAAAAAAAAGCTCGGTCTGAACACACAATAAGATGTGGCCAGTAATAGGTCTGATACCAGGGAACCAGGCTGCCTTCCCTGTACTTCCAAACTGCTATCAGTGAAGTGTGCACATATTTACTTTGTCTTGTGTCTTTATGAAAAGAGGCACTGATGACGTTGTGTGTAATGTGAGGATGTGATGGCAGCATCTTTCAGAGCGTGTGATCAGAGATGACTCATTGTTTGACCTTTGTGCATTATATTTATCTCTGAGTCTTTGTTTGTCTTTCCACCTGTGAGTTTGACTCTCTCAGAACTACAGTTCAGACTCACACACAACAAAGCCAAACACACACACACACCTCTCTCTTCTCCTTTTCCTGTCTGAACAATGTAAAGGAATCAGGGGCTAAGCTTTGCTCCGGTGGCTGCACTCCAGGGACCTGCTGGTCTACCTGTGGACAGCCACTCAGATCTTATTCCCCGCACAGGAACACAATCATACAGCGAGAGGGAGAGCGAGCTCCATCCGTGGAATACTGATGCTGGCGTCTTCAAGACAAGCTCAGAGAGGCTGGAGAAACGTGGAGGCAAGGGATTGAATTCTTAAAGATACAGTCTGCAGGACTTAACAATGTTCTTTGAGGAATCATGTGAGCGTCAAGAAAAATGGAGGAGCTCATGGGCGGCTGAACAAGAAGAGGTAAACCGGGAAATAAATTGAGAATGACCTTGAGGTTGCTATTGTTGGAAAAACTTTTTCCAAAAACTCATTTTCCAAAAGAGAAATACAGTTGTTACTCCAAGACAAGTTTGACTTGGTGGATTTTGAAGCCATTGAAATGCATTTCTGAAGATCGACACTTCAATGACAGCAACGTGGCTCTAGTGAATTGTAATAACTTTGCTGATCTCCTGAGTCAAAATCTTTAGTTTATGGCCAAATTAGATTCCAACCAGGCCATGCTACTTTGTGGGTTGTGCTAACACAACTGTTAGCAAGCTCACACAGAAAACTAAGATGGGAACAGCATAAACATCCATCCATCCATTTTCCTTCGCTTATCCATGGCGAGGTCGCGGTGGCAACAGGCTAAGGGCCTGATCAGACAGAGCGTGTTTTGCAGTTTGAAAACACGAGGCGCACCGCACTTCCTTTTTTGTTGAAGCCTAGGGTTTAAAAAAGAGCAGCTCGCTGCGCCTTTTTTTTCTATTGTTGCTATGGCAACCACCGAATCATAGCTGTCATTAACCTAACCGTTACATTGTAAACTGACAGAAGGCCCGCCTCTCCTTTCATCCGACTGGACAATGAGAAAAAATGGCAATGATGTCGGGCGCTTCTCTGCTTTGAGTTGAAGATTTTTCAACTTGAGGTGCGCAGAGAGTTTCCTCAAAAACACGAGGCTCACAGAGCGGAAAAGCTCAAGGTGCTTGCACAGAGTGGAAAAACAAAAAAGCCGCCCCCAGCTGCTAAAACGCGTTCTGTCTGATCGGGTCCTAAGCAAGTTAGTGGTCCCTCTCCCGAGCAACATTTTCAAGCTCCTTCTGGGGGATCCCGAGTCATTCCCTGGTCTCTGGAATATATAATCCCTCCAGCGGGCTCTGGGTCGACCCTGGGGTCTCCTCCCAGTTGGATGTATCCGGAAAACCTCCACAGGGAGGCGCCCAGGAGGCATCCTAATCAGATGACTGAACCACCCTAACTGGCTCCTTTCGATGCAAAACAGTGCTGGTAAATTTGCATTTTAGCGTTGTCATTGGAGGTTAGCATGCTGATGTTAGCATTTAGCTAAAAGAACAGCTGTGCCTTGATATAGCTTCACAACATTTTTGTTTATTGAAATGAAAAAATACTGACCATAAGACAAGATGTTCTTAAATACATAAACATTGGCTGATTTAAAAATGTAATTTTAATTTCCGCACAATGTAAAGCAGTTTAAAGAATGGCCATTTCCTATCCCTGCAATATGAGTGTTTAATATGAACTTTCCTTCAACTGGCCCAGGCCCGCTCAAAGCCTATATGGAGGTAGCATTAGCCTAAAGGATAGCACGGGAAGATTTGCGCCCGGAAAGAAGCCAGTTCAAATCAAGACCATCTGGTAGCTGGTGAAGAGAAACCAAATGAGGAGCACTCTATCCTCTCTCTCTACAGCTGACATTAATAAGCCCCATTTGCACCCCAGGAGCTGTTCAGAGGCCAAAAGTAGAAGCCTGGTTGTATCGAGTGGCTCCAGAAGTGAGAGTGAGAATCAGGTTACTGCTGAGAAAGGGCAAGTCATGCTGGAAAATCTTCCCAGAGTAAATAAACAATTGAAAAGATTGTACTTTTTTTTTTCTTCTTGTACAGCTCCACGAGGATTTCTCTGAGAGTCTGTTTATGTCTCCCGTTTCAGGTTATTAGGATAGTTCATGCAGACTACAGAGCAGTCAAAACACTGCGAGCCATTTTAGGTGAATTACAGTATTATTCTCATCTAATAGCTGGCTTAGAACGCTAATCATGCATGCTAATTCCTGGTTTAGCGTGCCTATGGATTAGAGGCCCCATGTAATGTACAGTTAATCCCATATACACTGCACTGAAAATCCGCCTAGAAGTGTTTCTCATCATCAAAAATGTTCCCTCTAATTACGTTCCCAGAGAGAGGCTCAACTCCCGATTGAGATGAGTTTGTCCGTCCAGTGCTCTGCGGTGCACACGCACGAGGAATACAGAATACTTGCCCTTGATCAAGAGCTTTTATACAGATCCGTAGATTAGAATCGATGGGCGCTCTATTGCATATTATGCAGCTGGTAATAGAGTTGAACCCCGCCACGAAGTATTTCCATCCTCTTATTTCCTCTTCTATCTTTAATAATCAATGCTGCATCCGTCCGCTATTTCTGTCACCTTCAATAACCAGTTAGTGTCTTTAAAGTTCAGTAGAGATACTCAAGAGCAATTTCCAAAACTCTGCCGCCACTGAACCGACAAACAATAACTAAAATCAAATCTAACGTGACTCCTCTTTTTTTAGCAAGCGTGTGTCCTTCTGTGCTCTGCTGAAATATTAACAACCTATTAATTATGGGAAAAGTGAGGAGTGAGAGTTAGAGGGATTGAGGCCACACAGATCTGAGAGAATAACAAGAGGAGGGAAAAAACAAGGCTGGGTTTGGCTTCGTACTCTCCAACCCTGCAGATTCTCCACAGAGACTCGTGATTGTTCTGCCCTTTTCAAAGCATCTGCCTGTGGTCCCATTTCTGAGATTCTCTCATGTTTTGATCAAATCTAGAAATAAACCCACTTTATTACTGCCTCTTTTATCAGCAGACTTTAAAATGACACAGCAGGCTTTACAAAGTGACTGATCTCATTTTGGAATACTTTTACATTCATTAAAAAATGCAGGTATAAAAATCTGTAAGTGTACCAAGAAACAAACCCACACTCCATGATTCTGCAAATACTCATTCAATGAGAATTTGCTTGCAGCATGGATCTAGGTATCTGAATATTGGCTAATTAGCAATTGTTAGCATGCTAATAAACTAAGAAGGTGAAAAAACTAAACATTAAATCTGCTAAAAATTAGCATGTTAGCACCGTCCGTGTGATCAGGTTAGAACGGTACAGCTTCACAGCTAGCATTAGCATAGTGTGCGCATGGCTGCTAGAGTACAGTTAGAGTTAGCCAAAGTAAGTGGATGTAGCAATGATGAATAAAATATGATGACGTTTTCTTATAGATTAAGCAACAAATACACTGGGTGGGGAAATATTATAGTTTGTGTTTGATAGACATGCTAACTGCAAATTGCAGGTCTGTGATGGGAGGTGTTCACTGGTCTCTATATGACATTCAAACATGTTAAACACTAATGCACCACCCAATCTACTCAAACTTACTTCAGCCTTGCTACAGAAACAGTGACTGTAGATGGACGACACGTCTCCATCTGCTCCCATTGTACTAAAGTGATGCCAAAATAGCCCCCATGATAGGCGCTGCCATCTTGCGATGGTGACGTCATTTGGAGCCAGAGTCTGCGCAGTAGAGATTGGCGGGTGGCGCAGCCACTTCCGCTAACCAAAACACACACTTAACTTACCGACAAAACAGCAAGGATCCCACACGCCGGCGTGTTTAACAGCAGAACAGCTTCTTTGTGTTGGTATGAGGTTAACGTCCACAGGTATGTAAACTTCAATGACTGTAGTGACTGTTTTAGTTACGTCTCCTCTCGCCGTTCCTCCTCTACTCTGCTAATCCTGAACAGATCGGCTGCAGGAGCCGGGTTAGTCAACAGAGCTGTCAATCATCCTTTTGACAGCATCAAATAACTAATTAAAAATAAACTTGTCAGAAAAATGAACACTTGGACGTTAATCAGCATGATAAGAACTAACTATAATGACAGCAACCATGTTTAAGAAACATTTTTTCAATGTGTATTTAGATTTTATAGTTTGACTCATGTCCCATCTGTTAACATGGAGGAGGCGGGCTTTATGACCTATACTGCAGCCAGTCAGCAGGGGGCGATAGAGATGTTTTGGCTTCACTTTTACAGAGCTGTCATGTAGTCCATCTTTTTATACAGTCTATGTACAGAAATGACACACTAGAGAGTGGGCCCTAGAATAAAGACCATCCATATGTATTTTTTATATGTAATTTCTAGGTGCGCCGTCATGATGGCATGTAAAATGGGAATATGAACTGTAACACTTTGATCTGTCGTAGTTATTTTGCATTATATGGGGTTGAAAAAAACCCAGAAAGTTTAACATGCAAACCAGAAGCTGATCATCTGGTTCAACACGTCTGGTTGCTGTACGGTAAAGATCTGGTTTTGCCCTCAGTGAAGGGAAAGTTTATCCTCAAGGGACAGCCCCCTTTTTTATCTATATGACGCTGATGCAAGATGACACAGAATAGATGGCCCAAATCACCCAGTACGAGACAATCATAATCACATTAGGCAAAAGTTTTGGTGATGCACCAAACTTGGGGCAAATTAATTTTTTATGCAAATGTTGGTGAAGGAGGGGAATTAGGAGCAGTTTTATGGACGCTTACGGTTGACGTGAAGGTATTATGCAAATGAATAACGGGGAATTTCGATGGTGACATTGGGGTTTTTTTTATGCAGATTTGCTGTGACCTAGAATTTGTCTTGCAAATTTATGGCAGCAAAGTGAGTTGTTATGCAAATTTGTGGTGACAAGCACACAGTTTGGAGAGAAATTATTGATTTGGCCTTTAAATTATTGAGAATAATTCTGCCAAAAAAAGGTGCCAGTCTTTGCACACGGGTGGTATGAGGATAACGAGACTGTCAACTTGCACGTGTGAGATAAACTCCTGCTGCCTTTATCAACTTTGGTGCAAATATTGTACATGTGATTGAAGATATGATAAAGAGAGAACTTGATTATCTCCTGCCTGCCATTGGCCTTTTGTTAGAACTAATGAATTAGATGAACTCATATTCCGTGACATGTACAGCTACAGAGTTCACTTATTTATATTCCTGCTTTGACCCCATGGATCTCCTCAGTGTCCGGTTCCTCCTCTACATTCCCTGAAGTCAATGTTTGAGGGGCAGAGGAGGAAGTATTGACTTTATTACGAATGCATATGCATGTTCTGACATTTCACATTGCGCTTTCACTTTCCTTTCTGCAGAGACGCTATCTCAAGTCAAACGTGTTTTAAGTTATCTCATCTTGTCTGAGCTGCTGATTGGTGATAAACTCGGGCAAATTCTTGTTTGATCGTTTGAATCGGAAAAATGACTCCCTTTGATATGCATTATATCCACTATAGCTTGAAAATAGCAAGTATATAAAAAGGGTCCTCATCAAAGATTCTCTTAGTCAGAGAGACGTTGCTCTTAATCTGCTTTCCTTCTTGTCTGTGAAGCTGCAAATGGGTGGAACAAAACACTCTGTCTCTCCTCAGGATATTGCTGCTTGTACAGCTAATCAGGTTGGAAGTGATGGCTGTGTGCGTGTGTGTGTGTGTGTGTGCGCAGGCTAACCCACACGAGAACATGCTCTTTTGAATGGCCCTTATCTCCCGTCCTCATTCAACCTAATCCATACAACACATTCACCTCTTTGTCGTTCTCTAACTTGAACATTCATCTGCATTCAAAATGTGCTTAGAGTGTCAAAAAATGCAATATGTGTTCACATCTTATCTCGCAGAGAAGCCTGCTTCATTTGCACACTGATAAATTTGGCATATGAACTTGTCCACGCCTTTTCCCAGATGTTTGTTGGGTTCTTTCAGGCGAACAAGCATCATAAGCTGCTCCCTGCTGACCGCATTGCCTCAGTTTGTGGAGATTACAAAGGCATCGCCGCTTATTATGAAGGTCGTGCAGTAGTGTAAAGTCAGCGGGAGTCCGCATCAAAAAGAACACATGCAAAATGTTAATGCTCTTGATCTCACCAGCATTGTATTCCTATGCAGATGTCAAAGAAATAACATTTTAATTAACATGTTTAATCATTTAGGTTCCATTAGAGATGCACGGCTGAAGTTTTCTTTCCGGGTATCGACAGTGATACTCAGAGAACTGGTGGATACCAGACATTCTGGCTCCCTGCAACCACATCAAACCTACAGTTATACACCTCGGCGTCAATATGGACAGTGATTTTAAATTGGATAAACTCTGTTGTTAAAGGTAGTTTTTACCATTTGAGGCTTTTATCTAAGTCGTTTTATCTTTTAATGATTTCGAGCAAATGGACTACTGTTATGCTCTTCATGTTGGCGGGCCAGGCCTCACTTGTATCTTTACAGTTAGTCCAAAATGCTGCTGCTCATCTTTTAACAGGTACTCGCAAGCGGGAACACATTACCCCCATCCTGGCCTCCCTCCACTGGCTCCCCGTTCACTTTAGGATTCATTTTAAGATTTTATTGTTTGTTCCTAAATCTTTAAATGGGTTAGCACCTGCCTACATCTTGATGCTTTGTCACTAGGAAGGTATAAAAGCAGGCACGTCTCTGTTTGTACAGGTATTCTGCATTAAACTTCTCCGAATCTACGTGTCATCGTTTTTGTCTGTTTCTTTGTCTGAATAGTCTGTACAATTGTACAAAAAAAAGTTAATTGTGAATTAAAATAATAGAATGAATTGTGGATTCAGATTAAGTGTTCTGTGTTTGTGTGTCTTGTGTGCCCGAGGTAATGTGCACACACAGAAGTTAAAGGTTAAAAGTTAAATAGTGAGTGGAGTGCACTCAGAGAAGAAAGGCGAGAGAAGGAGGCCTGTGTGTTAAACTGCAGTTGCCTGGAACCCGGGGGCGTGTGAGGTGGCGCACAGGGAACGCGCCAGAGACGGATCCTGTGGAATTTGAGGGTAATCCTAACCTGTGTTGATTTTTGACCCCCTGTTTCCTGACCCTAACCGTGGATTACAACTATATTGAACTATTTGAATAAGGGGGGGCTTTTGAAGAGAACTAACTAACCACAGCATCTGTGCTGTTCTTCCTTTCTTGACAGTTTCTAACGCAAAGGCCTTCCTTAGCATAAATACACACCTACAAATCTCTTTGACAAACCACTTCAACTTAGCTCTGCTGTTTGAGACACTACAAAGAGTTCATCTCTAAATTATCGTTCGTAAATTTTAAAAGCCAACCCTTCTGCTTGAGAAGCTTACCACTGCATTTACATTTAAATCCATGTGTAGCCATTAGCTAACAGCAGTAGCTAATTTGGAATTTAATTAATAGCAAAATAAGCTAGCTTGTGTAAACCCAAATGTCTCCACTGGGAGCTTGGTGAAGTCTGCCTCATTTGACGTTACTTGAGCGTGAATCTTAGCCGGGCCTGAGGACTAAAGAAATGAAAGGTTAGAGCAATTCGAAAGATGTGGGTTTACCTGACTGATATTGTTAGCGCAGCCCTCATCTCTGTCTGAGACCAGCATCATTAGCCACTACTAGCACAGCAAGAACTGTTGGTAGTTGAGAGGCATTGTGGGTGATCTAGTTGCCAGGTTTTGTCCAGGAGGAATAAAAAAGGATGATGTTTCTTCTCCTGCTGCCTTAATGTTTTTTTTAAACTGCCCGTTGTGAGTGCGACGATGCTAAAGTGCGCTGCTATTTCATCTTTTTTAGAAGTTTTGGATGCTGTCAACACTAGCTAAAAGTACAAAAAGGCTGCGGCTTAACACCATGGGAGTAAACTTTCCTTCTGCGTGGTCTCAGTGGTGGTCTTTTAGCTTCATTATCACGTACAGCCACTAGTCACTCTTCAAAGGATGCTCAAACAGCCTCTGCCTGTGGTGATACTCTAAAAGCTCCTGTTTTCACTGGGGAATGAATCCTCGTACACCCTGATGCACATTTATAGTGCCGTCCTCTGGGTGTCTGAGAGAATGAGACTGACCAGGAACATTTCCCAGATGGCCGTCTGATGTCAGGTGCGTGTATGCTAAGTGGGAACAACTTGCCAAGATGACGCGGGTCATATCCCAGCCTCTGAGTCAGCGATCTGTTCCCTTGTCTCCCACGTTCTCCTCACTTTGAAATCTGCCCAAAAGGAAACAGCAGGACAGATCTGTGATCAGACTTCGACAGGACGGCCAGAAAGCACTTAAAAGGCATTATTCAAAACAGGCGGTGAGACCATAGTTTAGAAGTTGTTGAGAAATGAGCTTTAGAAAGAAGGTGACGGATCAGGCAAGATAAGAGCCTCATCCACGATACTTTCTTTTAGCTTTCAAGTTGTTCTTAGACTCTGAATAAAAGATATTACTGACAGTATTCTGCCTTTTGAAATATTAAATGTATCCCAAGATCAAAGTAAAACTGATTTAGACATAAATAATGTACATGTGAAACATAAAATATAAACACAAAGGTACAAAATGACAGTCTGATTGTTTGCAGCGGGAGGCAGCCATTAAAAATAGAAAGTAAAGTCGACAAGCTCCTCGTATAAATTACTGTGTGATTTCTGGCATACATTGTTAAATAAGTTACGACATGTTGACTGACTTAACACGCTAAAAAAGTCTTTTGAACGCCATAGTGAGTAACAGCAGTGGATAGGAGGTGTGAAATGAAACGGACAGCGTTTGGAAGCAGCTGCGTGTCAGTGAAAAGGTGTTGCCTTTATGGTACACGAGTCCTCAGTGAACGCAGTCACTCGCATGTCAGAGAATTACATTATTTCCAAGGTGCTGCTCACAAATGAATTAGTCACCCTCGCCTACAGTTTTATGTTGCATTGTATATTTCCCACTTAAAGCACAGTCTGCCGAGTAATTGAAACACTTGGCTCTAAATATGTCTGCACAGTTTCTGCCTTGTGCATCCCATCTATGTTTCCTATAAAGACACAGCATGCATGTACTTTACTAGAATGATATCGAGTAACACTTTCTTCCATTTAAGATTCACAGGAAATGTAACAACTGTCCAAAGCATAGACTGTATAAAAAGATGGACGACATGACAGCTCACTAAAAGTGAAGCCAAACCCTCTCTATCGCCCCCTGCTGACTGGCTGAAGTATAGGTCATAAAGCCCGCCTCCTCCATGTTAACAGATGGGACATGAGTCAAACTATAAAATCTAAATACACAACAAATAAATGTTTCTCATTACCACATTTATTTACATGAAAATCTTCAAGATTATCACTTTAACTGCAACATATCAGGCTCTCCTTCTTGTGTACATTTAAGACCAACATTAGGCCCTTCTCCTATTACACAAGTGCAAACAGTAAGTGTTTACTAGTGACTTATATAGCAGCATACTGTAAGTGTATAAACCTCTGCAGATGTTATGCAGCACAGTGTGAGATGTATTTAAGAGGAAACGTATTCTGAACTAATGCTGTTTGCTCTGTCAGATGATGATGTAATTCTTGGTACACATTATGACAAGCAGACTTCTACATTATTATCCTTTACCTAAGCTATTGAATGTGTTTCACAATTCATAATGTGGAGCACAGGCAGCTGTGGAGGCCGATGAATATGGATGAACATGAATATTATGGCCAATAACAAGAGGTCGTTTCGCTCCCTTTAAAAGCATTGTGCTCCTCTCTGCAGGGCTCTGACAGTCGCGTTATGGATGGGGATCCTCGCTGTGCCACAGTACGAAGAAATGGATGTCCCTGTATCCTGGAGGTGCAGAGCTGAAAGGTGCTATTTTGCAGAGTTACATCAGCTCTCAGTTTGAGTTAATAATATAATAAAGCTCAATCAATGTCTGCATCAAGCATTACATAAATATCCACGCTTCCACACACATCTCTTTGAGCACTGGCCTTGATGTTGCGACACTCTGCCGTCTCTCATCATGGATAACACATCCAGTCCCTCAAATCCTCTTACCCCATGGAAAATCAGCCTCGTTTGTTTACCTCCAGGGCTGAGTTATATCTAACAATCATTCGTCACAGGACAGAGTGCCCTGTCTCCCGCTTTCATCTCGCTCCAGCTTGGCCTTGAAGTACGACCTGAATATGATGCACACACGCACACACACACACACACACCCTCGCCTCGCTCCAATCCTCCGCAGACAAAAAACTCGCAACAAACAGGCTTTTATTTGAACTCATCCTACCTTAGAGACACAAAGCATAAACATTTGGCTGTCGTGCTTCTCAGTATGCATGAAGTGATGGAGCTCAGGGTAACAGCGCTCCGAGAGCAGGGAACGAATCAGGGGAGGATGATTGTTCCCACTCACCTTTCGGCAGTGCAATTTTAGGGAAATTAAATGAAGTGCCAATGCAGAATTCAGAGGAGATCAAATGAATTTTTTGAAAGTATTTGGCAGGTTTTTTTTTGCACACAAATCCCCTTTTTTCTCTTCGGAGCAGCCAGAGGAGAGTTTGGCTAATGTGCGATGTCCATAATGTGGGCATAATTGGTCAGCAACACTAATGTTGCTACGCCAACGGTGGAAATGTCACAGCTGACACACTCGGGCTCAGTCGAGCCATGATTAGCATAAACACAGGAGCGCTGCACAACAGAGGAGAGACGTATAGCCTCGGAGAGACGGAGTGTGTCGCGATGTGGAAAAAGAAAAAAAGAGTGACAGAATGACAAATTTATGGCGAGACTTGTTTGGGGCTCCTCAAACGCTGCCGCTGCCCGGCTCTTTTGTCAATCAAAGACGCAGAACAAAAGATGACTCATCAATTTGCCACACCAAATTACCCCTGCTTTTTTTCCTAACCCCCCCCACCCCCACCCCTCCTCCTCTTTCCACATTAACCTAAATTGCCTCTGCTTTGCAGTTCAACATGAACCAAATGACAAGCAGCACTCGCAGGGCTTTGCCTCTTTTTCCGACTCATTTCACATTCAGCCACGGAAATTAAATCAGGACACTAGTTTTTTGACACTATTGTACTCTGGTAATGAACGCGGCAATTAGGTGGGGGAAATTAATTTAGGGGGAAAAAAGGGCATCCGTTTAGATTTAAGAGCCTTGAGCTGATGGTTGTGAAGGTATTCAAACCAGCTGTGTGTTGTTAAGCGTGCAGCCACTAGGGGGTGCTCTTTCACACTCTCTCCCTCGTGCACAGTGGCGGCGGAGTAATGCTGATTGATGTGCAGAGGCTTGGCCCTCGCTCAGCTGCTGGCGCTGGTAATTGCCTCCATCCTCCTCCCAATACGAAGCAGCACAGTGAGAGAAAGAGAACATGTTTCCGCACCCGGCCCCTTCCAGCAGGGCAGCGCATTCCCAGAGTCCCTCCAGGAACATTCACAAAAATATTCAGCAGCCATCCACGCTGGAGTTTGACGTTCACTCCTAAATCTGACAGCACCTGACAGGAACTGATGAGCAGGAGTCAGGCTGGGCTAAATTCCCCACTTTTCCTGCTTGGGTTTGGTGCAGGACCTGCTGGGCCAGCTATAGCCTCAGGTGTGGGGAAGATTTGGGCAGATTTTTGTGCTTTCACAGAGGAAACAAAAAGAATTTCAGGCCAATGCCGGGCTTTAATCTGTCTGAATGAAGCACTTAATGAGGAAATATGTGTTTTCATGCCCCTCATTGATCACATTGAGCCTGAGAGGGACGGGAATAAAGGCCTTAGAAAAACATGTTCACACGTCACTTTGTCCAAATGTATCAGAGAGCCAATCCTTTAATGCCGTCCCAAAACAAAGTGAGGGATGATGGTTTTCTATTACATACTTAGGCAGGGTTATAAACTTGAGCGGCGCATAAAAAGGTGTAGCACCTGTGTAATAAAGCAGTTTTGTGTTCGTCTAACAGATGGGAGACTTAATGTGTTTCTGATCCGTCTGTTCTGTTTTGTCAGATCTATAATAAATTCCACTCCTACTTTAAATGATTAAAAAACACACGCACCGAATCAAAGCTCAGACAAACTATTTCACTAAAACAAAGTGAAATGTAATTTTCAGTAGTGGTGAAAAAAAATTACAAGAGTTTTATTGTTAGCTCTAAGGAACACGCTGATTGCATTTCCAACCACACAAAAACATTCCAAATCTGAGTTTTTGATTGAATTATAAATTGTGCATCCTCACACTTATTTGCAAATTATTGTTACCAAGTGTGAATCAGCGTGTGTCCTTGTGTGCATGCAAGTAGAACAGAGAACAATATTTAAAATGGTAGAGATAGAGGTCTCATCTGAAATACTTCCAGGGGATTATTTTGGACACATTACTCTACTTAATTTATATTGCAGCTGTACCTGTTAACTTTCAGATTAAGACTTAATTACATTTGGATTAATCTCTATTTACAGATTCTACAGAGAAATGTGGAATCTGTAGGCAGGCACGTGGATTTTACGTATGGCAAGTGTTCTGGTTTCCATTTGAACTACTTGTAGTCCGAGTAAAATTGACCAATCACGTATCAGCAGGCTGCGGCGTATGCAGGCAGAATGTAATCCGCCGTAATGCCATCCCAGCTCCCATCAGCGTGATCTGACGACGATTTAGCTTCTTATTAATCTCCATAAACAGACATCTGCATGCTAACAGCTAACAATCTGTTCTAGAACTAAAATTTAACTTCAGATGAATTCCCTTGACGCTGTGTCACGAAAGCCATTGAGCGTTCAGATTTCCCGACTTCCTCCGTTCAACAAACGAGCATTTTAAAAGTAGTTTCTGCATCATGATGCTGAAATTTCGGCAAAAGGTTATTAAAGTAAATCACAAGAAAAACCGGGTTCTTTTTCTGTAACAATGCAGCACGTGGTTATCGCTAACCGCTGGCTACATGCCCGGCATGTTCACTGGTGTCCCCAGAGGCTATATCGTCGTCAGACATACATATTGCATGTACTGCTGTATATTAAAGCTCTTGTGAGGAACTTTTGGCTTGTGTTGATTTTGGCGCCCCCTGTGGACAAAGCCGTACCTCTTATCTCTTTGCTGATTTTGTCCTGTACATGCTTAAGTGGTGGTTTTTAAAAAATGATCTCATCCTGCTTTCTTTAACAGTCATATGTATCACTCACTCTAAATTTCTACGCTGGAAAATGTAAACAAAGGCAGCGTGCAGTTTATCACTCCGTCTGACACCTACCCCCCACCAGCAGTTTCAGGCATTAAAAATAACTATATAGAAATAATCAATCTTGTCGCTGATGGTCTGGTTTGCTTTTGTAGCTCATATAGAGGCATCAGAATTAATTTCAGTCTGTTTCATAACCAGTGAAAAACTCCTCACAGGAGCTTTAAACCACCTTACAGTATGACGCAGGTTACATTAAGGTCCACCTTGCTCTGCTACAATATTTAATTGTTATTTACACTTAATCATGAATAACAGAATTCAACAAGATATTTACAACAATCTAAAACATACAGTTCTCAGAGAACAGTGTAGTTTTTCTACCTTACTAAGTATTTGATCAGAGTGCTGATGGACCATATGTGTATTCATGTGATGCCTCCCTGAAACTGGATTTCAGCCAGAGATTTGATTGTGACATTTAAATAGTTGGAAAGCTTTCACTGTGCAGCAGCTGCTTGAAATGCTGCGGACGTGTTTGTGGCTGCCGCACATCGAGAAAGGAGGAGCTGTACTGGGAAACAGGGAGTTTTCTAAACAGTTTGATGAACAGTAAGAAGAAGAGTGACGGAGGAGAGGAAGCAAGCTGCAAATGACAGAGAATCCTTAGTTTTAGAGGAGCTACCACAGTCTTTCCTGTGAACACAGTGCATGATGTTTTAACTTTCCAGACCAGTTGAAACCGCTCACCCCTTTTTCACACCCAAGTACACATGCACAACCAATTTACAGAGCCGGTGTCGACTTTCAGATTGTTGGTTTTGGAGATTTAAACAACGGGTCAGCTGCACCACCTCCAGCCAGACCACTGGGAAGAAGCTTTCCAACACCGCGTGACAAACGGCACGTCGTTTGAATCACGTAGCAGCTTTAAATCAGGAGCGTGGCACCAACACTCACCTGGCACTCCGCTTGATTTACACATGACTGTTTAACGGCCCGGCGCTCGTTGTCATTATGCAGGCATGGGAGCAGATACATGTGCACAATGTCTACACACACACACGTATGAAAACACAGTCCAGGGAGTCCACACGGGTTCCTGTCAAACATAGCAAAGAGCAACAAAGGCAGCATGCACAGAATATCAGACGGAGGAGGAAAGGAGAGGAGGGCATGAAGGCATCGCCGTATCCGACTTCATGCCTCTGTTTTTAAATAATAAACAAACACATGCGCAGAAGCCCTGAGTTTGTCAGAGTGCTTCCATGTGTAAAAGTTTTGCCCAGTGAAACTCTTCCCTGCCAGGCGACCTTTGACCCCAGGAGGCAGGCTGAGCCAATTAAGGTGATTGCCGTGCGGCAGCAATCACACGCATATTGTCTCGCATAGTTATTGTTCTCTGGTGTCTTTTTGAGGCCGTTTGTAACTTTGTCTTTGTAAGCCGCCCCTTTTTCAGAGAAGTGCATCATTTTATGTGTTTTTATGCAGATTGAGCTCTTAAAACCTTTTTTCATTCTGTGTCTCGCTGCAAGTGTTGATGCCTCCACCATATGTGTCTAATTGTATGTAATCCTTTGCAGATGTCGGTGATTACTTTACTTTTAATGAGCTTTTATTCCGAATAAATTAATAAAAACAGTCCCTATCAACACTCATTACAACATTATGGTATTTACCACTTATGACTTCTTATGACATAGGTGATATAGGCGGTCGCCTAGGGCGCCACGTTCTAGGGGGCGCTGGCTCGACCCTGAAACATTTTTAATGAAGCCTCGATGTTCAATTCAAGCCAACTGCAAGACTGTCACCTTCACTCCCAACCTTTCTCTTTGCTCCGCTCACATTAACCGTCTCTCTGCCGCGCTCTCTCTCTCTCTAACTTCTTCGACCAGTCACTCACTGCGCACTTCCGGACACAAGTTACAAGAGAGGAGAGGAGAGATGCGTTCATGTCCAGTTGGAAAAAACTCAAACTCGATCTTTTAATAGAGGGGAGGGTAAGAGGTTTTGTCGTACATATAATGTACGTTCTGTTGTTTAATTAGCTCGTCCTACTCGACTAATCCCACATGATACAGACAGACAGAATATAATAGCAAGGGAGGGGAAGAGAGACAGCAGCATGTGATGGAGAGAGAGAGTGAGGAAAGAGACAAAGAAACTGTATCTTAAAAAGTTCATTGTGAGTTGTGAATGAAGACAGACCCTGACAAAATCACAGTGAACTAATGCTAAGTCGTGAATTTCACATTTCCAGGTCTAGTCAATAAATGTTTAATGATAGAAGTTGAGATTTTTTTCAGTGATTACTTACTTTGAATGTAAATTAAGCACAAAATTGCATCAAAATAGAGCTTTTTATTCAAAAAACTCCTGTGGAAGAATCCCCCAGAGCCCCCTACTGGGGTCTAGAGCCGAAATTCCACAGGATCTGTCTCCGGCGTGTTCCGTGTGCGCCGTGACCTCCGGAGTCGATGGCAGCCATTCAAGTCAATGCTCGTGATTCCGCAGCACACGATCGGTCCGTCTCTGGCGCGTCCCAGAAGCGTCTCTCCGCTCTGCTCTGCTGAACATACGCGACGAGTCTGTTTTTGACGGAGGCCGCTTTAAGCACGCGTCAAGCTCAACAGAGCAGATCGTTCCAAACAGGAAGTCCGGTCATTTCAAAATAAAACACCATGTACAGAAAAAAGAACACTTAATTAAGTAGTGTACTCACCCATGGTAGAATGATCTCCAAATGAGCAGATAATCAACCTCGGAGGTGCAAACTGAACTGTTGTTCATGTGTTGCTCTGTTTTAACATTGCTCTCCCGCCCTCTTGTGATCTTAGCAGATAAGCAGCGAATCCAGCTGCTTGGGCCAGCGCTAAATGGAGGACACATAGGCCTACTCTGTCTGTTTGTCTGTCTTTTTACAGCACAAACTCCCCTGAAATTAAAAGTTCACTACTGCACACTGATTAAGAAACTGTACATAAGGTGTTTTTGATGACGAGTGCACTTTATGAGTTATATATTGCATTAGAGGATCATTCAATCACCTCGCAGTTAAAGCTCAGCACCTGTGCGCAGCACAAACTCTGTTCCATATTTCATAATGCTCATTAAAGCCCTCTGATTAACTGAGACTAAGCTCATCATGATGACACAAACCATAATGTATTACAGCGCGATGCCGTCTATACTCCCACTGGATGTAAAACTCAGTGTGAACACATTTTGAAATGGTTTTTGCTTTATTGTCCTAAAAACATCGTCAGTATTCCCAGCGTGGCGTTTTGTAAACTTTAGAGTTTTAAAAAGTGTTCCGTCTCTTTAAATCAGGCAAATTACTTCCTGAAGTGATTGTGGCAGTGCGATATTTTCAATCGCCCTCGCTCTGATTATGGAAATGGTTCATTATCCATTGAAATGTTTTAAATGTGTGTAAGTGTGTGTGTGTGCCGACTCGCTATTGAAATGCTAATCATCCTATTAAATCCATTTGACTCCTTCAGTACGTTGCTGCTTTCCCAGAGACGCGTGAGGCTTTTATCCGAGAAAAAAGGCCTCTAGAAAATCGATATCTGACTCGGATAATGTCGCTTTTGTCGGCGTTGTCAATTCCAACTTTGTCAACATTCCCCGTTATGAGCATCCTGTGGGTTTTTGCATTTATTACACTTCACACAATAGATCTCGCCACAACAGAACTCAGTGAGTGAGTTTACCTGAGTTCTTGTCTCTCTGCAACACAACAGTAAAACAGCACATTACGAGCCGTTCCTGTCAGCCGGCTCTCTCAAAGCGATCATTATAATCAGTCCCACTGTTTTTCCAAGGTTACCTCTGAACAGTGGACTATATTGTGCCTCCTTTTCTATCTGACAATGTTCTTCATTTACATGACAACACGTCTAATCTGACAGCCACGTTTAAACCTTTGTCACAACTTCTCAGAAGAGGCATGAATAACAATAAATCTAAAACACAATGATCCAGCCTTTGAAGCTTTATACTGTCAGACAGCATACATATTTTATTCTGTGCATTATAGGAGTTAGTGTTGATTTCTTCCTCAGTTAGTTATTCACGACCGTTCCCACTGGACAAACTGAAAGGAAGCGGATATGGATGATTTCTACTCTGACAGCTAAATCATGAACATGACAAATGAAAGAGTTTAGTCTTTGGAGGCCAGGACGTCACCATCCTGTAGAGCCATAATCTGTGCCATCATGTTGGCTACCTTGGCTGACGGTACACAATAAAGTCAGTGTAAGACCAATCTCTGATCACAATGGTGAACATTCCGGCCGTGTAGCCAGCGGTTAGCGATAAACGACTTCCTGTCAAGACTTCCTTTTCTGCATGCTACATTGTTACAGAAAGAGAAACTTGTGATTTACTTGTTATTAACGGGTCTTACCTTTGCCCAAATTTCAACATCATGATGCAGATTTGTAAGAAGTAAAAATTCATGCTTTGTCAGGTCTGTCCTCAAGAGGAGAAGAAAACTTTTAAAATGCTCGTTTGTTGAACGGAGGTCGGATCGATCAGATGCATTTGAGGAAGTTGGGAAATCTGAACGCTCAACGGCTTTCGTGACACAGCGTCAAGGGAATTCATCTCAAGTTAAATTTTAGATCTAGAACAGATTGTTAGCTGTTAGCATGCAGATGTCTGTTTATAGAGATTAAAAAGAAGCTAAATCGTCGTCAGATCACGCTGATGGGAGCCGGGATGGCATTACGGCGGCTGCTTTTGCTCTCCTAACAGACTGTTTTTCCTGCATACGCCGCAGCCTGCTGATATGTGATTGGTCAATATTACTCGGACTACAAGCATAGTACAAACGTAAACCAGAACCCTTCCCGTTCTAAAAATCCATGCTCCCGCCTACAGATTCTACATTACTCTGTAGAATCTGTAAATAGAGAAGAGCATAACACTGACCAAGGGAGCGTTCAAGATCAGGAGCAATGAGGCAGGAGATGAATAAAAAAAAAAATGTGGGCATTTATTTACGATAATTTACAGTGAACGAGGAAGTGTTAAGCCAAGCAGCAACCATGCCACATTCAACCCTCCGGCAACTAGGATAAACAACATCCAATCACCTGCAGGAAACATACACAAGTGTTAAAAGCAGCAATCCTAATAAGTCTGTGAAGGTTCTCAGTCATCCAGGTCATGGTAGAACAATCTTAATAAGGTTTTTAAATTGAACAATTGCCTGCATCATCATTATTTTAATCATGTTAAATTAGGGCTAAAAAATTATAATGCTGCTAAAATAGTAGCATACTGCTGTACTGGCTAGCCCTCTGATAGGCCCTGACCCATTTTAAACTCAAAGTGCTTGAAGCAGCCACACGAAAAAGATGGAGCACCCTGAAAAAATTTAACTATGCCCAAACTAAAAAAAGAAAGTGTTTGTAACATCTGCCACAGAATCGTAGCTGTTTGATATTAATATCATGAATGACTGCATGGTCTGAGACTCTGAGGGTCTCACATTGAACACATATTTCACTTGAACCAGCAGAAACACCTGTTATCCCCTCTCACTCCACACCATGCAGCATTTCTGATTCCTCACAAGGGAAGGTCACACGGCTGATCTCAGCTCCACAGATATATTCACAACTTCACGACCCTCTAAAGTGTTATATTCAGCGGGGAGTTATATTCAGTTTAAAAACTAACAAAAAAAAACATTTTACACCAGGCTTCCTGCCCTGAACCAAACATCAGCTGGACAATCTGCTGTATAAAGAGCGTGCAAGTACTGTTATCTAAATCAGTGGTTCCCAGCCTTTTTTCCCTGGAGCCCCCTCCGCTTGTATCTGAGAAAGGCTGAGCCCCCCTAGCCCGCACACACGTACACCAGAACAATACATGATTCATTCCAAATCTTTATTGGCAAAAATGAACAGCAATCAGCCTGTAGTTCTTTGTTGTTTTAGTTGTTTTAAATTATCTTTAATTATTATGATAAACACCAGGGCTGCCAAGTTTCAGAAAATCACAAGAGTGAGACTTTAGTGTTATGTGTTTGGCCGCGGCGAAAAAATGTTGGCCTGTTTTAACGTCGATTTGGCCTGTTTTAACGTCGATTTGGCCTGTTTTAACGTCGATTTATACCTTAAGACTGATGTCCTCACCTCCATGCCAGCTGCTCTCCCTGCACTGTGGCCTCCTAATGCTAGTCTTAATTAACCAGAAATTAGAAATGAAAATTGTAACAAGAATTTTGACAAAATACATTTATTTGCAATATTTCATTTCAACCAACTGTCCATCATTTAGCTGGGGACATGTCTCATGGTGTAGGCGTTTGTGGCAGATTTTGATGCCTTGATGACAGAGGCAGGGGGCTCCCACTTGAAACACTGGGGCTCAAGGCTCGCCATCTTCACAGTCATGATGGACGATAGAGTTCCCTCAAGAGCCAAACTGTTTCGGGTTTTGGTTTTGTTTGAGTAGGGGGTGATTTCTGACACAGCCAAAGTGGATTCCAGGGACTCTGTGGGTTCCTTTAGGGGGGTCTAATAATAATACAGATAAAAACTAAGAGCAACATTTGTCCTACGTCGACATCAAACTAGTAAAAATATTTAAAAAGTGAACCCATTTTCAATAATTTTGTGTGATCAAAATTGGGTAGTTACCTACCGTCCGTCTTCTAGCAAGCAGGAGAACGTCGAGTGGGTTTTAAATGTCGGCGCTGTTGTGTGTGAAAGATCGTTAGAGACGCCAAGACCCGCCTTACGTTGCTTCTGATTGGTTTATATTGCGTGGTGCCTTCCGTGGTTGGTTAGATTTAGGCACAAAGGACTGGTGGATTGGTCATCTCGGTCAGTCAATCAGAGTTACTCGAACTACGGCATGCCGCGAGGACCAAAGTTTATTATCATGAAAAAAATAAATATAGAGTATTGAATGGGGAAATATAAGCGTGAGAAATGTCAAGTGTGGCGTGTGGTGTGAGAATGGGTCAAATTGCGTGACTGTCACACTCAAAGCGTGACGCTTGGCAGCTCTGTAAACACCCCTTTCAGTTAAAGGTATAATAAGTAGGATTTTCCTAGAAAAATAAAATATAGACTTTTACAAATATAATATAAATATACATGTGTGTTGGTGCGTGTGTGTGCAGACCCTTGTGAGACCCTTCCCTCTGCATTCATTCAAATTAGCAACTGGGCCCATTCAGACCAGCGAACATGGCGAAAGACTGATGCAGAGTTGGCCTTCTTTCTGTCGGACAGGTTGGTGCCTCAAACTAAGCTAACCGGTGGTTAGCATGCTAGCACAACAGTCACTGGCGGTTAGCATGCTAGCACAACAGTCACTGGCGGTTAGCATGCTAGCACAACAGTCACCGGCGGTTAGTATGCTAGTGCAACAGTAACCGGTGGTTAGCATGCGAGCACAACAGTCACCGGCGGTTAGTATGCTAGTGCAACAGTAACCGGTGGTTAGCATTCTATCGCAACGGTAACCGACGGTTAGCATGCTAGCGCAAACGTAACCGTGATGCTGTTCATGTAAGCTCGGCGGGGTGGGAGAGCGAGAGCAAGCTTCTGGTGATGAAGAGCCCAGGAGGAGGGCTACTTATTGTACCTTTAAATTGAAATACTTGGATGTAGGCATTTCTGCATGCATGTATGAATGTCAAAAAATATATCTGTGTGCATACGTGTGTGTGGAAGAATAAATGTTTTTAATATTTGAACAGACTTTTGATTATCAAGTAAGTGCTTTTTTAATGATTATATTTAACATGTGCAAATCTAATCTTGACAATCTCAGTGCAGACAAAGCGTCACGCACCCCCAGCGATCTTTGGCGCCCCCCAATCGACCGTAACGATTAAACAATAATGCTTTGAAAGGTTACCAATGGCAAATGAAAAATATAGCTCGCTATAGTCAGGAGCTAAAATAATCCTTTCCCACAACGGGGAAATTTACTAGCTAGCTAGCTTGGAAAGAGATCTTGAACCAAGCTTCTTTTCATCACATTGCATTTTGAGTAAAAGGCTCAGGTGCCAAAAAATCCCCCGGAGTCCATGAGCGAGCGAGCTAGCTAGCTAACAGTTTTTCATGTGAGAAGTTAATTGAGTCTCTCATGTAGGTTTCGTCATCTGTTCGCTTCTGTCGTACAGCGACTGCAACAACTCAAAGACGGTTAAATCTTCATCAACCCTTGGCTGTGAACTTGTCGCTGTTGCGTCGGACAAATAAATAAATGACTGTAAGTTTGATGGAAATATTCAGTCAGCTACCTGAAACTGATCTGCCCCTGAAGAATTCAAATTATTATTTTCAGCTTAACTTGTAAAAAGTTACATCACAGCGTTACACAATTAAAATGCTAATGTAGGAGTGCATGCGCTAAGTGAATGAAGTGGTCACCCCCTTGTGTAGCAGACTTTTCTTATATTACTTAAATGGACAGAAAATATCACTTTTACAGGACACTGGTTCCGCCTCCATCCTTCTTTCTCACACTCATCCTCCCTGTCAGGACTTGATCAACCACAATCAATAAAAATATGTTCCTATAACATGATTAGAGGCAGTTCACTTTTTAATTACGACTTACGAGGGGTCTGGTTCGAGCCATGTCATCATCTTTCTTCAGTGTGTGTTGTTAAGACTTCGCAGAGTGGGGGAAGCAGGGTCTCCCCGACACAGCAAAAACAATAACCTTCAGAAAGGATTAGATGACACCAAGAAGCAATCTGGTGCAGATCAAGTGAATTCCATCAAAAGTTTGCAATGACTGCAACACACACACACATACACGCATGCACACACCGGCACACACCTGGCGTGTTTTTAAATCCGGACCCCAAGAGCAAACCTGGCCTTGTGAAAGGTTGTGCGACAGGAAACAGTCGATCACAGACCTTTCTTTCATCTCGCTTCTCGGCTTTTCTTCTTCCTTCCAAATAAACAATGGCGGTAGGGTAATGAGGCCCCTGGGTGTTCTGAGGACATGAGATGAGAGGGAGACCTGGCCACACAGAACATATAAAACAAGGAGACATGAGGAGAGGGGAGGCCCCAGCCGCCTCATTAGGGAACTGTGAACGATGGTGGCAACTATTCATTTCTCTGCTAACGACTGCTGCCACACAAACACACACGACTTGTGAGCATAAAAATATAGACACACATATAGCATGAGCTAACAGACACATACAAACACGTTAAAACACAGAGGACACATTTAAACACACTGTGACGCTTCTCAAGATGATAATTTGTTTTTTAATGGACGACACAGACAGGAAGAGCCAGAGAGAGGGGTTAATTAAGAAAGTAAGAGCTGTCTGGGGGCACACCATGCCTCAAAGTACACTTTATATCTTAAATTAATGACATGGTTTACAAAGAGAGAATGAAAACAGTCTTAAATCTTTCTTTTCAAAATAAAAGCCTTTGAAACTATGTAAGAATGTGTACAAAATCCCACAAAAGAAGGTTGTCGATCCCACATGTACTCAACATTTATGCAGTTATAAATTAAATAACTATTTTGCTGACAATGTTTTCTGAACTATGCCCCACAACACTTGATCTTCTACTTCCAATTAGCCCTACTGCTGAAACAATGCGTGTTCAATGAAAAGGCTGAAGGACATCAAATGAATCAGCATGTGTAAAGTTGTTTTAAAGTAATTAATACAAGATAGTTTAAGTCTCTTTTATGTCACTGTAAACCAAAGACTGTATAAAAAGATGGATGACATGAAAGCTCCTTAAAAGTGAAGCCAAACCCTCTCGATCGCCCCCTGCTGACTGGCTGCAGTATAGGTCACAAAGCCTGCCTCCTCTATGTTAACAGATGGGACATGAGTCAATCTATAAAATCAAAATACACATCAAATAAATGTTTCTCAAACATGGTTTCTGACATTATAGTTAGTTCTTATCATGCTGATTTACGTCCAAGTGTTCATTTTTCTGACAAGTTTATTTTTAATTAGTTATTTGATGCTGTAAAAAGGATGATTGACAGCTCTGTTGACAAATACAACTCCTGCAGCCGATCTGTTCTGGATTAGCAGAGTAGAGGAGGAACGGTGAGAGGAGACGTACCTAAAACAATCGCTACAGTCATTGAAGTTTACATATCTGTGAACGTTAACCTCAAACCAACACAAGAAACTGTTCTGCTGTAAAACACGCCGGCGTGCGGGATCCTTGCTGGTTTCTCGGTAAGTTAAGTGTGTGTTTTGGTTAGCTGAAGTAGCTACGGCGGCGCCACCCGATCTCTACTGCGCAGACTATGGCTCCAAATGACGTCACCATCGCAAGATGGCATCACTTTCATACAATGGGAGCAGATGGAGACTCGTCGTCCTTCTATATATGCAGTCATTGCTGTAAACTCAATATATTTGGGCATGTTTTCAAACTGTTGGCTGACAAAACAACTCATTTTGTGTTTTTACCTTGAACTCTCAGATCAAGTAATGGGTGGATGGATTTTTTGTACAGTTTTTCTTTATTCACCAATCACTAAATGATTCTTAAACTCAATAGCATCTCTTCATTAGACCTGTGGGCTGCTGCATTCCAGTTCGCAGTGCAAGAATTCTGAGAAAAATCATGCCCAAGCCAACACGATGATGCCTTCAAGGTTACTCCAAAGAAGCAACAGAAGACACTTGAGTGGAACAGCTCACGATGTGTTCATTGATTTTCAGAGTCAGAGGAAGTCAGCTTTAAAGGAAAAGGCTGAAATATGATGTATTTTAAAATTACAATTAATGTCTTTAAAGATAATACAACCTCCCTTAACTGTCTGTGGCTCTCAGAACCAAGCCCATAGATAGTCCAAGTTGAGCCCACGTTTGACGCTCTACTGAGTTTTACAGCAGCCGGACCATGTTTGTAGGATTGAGTCAAAATAAACTACAGTGTGTGTGTTCATGGTAATGAAGAAGCTTGTCACACAGCTCAACAATGCAGCTCATTGATGAGTTTTTAATAGCTTTTGGACAACAATGAAAATCCAGCAATGGAACAGAGGAATAAGAACGAGCAGGCTTTGGTTACACACGCACATTATTGGTCTTTACATGGGATAAAGACACTCATGATTTAAGTCCTTTTGTGTCGGATTTGATTTGAAAATGTCCAACTATGGTAAAAGAAAATGTGCTATGTATGAGTTGAAAACACTATTCATTCCCCAGGACTGACTAATTTATCCACAAACAAAAACCTACGCCATCAAAGACGATTCCAAAGATAATGCGATTGCATAAAAATGGTTCTTTGTTCATTTTTTTTACGTTCATAGTCAGGGATTTTCACGCCTCGCGGCTTTCTCATTGGATTGCCCCAATCTAGAGCTGCTCAAGAAAAGTTCACTTCACTTTAACAGTCAACGTACCAATGACACATGAGATATCGGAGCGTGTCAGCTGCTGTGAACGAGGGCACTGATGTGCAAACAAGATATCTCACTACCAACTCATCGATGGCCTTGAGCTTCACATTATGACTATAGCTACCACTGTAGTGTCAGTTTGCCACTTACAGGGCTCTGCGGTAAAGTTAGCAATTAGCAAGTTAGCAATTATAACCAGGTAACGTCCTGTTGGAGTTTCAAATAAAGTTTGTTGACAAACATTTCACATTTCATGACTTTTGCATTTGCAACTATCAATAATGCATAGTAGTAGTTTCTTTCCCCAGGCCGTCACTCTGACAAACAGCTAACTCAGAGTTTCATTGCTTAATTCAGCTTCTAATCATGTATATATTATCACTACATCGAAGGCCAATCCACATTCTCTGTAAATACTGTAAATACTACAACCATCTACCTCTGCTACATAACCTGATTCACAACCATATTTATCTCTGCTCCTTTGCACTCTCTATTGCACCATTGCACTACTGTCTCTTGTCTCCTGTCTATAAGTGTTTTAAATGTATATATGTATATATATCAATAATTTAACAAAACATATCTGTCCCCACAGGTCTGTATTAAGTCGTTTTTGTATAAAAGGCTCGGACATTTCCGTGAAATGCGCCAACAGATCGCGCACTCGGGCATAGGACGTGACGTCACCTTGTTAACAGGTTACGTGAGAGTGCATGTCCAGCGGGAGTGAGAGACAGCGTCAGAGTTCATGTGCTCTGCAGTTAGTTGAGCTGTTACCTGCATAAGTGCCTTCTTTCCTGTCCTTCCTCACTCTGTGCAGTGTTATTCCAGTTGTTGAGTTGATGAGATAAACACTGGCGACAATTAGGAATAAAGACTGCTGGAAGATAACTAATCAGATAACTACGTCTCCTCACCTCATTAATGTATCCTGACCGATACACCATCCTGCTTATGGTCTAAACCCATAACGAACTAGCCCTACCTTATCACCTCACAGTTTTAGATCTAGTTTTTTTAGTGTCTGTGTTACCTTGTCTAACCTCTCCTTGTTTTTAAGTTCCGTATGTCTGTTTAGTATGCGTGTCTGTACTTTGAGAGCACAGAAAACCCAAGTTTCCTGGTATGTGCCCACACGCTTGGCCAATAAAGCTGATTGCGATAATGTTGCAAAGCACAGTTTGGTTAGTTAAAGCTCCTATGAGGAACTTTCGGTTTGTGTTGATTTTGGGCGCCCCCTGCGGACAAAGTGGTACCTCTTATCTCTTTGCTGATCCTGTCCTGGACATGTGTAAGATGTGTTTTTCAACCAAATATCTCATCCTGCTTTCTTTATATTAAAACGTATCACTAGCCGTTAACCTTTGCAGTGGAAAATTTAGAAAAAAGGCTGATTTGGCGGTGCGAATTTAACCGCCTTGTCTGACACCTACCCCCAGCAGGGGTTACATGCATTTAAAATAACTATAAAGATATAATCAGTCTTGTCACTGATGGTTTGTTTGCTTTTGCAGGTCATATGGAGACATCAGTATTAATTTCAATCCATGTCATAACTAAAAAGCTAAAAAATTCTCACAGGAGCTTTAAAGGAGCAATTGGCCCCTGGAAAAAGCCACCGTCAGTCAAAGCTGGTGTTCTCTGTAATCGACAGAAGCAATAATATGTGAAATTGGCGCCATAGCTGTAGCAAAGTTCAAACAGCTTGTGGTTTCGCCCATTCTACATTCCTACAACACCCAGCATGCATTGCGCCCCTCCCTCTGAACAGAACAGCCCAGCGAGAGACGCTGGAGTGAAATACCGTTTTGCAGCTGGCAACGGCTCAGAGCGGTACAGAATCTGAAATATGACAAGAATATACTCTACCATGATGGCATTAGCTCCCCATTATAGCTTGAAAGGCTACTGGCCCTTTAAGGGACCAAAACTACTTGGTTAGGTCAGGGTAATTGTCATGGTTTATCTTTAAATAAGTGCTAACATACATTCGCGAGTAATGTAATAAATGCACCGTATTTTTCAGAATTAACTTGGGAACATTACGTGCATCCATCCACTCATTATCAATACCGCTTATCCCGGGCAGGCTGGAGCCCAGCTGTCACTGAGCGAGAGGCGGGGTACACACTGGACAGGTCGCCAGTCAATCACAGGGTTGATACATGGAGATATTTGCGCTTTTCATACTGGGTCACCTGACACATCAATATGATAAGTAAGAGAATAGTGTCCAGAGATAAGACGTGTCAGGCGAGCTGCTGTATTTGACAACTTGGGAGTTGATCCACTTAAAGGGCCTGTGCCGTGACTCCTCGCGCTACTGCGAAAGCTACCGACCATATGGACTGCAGATTTATTCATACAACAATCAGGAGATCATTGGATCGACTTGTGCAAAGCAAACATTGATTCCAACGTTGGAAACAGACGTCACGAGGCCAGTTTCTTCTCTGTTTGCCGACAGACGCACACAGACACCTTAAACACTTGCACACACACGACAAGACACACAGCGTACATACCACCGGGTGTTTGCACAGAGAGTATTAGCCTTGGCAAACAGGAGTGTTCGTTCATCAAGCTGCCGTCCTGTTTCATTTCCCCGTCAGGTTTGAGTCTCAGCACAGGTCAGGAGGAGTGTTACCGTTTCACCCAAGCTCCTGCATGTTTGATACCCTGTTTTCATCCCTCTGTCTCGTCCTGCACACCTCCATCTTTCCCCTCTTACCTGCATTGTTCATGATATCCTCTCACCTGCCTCCAAACCTAATTTTTCCTGCCTTTTCACCTCCTCTTCTTACCTTCATTTCATCGATCAATCCCTCTCAATCCACCACCCTCCCTCCCTTCCTCTTCCTCCATCAATCCATCCAGCTAGCCGTCACTCTTCTTCTTCTTCTTCTTCTCCTAAAGACAAACACTCCACAGGTTGGACTCTCTCCTCCCTCCATCCTCTCCTCCTGTCTTCCCGTAGACGGGGTGTTTGCTCAGGCATCAGGGCGGGCTTTGTGCTGTTGAGGAAGGAAGGAACTAATCAGACTCTTATTTGTCGTTGTATTTTGTGTCTTATGGTGAGAAGGGAACCCGACCCGCTGGGGGCTCATACACAGATGCACACATGGCGAGCGGGCTGAGCAGGGTGAACACACGCCAGCCAGACGCAACCCTACACCTCCGACCCAGCCGGCGAGTGTGCGTGGGCGTGCGTTCACCCCTGGACTGCTCTGTTCTCTGCTGTTTGCGTGCAGGCGCGTACTCAGAGCTGCTCTGTTGCCGTCTTTGTTCCCAGGGCCGGCCTGTTTTCTGATTGGCTGGCTCGATGTGTGGAATACGGATCTGTGTTTTTCCTCATCAGCGGCGGCTCTGATTTGACAAATTCTGTTTTCCCTTCTGTCGGCAGGCGAGCGGGCTCACGGCGGCGACAGGAGGCAGCTGCATAGGCGGGCCCGCTCATACGGCGCGTGCTGTCTGTGCACGTGTGTGTGTGTTTGCACGGTTTGTTTCCAGACATTTGTACAGCGACTGACGTGTGTGTGCCTACAACCTCAGACACACACACATACTGTACACACACTTGCAACCTTATCCAATCAGCATGCTGATTAGTCATTGCTCACATCTCCTTGGCCACTTGTGTGCTCCATAATTCATGGATCTAACAGATGGGCTTGGCCGGGATCAAATTCTCTCGCTCTTCATGTGAGACAGAGCGGCTCTGTTTTCAGGTAAGTCAGGTACTGAGCATCAAACCAGACTACAACAGGTGTCTTGACCTCATATCCTGTCTTCCAGACATGCTCTGGTGTCTATGGGACAGGATAAGGAGCAGATGTCCCCGTCATTGTTCACACAAATTATTAATGTATTTTCTAAACAGGGGATTTGAGGGTAAAGAATCATTTGTGGTGCCATTGATCCGGTTTGTTTACACGCTGCTCTGTGTCTCTGAAGGGTCTCACAGCAATTTGTTCCTGTCTTTGTGTCGTTCTTTCATCCTCTGATTGAGCAGGACTACAGGTGAGGCTGCATGTTTGTAATCCTCGTATTTTCAGAAACACACCGTGAATTAAATGGCTACACTGAATGTGGCATCATCTCTCATAAAGAAGTACTCTAGCAGTGAAGCGTCGAGGGTTAAAGACCCCCACAATGGACAGGTTAAATATGAATGGTAAGAATCCATTAGACGGAGCGCATCATATCCTGACTTCTGTGTGGGTCAAGCCCGAGACATCTGATCCTACTTCCCTTTATACAACAGAATAGTGTTTTTCACTACACCTTTCAAGCTCAGCGTACAAGACAGCCTTATCTATAGAAGACAAGTAAATTGTACAGCAGGAGGTTTGAAGAATAGAGACTAAAAATGTCAACAAACTGTTGCAAGGCTGACCATAAAGTGTTTCATCTGTCCTTTACGTTAATAATTTCAGGTGGCCTAAACAAATTAAAGTATTGTGTAACGCTGTGTAATGTATGCTTTCATCTGCTGTTTATAAATGTGTTAACATTTACATCTCAGCTCCTTGTGGAGGTCACAATCCTCAGGTTGGGAACATTGTCCTCGTCCCATACCATATCTTTTTAACAGACTGATATTATAACCTCCTGTTCCTCCACACCTGTTGTACCTCTGAATTGTAGAGGTGTAAGAGTATTGAAATATTTGACTCAAATAGAAGTACTATTACTTGACTGAAATTGTTTGTTTGTTTTAATTTAACCCTTATTTTACCAGTTAAGTCCCACTGAGATCAATGAGGGAGACCTGACCAAGACAGCAACATAAAAGTAACAGACACAACACATCAGCAATAATGAGAACACAGAAGATAGGCCATACATACATGTGTCACAAAATTAAAACATTATAATGCCTACGCATAATTTCAAGAGCCAATCGACTTGTTCACCATTTACGAGCTTTAAAATCAGGCAGCGGGACCAATCCTCTTAGCTGCCAGTCATTTTGAAGGCTATCCCAAGTGAGGGGAGCAGAGAACATTAAAGCTTTCTTTCCCAATCTCTACTTTTTACTTTTACTTAAGTAAAAGTCAAAATAAGCTCACTTAAAAAGTACTCAAAGTAAAATTTACTTAGTTACTTTCCCACCCTGCTGAGTTTTATAATAAACAAATGTATCCAGTCGGGAGTTGCTGTAGTTCCGAGCTAACATGTGTTACGACTTGTAGCGAGGCAGCGGTAGGCCAGCAAATCCCGCGTTCTGCGAGGTAAAATAAGAGAGCGATCTCTCCTCTGAACTCTCTGCTGTCCCAATCACGATTCACTCAGGTTACGCATCGTGTCATTTGTTGCAGCCCAGCTCTCCTTCTTCCCTTCAGACTCAATGAAAATCAACCGGCATCGCTGCTTTGACGCGATGCATCATATGACTTTGATGTGATTGGCCTGTTTTTGATGCGATGCATTTGATTGGTATCTGATCTAAGTCAGTTTTTCTTTCTAGCTCGCTGTGGCCGTAGATAAATATTTTACACTGTAACGGAAAGGACGTACAAATGTAGCAAGTGACTTAACTTCATTTGAAACATACTTAAGTAAAAATGACTGACTTTGAAAAATACTCAAAAAAGTACACGAAAAAGCACAAGCTCAATTACAGTAACATGATGACTTGTAATTCGTTACTTCCACCTCTGCTGAATTGTAACCTTCCTAACACAGTCTGACAATCATCATTGCTTTTGTTTGCAGGTTTACTTCTCTGACAATCTCTTCTATTGTTTTTTTACCTTCACTTCATCACTTGTGATGTGTGCACCCCCTCACCTTGAATGCCTCTGGCAACAAATTGTTCAAAATTGTGTGCTTTTTGCAAGATTTGTTGCACAGAGAATACCAGAAAGCACACAGAGTTCCTGCAGAGAGATCAGGGAGTCATGCCATGTCTACACGGGTATTACTGAAAACTGAGTTTTTGCCTCCTTCGTTTCCAAAAAAAATTCCGTCCACACAAGCACGGTTATAAAAAATCCCGTCCAAACGAAAAAACACAACAGAAACGCTGTCATGAGAATGCCACACCAACAGGTGCCGATATAACCCGGTCACGTACAGAAGAAGAAGAAGAAGAATCGGGCCAGTCAAACGTCCGAAAAAATCTATCCTGACACCTCTGTTCCTCAATATAGAAGACGAGTAACTGTGCATATAGGTGTAAACATGTAAAACGTCCTGTTAAGCATCATGTTTTGGTCACGTCCATGATTTTGCAAAGAATGTCGCCTCATTAGTGATGCGTCACCATGGAGATAGCGGCGCACACCCCGACGTCACGCGCCAAAAACGCCGTTTACCCCATCTCTGCGGAAACAGACTTTCTAAAAGTCTTCACCCAGGCCGGAATTTTACAAAAGATCCGCTTTCAGTGACAGAACGCAGAGAAAAATCTACGTTGTGAAAAATATTGGTACGTGTGGGCATGGCCTCAGTGTGATTTAGCCAGGAGGCAGCTAGGACGGCAACTTTGTCGCCAAGCCGTCGAATGTGGCCATTAGGACACAGGTGCTTTACCTTTAGATTGTTCTGCAAAATGTTGTATTTTTCAAGCTTCCTGAATCCTTTCCAAAGAACAGATCCCTCTGGGTTGGTAACAGCAGGTCATTTCAAGAACTGCAGGAATACATTTTTCATTTACAGTTTTTAGTTTCTATACACGGGAATTTAAATAACTGCAAATGAGATTTGTACTTTCTTAATGTAGGTCCTTTTGCACAAGCATAATAATTCATAGTAGATTATATAAAGAAGTCTGGGAAATGATACTCGGTCATACACACAGCTACCATTTCATCCCTCTGACTCTAACCAAACAGTGTTGTGCTGTGGCTGCAGTGAATGTGCTGTTTCCACCAGCTGGCTCTCTCTGTCATTCATACTGGCCATTTCTCATGCGCGCTTTTTTTGTCATGGATGGAGTGACGCTGAGCTGGCCCGCGGTGCTCCTAATGAGAGCAAAACTCCCTGGGCGGCTGCCACCCAAACGGACCCAGAGAGGCAGCAGGCGGCTCACACACACACACACACTGACACAAATACACACACTGTACCGCACATACATCTCTTTATCCTGACAATCATGTGACCATTGCTGTTATGATTTTCTCAGAAATGATTAATTAGAGTGAGATCTAATTATGGGGAGCAATGTGACCGGATTGTGTCAGTTGATCATTGCCCCGGGCGTACGCTGAATGAATGGAGTAGCAAAGGCTTTATTAAAGGGAATACATGCTGAATGATGCATCGGTTGTCCGGCCTGCTTTGTCCCATAAATTTGGCTAGTTACTTAAATGTGTGTCAGAATGATTTTCGAAACTTCCCAAATGAAAGCGTAAAACACACAGACATATAGTCATGTGATGCACGCTGTCGCTGTGAAAGCTGGTGAAAAGTGAGTCAGAGTGAGAGCACAGCTTGGGTTAGCCGATGGAAAGAGTGGCATCATCCCTTTGGTTCAAACATAAAGTAAAGACAGCACCACGGCGATGTGGCCGAGTGGCTGCCGGCCGGGCCCAGATGGACGACTGCGGGCAAAAAGGCAAAATGTTCATCGCAGGACAACAAATCTCACCATTCAAGAGAAATGAAGTGAAATCATAGCATGTGTTTCCAAATCCCACACATGGTGTAATATGATATTAAGAGAAAGTCGCCTCTAATAACCAGAGGAATAAACAGCTAATAAAGGGAGGAGCTCTCGAGTCCAGCTGCCCCCTCACCGCTCCGTTTCCCGTCATCATTAGCGAGCACTTCATGGAAAAAACTTCAGCGTTTTCTTGCCAGACTCAACTTGCCAGCCTTACTGAGGTTGAACTGCAGCGTTCTAAGCCAACTAAATCAAACACAGCTCCTCTTTGCCAAATATCTCACACACATATTTGTCATAGGTTTGATCATTAGCTGGCCTTTGAGGACATGCGGGTACCAAAAATACTATGGGATCTGACATTTGGCAACACGGAGCAAGTGAAGGCATGTTGTGACTCTGAGTTCCTACTCCTGACAGCTTTTTCTGCTTGATTTATGACCTTGAGGTGAAACAGAGTTCCCCTGTCCACCTCGGAGTGAACAAACTAATGAACCAGATGCATTATTTATTATTGAAAAGGCAAAGCCCCGAACAAAAGCTGCGGTTTGGGTAAAAAACACTGAAACATTCCAAAAGCAGGAGGAAAGAATGCTGTTTCTTCCTGCCTTACTTTCCTCGTCAACCTGCAGCCGGTGCCAAGTATAATATTAGCTGGATCAAAGATTGCTGCAGTGTACACGGTAATGTGAGTAGATGAGGACGGCAGTTCTTGCGCTCTAATTCAGGAATCAAAGTGATTGTTGCTTATCTTGATCAGGGGTGGGCTGGCGTGCTCGCCGTGAGAGCCAGTGGAATAGATTAGATCTTAATTGTCAGACATTACATTGAGATGGCAAGCAGAGAGACGGGGAGACACACGACTGAGCCTTGTAATAATCCTTCATGATGTTGACAACGACATCCAAGCTAGAGTAAGACTAACAAGGAGTGAGGATTGTGTCATTCCTTCTCTGGTTACGTTAATGAGGGACGACTTCTTCCTGTAATGTAACTTTACGTCTGCCAAGACGTTCACCAAGCTGGCACTAATATTTCAACATTTGTTTCTGCTGTAGTCAAAGCTATTTAAATTCTCAGGGAAATGTAAGCACGTATTAGTTGCTGCTTCTACTCCACATATTTGGTTAAAATTCAGTTTAATGTGAGACTGTAATCAGAATTTTTTGGCACCAATTTAAATAAATCAAATGCACCAACATCAAAAGAAAACACTTAGAAACAGCTCGCCGAACTGCAAAAACAAAAGCTATATCAAGCAAAAGCTAGCTGAGGACACAGCAACAGCCTTAGCTAAAGCTTGAGCTAAATGTCAGCAATCTGTAAATGGAAAGTATCATTATGATTAACTAATGTTTTAATGACTAAATTTGATATTAACTATCGATAAATATTAAATCTGGCAGAAGTTAAATCCAGTCATGGGGGGAAACTAGCTAAAGCTAGCTTAGAAGCATAGCGATTGTCACTAGTAACGGAATACAATTAATGTCGTTACGTAATTAGGATACAAAAAGAGGCAACTGCATTCTGTCACAGCTACAGATATACGATATATCACCAAAGATGCTCTATAACATGTGGCATCTCATTTCTAAACCGTCAGTCTGACCTTCTCTGATGTTACAGACTTTATGCAGTGACAGCTGAGAGACGGCTACAGCAGTAGACATCTAATGACATTAAGCAATGATTTGATCTGGCATTGAATGACGTGTGTAACAGTGTGTGTGTAGAAAAACGGTCAAATTAGTGGGTACCTTTAACAAATATACGAATAATCCATACAACTACTAAAGGTAGATTCGAATAGAAATGAAATGAAGTGTCAAATACGATAACAAACGTATAATTACTGCTTACACTATGACGTACTAACTACGGCAAACCGGTCTTTCTCCCATAGTAGACAGCTGGGCTATGACAGGAGGTGTGCAACTTTTTTTTCCCTAAGCCTTCCCTACAACTGTCACTGCTTAAAGTCCCTAATACCATGCACCTGCACGCACACATTAAGACACTTAATGATACACATGTCTCACAACACCGCTCCTCAAAGTTGCTATCAACAGTCTCTGGTTGCCGTGGCCTCTGGTGAAGAAAGTGCTTTCACGGGGTAGAAATGGGAGCAACATGGCAATGCAGTGCAGGTTCTGCCTTCCGGCTGGGAAAATGCCGTCATTATCCAAAAACTCGACATCTAATTCAAACAAACATTTACAAGTAAGACCAACCGCTAACGTTAGCAGCAGAATTTCCAGTTAAAAATGTTAGCTAACCGGTCGTCTTCTTCTACTACTGAAAAATAGTTTGTGACTGGTATTTAGGTGATCTAAAAGTAACTATAGGAATCAGTTATGTACTTAAAAATTGTGATACTTGGATTAGGCTGCATACGCCTAGCTAGCAGATAAATTAGCAGATTTTGTTGGCTTTTCTAAAGTTGTAATCAGCCTTAAGGCCAAAGAGGAAGGCATTACTACCTTTTAATCATTAAAAGCAGTTTGTTGGCCACTTTTCTCAACCCTTCTGTTGGCTATCTGTTGTGTTTTGTCTGAAGCCGGTTCCCAATTTAATTGGCTTATAACGTAACGATGCACGTTTGATCCAAAATCCAGCATCAAAGTTTACATAACTCTTCCAGGGTTCTTCTCATGTTGTTCAGCTCTACTCATTTGAGTGTTATAACGGATGTGTTAAAAATGGAGCAGAAATAATATTTTTTCCGTCAGTTTTCTGTTTTAAAACAAAGACGGCATGAATGTTATTAAAGAGATGAACAGCTGCAAACATGTAGAAATAACTCAAAGAAAGAAAAACAGCTTTTGAGCATATTATCAAACCTAAATTAAACACAGTAATTCACTTTTACTACGACAAACAGCACTGTAGTAAATACAGGAAATAAGTAAGTGGTGGCTGCAGCCAAAGGGTCTCACCCTCTGATATGACTGTTTATCTTTGTTTTTCCTCCATGTGATAAGTCCGTCCTCTGGCCCACAATCTGTTGTTCTTGCCATTAACATCATCAATCAGAGCAGCATTTAGCGCTCCCTTCACATTAATAACAGAATGTGTTTATTTAAACCTTTATTGGTTTGACAGCCACAATGATAAGATGTAAATGTGTTATGTGGGTGTGTGAGACAGCCCAAGAGGCTGACAGAGTGGAGCCCATTTCTGCCAGAAGAACAAATAGATACAAGTAATGCATGATACCATTGTAGAACAATTTGGAGATAAAATTATGGGTATTTTTAATCTGCCAAACTTTTCATGTTTCATTGTTTTCTTTTAAAGCAACTATTATACCTTAAAATTACAGAATCATTTAGATGGCACACTGACTTGTAGTAAGGAGAATGGAGCCTCTCATTACCATCCTCCATCCCTAAGACTGTTCTAGCACTATGTAACTTGGGTTGTGGGGCGCGATCTCCGAAGAGAAGTCTGAAAAACTTTACCCTCGTGAGACTGAGGGGACATTGATGAAGTTCAGAAGAGAAAAAGAGGGACTCAAAAGTTAGCCAATGAGCAAAAGGCCAGACAAGAGTAAACCTCGGACTGGATTTGGAGTCTTTGGAGAGAAACTAATTTGCAATCCAAAACACTTGGGGTGCCATGTTGCAAAATAGTACCAATTAGTGCATAATTTTGGCACAATTTTACTCTTTAAGACCCCCTCCAGTGAAAATCAAGTGTTTAACCTTGTGAACATCTCCATGTGGTGTTCTTCATGTGCTACAAGACATATCAGGGACAACATAAGCAGTCATCTCCATGGCTGGGCCTGTCTGCTTTTAAACTGCAGTGTACCAAGGACAGGCTGAACAACACGTTTTCAGATTGGCAGGTTTGTGACGTCACAAACCTAAGGAGCCAATCCCGTTAATGGACGGGGTGATGCTATGCATATCATTATGTGTAACCTATGGCAACCACTTCGGCGATGTGCGAGCCAGCTGCAACTGTCATCGTAATTTTTGCAAACTCACTGCTGACTACTAACTACTACATTTCAAGCTAGCTAAGTTTCAACAAGTTGCCGCTAAATGATGGCAGACGTGTTTTGTTTTAGCAACGGAAGGGGTGGTTGGAAATGTGCATAGTGGGAGGGGCCTATGAAGATTAGTGAATTTTTAATGAGGGGGAAGGCGGAGAACGCCTTGGGAGGTTTTCTACAAGGTAATTAAACGTATTTTGCAGAGAAAAACATTTCAGACACAATTCATTATTTCAAGCAGAGTATTTTATGTCTTAAAACATGACTGGAGCTGCTCTTAAAGAAAAAAATCAAGATATTTTACAATTAATTAAATTATTTGACTTGACTTGAAATCTTGATCTTGTCAAAATTCTAAGAAAATCTAATTATTTTTTTAATCAGGCTTAATTATATACGTTTTCTTTTTAATTTGATTTTGTTGGCAGTTAAAGAGAAATTTGATTAGATTCTGTTTTTTCTTTGGTAAACTTTGCTCTCCACAGACATCACTATAGCCAATATGATCTCAGCTGACAGATCATATTTCAAGCATGAGTTTTAGATGTGCACATTCTCCTCCTGTTTTTTTTAGCTTGCAAGACTCTTTATGGGAAGTAGGTGGGACTTCAGACTGCATTATAGCCACAATTGATCCAAATGTTCAAATTGTAATGTTAGATGAAAGAATATGCAGCCACATATCCCTCGCATGCAAAGGATTTATGGCACTTGTGTAGGAAGATAAAACTTGATATAAATCGTCAACATTTTGAAAAACATGTCAGAACACACCCTGATATTGTCAACCCTCTTAGCCAGTGGACCCAAACAAGCCGTCTACAGGCATCCTCTCTGCACAAACACTTGAAACATTATCACACATATTTCTTCATGAATATTTACCCTGGCAGAGGTCCAGGACTGTGTTTCTCATCGCACAAACAAACAGGAAATACCACCAGCATCCTCAAACTTTATCTCAACATCAGAGCGACGCCATCCACTTTGCAGTGATCACAGAAATCTAGCCTTAAATCCCACACACAGGGCCTTGACATGGCTAAATGAGAGGTTCGAAATCTTGTCAGGAGCAGCTGAGGCTCCGCTGATTACAACAAGTCGACGTACATGTATTCTCTGCCGAAGCCTGATCCGACATCGAGACAGAAGAAAAGACAGCATCCCTCTGACTGCTAGCCTGGCTAACCTGCTCCGACAGCTGTGCTATGACATCAGGAATTAGTCGTTGCTCATGCAAATAGAGTGCATATGCTAATACTGGAGCTAATTGGTGGAAAGAGGAGGGGGTGTACGGGAAGGCTTGTCAGTTGGAAGTTGGCTGGATGGAGACGCGTGCCATCTCGGCTCGCAGCAGTCTGAAAGGCTTCCAGCAGCCCTCATTACACATGCGGAGGAGACTGAGCACGGAGATAACAGCATTCAGTTTTGACTAATGCAGATGGCAAATTTGCTGAGTCCTTACATCTCTGCCACTTTGAACAGATTTGAACCTCTGCTGGCTGTGATGAATACATTGACATTTCTAACGCTAATACACTCAGTGAAAGCCCCGATTATGAATAAACCTATGAAGTAATAGCAGCCATTAGCAGCACTGAAGTACCTATTACAGTAAGGAGCTTTATCCTATGTATGAAGGCCCTTTTACAACAATTGCCATGGAAGCTTTAGTCAGCCGGAAAGATGATACATACACATAAACAAGCCACGACTAAACAAGTACGATTAGATAATAGCTTCATTCTTACGACAGAAACACGGCTGGGAATGAGTCAGTAACGTCCTTCATCAGTGATGTTGTTAGGTTTTCAATGTAGTGAGTCCCTGGAACCCACGGGTGGTGATTTGAGTGGGTCCCTGGGAAATTGAATGGGTCCCCAATAAAATATTTGGTTTGTTGAGAAATTGTAGTGTTGCACTCGTGTTTGATGTTGGTATGGTCGGACATGGTTATAATTAGCAGATAAATTCATGTATGTTCAAAATGTATCTAAAATCAAAAGAAAAAATTATTGCAAATCTGAAAGGATAATTAGAAAACTATACTATTTAAATGACAAGCAAAATTCTAATTAAATAGTGTTTCTGTTGCGCCAAAATTATTAATATTAATTATCAATAAGAGTGCCAATTTTAACACATGAACAAAACATTTTCATCACTCTGACACAGTCTACAAATAAACCAAACATCTTCTAGTCTGAACATCTACTAAATCAAAGAGAGGTAACTGGATATGTGCGCAGACGTCTGGGCGTAAGAAAACAGCGGTCCGCCAATGGAAAGCTTATATGTTTTGTGTATTTCACTACAGATATCGCAGAGGGTAGAAACAGCTGTGCCCTTTCCTTTGCGGATTACTGTGATTTTAAAGCTGCTGTGAGGAACTTTCGGTTTGTTGATTTTGGCGCCCCCTGTGGACAGAGCTGTACCTCTTATCTCTTTGCTCATTTTGTCCTGTACGTGCTTAAGTGGTGGTTTTTTAACAAAAAATCTCATCCTGCTTTCATATGTATCACTCATTTTAAATTTTTGCCCTGGAAAATATAAACAATGGCAGCGTGCAGTTAATCGCTTTGTCCGACATCTACCCCCCGCCAGCATTGAAAATAACTATGTAGAAATAATCAACCTTGTCGCTGATGATCTAGTTTGCTTTTGTAGGTCATAGAGAGTAATCAGAATTAATTTCAGTCCATTTTATAACCAACAACAAACTCCTCACAAGAGCTTTAACACGAGTTTGTCGTTCACAGTGTATCGTTCTGTATGGGAAAGACGAGGTGTGTCCCTGGGACTCTTGGATAGTGAGTTTACTGCGTCCTTTTAAGTTTGAATGCGTCAGAGACGCAAGACTTGTACCTAGCAACATCACTGCTTCATACATAGAGATTACTGAGGCTAATTTAGCTAGCATTCTCTTTAACTTAACTGCTGAATGGTCAAACCAGGAAATGGTTCTTAATTTATGTGTGTATTGTATTTTGTAATATAAGCAAAAGTTACATTTAAAAATGATAAACATGTTGCCTTTGTTCTCCTCATTTTATTTCTAATCTCAATACGTCTGCTTTACAACAGAGTAAGCATCCCTTCTGTTCAAAAATTATGACCTCATAAATATAGGACCGTGTTTCTGTCTGTTATCTAAACCAAATTGGAAAACCATTTTAAATGAACACAATTTATCTGATAAACAACGAAAGAAGTAAAAATCAGCAGTCATTACTTTTTAATGCAGCTCTTTAAATATCCCTCTGATCAGCCGCTTTCTCCATCGCCAACCTACAGACTTTCCATCAGACTCTGCGGTGGCCCTCTTCTTCTTGGGCTTACACTTAATGAATACGTGACAAGTTGATGGACTTCTACTGCCAATGGTTTCTTTGTTGCTAATGCAATAAAATTTGATCCATTTCCAATTATCATCTCCTTATTGAACTAATTTCTCGGGTAAAAGCGTGACAATCAGGGGTCCTGTGGACCCCTAACTTTCTGCTCTGTAGACCACCAGCCTTTTAGACAGTGAGCCGATCAAAGGACAAACTTTCTTGGCACTGTCTTGCTTCCTGGGTTCACATTTCCAGTTAACCAAACTGGCTGTAATTAAAATAGCTGCCTGAGGGTAAAGAGAACAGAGCGAGAACCCAGTGGAAAAAAAAAGATCTGATCCTGGCTGGAGCTCAGTTTGCATGTGAGCGTGCACACATGTAAAAAAGCAAATATATGCACACTTGTTTTATTATTCTCTCACTGATGCACATGAGTACACACACACACACACACACACACACACACAGTAAAGTAAATCAGCTCGCCTCTTCTCCACCCCGACCACACAGACCTGGATCCTCTGGAGGCCTGACCCGGGCTGCTCTGACCGGCTGGTCAGTCGGCCACAGAGCAGCGTCACAGGGTCACAGTTGGAAGTCGGAGCTGTATTCCTGGCAGCTGAGGCGGCGTTGACGGGCAGGGAGGAAACACCAACAGGCCTTCACCCCTCAGGGATCGCCGGGGTCAAGGACTACATCTAGTCTGGCTCCATTGGACATCAATGAATGCTTGTTGTCGGCATGCTGCGTCTGAGCTTCTGTTCATCTCTGTCTGTGTCGATATTTGAGAAGAAAAGATTCTTTGCAGGACATCTGATTTATTAATAAATTAATTTTCATCAGTCTACTATATGTTGATTCATTTTATAGCATGATTAGAGCGGAGAAATAATTCACTTTTGCACCAAAAAGACACAAGAGAGGAAGTGCATCAAATCACACACAGAGAGCAGAAGAGAAATAAGAAAGAATCCTGCAGCCATGATTTATATTATGTCCACCTAACCACTTAAAGGGTGTAACTTGTCACATTTTAAAGGAGCCCATCTCGCCCCTGTCAGAGGGCCTTTTTATCTTACTTCACCCTCTCAGCATTTTATGGACTGGGCTTAAAAAATAAAGTGTCCCTTAAAATAAACACTGATTTACTGATGGCAGGGAACCTGACACATCTGTGCAGATGTTTCAGATGAAAGGAGTTGTTGTGACACAGTCTGCGCTCAATGTGCTGTCACTCCTCAAATCGTCTGTGACTAATGTGGTGCGACAGCCGTGCCTTAATTTTTTCAGGAACTAAAAAGTTCCTCCTTTTTCAGATATTACTCCTCACACCGTTAGAATAAAGACTTTGTGTCTATATCTTAACTCTACGATACTTTAAACTAGCCATTTAAATAATGCACACCTTGTAATTAGTTTTCAGCCTCGCAGTGGAAAAAGAACACGTAGTTCTTAGCACTGTTAAACAAACTGTGCTCTGTGTATTTGTTTAAATCCAAAGAGCCATTGGGCACATTGAATTCAAACTGTGTACCCACGTATCTGTCCTTTTTAAGCCTAAGCACATGCCAGGTTTAACTAGAACATGAAATATGTCTATTTTTCTTCTTATTGTTGCTCACATGGGGCTCATGGTGCAAAAGGATCTGTGATTTTAAATTCAAAGGTAAGTTTCTGGAAATAATTCTGTAATTTGGTATTAATGTACCGGTGTACAGTCAATTTGCTAGATTTCTTTTTAATAATTGTAAATTGACCTTTTAGTAAAACGAGTAATGAGGCAAAAATATGTCTACAGGAAACAAACAATTAAGCATGATTTCAGAATTATGTTTTAAATGTTAACAAAACATTGGTTTTGACAGGATGCCTTAACTTACTGTGGAGATTCCTTTGAAAACCGGCAACTGCTCATAAATCGAACCCAACTGTGTAAACTCAAAGTAATATGTAAAAACGTTTGCATTGCAATTACCAATTTGCAAAGTTCATTTAAGGTAACTTCCTAGGAAATGATTCATAAATCAGAGACCTTTGGACCATTAGGTTGTTAGCCAACATTGGACACATACAGTATATAACATCTGGGTAAACTCTTGCTACTCAGGAACATCCTGATATATTTTGCAACTAGGGCTGGGTATCGATAAGGATTTCTCAATTCGATTCGATTTCAATAAACAAAGTCCCAATTCGATTATAATTAACATGACAAACACACAGCAGACAACACAATATTAACCATTTTATGATTCAGACAGCTTTTTTTCAGTTTCAGATTTTCAGTCTGAACATCTGGCTCATGGTTTTGATTAAACAAACTGGGCTTCAACTTGTGCGAGATTTGGCCATGAGATCTCATAGCGCGAAGAACAAAACCACACAAGACTCAGAAGAGTTATGTGGAAAGGCATATTGTATAACAACATGCCGAAAATAAACTCACGGCCAAAGCTGACGCTAACAAAGTGTAACATAAACATCAGTGCAAAACTAACTTGCATATTCACGGACGCACAGACGATAAAAAGAGTCCGTCAGCGATCACTGATGTCTCCATAGTAGGTGCAGTGAACAAGTCTGGGCATGTCACTGCCGTGTTTCGGCTGAGTTGTGCTGCGTTCAGGAGCGCTCAGAAACGTGAGTGATCAGACACATTTTTACATATTTTTAAAGATCAATCTCGGGATTTATGAATCGATTCTGGGTCAAATGAGAATCAATTTGAATAAAAAAAATATTGATTTTTTAAACCCAGCCCTAATTGCAACTTTTATCTTTATGTGTAACATTTCAAATGAATAACAAAAAGATTAGACTTTTTGCCGCTCTAATTATAAGTCATCATTACCACCAGTAGCTCAGATAGTATCTTGGAGTGGAGTATCTGTCCATATGTTCTTCTCTTGGTGCACATATGAAGCTTTATGGGGCAGCATGTGGTGGAAGGGTCTGTTACTGTTATCGCCCTGCAGCACGTCTATACGTCGACATACAGCCTCTGCGTGCGTTTGTTTTCTGCCTTCAGCATATCATTTAGCAGAATGCGAGCTGATTATTAATGAACTATGATGGTTTTGTGTGATGTTCATCTTCTAACGACAAAATAAATGCAAAGGCAAATTTATTGACACCCCTGTGACATCACTGATTAACCGCTCGGAAGAGAACGAACAGAGACTTGTATTAATGTTCACGACTTACACGCTGCATATCTATGCATTTTTAATGGCTCCACTAGGAATAATAATGTCACAAGATAAAATGTGTCATCGCATCTCTAAAAAATCACAATCATAAGCAAATATTTCTGTGACTAAAGGGTGACAAAGGAATTTCCTTGACAATATTAAATAAAAATACCAGTAAAATAAATAAACAAAATGAGTGAATCCTGGTGGGAACACATATTTCATTACAGGTCCGGTCCATATTCAAATGAGTGCATTCAGAGTCTCAGTCACGTACAGCCTCAGCATACCACAGATTATAATAGGCGGTTGCTAAAACTGGGATGTAAATCTCATTATTGCAGTGTACTCGAGAGCGTATCAGTCTTCCCTTCCTGCTGGCAGCAGCACCCTGGGACGGCGTGATCATGTAAATCGCTGAGTGTTTTTAGTATGTACATATTTTAACATGTTAATCTCTCTGACAGACCAAACATACTGCTGACAAGGCCTTCAACCCCTCGGTGCTCGGCGGGCCAAGCCTGATCGCACGTGCGCTTTGCTCCATCAAAGACGGTACATAAATAAATCATATAATTCATTAATATTCAAGCCAGACCTCTTATACTTTACACAACATTGTCCAAACAGTTAGGAATCATTGTAACCCACACCCCGCCTCCTCCCTCTTTCTGTCTCCTCTCAGATCTGTCGGCGCTCCAGCTGCTGTAAGTGGCAAAACTCGGTACAAGAACTTCGCAAACGTGTCTTTATTCCGCTCACTCTGATCTCAGTGACTCTCCCGGGGGAGCCAAAACTAGTTTCTGGCTAAACAACACTTGTTTTTTTTTTTTGTGCTTTTTTCGCTTCCAGCCTCAGAAAGTGTTCCATCTGTACTGGTTGTCAGGTAACTGTGCCGACACATCTGCGGCTGGTTTAGGAGCAGTGCAGCTGTGACCTCTGGTTTGATGTGCAAAAAGAAAACGTCTAATATGGCATTCACCATCTGCAGGCGAGAGGGGGAAAGAGGGAGAGGAGGAGTGGAAGACAGAGAGAAAGAGAGGAAGGGGGGGGAGAATTTAGAAATCCCTGCCATTTGTTCTCCCTGTCACTGGGAGGGAAAACAGTGTGTTTGTTTTGCACTCATGCATTGGCTGCCTCCACTTTCCCTTCACTGGAATGGAAAGTTAGACAAGATAAACACAATCCTGGAGCTCTTTCACTGATACTGAATGACAGATCTTGCATTTGGATATGGGAACCCTTTCAAACACGCGTACAGACTTTATTAAAAATACTGTATCAGAGTTGACTTGCCAGAGTTAGATTCCAAATTGAGTGACTGCAGATTGTTTCTCCCTCGCTTGATAACAAAATCGATAAACTTGAACTACTCAAGCTTAGTTAGACATTTTGTATTGCTTTGATAAAGTATGAGATGTTGATCAAACAGAAATGACACATGTCAGTGGGTTTAAATGAGATTTATTTTAACTGTTATCTCCAGAGGAATGCGCCTAAAGCATGCGAACCCCCTGCTCTAAACGTACATACGTGTGGAATGTCCCATTTGTTTTGGATTGGGGATGACGCCACGGAGCGGAGACGGGGTGCTGAGCTGTCGGACCTTTGGATGTCTCGGCTCCCCGCTGGGCCTTCGACGTGTTTGCATTCGGCCGCTTGAGAGTTGATCTGGAGGGGGCTGACAGGTAGGCTGATGGAGTCCCCTGTGGTACCGCCTTCCGCATAGCAATGGGATTAACACAGCGGCAGAGACGTGTGCGTCTGTGTTTTAGGTGGAAGGGTGGACGGAGGGTGGGGATTGGGGGCTGAGCCGAGACCAGGCGCCCTGTGGTGCTGGCGTCAGACTGGTACTGAGTTTCTCACACACACACTCATAGGTGAAAGCTACAAGCCTAAGTCGTTATCTCTCCCCAGTGTTGGTCAACAGCACACAGGCCTGTGTTCAGGCTCCACATATTTCTGTGTAAATATAATGTAGAACACAATTCCAGATTTTGGGGGAATGTAGTAAAAGATAATTTGTCCAAACCACAATTTTCGACCTGGGCACGCTAATGACCAGCTGCACTGCTTTTGCAGATGTGCAAAAATAATGTTCTCCTGACAGCATATGTTGGAAACTCCTTGTATTTCAGCTCCAAATTCACTGCAAGGATTGCTTTTTAATGACTGTGCATGGATGTAAAAACTTTTATTTTTACAATGTAAGGTCTGCTACTTTAAAGGTGGGCCGACACTGTAACAAAGGATCTTTGAGAGCAGTAAATAAAACCCATGCAAATTGTGTAAATTATACTAAAAGTATCGAAGTCAGTGAATTCATTTGAACGAGTAAAGTTTACCTGCATTACCTTATTTTCATCAGTGACGATTGCAACCTAAAATTACATAATAAAATAAAGATATTGGGCATGTACGGCAAAGTGAGCAAGCATTAATGATTGTTCTGGGCTGCAGGCCGGTGCGAGAATCGCCAGTGTGCCATCGGGGTTACTGTAACGTTTCGCTGTGTATCATAGAATGAATGAAATTGTTTATGTAGGCGCCGGTTTAGCTCAATGGTTAAATCGGCAGCCATATACAGAGGCTATAGTCCTCTATGCGGCGGCCCCGGGTTCCCGATTTCCCCCCCCTGGGGATTAATAAAGTATTTCTGATTCTGTTTCTGAACTCCCGCCCTCGGCCCCGTGTCATCCCCACTCTCTCTTCCCCAGTTTCCAACACTATCCACTGTCCTCTCAATAAAGGCATGAAAGGCCAAAAAGTTATCTTAAAAAAAACAAAAGTGTTTTTTTATTAGTGAGATATACAAGACGATTTGTAAATGTGTAGCCCTCTCTTGGTGTTACACTGCCTGACTTTACTGAATATTAGTAAGTAAATGAACACGAGCAGGCTCATGTTGTTGATTATAATTTAGTTTTATTTGAGCATCTTAAATTCCAAAAGGCTGCATGGTGGTGCAGTGGATAGCGCTGTCGCCTCACAGCTAGAAGTTTCCTACTTTGAATCCTGGTTCAGACAGAGTGGGCCTTTCTGCGTGGAGTCTGCATGTTCTCCTCATGCATACGTGGGTTCCCTCCGGGTAGTCCGGCTTCCTCCCACAGTCCAAAGACGTGCTCGTTAGATTCACTGTTAACTCTAAAATTGCCCGTAGGTGTGAGTGTGAAAGTTCTGTCTCTGTGTCGAGTTATTATTACTCATTTTTATTTATTAATTATTAATTTATTTTCGTGTATCATAGTTGTTAAATTCCGGTACTCTTCACTCAAAACAGGGTAAAATTGCTCAATCCAATAAAGTGCAAATTGTTACCTCAATTTTATTGAGTAGATTCTATAGGTTGCTTTTTATAGTGTAGATTTAAAGTCGAGCTGATCTTGGACTAACTGACAGCGATGTACATTAGATTAGTGTGGTATGTCCCAAGTGCCCCCAAAAATATTTGTTATGTTTAAATACATTCCGATTCACTCAACCAGCTGGAGACCGACGTTGTTAGCCGTTGCTTATCTCATCTGTAATTTGACCACTTCCTACATTCCTCTGAATCTTGTTGTAATTTGAACAACAGGATAATTGTACTGTGGTTAAAGGGCATTTTGACTGTCTGATCATTTCCTGTATACACAACTGTACCATTGAGAGAGAGACACTAGCTACCCTTTCCCCCTACCCTTCCCTACTGTGAGAGTGGATCCAAGTCATGAAGCCACCTCCACAATCATCTTCTTCTCTAACAAAAAGGAAAAATATGCACAGTTCCTGCAGTGATATACTATTACAGGTTATATTTCCTTACACAAAATGTAAGTATATGTTTAAAACGCTGTTCTAACTTCCTGAACATGACATATAAATGTGTTCGACAAGAGTGAAGCTGTTGATACCCACTGTTGGGACACGGTGTCTCTCTGCTGAGTAGCTGAGTCACTGTATTGTCCCGGCTGAGCAACTGTTCTGACAGTCTGTGTGGGTGTTGACATTGGGAAATGAAGCTCTGTGACTCGACGTGCAACAGTCTGCACAAATAGAAGGAAAGAAGGGAGATAACCTGAACCTACGGAAATATGTGGAAATCTAACGAACGTTTGAGTCATGATGACTCTGAATGTGTCGGCAAAGAGGAGGAGGTGTCGGTTCAAGCTTGTTAATGAGAGGACAGCATGACGCATGCCTCGGTATTTGATTGTATGATGGTATCACACGCCTGTTTTGTTTGCATTCTTCAGTGTTTTATCTATTTTTTCCAACAGTTAGTGATAAGATTCAAGCTGTCATGTGACACATTTATCACAATATGCTCAGAGGACGTTAGATGAAGTTTTTGTTTGCCTCCTAACGAGTTGTTCCCTAACTGAACCTTTGTATTTCTGTGTGTAGAGTAACCACACATGACTCACTGTCTGCAGGAGGGAGCTGTTTGCGTAAACGGGAAAATATACTTAATGAAATGGGATTAAACTGGGCTGTACTCTGAAGTCAGTGTTGGCACACGCCCAGTGGTGACGAACAGCGCGTTAGACTTTTGACTTCTCTGTCTTGGACTAGGATTAAAGGTTGTCCATTAATGTAGAAAGGCCTCCCTGCCAAAGCTTCCACAACGAAGGCCGGGCTCCGAGTACGTAGCGGTTAATTAACAAAACCGTCCAAACTCAGCTCCACCGACCCACACGCTGCTGCGTCTGCATGTTTGACAGGGAATGGCCGTTGAACGTCTATTTGAATTTGAGGGGTCAGACTGTGAAACTTACAGAGAAAGCTGTGAAACGTTCATCTTGTCAGCCAACAACTGCTAAACCTTTTACTTGTTACACAGATATCCCTCTAGCAGTCACCTACCAGGCTTTCCTAATTACTTATTCATTTTCTCGACCCTTTTAATTATTTTCAGGGTCAGATCTGGCTCGATCAGATCCCAGCAAATATTTAACAGAGTGATACCATGGAAACAGACACAGATAGAGAGATGGTTGTCTGACTGACCTGACTTGCTTTCAGGAGAATACTTTTATCCACATTGTGAGAACCCGGATTAGAGTAAGGGTAGGCAGGACACGTGTAAATCTTTCTGTTCCAGAGTCCAGTAAAGGCCAAGATCCAATCCTGGTGCAGTCTTTCTAAAAGGAGACAGTTTCAGACAGATGTTCAGATAGATCATGAAGCAAATCTTTGCCTTGATGTTTTATTCTGGCAAAATGCGGTCTGTGGAAGTTCACAAGTTCAGAATCAAACATTTTCAAGTCTAGCAGTTGTGTCGTCACCTCGATTTGTACCATCCGGGGGAAACTCACATCCACTTGGGTCTTTGCATTGCTTCTAAAGGTATCACACTATAAATCTAAACATCACTGAACACAGAGTCTAAACCATTGACTGTATATATAAACATAGATGACACATCTCCACCTCCTCTCGTTGCACAAACGTGAAGCCAAAAGCAGGTGCGGCCATTGTGCACATTTGAAGCTAGAGTCTTCTCAGTAGGGATCGGATGGTGGTGACGTCATGGTATTGACGTCCTGCCACTTCTGCTGCCGTAAGAAACCTCAGGTCGGCCCGTTTAAAAGCACAACAGCTTCTTGTGTTGGTCTGAAGCAGTTTTATGGTGTTAGTGTGAGCTGCTTCTCCTCTCGCCATCCCTCCTCTACTCTGCTACCTGGGAACATAACGCTGCAGGAGTCATATTAATCAGCAGAGCTGTCAATCATGGCATTACACCCCCTTATTATAGCTTCAAAAGACTTGGACGTTAATCAGCATGCTAAGAACTAACTATAATGACAGAAACCATGTTGGAGAAAAATGTATTTGGCGTGTATTTAGATTTTATAGTTTGACTCATGTCCCATCTGTTAACATGGAGGAGGCGGGCTTTATGACCTATACTGCAGCCAGTCAGCAGGGGGCGATAGAGAGGTTTTGGCTTCACTATTATGGAGCTGTCATGTCGTCCATCTTTTTATACACCTGCAACATATATTCACCATTCTCCATGTTCGAATTATAACCAATATAACTCTGTGAAGGTTGATAGAATACGTCTTGGGTACTCCTGCTCGCCAAGTCGTCCAATTTGTCGGACCAAATTGATACACTTTTTTTTTTTAAAGAGTAATTTCTATGCGTTTTCACTTTGGTAAACTCAGAAAAATGTTGCTTTACAACTGGTCCTTTATATTTTTTAAAGGAAAGGGTCATTTTGGGCCAGCATGCATCAAATGAAGTTGGCCAGTACGCCCAAAATCTCCTCACGACCACGGCACTCTTCCAGTAGGTTGGGTTACATGACATTAAGAGTTCTGCAACTTGTTTGTAGCTTAATGTTGTTAGGTTATAGTTTATTCAAGGCTGTTTATGTTGTGTCTTTTGGAGTAAACAAGCCCCAGAAGTTCTCAGGAATCCAAATTTCTGATGGTTTGTGTAATGGTTTTGTTTTTTTTGTTTCAATGGAGGAAATCAATTCCTGTCAAGTAGAAATGGGTAAAAAAATCATCTCCCCGTGTCTTTACTGCGGAGGAACACCGACGTGTGACAGCCAAGAATTACTGCTTGCTTTTATAATGAGGAGCTCAAAAGACTGAAACCGCTTCCTGCCAGAGAAAATCTTTCTGGCCACCTCCAGTTTGACAGGAGAGTGCGAGAATGAGACTGATAAACAAGTGGAAGAGTTGACGTCAGCCGCACTTGAAAACCGACTTTGTCAAGCAACGCCAGTGTTGGATTTATATTTTGCTTATATAGCAGTATTTCATGTTTCATTTTACAAGATTAAAGGCCTCAGGGATTTGGACTATCAAACCTAAGCCTCCCTGTCTTCACAAAGTCTTATAAATGTGTTGGGAAACAGGTGGTCAGGGTGTAATCAAGTAGTCTTATATTGATGATCTTTAACCTTTCAGGTAACTGAAGTGTGGATTAAACCATGAGGCTGCAATTTAGTGTTACTGACCTTTAACCTTGAGTCAAAGTCCTGTCTTTGTCCACCAGAGAAACTTCCCCGATGGATTAGGAGACATGCTGCCAACTGCAGCGCCAAGGTGAGAGAGCTCACCTCTGATAGAGATGATAACTCACCGGATTACTGCAGAATAACGGCAGAGATGTCGGAGTGTCGGATGTGAAAGAACTGTGGCGATGAGAAGGGCGCGCGTTCGCGGAGGATGGTTTCAATCCATTGACATCTGGGTTATAGATGTGACTGTGAGCGTAATCCCTGACTGAGGAGGCCGGCACATTATTGCTACTGAGGCAATAACAAAATCTTTTTGCTGTTAAGGGTGTTGTGGGTCAGAGCTGCAGGACAAGGTAGAAAGATTCTGTGTATCAGAGGCTTTGACAGTGACAGAATCTAATCTCTGTGAAGAAACACAAACAGTCGATTCCTGAGTTGCAGAGTTCATTTCAAACCCAGATCTGATTTAAACTTTTATTAATTAATTATTCTTTTATGTTTTGTAAAAAAAAAAAACAGTCTTTACTAAAGTAAATAAGTTAGTTACTATTCAGCTCAAATGTACACTTTGATAATCATGTTAAGCAGAGATAACTTAGCATGTTATGTTTTTGTAGGAGAGGGGAGGGGCTCAATTGTACTTCTGCCTAGCAACAGGTGATACGGCTGATTTACACTGGAAGCGTGCTGTGTGCGTGATGGCTGCGGGACGTGTTCATTTTCATTTTAAATGCATGAAAACAAATTAGAGTCTTCACACTGCTGGCGGAAGTCGCGCATGTCTCGCGCTGCTTACGTGCCGAAAATCTAGAGAATAGGAGGCTCGCCTATTTTACCACGAGCCGCGCGCAGTTCTCGGCCAAAATACACGGTGAAAATGAATTGAGATGATTGATCCCTGACAGCAATATTAACATCTCTTCCTGTAGTAAAAGTCACAGGCACAGAGAGTAAAGCAGGTCAACACTTCCGGTATGCTTTTTCAAAGTAAAAGCCTGATCTGGAATTCTGAATCCCCTCTTTTGTACACAAAGCTTTTATTTTGAAGTGTTTCCAGGGCCGATGTTGTTATTTTTGTTACTTTATTTGTAACTTTTCCAGGAAGTAATTTGTTAGATAAAGTCACTCACAGGCTCCTTATTAAGGTTCCTGCTGAATTTTCTTTAATAAAAACGTAGTCATAAGTCTCCCACACGCCATAAGCAGGGCTTGACATTCACTTTTTTGCTCACCAGCCACTGTGGCTAGTGGTTTTTCAAAGTTACTAGCCACTCAACATTTTCACTAGCCACTATTTGTTTTCTTCACCTTGTCACAGCCATGCGTCCGACAGTCAGCACAGCTACATTATTTTCTTGTTATTCTCTTGAATTATTATCAGCCAGTCTCGACCTGACCTTTTGGTCTTTTCTTTGTCTTTGTCTCTTTTTCATTTTCTGCATCAGGTTTTCTCTTCTGTGTTGTCTCCTCCCTGGGCTTTATTACACTTATGTGCAGCCACATTATGATTCTTCACAGGGGCTTCATGTGTGGCCACTGGCGAGCAACCACAAGGTTATACTGTGTGCAGGTAGTGCTCATGTCCCGCTCTGTATGCAAATGAACACGGAGCCTCATTCACCTTAATAAGACTTGAAAAACCATATAATACAAAAAACTGTGATGCAGACTCGCAGCACAGAGAGGGGGAGAGCTGCTGCGCGGAGGGAGCGGGTGAGTACAGACTGAAGTGATGACGTGAAACTTTCTTTGATGATGAAGCCTGACACCTGTGTTCATCAGTGAAATATATGAAGTACACAGAATGACATATGACAGCATGTCTATGTTTATAATAGCCTACCTGTGCGCCGAAAGACAGATCTGTGTCATATCTCCTCCTCACTGCGCCGCATGATAACTGATAAACTACGCGTGCATCGCCACTGGTTCATTTCATTCACAGCTTGTGGACGTAATTGCTTTATAAAGATGATTGTTCGTGGAAATACAGGGACAGATCGCGACCCTATTTAGTCAGGGGCAGAGTATCGGTGTCGTAACTGCGCTGCATGATTATAAACTGCTCACTGCTGGATCACATGGTTATAAACTCTGTTAACTGATAATAGATCACACTCTGGATCATCTCTCTCTCTCTCTCCGCGCTGTCTCTCCTTCTCGTAGGATATTAAAAACTTGGGTGCGATCTCTCCCTCTCTTCCCCTCGCTCGCTCTCCATCTCTCTGTCTTGGCTCACACGGTTGTTTTCACTGTGTGTTAATTGAGGTCTTTCTAATGTAAATAAGATTGTTTCCTGTTCAGACCAACCCACAGAAACCTTTAAAACAAAGACCTGAAACTACCCCTGGATATGGCAAACAGCCAGGTAAAGTGAATTGAGTGATTAATGCATATTTTTATCAGCTGAATTATTATTTACACCTCTTCATTCGTTCCCGTATATAATAAATCTAAATGACATTTATAAAGCGAACATATTCAAATTGTTTATGGCCTTTGTTAAGGTAAAACTCATCTTGATGGTGCGAGCCGGAGCCACCACGCTTACGCAGCCGTCACGCTCTGCTCACGCTTCCAGTCTGAATCGGCCGTTAGCCAATGACTGTGGTCCTCGGGCTGGGCAGAGTGCGGAGTCTGTTCCAGCGTCCCATCATGCTTTGTGATGGACTGGATATCTAGTTTGTCTAGTATGTGTAAACATGTACTTATTATTTTGTCAGTAGTGTGTGCATGCAGAATATGTCGTTTGATGTTATTTAATACCATTTTATTTTAGGCTTTGTTTGCACCATGACCGAGGGAAACATTGCAATTCATTACACGAGCTATACTTCATGTATGTGATTAAGAAATAATATCATCTGGAGCATGATGTATTACAGGGTTGACACACTGCTAAAGCCCACTCTGCCTCTCTTGCTGAGACATTGGAGGGTGTGGTTAATTGTTTTCCATTTACTCTTGATGATGAATGTATTTGCAGTAATTTACAGTACCAGTAAAATCATAATTAAATAAATCTCAAGAAAACACATTACTAATAAATTATTTTACGTAGTGTTTAACAATGATTAAATTAAGTTGAGTAAAGACTACTAATGTAAGCTTGTTTCACCGCTGCATCTAATTAAGGTTCGTCTTCTTTCTGTAACTAATTGTTTTTAGTTTTAACGTGTGTAAAAAGTAAAACGGTTTAAGGCAACGGGTTTCCACGCAAATTTCTAGTAAGGTAAGCTAGCTCGGGCTAAGAGTGTATGTTTGATGTTTGACATCTTGAAGAGCAAAGGACTTTACTGAATTGACTTCTAACTTTTGGAGGACACTTTACTTTCATTGTAACTTTCACCTCACCCTGTAGAAATTACCATTTTCATCAGCTTGTATAAAAAAAGGTCTGAAGGCAACCACACAAATGTAAACTCAAATCTTTTAAATATGATGAAAGTGCTCATGAAAATGGAAATATTTTAATTCAACCAGACCTTGGTGTAAGATTGTTTTGTCAACTTCACTTTAAGGTCAAGAATGAACTTTAACACTAAATTCAAATAGTATTTAAGTCTTATAAAGGAGGAATCTGCGTGTGAATCTAAACACCTTACCTTGCTGATGTCCTTCTTATTACATGATTAATGGTTTGTTTTTTTCCACAGCGATAACAGAAAAGTGTAGACGAGGAGAAATTGCAGTAAATGTTGACAGCTACAATCAATCACAGCTACGCTACAAAATGCTACAGTTATCTACAACAGCAGTAAACATAATGCAGTGCCATCTGTTCAGGATCAAAAGACGAGGGCTTCTCGAGAGTTCCTTATTCGCACTGACATTGTCTTGACACGCTCCACCGCTTCAAACATTAAAAACAAATCCTGAATGTGATATTTATAGAACCGAAGTCCTTTCAAATGCAGCCAGTGTTGGCTAGAAAACAGCTTTTCTTCTCATTGTCAAGGCCCCATTCATTTGTCCACTGTACTGTCGGGTCTTCACTGTAAACATACAGCTAGACTCTCCCTTCCTAGCTGAGTCCACTAAGCTAACATTTAGCATGCTAATCTCCCAACAAGAACAGTTTTGTGTGTACATGTGAACCACAATATTGGGTAACAAAAGGTCTAAAACAATTTTTAGGCTGTGTCTTAAAGGAGAAGGTCAGTATTTTTAAAACTGGGCCCTATTTTTACAAAAGTGTGGGTTGAAATGATTCACAGGAACAAAAACAGTCCAGTAGATGTCCCCCACCGTGGCCGGTGGGGGACAGCCGCAATGGCTGTAACATAATCCTCTGGGGCAAATGCGCTCAAACAAATTACGCCCACTAAAAGTGCTTGTTTGTCCCACTGACAGGCTCAGATTGTTACTCCAGGTGTCCAACAACATTACGGAAACTATTTTTTTAAGAGTAAGATCCTTTTTTTGTAACCAGAAACAGAAGTCTCGCTCAAAGAGAAGTCTCGCTCTGAAATCCCGCAGGTGGTGAGATGTTACCTGAACAGGACGGTGGAAACGTGAGTTAAAGTTGGAGAGATGATTCCTTTTACGTTGAGGACTGCCAAAGTATATTTCAAAAGCCATGGCTGAATATTTACCTGATTTCGACGATGAAGATGAGGCGATGAACCACCGTCCTGTTCAGGTTACATCTCACCAGCTGTGAGATTTTTTAGTGGACAGACTTCATCGGGCGCAGTTGCCCCAGGGGATTATGTTGCAGCCATTGCGTCCGTATCACAGCTACGGCGGAGGACATCCTCTGGACCGATTCCAAAAGTTTTTGTTCCTATGAGTCATTTCGACATCCGAATTTGTAAAAATGGGGCGCAGGTTTAAAAATACCGAACTTCTCCTTTAAGGTTTTCTTCACAGAATAACTTTAGCTGTTCCTCTTGCGAACGGCTCTGCGGCCATGTTTAATGAAGGGTAAACATAGTTGTTTTGACTTTGTATTAAGTAGATATTTTTTCCTATTTTAGTGGTTAATGAATAAACAACATTCTAACGTAATTTTCAATTTTTAAATCTTTCAATCTCTTTGCTAACTTTCTAACAGAACAGCTTCCCTGAAACATTGACAATAACAAATACATACAGTATTGAATATCAGTTTGGCCCATCCATCTATTACTTCAATGCGTAGACTACTTTGACAACTGTCTTTCAGTTTGTGAAACTGTACCTCTCTTGTAGCTTGAAGTTAAGATGTAAATATCATCATAAAACCGTAAATCATGAATGAAGCATTGTTGCGTTCATAACCAGAGTCAGCAACAGTCTTGAAAAGTTTCAAGTGTGTCACGTTTGAATTTATTTAACAGAATTGTCACCCCCGCTGAGTGATTAGTCCCACGCCTGAACACTGCTGAGTGGCCCCGCTGAGATTTCCACAGATTTGTGTCATTATCGCAGGAGTGTTTTTTGAGGGAGAGAAAATTATGCATCAGTGTCTGTTAATAAAAAATGACTTTTTTCTATCCATCTGCCAACCTTCTTACGCTTGTTAAAGCAAACTTCAAATGATCAAGGTTTAAGCCTGTCATCGCCCTTTAAGCACAAATATACAGAGATTATATTTCAAACAGAAGTTAATATTAGCATCAGTCAACAATGATTAGAAACAAACAGCGAGGCCTGAAAGGCAAAAGAGTGCTGCCGAACCTTTTCTGCTTCAAATCCAACTCTGTCACAACAAACTTGAAGAGGTGGTCGCCTATTTAAATCCATGGTTACAAATCCACTGTTTAATTTTTCAGGGTAAGTAAGGACACTAAAAATAAAATTACTTTCAACTCCTCTTTAGTGAGTAGAGCTAAAATAAAATTGAATGGCACTTATAGCGCTTTTATAGTCTTCCGACCACTCAGAGCACTTTTACACTACGTGTCACATTCACCCTTCCACACACACACACATTCATACACCAGTGGCAGAGGCTGCTACAAAAAGTGCCAATCTCCAATCAGCTAACCATTCCCACACATTCATAGGCGATGGCTAAGCCTTTGTCTCGCCCAAGGACACTTCAACATGTAAAATGGACTGTACTGATATAGCGCTTTTCTAGTCTTGCAACCACTGCTTTTACACTTCATGTCACACTCACCCTTTCACACACACATTCATACACTGATGGCAGAGGCTGCTATGTAAAGTCCACAGCTGTCAATCAGTCAACACAGTCACACCGTTGGCTATGCCACCGGGAGCAATTTGGGGTCTTGCCTGAGGACACTCAACAGATAGAGGGAACTGGGGATCAAACCACCAACCTGCCGATGGAAAGACAACCGAGTCTACCACAAAGCCACAGCTGCCCCGAAAATCTTGCACTTGGATTACTGTTTTTTTATTGGTCTGACAGATAGTTACAGAGGTTTCATACAATCAAATGTTGCCCTTTCTGATACAGTATATTTCTATTTGCCCTTATTAAAATTAGTCTTTTGCAAGAAGTGTTTAAAATACATTTAGCTTACAATCATCAGCTGAAAGAGACCTGAGACGCTCCATTAGAGCAGGTTTCCAATGTGGTGTGGCCCTCCGATAAGGTTATGGATATCTAAATCCTCTGCAGCATACAACTACAACTTTAAATACAGCTATGCCCACCTTCTTAGCTACATCTGCCATTGTTTTTATTACATTCCTTCCTTCCTCTGTGTTTGTCCCCGTCTTCTTTCTCCTGCAAATAAACACTGCTTTTAAGTGCTACGCAAAATTAAAAGTACCAAATGCTACTTAATTCTTCTTCACTAAATTACAGGGGTAAATATTATACATTTAACCCCACCACATTTCCCTGACATCTGTAATTTGTAATTATTTAACAAATTCATATTTGACATACAAACCGTATAGCTAATGACACCCATACGGGCAGCTGCGGCTCAGTATTAGCAGACTGTATAAAAAGATGGACGACATGACAGCTCCCTAAAAGTGGAGCTAAACCCCCTCTATCGCCCCCTGCTGACTGGCTGCAGTATAGGTCATAAAGCCCGCCTCCTCCATGTTAACAGATGGGACATGAGTCAAACTATAAAATCAAAATACGCGCCGGATAAATGTTTCTCAAACATGGTTTCTGTCATTATAGTTAGTTCTTATCATGCTGATTTACGTCCAAGTGTTCATTTTTCTGACAAGTTTATTTTTAATTAGTTGTTTGATGCTGTAAAAAGGATGATTGACAGCTCTGTTGACAAATACGGCTCCTGCAGCCGATCAGCGCCTATCACGTGGGCTATTTTGGCATCACTTTCGTACAATGGGAGCAGATGGATACTCGTCATCCATCTATATACACAGTCATTGAGTGATAGACTCGGTCGTCTCTCAATCAGAATGTTGGGGGTTTGATCCCTGACTGCTACAGTCTACATGTCGAAGTGTCCTTGGGTAATACACTGAACCCCAAATTGCTTCTGAAGGCAGAGCCATCGGGTATGAATGTGCCTAGTTACTGATTGGAGATTGGCACTTTGTCATCAGTGAGTGAATGTGTGTGTGAAAGGGTGAATGTGACATGTAGTGTAAAAGCGCTTTAAGTGGTCGGAAGACTAGAAAAGCATTTTATAAAAGTGCAGTCCTATCCCTTTAGTCCATTTACATACATTTGGTTTAAACGACTCAGAACTACTTAAAATCACTGAGTATAGCTGTGTCTCCTAAACTAAACACTATATTAGTGTTATCAAATTATATTTAATGAAATGAAAGACACATAAAGGAGATTTTTGGAGCGACATATCAGACTTCTGCTCAATCACCATCATCAAAATACCAAGTCAGAGAATTTGGGTTGAGTTTGTGGACTTCCATGCTAAGGAACATTAAAACTGGTGTGAAGGAGCTATGGAACTTTGAACATGTGACATGTTGGTTTTACCTTTAATTCATCACCATCCTGTTATTATTTTATCTATATATTTGCACAGCAGCATGACCTTTTCCTCACTAAACTTTTTTTGTCGTTGCCATTGTCATTTTTAAGCTCTTCACACACAAACATACATATATATATATACGCACTATGGCTGAAGGTATATGCACATGTACAGTCAATGTCAAGGGCAAGTATAACGGTGCAAGTAAATGCCCTATTTATCCTGAATAACACACAGGAATATACGGCTTTAAGAGAGATTGAGGGCTTTTGGAGAGCACACAGGCCTCAGCAGGGTTGGAAAGAAAGTGATGGGAATAGAGAGAGGGAGAGAGAGGGAGATCCTACAAGACATGCAGACGAAATAAACACCATTTTACGGGGTATTCCTGCCTTTGCGTTTTACAAGACCCGCGCTCCGGAGGGGCATTCGTCCATCATCTGCAGATCCGCAACTGCCAATAAATCCCAGACAAGCTTTTCCTGCTGTCTGACAACAGTCAGGGCAGAAAGAGAGATGTTTTACAGTAAAACCACAGCCGTGTAAAAGATCCCTCCGCCTCCCTCGGGGTGAAGGCTGGAACAATGCTGTCTCTTTCCTCTACGGACTTGGAAATACAGAGATCTTTACAGCGCGGCCGTCGTGTGTGCACATGTGGAGGGTAGCTTTCAGGGGCGATAACCTCTTACGGCTCTCACGGGGCCAGCTTGGGGCCAGATGTTGCAGGTTTCAGTCAATATGAAGCTACTTCTCATAAGAGGATGTTGCTTTAATGTGAAGGGTTCAAGAAAGAACAAAGTTTGTTGATCGAAACTTTAAAGGACACATCGTGGAGATGATTATTTTCTTCATGATCAACATTGCTCAGTAGTCAGACACAACAAAAACAATCATTTTTAAACCACACGGTCTGAAATCAAAGCGAACAGCAGGATCAAAACTCATCTTCTCAAAACAAAATGAAAGAAATCAATAACAACCCTCTCACATATTGCCTGTTCAAAGTAACTAGAAACAGATATTATGGTTCACCAAGGTCAGAGTTTAGGAAAGCTGACCTCTGAGTGTCTTTAATGTACTCCACGGGAACTTCAGTCGCCCAGCTGGACCTGGAAGGCCCAGTACAGTTGGCCACATGTCACTGATGGAAACAAGTAGATGACAGAGAAAGACAGGTATAGTAGGGAAGGTTGAAATATGGTCGGATAAAGGTGCTCTTTGGCTTGGAGGAGAAATAAAAGAGCTGGAAAAGCCGAGTAGAGATTAGGGATTTGCCAAGCAGGTCAGAGGACAGGACAGTCAAGTTAAAAAGGCAGTACAAAGAGGAAGTGATGGCCCGGGATGTGGTAACATTGTTTCATGTAGGATCAGACATGGCCCCTGAAAACCTCCCGTCTGAGCGAAAGAAAAGAGGGAAGGAGGCGAGGGGGGGAAGTGGAGGTCAGAGTGGGGGAGTGTGTGCTGACTAAGCCGCTCGAAAGGTCGTGTTATGAACTTGTTGTTAACCTCTGCATCCTGTAGGGAGGAGGACCCGGGTCTGGGAACCAGTGCTGCAACCGTAAGAGCCGCTCTTATCCAGCCATAACTCAACGGAGGAGAGCTGAGTGTCATCGCTATCTGAGTAAACACTCCCCCCCACTTATCCCAATAGTCTTCTTCCTCCCTTGCTGATTGCATTACGAGTTTTAATAGACAATCTCCTTCTCAATGTGTCTTATTTCAGCCATTTCTTGAGCTGGTTTAAAACAACACCATCCACAGAAAGAAGGGTTTTGATGCAGGGAATTTCGGCAACATTGATTGGGTTAGAGGGAAATGGCCTCCAGTGACAAGGCAGCGGCGTTTTTCAGAATTTACCAAGCATAATGCTAACAAGCATATCTAAGGAGCAGGAGAGCTCAATAGTAATGATATAAATAACTCCACAGCTCCATCCAGGCTGTCTATATTCTGAGCCATATTAGTATTGGCCATTATTGACACTGTCGCTGCATCAAGGCGAAATCAATAGCCCATCTACTGCACTGCAGGGATTAGAAAACAAATCAAATAAGATATTCTAGGCAAGTGGAATTGTTTGAGAGTGTTCACTAGGTAAATGCTGGATGCTCAGAAGTCCCTTTCATGTTAAGAGGCCGACGCTGTAGCAATATCTGTCTAAAGCAGATGGTCGAGTAGACGTCTGTTACCATCAAACTGAAGAGTGCGTCTGATATTTCCAATCAAAAACAACTCTTCAGAGCGTTTATATTCAGCCTGACACGGTTCACTTCTGAAAGCAAACACAGCATTTTCATTTTGTATCAGCTTCAGTTCTAGTTAAAGCCGTTTTTCTCCCATGCCACAGGTGCAGTGTTGTCAACTAGGTCTGATATATTATATATTGTGATGTTCCATTTTGTTCTGACATTTGGTGAACGAGCTTTTACCCGATTCTTGTGATGCATTAGTCTGAATACTGCGCGTCTATAAAGCACTTTTTTGTTGTTGAAGTTGCTTCTTCATTTGTTATAAACTCCACCATGATATATATTTTATGCTTTTATTGAAGGAGAGAGGACGGAGAGAGGCAATAGGCTGAGGGTGGGAGTTGAGCCTGGGGCCACTGCATCGAGCACTTTAGCCTCTGTATATGGGATGCGCGATTGAACCGCTGATCCAAACCGGCACCCCAGATCAAGGGTTTAATCAGAGAAAAAAAACATGTACAAATCTTACATATAGGCATGGATGACTAAGTTCCAGAAAAAGGTAACAGTCTGAAGCAAGTAGACAGAAATTCAAGATTTCCATAAACAGGTAAAAGGCTGACTGGCGTGAAGAGTAGCAGAGCGATACCTAGGAACAAATGATCTGGAGCTGAAGCGATTGATGAGGGGATGTGAGATAACACAGGTAAGGAGTATGAGCTGACTGCAGTAATGCGGGGCGAATGTTCGTGACAGGATCAAGCCAAGGAATAGTCTAATATCTTTTGGTAACGACTGTTGAAATATGGGATGGGTCTTGGGGAAGTGTAAGAATAACTGGGGTCTACAGACATGTTAGCTGCAGCCCTGATGATGGTGCTAGATTTAAAGTTCGGATTCATCCTGAGGGGAACATGAATGGCTTCACCAAATATCGCGACAATCAGTCCAATAGTTGTTGAAATTTCACTGCAGTGATAAAATATGTAATCAGCTGGTGGCACCAGAGGAAAAGTCTGGCCACCAAAGACATCTTCACACCAGATTTCTTGGAAATTCACCCATTACTTGTGAAGATATTTCAGTATGGGCCACAGAGTGGCATGTAAGAAGTGTAATTGCCTGAAGCCTCTGCCGAAGTGCTTTAAACCTACAGTATTTTTAATGGCCAGCAGAGGGTAGAAACCCCTACCCTACATTGCTTTTTAACTGAGCGCCCTACGTTTCAATTGGTTTATTAATGCAGATAACATTTTCGTAATGTGTTTATGGCTCAATCGCTATTTTGAAGGCTTCTCCAGTACAGCATGGCATTCATGCAAAGTTATGGTCCCAATTTAGAGAAAAATACATGATAAAGTAAGGGATGTCTCCGGGCATAGCTACCTCTGAATAACAACTTCCTACCACAGTGACATGTCACCAAGAATAGGACGCTATCTACCCTATCGTTTAAAATTGTTCCCATCTGGCTTAAAACAACAACAACAGTCAACCAACCAATAGGTGACGCTTCCACTTCCTTTATACAGCCTCTGGTATTTTGCTAACCATTATTACAGCTATAGAGCCAAGCTAAATAATGGCTAAAAGTGTTGATGAAACAGTGAGTAGTACTTGCTTCAGCCACACTTAAACATCTCTCAGAGCAAAATTAGCATTAAGCCCTCACACAGTATTGGGAACAGCATTATTCTTGATCCTCAACATAAAAGGTTAAGTTACGATTTAAAGGTATTTTAAATCTCTATAAACGAGGACTTGATTTGTTCAGCTTTGGCCATTAATATATTGTTATGCTGAAATCTGACACAGAAACACTACTACATGGAATGAGAAGATCCTCGAGGGTTTTAACCCGACACAAGTTTATAGTAAAGACAAATGGCAAAATGAAAAAAAATAGTACAGAGCATTTCTGGTTAAACTTCGACTATTTGTACAAACTTCTTGTGCAATTGAGGATTACGACAAACTACAGACTAAACAGACTAATCTGTTTACAACAAATATCCGGGTCAATTGAACTTTCTGCGAGAGGTCTTTCCAGATCTCTAGAATTTCTTTTGAAGAGTAAAACGATTTCATGATCAAAATGAATGACAAAAAAAAGCGCTGTTACCTCACAGCCAAAGGTACCTTGAATCCAGGTTCGAATGTAGGAGGCCTGTCACGGGGCAACACGGTGCCCTCTGATACAGTTGAACATCTGTGCTAAGTGTTAGCATTGCATTAATTACCTTTGTTACTCTGTGTCAAAATCAGACCAAACATCTACCACTGAGTAATAAAGACACTATATTATTCAGTGTAAACATGTTGGTCATACAAATTGTTTGTTACCTTTTCCTCCTCTGCCATGCTCATCACCAGGAAGTGCCAAGCGGAGGGGACGTCTGTGATTGGCTTAAAAAGAGAGTGTTCCCGGTGGAAGGCTCCATCTTGGTAGAGGTGGAGGGGTGTTTATGTGCCAACAAATAAGAATAATAATTTGAATAATAACTTACCTGAAAGGTGTTTGGTAAACAGAATTTGGTCGGGACATATCTTTGTTGTGTAGCAGACCGTGATTTTACGTCCTGTTTAATTAATTAATATTTAATTGTCAATTGTGACTCGTGGTACCATCCCAGTCTTAACAACCCTCAAGGCCCTCTGGCCTCCTCTTTTATGAGTGTTGACAGGAGTGTTGGCAGGAGATGCTGGTCTGAATTTAAGCAAAGCAAAGAGCGTGTGAAGCTGCAAGAGCCCAGGCTTTGTTTTGTTTTATTTTTTTGCAAGTATTATTTTCTCCAGTTTTTCATTTGAACCCAGCCTGCACTGTAAATATTGCTGCACGGGACTGTTGGATTTCATTGCCACTGTATTTTTGGATTTCAAATTGAATTTGCAGCCTAACCCACTAGGCCATCCTTGCAGGGCCTTACTGTGATCAGTTTGCACGTTCTCCCCCGTGCATTTGTGGGTTCCCTCTGGGTACTTCGGCTTCCTCCCAAAGTCCAAAGACATGCCGGACACGACATGCCTGTAGGTGTAAATATGACCGTGAATGGTTGTCTGTCTCTGTGTGTCAGCCCTGTGATTGACTGGCGATGATTCCAGGGTTTACCCCGCCTCTCGTCCAATGACAGCTGGGATAGGCTCCCCTTTGACCCTGAAGAGGATAAGCAGTATAGATAATGGATGGATGGTAAGGAAGGTCAAGCTAGGTAACAATTTTTGCTGAGGCATATTTACACTTGGAAACTTTATTGACAAATTTAAACTTCTGGGCTTGAAGTGGTGCCTGTGGCGTCTGCCCCTGGGCACTGTTACATAATACATTTCCACTGTACATTTTCAGCCTCAAGACAATCACCCAGAAAACACTGCATTTTCCATTTTAACTGAGCGTACATTTGTTGCCCCTTCACATCCTGGAGTAATGAATGAGACACCTGAGGATGCTCCAGACACCCTCTCACATTTTTTTTCCACTTCTTTACGGTGAGTCACCAGCTCAGCTCCTATCCTCCTTACCTGTCATCATGGCTTAAAATAAAAGGAGCCCAGAGCGAGCGATGAAAGGAACGCACACTCCTCCTGACTTTAACATGCTCGCTGAAGCCCACGCACCATTACTGTATGGCACTCTTGATTTATCTCATCTCTCATACTGCCTTCGTAGCTATCCTAAATTCACTCTGCCATATGCACAAGTGCACACACTCCCACACACAGTCTTACATACTGTACTGGATCTACACACACTAATCATTCACTGCTCTGGATGTGTTCAACATTTTTAGCACATCCTGAGAGACTATATATTTCTTTCTTCAGGTGATCGGTCTCGCGGGGAGGGCAACCAGGTTTACATTTTTTACACTTACCGGCACATAAAGCTTGGGAACATTTAAAAGGCAGATTAAAATAAAGTCAAAATTACAGCATGGATGGAAGACATGTTTATCATACCCTTCCTGCTTACACCTGAACCTTCCAAATTTCATGCCACCTGTTCGTAACATTTGTGAACATTTAAAGTCTCAAGCCCAAGCCAGCATAACCAGAATGACATCCATCCATTACCTGTACCGCTCACACCCACACCTCAGGGCAATTTTAGAGTCACCAATGAACCTAACGAGCGTGTCTTTGGACTGTGGGAGGAAGCCCGGGGAGAACATCGGAACCTTCTGTGCTGTGAGGCGAAAGCACCACCGTGCAGCCCTTTCAAATGGCATCCTTCTAACTTGATCAAACTCCTTTCATACATGGGCCTTAGTATATACATGTGTTGGCAGTTTAACGTGTTGGCGTCATGTCTGAACAAGTCCTCACGCCACTTTTGTGAGTCGGATAAACCTTGTTATATCTGCAACACTTTCAACATCACAAAACTCTGATTTGAAGCGCTTCAGATTAAAAACATCAGGTTTAATACACAGAGACGGATTTATATCATGCCTTCCTTTACCTCGTTAAACCCACAACAACTGATTTGGGGCAAATAAGGGGCAGAAGTTCACGATATAACACACATTATCTCCTTTTAACTTGATACGGCGTGTAATTACAGAATCGGTGACATATGGGATAAATTCTCTCCGTTTAAAATCTTTTGATGCCAGTCTCTTATTTTTGTTATGTGACCCTTTGTTTTTCATTGGGCTTTCCAGGTCTTTTCTGAGGGTGGTCTTTGTGGAAAATGTTGTCCTCCGGGGAACTCTAGGAGGAGGCTACAGAAGTTCTATTAGCATTCAGGCAGTCCCAGCTAGAAATGTTTTGTTCTGAGAATGTTCCGTGCAATGTTCTGGTAATGTTTTGAGTTTTTATTTGGTTCCCAGAATGTTCCTTTTAATAGCAGGAGAACGTTCCCTGAAAACATCGTCAGAAAGTTGCAGTGAGAACGTTCAAATCACCTTTCGGGAACGTTTTATAAATAATGTTCTGATAGTTGAGGCCGTACTAACATCCTGAAAAGATCCTCAGAATGTTGCAGTGAGCATGTTCTACCTTTGTTTTTATGTAACATTGAGCAAATGTTTTATAAAAGGCGTTCTGACATCCCAGGCCTCAATAACATCCTGAAAATATCTTCACAATGTTGCAGTTAAAAAGTTTTGTCTCAGTTTAAGTTTTAACCTCACAAGAACTTAATTTGAAATGATAAACATCCTTAAAACGCTCTTTGAATATTAGATTAAAACGTTTCCTTTCAAACTTAATTAGAACTTGTAGGTAATGTTAGACAATAGCTGTGTCCCAATCCACGGGCTGCAGCCTTCGAAGGAGGCGGTCCACAGAGGATGCTCCATTCACACCCTGCGTAGACCGTTAAAGCCGAACTGAAATGAGACTGTCTGGTCTACCCCTGCGTCACCAAACGCCGCTCCGGCCCCCTGCAACAGGTAGCTAGCGGGCTAACTAGCTAGTATAACTAACGTTGCATAAGTTAACCTATTATTTTAAAGAGAATTTGTTTCAAGGGATCTTTTGTTTTCTTAAACATGTGTAACGCTAGCTAGTTGACTGAGTTGAAACCAAAAAAGTTAACATTTACAAGTGTATTCCTCGGGCGTTTAAAAGTCCGCCATTTTGTTTGAATTGGTGCGCAATGCATCTCCGGATACGGTGGGCGCATTTGACGGCCGCATCTGAAGGAGCCTTCGAATCGGGACAGCCTTCTACGTGCTTCTGTGACGCAATCGGCCTTCAAATATGGCCTTCGAAGGCTGCAGCCCCTGGATTGGGACACAGCTAATGTTATGCGAACGTTCCCTGCTAGCTGGGGTAGCACTCAAATGTAGGATAATTTCCACTCATCGCATCAGTCATGTGCTGTCAGAGCCTTCTGGTATGAAACACAAGAGGTATACAGTACTCAAGTACGCAAGTTAGCACCATTTATTGGGAACAAACTCTAGCATGTTTGGGGGCAATCCCTATGTTTCCAGAGGCCTGTATTCCCAGTTTAGGAATGCCTTCCTTGTTCAATTGCACATAAAGAAAGGAGATGGATGTTTCAAATGCAGATTGAATGGTAAAAATCTGTTAAGAAAACTGTCCTCAGGGATGTAGTGTTAACATCAGTAGGCTGTAAGCTTTGGCTGTAGCTTGTTGTCTGCACCCACACAAAGCCAGCTAATTTAGGCAAAGCTATTAAAGGTTGTGTTTACAGATCCTCTCCCGCCAAATCAGTACAAACTTGGACTGCATCGCCTTCTCTAGACTTCAGACCACTCAGGGTGCTTTTACACTACATGTCATATTCATTCATATTCACACACTGTAAATGGAATGGTATGTGGACTGTGTTATATAGCGCTTTTATAGCCTTCCAATCACTCATAGCTTTTACACTACACGTCACATTCACCCTTTCACACACACATTCACACAATGACGCCAATCTCCAATCTCCAACCACTGTATGCGCAATCAGTGTCTTGCCCAACGACGCTTCGACATGTGACTGTAGCAGTAAGGGATCGAACCACCAACCTTCCGATTGAGAGACGACCGACTCCGCCACTGAGCCATAGCCGCCACTGTAGGTCTATAACCAACCGAGCACTGTCAATTACGATATCTTGCCATTACTGGAGGAGCTGGAGATCAAACCACCAAACTTCCAATTGGAGGGTGACTCACTCTTCCTCAGAGCCACAGCTGCCCCCATCAAAGCCACTGACATCACTCGACTGTTTTCACCACACTGTTTACTGCTCCTCCAAACAAGTAAACCCCTCTAGTAAAGAGGCAGGAATCCTAAATATGACATGAGAAGTACGACATGTTCAGCACATTTTGTATTCATTCAACATTAGAACTCTTTAGTCCTTAATGTTTCCTCTTTGAAGCTTTTGATTTGCTTTATTTCTCGCTGTGACTCGGATAAAAGGCATTCTTCCTTCCTCTTTGTTGTGTTTGAAGGTGTACTGCTCATGAGGCAGCAGAATTTGCTCTCCCTCCCCAAGCCCATTCGCAGTCACGGACATAAATTTCCTCTCCTGATCTCTGAGTGTTTTCAGGAGCAGATAAAAAAAGCAGCGCCCTGTAAATCCAGCTTGTCTCTTATTTACATTAACGTGTCAGAGGTCCTTGTGCTAATTTAGCTGGTTCCAGTGTTTCTGGGCGGAGAGTACATCACTGCAGTTTGGGCTAAGCATCCATTACCGAAGGAATCTGGCCTTGAGGTTTGAAATTGTTTACACACTTGCCCAAACTTATCACAAGCCTCGTTCTTCTTGTCTCCCTGGAGTCCAAGGCCACGCTCACTTTCATCTGTGAGTTCTTTGCAGCCAGAAACTACAAATGACATATCATGAACTGCTTCACTGATATTACAACAGCCAGAGTGCTATAAAATACCGCCTGTGCAAATGTATTATGATCTGCATGTCATCTAAAGACATACAATATTTTCTAGTCACTGTTGATGGTTTTCTAAATGTCATATTTGTACAGATGTCACAATGGGTCGCTTTCACAGTCTAATACCAGATGATTTGTAGCTCAAAGGAGTGTTTTTTTAATGCCACGCGTTGAACTGCATGTCAAATCAATTCTGGGGGATGCATTTCACTGATATTAATAAACAGTAGAGATGTTAGACCATTAAAAGCACCACTTCTTCATACAGCCATGTGTTAGCTACACTAGCAGCATGGCTGCCAAGGTGGCAATGTTGGTTCGTCTGTTGGTCAACCCTGCAGTTTTGGTCTACAAAAAAATATGTCATGGTCCTCAGAGGGTATATCCTCATGACGGTGTTCACAGGCTCGGGCTGGCAATCTGGCAAATGCAAATTGTGGGAGTAAAAAAAACGCTGCGACCACTACTCCGAAAAGACACCGCCGTTCAGGCTGGATTAAAGAGCTTCTGAAAGGGATACGATCGCACCGGCACGCTAATTGGAACATCAGACGGGGAACAACCTGCTCTCCGGTCTCTTCAATAGTAGACCACCTCTGCTAGAAAATTGCAGACATGGCAACCCTGAATCTCAAGTAAGAAAGGCTCTAAAAGGCTGTTTTGTCCTCAGACATGGAAGCAAAGCATCATGGTCATTTTTACATTATATCACTAGTCTCTCTGGATTAGATTGTGCACGGAAACTCCGTCGCCGTGCACAGATTTTGCAGGCACATGTTTCAGACCGGGTCTATTTAAAGGCCTCCCATAGGGTCTAAAATCAGAAAAAGCCATCCAGGACTTTGATGGCTCAAATTTCCACTACGTGATGAGCTGAGTGCCTTGTCCGAATGGCTCTGGCTCCTTGAGATGAGAAATTTATTCCAAGGTTCAGAATAAGGAGTGTCAGAGTAAGAGCAGGCCCATTTCGAGGGTCTCGGTATGAGGTATTTGAAGTTGAGATGTAAAAAATGAGCCAGTAATGGAGGCTGTGACTTCACTTTCCTCCCTTAAGTATGTGAAAGCCCACTAAAGACACTATTCAGTAACTCTACCTTAAAACGCTAAAATGCTCCTCATGCAGCCCTCGAAATGGAAACTTGATTGATGGTACACGAAACCGAAAGTGGCTCATCGCTTTCAAATGTGCATTAATATCATGAAAGCTGAACTCTGTTTGACATCACAAACAACTGCGGCTGATTTGGTCGGAATATGCAGCTCTCCGGGGAAATGAAGCTGCACGTGAATGAACGTGTGCGCGGCTGTAAAAAAATTATGTGGCGTTAATAAACGGAACCGACATACTTTCTCTTGCACAGCCGTTAAATACAAGAAATCGCTCCCCACTTTGGATGGCGGCTCAGGCATCGTGTTTTAATTGATGTGATTACCAGCCACTAAGAAATGTCACAGAAACTTTTAATTAAGTCTGGTCTGTAATTTAAAGTGGAGGGGGGGGAAAAAAGACACACTCCATTGGCAGCTGGAAGCCTGTCTGCCTCTGTGCCGCAGACTTCAGGTCACTCTCAACCCACTTGATTATTCCTCGAATTGAAACCCACGTTTGGTGTCTCTCAGCTTGTCAATTCACATTAATTAACGCGTACTTTATTGTGAACAAAAGATAAAAGACGAGGACAATTAATGGTCCTCATATTAACACGGTTTCTCTGCCTTCATTTGAATTGGTCTGTGATTAAATAAATGACTGCTTTTCTTTTGTCTCCAGTTTAAAGGTCAAACTTGCGGCTGATGACTTATTTCTGAAGGCTGACAGTGTGTTTGTAGGATCCTTTATTGTAATCCGGTGAGGGTAGAAAGACACAATAGCTGTTTATAGTCCCTTGATTACAATGGCCTTATGCCACCCTCTGTTTTTGAGGCGGATGAAAGAAAGAAAATAAAAAATCAATTCTCATGGAGTTGAGCGAATGGCAAAAGTCTTTGCAAATTCTTCGGACTTTCTCCGGGAAACACTGCGGCCTACTTGGGGAAGTGAAGATTAGTAAAAGACAGAACATCCCACACGGACTTAGAGCGGTTTTCTTTCCTCGTCGCAGTGCCCACAGCTCGGTAATTGTCTTTGCATCCAGACTCTTTAGGGAGACGGGAGCAAACCCCGCTCCAAACCCATCGCGCTATTTGTCCCAACTTTCAATCGGATGAAGGAATAATGTTCTAAGCAGCCTCGATCTTTGGGTTTAAGAGAGGGTGACTGAAGCTCTGGTGGATTATAGATGAGACGGGGCTGCTGAGTGCCTGCATGTTGCTTCTCAGTCCGTCAACATGGAATCTAAAGTCCCTCAGTTTCATGTGCACAACGAGCAAAACATCCTCCTCAGTTTATTTATTTGTGGTGTAAAGCAGAAAAATTGAAGTGATGAATTTTTATTCCACGAATATCAAGCTGATAGCTTTATCATCTGCATGATATTATTTTCTTCATGAACTACTATTTGATGTAGTGTCCTTGAAAAGACTCTTATGCTGCCTTTAGGTAATGTGGGAAATATCTGAATTATAAGTTTGAGAAAGACCATAAGAAAGAAGGTTCTGAGATTCGTTCTGAAAGTAACAATCTCGAACTTTTTCATGTAAATAAAAGTCTTTTAAGTCACTATCACCGAATGAGGTAACACAATGGTGAGTGAGCCTATGGCCCACTGATGAAAGCCTTTGCATTTACAGTATATAGTATTATTATGGTCTGTGGTGACATTCACGGAAAAAATCACAAGCGGCCCCAGTTAGTGACGCGTTTTCCATCAGCCAGCAGTGGTTGGTCTGCCAGAGAGGGTAGGCGGAGCTAAGCAGCTGCAAGTGTTGCGAGTAAACAGTAATCTACTATGGCTGAACAAACAAAGAAAAGATGGATGACTACAGATGCATCTTCAAAAATAAGTGAAAATCCAAAGAAAAAGACACTCAGATTTAGTCTACAAATGAAAGCGAGGAAAATCAAGAGCTAGAACCATGACCAAGGGAGCCAGCCGTAATTACCGATTATCACCAGTGGCAGGCGCTCAAGAGCACAGAAGTTGAACTCTTCGAGTTACTTTAACTTATTTTGAACTCATTTTGACTTTTTTTTTGCAACAACAACTCCTAACAAATTAAACCCAAGTAAGTTTATTTAACTTTTAAAAACTGCTTCAGAATTTTAATTTTTCTTGAATAAGAAGCCGATTTCAAAATCTCAGAAAACTTCTTCTGAGATGATAGAAAATCATGGACCTGTAAAAAGTGTTGACTGGTTTGAAGATGCTGTATTTTCCAATTACTTTAAATTGTAAAGTCCAGTCAAGTTAAGTCTAAACCTTCAGATTTCCAAAGAGTTGAACTGGTATCATGAATTTAGGATTACTATTTGTGCTACTGTTGTTACCAGTGGTGAACTCATACCAACCCCCATGCCTGAACACCCTCATGGATGCCCCTGTTGTAGGTAAAAAACATCAGAAAGTGCCCTCTGGGTGCCCATCCAGTGAATAAATGAAAAATGTTAGAAAATTAGTTCCCACGTGTGAAACAATGTGCCCTCATCATATGTCTCCATCATTAAAAAAGCCCACCTTGCTGTTTCGCACCACAACGCTCTACCGCCCCTGTCATACAGCGGGTGCCCCCTTGTTTTGCCCCTGCCCCTCAAACGGCCTGAGTATGCCACTGGTTGTTACTGCTGCAAACAGCAAAGAACACCTTGATGGATGAATGAAGAGAAGAGTTTTGTTGGGAGAAAACTTTTTGGCTGAGGAACACTTACAGCGATACATCAGCCAATGACAAGCCCAGGCTTATCTCCGCAATAATTTTTAGCTGATAAAAATGCAAGTGAACAAACCCTGATGTGTTCCAAAGTTCAGATGCAAATGAAAAAGAACCGTCAGATTTATTGTTGAAGTTTGGACATTTGTTATTTTGTTAGGTTTAATGATTTTCTCTCCGGCTGGAGTGAATTCAGAGTATGTATGAAAGATGAACTCTAAAGAATGAAATTGGGATTCTGTGAAGGTGATTAGATTCACGGCTTTAAGGAAACGTTCCACCTCTAAGATGCCTTTAGCTCCAAGTATCCTTTTCAATTTTTCTCCAGTCTAAAGTGAAGATTAACTAATAAAGCAGAAAAATGCACCACGACCTCTGCATCCAGTGCAAACTTTCCTCATTGCACTACACATGCGAGTAAATCAATTCCTTCAAAAGATAAACTGTTTGTACTTCTGTAATTTCCCCATATTGAAATGATTCATTGTATTTGGGACATAACCAGTCCTGGACATGTGACCTTTTGATGTGTATCATGTAAATAAATAATTCCAGGTCACAAATCAAGTGAATGTGAATTATTTCTTCCTTCTTTTTATATCCTCACCGTCCAAGAAGTATCTTCTATATTCAGATGAAGTGAGGATGGATACTATTTTATAGGATGATTTTATCCGATCAGTTGTCACACAATGTTTTATGTCTTGCCTTTTGTAAAGGACTACAAATTCAGTTGTAAACTACTTAAGTTTGTTACTTTGACACTTATGTCCAGACTCCTCACAGTCTACACTGGGCGGGGGAATTCGCCGCTGATAGCTCCATAAATTGCACATCATTTGCCCCCACTATCTGCTCTGTCTCAGGGTCCGATTCACAGAGCAAATTGCACTCATGATATTCCAGCGCAAACACGCCCATGAAGTTTCACAGATCCGTGCAGTTTGCTCTTGTTTTGCATCTGATTGTGGAGAGAAGCTGTCTGCACCTCCACTCTCTGCTGTGCTCTCAGGCATCAGTTGAGCGCACGCGGAAGGATCTCGACTCCATGCTGAGATCGATGATGAGCAGGGAGAGGAGGGGGCAGCTCTTTTAACAGCTTTAAGTAGAGCCCAGACTCAACAGGTGTTTTACCAGCTTAACTGTCTGTAACGCAGCTGCACTTTTTTTAAACGAGCCTGTCCAGATATAATAACCCCCGTCCTGCGTAACCGCTCCAGACCGTCTCCACACATGTGGACAAAGTGTGCCGGGGTTGAGCCTCGGACTGCCCCGGACACCGATTGATCTGCTGATTATAATAATAATAATAATGACAAAATATTATTTACAGACATTTAGATTTTTCTGATCACACAAAAGGTGGATTTGATGTCATGATCAGTGGAAACTCTGAGCGTGGCCCTTGTAACCACCAGCTCTCTGCAGACGTTGATAATTTCACTGTAAGCGTTGTCTTTTGTGAATTGTATGTTTTTTCCATGGAGGCACATTTGTGTAAAAAAAAAGGACCAAACTTGCACCGAATGTCTGCCAAATAACTCTTTTAAATATGTGCAAACAGCTCCCGAACACAGAGACGCTATTGATGCAAAGAGGACGGTACTTAAAACCCTCTAATGTTAAAGTGTTTACAACCATGCACCTTCACATTTTAGCATGGTTCTATTTTCCAATAAGCAAAGTGGAGTACTGAACATAATTTCCATCCCTCGAGCCCACCATGACAAAGACCTTCTGACAGAAATCACTGTTGTGCTGCTGTAAGCATATCTGAATAGCGTGGTGTGAATGGCCCTTCACATGCTCCTACGTGGTGAGTGGACACAAATGATTATAGACAGTTCGGCTACAAAAAAAAGGGTTTCTGTTTCCTGAATCTGATGAAGAGCAGGCGGGTGTCTGACCTGGTCTCAACACCTCTGCTGATTCTACAAATTTCTGCTTCCAGCACCCATCAAACATCATCCCCATCAGCCACAAACCCATCCCAAAGCAATCTCCCCCCAGCTGCCGCCGACTCTCTGCCTTTCCCCTTGAAGTGCAGCCACAGACGACGCGAGGCTCTGCTGTTCATTCCCGCCTGTTTTCGTTTCGGGCTCGGCGTATAGCTGCCGCAAAACAACCCGCTCAGCACTCTCTGCAATTACCGAATAGACTGAGGAAGCAGCGGCTTGATTTAGCAGGCTGTGGGGACTGCCATTTTCTATTATCTTTGGGTCTGTGATGATTTATGCCGCATGTGTGCGAATGCACGTGTGCACGCCTATTTCTCTCTCACACACTTTCTCCTCTTCCCTTTCCCTCCTGTCTGTCTCTACCTCTTGCTCTTTCTTTCTCCACATGCTAATATCTCATCTTTTCTCCTGAGCGGGGCCCCATGACCCAAAGTCCACAATACCAGATGTCTGCACAAACGAAGCGGGAGGAAGTCCTGGCTACATGATATGAAGATGAAAGCTAAGATGGTGTTCGATAGGCCCCCGCGCTGTGCTGCTGCAATAAACAACGACACGGAGAGCTGAAATATAAAAGTGTGTGCGCCTTTTCTCAGCGGATTCCCACACAAAGCAAATAATTTCACCAGTGATTGTTCCATATATGGTTACATACTGTACAGAAGGGACCCCAGTGTGTTAGCAGCTCAGCATCGCTCAGACTGCAACAATGGCAAGCTGTTCCGCGCTGCCCTGGGGAGGAGAGCATGAACTACACTCTATAATAAATCACAATTTCTATTCTGTAATTAAAGTGTCTAAGTACATACAGCTAAAAACAACATCACGCCTAGGGAAGGGCATATTATGTTAATATTCATCACCACGGAGCTACAGAGCACTAAATTAAATGACAAATAACCTATATGAGCCTACGATCAAAGCAGCCTAAATACATGGTATGCACCACTTCCTGGTTAGGAGAGCAGAGCTGTAGAAAGACACAGAGCTGAATTTAGCCAGGAGCGATGACATACTAGAACCGTCCAGTAGCCACAAGACCTTCCTTTCCCGCCTCTCCCCCAATCCCGACCCAGCAGGCCGTGCTGTTCCAGTAATTGAGTGAGTAATGGACTTATTCCGCTGAGTGGTTCTCTGGGTGTACTCAATACCGGGATGTAAATCCTGTGGCAAATGGCAGATTAGAGAAAAAAAACTTTTAGGGAAATAAATACAAGCAAAAAAATAAAGTACAAGAACAAAAGGAAAATCCATACTCCAATTATTCCCACGCAGTAAATCCAGCCGAGGTCCGTTTTCATCAGCCTTCTGCTGAAGTCCTCTCTTTTCTTCGGCTTTTTTGGGTCGGCTTCGCATTTCTTTCTGCCTCCCGTACCCGCCTCTTGTTTGTCCCTTCATCCACACACACACACACTGTCCTCAATGCACCCAGTCTGAACACTGGACTGATGCCATGCATTCCACCAGTGGGACGCGCTGATCGGACTAATCCGTATTCTCCCAACTCACCGTGCGGCCTAGATCCTCTCACAATTAGCTTGTACAATAAACCTATTATCCATAAATCCATCAGGGGTCTCTGTTCCATCTCCACCAAGTCTCGCCTTCGACGCGACACAGCCCTCTGTGGGTTCTTTTGCATTCTGTCACTATTACCGAACAACCGTTGAGGGTTATATCTGGCTTAGCACACATCCTAATGACTGCACTCAAGTTGTCTTGTCATCCATTCATCTGTCATCTCAATCTATTATTCTAGCTTGCCCTTCTATTTCTTCCTCTCCGCCTCTCATTCAGCTGCCCAGTGCCCACCGTGGTTAAACAGTGCGCCCACACCATACACTTCACTGGCGGAAATCGACTGATTGAAATAATCCCTTTCCTCAAAACACACCATTATGTCCAGATTCCCTCACAATTAGCAGCCCACGGCCAGATAGCCTATAGTGAAAATAAGCCGCCTCGAGTCAAAACAAACAGACGCAGGCGAAGGGGGCAGAAACCCACAGCAAGCCGCCAAGCGAAATATTTTCGGGCCGCCTTGTCATGCTGATGCTACAGCGGAGATGGTAGCGGTGATCTCATCTGCTAAATATTGTTTTTGCCATGTAGGCTGCAGGCTCTTTTTCCCCTTGTTCTGCACACACAAATGGGGTGTATTCTTTGCGCCAGGGCTATAAATTAATGTTTTTGTGGGAGCCTGTTGCTAGGGGCTGGAAGAGGGTTGGGGAGTAAAGGAAAAGTGGGGGGGCGGGGGGGCTGTGGCCGGGGGCCAATTAAAATACAGATGTCTGACTGTCGGTGTAATTCCATTCAGCCATGATTTACATTTAGAACAGTCACCCAAGGCCTGCCACTCTACACTCGCACAGGAAATCGAAGCTGACTCCAACCTAATGAGAAAAGTGAACCTCCCGAACTTTTACGAGACTCTCGTCTGAAAGGAGCCTTGCAACTTTGGCCATAATATGAAAGCCCTTTCAGCTAATCACCCACTGACAGGGGGGGGACCGGTGCATTAGAAGCCCGGCAACTAATTTCACTTTGTGCTGCTGGCGTGAAAAATGCACGGCGGGAAAGTTGCCCTTTGTTAATACGCGAGTTTGGCAGCCTCTCCTATAGATAATCCCTGTCAAATAGTTTACCACCTTTAGAGCAACATGCTGAAGAACACAAAGGAAATTATTGGACTGAAAAGACCAAAATATTCTTCTTGTTGTCTTCATTTTTATTTGAAATGACAGCAATAATACTAAAGTTAGAAACCTTAGCATCAGTCTGTCTGCCTTCCAGGATATTTAAAGATGTGATGGACATATCAATCTGTATATGTGACAACATGGGACAATGTGTGACAGAGAGACACAATGACCTTTACTATCACGTAAGCTAGTCCTTTAGCATTGATGTAGCCAACTTTCAAAGTTCAAGTAAGGATGCAACAGGCTAGAGAATCCATGTCCACAGGAGTCTGATTATAAAAAGGCCCCACAGCCCAAGTCTGATCCTTTTAAGGTTATAATATATTCTAAAGTTGGCTTTATAGGTCCCAAGTCCTTCGTGGTCCAAGAGAGAACAAGGGGTGTCAGGGAACGGTACAAAGCTAACGTTAGCGAGTAGTACTGATGATAGAGTAAGCCGCGTTCAAATTTTGCTACCCTAAAAGCTGTCATGAAATTTTACCGTAAAACACATTATCACGATAAAACACGTTATCCATGCTACAGCGAATTTGACCACAATTGGGGGGGGTTAACAAATCAAACATCGCAATAAACTGTCAACTTCAAATTTAACTTCATTGTCTCGAGGGGAAATTTGTTTTGCAGCCAAGTAAGACATAAAACATTTAGAAAACACAGACTCAGTTACAAAAAGCTATTATTAATTAAGATAACATCAAGTGACAAAGGAGTATTCAAAACCATCATTAAAACCCACCATTAAATAAAACATTTAAAAACATAAAAAGTTCCTGGAAGTGAACGGGCAAATGCTTAACCTACAGGGCCGTCATTTGAATTTAGTAATTTTACAGTGTGATGAAATCATTTCTCATCCTGTTGGACTTTGGCCATCAGTAGTCTAAATCTCCTGCTGGAGGGCAGGAGCTCAAATTCACCATGGAGAGGAGGACACTGTAAGATGTCTCGAGCCTTAGATGTTACTCCCTGGGATCCTCGACAGATTCACATTCAGGACAGGTGAAAAGGACTCACTAAGATACGCACACAAGACAGTCACCTGCTGCTGGCCAATATGTAGCCATCGTGACCAGCTAGTTAGCTTAGCTAAATCTTGCAGTTCTCTGTCCAATGGTATAAAATTTAACAACTATCACGATAAAGCTGCTTAATTACATATTTATTGTCTGGAGACGTCCTGGCAACTAGTCCCAGTCAACACAAGAACTAGTGTGGCACCTCATCCCTGAAACATGATCAGTTTTTTTTTACACTTTGGTTTTTGTGAAGATTAAATGAACAAGATACTATATTTTAATGAGTTCATTTTAGAGCTGGAATGGGGCCAGCTTAGCTCAGCCGGTTAAATCGGCTGCCATATACAGAGGCTATAGTCGTTGATGCGGTGGGCCCGGGTTCAACTCTTGCCCTTTGCCGCGCGTCATTCCCACTCCCTTCCCCTGTTTTAGAGTCATTTTAGAGCTGGAAGATGGATTTTGTGGCCTTCTGTCAGAGTCAGGCTAGCTGCTTTCTCCCATGCAAAGCTTAGCTTAGTGGCTACTAGAATTAGCTTCAAATTCACTGTACAAACATGGGAGTGGTATCAATCTTTCGATCTAACTCTTGGCAAAAAGGCCTATTTCCTGAAATGTTTTAAATTTTCCTTTAACTGACATTTCAACCTATCGTTTTCTGTAGACAGTATGTCTATTGTTTGAAAGTAGCAGCATATGCCATCAAGATTTTATACTATTTTTTTGTACAGTGCGAAAAGTAGACTTCCTCTTAAAGGTGGAGTGATGCCTTGACTTTTATTGGCACTTAGCCGCAACATTGATTGGTCAGAACAAGGCCACATAAAGCTCTGTGAGAACACTCTGCCGTGCCTGTCAATAACAGCAATCCTGTATATGGACGGGAACAGGATACGTTCCGTCTACGGCAATAACTCACAACTTTCTTTCCAGTCTGCAGCTTTATATCTACGTGCTCTATCCCTGTCTGCAATGCCTTAAAAAAAGCAGTGTTGTCGTTTACACCAAACCTCCTGTGCAAATCAGCCGGGATTTTGATTCCCATTTTATAAAGAAAGGTCAGTACCGCAGTGATTTATAATATGTTCTCCGGTAAATTCAACAAGGTAATCCATCAACACAAAAAATGAGAGCCCCATAATAAATGTTTACCTCCTCAAGAGCCTGTGAGTGAATACTCAGGAGGGGTATTTTTCATACGAGTACGATTGAGAAATATATTTGAAATTCAACAAACAGCCAGCGAAAATGGCCCGCACAGGAAAGCCAAGGGGGAAAAAAAACAAAAGGTCGGCTAGTTATCAGGAGACAGATTGCTTTGTGTCTGACATCTGTTTGTTAATTTTAGAGCTCCCTCTGATCTACTTTAAATGGCCCAAATTCAATGCACGACCAGTGCCATCAGTGTAGGTGTTGCCAGCCATTCTTCTGCAGCTCATCCATCTGTAATAAACAGGATACTCTGCGAGGACAATGCAGCCAGGAAGCAGACTCTTGTCCGTGTGTCCCTGAGGGGTTCATCTGGAGCCCGGTGGCACGAGGACTTTCTACTCTTTTTACCAGAGTAGTTTTAAGATGTGCAAGTCATGCTCAAAATAGAGGAAGCGCACAATGCTTGTGGAATTCTGAGCTGGCTTTCAAACAATACGTCTGACCTAACCCCTGGTGTAAATCATCTGCGGCTTTGACCTGATGTGGAGAACAAAGAAGTGTTTTTTTTCTTAGTCAGGGAGGGAAGCTGAATTCGCTCACCGAGCTCGTGCACTTATAAAAGGGGAAACATAAAAATAGTAAAAGTTGTGGAACGTTTCACGGGCCTCTTTATTGCAGACACGATGAAATTACCTCCTGTAAGATTTTCCCTGCCGCACATTCCATGCATGTGGGCGGCTTGTGGGATTAATGCAAATGGGTGACTTGTCTCATTGATCAAAGAGGAGAGCGCTCTCGTCTCAGAAAGCCAATCTGCGAACATACTGCGACGCTTCAGCCGAAGCCCGCTCTGGCAACGTATCCCACATCTGAACCCTAGTGCGTGGGCCCTTTCCCCTCTCTTTGCTGTCCTCGTGCCATGCCGCACAGTGTGGGGCAGCGCAGACGGAGCGACACTGACAGCGGTGAGAAAGAGCGGCCGGGAGGCACTTCTGAGGCGAGCCTCGTCTTTAATAAAAGGGGTGATCAAACATGTTCCCTGCCTGTGAAAGAAAATATTATTCTACTGAGCGGCAGAACAGGGTGATGTAGGAGGTGAAGAACAAGTTACGTGCCAATTTTGTCCTCCAGCGTGATTGCTCTGATTTGGTTTCAGGGATGGTTGCGGGAAATTGAAAACAAATGTGCAGCTTTAGATGCAGCACCCCTCATGGATCGTTCTCGCTCTCTCTGCTTTCTTCACCTCCTTTTGCTGCATTGATTCTTTCCTGGCTGCATTTAAAGATGGAAACTTGCGTTCCTCATTTCATGAGGAGCAACAAGGCCACGCCAAAACACGCAGTTTCCCATAAACAAGTACACAAAGACTTTCTCTCGTCTCAGTCGGAGTCAGGCGGAGTGTGCAGAGAAACAGAAAAGCCACGGAAACAAAGTCTTTCTGCTCGCTCGCTGCGCTCGGGGAGGAAGTGCGTGAGCTGTAGAATTACACTGCAAATCTATTGTTGACCTTCTTGAGCTGTCACGGTGACAGTCTGGGCAGGTAGCTTGATTTTTATTCAAAGTGATCTGCATTTGGGAACTGGAAATCGTGTGGCACCAACATGCTTTCTGTGTGTGTCAGAACTTCTCCCTGTGCAAAAGCACGCTCTGAACACAGGCTCTGCACCCCGCTGACTCAGCAGGACAGCTGCGGTGATGTGTTCTCTGAGGCTGGGACACATGTGTGCGTGGAGCTGACTTGCGTTCAGCACGCAGCGGGATGACATCATCCCCAGGGGCGCTAATGATTGGGAGACCTCCTCCCGCTTGTTTTACGCCGCCTGCCGAGCACATGCGTATCACACTGCTTCCTCACACAGCCTCCTCTGTGCGACTACTGTACTTACTCGATTGGCGGCATTAACTCGAGGCCTGGTTCGGGAAAAACCGAGCCAACCAGCGGGCCGCATTAGACTGTATTATCTCTGCAATCTGAATCCAATTAACAGAAAACCCACACAAAGTTCAAGCGCCAGAAGAGGACAGACGACGAGGAAGGAGTGTGTGTGTGTGTGAGGGGAGAGTAGAAGTATCAGGGGATATGAAACAGCAGGAGAGAAAAAAAATCACACCATCTTTTTATTGAGAATTCTCTCGCCCCCTTTTGTGACATTCAACAATAGCTTTGTTCTCCGAGAAGGGGAAGGCGGCGAGGCTCACCTTTATCTGCTCAATTCCCTGACGGAACTAAAACGGTAAGAAAGAGAACCCCCCCTCTTTTATTTAATCTCATTTTTCACTGACGTAGGGTCACCGGAGTAGGAGGGAATCACTCTTCGCTCCCTGCCAGAGGAACGAAAACAAAGACATGTTTGCATGCAAGCTTTCTTCTGTTCCTTTATCCTCTGTTTATACAAGGACATGGCCGTCACACACACACACAAGACGTTGAATAGACGAGGCAGTGACAGCCGGGGCTCGACAGTGCTGCGGCAGGATATGGTAATGTGAACCAAATGAGTCTCATACGCATGGTGAGTGGCCCTCGAGACAGATCCCTTCCTATGAAAAGGGTGTTGAAACATACAGTAATTGCTTTCAGTGTCGTTTGGCAGCGGCGCACCTCCTGACTTCAGGAGCTTTTTATAGACAGGGTAATTCTCCATTATTCTGCAGACGTTACATTTCAAACGAGAGGGGAGAGGACGGGGGAAAACCAGGGCGACGGCACGCACTTAAAAACTTGAGAAGTGATAAAAACAAATGGGGAAAGAGGAGGAGGGGGGGGACTTCCAATGGAAATAATTCAGTTACTAGTTAGGGTACGGCACAGGAAGGCTGTGACTCAGCACCAAAGGGACTTTTATTTTTTCCGTTCTGCTGATAGAATGCTAATAAATAGCTCTTTTAAATGTGACGACCCTGGAAGCTGTGCGTATGCCGATTATACTGCAAGCTGCTAAGGTAACTAAAGCGTAAATAAAAGCAGAAAACATGGCCGCCGCCTGTCTTCTAGCTCTGAATTATTAAAGAGCTGCAGAGAAACAGCAGCTGGAGAGTCGAGCAAATGAAAATGCCTGGATGTGTTTTGTGAAGCAGCTTTTAACTCTGCTTTGCTTATATCTCACACACACACACACCTGAGAACACCTTTTTTGTAGACTGTTTCAAGACGGAGCGAGTGTCAGTCTCCTTTTCAGGGCAAACTGATTTAGTGGTGAGATTTTGACACAATATGGCCGCCATGAATCACCCGGGTGGAGCGACAGGTTGCTGACGGATGAAGTGCCTCTGCTCCTGCGCTCACCTCCGCTTTCACGTTCTCAGATGGCTTACCTTGCGAAGACCACCTTTATGGTTCCAATCATAGTGCAATCAGCGCGGGAATAATGTCAGTGGTTAGCACTACATCTCATCACAGCTTGAAAGAGAGAGTCGCGCTACACGTCATAACTCACTGATTCGGCTCTGTGTAATGTCACCATGTGTCGCTGATGACGGGGTTTACCTCCAGGGGCGCGGGGGCCTTTGGACCCAGCAGATCGTATGATTTTAAATAGTCCTCGTTTTGATTCCAAGAGTACATGTTATCACCTCTCTTTTCCCTGCTCTCATGTTTCCTCAACACTACGCCAGTGTCTGGTTACAAAGAAATGGCGTTGAGGTATTTATTTTTCTCTCTTCTTCTTCTTTTCTTCTTTTTTTTTTTTTACAGAGTGACATCAGGAGTGAAGAGGAGAAAATGTCTGGCAGCTTTCCGTGAGGCTGCAGTCACGGCTGAGTGAAGAGCAGCTCCTCCTGAAATGCAGACCAGGGAGCCAGGAGGGGAGAGGAAGGCACCAGACGCTCATCAAGAAAAACACACACTGTACGAGATGGAAAAGTCAGATTAACAGTCTCCATTGTGGTATGTGCGCAATGTTGTATTAACAAATTCAATAACGGTAATTCTTTCAATTCAACTGTTACAGCTATGTGGAAAATGTGCAGTACATCGAAACATGAGAGAAACTGAGCTCAAGTTTATAAGTGCCTTTCTTCTCTGTGGTCTAATATGGGAGACCGAATCCAAACTACATGCAGGCTTCGAGTATGTGGTGGTGTTCTCGCCGGAAAAGTGATGAAGTGTCCTAAAAACAGGCAATAATCCATACAAAGTAGGGTTGATGTTTCCATAGCAATTCAGTAGGAAAAAAAAGACATGATTGACCTGCTTGTGGCTTTAACACAAAATGCATCTGTGAATTAGAAATTACTACAAAAAATCACGGGGGGAAAAAAATAGAGTAGCAAAAATAGTAGCAGCTCTGTGAAGGTACACACATGCTAATGTTAGCATGCTTACACACTAAAATGACATCTGAGGCCGAGGGAGGCTATATCCTTGCCAAAGCCAGCTACTGATCTGGCCAATGATAAGCCAGCACAGGTAACTGAGAGGCCGGCAGTGGTGAATGAGAAGCCGCCTGTTCATTCGACCAGGGCAGCTACTGGCTAGGCTGGTCATTAGCTTCCCAGGCTGGCGACTAGCACGCAGAAGCTAGCTACATTAGCCATTGATTTGACTGGTCATTTTCTTCTGTTGTATTTTAGTGGCGTATTGGAGCCCAGTGCTCCGAGTTACCGCCACCAACTGGACACACGTAGGATCTAGATTATTTTAATTAGTCCATTTGTTCCCAACAAAGAAAGTATTTCCTCTTTCCTTTGCTAACAATTTATGTATGGTATTGCTGCTTAGGACATGCATGTGCACAAACATATCGATCCATCCATGTGTATGTTTAATAGTTAATAAAGACCATTAACCAAAATCTTAATATTGTCCTTTTCCCTGTGCCATAGTTGAAACCTTCCCAATTTCATTGCAGTCTGTCCTGTAGCTGTTGAGAAGTTTTAGTCAGTGGAAAATGGTGTAATGATCACCAGGCAGACATTGCTATCCCAAGAGCTATGCTGCTAGCCTGGCTAATATGCAGCAGTGCAGATAATGAAGCTGACTCAGAGATTTTCAGGAAGCTTAGAAAATGTTGTAAACAAGTTAATTTTCAGTCCGATTCTCTTGGGCTGCATATATTTTGTCACAAAGCTTGTGTTTCACAAATTGCATTCGTACGAGCAAAATTAGCAATAATAGGATTTTATCTAATCATATTCACCAAATCAACGAATGTCCTTTCTTTTAAGACAAGAAGGCTTTTGGATTTAATAGTCAGGACACTGATCTCTGAAGAAATAATTTAGGAATCTATTTTGTCCCTGAAAGTGCAACCGTGTCCCAACCCAGGCCCTGAAATAAAAACACTGTGGTGGACGATCACAGCGCGTCTATTAAAGCCAAATGTGGGGATCGATTGGATAATTCAAGGGCAAGCCGTACTGAATATCTCAGATTTCTTTGAGAGTTGGAAAACGAGAGCGCTCTTAAAAGCAGAAAATATATGATATTACACCAGATGTCAGAAAATCTCAGTCCTCTGAGTGCAATGCAGGCCCAAGGCTATAGATGCTTTCAGTCTCTCCTCCAGCCAAGCTAAAAGGAGACATTAAGTCCTTTCTGCATACCTTAATATTACATCTCCCTCTCTCTTAACTGACAAATATTAGTCTGGGAATGATGGAATATCAGAGAAGCTTTTAAACCTTTTCTGCGTGATGATCGTGCAGGCTCCTGACTGACTATCACAGAGTCGTTAAAGACTCCTAAAGCAGCAGAGCGTGTTCGTATAACATGGAGAGAGGAGTGGAAAAGTGGAACAGTGTTTGTCAGGGAGATTAGTTTAACATAAACAGGGAAAATTGTGAGAGTGAGAGTCTGCTCACAAGCGATTTAGCTGCTGGCTGAAAAGTAAAGTTGACCAGACCGATCCAATGAACGGCATTCAGAGGAGTTTAGGAGCCTGGCCAGAGAAAGTAAATCTCTCTGGCTCATGTTTTGACACTGATCCAGGTAAGAATATGCCAAACTATCAAAACATGGCAGTCCGAACAGCTTTAAAACATCTGAAGAAAACCGCTGTTAAAACTCAAACTTCCTGACAGCTCATGGAAGAGATGACTCACTTTATCGGCTCTTTTTTTTTTCTTAATTACATGCTTTTATTTTTTACTTTCACACAGCTTTGGAAATCCGTCTTTGTTCGCACCGGCGAATAAAAATAGTCTATTGTAAATGTTATTCCCAAACACATTTCCGTCATAAATTTGAAGCCTGTGTTCATAAAAGCCCGACGACCCCAACGGTTCCCACAACTTCCATCATTGCTCTGCTATCTTTTCTGCTCTTTATTACCCCCAAGATGCCATAAAACTCTGCGGCCCTGCTGCCACCCAAGGTGACGATTAAAATCACAAGACGGCTCCTTTCGCTGTGACGGACCGTCAGATGGCGCGCTCAGTATCATCAACATTCTCTTATCTGGACATGTCATTGACAGCCTCATTCAGGGAGCTCTCCACTTCACACACACGTCTCCATACACACCGTGCGTTGTGTTATTGCTCCCACTGTTTGACAAATGACAGGTTTGCATTTGTTTATGCATTTGGTATAATCTATGTGTGTATATACGTTGGAATGCGTGCCGTGTTGTGTGGTTGAGGAGAGTGGTTTTATGCCTGCAAATGCGTGGGAGTGCTTCTCTGCAGTAGAAGAACACCGATGTGTGTGTGTGTCTGGGTTTAGTGTGTGTGTGTGTAAAGCATTCTGTTTCCTGTCAGGCGCTGCAGCTCCATGGAGGCAGAGTCCATCAGGCTGGCAGGCAGGCAGGCGGGTGCTGCTGTGGGCTTATTGAATGTTGGTTCAGGCCTGCAGGGAGCGAGCGCTCGGGCTTCCTTAATCACAGCACAAATGCCTTTATTCATCTTCAGAACAGTGCAATTAATTTTGTTGCCGGTGTCAGAACCTTTGGGGAAATCTGACCTGTTATTGCCTCTCGGAGCCGTGCATGTTCTTTCTCTCGCTCTAAGTGCCAGACAGGCATTCAAAATAAATTTCAGCGCTAATATTGTATTCACATTCACGGCTTCAAGAGACCGAATAAAGTTCCTTTGTTTTACATGTACAATAGAGCTGTGTGTCCCGTACCCTGCTATTGTATAAAACGCTCCAACAATTTTAAAATAGTGTTGAAAACTCTGTCTGGTAGCATCTAAGTGGTTTGTCTGATTAAAACTTTGCTAATTGTTATTCTGGTAACGCTCGAGACAAAAGTAATCAGCATTAAAAGTTTAAGGATGATGTTATTATCTATTTTTTTCCCCACCATAAATCCCATAAAAACACAAAGACCAGACGTGTGTTAGTCTGTCTGGCACTCAAGCTAATTTGTTGCTAATGAGGACATAAAGCAGCCGGGCACTCTAGCTTTTAGCTAAAGTTGCTGAAACAGGAGGATATAGTTGTTTGGCACTATTTTCAGTAGCGTATTAATATGCATTTCGCAAGTTAGATGCTAATGAGTGCAGCAGTGTACGCTGAAAATTTGCATGTGATTCATTCACAATTACAATATCACCTCATTATATCCTTTAATATTCTTTTAGTTTACTGCTCTGCAAACAGTGACTTGACTTTTAATATGAGATGACTTCCTACATTGTAAAAACGTCTTCTTATTCACTGTAACTGGATTATATTCATCGCTACAACATGCCTGATAAGCTGGTTTGAAAAACTGGATTTCTTAATATGTTTTTGGCTGACCGCCGGGTGACTTTCACAGCCGTAGAGAGAGAGTTGCGACATCGCAATGGCGGATCATGGAGCATATTGGACCTCCACTGACGCGACTCTCTGTCTATACGGCTCTGGATACTTTGTTCGGGGAGTAGGCGGGGCTGCTCCTCCGCTGCTCATCCGCTGCCCTCACCTACATCCGCAGCGCCACCTGCTTTCAAACACGTTGTCATCGGCTTCATAAGGACAGTCCTTGTAACACATTGCCCACAAAAGTGCACATTGCCCTGATGCGGTCAGCAACACTTGTTTAATATCTAGTGGAGTGTAAATGTGTTATAAATCAAGAAAATTAATACAGCTTCCTTGTTTCTGAAAAACTTGTTTGTACATTTACATCAGTGTTATTCTCTTTTCAGCACTTTTAAACACTTCACTACAATTAATTGATAGAGAGCTCTGCTGCCAGGCTTTTTACTAGAAGGAGAGAGAGCCTATCAGTATTTTTTACACAAGATTTTTAAAGTTGTTTTACTTGTATAAAAGGCTCTTAATGGTTTGGGACTGGCCTTCATTACTTATTCTTTATCGTGTTATAATCCTTCAAGGTTCTTAGATTCTCTGCAGCAGGTTTTTTAAACACACAGATGAGAAATTCATGCAGAACTATGGACCTTCATCCTACGGCTGTAAGAGAAGCAAACTCTGACTATTTCTAAATGACAACTGAAAATACAGTTATGCAACATACTCAAGGATCAGCCGTTTTTTTTTTATCTTCTACATTGTTCTTATGCATTCATTTGTTCCAACATCTTGTACATATTTCAATGTTCCTGCATAACCCTGTTCTTGCTTTTTGTTGCCTTTCAATGTGTGATTCGTTTAAATGAAGCTCCAGCTCCTGCACTCATCAGCTCGTCACATCTAGCCCTGCAGCACGACCTCATCGTTAGCCGATCATATTGCTGCTGTCTCTTTAAATACGGCCTTCCTCTGCCTCCAGTTCATTCAGGCCATCGCTATGTGTGATCACCGCCCAGTCTGCATCATCTCCTCAGCCTGAAATGACATCATTAGCCACCACCTCCACCACCAGCGTCTGGACTCTACGGGGGGATATATCCTGCTGCGCCAAAGACCTCTGACCACGATTCATGAGCACGTCATCTTTGTAAAATGCTTTTCCTTACTTCATTTACTTGTTTCTCCTTAATGAATGTCTTGGATTGTAATACAACACAATACAATACTACATTACAAATATTGCAGTATTTGAATGTTTAGTTTAGTTCTTCTTTTCCTTCACTTTATTGTAAAGCACTTGTCCTGCGCCCCCAGAATGAGAGCTGCTATATAAATAAAGTTTAATTATTACAATTATGAATAAATACATAGTTCAATTGTTGCAAAAAAAATGTTAAGAGATTTCTAATTGTTTGTTTTTACATCCATGGAGTAACTTTTCTGTTGCAGTGCTAAACAAGCGTTTGCATTTGAAGAGAAAATGTTCACATACATATTTGCATGATGACAGCCAGCACTGTAACTCATATTGCAGTATGTTTCAAAAGATGGCTTGAAAAACTGAGATGAGAATCATCTGGACTCCTATAATATATTGAAGTCTTATTGGTGTAGTAGATCAGAAATATCATATAAAGTCAGACAATAACAGGAAATAAATCAGCTCTCTCTTTGCTCAAGACATGCAGTTGTTTTCGTTCCTCATCAAACACTGCGTCTATCACCAGACAAGGCCAGCTCCGTGAAATCCCCCACTTTGTCTTTGCACTTAAACTCGAGTGTTTGATGTCAAATATTTCAGTCAGGAGGATCATTCTGGATACAATTAAAGAAAACTTTCCAACCTCGCAACATTTCACAGCGCTGTTACTGGTGCGACTCTGGCCGAGCGGAGGAGATCCTGATACATGAGCCCGAGCTGCCGTGCTGTTTCTCAGGGTGAATCATGACATGGATTGATTTAAGCCTGAGAGAAACCAGATGCAGCCACAGCAGTTATGAATAACTGCGAGTATTAGCGGGCCCAGCTTTCTGGCCATGCTGCTTCAATAACAGCGATAATCACCAGTCCTCTTAAAATTAAAGTGTTTCATGAGGGTCATACGCGGTTATTAAACATTAAACATCTTATTTATAGTGCATCATATTCTGGAGTTTCTCAGTGCTGTAAGGGTTACTGATATGGTTTGTACAGTGCGCAGCTCGGTGACCAAAGACTGTGCCAAAGACTACAATATCATTAATTTTGTGATATAGGTGGGTTTTAGGCTCCTTTGTATCACATCCAACATCTGGCATTTCATGGCTTTTACAAGGACAAGGAAAACTTCAGCTGTGAATCGGGTGGTGGCAGAAGTACTCAGATCTTTTGCCCGAGGAAAGTATCTATATGCAGTCTGGTTACCAGTGAAAGTCATGAGATCAAAATGAACTTAAAGAAAAGTACAAAAAAATGTATATTATCATCAAAATAAACTTAATGTTGGTCCACCAAAAGTACTCATGCGAAATGCCCTTAAAAGGTTAAGCAATTGATTTACTTTATTGAGTACGTTTCTTGTGAATCTCCGCTGGATCAATGAAGTTTTATCTTAGCACATATTGACATTTAAAATTAAATCATGATACATTTTTGATCATAGAATAACTAGTAGTGACTGAAGCAATCAAATTAATATCACTATATTTTCTTCTGAGTTGTAGTTGACATATAATGAAGCAACAAATGGAAATACTCAATTCACAGTATCTCAAAACTGTAATTAAAAACATGTCTCAGTATGTTAGTAGTAACTTCCGAACTCACTGAAAAACACAGACCCCAAATCAGACCAAATATTTAACAATAATCACCTGTGTAAAGTTGCCACAAAGCCATCGCAAGAGTCAACTTATCAAACCAGGCAATTCAAGTCGACACAATTTCACAATTTCAACTGCCATGAAGCAGCAGACTCAATGAAATGCACACAACCACAAGCAAGCTAGCTAACATACCTAGCCTTCGATTATGAAAAATGCAACTACAGCGGCTACACTAGCCACCATATCCCAGTGCAGTTTGCAATGACTAATAAAATAAATTAAGTAATTTGAATTAGGCCTACTTTATTTACCACTAAGTTTGTTGTGAACATGTCTCCTCGATCAATAAAGTTTTACTTTATTTACACAGACTTTTGAACCAGAAGAAGAGGAGACTGAAGTTGAAGCAGAGATAGAGGAGGACGTCTCAGAAGTGGAAGACAACATTGATGGATTTGGAATACAGTTTCAGTGTCTATTCTTTGTGTTTTCACTGCAGTTATTCATGTTAACCTCGAGTCTGAGACATTGATGACAGCTTAAAAAGGTTTTAAATTAAATTTGTTGATGATTTGTGTTAATGTGAGAGCAGTTAAAACAGGGTGGTCAAATTTGACCAGGAACACCAATATAAGGGGGGAGAAACAACATGACAGGAGGGTTAATACGGCTGAATCCAGAGCTCTTGTCCTTGGTAATCTGTATCATAGCCACTGAGTTCTGGAGGTGGGATTAAGGGAAACGTTAGAGCACTATTAGCAGCATGATGCAAAAGCTATCCAGGAGTAATTTAGTCAAACTTTTTGGCTTTATGCACCTCTGAGAAGCTTTCCTAGGAATGAATGAGACTCTCTCTCTGTATCCAGTTTTCCTCTATAAATCCATACATTTAACATATAACACAACTAGTGTATGCTACTTCATTACCTTAGCAACAAGCTAAATACTTGCAACGCTAACAGAATATGAGCCTCGATGAAGTCCTCACATATTGGTATTTGTTTTAGCATCTGTTAGGGTAGCTAGTCCAGATGTAGTCTTGTTGAATGCTACTAGTTAGCTAGTTTCAAAAATCCATAAGCTAAAGCTGTTAGCCAAAATTAGCATTACGCGAAAACAGATACTGGAGACCCCACTGATGTTATGACTTTATTACACTGTAACCAGCCAGCCGGAGGACAGAAGACAATTCTTTATGAGCCTCATATTCAACTCAGAAAGAAGCTATTATAGATATTCATCTCTGAACAATGTGTCTCTTCACACTAGTGCTCTGTTTAAGCTTAGCAGGAAGTACATTCCAAGTAAATCCCATTTGAAGATGTTAAATATTTGCAACAGTGTTTGAAGTGCTTTGCTCAGATCCACACAGGAGCCAGCCGTCGGTTTAGAGAGCTGACAGGACAAATATCAACAAGCAGGGAGGGAAAATATGACTCTTTCCTCAGTGACTCCCAGAGGATGTCAAGTGAGAGTGTCTGTATGTGTGCCAGTGTGTTGTTGTTGTGGGTGTGCGAGCATCTGTATGCGTGCACAAGCATGTGTGCGCACGCTGTTTATTAATGCGCACACGTGTCTGCCAAACATCTGGCCTCACCTCAGTGTTTGAACATTTACACAGTACACGCAGGTCAAAACAACAACTGCCAAATAAGTCATTAGAGTGAGTTTATGAAAGTAACAGCATATGTTCTCCCGAGCTAATCATTATTTATCTTCATGCGTTTCCTTCCTGCGACTTTCCCCAAAATCGCTTATGGATGACCCCATTTGTATCTGCCCTCCAAACAGCTTTTACAGCTCTCGCTCTGCGCACTCGTCTAATATTTACATTTTAAAGTAAAGCGATTTGACATTTTTGTCCAAACTCACTCTGTCCCTCTTTTTTTTTTCTTCAGACAAATGATTCTTCAGCAGCGAGCACCCTGAGCAGCATAAAAGACATTTCATCTCGCTGCTGTCATGGCACAGATCCCACTCATTCCCTCATCTCTTTCTAATTATGCAGAGCTACGTATTTTAAATTGCTCCATAAAATGTGTTTCATGTAAAAAGTAAGGGCGCAGAACCCAATTAGCGCCGGAGCAATGAGAAAGCATGCTGTTCCTGCTCAATAGAGTCAATTATAACTGGACGTGGAGGTGTGTGTGTGTGTGTGTGTGAGAGTGAAATGAGCCACATGGGACTCAGCTCCACCTGAATTGACAGAAATCCAGTGCCTGGGCCGTGTTTTCATGGGGCATTAGGAACTGGTTTTTAATTGCAGGCAGATTCAGTAAATTGATTTAGATTTAAATTGACCTCCAAATGTTGCATGAAATACAAAAGTGGACCTTCATGCAACATTTCTAAAGAGAGCTGTGATTCATCTTCCTTTCGTAAAATGTCCCTCGGCGACCCTGTCCTTTGATTTCATTTTGACAACGATGATGAATAAAGACACGACTAGAACTGTTGTTTTGGCATCATTGCAACAGTAAAAACAACAAAAAAACAAGGTTAGTTATTTATGAAGATATATTAGCTAATACAGTTTAATAACTGATAAAAAGTGATTCAATAAAAAACCAGTCATAGTCATATTCGCCAATAAGAAGAATACATCATGACGCCTTTGTCATATTCATGTTTCTTTGGGGTTTTACGTCTTTGTGCAGGTTGTGTTACTACCATGACTACCAGTTAATGTTAGTTAGAAAAAGTGCAGTTTGCAACAAAGGGATGGTGGGTAGGGGAAATACATTTACACGAAATAAATCTCGGATCCCAATCGGCTATAGTCTGAGACGCCTCTGGGCACATCGGTAAACGTGCCGGGCGGTTAGCGATAATCGTCTAAGTTAATTTTTTTTCCTGCATACGCCGCAGCCTGCTGATACATGATTGGTCAATATTACTCGGACTACAAGCGTAGTTCAAACGGAAACCAGAGCAAAAATCCATGTCCCTGCCTACAGATTCTACATTTCTATGTAGAGTGTGTAAATAGAGATTAAGATTCTGCCAGCTGTAGAAAAATGTATCAGAAGGGGAGGGGCACGAGAAACAAGAACAGACAGGGCGGTGATGCTTATATAGGCACGACAGGAAATGAGTGATTGAGGTGTCGTTCTGCTCCTGAACTTCAGCTAAAACTTAATCTCCATTTTATGTAAAATAATTGGTGGTGATGTGTTTTCCTGTGTTACTATGTCGGCTATGGACCAATTGTACAAATTAGACGTTTGTTTTTGCCTTGTGATTTTGTCAGCAAATGTGTGGCTCTGTGGCGCAACGGACAGCACATTGGACTTCTAGTTCTGGAGGAAGTGATTCAAAGATCGTGGGTTCGAGATGTCTTTGTGGGTTTACATGGGTGTTTGCACATCATTGTTCAGGTTGTGTTACTACGGTGACGATCTCTAAATGTTGGTTAGGAAAACAAAATGGAGCTAGGTCAGGCTCGAGCGACACTGATTTCACACTTGACATGTGTCACATCTTCTCCACAACCACCTGACAAACACTCTGTCCCAATTTGGCGGTCTATTTAAGCTGCGAGATTTCTGGTCTTTCCCTCTGCCCTGCACCAGCACTGCGCTCATACTTACTAGATACATAGAATTGTCTGACTGAAATTGACACAATTGCTACTTGCATTTTGTACATACCACAACTTACTGTGGATCTATGCAGTAGCATAATATAAACACATCTATTATAAAAAGTATTATAAGGAAAAATACCAGTCCGTGCCATGTAGCTGTATTTGAACGTTTAGACCCAGAGGAATTGTTAACAGTATTGTCTGCTGTTAAATAATTCGTCCTCGAAAAATCCCTTTTCCTCACACCAGCAGCAGACATAATGTAGTGATTACAGATTTCAACATGCAGTCTGGTTTCACACATACACACACGCACACACGCACCGGGGGACACTCACCGGCAGCCAGATAAGTTGTAGTTAGCTATTCTCAGTCCGTACGTTGTCAAGGACTGCTTTGGCTATTGATTTCCACTCTTCAATAACTAATGCGTCTCCTAACCTTGGCTCCATATTAAGAAGAGTTTCCCTTCATTTAGAGTGGAGAAGGGGAATGAAGCATCAACAACTGATTTGGCACAAACTGCCGCGCAGAAGCGATTAAAGCTCCAGTTTTCAATGAGCCATTTAGCCTCTTTCTGAGCTTTGGGGGTGAAGTGCTCAATGTGAGATTAATTGTTTTATCTCAGGCAGAGTGCTCGACAAGACTGCAACTTTACTCTGGCATGCTCTGCTGCTGTGGGGACTACTTTTTCTGATAAATCTACCGATGTCCAACATATGTTCCAAGTGTTTTTCTTGTGGTTTAAAGATTTATATTCAAATTTACATTAAATTTGTACCATAGAATATACTCATAAAAGAGAATTTATGAAGCTTGTTTCTTGAATCAAAAAAAAGTGCCTGCCTTCAGTTTGTAACTCACCCAGAGAAAGAGGAGCGCTGCTGTTTATGTCCGTGTGACAGGCGCGGGTCAGTCGTGTTAATCATGTCCTTTCATCCTTTTTTTTCCATCTTCATTTCGCACCTCACTTCCCTTTGCCACTCCATTCGCAGGTCAACAGCACTATTGATTTACACCCCTCACCTAATCACTTAGGTAACATTTCCCTGGCGGCTGCTTTTTTTTTTTTTCTTTTCTTCCCCCTCCCATGATTCATAGCCAAGCGGTGAAATCTCCCCGTTGCCACTAATTAAGCGTAAGGTCAGCCTTTAATCATCACCTACTTGTGCAGCGCGAGTGGCTGCTCTCGCTGATCCGACGCCCCTGCTGAAAAGCTCCAATCTGCTGCACGGTGAGGCCTGTCAGGAGCTAAACAAAACAAGCAGAGCCGCGATGAGTGATTATCACTCGTGTCATTTTGGTGGCTTGAAAGACATTGTTAGTATTGTGAGGGAAGAATGACAGAAATACAGAGCGGAGTCTACCTTGGATGAATTCAAGGCTTTATAATGTGAACGGATGCTTTACTGAGTCATCTTTGTGTTGTTTAAAATGCACACACACACACACAAATGTCGGTACGCATATTATACCGGCTACCCAGGACCAACTCATTCCAAGTGACGTTTATGTGCTATAAGTGCCACTTTGGCCCTATGTGCGATGATTTAACCGGCACTTGCCAAGAACCCCCTCTCCTCTGATGCTCCGCCTCACTCCCACACACATATTAGCCAATCCACACATGGCACTCTATAATGAGTGACTGTAGGTAGGAGTGTAACCTTTAGCTGCGTGTGTGTGTGTGTGCAGAGAGAGAGTCAAAGAGTGGCCCTTTTGGAGATATTTTTCATCCTCCTTGTGGAAGTCCGCGCTCTGCTTTTTCTCCCCGCTCCGCAGGGAGGTCAGAGGTCGGGGATGTAAGCGGAAGTGATCACTGTTGTCGCGGATTATTGTCCCTCTTGGGATTTCCAATAAAAAAAGCACCATCTTCCTACTTAACGTTCAGCTTATGTGAGGCCACCGCTGCTCCGGCACATGTCGCTGCCTTCCAAATAGAGTTTGTTTCTTCCCTGCAGGCAATAAATATCCCACACAGCCAAACGTGTCTGACATCCATACAAAAAGGCCTGCGTCGTCGTTAAGAATCCATGCAGCGCGATACATCCTTTCAGACGAATTCATGTGCCATTTGGGATGTTATACTCTGTCGTTTGTCACACACCACATTTGGAATTGCTTGTTTGCATATATGCCGCTACATCTTAGCATGCCTGGGAGTCTCTCCTTGATAAATTGAAGCTAAAATAGGAAAGCTAGGATTCATTTTTCATTACGCTCAAGCTTTTCATTCCGAGCTTCAAAGATTGCTCGTAAATCCCGCCTTTTGAATCGAACAAAAATGCCTTGCTTAAAAAACTAGGTCTCCTTCAAAGTCTGATGAGTTCATGGCTTGGTCACAAATCTAACTTCACTCCACACTTTACTCTCAGGAGGTCAAACACGGGCCTTTATTGAGAGAAAGTGCACGGTGAGAGCATTTACTAGCCACCGGCCATCACAGTTAATTCCTGTTTGTGCCAGAACAAAAGGAGGGAGAAATTGTCCACCAGTGTCCGGGGTGATGCATGCCTGTGCAGAGGGTAATTGCAACAGTCACGGGGAGACGACTGTAGTGCAGCGAGGCGGCATTCAGCCGATGAGAGAGGCAGACAAGCAGACAGGCAGGCGTGGAAGTGGTCCATCCGCTGGAGAGAGGAGTCGTGATGGATGGGCTGCAGGAGATGCCAGACTCCCTCCAAGAGATTGAAAGCAATTCTCTTAGTGCCAAAGTGGCAGAAACAAATGGCTGAGAAAGAGGCTGGGTCTCATTGTTATGAACTCCCAGACACTGAAGCCTTTCAGGTCGTGCAGCCTCTCTGAGCGTTTAGGGGACCCTGGCTGATGGCGGGTTGGCAACCCCGCTGAGTGCTGGTGGACGCTCCCACCTCGCCTGTCGAGATACATCAAACCCTGCTGGCAGAGAAAGAGTCCACACTCGGCCAATATTAAGTACAATGGATGTCTTCATAATCATTTTCTGGCAATGCCTGTCCGGGAATATTCTATTATTTTTCTTACTATAAAACTGTGTTGACATGTGTTTGTTCTGTGATTTGGGCCAATTGTGAAGCTTCACCACAAAACTAGAAACAGGACCAAGTAAAGTCGAGTCTCTGCAGGCATCAAATTACTCTGTTGGCCGCAAAACGTAACAAGAAGATGAGAAACTGTGTAAGTCTCATTCTTAAAAAAAACTCAGCTATTCTTGTATTAACACAAAAGTGTCTCTCTCCAAAATGCCCTGGATCGGCTTCGCTGTTTTCGAGACACATGCATCATTGAGAACATTAGAACCTGCTCTTAATTTTAATCAAGCATTCGCACGCAATGTCTCTGGTGGAGTCTGCCATTGCCTTTAATCCAGCGGAGCAATGGCAGACTCCACTTCTGAGATTTTAGACCACTAGTCCTAAAGAGGAGAGTCATTCATGTGAATACGTTTAATGTCTGAAGCAGCCAAGAATAATATAAACCATTGGGTTAGATACAAGCAGCAAATTATGGGAGCGGGGCCTCTTGAGTGACAGGTGGATACTGCTAGACCAGGGGTCTCAAACTCAAGACCCGGCCTGCGAGATACTATCATATGTCTATCTATCACACTGTTGGTACTACAAATCCCAGAATGCACTGCAAAAGCGGGCGCACCACTCGAGACCTGCGAGCACCGGCTATGTGCTTTGATAAACACTGAAGAGGCTAACAAGCAGCTAAAGCGAGCACAGTGTACCTGCTGCTTAGCGCTAATAAAGATATCAATACAATAACACTAACATTTAACTCACCGAAAAGCTGGAGCTCAGACTTCTTGCACGGCCATAAAGTTCCATAAATCCCACAGAGAGATTATTTGTCCAAACTTTGAATGAAAAAATCCCCAAAAGGCTCCAACAACACAAACAGGTGAAGTTAAGCTCAGTGTCTGTGTCTGTGTTGACGTCTAGGAGACAGCCAGCAGGATCCACTTGTCAATCAAGTGATCCAGCCCCTATCATTTAAGGCTTCATATAATTAAAACAGTGTGTAAAATTCACCCCCCGTACAGTTATCTTAACTATAAAATGAGCTATTTATATATATTTATATTTTTGAACCAGGCTTTATACATGTTTATTTCTGCTGTAAAAATGGGCCTTTTTCCCCATTAGCCATAATGATATTTCTTAGTTTTTGGAGAAAGCCTCAAGTGGCCACTCGAGGAACTGCAGCGTTTTGCACTCCCGCATTGGCTTCATTTTTCAACACCGGAGGTTGCCGCTTGGTGGCGTCATGGTTTTCCAGCTAAGCCCCTCCCACTTTAAACCAGAGAGAAAAACAGTAAAAACAACAACAACCAAAAATATTCTCTCATGGGAAATGACCGAACCCACAGAAAAATGTGTGCTTATGTTGGGCCGTATCAGCCACAGTATGAGCGTGAGTGAGAAAATAGCTTTCTCAAGGCCTTTAACAAGCACATAATAAACATCAATGGAAACGGAATGAAAATCAGCTTTAAGGCGAGTTTCCCTTCGTAAGGCTGCAGGTTGTTAACCCCACAGGACAAACCAATTCATTAACCCCAAAAATGAAAAATCAGAGACGCGCTGCATCCATTTCCAGGTGATCATCTCATCAGGATCTCCATATTGGAAACCAATTCTATGGGATTGATTTCCCCGGGAGACTTGTCAGTTCTCATTCATTTTTCAATTTGCAACTGCATCAGCACAGCTCCGAGCCTTTGTTGAATCATAAAAAGGCTGCTTTCTTGGCTACTGCCCCGTATCCCAACTGCACACCTATGATCTGGCTGCCAAATCAACCATGTGATGTATTGATATGATGCAGAATTGTGACAACTAAGCCATAGATAGCAGCCTGTCCGAAACGCAGAGAGAAAGAGTGAGGTTCTGCATTGTTTCTGACATGATGGGTGACCCTTTCTGGGTGAATGTGGCTGCTTTTAGGAAGTCCGTCCTCATTTCTTTCTTCCGTTTCTTGCTCAGAAGACAGACCGGCTCAGGGCAGCCTTTGTCTTGATGTTTTAATTACCGCTTCCTCCAACAACGCGGACCAAAGAGAGAAAGACGGGGACGAGGGTTTTTTTCTTGGACTAAGGGGAACTGCTCCGTCCTCTTCCTCTCATCACAGAGGCAGAAGGTGCTACAGATTAGGTTGTCAGATGATATTTAATGTGAAGAGGGCCTGTCTCGCTCCCCGACATCCTCTCCTGGGTGCACTGCTGCAAGGCACCGATACTCCGGCGCTCTCAATCCAGGTCTCATCAAATGGCACTCGAGTCAGAGGCAGAGAGAGAAGGAGAACATGTGGCGAGGAGGAAGAACAAAGATAGCGACGGACAGAGAAGAGAGGTGGCTGAAGAGGGGAGGGCGAGATGTGAAGAGAAGTCATTAACGGAAAGTGAAAAGTGGGAAATGTGAGGGGAATTCATGCTGGGATGACAGGAGGAGGGAAGAGATGGAAGCATTAAAGGAAAGATGGTGGGAGAGACGGGAAGACTCCCAGTATTCTGTTAAAAAAAACACAGTAAGCTCAGGCTGCCTGCTGAAGCCTACAGTAGCTGAATGGTTGTGACAGTGTGGGAGATAAGAGAATGAGGAAGGGGTGGCCATGAAATACCCTGGGATGAAAATACCTTCCCTCAGAGAGAAAATGGGAGGAAAAGAGCTGCGAGTCTCCTCAGATGTGCTCCCCTGGATGGGAATGGCAAAGGACCGGAGCTGCGAGAAAGCGTGACAGGATGCAGGGCCTGCAGGTCGTGGAATCAATTTAAATGGTATCACTCCGCTCCTCCTTTTTCTTCTTCTCCACCTCCTTTTTTCATCTCCCATTCTTTCAGCCTCACAGCCCTCTCTCTTCCTCTCCCCTCTCTCTCCGTGGTTTACTCCACCGTTTGGTGAAGCGCTGCCGGAGAGAGGGAGAGAACACTCCACTGTAGCAAGCCGTACAGCTTCCGCTTTGAACGGTGGCTTTGCTGGTCTTTACACATCTGAGCGCTCTTTTTCCGCATCAATTATATTTCAAAAAGACATCAGGGGAAGCCACACACGCTGATAAAGTAGGTTGTCAGCTTTTCTACCTCGCTTGCTTCTGAGATTTCCTGCCGTTTTTTTTATGCCAGGCGGTGGAATATTTCGGGGTAAATAGTGATATTTCAAGCATTTCAGTACGTTGACCCCAAACTGAAGTTTCTTTTAAAGCAGTGGGTTGGATCGGCGCTCAGACTAAAGTTTTATCTTTAAACCCAGTGAACTGTGAATGCTGGAGTTACATCTCCCTTTAAAGCAAGTACAGATACCATTAATATTACTCACAGGGCGGCTGTGTGTATGTTAGGCTGGATTGGATTGTCCCATTCTTAGATTGTCAATTACAGCAGTATCTCGAACACTGCACATGGTCCTCTTAAGCATTAAAATATTAACTCAACGCTGACTTTTGGTTACACATGGGAACCAAACTCTTGAATCCTGCATCTATCCACCCTTCCCTCCTCCCTTCATGGACAACACCACCTGACCTCCAACCTGCTGGAAGGCCGAAGCAGCCTCTCCTATATGACCATGGAGGGGTTTACATTTGAGTTAGCTGAGAGCCTGGTGCGTCTCATACACATGCTAAAGTGTAAACTGAGCTATCACAACTTGGAAATGAGAACCGTCAAGACCTGGGGACCTTTATTAGTGTGAGTGTACTGTAATAACTATTCTGGCCCAAAGTTCTCAACCCAATCTACCTCCTGCCACCACCAAATGTTTCACATGTCTGATATATTCATCAGTTAGAGGATACCGTAGTGACAAAATGTCTGTTTAAGCTCCTGTGAGAAGTTTTTAGCCGGTTATGAAACGGACTGCAATTAAAACTGATGCCTCTATATGAGCTACAAACGCAAATAAGACCATCAGCGACAAGATTGATTATTTCTTTTTTAGTTAGTTACCCACTGCCGGGGGGGTAGGTGTCAGATGAGGCGATTAACTTCACACTGCTAAATCAGATTCTTTGTCTTTAGTTTCCATGGCAAAGATTCACAGCGTGATACTTTTGATTGTTAAAAGAAAGCAGGATGAGATTTTTGGGTAAAAAAACCCACTTCTTATGAATGTAGGACAGGATCAGCAAAGAGATAAGAGGTACCACTTTGTCCACACAAACCAAAAGTTCCTCACAGGAGCTTTAGCCATACTTAGAAACAGAAGGTATTAGCTAGTTAGCCTTACAGTCCAGCTAAAGAGGAGGAGGCCTAGCACATATGCTAACACGCTAACTTTAGGCTAAGTGTACACATGTTCACATGTCAAAATATCAAACGATAAGCTGCCATCTGAAGTTAATTTAGCTGTTTGGCAGTTAACATGCTAACTTTACCACGTTAGCATGTTAGTTAAAAGCATTAGCATCACATACTAAACTGTTGAGTACTTAAGCTGATGACAACATGCTAGAAGTATTAGTATAATGTACATGTTACGATTATTAATAGAGTAACATTATGATGAAACATAAACGTAACTAACTGCACTCGTGGCAATGTGCTACATGATGTATTATGAGTGTTATCTCTGCTAGCATGACTGCTAGCAAAGTCTGCAAGTATTGTTTACAGTTATACTCTTAAGAATAGGATTCACATTCACTTGTAAGAGCAGTTTTTTTAAAATAATGAATGCTATAATTCTTAAACAAGCCAAAATGTAAAATGCTTGATCTGTATAAGATTTGTTAAAACTGTCGTGTCATGGTGAGAAAGGTGAAACTTTGTGAGAATTCTGCCTCGGGTGCCTACCTCACCCCGTCTGCAGATACTGCACAGAGGAATAACACCTTTGGCATTACAAGAGATCTGGCAGATGGTCAACTCTGATTGAATTCTCCCCCCATCTCTCCCTCTCTCCTGCCCCCCCACAAGCTTCATTTCACGTCTCACATCTCGGCCAGTGTACTGTCCTTTGTGTCCCACGTGGGGAGCGAAGCAAAGGCTAGCTGATCTACACACCAGTCAATGCCCAGTGACTCCCTGCGGTTTGGGGCCCTGTCCTGAATCGAAGAAATAAAATCATTGGACTTGATTTACCTTTATTCCCCCTGACAAATGGCCTCAGACAGCCCTCTCTCTCTTCTCTGGTACGACTCAGCACTGGCGCCGAACAAAGGAGAACGATCTCAGTGTTAATTTCTCGACTCAACTTTGTCCCTTTTTTGTCTCTTTTTGTGTTGCCTTCCCGGTGTTTTTGTGCACCAGCGTGCCACCAAGCATATACAGCTTCTTGTGTGTGCGTTTGCGAGTGCGCGTCGATGTGTGTCCGTGTGCTAACTCTCGCATCAAGAGTCTGCCAGTGGGGCGTAGCCCTGTCTGTCCATCTGTCAAGCCTGGAGAGGTCCCACTCTGCGACTCCCGTGGCTGTCAGGGCACTTTGCCCTCCACAGTGTGTTGCTCACCTCCCATCCCTCCCTCTCCCTCTTCTTCCTCCCCCTTCCCCCTCCTTTCACCTCTCCTCCTCCTCACAGCTGCCTCCTCAGCTGTGTCCACTGGCCACCGGCCCACTCCTCGGAGCATGTCCTGTTTATCTCGCACAGTCCGAGCATCATTCACAACCACACGTTTACGCACTAAAAAAAGACACTAATACTGTATGCACGTCGACACACTTAAATGGATGTACACTTAAAATGAAGTACTGGGACACACACACATAACCCCGCTTCACACAACCCTGAGAGATGTTGTTTCCTGTCTTTGTGTATCTGAGGTTATGATCTGTCTGAAGACGTGCAGGACATGCTACAATAAAAACAACAGTACTCACCTCATTGGTCGGAGGTTTATCCCACTTGAAAGAAACTATTCATGACAAACTCATAAAACAACACACCGGTCTTCTTCTTGTTTAATCCCCTCACTTTAACCGCTGTAGTTACACAAAGCACAGGTTTACATGTTGGCTCTCGGGGCAGCACACAAAGAGAGAAACTGTGTCAGTCCCAGGTTAAATGGACTGTACTTATATGGCCCTTTTCTAGTCTTCCGACCACTCAAAGCGCTTTTACACTACTTGTTACATTCACCCATTCACACACTCATGGCAAAGGCCTCAGTGCCAATCTCCAATCAGGATCTGTGCACATCCATACACTGATGGGAATTTGGGGTTTAGTGTCTTGTGTCACTTCAACATGTGTCCTTCCGATTGAGAGACGACTAACTGAGCCACAGCCACCCGTTAGTAGTAATCCACCGACCTCACTGTGGACAGATTTTATTGGAACTACTTTTTTTTCTCCCAAATTTAGTCTCTAAGAAAACAGTTGAAATGTTATGCTTGGAACATTAAAATTGAAAGTTTAACAAACAAATTAAATTTTGCAGGCGTTTCCTGTTTTTACATGGTTACGAACAGTAAAATGTAACAGTCATTGTTTGGTGTGAGCCCTGTGCGTTATAATGTGATGAGATGTTTCATCAGCTGTAAAAACAGCATTTAAAATATTGATTTCAGCAGTTTCAATGAGGCATGCTCCTCCATTTGAGCACACATTACTGTAATTATCATTGGCAAAGAAATACAGAATCAAAAGCATAAACAGACAAACCAAAAGGATTACTGCAACGGACGAGTGGGCAGCCACAATAGAGCAGACTTAATAAAGGTAAACTGACTCGGCCTCTTCTCTTTCCTTCTGTATTTAGAAAGTTCATCTCTTCCACAACCCCAAGTAAGGAGAGCCGAGCGCCGGGCCAGAGGGGGACTCGCTGAGTTCATCTCCAAGGTAAACAAACACCGACTGGGAAAAAGAGGGGGATAATATATGGGCTAAGTTGCCTTAAACATTCTTATCATTATAACAACACTGTTTCCCATGGTTAGAAATCTGTGGCCCGGGCCGTGTCGTTCTGCTTAAATGAAATTTATATCAGGGTGGAGATGCAGGGAAACACACTGAGCGGAAGAACACCAGCCAAATTTAACATGTCATAAATTACACACATATTCTTCGCTCGGCTTGCTTTGATTAGCGGCCCTGGCAAACGCATTATGTTTTCCAGTAGTGTCAAAATGCACGAGCAGTTATTGCGTCGACGCGGTCTCACTCGCAGTGCGTTAGGGAAGCACTTTGTTAAGCTGCACTTCCCCTTTTGAACTAATGCATGATGACGTTTAAAATCTCCAAAGACAAACTCAAATCCACAACTTTAATCACAGTAAATACGTCAGCAACGATAAGAGCATTCTGCGTGTTTGAGATGCATTCCTTTAATTAAGAATCATATTGACTTCTCTGCACAGAACTGCAGCCAAAACTGGGCCGGGGCTGCTGTGTTTTCGGAAACGATAGCAGGCTTTGAAATGCTACACTGGCTCATTGAGATTCGCCAATCACGCTGACTTCTTCCTGGCTCTGTTTCCCGACCGCAGCGTGATCACGAATCTGAGCCGGAAAAATGCAGCTGGATTTGGCAGGAGAAAAACTTTGAAATTGAGTTTGACAGCGGCGGAGTAGCAGTGAGTGATACTTAATACCGCGGAGAGGAAGGAGAGAGGACAGGAGACGAGGTGAGTGATGCTGCGTATCTGGACTTGTTTGTGTCGCCATGCTGGGAGGCATTTCTGCCAAATACAAATAAACACCGGGCTGATTGCATTGTGCACAGGTGTGTACACGCACACACACATTACAAACACAGTGGATGGATTGATTACTGCACAGATCTGCTGGGCAGGGCCCAAACCAGAGCCTCTGTTTGAGGTGACTGTGAGGTGTCTTGTTGGGAGGTTTAACAGCTCAATCAAAGGATGGATCTATTTTTTCCTCCTGATTCAGAGAGACGTCTTTTATGTGCTTCTACTTCGGCTACAGTTACTCTACAGCAGAATTAATACAGCAGTTTGACAGTAATATAGCTGCTTTAACCCTTATTTAGCCTTTTAATTTATTAAAAAAATCATTAAATGTGTGTAGAAAATTAAGCATTGCAGTTCTGACTAAGGCCAACAACACTTCCTTTGGGGCACGCCTCTGTGGATGTTACTCTGATCATCCGTTGGACCGATCTCAACTGAAATACCTCAACATTTGTTAATGTTACGATTTCATTTAGCAGCTGCTTTTGTGTTAATCTATGCATTCATACCTGATGGCTATGCCACAGGGAGCAATTTAGGGTTCAGTGTCTTGCCCAAGGACACATGTGACTGTAGCAGTCAGGGATCAAGATCCCCAACCTTCCGATTGAGAGACGACCGACTCTACCGCTGGGCCACAGCCGCCCGTTGGATGGATTTGCATACAATTTTGATGACTTTAAGGTTTCCTCTTGTTTAGGATTTTATAGTCTGACACTGTGGGCCCACCTTCCTACAAAACCTGAGTACACCTCCCCAACCTCAAACAGGAGAAGAATATAAAGAGGACTAATATAGTCACGTTTGTTTGCAGGACTAAAAGTAAATCCGAATAAACTATTAGCCGGACAGCTGTCACTGGATTACTTTAAAGGCAAAAAACAACAATGTGAGGATGGTAAGGGAGGTTCAGGGGTTGTAAACACTGTGTGTGACTGTCTTCCTTATTCATTTTGATGCAAGCAGCACCAATCAGGCTGCCGCTGCTGCTTTAATCTCTAATCTGAGACATAAACATTATACGAGTAAAACATCCTCATGTTAGTATCTTTACTGTGAGCCGTTTAGCGTCCTTATGCAAGCATTAATATAGCAGTGCAGTGCGTAAGAACAGCCTCACAAAGCTGCTAGCATGGCTTGAGACCTTTAGTCTTTTTTTCCCTATAAATTAGACAATTTGACCTCTTCAGATCTTCATAAATGAGATAGATTAAACTACTTAAGAAAGTTGGGGTGGGGTAAAAAAACTGGTTAAAAATCTCGCTAACACCTGCTAACATCCGGGTTTTTTGCTTAATGGGAAACGATAGGGGACCAAATGACTCTGCAGCAGACCCGGGAAATTATCGCCTCGGCTCCGATCGGCATCAATGGGAACACAAAACCCGTGTCGACACGCTACTCTCCCCCCCCCTCTCCGGCGCGATGCTAGGCTCCGTCGGTAACTTCTGCGACTCCTTGTCATCTCAGCTACAAATTCCGCCCGTCACCGTCCGAGCAGCGCTCGAACACCGTTCCAAATTTGTCAGCGCTGAGTTTGATAAACAGACTGAATGAGTGATAGATACAATAAAGACCTAACCGCCGTAACATCTGCAATGTTTACTAACCCTGTTAGTACGGCGCGTTTGTGACGTCAGATGGTAACGCAGTAGAAAAGACACCGACAGGAGGAGACTTCACTGGCAGTGGGAAAAGAGACAATCGGCATTTATTAGCGGGTCTTCCCGGGTCTGAAAAACCTATGTCAACACGCTAAATTTGGTGGGAAAGTGGTTTAACTTATGCAAACTGTTACAAGTAGACACTCTTGCTTTTTTTGTAAGGGGTAATGTTGGAATGTAGGAAAACAGCCAATTCATCTTCAGCATGAGCAAACTATTAAACTCTAAATGTAGTTTTTAACCAACAGCAGCACAAGGAAGTCATGGTTACCCACAAAACATCACTGAATATTTAGAATGCATCCATGCAGACAGGCTCGGTTTTGTTTGGAAGCATACAGACAAATTTAAATCACTCACTGAGAAAACTCATTACACAAACTTAAGTCATGAGCGCTCACACACACACACACACATGCGAAGAGAGTATGAGTTTAATATCACGCACACACAGCCGTGTATTCAAACAAACAGAAAGAACAAAAGAAAGTCAACAAGATCCAGCAGAGTGGAAAAGATCTCACGTTCTACCTTTTAGCGTGAAGTGAAGACAAATCTTGTCACTCTCCTTTTAATTTTCATCCACAAACACACGCACACACACACACGTCGCCCCGTAATTCCTGCTCCTTTGTGTTTCTATCCACTTGAGTGTTACTAATAGAAAGAAAATGAGCAGCAAGTCGAAGGCGCTTTGAAGTTTGCCAGCAACAATTGAGATGATTGATAGTTGGGTTGCTAAATAGCAGGATATTGCATCCAGAGCGCAGGATAACAATGCAAAACGGCATCGGGGAGAATCTGCTTTCAGCTCCGCTCTGATGCTGGGAACGCCGCACAACGCCGCACAAATGCATATGTCACATACACGCACATGCGAGCGCTGACAAAAACACACATAAACACGCACAAATGAAGTGGGAAGAGTCGGAGAAAACCACAAAGTGCATAGATAACTAAATCACTAAATAATAGAAGACATTTGTTTGTGGTGAATTGAGTTCTTTGGAGGATAAAGCTCTCAGCGGTTTACATCTGAAGGATGAGAGAGAGAGATAGAGAGAGAGGGAGGGAGAGTAAGCACAGCTCATCAGCCGGCTCCAGATAGTAGCTTAGAGGGGAGAGATAACGCCATTTTGGCACAGTCAAATCATGCATCCATCACAATGCTTATCGGTCACTTGGGAAAGGTGCCTATAATAAATCGCCAAGTGCAGCGTCAATAGCTCAAAGCCAGACAATGGGAGGCAGCGGAGCGGCGTTCTCCGCTTGTTTGAACAGTGTGACTTATTTGGAGGCCAATCAGACAGAATGGAGATAACTATAATGTGAGCTCACTTCATATCTCGCCAGAGGGAGACACGAGGAGCAGTGATGGCTTCCAGATTTTTCGAAGGGGGAGCGCAGGGGGGGAGAAGGTAAAGGAAGATTGCAGTTGCTGCGAGACAACCGGCGACCTCTTCGTGTCATCCCGCTGAGGCCGAGCGCCGGTCAAAGGTTCAGCGGTACCGCTCAGATTGTCCGTTCACGGTGATAAATAGGGAGGCCGCGGTTTAAAGGGTCAGTTCACCCAAATGATTGTTGGAATTGTTTCCAATGTCTGAGATAGTTTTGTTTTTATTTGTCAAGCTTTTGAGAGCTTCTGGGAATGGGACTTTTAACGTAACAGTAGAGGTGAATGAGATTTGAAAAGAAACATGAAATATACTGAACAATAAATCTCTTTTTTTTCTATGCTCGTACGAGTTCTCCGAGTCAGATCCTCCACACTGTCTGAACCTCTGAAGAAGTTGCAAGTTCAGGTTATCTGATTGACCATTAGAATAAATGTCAGCTGCCAAGCAGGCATTATTGGATCAGCATTATGGAGACATAAATGACAGACAGGAGCTTGTTGTAATGGATGTTACACTCTCAGGTCTGTAAGAGGATGATCCTGGATGGGACCTGCATGAAGACCCTAAGGTCACACTTAGATCTACTCTTGTACTAGGGATGCACCAATGTGTTGACAGACATCGGCCCATCAGCGAATAAGGTGGCATGGGCCGATGGCAGTAGGCGATGTTTTCATTATTTAACTGCTTTAATTGTGCAGTAAATTAAATCGCAACATGAAGGTATTTATGTTTTCAGAAAGATTTTGGTTAGGCTATGTAAACACTGAAAGATGTTTGTACTATGACCAGGTGATTCTAAAACAGGAAGAAAATATTATTTTCATGTGAAAGAAGTTTAAATAAAAAGATGTATTGTGAATTTGAAAGATTGAATTCATGCTTTGTCAAAGAGTGTGATGAAGGCCTGAATACATGTATTTTATTTTTGACGACCTCAAGTGGGATATTCCTTTATACAACAGTTATACAAGCGGTTTTTGTTCCACCAACTTAACTGAAACTGGACTTTTGTTGCCAAGCAACCCAAACATTCTGCTGCCCTCTGTGTCTCCAGGTTACCACAGATCAGCTGTTTTTAATCATGTACATTTATCTGTATGTTTTAATGTATCATCAACCAGTGAAATAAGAGTCAGCTGTGTGATTCAGAGGTACCAGCTTGATTAATGTAGACATACACGGTCTGCTTTAAGGTTAATTAACAGTATTCATAACACCTGGCTGAGGCGGAGTGATACACAGAGTAAAAAGTCCCAGTGATGTTGTGCTGTATATCGGCACTCATGGAATGCCTCTTGTCCAATCAGATTACTTGGTCTGAACTAACTGTTGTATAATTAAAGTTAATTTTGGCCCCTTATCAAGACGAGGGCATTAATAATTACAAAAATTATTGAAAAAAACATCGGCCTCTGTATCGGCCCTGATTTTCTCAATCGGTGCGTCCCTAGTTTGTACGAGTGTTTTTAGCATGATGTCCAACGCCCTGGTTGGTCTGCACGATCTACAGAGTTTTAAAAATGGTCACGTATAAGAAGTGTCCGAGTGTTGTAGTGCTTGAAATCGCTCTTAGTCTCACCAATATATTTGACTTGATCTTCTCTCGTCTCGCACAAAGAGGGATTGGAATATTATATCAACACCGCAACTGCAGGTTTATCATTAAATCGCCCGCACACTGACGGACTTATGATGCGAAATGTCCTGCTTCCAATGTAACGATACCAGAATCAGAATCCAAGTAGGTTTACACATACAAGGAATTTGTTTTGGTGACTTTGGTGCAGAACAATTAACACAGAACTAGAATAAAAATAAGTAAAAGACTTTAATAGAATATGATAGTATGATAGTTAATCTCTAACGAATCTTGTAAAAAAATAACGTTACCATATTTTGGGCCTTAGTTGCCAAGTTAAACCCCAGAGCTTGTGTGTTCAGCGGTCACTCAATCAGCCTCTACAAACAACCAATCTACCTCCTGTCTGTGGAAGTTATTGTTATTTCACTGTTATGATTTGACAATTCACTGGTTTAGGTTGGTGGTTAAACATGGAAAAGGAGTGATTAAAGAGAAAACCTTATAACAGCTAGTGTTTGTTTTGGTGTTTTCCTGCTGGTAGAAAACAAAGGAAAATTCCAACCCATTAAATTCACCCCTGCAATGCCTTTTTAGTTTTAACAAGAGATTTCAAATGATCACACATACACTAATTCCTCTATAGGCCAGCAGAATCAGAAGAAGAATCAGCTTCATCGGCCAGGGATGTACACATACAGCGTTGTTAACAGAGTATGATCAAGCTCATGATCAATCGCAAACATGAACGAGTGATCTGGCAGCCGAGCGGCATATTTAACCAAACTTAAAGCACACTATGATATTAAAAATATATGAAGAAGTTATCACACAATCCAGGCTAAAGCAACACGGCTGTCAAATACAGGAAGGACGGCTCATTGTGTCAATGTGCAAATGTATTTCCAGTAATGTGTGTGTATATTCCTTTGATGTATGGCTGCTGCTGCTCCGGCGGAGTAAAAGAGACTTGCGGAGCAAATGAAATGAATATACGAACTGAGTTAAAAGCAGTAAATGTGCTTAATTCATATCTAAAAAGAACAACAAGTACAAGGCTTCAGTGCTTTGATGTGTCTCGTTGTAGGATGATATCACTGAAGCATGATGATTATCTTTCATGAATATCTCTGAGCTGAAAGTGTTTTGTCGGTCTCTGAACACTCTCGCCCTGCACTCTTTCGATCTGCTCACAGAGCTCCGGGATCAAGAGCATTGATTGGTCAGTGGTTGGTGTTTCATACGGATTAAACTCTCAACCAGGACATAACCTGGCGATGTATCCGGATAAGACGTGAAACACCTTTGTAGGTCGGAAGATCCAGAGTTAACCCTGAAATTACCCGACTAACTCCAAATCCCGCTCCGTAGTAGCGGCCTTTTTTCCTTGCCTGGGTCTCGATACGCTCTGGTCTCGGTTTAGGTAAAGTTAGGCAAGGTTTTGGAGCCTTTTTAAGAGTGATTTAAGTTTATCCAGCTTGGTTCTTGCATTCATAGTTTTGACCAGCATCAGTTTCAATTCCATTACAGTGGCTCACTCTGGTGAGAGCAACATTATCATAAGTGAGGAAAAACTATGGCCAATTTTTCAAAATAAAACTCAAATTGTAATAAAAGAAAATAATGTTAATGCTATAAAATTGTCCGTACTGTGAGCGCTGATTCACCGTGACTCAGGTAGACAAAAGGAGACAACAAACTATCTGCATGCAGAGATAGCGCTGACAGGAGCTGCAATGAATTCCAGTGTTTCTGTTATTTTTCATTTCAATATCGTCAGACACTAATGCTTTTCGTCTGTAGAAATAAACATAAAGAGCAACACAAACGTATGAATATGACTCGGCTCTGATGGAATCACATGTTATTTATCTAACATTAATACCACATGCATCTGAGATGGAATGAATGCCGGTCGCAGCCGCTGCAGAAGCTTAAGTAGCACCACAGGGCTGAAAATAGTCCATTGTTTGCTTTTCTCTTGGACGGTGGATTTTGCTGCACACACACACACACACCCTCATACCGAGAGTCTTTTTTTTTTTTAGCACACATGCTGCCCTTCTGTTTTCATATTGACAGTGGGAGCAAATCTGCTCTGTGGGGATTGAAACATTGGCCTTGGAGAGCCCCGCTAGCTACCAAGACAGACGGTAATCCTCCGGCAAACCCCAGCTCATCCCGGTCCATCATTACATCTCTGTGACCTCGGGCTCTGCTTCCGAAGCCCCCCCCATCCCCTTCTCCTCCTCCTTCCTCCTTCGCTCCATCGGAGAGAAAGATGATGCTTCCCCCAGCCTTATTACCATTTCAAAGATTCCCCCACAAAATCAGCCCACATGGCCCTGCATTAGACTGGTGGCAGGGGGCACAGCGCTCTCTGATTCCAAATGCCTCAGAAAGTTAAGACACTGGGAGGGGAAGCAATATTTTGCTGCTCTGCAGCCAAACACGAGGGCAAGTATTCCTGACCCTACTTCAAAGTTGCAGTGGGGAGTGAGGCGAGGCTTAAGCGTCACGCCCTGCCTGCACTGCAATCTAGGCCAATAAAGGGACTCAGACACAGATTCACTGACAGGAAGGCCTTTAATGATTTGCTCTTTCCATGAGTCAAGGCTTCTATAGTGGCCTCTGCTGATTAACCGAGCAGTAATTTTGTTGGCTATGAATGCACGCCTAATGTGACTTCATTTAATTTGTTGGCGCTCACTCAAACTCTGATTTAAGCCGTCTTCCCGCTTACATTGTGTCTGGCTGCATTCTGAGCAGCGAGAAATGAAGTTCATCCACATAAAAGTAGATCTTTCAGAACATTTAAGGAACGCCGGCCTACTCTAAGTCGTCGCAAATAGCGGCGCAGTGAATGATGTGTTTCCAGAGCCGAGCCGAAATGTGATAATAACACTGAACAATGACTGAACGTCTCCTGCGAAACTACAAAGACGGCCGTGAAGGTGAACTTCTGAGGATTTCTTCAAAAAGAAGTTCACCCCGCTACATCAAAAGCACTCATCTTGACACGCCGCACTGATGTGATTTCATATTAAAGAAATATCACAAAAACGTGTCCATTTATTTTTCAATTCCACAGGCATGAGACATCGGTGAGAGAATAAATAATGCTGACGCTCCTTCGCTGTGTGCAAGGGCACTCATTCCATCTGGGGTATGATTGAAAAGCCCCAGTGCCCCGGGTTCAAAGCACTATTACATGGCACTGTGTCTGGCTTTTTCATCTCAGATGGGTATGTGGGGGCCGACATGGAGGCAGATAGGATATCAGAGCCGAGGATGATACAGGGATCGCCTCTGAAAATCAATCGGCAGACAGTCCTACATTGGTCTCGCCTATTTATTTCTGCATCACTCGGTGCGAGGCCCTTCATCAGTGAAGGCTTCTGCAGGAAGTCAGACGCATAAAGCTCAGAGAGAGAGAGAGAGAGAGAGAGAGAGAGAGAGGGAGGGATGTGACAAGTTATTTAACTCTTTATTATTTATATTTTAACAATGCAGGTTGTGTCAATTGTTGAGATCTTTCGTGCATACCATATAATTGTAATTTCAGTTTGGAAAATACCTTTTCTTAATTTTACATATTAATAGTAATAAAATGGAAATTCAATTTAATGTGATGTTTTTGTATTTCTTTCACAGAACACAGCTGAAACATCAAAACACACCTTAAAAGGCCTACAGGGGACTGTATCAGTGGTTTCCAACCAGAATGTTGGGGTCCCTTTAAGAGGTCACAGAGAGGTCAGATTTCCACATAAAGTCCGGTTCGTTTGGACAGGTGAGGACACGCATTTAAACTCTGGTGCGGACCAAACTACCAGGCCATGGTCCGCCAGAAAAGATGGGACTCTGTCGGTTTCCAAATGAACCACGGTCCGGTTCGATTTAGGTGAGAAAAGACTTAAAATAGCCCTAATATAGGAAGCAAACACAAACACTGTGCATTGTGGGTTGTTAATGGGTGTTGACACTTGCAGAGACGGCCACGCAGCCAGGCAGCAAGATGAGTAGAGGATAGACGTGGGGAAACGACGAGAAATATGGGCTTCCCGTCATTACTTTCAGGACCATTTCAGAACTATTACATACTGTAGGTATTGAAACATATTGTAATTAACATAGGAAGCCCGTTGTCATGGTTTAGGCGGTGCCTGTCTCCTTTCCTGTTCTCCCCCTCCTTTTTGTCTCGTGTGATTCCCTGTCTGTCTGCTGTGTGTGTCTGTGGGCGTGGCTACTCTCCCTCCTGCTCCGCCTGGCTGGCACACCTGTTGATCATCACCTCATCAACACTGCAGTATATGATGCTTTTCCAGCCTGCCTGCCTGCCTGCCTGCCTGCCCTCAGACCCGCTTTCACCACGACTCCGGACCTGCCCGTCAGCCCGTCAGCTCTCAACTCGCATTTTTGCACAACAGCGCACTCATTTTTTTTTTTTTACAAATTGATTATGGTAGCTAATGTTAGCAAATGCTAGCATAGATTTGTTTAACAACTGACATTAATAATTTAGTTTCCTGCCTTAATAACTCGTCTCATCTTGTATTGCTGCTACATTTTAGCATGTCACTAATGGATGTTTGAATAGATCGATCATAAAAGTACTACAGGAAGTAAACGCGTCATGTCTCAGAGGGTTAGTGTCCTAAATTAGCCCCCACGTACAAGTTAGTGCACTTTATTTTGGGTGTAACATTTAGGCATCATTCTAATTCCCTTTATACAACAAACATACTTTCTGCTAACAATCCCACAGTGTACACCTGACAGTGATGCAAGATGATGATGATTCGTCTCCCTACTCACCATACAGGACTCGGCATAAGTTCAGTTGAGTCAGAATTCGAACGCAGTCTTGTCAGTAACATTCCCAGGCTGAAAAAAAAACATGTTTTTCACCGTATGTTTCACTTCTGTTGTACAAATGTTTGAGTGACACTTTCATTGGCATTCTCTCGCCTTGCCTTTCGAGTAAACAGCGAAAACATTTTCTCTCCCTGGAAAGACTTTTGTACTCTCGTCTGCAGAGCCGCTCGCTACAGCTGCAGGATGCAGTAGCTGAATGCTTAAGGGTACATCTCCTCTCTGCTGGCTGCTGCAAGTTGCTACATGAAGTCGGTGAGGCATACTGAGGAATACAGCAAGATGAATTACATCACTTTAGTAGCGTAAGTGATAATACTGCATGCTAAATTACAGTGCAAGAGTATTCAAGGGTGTATTGTTTCTGTATTCATAGCGCCTGTGGTTTGGTTCCTGGCTCTGCAGGTCAACAGCAGCTTTTCTTACACTTCCACCTCTCCACTCTTTATGAAGATGGCTGTCTGTAAAGCAGACTTTGAGGCCGCTCTGCTGTCAGCGTGACCTTTGAAAAGGTAGGAAAAATAGCGGAAATATTCCTCACTCTGTAACGCATTACATCTAAAAGGTTAACGACACCACTCCATCTATTCATTCCACAAGCTCTCCTTCATCCCCCTTCGCTTGGCAACGATCCAGGCAGAGACAAGTCTGCATTTGGAAACGAAACACTTCAACTTCTGGAGAATTAACTGGATTAAGAGAAAGGTAATAGTTGGCTGAACCTTGTTAACTGCAATGAAACACAACACCAAGAACCGCATTTGTGTCGACTGATTAACAAGCTGGGGGAAAGCTATAGGCACATGCTGAAGAACGTCTGGATTATCTGCTTATGGTTGGTGTTTAAAAACCCATATTTCTACTCTGAAACCAATTCAAGGCTGAAGCTTTCATAAACAAGGTCTTTCCTGTTAATAATCCTTCAGGGCAAGAGAGAGAGTCATTCTTTCGACTTCTTTTCTTAGGGTTTAAAAGCAGCATTAATAATGTTTCCTTGGTCACTTGGGGGGAGAAATTAAAGCTGTAAACACAACATTTACATACTATTACCTTGCAAAGTTGTTTTTGCTAAATCTTAGCTTTTTAGCGTGCAGCTTCCTAGTTACTTATCCAACTAATTCACAGCAGCACTGCCGTTTATTTGGATTTGTAGCCATCAGACGTACACCGATCAGCCATAACATTATGACCACCTGCCTTATATTGTGTAGGTCCAACTTCAGCCCTGACCCTTCGAGACATGGACTCCACTAGACCTCTGAAGGTGCGCTGAGGTATCTGGCACCAAGGCGTTCCTAGCAGATCCTTTAAAAGAGCAATTCGCCCCTGGAAAAAGCCACTGTCAGTCAAAGCTGGTGTTCTCTGTAATCCATAGAAGAAATAATATTTCAAATTGGCGCCATAGCTGTGGAGAAAGTTGTACAAACAGCTTGTGGTTTCACCCATTCTACATTCCTACAACACCCAGCATGCATTGCACCCCTCCCTCTGAAAGGAACGGCCCAGCAAGAGACGCTGGAGTGAAATACTCACGTTTTCCAGTCAAGGACATTGATCGCTGCAGGCAATGGCTCAGAGCGGTACAGAATCTGAAATACAACGAGAAAATACCGGTGGATCGTCTAAAAATTTTTCAGGTCTGCAGTCTACATATCAAACCTGACGATTTTTGACATGATATGACATCGGAGGCGGGCTTCCTAGATTGAAGAAGTGTAGTTTAGCGAGCTCCCTGGCCCTGGAAAACCTCCGCCAGAGGACATAAAACGCGTCCTCTGGCGGAGGTTTTCCAGGGTCCATTGGAGAAGTGGATTTTACAGACAGCACATCCCACAGACAGGGCCGTGACTTTTTTTGACTGGGGTGGCCCATCTGGGGCACTGACTCATGCAGGGGGACATAAAGTATGTGTGCGCACACATGTCATTGCCTGGGCCTACTGCAGAGTCATTTGACACGGGTCTGAATGCCGATTGTAACCTTTCCCACTTCTGTGTCTCCACTAATCATATAACTACTAACATTGAGGTACAAATCTTATATTTGTTTGTATATATATTATTTGTTGTTTATTATGTTTGTTGAATTGTCTTAATTCTTTAAGGATTAAAATAGGAGATGTATTTCCAGTTTAAAGAACCATCAAACAAAAAATAGTACTTCAATAAAATGCCACAAAAGCTACTAAACGCCCAAAGGTTGGTTTGAACATAAGTCTGACAGGGCAAATAGCGAATCATAGTTCAGGATTTTGGGGTGGCACCCCCCCGGACACGCCCCGGCCCACAGATGCTCGATTGGATTGAGATCTGGGGAATTTGGAGGCCAAGTCAACACCTTGAATTTGTTGTCGTGTTCCTCAAACCATTCCTGAACCATGTTTGCAGTGTGGCAGGGCGTATTATCCTGCTGAAAGAGGCCACTGCCATTAGGGAATACCGTTTCCATGAAGGGGTGTACTTGGTCTGCCAAGCACTTTCTAACAGAACCAGCATTAACTGTTTCAGCAATTCGAGCTACAGTGGCTCTTCTGTTGGATCGGACCACACAGGCCAGTCTTTGCTCCCCACACGCATCAGTGAGCCTTGGCCACCCATGACCCTGTTGCTGGTTCAGCGGTTTTCCTTCCTTGGGCCACTTTTGGTAGGTCCTGACTGCTGCAGACCGGGAGCACCCCACAAGAGCTGCAGTTTTAGAGATGCTCTTACCCTTCTAGCCATCACAATTCAACCCTTGTCAAAGTCGCTCACATCCTTTTTTTCCTGCTTCCATCACACCAACTCTGACGACAAAATGTTCACTTGCTGCCTAACATATCTCACTAACTGACAGGTGCCATTGTAACGAGATAATCATAGTTGAGGGCCGCCTACTGCAGCTGGAAAACAATGCTGAAAGTTGTGGGGTAATAAACTAACTCGTAACCTTAAAGACACTCCAATTCCCTATGGAGCTGAGTGAAACTGCAGGGCCTGGTGCTAATTCTCTGCGAGTTTGCCATTTAGAGCAAGCCACTTTCATTTTCACACGCAGACCCGTTGCTGAACTCAATGGATTTAAATTCAAAGAATGACTGCGAGGTTCAAGCGCTGACTTACTTGACTTTACGGGTGTTTGAGGGTGTTCACGTCAGTGTGGGGTGAAAAGTCAACCAAAGGTTTGAAAGGGTTTGACAGTTCTTGAATCGCCAAATCCGTCACCTTATTTCAGTCCAACTGAGCATGTCTTTAAACAAGCTCAAGACCTCAAGGGAGGCACACCCTCGAATTAAAGCTGGAAGTTGGCACTTTAATCTCATAGTCAGTGTTTCATTTCAAATCCAGTGTGCTGGAGCCAAAACAGTGTCAATGATGTCGGTGGTAAAAGTGAAGCAGAGCACTGACAGTGTAGTGCTGCCAGCCCACCTCTTCGCTGCCTGCTAAGACAAAGTCAATAGCGGGGTTTATATGCACATGTGGTAACCTGGTTATTGGATACTGGCCTGGCTCCGGTCTTATTGAGGTTAAACAGTTTCCATGAACCTGATAGTGAAACGATCCTCGATTCCCAAGGCGGCCCATTCTCAGATTGGATTTCCCCCAAGAAGAAAGCAGTGTCAGCTAGATATTCCCACAACAGTTGATCTTTGATCGCTCCAGTTTCCTGATGTTTAGGTAAATTTGAATCGATTTATATGAAAAGTACAGTGTCTACTTTTATTATGAAACTGAATGTAAAAATTTGTGTGACATTTTAGAATTACACTCATCAATTCTTGCTGAGAGTTAGCTAAGGGGATCGACGCCGCCCTCGTGTCAATATGTTAAATATAAAGCTACATCCAGCAACAAGTTAGCATAGCTTAGCATAAGGACTGTAAGCCAAACCTAACTTAAATTTTGATGTCTTATTTGTTAAATCACACCAAAAGCTCTCTGTAGGATGATTTCTTGCACAGGTGCAGTGACCCGTGACTTGGCCAAGGAATAGTCCCGCACCAAACCTCACATTAACGAGCTAGCTTTAGATTACATGATAAAATGTTGGTTGTAATGCAGTTTAAATGGCTTTAACAGATGCAAATTCAACATGACACTATTCTTTATGATGTATAAGCAACCCCGTAACCATTCCAGTCTCTGCTTTTGTTTATCTTGACACTAAAGAACCTTGAGAGGTACGAAATGGAAGGAAAGCTGCGGTGGGATTCGGCCCTTTAGTGCTCACATGTGTTTCCAGAAATCCACGTGGGCGGAGATAATGATTGTTTATGTGAATTTAATATTATATAGTATAGGGAGCAATAACAGGAAAGACTGACTTCAGCTGAGTCTGCCATTACATATGCTTTTGACTGTGGTCTCTCATCACTCAATCTGAGAAAGTAATGGCGGTCGGCTTTAAAGGCTAACTCAGCATGATATGACCGCCATATTAAACAGACCCTGGAACAGCTTGATGGAGTGTATTGCCTTACGCTGAGAATTCACTTTGACCTTGAGATGATCTGGTATAGGTGGATAGGTATGCATTTGTCAGTGGATGGTATAGTATGTCCACAATTTTACCACTTCTGCTTATACTGGAAAACACTTCTTTCCTTTTATGGAGCAAAGCATTTAGGCGAAATGATACTATACTGCCGACATAAGTAGTAAAAGTCTGTTTTTATGGCTCGTCCGCCTCTTTCTCAGACTCACTCCACACACACATGCACACACACACACACACACACACTGAAACCACACACACACACACACACACTGAAACCACACACAATTATTATCACAGCTTTCCAGAGGCAGCAAAGCAGCTGCTGTTCCACTTGATCTTTTATAATGGGAACAGCAGCCAGAGTCAGTAATGACATCTCATCTCACGACGCTGTTCCAACACTTCCCATAGCCTGTACCCCTGAGTCACTGAGGAAACTTCAACTCTTGGTGTTGGTGGGAAAATGTTAAAGATTGAATTATACACCACCAATAACAGCCTCAGTAGGGGATTCTATTGAGGTCGGACTGACATTTACTGAATGTGACAATCTTGCCAGCTGTAGATTTTGTATGACAGAGCGTCAAAAACGCTGGAACGCGTTCATGGGCCATTTGCTTCCAGGCTGCCAGAACATAAGGGAGAGGACTCAGCGGGGAAGTGATGAGCTACAGCTTCTACTACACATTTACTATGCACAGAATTTTTATGCCTTATATGGTCTGCTGTAACAACAGTAATTTTATTGACAATAAACTTTGACGAAACATTCATGTAATTCAGTTTTTTACATTGACAAGGAGTAAATCATTCCCGGCAAGATATTTATCGATAGATATTTCTTTAAGCTGCTTTAGCTTTTGGACCGGAGCAGAATCTTACACTAAAGCTGCTTTCCCACTGGTCAAAAAACACACTAACACCCAACTTTTTTTATCGCTTCTGCTCTGATCGGCATTAATGGGAACACAAAACCCGTGTCGACACGCTAATCTCCGCCCCCTCTCCGGAGCGATGCTATGCTCTGTCAGCAACTTCTGCGACTCCTTGTCATCTCAGCTACAAATGCCGCCCATCTCCGTCCGAGCAGCGCTCGACAATTGTTCCAAATGTGTTGTCCCGAGTTTAATACACAGACTGAATGAGTGATAGATACAATATAGACTAACCACCGTAACATCTTCACTGTTTACTAGCCCTGTTTTGGGCGCGTTTGTGACGTCAGATGGTGATGCAGAAGAAAAGAGACAGACAGGAGTATATTTCACTGGCAATGGGAAAAGAGACAATTGGCATTTATTAGCGGGTCTTCCCGGGTCTGAATAACTCGTGTCAACGCACTAATTACGGTGGGAAAGCCGTATTAGGTATGAAAAGGTTATGTCTCTGCCTATAATGAAAACTAAAATAAGTTCTTGGAAGAGAAAAAAAAGTAACATATAATAGAAACATTCCCTGGGACACGCTGTGACCATTAGCTGGCACAAGCTATAAAAACAGGAAAGCTAGCATGCAAACATGCAGACAAGGGTTAGCTTAACCTGGATGTAAACATAACAAACCTCTGGATGTTACTCTAACATTGTCTTCAGTTAGATATATTTCGTATTCTATGGGAATGAGTAAAGCAATTTTAGAGCTCGGTCTAAAAATAGCCAAACTTTGACATTATTCGGGGTACAATATTAGCTTGATGTTACATTGCACGCCAGGGGTATCCTCCTAACTTATTCAATGCCAGCTAGCTAAAAAAAATATTTATGCCAATAGCAATGGCAAAGTGGACAAAGAAAGTACACTGCTTTTACAAGCATTGGAAGGCAAATGTATACATCACAACAGCCAAAGAAAAACCTTTTTCCTGAATTATTGGTCGACTGTGGCAACAGTGAAGCAGAATATTATAGAAAGGCAGTTTCGTACATATCAAGAACTTTTATGCTAGCTACTTGGCAGGTAGCACCTAATGGAACTCTTGGGCACACTGCACCTACATCTTATTGGTTGACCGCCGGGGTCAGCCCCACACATGGGTCTGTATGTGACTGACTGACTGTGTGAGTGAGTGACAGTACTTTGACAGCTGTAGAGAGAGAGAGTTGCGTCATTGCAATGGCGGATCATGGAGCATATTGGACCTCCAGCGACGCGACTCTCTGTCTATACGGCTTTGGATACTTTGTTTGGGGAGTAGGCGGGGCTGCTCCTCCGCTGTCCTCACCTACGTCTGCAGCACGCACCTGCTTTCAAACACGTTGTCATCGGCCTCATAAGGACAGTCCTTGTAACATATTGCCCACAAAAGCGCACATTGACCTGATGTGGTCAGCCGCATACTAGGTTTTGACCTCGTCTTGTTTCACTAGGCCAGTGGAAAAAGTCCCAAGAAGCAACTGAAGGTTTATTTCAGAACAAGAAACCTTTTTTGGATGGTGATGTATTGAAGGGACCAATGACTGTGATCGCAAAGGGAGAACTGTGAATCTGGAATATTTTCTTTCCAGATTCACATCGTTCTCTCAAACATTCAGTTTGGTATGATCACCAGAAGAGTGACAAATACATCCAAGAACTTGACAAAGCAGCTGGACTGAGATCTGAGCATGTGGGGGTGGTTTCGCATCCAGTATGACAAGACAGTGGAAACCAGCAGTACAACAGACCTGATGGTGTTTGTACAAATGGTGATCCAACAGTTTTCCACAAAAACAGGAAATCCTGACACTTCTGCCTCTGATGACGACAACAACAAGGGTGATTGATGTCTTTGATGCGTCAAAGGACATTTCACGGACAGAATGGTACCACTGGAAAAAATAAGTCGACATTTTCAACAGATGGTGGCCCCGCGATGACCAGACATCTCACATGCTTCTCTGCACACTGAAACGGTGACCCAGATTTGCCCAAATTTTTACATTACCGTTGCATCATTCACCAGCAGGCGATATACATGAAGGAGCTGTCAGCTGAATATTATGACCTGTTGCAACTCACTGATGTACGCTGGCTCAGTAGTGGGAGGGTTTTGCAGCTTTTTTCCATCACTTCTTGGTGAAATCAAAGAGTTCAGTGATTCCAGTGCAGAGGATGCCTTGCTGCCTACGCTTAGTGGATACTAGCTTTTGCAATTCCAACCGACAATATGGGGGAAACTGAACCATTTGATCTGTGAACTGCAAGGCAAGGGGAAGTGTCTCTGACACGATCAGCGCTGTATACGTATTTAAGAGTCGAGTAAGATGAACATTTCCTCTGTGCATTCACAGAGACAGAAATTGCTGCATTTTCCATCAGTGCACTCAATGCTGAATGACAATTCTTGTGCAACCAGGGCCTTGGACAGGGCAGCACTATCAACTCATAAATAGACTTGGCAAGAGTTCAAAGAGAGGTTCTGTGACTTTGATAAGCTGGAGCCATGTGTGTCATTCATTTCAAATCCTTTAATGCAGGTGGACATGACATGCATTGCTAAGCAACTGAGTGCAGCATTCGACTCGGATGCTGCCGAAGTAAGGATGGAAATTTTTCAAGTTGCAAAGTGACATTCACCTCGAAGTCCACCAGGGATCGTGCAACTATCAAGTGAGTCGTCTGTCTGTTGCTGTTTAACGTATCCGGGTTAATCAGCCTTTTCTTTACTAAGAACAAACACTAAAAACACCTCAATAATGCAGCGCTGCACAATCAGAATTACAGTTTGAAGTTACCCTGATATGATGCACTTTGGAACAATGTGCAACACCAAGCTTCCCACACAAAGATCTTTACAGACCCAGCAGATGTTTACAGATGTTGTTAGGAGTTTAGGAACTTTCAATTTAAACCCTGATATTGTTATAGTTGTTGAACCTAATAAAATGATGAGATGAACAGTGACACATTAACTTGCATGTTTAAATATCTGTAATTTCCAAGATATCAAAATTTGGGAACTGTATTGACCGTATCGAGTCCATTGCATTTTACCATGGTACAAACAGGTCACCTATACCTTTTTTCTGCTTACCTCCCAATAGAAAAGATTTTAACTAATGTATGCAATAATTATGTCAATTATATAAAGGTTAAATTCCCAAGACAGGTCAGCAATGCATAGTGTTTTCATGGCATTGTTTGAAAGGAAAATAAAAATGTCCTGCTTGATATTCATCGAGTAATACCACAGGAAGACTACCGCCAGGAGGCATCAAGTAAAACTTTTCCAAATCTTTCACACTTTTATCTGAATGTAATGGTAATCTTTGAACAACTTTTGTATTCAAAGTTATGTACACATCATTTACATCCACTTGTTTAGAAAAACAAAACAAAACACGAAATAAATTATTCGGCAAAACAGTATTTAAGTCTCGTTCATGGCATCATCTTCGTCCACAAAAAGAGGGGTCATTAAAATTGAACCAAATTTAGTGGACACAGCTGACTTCCAAATAAAAGTAAGAAAAAGCAGGACATGTACATCTGTCAACATACACCACTGCGTCCACTGTCACATAAAAGTATATATGCATATATTAAAGCTGTAGTTGGTAACATTATTAAAACTACCTTTTTGTCATATTTGCTCAAACTGTCACTTTAAACATGCAGTAGTACATGAGAGAGATAATCTGTTAAAACAAAAAATCATGTTCCTCTGGCTCCTCCTACTGCTCCTAACGGCATTTGTAAGAATCCAACGCTCCCGAAACACAACAACCAATCAGAGCCGAGCAGTCTCTCAGGCTGCTGTCAATCACACGCTGCGCAGCTGGTGTTGCAGTCGGGCTAACGTTAGCTTGTTCCCGCTGCTGCTACTGTTCAGCGTTGTTTCATGGCGGTGTGGCTGAAAATATCTTTGTGAAGTGTCCAGTTAGTGTTACTGTTTCAGACTTTCTCCTGATAGTTCTGTGTGCCTGCGCTCTCACGGCTAAATGTTCACAACATCAGTGTGTTACTGCTTAGTTGGCGCTGTCTTTTCCACAGTCTCTGTTGGCAAACTAAGTGCTGGTGGTTTTGCTAAATAGAATTAGCTGTAGATTACCGTTCATAGCAAAAACACTGGTTTGCGCTGGTTTGTTGTGTATCTGCTTCGATAGTGTTGGTGGTGTAATACAACGGCTGCGGTTGATGTCATTTCACTTTTTTACCGGTGAGTCCGCCATTGTATATCTGGCTCCTTTAGTTGCCGTGGTTACTAGCCTGTGCGCACATGAGGGCTTTGCAGGCAGGACTGAGCGCCATGGAGAGAGAGAGGGAGGGACCTGGAGGTTGTGATCTTTCAAATTTTGAAGCAAATAATTTCTCTATAGTCGTTATCTTTTATCCTACAAACAAATCCATCTTTACAGGAAGTGTTGCTGTTATTTTTTCCATGAATCGTTCTCTCAAACATTCAGCTTGGCCCGAGTATGATCATCAGAAGAGTGACAAATACATCCAAGAACTTGACAAAGCAGCTGGACTGTTATTTTTTCCATTACGCACACTTTCATTAACCTCTCTTTCCATCGGTGAAGGGTGGGTGGTGAAGGTTTGCGCCAGGATAACGTCATCGTTATGGTAATCTTTATACAGTTGGCCTGTTAGTTGCCTTCATTCTCTCTAACAAAAAAGGTCCTACCATTAACATCATTGTCTATTTATATTCAACATCACTCAACTCTGTCTCTCTGTAAGTAAGCAGTGTATTATAAATCGCTTGGTTAGCGATTCAATCAATTCTTTCCATTGATAATCTAATATTTTGTGTTTTACCCCAACAATAAGTCGACCCCAACTAGACGTAACAGTCTATCATCATGTTGTTGTTTTCACAGTGGTGCACATTTTAATACAGTTTGAAAAGAAAGAAGAGGCAAAACTAAAATTAAACGTGGAAAATTGCTAATTTATGAGTATTTCCAGAAGAATTGGTGCAATAAAAAAGTAATAGACTTGTAATGGCCTCCTGCCTGAGCAGCAGCGGCACGGCAGCCCACACGGTGACAGAACACTGCCGACGATGTAATGGCTTCAGAGTTGTTCCTCGTTACTTACTGAGGGTATTAGTTTACACTGAGTTTGAAACAAACAAAGCCTGATAATAATGATACATCGTGTATCATTGCTGTGGACATCAGTGTGCACACACACGGTAACTACAATGCAAATCATCCCTCCCAGTGGCCGCAGTGCTCCTCTAACGCTGCACCATCACTCATGTAAGTGATGCTTTAATTAAAACTTTAATTGGCCATGTTTGACTGACACCACCGACTCGTCCGACATCATGATCTGAGAGATGACTTATTTATTTATTGCAACAAACTAATGATGGCCGCTGTCGTTTAAATTAATCTGCGCTCGCAAGTTTAAACCCACAGTCCCTGAACACTGTCGCACTTTCTCAGGCAGGAAACAGGGTACGAGTTCTACGCAGTTCTTCTGCTGCAGGGTAAAACACTGGTACATGGTGTTGTCAGGTTCAGTAACAGTGCAGGAAAAACAAGCCCCTGGAGCGTATGGAAGCATGGACGAATCACTGGACAGTCACTTAATAACCCACAGCAATGCTGGAATAATAAATGATCGGTGTTGAGCAGAATTTCCACCTTCACAGGCCTGTTTTCACAAAGCATCAGTAGTAGCAACAGAAGACTCTATATTGCATACAATTTAGACGTGTTACTTAGAATGTTAAGATTCTCTTCAGGGTTCCCCTCATGGATCCGTGTACTGATGATGCAGGCTGACATCACTTACCAATCAATGAGTTACCTGTCAGCCTGTGTGACTTCTCCTCTAGGTTCTCTGCTCCTTAAAAGACAGTAAGAGCGCAAAACAGAGCAGAACGAAAAAGCGGTTTTACAGTTTACTATGTATCTTTCTCCTGCCTTTCCCCCCCGACCAATTTAAAAAAACAACAAGTGTGAATGTGACCCATAAGTCTTCAGGCAAAGTGGAAACATGTCCAAAAGAGATAAACAAAATCCTGTAAGGACTTAACCATTCAACATATCAAAGTTTAACTCACAACTCGTCAAATAATGCCCTAATGAGGCCCTAAGCTTCGATATACAACCATCTAGGTATCTCTTTAGAGTCCATTTTGGACGTGCAGGGTTTCAAGGTTAGATTTAACTTTCAAAATAAAGCGCCCCTACAGGCTTGTGGGGTATACTAAGAAATTGGGGTTATCTACTTTGAAGGTGGTTCTCTTCTTACCGGCGTAGATCACCATGGCAACTTATGCCGAACACCTAACCTGCTCCGGAGAAGGTTATGTTGGCGATAAGAGATCACCCTGTACTAAACACCACCTACTGACCAATCAGGTCTCTTGATTCAGGAGCTCTGTGAGATGATCGTGAGAGGGAGGAGGGAGAGAGAGCGGTAAAACACTTCCTCAGGAAATGATTACATCAGAGACTGATCACAGCACTGAAGCCTTGCACTTGTTGTATTTATAAGTCAGCATTCTTACTGCTTGAAATTGGGGTTTATTTACTTTCATTTGCTCCATAAGTCCGTTTGATACGGCTCAGAGAATAAGTCTAAATCTGTCATAAACGCTTCAAAAATACATCCATGCAATGTATTATTTTAATGCAACACATTACTATTTCAATCAGGAGAGAAGAGAAGAAGAGAAGAAAGATTAGTTATTACCACAACTGACATGATATTGTGACTTGACAGAAGGTCTTTGGCGTTTGGACTCTAGGGGGAGACATCTTGATCGAAGAGCAGCAGCAGGATAAACCCCCCAAGAGTCCTGACACTGCCGGTGGTGGCGGCGACTGAAGACTGTGGAAAAAAGCCAGAAGGCGATGAATTGATGACTGATGATTCTGCGAAGACGAGGGGCTGATGTGGCGGTGGAGGGGCCATATTTAAAAGGAGAGCAGAAAGATGATGAGGCTAACGATGCGGGTGAGACGGCGTGCTATTGGATAGAAGAGATCAGCTGATTTCCAACTGACAGCCCAAAACAATGACAGCAGGGAATGTGAATGAGGGGAGAATGAGCTGAACTTACACTAGAGCTTTATGTCATGTAACTAAAGTAACTAATAAAGCAGTAAACTTCTCAAAACAGGTCAGCAGTGCCTAATTACAAATTGAGACTATTAAAAATCCAACCCTTCGGTCAAAATTCGTCATCCTTCCGCTGCTTCTCTAAACTACGTCACCTAACTCCAACAGCACATCAAAACAACAGACTGATAAAAGGATATGACGCAAAAGGGGGTTCCATCTGAGTCACAAATAAATGCCTTCAGGGCCCTCAAAAGCAAAGAATCTCTCTCAGAAGTGTCAGCGGTGGATTAAAAAAGCAGCACATTGTGTTATTTGCTGCTCACTCAAACACTCGCCCGTGCCTCTCCAACTCCTCGTTCCACCACGGCGTTTCTCTGTCCCTGCAGCTGCTTGACTCTTACCTCTCTTGTTGTTGCCTGAACTCCTCAGCAGTTCATCCACTCAAGTAGGACTAAAGTGTGGACTCAGATAAAGTGGATTTCAAAATAATTGGTGGCCATTCATTTTTTTTTTTTATGCTGCTTTCATTTCTGTGGGGGGGAAAAACGCTTTTGTGCTCTGTAACAAAATAGCCCAAATTCTCATGAAGTAGTTTTCACATTTCAGAATCACTTTGCTGCCGAAGGACGTTTATGTTGAACGCACTCTTTAGATAAGAGAAATGCACTTAAGCCTGCTGTGCGTCCCAAGCAATCGACGGTTTGATACTTAAATCCAAGTTGACCTCTCCTTTGTCGCCCAAAGTAGTCCGTTTGGTAGCTCAGAGAGAACATTCAAATGTCTGGGAGTTTTAAACAACGTTATAGAAAAGGTTGCTTCTCACGAGAGGGAAGTAAATTCATCTTCCTGGCGGTTTCAAAGGTCTCTACCTTATTTCTCTCCTCTTCTCCACATAACAGGAGGGTAATATCGCTCTCCCCTCAGTGAGTATGTCAAACATGAAACAGTACAACTGCCAACAATGCAACATTGCGTGCAGTTCACAGTTATTTGATCAGAGCAACCTTAACTGAAAATGCTGTTGGCTGACTTCACATGGCTTTGTACTGCCGGCTATAGGAAACATGAAGAAAGAAAAATGACCAAGCGAGAAAATGAAATGAAAAATGCACTTGGCAGGGGTGCCATGTCTATTCTGCTGCATTCCCATTCAAGCCTGTCCGTACTTTGTGCCTGCGCATTAAAAGTCTGTGCATTAAAGGTCTGGATATTTGGCTTTGATACCCCGTGGCTGATTTCTTGCTTGGGTTATCAGGGTAATGCTCTTTGACAGAGCTGTAACACAAGGCTGCTGGATCAAAAGGCATTTTGTTTTCTTTTCATCTCTCATACTCTCAGCCAAGACTTCACCGAGCGGGAAACGGGGGAGACAGACCGAGGGAGACAAAAAAAGAGAACAGACAGATGACGGGGGTGGCAGGTAGTGGAGCAGCCTGCAGTCCTGGATTTGGCCTGTGGATATCTGGGACAGCGCTCATCAACACATTAATTTCCCTCCTCATGCTGGAGGACTTCTTCCATTAGCTCATGCAGCAGTATTTTGGATGGCGACTTGCAGATGATTAATTCACTCACATCAATTGGCCTGCCTCTAATGGTCTGAGTGTTGCTCTCTTGTGAAGTTCACATTTCTGTCTCATCTTTCCTCTCGCGGCACTGCACTGTGATGGATACAGGGTGCGAGTGAGTAAATGTGTGGATATGTCTGTGTGTGCGTGGCGCTCCCTCTGGCTCCGTTTTCAAAGGCAAATATTAATGTATGGAACAGCAGGGGTCTTAGTTTCAGTGTTTCCCTACAGATAACTGTCAGGTAAAGGCAGAATATAAGATTAAAAATAAGACTGTTTTCCACATGCTGTACATTTGATTGCAATGAGGTCACTTTATTTTAAAAAGCAATCCTGGTCAATTAGAACATTGGGGGATATTTTTGTAATATACTGTATACGACATTAATACATTTTTAACCTTAATCTGGGTGTCATAATTGACCACCAGCTAACCTTTAAGGTTCATGGGGCCTCGATTGCTCGGTCATGTCGATTTGCCCTGTCCAACATCAGGAAGATCAGACCCCACCTGTCAGAGCATCCAACACAACTGCTGGTACAGGCCCTCGTAATATCAAGCATTGACTACTGCAACCCCAACTGGCAGGCCTTCCTGCATGCACATTCAAACCTCTGCAGATTATCCAGAACGCAGCAGCAAAACTGGTTTTCAATCAACCCAAAACAGCGCACATCATTCCGCTGCTCATATCTCTCCACTGGCTCCCAGTCGCCGCTCGCATCAAATTCAAAACCCTGTCGCTCACTTACAAAACAGCACGAAAACAGCTCATGCCTACCTGAACACCCTCATCCAGGTCTACACTCCCTCCCGCTCATTACGCTCTGCCAATGAATGGTGCCTGGTACTCCCATCACAACAGGGCCCTAAGTCTCTAGGTAGACTCTTCTCCTCTGTAGTCCCCCAGTTGTGGAATGAGTTACTAAACTCCCTTTCCACCTTTAAGAAAAAGCTAAAGACCCAGTTCTTTCATGAACACACCATGATATTGTTGCTATTAATGTTATTGATGTTGATGCTGTTAGATTTGCTTTTCACACGTCCCACACAACAGGAGATTGTCAGTGTCCAACGAGCTCTCACAACAGGACTTCCTGGGGTTCCTGGGTAAGCGTGCAAGAGGAAGAGGAGGAGTCTTCTGAAATGGTGATATTACAATATTCATAAGAAAGCTTCTGCAAAACAAAACACAACAGTAGAAGAAATACTGGCAACTGAGGCGAGCATAAAAGAGTATAGAGCAGCAAAACTCTGTTTAACGTGGACGACATCATCACCCCACCTACATGCTCCCGGTGATTGTTTCATACTATTACCTGCGTTAAAACTTCAGGTCACACAGGCTTCATCTGGACTTTTTACAAAGGGGGCTGACAGGAAAAAGTCCGCCTAAAGTCAGGGTAGATGGATTTGGAGACACATGCATACCCTGACAATGTTGGGAAATTTTTAAGAGTGCAGCACATGTGTGAAAAGGTCTACAGTTACACAGATTTATTCCTGGAAGCTGCCCAGTACAACCAGTCGGATTTGGTGGCCACTGAGCGGCTCCACTGGAGCAGGTGGGGGTTAAGTGCCTCACATAAGGGCACCACAGAGGTGATAATGAGGGAGGGGAAAGTTTTTGATCTTTCCGTGCCCAGATTTATCCTTTCGGTCCAGGGATCAAACAGGAAAGCTTACAGGTCAAAGGCTGACTTCTTTAAGCACTGCTGTCGTAATGATAATATTCTACTTACAAATGTGACTCCTGCGACCCCTCCTCGGTGGCTGCTCTGCTTGTGTTGCTAGGTCTCTTAATTCATCCCTCTCAGTAAGAAGCCTGGAAGATTGGAGGTCGCCAACACAAAGAGGTTCTGGATAGCTCAGTCTGCTTCTCTCTTGCTCAATCCAAATGCTAACCTGCTGGACTTTGGGACTGAGCCCTCGTGGACTTGCGTCATAGGAACTGTGATGAGTTCACTGTGATAATGTGAAATTAGTGAGGCCAAAGGAACGCAACAACATTGTGAAGAAGAAAGAAGCCTGAAGGGAAGAGAAACTCAAAGAGTCAGATGATCATACAACTTTAGCAAACCCTTGCATCGTCCTACCAATTTTCATCCTGTGAGTATGTTGGCCCCTCGCTTCATTGGGGTGGCTGGGGAGTCACTCTCTCATTTGAAAGGTTGGCGGTTCAGTGCCTGGCTGCTACACTCTACATGTCAGAACACCAAATTGGTCCCAAACATCAACTTCAGGAACAATTTGGTGTTCCATTTCACAAGAAAATGGTAAAATTCCAAACCCAAGCATGGGTCCACTTTGTCCAACTGTCTCTTCTAAATAAAGCAGTTCCGATAATCTAATCACACAATTTGTCCATAACCTGTCAAGTTTCTTGCCTCCTCAAACTTTGCTGTGGCACTTTGGGGACACCATGGGTATGTCTACTACAAAACACAGCAAACAGCTTAATGTGCACTCAACTCTTCAGTAGACTCTCGCTTAGAACCTTTATATTTTCACGCTGGATGTCCACATGTGGCCTTTATTTCCTTTCCCAAACACAAGCAGAAATACAAAACCCATTCCCTCTAACTCTTCCAATAATATTTAAGCTATCCGACAAAAATCACTGTCTTATGTGACATGACTGACAGGCTTCACAGGCTCTAAGTTTTCACCTTAAAAGAGTCCTTTTACACTTAGCTCTCTAAACTCTCTGAACCCAGCAACATTTCTAGTATATAATTAACTCTCAACATAAAATTCAGTCCTTTACGGTAATTTATAACATTGTCAGCATTAAAAAATTAGTACAACATAGAAGCAAAGCAACCCTGGTACACTTTTATTACCTAACCCTGCTAAATATCAATAACAAACATGAAGCAGTCCAAACATCATTTGCTGTGCTTATCTGAATGTCAACGTAAGGTTACATTTGTCCTCTGCAGATAGCTTATGTCTGAAGGTGCTGTGCTTTTTATAATGAGCCGTCAATACAAATGACTCACAGGCATCATGTTCCTTCATTACACTATAGATATGATATCTTGTTGCCCTTGGAACCCGTCATTAAAACAGAGCTTAGTTTTATTGTCACAGTTTTTGAATTTGTCTGGTTTTTCCTTGGACTTAATGGCTGCTCCAAATGTAGGACCTATTTCTCTTTAATTTTTAACTACAGCCAATCTGACTGACCTGTAGCTGTCTCCCGCTGCGGCAGATTCCATATCTTTACGATCAGGGGACTTAACAATAATAAAAGTGCTTTGTAAGTAGCTTCTGTTTCAGAAGCCCGAAACCCCTCACCACCCACTGACCTTCCTGAAAGACCCAGTGAGGTTAATCCCCAGGCAAATAATTGAATCTTGACCTGGCTATTATTATCTCCCTCTAACCGTTCCACTCTGCAGGAAGCTGACCTCGTAAAAAGCCACAGGGCGTCCCCCTGGTTCCCCCTCAACACTTAATGGACAGACACACACGTGTGCACTAACACTTTCGTCCTTGTACCACATGGCCGATAGAGACGGCCGCAAACATGAATCTCTGTCCCCGTATGATCCAACACACACGATCGCCTACAGGCAGATCGAAGGCAGGATGAAATACAAACCTAAATAACACACTTACAAGGTGACAATGACACACATACACACACACACAGATTATATACTGTACACTGACACCCACCAGCACACACACTTTGTCTGCAAGGGAGGATCGCACCATCAGCTGCCAGTGGGTGGTAGTAGCTGTGTCTAAAGCGATCTCACAGATCCGTGACTGCCGGGAGAATGAAATCACACCTGGCAGAGGCCGCCAACTGGCCAAGCCTTGACACACACACACACGCACACAGATGCTCTCTCACACAATTGAAATTTACACTTGAGTAGTCAAAGTACGCTTTGGCTGCACTTGCCCAACGTACGCCCTGCACATTCACTTACACCCTCACACATACACACATTAGACACCATATGCACATGTCTACTGGCTGCTCTTGGTCTTCATGGTCTTCTGGCTCTGGTAATTAATTTGAATTCTCATCACTCCTGAGGGAGAGAGGAAGTGCACGTCTGGGGTCTCTGAGGAAAGATAAAATAGGAAAAAGAAACAACTGGGAGAAGAGTGCAGCTCAGACCTCACATGCAACCTCGCCTGCTCTCTCTTCGACGAACACATTAACACGAACATATGCACATGCGTCTGATGCAATTCAACCCTGCAACCATTTGCATTAACACTCTATTCCTCTTCCTAACACACCAGCTGCTTGAGCGAACACAATTGTAATGGAGATTATCATCTAATGGCAGTTGTTGCAAGAGACTGTTTGGATTTTTATGCCATTTGCAATCGATTACAAATGCATACACACCAGACCTACATGCTGTACACGATACAATGTGTCGTGACAGGAAAAATCTGAAAAGCCACAACCATTTTATAATCGCTGTGAAGCTGATTTTGAACTGATCTCTGCATAACGTTCCGACCAAATGTACTGGCTTTCTAGTGGTAACAGAAGCATCATCATAGAGCCCTTTAGTTATCATACTGCAATCCATCAATGGCAAATGTCCACGTGCATTTGAGGTTTTAATACCCTTTAAAAGTGTGTTAATTGGGTTCTAGATCACTATTTGCAACCATGGCCACTTAAGTGGGCAATTTCACCACCAATAGTCTGTGGTTACTATGGCCTACCAATAAAATCCTCTAGTGCCTACTCCTGCCCTGTGGAATCACTGGATTAATTTGATGTCTCAGAATAGCTTCAAACTTGCTGATGCTGACATTCCACTACGAGGTGTAGTGGATCTAAATCTTCCCGTAAAGAGCCCCAGACCTGTGGTGGCTACAGCACCTCAACATCCATTGATCTTTTTTCTCATTTTGTGGCTTTACGCCGGAAATTCAAATGGATTTGATTTATCGTTGGTAAGCTACATGCCAGAGCTGTGGGGCACAACCCAATGGGCTTGACCGTAAAACAAGTTCTGTCCTGAAGCGAGATCCAACATGTAGATTTTGAAGGAATAATTGCTATGGACCTGTAGTTACAGAACTGTGACCTCCTTGGAAAAGGCCTTCGGCAGATCTTTGATAAACAATATAAAACATTTGGGGCCTAGCACTAATGCTTGTGGAACCCCACTGGACCTGTTGCTGGAAGAACCACAGTGAGCGCATCACTGTATGAGTCAGGGTTGTATTGCATAGTAAACCAGGAAGTATCCCCTTCAAGATGCAGAGGTAAGGGCAGCCAAGATGTGACAAAAAGGCACTTGAGACACTTGAGGGGAGCAAGAGGCAGACATGATTATTCTGATCAAATGGAAACTCAACTGTGAGCCATAAAACAAAGCTCTCTATCATGTGGAAATCGGCCACAGCTCATTACCCGCCTAATAGCACTCCTACCGCGAAGCATGGTGGTGGCAGCGTCATGCTGTGGAGGGATTCTTTAGCAGAAGGGACTCAGAGACTTGTAAAGATGGAGAGAACAATGATTTTGTACAAATTTTCTTGGAGAACTTGACTCAGAGTGCCAGAAAACCATAGATGAGGGGCAGCCACTTGTGTTGCGACAGCCAAATCTGGGCTGGAATTGCTTCAGTAAAGGGCTGCCAAAGTTCTGCAGCAACCCAGGAAAGGACAGAGTGAAATCCATTGAATGTTGTGTGTAATTACTGGATGATGTGACAGAGCTACAGCTTCCTACTGGGAAGTGAAAACACTCAAAAACCTTGATGGTTCTTGTACCAAGTGTTTAGTTTAATGTCTTTATTCCAGTCTTTCTGAATGTTACTTTGTTGGTGCACCACTTGCAAATATCGGGTGGGTTGGTAGAAGTTTGACATTTATGACACTTTTCTTTTAGAGACACATGGAGTTCTTACAGAGAATGATTCTAATTTTTAATCATCCTCTGACATTTCTTGTAGCGCTACCAGCAGATTTAAGATTTATTTATAAGATTGATTAGTAACCATGTTCTCATTCAAGGTCTCCAGAGGTTAAAGTCCTTGGGGATCCTTTGACTTTTGCCAGTGTGAAGTCAGCATTTTTGGTTCGTTAGTGACCCAGCTGAATGGGCTGCCATGAAAATTTGTGCAAGCATTCATTATTTCCAGTCACCACCTGCAGGTTGACATTAATACCTCAGAGTGACATGTTTCAACAACTGTTGGATGGTTTTCTATTTGTTGTTGGTTTGTCCATGAAACAGCTTGTGTCCTTTACAGTAAGAAAGCAGCCAGAAAGAAGGGCTAGCATGTCTGTAGACCCAACCTTGTTCCTTTCTAAATGAAAACTCCAATATCACTTAGGGTTACCATGTTGAAAAGGTCAAGGATGTTGAATACTGACACCATTGGGTTTTTGACACACCTGTTATTTGGTTAGGTATTTTTAGACAGTTACTTGATGAAACCATTGACTGTATATAAGAATGGACGGTGACATCTTGCTCTGGTGATGTCATTTGGAGCAAGAGTCTACCCAGTACAGATAAGCTGGTGGAGATGCAGTATAGACGTCCCGCCCCTACTGCTACCCAAAAGAAGATTTAACTCACCAAAGAAAATGCTAAAGATCCTCCAGAAAGCACAGTCTACAGCTAACATCTTCTTGTGTTGGTCTGAAGCAGATATTGACGGTTATGGAAAGTTCAATGACTGCAGTGTTAGTGTTAGTTGCGTCTCCTCTCGCCGTTCCTCCTCTACTCTGCCATGCCAGTACAAAATGCTGCAGGAACCGCATTTGTCAACAGAGCTCAATTCAGAATCTATTTATGTATGCCCAGGCTTGTACATAAACTGTCCTTATTTAAAACAGGTTTGGTGAACCTTCTAGTACCACTTGATTGAAAAAGGAAGACATTACACAGGCAGCTAGTTGTTTCCCTGAACGTTGGCCATGTTTGTGTAACATGAATTATGTGGTAAACCCTTGTAACCCAAAATCGTTCAAATGGAAAACAGAAGCAAACCCAACTGACTAATGGAGAAAAATGTACGCCATATACTGTATATCATTATCCATTACTTTCATTTATCATCCTCATCTCCTCTCCTCAGGTATCATCAGGAGACGAGCAGAGGTGGAAATACAAATTAGACTATCCAAGAAGGGATGAAACCAAATGCTCTCTATGCTTCGCCATTTATATCCTCTCTTCATCCTAATTGCAATAAATGGCTTGCTAACCTGAATAAATATTTCAAGACTATTATTTTTTGCAACCTTAGAAGTGGGCTTCAAAGATGAGCGGACTATTTACATTTACAGCACATTCACAGAGGATTAGAAGTATCCTTCAAAGTAAAAGCTTCGAGCTGGTTTAGTAAAAGCTTAATGGATGTTTGTACATGATGGAGTATTTCCACTTTGGAGCAGAGGTTGAGGAATCATAAACAACTGCACAAGACATGATTAACAAATGGACCAACAAATCAATGTAATATTAAACAGGCGTACAGTTCGGAGGAGAAAATGCATTTATAATTCCCACAGCATTTAAGCATGATTTGTTAGTGATCAACAAATACTAAGTACTAATGATTCTATAGCTCATTATATATGAAGGATGTATACAGAAACCAATCCACTATTTAGATATGGATAGATTTTGCGCTCTGCACAGACGCAATAAGCATCCACATGTTGACTGTAACATATTTTGTTGGTATCCTGTCTTGACACAATTTAGCACAAACATCACATCCCTTCTTTGAGTCCAAACAACAAAAATCGCAATTTAACACCATCATTCACTAACTGCCAGAATCAATGGATCACACTTTTAGAAGTGGTGTCAAGATCTATGACGTCCATTGAGTATGAAAGCACGAGAGCTGCTGAACATCAGCATGCTTCTATTGTCATTCTGATCATGTCACCATGCTTACATTAGCATTTAGCTCAAAGCACTGCTGTGCCTGAGCCCAAAAGAGCTGCTCGCCTGGCTCTGTGAGTCACAGCTACCACACATATTAACGTGATATGTAACAAGAGATGATATCTTTATTCATTTTTAATACACAACTAGAGGTCAAAAGAATAATTATCTGCAAGTCATCATTAATCTCAACTCATTCATCAACAGTGTTGGGTAACTCTTAATGTTACTGCAAAACCACTTTGCGACACGTTACATGTTGGTTATATTGTGAGGACGGTTTGTAGCCTACTGTACGTCTACCTTTGAATGTATGCATAGCCTCGTTTACAGCCCATAAGCTGTAACTCTTCGGCCTAATGACAGGAATGACAGGTGCAAAATAACCTTTACAGGACTTTATTGTGCTGACACATGCTGTGTTTGAAATGCCATACTATACTCGCAGTACGTACTGATTTGGCCAAAATGTAGTATGCAGTATGCAAATAAAAGCAAAATGTACAGTATGCCAAAAATACCCAGATGTACTGATTCAGAGAAAATCTCCAGTATACATCGGACCAGTCTACCTCGCCTACTGTATCCCACAATGCAAAGCGCTGGAACGTCACAGCGGCAGTTGAAATGACAGACTGCAGCAGCATTCCAACAGAAGGGGGCGCAATAGCTAAAGAAGCCGCAGTTATTGTTTACTTCCGCCTGGCGTAGCATACTGCAAAATTAATTTGAAAAGCTCCTCCATACTACATACTACCGTCGAACTCAGTATGCAGTATAGCTATATAGCATGTAGTATGTACTATATAGTACGGCATTTTGAACACAGCCAATCTGACCGTGAACTGGGCTGAGGCATACAGTATTAGGCTAAGCTGGTTCAAAGACAACAATACAACACAGGCTCTTAGTCCCACCAGTGTTGTGGAGCTATGTTTAGCTGCAGATGCTTCTTCACATTTGAAGTAGAGCTCATGGTTCGCAGCTGACGAGCACTTATCCTCCAGGCACAACTTACATTTCACTGTCATGTTGTTCTTGTCCCTTTTTCCCCAAAATTCACACAAAGTAAATACTGTCCTCTCTGCCATCTTGCTAGTTGGACTAGCTAGCTATGCATGCACACTGACACAACTGTGTTTACCTGTACCGCTGGTACGCAGCTACCTGGCAAGAAGTAGGAGAGAAACAGAAACAGTCTTCGGGGATTTTCTGCAATATTGCAATTAATTTTTCAAGTAACATGATATTTTATTAAAAAGTAACTAAATAACGGATTACTTGGATTGCAGAACTAATACGTTACGTTAATCATTACAACAAAAAAGTGAAACTTTAATAAACTTAATTCTCCTGTGACTAAATAACCTCTAGAAGCCTTCTTTGGAGAATGCAGGGCTTAAATTCAGCAATGACGGCAAACCCAGAGAACGTGTCAGCTTCTGACTGTGAAAACATGAAGCAATTAGAGCCAAATGGCAATTCCACACAGCACGTTTATGTCTGAGCAACTGCTCTCCTCATATAATGCAGTATAACGCTCGCAAATGTAGCCTCTAATAGAGAAAATAATAATGATGATAGCCTTTCGAGAAGATGATTGGTCCTACAGTAGCATTAATGGAGAGATATTGCAATTGATTTACGTGGGTAAGGACGGCCTAATGTTTCTATTGTGAGGGATGAGTCACTTAATTCTCTTTGGCTGCTGGTCACTTAATTCAGCCTGCTGAAAGAGGAAATGATTTCATTATCTGAAAAATAAAATGATGGCACATTAACTGAGATCATTGCAGGAATATTTCCAGGAAGACAGGCCTGTTATTTTACTCTTCAGAAAGCATGGAAATGTATATTATTTATTGGTGTGTCAAAAAAAAGAAGAAAGGGAAAAAAAGTGTCCATAAAGAATGATCCGCAGCACCGCTGGGACCCCCCGCAGAAGTCAGCAGTCACATTATCTCCCATAATTCATAAAAGTCTCCTGCTTTGAAGTGCTGCCACCTGTCTTTTCTCCCCCGGTGCTCTTCCCTCCCCGTCGTCGACGTCCTCCTCCTCCTCCTTCCTCCAGGGACTGTAGCTTTAATGTCCTGTCTCATCTCTCAGGGTTTGGATGCGCTTTTCCATTTGGTATTCACCGTGAAACTGATCGCCCACGTGTGCCGACCTTGCAGTGGACCTGCTCCGCCTGGTAAGGCAGTCTGGCCTCGCCTGGAATGCCAAACGCTGCAGGCAACGTGTGACCCTGGGAGGTGTTGTTTTAGAGAAAGGCAAAATATAATTCCGTGTGTGTGTGTGTGCCTTCCCTGAGTGCCTCTGTCACTGAACTGTGCGCCACGGTTCATCATTTTGGCTCGACTTAAATATTAAATATCGGACAGTGCTGGGATTTCGATCAGCTTATTTGCATCGCAGACGCAGTCGGTTACAGCAGATCTGAAAATAATTGCTCTCCTAAATGTCACTGCAGTTGTAGTATCCGAATTGAATGAACTAGGTAACCTATTCCTCGATTCAATATAAATTATCCGATATTAAATTCTACAGTGTGAAAATTTGCACCCACCATGGTGTTACACAGGGATGCAACGGGTCAATAACACTCCAAGGATTCTCCGAGGTAAGTCGATACAGCACTGGTCTTTCAAACTCCACACCTCCAGTTTGTACTGCAGGCGTTCTGTTTGCAATGGTAAGTCTGAAAGCCCAAACTGAGGCGACCCTGATGACATCAACACTGGTATTTTTTTAAACTGTAGTGGGCTCCTCCAGGTCCTCCTACTGAGTAAAACTTATTGGAACAAGTAAACCCAAGATGAAGTTACAATTTCAAAGAGTTTCAGATAAATAAACGTCTGTATATTTTATCTCAGTTAACACAATGGTGATTAGACTGATGGCATTTGCTGTGTTGTGTGGTATTACAAAATGGGTCTCAAGTTGACATTCCCGGAAAAAAAGACACAAAGCGGTATCTATCACCAAGCTAGTGGTTAGTCCTTAAAGAGAGAGTAGGCGGGAGCGGAGGACTGTTTTCTCCGGTTCCAGCTGAGTCACGAGTAAACGCTTATCATGTACGAACAAACAAAGAAGCGATCGATGACCACCGCAGAATCCGCAGGAGCAATTGTAATCTGGAGAAAAAGAAACAGATTGCACACCCAGATGAAGAAAACTGTCATCAAATACGTGGTTTAGATTTCTGTGAGTGAGGTCAAACAACAGTTGCAATTACTGCTTGTCGCCATAGGTGTCGCCAAAGAGAGCAAGATGAAGATCTCTCAGGTTGCTCCTTTAATGTCTTAAAATTAGTAGCATTGACTGTGTTGAGTTACAGCCTCACAACGCTGCTAGCATGGCAGTTAGCATTAGCCTTCTCACTAGCTGGCCTTTGCTGACTCTGCCAGACAACTATTTGCATTCAACATGGAACCAACAGCAAGACACCTCCGCACACTGCAGCTCCATTACCAGCTATTTGGAGCAGACCGCCAAACACCTCATCATCGTCTCTGCCTTAACTGTGATTAATGTGCTTTGCCCTGCTGGGGTTAAAACAACCGCAGCGCGCGTCGTTTATTGGCTTTCCCTATGTGTTTGTTGACAAGCTGTCCTGGACACACTTAACATATCATCCAGCACGGAGAGGAGGTTACGTGGCAGCTACTCCGGGGTCAAGAGGTCAGCTTATTACATTACCATCTTTTAACAATGAAGCTTCCTCTGACAGACAAATAGACTTATGATTGCATGGGCATGGGAAGCTTCATCATACGCTGTGCGCTGTGGCTTCATGGGATACCGCACCGTAGCCAGCAGTTGCAGGGAGACGTGACGCTGCGGCAGCCAATTGGGGAGCAGGAGAGAGGAATGCAGGAGTGTAATCAGAAACACATGCTGCTGAGTGAGAGGGCCCTGTCTGTTGAGGGAGGATACCAGGAGACAAACATAGCTCCACACTTGGACGCGCACACAAACTCAAATACACACAGAGGGCTTTGTGAAAACATACCTAAAGAGGGAGATGTAGGACATGTCATTTATTCTGCCTCAGTCCGGCTCCCTCCTCAGCAGGATTTCAGTTCAAACTGAGCGCAGTCTGAAAGGAGAAAGGAGAGCACAGCACAGCCGGCCTGCTAAAGATTTAGCAATAAGAGCAGTCAGAAATGATAAAGTACGGTTACATGTTCATATGACATTAAGAATAGTAGCTGTTTCTCTCTCACTGTGGCCGCAGCTACAGCCTTCCTCGCCCCCAGACAAACCACAGGGCCTTTGCTATATATACAGGCAGGGAAAACACTGCAAAAAGGCCTGGTCATCAGTCATTTCCCCGTGATGGGCCCATTGGCATATGCAACAGAGTTGAGACGGTGCTTACATGCTGGTTTTATGTGCTGACAACTAAAGCAAATTGGCTGAATAATGCACAAGCAATAACAGTTTAATTATGATACTACAATGGAAGACAGAAAGTAAGTAAAAGCTGCTCAATAAATACACCAAAAACCCACATAAACAATAGCAGGGAAGCTGTATTTCTTCTTTTAATTCCATTTTTGTGCGTTTATCACCTACAGTAAATTGTTATTTATAGTGTTATGGAAGCCTTTCCAAAATTGGACACAGCTAATTTTATTTCCCGGGCTACTAAGCTTAACGATAAAGTGGGCCTGGAATTTATGGTGGTTTCCACTGGCTAACTAGACCGGTCCAATAGCGGTATCAATCAGGGAGGAAACTGCTGCAAGGCCAGTGCTTTCTGAAATTAAGACTCTGCTCCTGACTGCACAGCTCCCGAGTGAGGAGCCACAATTACATCCCAGCCGTTCTGTCAGCTCTGCCTCTGCCCTGCTTTCGGGACTCACTCTCTCTGCACCAGTTGCAAAAAAAAAAATGGCATTTTTAAAATCAATTTCAGCAGCGGAGGAGGCATGTCACACACACACATTCACTGTGAATTTAATTTTCTCTGAATACTTATCCGACATACACGGTGATGAGTAAATGTGCCTGCATGGGTGGTGTTTAATTGTTCTGCTGAGGTGGGGCGAGAGGAGGTAAAAGCTTGTTTAAAAACACTGGAATATGTAACATTGCTGGCTTCATCAAGCTGTACAAGTGAGAGAAACTGGTGACATTTACACTTTTAACATTTGCTATCAGATATAACAGGACATCTAAAGAAAGAAGTGCAGGCTCTGACATCATTCATCAGGTGCTCATGGGGGAGCAGTATAACTCCTGGATAACAACAGATGGTTAAGAAGCCATTTAAGCCTTAATAACAGTAATGACCTTAGCCTGAAGAATGCGTGCTATGACGTCTCGTTAAGGTTCATCTCTTTGTAGTTTTTCAGTCTTTTTAGTGATTTGTTTCTTTTTGTAGCAATTGTGTGTCATTGAAGTAATTTGTGTTTGTGTAGATCTTTTGAATCTCGTAGTCATTGTTGGCATGTCTGTGATTCTGTGTCTCTTTGTTTCTGTAGTTTTGAATCTCTTTGTAGTCTTTTCCACGTCTTTGTTGTTGCTTTCCATCTCCTTATAGTTGTCTTTGCTCGTCATCGTAGTCTTCCTGCATTTCTTTGTTTTCATTTGGCAGCCATCTTTGATAATTGATTTATCATTTAATAACATTAATATGATGACTTCAGGAATTGAAAAAGAAAGATGTTTATACTGATGTTGTTCATGAGGATATTTCATGGATTTGATCGAATGCTCTCTCCTCTCTAAATAGAAAATGACTCTCCTCGCACAAATATGTTGTCCTGACTCTAACCCTGAAATTAACTCTGCAGCAGCCAGAAGGCCGGTGAAGGACTGCTGTAGACTCTCCAAGTGAGCTAACTTTTGTTCTGCCTCTGTGAGCAGACTGGGCACAGAAGTGTAGCCAGACAAATAGCCAGATCCAGATTTGGTACGTAATGCGGTGCGGTGCAGCGCTGCGTTGAGACTGCAAACACGTGTCTGAGTGTGAATTAAAGTAAAGAGACTTTGCTCCTGTGATAACATAATCCTATATTATATTTGTGCAGTCCAGAGTGAATAGGCTTCTTCAGAAGTGTTCATGGTAAATTGTCTGGTTATTACTTTTACATGATCATCCCAAAGATTTCATATTAGCTCTTGTTAGAAGTATTTTACTCCACAGGGGTTTCCATTGTGTAAGATGGGGGGTGTCGAGACGTTAAATTCATCCCTAAGGCAAACCCGGTATGACAAGATGACACATATTCGCACAACACCAGACGGGATGTTGAACTACAAATTGCTTACATCTCTCACTGCACCACTTCCTCTGGGAGCTTTTCAACTTTTTAACAGAGAGAAAAAGTTCCAACTGCATATAAAAATAAAGCATCTTTGCGCCCTGTTCATCAGCTTTGTTCAAAATGCTCGGCCTTAATCGTGTGAAAAATATATCCTGAAGAGCTTATAGATAGAAATATAATCTGCATAATTTAGCACCTGCAAAACCCATTCCCCAAAAAGTGAGTGTCCTGTTGTAGCTCGTTCAGCATCAATAACTTGGACATGGATGAATTTCTTCAATACTTCCAGTCTGTATTTTAAGTTTGGTTTCAGCTTTTAACCCTTTCTAAAACAAAAAGCACAAAAGGAATGGAATAACTAGTGTATTTGTCTGTGTTAACTGAGGCTACAATCGTTAGCATGTGTGGCTAACTAGCTTTTTATGTCACTACAGCTGTATCTGAGCTTGGCTTCAACATGTAGCATGTCAACCAACAACATGAGTTTGTTGTTGTAAAAACAATGCCCATATCTCCTAGCACATCCTGTTCCTAATCTAACTGGTCCCGGATTATATCTTAGCTAAGATTAGCGCTAGCAGCCCAGACTACTAAACTTTACATTAAAATATTAAGCCTACCTTTGTACTGCAACACAGATGCTAACTTTTGTGCTGGACATGTAGCATTAGCCTAAGTTTCTTAGCCTGGATTCATTTGTATATCAGCAAGTTCATCATTTAACTAATCAGTTGGAAAAAAAATAAAAATCAGCTTAAGACAGCTTTTTTAAACAATTTGTGGTGCTTACGTTAGCTTAACCAGCTGTCATTTCAGATGACAAAGTGGCCTGTCGCAGGGTTAAAATAAGAAGCCTGCTTTTCTCTACCTCTGTATGAAACCAAGGACCCACAATATCAGAGCATAGACTTAACTAGTTCACCTATTAAATGTTCTGTTCTTTGTCTTTATAGCTTGAAACATGCTAGGACCGCCCTCCCTTAGTGAGAATGCTTTTGTGCTGGACACGTAGCATTGGCCTCAGTCTCTCTCATTAATTTGTATATCAGCAAGTCTAATTAAACACACTTGTTTTTTAACTAGTGAGCTGGAAAAAATAAAAAGTCAGCTTGAGAAATACTTTTTTAATTTCTCACGTTAGCTTAACCAGCTGGCTAGTTACAGCTAATTACAGAACAGCTGTCATTTCAGAGGACAAATTTGCCTGTCGCAGGGTAAAAACAAGAAGCCAGCTAGGTCATCTTTTAAATGTTTGCTCTTTGAATTATCAGCTTGTAGCCTATGATGCTAGGACTGCCTTCCCTTTACACTGCAATACAAGTGAGAATGCTGACTGTTGCGCTGGACACGTAGCATTAGCCTCAGTCTCTCTGAATTCATTTGTATATCAGCATATTAAACACATTTTTTTCTCGCTTTTAACTAATGAGTTGGAAAAAATAATAAGTCAGCTTGAGACAGCCTTTTTCCAACCAATTTGTGGTGCTACCGTTAGCTTAGCCAGCTGGCTAGTTACAGCTAATTAAATAGCAGCTGTCATTTCAGCTGACAAAATTGCCTTCTTCTGGGTAAAAACAAGAAGTCTGCTAGTTTCTTTTAAATATTTGTTATTCTTTATACAGCTAGTAGCCTATGATGCTAGGACTGCCTTCCCTTTACACTGCAATACAAGTGAGAATGCTGACTTTTTCGCGCTTGACATGTAGCATTAACCTTAGCCTCTTTGCTTGAATTCATTTGCATAGGCTATAGTCAAAAGTGCATATTCAAGACATCGGCTATTTTCTTGTTTTTGACTTGTAAGCTGAAAGAGATAAAAAGTCTGCCTGAGACCGTTTTTTTTAACAAAAATAAGACGACGGCTTGTCTTCCTCTGTTTGAAACCAAGACCCACAATATGGGAGCATATGTAGCCTGCGATGATGATGACGAGGAGGGAGAGAGACGGAGACAAGAGAGGAGTAAGTGAAGAGTCCGAGTGACTTCCTGAGACAGACCAAAGAGGAGAGGCATCCTTGAGGTTGACATCGATGGGGAGAACTAATCTGCCTGCGGGCTGTGATTCAGACTCAAGGTGAGCCCTGTGACATTTTGAGCTGATTAGGAATTTCACCAGCCTTAGCCTTTTGTGTCGTGTCAACTGCTCTGACATTGCATTACGCCGTTTCATTATCATGCAGTCACATCTAATAAGGGCACCGTCCTCCAACCTGGCGAGGAGCATAAAAAGGCCTCTTTAATGCATGGTGGACTGAGAGGAGGGGGTAAAAAGACAAATCAAGCCTGTAACTATTAGATAAGTGCGACTGGGCTTTTGGCCCAGAACAAATTGCATTACTGTCACATTATGTCCCTGGTATGCATGAATTAAGCACTGACTGGGTAACTCTCAGCCCTCCCCGACTAACCCCCTCCCAAAACCTTCCTCAATTTTAACATCATTTATATTCCATCAGGGAGCAGAGACGGGCCCTTTCTGTGGCTTTCTCTTCCTCTTTCCATCATATTTGCATGGAGAACAATCTGACACTTTCACTGCTCAGCTGGAGGAATGTGAGAATTGCGCTGGGAGAGGAGTGTGGTTAGTCGATGGCCTTTCAAGTGCTGATTCAGACATTGCAAGATGATGAGAGGGTTCCATAGTCGGAGTGACTCCTCAGCCAACACTCTAAGACCAGATATGCATTTTGATTCAGGTCAAATGTCAGGCTTCTGCGGGCTCTAAGAATAGCTTGTGCGGCTCTGAAAAAGGTCACCGTGCCCCCTGACAGGAGCAGAAAAGGGCCAAAGACATTTGGGAGTTTGATTTCTCTCCCAATGGCAAGTCTAAGAGCTCTTGTCAGACTTTACAAAGCCTTGAAGTGAAGCAATGTGTCATGCTTGAACTGACAACTCGTCCAAACACATTAACAGTAAGATAAGTCCATTTTGTCACACTGGAAAGGGAGCGTCTGAGTGGACAAAAGCAGAAGGCCCTCAGGGACCGAGCTGTCTCTCCCCGTCTCGTCGCCACAGCCTGTGTTGTGCCATCATTTCTGCAGACTTTGCTGCTGATGATGTTGCCTCTTTTAGGTAGACAAACAGCCCCTCTGTGTACCTCGGAGTTCACGGAAGTCACATCCTGCAGAAGAATGTGCGCACGAGATATGAATTTGGTTGAAATGAGGGATGGGACTCGGGCCGAGCGAGTGGCGAGAGGGGAAGGGCAGAACAATGTCATGAGACGAGAAATTAATTTGTCTCATCGGTATCTGTCTAATTGTTTGTTTCCCGAGTGATAAAGCCAAGAAAGGACACAATGAGACAGGAAAGAGGGCGGAGATGGGTTCAGCTCAGAACACAATCTTCTCTTTTCTATTAAAAAAAAGGGGGAACATGACCTGCTGGGTCTCTTTGTATGACAATAGGGAAATGCGCAGGTTATCATATAGCACCAAAATCTCCTGCACTCTATGTCCTGCACTCGTTTCATATCCACGTCATGTCATTTCTCTCCTTTCAGTCTCTCTCTTGCTCTTTCTAAGCACAGAAAGCCGACTATTCTTAGCTGACTCCTCCGCAGGTGAATTATGGATGAGATGAAAAGCTCACACTGATATTCCACTGATCAAGTATCATGCTAAAATGCCACTTAAAGTGTGATATAGCTCGCTGGGACAGAGAGCTTTCTGCTCCTTCTTTTCGCTAACGCCGGAGAGACACAGTGAGCAGGCGAGCGAGCGAGGGAGGGAGGGGGAGTGGTATCATGGAGGCGGCTGAGCAGACGAGATATGAGGCGGACAGTGAGGGTGACACACAAACAGCCATGGTCATTGGGGGCAACCAGTAGGGAGAAACACTGCCTGAGTGTAGATAATAAGCTGCTGCCTCGCTGGGTTACAGCAGCACGTCCAAAGGCGCATCCCAGAGAGACCTCGATTCTCCGTCACTTAAAGGCATGAAGAGCCCAGCAGCGGCTGACACGTGACTCAGCCAGGTGTGACTTATTAATATTTGGGATTTATGACTTTGACTTTTTGCTGATTTCCAAATGTGTCCCTGTACGAACTGGCATAATACAAGAGCCTGTCCATGCATGTGATGTCCCGTGTGCTACTATGAATTACCCTGCACCTACGTGAACGTCACCTTTACAAGGTTATACGTCGTGATCAGTGTTCATCTTATCTATATAGGAGATATGGTGTATGTCTGTAGGCTTTCCCCCCAAGCCCGACCTTGAGAAAACATCTGAATAAACGAGGTGGCTCTCAATGGTTTTGTCGTTTGCACATGTGCTTTCTGTGTTGACATCAATCAACTTCTATATTCAGTCGAGGTTAGAAGGTCTTACGTTTCCGCATATATCTCCTTTTCTTCCTGCAGCCCTGACAGATGAATGCTGCGCAAATTAACAAAGCACATGCCACAAGAGAAAACACAGGCAGGTGGAAGAAATGTAAAACGCAGGAAGATTAAGGAACGCCTTAACCGACTTAAGTACAAAAGCGGCAAAGATGATATAAGAGCTAGAATATCAAATACATCCAAATACAGAAACTTGCTGCAAAATTACACAAGAACCAAAATAACACAAAATGCTATTAAGAAAATAAACCAATTTTTATATAATTTAGTTTCAGCAGTTTGCAGAAAAATAGTTTTGCACTTAACTTGAGATGAATTCTCTTGACGCTGTGTCACAAAAGCCGTCCAAGCGTTCAGATTTCCCGACTTCCTCGAATGCATCGAATGGATCCGACCTCCGTTCAACAAACGAGCAAGTTTTCTTTTCCTCTTGAGGACAGACCTGACAAAGCTTCATCTTGACTTTTTACTAATCTGCATCATGATGTTGAAATTTCAGCAAAGGTAAGACCCGTTAATTAAAGTCAATCACAAGAAAAACTTTCTTTTTTGGGTTCATACCGCTGACGTAAACCAGAGTGCAGCCTTACTATTTACAGCGAAAGTGAGACTCACCAGAAACAGATGAACGGGCGCTCCTCTGGGGGATTTAATGAGCCATGAAATAACGTTGTTTATTCTGGAGACACGTCTTGGAGGGCCAACATTTTCTTGCTTCTCAACTTGCTACCTGGACGGTAAACAATGCAGCGTACAGTAAAGGAAGTCTTGGGTAAACCGAACACGCCCGACATGTTCACCGTTGTCCCCAGAGGCTGTATCATTGACAGTCTATAGCTGATGGGATCTGAACTTGTAAGTGAAGTAACTTCATGAGCTACAAAATCTTGGAAACAACTCGCACCATGGATGTATTTGTAAGACCTCAGCAACTGCTGCTAGGCCTTGCTAAAAATACAGCCTAGTGGCCATTTGCAGTATTGCAGTAAGAAAATCCCCTGTGGCCCAAACAGTGTTTTCCCCATAGACCACTATTGTAAAGGAGAAGTCCATTAAACTGTTGACAGGTCAACTTGAACTGCAAATATTTATGGCTTTGTATAATATTAATTTTTGAATCATGGACATTTAAAATAAGATAAAAAAAATAATAAAAAATAATAAAAAACCAGTTCTAACTTGCTGCATGTTGTTTGTGTTTTCTCACTCACTTTATATGGTTGTGCTCTCTATATTTACATTATGTTTGTTATGTTTTGCTGCAGATGTGTTTATAATTAGCTGAAGGTTATGTACTGTGTCTTGTCTTTTCACATATATTGTGTGTGAGCGCTCATGGCCACCCCTGCTGTTCTTGTAGTCCTGCATTTTGTAACCAGAAGTATCACCGTTCTTAGTACTTTTTACTTAGTACTTGAATATGTGAGTCCAAAAATAACCATGTAATATAAATGTAGCAAGAGCCATTTGACAGAAACAGAGACGGAAGAACTCAAAGGACATAAACAAGAGTTGTTGTCCAAAACACGCCATATTTAGTGATCCATGCCTTGGATACTCTTCAGTGCTTCGGGCAGCTCCTTAGTAACACAAATGTATATGTGTGAAGTTAATTACCTCCCAGGAGATTAACTTTGCGGTGATTGCCACATTCAAAGCCTCCTTGATGCCAAACGCAACACGACCCCGTGCAGGTGTGTCCCCGACTGTTCCCGCTCAGCGCAAAGTGTTTAAGCGCTTCCAGCAGGGGTGCTAAAGGAAATCATCTCAACCATGAATACTAAACGACCCAGAGTGTACATTGGTACATCTCAAATATGTGCTTGGCCCTGCTCCAGCGGAAAGGAAATGACTCCTGCATTATACATAGAAAATGTACGGCTGTAATGGTATTGACACTGGATTTGTGAGGCGTCTTTAGCATCGCCGGAATTTGTTTTGATTCCAGGATGTTTGGAAAATTCCCCCTCTCTTTATCTTGAAAGAAATGGCTTTGCGGATGCTCCGCGGGGGCTGCTAGATCGCTGTCAGATGTGACACGGTGTAAGCTGCTGTTTGTTTTCACAGCTTCTTTTCATAGTCGACGAGGATGCTGTGACATGACAGATACCAGGGAGAACATCACTCCACTGTGCCCTTCAGAGATGTCCCTCGGAAATTAGCGTCTGTAAGACACACAGAGACGAACCGAATTACTTTGAGTTTTAATGTTTTCACCATGTTACACGTGTTTTTCTCCTCCTGAAATAAATCACACATTTATACTGTAAAAACACCGCGCAGGTAGTACCTGAGTGCATTGGGACCACTTACTCATTCAGCTTATAAGTTACAACCACAGGCCAAGATGAAATTTAACCTGTAAAAACTAATAATATAAACACACAGGCAGCAGGAGAAGTCATGGGATCTAAGTGAAACTGTGCGGCGGGGGGGGGAACAGTCCAGCCACCGAGCTATGTAAATGTATCCACAGCCAAAATCACTCTGGCCCTGGCCATGCCGGATATTTACGAGCTCTCATTAGCAAATGACTTTCACACAGGCCCGTATACTGAATCCTCTCTGCTTTCGCTTCATATTGTAAAAGAGAAAATCCACAGAATTAATGTCCTGGAAAATATAGTCGTAATAAAAAGTGTTGCGAGCTCTCGTGCGCCGCCAAAAAATGTTCCCCCTATTCACTCAAATCAGCTCAATTAACCTGCAGGAGAGAACACGGTGTTTTAATTCATTACCGCCCACAGCACGACAATGGGCATGTGTTCAGCGAGGCTGCAGACTGACAGGGATTATAACACTGTGACTGTGGATTTGGCTGCATTCGACACCGATGCATTTTGCCGGCTCGCAAATTACAGCAATAAAAAAATATGTAGAAAAGCTCGGTGAGATCTTTAGCTTAAAAATGCTGCTTTCAATGTGTTTACACGTCATCCAAAACCTCCAAACTTTCTGCCTGTCAGTGCATCAGCCTTATCATAGGTGATGCCATCTGGCGTGCCACGGCCTATGATTGAATGGCTGCTGAATGTCTGGCATATTGCCGGCTGGCAGGTGGATACATTAAAGCCGTCCCGGGAGAGAGTCGGCAGAGGCAGGCAGAGCTGAACGCTCTCCCTCATCCTCCGCTGACATGCTCAGGACGCTCCAGCCGAGCATGCATCACTTCTGAAGGAGGCTTACGTCGTCGTCTATACGCGCCGTCGACGGAGCTGCCGTGGGAAAACATGCCGCCATACATGATACAGACAGCAGCGTGGCGTCTCAGGGACAGTGGCAGGGCTCGTACGGGGAGGACAGTGAGTTATGACATCTGCATGCTGGCATCCTGAAGAGGGACAGGCTGTACTGGGTGGGACTGTAGGAATAACATGACGCAATGTGAAGTAGCCTCTTGAATCAATTTTCTAGGGAAATAAACTGGGCAACAACCTTTTGACGTGATCGCCACAAAACATCTGAATTACAGATCAAACTTTGAAGTTATTTTGTGTCTTTTTTTATGGACTATCATCTGTGAATTCAAAACATCCATGTAAAAGGAGTTATGTTATAATACAAGTAAAGACATTTCTGCTGTTGTAGCTATCAAACATCGTAGTCTGCATCTGGCTCCTCTACCTTTGTGTTGAAACCACAACTTGACAGCAGGATGTGAATTGCACCAACCATAAACAAATTGGGGACTGACTGGAAAAAACAGAGCGTATAGAGCTACTATGAAAGTACTTTTTGTTTGTTTGTTATGTTTTTGGCCTTTTATGGCTTTATTTAGAGACATAGGACAGGGAGACAGAGTGGGGATGACATGCAGAAAGGGCCAGCAAAGGGCCGGGAGTTGAGCCTGGGGCCGCCTCGATTCTGGTCCGTCAGACGGCGCGAGCCCTCGCCCACAGGAAGCCTGTCTGATCCGCAGCGCAACAAAGCGCTGGCCAAAGCTGCTGGAAGAATTGCGAAATCACCCGATAACATAAATGTTAAACAAAGCAACACACAAACAACAGTTCAGTTTGTACCTCCGAGGTTGATTATCTGCTCATTTGGAGATCATTCTGTGATTTTTGTGCTTTTACCATCGCTGAGTACACTACTCAATTAAAAGCGTTCTTTTTCAAGATTTCAGTGTGTTGTTGTGAAAAGGGAAAAAAAACGTGAGTCTGTACCAGTCTGTACATGGTGTTTTATTTTGAAATGACCAGATGCTGTATGCTGTGTTCGTGTCTGACTTCCTGTTTGGAACGATCTGCTCTGTTCAGCTTGACGCGTGCTTGAAGCGGCCTCCCTCAGAAATAGACCCGGTGCGTATCTTTAGCGGAGCAGAGCGGAGAGACGTTTCTGGGACGCGCCGGAGACGGGCTGTGGCGCGTGCTGTGGAATCACGAGTATTGACTTGAATGGGCGTAATCGACTCCAGAGGTCGCGGCGCACACGGAACGCGCCGGAGATGGATCCTGCGGAATTTGAGGGTGAGTATATATGTATATGGGACGCGCTATGTAACCGCTGAGCTACATCAGCGCCCCTATGAAAGTCATTTTAAGTTATTGTGCAGATATATATCCGCAACATCAAGTAAACATGACTGTGAGTTATATTGTTAGATGAGAAAGTCTGATGCATTAATATGTAGTTAGCATCTTCCTATCCTAAAAAGAAAGCTTGATTAAGTTCAAAACAGAGCACGCAAGTAAGGGACTATTTCCAGCTGCGGATTAATCTGCTTGTGAGTATTTATGAGCAGGTAATGACGGAGCGTGTTTACCAGTGTAACCGCGTGACTCATTGATGTGTTTTTAATGGATTGTGGACAATGATGGAGCTCCGAGGCACAGAGGAGGAATAAACATCAGGCCTTGGATAGAGATCATTTATAGGATAGGTTCATTGCTGGTTTTAGTCTGTGCATTGTTTTTGAATACAGAATTAGACCAGACATAACTTTGAATGTTTGTTTGAACATACATGCACTGCAAAGTTGCTTTCTTTCTTCATATTTAAGGCTCGCAGAACATTTTTAAAGCAGTTCTATGCCTGCTTTGAGATATTCAGACTGCGGTTACGTTAAGACCTGCCTTTCTTTAAGTCCGTCCAAACCAGAGCTGAGCCACTGCAGCCAGCTGTAGCACATGAAGCAAATTGAAAATAGACTTAAGACAATCCTATCATGAGAATGTAACCTTAGTTGAGGATGTTTTGACATTATTTCAGTGTCCAGAACTTAGGCCATGAATAACACAGACAAAGGAAAAGGGCGAGTTTCTCCCAACATGACGAACTGGAAACAAAATGTGCGGTGATGTCAAACTGTTTAGGAATGTTGGAAATGACCAAAAAAATCAGCCAAAAACAACCCCTGACCACCACATTAACATAAACCATTCAAGGCCCAGTTTGCGTCCAAGAATAATTCATGGATTAGGTCTATTGTATTTCCAGATCTGTGCAGGTACGCGACAGGCTTCATTTGCATTCCTCTGGACCGCGCTGCACAGACTGCCAGTGTCCCTACAGAGAAGAAGCAGGGGGTTTTCCTGTTGCCTGTTGATGTCATATCCCAGCAGAGAATAAACCCAGAGTGTTTCCTGTTGATATTAGGATGTCAGCTCCCATCTGTTTGTGCAATCACACTGAAAGACAGACATACTAAAAAAAACAAAAAAAAAAGAGAGAAAAGACTTGACCTCCTCCACCGGGACACATCCTGACTGGGCATCTGCTCAACTCTCACTGACCGCACCTTCATCCTCCCATTGAAGCTGGCCCCCCTATTACAATGACACACACGCACGATATCAGCTGCACATCCAACCTTTGCAGCTATCAAATGTCCACAGCTCCCAGTATGCTGTCTAATATCTCCCGTGGACACACAGCGTAATTCAAAACAAATCATGTGTTGACATACGGGGTCATACGGAGAAGACGGAGGGCGAGTTCCAGAATGAGTAAATTCTTTCTTTAAATCTTAAAGCTGCTGGAAATGTGGCTTTAAATAGTAAAAATGCACAAAGAATAACTAAGTTTGTTAAGCATCCATAACAGTCTGAGTGAAAATTAACCTTTATGTCATTTCACAAGCTGATAACATTTTGATTGACATCTCTTTGGCTCAACAATGACGCATGTAACAATCAAATCATCTGAGTGGACGTGAAAGCAGAAGCCTGAAATGTGAATTGTGCATACTGCATATATAGATGGACGACGCGTCTTCATCTACTCTCATCGTACGAAATTGATGCCAAAATAGCCCTTGTGATAGTCGCTGCCATCTTGCGATGGTGACGTCATTTGGAGCCAGAGTCTGCGCAGTAGAGATCAGCAGGTGGAGCCGCCGTGGCCACTTCCGCTAACCAAAACGCACACTTAAGTTACGGAAAAGAAACCGGCAAAGATCCTGCATGTCGACATATTCAACAGCAGAACAGCTTCGTTGTGTTGGTCTGAAGTAGACATTCACAGATATGTAAACTTCAATGAACAGAAAAATGAACACTTGGATGTAAATCAGCATGATAAGAACTAACTATAATGACAGAAACCATGTTTGTGAAAAATGTATTTGTCATGTATTTAGATTTTTAGTTTTACTCATGTCCCATCTGTTAACATGGAGGAGGCGGGCTTTATGACCTATACTGCAGCCAGTCAGCAGGGGGTGCTAGAGAGGTTTTTATACAGCCTGTGGCATACACAAGGAATGTTAGCTAACATGCTCGAATGTGCTCTTGAAGCTTTGAATGCAAAGCTAAATGATAGCTCTGTAGCGTTAGCTAGTGGTATATTATAATGAGGCTAAAGTGCACTTTCTTACACTCAACATCTGCCGCCGAAAATATACCATCAATGACCTGAACTAAACCACCATAGCTGAAACATGGAAAACTGTGGCTGTCAATACTTGGCTCAAAGACGTCGCTAATGCTAGGTGCTAGGTGTAAACAGCTCAAAATGGCTGCCATGTGGCTTTTTCCTGTGATTGTTTGCTGAATTAGTTATGTAACTTAATTCACCTGAGCCTGACCCTGGCCTACTCAAAGCCAATATCAGGACAGCCAACAGATTGTTGGATTCAAATATTTTGGTTTTGGATTGAGAGTAGTTTCTAATACTCTTGGATACTCTTACTCGGATGCTAACTGTCATGTACAGGGGCTTCAAGCATTCGCATTTGTATTCATGTGAATGCTTTGGGATTTAAAGCCCCACCACAGCAGTTACAGTAAGTTATGTACCTGCATACACATGTTTACCATACCCGCATGTGAACAGGGAGAAAGGACATCTGAAACAGCTCACAGCTGATGAGAACCAAGAGGTACCACGGTTAAATAAACAGACAGACAATACGAGGGGGTGAAAAAATGTTGATAATATAAATTCTGCCCTCTTAAAAACTTCACGGAAACAGTATAAAATAACAGCCCAACTTTTCCACGTTTACAACAGCACCGAAGCTCTAAATCAAGCTCTGCTGATGAGCTTCCCTACACTTTCTGATTAATACGACAGGAAACCTTTACATGAAAGCACATAAAACCACTGTGGAGTCTGTTTCCTGCTCCTGCAGTTTAAATTGTCCTCCGTAGTGTGTGTGGATTGGTGGCAGCTCGGAGGAAATGGAGCTGTGTGCACAGATGGGAGCCCAAACAGCCCCACCTCCGACTGAAACGGCTGTAAAACGGTATATGCGTGTGTGTTTGTGCAGGCCTCTCTTTGCGCTTGCATTTGTCACAGCCTGTATTTAGGTATGGAAGGTCATCCATGCGTGTGCCTAATTTGCGTGCATGTGTGGGTGAGCACAGCTTGAGTCCGACTGTTGACACTGGCTCGGTGACAGTCTGAACACTCGGCTGTGTTGACGAGTGGGAGTCCCGCCCCGCCTGCCCCCTTGTGCAGAATGAATATTAATAATTCAAAGTGATCTCAATCTCGGCTGCCTGTGAGGCTGTTACCCATTACCTCGGGATGAGCTGATATTGCCGTTTGCATGAAAGGCCACCGACAGGCAAAGGAAGAGGAAGAAAACGGTGATGCTCCGCTAAAAGGCACCCCTGAGGTTTCTGCTATCAGCTCAACCAGGGTGAAAGGAATGTATTGCTTTGAGACGACAGACAAAAAAAAACAACACCGCTGGATGCGTCCTCCCTGGTCCTGGCGTAGATGAGTCTCTATTAGGGAGCAAAATGTGTATAGAGAAGAATCCATCCCTGAAAATGATTGAAATGTGTTCTGATGCAGCTTGAAAAAGCCTTTTATCCGTTTATTTGCAATCATTTTCCCTAATTCCCCTTATTTTCGTAGCTCCTGGCAATGCAATGCAACAAACAACACGCTCTCTCTGTGTGTGTGAGAGTGCTTCCCACCCAGAGGGAGAAATGGAGGGTGAAGAGTTTGTGTCGACCTGATGTTGCGTCGCAGCGTTTCCACGCTCTGATTCCTGTAGTAAGACGGGATGATGTCTAATCTAACTCACACTGCTAGTCTGATGCATCTGCGCTCACCCTGCTGCCACACGAACTACCTCACTCTATCCGACTGATGTCACATGATCGCAGATATCATGTGACTCACAAATCACCGGAGCAAAGACACATGAAAGGATTTAGCTGTTAATAAACTGACAGCTAAGTGTCTTTGGCACGTACATCATGCAGAAAAGGCGGTGTTTCACATTTTGCTCATTTATGACTCTCATGGTTTCTCTCACCACGGCTGGGGTTGGGATTTCAGGCATGAACATCCTTGATGTAACAGAAATCATCCAAAACTCTGATTGATTTATTTATTGATTTACCAAAAAGGAAAATAAAACCCACCAAACCAAAGCATCATGGCCCTAAGATGTTAAAAGCAAAGGCTGTATATAAGGAGAGGATCTCGCCAGCATGATCTCACCCGCCCATTTGTGGTTTTTAGTTTGGCATATTGGTCGTCGCCATCACTTTTATATTTGGAAGACGGTCCCTCCAGGATTTTGTAGGCATTTTCTGTGATGGTAGCGGCCAAATGTGTCGAATTTCACTGCAGCTTTTTAAAACAGTTGCGATGAATGTTGCAGTGTTGTTTTTCTGTGTGACACATTACACATCCACTGTGAGGAACAGGGACAAATGCTCCAATAAAGTTGATTGTCAATACAGTCAATAGCCATGAAATGCTAATTTCTCACTGAACGTGCGCATTCAATAATAGTAAATATGTGCAAAGGAGAATCTATGTTAAGTCTCTATCCATCGCCGAATGAGGTAACACAATGATGATTGAGTCTATGGCCCACTGCTGAAAGCCTTTGCATTTGCAGTATTACAGACTGGGTGTTTGTGGCGACTTTCGCAGAAAGAAATCACAAGCGGCGCCCAGTTAGTGACGTGTTTTCCATCATCCAGCAGTGGTTGGTCTGCCAGAGAGGGTAGGCGGAGCTAAGCGGCTTCTTTTCCTCTCTCTGCAAGTGTTGCGAGTAAACAGTAATCTACTATGGCTGAACAAACAACGAAAAGACTTCAAAAATAAGTGAAAAAGAAATGAAGGCAAGTGTGTGGAAGTGTGCTCCCGTAATTATCGTTTATAGCCATAGGTGCCGCCAAAGAGAATGAAACTGAAATGTTCTACAAGTTATTTCTGCTTCTGCGGCAGCATAAAACAGTTAAGTAGAGGCAGGGTGATTACCGTCTCACTACAATGACTTTTTTAAACCAGCATTGACAGAAACACCGGGAACAAATAATACAATAAAAGATTAAACAAGATACAAATAAAAGAAACCCTTTCAATGTAAGCAGACCGCAGGGGATCAATATAATAGATGGGTCAAATTTACAGAAAAGTTGCAGCAATTGGCCAAAATTGCAAGGTCGAGAAAACTGCTAGAAATTTGCATGAATTCGCAGGAATGCTACTTTGCAACTTCCTGGAGGGACTGACAAGAGGATGGATGCATGTTATCGCCTGTCAATCACAGCCATGCCCTAAAGCATACCCTGCTTTATTGTCTATTTCACTTTAAAATGAACATCACCTGGTTTTGAAGACAACTTAAAACCTGTGATGAGACTATAAAGTTAGTCGGAAAACGTTTACTCAGGTAAAAGTCAATTAAGAATAAGGGTCATTTTCTCCTCTGCTTATATAGAATGAGGCTTCTCCTCCAGTCGCTTCCAGTGAAGTTGCCCCCTGCTGGCCTTTTGGTAGGATTAAGGTTTATGCCTTTGGGCTTCACTTTTGAAACCAAAAGGCTACGTCCGCTTTTTCTTCTTCTTCTCAGTCGATGGTTAAAAAGGGTAACAGAAAACGTAACTTTGGAATGAACAGATTAAAGCTCCTGTGAGGAACTTTCGGTTTGTGTTGATTTTGGCGCCCCCTGTGGACAAAGCCGTACCTCTTTGCTGATTTTGTCCTGTACATGCTTCAAATCTCATCCTGCCTTCTTTAACAGTCATATGCATCACTCACTTTAAATGTTTGCCCTGGAAAATGTAAACAAAGGCAGCGTGCAGTTAATCCCTTCCTCTGACACCTACCCCCCGCCAGCAGTTTCAGGTATTAAAAATAACTATATATAAATAATCAATCTTTTCGCTGATGGTCTGGTTTGCTTTTGTAGCTCATAGAGAGTCATCAGAATTATTTTCAGTCTGTTTCATAACCAGTGAAAAACTCCTCACAGGAGCTTTAAGTTTCAATGATAAACTGTCTCTTATAAGCTGTGGCCGGACAAATTTAAATCCAAGTTCTGTCAGAGGATCACTAAGGTTACTCACATTCATCCTATGGGTGACATAAATAACAACTAATTGTGTCACATTGTGTCTATTATTTGTCAAGAAATGTAGCTTCAGAAAGTCACTCTCTGTGTGCTTTCATGCATCCCCACGGCATGCTGCTAGAGAGGGTAAAAGCAGCTTTTGGCTACATTATTAAAGGAACCAGGAACTTACTCACTGGCTGACTTTCCTTTTTTGTATACAATGCATGCGTTCAGGTTATATGAGAAGACTTTTACTAGAGCTCTTTTGCCCTGAAGTTTCAGAAGCTGCAGGCGGCTAAAGCCCCTGGCAATGTTGTTTTTACCACATTTTAACACAACTCTACAAAGCACCATGTGCTGTTCACATGACTAAGAGTCTTTATTAAAAGAGATGAGAGAAAAAACACCTTATATGTGTCTTACATTCAGTTGCATTTGTGTAAAACAGCAGGAACCAGTTCCTCACTGCGGTTAAGCCGCATTCATAACCTCACAAGGGTTAGGTTTACAGGTCGACAAGCGCCCGATCCTTGTAACAGCTGCTTCTCAGAGATCTTCAGAAGGAAATATTTGAACCATTTAACCCTGTTAGAAAGGTCAAAATCTTTCTTGGCTTAAGTGGCAAATTAAGTACGTCCGGCGACGAGGTGATTCAGAGAGACAACTTGACCTGAGTTAAGTTGAAACTGTCAGACTGTTATTGGATTCCACATTCTGCTGGAACTTCTCTTCGCACCTGTTTGGGGTTTTTTTGTACTTCTAAAGAGGCTGACTGTCAGACACTTAACCTCATCACAAAGGGTATATACGCAAGACTCTGCCTTTGAAGACAGGCAGCACGGGTATTCTGACAAAGCGCTCCTTCTTTTGTTGTCGACAAGCTACCGAATGAAACCCGAGGATCTTTTGAGAAAGCCAGACACAGACGATGAGTTGAATCGATCTTAGATTCAGAGGCCTTGCGGCTTAAAACCGCCTAATGCTCAGATAATTGCCCTGAGAGTCACACGTGGAGGTTTACTCTCCGCGTCCTCAGAAATAAAGTTTACCCTCGTACGTGTGGGCAGCCACGAACTTAACATGCAGTCTGAATCTCGCTACGTTATCATCGCTCTTCCATTTCCCCGTTTTGCACAAATCCATATTAAGCCGTGATATGTCTTTGGGGTTTGGCACCTCCACACCTTCAACGTGGAGGAGATGAGAGTCGGCCTGTTAAATATTAATGCGGGGCCAGATGCCCGACTGGCCGCTGGCATTTATCTTAACCCGCTCCAGCAGGTGTGAGCCCAGCAGGTCCCATTGGCATCCAGGAGGAGCACTCAACCTCTGGATCATTTAGAGGCGTTAAAGGATTATATCTGCGCTGAACCGCGACTGGACCAATACACCCGAGGGGATGGAGGGAAGGAGTGAGGGAGAGAGAGGAGAGAAGAAATGATTGTGTCTTCCCAGCGAGCGAGGAGAGAGGGAGAGGGAGCGGGGAGATGGATGGGGTGTGGCGTGCGCCTGGGCAAACACTCCCTGCTGTTTGCTTCTCTCTTCCCATTTTTCTCCCAAGGGCAAACAGAAAATCGAGCGAGCTGCAGCTGTCTGAGTGTGGGAGTGTGGGAGTGTGTGTGTGTGTTTGCGCGAGCGGGTGAAGTTGACCTGTGTGGCCTCTACATAAGTAGCGGGGAATCACCACCAACAAACCTCCCTCCTGGGGCCCTTGGCCACTGCCCCCCCATCATTACTCCCTCGAGATCCCCAGGCAGCCACAGCCCCCTGCCACCAGCCTCGTATTAACGGTAATGAGGACACCGCGGCGAGGAGAAGAGGAAGGGCCCGACTATGTGTCAGCGCCAATCGCTAGCTGGAAAACACGACAGCTCTTAGCTCTTTTCCCATACCTCCCTCATTTCCTCCACTCATGCCTCGATTTTTCTTCTGCAGGGGCACGACGCAGTGAGAGCAGTGAAACGGAGTCAATCATGCTGCTGCAGCATCTGTCCTTACAGCACATGGTTTTCAGATCATCAGGACAAGCTGTTGAGAATATGGGAGGGTGCAACGAGACAACCTGGTTTCTGTAAAATCAAACTGTGGCCCATTTTTAATGTGGACAGCATGCCATGCTAACGTGATACATAAATATTTTAGCCGATATGATTCGGTTTCTAAGGACTCGCATGCACGCACAAGCAAAGCAAGCCGGGCTGCAAGGCATCGGTCCTGCTGTTTTTTAGAGAATAAAACAATCTATTTCATAAAAAATTTGTAGGTTTGAGACTGAGAAAGGATCCTTGGCTGTCTGTTTGGAGTGTGTATTTGATTTGAAGAAAGGGGAGATGGAGCGGGTGCAGGGAGCCAAATAAAATAAGAGCACAGCTGCAGAGAGAAAAGGGTTCGGACTGATCCGAGGTACACCGTTCTCTTATCTCGCTCTGCTGAAAAACGGAAAAAGGAAACGGTTGCTTTTGCTCCCGCTGAGCTCCAGTTTAATAAAAAGTTATGAACTTGCTTAATTGCTTTATATTCTATCAGGGTCTGTGCAACTTATGACTTATGAAGGCAGATGGTTACAGGCTACAAACACTGGAAGAGGCTGGATCACGGAGGTGAGCACTACTACAGAGTTGCGCAAGGCATTTAGCCTGCAGCTGCTCTGATGTTCCCAAATGTCAGAGGATGGTATTTTAGGGACAGGATAAAAGCAGCTATTGTGTTCACAAATTACAGGATGTTTCACGAAATGATAAAGTTTCATTTAAGGCAGAATTCACTGACGTTTTTGGCCACTTGAAAGCAGCGTACTTTTTTTATCTTTGAATTTTCCTTTCAGAAACGGAAATCAAAAAACAAATGGTTTCTTGAAAAATAAAAAACAAGTCATTTTTTATTTTCTGGTAAGAAATGGCAGATACAAAATTGAAATACCACCTCTTTTGTTCCTTTGTAAAGCATGAAATCAAATTGCAAGAAAGCTATGACAAAAAACAGCGTATTTTTCATTTTCTGAAACCAGGAGTTCTTTTACGGTTGGCGGCACAGATATAGATATATAGATATAGAACAGGGGTCTCCAACCTGTTTTCATCTGAGAGCTACTTTGAATACATGAAAGTGGCCAAGAGATACTCGCATCACATCGCTGTAGTCGCCCCATGTTGCCCACAGACAAGGCACACACACTTGTCCGTCACATTGTGAATAAAAACTTGCTTTCCCACTCCCCGTGGAAATAGTATGTTTCTGCTTTTTCTCGGCATGGCCACCTTCATCGTCCATCATAAATCTGGCTAACGGTCTGATAGCACTGAATTATTTAGCTCAACTAGCATGTAGCATAACTGACCCGACCTGTGGAGGTTGCTGTAACATTGCTGTGATTGGTTAGACGCTGACAAACTTGCCAGAAGCATCACAGTTTTTTATTCACAGCTGATCGGTAATCGACCTATCCTATTGTTTTGTATTGGAGGGGGCGGGACATCTGTGTACCTGTTGGAGACCCCTGATATAGACACATAAACAACCATGCTGCCTGTCTGCTTATGCCATGTCTTTTGTGATGTGAATCAATATGTCATGCTTTAACTGCTTGTGCTGATTGTCTGCTCAACATTGGCTTGTATTTGTTGTTGCGTATACTTTGCATGATGCTGCCTTATTGTCCCAAGCTTTTTTAGCCTGTTTAGCTGTTCACATTTCTGCCTTTTCCTGCTGTTTTTTATATGTTGTGTTTTATTTGTTTTAACGGACAAATGTACATCTGGCCGAGGGACAGCGGTAGAAAATGAGCCTTTTGGCTAACACTGGCACTTTTACGGTGATGTTGATTAATGTACATTGTCCCTGAGAATAAACCAATAAATAAATAACAACAGCACTAATTAACTACATGTTGTCACTAACAGGTTTACATGTAGATTTTTTGTTCAAACTTTATTGAGTACTACATCATTATGCGAACATTTGATTACACTTAGCTGGTGACTGGACCAAAGATAAACACGAAACAAAGCTAAAAATAGCTCACGATAAGGTTAAAGAGATCGTGAGGTTCAACCAAAACCAGAAAACTGAGGCATGTAAAGATCAGTGTCAGTCATAATGAGTCTGTGGGTTTTTCACTATAAAACGACACCTTTCAAATAAGAGCTGCAACAGTTCGTCTACATTTCAAACGATTGAACAAAGTTAGTTGCCGGCAAATTTAATTGCGCGTTTTTCACGCGGTGTGCAAACGTATAATAGAGCTGAGTTGCTGAAGGGGTGAGCCATCTCGCGTTCTTACCATCTCTGCTGAGAGTTGTGCATGCTAAACTCAGATCTTCTGACACACTGGAGGTCCGCCGCTCTAAGTTTAAACTTAGTGGTGATCGCCCTTTCTCAGTCGAGGCCCCTCGACTGTGGAGTAGCCTTCCATCCTTGGTCGGGTCTGCCCCCTCAGTTGAATCAAAACACACATGTATATGCTGTAGCTTTTGAATCCCTTGGTCTTGAAGAGGCCGCCTGTTGTGTTTAAATTGTTGTTGTGTTATGTCTTTTAAACATGCTTCATAAATAAGTTGACTAGACTGAACAGCGACGGGGAAGCGACAGGTAAACAAAACATAGCAAAATGGCTGTTATTGCTGCTTCTTTGCCTGTCCTTCATTTACAGAAAAAAATGGATACTTGATTTGATTAATATTTTTATATTAGCACTTTGTCTGTCCTTGGTTTTAAATGGACAAAAACTTGATATTAGATATATAATTTCTCTTCTGTATCAGTAGGAGCCAAATCAGCAGCAACGTTTATTAAAAGACATATTTCTGAATGTCATATTTATTGTCTTTATTTTTAATTAGCTCATGCTTCAAAGAACCTCCAACTAACTACAAAAGCTGATAGCTAAAAAAGAGCCGTTCATTATCCATCGACTAATCGTTTCAATAATCATAGTTGAAATAGTCGTTAGTTGCAGCACTACAATCAAACAACACATTCACCGTTTATTAGAAGATATTGAGTGCAGCTTTAAAGAGGAAATTAAGAGAAGACGGGAATAAAATGCAGCCGAGAGTGACGCCGTGGTACCTTTTAATATGAAGGGAAAATAACTTTCAGTGTTTGGTAGCAAAGAAAGGCCTCAAGAGAAGCAATGACCTTACTCAGTATTCCAGAAAGGGTGCTCTTTGTTAAATCTTTTGCCACAGTCTGATGCGCTGATGTTAACAGGAAGTGTCCTTTTGAAAATCCTATACGTATTCTTTTAAGCTGAAGGGCCGCCTTTGTGGAGATCTCGCCTCCGTGCCTCCTTAGAGCGAATGGGGCAATGGGTGAAGGTCATCCCTACTGGGAGGGAATGTATAAAAGCATTCAGCAGTTCTGTGTGTGTAAGTGTGTGTGTGTGTGTGTGTTAAACAGAGTGTGTGAATTGCCGGTCATGCCTAGAGTAGCAGATGGGCATTCTGTATGACTGATGGCCTTGTGAAACATGAAGGTGTTGTGTCAATAAACGATGTTCCAGCTCATCCATCAACCGCCACTGACAACAACATGTGCACATTTTTTACCCGTCGCACACACACGAGAACACTCCGGCCTGCACAAACAGCCCCGCGCGCACACACACGTCCACTTGCAGTACCTGTACAGTACGTACACAAACACACGTTCGGCTCTCTGCACACTCCTACTGCTCTGCTCTGAAACAGTCTTGCTGCTTCGATACTGTCATGTGGGAAAGAACAGCGCTGAGAAATAAATCTTCTCCAGCAGAGCATGAAGTTATTGAGTTTTCCTCGTGTTGCTGGCTCCTACAGTTTCAGCAGCGAGGCAGCGCTGCACCTTTACAGCTCCAGGTCTTATGTGAGAATTAACTTTGTTAAAGGAGTGTGTGGGTTTCCCCCAGCCTCTGACTTTTCTCTCCTGTTTCCAAACAATACGAAATCACATATCCTCTACTGTACATCACTGTCTCACGTTGTTATGCGGTGGCGTAACATCTAAACCCGTGCATTTACAATTAAAGGAACGCACAGTCTTTTGACTATCATCCAAAGGCCACATTAACCAAAAAAATGAGTGGAAAAATCAGAAAGCTGTTCCTCATTTGGACAGCAAAATCTGAGGCTGGTCAACCGTAAAGTAAAGTATAACACTTTAGACCATCTGTAGTAAACTCTCCCTGTGCTGTTGGTGGCTCATGTGCACATTTGTCATGAGTTCCCTGTTAAGTTATATATTTATGATATTTCTGGGAGAGGGACAGGAAGAGACTGAACAGGCTGGTCAGGAGGGCCGGTTCTGTCGTGGACAGAGAGAGGTGGGTGAGAGGAGGGTGCTAGCCAAGCTGACATCTATCATGGACAACCCCTCTCTCTGGGCACCTTAAGCAGCTGCTTCAGCAGCAGACTGAGACACCCACCCTGCAAGAAGGAGCGCTACCACAGGTCATTCATCCCATCTGCAGACTCTTTAACATCTGCATCATAATACTCTGTAACTCATCCACCAGTCACAACACGGCTGCTACTTTGCACTGTTTTTCAATTTATGCATACCCAGCTAGCAGGGAACGTTCCCATAACATCGGCTAACATCACCTACAAGTTCTAATTACGTTTGAAAATGTTTTAATCTAATATTCAAAGAACGTTTTAAGGATGTTAATTATTTCCAATAAAGTTCTTGTAATGTTAAAACTTAAACTGAGACAAAACGTTTTAACTGTAACATTGTGAAGAGATTTTCAGGATGTTATTGAGGCCTGGGATGCCTTTTATAAAACCTTTGCTCAATGTTACAGAAAAACAAAGGTAGAACATGCTCACTGCAACATTCTGGGGATCTTTTCCGGACGTTAGTACGGCCTCAACTATCAGAACATGATTTATAAAACATTCTTGAACGTGATTTGAACGTTCTCACTGCAACGTTCTGAATATGTTTTCAGAAAACGTTCTACTGCTATTAAAAGGAACATTCTGGGAACCAAATAAAAACTTCCCGCTCCAAACTTTACCAGAACATTGCATTTTTATTACCTCATCCATACCGTGCAATTATGTCTGTGCAATTACTTCTCCTGTGCAATTGTTATTTATTCTGCAATATGTCACTTTACTTATCATCAACCATATCACCATGACACACACTGTGTGTTTTTGATGTACAAACGGTTACAACGTAACCATCCACAATAAGTGAAAGTTGTACGTAGTGTACATATATATTATATTATTATTATTATATTTTATTGTGTTATCTTATCTTATATTTCATACATGTCAGTGTAAGTTATCATTCACTGCATCATTTAGTTCAGTTTTCACTTCCTGATTTATTTTGAAGTTCACCTTTCCTTCTTGTGGTAGTTGTTCTACTTCCTGCCTTTGTGTCCTTTTTTGTGCACTATAAATAAAGTCTGTTCTTGGGTCCACTCCATTGTTAGAACCCTAACCTGATCATATCACATTACTGTCTTTGATCTCACTCTCACTGTATCATGTGCCAATGACAGTGTTGTCTAGCTGGTTTCAGAAAAGCTATAATAAATGTCAAAGCAGCATTGTTTATTATATAATTGTAATGTGTTGTATAAACCACAAGGGCATAATCTGTTGAAAGCTAACCTGTGTAACAGATTTGTCTGATGGAGCACTAAGCTGCAGAAATGGGCACTAAATGATCACAGAAGAAGCCATCGCCACACTGTAGCTCTGAAGGGGGCGAACCAGTGCATTACAATCATTCACCTGCTTCAATTGGCTGGAGCCGATCCCAGCTGTCATTGGGCGACAGGTGGGGCACACCCTGGACGGATCGCCTGTCAGTCACAGGGCTGACACATAAAGACAGACAACCTTTCAAGCAATTTTAGAGTCACCAATGATCTTTGGCCTGTGGTAGTAAGCTGGAGTACTGGCGCATGCAGACTCCACACAGAAAGGCCCACTTCGTCCAAGCCGGGATTCGAACTAGGAATCTTCTGGCTGTGAGGCGACGCTAACCACTGCAACATGCAGCCCTGATTCTGGGCTGTAGTTCTGTTGTAGTAAGCAGAGTGGGATTACACTATTAAGATGTCTTGGTTTAAGACCAAGAAAGCAAAAACTTTATTTAAGATTTTATCAAATTAATAGAACATATTTATTGTGCCTCGTCTCAATACTGTAAAACAGAGATATCTGATCCTCTTCTGAGCCACGGCGGCTGTATTTCCTGATCATAATGACTTCTGTGCACATTCCCTGCAAGATTTATTAACTGTAATGGATGAAAAGTCGCTGGCAGTTAAAGAAAACAGAAAACTCAATATTCTCTGAGGTCGTTTCCATCTCTCGACTGTCTGTCTCTGCAGATTAAATCATTCTCCACATTAGACAATGCCGGACTGTTTGCTGTTTCTCTGTTTTGCAGACAAAAATACACCCACCGCCCCTGTGACATTATTACTCTATCTGTGGAAGTCTCCCTACAAATGTCAGCCTCACCCCCCCGGAGGAATGTCATACAACCTCTGGCCGAATATTAGATGAGTAGGAGAGCATCGGTCCGGCTACACAGGCTATCCTTAGACTGTTAATAAAGACCAGACAATGCTGTGGGCTGTTGGACTCAAACAGACTGTTTTCAGCACGCTGCCAGAGGAGATTACAGTGAGAGAATAGGCGGACAAAGCGCAGTAGCTCAGACAGCAGGAGCGGCTTCCATTTGTGTTTTCATGAGGAGAGCTGCAGATCAATTTTGTTATTATGTGTGTTTGTTGTCGTATCATTGCTTTCTGCAACATCTGACAGGCCACACACGCAGCCGACATGTTCAGACGGAGCAGACAGGCAATTACATCTCCAGTGAATATTACTGACATTACTTCCATTACATCTCCGTACATTGTGCGCTTGAAGTTTACCCACTGCTGGTTCAAATGATCAGCCACATTGCTCATCTGATACCTCAGTGTCTCCTTCCTGCTGTAAACGTCATTCTCTGTGATGACCTGAGGGCCATCTGAGTGTTTTCACATATTTTAGCAAACTCCAATTTTCTATAAATAGCCTACCCATAATGCCTCATAATGTAACAAAGCTGAAAGGTATAATAAGTAAGATTTTCCTAGAAAATATCACTTATGGGCCTCTATACATGTGTATGTGCATACCCTTGTGAGACCCTTCCCTCTGCATTTATTCTGTTGTTTTGCTTTGCAAGGGACGTTTTCAGAAGGCTGTTGTGGTTCCCTGAGCCAATCACAGCGTATAGGTGAGTGTGGGAGTGGTTCAAATTAGCAACTGGGCCCCATTCAGACCGACGAACATGGCGAAAGAGCGATGCAGAGTTGGCCTTCTTTCTGTTGGACAGGTAGGTGCCTCAAACTGGGTAGGACAAGCTAACCGGTGGTTAGCATGCTAGTGCAAAGGTAACCGTGATGCTGTTAGTGTTAGGTCAGCGGGGTGGTTGTGTTCTCACACGCGAGAGAGTGAGAGTGAGCTTCTGGTGACGAAGAGCCCAGGAGGAGGGGCCCAGTTTGAAAGCGTTGTTGACAAAATGCAGAAAAAATCCTACTTATTGTACATTTAAATAAAGGATGAAATAATGATTGTTTTTTGTGCTTTCTTTCCCCAAATCTGGTAAAAGTAGTTTCACAATATGGATTTAATCATGTGTCTGAGTCATCATCAGAGGTCACTCGGGGGCAAGTATGACTGTCCTCCTTCTTGGTCCTTGTGGGTCTTGAGGTGGGCGAAGAGGCAGAGTCTGGAGCCTGCTGTGGGTTAATGGACTGTACTTATATAGCGCTTTTGTAGTCTTCCGACCACTAAAAGCACTTTCGCACTACATGTCAAATTCACACACTGATGGCAAAGGCCAAAGTGCCAATCTCCAATCAGTATCTATGTACATTCATACCTGATGGCTATGCCGTCAGGAGAAATTTGCCCAAGAACATGTGACTGTAGCAGTCAGGGATCAAAGCCACAGCCGCCCCTCTTATACAGGCTTTGAAATATGAAATGCATTAATTAATTCCAATGATTAGGAATGCTTCCCTTGTACCTTCTAACCTACATCGGACAGAAGAGCACAAGAACTTAAGTCTTTGGCCCCAGGACCTGTTTTTACTGTCTGTCCCAAAGGTCAGAAGTGAACTGGGGGAGAAGTTTGCTGCTCCCTTTATTTAAAGAAGACCTGCAACTTAAAGAACTGGTCTCATTGGATGCATTTAAGGTGATGTTGAATAACTTGAAGGCAGGCACATCTGGCTGTAGATGTTCTGCCTGATCTATTATATAAGTTCGACTGGTTTCGCTTGTTATTTTATGGCTGTTATTGTATTATAGTCATGTCTCCTGTATTATGTTTGTGGTTGCTCATTATGTCAGAAACTGCTGCCTGCCTTGGCCAGGACACTCCTGGAAAGGAGATTTTAGATCTCATGAGCTTTTTTCCCCTGGTTAAATGAAGCTTAAATTAATTTTTGTTGATCATTACTTTTTAATTTTCCTCTGATAATTATCATTTATGGCTGCGATATCAATCAGAATATTCCAGGCAAGGATTAATAAATTAAATTACTGGTAGATCATTTTGTAGCATGGACATTGTAATTCTACTGTTTGCAGTTGTCAAATAAAAGATAAAGTGATTGATCTCAAAAGTGTTATATAGTCATTTGGCATTCAAACATGAATCTGTGACTAAAACTGGACATCATGGCCGACCTGCCAGACTGGGTGGAGCCCCCGATGACAAATTCAGGCTGTAGTCCAAGAGACGTGCCCGTCACCTCCCCTGTGTAGTGGATTAAATAGGAACGGCGCTGAGTTCAGATGGCTCAGCTCCGCACGTAATGTCTGATAACTAATCACCTTATAAAAAACTTGAAACGGTAACAACTAGTTTTGAAGCCCAGCTCCAGCCAGCTTCTTTCTCAAACATAAAGAATGGCGGTGTTATTAATAATAGGGCACAGTCATTACCGTGGCAACCATACTGCCACTTGAGCGTACATTTGTGGTCAACATCACCTGCATGGATATTGACAGCAAGCTATTAGACGGAAAGGTTTCTACAGTTACAAGCTGGTTTACTTGACTGATCAGGGGGTCTGACCTCCCCCTTCATCCTCTCCCAGTTTTATACCTGGTCAAAGATATCTTCTGTATCATTTTGTGGGCATTAACTACATAAACAAAGGGCGAACAATGAACAATAAATACAAATAACAATAAATAAAATCTATAAAAATCACGAGGTTATTTGTAAGGCCAATGGCAGCAGAAAGAAATACCTTCAAATCTCTTGGCAAACTTTTTCCACGGCCAGACAGAGGCAATGTGGACTTCTTAGACAGGGGTCACCGAGGGTCATCTAGCTTAGCCTGGGCCTTCTTAAAGGTCATAGCCTCATAAAAACAGAAAAAAGATCAGTCAAGGTGGTGCCGGCAATTTTACGACACCTTTACAATCTCCTGTAGCAAAGTTCTTCCTGTTTTTAAGGATAAGCGACCTGCACCAGAAAGATATCATCATTAAAACTCAGCAGCTTCTCAGCCATGGTTTTGTCCCCCGTTTACTTGGCTCCAGTTCTGGTACCCATTCAACTCCCCACCAGCATTCTCTGCTGCCCGAGGCTGGACAAAACTCCCCATTCTGTTTGTCCAAAGCTTCTGTGCTGTCAGTGTAAACACGGACGCTCCCTTTGGTCCTCTTAGCTCCACGTCTGTGCACGATTTAATGTTGTGCATTTCGATGCAGCTACGAAACATGGCATTGTTACTTAATTTTAAGTAGCTGAGGGTGATTTATGATCGCATGTGAACCTGCGCACAGACCATCTATGACACATACTAGCATAGTTTGAAGTACAATTAGGTCCCCCTGGTTTACTTTGTGGCAAAATTGTCAATGAAAAAGCAGTCTTGTCCAAATAAACATGCTAAAAAATTCCACTAATAAGCTGCTCTTTATCACCTTGACTTACTCGGATAAAGTTTGTTGTTCAGGGCTGCATTTACACCTCACTTGGCAGCCCCACAGATCCTGTGCTGTTGCCATTTCCACAAACGTCTGACATGTAAAAGCAGAGTGAGCAGACAGATGGACACCCAGGCTGTTTGACGCCCCCCATCATTAAATCCTCCTCATGCAGTTGACCCTGTGTGGCCAGGAGGACTCTATTCTGGCACTGGCAGTTTATGCAGCAGGACTGGGCTGCCATTCATCACTCATGGCAGGTTAAACCATGTGCACAATCTGTTTATATCCATAATTATAAGGCATCAACCTGCCCATGGTCTGCGAGGGTTCAAGAACATCTGCTTGCAGCGCTCCAGCAGGAGGAAAGCTGTAGCTGGAGAGGTCTATGAGTTATATATCAGGTAGGAATAAATCTCCTGTGATAGGTATATTGGGAGTGTTGGTGTGTGAGTGGTCAGAGGATCTGAGAGGCAGAGAGCTTTTCTATATCGGAGTGGACAGACTGAGCAGAGTCTTCCTGAGGCAGAATGTTTCTTCTGGAAGGTCAGCAACAAATTGAGTTGTCTTTTTGACTTTTACATGACCACAAAATAGTGCAGCGGTTTGTTTTGCCTGCGAGTCTTTTTCTTTTTTTCCTTGTGTCTCTTTTTTCAGGTTGGAGACAGAACCCGAATGGCTGCTAACAGAAGCTTCCAACACTGTTAGCTGGTTTTTAGTAGCTTACACCCTGAAAATGGCACGTTTTACTGCACTTGGGTCTCCACTGAATGCTTTCATAGAGTATCATTGGACCTATGAGGAACAGTTTAAAAGAAAATCAGACAGAGATTCAGGTGTGTTATGCTAGTTGCGGCTAATGTAGCGCTGAGGCGTTAGCCGCAAGCAGAGACGAGCAGCTGGCTACAGAAGTCTGGTAAGCTCCCCCACATTGTTTTCGCTTTCAAACTTGTAGTTTACCCCAACAGACACTGACACTAAAGGATTTATAAAGCTTTTATTCACATATGCAGTGGTCTTTTTGAAGCCTGCTAATAGCTTGAAGTCTTATTTGTGACGCGTTAACATCAGCTTTAGCTCCTGTGTTTGGGCTTTGTCTGTGTAGGAGGGATTTATTTCAGTCTCACTTCAGGCATTGCTTTGCTCAGACAGTTTAACTAAACAACTCAACAGACCTGCTTTACAGGCTGTCTGGTTTTAGATGAGGTATAGCAAGCTAATTACAAACACGTCACGACATGGCAGCGCTCGCACCAGAAGTTGCCGTAGATTACTTTAGACGCCATCATTTTTCAGCAGAACAACAGACTGTTTGCATTATAACTTTTCAGAGTTTTACACTATAACACTGCAGTGTGTCGGTGTGATTGGAATGCGAACTAATGGGTTTATTACTGACTGTCGAAGGGGTTTTAGAAAGAGAGGCGACTGAGTAAATGGTAAACAGAACAATGCAACGAGCAAATGAACACAAAGAAAACAAACCCACTTAATGCACACGCCAACAAGCCGGCGAGTACATATTGGAGGTAGAGCGGAGTGAGAGAGATGCAGCCTAATAGCATAATGATATTAATGAGAGACCATTCATCATGCAGACTCATCACTTAAGTTGATGAATACCAGCAATTTAAAGTAGAGACTCAAGTGGAACATGCCTCTCGCTGCTCCACTAGCTAACCTTTCAGTCAATTATGCCATGTGTCTCCACAGACTTGAAGCTGAATGAGCTGATGCGGAAAGTGCTGAATATTTACTCGAACATATCGGCAGCAAAATAAAAGAGTAGCGAAGCATTAGAGGGAAAAAAATAAAAAAATAATCAAAGTAATTTCAAAGACAATCAAGAATCCAATTATACACAGGCATACATACTCTCATATTTCTGCACACATGGGCCCCCCCACGCGGAAACAAACCCTCCGACCCCTTTAAATATCCTCCACCCCCCTCCCTCTCCTATTGAAAACACATTTTAATTACATATAGTTAATTAATGACTCCCATCCGTGAACCTTTCGGCGTGATTGCAAAATGCTGATATGTTCATTACTACGGAGGAATGGTAAATAGACACATAAAGTTTGGTAGTGATAGAAATCAAGCGGGGGGAGGCCTCGCTAATTAAAGGGATCTAGCATTCGCTGATTAGCGCAAAGCTGAAACCTTATCTGGAAACTTCTGGGGTAGTAAGAAGAAAAACCACGGCCAAATGAGACTTGGAAAAAAAAGGAAAACAGTGCTGTGTTTGCCCCTTGTAGCAATCAAGTCAGTTGTACATGAATAATTCATTGATAAAGATGCTTTTTTTGTGAGTTAGTTTTAAGATTTAAGGCACTTAGCTGTTGTTGTCGTCTTTTTCTCCCTCTCCTTAGTTACAGAAGATCACAGGCAGCTGCAGATGTTTTCTGTTTGCGTTAGCTTGAATCCTTCCTTTTTACAGACTTGAAATAAGCTTTAATGAACGGGGACTGGGTGACAAAAAGAGACAATTTACACTTAAATTGAAAGTTTTCTGCTGACATAAAAACAGCACAAAGGGGCTGTTTCAGGGAGGGAGAGAAAACAGCAAACTCAGGTTCAGCAAATAAACAGATTTTTCTGCCGCACACGAGACGAGTGAGACGATTTTTCACCAGAGGAAATGGAGCGCTGCGATTTCTCTGCCTCTGAAAACTTAATTCATTAAAGTGCAGAGCAGTTTCTGTAATTGTACTTTCCAGGTTTGCAGCCCTGAACCAATCAGCACTATTGTCTTTTTCCTTTTTTTCCACCACACATGCCTGGAGATAATTACCATTTATTAAATCAGGACTGTTCAAGACAAAAGGGAAATTGTAGCAGCGCTAATTTACTGAACTGAGCGCGTTCTTAGAAATGTAATTTTCTAATAATCCAATAACCTCCTCCTACAATGCATGCCGGCACGTGGATACAGGGGGAAATTATTTTCACAAGCTGGAGTACAACAGCTTTTTTTTTTCTCCCAGCAGACAAAAATCCATCAACTCATCTGAGTCTGAGAAAATAAAAGTCAGGTGGAAAAACTGTTCCCATCTCAAAAGGCAATATTTCAGTGTAGGTCCCGTAATAACAGCATGTGGGAAGAATGCGCTTAAATCACTCAAGCTCTGGGGATACACATATTTGAACACAGGAGTCCAACCAGACAAGTGTTTTCTTTTGTGTGCAACTGGCGAGACGATGTTTTTTTCCCCGGCTCCTCTCTGCTGCTTTCATTTCGTCCGACAGCGCTTACTTTGAGCTCAGACAAAAGGCGCAAGGCAACAAAAAAATGTCACAATCAAAGGATGCTGATGTTTAGATTGTACACCAGGGGTGCTGACAGCTAAGCAGCCCTGTGCGACTACAGCGAGATGCACTTTCACATTTCCCTTCTGCTGGTGCTTCCTGTCAGTCTGGCTCCTTCTGTATCCCTCCGCACGTCACTTTCATCACCCTTCTTTTCATTTCGCCATCTGTTTTCCCTTCCTCTATCTCCTGTTCTTTTTTTTTTCCCCCTTCATCTCTCAATTTCTTCCTCTTCAAAACACAGATCATCCTTTATCCCAATACACCCAGTGATTCTTGCAATAGCAGTGGGCGTGCTATCAGACCCATTAGGCCAATATCCGTGTGTTGAGTGGGGACGATGAGAAATGGATTGGCGTCTATGCGGGTTGCGTGTACTGCTGTGAGGTATGTGTGTGTGTGTGTGGGCGGGAAGCGATGAAAGTGATGAGTGTGTGGTTTAATGGATGGCTGTGAAGTGTGTGTGGTAGAGAGGGACAGAGAGTAAGAAAGAACAAGATAGCCAATATGCTAATGTATGGCTAATATAAAGTTACAGGAATCTATGTGCCAGTAGGTGTACAGGTGTAGGAGTTAGAGAGGTGAAGTTTAGTTGTAGTCTTTAGCTTTTAATACTTAACTACATCAGCTAAAATCCACTTCATCAAAGTCCCTTTTTCAGCGCAAACAAGCTAGCTGCATCAGGGCTTGTTCTGCAGTTTAGGGCTTAATAAACAAGTAAAAGAATACAGGGCTGCTTAAGCTAATGGCGGCCATTAGAATGTGTTAGGGCATCTGATGAGGATTTAAAATTATTTTAATCATCACTTTGTTTGATAGAAAAAAAGACTTCTGCTGCCTGTCTGATAGAGCTGGCGAGCGCCTCAGGTTAGCCAACGAAAAACCTTAAGCTCTGTGTTAAAGTATTGATTAATGTAAAGATAACTTTAGAGTTTGTTTTTGATCTTTTGAAGTTGTTGAAAAAATGTTACAACTGGCCATAGAGTGACTTAAGGCTGAAAAAGTTACAGGAATAATTGGTGTATTTTTGGTTCGTATGCTATTATTAATTCAGTAGCCTTTGAGTTCAGCGTGTTAGCATTTAATATTTGCTTACATGCACAGCAGCACATCACAACAACGTCTGACGAGAATGTTCTTTCTGAAGTCGGGCATGCTAACATTTGCTCATTAGCACAACGTGCAGATGAAGCTAACAAGAGTGTCTTTAGATTTGCAGGCATTTAATCAAAGTCATCAATTCCATTTTGACCTGATGATGGTACTAGATGTGGAGTTAATTGATCATCAAAGTTACCATATGGATATCAGCCATAACATTATGACTACCTGCCTATTATTGTGTAGGTCCCCCGATGGACTCCACTAGACCTCTGAAGGTGTGCTGAGGTATCTGACACCAAGACGTTAGCAGCACATCCTTTAAGTCCTGTAAGCTGCGAGGTTGGGCCTCCATGGATCGGACTTATTTGTCCAGCACATCCCACAGACGCTCGATTGGATTGAGATCTGGGGAATTTGGAGGCCAAGTTAACACCTTGAATTTGTTGTGTTCCTCAAACCATTCCTGAACCATGTTTGCAGTGTGGCAGGGTGCATTATCCTGCTGAAAGAGGCCACTGCCATTAGGGAATACCGTTTCCATGAAGGGGTGTACTTGGTCAGCAACAATGTTTAAGTAGGTGGTACGTGTCAAAGTAACATCCACATGAAGGGCAGGTTTCCCAACAGAACATTGCCCAAAGCATCACACTGCCTCCACCGGTTTACCGTCTTCCCATAGTGCATCCTGGTGCCATGTCTTCCCCAGGTAAGGGACGCACACGCACCCGGCCATCCTCATGAGGTAAAAGAAAAGGTGATTCATCAGACCAGGCCACCTTCTTCCAACGCTCCATGGTCCAGCTCTGATGCTCACGTACCCATTGTAGGCGCTTTCGGCGGTGGACAGGATCAGCATGGGCACCCTGACAGATCTGCGGCTATGCAGCCCCATGCGCAACAAACTGGGAGCAAACTTCTGACACCTTTCCATCAGAACCAGCTTTGACTTTTTCAGCTATTTGAGCAACATTAGCTCTTCTGTTGGATCGGACCACACAGGCCAGCCTTCACTCCCCACGCGCATTAATGAGCCTTGACCACTTTTGGTAGATACTGATTGTAACGAGATAATCAATGTTATTCAATTGATCGGTGTATGAATATCTGTATTAAATATACATTGTGTAGATGGTGAGACATTTGACACAATAAGTAAAATCTTTGAGCTGCTTGTGAAACCTGACACAGAGTCAGAGGTACAGAAACGTCCTTAGGATAAATCATCTGGGGAACAAGAATCTATGTACAACATTGCATCATGATAATCAATCTGACATCCCAGGTGCTATGATTGGCATTACTTATAAAAATCCAATGATCCTCTCAAGCAGTGGAAGTGGTTGATTTGAACATTCTAGCGGGACAAAACAGCAGCTTACTCTGAGTAAATAAATGAACCGTATGCAGCAGTCGGCACCTCGACTAAAGAGAAAATAAGCACCTGCAGAAAATGTATCGACATACAAATCAAGGAAAATACAGCACGCATTAGATTTTCCGCTAATAGTGAGGCAAGTGATCTTAAAAGGAAGCCGTCTTCGGTGAAAGGAAATCAGCATTTTCTTCAGGAGAACAGCATTAAAGGCTGAGATCGGGCTGAAGAGGGTTTAAGATGCATCAACATCAATCACACGTTGTTATTTCTAACAATTCCAGCAGCTTCTGTCTGTTTGAAATTCAGTGCAGTTTTGCTGATATGTGAACAATCCCTACAATAACAACAATAATGCCTTTAAAGCTGTTTCTTTGTCCAATAAAGAACCCTAACCAGGTTATTGGAGGTGGGAAATTACTTATTTGGCATAAATCAACAAGGGAAATACTTTCAGAGTAAATATGCTGCTACATTTAACTGTACAGACAAAATGTAAACAACGTAAATCAGGATAAAAGTTCTCTACTAATAGCTGGTGATAAGGTGATTTCTGCGACTGTTGCTTATGTAGTTATGCACACTCTTAAACATTCTTCTCACGTCTTGCTTTTGGTTTCACACTAAACTGCTGATGAACAGTGTTTGGGGTACCAACGAACAGTAACGGCAGCCGCATAGTGGAGAGGACGACTGTTAGAAGATGTAAACAAAACAGGATTTAAAATGTTTAGAAGCTGTTGAGTATTTTGTTAGGACGGACATGCATTGAACACGTTTGACTCGTCAAATAGTCGGCTAAATGTGAGCATAAAAAAAGTAGCAGCCTTACTCTTCTTCATGCGATGAGTCCAGGTCACCCGTGTTGCTAGGTCCAGGTCACCCGGCAGTGCTCCGAGCCCGACCTACAAAAACGGTGCACCTGCATTTTACAGGGGAAGAAACATGGACTTCAGGCTTAAAACTACAATTCAGGTTGAAGTTCCCAGCGGTAGTGAAAAGTAAGTTGTTGACAGTTTATCAAATAGAACTGACCATCAGAGGTGCGTGTGTCATGGTTTGAGGTTAAACCAAAAAGGTGAGGACCCAGATGGGGACTTAGATATATGATTTAATTAACAAAAGGCAAAAACTAAATCTAAAGTCTAACAGAGACAAAAAAGGACAATCAAAAGGTAGAGCAAAAAAACTTACAAACAAATCCAGGGAACAGATAATCCAAGGGAACACGAGGAGCTACGAGGAAATCAGGGGAGGCACGAAGATAATCCAGTGTAAACACGAGGAACAAATTCTCAGGGGAAAGGACAACAGGTCACGGACAAAAACTCAATACACACAGGGTAATCAGGGGCAGGTGAGACTAATCAACACAGGTGAACACAATGAGGGCAGGGCACACAATCTGAAAGGCGGGAAACGGAACAAAGGAAGGAAGTAAAACAAGACATGACATACAAGGGGCAAGAACTACAAAATAAAACAGGAAACACTAGGAACTAAACCCAGGACAGGACTACAAAGTAAAACAGGAAATTCACACTGCACAACTAAACCAGGACAGGAGCACAATATACTAAATATACAATAAACTAAACATTAAGAACTCATGACAACAAGAGACAAAGTGACCAAGGAAACAGGAAATAATATCTAAACACCAAAATACAAAATAACAACATAACTAAACCAGAATAACTCATAACAGTATGCCCATCAATGACATGTTATGTATGTTTTTCCCCCATTACGCATACGACTAATAAGCTAGCTTGCAGTGTTCATGTTTGAGTGATCTCACATTCCTAGCTTCCTGTGTTTTTGTTTTATTTTAAAAATTATGTTTTGACCTTTCCTTTATCAGACAGGACAGTGGATAGCGTCAGAAATATAGGATGGGGAGGGATGAGATGGTGATGCGCACTTTATCTGCTAAGCTTAACCCAAGCTTCCCGTTTTTAAAGCCCCCCTCCAGTGAAAATCAAGTGTTTAACCTTGTAAACATCTCCATGTGGTGTATTTCATGTGCCACAAGACATATCAGGGACAACATCAGCAGTCATCTCCATGGCTGGGCCTGTCTGCTTTTAAACTGCAGTGTACCAAGGACAGGCTGAACAACACGTTCTCAGATTGGCAGGTTTGAGACGTCACAAACCTAAGGAGCCAATCCCGTTAATGGACGCAGTGGCGCTATGCATATCATTATGTATAACCTATGGCAACCACTTCAGGGATGCGCGAAGTTTTGCAAACTCACTACTGACAACTAACGTTAATGTGACTACTACTAATTACTACATTTCAAGCTAGCAAGACATTACCAGCTGACTGACAACGTAGACCCGTCGTCATGTTTCTAACGGTAACGTAACAAGTTAGATCTGATCAGAGTTCTGATCTGATACCATTCCCTGTCAAATTTGCTCTTCTTCTTCTTCTGAATCGCTGATATGTGTGTATCTGTGTATATTACCACTTGCCATTGTGTAACGTACAGAAGCTAACATAGCAAAATAGAAAAATCAAAAGAAGCATCCGACTTTCTGAGTTTGATGGGCAGAGACGAAGGTGAGCTGCAGGCACGTGATGGAGGGGGCAGTTGGAAATGTGCATAGTGGGCGGGGCTATGCGGATTCATGAATTTTTAATGAAGGAGAAAGAGGAGATGCCTTGGGAAGATTTTTAAGGTAATTAAACATATTTTGCATAAAAAACATATCAGACACAATTTATTATTTCAAGCAGAGCATTTTATATGTCTTAAAACATGACTGGTTTTTTCAGGAGCTTTTAAACATGAAAGAGTCTTGTTTTAGGTAAAGAAAAGTTTCCTCTTAATATCAGAAAGTGTCCAGATTTTTTAACGCTCCTGTAACTGTATATGAACCGGGACAGTGTGGCATGGATATGACAGCACATATCTGCCTGTCTGGTCTCCCCGGTGAGCTACTGTGGCGTCTCTGTCGGAGTGAGGAGCTTCTTCTCACTTCGTCCTCGTTTTTCACTCCTTACAGCAGTGGAATCTTCCCCTCTGTGTTCAGACACATCCACCCGCTCCATAACTCTTCTGACGGTTTGACAGCCCGTTGAGTGTGTGCGCATCTTTCTGCCTGAATTTGTGTGGGCCGTCTCCCAGCTGTGTGTAGGTCTTTGCATGTGGGCAGTTCTGAATTTGTGTGAACGTCTGTGCGTTAAGCTCCCCTCTCACCACACACGCACACACAAAGGCCTTTCTGTTCCCAAAATGTATCACAGTTTCCTTTCCGAGGACGTGACGGGACAGGTGTGAAAGGCTGGAGGCGACGTCTGACATGGGGGGGATAATGTAAACAGGCAGGAATGTGATCCACATCACAGCCACTAATTTAGGAGAGGGGCTTTGGAGGGGTGAGAGGTCACTCACCGCACTGCAACAAAAGAAATGAAACATTATCCCTGTGACAATTGGGCCCCACTTAAGTTGCTGCTTCAACCAATTGTCATTGTCTGTCAACTTTCCGGGCGAATAATGGGAGCTTTTAGCTTCTCTGGTGATTTATGTATTCAGGCTGTAATACTGAGAGCAGCTCACAAGGACAGAACATGAAGTGAAGGGTCAAACATGGTAAAGAAATCTTACAATAAACACATGGCTCATTTCAGCTTTATTTGACTATACGTTGAGTTGCATTTCTTCGTCCACTTCTTCCTCGAACACACTGAAGGTAAAATACTAAAGTGGCAACTTGTCCTTTCAGAAACATTGTCAGTTTTTACAAGTACTGAACTTGTACCAAAGCAATCTACCATACTTTAATAACTTCTTTGGAAATATCAGTTCTTTCATATGTTTTATCCAACATGAATGGAAAAAGTTCAGTTTGACCTGTTTTAGGGCACTAAGAATTTGGAACTATTTTAAGTCGAGTGTTGAGTTGCAAACTAACATTTTGTTAGTTGTCCTACTGGTTTAACTCCAGGTTGACTGTATGTTTGTATTCTTCTGATACCTACTGTTTTCGTGATTGCTTGTTTGTCCAAGCACTTTGTAAACTCTTGTTTTTAAAGGTGCCATATAACTAAATGTATTATTATTAGTATCCTTTCATGATATTTCCGCTAATGGAATGGCCCCAATGAAAAATGTTGACCCACTTTAATAGGAGTAATTCATTTGTTGATGTCATATACAAGAAGGCTGCACGGTGGTGCAGTGGTTAGCGCTGGCGCCAATTGCCTTTATAAGGTTCCAGGTTCGGACATAGGGGGCCCTTTCTGTGTGGAGTTTGCATGTTCTCCCTGTGCGTGCGTGGGTTCCCTCCCACAGTCCAACAACATGCTCGTTAGATTAATTAGTGACTCTGAGGGCGCATTCACACCTAAAGTCCGTTTGTTTGGTCCAAATCAAAGACCAAATTGTTACATGTTGCGAGTTTGGTTCGTGTTCACACAGCAGTTTTTACCAGCGGACCAAAAGTTTTGATGGCTAAGAATTGCTCTCTGATTGGTCAGAATTTCCACGTGGGTGATGAGTCCTATTGATGTCTAAGAGCAATATTAACATCTCCTCCTGTAGTAAAAGTCACAGGCATGGAGAGTAAAGTAGGTCAACCCTTCCGGTATGCTTTTTCAAAGAAAAAGCCCAATCAGGAATTCTGACTCCCCTCTTTTGTACACAATGCTTTTATTTTGAAGTGTTTACCGCACCGTTTTTGTTGGGGTTTTTTTAAACTTAATTTGTAACTTTTCCAGGAAGTTATTTGATTGATAAAGTCACTCGGTTCCTGCTTAATTTTCTTTGACATAAAAATAGAGTCATAAGTCTCCAGGAGGCCATATGTTAGTAAAATTAAATAAATAACTTCATGTTACAGATGTAACTCTGGTGCTCTCTCTATCTCTCTATCCCCCTAGCTCCGTCTCTTCGTCTCGGCTCATACGGTTGTTTTCACCATATGTTAATTAAGGTCCCGTTTTTAATGTAAATAAGATCATTTTCTGTTAAAACCAACCCCACCATCAAGACTCGAAACTACAGCTGGATATTGCAAATAGCAAGGTGAAGTAAAGAGTGATATTGAATGTATTTTTTTTATGAGCCTAATTATTATTTATAGTTGAGCAACGCCGCTTCATTGTTCTTGTATATAATAAATCTAAATGACGTTTATAAAGCGAACATATTCAAATTGTTTATGGCCTTTATTAAGTGAGAACTCATGTAGAAAGACAGTGCTGGCAGAATTAGCCCAGCTAAAGCCGGAGCAGTCACGTCATGCTCTGCTCGCTCTTCCAGTCTGAATGAGCCCTTACTGTTGGAGCCTGATGAATGTGAGTCCATTTTTTCTCTGAGTTTGGTCTCCACCTCCTTTGTGACTTATAGTGCTCTTTAGCAGCCAAACACTCCACTACACATACACAAGAGAACAAATGGTAAATGGACTGTACTTACATTGCGCTTTTCTAGTCTTCCAACCACTCAAAGCGCTTTTACACTATCTGTGCCATTCACCCTTTTACACTCACATTCACACACTGATGGCAAAGCCTGGCACTTAGCCAATCTCCAGTCAGGATCTACAAGCATCCGTACACCGAAGGCAATTTGGTTTAAAAAGGCTTTTGTTGTTGTGTTTTTTTTGTGTGTTAGCGCTAAAAATAGCTGTCTACTGTGACTAAAACAAGGCTTTATGTGCCATTACACTAAAATAATGAGCAGAGAGAATGGAGCTCCAACGAGCTGAGGGACACTGCAACGTTGGCTGATCATTCTCTGATCACCACTTTTTTTACAATGCACATAGTCATTTGTCCTGTTGCTAAAAAAAATGATGAGGACAGCTTTAATAGAAACATTTTTCAATTAGGTCCGACACAAACACACACATTTATCTTTGGCTAAGCACGACTTCAGCCGAACCAGTACAATAGCAGTGACCTGAGATCCTGCCTTGATGAATCTGCGTGCTCGCCTGGCTCATCTGTTTGAACTGACAGAGCAAAAGGGCAGGAGAATTAGTCGCTTATTAAGCAGGGGAGCTCGCTCTTTAATCACTGGTGTTGTTTAGGAGACAGGAGAGGGTTGCTGTGCACTAGCAACGGCTTTTCTCCGGGCCTCCTCGCTGCATTAAAAAACTTATACTAAACGAAAGAAATGAAAGAACAAAAGGAATAAAAACTTTGCACATTTGGCCTTTACATGCTGCAGCAATTTATGTGTTTGTCTCATTCCTAACCATCTCCTTTAGATGCTAAAGCTTATTATCTGCAGCTCATTATCATTTTATATCTCAGAGCTGGTGTGAAATGATGTCGTAGAAAGGCCAGGAAAAAGAGAACATAAAACAATATGAGAATCATATAGCTTGTTCCTTTATGCATCATATACTTTTTACCTCTTAGCATTGCAGATGAAATAGCTTTACAATTAGTTGTTGCGGTTTTGGACCTCCTGTTGCGACGAAGCGCGGCAGTTGCTCCCACATATACCCCTGGTTGCATCTGGAGGAGATTCCGAGCACAATAAACAGCTAATTACCACTAAGAAGACAATAAGAGCTGTCGCAGCTAGAGAGGCGCTGCTTTACATGTGGTGGCATATATACAATTGTGTCTTAATTAGGTGTAATGAGGATTGCCTGGTTGGCACAGGGACTGAAATGTGATGTTTCTTTGTTGGATATATCGAAGATATGTTCCCTCATCTTTAGGGGGTTTTGTCTGGGAAAAGGAATGTGGAGTGGCACGCTATTTTCAGAAAGTTATTACAATAAAGTACATCACAATTTACAACTAAAAGTCACCAAGCGCAGGAAGGCACCAGCTCCCAGTATCCTGCCGTTGTACTTACAGCAACAACTTGGTGCATTAAGCTCTCCGAGCTCAGCTGCTATGGCTCATGGTCTATCAATTCTTGCTACAGTAGCTCATTTGACTGTTCCAGAGATGGCATGTATCGCCATTATTCTAAAATGCTGAGATATTTTTCTACAACATTTAACAATCTCGATGCAAGTAATTAGTGACAGCCATCTGGTCGCAACTTAATTTAGACTAATCACAGCGCAGTGTTTGGCAGGATGTGAGGTCCAGAGAGAAAGTTTGCTGAAGTTGGAGGACAGTTGCAGTTACAGGATGATGGAACGTTGAATTTCCCTTTATTTTCTGAGGTTCTCGAAGGCTAAGTTGGCAGTTTTTAAAGACATTACTTTGAGACAACCTGAGTGACAGGGAAGGAATTGGGGGCACAAGCACCAACCAGCAAAGATGTCTCCCGAGCTGTGTCAAAAATCCCTCCATTGTACTCTCTTTACAATATAGACTCAGAGCTTGTATTGAAAGCATCAGATTAAGTATAAACCTTGAAAGCATTCTCCTTTCATGGTGTCAATGTAGATTGGCACAACAGCTATTTAATGTCTTTTATTTTAGTATGTTTGCATTTTTTGCATGTAGCTGCTGCAAATAAGGCCAGAGAGGAATGTGCAGTGTGTGCTACTGTAACTGCAAGGCTTCGTTCCGTGTATTTACATGCGTAACGTTGCGTTCTAGAAGTTCCCATATACACATATAACCTCAGCTGAGGATTTATATTACCCACAGAGAGCATCGTCAGGATATAAAAGGTGGGCGCCTTACAGCAGACTGAACCTCGTCAAAAGACTGAACTCACTGTTGGGAATTACGGCTCTTTGAATGGAGCCAGATCTTATGCCTCCGTTCCTTTCCGAGAGCAGCTTACCGTTAGCGAACGTCACAATACTACGAGGTAGAGAGTGGTCAGACTCTCGAACATGCCTGCACTATATTCTCCCGTGTCAACGGATATTTAAAAAACTGCGCTTTAAAATTTAAAAGGAAGCAGAATAATGTAAGAACAATTAATCAACGTCATTGATTTGCCAATAATTTATGATACAACTCTGGATGACTACAGAGACGTTTTGGCGGAGGGTTATAATGTTTTCTCACCGTCAGCATTATGTTGTATTGACGTGATTCTGCTGCACGTGTCCTGGTATAGCAGCGTTGCAGTTGAAAAAAGCTGCCTGTGGTAATGTGACATTAAGGGGAGTGGAACTAAGGTAGGCTGTAAAACGTCTCTCACCTACGACTCGGTTCCCGGCGTTCGCACCAAAGATCACAAGAATGATCGTTTGTAAACGTCAACACTTAATCTAGTCAGTCACGTTAGATATTCTTGCTTTAGAGTAAGCTACTGAGCTAATTTAAGAGGTGTACAGTTCTCTATGAAAACTTGGAAAGCCATGTTATAATGTTCTCTTCCACAAAAAATTCACAACTAAACAAATGTTGACCAAACAACTTGACAGCTCTGTAATTGCAAAGGTCCTGAGAACAGTGAGACCTGAAGACACAAGGTCAAGGGCCAGAAACAGTTAAGAACTCCTGCACTTCAGCGACGTGAAGTTCAAGCTTAGGTTAATGTGAATTGTGACTGTCAGGGAATTGTCAAGTTCCAGCAGATCTCAGTGAAACTGTATCATCCCCCGTCACCCATGAGGACAGATTGTCTGCAGTTTGGACTTGTACGTTTCTGAAACTCTATCCTCTCGGCACTTCCAAACTTCAAAACATTGAGCTTCCCGTGAAAAGGAAACCAGAGCGCGAGTCTCTGCTTGTTGCTGGAAGACTAAGCTCAGCCTGCCAACTGTCTTGACATTTCATACGAATACGCTGACAAGCTCGTCCTCAAGTGTGGCGGTGAAAATGTCAAGAAATTAAAAAAAGAAAAAAATAGGAGTATTTACCGGAAGCGTATCATTTTTTTCCTCAAACAGAACCATGAACACGGCTTTCTGTGTTCTCTGCTGACAACGTGGTGACAGCCCAGACAGAGGCGAGGACATCAAAGCGCAGGTGGAGAGTTAGTAACATAGGGGCTGAGCAGGATGAAGGGATCACATCACCTGAGATAAAAGGCCAGACGTCACACACACACCAAAACAAGACCACCTCATCACCACGGCCCGCGATATCTCTCGCCTGTTACACGGCGACCTTCAAAAGCTCCCGTTTTATCTTTTGTCTACAAAGTGTCTGGGCTGTTTTAAGTGAGGACTGATGTGTGAGTGAGTGTGTGTGCTCGGGCCTGCCTGCTGCATGTGAGTGTGTGCTTGTTAATGTAGCAGATAAAACAAGAGAAGCTGAAGAAACACAAGTGCGTGTTCTCCCTGAGTGATCCGAACAGGCTCTCACCCGCTGTTTGTACAAATGTTGATACCTTTCGCTCACCTCTGAAGCTTTAACCCCCTCTCTCCCCTCTATTTAAGGTGAGTCTACAGCTCGGGAGCCTTTGAGGCCAGACAAAAGCCTCCATCACACAGACAGGATAAACTTAAAGCTGTGTATAACCAGATTTGATCCTGCGGCATCGTCGGAGATGCGCTATTTTATCCAGCCGCCTCTTGCTTCTCTGCCTTCGCTGGTACTGTCTCATGACTCCATCTGAGCACTCTAGCTGGACGCTGTTACAAAATGTTACTGGATAATTTTCATTCTGAACCAACCTTTTCAATTGTTCACTTTATTTTTTCTTGCACAAATGATGTAGTGGACCTAGCCGATGCCCTCACCCCTTCTCAATCATTAATCACGCAGTCTTGCCGGAGAAGATAGCTCAATCTGCGAATGCAGGAGAGTTAAAACCCAGCCGGGCAGGTTGATGAATTAATAATAATGCTCACATGAAGGTCTATTCAAAGTGGGGAGGAAAGTGGCAAAAATCAAGGTCTCCTCGCTGCTATCGCTTCGAACGTGTGAGATCCACGAGAAGCGATAGCGAATAAAATATCACCTTGGGAATTTTGAAAGTGGATCAGTTTCCGAATGTGATAGCGGCTGGACTCACATCAAACATGCGGTACTTGAAATTTACTTTTTTTGTTGAGTGTTTCAAGTGTAATTTTCTTATGTGGGAAAATTATGCTTTGATGCTGCTCAGAGATCTGTTATGTTGTGGGGTTTGGTCTCGCCTGAGAAACGTTCAACAAAGGTCAAGAGAAAGAGTTTTTTCAGCCATCTGGTGCTTCTTTCCCACGCTCCATATTACAGTGTGCTCTTCCTAATGATAAAGCAGGTCTGTTTTTAATTAGAACAATTAAGAGTGAACAAACTGTTCTGTAAGGTCAAGAAGGAGAATGTAAAGGAGCTGATGAAAGTTAGGTCAACCATGCTAAAGAGTGACAGACGATCTCTACATGGTGCAAGTGCATTAAGGGCGGGTCCAACTCCATTTATTCTACTTAAACAGTGATACACAGAGTGAGCATAAAGGGGCTGTATTAAGTCATTTTATTAATCAGAGGTGTATTTTGGGCGTAACATGAATCATACGTATTCCCCTTTAAGAGCCAGATGTGTCTGCATCTGGCGCATTGTTACTAAAGCGTCAGATTTAAGGAATTCCCTTAAATAGACCGGGCCAAGTCCCGCTCATTCTCTTCTTCATTTCTACATCAGTACACGTAGGCCACACTTACGCCTCTGTATGAAATATTGCGTTTGTTTTCTGTTGACTACTTTTTGCGACCTCAAGATAGCAATGAGCCTGATCACACCTCCTTTGCAGACAAACATGCCCATGGGCACACAGCTGGCAGTAAGTGCACTTAAACAATGGAGGTGTGTCCTCGTGCTGGCAGTAAAATACGGCCCTAAGAGCGCCCTGTCATACTAGCATCTCTGTAAGGCGGCACAGTGGTGCTTTAAGCTAAATTCTAACAAAAGGAGCCCGAAATTTGTTTCACACTTGAAAAGAGCTCAGAACTTTTAGTTCACACAGATTAAAATGAACCAGTTCATGTTCATAGTTTACAATTTAATATTTTTAACGAAGTTCACCGTCCAAAAAGTGAAGTAGTTACTCTTTTTCAGCAGCAATAATTTGTAAGTTTCCTGGCGGGCACAATTTGCATAAAAATTTGAGATTTTCCTGTTGGAATCGGCACTGATCCTCCTGGTTTTAGCAGTATCGATAGCGTACAGTCTGAATTGCTAGCAGCATTCCTTGCCTGGTGAACGCCTGGTGCCGTAAATCTGACTGTGGCTGCAGTGAAACACAGTGCCCGGCAACTCTCGATACCTCTCAGGACGTGAACGGCCGTTCACCGTCTCCAGAGTGAACTACACTCATGTTCTCGTTCATGGGTTGCAAATTGATTTGTTCAGTTCACCAAAAATATGAGCAAGTTCAATGAAGGCAACAGGCTGTACAAAATATTCCCAGTTAAGCAGCTTTATGTTTACATTTTTCACCATTGTATTTTGGAGTTTTAACAACATAAACTAAAGTCCAGCAGAGTTTGATGATTCATTAATTAAACAGTTTTTTGCTATCATTGTTTAGAATGAGAAATTCCCCATGGCTCCACGGTTGATTGTAGAGGAAAGAGATAAGATCACCCAATTATAACAGTCCATGCCTGCACTGAAGTCCATGCAAATCCACCTCAAAACCACAAATGTCAAACTCATAGTAATGCAAGATGAAGTGGGTTCAACAAAGTCTTAGGGGTTCTTCATCTGGGAACCATGAAGCTCATGCATTGATGTTGAGATATTATCACTGATACATGTACTTGAGTACTTTACTTGAGTATTACTTTTAGGGGAAACTTATTACTTTGACTCCACTACATTTTTTTGAATGTTCTCGTTACTCGCTCCTTTTGCTCTGAAGTCAGCTGATGAATTCTCTTTTCTTTTCTAAAATCCCAAAGACAATAAACTGTGTTCGTGTAGTTCTGCGTGTGGTTTGTCGAAGTGATGTTGCTGTACCTGTACCTCATGCGGCTCCATGGCTGAACGTAGCGCAAACGTCGCTCAGATCAGGCAGTTCATTTAGTGGCGGTAACGACAGATTAACTTAAATTCCGGACTTTTTTTCTGTGTTTTCTCACTATGTAAAGCCTGGCTGACATTTTCCCTGGTCATCAGGTAGACTTTTGGTTGCTCCTGTTATGTTGGAGCTGCAAATTTGGAAATCTGTATCATGTTAGTTTAACACTAAAACCGCCAGGGCTCACAGTGTACCTAAAACCACCAACATGTGAAATTTAACCGCTATTAGATTGTATTGATTGTCAAGGTACAAGGTTCATTTATTCATCATTTTACAACACAAAGTTGTATCATGAAATGCTAGACTTGGTGTCTTTATACAGCTTACAAAATGACAACATGACAATGAAATATATAACAATAAACTTTATTTGCAAAGCACTTTGTGAACAAGGTGCTTCACACAAAACAAACCAAAGAACAGCAGATAGTCCGGAGACGTCCCCACCATCAGACTCACCTTCACTCAAGGCATTGAGTCAATCTACTGCCTGATTAACATTCAGCCATCTCTTCCTCTTATCCATGTTGAATTGGAGTTTATGACTTGATGAGCAACTTGATGACTCACAGTAGTAGTAAAAAAGGCGTTGCCATAGCAACATACAATGTATCAATCTTGACACGCGAAAATGACAACGTTCTATGTATGGGTAAATTTGACCCGCTGGTGGTTATAGGTATAATTGGGCATTTTTAACAATAGGGGGCGCTACTGAACACACTGTTTGGAAAAGTCAAAGACTGGGGGGCTTGAATATTTCCTGGAAAAAAGTTACATTCAATCAAAAGACAGCTGCGAGTAAATTTTAGCCGTTGGCGGTTCTAGTGTTAAAAATGTAGATAATGTTTTCTAAATAAACATAACGTAGCAGAACAATCACCCACGTATTCTTGACTGCACTCACGCATTGTGAAAATACAACTTTTAATATAAAAAGTAGTTTGAATACTGAAGTATTTTTAAAAGCAACTTCTCCAGTACTTTAACTCGAGTAATAATTTGACTGAGCAATTTTAACTTGTATTGGAGTAATGTTTAAACAGGAGTATCTATACTTTGACTCAAGTAATGAAGTTGTGCACTTTGTCCACCACTATTTAAATACATCACTGTAGAACCAAAAAGTTTTGGCCTCCTTCTTTTCTTCGCCCATATTTCTAGCTGTACATGCTGGAAACAATTCTAAATATTAAGGTGCATTCTTTCCTGGAGGCTATAAAAGGATATGACTCTGCCCAGCTGAGCTGCATCTACAGGGACGACCTTCACAGTCGAGCCGTTACCCTTCAACTTTGTGTCTTTCGCACTAACTCTTATGCAAGTCCAGCACGGCCGCGATGCATGAATCCCTCCCTGCCCCGCTCTGGCAGGGGCTGGGGTGATTCAGCCTCACAACTTTGTAGATCAGCAGGTACAGGAGACACAGGGTGCGTCTGCTAAACGGTGGGTGACCGTCTGTAATGATGCTGCTTTCGGTATCGCTCTGCGTGCAGCCCCCCGGCCCCCGGCTGCTATGGCTTGCCTCAGCATTTCTTTTCCATCTGTGGGAGAAGGCAAGACCTGCTGGGTAACAGTGAGTAGGCTGGGAAGAGGCGAGGAGTAAGGTCAAGAGAGGGGGATTAAGTGAGGACGATTTGTTTATGTCCAGGAATGAAGGATGGTTGGAGAAAGGATTAGTTTCTCTTTACTTTCTTATCTTCTGTGGCCGTTAATGAACTGTTCGACAAATGCAGCAGACGCACAGTAGTGTAAATTAGGTTTATTTAGTAAACCAACTAAGACAAATGTGTTGTTATACAAGTCAGATTTGAGCCGCCTGGTAAATGCTATAAAGCCAGACTGTGAGCTTAATTGAAGCTTTTTTGCTGCAAACGGAAATTTCCATTTGTGTTGATTTTGTCGCCCCCTGTAGACAAAGCTGTCTATCTCTTAAGAGATTTTATCCTGTACAAGTGGTAGTTTTTAACAGAAAATCTCATCCTGCTTTCTTTAACAGTCATATGTATCACTCACTTTAAATTTCTGCCCTGGAAAATGTAAACAAAGTCATCGTGCAGTTAAACGCTTCGTCTGACACGTACCCCCCGCCAGCAGTTTCAGGCATTTAAAATAACTATATAGAAATAATCACTCTTGTCGCTGATGGTCTGGTTTGCTTTTGTAGGTTATATACAGTAATCAGAAGTAATTTCAGTCTGTTTCATAACCAGTGAAAAACTCCCCACAGGAGCTTTAATCGTTAATTATTTTTTATTGGTGCAGCTTTAAAGTGAAAATCTCGAAGATTTTCATGTAAATAAATGTCTGTTAAGTCACTATCTATCGCCAATGAGGTAACACAATGGTGATTGAGCCTATGGCCCACTGATGAAAGCCTTTGCATTTGCAGTATGACAGACTAATCTGCTATGGCTGAACAAACAAAGAAAAGATGGATGACTGCAGATACAACTTCAAAATCCAAAGTGAAAATCCAAAGAAAAAGAAACAAATTCGACGATCAGATGAAGGCAAACAGTCTAAAAAGGAAAGCGACCGTCAGCAAGGAAAATCAAGAGTTACAACCGGAGCCAACCGTGGACGTCACACATGCGTTACCGTTTATCGCCATAAGTGCCGCCAAAGAGAAGGAAACTTCTCTTCGAGATTATCACTTTAACGTTTGATGCACAATGTGGCCATAAGGAACCTTTCAATGATCATGATGAATGATCAAATTAAGTGCAACAAACACTGGACATTAGCCAACATTAGCTGCCAAAACTGAACACACCATACGTGATGCCGTAGCAGCTAAAGATCTTAATTGTGATGTCATGCATCCTTTAAAAGACACAAATTGCCACTTTTATTTGTGTTGTTAAGACTGATCAGTAAAGCACATTTTAGTAATATTATAGGCCTAGTCTGAGCCAGAGTCTGAGCTTTCTAGCTCCATTTGTCTGCCTCTGTGTGAATGCCTGCATTTACTGTAGAGAGGAACTTTCACTGACAGTTTTGTAGACAGCTTTCATTTCCCCTTAAGGCTACATGGCCTGCTCTGAGTTAGAAGTGTTTTGGTTTAACAGAACTTTTCTCTTGTATAAAGGAACCCTGGGTGGACTAATCTCTCAAGATAATGAAGTGAATCGTGGGTATTTTCAAATTAAACTGATAAATGCCTCCAAAACAATACTACTTGGTTAAAAAGTGAAGCATTACATAACAACTGTCTCACCATTTTTCAATTCTGTCTGGGTATGCAAACACCCTGCTGATGATTCAATCTCGGCAATTTCATTTGATCATTTGCATTTTCACTTTTGCGAGCTGAAAAAACTTTCTGGTATTGTTTTCAAATTGTATAACTGACAACACAAACGCGAGGTTAACAGTTTCGGAAAATCACCCACAAATCCCCTGCAGTAATTTCAAAGTAATGTAAGGGAGTGGGTCCAAAACGAAACATTTGCATAATTGTGTTTACGATGTTAAAAATGTACAATTATAGCTGCTTTCACAGGAGCATGCACACACGCAGCATGTAATTTGCCGTGTGTGTGTGTGTGTGGCAGCTCAGAGGTATTTAAATGGTTTATCTGAATGCAAAAGTGCAAAATGCTCGACACAACTTGGGAGGACACAATGAGTCAACCAAGCGTGATGATAATGCAAGAAAGTCAGCAAGGAAGAGTGAGAGGCAGATAAAAGCGAAGCAAAAGGCCTTCACAAACCAAAATAGGCAGCTTGTGGAGAGCCTAATGCAGCCCTGCAATAAACAAAATTACAGATCAGCTTGGCTTCGTTTCACATTTCTGCAACCGCAAAAGCTGATTTCCTGTTTATCTTGATGGTGAGATAGAGCGCAGTTAGGGCGTAATTAGACTCCATATTTCATCTGACTTTAACAAGAGGGTTTTTCCTGACTTGACATCTGTGCGGTGACACACACATGGCCAATCATATGACTCATTAGTGTACGTGTGTGTGCGTGTGGGGGTGGAGGTTATGCTGTGTGCGACGTGAGCGTGTGAGCCAGTGTCTGTCAGTGTGTGTATGCGTGCGTTTGTCCACATTTTTTACACTGACATTCAAGGTTTTATTGCAAGAACGTGCAGACAGGAAAACCTGCAGGGCACTTTCTCATAGTTCACCCCATGAGCTTTTCTGTGAGTAAGATGGAGGGGAGTGATGGGAACAAACGGGGAGAACATGTCAGGAGTTGAAGTGACAGGAAAAGATAAGAGATTAAAAAAACAAGGAGTGCGTTTAAGTAGAGTCAGAAGACACACGAATCAGAGCACATGTGAACCTTTTGTAAGGTCAAGGCAGCGATAACAAAACACAGCATGTCAGCGCAGATCTTTGTCAGCAATGGGGAGACTGAATGACCAGTGGATGAGCACAGAGAGCACATTATATTTACTGCTAATAATCGATGTGTTGTCCTTGCCTTCAGATCACAAGTGAAAGGTATAAATAGGATTTTTCCTGCATTTTGTCAACAACACATTCAAACTGGGCCCCTCCACCAGGGCTCTTCGTCACCAGAAGCTCACTCTCACTCTCTCGTGTGAGAACACGCCCACCCCGCCGGGCAAACACCGACAGCATGACGGTTACCGTTGCGCCACTGTTGTGCTAGCATACTAACCGCCGGTTAGCTTGTCCTACCCGGTTTGAGGCACCTACCTGTCCAACAGAAAGAAGGCCAACTCTGCATCGCTCTTTCGCCGTGTTCACCGGTCTGAATGGGGCCCAGTTGCTAATTTGAACCACTCCCACACTCACCTATACGCTGTGATTGGCTCAGGGAACCACAACAACAGCGCACCTTCCATGCAAAGCAAAACAACAGTATAGATGCAGAGGGAAGGGTCTCACAAGGGTCTGCACACACACTCACCAACACAGGTACAGAGGCCTATAAGTGATGATAAATATTATATTTGTAAAAGTCTATATTTTATTTTTCTAGGAAAATCCTACTTATTATACCTCTAATATTCATATCTCTACAGTAAAATCCTGCCAGTTTCTGCCTTCAGCTTGAGTTATTGAAGTGTTTTTTAATAAGTGGGAACACCTGGATATTTATCTTCCTTCAAGCGACTACAATTATCTCAAGAACTTTCACCCATTTTCCGTTCTGGACGCTTTCCAACCTCCCAGCATGCCGTGTTGTGTAAATACATGTTCTAAAGGTGTAAATCCTACACATGAACCTCATTAATTAGCACTGTGCACCACAGCAGAGGTTAATATTCCATAAATTGCAACCTTGGGGTTCATGTAAAAATAATCTGCCATGGCTGTGTCAGAGTTAATTACAGTGCCGACGACCTCACAGAGCTGCTTTTGTTGTGTGACAGCGGTTTACGCAATCAGTCAGAAATGCAAAAGGTGAGCTTCCCTCAGGCCGTGCCTCTGACAGCTTCAACTCTCACTGCTATCAAAATACATCGGCTTGTTCCTGAGTGCTGGCCCGACGGCTAAACACAAGGCAAAGTCGCCCAGACTCCCGGGTGAAACTTTATACAATAGCCAATAAATTTTGAACCTTAGGCCTGGCCTTAAAACCCTAACGCATAAATGTAAAACGACCTCACTTGTCAGGAAACACCCTTTTAGCACCGGCGGGATGGAAGTGGGTGGGTGGGAAGGGGTTGTGGAAGTCAATCAGGTAGACTTGCCAAGGATTAGGGCTTTCCGAGGAGGGAAGTAGTCAGTCTACTTAGTGTTCATTAATAAGTGGGACAGTCAGTTTAAAGCTCTATGTGCTATATTAATGTCCAGTTTGGTTTATTCAGTGGTTTCCAACCTTTTCTTGACTTAAAGCCTAATCCTTCAGATGAGCTCAAGTTCCTTCAGCCCGTTCAGCCATCATGTTACAAACGTAACTGTTTTAAAGCCCCATCTGGTCATCCTAACCCCCTAAATCCAAATATGTGGATGTACTTTTTAAATCAAATTAAAATGTATATATTTCAAATTAGCTCAGCTTCTCCACACTGGTTCCACGTACCCCCTGGCAGCTGCAGAAGTACCCCCTGGGGTAAAAGTACCCCTGGTTGAGACCCACTAATCTATCCAGCAACTGAGCAAACTGAACCTGACTCGCAGCTTCGCCCTCTGGGAAGATCGGCGACCGGCAAACGACATCAAATCGCTTGGTGCCACATGTTCCATGAACTCGACACCACCGATTGGTTTATTAGATGCAGACGTTTCTTAAGACTCTAATATGGGAGTGGTGCGGTGGTGCACCGCCGCAGGCCAGCACTCGCTGTGTGAACAGCAACAATAACTCAGCTGCCCGCTCTTTATCTCTGCACTGCCACAGCAGCTAACAGGATTGCAGAGTGACATGATTCCATGTAGCATAATTACATCAGTGTGATTATAAATTATGCTAATCCTATTACAAAAGAGCGGTAATTGAGTAAAACGGAGACACTTTGCGACAGTCGTTTGACACATTTGAAGAGCTAAAGGCGTTTTGATGGGGCAAAAACTGTTCAGTTTATCGTCTGAAAATGTGGAAATTATGATCATAAATGCATTTGCCTTGTTGGCCACTTTTCTATTCAAGAAACAAACAGCGTTAATGTAACACTCCTGAGCTGGGCTGATCTAATAATCCCGTCCCCAAGTAATGTTTTAGCAGGTAGGAGCGATAAATTTCATTTGGAGTGACCTTGCCCCGTTTGAGCCCGGCAGCTGCTCGGTCTGTCAGGCTTTCCTCCGTGTGCCACAGCAGCAGCTGAGGAGCCATTTTGGGGCCTGATGCATTCAACAGCTGGTGGTGCCAAGCCCAGGTTGGGCGTAGGAGGAGGAGAGAAGAAGGGGGGAGCGCGAGGTCGTCTGTCTATCGAGCCGCGGAAACATGGGACGCGGAGCATATCGGACGACAGGCACGCAGCCAAATGGCAAAACAGGAAGTTCGCTCGCATCGCTCTGACCTAAAATCACATTTTAAACTGCAGCTATAAGCGTCCCATCACTCAGACTACTGTGTAATGCATGCCATGAGAACACTGCATGTAAAGTCGCCCCTATTGCTGCATGTTTCAGCAACCAAACTCCAGGGCTGGCTCCGGTTCACGGCTCTGTTCCCAGTGCAGGGCCAGGTATGCGTGTGTGCGTGCGGACACAGCCAGACAATGCAGCGCTTGTGGATTTTTGAGACATGAGCTTCACTTTACAACACAGAGAGAAAAAGTGGATGGCATCCCATTTTTCTTACAACCCCAGGATGTGTTTACATAAAATCAACCTTAGCGGTGTCAGGTAATGGAAAAAATCTCTGCCGGTTTGAATGTTTACAGACACTGGAGGATACGAGAGAGGGAATCATGGAGTGAATGACCTTTGTCTTGAAATATCTCAACCCTCCAGTTTCACTTCAGTGCAACTCACTCACTCTGTAATGACAATTCTCATCCACAGCCAGATGTTCAAAGTGATTTTTCCCCCCCATTTGCCGGTGCTGTTTGGAGCGCTGCGGTGTGCTCGGAGCATCGGTTTGGTTACAATGAGGTAGACAGAAGGCCACATGAAGGTGGAGTTTCCGGTAAACTTGTTTTCTCACATGTAAATCATCCGGCATCTCAGAGCAGGAAGAGTTTTTACTGTTTTTATGCTGCGTTAGAGTGTCTCTGTCTCCTTGTAAATTATGCACTCTGTGTACTCTTTGTGCTGTCTGTTTGCGTGTGTCTGCAGAGTTGACAAGACAGCTGAACAAATGAAGACAGAGATAAACATTTGGACAGGACACACCAGGTGGACGGCGAGGAGAATCCAGACGGCACTGTGTCGAATCCGACTGAGAGATTGATACAGTTTGACTCATTGCTCTGTTTGATATTTGAATCAAAGTCTTAAGAATTAAGAGGATAAACAAATAGGCAGATATATTCGCTTTGCAGATACATCCCCATTGTGTTATTTAATATCAAGGCGTACCGTGCCTTAGACACATGCGTACATTCTGCTTCATTTGCTTTAAAGTAAGAGGGAAACTTTTGTTTTATATGTGTGGTAAATGTAGTCAATTGGAGCAGTACATTTAATATATTTGGTTATTAAGTTGCAAGGTTTGAATTTGGCAAATGACCCCATTAAATCTGTCGTACCGTTATCTTGTATTTTCTTCTATTTGTCATCTCTTCTGCAAACCGCTGACCCGAACAGCTGACCCGATAACATGCGCTGCGTGCGTAGGTATACAGGGCCGTGCAGAGTGAGGCATAGTGCCGAAGGAGAGGGCTGTCTGACGTCAGTGTGAAGCGGTGACAAAAAAATAAAATACAGCGTACACTGAAATATTTGTTTATATAGGACTCTTTTAAGTGGCTGCAGTATGCGGTACTCTTGACCCCGTCTGCAGCGGTGCTTCGCTTAGCTTCCGTGTAGGAACTCCAGGTGGCTTCTCCTAACAGGCGTGCAGCTGTGGCTCAGTGCTGGAGCCGGTCGTCTCTCAATCTGCTAAATTGCTAGCATGGCTAAAACAGCAAAACAGGATTATATAACACAAAGTTTAATTTTAAAAAGAGTGCTAACATTATTATAAGTTTCTCCTCATCAGATGTAAGAACTTTGCACCAATATGAAACCTTACTTCAACTTGTAAAAGCATATTAGAGCTAAACGTGTGCTTGGGTCACAATCGACAATTCACTGCACAATGAGTAATGATTGGTAACGCGTTGTACATTGTCTTGAGGTTCATAGTCCCTTTCAAACGTAATAATGTAGTAATGTAAAAATAGGGCATTCATGGTATAAAAAGAGCTCTTTAGAAGTATTCATTGGCACAGCTTGGGTGCACCAGAGGCGGTGAGCAGTGTGTCAAATGCGGATGTGTTCTTCTAACCTCTTCGAAATACAGGCTAATCACAGAGAAGCTAGCTGCAGCTACGGTCTTAGTACCTATTTTTTGTCCTGAAATGATGTGTGTTTGTATGAACCGCCAAACCACTTTAACGCAATTTCACTAAAACCATGTGAAACAGAACAAATCCCTCTCCCCCTTTCTTCATTCGGACCGACGACACAGCTGGGGCTCGGTTTTTATGATGATTCACTGTGATTACCCTGCGTTTCAAAGAGGTTAGAAGAACACTGCTGCCATATCCGCATTTGACACACTACACACCTCCTCTGGTGCACCCAAGGTGTGCCAATGAATATTTCAGTAAGTCAAAATGGATATGACTCCTGAGTCAGAGATGCTGGCACAGGCTTGCGGAGCTACAGGTGGGGCATTAGCGCCAGGCACGCTCGGAGAACAGGGGTAATGTGTCGAGATATTACGGGCTCGGGTCACCTCAGCTATTTTCTTCTCTGTTCTGATGAGAGAAGGCAGCATGCGGGAGATGTAGCTGAGGTATCGGTAGGTAGGGGTTTTGTTATTTGACGTTAGTTTAAGTTTGAAATGAGGTCAGATGCACACACTCTGCTAATTACTTTGCATTTACGAGCATGTTTCTCCCCTAAAGGTTCAGCAAACCTCGATTGCTTTAAGTACACATAGATTCTCCTCATTTCACTCAAAATCACATCCATTCATCCACCTCCTTATATGTGATTAACATACGGTAAAGAGAGCATGCTCACACTGACTGAGGCGAGATTGCAGGTTTCTCAGATCCAGCCTCAGCTGCTTGTGTGTCATCCAGAAGGTTTGAGGCAATCGAGTCCTCGCATGGCTCATCAAAAGATAAGCTCCTTCTAAGATTCTTGTATTTCAGCTGAGACCTCTCTTCCCACAATTATAACACCGAGCGCAGGAATTGCCTTCAACCAGTCACTGTACTCCATCGTAAACCATGCATGAGGAACCCTCTACCCGGAGCGCTATTTAATGAAAGAGATGTACGAATGAAATGCGATACTTTTACATAAACCCTTGAAATCAATGCAGGCTTTACATATGATAACATTTGACTTGGTAAACTGTGAATAGCCAGGATCTTATAAGGATGTGCAAAGCACAGCAGCCATTATTTGGACATGAGAGGAGCATTATCTCTGGCTGCTGGCTCCGAATTTATAAGAGGCACTTTGACTGTAGCTACAAAGGGGCTACGAGCCCTATTCAGGGTTCTGCTCATCCCTTTCACTCTTATTCATGACAATACATCTTATTGTCAAGCATCCATCTCCTTTCATGTCTCTCCTCAGGGACCAAACCAGTATCATAAGTAATATGCCATGCATCAAGTGCGGCTCTGCCCCATTCATTTTCCATACCGCTCTGTCAGTCAGGCTCAGAAGTAATAAGCTAGCACCGCTGCTAAAGTCATTTGCAAAGTAAATAATGCCGCCTTTCTGACACCGCAAATGTGCGCCTGTAACTGCTGTCGCCATGGTAGCGCCTGTCAGCATCGTTGTCACCAGTGTCGTCATGGCCGTGTGGGCTGATGTTAATATTTTCTGCGGGTGTGACACTTTGTGGTCGGGGCAGAGTGGGAACTCCAAAGGCTGGGGCTGTGGTAAATGTGTTAGTCAGCTACTGTACAGGCAAAGGATCAGGACGAAGTCAGAGGGGGGAGGATCAAAAAGAAACTTAGATTGACAGATTTGTGGTTTATCTTTGTACTGTTTCATGTGTCCATTTGATTGTGAGCCATGCTTGCAACATTGGCTCAGAGGGCCTAAGCGTAGGTCAGTCAGTCAGTCATGGTGGACATTTATGGTGCTGAGAGATTAAATCCCAGTGGCTCTACTTATTCGCCAACAGCAGATCAAAGTTTTCAATTATCAAGTACAATATTTCAGGACTTACAAAACGGATTAGTTCATATATTCATAAATCCTTTATGATGCTACTGAATTGAACTAATTCTTCTACGAGTGGCATGATGCTGAAATCTGTGTCTGTTAGTGAAACTTCTGCACAACTATTGGATTTTAATTTAAATTTGACTCCAAACATTCATGTCTCTATATGTATGACTTGGACTAACTCTGGTATCCCTTAAAGGAGCAAGGTGTAGAATTAAGTGGCATCTCGCAGTAAGGTTGCAGATTTCAACAACCGCTCGTAAAACTCAAGAAACACTCATTAGAGCCATTGTTTGGTTTGTCCTTTCTGGGCTACTGTAGAAACATGGCAGACTCCATGGAAGAGGACCACTCCCTCTGCCAATAAAAAAAGCTGTGACCCAATCCAGGGGCTGCAGCCTTCGAAGGCCTTATTTCAAGGCGTCACAGAAGCGTGTCGAAGGCTGTCCCAATTCGAAGGCTCCTTCAGATTTGGCCGACCAATGCGTCCTCCGTCACCCCGTCCCACCGTATCCCGAGATACGTTTTAAACAGCTGAGGAATAAACTTTCAAATGTTAAAGATTTTGGTTTAAACTCAGTCGAATAGCTAGTGTTACACATGTTTAAGAAAACGAAAGGGCCCTTGAAACAAATTATCTTAGTTATGCTAGCTAGTTAGCCCGCTAGCTACCTGTTGCTGGGCGACAGGAGGAGTTTGGTGACGCAAGGGTAGACCAGAGCGTCTCATTTCAGGTCGGCTTTAACGGTCTACGCAGGCTGTGAATGGAGCATCCTCCGTGGACCGCCTCCTTCTAAGGCTGCAGCTCGTGGATTGGGACACGGCTAAAGTCTTGTGTGTTTACTGCAAATGTTAGCATGCTTAAATGCTAACCTAAGGTGAACAAGGTAATCATTATTCATTCATGCTCACCAAACATGTTAGCATGCTGACATTAGCAGTTAGCTCAGTGCTAGTGCAGCCTCGCAGAGCTGGTAGCTTGGATGTGGAATCTTATTCCTTGAGGAGCCTTAAGCTAATGTTATTCATTGAGAGAAGTAATGTGGTGTTATAAGACAAGAGTCCCTTGTAAACCATCAATAGTGGTCAGTTGGTGTTCTGTCGGAGCAATATGAAGGACATTTTTCATGTCTCCACCTCTCTGTTTGTTCAGTTTGGTCTGTTTCTCTCTCTGGGGGGAAACAGAACTGAGCATTGAACACATGTGGGACTGGACAGGTCTGGACTAAGAGTGTGTGTGTGTTGGATGTGGGGGGGTTACCTGCTGTAGAGTCGACTGGGTGCTGGAGAGAATCATGAGTGTTTTCTTTTTCAGCAGCGTGCCCTGTGCAGGTTTACATTGTAGCCGTGCCATATGCTCTACCTAGGAAATAGGCTTTATTAATACATTTAAGAGCACGTCAGGACTAGGTGACTTATGGGCCACGTAAGCCAATGTGAAGCTGCATTGTCGGCAACTTTTCACAAATAAAGACGGGGAAAAAGGGGGAAAAAAGAGGGAAAGAAAAACACTCTCCAGGGGCCTCTGTGGAGCAGGGGACAGACCTGAAAGGCCTGATACGGGCAGAGGGCTGTTTTAGCTGAGCCTCTGCGTTCCAGGTGTTGCTTTTTAATTGGCAATTCCGCGAGCAATAAAGCATTTCACTTACTTTCGCTTGTAAAGTGCTTTCATTCCATCTCCAAATGATGTAATTACCCGGCCGTCCCAGGCGAGAGGGCGGCAGGAGAGGAGAGGCTTTGCTCTCCTTGCAGCCTGCTCCCTCAGCAAGAAGCCTGGTGAAGGGTTTCCTGGAGTGTGTTTTCATTTAGGAATCCAAACACCATAAAGTGAGGTAGTCCTTTGCACAATAAACGTACACTTTAATTTCATTCCAAGCTCCCCCTGCTCTGTGTGTGTCTAATATTTATGAAAACAAAAAAATAAAAAAATTATAGGATAGCTCTCTTTGATGTTTGAAGGTGGGCGGGGGACGCTCTTTGTTCCTGGACACAGATGGCGATGGAATTTGTCTGTACAACATTTATCTTTATTTGCTTTTCATAAAGCTGCAGGAGCACATTTTTGTTTTCATCACAGTTTGAGGTTGACTTTGTCAAAAAAAAGAAGTCAAGGCTTTATACATTTTTGCTTTCATTTGCGCTGTGACACAGTGTTCACAACTTAACTAGGCGATCCAGTGCCAATGCAAATAAGTCTTAAAACTTCACCCTTGTAAAAGCCTTTTAAAAAAAAGTGAAGGACGAATGGCATTCAGTTACAGATATGCTAATGCAGTCAGCTAACCCACAGAGTGATGTTATCATTTGGAATTTTAAAGAAAGGTGAGGTTTTAAAAAACTTATTTTCCTGTTTATGTAGTGTGGAAGTCCCCCTGAGACGCGGAAAGGTCAAAACGAAAGCCAAGTGTGCGTTGGCCAGCGTGTGGAGACGTGAAACACTAACCTGAAGTCATTTGACTAAAACGGATCTCCTGATCCACCTGAGGATTGCGAACCCTCCAGAACAAGTTCAGCCTGTCAACTTTTGGCATGGAGCGAGTTCTCAAACACTAACCCCATTTGATCAACATCGCCCCCGGACAGCTGAAAAACAATGGATTCCACTGAAGCTGTGTGACCAAATATCTCAGCATGAATGTAACAACACACAGGAGAAAGTCAAAGGGAAAACATTCTTTTGCGTAAGGCCTACCTGGCAACATTTTTGCATATCAGACCTCCCCGGTGCCTGTCAGTATTCCAGCCGTGGCTACGTTGCCAAAAAACACAAAAACAAGCTGTTCGCTATCACTGCTGTTCCCATGGGAACAGGCCCGCAGAGGGTGTGCCCGCTCCGACACTCATCTGCACAAACAGTATGCAAGCCGACTCCCCAGCATGCAACACAAACCAGGGGAGGGGGAGAGAGAGGGGGAGAGTGTTTTACAGCCTCCACCACCCCCAGCCTCCTTCACTAAGAACTGGGGCCTCATACAGAACCCTGTTATCAGTGTAAGCGATTAGCTAGCCCCGCTTGTGAAAAGTGCCACAAGGGGGGAAAAGGATCAAGATTCCTGAGATGTTGGGCCTGCAGTACTCATTCGCACACTTCCTCTTCTTAATAAAGACCACACATCCCCAGCGGCTGGAGCAGCGCCGGGCCAGCAGAGCAGCAGTTCAAAGCTAACCAGAGCCGCAGAAGAAAGGGAGGGAAGTAAACAGCAGAATGTCAACTAGCAAAACAATAAACAAATAAATGTCAGGCTGCTTCGATTAAGCCAGTCATTTGTGTGAGGCAGTGGCATGAGAGAGGGGAACCAGTTAGACAGTGCTTCTTTATATCACTTTGTTCTCTTCCTTTTTATTGTAATTAGCTTGCGTTGTCGGTGGGAATAAGCACCACCTCCTCACACCTCAGCTGCACCGCCACAGGTGGCACAAACACCGTATAATTTGTATACAGAGCACCTGCGATATTTCTGCATTGCTTTATGGAAACACATGCAAATGCACCGCACAGCAGGTGTGACAGTGACAGTTGTGCATTTACATATAATGCCCCCGCTCTGTATTCAACTATAGGGTCAAAAGTTCACAAACTGTTCTGTGAGTGCAGTTTGCTAAAGCTTTTAAATAAAGGGGCGAGGGCAGCCTGGGAATATGATGCCCTACTATTAAGCACATCATTCTGTAGAGTGTGAGCTTATAGCCATCTCTGAGATCCACTAAATGAATGAGTTAAATTAAATTGTATATATTTTGCATTTATATTGGAACAATTTCTCAGTAAAAAGCACTTAACCGTACCGCACAGCTCCAAACCACTTCTTTGAGTTGGTTAAACAAAGCTACAGCTGACTAGCAAGGTTACCATGTTAGCTTGCATTTAATTTAGTATCACATTGAGGAGCCAGAGTGAATGGAAACGGCGGGCTGTTGAATTGAGAGTTACCTTGGCAGCTTTACAATTGAAAACGTTCCACAGAGAGAGACATTCAGCTTTGCAGGGAGCAAAATATAAACTTCACAGTTGAGCTAAGTTTAAGCTAGTTGCAGCCTAGCTAACAGGAGCTAGCAGGCAGTTCACTGTGAGGTGAGTGAGCAGAATATGTGACTTGCGAAAAAGTGACGTTACGACTGAGAAAGACAGAAAGAAAGGAAGAAAGAAACAGATCAAGAAAGGAATTAAATAAAACACCAAACGGGTTAGAGATTAAGCTTTGTTAGCTGCTTCTGTTCCTCTCTACGGAAGCCCTTAGCGGACATTCCTCCATACATTTTATTTACTCAGTTTTCCCTAATAACACGTTATTTATGGTCGTTTTCTCGTGATGTCATCTCTGGAAAACAAAGCTGGTTTTCCCATTATCTCGAGACAACAAAGCTCGTTTTCTCATAATAACGGGATAATTTTCCGGCGATCTATAAAACGAAACAATAGTCTGGTCACTGTGATATTACAGAGCTAAGTTAAGCCTGTTTCTATGTTTGTTTTGTGCTTTTTACAACTCTGGGCATAGGAGTTACGATCATTTAATGATATTGTGGTGCCGCATCGTCCAACGTGAAAATAGAGTAAATATAATGTCCGCTTAGGGCTTCCGTATTTATCATTGTTCCTCTTAGGTACTTTAATATCCTTGCCATGTTCTTTTTTCTTGAGTAAAATTGTATTCTCTTATTTCCATTTAACTTCAGCTGTATTAGGTTTGTGAAACACCCTGCAACACTCTGCCTGTGTGCTGTGCGAATCAAAGTTTAATTATGATTCCTGTGATGTGGTCACCCTGTTTAGTTATGCATGTGTTCAAACTGTGTTACTCATATCTCTGACACAAGAGTGCTAGAATGTGAAAACAACAGCTCGACAGAAGAAAGATTTTGTCCCTGAGGAAAACACCCATGTCTGTAAGAGAGCAATAAATCTAGCACTTAGGAGAGGTTGTGTCGGTGCGCGTGTGTGTGTGTGTATTTGAGCGTGTAAATGTACTCAGTGTCTTCAAGTCCATAGCCTCCAGAGCTGTCAAACGTTGCCTGGCCCCACAACTTCCGTAACCCGTGACCCCTGTAACTCCTGTTTTGTTCTCAGCACTCCAGGCCCCTCAGATATCCCTCCACTGGAACTCCCCCAGATGACAGACACCCCTCTCCTCTCTGTTCCTACACACTATAGCCCGGTAGCCTTTGACCTCCCCAGCACCTCTGCCTCTCCGTGCGACTGCCCTTGCATTCCAGTAAAGGCGCTGAAACCTGAGCCTGCGGTGAGCTCATCGCCGGGCCACGGAATCAAGAGTTAAATGATACCAAAAAACAGAGAGGGAAGAGAAAAGTGAGCGAGAGAAAAGGGGGAGAGGGAGCAGCCGTTGGTGCAGGACAGGTCTGGAACTGGTTCTGTGTGTCTGCTCGCCGGGGCTCTTCGGGGGTTAAGTTACACCAGAGAAAGCGAGGAGGAAGAGGAAGAAGAAACTGCTGGCGTCTTTGAATTCTCTCTGCCTTTGTCTCGTTCTCAAGCTCTCGCTGTCTCTCAGCGGCCTGACTGACTGGTGCCTGCAGTTTCCTCTTGACACACTCCAGCGAGCCCGCCGCCCTCCATCCGCGCTTTCAAGTTAACGAGCCCCTTCGGTCTCTTCCTCGCGCCTGCGAGCCGGGCTGGGATGTGAGTGTAATGCCGCGAGGTCGCCGGCTGCACTCTCTCTGCTGCCTCTGTTCTTCCCTGACCCTGCCATGACCAGCAAGTGTCCAAAGACAGTAAGTGTCCCTCTTCAATTTGTCTTCCAGTGTGTGTTTCTGTGCAGAGTTTGGGGATTGTGTGGCTTTGTCTCTCTGTTAAAAAGTGTGAAAAAGAACTTCTCTGTTCCAGAAAAACAATCTTCTCCAAAGCTGCTCCCCAAATGCCGCATCTAGGAATCATTGTGAATCATGTCTCGTGTTGTGATGAGTACCATTAAGATGCTTAATCACTGCAAACATAATTAAACCAATCAGTGTTTCTCACAAGCTGAGTCTGGAGGATGACTGCGGTTACTTACAAAAAGAGGCTTTTAAGCTTCTTTTTTTCTGTTGCATCTGCAGCTGAAAGATCAACTTTTAAAAGTTTAAAGCGGGCCATTAAATAAACCTTTGGTGCATGCATTATACATGGCTGCCATGTTTCTTTCTAGTTCACTGCCTGTTGTTCACCGTGTCTCTCTCTGACCTCCTGCGCTTGCCTCGTCAACCTTTGGGGCGGCAAATCCCTCTTAAGCAAAGTTTTAAACACGTTGATGATTTTAATGGGTGGCCCTCGGCAGACTCTAAAGAAAAGGTTGGGAACACATTATTAAAAAAAAAAAAGAATAATAAAAGAGTGTGTTCACTTTCTGTCTCGGGGGTCGTTTAAAACATTCAGACCGGTGTGAGGGCCGCTTTTTACCCTCTGAAATCAGCCACCTGCTCTTCCTTTACGAGCAAAAAGCAATTTAAAATAATTGTGAACATTTCCAGCGTTAACTTTAAAAGAGTCTGAGGTGAAACACTAACAATTATCCGTAACATCTTTTGCAGTGGTCTCATTATTTAAATGGGTGTGAAGTGCTGTGTTGCTCCTCACAGGTAAACACAGCAGGCTTCTTCAGGAATAATGACATTTCTCTGATCAAAAGCTTTTTTTTTTTTGCTTTAATGCCAGGGAACGCTGCCCTGAAGGCACTTCATTTACAAAGCTGTTTTATTCTCACGTTACTTAACGCAGAACCAGCATGCCAAATCCTCACAGCATTTAACTGACTTTAAAGTAGATATAATGTTACACAAAATAAAATTGGATATTAGAATATATTTTATAATCAGTCTTTCAGCCTGGCCAGGTTGTATTCTACTTACACTTTGTGCCCCACCTTTACTTCAATATTAAGGACTGTCCACGCAACGTTATGTTACTAGTGTCTGTAGTCATGATGGGATAAAAGGTGGAAGTCTGATGACATAGTATAGTAATGATTATGCCAAATTGTTCCGGAAACTTCCATGCAAATGAAGCCTTTGAATGAATTACATTGAATAGTTAACAGTAATAAAGATGATTTTGGGCAGCGGTCAGGGGTCATGCATGAGTCAAACAAACTGTACTTTCACCCCAGAGATCCAAAGTCCCTTGTGAACTGAAGTAAACATTGACTCCTTTGAAGTAACGTACGTAATGTTATGTAACATTCTTAATGTACGTAACAAACGTCACGTCTGTTACGTAAGTCTCGAATCCAACTACGTAACAAAAGCCATGTCAGTTATTTAATTACACAACAAGTGTACACAATTTAACCCAAATATTTTTTTTGGCCTTTTTATGACTTTATTAAGTGAGAGCTCAGTGAGTACTGTCGGAAACCGGAAAGAGAGAGAGAGTGGATGACACGTGGCAAAGGGCAAAGGGTGGCAGTCAAACCAGGGGTCATCGCATCGAGGACTGAACCCTGTGTATATGGGATGCGTGACTTAATCGCTGAGTTACAACGGAGCCCCTACAATCTTATTCTAGTTTCATGTTATAAATGAATTAGACGTCTTTGTTTGGTTAGAGCATGGTACCTGCTATCTATCTGGGGTGCTAATTTAGGAAGCCATTAAAGTTCGGAACAAACAACCTGTGTGGTTAGATGGGTCTAAGGACCTGCTGTATCATTAAAGCAGATTATCTATCACTTGATCTAATTACTTCAACTGCTTAAACTGCTAGCTCCAGCTTGCTATTTCAACCTTTTATCCATTACCTTTTTTTTTTTTTTTGATTGTATTTTTGGCTTTTGTCCTTAATTATAGGACAGCTGACGAGAGACAGGAAATGTGGGGAGGGGAGAGTGTGGGATGAAATACACCAAACGATCACAGACCAGCAGTCGAACCTGCAGTTGGTGCGTCGAGGACTGTGGCCTCCGTATGTGGGGCGACCGCTCTAACAACTGAGCTAAACCAGCACCCCTTATCCATTACCTTTAGTAAACCCTTTTAAAATGTATGTCTATTGATTTTAACTAATTTATTATCCATAACTTTTGGCTTATTATCATTTAATCATTACTTGTAGGTATTTATTTCAACTATCTATGCGCTACGTTAAGGAAACAATTTCGTTTTTTAAGTCAATTTTTTAAATGTGTTTTAATGCTTGCAATCTAGTTTTCATTCAGTTACAACTGACAATGTTACAGAAGATCAACATAACTTGAAGTGCTTTCATAAAAAATACTCATATGCTAAAAAAACATTAACTGATATACATTTCTGTTGTGATACCTTGAATGAAAAATTGTTAATATGTAAGCAAACTTTTTATATTGCAGCTGGTTTTAAGTGGAGCTACTTTAACGACTTTATATAATGTAGGTAGCCATCATTTTTCAAGCAGGAAGCTATTTTCATTATGAACCTTAATATCTTTGGGTTTCTGCCTGATTGTCAGACGGAGCAAGACACTGAAAAGCATACACTACCAGTCAAAAATTTGGACACATTTTCTCATAAAAGTGAATGGGAAAGTGTGTCCAAACTTTTGCCTGGAAGTGTTTGTGTGGCATATTTCTTTATTCTCAGATGTTAAATTGACCAAATTATTAATTTAGCGAATGATTGTCAGAGTTGTAACTCTCATCTCCCTGCGTAGCTTTCAAATAAACCTACATTTTCCTTTCGAACAATGTAAGTGTAAAGTATGAGCTTCACCGAGGTGACGTTTTCCAAATCGCTCAAAATCACTGCAAATTTCATGCATCATCATTCATGCGGAAGCTCTGAATATATGTCACTGAAGTGTCGGCGTGGGTGACAGCTCTACATGCACCCTTTTTGCAGCGTCGGGGTACAAGTGCTGAAAGAGAGCTCTTACACCTATAACTGCTTTAGGGGACAGGCAGGTAGTCGCAAACGGTTTTATATGGAGGTACATGAATGAGCGTATTTGACAGCTGGAATGTGTTTTCGTACGGTGCAGCGGGAAGAAGGAGCCACAGATTCAAGCCCCGAACTGGAACGCTCCATTATGAGACATTTAGCAAGAATTTTTTTGACATCAGGAATTACTCACTTTGTCTAAATATATTAGACATTAAATAAAGACGATTAAGTCAGATAAAATATAAATTAAAAAGCTTCAATCTTTGTAGACTTCCCGTCTTTCAATTATTTAACTGCTCTGTTTAATGACTCTTATTTAAGCACAAGCTTACAGGACACTGAAATTGATCTGCGTGCTGGCAGCGAGCCTGATCCTATAGCAGTATAGAGTCAGCTGACCGCAGCAGCAGCCGACTGAAGCATGAATCAGACGTTGTCTGGCGCTGGACACGGCCCGAGGGCAGAGCTCAGATATGCGGCAAGGGGAGCAGAAGGAGAGGGTTAAAACGAGAGCGTGAGGAGTGCATTGAGAAAGCCTCGAGGGTGAGGAGGGGGAGACAGAGAAAGGGAGAGACGGACTGGTTCTGCGGCCAAGTGGGAGATCCAGCACAAGGAGAAGCTTGTTCCTGCGCCGCCTCACTTTTTTCGGGGCTTGTAGCAGGAGGACACGGCCTCCGTTGGATGAAAGAAAAATAGAGCTGAATACCAGAGGATAATGTGATTATGGGCAAATAGGAGAATGAAGGTTAATTGGAGTTAAGTGTCTATATAAAACGGTCCTATATATATACATCTGCGAGTAAGCCTACAGTCTGCCAACGGGGCTCGAATTCTTCCTCTCTCCTTTAAAATAAACACATAACTCAGCAGATGAGAGAATGTTGCCAGTGTGTATTTTCTGAGGATAATACCTGGACATTTGGAGTCCAATCATTAGATTATAGTCGGTGGTTTAGACGGGATTAGAATAACATGAAGAGCGATGAAAAAAAACATGACGCTGCCACGGTGACCTCGTAACAAGCGAGTCGCACGTGTCTGGAGGTCAAACAGAGCGATTCAACACCACCCATGATACATCCCAGACATAGCCGTTTTCATCAAACCCTCGTGAGCACTGGCTCCCTGTTTACGTGGGACCTGTCATTCACAGAGACAGAGAAGCAATGATTCACCTTTGAATACAACCTTGACCTCTAGAAGAGACCAGAGCAAAACATGGGAGAAAAAAAATATTGTGTTGCTGTACTTTATGTTCAAGGATGCCTATTTTTAACAAGAACATCAACATTCACGGTCTCCACATCACAGCTGACAAATGATTTGTTTGAAACAAATCTCTCAGCACGTACGGGCACCTTTGATTGTTCTTTACAGAGAGGTTAAAAAGGAGAAACACAGCTTTAATTGCTTCAGTAACAATGTTCTGAAGAAGCCCTGTAATTCAAACCACTTCAAGACGTGGAACGCACGCAGACATTGGAAACAGACATTTAAATCTGGCTCGCATGCTCTTATCGGTATGGAAAAAGGCCCGGGGAGTCCCACACTGTAAATAACACATTACGTTTTATGCTAGCATGTAATTGGCTGGCTTGCTGTGAATGTGTGCCACAAATAAGACATGATATAAAAAGCAAATGAACATGCCTTTGAATTAACGTTAAACTGAAATGTAACATTTCTTTTACTATTTATTTAACCTTAATCTTGAATCTTGGCTAACTAGCTCTCTCTTCCTGAGGCTGGTTAGCGTGACTTGCTAGCTTAAACTTTCTGAATTTTCTTACATAATTTAAAAATATAAAGAAGCAACTGTCTTAAATCAATAATGGTAAACAACACTGGGCTGAAAAAAAGAAGGGGGGAAACCCTGCATCAATATTTGTAAGCTGTTACAGGGCTGTGAGCGGGCCGCGGTCAGTTGGTAGCACGTCTGCTAGCAATACATTAGCAACGCTCTCAAATGTCAGTTAACAGCTGCCGTGTTTGCCCACCCAGAAGTCTGAAGCTTACATGAAATATCTTTTTAGGTTAAATGGAAATGTGCACTATCAGTATAGTTCTAATGACAAAAACTAAAGAGGCTTAGACACTGAAAGAAAGATAAAGAATACAAAAGAAACAACAGAATATTTAGCATCAAATGTTCATATATTGTGCTAGATTGATAAGAAAATGTTCTGTACTTCATTCTGTGAACTTCAGTGCTGTGTGAGAATGACAGGACTGAAACCCAAGTTTTACGGCCTGGAAGCGGAGCTACTCTTGTTTGCTTTGGAGCTTTCTGAAAGCAGCCAAAAAGGGGATGTCGAATGCCAGTTAGAGCAGCTGCCAGCAGGCATACAGCACACAACACGGGGGCCCCCGCTCCTTGATTTTCAAACCACACTAAACTTTCAGGAGGCTTTCATGCTGCTGACACATTTTGGACACAGCAACCCTGAACTCCACCTCCTCTTTCACCCCCTTATCTCAGATTTTATGTTTGCACCTCATAAAAACTCAATTTGTCTCTAAAGGTTTATCTTTAGGACTGAAATTCTTTTTTGTCATTTACAAGCGATGTCGCATAATGTCTTCAGCATTGTGAACCTATTTCTGCGGTAACAACACTGCTGCACATGCAACAGTAAGATGCAGATTGGATGAATGTATGCTTGAGAACTTGAGCACCGCAGCAATAATCGGAGGTTTATGACTTCAAGTTCAAACCGTTTCTGAATTGCTCCACTAGACCTCCTCAGCACTTGAATGGTTGCAACATAATCCCTGTGGGGGAGTTATCCAGACCGATGTACATCCACTAAAAGAGCTTGTTTTTGCCACTGACAGGCTCAGATTGTTCAGATTATTTCCTTCGTCTAAGCAGAAACAACTGTTCCATTGCTTCCTTCAAAGCCACCAGTCTGATTCGACAAAAACGGCAAATTTGCCTCGCAGAACACTGAAGCTGCCCGTGCACCAGGCCTCAATCTCTTACTTTGCTTGCGTAATTGTCTGACTTTGGTGTTCTAAATGGTTAGTTCGGATCCAACACAATAGTTGTGTAATGCACTATAACACAGAAAAACCAATGGATTGAGGCAGCAGTAGACAAGCGACTTCTGTGTTCTGCAAGGTAAAAGCAGTGTTTTTATCAATGGAGTCTGGTGGCTGTGAACCGACTGATGTAACGGCTGTTTCTGGTTTAAATAAGCATCTTACCCTTGAACATAAAAGTTTATCTCTGTTGGAATCCTTTCAATAACGTTGTTGGACACTTAAAATTACAACTTGAACCAATCAGTTGCATAAACCAAGCATGTTAGCGTCTGTTGGCCTTCGGGAACATTTGTCCTCAAAGGTTACATTGCAGCCATTCCAGCCGTGTCGCGTCCACCGGAGGAGACTCAGAGGTGACCTACTGCACCAAAACAGTTTAGACCTACCAGTCATATACATACCAAAATATATGAAAAGTTCCCCTCCGAAACTAGCTCCACGTCCAGCACCTTTCACAGTACTCATTATGTCATATGTCAGGCACAGGAGGAACTACTTTTATGTACCTTTTGCTGATATAACTGCTGTAGTTTTTCTTACTGTAGGTAGATTTTTAGTCATACACTGAAAGCTGTTATACGTCTTTGTACTGGCACTTACACTTAAAGTCTTTAAGTGGCAGCCAGCTGTGATGTCACCATCATATGTTCCGTGTTATGTTTTGCGGGTGACGTAAAGGACAGTTTGAAATCTGATTTCAGCGATGCGCTTAAGTCATTTTAAATTTGATTTGAGTCAGATTACAAACCACCTACAGAACCACTTCTTTGTGTGTGTTTTTTTTGGCCGTTCTCACTTGATAAAAGCAATCTGATTCCAATCGTGATATGTTGTATATCAGGTTGAAGCTGCCAGTCTGAATGTAACCTAAGTGCCTGTCTTTACCCACAGTCCTCTGCTTCTCTCCTCACTCTGTCTCTCACCAGACACCGCCAGTTTCTTTGTTGCAATACCCAAACTTATGACTCAGTGTTGCGGGCTGGATTAAAGTTCTAGTAAACACAACACACCCGCTCTACTTCCAAAATATACACTGTATAGATATTATGCAACTCCCTGGACTTCCTGTTATTGCTCATCTTAAAGTTTTCCTTTATTAAACTTTCTCCACGGCATAATATCGCGAAATGAAATAATCCTTTCATATGGGAACAAATTTAATCATTCTGTTTATATGTACTGCTTTAATACCACCTGATACATGATTCAGTTGGAACATCCATCGTCTATCCAGGCTGAGGCTCCGCTGCCCGTCCTGCTCTCAGTCAGACAGCCTCCGCTGAGGACCAGACTTTGACAGCACTCACCGGAGAGTCTGGAAATGTGTGTTCACTCCTCTTTGGATGTGTCTTTTTGTTTGTATGTGCTCCCTTCACCTGTCTGCCTACATTGTTTTTCCCATCTATGTGCTGTGTTGGAGGGCAGATCTTCACTTCAGCACTCTACACAATTATTTTCCTATTTTGCATGTCGCTTGCTGAGTTGGCTCCCGCTGTCAGCCGCCTGCTGAGTGATGCATTCCCCAACTATCTCCAAAGCTTCACAGTAATTGCTGTGTAATTGTTTGTCCAGTAATGCAGCACGCAAACGCCTGCTCTCTCATTACGTCTGTTGAATTTTGTTGAAACAATACTCTGTCAAAAAAAAAAAAGAAATAGCAGAGATCTGTGCCTTGTGGCAAGATACTGTCACATGTTTCCAAACCCAATTATTCAGCTAACCTGGACTGTATTGAAACCGGGAGGAATAATCTCTCCCAGGTGGCATACAGTTTTCACTTTGTTTTAAGAAAAATAATCTTTCTCGACTCTAACAGCCTCTGGCAAGAATCCAGCGCAGCCACATTCCACTTTCACATGACCTTCTCGCAGACCTGGCCCGGAGCGAGAGAGCCGCAGCGTCCGTCCCTGAATACACCTCCGTTTGACTGGCCTAGATATTTCAAGACCTGCTTCTCCTTTCTTCTCGTTCACTCTGCCTCCCCCTCAGTGTTTACAAGTTTGACTCAACTCCAGATATGCAATTGGCTCGTTAAACGCACTTATGTGTATTTACAGTTTTGTTTTACAAGGACGGGTACACCCCCGCTCACACACCAGGACCCTTTAAAATGTATCGGAGTGTAGAAGTCATGTCAGGTAGTTCTGACTCTGAACACAGAGAAGGTATCCTTGGACAGTTTTAGTAGTTAATCAATCAGCTGAAAACAAATGAGATGGCTTGACATCTTTGTAAAAAATCCTTGTTTGTTGCAAGAACTACATGTGAAGAATGATACCACTTTCATGCAACCCCCCAGGAAGTACAGCAGGCTTTGAAACCAATTGGACATAGTGGTCACACTGTATAATTCCATCTACCAGGCTTTCACGTGACGGACCCCCAAAATCCTTTTTTCCATCTACATTGTGAACGAGGCGTTTGTAATATGGGGATTTTTCATTTTTGTTGGAGGGCCATTAACTTCCGCTTTTTTTTTTTTAAATCATTAAGTCCTCGAGTCAAATCTATTTTTTCTCAGACATCCTGCATGAGAGCCAGAGAGGAGCCTAGTGCGCTTCCTCTAAGGGCATGATGATGCGGAAGCAATGTGGATGCTATACAGACGAAACGGGCAGTTTAGTGATTCAGGTAACGAATCTCCTTAGCTCTAACTTGCGGATTAAATTTTATGTTGAGTTCTTTTTATCCATAAAAAAAATCTTGTCTTTATATGGGGACTACATGTGAGACGAGTTGTCTTCTATTTTTAGACATGTTAGTTAGTGAGGCAGAAGTTCTACCTTTGGACCGAGCCAGGCTAACTGTTTTTCCATTTCCTTGATCCTAAGCGGCTGCTAACTGAAGCTTCAAATTTAAAGACCCCCATTAAGAGAAAATCAAGTTTTTAACCTTGTAACCATCTCCATGTGGTGTTTTTCATGTGCTTAGACATATCAGGGACAACATAAGCAGTCATCTCCATGGCTGGGCCTGTCTGCTCAGTAACTGCACACTTAAACATGTGTTTTTAGCTGTAATCTAAATTATATCTCTGTACTGTGATGAAATGCATCAATGCTGGTGTTAATATTGACAATTCTTGTCAAATTTATAAAGATCTGCATTTCATGGGTTGGAAATGGCTCAAACACATGTTTTAAATCAGCCCTGGACCTTGCCATCCGATGGTGACGTAGAGACGACCGTTTGGGACAAACTTAAATTATGAATTTATAAAAAAAAGAATGGTAACGTCTGTCAATGCACACGCGGTCGGTGCATTCGGACTTGCATTGCCTCGGCTTCGGGCATTAGTGGGGCTGGAGCCAGCGGCTCGAACTGCTAGGGCTCGGGACAACCACGGCCCTCCACCACTGTGTTCTTCAGAAGTCCTCCGCCTCAAAAGAGCCCTCTGTGGCATATGTGACTCTGTGTCGCTCTCCATTTGTCTCTGGCCAGAGGAGGGGACGTCACTGAGCTGTATGACACACCCTCCCCCCTCTCAGCCCCTCGCCCACTTTGAGCATTTTTCAGAATTGTGCAGTGGGTGGAGTTATGGTCAGACCTGTGAGTTAACAACACAGTTTTCAGATTGGCATGTTTGAGACGTCACAAACCTAAAGAGCCAATCCCGTTAATGGACTGGGTGATGCTATGCATATCATTATGTGTAACCTATGGCAACCACTTCGGCGATGTGCGAGCCAGCTGTAACCGTTATCGTTGTGTTTGCAAACTCACTACTGACTACTAACGTTAACGTTACTATTACTAATTACTACATTTCAAGCTAGCTAAGTTTCACCAAATTGCCACTAAATGATGGCAGAGACATGTTTTTTTTTCGCGACGGAAGGGGCGTGGCCTATGCAGATTCAGGAATTTAATGAGGGAAAAGGAGGAGATGCCTCGGGAGGACTTTTACAAGGTGATTAAACGTAGAAACGCAGAAAAAATATATCAAACACAATTAATTATTTCAAGCAGACCATTTTATGTCTTAAAACATGACTGGAGCTGTTCTTTAACTTTTAGACACAAGGGTTTTAGCCATCTTTTAAGCTAACTCCTAGCAAGAAAGTGAATAAGCGCATTTCCCAGAATGCTGAGTCATTCTTTGAAGGCATTCATCAAACAAAACTGCAAAACATTCATTGATTTAAATGTAGAAACCAATCGGACACAGAGCAGACTTTGTGAAGTAACCTTTTTCTCTCAAAACTCTACAGATCAATGATTCATAACTTTTATCCGAACATCATCAATAGATTTGTAGATGAATGAAAATTATCATTTTCCACCCGCAATCAAGGCCGACTGGCCCAGAACCCCTTCGTCTGTTCTAAAAGTTCCCTGCCTGAGTTTTTATTAACTTTCTGAACAACAGAGAGAGGCTGTGAAGCCAGCTTCTAAAGCAGGAAATGGAATTGGCTTTTTGCAAATGATGATGGTGTGTGTGTTTGTATTAGGGAGTCAGAGAGACAGAGCCATGCAGCACTTTAATATCCCCAATAACATCGAAGAGACGGGGCATCTGTTTGAGAATCCCACATCAAACGAGACGGCATGTCAGCCGAGGGTTATGCATATATTTCCCCCTCGCTTCCCATCCAACAGGAACAGGCAGGCGTACAGAGAGAGCCGGAGAGAGGAAGGAGGTGCACTTTTGATCAGGACTAGAAAGGAAACCGAACAGAGAGGATACACAAGCTAATGCGTAGATACAGGAACACAACTACCTTATCAAGGTCTGGTGTTGGGTTCTGCTTCTGAGACGTCGCAGACGGAGATGTTGTTTTCCTGCGAGGGCATCTGGAGGAGATTAGGCCCCAACCTGACACTGCAGCCTGTGAAACATGACTCAGGGATGAATGGAGGCTTTTAGACCGGTGTCTGTCTTCCCACACGTTGTTCTGCTATTCTTTATTTGTCCGTCACCCAATAAAACACGCACGACGTTATCTGATACCCACACGCTCGGCAAGTAAACAAGGTTCTGCCAATCTCCCTTCTCTGCTTCTTTTTTTAAACCTTCCTTTATTGGCGCTTTTCACATAAGATGTTGTTTTTCATGTTGGAAAGCAAAGCTGTAGAAAAACAAGACGTCACCGGCCGTGTTATTAATTTCAAATCAGCTGTCCGCGCTGGCTGTACATCATTGCAGGGGAATGCGATTCGTTAGGTCAGCAAATGCCTGTGTTTTCTCTGCTAAAAGCATGAAACGGAGCATGAAGGAGCGCAGGGCAGGGAGCGCTAGGGAATGTAAGAGAATAACACAAATTTAGGCCAAGCTGAGACAGAATTACCTGCAGAGAGAAGTCCGTATTCAGGGCTTTTGTTTTGATACAGTCTACGTGGCTGCGGGTTGGACTCTTATTAGATTGGGCCTGCATTTTCACTTGCGGCTGAAGCGAGGCCCTCTGACAGCCTTTATCCAGTTACGTCTGGAGCCCTCCGTCGGTGCTCCGCGGACCTCGCATACGCGCCTCCGTAACGGGAGCAGAGGGGGGGGGGGACTAATGCATGTCACCGATGCCACCTGCAGTTAGAGCAAACAGAGCTGACCGCCGCTCAGCTGGGCACTAATGCAGCAGAAAAAGAGAGGAGGTTTTAGCATCAGGGCTGTATTACTACATCAGGTTACAAGGGTCACTTAGCTTTAGGATATGTACGTATATAATTCAAACACCGTGAGGACTTCCTGTGGCTGTTTTACGCCGCAGTTCGACTTCCGTGCCTCTCTGTGAAAGCTGTTTTTGTTGCCTCCGTAATTGCCAGAGTAGTTGCTGCCACTGCCGCTGCTGTCAAATGTACTTTCTATTTTTTATTGTGCGAGAAAATGCGAGCTGAGGCGGTGACTTGACATGTTTGACAAACTATATCTGTAGCCCCGAGGATGTGTGTGTGCGTGTGTGTGTGAGAGAGGAAGGAGAGGTTCAGGAATTGTTTCCATTTCTTCACAAGTCAAAGGCAGGACTATGTGGCGCTGTTCTGTTTGAGAGCGTGCCACTGTCCCTGCATGGTTTTCAATTTCATCCCCCTCAGCACATCAGCGACAATTGCTTCCTACTGCAATTTATTACAGGCAAATTGAAAGATTCCAAGGTGTGGGCCGGTTTGTGTTGGCTCTGAATGCGCAGGCCGGTTACTTGCTCTCCTTTTCCGTGTCTCTTTACACGGCCAGAGCTCCGGCTCGTCCCTCATCTGGGCTTGTGTGAGCTGTAGTTATTGTAACCAAGTCCTCAGGAAAGAGAAAGCGAGAGAGAGAGAGAGGGGAAAAAAGGAACGAGGCTTTTCCAAAGCAAAGAGGGAGGATGGCAGTGGTCCCATTAGTTGACCCCCAGGCGAGCTCTCTGGAGGCATATAGACTTACAAAGCATAAGAATATGCAGCAGGCAGCATCAAAGCGCAGCACCGGGCGCAGCTGATAGCATGCGGTGGCATTGTACTGCGGGACAGAGCACTCTCCACCATCATTAGCGTGGATCCCTCACATCGTCTATTTATAATCAATTTTCCATTACGAAACACGCCGCGCCTCTGTTTCCCATATGGAGAGGAGGGAAGGAAAGAGACGAGGGACAAAGAGGAGGAGAGGGGGGCCGAACAGGGAGCCGCAAGAGTGTTGCTAACACGGGGGGGAAATTATACAACAGGGACTGTGCACATAAATGGACCCAGACGTATAAAAGTAACAGCGGTTTAGTGAGGCCATTTCTGTAAAACCAGAGCTCAGACGGGGAATAAAACCACTCAATTCGTACTGGGTCATACACAGGAATGGTCGCCTTTTAAATTAGCCAGTAAACTGTGTAAAGCCGCATCATTATTTGCAACAAAATGGCCTCATTCACAGGCGAGTCGGCGAGGACGTATTGTTCCGCCGCTCCCATCCTCCCTTTCCTTTGCACTCTGATTGCTCCGCGTGTAGTTTTACACGACTTTATTTCATGTATTGGAAATGCACTCATGAGTGGAATTTGTTTTGCTTTGGTTAAATGTCAAAGGATCCTCACTGTCAGGGGATGAACGCTGCTAAGACATGCACATCTCATTGTGCTCTGATGAGAAGCGGTAATGGAGCCGTGTGGGAGGCTGTGTTTTCTGCTCCCTTCCTGAGAGGACAAGCCGCTGCATTCTTGATGAAGGTGATGAACCCACGTAGCAATGACACTCTGTCTAAGTGTGTGTTCCTGCGTGCCTGCGGTGTTATGTTTTGTCTTTGACACGCTGACGTGTGAGAGGAAGTGGAGATGAGCTCGGGCGCATGACTCTGACGGGGGAAATATGACCAAACACAGAGACAATAGGGGTCAAGTGCTCTCCTTTCTTCTCCCCCTGCATCGTAATACCTAACTCTCATCCAGGGACACATGGATGAGGTCCGTGGCCTTGTGGCGCCACTTTACACCCGCTTCCCGTGCGGCGACAGTAATAGGCCTGAAAGTGTAACCAGTTTCAGAATTGATGCAGGTTAAAGGAAACAAATGGTGCGCCTGACCTTTTTCTTAATCTCTCTCATTTTTCTGCTGCTTCAGGTCCACAGACATCATCAGACATGCAGCCCACAGTGGCATTACCGCACTCTCAGAGGCCTGCAGTATTTAATTAATATTGGAGTAATAGTCTGTGACATTTGCTGCTAATTTTGCTGCTCTGTTTTGAACAGCATGAGAGCGTTTGCTGCATTCTCTGATGTAAACACGGTGTGACAAGAAGGTGTAAAGTTGTGGTGCACAAGAACAAGCTTGTTACTGTTACAGTTACAACTGTAGCAAGTGAAACAAGAGCAGGAAGGAAGTTCAGCTGCGTGGTGAAAATATTAAACTAATAAGTCAATTCACAGAAAATGTAGTATTTTTCTTTCTTTACGCCTTCAGTTGAGAGAAAGGAGAGTGGAGAGTGTCAGAAACAGGGGAAGAGAGAGTAGGGATAACGCACGGCAGAGGGCCGAGGGTGGGAGTTGAGCACGGGGCTGCCGCATCGAGGACTGTAGCCTCTGCACGTGGGACGCGCGATTTAACCGCTGAGCTTAACCGGCGCCCCAGTGAAAGTATGTTTTATATTGATTTATTGTTTCAATCTTATTTCAGCAAAAAAGTAGAGATTTGCAGGTTTAAAACACAAACCATAAACACCACAAATACTCAAAAGGATGTTTAATTTTATGTGATTACGAATATTTCCTTGTTACAGAGTGTTGCTTGGATACAGCTAGTTAAAATATTTCCCCTTTGTCTCTGGAAAAATAAAAGGGGTACTTTTATTAATACTATTTTATCAACAAATTATTGAATATAAAATTTGAAAATACTATACTAATATTTTTTAGATGTAGCCCGACTCCATCAATAGTTAAACAATAACTATTATAATTTAAGTTATAAACATAAAAGGCTTAATTCTAAATAAAATTTAAAAAAAGTGTGCTTGCTGATTAAAATTTAAAAATTGACCAAAAATGGGCGCTGGTTTAGCTCAGTTGGTAGGGCAGGAGCCCCATATACAGATGCTACAATCCTCGTCGCACTGATCGCAGGTTTGACTCCCGGTCTGCCGATCATTTGGTGCTTGTCGTCCCCCACTCTCTCCTCCCGACATTTCCTGTCTATCTTCTGTTCTGTCAGTTAAAAGGCAAAAAGCCCAAAAAATAATCTTTAAAGAAAAAAAAAAGACAAAATACTGAAAACTTTTTGTTGAAGACCCAGCCCACGTTTAAACTGCAGTTCAAATAAAAGTGCTAAGAAACGCTGAAGTTTCAAAGCGTGAGCGCTGAGTTAAGCTGACGTGTCACCTTAAATGAAAACAAGCTGAAGTAAAAGTGAGAACTGAAGTTTCAAAGAGTTCAAGTTAGAGACTGAGGTATAAATTGAGCTGAAGGCGTCAGTGAGAGTGTGAAAGATGAGCATGTTGGTTAAAGTGTGTAAACTGAGAGCGGTGAACAGTCAAAGTCATGAGACGGGGTCTGACGCTGACGGGATTGTAAGTGTAAGCACTGATTATGACAAAAAAATACAACTTAGGCAAAAATAATAATAATAAACTCTGCATTAGTTCAAAGTAAAATAGTACAAAAATGTAAGAAAACTAAGATATAGTAAATACTACGGGAAACAATTATAAATGTGTAATAAACTAAGACTGATCAGACAAAAGCAATATAACAACTCAGAAAAAACCTCAAAGTTAGGAACAGAAAGTCTAAGGATGAAAGACATCACACTTTTGGACATGTGATTGATTGACGGGTGATCTCAGGGGTTTCGCACAGCGAAAACAGTAGCTCGTGTTCAAAGATATTACTCAAAATAAAAATGACAGCCAGCGTTGTCAGTGGAAAACCGCAGTCCGTCATTTACAAGCGAGCATAATATGATGATGATGGATAGTTTATTGAGCAAACCAAACCTAATACAATCAAAACAACGTGAGAAATTCATCAGTGGAAGCTTGTGCTCTCTCAACCTCACCCGCGGCTTAAAGAACAGACGGGTTTGTAATGAAGAAAGTTGCCCTGAAGAAAAGAGAGAAAGAAAAAACTTTCCGGCAAAATTATTTAATCTTTAAACAGAAGAGGGTTCTAATTTACAGGAAATATGTCCGAGGATGTGCGGTGTTATGACGGGATCACAATGTGTGGAAATATTTTGAGAAAATAATCACGTATGTTTAAATCTCTTGTTGATGATTTATCCTGGCAACATCAGTTACACAGACAGTTTAGAGAAGCACGTAGCTTCAACTCACTGAACAACAATAAAAACTCTTTGAGGTTACTTAACACCGCAGGACAGCTTCACCACTAATTAGTCCGATATAAAGGATCATTAATAATTTTGACACGGCTCTCATTATTCCTGGATTACATTTGCATTAACAAGGTAAAAACTCAAATCTCCCCCTCAGGACATCGTGGGTTTTAGTTCAAAATATAATCTTAATCATTATGATAAATAAGCTAACTCTTTTAACAATGCAACTTTGATGATAAACTTGAAAAATGTAAAGCTTTCTCAGGCCTGGGAGACTCTTCGAAAAGATGAAATGAGTGTAAAAGGAGCAAAAGAAAGTCTTAAATCAGCATCTGCTAACACTCGTCGCGCCCGGCTTCCTGGACTCAGAGGCCCCACACGCTCTGCCTATACTTTAAGAATTATGAGACTGGCTGATGAGTAGTTGTGTCGAGTTGGAAGGTCCTTGGCGAGAGGCCTTGGGCACCGCTGCAAGACTATCAGAGTGCAGAGTCATTAGAAATCCCTCATTCTCACTCCACTGTGTAAACGGCCCGGCGGCCTCCATCCGAACGCGGCCCGAGGAAGGATCACCTCCGCTGGGCTGAAATTGGATCGCGCTCAGAGGAAGGGAGCTGTGGGAGCTGAGAAAAGAGTGGGGGGGAAAAAGAAGTTATGTGCTCCTATTTATTGACTTGGCTGCAGTGATCACTAAACTGTTTCAAGGGAGAGCACAGTTTGGGGAGTTTTTCCCATAAGCACTGCGGACATTAGGGGAGAAGAGTTGCCTTCACAAAAGCTGTAAAGGGCTATTGAGAAGAGAACTCGATTTCAAATGTGCTCAGACACACATCAGATCGACAGTGTATCTACTCGCCTTGCTGAACAAGTATCCATTCTGCTGAATTCATGTTGTTAGTGTATGAAACACGCAAAGAAGGCAGCAGCATCTGCAGATTGAAAAGCAAGTAAAGCACTCTGAACATGAAATTAATCTATTTTATATTAACAACCCTAGTTTTGGGAATTTAATCACACAGATTTTTAACCACCATAAACATGATCATTTGAGCTCAATGCATCAATTTAGCTCGTCTGTTTCTTTGAAAATGTCTCCTTAGTCTTTAAAAATCCTCAGAATGATTAGAAATGTGAATAAAGTATTTCATATTCCATAAAAACACAAACCCAAAAACTGTCTCTATTTGTAAATGCCTGCCCTAGAAGTTTAACCTTGCAAAAGAGCCTATAATAGCCTACATTATCTGTAATAAGTTGTGTGAAATGAAAAATACAAATGCGCAGAGTTGTGCAAGTTACTGGAAGGGTCTTAGGCCTACTTGTTACTGGACTGCATATTAGGCTACATCATATAACAGAGAAATAGCATTAGAATTTAGTTAAACAAGTTTGCTAAATGAATCATTAAAGTACTCTATCTAAACACTCAAGGGTCAATTTTAAAAAGTCTTAATCCTCAACACCAGCACATCACATCGTGTACTTGTCAGGCTAAGTAGAAAAGGGAACATAGTTAAACAAGCAGCTACAGTTTGGAGATGCACTTATCATGAACGGCTAACGTTAGCTTAGCCAAAGTGAAAGCACTTCAACGGTAATGAACCAAGGGTGGAGCTGTGAGGGTGACACCCCTCCCAACTCCAAACAAACCCAGCTCATTTCTAAATGTAGGCTCACAAGTGCCTAACAAGTGCCTAACGTTAGCAAAACAGCTAGAAGTTGCTGGGGGCTGACATTAGCATTCTAGCTAAATGTGGTTGGTATCTTTGGCTACCGTTAGCAAGCCAGCTTCAGTACATTTAGGTAGACCTGTAAGAAAACTTTGGAGGAAAATTCCTACTAACATTTTTGACTGAGGTTAGCTCTTTCCCCAGCCCTTAGCCCCCCACTTGAAGCAGACATGGCATAGACAAGGCTCTTTTACAAAAGTTAGATAAATATCAACACTTTAACACACACGGTAAGCTAACGGTATCGTCTAAATAATAACCTAAGCAATATTAAAGTCCTACACTGATGCAGCAACAAAATATTGAAGAGGCTTTCAAAACCAGTTGTAGGCCATTGTCACCTGCTCGATTTGTTCGCATGGACATAAAACTAATCATTTGGTTTCAACTTATTTTTCTTTTGCTCTTTCACGAGAGAAAACAAGCTGCAAGGCCTGTCGAAGAGGAGTGTTCTTGTGTCAACAATCCATTTAGTGTCTGCTTTTCTGTTTACTGTCGCCGTGGGATAAATGTAGACATTGGAGCAACAAATATCATCTTTTGTCTGGAGTGTCAAGCAACCAGGCACTTGAAGTTTTCTAACAGAAACACAGCACTATATTTACCACAGTTAACGCTCTGATGTTGCTCTGCCTCCCAGATACCAGGCTTCTGCTCCGGAACTTATATTTTTGCGATAAACGTCCAATTTAATCCCTCATTGCCAGTAACACGTGTATTATTTCCACACGAGACTTTGTAAAACCACAATGACTGCGCTAACAATCACATCACATCCACATACAAGATGAGCTGGAACTGGAATATGCAGAAACGGTGGGTAATTGCCTCTCACGTAACGTTTCTCTGTATACCTCTTCACCAGAAGCTCTGAAACTACGTGTATCGTAAAAGTGCCAGTAGTAGAAGACGTGAAAACAGCGCTCATTAAGCACGATAATGAGCAGCGTGATTTAGTCACATGAGGGACAAAATACAATACATGTGTTGTTAAAAATGATGGAGTGTGTTAGTTAAAAGAGCCGTATGCTTAATGTTCTCCGAGCTGTTTTTAATGGATTTTCTGTAACGAGCAGAATCTTGTGACTTCCGGGTTGAGAGGCTAAACGCAGGCAGACAGACAGTAAAAGCTTCTGGCTTTGGCAAACGCAGAACTTTTCTATAAAAAAAACACCACATTGGGGGTGAAAAAAGGTATTAACACCTTGTCTCCACACAGACCTATACTCTTTGTTTGGCCTCATGACAGAGTATGACTAATGCAGCACTTGGCCTTGGTGCTACCTGAGAGTGGGAGCTGCATTTTATTTTCTGTGTTTGTCCGAGGTGGAAAAAAAAATCCGGGCATTCTGTTGTCGTGAGTGAGGGGGCTAATTGCATTGGACGAGGAAGTGTGAGAGGTCTGCAGTGGATAAAGCAAAATAGAAAGAGAACATGTGGTGAGAAGTAGCTAACCGTGTTTGTTATTAAATTCTGTCAGAAAGCTTTTTCATCTCAGCCGGCCATGTTGAGAGAGCAGCAGTTGTGTGTTCCCTGCCTCACCCCAAAGTAGCAGGAGCAGCAGCCAAGGAGGTGACTTCGTTCTCTTGTGTCAACCATTACAATCAGTAAACACAGTCTGGCTTTATGCGTTTCAGAGTGCGTCTTGCAGACACAGAACGTTCTTCTAGCTCTTCCTCTCTGGCAACACATGAACCATCCTGAAATGGCACCAAGCCTGGTGAGAACCAGGAAGCTGCACTAATCAATATTTTATTATTAACAATGGGCAAAATGACTGTTTACAGCCTTGTTTCTGGGAGCAGCAGGCAGCTGTTTCCAACAGAAGGCGACCTGCCCAACACCAAACAGCAGACAGACAAAGTTATTGACTAGCTGGGGAACATAGTGGATCATTTTTTAGATCGATTAGAGACATATATTTCTTTCAATAGTTGGTGGAGACACAAGGGTGAACATTGGATTTACATTTGTCAGGTGGCCAGAAACTGATAATGTTACTCTGTATCTGCTGTGTGTAAATAGTAGACAACTGTTTGCTAGCATGGGGAAGATACTTCGTAAGACTTGTTTTTCAACCTATTTAAAGCTCCTGTGAGGAGTTTTGCACTGGCTATGAATCGGACTGAAATTAATTCTGATGACTCTATATGAGCTACAAAAGCAAACCAGACCATCAGCAACAAGATTGATTATTTCTATATAGTTATTTCTAATGCCTGAAACTGCTGGCGGGGGGAGTAGGTGTCAGACGAAGCGATTAACTGCACACTGCCTTTGTTTACATTTTACAGGGCAAAAATTTAAAGTGAGTGATACATATGACCGTTAAAGAAAGCAGGATGAGATTTTTTAATTCGGAACCACCACTTAAGCATGTACAGGACAAAAAGAGAAAAGAGGTACGGCTTTGTCCACAGGCGGTGCCAAAATCAGCACAAAGCGAAAGTTCCTCACAGGAGCTTTAAGTCGATGTGCTGTTGTGTGCACCCATGCCAGCTTCCAAGTTGTCTAATATAGCAGCATGCTCAGTGGCCCAATGTGACAAAATATGCGCTCCAACATAATTTCCTTTTGCTGTCATCAAGCTAATTGTTTTGATATATAGAGCACAAAAGTTGGCTGGTGCTGGCAGTTGGGGGGAAATTTAGTGGTCAGACAAACACAGGACTTTTATTTAGAAGACAAAGATTAAAGGATCAATTCTCCCCCTGGAAAAAGCCACTGTGAGTCAAAGCTGGTGTTCTCTGTAATCGATACAATCAATAATATTTGAAATTGGGCGCCATAGCTGTGGAGAAAGTTGTATAAACAGCTCGTGGTTTTGCACATTCTACATTCCTACAACACCCAGTGTGCATTGTGCCCTCCCTCTGAAAGGAAAGGCCCAGTGAAAGACGCTGGAGTGAAATACTACCGTTTTCGCTACAGGCAACGGCTCTGATTGGAACAGAAATACGACGAGAATATACCGGTGGATCATCTAAAAAATTGTTTGTGTCTGCAGTCTACATTTAAAACCTGATTTTAAGACATGACATCTGAGGTGGGCGTCCTAGATTGAGGAAGTGTAGTTTAGCAAGCTCCCTTGCCTCCAGGTTTTCCAGGGCCCATTGGAGATGTGGATAGCGTCCTCCAAAGGCACAGAGCCAAATTGCATTTTTTTCCGACCATAATGGCATAAGCTCCCCATAATAGCATGATAGGGTGAAAATCGGCGAACTTGCCCTTTAAATAGTCATTGTTTGCTCTTTTAAGAAGTTCACTTCTTCAAGTATGAATGCTAGCTATGATAAAGTGCGTTAGCTAAGTAGCATAAGTTAGCTTTGCTTCTAGCGTATGTGCCTTCATAGTTTTTAGGGCCTAAAAATAAACAAACCTGGGCTGTTTGGAAACATTAATCGGATATGTTAATGATTGCTACTCGTCATGAAATATGCATGTTTGTTAGCAAGCTTTATTTTGAAGATGTAAACGGATGTTGGGGGTGAGTGCAGTCATTTAGGTTGTTCAGAGAAGACTTGCTGCAAGCATTTGTTTCCATTATACCCAGTTGTGTGTTTTAATATGTAATTAACATAGTACTTAGAAAGAATAGTAAAGAGAATAGTCTAATGACTGTAAAGCCATCCAACAAGACGCCACTGTACCACTACAACCCCCATACCTACACAAGCACGCACATAGCTCTCTCTCTCTATCCTCACCTCTCTCTTCCCCCTCTCTCTTCTGTATTTTTGCATAATTCTCCCTGGTTGAAAGATTCAGTTTCCTCTTACTAGAAATAATAACAAGCAGGTAGTGTGTGTGTGTGTGTGTGTGCGTGTGCGTGTGTGTGCGTGTGCGTGTGCGTGTGATAGAGAGGTGCTGCGATGAGGATCTGGAGCAGCATTCCTGATGTCAGCACTGCTTTTGTACCCGTAGGCTGTGAATGTAAGTGTGTGTCTTTCTATCCATCTGTGTGTGTGTGTGTGTGTGTGTGTTTATTGCTCTCCGAGACGGGTTTATGTGCTCGTCTGTCTCCAAGCCTCGCTGTGTGTGTGTTCATGTTTGCATTCTGTGTGTTTGTCTGTCAGTCAATTATGTGTGTGTGTGTGTGTGTGTGTGAGTTTATTGGAATCTTTGATGTTTGCGTTTCTCTGTCTGTCTCTTGTCTGTGTGTCTGTTGATGTTTCTCTGTGTGTGTGTGTGTGTACAGCAGGAATAAAGCACCCCATTGATAAGAACAAGTTCTTCTTGTTAACGTATCAGTAGAGCTGGACCTGAGCCAACCCTGAAGTCCCAGGGGCGTATTTCTACACAACCCCCGTTATGACACGGCAGTTACTATTCTGCAACCCCAGACACACACACACACTTGCGCACACACAGGGCGAGATAGCCCGGGAATGGAACATGTGTTAACACTCTCTTTCCAAGAGATACATTGAAGAGGACATTGAGCAATGTTTCGTCTTACATCTCTCTAGCGGCCGCCGGTTCTGCAGTCGTCTAAAATGCTTCCATGTGCAGTCTCTGCATTCCGACTACCTTTCTGAGGCATTTGGAGACTCTCCCCGCAGATACCTGATACCCAGGGGAAAGCAGATAGTCATGAGAAATACCTGCTAGCTCTTAACAGTTTTAAATAACAGGAGGGGGAATTTTTGCCATTCCCTTGGTCTTCTGATTTCGCACATGTGCCAGCTATTGTTTTCCTCGTCTTATACACGGGGGAGATGGAGCCAAGGCTGTTTTATGACAGTCATAATCACAACCCCTGACGGCTGCATAGGGACATCAGATCCAATCGGCTGTTGCAGGGCACACCTCGTTGTCAAATAAAAGTGTCTGGATGAAGGTCGGTGGGAGAACAAAGAGGTTCAGTGTGCCGAATAAGCACCTTCAGACCACACTGCTCCAGCGCGCGCCTGCTCTGCCTCTCATATATTTGTTCAATCACTGCAGGCCACGCTGGATGCAGCACGGCCAGGCCGCACACTCTTTCTTTGACAGCGGGGACTATCACAGCAAATCCGCGCAGAACCACACGATTAATCACAACGGCGGGTCGAACAAGTGGCTCGGCGTGACAAATGCATGTGGGCAGTGCACGCTGAGAGCCCAAGCGCAGCATTTAGTGTAAGAATTACATACATCGAGACTGTATTTAATGGAAAGCAGGTCAAGGCATTCAAGTGTAAGCCTGATAAAGCGCCGTGTTGTTAACATCTGTTTTTGCAGATAGATCAGGAAATGTGAGGGCGTTCGGGGATGAACACAACCACAATGATAGACAAGGGTTTAGTTTACTGAAGCTAAATTTAACGTTGTCATCCTCGGAGCGTTTGAAGTGCAATCGCACAGAACATTTGCATGAGCTGATTCACTCTTGCCCCCTCAACGCAGGATGTAATGTGGAAATTCAAGAAGCAGGATTTAAAGACGAGGCAGGACTTTTATTTTCCAGATGGCTTTGATATATATCATAGCGGTGTCACCACCAAAGCATGCTTTCCATTATTACGATTGTTTAAAAGCTTTAGCTCTCAAAGAAAATGCAAAGTGACAATCCAAAAGGGTTCAGACAAAAAAGGGGGGGAGGTCTTACAAATGGAATTGTCCCCATGGGCAAACCGCATTATATTCATATCAAACCTGATACATCTAGCACTTGGATTTCTAACCATGCAATCAGGGGCTCTGCCAAGTTAGTGAATACACCCCGATCAATCTGATGATAAGAGGGGACCAACGGGGCCACGGTGGCTTTGTCAGAGACTTGTGTTCTTGTAAGCTTCAGATGTCGAGGCAGTTCAGATATAAGCTCACGGCTTGTAAACGCCTCCTGCACAGTCTGATTCGGCGGGAACACAATAATCTCACTATTGATACGAGGCCACTCCGCACTTCCTTTAATGGTTTATGTATGTGGGAGGAAGTTATGGCCATTAGCTTAGCATGTTTTTGGTGGAGTCTTGTTGCTTGTCCTATTAATATAACCCATGCTAATTGAAATGGCAGTTTGTTCTGTCGGTTGGTCCACCACTTTGGCCCAGACTGAAATATATCAACTATTGAATAGACAGCCATCACACTTCATGCAGGCATTCATGGTCCCCACAGGCTGAATCCTACTGACGTTTAGCATCTACTAATTCTTTTTATACTCAAGTGCCACCACGAGGTTGACATTTCTGGCTTAGCTTGAAGCGTTTTATCAGCTATTCGATTAATTACCATTAAATATAATGGATAATGAAATTATTTTTTTAACATTACAAAAGGAAATTGAACAAAACAGTGCCCTTTGCATTGTCAGAGAAAACAAATCAGCAATAATAATGAGAGACAAACGAGAAATAAAAAAATACAAAAACACCATCTAAGCTAAAATAACACCAAACGCGAATAGACGAGAATCTGCAACGAGATTCCATACAAATGCAAATTTGCTTAACGTGGTGTAGCGAAAGCCTATCAACATTGAGGTTCTCCTGACGCCGTTGGTAACCATGGAGATAAGTGCTCCTTCATCTCCTCCATTCCGGAAGCTTAGGGCGAATATTAAACGGCCTGTTATTTAAACGCAAGTTTTGATCCGGTGGTCAAACTCCTGCGAATATTCACTTTGCTTTGGGTGTGGACGCACAGTTAGAGCTGCCCAGGGGCGGAGTCAGACTTTTTTGACTACGGTGGCCCAACTGGGACACTGACTTATGCAGCGGTGGCATGAAGTTTGTGTCCCCACACACACACACACGCAAATGAATATCATTTAATTAACCCTTCCTTCTAAGCTTCATTCTTTAAGGACTCAAACAGAAGATGTGTGGTCGGAGTAACAATTTAAAGTACTAAAGAAAAGGTACCACACTGAAATGGAAAGAAAGCTACTCGCAGCCTGTTGCAACACAGCCCAAATAGTTGATTTTAACACAAGTCCTACCTCTGACAAGGCAAATGGCCAATCCTAGTTTAGGATTTCAAAGGGGGCCCAGGCCACCCCTCTGGATCCACCCCTAGAGCTGCCAGCTATAATGCTATGGTATTGTGACTGTAAGAAAGTTAGCAGACTGACGTTGGCGGCTGTGGCTCAGAGTTGACTGTCTCTCAATCGGAAGGTTGGGGGTTCGATCCCCGACTGCTACAATCACAAGTCAAAGTGTCCTTGGGCAAGATGCTGAACCCCAAATTGCTCCTATGGGCTAATGTACATAAATCCTGATTGGAGATAGGCACTTAAGATTTTTCCATCAGTGTGTAAAAGGGTGAATGTGACATGTAGTGTAAAAGTGCTACATACGTACAGTCCATTTACCATTTAACCCAAAGCAATGCTGTGCCTGAGTACAGATTAACAGCATTGCTGGAGACTCTTGGCCTCGATCGGACTTAATTTAAAACCAGAACAGAATGACGTGAACTAGTTATAACAATATATATTTGTTTACTTGTTTTAAACCAAAGCTGAATACCGGCATGGAATATATAATTAAATCAGAATGATTGAAATGGAAAGTAATTAGTAAGACTGTCATACTCCTTGTATGTGTTTACATACTTTTCCAATAAAGCTCATTCTGAATATGTTTCAGATGTTTCCAATTAACATGATGATTCAACCCAGCACATTTTTTTTCACTGTAACAGCTGTGAACAATGACAAGCTTAGCATGGTAACTAAGCTGTCTGAATAGAGTGCGCTGCACTTATGTGACTTTTTGTGACTGTGCTTTAACTTTATGACGATGAACATCTTAAGTTCTTAAACAAATGTTAGTTTAATGGAAACACACGGCCATCTTTCTCTTATAATGTATGTCAACATTTATTAGGACAAACACGTCGTCCTCCTGCCTGTTACTCACACTTCCTCGTGCCATGTCGTGCGTGATAAGCATGCCGTGTTAACATAAAGCCCGATCTCGCCGCCTGGCAGGACACTGTTGTTAATGTCACTTTGGTCAACATTCATCACGCCTTCATTTTACTTCCTCGTAAGTGTTAGTGCCAAAAGCGCCGCTGGCGACTGTTCACTTCGTCCCCGTCTTTAGTGCTGTTATTCTGGGCAGTGGGTCTCATAAATAACTAATAAAGAGCAAAGCTATGATGCATTCATCTTAACGTGAGGTGGCATCAGGGACAGGTGCGCTGGCTTATTCCTACCTTTTGTACGACAGCGACAATTAATCTGCTTGGTGCCAAGGTAAGAGCAAAGAGTGGACTGTGGAAGGAGACAAATGAAAAACCAAAAGGGGAAGTCATGAATTTTACAGTGAACTTAAAGCAATGAGCGCCTGAGCATGGATACCTTTACACTTTCTTTATCCTCGCTCTTGTTCCTGTTGAGCGAGCACCTCCTTAAAAATAAGAGAATAAGAGACGCGAGTGAAGTCGTCTGCTCCCTGAAATAGCACACAAACGAGGATAGGTGATGCTAGCGTGCGGCGGAGAGGGGAAAGTGGGGAGATATTAGCCATATGTGATTCATTTACAACAGCATGCTTCAATTAATCTGGGCAGGGTGGCAGGCGCCAGGGTTGGGCCCCATGCCACCTGAGCGAGAGAGGAAGAGTGATCTGCCACTCGGTGAGGGATGAGCAATGAAAGCAGATCCCTCCAAATCGATACGCCTTACATTATAGCTCACACCAAACTCATCCCCTCCACTTTTCTCCTCTTCTCCTCCCTTCCTCCGAGCTTCTTTGTCGTCTCGCTCTCTTCCGTGGGACTTAAAGACGAGGCCAGCCAAGGCTGAGCCAGGCGCTCTGCTTCGACAGCAGTCCCAGAAGCACCCCGAGAGGAGCGGTGATTCGGGTGTAGGCGTCCACCTCGAGACGCCCTCAGGATGTTCTCTGTGAGACTGTGCTCTAAGTGGGGCCGGCATGCTGCGGCAGTAAGTGAAAGCAAAGGGAGGGACGAAGCGGCGAGGGGCAAAAAAACCACAGTGACCAGATGGAACCGCAGATTGTTTTAAAGGGGCTACTGCCTCAGCGAAACCATATGGGGCAAAAATGCTATTTAGTGAAAGCTCATTTATGATTTTCACGACATGGTGAGCAGCACTGGAGGATCTTGTAAAGTAAAGATAAAGTACTAACGCCGTCGACGCGTGATGGGAACAGAAGAAAAGGAAACCCAGCAGCCTCATCTGCATCTGCGTGTCCCGGGGGCACGTTGTTGTGGGGAGTTTTATTTCAACTCGTGAGCAATAATCCAAAATGAGAGCAGACGAACACATGCCAGGCTTTAATACCATAAAGCATTAAGTTACAGCGCAGCTTGCCAAGCCTAATACTGCGATTGTTACGAGAATAAATAAGACGAAAAAAGATTGTGATGATGATGAATTAACCAGAGGAGAGAAACGTATACGGAGGCTCAGGATGAAGAATATTAAATTACAACACTTGATAGGAAAAGACAAGCAGTGGCATCAGTGTGGCAACGGATTAAACACTGTAGCTTAGTGTCTGACGCTGTAATTATATTTTTAGCTGTCTGTTTTGTAAGCTGTTTCACCTGGCTTCTGATGTAATCTGGATTTATCCAAATTCCTGCCTCGTGCATCAAGGGGATTTTTCACACCCGGAGACAAGGGGTGGGGGTGGAGGGGGGGCTGGAACAGATAATACGAGCCTTTCAAGCAGACGTTGTGATGTACGCTTTCGGCCACGCTGCGAGCGAAAAAAATGTCTCTTTGCTTCCCAGGCAATTAAAACTTTCCACGAGGAATAAAGACCGGCAAAGTATTTAATCTGAAAGCGAAGACACGGGAGTGAGGAAGCAAAATGAACAACCTCGTCCCCGGAGTGCGTCTGCTCCGGATAATCTCACCACTTTAAAAAAAAAAACAGACGATAATAAGAAAAATGATAACAATAATTATCTCTTTATTCACCATTGAGTTCATAAGCAGGGTTTACAATTACATCCATCTATATGAAACTTCATTATATGCGCTGCATTGTAATTATGTCTAATTAAAGCAGAGTAATTAATAAGTGTCTCCGGTCATGTGAGTGTAAATTGTTGTGAGACACTCTGCACTCGGCACCAATTTGAAATCATGCAATAATAAATCAGCTGCGGGGAGAAGCTGTCAGCGAGAGAAGGGTTCAGGGGACCGTGGTGTTTTGGTGTTTCAGGGCTTAGTTAATTAGTTGGAGGGGGAAGCCGAAGATAAACACAGATTGTCATTCAAGCAGCGGCTGAGCCTTTAAACAGCTGTCCACAGCTGCGCGGGCCTGATCAAATCAAGCTGCTGCTTACACAGCGATGCAGGGTGAACACTTACTTATCCAGTTAGGCATATATATCAGAGTCTGTCTTTAATTCGCTATTATAATACTAATTTATCTGTTTTATAACACATGAAAATACTTTTCAATTGTTTTCTCGACGTTATCTGCTTCTCTCTTTGTCGTCAAAACCAGTAATATACAGCTCCAGAAAAATTTATTAAAATAATATAAAAATAAGAGACTCAAAATGTTCCTTAAATCTGCACCTCTCTCTACATGTTAGCCAGCCTAATCAAGAGGAAGATGGATAGTCACAAAGAGTGGCCTAACGTCACCCAGCAGCACTGTGACAGACTGGAGGAGAGCATGCCAACGTGCATGAACGCTGGAATTAAAAACCAGGTTATTCCACCAAACATTGATACGTGAACTCTAAGTTAAAACATTAGTATTCTGTTGTTTAAACGTGAACATGAACTTGTTTTCTTTGCTTATTCGAGGCCTGAAAAACATCAATTTTTGCATCATGTGTTTTCTTAACCCGGCGTCATTTTCTGCTAATAAAAGACCGACATGAGAAGATTTAGTTTGGAAGTCGTGAGGAACGTTGTTCACAATAAAAAACATTTTACACAAACCTATAAATAGAAGAAGCAGAGAAATACATATTTTTGCAGTGGTCTCTTAAGCTGTATTTCTGACTGTGGAGCGCTGGCTCATGTGAAGGATTATAATAGGATATGGCTGAATGGCTCAAAACCTAAACTGGAACTTGAATTCAATTAATTCAGAAAATTCTTGCAAAAGAAAATAGACCAGGAACACTTGATCATTCATGTCAAAAATCCACCAGCACTTTATTTTTATCGTTAAAACAATGTGAAAATGTCTATCGTATGTGTTTCTCTATATCGTCTCTGTTGTGAAACCAGCAGCCGAACTGCTTTACGGCAATTTTTACGTCATTTTGACAACGCTTTATGTTCTAATCCTTGCACGTGGGAGTGAACCTGGAGCGAACCGTAGATGGAGGTGCTGTTTATTAACGTGGACATTGACGTGCAGAAAAGAAGCAAAAACAGTAACTCAGTACTTTTATTTGTCAAGTATTTAATTTACGAAAATCTATTTCCAAAAATAGACTGTCCCATGTGGTTATTTCATGTAGACTAATTATTGTTAAATTACCACAAAACCAGATTTATATCATTATCGGCAAATGAACAATCCTTTATCGTGATACAGGATTTTGGCCATATCGCCCAGCCCTACTTTACAGTGCCACTAAAATCTCCAGTATGATCACAATACTCAATATTACAATCTTTTTTATATCAAGTATTTGTATAAATCAAACAGCATCCGAATAATTCCTTTATATGTTTTAACAGAGTACTTTAAAACTGTAGTTTTTTATTAGTGAGCCATTAACACAAAGTTGTGGCTACTTGACAAAGAAGAAGAAGGAGGGAAAGATTGGATTCACTTAGAAGAATAAGTGTTTTTTCATGTGGCAAAATTGGATTTTCTATCTTATTTCCTTCCTCTTTAATCATCTCGTGACCTTTGAGATTCCTCTCGCGACCCCTTGTTGGGGTTCTGACCCCCAGGTTGGAAACCCCTGAACTTAGCCCAAGGTAAATGTAAACATCTTTTGCCGGTCAGCAGAATAATGTGCAGTTAGAGAAAATCTATCATGTTGATAATGTGGAACCTTTGGGACTTAATAAATCAGTGTTGTACTAACAGTTTGGATAGTGCACCCCCCATCACCCCTCATTTAAAGCTGTTTAAAACCCTGACCTGATTACATTTATCTCCTTATCTCGCTCACATGTGCCTCTTCACTGATACCGATAAGATGTGTGTCATCCCAGTAGTCGTCATGGATCCAGCATGATGAACCCTGAATCAGGGTCTGGCTCTCGGTCTGCTCAGCCCGTTCTTTAGTGACTCACGGATCTACAGTATTTGTACAGTTTAGCCTGGGAGGCAGGAGCGGCCCTGAGCCCCCTTCCACCTACCCAGAAGACTTCCTCTTTACTCGAGTCAGAAGGGGAAATTTAGCCCAGATGTGACTTCAAACAAAAGAAAAGCTGCAGGGATTGGAGGTGGGATCAGGCCCATCTTTCGCGTGACCCCGAGACCTTCTCCTTCCTGGCATCTGTCTATTTTTCTGCTCTTCTGTTCTCTCTCTGATGATCTCTTGTAAGTTACCGTCTCACGGGTGCTTTTACTTTTACTCCTACACAGCTGGCTGTTTTAAGAAAATCACTGTTGTGTCCTTCTTGCTTTGTCTGTGCGGTTACCCAACACTGTACAATAGGGAAGCCTGTGTTACAGCATATTTCAGCAAATGAGGTGACAGTCAGGGATTTAAAGTCCTCAGAAAAAAACACACTTGAGGACTTCTAATGCTAAAAACCACCACGTTTGAAATATATTTTTTAGCTTCGAGTCTTATCCTTTATCTGATCAAATCCTGAAAAGATCACATTTCCAGGAAAAGCTGCAGTAAAGACGAAGCTGCAAAACATCAGAGGTAATTAAAGTTAGGGGTTTGGATAGAACACAGCACAAGATAGAAACAAGGGCTTCTTTCTAGTCTCCTGTATAATTACGCAGAAACACACATATTAGCATTTTTGTATATGAAATACAAGGAGGACCTTTTTTCTCTCGTTTAAACGACCAGGTACTTCTCCATTAACTGTAGCACAATCTACTCCCACCAAACTGTCTCAAGTGACTCTGGGAAATGGAGGAAATGGCTCGAACGAAGTGGAAGTACAGATGTTGACTGAGAGTGTAACTGACAGCACTTGACCTATAGACCCAGTGTGTGCTTCTAATGCCTCACCATTACATCCACAGAGTCACAGAGCATATGTTGCACTAAATACATACAGCCATGCTAGCAGCTCTGTGCACAGAGGCACAGCGGCGCTAACGTCAGCATGCTAACGTGACGATATTGAGCGGCCAGCTCTCTGGTATTTTTTGCACCACTTATTGTTTTTGAACGGTGTTCGACAGCCTACTTAGAGCTTTTATTTTGTTCACAATCCTTTTTTCAGATCTGTGAAACCTCTGTTGTACTTTTGAAAGCAGAAATGATGATGTTGCTGATAATGGATCTAGCTCGAGCTTTAACCCTCCGCCTACATTTGCACTTCTCAATTTCCAAAAATTTCAAATTAAAAAATGTCAAATGTCAAAAATCTGTGAAACTTAATTTTCTTTGTACAAAAGATTTTAGTTTTTTCTGATCTTTACTCTTTCTTTATCACGTCATCCTGCTAATGTTTGCAAACTAGCACTCAACAAATTACAGCTCAGGCTGATGGGAACATCCATGTTTCTTGGAGTAGCAAAAGTCAGCTGATCGCCATCATCCATTCTGCATGAATTCATCTTCTGGGAATGATTAATGTCTATAAAAAAAAAAAAAGAGCATTTCTCCCTCTGTAATTGATAGAAGCAATAGTATTTGAAATTGGCGCCATAGCTTTGGAGAAAGTTGTACAAACAGCTCGTGGTTTCGCTCGTTCTACATTCCTACAATACCCAGCGTGCATTGCGCCCCTCCCTCTGAAAGGGACGGCCCAGCGAGAGACACTGGAGTGAAATAATACCGTTTTGCTGCAGGCAACGGCTCAGAGCGGTACAGAATCTGAAATATGACGAGAATATACCGGTGGATCGTCTAAAAAATCAGATCTGCAGTCTACATTTCAAACCTGACGATTTTGAACGAGACATGACATCGGAGGCGGGCATCCGAGATTGAGGAAGTGTAGTTTAGCGAGCTCCCTGGCCTCCGCCAGATGACGCGTTTTATGTAGTCTGGCGATGAAGCGGATAGCGGCCTCCAAAGACACAGAGCCAAATTGCATTTTTATTTCAACCATAATGGCGTTAGCTCCCCGTAATAGCATGATAGGACTGAGTTGAAAATCGGCGAACTGGCCCTTTAACTGTGGCTAAAATAGGCTCTACTTGATAAATGGGCTTGAAAATGTAATTTTTATCTTTCAGTAGACAAAATATTTTCACATCCAGTTGGTACAAAGAGTCTTTGAGGGTTCTGGAAATAATAAGTTTTGTTCAGCACTCTTCTCTGTTTTTCACAGATCTTATGGTCTTTTTTAGTGTTCAATTTTGTAAAATCAGACACTTAGTTCTGAGACTGGAATATGTTTCTAACACACAGCTGCAGTGAACATGAAAAGCTGTAGATGTGAGGAGGGATTTCTCCTTCGAGATGTGTTATTTTTCATAGCAGAAAGCAGCACGTCAGCACAACATGGCCGCCACCTATCTCAACAATTACACGTTGCTAAGCAGTTGTCTGAGGTATTAAGTCTCAGGAGGACACGGCAGCATCATGTCAGAAACAGCAGTAATCCACAATCCTCTCGTCCTGTCCTCTCTGAGCGATTTTAATACCTTTCCACCTCCTTTTCTTTTCTCCCCTCTACATTCCCCCTCTCTCTCTGCCTCTCTCTCCCCCCGTCCCTCCCTCAGCAGAACTACAGGGGCTTGCTTGTTGTCAAGTCAGTGTTTTTACAGCCTGGCATTAGCACAGGGCAGCATTCAGTCAGGACGCTGCGTTCACTCTGCCTCCCCTATAATTCACATCTCACAGGAGAGCGTGCCGCCTTCACTGCTACTCATGAAATGACCCTGATTGAGCATCGACGGCCTTCTGACCGACCAACGCGCCATTTTACTCTCCTTATAAAAGCAGCTTAAAGCCTTACAAATAGATGTCGTATTTAAAATGCCACAAGCAGTAAAGGAAGGCTCACATGGAGCTGGACAGTGTTGCTGTTGGGGGGTCGATTTGTTCGACTTTAACAGGGAAGAAAGAGGATATTAAATGTGTAATCTAACGGCTGCATTTAATCACCAGGTCTTATGAAGTGTTTATTTTGGATCTTTCATGTGTGTACTATATGTATAGTAGGGATGCGCGGTATTATTGGCATGTTGAAAATTACATATCGGCATCAGCAGATATGTCATTTTTCTGCCGATATTTTCCGCAAATAAAACAATGCTTTAATTCTGCCTAAATGCTCGCTGAGTACCTAAAAATATATAGACTAAAAAGTCACAGAAACTCGAGCCAATGAAAAGAAGTTAAACAGCTTTCACAACTATTAACTAGCTAACAGTAAGCTCACATTCTCGTCATTTTACCGGACTTAACAACATCAAACACGCGGAAAATACACTCACGGCCAAAGCCGACGCTAACAGGGTGTAACATAAACATTAGTGCAAAACTAACTTACATATTCATGGACGCACACACGATAAAAAGAGTCCCTTGGCGATCACTGATTTCTCCGTAGTTGGTGCAGTAAACAAGTCTGGGCATGTCTCCCTCACTGCCGTGTTTCAGGGGGGATGCTGCATTCAGGTGCGCTCAGAAACGTGAGTGAACAGACACGTGACCTTTTGTACAACGCCTATAAGACAATGTATAAGAGTAGGCATGATATCAACTCCATCACAGAGGAGACTTAATGTTCTCTGCAATTAGGTGAAAAAAAACATGTGCCTAATATATCGGTATTGAAATCGGCAATCAGCAAAAATGGTTGGAAAATATCGGATTTTGGCAAGAAATCCAATATCATGCTTTCGTAGTATATTTGTTTTTCCGTGATGTGTTTGCAGAGACAGAACAAGAAAGAAATAAAGATGAATTTTGCTCTACAGGAGCTCAGAAGATGCAATCCTCTCCCTCCCTCCTCTCCTCTCCACTCCTCTCCTTCAGTAACATATATTGTGGGCTGACTTGTTTCCTCTGCTGCACAAATGTGCATTTCTCTTCCTGGATCCCTGCTGTGACATTAGACGCATGTAGATTGATAATCAACGGCGGTAAACATAATTACACCGCCTTAGAAATTAATGAAACTCATTGATCGCCCACTCTGAACATTATCAGCATATTTCTCTGTAAGCCACTGAAATCTCGAGGGAAGGGCCCGATTATATCACGGCTGCGGCGATTTGCAACATTACTGCGGCGTCCCGCGGTTAATTCTCACAAAGATCTTGCCAATACTTGTGGGGAGGTTTTTTAAAACACTGGTGTTGTTTGCACCTTTGAAGTGCCTTCGCAGTGTCCAGATGTAAATTCATGCAGGGAGGAATGTGATAAGCTAATGATGTCTCAGGGGACTACATTGAATATAACCAAGGGATAAACATATCTGCATATCTGAGTGGACTTTTTTCCCCCCCTTCCTCTCTACCCTCCTTTACAACGTTTGGGGCCTGAACAGGAGCAGATGGACAGCGCAGGCTTTGATGTGCTCTGGGGTCATGTGTATCTGCAGTTTTATCAAGGTACACAAGCGTGCAGAGTAAATATGCCACGCCAAAACTCTGGGAAGGTCTCCGGGCAAGGCAGAGAAGGGGAATTTCCACTTTGAGATTCAGGCCAGGGAGCCGACTGAAATATTTCTCTGCATTTGTGCAACACAGACCTGACCTATATACAGTATAACCTTAGCAGACTTCAGAGCAGGGCTAACAGCAGAACGTGCAGAAGCTTAACATCAAGAAGACAACATGTAATTTATTATAATGATATTTAATGCCTCACTATAACGCCTTGATTTTGCTTGAGAACAATGAACAAAGTCAAACTTATGCTGCACGACGGCTCGAGGAACAACCTTCTTTTACATTTTTAAGTGTCTGTCATTTTATCCCGCCGTTCCTGTGCCAGAAAGAGACATCCCATAATGCAGCACCGACCAGCAGCAGGAGTGCACTACTGCAAAACATGTCCATCAAGAAGAAAATAAAAATAGGCTGTTTCCTCTAAATTCACTCAATCAATAATTCATGCGGTGCACAGAAGCTTGATTTATGAAGGAATTAAATGTTGTGGACTGGGCCTCGCAACGGCCGTCCATCTCGGGGACGTGGAAGCCGAAATTAAACATGAAAGGCGAACACTGAGAACAACCGAATCATCACGCGCGGAGCTGGCGTATGAAAGACTTCAAATGGCACGCGCACGGGGGCCGCCTGATTGGACAGAATGACATTGGTGATTTGAGCGGGAGCCGCGTAATTTGTTTGGAAAGTCGTCGTGAGTTATATACGTAGCAGCGGGTCAACAAAGGTCGACGAGCTACATTAATACTATTTGGCAACTGAAGTAAAGGATCAAAGGCAGACGTGTACCTGCTGACCTGTGAGGATCTCCTCTCCCTGTGTGCCTTTCTGACCCCACGGCTGTGGCTATAAACTAACCTGGAAAACTCAGGAACACGACAGGTTTAGGAGTTTTTAAGTCAAACCGAAACTTGATTTCTCTTCTCTTTTGTCAGCAATTTATATTCCCTTTCCTTTGTAAGGAACTATAAATTTGAATGATGCATAAACTTTTGTTCGGATTTTTGGACTCTTTTAAAGAGATGAAAACTGACTGGAAGTATCGTGAAGCACCAAGCTAATGGGGGAACTGGACTTTTAGCATGCTACAAGTTGCCTATAGCCTTAGCGTTTTTCCCTATATTTACCTGCCTACATAGTGTTGGGTGCTGGCTGTTTGTCCCTTTCCAACATTCAAATTTGACCAAAATGTTTTTAAAGTTGTAACTCGAAGATTTCAGTTTCATTGGCGGCACATATGGTGATAAATGGTAATTGCGGGAGCACACTTGCCAGATATCCAGACAGTGTTGCATGTGTGACGTCCACGGTTGGCTCCGGTTGTAACTCTTGATTTTCCTCGCTGACGGTCGCTTATCTTTTTAGACTGTTTGCCTTCATCTAAGCGTCAAATTTGTTTCTTTTGAATTGGATTTTCACTTATTGTTGAAGTTGTATCTGTAGTCATCGATCTTTTCTTTGTTTGTTCAGCCATAGTAGATTACTGATTACTCGCAACACTTGCCGCTTAGCTCCGCCTACCCTCTCTGGCAGACCAACCACTGCTGGCTGATGGAAAACACGTCACTAACTGGGCGCCGCTTGTGATTTGTTCCGCTAATGTCGCCACAGACACCCAGTCTGTAATACTGCAAATGCAAAGGCTTTCATCAGTGGGCCATAGGCTCAATCACCATTGTGTTACATTTGGCGATAGATAGAGACTTAACAGACATTTATTTAAATTATCACTTTAACAGTTAGTCACCACAAATTGACATCTTTGGGGAACACTAAAGTAAGAGGCACTGTTGCAACAATACATTCATGAAATTAAATGAAATAGTAATTTTGACCAAACAGTACACAAGTCCAAAATAGTCAAAACCATTTTCTGAGCAAATGTGATTTTTTTTTAATTAGTAAAAAAACTACTTTTAGTAAACAGAAGCAGCCGGCCAAAAGTGATGATGGCAGGATAATGGTAACAGAAATACAACACAGAAGCACAGCTTGAATAAGAGTTATGAAGCAAAGACAATGATTTGTTAATGTCAGTTACAGAGCAACATTCATCAGAAGTTAGCTAATGTTAGCCAGACAAAGCTAACAGTCATACCATAAAAATGTAACACCCAAACCTCAGAATGAAGGTTAGTTAACTGAGCAAGGGTGTGTTTTATTATTCAACCTTTTATTATTAGTGTTCAGTTATTTCTTCATGTGAAAGTTACATCATCTCGCGATCTTGTTGTAATCTTCTGTAGTCCTGTAAGAATGCATGTCTCTGAGTTTTTGAGGTGTAGCTAAAAGAACAAGTTCGCACTCTTAGCGACATAGTGAGAAGTGCACAACTACATGCAGGCAAACGTACCTCGGTGCGCGCGGGGATGTGTGTGTGCGTGCGCGAGCGACTTGAAGAGTGTGGGCAGAGCAGCAGAGCACTGCTGAATCAGTATTAGCGAGAGGAGGCAGTGAAGTCAGATGAAATTACTTGGCTGTGTCTAAATGCTTCAAATCACCGGGAGAAAGTACGGGAAGTAAAGACGAGACTATGCTTTTCACTCGGGGCTAATTACCCAGCTGTAGCCTAATTAAAAATACCCTTCCGAAAAGGGGAAACAGGGGCTAGTGGTCCTTAAAAAAATCTTACCACAGGCCAAAAATATTCCAACTAAACTATAGCTAATAAGCTCCTTCAGGGACTCTTTGTGACCCAGAGGATATCGTCGCACAGAAATTAACTTGAGGAACATTAAAGGACTCTGGCCTGTGGTGATTTTTCATTGAGAATGTGACTTGAGGCCGATTTCCTGGATTTTGTGATTAAAATGCAAATGAAAGCTCAGACATCGTCGCGGGGGTATAAGGTAGGCTGGGCATATAGCGTGTAGGAATGAAGAGTGTTGAGAGACAAACTATTTCTGCAGTGTGAGGGCAGCAGGGAGGATCTGTGGCTTACAGCCATCACGGAGCTGCTGGAGGAGATGCATTCTTTATTCTGAGGAGGGGAGGAGTGACAGAGGAGAGAGAGAGAGAGAGAGACAGAGGGAGAGAGAGAGGGAGAGAGAGGTGAGCAGAGCACACACGTCGCACTATCAAGTGAATCCATCTAAGAAAACAACTCGCAGGGAGTCCGGGATTGAGCTGCGTAGGCACTGAAGGCAACTTTGAGCTCCCCACTGAAGAGCGCACAGGACGGACGCAGCTGGCCGTCATGGCCCGTGGCGGATCAGGCGGCGGACACTTCGGCGAGTGCGTCCTCACCGTTCGGGCAGAGTGTGGAAGGGGAGAAGTGGGCTCTGCGATCACCCTGCTGCCGCTTTATACGATCCTCATGCGCTGCAGACGGCAGTCGAGTTAAAGCGGAGGAGCTCCGTTGAGAAGCGCTCGGGAGCTGGAAGAGAAGGGGAGGGGAAAAAAAGTGGTGGACAGCGGTGCAAACGGACGCGCAGCCACAATCTAGGGGACCCATGCAGGGAATTATGCTGTTCCGTAGACTCACCGGGTTCAAGCTGCTCATCGGAACCGACTTCGGCCAGCTGTACCGAACGGAGCTTTACGCACGGGCATACAGCAGGACCGCATGAAGGACGGAGGCTCAGAGAAAGGGGAAAAGTTGAACGCGGTAGCGGGGTTTGTAATGGAGAAAGGCTCGCAAAAGGTACAGTAGATGTTTCTCTATAACAGCCGAACATAATGATAGAGGAAAGTAGAGGAAATACCTGCTTAGGATCTTTTTAAATCAGCTACCTTTTAAAATATATTCTGATTGACATGTATCATATCTGAACCTTATTATAACCAAACCCCTTTAGGAAAAGAAGCACTTAATGTTTTCACCTCATAGCACTGAGCATTCTGCGATCAGAGAGAGTCATAAAACTGAAATTAATGCACTAATTCCCAGTGACTTTTCAAGATATTATTGGCGTATTAATTGGATGTTTCATCGAGTAACAGATTTCTGCACTATAAAGCTCACCGCTCCACATTTTTCACCCCGGAGAAAACCTGACTTTTTTTTGGGTGTAGGGTGGCGGAGAGGAGAGGATAGGAGAGGGGTGGGGGGGCTTTCACTCTCAATGCACTGCACGGTTTTCAATTCTCCCTTTGAAATAATTCATTCAGATGAACACCGCTCACTGGGTAGGCTTTGAAGTATACCTGATCCGCCTCTTATCGCCTCCTAAATACCCTATCCGTTTTAAACTTTTAATTGCGTTTCTGCCGCTAAATCCAGTTCTAATCGGATTGTCCAGACCACATTATCACAGCGTTCATCTGGCGGTGAGAAACTGTGCTCCCTCGGCTGGAAATCAAATAAAATAGAAAGAAAGAGTAAAGAAGAAAAAAAGTCTTTTATCACGTTCCCTCCTTTTTCTATCCATGCCCGCCATTATCAGGTTTCCTGTTGTCAAGTGAAGACCAACTTGACATTATTCGTTTTTTTTTTTTAAAGATTGTTATTTGGATTCTTGGTGACATTTTATTTATGCAGCTATAATAATCTTGATGCTGCTGCCTTCTGCTGTTGATTCTGCTGCTGTGGCAGCACATTTCATCGCCTCGTGTGCTTGCTTATACCCCCGGAAGCTTATTTGATTAAATTTAGCTCTTTCAATTTAGAAAAGTAGATCACAGATGTGTGTCGAAGGATTGTTTCTCCATGTTTGACTCAAAGAGCCCGTGCTCGTCAACAAATAACACAGGGGAATTTAAAGAAACATAGCTACAAAGGCATATAGATTACTACTTTTTATGTCACTATTTTTCCCTTCTCGCTGCCCTGTCATGCTTGAAAAAACAAATCTGAAATGTAGCTTTAAAAAACACCCCAAACCAGCAGGACTCCTGATTATTTTGCTGTTCAACTGGCTCCTTCCTTTCCTTGACAGGACACCTTAATCCACGTTGCTGTGCGCAACATTTAACCCATCTTTCCCATAATTGCGTGTCATCCCACATCGACTCAGGGTGGAGCCTCAGTTAAGCTTCAAGCTACCCATGACAAGCAGTATCTTTCAATCATGTGGCGGGAAGAGGTGTAAAAAATGTTTGATGCCTCATAAAACTTGGAATAATGGATCCCGGGGTCTACTGTAAACCAATGGCCTTGTGCTTCACCACAAACCTCCCCATGCTGAAAAACAGCCCGTATCGATCATTTATTGCAGGTGGTGGGACTAAATTATTTTCCAATCCCATTTCATTTGACAGCTCGTGTATGTCACTCCGGCGAGAGGTGGGGCTGAGACGCAGGGCCTCTGTTCCTCGACTGCCTCTCCGTTGTTTTCTAACTCCCCTCTCCACAGGCTTAAATCTCGAGTTCGCTGGTGTGCTCAGGCCTACTTGAATAACGAGCTCCTCCTTAGGCCACCGTCAAAACAATAGCCTGTGTTGACTGTAAGCACTTGTGTGTTTACCCATGTACCTCTGTCCAAAGTGTCTGCTCGTGTACACAGAAAAACAGACGTAACTTGTTGTCAGGATTTTAGAGGAAATATCCTGCGCACCCACGCTGGCACTCGATGAGTTGATGTCTTTATCGGCATTATCTCGTTTTAGCCTGTTTCCATGAAGCTGCATTGATGTTGCTCAGAACCTCAGTGAGTCCATGAGTGTGTGTCCTTGCAGTGCTCTATTCCCTCCTTTGATAGAGCAGAAGGGATAAAAGCCTTCTTTATGTCTGTGAAACCGGATGTGCAAGAGCTGTTCTGAATATTTATCAGATGGTTTGACTTTTTTTGACTTTTTTTTTTTTTTAAAGCCAGCGCATAATTTGAAATCAGCAGTGAACGATGTTTTGTGACTCTATCTTTCTGTTTTGGAGACAGGAGGGAAAGAAGGGAAAGAGGGAAGGAAAGACAGTTGGAATGTGTGTGTGTGAATGTTTGTATGTTAAATAAAGAACCAGAGGAAGAGCGTGGAAAAGAGAGGCCCCTTTTTCTGAGAACAGGCCACCCCTAACTATACTAATCCAGCATTTCTTTGTTTTCCTACAGGTTTTTGGATCCAAATGTCACCCCCCTTGGACTCTGCCCCGGTCGGGGACCAGCAGTGTGTGACGGACAGGCGAGTTGAGCCTGCGGTGGCTCTGTACTGCGTGGCTTTAAATTGGCCCTGGCTGAGCTCTGCATGGAGCAACGAGTGAAGAGTCCTGCAATGGTCTGATGTCTCAGCATGGATGGAGTCAGTCAGAGGACCGGCCACCACTAATGAGACCATCGCGCTTCAGCTGAGGACTAGCATTTACAGGATTACTCCCACGTTTTCCTGCTCGTTTGCCAGCTAACTGCATCGTTACCAGACTCTCCTAGTTGGACTTTTAATGCGTCTGGTTTTTGGTGGATATATACGTCATTGCCTTCCTGATTTTCAGATTTGTTTTATTCCATCCCAGTTCTTTTTTATTGTTGGTTTACCTTTCCCTGTTTTGTTTTTCCACTATGGAGTTTCTGGCTGGATCCTGGAATAAAGATTGGGCTTCATTCTTGCAATTTTGGTTGACTGTCATCCTAAGCCTCCAAATGCAGTTCAGGCCAGGGGCATCTTGCCCGGTGGAGTGTCGTTGTGACAACCCGTTTGTGTACTGCAATGAACGCAGCCTGACATCAGTGCCTCTGGGGATACAGGAGGGCTACAAGGTCCTCTATCTACATAACAACCAGATAAACAATGCTGGCTTCCCTGTAGAACTTCACAATCTTGCCTCTGTAGAGACTGTGTATCTCTATGGCAACCAGCTGGATGAGTTCCCCATCAATCTGCCCAAAAACACAAGGGTCCTGCATCTCCAGGAGAACAATATCCAAACGATATCCAGAGCAGCCCTTGCGCAGCTGACTCGACTAGAGGAGCTGCACCTTGATGATAACTCCATCTCCACAGTGGGGGTGGAAGAAGGGGCCTTTAGGGAGGCGTTAAGCCTCAAACTCCTCTTCCTCACTAAGAACCACTTAAGCAGTGTTCCCATTGGCCTTCCTGAGGACCTTAAAGAGCTGCGGTTGGATGAAAACCGCATTGCTGTCATTGCAGAGGAGGCCTTTCAGAATGTGACACGTCTGCAGCGCCTCCTGCTGGACGGGAACCTGCTGACAGACGAGGGCATTGCACCAGGGACCTTCCAGGACCTGGCCAACCTCCGTGAGCTGGCCCTGGCCCGCAATTCACTCACCTTCCCCCCTCCCCTGCTCCCCAGCCAGTCACTGGTCAAACTCAGCCTGCAGGAGAACCAGATTGACCAGATCCCTGTGGCAGCCTTTGCTGCCTTGAACAGGCTAGAAAGACTGGATATATCCAGCAACCAGCTTCAGACTCTTACACAGGGTGTGTTTGATGGCCTGTCGAGCTTAAAGCACCTTATGGTGCGAAATAACCCCTGGCGTTGTGACTGTGGTGTTAAATGGGTGGTCGTGTGGCTCAAGACTCTACCTTCCTCCATCAACGCCAGAGGCTTTGTGTGCCTGAGTCCAGACAAGGTGCGTGGCATGGCAATCAGAGAGCTCACGCTGGATATTATAGAGTGCCCAGTCGATGCTGACCTGCCGCCCTGGCCAACCCTTCGATCCACGCCCCCTCCCCCACCCACAACCATTCCTATCACCACCATGATTTCCACCCTCATAACCACATCCCTCCCTTACTACTTTGAGTCACCCTCACCTCCTTTACCTCCAATCCATAACAACCCTCCTGGCCCCATGCCTCCTTATGAGGACCCCCTTCAGATCTCCTTCCAGGTAGTCAACTCCACCAATATTGAGGTGAGCTGGGCTTCCTATTTCACCGTCACAGCCTACAAAGTCACTTGGGTCAAAAGGGGCCAAAGCCAAATAAACGAAGGAATGCGGGAGAGGACAGTGAACGGAGACCGGCGGCATATAAGCCTAACCAACCTGGAGCCTCGCTCTGTGTATCGTATCTGCGTGCACGTTTTGGACACCCTTAACTCTTACAGGCCTGGAGATGATACTATATGCTCTGAGGCCAGGACCAAGCATGCTGTGTCTACTAAGCCTCCTGGCAGAGAGCAAGCTCCTCAGGAGAGCATCAATTCTACCCTGCTAATGGCTGGGATCATAGGTGCAGCGGTGCTCATCATCCTGGTAACGCTGCTCAGCCTGTTCTGCTGGCACATGCACAGGAAGAGCCGGTCATCTTCGACCAAGTGGAAATACAACCGGGGCAGGAGAAAAGACGACTACTGCGAGGCGGGAACCAAGAAGGATAACTCCATTCTTGAGATGACTGAGACCAGTTTCCAGATAGTGGCGCTGAACAATGAGCAGCTGCTCAAGGGAGATTTCCGCATTCAGCCCATCTACACGCCCAACGGGGGCATTGGATTTAGAGACTGTCACCTCAGTAACAACAGCATAGCCTACTGCAAGAGCAGCAACGTGCCCAGTACAGAGTTCTGCCACACGTGATGCAGCAGCAAATAGTACATTGGCACCCACACAAACAGACACCAAAAACACTTAATAATACACGCATAATAACACACGCATACACCGTTTGTGTAGACGACAAAAAACATAAAAGTTCTAGTGAAATATAACTGTACTATATATATTTCCAAGTTCTGTCTACAATGTAATTTATACTGTGGATAATAATGTGGGATTCTCTGCTATCTTTTTTTATTCTTAGAAAAAGAGATACAAGTGTTTCTTTTTTATAACCAGCAGGGTTTTGAAAGTTGTTTTAATGGTCAGTACTGTACATGAACATGGATTTGTACAATCACGGCACCCTGGGTGTAGCTTCTGACGAACGCTGTCAGCCTTGGAAATGTTGGGGCGCTTAGAGGGCTGGGATCCTTTGCTAACCACAGAAGTAAAATATGGCCTTTTTGTGCTTTGAAACACTGCAAACCCTTCCCAGTACAACAGAACAGTAGTAAAGACAACACAGCACAGGGGAAATCCAAACACTGCTGATTAGAGCGCTGTGGAAATATAGCACTGGTTCACTGGTGGCATGTTGTAAAAAAAAAAAAAAAAAAAAGAATTGAAGTGCACTTTCTTATTAATGGAAGCAAGGCAGGAAATGAGCAGAGGTGGTGATCACGGGACTGTGGATGAATGTATGTGCAGAATGTCATCTGTGCTGTTGAAAAGCCTGGAACAAGATTTCCCAAAGGTCCCTTAACACTAAAAGCATCTTTGTTTTATCGGTTTACTGTGGGAACAAAGGTGGGCTTAGTCAAGAGACATGTTTTGGAAAAGTCTGAAAAAGGATGTGTCATTTTTAGCACATTTGTTTTTTTATTAGTGAAGAGGTGCTATCATTAACATGAGTTGAAAAAGCAACAAAGGATTATTGTCCCTAATGAGGCGCATGGGTCTGTTGGGACTCCCAGATCCTTTTGAAGAAATTCCCTAATTTGTTCGGCTTCTTTTTTTCCCCCCTGTTTTGGCAAGTGAGGCCACAAGGGGGCAGTTTGTTTCCCTCAGTGTCGTGTGTGTGACAGAGGAACAGAGGGCAAGGCAGAGAGAGAGAGAAAGAAAGGAAAAGAAAGCTGCATAGATCACTTTACCTCCACTATTCCCCCTGGAGTCTATTACCCAGACGACATTACTCATGCTCAAACAGCATTGTTGAGAGTATTATTGCTCATCGAGCAACTTAATGATGTGGAATCATTTAAAACTAACAGTGTTTCTGCGTTTGGCGGCTAAATGATATGGATTTTCACCACTGTGGTCTATCATCAGGGTGAACGAGTCTGCTCCTCCATGTGTTTGTGTGTATAAAGCGTGATGAATTTTGAGCAAGCACACATGACGCTAATTATACACCCACTTATTTCAACCCTGTCCCAGTGTTCATTAGGCTACGTGATAAATTAGGAAATTACGACAATAAGATCGCAAGCCCGCCCATGATCCTAACAATGCCGCGTGGTTGTGACTGAGCAGCTCATCTGGCGTCTCATCATTTATCCTTTTGTGTACATTATATGAGACTGTCTAATTCATTTATGGCCACCCTAACAATGCATCGTCTCACTCCACAACATTGGTTTCTGGCATGGTGATTCCTGCCCCATCTAGTCCTCATTTTCTGCCTCACCTCTGATCCCTGCATGGGCTTAATTAAAACACTTTCCCCTGCCCTTCAGCTCCTGCGCCTGGTGGCATCTCTTTACACGTGAGCTGCCAGTGAGAGGTCTTCATTATGCGCTTCTCCTTAAGAAGACTTTATTTGATTTGACATGATTCTTTTTTGAGGGGGCTAAGCTTAAAGAATTCCCACTGCCGACCCCTCTGCCCCCCTCTACTTTTCCCCCTTTCTTATAATCCTCGACCAAAAAAGGGAGAAAAATATGTAGACTTTATTTTCACTTGGCTGCATGGAGCTCACGCTGGGAGAGTGAGCGTGTGTTAACTCTTTGTGAGGCGGACAGACACAGCGACTAGAACGTAGACGGGAGAGAAACCTCGCAAAGTGGGTTGAACATCTTGCGTTAAAAAGAAAGGGGCTTTCACTCGAATTAAGTATTGTGATTATCTCTGAGAGGATTCACCTCAGCGGAATATCTCAAAAGTAGCTGCACTTGTTGTAATTCCTGCAATAGCTCAGATCACAATCCCACGGGAACCTAGTTTAATCTGAGAAGATGTAGACACAACACCAGGGTTTCAATTCTGTTCAACAAAGGCAACATTGTAAGAACTGAGAAACCGAATGAATGAAGACATTAAGAGTCATATTACATCTTCATATATTTTAAAAAGACAGCTGCCATTTTTTTCCCTGTGGAACAAGACATTCTTGTTCTTTCTCTGATGTTGTTTCTGAAAGATAAATCTCTAGGATTGAGGGGGAAAAAACAAAACTTAGTTAAACATTTTTGGAAATAAGTTAATTCACTATCTTCCTGAGAGCGTGATGAGAAGCTTGATTCCACTGTCATGTTTGTACAGTTAATATGCAGCCACCGCCCAGAGCCATGTTTGTTAAACTTAGCATAAAGACAAAGATTTAGGACGAGGGCAAACATCTGGCCCTGCCTGAAGGCAAGAAAATCTACCGTATGACCACACTGTATGTTTTTACACTTGTAACACAAACAAGATGTTAATTAGTTGGCTTGAGAGGTGTTGGTAGACGGATTTAGTTAACATTGCACAGAGCTAGCTTAGCTGTTTTTTAGGTAAACACGAAGCCACCACCTACAGCTTTTGTTGTTTAGCTTAAGATGTCATACGATCACCATGTACAAGAAGAAAAACAATATGTTAAAAGATTAATGAGCTTTAAGGATACTGGTAAGCTGATTTAGTTACCTGTAGACAGAGCTAGCCTAGCTGTTTCTGTTTGAATGGTAAATATGAAGCCCCGCCAGGACCAACGTTAGTTTAGCTTAGTATCAAGAGGGAGGCAACAGCCAATTTGGCTCTGTCCAAATCTGCCCTGGGACTACAATATGTAATTCTAACACATGTATAACAATCACAATGTTTATTAGTTGCTTTTATAGGTGGCGGTTGGAGGGTTAAGTTACCTGTAGACAGAGCTAGCCTAGCTGTTTTTGTTTGAATGGTAATTATGAAGCCTAGCCAGGAGCAACGTTTGCATAAAGACTAAAACAGCTAATCTGTTTCTTTCCAAAGGCAAGAAATCTGCTTAAAGACGACAATATTTAATTCTAACACAAACAAGATGTTAATTAGTTGGTTTTACAGGTGGTGGTTGGAGGTTAAGTTACCTTTAGACAGAGCTAGCCTAGCTGTTTCTGTTTTAATGGTAAATATGAAGGCTCGCCTGGAGCAACGTTAGTTTAGCTTAGCATGAAGACTAAAACAGCTAATCTGTCTCAGAGGGAAGAAATCAGTTTAAAGACTACCATATATGATTTTACATGAATAACAAACAAGACGTTAACTGGTTGGTATTATAGGTGGTGGTTGGAGGTAAGGTACCTTTGGACAGAGCCAGCCTAGAGGTTTCTGTCTGCATTGTGAATATGAAGGAATCGGCATGAGACTAAAGACAAAGGCAAACAGCTAATCTGGCGCCGTCCAAATGTATAAAAACTGCGTTAAGACTACAAAGACTGGTCTTTACATGTGTATAACAAAGAAGACATTAATTAGCTGGCTTTACAGAGGCTGGTAGGTTGGTTTTGTTACGTTTGGACAGCCAGAGTAGCTGTTGCCCCCTGAGTCTTATGCTATGCTTAGCTAACTGGCTGTACACTAAGCTAGCTGGCTTTAGCTTCTAATGTACCGTACATAAATCAATCTTCTCATTGTCTCAACCCCCTGGCAGATAAAATTATTTTGAACAATACATGACTTGTTTAGACTTTGATATGTTGGGTTTAAAATTCTGAGATCTTCTGTGGTTATCAAAGCATCCCCACTTTATTTCATTTTAACCTTTTTGTACTAATATCCACAGCGGACCATAAACACTTGAACATTTACATCTTATATTGTTAAGTTTATTCTTTGTTATAGATAAGAACCCTATTTGAAGTCACAAGCTGATCAAACAAGAGGGGCTTCAAGCTATTGCAACACATACTATCTCCCCTATCTGTGAATGTGTAACGGAGACAGATATTTGCCTTACCTTTTGTGCAGGACTGAATGATTAGCTAGAGAGAGAGAGAGAGAGAGTATAGCGGGAGGAAGCGAAGGAGAGTAAAAGATATAAAAGACGACAACACGAATGCTGAACAGAAAGCACACTTCCCCAACGGATTGCAGCCACGGTGGCATCACTAACAGTATTAACAGGAAGAACAACACTAAGCGCGCCACACAGTAGCTAACGAATAACTTTTCATCCTTAGCGGCAGACCTTAAGCGGTGCATGGCTAATGATTCAACCAAACGGGGGGAAAGAGCTTTGGTGGTTGTTTTGCAGTGCACATTACTCTTAATTTTCTACTTGCTTGATGAAAGAACACGGCTGCTGTGCTGTGACCAATGGGTTTAAATGAAACGTATTACAGACCGCTAGCGTCGGATTATTACTGTTTCAGGGTGCCGAGAAGTGATTTCCCTTAGAGCTCATTGATTCACAGTGAAATAATTATGTTTAATCTCGAAGAGGTCAATTCAGACAAAACATTTGAAGTCATCTTTTCTTCCTGTCGGGCAAAAACTTCACTGCAAATATCTATTAGCCAACATTCATTCTAAGATTTTTGCATGTACTGTATTTAGCTTCGTAGCCTTTCATCTTTGTTTGGACTTTCAAATATTCGTTCTAGCAATCACTCAGCGGTGGTTGCGGTACCACAGGAGCAACATTACACAAAGGTCTCTCATGGTTTAGAGAAAGAAGGCAGGATATTTACAGTGCATGTAAAACGGCTTTGTTGGGACACGTCTTCTCATCGAGGCGCTGCAGTGTTGCGTTAGCCACCCACACCGAGTTTTCTTAGGAACCAAAGTTAAATTTCTGTTCTCATGATGAAATATTGATGTTGTTCCATGTATGTGCCTTGAGGTTGAACTTACAATGTAAAGTCCTTGAAACCTTTAAATGTTTTTGCACAAACTGTAAATACTTAAGTGAAGCTTTTTGAAAATAAAAGAGCCATTGGATTTGAGCGATCACTCCTTTTTATTTTAGGACGCTAGCACCTCTAAATGAAACTATTTTTCCTCTCCTGCCTCAATGAGTGATCCTGCTTTCTGTGTGTTTTGCATGCTTGCATAACTTGTCAAGTCGTCTGAGGAGAGCGTTCGCACAGAACCACGAGCCTAGTTTAATCTATTTTGGGTCAGACGCTAGTGATTCCGGGTCAAAGATTTGTGCTGTACACACCATGCCAAGTTATCCTCTTATTTCTATACGGGAAGCTTGAGACATCTTAGCGTAGCCACCGCAGCTTAGCCCTCAGCTGGGGAAAATCCAGGAGACTCTCTCATTCGACTTGTACGGCACAAGTAAATCCCAGAATGGGCTCTTTCTCCAAATCCCTGTGTTCTACCAGAGTCCAACATTTCTCCTCCCTGTGACCGCAACCCAATGCAGCCTTTGTAACCTCCAGCCCACTTAGAAGACCACATCAGCCCGATTTTAATTCATTATGACAATTAACCACATGCATTCAGCTGAAATTTACGAGGGTGCGCCACTCTGGTATTTTGAGCGGGAAATATGTGTTGTTTTTTTTCTGAAAATCCCCAAATGTCAAAATGTGATTTGTTATTGCAGAATTGTAAGGCTTTTTGGGGAGGATTGAGGCTTTGGCATCTACTTTAATATGCTACCCTGCTTGTGTGTTGTATTACAAGAAGCATGAAAGATTTAGAGTGTGTGATGTCACCCCAGGATCAGGACTGGACTGTGAGTCCATCGCTGAGTTTCTGCCTTTAGGTCTTCCTAAGTTCTTACTAACTAGCTACGTTCAGATTCTGGATATAAATAATCAGGTTGCTCCATTAAAACTAAATAAATGACTTCTAAGACTTCAGCAATGTGGAGAGAGAAACCAGTATCTTTCAGTAAAAGTAATCGACTGTTAGAGCTATAAACAGGAAGTGACGTGCACTCACAAGGTGTAACAGAACTTCCAAATTACAGTTCAAGGTGTCAAAACATCAAGTAAACTTACATGCCAGCACTTTAAAAGTATGTACAACTTGTGTTTTATTCCAAAATACATACATTAAAACACACACACACGTTTGACAGTAGGCATTAATGTAATGAGGAAGTAGTGGCTAACAGATTATGCTAACCTAGCTTACTTTATGAGGTGGTTTTGAGTAGTTTTATGAAATATTACTTAAACCACTTTTCATCCTAATTGAAAAAAAGCAACTTAATTAGTTTCAAATAAAACACGTAGACCATATTTCATATAGCCTCTGTATCCTTTCAATGTAGATGTGTGACATTAGCATGCTAACTTTAGCTTTGTCAGTTTATTCAGTTAGCTGCACGCAGCTGCTCCACCTGGCAGCTGGAAAAGCATCTATATGGTTACAACCAATGATCGAAGGTAATGGAGTAAATTCACACAAGAACTGTTGTATAAATCTGGGTTATTGTACTTTACTTGAGGATTAAACTCTATGCTACTAAACACGTTTAATGCAGTGGAAAATGGCTACTAGTTACTTGTTAATTTACACATTATAGTTCCACGTAAAAAAAATAATAGCATGAACATATAAAATCGGATGCATTGTGATAGATTAAACTACCCAACAGTTATAAGCTGTTAAAATTTAATCTGTAAAGAGATGCAACAGTAAAATGGTGCTTGCACATTAATGCAGCAGTAACTATAAACCACTAATATAGGCATGTATAATCATCCATTCGTTCAACCTTTATTTATGCTTTAGTTAGCACATTTCTCTTTTGTTCTACTCTGTGATCGACTCCATGAGGAATCCCCCCTTCATGATGAGAGAGAAAAACATTAGGGAGAATTAGAGAGATAAATTAAGATAATTCAATTTTAAAATAACAGTTATGTTAAAAAAAAAAATTATGAATGAGGATTAAAGAGGCTTAAGATCAAATTTATCAAATGTCCAAAAGGTATGAGAGAATTGATTTTTAGTAAGCGCTGTATTTTGTTTCAGGAGTATATGAAACACTTTTCTGAATTATGAGTACTTTTGATACCATAAGTACACTAAGCCTCTTATATAAAGAAACCTTTACTTATAGATCATTTTCAATACAGGAAAGTTGCTTGTAATGTTTTGCTACTCTTAAAACCCATGAGTGTGTTGTTCCCTGTTTAAATGGTGTGTTTTAAATCTGGGCTGAAAAAACACACGTTATAACTGGGCTAAATTTGATCTTACAGTTGGCGCTGTCGGCTTATGGCCGCCGAGTTAATTCTCCTAACCCTGAAAAAAGGAATCACAGCCGTGTTTTCCAGCACAATTTTGTGTCCTAACATTTGTGTTTGTTGTGACTCATTTAAAGGAAAGAGGCTGCGTTTGTCGTATTCCATATGGCAGAAACTAATGAAATGTGGGGTTTTTTGCCTTTGAATTGTTCCCGGAGCAGGTGTTAGCTCTGAGAAGCTGTTTTCTCATCTTTTCCTGCCAAAGGAACATTCAATTTTCTGCTTGGTACGAGCTCTTTAACAGCTTCACTTTGTGATCCTCATTTAAGCATCTTCTAATCAGCCTCAATATGGAGGAGAAGTCATTAAAGGATGCAATTTAAAGCAGCCTTATTCCAGGTATTACAAACATCGACATCTGGTAGACTTAACATCGAGCGGGTGCTGTGTTTTTATTTCCATCTTCCATTGCCCTCAGTAGCCTTTAATTAAAGTCTGAATACAGGTGAGGCCTTTGCCTCTTTCACAGTCCTTCAGGCTAATGCGTGTCACGATGGGTCACTGGATTCCTGCCCATTTGCTGCCAACAGTGAATGCCACGAACATTAATAAAAGAAGGACTAAATCAATTTAGGATCGCCTTGCTGTGCTTTGAAATTATATGAAAAAAACGTAATGAATGGAAAATTGGCCCAAACAGGCTGCGTGGTTTGCACTTATTCCTGTGGTAAAGAGAAAATAGCCTTGCAAGCTCTGTTTTCTCTTTTCTCCTGAAGGTGCTTACTCTATTTGATGCTCGTCATTAAAATTTCATGTTGTGAGTTGAAAGAGACCAAAAACCGCAGCGCATACTGTAAGAATTCCTCTGACGGTTTTTATACATTGAACACAGGGGATATGTAAAACAATAATCAATCAGGGGAGCTGTTTTCAGATGCAAATTAAAAGTGTACGCCTTATTTAAAGAGGGGGTATTGTGCTGTTTCACATTTTAAGACATAAATACGAACAATATTGGATGGCTGAAGTTTCAAATCTGTAGGTAAAAGTATGTTGGAGTAATCCCAGCTCTCAGCTCAGTCTGCTGTGAACGCCACGTTTCACACAGTTTTTGCTACACGCCAATCAGAAGAAAGCGGGCTTGTAGGGGCGGGGTTTCTTAAAGCTCCTGTGAGGAGTTTTTCGCTGGTTATGAAACAGACTGAAATTAATTCTGATGACTCTGTATGAGCTACAAAAGCAAACAAGACCATCCGCAACAATGATTGATTCTTTCTATAGAGGTATTTTTAAGGCCTTAAAGTGATGGCGGGGGTAGGTGTCAGATGAAGCGGTTAACTGCTTGCTGCTTTTGTTTACATTTTCAGGGCAAGAACTTAAAGTGAGTGATACATATGACTGTTAAAGAAAGCAGGATGAGATTTCATGTTAAAACCACCACTTAAGCACGTACAGGACAAAATCAGCAAAGAGATAAGAGGTGCGGCTTTGTCCACAGGGGGCGCCAAAATCGACACAAACTGGAAGTTCCTCACCGGAGCTTTAAGGGGACAGAGCTGACTGAGTGGTTTCAGGCAGAGGCTGTATGAGGGCCTGCACAGAGCACCAGTGTGAGAAAAATGAAAACTATAAATTATGCTAAGCTACTCCACAGCTATCACAGAGTGAAATAAGAAGCTTCATGATGATTATGATTATGACTATATTGACCTTGTTGATGCTGCTGATGATTATTATACCAATGTCCGGTCGCACTTGAAGTTGCTTGCGCTTCCTGACTTCGTTCCCTCCTCTCTTGATCGTTGCTTGTGTTGTTTAACTCTCAGATGTACGTCGCTGTAGACAAAAGCATCTGCTAAATGAAATTGTAACATTGCAACATAATACCCCCCTTTAAGATACCTAACGATTACCACGTGAGGGGAGAATGCAAACAGAACCTTTCCCTGTTTTTCTGTTTCAGCTGCTTAGAAAATGTGCCTTGAGCTATTGTGACACGCTGTAAGATATTTCCTGCACCAAAATGAAAACTATGAATACTGCCTGACACGTTTTTAGTGTCTTCAGGAAGAAATCACAGCAATTTCTTCAAAAATCACAATACAACCGTTTCCCTCTCCTTTACAACTTAATAAAAGTGACTCACTGGCTATAAGGAGTCCTAATGGGTGACAGAATGAGTTTTACACTGAAAACTGGAAAGTGCCTGAAATCCTCCCAGGCCCTGGAGGCATTCACAGGTGTGGACACAGTTAAAACAACCCCTGCTGTATATTCAGTATGATGCAACCCACTAACAGAGTGCTGTAACAAACAGCACCATTGTGAAGCCTACAATTGGCGGTTTGTGTTGACACTGTGACCTGGAGGCATTGATTCAACTGCTGGGCCTTCTCAAGGCTGGAGTCTGTGTTTTCTCTGTATGAGATTTCATTTTATTCCAAAGTTGTGGGTCAGAAATGTTGGTGTGCTGTATGACAATACAACTGAATCAAAAACTCTCTGGATTCACAAAGGTAGTATTTCATGCATAGGTGTTGTCTTGGATCTTGGACTGTATGCACCACCTATAGCCTATTTTTAATTGCCCTTATAAGACTTATAAAGGAAACTGTTAAGGCACTCATTTACATGCACCATTATGCTTACATATGCTTGGGATTTGTGTACATGTGTGAAGCTACAGAGTGTTACCATCGCACTCCATTCCCTGCAGTATACGACAGACTGTGAGGAGGTGAGATAGTAGCAGGTGCAGCAGTGGGGGAGGAAGTATTCAGATACTTCCCTTAAAGCTCCTGTGAGGAGTTTCCCACTGGTTATGAAACAGACTGAAATTAATAGAAATTCAACACTGATTATTTCTATATAATTATTTTAAAGGCCTGAGACAGCTGGTGGGGGGGAAGGTGTCAGACGGAGCGATTAACTGCATGCTGCCTTTGTTTACATTTTCCAGGGCAGATATTTAAAGTGAGCGATACATATAACTGTTAAAGAAAGCCGGGTGAGATTGTTTGTTAAAAACTACCACTTAAAGTGATAAACTTGAAGATTTTCATTTAAATAAATGTCTGTTAAGTCTCTGTCTATCGCCGAATGAGGTAACACAATGGTGGTTGAGCCTATGGCACACTGATGAAAGCCATAATATAGTGTCTGTGGTGAAAAATCACAAACAGCGCCCAGTTAGTGACACGTTTTCCATCACCCAGCAGTGGTTGGTCTGCCAGAGAGGGTAGGCGGAGCTAAGCGGCTGCTTTTCCGGTCTCTTACTTGCAACAAGTGTTGCAACAAGTGTTGCGAGTAAACAGTAATCTACAATGGCTGAACAAAAAGATCGATGACTACAGATACAACTTCAAAAATAAGTGAAAATCCAAAGAAAAAGAAATTGCCTTTTGTCGCCATTAGGTGCCGCCAAAGAGAACGAAACTGAGATCTTCGAGATTATATCTTTAAGCATGCACAGGACTAAATCAGCAAAGAGATAAGAGGTACGGCTTTGTCCACAGGGGGCGCCAGATCCAACATATACCAAAAGGTCCTCACAGCAGCTTTAAGTAAAAGGAGTAATTCACAGTGTTAAAATACTCCAAGATTTAAGTCTTTCTTATGTCGAGTACAGAAGTAGTAAGGGAAAGTATGTCATGTAGAAAATGCCCCGTATAACATCATTATCAGTTGTTGGATTGTAGATACTGATGCACTAATGTGTAAGAAGCAACATTTAACTTAACATACTGTTCGGCTGGAACTCCACATTATGCATCATTTTTAGAGGCCGCCTGTGTGTAAGAGCTGCATTTTGTGAAGTTTAAATCTGCATAAAATGGAAATAGCCAAGATACAACATTGGCGCATCGTTCCCCTCCAAGTCTATTTGGCACCCATGTTAGCAAACAGCTGCTTATTTACATTTTCAGCTGTTAACTTAAGGAAATGAATTACTATTCAGTTAGAGTTGTGCTTTTGGCTGCTGAATGCTCCACTATGTTTACTAGCTAGTTGCTAACGGTGTCTGTTTGCTGTATGTGGCTGAGCAGGTAGTGCACAGGGTTTTTAACTGAAAGAAAGAAGCTGTGAGAGTTTAGTTCAGCTAAAAAAAAGTTTTTTAACATCATTTGATGCCTTGTTGTTGCAATATTATCAATTATAGCTGCCTAAGTGCGGTGCTCTTTTATATGTTGTACAGTTGTAACCTTAAAGCCGCAGCTTTAAATGTGCATCCATAAGGTCAGCATATGTATGCATTATAGATTCCCTCATTATAAATGTACCTGATGCATTAGATGCTTGGGAACGGTCCAGAGAGATCACACAGCATACCATTACGAAGTGCAGTAATTAAGCCGTTTTAATGCACAGACTTTTGGTTATGCTACCGCATAATTTCCCTCATCTGTTTTTAAAGTTCGGCCTTAATAGGGTTTAATTATCTGCATCCATAACTGAGAGGCACAGAGCCTGAGCAGACGCAGTTCATTAGTTGAATAAAATACCAAGTTTTACAAACACTTTCACTTGTTCACTTGAAAGTTAATGCACATATCTTCAGTGTCTGCAAGATGTTTTTTTTAATAGAGCTACCCAGAGTAAAGCTTGTGCATGTTTGTATGCTAATTGGTGATTCTTCTGTGTAGCATATATTGCGGTGTTGGATGCCGTAGAGAGGCCGTTATCACGGGGAAAGGTGATTTCTCAGAAGACGTCGGTATAGAAGAATAATTGGTACGGATCTAAACAACACATCCGCTGTGTCTGCTTTCACCTACAGCGACTTGATTGTTCAAAAATATACAGTATTAATGTTGTAGACGGGCAGGCTGCATGAGATGCATAAGAGAAGATGTTTATGCACGCCCAACACAGACCGGCACAAGAGGGAGAAAGCTTCGGTTTACCGTAAATCTATTGTTCTGGCTGCAAGCTCTTGTTCTTGATGAAAAAGTAATTTGAGGCTAAACTAAATATGAACCAAGCATTTTCAATAATTCAAACACCACCTGCCAGGGAAACTTAAAACAAATTCCCCAGTAGCTGTCCAGATTAAAGTTTAACTTTCTCCCTTGGACCACATGGAGCATGGTAGCAGCTCCATATGTTGGGCCAGTGGGTCAGAGGAGTCACAATTCCAGGAGGGACGGAGCAGCTGTGACCCCCGAGTGAAACTCGCCGTCTGCTGCGGCCTGTAATGGATGAAGACGGTGATGAATAGTGAAGGCATGAGGCTCAAGGCTTTCTGGAGGTGACCAGGAGGAAACTCGGAAAATGCTTTCTCTTTTTTTATTTTCATGTTTGATACAAGTTCAGGTTGTGCGGGGCCGCAGCCCGGGGAGATTTATTGATGTTGCTACAGCTCTGCAGCGATGGATCACTCAGACGGCTAATCAGGTTCATGCTCCTTTTTGTGAGACAGAAGCGGAGCATTCCCCGAGTAAAAGTAAAAAAAAACAACATGTTTTAGTGCTTTAATTTTCTAATGATGCGTAAAACATGACTGAGATAGAAATAAGACATAATAATAATACACTAAGGAATAAAACACAGACCCCAGATGGAGATGCAACATGATGTACTATTTGGGATGTCGCCCGAAACAAATTCATCCCACAACAAGGTCTCACTGGATGTATTTATGGCACTGACAATGACGAACGCTTTGAGGGTCAGGTTTTCCAAACATGAGTGATGGGGAACCTTGATAACAGACAGTGAAGACTGCACACTATTACACACTTACTACACATTGTACCAACAAGCCAAACTAGCTTGTTTAGCTGTGAAATGCAGGAAAACCAACTCTCAGTTCTACCAGATTCCTCTGCCTTGTACAATCTGAGTTATTCATCATTTAAGATCATTTATTTTACTAGAATCACTGTGTGCTTTGGTAATGTTTCAAGGCTGTTCCACTTAAATTATCAAATAGTAACAAAATTGTGAATCAAGACTTAAGATTGATGAATAGAAAAAGATTAAGAGATTTAATAACAAAGAGACACTCTAAGCAAATGTGCCCGTATTTCCCAGCATGCATTGTATCAGGGTAAGAATTGTGAAGAAATGTACATGTTGGGGCATTTTTTCCGTTATGCATGTGTCTCTTGGTTTACATGGTTGTTCACCCTCTCAAAATCACATGATGCAAAAATATGACAATCAACACATCAAAAGTCAAAGTTCTAAATGGGACAAAAAGACATGAAGTCGATCGAAAAACGGAAAACTTGAAATTTGTTGTTTATTTATTTATTTATTTTTTTACAGTGTATTGTTGCAGTGGTTAAAATCAAAATGTTGCAACATAATATGAGGACATTTTCTCCACTGACCCATCTGTTAACATGTAAGAGGCGGGGTTTATGAGCTATACTGCAGCCAGTCAGCAGGGGGCGATAGAGATGTTTTGGCTTCACTTTTCGGGAGCTGTCATGTCAGCCATCTTTTTATACAGTGTATGATGACGTTAAATTAATGTGGAACTTATGGCAGTAAAAAATAATTATCTTTGGACAGAAAATGAGAGTTTTCTCAACCGTTTAATTTTTACAGTGCAATCAAGTGATTTAGGTTCGAGAAGCTGTTGGCTGAGGTTTCAACATTGTTCCATTGTTGAACAATCTCTTCTGCCTTGTGTTCATTTAATTACATGAGGAAACCTGCGATTGTAATGTAAGAACGAGGTGAACAGTTTCCTCTAGTCATGAACTCTTTGTTCACAGCTGTATTCTTCAGGCTGAATAATCCACCTCAGTGAAAGTTAAGTGTGTTATTCTTCAGGCTCAGAAACAGGCTTTAATGAGAAAAACATTCAACGGTTTGTGATGCTAAGCTTGTTTAAGTGCTGAGGAATCTGCCGCTGATGCAGCACTGGAAAACAGCTGTCTATGTGCGCTCACTGAAATCAGACTGAATTTAGTGTCATTATGAAGTAAGTCAGTTTATTTATTCCTGGTCATTTTTTTGAGTTGAGGTTTTATTGTTATTATTATTATTAAATTAGAAATGTAAGTTTGTTTTTCTTCCACTTCATATTTTCAGTCCAACATTCTGTGATTTTTTGGGTTGCTAGCTAATGACAGTGTTGGTACTGTATATTAGTTTTGTGCAACATCTGGAGAACGAAAGGGACAGTAAATATAGTTTTTTGCATCAATTTAATTCTAACAGCATCAAAGTCAGTAAACCAGCTGGAGCCAGATGTTGTTCGCTGATGATTTGTCTGATCTCCGATTCTTCTCTGTAATTACTCTTTGATTTACAAAATGATACACAACAAAGTGTTGCAGTTAGAAGTTCCACTGGTTCTGTGAGTTTTGACAGTCAGGTTACTTGCAACAAGTTGATCTATAGCTGTGTCTCAACCCGGGGGCTCAGCCTTTGAGGCCGTATTTGAAGGCTGATTGCGCCACAGAAGTGCGTCGAAGGCTTTCCCAATTCGAAGGCTCCTTCGGATGCGGCCGACAAATGCGTCCTCCGTTTCCTGGGCCGCAAAGGATCCATCGGGTGCATCCTTCGCAGCCAACCGTATCCTGAGATGCATTGCGCGCAAATTCAAAACAAAGTGGCGGACTTTTACGTGGCCGAGGAATACACTTTAAAATGTAATAGTTTTTGGTTTCAGCTCAATCGAATAGCTAGTGTTACACATGTTTAAGAAAATGAAAAGCCCCTTGAAACAAATTATCTTTGAAATAATAGGTCAACTTACGCGACGTTAGTTATGCTAGCTAGTTATGCTAGCTAGTTAGCCCACTAGCTACCTGTTGCTAGGCGACAGAAGTGGCATTTGTTGACGCAAGGGTAGACCAGACCGCCTCATTTCAGTTCGGCTTTAACATCTACGCAGGCTGTGAATGGCGCCTCCTCCGTGGACCGCCTCCTCCGAAGGCTGCAACCCGTGGATTGGGACACAGCTTATGAAGGAGAGCCAGCTAACGCTAACTAGAAAAGATAGAGTGGGAATCATTCCAGGCATTAGCAAGCTAGGCTAACTAGCTTCCACCTACATGCTAACACAGTATGCAAAGCCAAACATGGTCTGTTTCCCAGTGGCCGTAATACTCAAATGTGACATATAAAGAAAGAGCTCACTCTCCTCTTTTCTTGGATGTACTTTTTGTTTCTTTTACGATTAAAGGGAAGAAAAAAAAACGAAAAATAGCTTCAACTTCTTGAGAAGTAGCTGGTTAGCCCTGCTAGCTATCTGGCACTTAGGATTATAAACCTAACAGTATGGTTCTTTCAAATGTTGGGCCTCGTACACACATTAAATTGCTAATAGTTACCAATACTATGTAGACGAGGAAGAATTATAAGCTGTTAATATGCTGCACACGGCTATGACCTGCTCCAATTGGTAGAGCTATAATCACGACTAGCATAACCTTTGGCCTTTTTTCCAGTAGAAAATTAGCAACTTTGTGCCTTTGAACACCCATGTTCAGAACAATGTCAGTTAATACTTCACCATATATGAATACTATGAAGTGTAAAACAGAAGGATGGTAACAGATACAGTCGTTCGATAATCCAAATGTAGCTTTGTACATTTGTTTTCTTGTTCCTGGAGTTTGCAATACTTCTTCACGTACTTAGAAGAAAAACATGCAGGCGTGATTGTGTTTGTGTGTTTTCATCAGTGGAAATGTCTTTTACTTATTTAGTTCTCTCCTTGGTTGCAAGATATAAACAGGAAATGTGCTGCTGTTTCCACAACGCTCCGACTACCTGCTAACAACATGAAAGTCTTGTTTTTTTTAACTCAAAACCAGTGCTTGTCTCATTTTCTTGAACCCCCGCTTCCAGCTGCACATCTAGCATTTCCTCTTTGAATGAACAAATTCTTGCAGTCCTAAATAAACATTTCTGCTTAAATTAGGAGCTCATTAGAGTCCCACACATCCACCGAGAGCACGGGGAAAGCGAGACATTATGAATTGATTTTCTCTATATCTGGACCGTAAAAGCAGAGTGCATTAGCATTAGGGAAGATGAACGTTGCATTCGAGATCAGCAGAGGGATGAGAGTGGCTCTGAATTAAAACGACGTGTTTAACAAGCTGTTAACAACTCCCACAATCCCGCTCTCCTTCTTTTTTCTCTCTCCCTGTGAGCAGCGGACAGCGGAGACAAAAAAAAAAACAGCAGCGGCCCTGAACGGGAACGAGATCCCAGGAGAAACCAGCGAGAAAAGGGCCACTGCGGAGAGGTGGTGACAGTTCACACAGCGAGACCAGAGAGAGGTTTGCCTGAGACAAAAAGCAGAAGCCCTTTGTCTCACAGCTGGGGAAAGTGTGGCTCAAAGCTGTTTAAATGTTATGGCGGGTAGGAGCGGTTCTTCTGAGCCCCGGGTCCGGAGTGCACATTACATGTTAATGACTTGGAACACAGACAGCAGAGCAGAGGCTCAAACTGCCAATTAAGCATATGCTGCAGACGCCACTGGTGTTCAGACACAACCATCTGACAGCGCTCAAGCTTGGCCTGCAGATCTGAATCTCTCCATGGGACGTGGAGGCGCTCCAATGGTGAGTCATTAGCCACAGACATCCCTGAAAACCACCGAGGAATATAAGCAGCTGCTGATTGGTCATCAGTCATTCGGCTTCATCCTCCGTCAGTGCTTTTTATTCTGTTGTTGTCGCTCTGTTTCTCACTCATCTGTTTAATCTCACACTTCCTGATGATGTTTGTCTGTGCACATAAACAAACTGTACTCCAGCACTTTAGCGCTTCAGTTAGTCTGCGACTGTGCCGAGCCGCTGAGCGATGGCTTCGTATTAAAGTGACATTAAGATGCAAAAGTGTTATTTTTAAAGTGGAAAGAATTTCCACAGTCATTTAATGTCTCACTTTTTATAACACAGTGCTGTATACACAGAGCTCTGAGGTTTGCATGTGTTATTGTTTAACAGTCAGGCTAACGGTAAGAAACTTTTCATTTTTAAAACTGTTAAAACTTTAATTTAAAGCTCTGGGCCTTTGCAGTTATAAACTTTACATTATTAATAGCTACATTGCTTATTCATCGTTATAAATGTTCACAGAATATACTTTTATATTTTAAATGTGCCATAAAATCATCTTTAAAGTATCTAGAGACAGAAATGTAAAAGCTACCAGCTCACGCAAGACCCACAGACTGAAAGAGACAAACAGATACAATACAAGGCTTTACAATGTGTCTATATGTTATCCTTTCACAACTCTCTGCTGTCGCTTTCACCTCTTTGTAGTTGCTTTGCATGTCTTGTCTTTTTGAGTCTTTATGTAGTGATCTGGCATCTTTCTAACTCTTTTCAAGGACCTAAGAAAGATTAATTGTAATTCCAGGACATGTTCGTAAATAAAAAGGAATTAAAAAACATTCTAATTTCTTTATAGACTCTTTGTAGTTATTTTTGCACTCTTGAGCTGCTTTCCCACTGGTCAAAAAACCACTAACACCCGGCTTTTTTGCTTAGTGGGAAAGGTTACAATCGGCATTCAGACCCGGGTCAAATGACTTAATTATCGCCTCGGCTCCGATCGTCAATGATGGGAACACAAAACCCGGGCTAATCTCCACCCCTTTCTGTTTTGCATTCACTCCTAGAACTTCTCAGAACTCCCAAAGCCCCTGTGCTAGTAAGAGGAGTTAACACCATCACTTCACTGTGCTCAGAGTGCGAAGCTGGGAAGAGTAGTCTTGAAGTAGCCTACCACTAGCTGCACGGCTAATGCCATGGAGCTAAAGCACGTCTTTTTTCATTCGCAGTGCGCTTCCGTCGTTGCATTTGTTTTTGACTTTTACACGCGTTTTTGAATTTGTATCTTTTCTGAATTTGTTTGTTCTAATGGAAACCTTTCAGCCTGTTGCAGTGCGATTGCTCTTGTCGGCCACCGAAAAACTGCATTTCTTTGTAGTTTTGTGTCACTTGTTGTCTTTATGAATCTATTTGTAGTCATTTACATCTCTGTAGCTGTGTTGCTTTTATTTTGGTTGTGTAGCGTCTCTTTTTTGTGTGGATGTTTTGTGTCTCTTTGTTGTCTGATTGATTTTTCAAAGGGACATTTTTTAAAAGTCTGTCACTCACTTCATACAGAGGGCCCCTGTCAGTTAGTATGAAAGTTGGATTACTGAACAGAATCTACCACAGAAGACTAAGGGACAATGGAGGCTCCAGGGGGGTCCTCACCTTACAGAGGGAGGTCGTGCCACCCCTCGTGCTGCGCTTCTGTTATCAGTATTGACTCAGAGTTTGTGTAATTAAGATCTTTTTAATCAGAGAATACTCTCAAGTCAAAAAGAAATCACTACTAAATTGATCTAAAAAAAAGTCCAAGGATATAAAACATTTGATCGGATAATTAATCCACTTACAGTCAAAATTATGACAGAAATCTTTTGGCTGCAGCTGCAGACCTGAGTCTCTCTCAGTCTGCAGGTTTTTCTCTGCCAAACTGCTGCAGCTCTGTCCAGTTGCATGACGTACATGAATGTCCGGCCGCAAATTGTGGAGTTGATTGTGGTGCAGCTGCCTGGACAGCAACTTTGTTGTTTTGAAACTCATGTTTGGCGTGGGCTTTTTGTTTTTCTTCTCAGAAGTTGTCTCGCGTACTCGCAGCCATGATTTCTCTGTTTTTCACTCAGTTCGACAGATCTTTCTTTCTTTCACAAGTCACAACGGTCCAACTGCAGACGACTATCCCCTCAGCATGATGCTGCCGCTATCAGACTGCATGGCGGGGACGGTGTTTACTCAGAGCCTGATTTATTAAAATAATGGTGCTGCACAAACAGGCGCTGTTGTTTTCATTGAGTTTGTGAGTCTGCTCGTTTTCAAAGCCCGGTTTACGAAGACACAAGCTCATTACTGGGGTTAGCATGCTCAGCTCATAGTGGAGGAGAGCTGAGAGTGGATCACCAAGCTAACGTTGAGATGGTGTTGGTAAAGATGCTTATGCTGAGGCACAGTCAGCCATTAGAAGTGTTCACAAAGTTTTGTCCGCTAATGGTTAAGTTTTAATTCAGCTTTAATGAAGACACAAAGCACAATCCCGGTCCACTGCAGTAATCAGGCAGTGTTCTCGAAAATTACCAAGTTGCTTAATTTTTGTCTCTAATTATGAGTTTGTTTTTCAATGAGGAGAGAGACGCAGCCTGCAAACACTCGCTCAGCTGACACGCAAACTCCAGCCTGGAGCCTCTGCCGGATAGATACAGTACGTGTGTTTGGGGCAGAGCGTGTCACAAAACTTTAGTAACCTTCAGTAAATAAAAGTGTGAAATGCACAGGCTCTCCAATGTCGCCACAGATCCACATACAGCTCCTTCGAAGCTGCCTCAGACCTTTGTTGGCCTCCTTCATTAGTGACCTCCTCAAACAGACACTTAATATGCAGACGGCCTCCTCCAGGCAGATTTACAGCTGTGCGGTGATATCTCCTCTTCATGAATTACCTTGCTGTTCTCTGAGAGGTTTCTTTGTCTTGTTTTATTTGTTGAAATCATTCCCTGATTATTGCTTTCTGGTAACCTTGCGTATTTGTTTGCCACTTGTGTTTTTATCAAGAAAGTTTTGCTTTAAAACTTTAAAATAATGTATTCTTACATCTTAACACACAGAGGCCCACATTAAACTTACTTCTGGCACTGAAGGAGTCGCATTACATGTGCAATTCAATCTCTTACGCACTCCACCAATTTTACAAGATTTGTTAATGTAGCTCTAGAATGAGATTTCAGCCTGTAAAATAACTCAAGTGGCCTCTTTCAGAAACAGTAAACTTGTAAGATTAAAAAATAATGCATGCATGCAATGATGTTCATATCTCATACCTTTCTGCTTTCACTGTTCTCATCACGTGGTCTCGTCTGTCGAATAGCTCTGCAGCACACCCTCATCATATTGTTGCTGTCTTTTTAAACACTCCAGTTCATTCATGCCGTCCTTATGTGCGACCCACCGCCTCCCCATCACCGCCCAGTCTTCATTATCTCAAGTGCCTCAGACGACATCATCAGCCAACACCTCACCACCAGTGTCTGGAGCCCATGGGGGGATGTATTGTATTGATCTGCTGCTCAGGGCCGGCACCCTTCGATCATCATATCCCCTCGTAGAGTCTTCTGGCCGTGATTCCGTACCACATCATCATTGTAAAATAAATGTTCTTCCTTATTTCATTTACTGGTCTCTCTCTCTCTCCTGATTGGAATATATTTCTTGAGTTGATATCATTAAATTTGTACAGTCTAAGGGTGCTTTCACACGACAGACAGTCCGTTTGTTTTGTCCGAATCAAAGACCAAATTGTTACAATGTTGGATTTTACCTAAAGTTTGGTTTTGTCTTTATGTGTCACACGAAATGTTTTGATGTGCGAGGAAACTGCTGTCTGATGGGTCATTATTTCCACGTTGGAAAGCTCCCTGAAGTAAACAGAGAGAGAGAGAGAGAGAGAGAGAGCAAGCACACACTCCTCAATCACTCTGTTTTGTTGTCCGAGCTTTTTTTTTTTTTTTTTTACTTTAACCGCAATGCTCTAAAGATCGATCAGTTCCACTCTCCTTCAGTTTGTCACTGAACATTTTCAGTACACTTAGGTCCTACTCAGGATCAAGTCCCGTCCTTTCTGGCGGACCATGGTCCAGTCCGATTCTATTCAGGTGAGAACATAAACGGAATTAAAGTAGGAGCTAATATAAGAAGCAAACCAAAGCACTGAGCGTTGTGGGTTGTTAACGGATGTTTACACTTGCAGAGACAGCCACGCAGCAAGGAGAGTAGAGGACAGACGTGGGGGAGTGACAAGCTGAGGGCTCTAGTAGAAACACACAAGAACACGGAGGTATCCAATCTGTTCAGTGAAGAACTAAAACAATGTCAGTTTAAAGTAAAAAACCCTCCAACAACGAGACATTAAAGTCCGTGATTCTCCCTCACTTGTTATCTCTATCTGTTTACTTAAGGGAGTTTTCCCACGTGGAAATTTGGACCAATCAGAGAGCAGTTTCCTTGCGCATCAAAACTTTTGGTCCAACGGTAAAAGCTGCCGTGTGAACACAAACAACATTGGAACAATTTGGTCTTTGATTACGATCAAACAAACCCTAAAGAGATTTGTTTTTTAATTAGATATTAATTTTTTTTTTCTTCTGACAAAAAGTCCTCCATACATCCAAACAGGCTCGAAAAACGCTCCTGTAGGAAACAAATAAACATACCTCTTGAAGCAGATGTATATAATTGGATTGAGCTGCGATGACTGCGAAGGCCACGGCGTACGATACAAACCATTTTATACTCATTAAAGCGGGCAGTGACCCCTCATGCCCTGTCTGGAAGCATCTGCATTCATTAAATATCATAGATGAGATGATTCATATGAGTTATACAACTGACATGGTAATCAAAAGAGTTTCTGCACATAAAAAAAACAGACTCTCAGTGACGGACACAGGCGGGCAGCGATCCCTTTGTTTGCGGCTGCTTGTGATCTTTGTCGTACAAGGCACCGAACAGGACCTCATATTGTGCTATTGTTGAAAGTTCATTTTCTCCCTGATATGCACAAAGCAAAATCAACAGTGACAATTCAATTTTCCACGTACCGCGACTGCTCAGCCGCTCCTGTGCCTAAACCACACACATCTGCTGATAAGCGTCTCCGCACACTGAGGAAAGTTGGTGCCAAAAGCAGTTTGCACAGCATCTCTTTGACCTTGGCATGATTGCCTGTGAGGCACTTTAATTTAATCAGCTTCCTGAAGCTTGAAGCTGTGCTCATTGTTAAGGAGAGCGGGGCCGGGGAGCGCTATCCACACATGTACGTACACACACACACACACACAGGCACATTAAGGCATGCCACTCCTCGTGCTGAGGCAAGGTTAGCGACAGACCGAAGCCCCAGGGACCGGGGGCCTCACATCCACACAAAGGCTAACAGACAGAGGAGTTTGCCAGGCATCTCCATCAAACAGGCCCATCTCTAATTATGTCATCAATCAGGGACGAGATGACGGGCAGGTACTCAATTAATGGCCATTGGAATGCAGAGCAGGGTCTTCGGGCACTGTGCCATCTCTGTCATCTCAGGCAGGCAACAGGACATACACATCAATGCGCTCGGAAAATGCACGAGGCTCCGGCGAGGACGGACACACGCAGCCGTTGTGCGAGACCATGAAGAATGTTAGGGCTGCATTCTTGCTGCTCCGTTAATCTGCCATTTCTGTTTGTAAATGCATGTCTTGAAGATTACTACGCCATATTGTCTGGTAAGCACTGGGATGCCTTCTTCCGTTGTTGTCCTGGTTGCAAAAAAAACAACATACGCAAGCTTCGTCCTCTTGTCCATCTGTTTGTTGAAACTTGGAAGATAGAGAGATAATTCATTGTCACAGTTTTATGGCATTTAAATGTGGCATAATAAAGTAAGTCTATTTTGTTAATATCATTTGGTTTAATTTGGACCAGAGGACAGGGAACTGTGCGCTGGGACTATAATCTAGCATCTACTAGAATACCAATTAACCTGCTGGGTTCTCAGACTAATAGTAGCTTTTAAAGTCACCCTGTGGATTTTGTAACCACTAGCGTTTTCATGATGCAGATCCCTGTGCTGTTTGCTCTATTGCATTATTGCACAGCTGTTCCTCTTCTAACTGTGAAGATTTGTTTGTGGGTCAGTGTGATTGTGCGACCTGCTTTATCAACCGTGATCACTGAGGCAAAACAGTTTAACAATGCGACCAAAAAAATATAGATTCCTGCCAAATGCAAAGGCTGGTGATGCAACGTGTAGCAAGGCAGGGGCGGACCGGCCATTTGTATGTCCTGGAGAATCACGGTACGGCCTGTCGTCCGGGGCGGCTGACGGCCGGCACGCATTAATTTTTTCCCCCCCTTTAATTTAACATAATCGTTTAAGATAGTTGCACACTGGCAGGCGAGGCGACAGAGGGCAAATGCAAACGTTTGGTTCTTACTCGCCAAGTAAATATACACAAAGAAGAAGTCAAGACTGGAACACAACAGCAGGCGCGTGACGTGAGCAGCGAAAGACATGGGCGCTGCTGGAGGCTCTTAAATTGCATCCGTGCATCCCTCACCTGCTGCTTTCACATGCGTCTTAGTGGAGAGATGCAACGAAACTAGGCAAGGAGAGATGAGACGAGGAAATATGATTTAAGGGACATGAGACGTCCTTTCCTCTAAAGCGTCACGTGAAGCGACGTCGGCTTGCGATGACCGTGTCAGCTGATCACCGCTGGATCAACTCTTCCCAATCCCTTCCTACTTCCTTTAAGAAAACCAGACTGATTGATGTTGTTTGCATGAGACCCAACAGGATACCTTGTGTGTCCAAATGAGATGCCAAATGGACGTGACAAATCGTCTGTATTTTACGACTTAGAATGAAAATGCATTGGTTTAGTTGTAACTAGGTACAAAGAGTCACCGTAGGTGCATTGCAAGTGTTTATTGATTATTGTATTTAATCAGACCTTAGAGGGGGGCTTGTACAGGTTAAGTATTACTCTAATCACTGGCTTTAACAATGCCTTGTGAACAGTGTATTAAATATAATGGCAAACATGAGAGAGACCAGGCTTTAAAATATTATTGCGATCCAGGGCGTGCTTTGGAAGATGTGAAGCCATTACATGCAGTTTTTTTTAAGCTAATCATTGAATGAAATGAATAATTTAATTTACAAATTATAAATAAAAATTGAACCTTACATATAATCATTGCATTTAATCAAGGATGCAGACAAATATGGAATCCACATAATCTGTTTACTGAGATGCAGACGCCCGTCATCAGGCCATCTATTTTTTCCATCAGAGCTATTAGAGCAGCTCAAATGGACTTTGATCAGTGATTTGGTTACAAAATGAATCGCACTGGAATTAATGACGTTCGATTACTTCACTAGCCCACTTGTGAGATGCTAACTGCACTCATTAGCCCCTGAACTGGGCAGGCGTGAAATGGGCCCCCGCAGTGTGTCAATGCTAGCCTGTGCCTCAATGTGCACCGCACAGCATTATCAGCTGCTGTTTAGACAGAGCCGGCTGATAAATCGGAGGGCAGAAATGCACTTAAACTGATTTATTTGATTAGTATTGGATGTGTTTTTTTCTCGTCGAGACAACCTATGCCTCTCCGTGAGGGGGTTGAGTCTGCGTGTCTCGTTGTGTGTATATGTGTATGCGTTGGCTGACGGATGTTCTCTCAGTCAAACCATGAAAATACCTCCCCAACAAGTGAATTAAGGTGAAGCCAATACTCATGCCCACACCAACAGATTCTTTATACTGGCTGGATCAATACTTTTCTGCAGTGGAGAGATATCCTGGGAACTGTGCTGGACATTCTTTTCTGCCTCTGCAGCTTCATGTGAAATCTTGCATTTGAAATGAAGTTAAAATGAATGCCCACAAAGAATGTGGCAGCGTGGATGGCACACAGTTGCTACAAAGAGAAAAGGTAAAATGAGGACATTTGCAAGTTTGCTACACCCAGCCGTGCTACATTATTGTTGCTGCCTGTCAAGCCTTTGTTCTCGCACAGGTCATACGGACACTTTCACCGCTCTATATTTATAGCAAACAATGGGTCCTTGATTGGAAACCGAGGCAGACAAATGCAGGATTCTGGCTAGTTCCAACTATAGAATAAAGAAAGTGGATTTTATCAGTTGTAGCTAGCTAAATAATTAAGCTAACATCTGTTTGTTGACAAGGATGTCGCCAGCTGACTTTAAATAGGAACCCTGTAAAGTGGGTCTTATATACAGTATGTACTTGATGGCAACATACATTTTCCAATTTCTAAAGAGTGAGGCTATAGCAACTGTCTGAGGGAAAAGTCAACATGTTTTCAGCATGTCGCATTTGCTACCAGTTCTGTAGCTAGTGGTAGCAGGCAGCCTTTGGTAACGTTGATTGTTGCGTGGGTGGTGGCTGTAATGGTGATTTTCACGGTGCATGTCTGTGATGAAGCGTTAGCAACAATCAAGCTAGTTTTTCTCGCTTTAAACAGCGAGGAAAACACAACACAACACTGCGGCAATAGGAGACAAATATCGTAAATAGGAGACGTAACAACCGGATAGCTGCATCGTCTGGGTGAAATACCGTAACACAATAACATACCTCTCTGCATTTTATATATTGGTCGCACCATTAGGAGCCCACATTTTAGATTAAAAACAATGTATTAAAAGTGAGTCATATAGACCGAATTTCACGGTTTTAATAATGTCAAATCAAGTAAGGAAAAAACTAAAGACCAGGCTGGTATTGAATTGTATAATAACACCGTTTAAGTCTTAAAAGCTACGAGTTTTTGACTGTGAAATTCCCTGACACCAGTAAGGACACATGAGAGAGCCGCTAACAGCTAATGCTAGCATTCTCATAACTTAAAACTTCCACACAGAGAGAAAACAACAGAGCTGACTGGTATGGGGCTTTTCTTACGGTTATCTCTTACTGCACAAAACATTAATGAAACGGTCTTTGCTAGAGCTAAGGTTATCTTATTGCTCTCGTAAGATAATTAGCTGGACATGCTAACATTTGAAGCCTCTGTTAGCAGATAAACAGTTTAAGAGCATTCCCTTAACTCTTCTGTTGTGGTTTTGGATTGTTAAAGACAACAGCATTTAAACTCTTTAGCTATGACGTATCACTGGTTAGCTATGCAAGTTGGTAAACCATGACTGGACAATTGCCCTGTGGTGTAGGGCTCTATGGTTTATTACAGCATTATAAAGGATTTTTCCTTGGTTTTCAAAGATATTTCAGCAAGCTTATGTCCCTCCAGGGAGTTATGAATGATCTATGATAATCTGAAAATTATTAAAGCACCAGGTTGCTGAAGCTACAGCAAGCAGTGCCATTTCTGGGATATTTCACACTGTGTTGGCACATTTTATGCATCTGAAGCTCTGAGGTAAAGAGCAGCCGAGAGCAACAACACATTTGTAGAAATCAGTCAAAACGCCTTCATCTTTAGCCGTCATGTAATTCTGTCTACAGGCAATTGAGTTTCAAGTGCTGGTAGAAGTGGAAGTCTCATTCTTTAGCTCTATACTTTTGGTGAAACAACAGTGTGAAAAAATGTATTCAAGTGAAGAGGAGTGTTTAACACAGCCAAGACTGAGGGATGAATGTTCCAACATCCTCTGCTTAGTGTTAAAGTCTCATTAGTAATGCTATTACGTGTTACAGACATCATGATCGTCTTCCTTTTTTCACTTTCGTCCCGTGTCTTTGAACATATAAAGGCTTTAGACCACTTCCACAGCAGAGGAGGACATGCAAAGGGTTAAGTTAACCTTTAATTACAGCCTTATAGTACAACGTGTTGAAAGACAGCCATTCATGGACTTTAATAACTTTTGCATTAAAGGACACTGAGGTATTCATGGCTCACTCTGACATGGGCATCATCGGAGATTGAAAGGAACACGACCTGTTTGTCTCTTTAGACGAGTTCTGTAATTTAAAATGTTGTGAAAGTTTGCTCCACAGCTGAAGCCCACCTGATAAACATCACGGTGCACAGAGAGCTCAGTTTCATTGTCTTACTCGGCCAGCACAGGCTGAATGCGAGGTTCAGAGGTCTTCTCCTTTCAGTATGACTGATCACCTGCCTGTGTGCTGAACTAGCACAAAGTATTGATTTATTGCATTGACTGGTATTGATTCAAGTGTCTCCCTCCAGGCTCACAACACCTTATAGAATAGTTTGTAAAACTAGATAAGATTGTTTAGTGTACTTTCTGAGTGAAATAATGGACCTATTGTCTAATTGCATAATTTTAAGTAAGTACAAGTAATTTTGAACAGGATCGTAATGACTTTAGTTTAACAGTCTTCAGGCTTGGGGAGTAACAGATTACAAGTAACAGCGTTACGTAATTAGGATACAAAAAAAGGTATTGCGTTACAGTGACATTAAAAAAGGGGGTAATTAGATTACAGTTATATTTATTAAAAATGGGGATTACTGGCAGGATAACAATTTTAAAATACATTTTTAAATGAAGACGATATAATACCAAAGATGCGCTGTAACATTTGGTGTCTAATTTCTAAACTGCCAGTCTGACTGTCTCTGAAAATACCATGCAACTGCACGCGCACGTTACGACACTTCATGACACACAACACCGCTCCTTAAAAGTTGCCAGGAGCAACATCGCAGGACAGTGCAGTTATGCCTCCCGGCTGTGAAAGGCTGTCATCATCCAAGGACTCGATATTAAAGAAATGTTTACAGGTAAGACCGACCGCTAGCCTTATCTGCACAGAACTGTCGTCTAATTCTTCTACTCCTGAAAAATAGTTTGTGATGGTTGCGGCCGAGATGGTGTGGGTAAAAACACAAGCTCTTGACTGGAATACGTTTATCGCAGTTTACTTGAACTTAAATGTGAAGTAGTTTGAGTTGCATACTTAACAAAGTACATTTAAATGCGCATAAATACCACTATTAATTTAAACGGGCATTCATGCATAACTATAGTATTTAAATGTCTTTTCTCTCGTCTTTATTTGCATAATTAGTATTGAAGTAATCCGTTACGTTACTTAAATTATTATTACTTAAATTTGATACTTATATTATGTTACTGATTACATTTTTTAACAGGTAATTGGTAACAGTATCAGATACATTTTTAAAGTATCCCTCCCAACCCTGATGGTCTTTATGTTGGATGTCTCACTCAGAAGATAGTGGATTTTTTTTCTTGCTAATTCTCCTAAGGTTCTTCCTAAGACTTCTTTGAAGTGATTTACCTCTCACAAAGGTTCATTTTTACCAACATAAATCTATTCACTGGCAAAGGAAGGCCCGGATCATATTTCTGGAACACTTTATTAATTAGTGCTTTATACACTGAAAAGATAAAGCTGATAGATCTGTGAAGAAATACATCCCGACAGTGCTAGTGGAACCCTGATGCGAATGGTGTGTTAATATTAGACAATTATGCAAACCCCCGTCTATAGTGAGTGACAATGGTTTTAGGTAGGCCAGTGACGGAATACACACGTTTGTATGGTAATCATGCGCACTGCATATCCATCCACCACCCCGGTTTCCACACACAAAACACAGACACAAACAGTACCCACACGCCCCTGTTCTCCACAGTCTACTTTCTGACAGTTCAGCTGCAATATGAGATTCTGAAACGCTCGCCCCAGGGCACCAGCACCACTCACACATGATATTTCATCAGGTACTGTAAGCAGCTGTCACTGCTGGTTACACTTTAAATCAGGGTACCATAACTTACATAAACGAGACAGTGAACACTTAATGTGACATATTTATTTCTAAATGTAGTAACTCTTAACATTGCTGCTATGTTGTTGGTGGTATGTTGACATATTTTGATTGAAATACTAAATTGACCCTTTGAACCCAAGTCCGGCCCCCCTTGGTTACTGTTGCTACACCTGTCAAGCTATGCCATAGTATGCCGTTTTCAACTATAACAGTGAGAGATGTTCCGAGGGAAATAAAAGCAAATTTCTGGAAAAATAGTTCCCAATTATTGTCGACAGAAACGACAACAATAGGCATTTGAAAGCTGCATCCTGAATATAACTTGTCAGTGAAGTGTTGAGAATGAAGTGGACAAAAAGCTCACCGGTCCCAATGCAAGCGTCAGGCACCTCACATCTTGAGAATGCATGTTAAGGACGATCATATAGGAACAATAATGTTCTTACACAGCAGGGTAAGTCAACATATTTGTTTTAGCCCATTGCTAGCAAAACTAAATTATCCCACTTTTGTTTATAGCACGTCATATTGCTCGCATATCGTGGGCATGATCCATACACTGGATCTCCTAAAGGCACAACAGGGAAGCCCAACAAACTCCTGTACAAGTTTGCCACAACAACGGCACAAACTAAGGGGTGGTAAAATAAAGGCTGTTGTGATGTCATGTCGGAGATCAGTTGTCTTGTCTTCCACATTTTTTAATCCATGTCCGACATCTCTCCTCGAGTTTTTGGCTTCGGAAAAGTGAAAAATCTGAGACCGTCCTCTAAACTTTGAGGATATCTGCAGTCAGACTTTAAGATTCCATATGCACACCATTTAGGCATTTCTCCTTGTTCTGAAAGCTTGACAGGCCTCCTGTGCCTAGTTACAGTTGCTAACGTAGGATTGGACATGGGCCGTTCAAAGGAGGGGCTTAGCGAAGGGTCTGTTATATAAAATTATTACAATTATCTCATTATTCTTAAAGATTTTATGAATGATTGTATGAATAAAATATATCACATTATTATAGTAACTCTTCGCTTCGTAATGAATTAGTCAAAGTTAATTCTAAATAAGATGCTAAGTGCAGGACAATCAGTTACATATGATCACTTATGTTTCATATTATCATATATTTCTGTATATTATTTTGTCAAGTTTTATACCTACAAGTATCTAAGTGGAACTACCTAGTCAAAAAATTCCATTAATTAGCAGTCTAACTTGACTATTCTATACATAATTTTGCCAACTATTGGGGGTCTTACTGGAGTGTTACTGCGTTGACTCCGTCCATCAACAGTTGTGGATCTCCAGCAGAAGGAATGTTAGGGTGGAGGCTAATGAAGGCTGACTGGGTGAAAGAGCAGAATGGCGCCAGGGAGCTCGCCTAGCCTCAGCCCCTCCAGGGAATCACAAAAGACCTGCAAGTAGAGGGAGATCATGGCCCTGCCAATCCCTGATACCCTTTGAAAAGGACAGACATTGTCTGGCCTGCGCTCTGATGCCTGAAAATAAGCATTCCTCTGGGCAATTTGAGCTGCTGTGGGTGCCAGGGAGGGAAAAAAAGGATGTGGTGATGCAAGGTTAACTTTCGCAGATTAAAAAGACGTTCTTGTGTGGGTTAATTAAAGCATTTGGGTGAGTTTAATTAAAAACATTGAGAAGTTGTCGCCATGTTGGGCACTTTATTTGATAAAAAAATAGTGATGTATCATAATGATTTTTTGACTAACTGAAAAGGCTTTACAATGCTTACCTACTGCCACATTACTTATTATTCACGAGCTAAAGAATAATGGTATTAACTTTTCTTTTTTTTACTCAGTACAACTCCAAAGCCTCCACAAATGGAGGACAGACCTGGGTTTATCAGCCAACAGTTTGCTGGTATTTACCGACTATCAGCTGCCAGCTTAACGTTAAATCAACTTAACAGCACACATAAGTCGTAAAGTCCTGAACCCTCCATGTCACGGTTTGCGGTTAAACCAAAAATGTGGAGAACCCAGGTGCAGACTAAAATAATTTATTAAATAAAACAAAAGGCAGAGCAAAAGAAAGTACAAACAAAAAGACAAAAGGGCAAACTCCAAAAACACTTACTCAGGGGAGGCACGAAGATAATCCAAATGTAGACACACAAGGAACAAATTCACAGTAGGAAGGTCACGGACAAAGACTCAAATAAACTGGCACAGAAGGGTAGGAACACAGAGACTAAATACACACAGGGTAATCAGGGACAGGTGAGACTAATTAACACAGGTGAACACAATGAGGGCAAGGCACACAATCTGAAAGGCGGGAAACAGAACAAAGGAGGGAAGTAAAACAAGACATGACATACAAGGGGCAAGAACTACAAAATAAAACACCAAAATACAACAGCAACATAACTAAACTCTAATGTCTCATGACACTCCATCTCTGAACAAAACAAGGGGTCAAATGTTGGCTTACTTAAGCCACATTACCACATTGCTACCACATTAGCAAGCAAGCTAAGTAGCCAAGTTGCTAAGTTGTGTTTGGCTAGCAGTCTAAGCTACACAACAAATGAACAAGGCTATTGACTACACTGCTTATACGTCATTAGAATCTCAGTATTTTTCCATAGTGAAAGAGTTGTGTAAGGCGTGTCTTAGCTTACTATGTTAGCATGCTAACACTTGCTAATTGCATTTATTCAATATGGGCGTTTATTTTACGGTTTGTTTTCTGATTCTTTTGGCAGATGATCAGTCTGTCTTTAATGTGTTCAGTAAAAAAAAGAGGTGAAATCCAAAGCTATTCTAGTATTGTATTATTGTTTCATGTAAGATATTTAGAGATAACACATTTTAAATAATAAAACTGGATATTTGGAGGCAGAGCTTTGACTTGTTGAAATTCCAGAGCGACATGAAGTCACCAAATGGTCCAGCTGGAGGAGCTGCATAGCTCGAGCGTTTAGATGATTGCCATAATCACAGAGAACGTGTTTCAATCAGTGAGAGTAGCTTAGTCAGAATTTCGACCCAAAACGGTTAGCAGGTTAGAACAGCTGGCTTGTTTCTGAATTCAGCAGCTGAATCGATTTACATAAAGAATTAAAAAAAATAAAAAATACTACGGACGCTATCCACATGTCAATCACTCCTCTGAGTGCTTTCACAGGCAATCATGAGCTCTGGATGAGCAGAGATGTCACAGGAAATTGTCTAGGCCAAAGGAAAATGGAAACACTCATCAGACACGTCAAGAAATTGTGAAATAATTTTATCGAGCATGTCGGGGATATATTTAACACAATGTCTGCTGTTTGTGCTATCTTTTTGTGCCTGTTTTGTAAGGAACATTGAACACCATCAATCAGAATAAAGATATAGCTTATGAGTTTGCCGCCCCTTCTTTCTCCCTTTTTTCCTCTGCCTGCCATATTGGGCCATAGATCTCCAAGGCCTGACACTTCGATGAGCCCATTCCAAGGGAGTGATATTGCACCATAGATTTTAACAACGTGACAGAAACACCAATACAGTGCTGAACAAAGAGGCATTAAGGCAAAGATAAACCTCTGTGAAAAGCACATAAATCTGCAGGGGCCAGGTTTAAGATGGAGCCCAGAGGGGTGATGGCCACCCTTAATCAATAAGAAGCTCATCAAGAAAGGTTTCCGTCACACTGATGAAACTTAGACCAAGACTGGAAGGGGGACACTTAGCTTTGCTGCTCCAGTTAGTTACTGATTTTGCAGTAATCCTGGATTAAAATGAACTGGTTGAGAGTTTTTTAAACCTTATTAAGCCTTCCGGAAATGTGGTCTGATGTGCAATGTGATGGAATTTGTGCTCAAGACGATGGCATAAATATACAAGAAATTAAATGTACTGTTATTAGCAATAAGTAATTGTTTTTCTGAGTCTTTTGCTCTCATTTCTTTCAATAGACATGTGACTCAATTCAGATAACCACTTGAACGCTGAGAGGTCATCTCAAGTGTTAATCCCCAGATTCCATCAGTTAAGTGGACAGTGGCCAGCCAATGAGCTGACAGTTCACGATGAGTTCACGATGGGGCGACCAGAGATCAGGTCACAAGACTTCCTGCTCACCCCCTTTAGTCAGTGTGAGGCCTGAGGAGTGATTGACATTGGTTCAACTAATCTTTGTCTTCTTCATTGAGATCTTCCAACAAAGTCATGTATCATTTATTAACTTTAATGGAAATCTTTCAGTTTGTCATCAACCCAAATTCATAATGGTTGTCACACCATGGATTGGCCAGGTGTAATTGTTTAACTCTTGACTGCTGGTGATCAATAATGCATAGGACTAATTGAACTGTCTACAACAGAGGCACCTTCCATCAATACTTTTTAGTTTGCAAAGCCTTCTTAGCCTCGCTAGCAGCGTGACTTATAAAGCTATGTTGGGCTGTCAGTACACCACCAGACATTCACAGGCGATGAATCCTGACGGGTTTGGTAATCCCAACTTGTCCTATCGGATTGGTTGCTTTGAAATTTGGTACAGATGTCTGTAAGTGACTTTGGTGATCCACTGACTTTAATTATAGCACCATCAGCTGTTCAAATGTTTTACTTGTAAGGTGAAATATCTCAGCATCTACTGAATGGATGGCAGAAGAAGTTGTCCAGTTTCCTGTGAAAGAAGACATCCATGATCCCAGGCTATTCTTTTAGCACCACCATGACATTGATGTTTGTGGATTTAGGTGAAGTGTCTTAAAAACTCTTGAATAGAAGTTCATTCCAACTTAATGTATTGTATGGGGCTGCACGGTGGTGCAGTGGTTTGCACTGTTGCCTCACATCTAGAAGTTTGAATCCCGAGTGTGAATGGTTGTCTGTCTCTGTGTGGCAGCCCTGTGATTGACTGGTGATCAGTCCAGGATGTAACACCCCCCACCCCCACAACCCTGAACAGGATAGATAGAATACATAATGTGTATATGTAATGTATGCATTTAGATATCCAATTGCAATTAGTCCAATACCGATTAATGACAATGGTAAAGATTTTAGATACATCAGCAATGTCTGTGAGGGTTCTCAGCCATCCAGGTCATGGTTCTTCTAAGATTAATCCAAAAGGCAACTGGATTTGGTTGAAGTTCTTGAAGACATTTCATCCGAAAGGCTTCTTCAGTTCTAAACTGACTGGTGGATGGAGCTAGAAATATAAGCCTCTGTTGGTCATTGGTATGCTAATAGATGTGTCACCTAGCTAACAGATGTGAGTTGTTAACCTGAGCTGTGGCTTTGTATCACTGATCATAGTTAGTACCCTCTGGTGTTGGTGGGTCGTTAGGCTCACATGATCCTGAGTGTGAGTCGCTCCAAGTCCAGTTGAGTTTTGGATTAACATGTTAGCAATGTTAACAATGTGTGCTAGCTTGCGGATGTTAGCGTATAGCTAAGTGCCGCTTGTGTCTAAATACAGCCTCTTGTCTACCTTAAAACCTTACAGCTGAGTGTAGGTGTACGTAATAGTAATGGTGATGTTCAAGTTGGTCATTCATCAACACTATACACTGAACACATATGGGTAAAAAATTGTATAGGATAGCACAAGATCAGCTGTCCTCACTTCTGTTTTCCCTCAGCTCAGTGTTCATTATTTCCTTTCAGAAGAAAACACATAAATGTCCCATGTTTTCCATGTGATCACATGTGGACACAATATACATAATGATATGGAAAGCCTAAAGACAGATGTTAACATGGCTTGAGACAGAAGTAACTCGTGCCCTGGCCCTCATCGCGACATGCACATGTAAATGACATTTACTGCCGCACTAAAGCAATTACGCAGCTGCTCAGATCAGGCCGGCACTACACAAGGAGAAGAAAGCGACGAGTGGAAAACTTGCAGAGAGAATAATGTTCCAAAACTGTCTGTCAGTGGTACCTCTGAGCTGCTGTATTGTTCTTCTTTTTAAGTACCATCTTTGGAGAGTTTGGTAAGGAGAACGCTGCCGTTGACTTCCACTTCAAACATCTGCATTTTAAAAGATGGAATAATCAATGTCAGTATGCACTTTTTACTCGCCGGCTTTGTTTTCTAGTCAGTCTAAATAACTCTGTTTCTTGTTTGGCAAGCTTGATGCAGTCATAAAAAAAAGTAAGAAATGTGATGTACTTTTTTAAAACAGATTCTGTTTCTTGGTTGTTTGTGTATATTTCTGGAAGGTTGCCAGGTTCAAATCAACAGAAAAAATAAGAGGAAAACATGACGGCCTACGTGTAAGCACTGATCTCAGCAGGAAACTCTGCTTTCGCTTGGCCCCTATTCACAGGGAGCACACAACTACACAGATTGTTTCTTGGAGTGCTTTAGGCCTTTCTGCCTTGTGGTCAATTGTCATGTTATATTAAACATGTGAAAGGCGTATCATGAGAAAGAATCAGCTGAAGGGAGTCTTTGAAGAATCCATCAGGCTCACCATTGATCTGGGTAAGCGAGCAGAGGCAAAGAGATCAATAGTGAACTTCTGTCAGCCTGGAAATGAATATTTATGTAATTATATAATAATTCAGTTAAGTAATCATGCAGAAATTACAGAATCACTTTAAAGCTATGTTGCTAGAGTCTGATAGATGCTACCATATGTCTTTTTTGTTTCTCTTCTCAGTGTGTCTCTGTACCAAACACAAGTAGACTAATTAAGCTGGAAGAGAACAAATGTTCAGCAACTGTTTTTTGAAGTTGTAATTAAGTTAAGCATGTGGCAAATGTCTGAATAGATACAAGAAATGTGGTTTAAAGTCACTTAATGCTTAAATAATGGTTGTCTAAAGTTTAACGAAGCAAGCTTTCACATTTAACCAATTTGATGTGATTAAACAACTCTGGGCCCTATTTAGACGGCGGAAGGTGCACAGTCTAAATGACTTGGCGTGAAGTGATTTAGGGCGTGGCTGACTCACTTTTGCTAGTTACACGGTGCGCAATCTGGGTACACACCGAGGGGCAAGGCACAAAGAGGTTGGTTTATATCCCTTGATTATTCATAGGTGTGTTTTCGGCATAACATGAATCAAACCATTCACAGTGTCAGCTGTCATTCCCTTTAAGGTCCCGGTGCGCCTGCAGACAGGCATGTTGCTATTTACACGGCGGATCTCTTTTTATAAAACCCCGACAGGCATATTCAACTTATTTCTTTCCACTGTGTCCTTGAACACAGAAAAAAAACACAGTTTACTGTAATATATATGTCAAAGCACGGATTGATGTTAAAGCCAATGAAGCGATCCCACTGCCCAGCAGAAACGAAAATGAAAAGAGGCATGCTGTGTACATTTACACACGAGGCACAGCATTAATGATTTAAATCTCCAGACAGACAGGATCTTATGTTTATTAAAGTTCTGTGTGCTGAACATCAAAGACAGGTCGGCTTGTTGTTGCTACTGGATCACATGGCTGTATTCTTGTGCGTAATGGAGACTGGACAGTTTTAATATCTGTGGGCACAATTGTCGGTGCCACAGGTAGTTATCTTTGAGTATGGTAATTCATTCCTCCTAGTTGAGTGTATGTGAGTGTGTCTCGGTTTCTGCTGTATTATAGAGAGCGTGCGTCTGAATGAGTGTGCATTATGGAGAGCTTTGTGTCGGTCTCAGTAGTTTTTGGGCCGTGCGCGGCTGGAGCAGGAGTCTCCCTGAGATGAAGCAGGTGTGTGTGTGTGTGGAGGCAGCGGTGAGCTTGTCCTTGTCTTCCTGCATTTCTCAGCAGATCGGTAACAAACCGAAAGCAGTATCTTGATTTAAGGAGACGAGGGAAACAAAAGCTTGCAGCCTGCCCCTTAAACGTTTTTTCACTGTATCTGCAAACACACCGTCTATTCCTGCTGTGCGTCCTCGTGTGCGTGACAAACAGACTCGTGTTGTGAACTCTCCAAACGTGAACTTGCCTGACCACACCTCATATCAAAACCGTTTTATGGTGTGGAAAAGAAAGCCTAACTAAACGAAAACTCGAGGGTCAAGGTGTATTTTTTTTGGCTTTAACGGATTTATTAAAAAGTTTATTCTTCAATAAACCAGCGCTGTTCCAAATTATCACAGTTTTATGTAATGTATTATAGACAACAGTAAAGAAATCATTTACATGGACTACATTACCAACGGTAAGGCAGGAGGACCATTCCGTATCGGTTACTACTGCTTTGATTCTTAATTAACTTCCACAATAGTTACTGAGAAGTGTAGCGCTTGCATTAGATGAAATCTAACTCTTTCATTTCAAGCTTAAAGCTGGAACACGGCTTCATTCAAAGGGTCTCAAAAATATCACACATTTTTCTTTGAATTCATCTTCAAATCCTTGTGAAATTCTACAGAGAGTTTCTTCAATACAGGCGTAGTTTGATCAAGTGCAGTTACTCTCATAGCTCTGGCACATTTTTAAAGTTCTCAGCTGTAAAGATTAATTTCCCAAACAGCTCTTATGTGCAGCAGAAGACTTTGGTTATTGTGCTTAAGGGTGTTTGGATGTTCTGTCAGACTGACCGTGGACCCTAGAAGTGTGTTCTGCTGTCTGCAGCAGTCGCTGTAAAGAGCATGCTCTTCAGGTAGTGAATTTAAGAGTCCAAGGTTTCACACTCGACACATTCCAGAGCTAAGTAGCACTCAGGTATGCCTATAACGGTGCCACGAATCTGAACAAAACAGTAAAGCCAAAAGGGAATATTTACACAGACCTGCAATAAACAAAACATTAAGCCTAAAAACCTACCATAGAAACAAAACATAGGCCGACTATAAGCAGTATGACAGTGATAAAATGAGGCTATATTTGCACGTTCGGTCTACTGTTCAGCTGTCGTCAGCAGTTCTCATCACGTGGTCACATCTTTCCAATAGCACTGCAATACACCCTCATATTGTTGCTTTTCTCTGCCTCCACTTCAGGCCTAGTTATGTGCGACCCTCCACCTCCCCATCACCGCCCAGTCTTCGTCATCAGCTTCATAATCTCCTCAGCCTGAGATGACGTCATCTGCCAACACCTCCACCATCAGTGTCTGAACTCCATGTCTCTGCTGCTCGGGGCCAACACCCTTCGATCACCATATCTCCTTTACGAGTCCAAGCACCAAAGACTTCTGACCATGAGTAATTGTATAATAAATATAATTTCTTACTTTGTCTCTCAAAGTTACATGCTGGGAATCACTGGTCATCCCGTCTGTTTAAACCATAGACTGTATAAAAAGATGGACGACATGACCGCTCCCTAAAAGTGGATCCAAAACATTTCGAGCGCCCCCTGCTGACTGGCTGCAGTATAGGTCATAAAGCCCGTCTCCTCCATGTTGACAGATGGGACATGAGTCAAACTATAAAATCAAAATACACGCCGAATACATTTTTCTCACACATGGTTTCTGTCATTATAGTTAGTTCTTATCATGCTGATTTACGTCCATGTGTTCATTTTTCTGACAAGTTTATTTTTAATTAGTTATTTGATGCTGTCAAAATGATGATTGACAGCTCTATTGACAAATACGGCTCCTGCAGCCGATCTGTTCCGGATTAGCAGAGTGGAGGAGGAACGGCGAGAGGAGATGTAACTAAAACAATCACTACAGTCATTGAAGTTTACATATCTGTGAACGTTAACCTCAGACCAACACAAAGAAGCTGTTCTGCTGTTAAACACACCGGCGTCCTTGCTGTTTTGTCAGTAAGTTCAGTGTGTGTTTTGGTCGGCGGAAGTGGCTAAGGCGGCGCCACCCGCCGATCTCTACTGCGCAGACTCTGGCTCCATATGACGTCACCAGCACAAGATGGCAGCGCCTATCACGGGGGCTATTTTGGCATCACTTCCGTACAATGGGAGCAGATGGAGACGCATAGTCCATCTATATATACACAGTCACTGGGTTTTAACACACAACAATGAAAATGAACTTAACTATTTAGCAGATATTACGCCGCTTCTCCTTTAAATCAATGTCCTTTAGCAGATTTTGATGGACTATTCTGCCTATGATGACGTACAAAATGTAAGAATCATGACATATTTTAGGAAGTGCAACTTATAAACTTGAGAGAACCATAATGTTGTTTGATCACAAAGACATACTGTATATAACGAACATTGTTGGGTAACTCGTTATGTTACTGTGTTGCCTACTGAGAACAAAAAAGCGTTATTTTTGTGTTGCCAAAAATTAAAACACCCTTTGTGACTCGTTACACATGTGGGGTTATATTGTCAGGACGGTGTGTAGCCTACTACTACTACTACTACTACTATTATGCTAACAATCTGAATGTGAACTGGGCAGAGGCGTACAGTATTAGACAGCTGTTTCCATGACAACAATAGAACACACATGCGTAGTCATTTGCCTAAACGTGCTAAAACATTTGCAAACGGTAAAATATAAAATAAAAGAAATGTGTCTGGGTGGCTGCGGCTTAGAGGTAGAGTGGGTCCGTTGTCTAATCAGAAGGTTGGTGGCTCGATCTCCTGCTCTTGCTGTCTACATGTTCAGGTAAGTTTGAATGCTGTCATGTAGTGGAAAAGCAGCTTTGAGTGGTCTGACTAGAAAAGCGCTATGTAAGTGCAGTCCATTTGATGTGCGCAAGAGTGTTGCATCATTTTGACGACTACATCTGCCATACGAGGAATTGAGCCAAAGCAACTGAGAGTAATACACATACAGGCATACTGTACATGTAGAAGGTCTATAGGTCAGAGAAATCTCTCTGACAGACACACTAAGAACCTTGTTTTCTCAGCTTCACAACACGCTAGTTTTGACAGCTGCGGGACCCCATACATCTTCAGGATTTCATGTAACCCCACAGGGTGAGCTCGGCCCTCACAAGCCTCGTGCCTCCTGAGCCTGTTCCACGCAGACTGCAGGCACCTCGCTGCTAAGGTGACCTTATCCCCCGGCTTCAAACAGGAGGGCGTCACGAAAGGCCGGGAACCGCAGATAAATCAGAGATGCTTCAAACGACAAGAGCCCGTCGACTGACAGGCCCGGTGCTGCTTCGACAAGACTGATGAGGATAAAAATACGTCTGTGTAATCTCTCCGATCGGATTGAGTTTCAACTTTGCGGCAGTGGAGCGATGGCGGCGTTGTGTATCACGGCTGGAGACTTTCAAAATAAATGTTTCAGCATCTCCGTAGTAAAAACACGATGTCATCTTCAATTTTACTATGGATTTATCTCCTTCATTTCCACCATCACTGCATGCGTATCGTCTTTAAAAGCTGCGTGGAAGTGATCTAAAATAACCAGAGAGACGGAGATCTTTGTGACACATGATGAAAGATCTCTGACAGCAGCAGGTGGCTCTGCTGCAAACTCCTACAATCCAGCTAATGGTTCCACGGAGTCCAACATGCTCGTGAAAATACTGACAGACTGGAGAAAAACAGGACATTAGCATTCCCTTTACTGTTTATTGTTGCACCATTGTGAATAAAGCGACATTTCTAATTTACAAACCTTTGTATAAAGATGATAATAGGAAGAATCGGATGAATGCTCAGCGGTATTGTGCTCCAAATGAGAAAAGACGTGGCTAATATCCACCACACCAGTGGAGCAACAGGGAGTCACTCAGCACAAATCTGATGGTCTGTAATTATCAGCATGCAAATATCACCCATCTGTGCTTTAATATGGCCTTCACTTTTTCCCCCCACCAAAGGGTAGCATTTCTAAAAAGACAGTAATTACTCAGCTGAGAATGTGCGTCCTTTTATTTTTCTGCTTTGGCACAAATACATCCTATATGCTCTCATTCTGCAGCGGAGATTTATTGAAGCTCTGCTGGTGTTATTTCGTGATAACTGCATGAAGCTACGCGCCGTCAGCTTTTAGAAATAATCATTAGGTATGTTGGTACACAGTTTGAAAACATATGGTTAGCACATATGGAGTCCATAACGGAGATATTCGAGAATTATGTGGCGTAAATGTGCATTAAAGGAGACGTTAAAGTGGGGTTTTATTGGGAGTCATTATAAGCACAAGAGTGTTGTGCAATACACCTGACATCTTTTTCTGGAATGGCTTAACAGTCTATTAAGCCCAGCCCTGTTTGTTAGTATTGCTGCACCAATGACTGTATATAAAGATGGACGACGTGCCTCCGTCTGCTCTCATTGTACACAACTGAACCCAAAATAGCCCCCGTGATAGGTGCTGTCATCTTGCGATGGTGACGTCATTTGGAGCCAGAGTCTGCGCAGGGATCTACAGGTGGCGTGGAAAGATCCCGCACATCGGCGTGTTTAACAGCAGAACAGCTTCTTGTGTTGGTCTGAGGTTAACGTTCACAGGTATGGAAACTTCAATTGCTGTAGTGATTGTTTTAGTTACGTCTCCTCTTGCTGTTCCTCCTCTACTCTGCTAATTCAGAACAGATCAGCTGCAGGAGCCGTATTTGTCAACAGAGCTGTCAATCATCCTTTTGACAGCATCAAATGACTAATTAAAAATAAACTTGTCAGAAAAATGAACACTTGGACGTAAATCTGCATGATAATAACTAGCTATAATGACAGAAACCATGTTTGAGAAAAATTTGACATGCATTTTGATTTAATAGCTTGACTCATGTCCCATCTGTTACCATGGAGGAGGCGGGCTTTATGACCTATACTGCAGCCAGTCAGCAGGGATCGATGGAGGATATGGCTTCACTTTTAGGGAGCTGTCAGTTCATTTTAAACAGTCTATGTGCTGATCCTGATACTGTGATGGACAGATCTAATTTAAAGTAATAATGATGGCTGATATGACTTTTATATTGAAAATGATGGCTCTAAATTTCACACAACGGTAGATAGGAGGAGGTTTCTCAGCTGTAGCTGTCGCACAACAGGTTAGATTAGCCTGATACTTCAATGACTGTTATCTAAAAATGATACACTTCTTTGTTGAATTGTTGCCATTGGTTTGACAAAGGTACAGTGTGCTTTTAACTCTAGGCCTTAGCTGTGGTTATGTTGCTTTAATTGGTACCTTAGCACCAAAACTGTGCAGGACGCTTGATGCTACAGCGTGCTTTCACATGAAGCTAAAACTCCAGTGGTTATTTCTAGTGTTAATGTCTGTGTATTGTGACTGCATAGTTTCTGCCTTACACCAATTTCTGTGACAGTAATCTCTTTGTAGATTCTACATATAAATGAACAACTGTAGGCGCACAGTGCAGGCTGTGGTGTATGCAGGAAAAAAGTTTGTGTGGAGAGCAAAAGCGGAACACAATCCGCCGTAATGCCATCCAAGCTGTGAAGTGGACAATTTGCTTTATGATCATCTCTATAAACACATATCTGCATGCAAGTTCAGCTAACAATCCGTTCAAGATCAAAATTCTCTCGACACTGTGTCGCAAAAGCTGTTCAGTGTTTAGATTTTCCTGATATCCTTGAATGCATCAGAAGATCGGTCCGACCTCCGTTCAATAAATGAGCATTTTAAGAGTTGTTTTTTTTATCATCCTGAGGGCAGTAGCAGTTCTACTTTCATCATGATGCATCATGATATTATTTTGTCAAATTTAAGACCTGTTAATTGTAAGAAAATCTGTTTCTTTTTCATGTTCGTACCGCTGAAGTTAGCCTCTGTGTAACCCACCAGAAACAAGATTTAATGAACCATGAAATGATGCCGCTTATTTTTCTGACACATCTGTAGGAGCAAATTTCGCTTCACCTTTGATCTAAACACACGGTCGCTTCTAAAGTTGCTGACTGGACTGTAAACAATGCAACGGACAGAAAAGGAAATCTTGGCTGGAAGTCGTTTATTGCTGAATGCTGGCTAAACAGGAATGCCCGAAAAGTTTACCGTCACTCCCAGGGGCGATCTACCGACAGCCCATGTGTTCCGAGACTGCTATGACAGCTATGACAGCTACTATTACTCACACTCCAACTTGATCCGCTCACTCTTAGTGCCGCCAACTAGCATTTTGGCGGTGTTATATTAGAGCGACAGTAACGACAGCACACAAATATAAGTGCTCACAACAGGTAAGGCCAAATACCTAGGCTACAGCTTAGCCCCTAATTATATGGAGGCTAAGCTTTAGCCTGATTTATACTTAAGTATGCACATGTACACAGCCATATAAATCAGGCTCAAAGGATAACTTTTTCCCACGTGTTTGTGTGTAACTGACTAGTGGAGACAACAATTATTGAATCGATGGCAGCCATGCTACTATACCTTTTGCTCTCTGTTGTCTGTAACCAAATCTTGCTCACGGAGAAGTCTCGCGCGAGACCGTAGTTGTTGCAGGAAGAAGGAGAGCCAGATGTCTTACCACTGCAACCAGTGCGGGTAAGAGCCTTGAGTGCCTAGCCTCTGACACAAGCCGGCCGCCAACTTCACTAAAAGAGGAAAAAAAAAAAGAAATGTATCAAACAAAAAAAAGGCAAACAAACCAGTTGGTTCAATCTAAAATGTACAGCTTGGTATCAGTCAGGCAATGATAATACAAACACTGGGTAAAACAGACATACTAGCAGCAACACAAGGAAATACACTAGTGGCAACAACAGCTAAGGCAAAACAGCAGCCAGTGAACAAGAAAACACATTACATCTTCTAAGATGTAAACATAGTAAGATGTACAATTATGTAATGTCTACCATGCCCCTACTTACCAATAACTAAAATGACTCATACCTGGACATAAAGGTGCATTTATTAGGATGACTTGAGGGGATCATACACACTCCACAGAGAATGAACTCAGCCAAAGAGACACCAATACGACCAGGTAGAACGAGACCGGCAGACAGGAGACTATTCCAAACAAATTCAACTTAGTCATTAAGTAACTGCAAAATCACTTTGACCAATGTACAACAAACATTTGAAACAATCTTTAGGCCGCATTACCTACCTCAGAGTCAGAGAGGGGACCATGTGGCAACCACCAGGGAGAGACAAAGGAAAGAGGCAGCCATGATGCCACAGGTGCTTTAAATAAGCTCGGGCCAATTAAGGGGCTGGACCAGGGGAGGAGTTGACCTACTTCTACCAGGGTGCATTCAAAGCCAACAGGGGAGCAAAACAAACTGTTTAAGTGTTCCTACTACAATCATATATTCACTATTTTTTAATTTAAAAATAGTCTTTCCAAGGTTGAGGGCTAATGTGTGGTTGACCATCTTTGGTAATGGTTGCTGGGGTTGCTCAAGCCTAAACTTCCTCTAATCCAATAAGAACAGAGCAGAGCAGCTAACGTTAGCCCAAACTCTGATAACATCCAGCCCCTGCAGAGTGCATGTGACTCTTGTACTGCAAACCTGCAACCTGACAAACAAATATAACCTTCCAGGAAACAGTAAACACTCGCTCACTCTTTTAGCTATTGATTGCAACCTACGTGAAACAAGATAAACATGCTGTTCGATGAGTTCCTTACACTTTTCTCTCCTTTCTTGTTCTGTAAAATGACATAATAAAACACCACTTTCCAAACAGGCAATAACTGAACATTAATTTCTTTGACCCTCTAAACTCTGGATTAATCCAGAGCAACTCAACCTGCGGCTGCTGTTTGTGTGGGCCATGTGTTCTGTGTGCTTCAGCGTGTTCGTGCACATATTCCAGTTGGTTACATGTTGTTCCCCCTCAAAAACACACCAATATGTGTGCTGTAACGTGTCAGCTTGATGAGACCTAATCTAAAACGTACAACACTATCGCCCACGCGCTTCAGTCTGTCTGTCAAGCCAGATCTAGCTTTGGAGCAATAAATCACTCACTGACACACAATGTAATTGGCCGTGTGATGCAATGAGGTATGCTGGAGTATCTGATGGCCAGAGGGCCACTTCTTAAGACAGCTCTCACTTTGCTCCCCGGCACATCATAATTACTCTGTTTCCCTACTGGCTTGCAATCCGTCTCCATAGCGATCCATCTTTTATATCCAGGCAGTGCAGGATGAGGCGCACACACACACACACACACTTCTTCTTCTTTCGCGTTCCTTTAAGCCCCCAATTAATCTCTGTAGCAGACCTTTCACATTCACTTCTCACACATGTTCGCAGTCACACGTAACATTCATAAAAGAGTATCAACATCGCGCTCTGCTCACGTAGAAGAAACACAGGAGGACTGGAAACTATTTATAATTGAAGGCGATTCATTATGAAGAGTTTTGGATGTGAGCGTTAATGGCAACTCCTCGCGGAAAGCGCCGCAGTGTTTTAATCCATAATGCATCACCGTACACGTCCCATTCCCAGTGATCGCATTAGATCCAATCATTTCCACTTGACACATTTTGAATATTCAAAGCACAGAAATGGTGTAATCATAACCTCATGAATAAAATAGTGCACCATTACAACCTTATGAAGAGTGTAATTTACATTTCATGGTGAGATAACTTAAACGGCAGCCCGGGGACAAGCTTACGACTCGTCCTCGTCATCATTTATAAAACTATAGAGACTTGTACGGGAAACTTTTTTTTGGGTTAATTTCCTTCATCTCTTATATAATTATTCCTCAAGGCTTTTCACATTACATGGATTCATTGTCACGGTTTTGGGATGGGCTCTTTTTAATGATAGGTCATTTACTGGTGATAGCCGGAGGTTGCGGGTGCCGGGAGGACTAGCAGTCAATTCAGTGACAGTCACAGTGAGCCCAGTGCAATTACTGACAGTTAAATACTATAAAAAGGAGAGTAATAGCAAAAGAAGCAAAAGAAATAGGACAGAAAGTCAGATGATTACAGAAAAAAAAGCTTTTTAATACATTTCCAAGTTAAACCAGGCTAAACAAACCGTTTATTTCAACATAAATAAAAGTTTTTCATGCATCTCAAGCTCATCATTCTCAAACAATGAATTAAGTGTGTCTTTGATGTAGTAAAGAAAAAGATATAAAAAAGGCAAATATCCAAATTAAAGTTTTTTTAGTCGAGAACAGATTACAAAAGAAAGTTGAACTACTTGCAGCTTTGGATTCTGCTTTAGAGAGGCATAACATTTAATTCACAGGATATGTGACGGCGTCGCAGACTGAATGAAAAAAGCCTTGAATGATGCAAAACGGGTGCAAAGCATCAGATGTTGCTCTACACTCTGTAAGGCAACACATCCAGTCGCGGGCGTCTTCTGTGCCTTCCCTCTTTGTTTTTCCCCCAGCTGCCGCGACTTCAGTCCTGAGATAGAGGTCATGAAAAAAAACGCAGCAGTGCGATAGAAATTGAAATAGAAACTGAAGGAGAGGAGGATGTGTGGGTTTTGGCAAACATCAACAAATTCAGTCTCCTTGTGAGGCCTTTGAGATGTGACAGTTTGACAAGTGGGAACCTCTGGGGAGATGCTTCCCGTAACCCTGCAGGAAATGAAAAATGGATTATCAGAAACTAGCCATGAAGGACACCAGCGGCCAGATGTGAACGTGTGCGAGGGTGGCACTGAGAAATAAGATGTTTTTTTTGCACGATTTAGTATCCGTACAGAGTCATTTTCACACATTAACGAGTGCAATTTTGCATACATGCTCGCAGCCTGTAAGGCATATTTACACAGGCAGTGCTGTGTACATTCCTCCTACACTAAGCTTTTCAGACTTAGCAAGAGGCCAGAGCAGCTTGTAGGAAGGCAATACTTGTATTGAAGAGCTAGGGTTATATTTAGGGCTGCATGTCATGTAAACATGTTTTGCTATCTGCAGATATAATACATGAAGTTTGGAGTATAAAAGTCAATCCTTTATGGATGGCAATGTCAGTCCACCACTTAAGTCCAATCTTACACATCTTTACAACTATTGAATGAATTGATCAATCATTTGAAGTGTATATGTTTTGCACCAGATCATAACCAAAGCGCGCATATCCAGGGGTAGTTTTGTGTTCTTTGTTTTAAAGGTTTCCGTGGGTCGGTCTTAACAGATACGATCTTATTTACATTAAAAACGGGACCTCAATTAACATGCAGCGAAAAAAACCGCATGAGCAGAGACGGAGAGCGAGCGAGGGGGAGAGAGGGACAGATCGCACCCAAGTTACGTCTGTAACATGATGTCTAATTATTCATTTAACATATATACTTATGGCCTACGGGAGACTTATGACTACATTTTAATTTCAAAGAAAATTAAGTAGGAACCGCATTAAAGAGCCTGTGAGTGACTTTATTGATCAGATAACTTCCTGGAAAAGTTACAAGTAAAGTACAAAAAATAACAACGACCGGGAAACACTTCAAAATAAAAGCATTGTGAACAAACGAGGGGAGTCAGAATTCCAGATCAGACTTTTACTTTCAAAAAGAATACCGGAAGTGTTGACCTACTTTACTCTCCATGCCTGTGACTTTTACTACAGGAAGAGATGTTAATATTGCTGTCACAGATCAATAGGACTCAACACACTTCATTTTCACCGTGTATTTTGGCCGAGAACCGCACGCGGCTTGCGAGCCTCCTTCAGCAGTGTGAAGACTCTCATCTGTTTTCATGCATTTCAAATGAGAATGAACACGTCCTGCAATTGCCACGCCACGCTTCCAGTGTTGCCCACAAAAGTGCACATTGACCTGAAGCGGTCAGCCACATATTAGGTTTTGACCTAGTCTTATTTAGATAGAAAAAGACAACATGAATCCACCGTGAGCGGCACTTAGCAACATTTGGCAACAGTGGCAGGAAAGACTTCCTCTCGAGCAGAACCAGACTCATGTTGAACAGCCATCTGCCTCAACTGGATGGGCCGAGAAGTGGGATAGAGGGAGATGCAGGATAGAGACAGGCAAAGAGAGGAACAACAACAACATATGTTCTTGTTACAACAACTACAACATCGATGTAAAATGTGTTTGTATTCACAGTCCCTCGAGGATAAATCCTACTGACTGTTTCCAATACTATGATGTGGATTGTCATGGTATTTTCTACAGACATTGACCCCGGACCTCAGGATGTACTATAACAACTTTGATGATCCCCTTAGTTTTCATCTCACAAATTCATTGGGTTTCAATTTTATTTGTCCGTTTTAAGACTAAATCACAGACTATTGTATAAGAATCTGAGGCATAGCCACTATTAAATCAACCACCGATTTGTTACCCCCACTTTGTGTCCACTAACGGCATTTTATCACAACCTCAATTTCAGAGCGCTTCTCAACGGCGCTTACCGTTGCTAGGTTACAAAAGTTGTCTGGCGGCTCTTCCGCTTCCCTCAGTAGTGACTGCTACATCTGTTTTAAATCGCTCTGTATGCTTAATTTTTCTTTTATTCATGGATATTTTACAAAGACAACGTAATAACGATGGAAAGAAATCGTGTCCTGGCGTTAGCAGCAGCTCTACACCTTGAAAATTGTACCCTCGATGAAACGAAAGGATTAACTTCTCCTCCGCCATTGTTGTTGACAAAGTTGATATTGGAAGTTCAGCACCTTCTTGATTTTGATTGGTCGGCGAGGGAGAAGTGACACTGACGAGCGCTGCGTTCCAAAAGTTGAAGTATTTGCAACAGAGCACTGTGAGCGCAGCAACAAAAAACAGCTGACGCACAGGGGCGTTATCGTGCTTAGGACGCTGAGCTGCACTGGTTTTGTGCAGAAAATAGGCACTGCCACAACAAAAAGTCCCGTTAGTGGACACAGGCCCTCAAGCTCAACATTATGGCTGTCACCGGGGAATAAGATGTGTCGACGACAGGATCGAAACTCATTGTGACTTCTCTGTCCTGGTTGAGAGGACACTGTAGTAGCAACGTGTACACTGCAGGTTGCCATGCCTTTAAGCATACCCTGCTTCCTTGTTGATTGTGTGCTTAATGGGAGCATCATTTACAAAATAAACATCATGCTATGCTAAAGAATACTTGAGAACAGTGACTGAGACCGTGCACTCATTAGGAAAATGTTGACTAAGGTAACAAATCTAGTTTCAAGTACGGAGTCGCCCCCTGCTGGTCATTAGAAATAAAACAGGTTTAAGTGTCTACAGTCGATAGATTCCTGCAAAACTAATGGTAGTCTCTCGAGACATTAAAGCTTAGATCCGTGCTGTTATGGACACATTAAGTGCAAAGACATCAAAGTGTTATGATACAGTACCTATATCTAGATACAAATATGACTCATTGTTCTGTAACCTGCTCATTTCTTTGCTTCTGCAGAGGTCTCCGCAGGTTATAGCTGTAGCCACTTGTCATGATAAAGACACTATAATTTCATCCCAACTGATCCCACCTCAGCGAGCCAGCACTCTCGAGCTGATCACAGTGCTCTGAAAGAAGGTGAGAAGGTGAATAGTACATTGCTCTGAGTCATAATCCTGAGTGACTGTCAGCGCGCAGCAGTCAGCTCCCACTCACGGCTGAAGTGAGAGGAGCAGGACGGACGAGTCCCGATCGCGAGTCCCAAGATGAATCATAAGTTCAGTTCTGAAACATCATGTTCTTTACTTTAATTCCAGGAGGAGTCACGGTGTCAGAACAAGCATCGCTTTGTTAAAACAATGTGTCATTCCCACGCTCTGTTGAAACAGGAATTAGTTTACTGTGTACACGACAGAAAAGGTGTTTTCAGGTTTAACACAAAGACTTTTTTAACAATAGTAGCCATATGGTGTTTTATGCTTGGGTATCATCTGCTGTACAGTCGCTACATTAGAAATTGCAAGGTTTTTTAATGATCTAGTCTGTAATTCTACTTCATGGTGTTTATGCAGGTCAAGAGAGACAAGCTATATAATATATTTAAGGTACTTTATCTTTTATCTTGAAGTCCCAAAATCCAGTCTCTTGCCTTTGCAGTAGCTGCTCCTAAGCTATGGACCAGCCTTCCTATCCACACAAACACCCAGTCACTTGAAATGTTTAAGTCCCTGCTAAAGACCCATCTTTTCTCGGAGGCCTTCAACTCCAGTTGAGCTCGACCCTTCCTGTTTTATCTTTTACTCATGCAATTCTTGTATATTTATTTTGTTTTTTCGGTTTTATTGCAGCGTTTATCTGTTTTATCCTTCTATTCTATTTATTTTAGTATTTGTGTTATATTGTGTATGTGGAGTCTGTCTCCGGTGTCAGTCCTGTGATTGACTGGCGACCAGTCGCCCAATGACAGCTGGGATAGGCTCCAGTCCCCCCCCGTGACCCTGAACAGGATAAGCCGTATAGATAATGAGTGGATTGATGGATGTGTATGTGGGTCCTCTTTTAATACACTGAAATGTATAACTTTTCAATTTTCAATTTTAAGGCAGTACACAGTCAGCACTGTTTATGTATAAGCTTTAAGATAAGATAAGATAATCCTTTATTCGTCCACAAAGAGGACATTTACAGTGTTACAGCAGCAACGTGGATACTGCAACATTACAATAAAGGGCATATAAGAATAAGTAAGTAAACAAGTGTATCCTAAAAAATATGTACAGAGCTTATAAGATAATAGCCTCAATGACAATCTAAGTCAGCAAGTGTACAGCATGAATGAATAAACAGATGGACCACCTGATGTAATGAGAAGTATTGCACATGTTGAGAAGTGAGATATTGCACATTAATAAATACAAATAAAAATATTACATGTAGATTACGGAGAGTTGCAGGAGTGTTATTGCACATTGTGTCTGTTTTGGTGTGTTTACTGTTGATTATGGAGTCTGACCACGGCGGGAAGAACAGACCTGCGGTATCTCTCCGTGAGACACCGCAGGTGAAGGAGCCTGTCACTGAACCAGCTCCCCAGCGGTGTTATGGTCTCCTGCAAGGGGGCGGGACGTGTTGTCCATCAGAGACGACAGCTTGGCCATTTACCAAGATGAAATGTGGTATTTCTTTTCGAAAGCCTGAAGGGGCTAATTTAGTGATAAGATTCCTCACTTTACATTTTCAAACTCATATTTCCTCAAATAATCCTTCAAACTGCTGTCCTGGTGACTAAAGTGATTCACAGAGTTCTTAATGTGAAGCAGCATAAGAAATGTTGGTTTAGTATTAGCTGTAACTTCCTCAGCTTTGACTCAAGCTACGATAAAGGGTTAGCATTATATCAGTAAGTAAGTAAAGCGAAAACGACACAACAAAAACAAACTATAGGCACACTGAACAATCTGCCCTCTGGATAGATGTGGAGGAGGCGGAGAGCGTTGGCAGTTTTAGGTTCCTGGGAGTTCACATCGCAGCTGACCTCAGCTGGTCCTCAAACATCTCCCATCCGGTGGGGATAGGCCCAGCAGAGACTCTGCTTCCTCAGGAAGCTCAAGCAGGCTCACCTCCCACGACACCTGCTCATAAACCTTGATCGGTCCACCATTGAGAGCCTCCTGGCTAACTGCTGCATAGTGTGATTTAGCAGCTGCACAGCAGAGGACAAGAAGGACCTACAGCGGGTGATGAAGCAGCAGAGCGGGTGATTGGGACCACCCTACCACTCCTCAGTGACACGACCTGTCCCCCCCCCCGTTCCTTCTGGGAGGAGACACAGGACAATCAAACAAACACTCACAGACTTCTGTCCACAGGCGGTAAAAAAGTGTGAAGTAGTCCAAAGATTCAGCAGATCTGATTTTCAATTTGAGCATGGGATGGAGAGAAGGCCGAGATTAGATGATCAGAGTGGACGAGGTCATGCAGTGCTTTGTTTGTAACCACAGACTGTATAAAAAGATGGACAACATGACAGCTCCTTAAAAGTGAAGCCAAAACATTTGGAGCGCCCCCTGCTGACTGGCTGCAGTATAGGTCATAAAGCCAGCCTCCTCCATGTTAACAGATGGGACATGGGTCAAACTATAAAATCAAAATACACGTCAAATAAATGTTTCTCAAATATGGTTTCTGTCATTATAGTTAGTTCTTATCATGCTGATTTATATCCAAGTGTTCATTTTTCTGAGATGTTTATTTTTAATTAGTTATTTGATGCTGTCAAAAGGATGATTGACAGCTCTGTTATCAAATACGGCTCCTGCAGACGATCTGTTCTGGATTAGCAGAGTGGAGGATGAACGGTGAGAGGAAATGTAACTAAAACAATCACTACAGTCATTGAAGTTTCCATACCTGTGAACGTTAACCTCAGACCAACACAAAGAAGATCTGCTGTTAAACACGCTGGCGTGCAAGATCCTTGCTGTTTTGTCGGTAAGTTAAGGGTGTGTTTTGGTTACGCCACCTGCCGATCTCTACTGTGCAGACTCTGGTTTCAAATGACGTCACCATCGCAAGATGGCAGCGCCTATCACGGGGGCTATTTTGGCATCACTTTCGTACAATGGGAGCAGATGGAGATGCGTCGTCCATCATTGTTTGTAGCTAAAAGCATCTTGTAGTTAATTTTGAATTTTACCGGAAGCCAATGAGGTGAAGCAAGAACCCCCCGTTATACCCCCCAGATATGTGACAGAAGGCTGGTTCTAGTTAATAAACAGATAAACAGTTAGTTTCCTGTGAATGGGAAGACAAACTAAATTGAGGAGAGAAATGGCCGACAACTACATAGAGAGCTAAATACAGAACAGAAATGCATTCTAAAGCTAGTGCTGCAAAAAATGATTATAAGAAGTATAACTGGTACCGACCTGGTCATGTATCAGAATTTGAAAATGTTACCAGTCTGTATATTTCAGTAAAATGTCACGGCTCACTCTGATGCCCTCTGGCTGAGCATTACTGGTCTACTACACTCAATGTCGCACTGCTCCTCTCCGCATCAGTGGGCAACATCTGGCTCAGTGACCTCTGAGAGGTTTCAACGGCACCTTCTGTTGTTTTGGAGAGAGTGTGCGAAACAGTGCCTGCCATCGCCTGGGTATATGTGAGCCTCTTTGTCATGCATGCATGCAGCCGTCTGGTAAAACACTCGACATGAGACCTCACGTTTGCTCGTCCTCACACTCCTATGTCCCTCCAGGCCCGAGCGTCCCAGCCTCCACGACCTGCAGATGAAACAGAATATTAACTCGGTGCAAACAGGCGTTTCTGCCTCGTCTTCTCCCCGCATTCCCAACCCAACACCCCTGCATTTCCCTTCAGTCTCAGATATTGAGTGTGTCGAAATGGGCCCAGCACGGGAGGATGGATCGGAGGGAGAAATGTGCGTGAGGAATGTGGAACGCTGTGCAGCGGTTAGTGAGATAAGTGGCATTTGTGTTTCCTCCCATGGCTAATTATGCTATTTATACCCCGGCAAAGGAGGAGATGCTCTGAGCTGGTACACCAAGATTAGTATTCTCACTAACATTGTTTATCCTCCTGAAAGTGATAACAGCTCACACCTCTTGCTTCAGGGGCGAGCGCTGTGTGTGTGTGTGTGTGTTTATGTGTGTATCTCTGGTTGGATGCGCATGCATATATCAGCTGAGATTTTCCATGTACAATAAGATGTAATTAATTCATTTATTGTACCCAGTATGTCTAAAAGCATTTTTTTAACAGAGATTATCAGAGAGAAGTACATCCTTACGCCCGCTCTGTTCCCTTCAGTGAGGATTACATGTGATTCATCTAAAGGTGAAATGGTAAAAAATGCTCCCAAAAGATGACTTCTTACTGAAATGATATGCAACAGTTGCAACACCAGCACCAAACAGGTTGATGCAACCTCACATTGCCGACGTGTCAACCAAAAAAAAAAAACACATCTTAAGGTGATTTATCTGTGAAGCTTTGCCACACTGGAGCAGCAAAACACAGGGGGGCTCAGTTCATTATGCACGATGGCAAGTGTACCGCCAGTAACAGCACATACTGTCGATACATTTGAGTGAATTATTTCTGGCCCACTCATGAATTTGAATCCAATATTTAGTCACCTTGCATGTCGGTTTTGGTTTCCCCGACTCCAGCTACAACGTAGACAGAATCCATTGTAATCTTTATTTACAGATACGTAGAAATGTCGTATCTGTACGCAGGGACGTGGATTTCCAGGACGGCAAGTGTTCTGGTTTCCGTTTGTAGTACACTTGTAGTCCGAGTAATATAGACCAATCATGTACCAGCAAAAGCAACAGGAGAGCAAAAGCAGGCTTGCAAATTTGATCCATTGTAATATAGCGGCTGCCATGTAATTGATCAAACACGCACAATCAAACAATTCATTTAATCTAATTCCTCTTATTGCAGCCAGTGATGACGATCTGAGTTAGGGAGAAGTTGCAGTAGAGTAGCTTCAAGAACGGATGGAGTGTTGATAACACTGGCTCCAGGCTGTTCAGAATAAATATCACGCCTCATCTGCACTTTATCCCATGGACATCTGTACTCACTGCAAGACTTCTGCATCGCTTTCATGTAGCCTAAAGAAAAATAGGAAAATTCAGATTGTGTTACTTTCCTTTTCACAAAGTAAAACACCAGGCGAGGTGACCTGACTACTGGTCCTCTTAAAATCTACCGTGTAATAACACGGAGAATTTAGTATCATTGCCAGTGGTTACTGCACTACATATTAGAAACCAAGAAGAAACCTGAAAATATTCCTCAAGCACACTTTACATTGACCCTGCTTATTGACTGAATAATAAATGAAGCTGAGGTACTTCTCTCCCTGATGGGCCAGCTAAAACCCTTTCTCACCTTAGGCAGGAATGTAGAATATCATTCACGTATTGTAATAGCCCAAATATTGTTGTGCAGGCAAGCTAGCTTTAGCAAGTAACATGAACATATTGTTACATATTCTACGTCTCCTGTAGTCAGTTAAACTTGAGCAACACAAAGTTTCTCATGAGAGAGGACAAGTTTTGGCTTAGGATATTCTTTGTAAGAAATAAAAATAGATGGAAAAATGAGTTTACAGCCATGCTAGCAGCTGTGTCAGGCTGAACTGAGACACAGCTGTGCTTTAAGCTAATAGTCATTATGCTAATTAGCCCACAGGGCTAATTTTAGACTTTTTTATTAAGACAAAGTTCTTGCACAGCTGCTTGTATTCACACACATTTAACATTTGAGAACATTGAACTTTCCGGTAAAATAAAAAGTAATGTTTCAAAACTTTTGTCTGTTTAGCAGATATGTTTACTCTATTCACCATCTGAGTTTGCTGTGTTAGCATGCTAACATTTGCTGATTGGCACAAACAGTGAAGCTGAAGCTATTGGGAATGTCATTAGTTTTCCAGGTGTTTGGATATAAACCAAAGTGTTGGAGAATAGCAGTGTTGGGACCAAATCATGTTTGTTCAAGTCCCAAGTTTGTCGCAAGTCATTTTGTCCAAGTCTCAAGCAAGTCTCGAATCATTTTTTCTTGGGCAAGTCAAGTCAAGTCGAGTCGAGTCGAGTCACAGGTTATGTCAAGTCAAATCCCGAGTCAAGTCACGTTTTTTCCACCCAAGATCCAGCACTCTTACCTGTAGTATCGAGTCTTTATAAAGAGAAAATACAAGGTGTTAGTCTAATAATGATATTATTGGCCAATTTATATAACCTGTTCAAAAAGTATGACAATGAATTGTGTCTGTATTATCTTGGCACAGATGCAGCCATGATGATGGTCTGCTCTGAGACTGTACTGAGTGGTAACCAGTACAACTGATGAGGCTTCTATTTGGGGCTTTGATGTTGCATGTTTTCATAGCAAGGAGTTTTACAATCATCCAATCATGACAATCACATACTGGGGAGCTTTTTGAGTCGTCCAATCATGATTCCCAGTTTGCGCTGCATACATACTTGATAGTTAGACAGAAACTTGACAACATTGAATTTGATCATTTTATGTTTATCAGCTAACAAACGTAATGAACACACGCAAGTCATCCGAGTCATCATGCTTCAAGTCAAGTCAAGTATCAAGTCATTTATTTTTTGTCAAGTCAAGTCGCAAGTCATCAAAACGGTGACTCGAGTCGACTCAAGTCTAAGTCTCAAGTCCACATCTCTGGAGAATAGTGTGGCGGGTTGGGGCAGTAGGTTGGAAAATCTACTAGCTGACAACGGCAGCTGGGGAATTGCACCGCAGGAAATACGGGACAAAACCTTGAAGGCGATTGGTTTCGTGATAATAGTTTGAAAGGCCTTATACAAAATCTAAAATGTGGTTTGACCTTAATTCTCTCAGCCAGTCCTATACAAAATTGAGTAAAGGCCTCTTGTGGGAGGCCAAAAACACTTAGTGCTTAGGGCTCTACCACTTACTCACCTCGGGTGCAACACTCGCAGTCTGTATTCTTAACTCGAATGTATTAGGTGAAGGGATATCACCATGGGTGGCAGCCTCAGTCTGAAGGGACTTGGTTTGTGAACCGGAGGTTGGCTGGTTCAAGTCCCAAGCGTGGAATTGGGGCTGCTATATGGAGAGATGCCAGCTCCTTTCCTGGGCTCTGTCGAGGTGCCCTTGAGCAAAGCACATAATCTATGTCCAAAAATGTCCATGTGTAGCCCCCTCAATCTGACATCTCTCCATTAGTGCATGTCAATAGGGTCCTGTTTGTGCATGTGTGTATTTTGGGCCTATGTTTGCGTTGCATGTTTGTACTGACAGAGTAAAAACATTGAATTTCCCCCTTGGAGATTAATAAAGCATCTCTTCTTCTTCCTCAAATATCAAAGAAAAGATGAAGAAATTAAAATTCACATTTCTAAATGTCAAGCCCCCCTACTCACCTCCATCAGTACTGGACACCACAGGGAATCACTCAATAAGACGCAGGAAACCATGGGCCAGCGTCAGTGCCAAGTGTTGGAAGGCATCACACTGACATCTCTTTAACAGGCTAACTAAACAGCTTAAATAAGCACCTTACATAGAGAGATAGCAAGCAAGGCAGAAGCAAGAGGCCTTCAGAAGGCCACAGATGCCTTATATTACCTGGCCCTGATTAGGGAGTTGATGTAGGAGGAGTCAGTTATTGAGCTGTGTTCACAAACGCTGCTCTACACACTATAATGAGGAAACTAGACACAATGCACTTGACATTACCACACAATAGCTGTGTCCCAATCCAGGGGCTGCAGCCTTTGAAAGAGACTGTATTCTCTCATCCTGCATACCATGTCACTTTATCCCATAACTGTCACTTTATCTTGTCACTTACTCCTACAGTTGTATATACCTCGTATTTTTATACTTTATTTACTGACTTGCTATTTTGTTTTTGTGCTGCTGCAACACCCACATTTCCCCCCTGGGGATCAATGAAGGATTATCTTATGTTATGAGACGGTCTGGTCTACCCTTGCATCACCAAACGCAGCCCCTGTTGCCTAGCAACACGTAGCTAGCGGGATAACTAGCTAACCAGTTATAATTTTAAAGATAATATGTTTCAAGGGCCCTTTCGTTTTCTTAAACATGTGTATCTCTAGCTTTTCGATTGAGTTGAAACCAAAAACTTTTACATTTTAAAGTGTTTTCCTCTGCGCCTAAAGGTCCGCCATTTCGTTTGAACTGGCGCGCAATGCATCTCGGGATACAGTGGGGAAGCGGAGGACGCATTTGTCGGCCGCATCTGAGGAAGCCTTCGAACTGGGACAGCCTTCGACGTGCTTCTGTGGCGCAATCGGCCTTCAAATATGAAGGCCGCAGCCCCTGGATTGGGAAACTGCTAATGTTGTTGCCACATTTTCAGTGTCATGCATTCTACCTCCTTCTCTCTGGTCTGATCCCAAATCTCATGTCGGTCCCGCTTCTTCCATTCTGACGTAGCATTGGCCACCAGTGGGCATGACTAACAGGCTTAGCATTTCCCTGATATTCTGCATCGTGACTCTGTGAGATTTTGCAGATAGCAGAGAGCCTGTGCCAGATATTGGCACTTTGAAGTAATCTGATGTGTGGACTGGAGCAGACCTGTATTTACATTTGCTTACGTGTTGGACAGAATCCTCAATAGGAAACACTGCAGCTTTAATGAGCGTACATCAGGTAGCTTAACTGTAGCCGTGTGGAAGCTGTCCTTGGGAAACAGATGACCATATGCTTCACATTATCTCACAGCTGGAGACCGGAGACATGCAGCCACTCCACAGGACGGTACATGCGTCTTTCCATCAAAATCCAACCAATTTCATGTCCTCTCCTCTGCCTATTATTTCCTCAGTCCCTCATTCAGCCATAGATATTGTCGTAGATGTTAGATAATAGATACGCAAGCAGCTGACAAAGGACGACACAGCTGAGTCACGCACTCTCATCAGCTCTTTGAGTGCGACAAGCAGGACAGATCATCCCACAGCCACAAGAGAAGCTCATTGCCTCTTTTTCTCCTCTGAAAATGAATCCACATTTGCAATTCCACAGATACAAACGTGCAAGATTCCAAAACAAAATCCAATTTCCCCCTCATAAAAACCTGCAAATGAGTCACGCCAAAGAATTCCACTCCTCTGTTCCCTCCCTGCCTTTTTTATGTGGATGTTCTGGAAGAGTAAAGCCTTTGAACGCCTTTTTAAAAAGCAAGACAGTACGAGGTTTGGCTCGGGCAAAATTACAGCAAATCGTTCGTAAAAATTAAACAATATAGCAAACACAGTTTAATTTTATGTCGGGGCCGTAAATTGTGTCTACTCTACGAGAGCTGCTTTGTTTTTATGTTGTCTGGGTTCGTTTCAGGTTCTAAGCACAATTTAATCAACCGTTGCAGGTGCATGAAGGCGAGACGACAGCGCTTTGAGAGACAGTAGCAAAAACACAAATTGGATTTTCCGTTCGCTTCTACAATTAAACAGTCGAGCTGCTGATGAACAATTCCCTCCTTCCCTGCTTCAGCTGCTCTCTACCCCTACCTCTATCTATCTATCCATCTATCTATTACAGTAAAAACCTCCTTGATCATACCATTTCATACTCGCTTGTGAATAAACCTCTGTCCCTCGCAGCACTATCTCCAATCATTACAGTCTCCCCGCTGGCCCTGCGTGCCTGATTTGTGTGGCACAGACCACGTTCTGTTGCATCCATTGCGTGTGATTGATGTGCGCACCAAAAATCCATTTACTTCTTTTGGTGGACAATATGAAAAAGCAGGAGGCCTTGTATTGAGCGTTTGCCAATACATAATGTTATTGGAAGTGTAATAATTCTTAAGTTGGCAGCTGGTTAAATTAGTTTTCTGTCAATTGTTGCCTTCTCATTTGGGTGTCACACTGCTCCAGAACAATGTCTGTTCTTATTTAATAAGAACCAAATCAATTTGGATAATCTCTGTGTTACAGTGTTATTGCTTTTTCCAATCCTGAAGCTTTCCCTCGGTACAGCAGGGGTAACATTGGCTCACAAGCACAATGTGAGTGTCAGCAGTATTGACACACAAAGACAGCACGAGACTTGCTTTTTAATAAATCACAAATCTAGTAGAACAGTTTTATGAATATTATAGTTATGCACCTTCAGAGACTATACTGTATATACTTCCATTATCTATACCCCTAATCCTGTTCAGGGTTAGCAGGGGGGCTGGAGCCTATCACAGCCGTCATTGGGCGAGAGGCGGGGACTGATGGCCAGTCAATCACAGGGCTGATGCATAGAGACATTAGCGTGTGGGAGGAAGCCGGAGTACCCGGAGGGAACCCACGCATGCACGGGGAGAACATGCAAACTCCACACAGAAAGGCCCACTTCGTCCGAACCGGAATTCTAACTAGGAACCTTCTAGCTGTTAGTCGACAGCGCTAACCACTGTGCAGCCCGACTATACATCCCTTAAAGGAAATTTACATGAACTTTTGAAATGTAATATCTGATGAAAACATTTTTTTTTTCTAATGAGTAATTTTGTGGCTTTTGACTTTATTGATAGGGCAGCTAAAGAAAGACAGTAAATGTGTGGATCGCCACTGATCGGCAGACTGGGCGGTCAGTGTGATGAGGATTGTAGCCTCAGGGGCACCTGCTCTACCAACTGAGCTGAACCAATGACTGTATATATAGGTGGACGACACATCTCCATCTGCTCCCACTGTACGAAAGTGATGCTAAAATAGCCCCCGTGATGGGCGCTGCCATCTGGTGCTGGTGATGTCATTTGGAGCCAGTCTGCACAGTAGAGATCGGCGGGTGGAGCCGCCGTAGCCACTTCCGCGAACTTGGCTTGGCTTCACTTTTAGGAAGCTGTCATGTTGTCCATCTTTTTATACAGTCTATGAGCTAAACCAGCAACCCCTGATGATAATAGTTGTGTGTTACAGTATATTATATACCTTTAAATCCCTGGTAATACTTCACTGATTATCAAATAATAAAATGTATGTTTTATCTACTTTAACCTTCTCATATATTGAAGGCGGTTGGAGTTAGTGATAAGTCATTTCAATTGTTCTACCACAAAAAATGACAACCCCTTAAAGTAACCAGCTTCAGCTGGTCTGACGAGTTTTACCAAAAGTTATGAGATTATGCACGACCCAAACTTTTCCGGCACTGACAGCAGCCCTTCTCCACAGCCTAATTATTTTCACTAATTAAGAACCTTTTTCCTGCAATTTTACTTATTGTTCTGAATTCAACAGCATTTGTAGAAATGAAAACAAACTAGAAAATCTAATTTAAAAAACTAAATTTCAGACATATTTTCTTTTCAACAAAAATGAATACAAAATGATGTTTTACTTAAATCTCACGGAGAGTCTGAAAGAAAATTGGACTCAATTAAAAGGGCAGGCGGTGAAGGATTTAATCTGATTATCTGATTTGCATTGCCGCTACTTTTGTGACTATTCTGCAGACAGCACCCTTTAGGGTCATATCTCCAACCGGCCCAACATAATTCACCTAATAGACAACATAAAAACAAATGTTACTCTTCTTACTGTTTCTTGACTTCATGCTTAGGCTAAGCAAATATCTTGACTTTATGTTCACATTACATACACACATGAGGTTTAAAGTAACCTGAGTAAATTATAGGATAAAAATAAACATACGCTACTCACTCTCTATTTTTTCATAATCTGAAGCATTCATGCACATGACATTGAGAGGCAGGTGGTCTTAGGGTTGTTAGTGCTGGCACTCTGGTATCCCACTGCAGCCAGTCCTCCACATCCGGGGTTCTCAAACTGTTTGGGGCCAGGGACCCCTTACAGGAGGACATTTTCCTCATAATCATAACAATTATTAAGCATATGTTTACTACCATTTGCGCTCTTAGATGCCATTGGAACTATTTAACTTATCAACCTTAAGACTTGTTTCATAGTGATAAACAGAAAAACATTTCACTTTGAATCATGTTAATACCACTTATATACTTTAAACAAACTGCTTGTGGACTCAACTTGACAGCATTTTTACTTCTCAAGTAATTGATCTTAAAAGCTAAGAGCTAAGCTTGTGGATAGCAAACAGAAACAAACCACCGTGAGCAGAAATGGAAAAGTCTTTTAAATGACAAGTTCAGCCTCAAAGCCCTGCTAGATGGTTCTCTGGACAAGACAAAAGTTATTTGTATTTACTGTCGATGTGAATGGAGTTACCACTCGAGTTACGTCTTAAATACCACTTGCTGTCAGGGTTTGGACTAAAACAAAAAGGGAGAGGACCCAAAGTGCAGACAAAACAAAAAGTTTAATTAACAAAAGACAAAAGGGCAACAAACAAAAACTTACTGTGAAACAGTCCAGGTAGAAATCCAACAAAAATATCCAACTGAAAGGTAAAACCAAAAATCCAACAGAAACATAGGGAGTCACAAGAAAGTCCAGGTACAGGTTCGGGTATCAGGATCACTGACAAGGATTCGGGATAAAGACCACGACGAACTGACACAAGGGAGCACAAAGACTAAATAAACTTTGGAGGTGAAGCTAATTAGACACAGGTGAAGACAATCTAAAATTATCTTATTTTTATCTCCTACTGCAGACTCAATGACTTATTACTGAGGAATGTTACATTCAGGTCAACATGCTGTATGTTGTTGCTTAATGGGCTTCAGATTGCCATGATGTGCTTTCAGCATATTTTTTGAGCACGCAGTACCTCTGAGGTTATTCTGTAGAATATTCTGGACAGTATTTGTCATTGTTTTGGAATGTTGCAATAATAATAAACATATTTGCAAAAAGGAAGCATATTTGTCCGTTCCCATGTTGATAAGAGGATTAAACACTTTCAAAATATCTCCTTAAGGTACATTTACAACAGGTCAAAAATGTGCCATTAATTTGCAACAATGTATGGACAACCATGCGAAATAATCGCGATTAAATATTTTAACCGATTGACAGCCCGAGACTTTTAAGACATTCAGGAAATGACTAATCACAGCTGCCAAAAACTTAAACAACACTTAAATATGTCTGAGATCAAAAAGATTGTTTCCTGTCAGTTAAATAATTTTACTCTCCGAAATATGTTTTGAATTGTTTTATTTTGGAAGTCATCACATGCAGAAGAGTGAATCTTATTTTGAAAGTCTGCATTGATTCCACTGATATATAGCGGCCATGGTGCTTGCGAGGTAAATTGATTGACTGCAGTAGTACCTACTACACAAGTCACTTTTCCAGTTATTACTTTTGTACTCAAACTCAAGGAGTTATTTTGATGACAGCTTCTACCTGAGTGCTCTTTCTTTTTTTGTGCTTTTACTTGAGTGCAGTGTTTGGCTCCTCTACCCACCCTCTCCTCTCATTTTACTCCCAGCAAGAAAGCAAACGTACTAATTTCCTAAAATGCGAATTGTTCCTTTGAAACCTCAGCACAGCAAATGTACATTTCTATGCTAACATGAAGCATTAAGTCAGAACAAGAGTTTTGTGTGTGTGCTCTTTAAAAGACGCCTCTGGGGCTGCACGCTTTCATGTGGCGGTACAAATGAGGCAATTAGAGAGGGCAAAGTACGGCATATATGCTTCATGGGCCCTCCCGCACACACACTCATGCACGCCTTTGACAGTCTCCACAGCTCACACACAGCCTCAACTTTACATCCACCGACTCACACTCGACCGCCAATCCACACACTCGGTCACACACTCGCTTTTTTGTCCAAGTGTGATAAAGATCTGCTGAAGGTCGTGAGAGGGATCTCATTCTCAGCAGAGATGAGTCCGCTGATAGCGTCAGTCCTGCAGGCAGATTAGCCCAGTCTCGCTTCCACCGCCGGCCCAGTCGTCCCAGTGGTGTCATAGCTGCAGCTCAGATGCTATCGCGTCCAGCCAGACACCGATGACCCCTCAAGTCCATTAAAGATTCCATTGAACTCAGTGTCATGCACAGGAAGAGTGTGAAGAGGACGATGTGTGTGTGCCTGCTGATGATTTAGAGTATGTTTGAATATTTCTTAAAGGATGAATAAAATCCGAACCTGCTACCCATTTATTCAACAGGGAGCTGCCAAGAGTTTTCTGGAAGCTCAAGTGGAGTAATTCAGGGATCGTGTCTTGCTCACGGCACATCAAAGATGGGTGATGAGGGAGGAGTGAGTATTTCTCTTTCAGCCCCCCCTCCTCGCCCCGCCAGTCTGGAACTCAAGAATAATAATCTGCAGGTCAGAAAAATGGCTGCGCTGACAGCCCGAAGGTGAAAAGAGAGGCCTAAAAATGGAAGAAAGATTGTCTTGTCAGCAGATATTTTCGCTATTAGATTGTGGAACTTGTTGAAAGAGAGGCTGTTTGTCTTTGTTGTCATTTCAGAGGTTCACACTTGACAAGTCGACTCTATTTTAATCAGGGAGATCTTAGGACACGTGGCGCAACTTTAAATATCACATTATTCACCGCGCACTGCGGGTTGTTTTTTTTCTATAACAGAAAACATGTTTTGTTTTTTTTGTGCGAGAGCAAAAGCCAAGTTTAAAAATAAGATAGTGGCTAAGATGCTCATTAGAAGTGATGCCAAAGAAAAGATGTATTAATAAAAACATCCCCTTTATTCTTTGTCAATAATTAGAATGCTTTTATTTTGGCGTCACACTGACGAGTATTTAAAACCATTTCTGGATACAAACACTTGTTTTGGCTGAGACGGATCATCACTGTCAAACATACTTAGTGTCATTAACACAGAGGTATATTGTGAGGATATCCTTAAGTATGATGGACCTTTACTACTGGATTATACAGGTTAATGAAAGAAGGTTTTTTCTCAGGATTAAAATGGTATTTATCAATATATTTACATTTAGCAGGAAGCCCGTGTCGGATTGTGTTAATCCCTTTGGTTCTGGTCTTTGCTTGTTGTGTTTTTCCCATATTTGTACATTCCTGATTAACATTAAACACATAAACAGTGGTTTATATTGTGTGAGGTTGATTTCTCAGTCATTATTAAGAGTATCTGAAATTCAAGGCATGCTCCGGACCTCATTAATGTAGTTTAATTTAAGGGGTTTCACGGCTGTATTGGTTTAATTAGTAATGCTTTAGGGCCCGATCAGACAGAGCGGTAACCGCACTGCCTTTTTTGTTGAAGCCTACGATTTAAAAAAGAGCAGTTCGCTGCGCCTTTCTTTCCTACTGTTGCTAAGGCAACCACGGAATCATTAGCTGTCATTAACCTAACCGTTACATTGTAAACTGACAGAAGGCCCGCCTCTCATTTCATCCAATTGGACCATGAGAATAAACGCCCATGACGTCGGGCGCTTTTCTGCTTTGAGTTGAAGTTTTTTGAACTCGAGGCGCTCAGAGCGTTTCCTCAAAGACGCGAGGCGCACAGAGAGGAAAAATGCGAGGCGCCCGAAGCTGCTAAAACGCGTTCTGTCTGATCGGGCCCTTAGATTTCAGCCCACAAACTACAATGTAATTTATTGGCAAGTACCAAGCATAGACTGTACAAAAAGATGGATGACATGACAGCTCCCTAAAAGTGAAGCCAAACCCCCTCTATCGCCCCCTGCTGACTGGCTGCAGTTTAGGTCATAAAGCCCGCCTCCTCCATGTTAACAGATGGGACATGAGTCAAACTATAAAATCAAAATAAACTCCAAATACATTTTTCTCAAACATGGTTTCTGTCATTATAGTTAGTTCTTATCATGTTGATTTACGTCCAATTGTTCATTTTTCTGACAAGTTTATTTTTAATTAGTTATCTGATGCTGTCAAAAGGATGATTGACAGCTCTGTTGACAAATACGGCTCCTGCAGCCGATCTGTTCTGGATTAGCAGGGTGGAGGAGGAACGGTGAGAGGAGACGTAACTAAAACAATCACAAAGTCATTAAACTTTCCATAACCGTGAACATCTGCTTCAGACCAACACAAAGAAGCTGTTCTGCTGCAGACTGAGGCCACCTAAAGCATGTTCTGGTTAGGGCCGTGGGGCATCAATACTGCGGTTCCATCAGTACTGTCTTCTGGGTATTTTGGCTTCACTTTGTACAGTGAGAGGAGGTGAAAACGTGCCATCCATTTTTATATACAGTCATTGGTACAGAGTGTACCTCTGGCTGTCTTACCTGGTTGTAGAGAAGGACCCACTTCTGTTTGTCTCATCCGCTGTGAAAGAGGCAGTCTGGCAGAACTCAGGGAAGCTGCTGTGGTGTGCTCTTTAAAGGAGGCTGGCTGGTTAACCAGATGTTCCTTTGCCCAAACAACCACTTAGTCCTAATTCTAAAAGTCTCTTCTCTTGTAAATCCGAGGAATGCACTCAGAAAGCACTTTGGATGAAGCAGAATCTAACCTCAAGTAAATAGCTCTCCTCGGCACAGGGGGACCTTTCAAAATAAATTCCTCAAGAATTCTTAATAGGAAAAGTAATAATTGATCATCCCGTCAACTTTTATATGATCACAGACTTTAAGGGAAATACTTAAATTCATTTTGTTTCTAAATATTGTAATTTTAGTATGTGGAAGTAAATTTGTTCTATCCCAGTCATCTTCGTCAAGTCAAGTTTATTTATAGAGCACTTTTAAAAACATCTCATGTTGACCAAAGTGCTGAACCACAAAGAGAATCCACATACACAATATTACTCCAATAGTAAAATAAATACAATAGAAGAATAAAACTGAAAAGAGCAGAGATAAAAGCGCAGAATAAATGTAAAAGAATTGCTCGACGGTGTAAGATAAAATAGGAAGAGTCGAGCTCAACTGGAATTGAAGGGCATCAAGAAAGATGGGTCTATACATTGACTTAAATATCTAAAGCGACTGGGCAGTTCTCATCTGGATAAGTAGGCTGATCCATAGCTTAGAAGCAGACACTGCAAAGGCACGACCCCCTCTATTTAGAGTCTTGATCTTGGGATTTCTAAGAACAAGTGGTTGGTTGACGTAAGTGCTCTAAGTGGTGTGTGTTCACCCCTTTATTTAAGCCTCGAAAATCATTGACATTTCCCTCATTTGCAATTTGTCCTTAAATAATTGTCCTTAATTTGTCCAAGAGAAATTAGAGTGTCAATCCTGAGAGTGTGTTGAAAGTAATTCCACGTTTGGAGCACAAAAACTAAAGGCGGATTTTCCAAGTTCAGAGTAAACACGAGGGACCCTAATTGCAGGAGATTGACAAGATAAGACTGAGTCATTCAATTAAAAACTTAAAAAACAATCAACAAAATCTTAAAATCAATCCCGAAACGGACAGGATGCGACAGCGTTTTGCACGAGCTGAAGACGCCGCAGAGACGACTGTTCTACACCCACATACAGAGAGTTACAGTAGTCCAGCTGAGATGTAATGACTGCATTGAATCTTTACATCTTGTTTTAAAGGCATATAGATCTGGATCAGCAAAGAAATTAAAAGGAATATCATGTTTTTTTAAAATTTAACCCAGGGGCAACAAATACGATAAAAAGAGGATGGGGCCCATAATGGAGCCTTGCGGGACCCCACAAGTTGTCCTGTGTGGGTAGCCAACAGGAAGTCACCCAGCTCTGCCAGAGGATGTCTGGTTAGTGGATGCTTGTAGAGTGCTCAGCTGGAGAGGGAGACTAAGGGCCCATAAACTATAAAGCTGTTGTATATTGTTGGCACTGTTATTGAGGGACACTGTTCACGTTTTTCTTTATTACCCTGTAAATCTTACAAATGCCCGACCTAAATGCAAAATTACTGTCCCCTTATTCCCGTCCTTTGTATCTACCAATTGCTGGAGTCTAAAGTTTACTGTTTGTTTTTCCCATTGTTGTTTTACTGTGCAAACCCCCGAGGGGCTGTAATGGGAAACTGTAAAAAAACAAGTGAGATATAAGGGGGTAATATTTAGGGTTTATACTCAAGTCTCTTAGTGCTCTTCATCCATCGCAGCAGCATCCAGCCTCTGTTTCCTCATACAATGCAGATATGACTAAAGTGTGTACACCCACAGACGACAGCATAGCAGCAGACTGTGAATACCTAATAGCTTTTTTTGAATTCAAGTCTACAAGAGTGTTTTTCTTATTTTCTTGTACTGTATAGCCTGACTGAACACGGCAAAGGTCTAAACATGAGAGTGTCTTTGATGTTTAAAATCAGCACTGAGAAACCTATACAGCCATCTTAATTAGTTTCTGTGAGAATGACAAGACATCCAAATACATTCCCTTCCCTTATTACCTTGAAGGACTCAAGAGTCTTTCAACCAAAGCAAGAAAAAATATTTTCTTTTTATTGAAAATATGATATATAGTGTCCTTTGTCCTGCTTTTTTTTTTGTATTCATCTGAACTTTCATTTCAAAACGAAACCATGTCATGTGTTTCCTCCCCCATAAAGTACGCCCTCTGAGTGCATTGTTTCATAATGTGCCCTGCCTTCACAGACAAAACTGTCTCACATAAATGTGTTCTGTTATTCCTTTCATGCACACACACTACAGCCTATATGCATCAGCAGGCGATCGAGGAGAAAAACAACTGTCATTTCTGAAGGTTAAAACGAAACAGTTAATATATAATTGTTGGTTGTCCATTGCTGCCTCTCAGTAATAAACATTTACATTCCTGTTTTTATGTATAACTGAGGCTTTGTTTTGTTGTAGTTCCCCATTATTGGAAGAAAACAACACCTCTTGGAAAATGGCTAATTGGTTTTGAGCAATGGAAAACACACAGTCTAACAATGCCCACTGAGCATTATTAACAGGTAATCACCTCATGTGCCAACGTCTTCATCTACGTCAGCTATAGAGATGAGTGACAATAAATCTTCCCCCTGCTGTTTTTTTGCAGGTAATTTGCTGCTACAACAAAATCATCTCTGGCGTGCAGAGCTGTGTTGTTCTGCTACAAATGCTCTGGCTTAGTTTTACTTGCAGTGATGATGTAAACTTTTCTAGCAACTAACAGGGAATGGTGATCAAAGCGTTACATCCAGTTTCCCAGTGTTTATACTGGGTGTTTCCAGAATACTGTATAGATTAATAATTTGGGGGGTTGTATTGACTTTAATCTGCAGCACAGATCGCATAGGTCCCTTAAAAGGCTAAAGATGGAAGCAGGAGCTTATGTTGCACCCATTCGTCTGACCACGGTGGTGTAACATCTCTGCAAACTGCTGAATCAAACAAGCTGATTTATCTCTTCCCCCTTTTTTCTCTTCTCTTTTTCCTTTCTCTTTCCAGCTCATCTTTTCTTTTTCTCTCTGTGTCTTCTTCCTCTTTATCTTGAGCATCCAGGATGGCATGATATTTGTCACTTGCGACAATTTTGACTTGCAGGGGCAACTTTCGTCCGCCCCTGTTTATGTTGCCAAATGTGGACTTGATGAGGATCTTGGCAAGGGCTGCAAGGAGGATTTTAGTCGTTGTATTTGTGCAAGTTGATTCTTCAAGAACAGCTTTCTTTCACCTACATAACATTGCAACAAGACTCAGTCAAAACCAAGTATGTGGCTGACCGTGTGCACTTTTGTGGGCAATGAGATACAACTATCCTTATAAGGCTGATGACAACGTGTTTGAAAGCAGGTGCGCGCTGTGGACGTAGGTGAGGACAGCAGAGGAGCAGCCCCGCCTATTCCCCCGAACAAAGTATCCAGAGCCATGTAGAGAGAGAGTCGTGTCAGTGACAGACGTCCAATATGCTCCATGATCCGCCATTGCGATGTCACAACTCTCTCTCTCTACGGCTCTGAAAGTACCGTCAGTCAGTCAGTCAGTCACATACAGACCGGTGTGTAGGGCTGACCCCGGCGGTCAGCCAAAAATGAGGGACATCCTGTCTCTAAACGATGCAGAAAAACTAGTGCCTATTATCAGGCTGCCTGATTACGTCTCTTCAGCTGGCCCAGGATGCAGGCCTGATTGTGGTGCCTGAAGTAGTATGGGTGGCTTCAATTATCGGGCCCCTCTCCTGTGGAATCATCTTCCAGTCAGGCTCAAGGAGGCAGACACCCTCTTTCCTTTTAAGAGTAGACTTAAAACTTTCCTTTTTGATAAAGCTTATAGTTAGGGCTGGCTCAGGCTTTGTCTTCCCCGGAGTTTTTGTGCTCCCTTGTCTTCGGCCTTTTAGTGGGAATGCACTGAGAACTGTTTTTTACCCAACCACCATGCCTCTCCTCCTCCTCCTCTCTTGGCCAGGTTAGTAAAAACAGTCTTAGTAGGTCAAAGATATGCTGTCAGAGGCTTGAAGGATGTTAGTTGTATGGGGGGGAAGCAGTTAAATTTCAGTTTGGTTTGTTTCTGCTCAGAACAATGACCAGTGGCAGTTTGTCTTATGCTCATCCATTATGACCAGAGGTCTGCAGAGGCGTTTATAACAAAACGATCCAGCCATTTTACGAGCAGTTCTGTGATCATATGTCCTTATCTGAGCATCCAAACAGGCTCTCCGTTGGAAGATCCAGAGCGTATGGCATGCTGGGAAGATAGCGAGGACAAAAATGAATGAAATGATGCTTGTCCCTGCTGCTCTGATGCAGCAGTACAGAGTTATGTTCTCCCTGTTTGTCCATGCCTCTCTCTTTCCTGGCAGAAGCTTCTCTTCAAACTTGGTGCTGTCAAAAAATCTTGTTTTTTCATTGCTCTATATAAGATGTGGCTTGTCGTAGAGATTGCATGTTAACGATGTTTTCATATAACTTAAAGAAGCCCTCTAAGTCCTCTGGTGTTGCACCATGGACCCTGGCTCATTCGAGGGTGTTTGTTGTGCCGATGGTCAGTTGAGGTTGGCAAACTTTAAAACCTGTGTCAAGATTCATCAGACTGTGTTTGTTGCTGGAACGGCTTTTAATTATTTTCAATGCCAAACATTTGATTAAATTCGTGTTAGCGGAAACCCATGGTCTGCCATGCAAACAATACAGGTCACTGAAGTGAGGTCCTCTTCAAGGTTGATAGACCTGTTTGGATGGGGACCACACTCGTACTCTCCTGCCAGTTGGTCTGCAAATGTGGACTTTGATTCATATTAATTCCCAATGTTTCTAAATAGTTCTCATTTAAATCACTGCGCTTTGATATTGTTTCTATTCTTGGGTATTACATTGAAGAAATGAGAAGGTAAATAGTGTGAATGGACTGTACTTACATAGCGCCTTTAAATTTAGACCTTAACACTATATGTCACAGCCTTTCATACACACATGGTCGACTCTTAATCGGAAGCTACAGTCGCATGTCGAAGTGTCCTTGGGCAAGACACTGAACCCCAAACTGCTCCTGGTGGCATAGCGATCTGATATGAATGCACAGATCATGATTGGAAACCAGCACTTAGGTCAATTCCATCAGTGTGTGAATGAGTGTGTGAAAGGGTGAATGTGGCATGTAGAGTGAATGCGCTTTGAGTGGTTTGAAGACTAGAAAAGCACTGTATAAGTACAGGCCATTTACATTCACACACTATTCAGGTAATCATTCACTCACATTCATATGCCGCAGGATTCTATCGGCTTGTAGACTTGAGGAGCTGGGGATTGAATGAATGAATGAAAACCTTTATTGCCCCTAGGTGGATTTGTCTTGCACCAACAGCATAAAAGACATAAAAACATAAATGACAAAAGACACAACAACCTTACAGGACAGCAACAGTGGTTATCTGTGAGGGATATTCAAGAGCCACGTTCAATAAAGTGCCAAGTCGAACTGTATTATCAGAGCTTGTTAAGGAGCTGAATGCTGTGTGGGACAAAAGATGTGATGTCTCTTTAAGTCCGCACCCTGGGTTAAGAGTTCATATTCAGACCACAGTAGGTGCAGTGAGTCTTCTAAGATCTTGTGAGCTAGATTCACCACCAACCTCTGACTGAAGAGCAACCCACTCTACCTCTCAGCCACAGAGAAAAAGAATACTGAGTGCTAACTACATTTCTCCATGGAAGACAGATAATTAAGACAAATATTTAAAGGTTTAATATCATCATATTTAGTGTTTATTATGTGAAAAGCTCAAATTCGCTGATTTATTATCTAACACAGGTAATTAAATCGATTATTTACATCAAAGGTCAGGTCCAGGATACAGTGATGCATTCACATCAGCAAGTTTTTGCTACTGAGTTGATGGTGTTTGCTTTGGTTAAGCAAAACATCTCTCTGGATGAATAAATGGTAAATTGACTGCACATAAACAGAGCCTGTCACACCACTCAAGCTTACATATACATTCATACACTAAATATGTGCAATGCCAGACAAATCATTCACTAAACATTTACTCATTAATTTTACACCACAGGCTTTATTTTAGCTTTGATAACCAGCTGCTGTAACGCCACAATTTCCCAGTTTGGGATCAATAAAGTCTATCTATCTATCTATCTATCTATCTATCTATCTATCTATCCAGCCAGCCAGCCACCTACCTACCTACCTATCTATCTATCTATCTATCTGTCTATCCAGTTATCCATCCATCCAGTCATCCATCCATTCAGCCATCCATCCATCCAGCCATCCATCCATCCAGCCATCCATCCAGCCATCCATCCATCCATCCATCCATCATCCATCCATCCATCCAGCTATTCATCCATTCATCCATTCATTCATCCATCCATCCATCCAGCCATCCATATTTTTGAGCAATCAGGACTTCAGTTGCCTGTCCAAGGATACTGATACATGTAGACAGGAAGTTGGGGATCGAACCATCAACCTTCTGATTTAAGGCCGACCCACTCTCCCTCTGAGACACAGCCGCCCTTTCAGCTCAGTTTTTTTCCCTCATTTCTAGCCTTTACACCACAAATTGAGCTACAGCTGTGTTTAAATGTTTGACCTTCTCAGCTGGTGGATATTGACAGAATATTAGATTCTTTAAATTAATAACTCAAGTTATGTCTGGATTAGGAGCTCAAGCTGAATACGTTAGAATGCAGCTGAATCGAATCAGATGAACATCTAGATTCAGAATTAGATTATTGCTTAAGTAAGTCTGTCCTATTTTGCGTGCTTGCTGAATATTTAATGTTAGAAACAAGATGCATGCTATTCCTTTAAAAAATTAACCGTTCCTTTTTTTTAACTTACCCTTTTTAACTTCAGTGCAGAGGTCTGATAAACCAACAAGGCCTCTTGTGCACTACATTGTACACAGTGCTGCTCTGGCTGTCGTTTCTTCCCCCTTTAGAGCAAATTAATTTAGACTGCGGCTTCTTTTAAAGTTAAAAACAATTAGCATTACGACATGCACATTCAAGGACAAACATTGTATGGCTTCCCTTGCCAAACAGCCTGCAAAATCTGACTCCAACTTACACAGAATTACACAGACAGGGAGGGAAGGAACAGGAGTGACTGGGTGTGAAAAGGATCACCACCACAAACGGCCCTGTGTCATGTCTTGTTTTACAAGGTTGGACTATAAAAGTGTTGAAAAGACATAGCAGGTGAAATGCAAAAGGTTTCAGGGTTGTACAAAAAAAACGTTGTGAGGGATCAAAAAAAGAGTTCTAAAGAACATTTCCTCTGGGGCCCTTAGGGGTGTACGTGATGTAGCTGTACCCACCTCAGGAAAGTCTTACATCTTTTATAAGAAGAAGAATAAGGGTAGAACATATCAAAAAAATATGACTCAGTTTTGGAAAATTCTTTGAAAGTACAAACTTTAAAAATAAAATCACAACAAGAGATCAAACCTGATGAGAATACATTATTATATGAAAAAGTGATGAGAACCAGCATGTCTGTAGACCCAATGGGATGGAGTGACATGATGGGAATTTGACGTTTGTTTCGTATTTTGACATTAAAAAAAACACACCCTCTAAAATTGTTCAAGTGTACAGCATACTCATATTCCCCCTTGCATAAATCATCCTGTCAGAGTTAAGATCAAGTACATTCATCATTAATAAATGAGTCAGTGATGGCGATGGGGTGGAGGGGTTCGGGGTCTACGCATGTGTGGTTTTATGATTTTGTGCTAATTAGATCCTGGAGAACATGAAGGCTGGTTGTAAAACCGTTATACGTCTGACTCCGCATTTCAGACTGTTACAGGAGCTGCGATGACATTTAACAACAGTTGGCTGGCCTTTCTGATCCCCCTGCCTCACGTCATATCCAGGGGACGTCTCTTTTTTGTGGATAAGTTTTACTCTGACTGTCACAAATTTTATCTTTAGTGACCATGTCCAATGTTCGTATCCAATTGGTGCTATTGGCAGAACATCTTGTAGTGCAGGAGGAATACAAAGTCCACGGTTCAGCGTTTGGGCCTATTTCGTGAGATTAAATGAGAGTGTTTCCTTTCTTGGCTCCGGGCAAGACCACCTCTGTTGAGTCCAATTCAATTCTTAGATCAGCCCTCGTTCTGTTTGAAAAAAGGCCGTGACCAGAGAAAATTCTTGAGGTTTATCACTTTGCAGATTTTTGTGTGGCTGAGTGGAGCAAGAAGAGGAAAGCATAACTTTCAAAGAGTTCGACTGCAGAATAGAAGAGGTGTTTCGAATGGAATAAGATGAAAACAAAATGACCAAAAAGTCTCAGCACGCTTAGAAAGTTGTTAGTAATATAGTTGTTATTTTCTCTGTCAGCCAAAGCAGTCCTATTTTACAGATGAAGGAATTGCAAGTGGAGATAAAATGAAATGCCAAACAAATATCAATATCACTTAATCTGTTATGTATCTGTACCTGTGCTTGTTTACCTACAATGTATTCTATTTCCATCTGGGATATTGTTTTGATCAGGGATTGGGATGCATGAACATCACACGCGATGGAATCTGTATTCGCAAAGACTTCCCCAAAGGGATAAGAAGATCTTCAAACAATTGTGTATTCAGTGACGACTGCATGAAGGACATAAAGAGGGTGAAGTGTTGTCCTTGAATGACATCTAAGTACAACATAACTCTGACTACCATCTCCTGACTGGTAATTATCAATCAGTAAAAACTTGAAGCCAATGAAGGTGCACATGGTACTTTCTCAGAGAGCTAATTGAGTTTGTAAACAGCAACCTCAACCCTGGGAAAATGTCGGCCATACCAGCTCTTGTCTAAGGCTTCCAGGGCTCGTACCCATACATATGAATCCTTGGTGTTAAGCATTTGGCTGCCAGGCTAAAGGTAAGGTAAATGGGACCATCTGTTGTTGACTACCCCCCGGCACTTCTCCAGTGCTCTTCACCCGGGCTAGCTTGCTGTCCGTGATCCGACAGGTCCTCACACCAGGGCTGCCGTTGACAGTTCATTTGCAACAAAAACATTTCCTCATGCTTGCAACACCACGCACCTGCTCTGAGTTGCCCCAATCACTTCCGCCATCCCTCTTTGAATAAGACCATGGCCATATGACTAGGTAAGCCTAGCCTGACAGCCATAAAGGACAGCCAGTGTTCCCCACAAACCAACCCAGGATGAAAACTACCGACCAGTTTCACTTCTACCCTTCCTGTTAAAAATACTTGGGCGTACAGTCTTTAATCAAGTCTCGAGTCAATTCAAGTCCAAGAACAATCTGTTGGACCCAAATCAGTCTTGATTTAAGCAGGGCCACTCTACCGAAACTGCGCTACTGTCGGTAACAGAATCACTACGTTTGGCTAGGGCTGCTGGTCAGTCCTCAGATCTGCCAGCTGCCTTTGACACAGTAAACCACCAAATCCTCCTTTTCACACTCTCTGAGCTTGGTATTACAGCCCTCCACTGGTTCATGTCCTACCTCTCAGGGAGAGCTTGTAGAGTATCTTGGAAGGGAGAAGTGTCCAAACCAAAGGCTTATCCCCTGGGGTGCCTCAAGGGTCAGTGCTTGGTCCCCTTCTCTTCTCAATATACACCACCTCACTTGGTGCAATCATTCAATCCCATGGTTTCTCATACCATTGCTATGCATACAATACACAACTCTTGCTGTCATTCCCACCAGATGACACTACATCGTATCTGGATCTTGTCATGCCTTGCCAATATCTCTACATGGATGAAAGAATGCCAACTTCAGCTCTACTAAAACTTAGCTCCTTGTCATCCCAGCCAGTCCCTCTATGCAACCACAGATCAATATCCAGCTTGGACCAACTGAACTCACACTCACTAAGTCTGCTCGTTTGTGTCGATTTGCCGTGTACAACAGCAGGAAGATCAGACCCTACCTTTGCACATAAGATAAAGGCAAATTTTCAGTGCATCTGCTGTTGAAAAGTATTAAAAACCAAGATGTAAAAGTTGTTTGTAGGTCGACTTCATGAGCTGTTCTGTTGGAAAAATGAAAGTCAGAAGACAACATCCATTTTGCAGAAAGTGTAATACGGAAATGACAGCTCCAGTGACTAATAATGGTGCTGTTTGGCAGTCGTGCTTTTTAAAGAATCGAATGATTGTCGAACATGTCCATTTCCTTTTTAACCTTTCTGCCTTTCTTCTGCTTGAATCCTCGTTTTGAGTACTTTTATACTCCTCCTGTCACTCCTACACTACAAACTCACACTGCATTTGTACTTTAACATCAATAAATACGTGCTCACAGATAGGCAAAGCCTTTGTTTCAGCAAATGCAATCCTCTTGTTTCACAGCAAGATACAAACAGAGAAACAATTTAACAGTTGTAACAGAAATACGGTTTATACCAAGGTAATGGTTCTATTTTCAAAGGTACTTTTTACAGCAAATTTACAGGATGGGTTTTAGGATGTTGCTAGGAAACACCAAGAAACCAAACTGTCAGTTTTATAAAGAAACTTAACAATTTGCTCATCAGTGTCTGCTGCCAGCTGACAGTCAAACTGAATAAAGCTATCATCAGGTGTCCTGCTGCCAGAGTCTCTTTTTTAAAGACAGCCTTATTATTAAATCAAGCAGCATGTCATTTATTCAATCAGCATATTTATTATGAAAAGCTGAAATGCAAACATTTGGAGCCATTCATATTACGGTATTTTAGATGTCACAGGTTACCCCGTCTCGTCAGCGATCACAATAGCAAATGTGATTTTCTTCTGCTGTAGAAAAAGATTCTCAGGCTCTTGGCTGAAATTTTGTTAGTGTCCTTCAGAATGTAAGTTTCTGTGTATCTTTGAAGACATTAAAGGGATAGTCAGGGCTTTTTGTAGTGGGGTTGTATGAGGTACTTATCAATAGTGAATGTACTATGTACATTAGATGCATGGCCCCTGCTTGAACAAACTGGTTGGAGTAGCTAAGATATGTAGTGCTGTAGATAGGGTCACAAGAAAAATGTATTTCATCCACTTATAGACTTCGACATGTAACAAAACATGTCAGATTAAGTGCATACTATATTTTATAACATTTCCACTTTTTTTTACCCCTTCACCTTGACCTCAGACAGCGCTTTTCTTTGAGCTATGTTTTGAACCTTACAATGACTCCATATTGCTACACATAAAGTGTGGGCACTCACATGATGGATTAAAAAACAAAAGTCATGAGTAGTAGTAGTAGGGGTTTGTACGGGGTAGTGACACACCCCCACCTCCACCAGCTTTTTGGACTGTGCTGCAACAAGTTGCTAGTAGCTTTTGTGGCATTCAAATGTCACACACTGTCTTTTGTCAGTACTTTAGGTTGTGAATGTAGAGGTACGAACTCTTTTTCAGTCCTTAAAGAATAAAGACAGATTTGTATGGTGCCACTGTTTTCTTTTGAGTAAAAAAAACCTATGGACAGGAATGTTACAACTGCAGGACACCTGTTAATACTTATAAAATATGAGTTTGGACAGAAATTGTAAATACATGCATTCAACATGTGTACGCGCACACATACTTCCTGCCACCCCTCAAGTTGATGTGGCGCACCTGTGAGTTTTCCTGTTGGCTACAGTCTGGCATAATGAGACGCAGGCATGAACAGGGCATCATGTGATAATTTGATTGATAGGTGTGGTGCCTGGCAACAGAGCTGAAGGCGTCGGTGCTGATGTGATAGCTTTCTCAGTCATGCTGATGTGATTGGTTGCTCTCAAATCACAAACCATGTTTGATTGTGGGTTTGTTGAAAGGGCAAAATTATCGTATATTCGGCCTTTTGTGAAATGATCGGATATCGTACAGAGTGTATAACATGTCGTACGAATAAAAATCGTAAATCTGCCAACACTGGCCAGCGCATTTGCTAGTGCTGATTACAAAATATTAGCATGCTAAAATAAAAATTGGTTAACATCTCAAACATGGGCTAGCAGTTGGCATCAGAACATTAGCAATGACACTGCGAGTAGCCTGGGTTAGCAAGCTAATGTTAGCAGTTAGCTCATATACCTCTGTGCCGAAGAACAGCCTTACAGAGCTGCTAGCATAGCTGTGGACTCTTAGTTTTGTTTGATTATCATAATCTGCCTGTGACATTTTAAAGTGGCTGACTGTTAATAACACATTTAAGTCAAGCTTATAACCTGCCAATATCACCAGGGTTGCTCAGTACTGATAGAGCCTAAGAAGACATAATAGAATAGTCAGCAGACCTTTAAATGTACAGGCTAGCTTCATACCCACATAATGTCGGCATGACGACACACACAAAGGATGTTAAGTCAATGGCTCTTAGCTTGACCAGCTACAGGTCATGAGCTTATGATAACGTGAGTGTATGTAGCTTATTATAAGTAATATTCACTTTAATAACACTGAAAATACATTTATCATGACACCCTCTCTTAGCCTATCGAAGAGGAAACATAGAGGGAAGCTCCAGAGCTGCGTACAACAGCATTTTGACAGAGGACGCTCCCTCCGTTCCAGGGGGAATCATTATTTATGCATTAGCAATGTGAAACTAATTGTATTCCTCACCACCTCGCATGAGCCCACAGAGCTGTCATGTCATTTGAATTTAACATGCAGGGGAAATTTACATACAGCCTACCTGCCAAGTGCACAAAAAAAGAAGGGCGAGCGGTGTTCGTTCATGCATGGGCGCTCGGATTGAAATTTCAAAACTGACCGCTGTTCTCTCGCCGGTATTTTCCGCTCGTGTTGACTTTATTTGTAGCGTAGAGTTTGCATTAATGAGGCGATGACTGTGTAGCTCGGAATGTCAGAGAAATGGAGGGAAAATGTTTACAGGCACTCATGTGTACAGACATTGTAATAGATGGTTTTAATATACCGAACAAAGGGAAGAAAGCAACACTGACCTTGACACACACGTCTTCCTTCTTTTACCGTGTTTCTTGGCCTGTGCAACATGGAATATTAATGCGGTGGAACATTCCAAAGTGGAAGTCATTGCCCTTGTTTGCTCTAACAACATAAAACCAGAAAAATAATACAGTGGCAATTTTGGCAAAAGCTGGTATCACAATCTTGGCAGGCTGGCGTGTGCAGTAGCCCTATATCTTCTCCAAACTAGTGGCCCAAAGCTTCATCTGGGCAACGGACTGTGACTGGCAAAGCTCATCGAAAAGAGGGGAAAAAAAGACAATAGGATGAAATGTGCTGGCACCAGAATGGAGCAAGTTTGGCTCTGTGTTTCCTCCCCTCTGTTCCGCTCTCAGCTCCAGCCCCCCCCACCCCCCCCCCCCCCCCACCCTCTGTCATCCCACTTGTATCTCTCTTTTTGTCTCTCCATCCCTCCTGATACTACACCTCCTTTCTGCCTCTCCTTCCCCTCCTGCAGCACAATCTAATCTGAGCAGCTTCGCTCCCCTTTGAACCTCCTCACAATTAGGCAAAGAGGAGCTTTGCCCTTGATGCATTGTAGTTACAACCACTCTGCTCTGCTGGAGTTTGACTTTGATCCCTTAAAGGCTGGAGCAAAACGCCGGGCGGCTACAGTACAGCTTGCCTTCGCTTCATCAGGCATCGCCATGCAGATGCACTCCATTCAGATCAGTCTGACAGCCCCCGCCCCTGAGGCCTGGTGACACGTAGATATGGAGAAGAAATCACTGTATCACTCCCACGTGCACTCTAAAAAAAATCGGTAAAAAGTGTAAAGGAACAAAACAAATGGTGGCATCAATATTTTAAGCGCTGTCGTTTCGGGGGGAGTTCGCTTGACACAGGCTGTAATCTCGCACTTTACCTGACACACTGTGGCAGGATGGGCCGGATAAACTGTGTGCAGATAGAGAGTGATGTAAGCTGTGCAATAACAGCTTCCTTTGAAGATTAGAGTGACTGGTGAGCGAAGAAAATTGCTCTCCCCATGTTCCTCGGTGGCAGAGACAGTTGTGGAACATTTGTCGCCAATCTCTTTGACAGCGAAAGGTTAGGATTTCTTTAGAGGGGAGCAAAACAGCCCGGACAAGCCTCCCTATCTTTTCTGAGCTTTCCTACAGATTCAGACACAAACATGGGCAACAACCAATTTAAAACACATAAAATAAATTCTGATGTTTAGTCGGATATGCTGGACAAGTTCCCAAACTGGTCGAGGATTATGGAGGATTAGTGGTTCTGACATGGTACGTTTAGTTTGATCACCATTTGATAAAATGTTGTAAGAGCCTCAAAACATGTGACGCCTAAAATAAGTGATGAACATTTAAATTTAAAGAGAAATCTCATTCAAGTTCTACTTTCTACCCAACCAGGCCTTCATACTCCCTCAACAACGCTAAGAAGTTTCCAGTTCATAGCATGAGCTTCATCAAAGAGCTTAGCATGTTGAATTATCTCAAAACCAAATACAGATCTCAGATTTAAAATGATGCAAAGATACGTAAAACATTTGTTAGCTTAGAGCTAATGCTAACTTGATTAGGTGACTTTTTTCAGAGATGTGGACTTGAGACTTGGTCACTTGGACTCGAGTCACTGTTTTGATGACTTGCGACTTGACTTGACAAAAAATAAATGACTTGAGACTCGGCTTGACTTGAGGCATGATGACTCGGATGACTCGCGTGTGTTCATAAGTTTGAATGTTAGCTGGAAAATATAAAATGATCAAATTCAATGTTGTCAAGTTTCTGTCAAACTATCAAGTATGTATGCAGCGCAAACTGGGAATCATGATTGGACGACTCAAAAAGCTCCCAGTATGTGATTATCATGATTGGAGGGCAACATCAAAGCCCCCAAATAGAAGCCTCATCAGTCGTACTCGTTACTACTCAATATGGTCTCAGAACAGACCATCATCATGGCTGCGTCTGTGCCAAGATAATACAAATACAATTCATTGTCATACTTTTTGAACAGGTTATATGAATTGGCCAATAATATAATTATTAGACGGGCTACTAATACCTTGTCTTTTCTCTTTATAGAGACCGGATACTACAGGTAAGAGTGCTGCATCTTGGGTGGAACAAAAGTGACTTAACTAAGGACTCGACTTGACTTGACTTACCAAAGAAAAAATGACTTGAGACTTGAGCACTGATGACTCGGTCACAACACTGCTTTTTATCGTACAATAGCAGTATTATTTGATGTATATTAAAAAAATTTTAAAAAAGAATTATCAGCTTGTTACACAATAATACATGGGGATGGGGCGTCTGTGGCTCAGTGGTAGAGTGGGTCGTCTCACAATCGGAAGGTTTGCGGTTCGATCCCTGACTGCAACAGTCTACATGTCGAAGTGTCATTGGGCAAGACACTGAACACCAAATTGCTCTATGAATGCAGTTACTTCCTGATTGGGGATCGGCACTTTGCATAGTAAATGGTAACTATATAGTGCTTTTCTAGTCTTCCAACCATTCAAAGCATTTTACACTACGGGCCCTATTTAGACGGCTAAAGACAGCACATGCTGCATGTGATTTAGTGTCTGACGCTCTTTGCTAGTTACACGGCGCACAATCTGGGCGCAAACTGAGGCGCAAGGCGTAAAGAGAATGGCTTAAGTCCCTGGATTATTCATAGGCGTGTTTTCTGCATAACATGAATCAAACCAATCAGAGTGTCAGCTCTCATTCCCTTTAAGAGCCCGGTGTGTGTTGCTATTTACACGGCGGATTTCAGTCATCAGTTCTTGTATAAACTGGACCCAGACTCGCATATTTAACTTATTTCTTTCCACTGTGCCCCTTCACACGCAGAATAAAACACAGGTTACTGTACGATACATGTCGAAGCACGGATTGATGTTAAAGCCACTGAAGCGATCCCACTGCCCAACGGTAACGAAAATGAAAAGCGGCTTGCTGTGTACATTTACGCACGAGGCACAGCATTAATGATTTAAATCTCCAGACGGACAAGATCTTATGTTTATTAACAACAGAGACCGGTAGGCTTTCTATGTTTATTTACTTATTGCTGCTGCTGGATCACATGGCTGTATTCTGTCTGTGCGTAATGGACATTGGACAGTGTATTAATATCTGTGGGCACAACTGTCGGTGCCACAGGTAGTTATCTTTGAGTATGGTAATTAATTTGTGTCCGTCTCAGTAGTTTTTGGCCTGTGCGCGGCTGGAGCAGGAGTCTCCCTGAGGTGAAGCAGGTGTGTGTGTGGAGGCAGCGGTGAGCTCGTCCACGTCTTCTTGCACTTCTCAGCAGATCGGTAACAAACCGAAAGCAGTATCATGATTTAAGGAGACAAGGCAAACAAAAGGTTGCAGTCTGTCCCTTCAACAACGTATTTTCCCTGTATCAGCAAACACGCTGCTTTTTCCTTCACCCATTCACACACACAGTCACAAAGGTTTCAGTTTTTCTCCGGGTCTACTATTTATAGGTTTGCGTTTGTGTACAATTAACTTTTGTTGTATTGTGTTCAACACTTCTGATACTTCCAAACTAAATATTCTCATTTATTTGCAGAAAATGACGACAAAGAATACAAGTTCATGCTCATTTTTAAACAACAGAATGCAGCAGAAATCCATATTTGGTGGAATAACCTGGTTTTTAATTACAGCGTTCATGCATGTTGGCATGCTCTCCACCAGTCTGTCACATTGCTGTTGGGTGACGTTAGGCCACTCTTTGCGCAAAAAAACATTCAAGCAGCTCGGCTTTGTTCCATCGCCTGTGACCATCCATCTTCCTCTTGATCACATTCAGGAGGTTTTTAATGGGTTCTGAGTGTGGTCTCTTCTTTTTCCCCGAGCTGTATTCACACACCGATGGCTACGCCTTGGGGAGGAATCTGGGGTTCAGTGTCTCGCCAGAGGACACTGTAGCAGTCAGGGATCGAACCGCCAACCACTGAGCCACAGCCTTTGCCATCAGTGTGTAAATGTGTGTGTGAATGGGTGAATGTGACAAGTAGTGTAAAAGCGCTTTGAGAGTAGAAAAGCACTAAGTAAGAGCAGGCCATTTACCATTTACATGTCTATGTGTATAGTGTTACTAAGCAAACATGTGTCCTCTGTTGTGTTAAAGCATTATGTTATAAATATTAAAATATATATATCCAAACACAGAAACACTTTGACTGGTCATCATGACAGATTTAAGAGTTATCTGATCTCAGAACAACCCCAAAGTCTTTCATTGTCTTCCAGCTCTGGCAGCACTTTAAGCTTTCGCTCATACTCTGCTTCAGACAGGGGTCACACATGGTTCTGATTTCACGAGTCTTCTCTGGAAAACTACATTTTATGAAATGTTTCTTTTTCACATTTTATGCACTAATGAAAAAGCAGTATTTTGGCCCAAAACGGAGCATTCAGTAAAAGTGGGAGTTTCACAATGCCTTCTGTTCCAGCCGAGCCTCATTAGCCGGAAAGCATGTCACGTCTTTTAAATGTCAGGACGTGCTGTTACTCTGCTGTGTGTAAAAAAAAAAAAAAGTAAAGAAGTTTCCCAAAAGGACTCTGACCTCATCCGACAACCGCAAATAAAAGCTAACAAGTTCACTTTTTGTGCTGATTAGATGATAATAAAGCTGTCAGACTCCGGCTGGAAATGAGTGCAGATGCACTGTGCTGCCTTGTATTCTGAGATTAAATAACACGTTTTTAATATCTGTCCAGAACATAATTTACTCCTTCAATTTTGACTCTGCTATCTCAGCGAGGCGGGGGGCGGGGGGGAGAAAAAAACAGTCATTTTCAAAAATGATTTTGGAAGTGCTAATTTGTTGCGTCCTCGGTTAGCGTGAGCGCTCAATAATCCTTGCTTCAGCCATAAATTAACTGAATGCAGAGGCAAAACTGATTGAAGCCTCGGCTGAATCAATAAATCTCCCTGGCTGAGTCCAACGCAGCCCCCGTCTGCAAAGAGTAAAACGTTTGCATGATTAAAAGACCAGGAGCTGAGAAGCAGTTTGCTGAATTCATGAATTTTCTTTGTTTACTCCCTCAACAAAAACCTCCTAATTACAAATAATTAGCCTGACAAGGCTTTGGAGGCTGTGGGGATGATGCAACAGATACATTAAACATTCCTTTTGATTCTGGCATCATTTTGGGAAAACTGGATCCAAGACATTTGGTGCTCCACGTCTTATGATTAATGGATGAGCAATTATTTGACCCCTGAAATATTTGCAGGAAAAAAACTTCATCGAGCCACAATATCATCAGCATAAACAAGAAAAATATTACATGCTTTCATTCATGGCATAAAACAGAATGTTTAAATGCAGACATGAATCAAAGGCTCTGTAGGATTACATGTTTTGTAAGGCAAATACAGGCGTGAATCGAGGACAGAATATGGAGCTATTCATCCTGGCTCTAAGCATGTTGTTAACCTCTGTGGAAAATGCGGCTTACAGGAGTAAGCTCTAATAATACAGCTCTGACACAGCAGCAATACGTCTGCTATAAAGGGATTTCACAAATCCAGAATTCTATCACTGCAGCGGGGATCTATGCGAGGGTGGGGAAGTTAAAAGTAATCTCATCCAAAGGAGAAAAACGATAACTTCCTCAATGTATTTTCCTGTAAACATTTCTCACCCTCAGGAAACTCGGAAAATCCTCAATTTCAAGGAAACTAAAGTTTGTGTTGTGCACAAGCTGTGCCTGTTAATACATGAGCCGTTAACGAAAGACATTGTACAATCTATGGATGTTACAATTCATCCTGCAACTCTCTGTAGGTTACATAGCTTAATGTACGGAGTCCCAAAGTGGTCCATAATAAAAACTAAAGATGATAATTTGTGTAAATATTACAAAATATATAAAGGAGTAAATTGTTGAATAAATTAATAAAATATCATTACTAATTTGATGTAAATTAAAAATTTTGTAACATTTATAAAATTGAATAATGTGCCTAAATTTTTATTAAACACAGCTTACACATATATATTTTAAGTTAAGGTAAAACAACTGATCAGCAATGCCAATACATTCTAGATGGACAAGAAAAAAAAGCCTCCAACCGCTCTCCAGATCTTCACTGCTAGCTAACTAGCTAGCTACTTTCTGTTAGCTAGATGAACCAGGAGGACTGTAAGCAGAGGTTGCTCTGACTTAGCCAGCTAGCTGCTGCTCATAACTCTGGCTTCTAAGTTAAATGCTAAGTAATTATCCAAGCTCATGAGTAAATGCTGACAGGTTACATGTGTAAATAAATAAAAGTGAAGAATGTAAGTTCAGATGAACTTATTTTGTCTTCACGTTGTGATTATTGTAGCAGCAGGATATTCAAGTCAAACCAGCTAATTTAAAAATGGCTGACTAGCCTCAAGATGAGAGCAGTGAGTTGTCCTCATATCTGAGGGGTTTTGGATGCAGAACACGCGATGAGCAGTTCAGGGACCTAACCTTGTGCAAATCCATGCAGTGCTAAAAAACTAATCTTAAAATCAATTTCTGTTTTTTACTGGTAACCAGTGAAGACAAGCTGTCTCTGATGCATTTTAAACCAGCTGTTGGTGAGAGAGGGTAAGTGACTGATGGCTACATAAAGAGAATTGAATTACTTGTAGCACGATGAAATAAAACCGTCTCATTAGCGTTGTCATTGCTTCTGTGACAGCGGCTAGTTGGGAAGATGTAATTGGAGGGCTGTGACAGGGAAAAATTATGAAATAAATCACTTTTTTTTTTGTTTGATTTGAAATATGAATGATGAAATATTTGGGCTACATATTTAGCTGGCAGCTAACAGGCAAGTTACCTTTTCATGCTGGGCCTTCTCTACATGTGGACTGACAGTAGAAGAAGAAAGTACCAAAGTTTGATCACGACAGATCATCAAGCACGTCATTCGGAAACGCTCTTCTTCTGTGAGGTGCTTTTATTCTCTAGGAATACTTTACTTGTCCATTAAGGTTCCTCCTCACCTTGTTTCCCTAAAATTGTAGAAAATTAAATTTTTCTCTTTATTCTTTCCACACCATAACACTCCCTTTCATTTCTCTAAAGCGACGTGAATGTGCTCGATGGGGCGGAGACATCGCGGGTAATTGATCCTCTCTATGTCCCCGGGTACAGTCACACCCGTTTGGCGAGTGAAAAGAGAGGAACGGCAGCGCCTCATTGTCACAGAGACGGGAGAGGAGAGGCAATAGAACTGCTGATAAGACATCGTCTGTCCTCATTTCCCTTGCCAGTTCAATTGTAGGAAGCTCTGTGTGTCGCTCTGCGGCGCGTGGGGGAGCTCGGTGGTGACTAAAGGAGGGCTGGATCCTTATCTGTCAGAGGGAGGGGAAGCGTTGAGTTTCACCCCTGTCAGCAGGTTTTTGCAGCAGACTGCGAGCGAGGCGGTGTGCTGTCGAGGGCTTAAAGCCTGATGGGCTCATGTCTTGTCGTAATGTGGGATAAATAGTTAACATGCTCCGTCTTCACCCCGAGCCAGCTTGAGCCAGGCCAGAGATCAACCAGCTACATGAATAATACATGGCGGGTATTATTTGCCCAAGGACATAACTACTGTGTGTCCAAATGCCAGACACATGTGTGTTCGTAAGCCATCTGAAAAATTACACGTAGCTAGTTATAGTTTTACTCCCCAGCTATGGCCTTTATTGAGAGTTTGTCTGAAAGGGTAATGTGCCTGAAATGTAAATGATAATAATTCAAACTATGTGGGTGCTGTAGCGATACACTCTCTGTTCTGCTCCGGTTTGATTTATTCTTCAGATGAGCTGCTGAATTAAAAGATGTTATAACAGTATTACTTACAGTACTAAAAATATCATCAGTAAAAATCACAGAGCTGTATTTTTTTTTTTAAATCACAGTAAAATATTTGAACAGAGCATCGGACATTAACTGTGAAGTTTCTGTCATAAACCTACGGTGGCCAACAAGGGCAATCCCACTGCAACGGCCCAAACGATTTCCATTAGAAGAAACGGGCTGCCAATTCACACATGGTGTAAATTCAAAAACACAACTTGTGTTTTCGCACAGCAGTCAGTCGTACATGAACAACAGAGACACTCCGCTCCAGCCGCGTCTAACATGACAAAGTCTGATAAAATTAATTTACTGTCTGGTCTCCCTTCTGTCTTTGCATTGTTTCTGTATTTGCAATGCGTTTATGGTAGATTGTTTTGGCTTTTTGCAGCGCGTTTCCGTCTTCTGTTTTGGACTTTTGAATGTGTTTTTGAATTAACATTGTTTCTGTATTTGCCCCCCGTTTCTTCTAATAGAAATCATTTGGGCTGTTGCAGCGCGATTGCTCTCGTCCGCCACCGTACAAACCGCTATTAAACTGTATAACTTCATTTGACTTTACACATATAAAAACTGTAGATTTTTTGAAACAATAAATACCTTAAGACTAGCTTCTGCTCTGTAGTCAAGACTGATGCACAGTAGTCGGTGGGTCATGGCCCTCAGAGACACTCTGCTCCGGCGGAATCTACTGTTATGTAACTAGATTAATAGATTCAGTGCCTCGTCTTGCGCTCTTCAATAATAAAGCTGTTCCACTGAGCGCCCCCTACAGGCCTTGACAACTTCCGCTGTGATGACCGGATTTTGGCTGTTCCATAGTGAGTTTTAGAGGTTTTCTGACATTACAAGCTCGTTTGCTTTAAATGCATATGTTTCAGCATTTTCCAGAAGGTTTGTTTTGTGCCGCGCGTTTCCATCGTTGCATTTGTTTTGGACTTTTGCATGTGTTTTTGAAATTGAGTCATTTCTGAATTTGCAGCCTGGGCTGTTGCAGCGCGTTTGCAACTTGTTGCCCACTGTACTGATGGCTCTGTGACAACTACGATTAATTCCACTACCAACTGACAGCCGTGCACTGCAGCGTATTTTCTTTCTACATCCCAGTTGGTTATTGTTCATTGTAAAGTTCTAATGTTGGGAAATGTATAGAATTTTTTTACATTAAAAAAAAAAGCTGAATGCAAATCTGCTTGTGTTCATCTCGACTTTGTGTGTGCCGCTGCCTCTCTTACATTGTACGCACCCAGCAGGGAGGGTAATGGAATAGAAAGATGTAGGTTTATTGACATATTGATTTCAAGGGCCTTGAGGTGATGGAAATGCTGTGCATTCTCTAAATTGTATGGACTAAAGAGTAATCTTCCAATTTGGCCTGCTGCAGGGCGCTGTAAATAGATTTGGCAGGGAAAGAAACTGATAATGACTTTGGGCTGAGTATTAACTGTTGGGTGTTATTTGGGCTGAGATATGCAGCGAGCACGCTCAGTGCCCACATGGATCATTTCTAGAGTGGAAAGCACAGGGAGCACATCATTTCAGATAATTCCTATTGTGTGCCACTGAACTCCATTGTTGCTCCGCCACCGCTCAGCTGCACTATCAAGCAACTGTTGCCAGGAAAAAATAAAAGCTCTGGCTGCTCCCGCAATCTCTGCCCGGGGAGGAGGACGCACTAAATCCTTATTTTATGACTTTAAAATATTGCATTTGCATCACACTGAGCTGGGCGCTCATGAAATGTTCTGTTACAGTATATGTGTGCAATCAATATGACCTCACACCAATAAAAACCTTTAATAGTCTGCACTGACCTCGTGACGCTGATAATTTACGAAATGATCCATTCATTACAAAAGCATTTGATACAAGTTAAAGCAGAGGCTCCATATGGCACTGTGCATTTAGTCTGCATATTAATGATAATAAATCACACTGATATGTAAAAGTACAAATATTTGGCAACAGGGGCAAGAAAAACGTCCTTTTAACAGGCAGAAACCTCGAGCAGAACCAGACTCATTGGTCAACAGCCATCTGCTGCGACCGGCTCACGAAAGATCGATAAAGATAGAGAGAAAAGATGTGATAAGATTTTAAGTTATAGTTATGGAATGTTTGAACTTTTAAGAGATTCTTTGGAAGTAAAAGCCACCTAAAGCTGGCCACCGATGCGCTGAACGTTACGCCAGAGAGCCCCACATTCAATGACAAAGTCCCACAAAACGAGGCAAATAACAAACAAGCAATAAGAGCTCTCATAAATATGTATTTCGCCACCATGCCTTTGTTGCAAAGAACACATTTTTTTAACCAGCATTTAGAGTTAATCATGGTAGTAACACGACCTGCACAACGAGGTGGAAACAACCATGTTAACCCATTAAGACGACTAGTGGGACTCAAACCCACGACCTCTGAATCACTTCTCCAGTGCCTCTCTAGAAGGCCAGTGTGCTGTCCATTATGCCACACATCCTTTACAGCTGACTTGATGTGTTTCCCAAATACATCATCCCCAATCATGTAACATAAACTATACAATTTAGGTCATTTGTATAAATCTACAATTGTCTCCAGCTGGCATAACATGACGTCGCGTCTGTATATTGAGTACAAATAAATACCTCCCTGCACACACAGGTGGCTAAGAGGACTTAACGACCCCCTCCTGACATGTTTTTTTTTTAATGTCACTAATTGTTCTACTTTTAATGATATGTTCTTTTCACACAAAAAAGTTCATTTAGTCTTATAATGTCTGAAATTATGTGTAGTCATGGTTGAACTCGTGGACGGCAGACGTTTTCTTTGCCACTGTTCGGTCCTTTCTGCTTCATTTAGATTCAAGTTTCAATTTCACACCTTTGCAAGTTGAACACTGAACAAGTCTTGACTACTGATATAGATTCCCTTGACGCTGTGTCCTGAAAGCCATTGAGATTTCCCGACTTCCTCGAATGCAACAGATCGCTCCGACCTTCAACAAACTAGCATTTTACTTCTTACAAATCTGCGAAGGTAAGACCCGTTAATTAAAGTCACACACAAGAAAAACGTTTCTTTTTCTGGAAACGCTGCAGCACGCGGAAAAGGAAGTCTTGACGTCGTTCATTGCTGCTCCTGTTAGATTGCACCCGCAGTGACTTAAACAGTGCACTAACACTTTAGATGAGGGATCCACCACAAGTGTTGGTTCGGTAAAAGTAACATGTCTGATTATTAGCTCATATTTGTTAATAAAAAGTGATAAAATTCATCACTCATAAATAATTCAAAAATGCATTTAGAAATTATTTTACTTCCCGGCCTGTGTTTGGGGCCCCAGCTACTTATAGAGAGCCGGCTTTTATTTGACTACCGGCTGTTGTTAAAGAATTTACAGATATTTTTCAAAAGATATATATATTTTTCATCTTGGAAACATTTCTGTATCAAAAAAGAGAGACGTAATTAAATAAAGAATAAAAGGAGCAGCTGGCCTATGTTCCCAGAAAGCCCCATGTGTCATTCTAAATGGGCCGTTGCATGTCGCCTCCTCCCACCCTCCGACCTTAGAGACAGACACTAAAGGGTACACATGGAGCGAGTCACTTAGAGTGAGTGAATAGTGCGTATTGCATCGTAGCTGAGAAGTAGAAAATAATTACTGCTCCGTGATTATTCAAACTTGTCACATCCTCTTTAACATATTTGCATAAATGAAAGTATTTTGGCAGGAATTTCCTTGAAACTTTAACGATGACAGCCTTGCATCATAATGGATGCACAAGTGGAGAATAAATGATGATTGAACACTTAACCAGAATTCTAAGTAGAAGAGGTATGCAGTTAGAAACTGTACTGCATAACTTCTCTCTTTCAAGGACCTCCTTCCGCTTAAGTAGCACGGTGAAAGTACTTCCCTTTGGAGTCGAATCAAAGAGAGAAGACGATGGAAATGAGTCGGTAAAGAGTTGAAATCTAGACAATGAGGACACTTAAGAGATAAGATATACAGGAGGAAATGTGTTGAGCATACATGAGTAGTTATCAACCATCTGCACACCTCTCACCCACTCTTCCTCCTCGCTCTTCCTCGCTCTCCGTTCCTCCACTCCCGCTGAGCGCTGAGGCTGCCGTGTGATGCTTCGCCAGCTCCATCTGATTGCTCAGATCAGATCCAGGCGAAGCCAGATGCGACCCCGACCCCGCGTGCACGGGTGTCATCACCAAAGACATGTGCCAAGGAGGCCGTGCCTGCGCTCCTTGAGGGACGAGCGGGCCAGAGTTGTAATGCTGCTTTTTTGATTATCTTCAAGCATTTTGGGAATTGTTTTTTAAAATACTGAATGGGATTTTTCGGCACTTTTTGTGCTTCTGCATTTTAATAAGCGATGAAATGACGACAGCGTTGCATTCAAGTCACGACAAGCCTCACAAATAATGGCGCGATCCCCTGGGTGCATCTGCATGGAGATGATCCATCTAAGTTCCATCAAACGCAGACTTGTGGCCTTTCAGGTTTGGAAATGCTGACCTTTAATAAGTGTCCCCCTGAGGAACATCTGCGTAATGTTTGAATGCTGATTCACAGATCCATCATCCCCGCAGGTTCTCTCACGACCGTCCAAATGCTGTCTGAAAATCACCTGAGAGACGGACACAGACGGTTTTCGGACTTAAAACATTCTGCAGGAGCTCAGCGAGCTTCTCCCTCGACAATAGTGATAATGTTGCTCATTTGCAAGTTCATGGACTCATGAATTTACATCCGAACATCTGTCAGTCTGCTTAATGTGGACTTCATCTACATATTTTAATGAGAAGGTGAGCGTGTCTCCATGTTTCACTGATGGACATGTACGTGTTTGCGTCATGTGAGTGTAGCATGCAGCAAGATGTAATGCTTCCACTGAAATGTTTGTTTCCTGCATGCTACTCTTTAGTAGTCACAGTGGACATGTATGACAAATGTAAACGCATGTAACCATGTCATCATCACATTCCTTGCAGCCTCTGTGCACTCTGGTTAAGTTTAAGGTTGTGGATGATATTAATATACGAAACATTTCACTGATGCTTTGCTTAACCCAAATCCAATAATCAAAGTTCAGTTCATTATTGGATTTTCTTTAGAAAGTTTCCACTCGAGCGACCCCAACAACCTCAGACAGTGTCGAGTTAAATCCTTTGTGAAATGTGTAACTTTTAAATTATACTTTCTATAATTATGAGCCAAGAGGCGTGAATGAAACCACTGTCCTGGTTCTACAAATATAGAAGAAATAAGTAATTAGACATGAATGTTGGAATGACACTTTCGTTTTAATACTGCAGCTAACTACAGTGTGTCCACACTGCAATACAAACCATTGGCTGTTTTATTATTTGAATGCCTTCTTTATGGGTTACTATCTGGTGAGAGCCTTAACAGGCTTAACAGTTGGCAAAGTTAAAGTGATAATCTTGAAGATTAGTGATGCATTCTCCATCACCCAGCTGTGGTTGGTCTGCCAGAGAGGGTAGGCGGAGCTAAGCGGCTGCTTTTCCGGTCTCTGCAAGTGTTGCGAGTAAACAGTAATCCACTATGGCTGAACAAACAAAGAAAAGATCGATGACGACAGATACAACCTTAAAAATAAGTGAAAATCCAAAGAAAAAGAAACAAACTCGACGCCCAGATGAAGGCAAACAGTCTGAAAAGGAAAGCGACCGTCAGCGAGGAAAAGCAAAAGCTACAACCGGAGCCAACCGTGGACGTGACACATGCAACACTGTCTGGATATCTGGGAAGTGTGCTCCTGCAATTACCGTTTATCGCCACAGGTGCCGCCAAAGAGAACGAAACTGAGATCTTGAGATTACCACTTTAACCAACTACGGAGGCAAGTTATGATGTCAATGTTAATAAAATTGTTGTCACAGAGTGTCCGAAAATGGCGAGCCCAAAAAGATCAGGGACTGGCTGTAGCGCTGCGGCTAGCCGCGGTGCTCCGTGCCCCGTCCTGCGCTCTCAGCGGGCTTAGCCTGGCCCAGCCCGCCTTGGTTAAGCTGGGCCTGCTTTACCCGGGCCAGAAAAACACTGAATCGGGCCGCAGAACTGCTGCGTCTTAAAAATGCCAACAGTCTTACCTAACAGATGGTTACAGAGTAAATCATACCATGGTCCTTCCAAGAGACTGACAGGAGAGTGTGTGAGTAAGTAATTTTATTTAATTTAAATGATTCTCAGGCTTCAAGTCAGTAGAAAATGTTAAAGAAACGGCCAGAGCCTTTCAGCCAGCTCTTGGAGCTAGCTTAACTCGCTAGAGCTAATGAAATCTGTTAGCAACGTCACAGCTGTCAAATCAGCCGTAACCAGCAGTCTGACTGAATCAAGGACCTATTCTATTTAAAAGTTACTAAGTATTTTGAATGGTAAATGACTCTATAATCATTGTAACCTGCACAGGCTGGAAAATGTGAGCGGCGTAGCAACACTGCAGCAACATTACTCAGGGGTTTGGGGCTTAGAGAGTCAACACGTAAATCTACCTCACTCTATCTCATAATTATGCTGCTTTGTTAATCCTGATGCCAATTAACTAAAATCCCACACCATTATTGTGTGTCAAATTGTGTATTCCTTTTATTAAGTAGCTGTGTAAGGTTACACGGCTACTTATAGCGCGAGACAAGTCCTGCATCACCTGGAGTTGGAGTTTTTCCCTGCTACAGCAACACGCTCACTAACCTTATCCCTCGCTTATGTCCTGATCCGTGCTCTCTCTGGTTGACTACACCATTTAACTGAATTGAGACTGATTTGGAAAGAGCTTGAACGTGTGCAGACATTTTATATCTCTTGATTTGGTGCGTTTTTATCTCTGCTCTACCTCTCCTCACTCTCATCAATGATCAGCACATCTGTCCTTTAATCGCTGAAAACTCATCGATGACACGATGCCCTCCATTCTGGTTGGGGGTAATCACTGCAACTTTATTAACAATGATCTAACACATGACTTCATTAGTAAGTCATTGTTCTTATTTGGAAAAGTTGGCCCCGTAAAAACTAATTAAACTTCTCAATCGGGCTGTCAGCCTTTGCCAAAAGCCAAACTCTGGATGTATGAACTGCTCACACACTAATCCTATGGATTCTTGTGTTCTCTGCAAGGGGTTTAGGAGGCTCTCGAGCGCCATATGTTGTGTATCATCACCTTAACCAGAGGCATATGTCTAATAGTGTGTGTGGATGTGTCTGCATGTGTGCAAGTGCTCAGATGTGTTTGCTTGAGTGTGTGCGTACCGCGTGGCTCTTAGATGTTTTGCTGTTGATATGATACTTAAAGGCTGAGATAGAGATGCAGAACAGGTGGTCTTTTAATGACTCGCTCGTGGCTCGCTTACTCTATTTACTTCAGATGTGGAAGAAGCAGCACTTACTCTGTTCCCTTTCCTTCTCTCTGATACTCTCTGTTGTTGTGGCTGTGAATGCTAACAGGCTAAGGGTAAACTCTCTTCAAGCTCATGGCTTTAATCTACATGCAGATGTCTTTGATGTGCTGTCTTGAGAGAAAACAGGGGGGGAATTACTCAGCCAGCCTCGGAGCTCGTTGCTCGCGGCCAAGGTGACGGCACCTGGCTAAGGTGAAACCTTTTTTTCTCGGCGTCCTGTGAACCTGGTCGGCGAGCGAGCTGCTTGTCACAGTCGATCAGCTCGCAATTCAATATGATTGACCCGGGCAGGAAATCTTTAACTTGCTCATGCATGGACGGAGAGGGAGAGACGGCGGCACATCAAAGCGTCAGGGATGCAGATTGCTCATGCATGCTAACATGGCAGCCAAGGTCAGGAGGAGCTGCTAAGTGGCTGCTCCCAATCCAGGCGCTGGAAATGAAAGAGGGCCTTTTTATGATGCGACAGCTAGGTGAGTTATTCAGAGTCTCGTGTTTAAGCTGTATAGTTTGTTAGCATTTAAAGGACAGTGTTGAGAAGAACAGGAAACATTGGGGAGAGAGATGGGCAGGACATGCAACACAGGCCCCCCAGCAGAGAGGCTACTCCTACTGAGGACAAATTAATGCCAAAAATATAATTACACAATGTGCAAAAGCATTTTAAATAACTTACATGAAATAATGCATGTTAAATAATGAACAGTACATGAGGCGTAAACTGCTTATTGGTTGCAGGTGTGCAGCCAGTGATCCAGAGGAGGCACCAAACATGACGTTACAGTGTTTGCTTTATGAAAGTGTCATTATAAACAACGCCGTTCTATAAACACATAGCTTTAATATGCAAAACAGCTTACCCTAATGTCACTCTTTATATGGATTTAGTAATGAGGATTAAATGATGCACGTAAAATACATTTAATGGTTTAATCGCAACAACTCTATTCACAGCGCTAATGCACTGCTGCAGCTTCTTTATCCACCAGATATGAGATATTCAAGGATACCTTTCACTAATGCATACTAAAAAGGACATATTATAATGCAAACATTGAGTCCTATTGACAAGATCCTCGAGGTTAGCTTAGCCTGACCCCGAACGGAAAGGAACTATCAGCACTCTCTCACTCAAGTACAGAGAGAGAGAGTTACTTCTTCTGCAACATAATAAATCAATGTAAGGGTATATAAAAATGTTAATAATCTTATATGTATATAAGCATGACAAAGTGGCGCATAATAAGTCCATACTAATGCTCCTCTGAATGCCTCGGCTGTTCAAAGGGGAGCTCAGAGCTACATGCTTGGAAACAGTTCAGTCCTCCTGGGTGACCTTGTTCAGAGAAACTGGTTCAAAGTGCCCTCATGAAGAAAACAATATTGTCATGGGTGGGCGATGAGAGGAAAAAGCACCTGGAGAAAATTAAAATTGGAAGAAAAAAACTAATTATTATGCCAAATTTGCTGCCAACAAAAAAAGAGTATTTAGTAATGCTGAGCTTAAGCCACCCAGTTAACTGCATACCAGGGTGATCACACTTGGATATTCAGACATCTGGCATTAAGTGTTCGCTCTCCAGACATGGAATCTTTTAAATGTGTCCCTTCGGATGGCAGAATTATTTCCAACAGAGTTGCAAATGTTCATGTGATAACAAAATGATAGTCTGAAACTGTTTAAGGACGAGTGAGGTTCTAAGTTGTCCCATGCTGCTTCAGTGATGGGTATCTAAACGTATTTGGCAGCTGAACCCTAAATTTACGACCAGGGTGAGCATTAAGGCTGGTGACGCTTGGAATGGTCGTTAACTTTTATAAGGAGTGCCACAATAGTGGATTCCCTAATAAATGTTCTCATCAATTTAGCCGTAATTAAGATGGAAAACAGAGTTTATACAGTCCAAAGAGAGAGAGAGTAATATAGTTAAAAGTTGCGAACCTAAATTTTCCTTTTGGCTCACATGTTTAATGTTTTGATATTCAAATCTGAGACAACAACACTATGAAAACCAAAAATTGGATCACTGAATGTAGTCGTAAGTTTTTATATGATTGTGTTGTTGTTATTTTTTAAATATCTGAGTGGGCAAAAAGAGTTGGGTCTCATTGGTATGACGGAGTTTTAGGGCCACATTAAGGGAAAAAAAAGTAGAGATTAGGAGAAAAAAGTCGCAAAAATGCGAGAATAAAGTTGTTATATTACCAGAATAAAGTTGTTATATTACGAGAATAAAGTCATGAAAATACGAGAATAAAGTCGCTATATTATGAGAATGAAGTCGTAAAAATTAGGAATATTAAATATCTAATCTTTCGGAACATCAGCACCACTTTGTCATAACTATCAGGACTCTGAAAAGTGAATTTATTTGAGATAACTTGTGATTTTAGTCATTTTAGCGCAGACATCTGACTGCTCTTCTGATATTACCCTTCAAAATAAGATACAGGGCAACCAGAGCCTAAAATTACAACTTTATTCTCGTAATATAACGACTTTATTCTCGAAATCTTAGAGATTTTTTTCCCTCAATGTGGCCCTAATACTCCATCGTATATTGGAGACTGTAACAGTGTGCTATGCTAAGTACATTACCAGTTACCTTCCAACATATTAAAAAGCTGGTATCATGTTTGAACACAACACAGGCTACTAAGGAGCTGCCAATGACTCAGCAAGTGTTAAAACAACATGAACAAAAAGTATTTTCTATTGATGACTAGCTTACTAACGATAGAAAGCTAACTAGCTTCTACTAGTTAGCTTGCTATCATAGCCTCTACCTTTGCTGCTAATGACTCAGCTCATTAGTAACCAAATCTGTCAGCGCTGAAATCGATTCCCCCTGCTGCTGCCACCTTGTGTCAGGTTGTATGTGGATCCGTCTTGTGTTTTACTGTGCCTACATGTGTTGTCCATTGTGGTCTGCTTCATGGTGTCGCTCTCTCATCGTTTCTTGTGTTGCTTCACATGTATTGCTTGTTTTATGATTGATATGCCTGCTTGCTTGATGCCAATACTTGTGCAAAGCTGTTATGCTCTTTTTTTAGGGAGCCTATTTTAACATCTGGCCAGGGACTACAGATGTAAACTAGTCTTTTGGCTAACTCTGGCATATTTACAGGAAACGACATGAACAAAAATATTTTCTTTCGGGAATTACTAGCTTCCTAACAATAGCAAGGTACCTAGCTTCTACTTTGTGAGGGGAAGTTAGTCGAGCTCGCTAGCTTCCTGTGACCTTAACCTTACAAGGATGTTTTATAATTTTTAGCTGCAATAGCAATAGCTGCAGAACTATTACAGTGCATATTTTCGAGAGAGTGGAGTTTAAAGTTTAAATTGACTTTAGTGTGACTGTTATAACTGAGAATTCTGCCAGGCTTTAAGTGTCACATAAATGTTCTGGGTGCAAATGACGCAAGAGCTTATTGAAACTTGAGCCTGATGCATACTTTTGCACTTCCTTCTGGGTAAAGGTGGAAAGCCAGTCCACTTGTTTGGGGATATTTGGAGAGGGCCTGCGGGGGGTTCAGACTCAAACAATGCAAGTGGATTGAGGTAAGTTAAGTGTCAAAAGAAAGAAACAAAGCATTTAGCTGAGCGGCGGAGTGGTGGACTGTTTTTCATAGTCGCGGGGATGTAATGCCACAGATAACATCAGGTTAGGAGCACTCACAGATAAACGCACTCGTTCCCATGTGGGAGGATTATGAGTGGAAGGTACAGCCCATTGCTTTCTAATAACATCCTCTAATCTCTTGCCAGCTGCCCTTGAGGCTGTCCACTCAGAAAACATTGCAACTTTTCACCTTCAATAAAGCGCCTCCCTCTCGCTCCTGCCTCACCCTCTGCAGGGGAGGGGAGGGGAGCGTTCCTCTCTCCATCAAAGAGATTGGACAGGGTTGGCCCTCTAGTTGGCTGCAGAGAGAGAAACCCATTTTTATCCCCTACCCTGTCAGCTTGAATTAACTGTACAACCCCAACCTTTCAGCTGAACCTTCGCCCATTATTTGCCGCGACACTGTCGGCATTGGTTTTCTATTTTCTTCCCAAGGTTTCCCTCAGCTCCCGCTCTCCCTGCAGTACATTATAACCGCTCCTTTTCACACTGAATAGCCTCTGAGGGCACGATCATGAAATGACGAAATCTGCTGTCCTTTTGTGTCAGGTGTCGTAACGGCAGAGCGGGCGGGGTGCATCCATTGATTTTGGGGGGGCAACCTTTCAAACCACCTAATGGCTGAACTCCAACTTTCGAGATAATATTCCAAAGCCCTCTGCTTTTATATCAGGCTCCGGGGGGATGACTTTGTGGTTTTGTTCTGAATACTTTCATCCCCTATTACCCTCATCCGTCCATCAGAAGTTCAGCCCACTCCCTTTTAAACTCTCTCGCCATTTGTATTCATCCCATTTTCAATTTCTCCCACTCCCTCTCCCCATGATGCCGCATAATGGGTTTTGTGCTTATAAGGTGTCGTCGGGTTTCTTTTTCCAATTAGCATGGAATCATTTCTCCAGCACTAATCTCCAGCCCTGCGTATAGCCAGCTCCCCCATCTTTGATTTAACGCTTGGCGAGAATCCGAGGGAGTCGGAGGTGCAGCCATGTTGGAGAATCCCAGCGGCCCACAATGTGTTCACCTCCTGATTGCTCGCCCTCCCAGGTTTAGTGCTGGTTTATGGAGCATGATATGAAATAAACCCCCCGTTCGGTCCCCCAACAAAGATTGGTGGCGTAACCCGCACTCAACTCGAGGAGCTCCACGTTCAAGGATGAGGGCTTCTCGAGATGCGTTTAAGGCCAGGTGGGAGAGCGGGAAATGATGGGAATGTTAATTTGGGGACGTATCTGTTAAGAGAAGTGCAGGGACGGGCAAACAAAGAGCTGGTCGGCTCTCCGTGAAGCTGAGGCTTGTAGCGCCGATCATCTCGAAACAGAGCACACGCCGGGCTTTCAATTGCCTGGAGAGGGAGCGGAGAGAGCTTTTGAGCTCAGAAGTATTCAATCATCTTCTCAAACCACCGTGTCAGATAAATAAAACCCACTGCTTTTATATTTCACATAAAAACAGCAAAACATAAAGCTTCAAAAACAATCAAATTACAGCCACTAACCCGTCTGTTTCCCTACTGAATTGGCCCTGATGGTTGAGTATAAACCCAAGCTGTGCACTAGAGACCATTAGTATGTACAATGTACTTTGTTTATGATCATGAATGTCTGAAAAGTAATGAATACATCAGTGGTGTCTAGTCATGGAACATATAGGCATCTTTCAATGCCCAGCTTTTACCACAATCTCTTCATTTATGGTTAATAATAAATCCCGTTGGGAAAGAAAACATTCAAAATGCAAATTGTTAACTTACCCAGCAGCCCCTCTCCAACACACACACACACACACACACACGCACGACTGCTTATCAGAAACACGTACCTACCTTGATTAGATAGGGGACCAGTGGTGAAAAATCAATTTTGTGTGATTCAAACCACTAAAGCAGAAAGCCAAAATGCTTATCAATCTATTATTTATTAACTACCTGTCACAACAGGTGATACCTGGTATAAGCCATTGATTCACACAGTATAGGTGCATAGCATGTTCTATTATTCATAGAAATCAATAAGATGTTATTTATATTTCTAGATTACTTTCCCTCCTTCTGATTTGATCCTGATATTTTAATCACAACGCTTCATGATGGATCAAATGACCAAAACAGCTGAATCATTACCCTGATTGATTGATTGATTGATTGATTGCATTTCTTTGCTCTCACTAAGATCAGGTTCAGATTCTGCGCAGAGTAAGAACTCCATTTAAACTCTGACATGGTGACCAATCGCATTAATAACACAGTACATGTGTGCATTACAACCTCTGTTACAATTTAAGGATGCTCAGTCTCACTGTTATTTACTATACATAGCTGACTTTGTCCCATTCAGCCCCATTGTATTTATAATGCAGTCCCTGTATAGTAATACAGTTAGTAATAATACAGTATAAACACTAATAAAATTTTAAAGTTGTGACAACTTCCTACTAATGCACTGTCCTTAAGGTCATATTGTTTACATGTAAACTATAAGCTTTTATAGCATTTAGGCCATTAGTCTTTATAAAACATCTGTATACAGACTCCAATACAACATGATGATTCATACACACTAACTCACTGTACACACAGTATACACATTATATTATATATTATATAACATATTGTGTTAAAGCTAAATGCATATGATGAAGCCCCTATGTATGGTGGCCCTGAAGGTCAACTGCAAAAACATTTCACAAAACGCAAAAATATTTCACAGAACGTAAAAATATACGGTAGCCCTGAAGGTCCAAACACAATAACATTTTAAACAAACATAAAAAACATTCACGGACATAATGACATTCACGCAAACGCAATTCACAAAATGTGAAAGGTGGCTGTGTTCGTGAAAGGTTTGGTGTTTTGTCAAATTATGTATGTATTATGTACAAAGTACAGGTGGCAATAAAAAGATCAAAAAATGTATATTGTCAAATGTTTTTATCTTTTTATTGCCACCTGTTTTGTGATGTATTTTTTCCTGATTTATAAATGTGTTTTGACCTTTCGGGCAATCTACAACTTTATGACTTCTTAGAAATGATAAAATCATAAAAGAAAGGTGAAAACATTTCTGCACACAGCGGTCAAAATCTTATGGATATGCTTATTTGGTTTTGACAAAACCTTGAGAAATGCAGCAACTAGTGAAGATCAATAAGTTTGAGTGTGTAAGTGAAATATATCAACGGTTTATGTATTACTGTAAACATCTGTGTGATCTGAAATCTCCATGTCCTAAAAGCATTTCATCAGCTCCACTTGATTAATACCGTGTGTGTGAGTGTGTGTGTGTGTGTGTTTGTGTGCATCAATATAATCAGACAATCTAACTCATCTGTGTGCGTGCTGACAGCCGTCACACTGCAGCTTCCTTCACTCGCTGTGATCCACATGCTGCCCAGAAACATCTGACCATGTTTTTCCACCTCCTCTTCCCTCCTCCCGACACGACGCTTTGCAACATTTAAACATTCAGTAACACCACAGCCGATGATCGCTCTTGATCTATAATAAAGTTCAAATTTGTCGACATGGTGATAATTATAAGAAATATAAAGTGGGGACTGCGGGGTGGAATGACTCGCCATAATTGCCACGACCATAAACGCGTGCTTTATTACTGTTATAAAGTATTCATGCTCTGTGGTTGATGTGCTCAGAATGTTTCATGACAGCAGCACTGATACACAGCGTGACAGGACAGAGCCGTAAAACACAAAAGAGGGAAATTGGAAGATAATTCTCTGGAGTCAAACGAGCCTCTTTGCTTCTATTTTAACTTAGTTGAGTTGTTATATCGCCATTTTTTTTTTAACATATTCTGGGTTGAAATATTATAAATCCAATTTTGCAGAATCCTTCAGCTTTCACTTTGCATTTGTCCTCTCTGAGTGGTCGAGGAACTGAGCTGCAAAGTCTGTGCCGGAGTCCTGAAAGATAGGAAGAAAGGAAGAGCCGCAGGGAAAAAATGCTCTTTGGCTTACATGCAGCTCCACATGCTGTTTCTCCAGGTTATTCCAGGACCCCGATGTAATGACTGTGAAGTCCACTGACCCATCTTCACTCCGCTAACTCAAAGCTGGATGAGGAGTGCTCCTCATTTGTGTAATTAGTGGACTGAAAAGGTCTGCCATCACATCACTGTGCATAATATCCTGAATTAGCATTTAGATTAAGAAACATTAAAAAAACGAACATTTATTCACTTTGTGGCGCAGTGGTTAGTGTAGCTGTGCTGTCGCCTCACAGCTGGAAGGTTCCTGGTTCGAATTCCAGTTTGGACGTAGGGGCCTTTCTGTGTGAAGTTTGCACGTTCTCCCTGTGCATGTGCATGCGAAGACATGCTTGTAAGGATAATTTGGGACTCCGCCGGGTAGGTGTAAATGTGAGCGTCAATGGTTGTCTGTCTCTATCAGCCCTGTGATTGACTGGTGATCAGTCCAGGGTGTACACGCCTCTTGCCCAATTACAGACGGTATCGGCTCCAGTCTCCCAGGCAACACTCAGGCCAAATCTGGTCCTAACATCAGATTCGTCCAAGCAGGTGGTTATAATGGAACTCACCGTCCTCTGGCAAGATTGGATGAAGGATATATCTTAATCTGGTTGAGGGCTGCAGAAGCCATGGATGGAGAGTCAGCTGTGAGCCCTTTGAGGTGGGCTGCAGGGCCTTTGCAGGACAGTCTCTGCATCGAACACTTAGTCTCTTGGGGATCAGAGGGTTGTGGGAGAGAAGAGACACCAAGAAGACGCAGAAAAGGCTTCAAGTTGCACCAGCTGTGGACTCTGACAAGTACCTGGGTGTTCACCTGAACAATAAACTGGACTGGACAGACAAGATAAACGCCCTTTACAAGAAAGGCCAGAGCAGACTCCATCTGCTGAGAAGGCTCAGGCCCTTTGGAGTGCAGGGAGCTCTCCTGCGGACCTTCTATGACTCTATGGTGGCATCAGACATGTTTTATAGAGTGGTCTGCTGGAGCAGCATCGTCACGGCTGCAGACAGGAAGAGACTTAACAAACTAGTGAAGGAGGCCAGCTCTGTTCTGGGGTGCCCCCTCAATCCAGAGGTGGTGGGAGACAGGAAGATGATGGCAATCATCTCTCATAGGGAACTTTTCCAACCCCCCGCATAGCAGTCATATGTGTGCAATAATGTAAGTACATTTAATGTACATGTTTAACTATTTTGTTCACTGTACTTTTCTCTTAAATGTCAAATACAACATGTGCAATAACTCCTCAAACAATACCACATATGCAACAAGTTGTTTGTAACCACTTTCTTATATTGTGCACTGTGTGTGTTTCTTTGCTGCTGTCTAACACCTGAATTGTTTTTGGCTGTGGTGGCTGTGGATCAGCATGGGCGAATCAATGCACAGCGAGCTACTTGGACACAATTCGGGACTGATCACCCCCCGCCGGATCGCCCAGTAGAGGGTGTTTGATGATCAAAGACCCGAAAGACCCTATGACCCTGGGATCATCACTGAAGATGTGTCCAAGTATCACCAGCTGGTGTTTAAAGAAACTAATATAAAATGTAAACATGTTGCATTTAGGTATTTTTAAGCCTTATCTTTTTTTTTTTTTTTTTTTTTTTTTTTAAATTTGAGTGTTGCCTCATTGACTCATAGGAACAAAAACTTTTGGAATCGGTCCAGTAGATGTCCTCTGCCGTAGCTGCAACATAATCCAGGGCAACAGCGCCCGATCAAAGTACGTCCACTAAAAGTGCTTGTTTTTGCCACTGATAGGCTCCGATTGTTACTCCAACATTACAGAAATGATCCCTACAAAGATCGTCCTTTTTTTAAAGAGTAAGATCCTTTTTGTGTAACCAGAAACAGAAGTCTTGCTGAAGGAGAAGTCTCGCTCTGAAATCCAGTGGACAGGATTTGTTTACGTAGAAGACTGCCAGCAAGAATAGATTTCAAAAGCCATGGCTGAATATTTACCTGATTTCGACAATGAAGATGAGGCATTTAAATTTGATGGCCGATGGTCTCTTTAAGAAAAGGACGATCTTTGTAGGGATCATTTCCGTAATGTTGTTGAACACCTGTAGTAACAATCTGAGCCTGTCAGTGGCAAAAACAGGCACTTTTAGTGGACGTACTTTGATCGGGTGCAGTTGCCCTGGATTATGTTGCAGCCATTGCGGCCATATCGCGGCTACGGTGGAGGACATCTACTGGACCGATTTCATCAGTTTTTGTTCCTATGAGTGATTTCGACCCACAAATTTGTAAAAAATAGGGCCCAGGTTTAAAAATACCGAACTTCTCCTTTAAGCTTTGTTCTCTTTTGCTACAGTACGGATGTCAAATGAGGAGTTTTTCTCAGTGTGGACAATCAAAATGCAGTAATCACTTTTAAAGTCATCCATATTTCATAACGCATAATGCACCAAGGAGCTTTAACAGAACAATATGCAGTACATGAAGGTCAACTCGACTGTGTCGTAGTTGGCCAACCTCTGCCTTACTTTTCTTTGCTGCTCTGAAGGTACGTCCCCCTGCTCGCTGCACTGCTCTTTGAACGTCCCTATAGTCATGTAAATTATGTCTGCAGAATCAAGACCAAAGGAGACTGGGCTCTAAATCATTATCAACCAACTGTAAGTCATAATATATTGTTTAATCTATATCTGACTCACAAATAGGCACCATTCTTACTGTTTTATGGCTTCAGTTCCTGCCCCCATTGCTCTTTTGATTGTTAATAAATGCCTCCAAATATACAGTGTACTAAAGTACCCAGTGAATATCCCATGAAGAGCAGCAGTAGTGAAGAACTTTCTATTTAGATTGTACGCGATGAAAGCACACATATGCCTCTCTGCAGTGTCTTTAAAGTGCTGAAGCTCACTGAATCCTCCGTTCCATTAGAGGTACAGTTTTTGCACACATCACTATACTGTACATCTGATGTTAAATTGGCCGTCTCTTGGTGGGAGCCGAGAGCGGTTTCATCCATCAAACAGTATCTAAAAATGAAGAGATATCTCTTTTATTACAGGGTAAAGTAGAGCTTAGTGAAGCAAGAATCCAGGGAATACAGATCTGTAGAATACTTCAATAACTTAATGAAGAGAAAACCAACATAAAGAAACCCGTATATCACAAGTTTGTCTTACTGTACATGAGTGTCTTTTAAGATGTGAAACCTCTGTGTACTGTTGGTGCTGTGCTCTGTTTTCATGCCAGTGAACGCTTTAAAAATTAATCGGTCAAGTTTCCATATTAAAGCTTAATTCGCCTCTATTCAAACAGCTGCTGAGGGTCAGATCTTCTGCCGCAATTTAAAGGTTATCTGCCTTGCTTGGGTTGTTAAATCTCTTATCTAAGCGGCGCTGTTGTCCTGAGAATCAGCGGGAGGTTGAAATAATGAGACATGCCCGTCTAAAGGAGCGCACGGGGCTATAGAAAGTATTGCAAGGTTATGTTTTCTTTTTTTTTTGTTCTAATGAATACGCTTATTGGAAAATCACTGTAAGCCTGTCAAGTGCTACTCGTGCGCCGCCGCTATGGAACAACAACTTGTAAGGAGTGTTTGAATTTTGCATGCATTTAATTGTTTTATCACAGCCTGGTGATCTCATATAGAGGCATGCAGAGATATAAAAAAAAACGTGCAAGTATTTCTCACACAAACAAGAATCTCCGCTGGCAATCATGCCCCCCCTCTGAGGCTCTCAGTGGGTGTAACATAGCCTTGGCCCCCCCTTGGCAGCGTTCCGCCTCCTGGCAATCAATCCTCATTTTACTCACTCATCCACACCCCTCACATTGATCTGAGTCGCCCTGGACATCGTGCGCGCAGGCAGCAACTCAACTCTGCTTTTCCTTCCAGTCTGGAGCGCAGATGGTCTACACGGACCCAGGAGAGAGGACGCGCTGTTCCAGGTCTTTAGTAGTGGGAGCGAGGGAGATCAGGGGAGGACACTGGGCAGCACAAGGCCGCTGGCAGCGTGCAGCCAGACAGAGTATGATAATGTTCCATAATGGTTTGTAGTTGGATGGAGAGGTGGGTGGGTTTGTAAGATGGGTGGGTGGATGGACGGCTCCACAGACATGTGCATGGATAGATAGTTGGAGAAAAGATCCACATTTACTCCAACAAAGGTCCATATATGTGTGGCAAGTCTACGTGCTGCGTTTCGTTCTATTACATAAGACATCATGATGAGGATCAAGGGGGGAAAAAGGGTTGATTAGCAACCAGGCCCAAGGTCAACTGGGTGTTAATTGTTATTTGGCTATTTGATTAAAGCAAATTAGTAGTAACTTTGTTATTATGTAAAAGGTCAACAGCCCATAGTGTGTAGCGCTTGGTCACAGGTTCTGCTTTTTGTTTCCCCTGCTTTGGGGAGCTCAAAATCCTGGAGCTGGATTTGGATTAAGAATGTCCCTTTGGAGGGTATTCAAGTCACTTTTAGCGCTACTGGTTTAGCCACATTTCACATTAATGGTTAAGATTTGGTATAGCTATTTTTCAGTAGCAAGCCACTGCATCGTGTCTGTCCAGTTATCAGTTTCACTCATGTCATCTGACCTGTTGCGATTGGTCTTGGCGCTTTCTTGCCGCCTTCAAAGACATTGTTTCTTTCTCACGGTTTGTTTGCCACATATCACATACATGCGTCACATGCTCCTCATCTTTCAAGTCCCCCACACATACCTCTTTGTTACACGGATACTAATAAACAAGGCGAGCATCTATTTTTAGCATAAGCATGATCGTATCTACAAAAACATGGTCATAAGGAAAACACATGGTGATCATGGGAATGTTCTTCGCATTATATTGTTGAACCTACGTGAGGAGTTTTTAACTGCTAATGAAACTCAGTTGAAGACTCATGGCGCATTGTGACTACAAGAGCAAACCAGGCCATCTGCGAGAACAGTGTCTATTTCTATAGAGTTATATTAGAGTTATATTAGTTATATTCCACCATCGATTCCACCATCGTATCTTTACCGTTAATATAAAGCTACCATGAGAAGCTGTTACACTTAGCTTAGAAAAAAAGATTGTATCTAGGGATACAATAGGGGTCAGTATCTTGCCCAATGATACTTTGACATGTAGACTGCAGGGGCCGAGGATTGCACCACCGACCTTCCAATTGGAGAACGAGAATTGCTGTGATTGGCTATTACTTGTATAAAGTTTGCTTGCGGGTCTTTATGCCATGAAGATACTTTACCCAGGAGTACAGCTGACTGCGGTTTATGTCCTTTGTAAAAGTTCATGTTTGCATTTTGTTTTAAACAAAACCTAACCCTCTAGTGTTGGCACATACAGTAAATCTAACCAGAGTGCCATTTCAAGACGTTAACTATGTACTTGCTTAAGTCTAAGTAAATATCATGGTTTGAGTTAAGACATTCCCTGTCACATGGGAAACAAACAGTGGAATTCTGGGTCACAGTCCTGTGTTTGATCGATTGGCTTTGTAGCCAGCACAGTAGGCCAGGATGACGCAGAACAATAGAAACAATAGAAAATCTGGCTTAAAGTAACTCCTTAGCGGAAAGTTATGTGCAGGACTATTTTTTTGGCTATGCTAAGTGACTCTGCTGATTGGCACCATCATAGAGACTTCTAGAAACCTAAAAGTAGTCCCAGCATATAACCCACTGTAAAAACCAAGGTCCTTTTTAAAACTTAAATCCTCCTTATAATTTGATTTCTTTAACGAGTTATCTTAAACAGCTCTGGTTTTCCCAGTTTCCACTCTTTATGCTAAGCTAACCTAACTGGCATCAGACATTGCTCTTCTTATGCAACTCTTTGAAAAAAGCTTTTCAGTGTTCCTGATTTGCTGAAAGGTCCTATTTGAAAATACAGTGTATCAACATAGTGCATATTACAAATAAAGCTGTTAGATCACATAACCTACTAACTAACAGAAACACCTTGCTGAACTGGAAAATGACTGGGTACAGAAACGATGCACAAAGGGGAAAGGTTGGGTGGGAGGAGAGTCAGTAGGGGCCTACTGCGACCTTTTGCCCTCTAACAGGCTAATGTGGCCATGGAAGTAAGTACACACATGCTTATCACACAATTGACATATGTCTTAATAAGAAGAAATAGGAGATGTAGAAGAAAATGGATCAAAGGGGTACACAAGTTCTTATTCAATTTATAAAACATAACTTTCCCCATGTTTATCCTGTCTCTTTTCTTCCCCAATCACCCTCAGTGTCGACTGCTGTGCTGCAACCGGAAATACTGACAACTCCTCTGGGTTTCAAAAGTTCACAGCCTACTAGGGTAACACTTCAGATCACAGTTGCATTATTACGTAACAAAGTACAACAGGAACAGAAACATCTTCATATGACACAGCAGATTCTGTCAACAATGGATGTGTCGTTGATCCAACTGACTGGTGCGAGTGTTTGTTTCCATAAACCCTCGGAAATAATGAGCCGCTTCACAAACAAAAATATGGTGCTCTGCATAACAATGTGTTTACAAGAGAAACTTTACCTTGAATTATTCTTTTTAGTGTTTTTTTCCACATTCACATTTTGGCTGTATCACTTTTTGAAATGGGTTTGGCGCCTCTGAATAAAAAACAGGTTCAATATTAGCAAAGGCACAGTTCAGATCCTGGGCAAACTCTAGGTTGCCTTTTCAAATGAGGTCACTTACTTCCCTTTGGATTCTAATGGCGTTTATTGATGTCTTTAATACGTTTTCCTTTCCGCTGGGTCTTAATGGACAGTGTGGTTCTGGTGTGGTACTCGCGGTGCCACGAGAAACAGAACAGCGAACAAGACAGGGAGACAGATGGGCAGAGAGCGAGACAGACAGAGATGTAGAGAGAGAAAGTGGAAGAGATCCCAAGAGTTCAGTCATACTAATCCCCTTGGCCGAGAGCTGTGAGTCAATTATTCTTCATTTGTCTTCTATCTCGCCACCGCTGTCTGGGAATGGGGCTCGTCCAAGGCCTGTCAGGCACTTATTGATGCTGTCTGGCCTGAGGGGTTCGCACAATTCTGGAGATGGGACCAGAGGCGTGCAGGGTCCGAGGGGGTAATTGTGTCAGGAATTGGGGTTGGTTGCTGAAAAGGTACTTTGTAATGGGTCGTAAAGAATGACACGAGGTGAGGCGATATCTTGAAAATATAATGGAGTGAAGTGTGTTTGGCAGCGTTACAGTTTTGATAATGCAGGAATTTATGGGAGCGAGCTCTGCTTTGTTTGGACTGGACACAGTTGTAATATTGGACACAGCTGCTCCCGCTGGACTGTTAGTGGAAACGTAAACTTATGTGATGTAATATTATAGGACATGTGCCATATGCCAGTGGTGGTTAAGATCAGATTATGGGAAACATGTTTCTTGCTGAGAGTTTGACAGGCTTACTACTTTGTCCACTAGATAGGAAGCTAGAGCTAGGAGGCAATTAGCCTAGCTTAGCATAAAAACTGAAAACAGCTAGCTTGGCTCACTCCAACAACCAGTTTTAGACTTAAGCCCCTTTCTCACTGGTCAAAAACCCGCTAACAACTGGCTTTTTTTGCTTAATTGGAAAGGTTACAATCGGCATTCAGACCCAGGTCAAGCGACTGCAGTAGAACCGGGTAATTATTGCCTTGGCTGCGATTAGCTTTGATGGGAACACAAAACCTGTGTCAACAAGCTAACTTCGGTAACTTCTGCGATTCCTTGCGACTCCTCAGCTACAAATTCTGCCCGTCTCCGTCCAAGCAGCACTCGAACATCGTTCCAAATTTGACTCAAAGAGTAATAGATACAATAAAGACCTAACCACCGTAACATCTTCACTGTTTACTAACCCTGTCTCCTGGGACGTTTGTGACGTCAGACGGTGACGCAGCAGAAAAGAGACCGACAGAAGTATACTTCACTGTCAATGGGAAAAGAGACAATCACCATTGATAAGTGGGTCTTCCCGAGTCTGAAAAATACTCATCAGCACGCTAAATTTAGGTGGGAAATCACAAAGACCATTATGTTATGGAAATACATCTCACTGTGTCTTGCTGTTAACCTCACTGTCACAAAGAGATTCCTCAAAGTCAGAGGGCCAGTTAAGAAATAGTTGGAGCATCCCCTGTTTCTATATGGATTCCGCAAACAGGAAAACTATTTTAAAGTTAGCTTTAGATTTGGAGTTAGCCTTGTTAACTGTTACCCTCTCTTCCCTCCCTAAGCAGAGTGGTGGAGTGCAAACAATTTCTGAGGCAGACTGAGCTGCTGGGTGGGCGTGTCCTTGAACTGTGCCAGGGGCAGGAAGTTCTGCTGTGTTACGGGCAGATGCCCAAATAGAGTTTTTCCAGATTTGTGACATCACAAAGTGATGCATCTGGAGAAGTCTGTCTGAAAGCACTTTTTTAGCAGGGGATTACTCCAACATACTTTTACCTACAGATCCGAAAACTTCACCCACGTTTAGTCTGCACATCCAACACTGTAACATTATACGTCTTAAAATGTCAAACAGCATAATTGCCCCCTCATTAACAAACAGGTGTGAAAGGTAAAGATGTGCAATGATTTACTAACCGGAATCAAACCTAAGATAATTCATTCTGCCTGTATTGGTCAAAGGTTGTATATAAATATTGTATATAAATATTGTAATAACAAAAACTCCATATTCATGGACATGGTGTTCATGTGTCTCTCAGTTTTAAGCAGATGCATCTCTTGTGTTTTTGTGCATTTCTCTGATTTTTCCTCATCCGCCTCTGTTGGCTCGTCTCGTCTCTCCATTTCTCTTTCATCATGTCATCATGAGTCTGATGGCTCGCACACACCCGCGTCACATATCCCTGGCCTGTCACTCATGCAGCGCCACACTGGCGGCTGAAAAAGTTGTCAGAGCTGTCAGAGATTCAGAGTTTTGGCTCTTTATGCACAGTGTGGTCCTCCAAACAAAACATGTTGAAATATGTTGATCAATGCATTTGTCCAAAAGAATCCTTCTGTCAGTTCACTCTCCGGCAACATGTGGTTTAGTTTGGAATGTGTGGAGAATGGATTTGCAAATTGTTGCTTCAGTCGTGACATTTTTTTATCTCCACACATTTATTTACCTTCTGTAAAGTGACTAAATCTGTCACAGCGGCCTTGGCTGATAATGAGGCTGTAAATGGTGCAGCGTTGGTTTGTTTCAACACTGCTCCTGTTAACCTTCAAATGTGGCGACCGACGCAACTTTAAAGGGTTTAACAAACCAGCATGTCAGTTACAAATATGTTGATTTCTTCTAGGTCAACATGTCAGATCTATACTCTGTGTGTCGCATAATTTATGTGTAGCCTTTCATTTAGTCTAAAACCCAAATGACAACACGGGAATAGAAAGGCTAGTTAAAAGGGAAAAAACGCTGACAGACAGCCAACGGGGGGATGGAGGGAGACGGGGAAAAAGAGAGCGAGAGAGGCGTCCTGCTATGAAAAGCCTCTTTGATGCCTCAGTACAACCTGAGATGAAAAGTCGGCTCTTTCATCTCCACTTTTTTGGGGAAATATGGATTAAAGTCTCCATTTTTAAAACTGATTGATGACAAATCACAGTTGGTGTTTTACTTTTCATTTTGCTACTTTGTGTTCCACAATTTCCTAAAGCACCTTCTGACTATTGTTTGTGAAAGACATCATCCCTCATTCCTCCCGGTCCCGTTACAGAAAAGCCGTTTACAGCACATTCTGGACCAGGGTGGGTAAAACTGTCGGCATGCTAAAGCTGCTCAAAACACTAGAGAGTCAGGTGTTTTCCTTAAAACAGGTAAGTTCATTTAAATACTTTCCACTCGGTAGAAGCAAAAGTCAACATCGGACAAGAGTTATCACAAAACTAGAAGTTTAAACTTTGTTCCAGCAGTTGTAAAATAAAAGCACATTTGATACCTCAATGAGGAACCAAGCAGCCACTACTACTACAGCTACTACATGACAGTAGTAATCACAGGTATCCTTTTAATGACAAAGATGATAAAGCATTTGTGTCATTGTGTTAAATCTTGTCACTATGGTGGTGCGGTTTCAGAGTAAAGGAGAAAGAGTTTTAACATTTCAGAAGAATCACAGCTGATTTTTTATATAAAGTAAATCTAAAAATCACAGCATTTGTCTGTCCTCAAAGACCTGCAGTGCATTTTCAAAGGCAGGGGAATAAATACGTTTTAAAGCGAGTCATGAACAGGGGAAGACTTTGTGTAAGATGTCATCCTGACCGATGTCATTCCAAATTTGGCTCTTGTAAGCTGTGCTCTCGCAGGCACGAACAGGGGAGCAGATGGAACAGGCTCACAAAGGGGTTGTATTACTATTAAAAATTGAAACGGGGTTAGAATGTGTAAACGCTCTCCAAATGTCTGAATGTCTTTTAATGCAGAGATTAACACGACAGAATTACTGACGCTGATTTATAATGTCTCTGATCTTGTTTGTGTCACGGTTTCAGATTAAACAAAAAGGTGAGGACCCAGAAGCAGACTTAGATATACCGATTTAATTAAATAAAAGGCAAAAATGCACGAACAAAATCTAAACTCCAACAAAGACAAAAAAGGAAAATCAAAAGACACGTACAAACAAAACCAGGAAACAGGTAGTCCAAGGGAATACAAGGAGCCACGAGGAAATCAGGGGAGGCACGAAGATAATCCAAAGTAGTACGAGGAACAAAATCACAGACATAGACTCAACTCCACAAGAACGACAACAATGAACTGACAACAAGACAGGGGAGCACAAAGACTAGATAAACTTAGGAGGTGAGGCTAATCAGACACAGGTGAGACAATCAAGGGGCTGGTGAAAACAATCAGGGCAGGGCACACAATCAAACAAGCAGGAAACACAAAGGCAGGAAGTGGACCAACACGAGAGACAAGGTGACAAAGTAAAACAGGAAATGATCTAATCAAAAAGACACAAGTGAAATACTAAACTAAACAAGACTAAACACTGACAAGAACACAGAATAAACTAAATACAAAACTAAACGATGAGAACTCATGACAGTTTGCTCAGTTACATGAAGGATTTTTTTGTGAAAATGACGATTAAAAAGGCTTTTATTTTGAAATACGCCTTAAACATATATAAAAAATAATACATTTGTTGTTCAAATAGACATTTCAACAATGAGCTTCCCTCTGACAAATATGACCATTATCTGTGTTTCACCATGGTTACACATTCCTTACATTTACACTATCGAACAGGCAGCTGACACACAAAAAACAGCTTTCTGCTTTTTCGGTATTGTTATTCTCCTTTATTGTATCCCTCAATGAAGTATCGATTTTTTTTCCCTTCAAACAAAGCAGAGTTGGAAATAAGGATCAGTCAGTCGCTGTGGGAGTCTGCTCTGAGGTAAACCTGCGTGTGTGTGTGTGAGTGTCTCACCCGTTAACTCTCCTTGTGTGACCCTTTTCTCTCTTCACAAAAAAATGACTAATTGGTGAAGAGACATCCTGCTCATCCAATTATCAGGTATGACATATGAATTTCAGATTTGGTGATTAGCATAATTTGGCTTCAGGCTTTTTCCCTCTTGAAAGTCACGGCTGAGAGACTTTTTGTGTGATTCAGGCCCTGCAGCTGTCCGGTGTGTAACTTTATTCTGATAATTCTGCTGGAGCGGGGAAACTTCCAACAAATTCAGTAAAAAAAAGTTTAGTTTTGTCCAATACTTTTTGGTATGCCTGTACGATAAAAAAAAAAATACTCCTCTCGTTGTTATATTCAGTTACACAATCAGCTCAGGTGAACCAATTAAAAGACGGTTAACCTCATCCGCACACCCGTCTCGCTCTCAGTGATAATGCTTATCCAATTAAAGGTATATTTCCTGTAAACGCTGTTGCTTCCTGCCACATGGAGGGTGCTGTTAATTGTGCCCCTCCCCCGACCGTACCTGGCAGCGCTCCACATGTTTTGCATAAGAGGATAAGCAGGAGCTTATCAAGCTTTTACACACAAAGTGAACCGCTGGAAAGCTGGCTGCTAGTCCTCTCGTCAGTAGCACCGTCTGATTACAGTAATTATGTTAATAGAGTAACATTAATGCAGTAATGATTTATTGATGCTTAAATGGTAAATGCAGGTACATGCATATTTAAGGAAAGTTGGTCATGTACCCAGTCACTTAAACAATCAATCAAGTGATGTCTCTGGAATTTACATTTCATGTTAAGTTGCCTTAATCAAGTTTTCTTGCCTACAAAAACTGGACAAATTATTAAGTGTGTTTATTTGTGTGTGTGTGACTACGAGTTTTTTTTTTAAATCTGTAAATTAAACAGTTTCTCACAAACATCACACCTCTTGTTCTAATGTTACTCAGTCAATAGTAACATTCAAGGATTTAGGTGTGCAACCATTTCAAACTTAATTTACATCTTACCTTCAACGACTGCAGGCTTATGGAAGCATATAAAAAAAATTGTCTTACAAGAAATAGTAATTTATAATTTCAAAACTTAATCAACAGCAAAATTATTGTGGAGTTAAAAAGAAACAGTTAAAGCTCCCAAGAGGAACTTTTGGTTTGTGTTGATTTTGGCGCCCCCTGTGGACAAAGCCGTACCTCTTATCTCTTTGCTGATTTTGTCCTGTACGTGCTTAAGTGATGGTTTTTAACAAAAATGTCATCCTGCTTTATTCAACAGTCATGTATCACTCACTTTAAAAGCAGAAAAATAACCCCTGCTTCTTTCAACAAGGAAAAATGCGTACATAGTGTGAATAGTCATATATTGTCATATCTTTTAATCTTTTTATTGCCACCTACTTTGTGTCTTCTTTATTACTTGACTACTAATTTGCCTGTTTTGTGAGCTGCTGTAACGATTTAATTTCCCCTTTGGGGGATCAATGGAGCTTATCTCATCTTATCTTGTCTTATCTTAAACAAAGTCAGCGTGCAGTTAACCGCTTCCTCTGACACCTACCCCCCGCCACCATTTCAGGCATTAAAATTAACTGTATAGAAATAATTAATCTTGTCGCTGTAGTCTAGTCTGCTTTTGTAAGTCATAAAGAGTCATCAGAATGAATTTCAGTCTGTTTCATAACTAGCGGAAAACTCCTCACAGGTGCTTTAAAAGCACTGAAATATTGTACTTTTACTTTTAAAAGTGTCTTTTTCAGTTGTAAATTGGAAGTAAGGCTGCAGCAAAACATTTAATTCCAGTCTACATGTTTTTCCAGGATTCTCAAATTCAGATAAAAAATGTAGAGCATTACAAAGGATGATAAAGGATTTTCTCTTATCCTTACATTATTTATTCAATATACATGAACCTTAGTGAAATGAAATTGCAGAAACATTGCGATATATTAAATTGATTTATTTCAGAGATGGGATTTTGAGGCCTGCTGTGCAGCTTTTGGAAGGAAACAGTCCTGGAGTGTGATTCTTGGTGTTGTTGCCGAGGCCTGGTAACAAGGAAACCTTTCAGGCCTGACTCTTAATGGAAAAATGGATCATCCAAGAAGAGGTCTGTGTGTGTTATCAGAGTCTGTCCTCCTGTTTCTCACTCACCAACATCCCGTGGGTCGCTCTCGATGTGTGAGCAGGCTGGCAGAGACGAGGAGGTAAAAGATGCACTCAGGGGAAGCAGGGAGAAGCAAGCTGAATGTGCCAAACAGCTCAGGCTTCGAATGACACTCACAGTTCTTACTGGTATTTTCTTGCAGTCTCTTTCAAGTCTCCCCTTTTTTTTACATTCATTACTCTGTAGGTTTTAAGAAGGAGATTTTAAACTCACACAAAGATAATTCACCCTGAATTTATGCCTCTTAGCGACATTTAATTGGGATTGCAGCGTCTTGAACGCCCCCTGCTGACTGGCTGCAGTATAATGCCCGCCTCCTTCATGTTAACAGATGGGACATGGGTCAAACTATAAAATCAAAATACACATCAAATACATTTTTCTCAAACATGGTTTCTGTCATTATAGGTAGTTCTTATCATGCTGATTTACGTCCAAGTGTTTTTTCTGACACATTTCGTTTTAATTTATTAATTGATGCTATAAAAAGGGAATGTAATGTCATGATTGACACCTCTGCACCAGCGTTGAAAGGAAGAGGATGCACGACAAGAGGAGACCTAACTAAAACAAAAACAACACACATTTAACTTACTGTAACAGTGAATATCTGCTTCAGACCAACACAAGAGGCTGTTCTGCTTTGACTGTGCAGACCTGAGGGCTCTTTGCCATTTTCTATTAAGTCAAATATGTGTTTCTGTTAGGAGCGGGACTTCAATACCGTGGCTTCATTAGCTGACCTACTGCGCAGACTCTGGCTTCAAATTCCCAAGATGGCAGCACCCCCTTTGAGGTATATTTGGCTTCTTTTTTGTGCAACAAGAGGAGGTGCAGTCTTCCGTCTTTATATAAAGTCAGTGGTCTGAATTAGTCCATCTCCCAGGACTTAGATTTTGTGTGTAGCCTGCCCTGCTACAAACAGCACAGGCCAGTTTTCCCAACTTTCCCCCCAAGCGCTAGCACAGAGCTAACATAAGGTGCAGAGATAGATTTGGCTATGTGACACTGTATGTCTGACACACACTCAAGCCAAACGGCTTCCAATCCAAACACAGATATTTCTCTGCTATAAAAATATACAGATAATAGTGTCAGTTACACTGCTGGTATGTGATTGGTGTGTGTGTGTGTATTTGCATGTGCGTTTGGTTGCCCAATGGACCTGCTGGTTGGAAAGATGTGAGGACAGCAGCATCTGCTTTCTAACCTTCGCCTCTCTCTCCCTCTCACACACACACACACACACACACACACGCTCACACACACCTCAAGCACTGTACCATAAGTCATAATGAGAAAAAGATTAAATTGGACTTATGAGGAAGGCAGCGCTGTGTTTCCGGCCAAGGGTGTCTCTTAAAAATGCATCAACGGTCATTACTTTGTGCTTAATGGGCTTCAGAGAAATTTGTCCCCTCACCATTTTGGTCACGGCTTTGGAAAAGTGCTCATAATAGATACAAATTAAGTCACCAGTAAAGCTGGACACACAGAACCAACACACTCACACTGACTGTGACTCTGCACTTGGACCGCCACACAGTATCTCATCCACAGTTTGACTGAAATTGGCTGCAAATATGATTCACAGGAAATAGCAGTAAGTTATGATTAGAAATGATGGAGAACCTCATCCCCCAATTAGGACAGAGAACGTTTCCAACATCTGAAAGACTGGCTGATGTTCCAGACATATGCGAGCGCCACTCCCAGCCAAGGCCGGCACAGACCGAGCCCACTTTGCATCAGTGAGAAAAAACTTTTACCGGAAAACTCAACTTTTAATGATATGAATAAACAAACCAAAATATACCTTCATTTTAAACTGGCAGCAAAATAAGGTCTCGCAGAGTCATGTTGCTTTATATTTTCGTGTCTCTACCTCATTCAGCGTATAAAATGTCTGTGTACGTTTAAAAATCAATTCAAAACAAGTACATCGAGGCCAAAAATTACTTGAAGTGGTCGGTGATCCCATTGAACAGAACTATAATTATCTAGTTCTCCATCTGGTCGTGTGGCCTCCTGTGCCAGGAGTGGACCTCCTGCTGTCTGCTGTCTGAGCTCGGCCAAACACAGTTAAGCTTCTCAAATGAGGTCAAAGGAGCGAGCTTGGCACAGCTTAAGATACAGCTTGGACATTGTTGTTTTTAGCGGTAACCGTGTTGGCCAAATAGCTCCGGTCCCACAGCTCTTGCTGTAATTTATCACAATTTGTGTTATTATTTATTTATTTTAAATGTTTCTGCTTAGTTTTAGGATATTGTGAGAGGAACCAGAGGGAAGGTATGAATGTTATTCTAATACTTCACATATTTATCCATGCTTTTTTAAATCACTTTCATTGTCAACAGTAAAAAATGTATAATAAGTAGGGAAAAATAAAATATAGACTTTTACAAATATAATAGGAATCATCATGTACGGGCCTCTATACATGTGTGTTGGTGTGTGTGTGTGTGCAGACCCTTGTGAGACACTTCCCTCTGCATCTATTCTGTTGTTTTGTTTTGCAAGGGACGTTTTCAGGAGGGGCGCTGTTGTGGTTCCCTGAGCCGATCACAGCGTATAGGTGAGTGTGGGAGCGGTTCAAATTAGCAACTGGGCCCCATTCAGACCGGCGAACATGGCGAAAGAGCGATGCAGAGTTGGCTTTCTTTCTGTTCGATGGGTAGGTGTCTCAAACCCGGGTAGGATAAGCTAACTGACGGTTAGCACGCTAGCGCAATGGTAACTGGCAGTTAGCATGCTAGCGCAAAGATAACCGTGATGTTGTTGGTGTTAGCTCGGCGGGGTGGGCGTGTTCTCGCACAAGAGAGTGAGAGTGAGCTTCTGGTGACGAAGAGCCCAGGAGGAGCGGCCCAATTTGAAAGTGTTGTTGACAAAATGCAAGAAAAAATCCGACTTATTGTACCTTTAAACAAAGGGATCAAAAGCAGAACCATTGGTAGAATCTGTTTCTTGTCAAAACCTGTCTACTACATTTCCCAAAATGCATCCTCAGTTTAACACAACTGTTTCATATATGCAGTAGTACTCTCAATACCTCCAATTATATTTTGATATGTAAAATAGGCAGACTTTGATTTTGGTCTTACTCATCAAGCTTTGATTATGTAATGTTATGTAATAAATCTAAGTCCGTGGCTCTCAACTAGTAGGGCGGGACCCACAAGTGAGTCGTGGAGCTGATTTCAGTGTGCTTGAAAAAAAAAAGTTGTGGCCAAAAGTCGATGCTGCACTTCTATTTTGAAGGACATGAGTTTCTTGTCATGTGCGTGTACTAATAGTGTGGTTTCTTCACACTCCATGTATCCACTGATTGGGTAATCCCAGCTACAGTTACATGTACATTCTTGAAACTCAATGACCCCTACAGTAGTCGTATTTATGTTGCACTTTTTAAATTTATTTCTGGGGGGGGGAAAAAGGCTGCTAATTAAATTAATTGTAGAGGGAATATTTTCCTCGCACTGCTACCTGCTGGTCAGGTAGCCATCTCAGGTACACCATTTTTTATTAAATAAATTTGAGTGGTCGAAAAATTTGGGTTGTGATTTCTCATTAAGAAGGCGGTGGTGGGTCCTGAAGTGAGACCAGTTGAGAACCACTGGTCTAAACGTTCAGAGACGTCCTGAGGTCTCTGAAGCTGCTTAAAAGAAGCCCCTTAATGACTGCAGTAAATCTCTTTTTCTTTTTCTTTTTTCATCATTTAGTTGTGCAAACAATGTGTTCATGCATTGTCCTGGGTGGTATTAAATTACAGTTTTCTCTGATGTAAATGGTAAATGCGCTTTTCTAGTCTTGCGACCACTCAAAGCTGCTTTTACACTACATGTCCCATTCACACACACAACACTGACGGCAGAGGCTGCTACGTAAAGTGCACAACTGTCAATCAGTACTAATCACATTCACGCACCGTTGGCTATGCCACCGGGAGAAATTTGGGGTTCAGTGTCTTGCCCAAGGACATTAAGACACGCAGACTGAGGGAGCATGGGAACGAACCATCAAGCCACAGCCGCATACCGTGTACTCCACATACCAGCAGGATTTCTTTCCTGCTTCAATTTGCTTTTCTTTATATTTCTTTTTCAGTAAGTACCTTAATAATTGTTTTATTCTTTATAGGCTTCTAAGAAGTATACTCTGAATATAAAATGTGAAAAAAAAGATCAACCACTCAACTCCACAATTACTTCCAATTTGCTATTTAGTCATGTTTAATTTTTCCAAGAGTCTGAATTCTGATGCCCTCAAACCTTTTTCTTATCAAACGTAAAAGGTAGTTTGTAAGGAGTGTGTATAAGCAGGGGTAAGTGACACAGCCTTACAACCAATTGGGGATTTACCTTTTATGTAATATTGTCCATTCCTCAAGCAATTTAATTACTTACATCATTCTCAGTGATATGTTTGTCTCCTAGAATACGATGTGACAATGTTTTAAAAATCTACATTATATTTTTATTTGAGTAGGGATGCATTAATATGGATTAAATACAAAAAAAAAAATCAAATGCAAACTAACAAAAAGACTGAGCAGGGAAGAAAAAAATCTGCTGCAGATATGTGAGCTACATCAGAGGAACCTAAATGAAAAGGATTAAGCACGAAAATGATTTACAACATGCAACAGATTCAAGCACAATCAAAGCAAGCTTTATTCTTCATGTTGGCAGAGAGAAAGTGCTTTAGTATTCACACGTTAAAATCGAATCAAAGTGAGTCAAAACTTTTCATATTGCCTCAGCTTACATATTATTTATAATGAGTGATAGAATTTTATGCAATCACTCCAAAACACCTCAGAAAGGGTGCTCACCAGGGTTGGGAGGGATACTTTAAAAATGTATTCAGATACAGTTAACTAATTACCTGTTAGAAAATTTAATCAGTAACATAATCCTAGCATCACAATTTTAAAGTGACGTTACTATCAGTTACTTTTGGATTACTTCAACACTAAATCTGCAAATAAAGACAAGGAAAGAAATTTCAATACTTTTGTAATTGCGAATGCCCGTTTAAATCAATAGCGGTAATTATGTGCATTTGAATGTACTTTGTTAAGTATGTTATTCACACTATTTCACACTCAAACTTCAAGTAAACTGCCATAAACGTATTCCAGTTTGGGGCTTGTGTTTTTACCCACACCATCCCGAGCATCACCAGTCACAAACTATTTTTCAGTAGGTTAGCTAACATTTGTAACTGGAATTATGTGCAGCTAACGTTAGCAGTTAGTCTTACCTGTCAGTGTTTCTTTAAATTAGACGTCGAGTCCTTGGATAATGACAGCATTTTCACAGCCGGAATGCAGAACCTGCACTATACTGCCATGTTACTCCCATTTCCACCCAGTGAAAGAATCTTTTTCACCACAGGCCACGGCAACCAGAGACTATTGATGGCAACTTTGATGAGCGGTGTTGTGAGACTTATGTGTCGTAATGTGTGCGCACAGGTGCATGGTATTATCAGAGACGATCAGACGGATGGTTTAAAAATGAGACGACAGATGTTACAGAGCATTATTTTACAATTTATTTTTAATTTTTTAATAAATGTATCTGTAATCTAATTAAATCTTTTTTTTCTGCAACTAAGACAATAAAGTTGCTTTTTTTTTTTTGTATCTTAATAACGTAACGCCGTTACTTGTATTCCGTTACTCCCAAAGCCTGGTGATCACCTATGTTACTGTACTGCTGCCACCCAGGATCTAGTCCTGAGCCACCTAGGCAGAATGGGAGGTAGGATGATTCAATTGAGGATGTAATTTAAAGAATAAAACGAAGAGGGAAAGTTAAATTTCAAACACAGAGCTCTATTAATCTACTGTGCCAAATTTAAATAATTAAACCTATCACATAAAGGTAAGTTATTTATTTTTGTAAGCAATTACCTGAATAAATGGTGTTTAGTTTTTACATGTTGAATTTAAATGAAAACACAGCGCAGATAATAAAGAGGTTTACGCATTTCAGTTTTGTCTTTCAGAGAGCGGCTTGAACCTGCTATTGCTAAATGTCAAGTACCATAATTAATTTTCATGAGAAGGTTCAAGGGAGCTTTTGATCTTGAGATGAAGACTCACGGTCAATGCCAAACGGAAAAACAATCAACCGTCCAGACAAAGCTGGGGGAACCGGGGACCAAGCTTTGTGTTGCTAAATACATTCAGAGAATGGAAGACTATCATACCAAAGAGACCTCTGAGGGGGCTTTTAATTTGAGAGCATTGCACTCAAAAATGTTACCTTAAGAAATGTGATAAATATTGGTTCTGTTTCTGGACATTTGTCCGTTTGGAATTCAGAGAATCTCGTTTGCTACACCCGTGAGTTGGAAGCCACTGCAATGCTGCAAGACTTAGCCAATTGTTACTGTTTACATGTAATGCTGTAAAATATTAATCCTATGTACAAGATTGCAACCACGACTTCTAAACTGGATTAAAGATCTGTTCCCAGTGTGTACATGGTAGCCCTGTGGTGTCATATTTAGTTTATGTGTTGCTGCATGATGCAACTGGACATGCACACGGTAACACTGTCAGATCAGGGAGTGTTATGCTGTCCATGAGGAGTTTATACACACACGTTTGGATACCATACACGCACTCAGCCTGACGAGTATGGTCTTAAACATACATCTGCATGTTCCCACTTGGTAAAAGTTGTAAAAATATACCAGAGTGGTTTTAACACAATTTCAGCTCAATATAAAGCATAACCAAAAGGGGATCTCAAAAATGTCCCCTGTTGTACGGGAAGTCCCCTGTTGGTGAATGTAAAACGACATTGAAGTCCACTGTTAGACAGGTACACAAGTGCACAAAGTAAGACTAGAGCTGGGGGCAATCTCTCTCACTCTACATAAGAGTCAATGTTGTACTTCAGTCACTTATTCATTCACTCTGCGACACTGTTCAAACAATCGCTCTTCCTGTCCAAACATGTTAATCCACCTACTTCATCCTCATTCCCATGGACACTGGCTGACGCAGTATGCACACACACACACACACACGGTATACACACACACACACACACACACACACGCATGAGAGTCAGCAGCATTGGAAAGCTTCTTCAAACACTTTCCCCTTTTTGCATATTCAAGTGAGAAGCTTATTAGTGAACAATGCTGGGATGTCACATGATGGGGAAAGACCTTTTGAAAGTAGAAATAAGCAAGTCTGTCGGGAGACTATCAAGATTTGAGGTTTTTCGTTTCAAGTTGTCTCTTTTTCCCTGAATCAGAGGAAAGATACATTAAGTTGTACTTTAAATATATAATCAAGTTTACATTTATGAATGTGTTGGCAACTAAATAAGAGAGATTCGTGTTTGTTTTTGCAATGCCTCCAACACTGATGCCATGCAATTTGTTTACGCTGTGCTAATGCTGATGCTACAATATGCAGCCAGATATAAGTCATTTGAAATGCCTGGCAGGGGAGGCCATTACAAGCCAGCGCTTGTAAACCAGACAGCTTTCTTTTGATACTATATTCTGTGTGCGTAATCAATATATTTTATGTGCATTTCACATTGATTGTCGGGGCATGTTATATGTACTGTAGTTTAAGAGAAGCACATTGAAGAGATGAATGGGTTCAGTTATTTTTTCACATCTGAAGTACACTTTATGGACAGAAGCTCATTTGCTGCAGGGAGATTTACAGACATGAAAGCTCTCTGATGTAGTAACAGTGAAGTATTGATTTCAATGTGCCAAAAAGGCTTCATTTTTCAAAATTAAATAAATAAATAATAATAAAAAAGGGAATGAAAAAAGAAGTGAATAAATGGTGTTAAATATATAAATATCTCTGTTCTCAAAAGAAAGCAAAGCGATTACAATCAGAGACAGAATCTTACATATTTAGCAAATACCTAGCTGGCTGGCTAACTACTTGTTGGGGATGTTAGCTTGGTTTGTGACCAAACATGAATGCATGAACAGCTTTAATGGCATCTTTAAACACTAGCAGGTAAATTCAGAGTAACCTTGGCTGTGTTTTGAGTCTCAAGATGTTCCTTTGTGAAAACAGAAAGCAAAAGGACGGACAGTCTTTCACTGATCAGGCCAACAGGGAATAGCCAACATTGCTAACACTAGGTCTTCACTGTAATGCGATGTTATAATCTCAACTCACAATCCAGCCTACCTAGTTAGCCTGCTAAGAAGTTAGCATTGACAGCCTTAGTGCACAAAGGTCAACATTTTTTACAGCTTGGTTTGCCATCAGTCTATGAACAAAAAGAATTGCCTATTTTTGAATAAAGGCATTTATGAATATATTGAAAACCTTGTTAGATGTAATCAAACTTTCAATGTCCTTCTACCGCAAATGACAATGTGCTAAGATTTGCATTGTATATTTAAAAAAAAAAATATATAATTATTCATATGTTCACCTGTTTAATGCTATTTTTAAAATATTTATGTTTAATATAGGACACTTGAGTTCTATACCGAACAATATAATATCACACTGTCTAGACCATAGACTGTATTAAAAGATGGATGGTATGACAGCTCCCTAAAAGTGAAGCCAATACATCTCTATCGCCCCCTGCTGACTGGCTGCAGTATAGGTCTTAAAGCCCGCCTCCTCCATGTTAACAGATGGGACATGAGTCAAACTTTAAAATCAAAATACACGCCAAATAAATGTTTGCTGATTTATGTCCAAGTGTTAATTTTCAAGACAAGTATATTTCTAATTAGTTATTTGATGCCGTAAAAAGGATGATTGACAGCTCTGTTGACAAATACGGCTCCTGCAGCCGATCTGTAGAGGACGAATGGTGAGAGGAGACGTAACTAGAACAATCACTACAGTCATTGAAGTTTACATACTATCTGTGAACGTTAACCTCACACAAACACAAAGACGCTGTTCTGCTGTTAAACACGCTGACGTGCGGGATCTTTGCTGTTTTTGTTTTTCGCTAAGTTAAGTGTATGTTTTGGTTAGCGGAAGTGGCTACTGCGCAGCGCTGGCTCCAAATGACGTCACCATCGTAAGATGGTAGCACCCGTCACAGGGGGTATTTTGGCTTCAATTTTGTAGATGGAGACACGTCATCCATATTCATACATTGGCCAATACACATAGCTATTTGTTCATTTTGGTGTGACGTGTGTTGTACAACCCTAGAAAGAAAAATATCTCTTGAAGTAATGTTTGTGATCAGTTGGGTTCCAACTAGTTCATTATTATTCAAGATGTGGCCATGATATACCAGCTATTACAGGAGAATATACAGTATATAGGCTTGGCTCTTCTTTGAACAAACTTACTAACATGAAGGATTTTTCTGTAAAACCAACGCTGGAGAGATGCAGGATGAATCCAGAAGGAGAAAACTCTACAGGGACAACTGCTTCATATTACACACATCTGCTCATACTGGAGAGAAAGCAGTCCCAACAGACATCAATAAATATATCAACACCATTCATGAATCATACATCACATGGGATGGTAATCCCAAAGTCTTCCGAGCAGCGCAGTGCGTTCTTTCGCTTGAGTTAAGCTGTTAGAGAGTCTTTGTTATTACTGATGCCTCTTTGTTTCGTAACCTGTCGTGGCCCTTCAGCGACGCTCCGCAAGACGTCTTGAAAGGAAGAGCCGTGGGCCTGTCGAGGACGAGTGTGACATTAACTCTCATATCCGTTTCTACAAAGCGGATTGTGTACATGTGTTGTGGTATGTGTATGCTTGTGTGTGCATGTAGATATAAGGCTGTTTAATAATGAATCATTTCCATACCACAAGGCTTGGGTGTATTGGGATTTGCAGCGACACTGACATGAAACGAGTCGCTGTGCTTGACACGCTGATTCAACCAGATGTATGTTCTTCCACTTGGAAGTGAGGGAATTGGAATCATTGTATGGGGGATGTTTCTGTGGTTGACTGTGATCTCTCAGCTTCTGTTGTGGGTGGTGGCGCTTTAAGGCTACATTTCCTATCATTGTGTGGGAGGGGCACAGGGCACCGGATGGATTCAGGAAGTAAAAAAGAGAATTGAATGATAGAAATTACACAGTCTTCTGGTTCACAATGCAACCGTGTGGGCGTGCATCTTTGTCTCCCTCGGCGCAAGGAAAGCCACCTTTGGTCTGGCATCGACTGCCCCCACGCGCCTCTAAAGCCAAGGCTTTCACGACGTCTGACAAAAACAGAAAAACAGGTGAGGGAAAGAAAAATGTAATCATGAGTGAGTGAAGAAAAGGAGCCAAGGAATGAAGGCAGTATTTATCAATAAAAACAGTGAGGTTCCTCGCTGTGCGACCTTGTAGGTATAAAGTGATTTTGCTGTGGTTTGGTTTTCTGCCACCTACAGTCAGAGAATCATTAAAGTGACTTTGCAGAAGGCTGGCAGCGCTCCCTGACACATATATCAAGGACAGCAGTCTTATTAACATTAAAAAAGGAGCCAGCTTACCCTGCATAGTCGCCCGTTGAGTCGCTCCCTCTCAGGTGCAATCAAAAACTAATTGGGAAGGCTGTTGGGATGGCATATTCCAAACGACTACCTAATGTGCAAAGTAGAAAATTATGAGGTGTTTAAAAAAAGTTGTGTTGTTCTTTAATTAGCTGTCAGCAGAGGGAGGGTGATTAATTGTGTAAGATATGTGAAGAAAATTTGATGTCTATCATAAAAGTATCAGTCCTCCCTCGAGGAACATTGTTGCAAACCTGAAACAGAAACGGTGACGGTTGAATGCTTAACGATGTGAGCTGAATATCTTTGACCTTTCAACCTGGTTCCATTGAACAGCATCCAATTGAAAATCGGCCCAAACAACATGGCCTTGTTCAGCAGTCTGGCTGTGTTTTATGACCAACAGATACAATCGTTTAAAGATTGTTTCTCTTTGATCAATCTGTCAATGTTTAACTGCAGCAGAGCGTCATTTGTCAAACTACTTTTGCAACATGTGTTACCGTCTGTGTGTAAATAGTGTCTTTGAGTTTGGTCTCTTGTCGGCTGTCTCTTTGGTGAAGAAGAGGTTCAGTGGTCCTGGTCCTTCTAGCTCTTGGTGGCATCTTGTAGTTGCCGGATGTTTCCGATAATTCAAAATACAAAAATGGGATTACGCAAATTATATATATATATTTTTTAACTTTGAAGGTTTTTTTGTGTTTGTGGAGACTTTCCGTATCCCAATTGGGGGTCTTTGGATATACATTGTTGTATGATGTACCTGGAATATTTTAATATAGTACTGTTGTGCTAGCAATCAAGTAATGGATGTTTTTTTTATACATTGCCTTGCATGATTCCATGTTGAAGGACCTCCATTATATAGGTTTGAAGTAATAATCTCAAAGATTTTCATGTAAATAAATGTCTGTTAAGTCACTGTCTATAGCCCAGTGAGATATGATGGTGATTGAGCCAATGGCCTACTGATGAAAGCCTTTGTATTTGCAGTATCACAGACTGGGTGTCTGTGGCGACATGCGCAGAAAAATTCACAAGCAATGCCCAGTTAGTGACGTGTTTTCCATCACCCAGCAGTGGTTGGTCTGCCAGAGAGGGTAGGCGGAGCTAAGCAGCTGCTTTTCCGGTCTCTGCAAGTAAATAGTAATCTACTATGGCTGAACAAAGCGAGGAAAATCAAGAGTTACAACCGGAGCCAACCATGGACGTCACACATGCGACACTGTCTGGGCATCTGGGAAGTGTGCTCCTGCATTTACCGTTTATTGCTACAGGTGCCGCCAAAGAGAACAAAACTGAGATTACCACTTTAAGGTACCTGCCACATACAAGTAGTGCTACATGGCAAATTGGAAATGTTGGTTGGAACTAAGTCCTGGGATTGTACAATCGTCCAACATTCATATTTTCACCTGGAAAATGACTCAATTTAGTTATAATCTCTAAACTCTTTGGTTAAAGGTCTGTTACTCTCACAATGTTGCTTGTCCCACTGATGAAAGGCCTTATATTTGCAGTATTCTTTGGTATTATAATGTGGGTGTCAAGTTCACACTCAGAAGAAACACAAAGGGGCATCCATCACCTGGCAGCAGTTGGTCCAATTAAAACATCAGGCTGAAATTAAGTGCTGTTCATTTCACATGTGGCTGAGTTCCATGTAAATGGTTGCTATTGTCCAACAAAAGGACAATAGTCGATGACAACAGATGATAAAACAAGGGCAAATCCAAAGAGGAAAAAAAAACAAATTCGACACAAATTTTGAGTTTTTTTTGTGCCTGCTTTAAACATGTTTAGTTCTGCGGTAAAGTTGGCTTTTGGAGCCATCTTAAAGTTGCCACTGGAGGAACTGCCGTGTCTTTAGCATTGGATTAATTTATCAGCCCCTGAGGTTGCATCTCAGTGAGAATTCTGTTAGGATCTCAGTAAGCGTGATAGCGTATCGCCAAAGATCCGACAAAGAGACTGAAACTACAATCTATGAGATTGTTACTTCGTACATTACATTTGTGCTACATTGAAGTCTTGTTTTTTTGTCCCACGATTCAAAGTTAACTCAGATGTAATGAGTATTATACAAGCCATGCATTTCTGCATGTGTATGTTAAAGTGATAATCTCGAAGTTCTCTGTTTCGTTCTCTTTGGCGGCACCTATGGCGATAAACGGTAATTGCGGGAGCTCATTTCCCAGATACGCAGACAGTGCTGCATGTGTGACGTCCATGGTTGGCTCCGGTTGTAACTCTTGATTTTCCTTGCTGACGGTCGCTTTCCTTTTCAGACTGTTTGCCTTCATCTGAGCGTCGAATTAGTTTCTTTTTTTTTCACTTATTTCTGAAGTTGTATCTGTAGTTATCCATCTTTTCTTTGTTTGTTCAGCCATAGTAGATTACTGTTTACTCGCAACAACTTGCAGAGACCGGAAAAGCAGCTGCTTAGCTCCGCTTACCCTCTCTGGCAGATCAACCACTGCTGGGTGATGGAAAACGCATCACTAACTGGGCGAAGTCGCACCAGACACCCAGTCTGTAACACTGCAAGTTCATCAGTGGGCCATAGGCTCAGTCACCATTATGTTACATCATTCGCCGATAGATAGTGACTTAATTTATTTAAATGAAAATCTTCAAGATTATAACTTTAAGTCAGTAGGTTTGATAATGATTTTAAATACCATGTAATCCAATTCCCGACATTTACATCATCTGTGCTTCCCCGCTTTCCTCCTCATTAGCATCCCATTACTCAAATAGTCCCTCAGTTATACACCAGTTAATTACCACCCACTCTCTGCTGGATCGTCTTCCTGCCTGCCTGTTCCTGACCACCGTGCCAGGCTTTCAGACATTGGATTCCCCTGCCTCTCCCTCTCCCTTCATCTGTTTTGTTTTCCTTTTGCATTGACCTTCCGATATTGACCTTTGCTTCCACTTAACTGTCCCCGTAACTAGCCTGTGTCACACTCAGTCCGGTCATTACAGCTATGTTAAAGATGCAGACCTTGTACTACCAATTAAGGCATGATTATTTCCAGTCCAGTGAAGTAAACACTATATATAGCTAACTGGTAAGAATCAACCTAAAACAGAAGCTAAAATCATTAACTTCCTAATTATATACAGTCATTTGAGTACTAAAACAGTGCAAGAAATCCAATGAAATGTTGTGAAAAGCATGGAGGAACAACTATCAATCAACCAATGAAGAGCTAACTTGTTCCTTAAGGTTTGCTAAATAAAGTAAGCAGGGTGGGAGGGAAGACAGGACTTCTTTACAGCTCTGACAAAGCACAGCTAAGCCAAGCGGATTGTAGAACAGTGAAGCACCTATCTGCTTAGTGATGTAACTGTAACTCCGAATGACAGCAACGCCTACGTTCTGTGGGCGCCAGCAGCGCTCAGACAGTTTAGACACGCCCCCCTCTTTATCCTGAGTAATGAGGAAAAGTCAAGGAAACAATGTTTGTGCTGTAAACTGGAAGACGTGCCAAATGACAGGAAAAGTGAGGAGATGAAATAAGAGATTGTAAAAGTGAGAGGAAATTGAAATGCATCTGTGATTTACTGGAGGCACAGGAGTGAATCAAATGGTGTCTTTACTGTCTATGGAAAGTGTTTTATGTTCTTAATTATACTTCTGTTCATCATGGTGTCTTAGTGACATTTGTCTTCTGGGTTTTAAGGTTACAAAGATTGGGCCTGAAATGACACGTTGATACTTTCAAATATCTGTTGAACGTCATCGTTGTAAAGCTGTACATCACAACACATCATCCACAAGCACGCAGTACTTCACACTGACTCAATGGCCCAAGGTGTCATTATGTATGGCGTCTCACTTCTTACAGTAAACTTGTACCTTTATATGACGCAAGATGACTGTATGGACAAAGGGTCGCAATCTCCTCTCATTGTACAAACGTGAAGCCAATATACCCCCGGAAGTGGGCGCATAAGGATTGGCTGGTGGACCGGCAGTCCTGCCCCTTCCTCTACCTAAAACACATATTAAGATGTCATCATGTCGGCGCTTTCAACAGCAGAGCAGCTTCTTATGTTGGTCTGAAGCAGATAGTCGGTTATGGAAAGTTCACTGACTGTAGTTATTGTTTTATCTCCTCTGCTAATCTGAAACAGATCATGTGCAGTAGCCGCATTTGTCAACAGAGCTGTCAATCATGGCGTGAGACCCTTTTTATAACATCAGCTTAAACTTGTCAGAAAGATTAACACTTGGACGTAAATCAGCATGATAAGAACTAACTATAATGACAGAAACCATTTGTGAGAAACATTTATTTGGCGTGTATTTTGATTTTATAGTTTGACTCATGTCCCATCTGTTAACATGGAGGAGGCGGGCTTTATGACCTATACTGCAGCCGGTCAGCAGGGGGCGATAGAGATGTTTTGGCTTCACTTTTAGGGAGCTGTCATGTTGTCCAACTCATTGCACAGTCTATGAATGATACATACATGTAAGTACAAGTGAACATGGTGAGAAGTAAGTGAATAAGAACAGGTGTAAGAATACTTTTTAATTATATAGTGCCAGTTCGTAGCAAAAATTACCTCAGGACACTTAAAGACACAAAAAGTGCAGGAGTGTTAGGATCTCAGTCAAAGCCAACATTTTTAAATGTGTTGCCAAAGCGCAACTCAAATTCTGCAGGCAGCCTGTGGGTGCATTTATGGAAATGTTAGTGGTACAATGTTAAAGTATTTTACCTCTACTTACTTTAAAGTATTTATATAATATGACACATTATATATCTAAATTAAGATGTGTATACTTTACCTTTTACTCCATTACATTTATCTGACAGCTTCAGTTAATTTAGGGATACTTTGCTCTTAATTAGATCAATGGTTTCCAACCTTTTTTTCCTTGGAGCCCCCCCTGTTTGTATCTAAGAACGTCTGAGCCCCCCCCAGCCCGCTCACACGCACACTAAAACAATAAAGTGATTCATTCCTTTACTGGCAAAAATTAACACCAATTAGCCTGTAGTTCACAGAGGTGTGGCCTACAAAGTACCTACTATTTAAAAGAGGTCCAACAAAATCTAACCTTGACAATCTCATTGCAGACAAAGCCTCTCGCACCCCCAGCCATCTTTGGCGCCCCCTAAGGGGGGCCCAGACCCCCAAAGCTGCTTAACCTTTGGCAGCTGTGACATTGAAGTGCTGCTTATCTATTAAAGCTCCTGCAATAATATTACGATAGTACATCATATAATAATAACAATACTGTATATGTATAGCACTTTTCAAGACAGGAGCAAAAAGTGTTTTCCAGAAATTAAAACGTGCACAGAACACAAAAAACGCAAAATAGAAGCATGCACTTTAACAACTGAATAAAAGAAAAGTTAAACTAAAACAAGCAAAAGGTAGCAAAATACAAACAGAGATAAAATATGCACATCAGAGCTCTAATAAGTTAGCTGTTGCTAAAAAGGCAAGCTTGCAGAAATGTGTCTTAAGACAGGATTTAAAAGCAGAAACGGTGTCCGTGGATCGAATACAAAGCGGAAGACTGTTCCAGAGCTGAGGTGCCGTCACAGAAAAAGCTTGATCACCTTTTGACCACAACCTCGACTACAGCACAGTTAGCAGGCCTAAAGTGGCTGAGCTAAGGGCCCTTTTTGGGCAGTAAAGTGTTATAAAGCTCACTTATATACTCTGGTGCAAGGCCATGTAAAGCCTTGTATGTGATGAGTAAAAGACTTGGTAGCAGGTGCAGAGCAGCTAAAACTGGGATGATGTGAGAGGTACGCTTTGTCTTCGTGAGGAGTCTGGCTGCAGAGTTCTGCTGGAGTTGGGCCACAGCTCGGGCACTGAGGCACGTAAACAGGGCGTTGCAAATAGTCCATGCGTGAAGAAATAAAAGCCTGAATCATTTTTACATTGTTGTTAAAAGATGGCCCTGATTTTTGCAATGTTCCTGAGTTGATAAAAACATTATTGTAACAATTTCTTGGTGTTCTGATTAAAGCTGAGCTCACTGTCGAATATAGTTTTTAACAGCGCCCTTCATATTTGGGACGAGGGGGCCAAGCAGTGGCTGGATCTGACTGCAGATGTTCTCTGGGCCGATGATAACAACCTCTGTTTTGCCAGAATTCAGTTGGAGGAAGTTTTGTGACATCCAGTCTCTCACATCTGCTTTGAAGTGCAGCCAGTTTATTGCATTCAGAGGGTTTTACGGAGAGATATAATTGGGTGTCGTCGGCATTGTCATATCACTCTCTGAAAGGGCCCATTCTGCCTAACAAGTGTTGATTCAGCCTTCTTCTTTTTTTCTTTTTTTTAAGATTACTTTTTTGGCCTTTTTGGCTTTATTTACAGGACAGCTGAAGATAGACAGGAAATGTTGGGAGTAGAGAGTGGGGGATGACATGCACAAATGATCGGCAGACCGGGAGTCGAACCTGCGATCAGTGCGACGAGGACTGTAGCCTCTGTATATGGGGCGCCTGCTCTACCGACTGAGCTAAACAGTGCCCCATTCAGCCTTCTTCTATACTACAATGAAATCTTATATTTGTGACTCACAATATATTTGTGTTGATTACTGTGACCCTCAAATTCCACAGGATCCGTCTCCGGCGTGTTCCGTGTGCGGCACGAACTCGGGCCGTCTTCAGTGCGTCCAAGTGTCTTTCCACTCTGCTCAGCTAAAGATAGGTCTATTTTTGACCGAGGTTGCTTAAGCACGTGTCAAGCTGAACAGAGCAGATCGTTCCACACGAAAGCCGCATACAGCATCCGGTCATTTCAAAATAAAACACCATGTACAGACCGGTACAGAGTCCCGTTTTTTTCCGTTTTCAACAACAACACACTGAAATCTTGAAAAAAGAACACTCAGCCATGGTAGGAGCACAACAATCATGGAATGATCTCCACATTAGCAGATAATCAATGTCAGATGTGCAAACTGAACTGTTTGTGTGTTGCTCTGTTTAACATTGATGTTATCGCGTGATTTCGCAATTCTCGCGCGATCAATCCAGCTGCTTTGGCCAGCGCTGCGCTGCGGAACAGGGCGCGCCCCATCTGACGGACCAGAACCGCGGCGCAGATGGAACGCACCGGACACGGAATCCTGTGGGAACCACGCGTGAGAATGTTCTCCCCTGCTGTTTTACACAATATCCACAAATAAATGGAGCGTGTGATTGTGTTTCATAAAACACGATGCACATATAAATGTTAAGTGATTTATATCTGTAGCCCATCGGTTGACTGCATCTACATTTTTTTTACTTTTACAACTTGCGCAAATTACTTCAAAACAACTTTATTAGAGTCAAAAATTGTTAACTTATTAGTGTTAACCCTCAGTCAAGGCCAATGTTAATACATTCATCAATAATACAAGACATAGCTTAGAAACTGTGTGCTGAAGCCCTTCTTACATATCAGGTCTTCCATTTTTAAAATCATTTTTAATGAAAATCAGATTTAGTACTAAAGACGTGAAGTGAGACTGATAACTAACATAAGTCTTCATTCATTCTCTTTAAGGTTTATGCATTTTAATCACAGTAAGGTTTTTCTCTACAATTTGCTTAATAGAAGTGGTTACACAAACCACAAGATCTATCTCCACCCTCTCTTTCTGAATAAAGGAGTTCATCAGGAGGCAAAGCCAATGAGGAAATAACTCCCTCCACCACCACCACCAAACCCCCCTGTGTCTGTGCAAATGAAAACCCCAATTACTCCGTCATGCGCCGGTCCAGGCCTGTCCGCAGAGCGTGGTTTGGAGGATTTCTGCAGAGTCTAGACATGAGACAGCCATCAGCGATGTGCAGGCAATAACTGCAGTGGAAAAAAGAAGTGCTGACTAATGGCAGACAGCGACGACCCGGGACGAGGTTACGCCGATCATTTTGAGGGACAGAAGCCCGGACGGGGGACAAAAGACCTCTGTGGGCCCTCCAGCCAGATATCTGAGCTGATTAAAGATGGCTACTCTTCTCTCTCTCTCTAATACATTTTCTCCTTTTAATTTTTCTCATCTCCTCTCTCCCTCAGTCGCTCTCTCTCTTTCTGGCCCCCGGACAGCTAACATCATCAACATCCAATAAAAGATAATTCCTATCTCAGAAAAGGTCCTGATGAGGGCCCGAGGTTCAGCACGCTCCTTTTTAGAAGATGATTAAATGGAGTCTGAAACATCTACACACCTCGCTTTAATCAAACGTTCCCTCAAATGAAAAAGAAAAGTGACCTAATGCATGAAACATTCGTGATCATTGATTGAACGACAGTAATCAACACTTCAGTGTGAAAAACAAACATTCCTGTGTTTTAATAAAGTTGCTAAAATAGAACAACTTGAAATTGAAATGTCAAGTTATCCCTGCAGAGTATGAGACCCGCGGAGGTAATTTGATCATGTGGCAGCAGGCAGTCCAGGCAATGAGGATGTCATGACAAATACAAGCAGGTCAGCATAATGAGTTTTGCCTTTTGTAACCAGTATGGATCAGACTTTCCGCTTGAAGCAGCTTCAGTTTATAGAAGGACCACAGGGACAGAAGTGTAAAAAAAATAAATAAAAAACTTGATGACGACACGACAAACTGAGCGTACACAGTGATTAGAAAAAGAGAGAGATTTTCTGTGTTTTCGCAGGTAGAAGTGATTACATTCAAGCTGGAATGAACTGCAAATGATGTTTTTATTGCATCGTTTCAGGAAAGAGATATCAATAATCTTTTAAAATTATTGAAGATTAACCATGCAATTTATGTTACCTATATAGATGGAATGATTAGCCGATGAGTCGTCCTTTAACAGGCAATGAATTATTGAATGAATCGGTCAGTTTCCATTACCTAACACTAAAGTTAATATTTTTAGGATTAGGACTTTTGTTCGGACTCAACGAGCCATTTAAAGATTCACCTTTTGTTTGGTTAAATTGTGATGGATATGTTTCTTTTTTCTAATGCAAAAAATGTTGAATTGATCCACAGTAGTGTTTAAATAGTTACAAACGTCTTAGATACAAATGTTTTCATACTTGTAATGATTTGAGTTTCTCCATTTGACGCTACTTTATACTGTAACTACACTACATTAAAGCAGTGGTGGTGTCAAAGTGTAGATACTCCTGGTCAAATATTACTCCAATACAAGTGAAAGTTGCTCCGTCAAATTATACTTGAGTTAAAGGACTGGAGTACTTGCTAAACCAGCGCCCCCAAATATGTTAATTTGACAGCTTTAGCTTGGCGTTACTTTGCAGGTAATGGTTTTATATAGTAATTATATGATCCTCTTATAATATATGATCATTTGCCATTGTTAAGATTCAAGATTAAGTATAGAAAGTAGTGCAAAGGAGCTATATTCACACCTGCTGCAACATTAAAATGCTGCCCACACATTACAAAATCAGTTACGGTTCTAGCTTATTAAATGATAAACCAGTACTAAAGGGACCATTCTGCATAATGACAACATGAAGTCGAAAAATTGATTGTAAAAAGGTGATAAATGCTCTTTTTTTTTTCTCACAAGACAAGGACAGAATGTTTGGGGGTTTTGGACTATGGTTGAGACCAAGTTATCTGAAGAGGTCACCACGTTTAGGACATTCTTTTCCTATCTAATTTTTTGAAGACAGAAAACCAACAGCAGAAAGCAGGGGTAGATCATTCATTTATATGGTGCTTATAGCCCTAATTAACTTGTCCCCTTATGGGTCTGCTGCAGCCCAGCAGCAAACTATGTCCATGAAAACATTCAGGTTGTTTCTATTAGTTATTGTCCTAATGATGGCGGTTAAACCACTCATATATATAATATGGAAAACTGAAGGAGAGAGGGCAGTTAATGAGCTTTATACTAAAGTGAAGCCATGCATTTCATGTAAATCAAATGCAGAATGGTTGGAGCGTTTACAAACTAATATTTTGTATTATATCATATATTTATACATACTGTCACGCCACTATATCGTTGTACATAATTCCAATATGTCTCGTAGTGTGTTTCTAATTTCTTTTGCAGCTCTGGACTCCATAAATCTGAATGTTGGAACCAAAATGTCCCCCAGAAGCCAAGTCTCGCAACAGGACACCATTAGTCCTTTTGTATGCTTTCTTTAGTGTAGTATCCCTGGCAACTGCAGTACCTGTGAGACACTGATTAAAGTTCTTTTCCTCACTGCCAAGCCGGAGAGAGCTCACCATTAACACTCCATAGGGCTGCATTGTCAGTGCACTAATGAAGCCACTGTGTTCTTTTTAAAGTGTCATTCTGGATTATGGCCATAAAACGAGGGTGAGAGTGGATCTGTAAAAGTGTCTCTGTAAGACCTAACAGCATGCGCCCCCGCGCTCCGGCCCCCCGAGCGTTACCGTAACACACTGTGGGGACGCGCAGGGCCTCGGCGCCTGCACGGCTCAGGATCCCCGCCGTCACCTCACCGGGCGACTGACACTTCAGTAATTTCATCTGACAGGTGACTTAACAAAGCTTTGGTCCGTGGCAGGCGGCAGAGCAAAGGCTGCAGGATATATGTACGGCCCGTCAGCCTGGTTTTCAGCTGGGAGATACGGCTGCTGCCAATATTTAGATTTGCTGCCACATTGTGATAGAGGAGTTATCAGAGCGAAGAGAATGAGATATTTCAGGTTGTGGCTCACTGGCTGCTAACTTCATTAATCTAATGACAATTTAAATACCTCCTAATGTCAGATATTTAGCCATTTGGAACATATTGGCTATCAACTGATGATAACATCTGCTAGCTATGGCTAATATTTTAAGGCTTGCAGTGTAGCAAATGGTTATTGGAATAAGCCATTGGCAGTCAGATTCTGTAGTCCTGTTTTTTCTTGCTTAAAGCCAAAGCCTGCCAAAGATGTTCCAATACCACTTTTCCTTCCTGATACTTATGCTGATACCATGACTTGAGTATCAGCCGATACAGAGAACCCCTCCAATACCATTGCAAACAAAATATATACATCATGACCACCTGCCTAATATTGTGTAGGTCCCCCTTTTGCAGCCAAAACAGCCCTGACCCGTCGAGGCATGGACTCCACTAGACCTCTGAAGGTGTGCTGAGGTATCTGGCACCAAGATGTTAGCAGCAGATCCTTTAAGCTCTGTAAGTAGAGAGGAGCGGCCTCCATGGATCGGACTTGTTTGTCCCGCACATCCCACAGATGATCGATTGGATTGAGATCTGGGGAATTTGGAGGCCAAGTCAACACCTTGAACTCGTCATGTTCCTCAAACGATTCCTGAACCATGTTTGCAGTGTGGCAGGGCGAATTATCCTGCTGAAAGAGGCCACTGCCATTAGGGAATACCGTTTCCATGAAGGGGTCTACTTGGTCTGAAACAATGTTTACGTAGGTGGTACGTGTCAAAGTAACATCCACATGAATGGCAGGACCCAAGGATTCCCAGCAGAACATTGCCCAAAGCATCACTATGCCTCCACTGGCTTGCCTTCTTCCCATAGTGCATCCTGGTGCCATGTCTTCCCCAGGAAAGTGACGCACATGCACCCTGCCATATATACATGATGTAAAACAATAATTAATCAGACCAGGCCACCTTATTTCATTGCGCTGTGGTGCACTTCTGATGCTCAGGTGCCCATTGCAGGTGCTTTCGGCGGTGGACAGGGGGCAGCATGGGCTATGCGGCCCCATACGCAACAACCTGTGATGCACTGTGTTCTGACATCTTTCTATCAGAACCAGCATGAACTTTTTCAGCAGTTTCAGCTTCAGTAGCTCTTCTGTTGGATCGACCACACGGGTCAGCCTGTCGTTCCCCATGTGCATCAGTGAGCCTTGGCTGCCCCTGAACCTTGGACCACTTTAGGTACCAATCTCGGATCCTATCGGCTGTAGTCTGAGATGATATAGCCTCTGGGGACACCAGTGAGCGTGCAGGGTGGTTAGCATTAAACAACTTCCTGTCAAGACTTCCTTTTCTGCGTGCTGCATTGTTACAGAAAGAGAAACCGTTTTCTTGTGATTTACTTGTTATTAACGGGTCTTATCTTTGCCCAAATTTCAACATCATGATGCAGATTTGTAAGAAGTAAAAATTCAAGCTTTGTCAGGTCTGTCCTCATGAGGAGAAGAAAACTTGCTTGTTTGTGGAACGGAGGTTCGGATCGATCTGATGCATTCGAGGAAGTAGGGAAATCTTTCGTGCTTTCACAGTGTCAAGGGAATTCATCAAGTTAAATTTTAGATCTAGAACAGATTGTTAGCTGAACTAACATGCAGATGTCTGTTTATAGAGATTAATAAGCTAAATCGTCGTCAGATCACGCTGATGGGAGCCGGTATGTCATTACGGCAAATTACGTTATGCCTGCTTTTGCTCTCCTCACGGACTGTTTTTCTTGCATATGAGGCAGCCTGCCGATACATGATTGGTCAATATTACTCGGACTACAAGCATAGTACAAACGGAAACCAGAACACTTTCCTTCCTGGAAATCCAGGTAGGAACTGACCACTGCAGATCCTGTGATTGGCAGATACCAATACTAGTATCGTTATTGAACAACTATAGAACTCGGACGACAAAACTAGAACACTTCAGACATAAATAATCTTGGCCCTAACCTACAGGTTGTGCATTCACATGCCGATATCTGTTCATGGAGATAAGATGGTGAAAAAAGCTGTGTTAAAAAATCTCCTTTGTATGCTTTCAATGCCACCTTACTGCGTCCTCACTGTGGCCTATTTGAAACCTAAGTAATGTCACAGTGCAGCCTCAGTGTTGTGAACAGAAGAGACAGGACAAATGAGACGCTGTGGGCTCCGTTCATGACAGCAGACAGGGGTCAGGGACGGCCAGCCGCACAGCCACTAAATGTCTGACACATTTATTGGACATGAAAAATGAAAATATCGACGGAGTTAACTCCAGGGTCAGAGTTTGCAGAAGAGACAGGTTACCTAACTGTCTGAGACACCGCAGGATGGAGAAGAATCCACCGCTGTGAATCATAATCGATGCTGTCACTGTACAGCCGTCTCGTTAGGCGGCAACAGGTGTAAGTAATCAAACAGCAGGTGTTGGTAATTATGTGACTGCAGCACGACCAGTGAGCGCTGTTTGCGCTTATGTTACATATTGGTCGGAAATGCATGAAGTGTCATGAAATGTAATGAATGGAAGATAATTTTCCCCACCAGTACGTGTATGTTCACAATACTGAGGGCAGCAGCTGTCAAATTCAGGTCTGTCAAGGATGTGATGCTTCTTTCTTTTATAGGCGCGCTCCGTAAAGGGTAATTATGGGCTCAGCATGAAAGAACCAAGGACTCTGTGTTCTCTGCCGTGTGTCAGTGTATGTCTTGGTTAATTAGTTTGCCGGAAATAACACATTGTTTAAAATATATTTCTTGATTAAAGCCTTGAGCCAATGATAGAGTAATTGATTTATGATTGTTGGACGAGGACACTTTAATCGGATTTTTGTTTTAATTCTACAGGTGACAGCTGAACTCAGGAAATGTTAGAAAAGGAACACATGAAACAAGACATTCAAACAGAATGATTACATGGCGAGTACCTCAGACCACAAGGCCAAGGTGACGACACATCCAATTAATATTTCACTTTTCTGTTGATTGTTTTCCATCTGTTAATGACATTCAGTTATGTACCAATGTCCGTCAAGGTGTTTTCTTATGCAGTAGTATAATATGTTGGTCTTCCTTAAGAAGAAGACAGATAGAGGAGGATTCATCCCTCAGGATTCATCCTGATATAATAAATCTGCGTAGGCCTTAGTCGCCTTGTTAGACAGCATTTTAATTAATCAGAAAGACTGCAGTGAACAGGTTGACCACGTTCTCTCGGGAAGAGAAAGAAGAGAAAAGAGTAACAGAGCATCTTGACTTATAATTTTAACAAGACACAAAAACTGAAACACTGAAAACACAACTAATAGTCAGTTAGTCTTGATTTTAATTGACTCAAAAAAGGCCAGAAATTGTTTCGTCTTGGACTCAGACCGAAGTTTTTACGATTTGTCTCAGCAGGATTTAGAAAAGCTAGGGCCAAAGTACCGTCTTATATTAGGGGTCTAGACTTTTAAAGGCCAATATACGTTCACAACAGTAGGCGAAGCCACTTATCTGTAAAGCGAGTGTACCCCTCATGACTGAGGCCAGCTGTCACTCACAACTACAGAGCCAGGGTGATGAAAGATGGAGAGACACGGTGATCGTCCGGAACAAATTACTTAACAGTTAGGCCAAGTTAACCAACAACTGAGGCGGAGTAATGAATCCCATTTTAAGACACTTGTTGTCACAGAGTGTAATGTCTGAAAATGGCGAGCAGGGGCTGGCCGTTGCGCCGCGTAGCCCTCCGTGCCCCGTCTTCCTGCACTCTCTGCCCAGCCCTCCACACCTTGGTTAATCTCCTGGGAGTCCCCCAGGAAAGGGTCTGCCCTCCCAGGCCTGGTTAAACGCTACAGAAAATTGTACCACTGTCCTTAAAGCTGTCGCTTTCAAGAGATTGACAGGAGAGTGCGTGAGTACAATGGAAAAAGAGCCATCGTCCAGCAATGTAACAGCATGTTATTTGATTTAAATTTGACAATTTAATGTTAGAAATAAAGAAAAACATGATTTTATTTAAAAGGTAAAATAAAACTGTTTTATTGATAAAAACAAATGTGGTCTTTTTTTTTTTACGTTAGTCTAAGGGGGCTCGTCTTATAATCAGGGTCGTCTTATATTGGGATCGATGTGGAACATCTCTCATCTGCTGCTACGATGTGAACTGATGTTGTAGAATAGCGCTACACAAATAACTTGAATGGTTGTTGTTAAATTTCTCTTACGTTTAAAACATGCAGTTCTGTATTATTGTTTATACATTTGTTGAAGTGTAGAAATCTTAAGAGTATTTGTTTATTCACATTAAAACACCATGAAAAGGGATCCAATCCCAAATTTTCTGATCAAAATATACATTTGATTTTACCTCATAAACCCATTATTAAGTATCCTCTAGAAAATCCGAGCCGAGATTGATGACAAGTTTGTATGTTGTGCTGGACTCACCTGGACTTGCATATTTATTTCTTGCAACACGTAAGACAGCTGTCAATCAATACATAATAATGTTTGATAATTTAGCGCTGTCGCCTCACAGCGAGAAGGTTCCTGGTTTGAGTCCCGGTTCGACGGAGTTTGCATGTTCTTCCCACAGTCCAAAGACTTCACTGGTGACTCTAGAATTTCCCGTGAGTGTGAGCGTGAAAGGTTGTCTGTCTCTATGTGTCAGCCCTGTGATTGACTGCCGATCAGTCAGGGTGTAGTCCCGCCTCTCGCCCAATGACAGCTGGGATTCCCTCCAGGATGGATAATGGATGGATGGATTTTTATATGAAACTGAATTTAATTGGGGGTGCTTGTTTCCTCGATGCACTGATCGCAGGTTTGACTCCCGGTCTGTGATCATTTGGTGCATGTCATCCCCCACTCTCCTCTAATGACATATGGTAGTTAAGTTCAGTTATAAGACTAAGTATAATTATATTAAAGTGATATATTTGCTCATCAAATCATCGGTACACTGCTACATTTTGAATGACGTATAGGATCCGGAGATGGCACTAAATGAGTTGCCTCTGGGAGCTCTTATTAATGAGCTGAGCCAAATGATGTGGCTCACTGAAAAGAAATTCCCATAAGAAGTCGAGGTTTCTTCCTTATTCTGTGTGTGCTGAGATTTTTTAGCAGTTAATTCTTGTTTCCTTAGAGATGATCCTTTGCTGAGTCAGGGATTGAAATATTGTACGACTTTGTGCTATTTAAATCGGCCTTACTTCACTTTAAAAAATGCAATTACAAAAGTTTCACTGCTGTCACGAGGCTTTGCAAAAATAGAGGAATGCTTGTTTTTGATTACGGAAAAAACCCAACTATAGATCATTGCTTGTAATGCGCCACAGGACTGTGCACAATCTTTACTTCAGACAATCAATGTTTTACAACAAGGAAGGGTTACTTTATATAAGGGATTAGACGATCCTATGGAGCCGATACCACCCAGAGGAATCAGGCTCAGTGAGGCCACAGTCTCTGCAGAGGGGGAGGGGGGTAACAGACCTGCGCTCGGGTATAAATCAATACAAGGCATGCAGTGATAAATCCTCCCAGCTCCAATGACCGACTGGCCCTCACACCCTCGCACACAAAACAATCTTGGTCCCCCATGTCAAAACAGCCAAAAGCTATCACTGCCATGGATCAACTGCAGGCTGATGTGTCAGCTGAAAGTCAGCTTAAAGCCCAGCCGAGAGAGATAGCAAGGCATTGAACTATGTATAAGAGATATTTAAAGAAGGAGAGAGTTGGGCAGTAATGTTCAGACAGTTTAAGCTCAAGCATCATTTCACTGTCGGACAGAACTGACATTAAAACATGTCTTTTGCTTGTTTTCATGTAGATTTTTCCAACCATATCTATAAATTCCAGATTCTTGGGTAGTGCTGAAGACAAACCAGAGAAATCTGACGCTTCTGACCACGTCAGAACTATTTATAAAGTACGGAAGCTCGGCCCTGTAACAGTGACTAACAGTGACAGATCAGAGGAAGACATGAAGGAGAATCCAGGGCAGGCGACACTGATGGGTTGATCTGTCCAAACACATTGACTTCTCTCCACTCCAGCCCAAACAGAGACACATTTATGAAACAGAAACAAGTATCAGACCAGTATAACCCAACACAGGACCTTGTGACATCACCCTCTATGCATGCGTCAGCGGTCGATCTGTGATGTTTAGACTAAGGCACAAAAGGCGGCATCACACGGTCGAGCGGGTCCACTATTCCCGGTATCAGGTTGGTTGACTTGGGCATGTTGATGTATTAAGGGTGTCATCATTCAAACAGTGTGTGGGCTTTGGTGCAAGGCCGCAGCACAGGTTGCTATTTGAAAAATCAATAGGAGCCAAGCAGGTTACAGCTGTGAAAGGGATTGAATGTGCTGCAAAGGGATGCACCAAAAAACAAGAACATCTCCCACTGCAAACTGGGAGGTAACTAACACCATAAACTACCACGACGTACACTGTTATTTTTCTTTTACATATGCAAAAGCTGTAAATCATAAATTTACTGCACTATGAAAACAGATTGAACCTGGTTTACTGCAGCCGGCGACTGGTGTGCAGGGTAGCGGTCTGAAATGGAAGCCGCAGTGTTTTCAGGGGGTGATATACTGTTCTACATTCACACGGCTGATGCATTTTTTATGTTCAAAACCAGAGAGGCTTTCTCACCTTCAATTTTAAAAGTGTTTACTCAGCAGCAGTCCTGAGAGCTGATAAAATAAGTTAGGGCACCTGAATTAAAAATGATGCTTCACCGTAGAGACCGTCACAGAAACGCTCCCCTGCGGCGTCTCCTCGCTCGAGGTAATGCGATTGGAAACAGGTCCTGCCTGACTAATAAAGGCCAAACACAGTGCGGCCACTCCTCTCTTTCACTCTTTCTCTACATTCCTTTTATGTAATTTAACTTCTTCTATCTCTTCTTTTTGTTTTCACTTTCATGAGGTGCGTGCGTAGCTATGTGCCGGATATACGGTGGCCCTGAGAGACAAAACAAAAGGCAGAAGTAATAGTTCAACCTTTCATAGTCGATAGTCCTGTAGATTCCATGCCCGTGTCTGTCTGTTTAATGTCAAACCAGAGGAGCTGCTTGTTAGCTTAGCTTAGCATGTAGAGTGAAAATAGCTAGCCTAGCTCTGTCCAAAGTTAACAAAATAAGCCCTACCTTGTTCTCCCTGTTTCCAGTCGTTGTTCTAAGTTAAGCTAATTAGCTTCATTTTTAATATGCAAACATCAGAGTGGCTACGTTAGCTTAGCTTAGCTCATAAATTGGAAATAGGAGGAAACTGTTGGGCAGGCCAGGTTGGGGAAAAAAAATCCAACCAACTACGGGCAAGGCCAGGCTGGTTTCCACTTCCTGACTCCTGTCTTTATGCTAAGCTAACAAGCCAGGGTGGTTAGCCAGTGGCTGTAACTTAATATTGAAGAGGTAAAGAACCAGAAAAAATGTTTTCAGTTGTGTTTTTGTGCTGCTGGTTTGATCATTTATAGGACTTTTTTCTAAAACACTGTTTCCTGTTTTGTTGATGTATTTCCTCAAATTTTGTAATGTTTTTTTTTTTCAATACCCTAAAGGACCACCACTCATAAGCCATACTACAGGCTGCTGTCTTGAAGTGAATATACGAGAGTTAACAGATGTGGTGTGGTGTGGAGGAGATACATGTTTAGTCAATTATTCCACTCGTTCACTTCCTGTGTATTTTTAGCCAACAACTCCATCCAGGACAAAGGAAAGACACAGTACAAGTCAGACATTTACTTTGACTCGGGCACTAAAGTCATCCAAACTTCTCAATGAACTGACACTTTGAAATTTACACCACATAAAGAACAAGTAAAGTACAAAAATCCAATTTTGCTGTCACTTTTGGCACCCAATGAAAACTACATTTGCAGGATGAGGAGTAATGATCTCCTGTTGGAACATGTCCCCTAGCTGCCTGCTTCGGGTCAATGTTGTGTCTTTGGGGAATTTCACAGTGAGCAAGATGAAGCACATGTTGGCCTGGCCCCGTGCTGGCCCCAGGAAGCTAGCTTTACTTCTGTGAATTATTTACAATGATGTATAGGCCCCACTGCTGGGAAGCCATTCTGTTTTTGGCTACAACCTTATATCTGTTTTCCAAGACATATCCGTCACCAGGAGAAATTGAGGAACAAAATGGTGGACTTGATGTATGATTTTGGCTCCTATTTTGTGCAGGACACTCCAACACCTGAAAGGAAGGAGCTCAAGCAGGATTTGATAACACACTTATGAGGATTAGAGAAACAATACATCCACTGCTGAACAGAGTCAGACAGGAAACACAAAAGGAAAAATGAAAAATGAATGCAGGCTTCTATGTGTCTGTCTGCGTGTGATGCATTCATGTGCTGCTGGGAAGCTCAGAGCAACCAAAAGCTGAGAGATAACTGCTTTGTCAAGCTTCCTTTCAGACGATTCTCACTGTTCTCAGCGGGGAGACAACAATATTCCCCATTTCTTCAAACAACTGACTTTAGAAAGACAGATTCATGTTATATTTTCAGCCAGTCAACACCTTGAAGATAATCTTTAATCACCGTAAAGGAGTTATTCGCTCCTGGTAAAAGCCACTGTCAGTCAAAGCAATAGAAGCAATAATATTTTAAATTGGTGCCATAGCTGTGGAGAAAGTTGTACAAACAGCTTGTGGTTTCGCTTATTCTACATTCCTACAACACCCAGCGTGCATTGCGCCCCTCCCTCTGAAAGGAACAGCCCAGCGAGAAATATGACGAGAATATACCGGTGGATCATATAAAAAATCTTCGGCTCTGCAGTCTACATTTCAAACCTGACGATTTTGAACGAGACATGACTCGGTAATAAATGTCTGGGACGGAAAATAGGAGAGCAGGCAGCGTTTCAAGGCACCTCACGGAACAAATGATTACTTTTTAGGTTATGTGTTTTTTTCAGCTAAACACGGCAGACATCGGAAGCGGGCATCTGAGATTGAGGAAGTGTAGTTTAGCGAGCTCCCTGAAACAGGTCGTCTGGCGGAGGTTTTCCAGGACCCACTGGAGAAGCAGATATTGTCCTCCAAAGGCACAGAGCGAAGTTTTGGCATTAACTCCCCATCATAGCATGATACTACTGAGATTTAAAATCAGCGAACTGGCCCTTTAACCAAGTAGACTCAATAGACTAAACTTTAAGGTACTATAATTTGGTATCTCCTCGAATTTGAGATGTTTTTCTTTGTAACAGCATTTAGAAAGACGCTGGAAATTAAAGAGCGATAGAAAAAAAGTTAGTTACTGTCTCTTTGTTTATTGCCAGACTAATTTCCTACGTATGTGGTCTTGTCAACACAAATTGCCAGGATGCGTTCACAAACAACATTTTTAAGTTAATTTAACATTCACATTTTGATTTTGGTATATCTTATATGCTAGTTACTGTTGAATTTTTCTGGATTAAAAATAAGTACATATGTATAATGCTGCACTTGCTATAAAAGGAAAGTGATGGCACAATTTCTTATTTGGTGAAAAATATATAAATGCATGTAAATTAACAGCATTATGTTAATAGAAAATGAAATTTTGTCAGCATAACATTTCCTCGAAAACATATGTGCGGCTGCAAAATTGTTTTTATGAACACATTTTTCACATCAAGACAGGGCTGTTTGACTTTACAGAACATGAAGAAAAGTCTTCTTTTCAACAGAAATTAATAACGAATTTGGTTGGACAGGAAGAAATTTATTTTTTTAATTAGGTACTGAATTTATTAATTAAATTAATACAGTGTAAACATCCAGAGTAGCCATAATCATAAACAACTTGTGCATCCTTAAGGAAAATGAACACTTTTCCCATAAAACTTTTAATGTTTAGGTCACTTTAAAACCTGCATTGTTCACATCCATGTTAACTAGCGAGTGCTTTTTTTTCTTTCTTGCATTTTTTGGCGCATCGTTGTTTCTTGTTGCTTCACCACAACCTGTTGATCACTAGAATGCTACTGAATGGCATACATACATTACTGTGCACCAGCACGTAACAAACAAGGACATTTGGGGCCATGGCGTTTCGTGGCGTTACCACTGGCCAAACTCGACAGTACTTGGTACCTTTAACCGAGTAGTTTCCAAATGTTTTCAAACTACAGACGCCCGTGAGACATTGGGGATTCTCTTCATGGCAGACCACTGCTTTATAGTCGCTATAAGTGGACTGTGTTCGACCTGAATAATCCAACTGCTGTAAATTGTGTAGCAGTGCCTGGTCTGCTGTCGCCCATCTGTAATACAGCATAACTGCATATTTAACATATTCAACATGGTAATGTCAGTGTTCACTGCCTATGTTTGTGTAAATGTGTAACATACAAATGCAGCTATTGTAAGTCAATACCTAATTACATGTGGACTGTTCTTTAAATAATAAGACACCCTATGCACCATTACTATTACTTTAATATTTCTCTTTACATTTGCATGATATTGTGTTTGAAATAAGCTGCTGCTGGTGTGTCTCTGAAAATATCCATGTGTAATTTTAGAAGATTCTTTATTTAGACACTGTAAAAAAAAAAAATCTGAAAACAACTTAAACAAAAATATATGCTTAGATTTTTTTGTGTGCAAAAGTGCTAAAAGTATACAGTGGCTACGTCGCTGTTCATCAAAGTGCAATAGTGACTTTGCTCACACTTGGCTCTGTATTAAACACAGTATTATGGAAAAATCAAAGCTCTTTTTCGTCTGCGGACGAGTGGACCGGCCTGTGAAGCTTTCCTTGCTCAACTTTTACATTCTGTTTCACATTTTCTCCCTTCAATTGTTTGCTGACATTCTTTCAGTTAATGGCACACTTCCAAACTTGTGAGGGATTTTCCTCTTTTTTTCTGATAAAGAAATAGCTATTAAAGCGTTTTTGTTCATTTATATGCAGTCGCACAATTTAGTTATTGACAGTGTGAAGCGAGAAATTAGGTCAGAGAAATGTGGAGCAGGAGGCATTCTCAGGACACACAAAGACAGTCTTTGGCTTTACGGGTTTATCTTCCAGCCCGTTTGAAGTCGGTGATTTCAGGTCATTGGCATTCAGGCACTGATGAGCTACAGCGATGGTTACTTAGTGTCTGCGGGTGAGTGGCGGTTTCGATTAAAGTAAATTTTGTGAGTTAACTTTAAGAGGCGGATATTGATTGATCTTGTTTTTTAAAAGTCTTCAAGCGTGTGATTGAAACTGCTCAATCGCTCCTGGTTTCCTGGCCCGAATGCGAGTCATTGTAAGCCCCCAAGGAGAAAATGCGGTGGTTTGAAGCCGAGATCAAGAAGACTCGCCTGAATAAAAATACCGACCAAAATACATTTAGCATTGAACACTTTCCAGGCGTTTCAATAGCAATTGATTGCGGTTTAAAAGAATGGACAGACCATTTGAGTTCTCAGTGAGCCCGCAGTACAAAGACATGTCTGTAAAGACGACTTTTTTCTAGCCGGAGAATTTTCATTTGAAGCACCGTCCCCGTATTTAATAAGCGTGAGCTGTCAGAGGCACGTACACACTGAGGTAAAAACACACATTGTCACTACAGCACACATACAGTGAGCATACCCAGCATGAAATACGTGTTTCAACTCACTCCAGCTTTGTGTGCAGGCTATTAATTCACCATTAGATCTGGGCTTTACGGCTTTATGCACCTTTTAAACAAGTTTGTCCACTTTTTTTTTTAAATCACAGGAAAGTTGAAGAAGTGCATAACTCTAGTGTTGTAACCATTATAAATATATTACACCTGGAAAAGAAACTAAAACAACGGCACAGTTGGAGCACACATTCATTAATTCATTTATATCACTTATTTTAGTCCACTGAAGCAATAGCAACACTTATAAACTTGTGGTATTCACTTTCAGTTAAGCTCGGTTTTGGTCTCCACCAGCTCCTGAGGGAATTAGCGTCCTCTTAGCGTGCAAAACACTATGCCATGTTCGTTCGCTAGTTCCTGCTGTTTAATGCTTGGGAAGCAGCATATAGAGCATAACTAGATATTCGTATGCTGAATGTAGCTGCTGCTGGGGCTGATGAAAGTGCTAATACTGAACTGAAACATCAAAGTAACAATCTCAAAGACCTCATTGTTGTTCCCTTTGGTCGTACCAATGGCAACGAGCAGTAATTAAAGGTGTGCATTTGAACTGGAGCCCATATCTGAATCATCCTCACTGACAGTTTTGACAGTTTCTCTGTGTGATTTTTTTTTTTTCCTTTTCTTTTGATTTGTTCTTTTTGAAGTTTAACCGCATGTCTTTCCTTTGTTTGTTCAGCTGTGGTAATCATTTCCTCACAACGGAGCGGTGACCAGAGAAAACAGTACACCGCTTCCTTCTACTCATTATAGCAGAAGAAAGCATCCTGGGGTATGGTGGGTTTTTGCTCTGGGAACGCTGCACAGGCAAAGGCTTTCATCAATGGGCGAGAGGCCCAACCGCCATTGTGTGGACTCATCTGGCAAAAGAAGTGACAATTATTCTACTGGGAATCTTCCAAATCCTAACTTTGAGGTTACAGGTTGCAGAGATGTGAACTCGAGTCATGGTGACTTGGACATGAGTCAACTTGAGTCACTGTTTTGATGACCTGCGACTTGACTTGACAAAAAATTATTGACTTGATGACTCGGATGACTTGCCCATGTTAGCTGTTAAATATAAAATGATAAAATTCAATGTTGTCAAGTTCCTAACTATCAAGTACGTACGCAGCGCAAACTGGGAATCATGATTGGACGACTCAAAAAGCTCCCTGTATGTGATTGTCCTGATTGGATGACTGGCTGTCAGTCAAACTCCTCGCTATGGCAACACGCAACATCAAAGACCCCCGTGATGGGGAATATTTATATGAAAGGGAATATTTTTTGGATTGAACAAAATGTAAGTGCGCTTGACGTTGTAGTCTAGCTGTCAGTATTTCACTGTTTAAAAGTGATGGGGAGGGAATATTATATAAATAAGCTATTTGTTTTTGCTTTGATTACATTTATTTCACTGAATATCAATAATTATAACACAGATAGAATTCATTGTCATACTTTTTGAACAGGTTATAAAATTATCCAATAATATCATTATTAGACAGGCTCCTAACACCTTGTCTTTCCTCATTAAACAGACCGGATACTACAGGTAAGAGTGATGCATCTTAGGTGGAAAAAAGTGAAGACTTGAGAAAGGATGACGCTTGATAGGTTGTAAAACCAGAACAATAAAAGATGCTGAAAGGGGACTAGCAGAGTCAGGTCATAATGTTTATTGCAACACAGCTCACATTACACATTTTGTATACTTTTCCCCAAACTTCCCGTTCACATACACAAACATCTCTATTCTGGATGAGGTTATTCATCCCGGAGCTGTCGACATCCTCCCGTGTGTGCTGCGGAGCATTGAGCGTCTGAGCGGAGAGGTGTATCTGCTTTATGAGAAGATAACGTGAGGAGATTGAGAAACCCAGCGAGCCTGACTCTGCCTCTGGCTGGACTTCTCCATTAGCAGCCGCTCACTGCTTATGTAACCTCAGCAGGGCCCTTTACCATGGAAACTCCTCATCACTCGTCTCCCACTGCGCCTCATTACAGAGCCAACGCCGTGAGCGCTGGTCCAGGATCAGCTCACCTGAGCCTCTGCACTTCAAAAACTCACATCGCCTGTTATTAAAGCTGATCTGGGGTCAGAGCCTGGAGACAGTGGCAATTGAATGCGAGTATCATAATCAAACAGAGCTCCCGGTGTGACGGTGTTACTGGCTCACCTATGCAAATGGATCATCTCAGATCATGTAACCATGTGCTAGCAAATGCTAAGAAGGTGAGTGGGACTTCTTATGTAGGACATTTATAGTGGCATGTTCCACACTGTAGCTGCACGTGCTCCCAGCACTATGCTGCTGTGTTACAGAAAAGAAACAAGTGCTTGATTGGAAAATGAATTTGGATTTTGCAGAGATCATCATAATTAAATCACTCAACTGAAATTATTGAATTATTATATCGACTATAGTAGGATTATTGAGACATTTGATGTGAAGTAAACATTCAGCTCTGTGTGCCTGGAGTATTTAGCATGTAAAATGATCATACGTTCCCGGTTTTACAGCTAAATTTAGATAAAATTAGCCCAAAAGTCTGTCCAAGAGTCTGATCTTCTGAGTCAACTTGGTAAACACAAGTTATGAAAGTCAAAGACAAATGGATGTTCAGCTCTTATTGTTCTCTCTGTGGCATTTAGCTGTGTAGGCGAGTTTAAGCCAAATTATCCCGTGGCTTTAAAGTGGTAATCTCGAAGATCTCAGTTTTGTTCTCTTTGGCGGCACCTATGGCGATAAATGGTAATTGCGGGAGCACACTTCCAAGATATCCAGACACTGTCGCATGTGTGACGTCCACGGTTGGCTCCGGTTGTAACACTTTTCCTCACTGACGGTCGCTTTCCTTTTTAGACTGTTAACCTTCATCTGAGCGTCGAGTTTGTTTCTTTTTCTTCGGATTTTCACTTATTTTTGAAGTTGTATCTGTAGTCATTGATCTTTTCTTTGTTTGTTCAGCCAAAGTAGATTACTGTTTACTCGAAACACTTGCGGAGACCGGAAAATAAGCCGCTTAGCTCCGCCTACCCTCTCTGGCAGACCAACCACTGCTGGGTGATGGAAAACGCGTCACTAACTGGGCGCCGCTTGTGATTTTTTCCGCGAAAGTCGCACCAGACACCCAGTCTATGCAAATGCAAAGGCTTTCATCAGTGGGCCATAGGCTCACTCACCATTACCTCATTCAGCGATAGATAGTTACATTTATTTAAATGAAAATCTTCAAGATTATTACTTTAAAGCTGCTAAAATATGTACTTTAAATCTTTTGTCACTCATAGATTATTTAGAGTGCTACTGCATTTTTACGTACATTACAGAATCACTTCTATGCAAAATGTCCCGTAAAAGCTTCATCCTTTTAAGAAAGGTCTCATGAAGCCACTCAGAGGAGGCTGTCTAGCAGCGAAAATATGAGCACATGCATATGTGAAGTCTTTTCCCCTGAGAATAAGCAATCGCACTCTTCTCTTTGAGGTAGTGGGCAGGGACGGCAGAGCTGAGGGGTTTAGTCAGGCAGAAGTCTCACGCTAACAAGAAAGAGAGGAAAAAAAGTTGGCTCCTGTCCTGTCCTGCTGTAGGGATGAGCCAGGGTAGCCCGGAGGCATCAGCACTGAGGAGTAACACATCTGTATCCCAGACATCACCTCTTATCCTCTCTGTGGTCGACTGATGCAGCTGAGGAGCAGCTCTAGCCGCTGCCTTTAAAATTCAACCTAAATCACGTTGGCTGCTGTCCTGTGCCTGCGGCCATCACACGCGACACACCGGTGCTTCAGCGAGCTGCGAAGCAGCAGAGGCACAGCGAGTGTAGACCGACTGTAATGACTGACTGTCAGGCATGATCAAGAGGAATTCACACAAGACTTGCTTGCACTGTTTTGGGACATTTTTTAACATGGGCTGCTGTTATGACACAAATTACATGTTAAATGGAGCCACAGAATTAAAGTTCATATATTGTTTTATAATCCATTTTGTGTATACATTTAACACCTTAAGGGGCCATCCAAAAATGATCAGGGTTCAGGAGAGTCAAGAAAAGTTTATTGCTAAAGGAAAGATGTTGTAATTGTTTAGGAGAAATTTGGGGATGCTTTTTAGGGAGTAAATAACAAAATAAAGATGCATCTCCAGTGCAAATATGTTTTTGGGCCCTCTCCCTAGCCCTAAACAGAAGCCCACGCTCATGCGCACATACACACACGGACGCACGAGTCAAGGTGAACAGAGCAGATCGTTCCAAATAGGAAGTCAGACACGAAAACAGATTACAGCATCCGGTCATTTCAAAATAAAACACCATGTACAGAGTCCCGTTTTCATAACATCAACACACTGAAATCTTAAAAAGAACACTTTAAATCAAGTAGTGAACTCATCGATGGTAGAAGCTCAAAAATCACGGAATGACCGAACTGTTGTTTGTGTGTTGCTTGTTTAACATTGATGTTATCGTGTGATTTTGCAATTTTCCCACGATAACGCTGCAGATCAGACACGCTTCCTGAGACACGCGCTGCCTGACGGACCAGAACCGTGGCACAGACGAAATGTGCCGGAAACGGATCCTGTGGGATCCAGGCGTAGAGCAGACACTTTATGTCACCCTGTTTAGATTCACAGCGCAACTCTCATCCAGGGCAACCGATGATCAGAACCACGGACAGCAGCCTTAGCCACACATTTATCTACTCTAATAAAACAGCCTGCCTAAAACCACCTCAGCCTGATTCCGTTTAACTACAAAACATCCCAAACAGCTTCTGACATACTTTGTGTGTTGATAAGCTTAAAACACACAGCCAGAAGAAAAGCACAGAAGCTTTATATTGTATATGCGTACACATTAGGGAGGACAGCCCCTGATGCAATTACATGCAGACTTCAACTTCATCATTAAGGGCACGGCAGCCAAATTTGATCACAGATACACAGCAGGTGTGCATTTCCCAACATATGAGAGGCAACAATTATACTGCTATAATTCCACCCAACTCCATAACATAGAGAAACCTGCACTCACCTATTAGAAGTTCAGCCTGCAGCCTTGCACTCAGCAAGGCTGCAACAACACCGTTTAAGTCCAATAATAAAGTGGCAGTAGTGAGTGTTGCCAGATTGGGCGGGTTTCTTTTGATTACCTTAGGCTGGGAAAAAAGTGTTGGGCTGGTAGATGAATTGTGGGCTGCTACTGTCAACATTTGGCAGAGTTTTGAACAGCAAACAAGCTGTGATTTTATGGTCAAAAACAAAGATTTTGTTGTTTCCACTCACTCATTGTTTATTTGGTTGACATGAGTTGTATTCAATTGTATAAATAATGAGGACCTATTTACTTTGATGTAAGTATCATGGCATATTTATTTATTTATATTTGTTATTTATTTGTTTGATTTTGGCAGTTTTGTTCCTCCATAATCCTATACTTTTAAATAAGTGGGATTTTGGTGGGTTTTTTTGTTGCTCACATTTCAGGGCAGTGTTTGATCACTTTATTGTGGTTTCGCCATGACCCAGGGGATGCATTTCGCAATTTGTTTATTTGGTTTAGAGGAAAGATGTAGAGGAACACAAATCTCGCGGGAGCTTTGCTGGAACTTTGCTGTGGTTGTCCCCCCCAAAAAAATAGAGGAATTTTTGCGGGATGAAAATTGTAAAAATTCGTCCCTTCATGTATGTAAATGATCACACGGTCTTGAAATAACCTTGTTTCTCAAGAATAAACAGCAGGTGAACAGATTTTTCACAAGTCCTCTTTGCCCGCATGACCGTACAGGATTCAATGAAAGTCCTCTTATTCTCTTGCGTGGATCACATGGCTGTATTCTCCATCCTGTGCGTAAAACTAGACAGTGTATTAATATCTGTGGGCACGATTGTCAGTGCCACAGGTAGTTATGTCTGAGGATTATAATAAATTTACATCTCTGTTCTGTGTGTGTGAGTGTGCGTCTGTTTCTGCTTGTATTAGAGGGAACACTCATCAGAATGAGCGTGCATGTGTCTGTCCCTGGCTGTTTTTGGTTGATGCGTGGCTCGAGCAGGAATCTCCCTGAGGTGAAGCATATGTGTGTTGAACTTTTCCTCATCTTCTGGCATCACCAGAGTATGCACATTGCTCCTCTCTTTATTAATACTAGACAATAAAAAGACGTTTATTCCCTGCGGGACATGAGAAGACACAAAATCGTGTTTTGGGGGGCGGGAATGGTCAGAAATCCAACGGGAGATGGATTAAGAGTCCTGCGCAGGGCTCTAATTTGGATGTCTAACTGCACTCTTTTTCAGTTGCGATAGCATATTTATCTAACATTTTATCTTCGGTTATTTGATGCAAATAGACTTAGACTTAGACTTAGACTCAACTTTATTGATCCCTTTGGGATGACTCCCTCTGGGAAATTCAGTCTCCAGCAGCTTATACAGTACAATACAATAGGAAAGAATCAGCACACAGAGGGTAAAAAATAAAGATCAAAATATATATATCTATCTATATATATATATATATATATATATATAAAAAATACAAAATTAGATAACAAAATATATAAAATATACACTCTTAGAAAATGTACAAGTAAACAGTGGGTAGGTTATTGCACTGTGGTATTAGGTTATTGCACTGTGGTGAGAGATTATTGCACATTGACAGATTTTTATTGCACATATGACCCTTTGAGAAATAAATAAATATTACTATTGAATAAAGGAAGATAACTACTATTAACTTAGTGGTAACTATTAAATATGAAGCTTTGTATGCTTATGATCTATTTTCTATTGCAAAGACTATGTAATGGTATTATGGTTCTAAGCAGGTTTCTGGCAAGGTTATGATTTGGGCTTCTTTTTATTGAATTGGTCTGGTTTTAAGTTGCAATCGGGCTGGAAGCTGTCAATCTGATCTGGTAACACTGGCAGTCGTGGACGTTCATCATGGGCCCCCCTGAGTGCGTGGGCCCTGGTCTCACCACCAATACTTCAGCAAAGGTGAAAGCTCATCAAATCTAACAGAGGATTGAATATTCAGCAAACAGGATTGGTGTTTTGTTAATTCACTTCTCATTTAACTTCTACAGAGCAATTTGGTTGCAGTCTAAAAATTTTTAGTCGAGAGGCCTCGCTTTTGTAAGAAACTGAAACAGCACCTCAATCATCATCAATCAATCATGTCAGTGATTACTCACAAGGCCCTCTCTTTTCTCCAACCTTTTACAGCCTTGAAAACAAACCTATTATATCCAAGTGCCTTGTAGTCTTAAAAAGCAACTGAATGAATCTGAAGGTAGGATTTTTTTCAGTCAGAACACATTTGTTAAAAAAATAGCTCAACAAATATCTGCGCTTTAAAAAAAAACAAGATTTCTAAAAGAATAATATAATAACTGCATGAATAAATCAATGTGACCTAATTTCTGTAAGTGGTGGGCTTCTTAAACTCTTTAGGTTTATTAGAAAAAGAGCTTTAGTTGTCAGCAGGAATAAAGAAACAAACACGTGATGAAAGAACGAATGAATCGCAAGGACTGAAAATTCATTACTGCCTGCCCATAATGACTGTGATTAATTTTCGCCCTCGCTGAATTCAGCCCTTTGAATTCATTCAACAGTGGTGAATCCTGGATTCAATAAGGTGCTGAAATGCATTTATGCTTGTAATGAACTCCAATTAGTTCCCATTAGAGCCGTCGGTGCAGCATGGCACACTTTCTATGCGGCTGGATGTTTTGCTGAGGTCGCCCCGTCTGCCTCTCGGCGAGCCTGCGGTTCCTGCTCAAGTAAACTGGTGTGCCCTCACGAGCATATTCCCATTTTCTGCTTCACTGAACTGGTGGTCCCCAATAATCCTAACACCATCATTTAGTCAGGCAGGCTGTGTTTTCTTTCTTTTTTTTTACTCTTTTTTTCTCCATCCCACACAGTAGGCTTGGATTCCCGGAGCCTAGCAGAGTAGAATTAATGTGTGTCGTTTGTTGGCCTCCTTTTTTTAAGCACCTTAAAAGCGAGCATCGCCTCAAGAAAAGGTGTTTTAAATTCGCTCGGTTTTTTGGAAGCCGAATGCCTTCCTCTGTTCTCATTTCCTCTGAATCCGCGCTCTGTTTCTTCTGCACCTTATAGAAGCAGTCCAGCTTTTTGGGCGAGCAGTCGGTGTACTCAAAAAGGCTTTCAAACACAGGAGCCTGGGCGAAGTGCTTTTCCATCATCTCTGCCTTGCTCTGTCATGCGGACAGCAGGCTGGAACAGAATGGCTGCTGCGCTTGTGTGCTGAGAGAAAAGGAGGGTGCGAAAGAGAGAGAGAGAGAAAGAATGAGGCCTGGTGATGGAGAAAATGGAGAGAATTGCAGGGATAGGGGAAGAAAAGCCTTGCTGTGATGCTGGCACTCGGTCAGGTGCTTCAAACTAGCTCAAATCTACAGCAGAGAGATTAAAAAGTTGTCTATAATAACTCAAACTGGAACAAGCTGAAACAAGAAAAGACGCGTTGAAATGCTTGGCCAGATCCTGAGGAGGCAGGGGAAATAAAAGTTAAGCTTCCTTGCTTGTCCTTTGCACCATGTCCTTTAAGACGGCAGCGTTTTTTCCTCTCCAAAGATAAGGATTTGATTATCCAGGACAAGCTCTTCTTAAGCTTAGCCCTCTTAGTCTCACAGGCGGGGAAGACACCGTGGATGAAACAATGCGCTGTGGATATGAATCAAATGGGAAAGTTACACGCTGGAAGAGCAAAGTGGCCGTGTTTACAGAGGTCTGTGGAGAACAAAGGCAGCAGAGGCTTACCGTGATGGACGCAAATCCTGAGTCTCGGTAACTACCCGCTCTGCGCACGCCTGATGAGAACTTTGATCTCTCACATGCAGTCACCTGGCTCTTTTCCACTAGCCGGGATCAGTCTAGACAACTTTGCTGCTTGACTCTTAGCTGTTTACACTGTCAGACGGATTTTGTCTCTCCCATGCTCTGCGTCCGACACGAAATTCACCGGATGAGAGATGAAAATGCACTGAAATATTATTTATGGATTACATTTTTTTTCTTAAATTTTCGTGTTTCGTCGTAGCAAAACATGAGTTCCAGTAAAACAGAATATATTTACACACACACCAATGTGCATTCATGCTGAGACTGAAAACCTCCGAAGATGCCAAGGTTGACTGAATTCTAAAGAGCCTTAAAAAAAAACACCGTACGCCACACGCATCAAAGCCAACAACTCGTGTGTAGTCATTGTGTGTGTGCTTGTGTGTGCGGTGGCATGTTGGCTGGATGATATTGATTTTGTGTTTCACAGCTACCTCTCCTCACCTCCTGTGCTTTACCTCCTTTAATATCATGTCATGTCTGCTGTCAGGAGAGCAGGTTGCAAGCACACAAGAGCGTCCCCAAAGCAACAGTCCACAACACGCTAGCTTTAAGTGAGCGTTCAAAGGCACACTACAGATTGAACACAGCGTGTAGTGTAACAATGTACAATTTTAAATTCAGTAATTACAGTTGCTAATCCTTGTAAGACTTTGTTCCGTTGACAATTTGGAGGTCGGCTTGTTTGAAGTCGAGCCAGGACTTAGATGGAGGGCTGACATTAGTTTAGTTCACTTGACGGGCTGTTCTGGCGCGTTAGCTAGAGATTTCACAAGGTGGTTAGCCTCTAACAAAACAGGAAAAATACACCTCCCAGTTACTCCAAATATGTCTTCTTTTGACATGTGTTTTAGTTGGTTGCTAATGTAAGCCACTGGTAAACCTATCCTCAAATTCCACAGGATCCGTCTCCGGCACGTTTCCGACTTCCAGAGTCGATCGCGCCCATTCAAGTCAATGCTCGTGAGTCCACAGCACCCGCCGCGGTCCGTCTCCGGCGCGTCCCAGAAGCGTGTCTCCCGCTTCAAGCAAGCTGAACAGAGCAGATCGTTCGAAACAGGAAGTCAGACAGAAAACAGCATACAGTTGTTCTATAACAACACACTGAAATCTTGAAAAAAGAACACTTTTAACTAAGTAGTGTTCTCAGCCATGGTAGAAGCACAAATATCACAGAATGATATCCCAGTGAGCAGATAATCAACCTTGGAGGTGCAAACTGAACTGTTGTTTGTGTGTTGGTCTGTTGAAAATTGATGTTATCGCGTGATTTCGCAATTCTCGAGCAATAATATAGTTCTCCCACGATCATGTGATCTCGCGAATCCAGCTGCTTGAGCCACACGCTTCCTGTGGGCGAGAGCTCGCGTTGTCTGACAGACTGGAGCCGCGGCACAGATGGAACGCACCGGACACGGATCCTGTGGGATCCAGTTATTACATTCAGGAATCACGGTTTAAATCAGAGCTGGAGGGTGTCTGAATGTCGCAGCTTTGTAATAAGGTTCACAATGGCCAGGAAACCTTCGAACCATGGTCTAGCTGCTTGTTATACACAGAGTCAATTAAAGTCGAGCTGAAACGGCATTTCGAGAGTATCTAGCTTCCGTATTGTGACGTATTTCCGAGTGAAACAGGACGTGCAGGCGGGACATATCATTAGAGGGATTTAATTTGAAGGTTGAGAAGTGGGCGTAGACAGACGTTCTCCACAGCTCAGTAGCTAGCTAACTGACCGAGCGTTCTTGGTGTTCTGCAGCTAAATGTTGCAGATTGATTGGTTGAAATTGTTTGGTGCTAACTTACGTAAGCACGCTTGAAATGTTGTTTTATCGAAAGAAAAAATGATCGGATTTTGATATAAGAATACGAAGAAATTGATTTTCTGTATTTTTTTTGGCCTATAATAGATGCACAATATTACCGGGGATTTGATCTAAAAGGATTAAAATGAAATTTTTCATTTCACCTCGACTTAAAATAGATGTAGTAAAAATGCACAGTTTGTTCAAGTTGTCTGAGTCAGAATCAAAAGCCCCGTGCTATAATAATTTGTCATTTCTATCAGTTACTGAACAGTGAGTTGCAAAATGCTTCATTATCCATATTAAAGTTAGTTGTTAGCATACACATGCAACGTGTATGCTAACTAGCTAAGATGCCACTCTTTGTTGTCAAAGCTATGTTGTAGCTCTTGATTTTCCTCGCTGGCTCAATCACCATTGTGTTACCTCATTCGGCGATAGATAGTGACTTAACAGACATTTATTTACATGAAAATCTTTAGAGATTATTTCTTTAAATATATTACAATATTCTTTTTTGCGTAGAACTAAAAAATATTCTTGCAGGAAGCAGATTTATTACACACATAAAAACATTTGTTAGTCTTTGGTTAACAGACCAACATTAATATCTAACTTGTGTTCGATGATTCATTATTTGTGTGGAGGGATAAATGGCAGGAAATAGACGTCGAATAAGGCCAGATGAGGACAAGTGGGATACCTTGTGATTGTTGCTGTTACTTGGCTTGCACCCTGTCACTTGAATATTTTCTTTTTCTTGCTAAAAGATGTAAGAAATGAAAAGATGGTTTGACCTAAGTTGCAGAGTTGGCCCTCCGTTCAACACAATATATCTTATTTCTCTTGTAGCTCTCAAACGGCTCTGTGTGCAGAAACTAAAATGTAAAATGTCAGACATAATTGAGGAACAGAGATTTGAGAAGGAGCGCTGGGATAAGGGGAGGCTAAATTGCCATCAGGCCTGTGTGTTAGTCCGTACCTGTCATTCCGTTGGCCTTTCAGAGAGGAATCTTCCAGGTCACGTGCGTCCTTAAAGTTTAAAGGGCTCGATTTTCTCCATCTCCAGCATTTCACTCTGTGAGGCTCAGATGAAGCCGTTATTGAACCCTTTGATCTGACGCTGGATATGCTGTCCCTGCCTGTATAAGCTGGCCTGAAATATTGCAGCTTGATCTCTGTCCTTTGGAGAACATTAAGCCCCGCTGATCGCACAGTACATATTGCCCGAGCGGCGGCCGGTCGGAGCCTCTAATTCTGGGGTTTGTTTTAAAAGAAAAGCAGCTATTACTCAAACAGGAACCCAAGTGAGAAATTTACTCTCCTCAGACTTTTTCGCCTCCCTCAACACCTGCTGTCAAGGTGCCCTTGTGTGAGCCTCTCTACTCCGTACTGCTTCAGCGGAGCTGCAGGAGCCATCAGTGAAAGGATGCACTGCGGGGTTGGTTGTGTTAACTCTAATTGTATAATCTTAAAAAAACTGTAAAGTGTTTTTTCTTGTAGCAATTAAGCAGCAGCAGGCACGCAAAGCGTCCGTGACCTGACCCCATGTTTAAGAAATCCTTATTAAATCATTTAAAAATGTTTTACTCTTGTTTGAATCAAAAGCCTGTTAAAAGCCTTTTTATCAAACCAATCCAAACGAGCGGGGAAAGAATTAGAACCAATTCCGCACCTTTTTAATCACTCCTTCTGTTGCGCCATCAGACGTCTTTTAGGTTCGAAGATCCAAGGTTTTTTTTATCTCCCTTTCACTGCCTCTGATGCCAGCTAAAGGGAGTGAGGGATTCACCCAATTAATTTACTAAAGCCGGTAATGCGAGCGTCCAAGTGGACGGCCGTGCAATTCAATTAATTAAGTAGAGTGCGTATTCCGCTGCACATCAAACAGTGTGGTTATAAGATGATGTCACGGTGTTAATAGAGAGAGGAGTTGGGACTTTTGTGAGCGCTGCAGATTCATGTATTTGTTGCTAAGAGTTACGAGACGGCAGGCTTTTGTTAGTTTGTCTTTTATATGCAAACTTGAGCAATAAGCAGCGTGCACAGTGTGCTGTGACATTCAAGCTACTTTCTTATGTAAATGGAAGACGACAAAATTGATGTCCCAGTGTTTTATGAAGATTTTATACTGCTGTGTAACAGTTTGTCGAGAAAATATACTGGTGTAGGAATGTTGATATTGGTGTACCTTGTAACACGGGCATTACACAACAAGAGCTACAAGAATTTCAAGACAACTTTTGTGCGTTTGTGTGTGTGTCGGACGCACTCAAAGGCAAGTGTGTGAGAGGATTCCTGTTGAATTGAGGGGTTTATTTAAAGGTTCACGCTCCACGATGATATGATAGAAAGAGTATGATACGGCTTGTATGAATAACACTTGAACACACAAATTTGAAATTGCAGCAGTAATAACTGTTGTCAGATTTTGTTGATTTCTCCTCTTAGTTCTTTTGTAGGACAGAAAAAATACGTTTGTGCTGGGGTTTACTCCGTTTGCGACAAGTTCTAGTCAGGACATAATGAACAAAACACCTAAAGCAAAATTTCCAACAGAATTGCAGTTTTTAAAAGTATTTTAAGACTTTGTTTTGCCTTAATTGAAGACTGTAGAGAGATGATAGTAAATGAGGGAGATTAAAGTTTCAATGTTTGTGCTCTTGAGCGCCTCCCACTGGCAATAACTGGTAATTGCAACAGCACTCTTCCCAATTTCCCCAGACGTCTACTGCTGGCTTCCTGTCTGTTATGCTGGGGGTGAGAATCTCTCTCTCTCTCCGGTCAGGCTGGGTTTGGGATTCTCTGCCATCATTACCACACGCCACACGGATGTTGTAGCAGCTCATTTCAGCGAAACCTAAGTTAATTATTAACGTGAAAAATTACGTTTACATTCAAAGATGCTCCATAACCAAGATAGTGTGCGCGAGGACATATGAAAACATGCAGACAGCTGATTTTTCAGCTTGATCCATTTTTTACGATAATTCGGTTATATATTGGAGTTTAAAATATCCGTTGACAGCCCTAGTCATGAGTGGGGGATGACATGCACCAAATGGTCACAGACGAGAGTTGATTCTGCGACCAATGCGTCGAGGACTGTAGCCTCTGTATCTAACAACAGAGCTAAAATGTCAATTTCTTTTTAAAATCATGTCTTGAATGTCTTTTTTGTTATTATAAGGTTTGACTGATGCTCCCTTTATAACTTTATCTTGTCGTGGCCTCTGGTTACGCGGCGTTTAACGGCACCGACTCGAGAATAAGCGACTCACTAAAATGTCGTTTCATGCTGGATGGAAACAAATTCACATTTTCTTTTGCAAAAGGTTTCTTGAAATGCAATTAAACTGTACTCGGATGGAAACTCGACTAAAGAGATGAAACAAAGGTTCCAAATCTGTGTCAAACGGAGGATGTTGTGGTTTATAGTTTGAAGCAGGGCCCGAATCACTCGCTTCTTGCGCATTATAGAAAAACAACCTGGTGTTTGACTTGATATTAGATAACACATATCATATAATGAGTCTCTGTAGTCTCTGTTTCAGATCATTTATCAGTGTGGTTATACTACACTGTCCGCCTACATGGCCTTAAAGCCTGAAATGTGTGCCTGTATTTACGAGTTCTGTTTCCATTGCACACATCTATCACAGGTTTGTGGGAATAAACTCTTTTCACAGCAGACGTTATGACGTCATTGGTCTGCGTTTCTCATGAATGAGTTTCATTTTTTCCTTATTTCACATCCCTCATTTTTTTTTTTTTTAAATAAGCTGCTTTATATATATTCTTTAAGGGTTTTGCTGAGACATTGAGGAATCAAAGACAGATTATAAAATGAGAGGGTTTTTTGCTCCTAATCAAGTATGTGTTGAGCGTGCGCACTCCAATAATCGTTTAAATCTCATGAAAAACCTCAAACAAAGTGAGCACGGTGTCTTTTGTAACCATTATGTGACAGAAGAAATTGTCTGTATGATGTATTTAAATGACTACCTTGGCTGACTGGAAGCCTTCACAGCCAGAATCTTTCAAGGGAATCGTATAATAAGAGATAAAGTCACATTTTGAAGCAACACTCGCTGATAATCAATCACGTCGCTGCCGTGCAATTCACGCCGGCATCAAAGCTTCAGTTCAGCTGAGAAAGATGAGCTTGGTCGTGTTTGGAAAAACAACTTTCTGATTTTTGCATGAATGTTTCTGGTTCTGACGCAGGTCTGTGTGAACATTCGAAAGGCTCACTGAAAGAACCACTCTGTTTACGTCATTGCAAGCTTAAAACGTGCTGATCGCCCCACCCCGTCCGCTCCTCTTCGTGGGTTTGTTGTGCTCATTCCATCAAACGCTCAGAGCTGTCTAATGTATACTGCCAACCTCTTACGTCTTTCAAGTCAGCCGCACATTCTGGCCCGAGTCTAACGTTCTCAGTATATTAATCAGATTTAGATTTCCATCCTTCGCTTCTTAACTGAACCTTTAGCTCATTCAAAAGCATCTTATATTATCTTTCACTGAGGCAGTTTGCACCTGCTATTATCATGTGTCCTGGCTGATCCGGTCACAGCTGTTCACACCTGGCATTATTGGCCTCTCCAAATGTGTCATCCCTGCTATATGCAAATACAGTCACAGCCTCATTTACTTTCATTAGCCTTTAAAAACATAAAATGCTAAGAAAGCTGTGATGCACACTCGCAACGCAGGGAGAGAGAGGAAGAGTTGGTCTTATGGGAGCGAGCAAGAGGGACTGACAACGTAATATAAAATACAAGAATAAACATAAGAGGATATTAAATCACTTTAGAGTGAGAGTTGAGTGGTCTGATACCCACGGGGAGAGCAGGCGCTGCTTAATGCTTACACACTGCCAGACGAATGTGGACACACACGTCCCAGACGACCTCAGAAAGAGGCCTAAGTGACTGGATCTCAATGCATCCTCGAGTCAGCCTGGGTCTGTTTACACCATAGACTGTATAAAAAGATGGACGACATGACAGCTTCCTAAAAGTGAAGCCAAAACATTTGGAGCGCCCCCTGCTGACTGGCTGCAGTATAAGTCATAAAGCCCGCCTCCTCCATGTTAACAGATGGGACATGAGTCAAACTATAAAATCAAAATACATGTCAAATAAATGTTTCTCAAACATGGTTTCTGTCATTATAGTTAGTTCTCATCATGCTGATTGACGTCCAAGTGTTCATTTTTCTGACAAATTTATTTTTAATTAGTCATTTGATGCTGTAAAAAGGATGATTGACATCTCTGTTGACCAATACGGCTCCTGCAGCCGATCTGTTCCTGATTAGCAGAGTAGAGGAGGAACGGCGAGAGGAGACATAACTAAAACAAAGTTTACATATCTGTGAACGTTAACCTCAGACCAACACAAAGAAGCTTTTCTGCTGTTAAATACGCTGACGTCTGGGAGCCTTGCTGTTTTTTCGGTAAGTTAAGTGTGATTTGGTTAGTGGAAGTGGCTACGGCGGCTCCACCCGCCAATCTCTACTGCAGAGACTCTGGCTCCAAATGACGTCACCATCGCAAGATGGCAGCGCCTATCACAGGGCTATTTCGGCTTCAATTTCGTACAATGAGAGCAGATAGAGATGCATCGTCCATCTATATGCAGTCATTGGTTTACACCTGCAAATAAGGCTGTCCACTTGTGATACGATCACCAAAGCCACATGTTGATACCAGGTGTAAACGGGCTCACTGTCACAGACCTTAAAGTTCCACTTTTGAGTGAAACCATATTAAACATAAATTAAATACATAAATGCATCAGCCATTAGCAGACTTTTTAAAATTGACTTTTTCATCGCATTAAACCTTCTTACTTTGTATTGCCCTTGTCAACGAGCTTAATACCGACATAGTGTACAATCTACTGTATGCTTTCTTTGTTAGAATAGACTGTAAGTCAGATCTATCCGTCTGAGAATATGACAATAACTGCTCCGCTGCCTCCCACAGACTGTCAATGATAGAACTGCCAGGAATACATTGATTGTTGTATACCGCATAACTCCCACTGTGCCACAACAACATTGTTTCATTCTCTATTGTGTTTAAAGGTTAAGTCTGCATGCTGGTTATTTTTCACAGCTATTACCAGCTTTTGACAAAGACATGCACAATAAAATGTATAGTTAACTGCAGCTCAGCAGCGACGTCAACGAAAAAAACTATGGACAATTTAAACTTCAATTTTTTGTCCCACTCCAAGCAAGTAGCTACAAAATGAACAGCACGAATGGCATCCCCGCAAAGTGAAAGCAGTGGATGTTATGACTGATTTGGCTATTCTGTTGAACTTATTTTAGTATACGGACAAAAAAGGCTGCGGCTGCTCGTTCGCAATGCATCCTGGAACATGCAGTGGCTACATGTTCCCCCTGTACATGTAGCCACTATAGCCACCGGATGGAAAGTGTAACACAGCTTTCTAAACTGAAGTAAGTAAAGAACACATTGAGGAATTCAATGCTTCAATTGATTGGACATCCAAACAAAACATGGAGACAACGCACCCTGACTGAAGGTCTCAGTTTCGTTCTCTTTGGCGGCACCTATGGCGGTAAACAGTAATTGCGGGAGCACACGTCCCAGATATCCAGACAGTGTTTCATGTGTGACGTCCACGGTTGGCTCGCTGACGGTCGCTTTCCTTTTCAGACTGTTTGCCTTCATCTCAGCGTTGAATTTGTTTCTTTTTCTTTGGATTTTCACTTATTTTTGAAGTTGTATCTGTAGTCATCCATCTTTTCTTTGTTTGTTCAGCCATAGTAGATTACTGTTTACTCTCAACACTTCCAGAGAGCGAAAAAAGCAGCCGCTTAGCTCCGCCTACCCTCTCTGGCAGACCAACCACTGCTGGCTGATGGAAAACGCGTCACTAACTGGGCGCCACTTCTGATTTCTTCTGTGAAAGTCACCACAGACACCCAGTCTGTAATACTGCAAATACAAAGGCTTTCATCAGTGGGCCATAGGCTCAGTCACCATTGTGTTACCTCATTTGGCGATAGATAGTGACTTAATAGATATTTATTTAATGAAAATGTTGGAGATTATATAACCTACCATATCCAGTCGAAGCAGGTCAATATGAATGTTGAAAGCCTTTAAGTTAAGTCAAGCTTAAGTAAAGAACAGCCCAATGTCACTCGTATTGGACAATCCAATCCTTCACAATGCCAACATTCAGTGCCAATGCAGGAAGCGCTGTGCCTCGATGCAGAGCGGGAGGAAGGTAGATGTGGAGGACGGCGTTGTGGATGGTGTGAAGCCGAGCTGACATTCTGATGACCGCAGTTTGCTTCCTGTCACAGATGTGTACTGATGTACATTTAACTACCTCTAACCATGATCTTCCCTTAGCCTCTCTGTTTTAATTAATCATAGCTAGCCTCAACCATAATAAATAGGCTTTAATCTTTCTCTTACTTTAACCTGTCCTTCATCATGTGTAAATATTTCATGGCCATCTTCACAATTAGATCCAAATCATACAACTAAATTTGTTGGTTTTACGGCCCTCTGGTGAGATTCATCCAAGCTTTTCTTGATCTAACACACCTCTTTGAAGGACAGTGATTAACATAATAATCACTATGTGGAAGAGACAGAAAGTAATAAGAGCTTTCACCCATCGATCAACCCTGACCTCCTCTTTCAGGACTGCGTTTCTCGAACACCGTCACATTATTAACTCCTTTGCTCTGAAGGCACATGAATCACCTGCATGTTAACGTGCTGGTTTCTGGCATTCATAGCTGATGCCGTTCTTTGTCATTATATTAAATGGGAAAATTGGGTCTTGGATGAACCTTTGAGACACTCACCAGTACAAAAAAGTACATATTCACTTTTCCCCTGGTGTTTCAGAAGCCTTAATCAAACCCGACAAAGGACATAGAGCATAAACACAGAGGCCTGTAGTACGAGGCCAGCTCAGTATTCAACAAGTGCATGGCTTTAGTGCTTCAATCAGTCTCAGTTGTAGGCTGATATTGGTAAAAAAAAAGCTCAATGAATATGTCTCATATGAAGAAATCGCAGGACAGTGTTTTGCCTGACCTATCAACTCTTACACTCCTCTTTAGATCTGCGCAATGATCAAGCAAATTGATTGGTCAGTACTTTTGTAAGTGTTGACCAGCAGTATAAGTTACCCTGGCCTTATACCAGAGATGTGGACTTGAGACTTGGTGACCTGAACTCGAGTCACTGTTTTGATGACTCGTGACTTGACTTGACAAAAAAATAAATGACTTGAGACTCGACTTGGACTTGAGGCATGATGACTCGGAGGACTTGCGTGTGTTCATAATTTTGAATGTTAGCTGTTAAATATAAAATGATAAAATTCAATGTTGTCAAGTTTCTGTCAAACTATCAAGTATGTACGCAGCGCAAACTGGGAATCATGATTGGACGACTCAAAAAGCTCCGGGTATGTGATTGTCATGATTAGAGGGCTGGCTGTAAGTCAAACTCCTCGCTATGGCAACACGCAACATCAAAGCCCAAAAGAGAATCCTCATCAGTCGTACTCGTTACTACTCAGTACGGTCTCAGAGCAGACCATCATCATGGCTGCGTCTGTGCCAAGATAACACAGATACAATTCATTGTCATACTTTTTGAACAGGTTATATAAATTTGCCAATAATATTATTATTAGACGGGCTGCTGACACCTTGTCTTTTCTCTGTATAAAGACCAGATACTACAGGTAAGAGTGCTGTATGTTGGGTGGAAAAAACGTGACTTGACTCGGGACTAGACTTAACTAAGGATGTGACTTGACTTGGCTTGCCCAAGAAAAAATGACTTGAGACTTCCTTGAGACTCAGACCAAATGGCTTGAGACTTACTTGTCTGGGTCACAACGCTGCCTAAAAGTGAACCACTATAGCCGCCCTGAAAGCCCTGGGTTAACCCTGATGCTATCCCGCTAAATCTTGCTACACTGCTTCACGGTCCAGGCCTCTGGTCTGACGTGTCAGAGCCCTGCATTTGTCACTCTCTAACTCGTCTTTCACAAAAATACTGCGTAATGTTTCCAGACAGCACACATTATTCAAGTCCATTCCTGCGTTCCTGCTAGACGCCCCAACGTGGTCTGCTTCATGCGAGAAGAGGATATTTTCACTGAGACTATTAATAGTTCATGAACAGGCCCTGGGCTTTGTTTTTGGAGGACGAGCTGAATGGAAAAGCATCAACAACCCTCAGCACCCCTATCAGATGATAATACTAAGAATAGCTGGTCCCGGATCTCCAAATCTCTGAGTGCATCTAAAACTCAGCTGTGAAATAATGGAGCACTTACGGTCATTTATTCTGAATATGAGGCCAAACGAATAAAGCATGCGTGTAAGATATGAAATAACGGCGCCAAGTATTGATTCACAGAGTGGTTTTCCCCGTGTTGTTGTGGGTGTTTTCCTATCGCATGAATCGAATACAAGCGGCTCGGAGCAACAACGCAGGCAGAGAGGAAAAAGAGAGGGGGGAAAAATGCGGATGCGGGGCCGCATTGCAAACAACTCTTACCTCAGGCGCTGCGTGTGGTTCATATGAGAGTCACGAAAAAAAAAAAAAATAATAAAAGCTCATCGCATTCACAGATGGCTGCTCAATCCAAGGCAAATGTCAAAAGGACTCACATGACAGCCGGCGCACCTGTGAAGGAGAGCGCAGCATGGAGAACACGATGGATTTACAGATGGTTATATGTGCAGGGAGATGATGGAAAGCCCATCACACATTTCCTCTGTATCATATATTCACGGGCTTCAAATCAAAACAATTTGTGCGCGTTAAAGCAGCTGCAGTGACGCTCTCCCCGTTTGGTCAGATCGTTTCTATTTGTTGGAATAAAATATTGAAGCATCCAAAACAAGCATTTGCATCTTTTTTGAGATTAAATCAGACTTTCAATTATTCCAGAAAACACTCGCAGGACAAACAAAGCTTGTTTACAGTACATTGCATGTGAGCTAACAAACACAAATACTGTTTAATGAAGATGTGAGCAACACTCAGGCTGCTTTTTCCCTAAAGGTCACCTAAACTAAATGTAAATTGGCAAATATCTCTCTCCCACTATGAGATTATTTCACATTTGGCTCCCTCGGGATGATTTGAATGACAAAGCTCCGCAGAGCTTTGAGGCTAAACGCACAAGAGTCCGTACAAAGCCGCATTCTCTCCCAGCACATTCCCATCCAATACATATGCTAATGCTTCAAGTCACAGCTGGTCGAGAAACTTATCGTATGAAACATTCTAAATTTATTCCAACTAGTATTCCAAATATGAATCTGGACGCTTTTGTTGGGCAAAATAGAGCAAATATCTGAGAAAGTCGCTTTGTATGTGAAGCTCCAGTTCTCCAGCAGGCAGGCAGGGATTAAAATTGATTTATTCTGAAAAAAACTCAAACCAGGTAGGAGCATAATCTAGCAGTCAGACATTTGAAAGGCACCACTATGCAAGATTTAAAATGCCCACCAATATATATTATTGTATTTCTTTTTAAAAAATGATATTGTATTCCATTGCAGGAATTTTCCAAGGAGACCAAGAACATTTTAAATATGTTGCCATAGGAGAATTTTTTTTCCTGTAAGAAAATAACAAGTTGAGCCTTGGGGGTTGCTACTTTCTGTTAGGGATGGGGACAAATAATCGAGTACTCGTTGTTGATGTCATCATTCGAGTAACGTTACACTACTCGCGCACCCTCTGTTTTGGGCCAAAGTAGTTTAACTCAGCTACGTACACCATGTCAGCCGTGGCCAGGAAAAGTTATTTCTGGAAGTACTTTAATAACAAAGACGACGATAACGTGCTGTGCTAAGATATGTGATGTTAAACTTCCCAAGGACAAGCCAGCGGAGACAGACGACAGGCAGTCTCGCTTCACATCATTTGCTAGCCCTGTGAGCACACGTCGTTGTGATGACACCAAAGCGGAGAAGATTAGCCTGCTAATAATGGACATGGTGAGTGGAGATATGCTCCCATTAAGTGTTGTGGAAGGAGAGGAAGGCTTGCGTGAGCTGATGGCGTTTGTTGTGCCACCATCACGCCAGACAACAGCGGTGGAAAACGTGTGAGTTACATGTTACAATTTCAAAATTCATATCAGTCAATTATTGAAGTCAAACGGTTCATTAACATATCTTTAAATGTTTCTCATTCAAAACAATAACAAAAGATGTAGTGCAATGATGTAGCACTGAGCGTGGGATTATGGGAGTTGTTGTTTTCATTGTGTAACAACCTGTAGCTGAACATTTTACCTGACTTGATCGAAATTATTTTTTGTCCCCCAAAGTTTTCCTTTTTCTCTTGTCACACCGTACTGCTCTGTGATACTCCACCACTGTGTCATATGATCCTTGTTTTGATATATATTTGGTTGTTTAGTTCATTTGTATTTACTTTGTTCCGTGTTCAGTCTTCATTTCCTGTTTTCTTAGGGCGGGTTCACACCAGCCTTGTTTAGTCCGATTGAAGCGAACCCTGGAGCGTTTGTCTCCTCGGTGCGGTTCGTTTAGGTCGGTGTGAACTCTGGAATCAAACTCTGGTGCCATGGTCGGTGGGCCATGGTCCACCAGAAAAGATGGGTCTCGGTCAGTTTCCAAATGAACCATGGTCTGGTTTGATTCTGGTGAGAACGTAAAAGGACTTAAAGTAGAACCTTATAAAGGAAGCAAATCATAAAACCGTGCATTGTAGTATGTTTACAGGTGCTGACATTTGCAGAGACACGCAGCGAGATGAGTGGAGGACAGACGAGGGGAGCAATGAGGAAATTGTTTGGGCTGACCAAACAATTTCACAAATGCTTGTAGAATTGCACAAGAACACGGAGGCATTCAAAGTGTTCAGAGAAAAACTGAAGGAGAGTGGAACTGATCGAACTGTGGAACAATGTCGGTTAAAAGTACAAAACTCCGACAATAAAACCTTAAAGTCAGCGATCATGTTGATTGTGATTGATCAGCGTGCTCTCTCACTTTGTTTACTTCAGGGAGTTTTTTCTTGTGCTAGCTCATTGTTGGCTTCCGTCCTGCAACTGTGTTCCCAGTGTTGATTTGCCTCATGGCTCCTTCTGTGCTTGTTCTCCGTTTTTTTCTGGACTTTAAGTTGGACTTTAAGTTGGATTTTGAAAGCTGGACCCTTTAAGAAGCTCTTTTGTTTTATTTAATAAATCATTAAGTCTGAGCCTGGGTCCTCTCCCCTTTTTGAACCTTGACACGCTGTTTGTGTCCCATGTAAAACCAACAGTTAATATTCTATGGGTTTAATCATTTTTGAAAACATTTGGCATAATGTCTTATTGGCATTTCTTTATTTTTTTTGCAGGTATTTTAAACCTTCCATATGCTGCAAGCAGCACATCAAGACATGCAATATATCTATATCTGGGCGAGGAGCCCGTGCCTCTGTCATTTTGCGCTGAAGAGCTCTAACCGCTTCTGAATATTAACACTCAAGATAATCTAAGGCGGTTTGTTTGAGGGAAAGAGGGTGCTTGTTTGTGTGCGCTTTGAACATGGATGAACAATAAAATTAGGGATGCTGGAAGGGCGTCATTAGTGGTTTATAATGGAAAACACTGACATATGAAAGAGCTTAAATTTGATTTTCAAAGCCATTTATCAAACGCTGCTGTAATCATCATGTTAATATGAGGTTTTGATGGTTAAAAGGAAGATAAAATACGATTAGGTTCCTGTTGAAAGTGAAGCTCTACCCACTGGATGTGAGAAAAGGTTGGAATAAAATTGCAAAGGTATCTCTCCTGTTTTACTGCTTCTTAACATCTGTTTTCCCATCTGCTAAAAAACTTGCTTGTATCACATTATTTCATGGTGTTTGTTACATTCCATATTTAAACAATGATCCAATTATGGCTTTATATCTTTGTTCTGGTGTTCAAGTACCTTTGTACAACCTGCGTTGGTTTAAAACAACAGCGTGCTTTGAAGGTGTACCAATAATCTGGATCAAATGCAGGAGACCAGAGCAGCAGTGCGAGATGATTCCGCCTCAATTCAAACATATGGGACTGGAGAGAGATGACAGATTGGAGTCTTAATTATACAAACATTTCAGAGAGGCAGAGCTGCTCTCTGGAAGCAAACACAACCTCATTTCTGCGATTTAACTCAAACTCAACAGACAGAACAAAGGGGTGTATTAAATCAAGTCAAAATGAAATTATTAAAGGATCTATCCATTGATTTTTTATTAGAATAAATATAATTTATTTCTGTTTGAAGTTCTCAACATTGGGAACACCAGCTGAGAAACTCTAACTCTATTCAGTGGCGGTTCCTGGGCTTTTGATCATCGCACATTGTTTTGATCCGCAGATGTTATACATGATGGAGTTTAAAGGACTCCTCTGGTAATTTTTTTTTTCACCTCCAAAAAGCTGGGAGACAAGTGACTAATAGATTTAATAAATAAGGGTCAACATATAAGAAGCACAGGCCCCGAAATACTGAGAAATCTAGGCTGTAGTTGAATTAAGCTTCAAAAACCACTGATTCCTCAATGTCCCATAATGCAGTATGACAGCATAATTCATTTAATTTCCCCAGGTAAATACGATTGTCTTCCAAACTTCACACATCCACTTTGTAAGAATTCATTGTAAACTTTTATCCAAGCCTGAGAAGACCCTGGTGACAGCTCCTCCAGTGTCTCTTCACTATGACGATTTAAAAACACCAAACCTCAACCGTGTTTTAAGTGTTTGACTGGTTTTCAGATGTATACCTGTATAGGATAATCTGCCAGATGATGCTGCCATTTTCACTGGATCTAATGTCCAACCAGCACTCAGCTGCTCTCCTAGATAAGCTTGTATGCAAAAGACAGTGTCACTGATATTTTCCAGCCTTTTAACGTTCCCTTCCACGTCTTTTAGGCCTGTTATAACACAGTTGTTATTAAGACCGACCACTCAAGGCGCTACATGTCACATTCACCCTTTCAAACTCACATTCACACTCTGATAATTCGACATGTAGACTGTAGCAGTCAGGGATCGAACCCCCAACCTTCCCATCGTGAGACGACCGACTCTACCACTGAGCCACAGTCGCCCCGATGTCCTCACAGGTCTACCTGGTCTACTAATCCTAGGACCCGAGGACCCTTACGTCCACGTTTTTTCAGTCAGTCCTGGTTGGGTCGCATTTTATAACCACGGCCCTTTTGTGATTCATCTGAGAAGACAACTTGGGTTATTCTTTGGTGGTTAGTGCTGATATTAGGAGAAACACACAAAACTAATCTACCATTTGGTTCTCTCTCCTTTGGGACATGCACTAGGTTGGGTAAGATCTGTAGCAAACAATTTTTGGTGATCTGGAAGAATGAACAGGTCAAACTGGAACTCAGGACAAATTTCCCTAGTGCATCCAGGTTTCAGGTCAATCATTTTGGAGGATGTCAAGTTGGTATCCCATTGGATCAAAAGAAAGTGACAGCACTTTTATTAAAACACTGACTGACCAATTGGTTCCTGTAGAGACTCTTTCACAGACTGCCCGGATATGTGTTCCAGTCTGAGACTCAAATCTCTACAATACAGTGTGACAAGGGCATTAAAGCTTGAACATTAAAACAAGTATAAAGCTAATTATTTCTTATTGCACATGGAAGCAGTGCACGCCCACATGTACGGTAAGTGTGGAAGGTCAAACTAAAAAGATGTAGGGGCCTAACTGTTGCTGTTCGCCTACCTCTTCTCTGATAATGAAATGTGGCTAAGCTAGTTTCTTTAGACCCTTTTTAGGGACTTAATCACACTCTTCAATCAACCGATGGCTTATAAACTTTAATTAATCCAACCTTAAAATCCTCTCAGTCCTCATCAAAGTTGAGAAAATGGTTAAACTTTTAGTATTTTTAGTGACAAGTAAGCCGTCATATGTTTCCCTGTACAACAGAATCAATGCTTTAGGAGTAATTATAACATTATATCATTTAACAATGTACATCTCATGCACAGCAGTTGACCTCCCACTGATGCTTTTAATTGATGTATGAATGTACTTTTGGTGGCCTCTGTAGGGACTGTGTGGTTACCATAGAGACGCTGAGAGGCCGTGGCTATTCCCACCTTGCTTTGTCACAAAGGCTAGCCAAGGCCAAAGGAGGAAAAGGGTATCTTGCTGCTTTTCAACTTTATCTCTTCAACCATATTGTGCCTCCAATCCAATCCCCTGTCTTCTCCAGTCTGTGGCCTCGCTATTTTTTTTCCTTTTATGACAGATAGAAAGAGATATAACCCTCAGCTGTCTACCTGGGGGAATTCGGAACAGGAGTCATCCCATTTTTAGCAGGTAATTTTGCTTTTTCCTTACTTAGAAAATAGCACAATGAACACCAAAATCTAACACCGGACAATAAAATAAAGATGGGAATGTAAACATAATTACAAACTGGCCGGCGGGCACCATGACGTCACACAACAGCATTCATGAGCAGTAAATTGGGCTTGCATTCTTGGTTTAGACCCAAATTGATAATTTTATACACAGAATGATGTTATTAAAGCATACCTGAGGGAGAGAGCTGTCGCTGAATGTCCACCCTGCATTCACATTCAGCTAGAGGCAGGGATTTGGAAACCATGACTGCTTTCAAAGGAAGAAGGAGGAGGTGGGAGAAATTGAAAGTGGAAGACAGCAATGCTGTTAATAATTAATTCGGCAGAGTTTTGGTCCTGGGAGGCCAGAGGAAAATATATTGATGTTTGAAAAATGCTAATTAAAGAAAGGAGCACACTTTGGTTTGGAAGGCATCCGTCTGCCCAGGCAGTTTGAAATCTCACTGCTGCCTGGGCTAATGGTGCTAGTAATGCCTTTGGGGAAACACGGCGTGAAACACAGAGGCAGGCGCTAATGAGTCTTGCGGACCTCTCCAGCACGCAGGGTGAATGAGAGCCATGGAGAGAAGATGCTGAAAGGGAAGAAGGAGCCACACTTGGTGGAAGCCGTCGCATATTCTTTTTAAATTTCACGCCAAATAAGTGAAGAGAGAGCCCTCGGTGGGTAGGAGATCCACACGCACCACATAGACAATCTGCTGGCAGCCAATATTGAGTCACACTGCTAATGGGATCAACAAAGAGCATAAATTAACACTTTTGGCTTCACACAGCACGAGGAAGGCTGAGAAAGTGAAAAAGCACAGTTACTTAGAAACAGCCCTGCACACAGTCTAAAGCTGTGCTAGCAGAAATGTGAGGATGCGCACAGCTGCATTTTCATTTAAATGTTGACGACAGCAAGCGTACATGCTAACAATGGCAATGCTAACATGGTGACGTTTGGCAGGTAAAATGTTTCCCGTAAGAACCATCTTGGTGTAGGTGTTTAGCCTGCTTATCAGCACTTAACACACAAAAGTACAACTGAAGGTGAGGGGAGAATGTCATCAGATCTATGGCCACTCATACCCGATGGCTCTGCCTTCCGGAGCAATTCGGGGCTCAGTGTCTTACCCAAGGACACTTCGACATGTGACTGTAGCAGTCAGCGATCAAACCCCCAACTCATAATCTGGGTAAAAAAATGTAGTACCCATTCATCTTGTACATGTAAAGATATTTCCCATTAAATAATTTAATGGTAGTAGAGTATACATCAGAGGATTCCAAGAAGATTTTACGATTCACCCTATTGGTGTTGCTAGATCAAAGGTCAGGGCACCCCAGAGTCGTTAGGATTGACCCTCTTGTGACCCTGACTGTTTATGTTAATCCTTTTGATAATTGCAAAGATATTTTCCTTAAAATCAAAAGGGTAAAAGTCAATGGTGGCACCTGTCAGATGATCACCAAAGTTGTAAAAGTTCATCCTGGGGGGAACACATGAAACTCTGTACCAGATTTCATAGCAGTCCATTTAATGGTTGATTTTTATTTTTTTAACTCAAAATAAACGAGGACTTCATGGTGGCGCAAGGAAGTAATTGTGGTTCATCACTTGGGAACCATGAGCGTTTATACAAAATTTAGTGCCCACTGATCCGGTTGATGTAAAGCTACATCTCAGTGAACACTTTGATCCCTTTGCGGTGCAAGGTCAAAGGTCAGGGGATCCCAGAAGATGTTACGATTCAGCCTCTGGTGACCCTGAATGTTTGTACTGAATTTCATGACAATTCTTTGATAATTGCCATTATATCTCCCTAAAAAAAAGATATGTAAATATCATAGTCTTTCCAATAGATGATCTACAAAGCTATCATCTGGGGACCATGACTGCTTTGCCAAAATACATTCAACAGTAGTCATTTAAATTCAGACCGAAGTAATGGACAGGCAGACCAACAATGTCATCCTGAGTGCGTTCCGCTCGAGTGGCTAAAAACAATCATTCAATTGAAACAACACTCACACATGCTTTCATTTCTTGTAGTTTGTGGTCAGTCAGTTTATACTATAAATAATTTGTGCATTCTATCAAACAACCCTAACACACTTCCCCTGACAATAGAAGAATAGCTAATAAATGACAGTCATTAAATATTAATTTCGAGACTTGTACTTTTGCTTGACATTTGCCTCCAGCAAATAAGCTGCGGCGAACAAACAGAAACAAATTAACCATCTCCGTCTGTGTACGTTTCTCATGTGCCATGCACTCATGAGATGTAAACAGCGCAGCATGAGCGTGCTTCTTCTACATGAAAGGATCTATTCCTATAAGTAGCGTTCCCCGTGCCCTCTGAGGAGTTTATTTAAATGATTCTCACATGTAGTTTTTTTTTTAATCTTGTGAAGCGGGTTTTGTTGCTTCTCCTAATCACATACAATATATTTCCTCATCCTTATTCTAACACAAACGGCGGATAAGATAATTGATGAAGTAGCCTTTCTCATGTACGGCCTTTGTCTCTTGCCCAGCTCCCCTCCCCCTCCCACAGAACAAAGCCACACTTAGATTGGAGGTAATGACTTTCAATGCATTTTAAGAGCGCGTTTTCTGCTGGAATAATCTTTATTGTATGCTGCTTCATTAGATGTCCTCCAACGCTTGATAAAACACAAGTGTCTTCTGTCTCGTACAGTATTCTATTTCGGTCCCTTATGAGATAGCAATCTGCGGATGGAGGAGAGATATTGCCTTTGTAGTGGCAGATCGTCAGAAAGACGAGATCCAATCTTTCTCTTTTCTCCATCTGGCGCTCTCTCGGCTGAGGACAGATAGGGCTGATATATTGCGCATGCAAGGTCTCACCGAGCTCACTTTCAAAATATGCGATGCACGTCGATGATAAAGTTGAAAGCAAGCGTATCAGAGCAGATATCTCATAACCAGGAGATAAGTCACATAACTTGACAAAGATCAGAGTTTGATTAGACTCAGAGATTGTTTTATTGATCTCTGTGGTTCCATTAGATCTGATAAGGCCGTTTATTCAGAGCGTCCCATTAACCTTGTGAAAATCCACACTTGTGCCTAAGCATGTAACCATCCATTAAACAAACCTAAACGATAATGGGAAAGAGAGACTAATGGAAAAATGAAGTAGTAAGGTTTTTTATACAAAGACCTGCGTGCATGTGTGAAACCACACACTGTATACTCCTGAAGTGAAACAGTATCTGCCAGAGCCCAGACACATCTCTTCTCCAGAAGAACAGTAATTACTATTTTTTAGAACTTCAGACAGAGATGTTATAAAAAGATTGTTGCATATAAAAAAGCACGCTATACAGTTATTAAAGTGATAATCTTGAAGATCTCAGTTTCGTTCTCTTTGGAGGCACCTATGGTGATAAACGGTAATTGCGGGAGCACACTTCCCAGATATCCAGACAGTGTCGCATGTGTGACGTCCACGGTTGGCTCCGGTTGTAACTCTTGATTTTCCTCGCTGACGGTCGCTTTCCTTTTTAGACTGTTTGCCTTCATCTGTGCGTCGAATTTGTTTCTTTTTCTTTGGATTTTCACTTATTTTTGAAGTTGTATCTGTAGTCATCCATCTTTTCTTTGTTTGTTCAGCCATAGAAGATTACTGTTTACTCGCAACACTTGTAGAGACCGCGCTCCGCCTCCTTGCCTGCCTCTGGATTAGCCGGCTCTGGCATTTCCAATATGGCGACCCCCATCGGCGGCGCAATTCGGGCTTCAAAACGCTGCTTTAGAAACCAATGGGTGACATCACTGAGACTACGTCCATTATTTATACAGTCTATTTTAAATACCAGTATGTTTATCACTTGTAACATGGCCGAATGAGTTGTCACTGAGATTATCGGAGATATGATAACGATTATCTGACATCCGACATTCCTACAATTTACAACCAGGCACAGCAGTGCAACATTATAGCAGAATTTCAGCTCCCCAACCTGAGAGTGCCATCAGAGGAAAATGGTCACCATGTGAATCTGGTTTAGTATAGAATTTAGTAGAATAGTTGATCATGCTTGAATACTTTTATTTTGGTAACATCCTGAAAACTTTTATTTGCTTATTTTACATTATTGTTTTTCTACATTTGCATAAAGGATGTGAAAACTTCTCCCACCCCGGGGTATTACAGAAAATCCCTGAAGCATTAAATGTAAAGCGATCATACACATCACAATTACAGCTCGCTCCTAACTGGGAAGGCGAGCGCTTAATGTTCCCGGACGCTCACTTAACTATCGACGCCAGGGGTCATTAGCATTCACGGCGGCCCTCGTCTTCCCCATCGCCGTCATCAGTTAAACAGCGAGCTTCTAACCCTGGCTTTGTTTGGTGGGAGCGTCCATGTCTGATAAGGGCCCCCCTGATATGGCTGACATCATTAATCACCAGCTCTGTGGGAGGACAAGGTGGGCAGGTTGAGAGCAGCAAGTACCGCCATCTCTCCCCTGCGGATCCTTTTTAACGGTGCCATGCTCCTAATTAATAGAGCTGGCCCGCTATCTCCGCAGATATACATCAAAATGCATGCAGGAAGAGAGGCACGTAATGGCAGGCAGACGGCGAGTTTAAGATTACTGTTTTCTGTCGGAGACGTATAGAGAAAGAAGAGACACAGAGGGAACTAGATTGGAGGCTGTGTGCTTATACTGTACATGAGCGATAAAGCCCGACAGACAGGGAGGAAGAGAGGGAGGGAAAACTGAAGTGCTTGAAAGGTGTAAATGTCAGCACCATCGATAACGCCGCCTTGTTGGTGACCGTTTTTCGTCTCCACATTCAGCGCCCAGGGGGGCTGTAAAACCAGCTGAAGTGGGGAGAGATGAAACATGGGGCCAAAGCTTTAATTTCACCGCTCATGCACGCTGCTGGAACCAACTTTTAATTACCTGTTACAGATGATGGATAAAAAGAAATAAGCGAGTTAGGGGTGTATTTACGCACGGCTCTGCGAGGCCAACCCGCTTCAACTTCAAGTGTTTAAAGGATCTGTCACTGTGTTAGCAAGTCGAGTCATTCAGTCACTGATAAAAATAGTGTTCAATACGGTTATTTTCTGCTTCTCGTATTCGTGCTACACTTTTCTTGAATGAATACATTTTTGAATCAGAGTATTTGCATAGTGATAAAACACAGGAGATGAGATTTTATAGAGGAAAAATACAAAGCGGAGAGATGAAAATTGCTTCAGTGTGCAGTGTGATTGAAGGTGTTATATAACACATCTCCTCAAAGAGCAGATGCATTAACAAAACTCTGACTAGAGAGTGTGTGTATGAATGTGTTAAAGATTGCAGGAAATTATGTTTCCCAATTTAGCATTACTCTCCAGAGAGTTAAGGCTTCTTTACTCCATACTGATATACCTGCTGTCCTCATAACTACACCTGTCACTGCTCATATAAAAGGGCCCTTAGTCATTACAAACACACGAGGAAAAAATATATCAAGCTCGCTGCAGTCAGAACAGACCAAGCCTCCTCATTAATTAATTCAAGTTGCCAGGTATGCCCTGAGATTCCCACTATTTATTTTTCCTCTCGAGTGCTGTACCTCCGGGATTCTGCTCCAGCCTGAATATTATTGGCAACAACACCAGAATCTGAATCTAATAAAATATTAGTCAACATTTCTCATCGAGTTACACTTAGTCCCCTCAGGCATTTGCAATCGCACAGTCACAATAATCAGTGAGAGTTCAAGCAATCACTGGCAGCAATTTAGCAAAAATTACAGCAATTTTTTTTCTGCAGTGAAAGCAGCCTGCAGAACAGCCAGAATCAAAGTGGCTGAATCAACCACCTGTGTTAATGTGGTGCCAGGCATGATGGCTTTGTTTGTATAATTGTTGGAAATCAGTCTGTTCCTGCATGTATATTTATATATATATATATATGGTAGCTTTTATTATGAGGGAAAGAGAAGATTAGAGGAAAGTGGATTTATAGAAAAGTGAGCTGTACTTTATGTAAAAAACACTTTTTCTTTACTGTTGAAAAACTGCAGTATTATCAAATCAGATCAAACTTTATTGTCATTCGGCTGTACATACAACATACTGTAAGCAAAACGAGAGTGTTTCTCTAGGACTCAATAAAAGTGACATACGTATTATACGTTCCGTTTTCATAAGGACACATTAAAACAACTGCACAGGTTCAATCTACTTTAATTTTGATTTTATTTAATAACTGTTTTACTGGTAACAGGAAGATGTGTTATGTTAGAGTTACAGATTCTTTAACGCCTTGTTAATGGGTGGTAAATCCTCAGATGTAAGCCTTTATATAACAGAAAATGTAAATTTTATACCACAATATGCAATCAGGTGGATAGTCAATGTATTCAGCTCTCTGAGCTATAGAAGAGAAGTAAAACCCTGTGAGTAGAGGGGGTCCTGCACCTTGACATTTTAATAAAGAATAAATCTGTGTATATTACATCAAAAGGGGGCGTGTACATTTTAAAGCTCCTGTGAGGAACTTTCAGTTTGTGTTGATTTTTGCGCCCCCTGTGGACAAAGCCATGCCTCTTATCTCTTTGCTGGTTTTGTCCTGTACATGTTTAAATGGTGGTTTTTAACAAAAACAAATCTCATCCTGCTTTATTTAACAGTCATTCACTGTAAATTTTTGATCCTTTAAAATGTAAACAAAGGCAGCGTGCAGTTAATCGCTCCCCCCCGCCAGCAGTCTCAGGCATTAAAAATAACTATATAGAAATAATCAATCTTGTCGCTGATGGTCTGGTTTGTTTTTGTAGGTCATTTAGAGTCATCAGAATTAATTTCAGTCTGTTTCATAACCAGTGAAAAACTCCTCACAGGAGCTTTAACATTAAATAAACATGTTTAAATGTTTCAAATCCATAATACTTTTTCGTTAAACATCAGACAGGTATCAGCTAGTTAGTCACAATAGCTAGCTCTGTGGCCTCCTATTCTCTTTGTAAAACACCTACGCTCTGAATTTTGCTGTTAGGACTGTACAAAATTTGAAAAAATATATTATCAATAAATTATTGTTTTTGAAAAAAGCTAACATGCTTGGTAACTGCATGCCGAGCAAGTAAGAGTCTCTTGGGCTGGATAATCAAGCTAACAAGGAAGTGCCAAAAACTGCAGTTCCTCGAGTGACCACTTGAGGCTGGCCCCTAAAGCGAGTCAATCCCCATTTACTTCCATGTTAAATCGCCCAACTGCATGGCAGACATAAACATGTCCACAGCCTGGTCTCTATAGCTCGTTTCCTCATGAAGACAAATCCACAGGGGTTGATTTTTAGATAGTATTGAGGCTCAATTAAGTTATGCTTAATTAAGAGTGATCATTTATTATCTGTCCAACAACAAAATTAGGCATTTTCCTTATTTATAAAAGCCGCCCAAAATAACGGCGCCAAATCTATTTTGCAAAGATGGAGAAAAAGATCTTTAAATTATTTATTGTTCAAATGATTAGAGTGGAGTGGAATTTTATTTTTTCTGACCTTCTAACATAAAGGGTACAGAAAACTTTAGATTGAAATAATGTCAGGTAATTTTATACAGATCAAGCACCTTTCTATTCTATTTTCGATCTATATTATAGACTCGGGAACCCAACCTTGAATATCTCTTGCGATTAGTTCTCTCCTGGCCACAAACGGATTAAAAAATAAACCTTTTTATACTCCTAGCTGCTTTAATGAGATACTGTGAAAAGTTCACCTTCTCTCAAGAGAAACCTGCACCCCTGAGGGCTGGAAAAGAGTCGAACTGGCCGATAAGTGGTCATCTAGTGTGTGTAACTACTGTGAACGTGAGATTAAAGGAGACGCTGATGAAACGATTATTTTCTGTTGGTAAGCATGCAGAGAGAAAGCACGCAGCAGGAAGCCTGACACTCCAAACCCCTACGCTGGGTCTCGCCATGGGAGGGCCCTGCGTCGAGTGTGAGTAATTATGTGCGAGTATTTTGCTGCCCTGTGGCTTCTAAGAACCCACTTCACAATGATCTCCACTGAAAAAGTCCCACACATACACTCACACCAACACACGCCAATACCACATTCACATTGTTTCAATTAGTCTTTCAGGCGCGGTAATTATGGGAATCAAAAATCAATTTAGTCTCCTGTCACATCCTTGCTCTTATGTGTTCTCTTACAGGATGACTTTTTGTGGGTTTAACAGCTTTGATAGTCACAATTTACATCGGGAAGAAATTAGTCTATTAATCTTCTGCTGTCCGAAGAGAACAATCTCATACATCACATTTATTTCTAACTTCTTTTGTGGTGCGATTTTGTCTTCCAACCTTGGGCGTACAGATTTGCTGAAGCAGGCCACGATGGTGGCCTCTTCATTTACAGTACAACACAATCCCAATGAAAGCGCCCGTCTCGGTTACACCTAAACAATTGAGGCAAGCTTTTCCCCCCCCTAATCCATAATGAGATTCCTGGCGGTTTTACAAAGGATACTGCATGATGAACTTTAATGAGATGCTTTTGAAAAGATGAGCCCAAATCAGCACTTTTTCATGGATTACAGGCGGCAGCACGGAGGAAAAAAGAAGAAGGGGGAAAAAGAATCCTTTGCCAAGCGAGGGGGGAAGTAGTATCGATCCATGTGCATTGTCTCGTTAATTTTGCTAGAGGTGTAGATTCCTTGTGATCAATATCCAGCGACTGCATCTTTATTCTTCTGTGTAACCTATTACTGTCGGTGAAATGCGAGGCCCGCACCACAATTAGAGCTCTGGAGCAGGCAAGGCCAATCAATAGCATAGATGTATGATCTGTACAGCGGGAAGCAATAACTACTCAAAGGTACGGGGTGGGTTCTTCCAAGGCTAAAGGCTAATCAGGGTGAGCGACTCTACTTTAGTCAAAAGCCACCATGGTTCCCAGAAGCACAGACTTAATCAGAAGAGCGACCCTCAAGGCTTTTCTCAATTGGGCTCCAGGCTCCAGGCTCCAGGGTCATTTCAATCTATCTGCTGCTTTTATGAGAGTAATGATCTGCTGACTTCTTTGCCTTTTGCATGATGCAATGTGTTACAAGAGGGAGGTTTTACAAACTCAAATATGTGGCTGCTGAGAAATATTTGGAGGCCTTGAAGGACGAAACACAAAATGCAATCCAAATCTAAGAATGCTTATAGAACAAGAGAACAAAAGGAAATTACAATAAAATAACAAGAAAAACATATCTAACAGGCACAATTCTTCAAAGAAATTTGATACAGTAGTGCTCCACGCCACTAGGGGGAGACTATTTTTGATATAAGCAGCAGCAAAAATACTGAATTTGGTCATTAATGCCAAGACACCCAAGTGACCCAAGACACACATGATCATACAAGGAGGGCCTCTTGGTGCCTTAAACCTGCATTCTTTTAATGGCCAGCAGGGGGCTACTCCACTGGTAGGAAGTGCCATTTAGGACATGGCTGCCTGTAGATAACAAGTCGCTACCAAGGCGACCTGAGATGTACATAGGAGAAATGAGGGGAGCTTGAATAAACTCAACGTACATATAAAAAGCTTATTAACCAAAAGCTAACATTGTTGCTTATTACAGAAACAGGTTCCAAATGGGTTCTAAAGGCTTAGCTAATGTTACTTTGTATGCTAGCGTTATACCCCCTATAAGTGATCCAAATTATACACCTCTAGTGGAATGTTGCCAGCAGTCGCTGTGTAAGGTGGTGTTAACTGACAAGCTAATGTCAGTGAGTTAGCATTACTAACAGAGTGAACTAACGCTAGAGTGCTTCACAGGATAAGGTTTTTTTTGTTATGACACCCAACCGAGGATCAAAGTTGCGTTACATTAAAGTTAAGTTCAATTAAAGGTGCACTGTTTAACTTTCAAAACCACAGGCGAACCAGCAAATCATCACAAACATTAGCTAACATGAGCCAGCTAAATCACAATATCACAATGGTAGTTCACATGCTTTGCGCCAATGTCAGCTTACCTGTCCAATAGCAAGAAAGTCAGTTCTGGGTCTGTTTTGATCTTCAAAAGCAATCGAAGGTCTCTCCATGATTCGCATGCCCTGCCGACGTTGACTCTAGTTTCCCCCCTAACATCGATCATATTCCTGTTTGGTCAGACGGATTTGTTTATTCTTGTGTGTAGTTTGTGTTGGTGTTGTTGTGGATGCCGGACATTTGTTGGCATTATCCGTCTCTTCTTCTTCTTCTTTTATTTCCGGCAGACTAGGCACGCAGTGTGCATTGCTGCCTCCCACCGGTGTGGAGAAGGTAATCACTTTGACACTTTATTAGGCCTATATCCTGGGATATAGACCGGTGTTTTTAAAGGAGCATATATTATCCGTCTCCATTCCTCAGCTTGCGTTGTCTTGTGTTGCACACTGTTGACTGTAGGGGCGGAGAATGAGCTCGAAGCAGCGCCCATATACGTCACGTCCTCCTCTTTTCGGGGTGTAAACCGACCTGAATGCTTTACATAGGAATCAGCCCACAATCAGTTCCTCTCCTATCCCTTCACACACTGGCAATAAAAATGATTCATACATGTAAAATCTTACACAGTGCACCTTTAAGCCAGATATACAGTCTAAACAGTATGTGCAGGGAAAGTGTTCCTTTTTCCAACTGGTTATGTCCACTAATGGGGGGGCGTATCATTTAGAGCCAAGTTCTCAACTGGTTGGTCGGGACCCAAAAGCTGTTGTCAGTGCGTCGCGGATGTGTGCTTCAAAAAAAAAAGTGGCAAAAAGTCTATGCTTTATAATAAAGGACAAGGTTATAATGTGTGTGCAATAGTAGTGAAATTTACTCACACCCTATGTATCCACTGATTGGGTAATCCCAGCTACAGTTACATCTACTACAGTGGTTGCATTTATGTTTGAGTTTATTCTGTTGAAGAAAGGCTGTAAATCGAATGATTTGTAGAGGGGATATTTTCCTCTTATGCACTGCTGCTCATTTTGACTGACTATTATACAGTTGTGTTTTGTGATGTTGACATACTGTGATGTTTTGTTCCGTCTCAGGACCAAACTGCACCTTTTTTCATTAAATAAACACGAGAGCAGTTGAGAACCACTGATTTAGAGTCTGTTCAGGTTAAGTACATTATGGATCTTCCTTTCTTTGGTCTAATTACCTCAGGACTATTTTGGATTGTCCTCTACTCCATTTTGGACCGAGTCTCTTTAATTTGAAAGTTTACTTACGCACTTATGAATTGGGAGGTTTTCCTCCAGACTCTCTGTCCTATCAACGCCACAATGATCTGCCATATTCAAGGAAACTAAACATGGAAAATATGATTTGGATAATGTCAAACAAAAGAGCAAACTAATTAAGATTTGTAAACTATTGATGATACAATGAATAATGATGGCATGATTAAGGCAATCATCATCATGCTTTTCTCTTGGATGTTGTCAGTGTTTCCATGTAATCAGTGCTGATGACAGGCCTGCAGCTGCAGCTGAGGTGGCGTCGCTGCATAACTCAAAGCTTCCTCGCCCAGCTTTATTTTCATATCAGCAGTACAGTGGCTGTTAGCATATTAGGCTGTCCTTTTCTGTCACTCCATGCCTGGTTTACAAGTAAATGGAATGACTATAAATCACTGCTAAATCACGCAGCGGAACTAAGATTATGTTTGGAATAATGGCACAGCTATAAATCTTCCGTGCTGCTGACTGGACCAGACAAAAACACAAGTTTATTCTGGGGTGCGTCGTATAATTTCCAATTCAGATTAGCCTGACATTGATGGATTGTATCATCATTCTCTGAAAATGCAAACTGACTTTTTTTATTGACAGGCTGACAATTTGACATGAGTTTATTGTGTGGGTGGGCTGCTTTGTCAATAGTTTGAGGGAATGAAAATGAAATCAAGTAGATTGTCAAATTTCCAAGTTTTCATTCACTTTGAGAAAAAGTTTCAGGGGCAAACTTTGCAGCTCGTCATTTCGACATGTCACCATGTAGCATTGTGCATCCTGTTGCCTGTGTAGTAACAGAGAAAGGGGCTTATAGATATTGGTGCACTGTGTGTCTTACAGCATCCATTCTCTTTCTGAGTGCAGGGGCACTTACTAGAGAACAGTGATGGCTGATGGTCATTTGTATATGGATTTCACTGCCACGTTTGAGAAGTTGCGGCTCTCAGGTATTCACTGCAGCATGAAAAGCAATAAATAGCAGAGCTATCTCACTGTTAAAGTCCACTTACCTCCTGAGGGCCCAGCGCTCTATATGTAAATGAGAGTGCCTTGTAACAAGTACGCACAGGAACACACACACACACACACACACCCATAGGAGACGGTATTCTCCCCATTTCTTTCCTACTCAGAGACACACAAGCTATCACGTGCACACACGCACTCGTGTTCGGCCTTCGATGAAAACAAAATACCCAGTGAAGTCTTCTCCTCAAGCAGGTTGAACGCGAGGTGACTGCGTCCTCTTCCACCATTCAAGTGTGATGACTCTGTTTACTTTTTCTTCTTCTTTCTTATTCAGAAGCGATTGAATCAAGCCAAGCTGTTGATATCCTGAAAATCATTGGTTATTTCAGAGGTACGGAGGCTGTCTTTGTTTCCAGATCAGAATGCTTCCTCAAAGCAGGCCTTTCAGCTTTCAATCACAACACTCAGACCGGAGATGAAAGCTGGAACTTAGTTGTCCCCCACCCCGCCCCTCTGCGGTTTAGGACTGACCTGGAAAGTCTGAAGGTAGTGCCAGTTAATCACACACATCAGTCAAACTAAAGAGAAAGGCAGCAATGGCCCTGCGTGCCCACCGCTCATTCCCATGGCGTCTTCATGACAGAGAGGGTCAGACGGGGAGCAGCGAAGAAAAAACAAACTTCAAATATGGAGTGGATATTTAATTAACCATGACAACATAGTTTGGCTTAACGAGCATTTCTTACCGACTTAAGTCTGCCAGCCATTCTCTGCAGCTTCTCGCTGTTGCTCGGGGAACCTCGACGTCTTCGCCAGATAGCCACAAAAATGAGCGGGACGCCTGCCAAAGCTTTGTAAATATACACAAAGATGAAACAGCTCTGCCAACATCCTCCTGGTACACTGGGAATGGAGCTCTAATGAAGATATTTCATGCTAACTATTTTTAATAGTGGACCCGGTTTCCTGAATTACGATGCACAGCTGCCCAACATCTGTGGTGCTTTCTTCTCCTTCCCATTCCAGGCTGCTGCTGACCTTTAAAAATGCTTTACTTCCAGATAAATAATGCCCCATCCAGCCAGCTCTATCTGCTAATTATGGCTGGCTGGGTAACCAAACATTCTATCTTACCTGGCTTACTTCCTACAGGCCGAGAGCTGCATCCAAACGAATTCAGGCAGATGGTAGACAGCAAACTGGATATTTATGTGACATTTTAGTGGACAAGGGCAAAAAGGTACTGGCAACACCGTGGGACTATTTGTTTGTTTTCCAGTGCAGTCCAGGATGTGTCTGTCTGCAGTCTACTGTATGCCTGGATTCATGTGAATGCAGCACTTCCCTGCAAGCTAACAACAAAATAACTACTGGGCTTAATCACTACCCCTGGCTCTAACTCCAAATTACAAGACAACTCCTGTTGGTAATAGTTTGAAATGTTTATTGTAGCAGCAGAACATAGCTTGTGTCCAGCCTCATCACTCCTCGCAGATTTATTTTACATGCAGAAATTTGAGGAGTGATGAGATAATATTTTAATATTATACCATTAATTATACCATATAATATTATATGGTTTGGAAAGCAAAATAGACAATTTAAAAATTATTTGGGCGTGTTGAAAAAAAAGGCATTGTCAAAGAAAAATATATGGTTCTCACAGCATAGTGACGCAACAAACATAGGATGCATTGCTGTAGATCAGTGGTTCTCAAAGTGGGGTCCTGGGGGTCCACAAAAAATGATAAGAAATGTATAATAAATTATAAATTGTGCTGTATCATTGAAAACTGCATGTCTATAGATGAGGACCATTTGCGCCAATGAAGCAAGCATACTGTGTCCATTACTCCCACCACCCACGTTAGCTTTGGACCAACAGAAGCTGATATGATTGTGACACATCACGTCAGTCTGTCATGAATCACTCAACTCACTCAGGTCACAGCGAACCATTCCTACAGCTGTCTCATTTTCTGAAAGCTTTAAATATAGATGCTCTCAAGTTGAGCCCAGTTTGAATAAAATGAGCCTCTGTTTAAAGTATAGAAGTGGCGTTAACATGATTCAGATTCAAATGTTTTTCTGTTTATCACTATGAAACACGTCAAGTATTTAGGTTGATAGATACAAATAGTTCCGATGGCATCTAAGAGTGCAAACCCAACAGTTAAAAAGTAGCCCAGTAAAAATAGGAATAACCTTAAACTTCTACAGGAGTAAAATGCAACATACACATGAATGCAGTAATAGTCATCAAAAAACATATCAAACAGTAAAATAACTGTTTTTTTTCTGCTGATGTAATACTATTTTTGACATTTAAAGAGGGGGTGTTATGCTGTTTCACATTTTAAGACATAATTCTACGATGCTTAATGTCCATACTTAACATGGTTTCAAATCTGTAGGTCAAAGTATGTTGGAGTAATCCCCAGGCTTCTCAGCTCAGTCTGCAGGCTGCTGTAAACGCTAGGTCTCACACAGTTTTTTCTACACTGTGACGTCACAAAGTGCAGCCTCAGCCGGCTTTGGAGAGCTGGCCAATCAGAAGAAAGTGGGCTTGTACGGGGCGGGGTTACTTAAAGGGACAGAGCTGACTGAGTCGTTTCAGGCAGAGGCTGTATTTTTTTAACTGTGAATTATGCTAAGCTACTCCACAGGTATTCAGAGAGTGAAATATGACGATTGAAATTAGCATAAATATTATGCGTAAATGTTGCTGATTTTAAAACATTACTGTCATGTGTATCCTGTGTTTTTACAGTGGGGTAAGAACCTCACTGTTGTTTATGTGCCATGTAGCAAAGTTTCACACATTTAGAGCTGCATTTCTGAGTTTGTCATAGCCATTTCAAAAGTTTTGAACTGTGCAGCTGAAGCACAGAGATGTTCGTGACTGACATTGCCGTGGTAAAGGTGAGGGACACTCTGCAGTCTTTCAAGGGCAGCCGTATGGCCCTGACAGTGCATGCTGGGCCACACCTAGGAGGCAGAGTACCCAAACAGCTAGTTTTTATCCAGGATCAAACAGCTCCCTTTGTAAAATGAAGAGAAGCCCAAAAATAGCTTTTTATAAGCGTAATATCCAATATGAAAGGCTTTAGTGTGGGTGAGCAATTTTAGAGCGAGCTAACCACCCCTGTCTGTCTGTCTCTGTACAGCCCCGCATGCAATCGTAGCCCCCACCCGGCTCCATCATAAATGAAAGTGACTTTGAGAGCAAACAAACAAACAGAGCTTAAGTGAATCAGTTAGGCAGAAAGAGGCATGTGGCAGGCAGGCAGGTGATGGATGGTGGCGCTTAGGAGCCGTGACTTTTGGGTAAGTGACAATGACACACATAAAGGTCCACCATTACCCGTTTTAAGATGCGGTTAAAATCCTTATCGACCCGCCCGCCTCACTTGCCAATATGCCAGAGCATCACGCCAGCTGGAGCTAGATTGCAGGCTGAGAATGATTTGCATTGACAAGAACCACCCCATCCCCTCTCTATAACACACACACACTCTATACACACAGACAAGTTACCTTATATGTGCAGAGTTTAAACCCAAAATTGAGAAGCACCCGTAGTAGAAAATCATTGCTGCACTCTCCGATTCGTCACAAATGCACTTCAGAGTGAAGAGTGATTCAGAGTCAAATTAAAACCTGACACCAATTTGGTCGAGGACACTTTCTTCCACATCTCACAGCACTGCTGGAGACACTCACCTGTGCCCAATAACTGTGCAAAATCAAAGCTTCTTCCACACTTTTTGAATTTGCAAAGTTCAAACGATGCATCAAGCAGTAACAGCAGCATGTGTTCACATGACATGCGTCCGTGAAAAACGTGACGCTGCGTGATGTTTCGACCAGGCAATGACGGACAAAAAGGTCACAATTTTTAAGTTGCCTCTTATCTAACTGTTTTACCTACGTGGACTGTAGAAGTGCCTGAAAAGTTATCATGCAGAAAAACATCCCACCATTCCTGTCATTTTAAAAACAGAATATTCCAAAACTCTGGAGGAAAATAGCTGTCAGCTTAATCTGTTTTCGTGTTGCTGCTTTTGTGTGTTCTTTTAACACTATTTTCTCTGACCTAAAAATTGTTCTAATAAACTGGCTGGTTGTTCGCTCAAATATAGTGCAATTTCTGTTCCTTATTTTGACAGCTGCTGGTTTTAATGTTCCACCTTGGCGAGGAATGTGTAAACAGCACAAGCAGCTGAATACTCGCTTGAAAATTACAGCTGTACCTGTGAAGGAAGATGCTACTGATGTTAAGTTTAGTGCCTCAGATGTTATTTTTTGGGGTAATACTTCAAAATAAGGCATAGAGACACTGAATAGTTGCCAGGGCTTGAGTTTTTTTATTGTTGTTTCTAAAGATAGAAGCCTACCACACCTTTGGCTTGACTAGGCCCAAAACACAGTCACCTTCTTTCCCCACAGTTCAGGGTTATAGGGATTTTAAAATTCACACAGCAGCCATTTTCCTCTGACATAATGCTCAAGATGGGTAGCTCAAATGCTAATGTCACACTTCTGCATTTAAGGTTTTAAATTGAAAAACTAAAAGTAGGCTATCTGACAAATCATTGTCACTGCTTGAGCAACAAATGAAAAGACAATGAACAGTAAAATCAGGAGGGACATCAGGCTGTATTTCAAGTTGAAACAACCTATTAGCTACAGTCAGAAAATTACTAATATTAGCATTCAGCCACCTTCAAGATAATATGGCTGTTAGCTTAGAAGATACTGAAAGCTAACATTACTGTTTTGTGATGTGCAAAAATTCTCTAGTTAATAGTCATGTTAACTAGGGAATGGTTAACTGCTAGCATTATGTGTTGTTTAACTGTAGCTAACAGGTTATCACGTTAGCTTGGAAATGGTTGACTCCTAGCATTAGCTGTTGTCTTACGGTAGCTAACAGGTTATCACGTTAGCTTGGAAATGGTTGACTGCTAGCATTAGCTGACGTCTTACAGTAGCCAACAGGTTATCACATTAGCTTGGAAATGGTTGAATGCTAGCATTAGCTGTCGTCTTACGGTAGCCAACAGGTTATCATGTTAGCTGGGAAATGGTTGAATGCTAGCATTAGCTGTTGTTTTACGGTAGCTAACAGGTTATCACGTTAGCTTGAAAATAGTTGACTGCTAGCATTAGCTGACGTCTTACGGTAGCTAACAGGTTATCACGTTAGCTTGGAAATGGTTGACTGCTAGCATTAGCTGACGTCTTACAGTAGCTACCTGGTTATCACATATGTTGTTGTTACATGAAATATGGCCAGATGTACCTCCTAATTTCAATTATCTTTACAGTTGCTCATTAATTGTGAAGTGGTGAAATGATAATGATTTGTTAGAGTTCCTACATTAATACGACTTACAGCCTGGAACAGCAGTACAACATTATACAACACTGTAACTGCATTTGAGCTTCCCACCCTCAATGGACATCAGATGAAATCAGCCACCAGGTGGATATGGTAAATGGGACTATATTGTTTGTATTGTAAACATACTGGACATTACAATTCAGTCCAATTCAACAACTTTCTTTGGAATGCACTACATATTGGACAAATGTTACTTATTGTTGCCCTTAGTAACGTCAAAAACCTCTCTCTGGCTCTGTCGTAGTTCGACCTCCATCTACACAATGTCACCAGCGGTCTATCGTCAGCTTCAGGTTGGAATGCGAGGCAGACATGAGGCCCTTCAAGGAGACAGTGATGAAGGAATGCATGTGATGTGACGTTTTACCGCCATAAACCAAGGTCAAAATATGGATTCAGCGCACCTGTTAGCCCCATCAAGGTAAGAGTCAAGATACATGTATTTGCTTTTATTGAATCTAGTATCAGATTTGTTAGCCAGAAGAATCTAATTCACACAGTTTAAAATGTAATCAGTATTAGATGACACCTGGACAGCTGAGTTGTGACTATATAACATGTGTGTTTATTAATTAATTTATTTTTTAATGTAACAAAGGTGTTGTTTTTTTATTTCACTCACCATTAAAGTTGCAAGACAGGCTAGGATATTATCATACATTTTGTTAGGATGAATATTTAAGTATGGTAGAATGAATATCCCAAGGCTCATTTATCCTACTGTCATTTATTGTTGGAAATGATTAGCTTTTTCTTTTTCTTTATTTGCATAAGGGCAACAGTTTAGAGCTTTATATACATAATGAAAGCCACATGATATTAATTTGCATAAATTAAGAAAATGTTATTTAAAATTCAGCTTTTTTGATAGTTAATTTGTGCATAATTTCAATGTTTCAAAATCAGATTTAATCCCGGGCACTTTTTAGACAATGGTATTAAGTGTCAGCCATGATTAAACAACAAAAAATGTCCATGTTTTTTCAACAACAGCTTCAAATAAATTCAACACTTCTGCCCGACTTAGAGCCAAGTGCTATCTGAGTCAACACGCTGAGGTGTAAATGAATCGTTCTTTATTAACTATGACTCAGCTGCTTAATCGCAGAAAACTAAACCAATTTTTGCCTTACTATTCTGAAATCAGTTACCATTTTGGTAGTAGTGTTATTGGAAGTGTTATTCTAGTCAGCATGTCAACACTACTGTGTTAACAGAAAATCCTCCCCAAAATATTTGAATCATCACATTGTGTGCCAGAGAGCTGTTTCTTTACAACTGTGGTAAAGTCAGAAGCAGTTGTATTAGATTGCATTACCTCCCCCGAACATTCTCGCTTGTTATTAAATTCATTGTGTCCACAAAGTCCTGACCAAGCGACCCTGTCCCCATCTGACCGTCCTGCCAGCCCAGAGTAAATCGCCTCTTTGTGAGCGGGACCGGTTCCAACAGCGCTCGGTCAAGATTGCGGTGTGTGAGATGAAATGGATAAAGACTATGAATAGAGATCCCATTTCCCCCAAGCAAGAGCATGACACACACGGATCCACTGGGCACTGGGAGAAAATCCATAAATGCAAATGGTGCTTTGGATGCACAGCGCTGGCTGCAGGACACGAGGAACTTCATATTAGTGCTCAACAAGCTCATTGGTTCATGAACAGGCGAGCCGGTGCTGCATCGATTTTTGGCTAATGCCTTCATGATGATTTGCTTATTCCAGGGGCTTTTTTCGGTTGTTTCTGGCGATGCAAATCCTGCTTATACTCTGCACAATAACCTCGCAGAAATCCGTGAAATGTAACTGCAAAAGATACAATTTCCAATATATTTTACCATGCATAGGTTTTTCTATATTTGCTCCCTGAACCAGACGATAATACAATTCAATATAACCTTCAACCTTCTTTTATTTAATTGAAATTTTATGACAAACAAAGAGTATTATTAGCTCCGAGAAGCCAATCTCAGCATTCAGTGTGGGAGGAGCTGAACCTACAGTTCTTGTCGCATATAATCAAACAAGATTAGAAGAAGCCAAATGTATGTAAATCTTTTCTATGTACACAAAGCACCTCTTGATTAAAAATGACAAACCCGAGGTTTTGTGCATTGAATCAACGTCGTATCACTGATTGACACCATTTCTGTCTCCTGAAAACCTGAACTTCTCCACTTTAGTGAAGCTCCACTGAGCCTATGAATAGAGTGTTCTTTTACCCGCAGCGAGAACATGACACACAGACGCACAGCGCCGGGAGAAAAATCCATAAATGCAAATGCCACCGTGTTTATTGTGGTAGCTACTGAACAAGAGGATCTCAATATTGAAGTACAATAAGCTAGCTGCTTGATGCTCAGTCCAGTGGGTTTCACATTGATTTCTGAAAATATCCTGGTGGATGCTGATGTTCTTGTTGCAGGCTATTGTTTATTGTCCTGCTTTTCTGACTTGAAGAAAAGTTGCTAATACTCCTGCGCCTGCAGCAAACTTCAGGATTATCATTTTAATTGAAGACTTGAAGTTGAGTACATCTTTAAACGTGCTCCTATTTGGCACCAAGTGAGGAAAAAGAAAGAGGAAATAAGACAAATTCCCAAGAAGGAAACCGGCTGGAAAATCTTTATTTTCTTCCATTTGCAGCATTTTCAAAAACCCAGTAGTTGCAGAGTGTCAAATATATTGTATAATATTATTAGGAGTAAAATAGGGACAAAATTTGAAGTGCTGCTACCGCCAGAATAACAGATTTACTATTAGAAATAGAATGTGTCAAAAAATGTTATTGTGTTGGCCTTTTTCGGGAGCTAATGGGCTCCTCTGGCATCTTTAAAGTATTGTCATCCAAATCCCCTCTTTGATGTTATTTCTGTATTCACTACATTAATAGATAATACTCAGCCCAGCTCACTCTTCTTTGCATACGTGCCAATTTCTCTATGGAAAGGAAGGAACTGTACTGTATGCAATGCATCATTTATACATCAGAGAGGGGAAGGAGAGTTACAGGCCAAAGAGCCTCAGTTTGACGCATTTCTTGTCCTACTTTTAAGTGGAGGAGTAGGGTTTTATTAACTTTATTTTTAATCAAATAAGTCTTAGATGTAATTTCAAAGAGACATGGGATTACAGTGTGGTGTGTAGTTCAAGTTCAATGGGACTGAAGAAGGAAAAATGTATCAACAAGGTACAAAAGAAACACAACTTCCTATCCAGCGACTACAGAGAGTGACTTAGTGAAGAATTGTTTTATTATTTCTAAAACAAAAGTCAAGGTTGCAATAAAGTAAGAAATGTTGCTTGTATCTCAGACCGAAAGTAAAAGCTACAGATATAAGCGGCTGTAATGAGTTTCCTCTGCAGGGCGTCTGGGCTCAGGAGGAGGAGGGGGCTCGGAGTAGAGCTGCTCTTAGAGCCAGTTGAGGTGGTTCCGGCATCTGATCACAATGCCTCCTGGGCGCGTTCCTGTGGATGTTTTCAAGGCACGTCCAACTGGCAGGAGACTCAAGGGTGGACTCAGAATACACTCTGGAGAGATCACACATCGCATGTGGTTCGGGAATGTCTACGGATCCCCCAGGAGGAGCTGCGAAACCAGCCCCAGATAGGTGGCAAAGAATGGATGGATGGATCTCAGACTGAAATATATCACAGTTGTTGCCTGTAAAGTTCAAAGTTTGACCAGCTTTGTTTGAGACAGTTTGTTCCTTGGATACCAAAGATAGTGAGAATAAATAGGAAAGTCAAGTCAAGAGTTTTTCCCACTGTCAGTACACAAAAGAGAAATGGTAAAAATGGTATGCACTTACAGTACATGGTGTTCTGACCACCTAAAGTGCTTTTACAGTACGTCACATTCACCCTTTCACTTACACATTCACACACTGATGGCAAAGGCTTCTATGCAAGTGCCAATGTCCACTCAGGAACTAACTACATTCATACACTGAAGGCTACGCCAGGGATCGAACTGCCAACATTCTGATTGGGATACGACCGCTGCCTTAGATAACAGGTGGTGTAGTGTATCAAGAATATAAAGTGTCACAATACTTGCCAGATGTTTTGGTATTGGCTTTGGGAAACAATGTGATTTTGAAGGGCCAGGAATTTATGATGCAGTAACAGGTGAAATGTATCATCGTGAGTGCACTGTGCATTGGCGATCAGCCATAACTTTATGACCACTGACAGGTAAAGTAAATAACATTGATTATCTCCTTACAAAGGCCCCTGTCAGTTGGTGGGTTATGTTGGGCAGCAAGTGAACATTTTGTCCTTGAAGTTGATGTGTTGGAAGCAGGAAAAATGGGCAAGTGTAAGGACGACTCAGTGCGTCTCCAAAACTGCAGCACTTGTGGGGTGTTCCGGGTCTGCAGTGGTCAGGACCTACTAAAAGTGGTCCAAGGAAGGAAATCCGTTGAACCGGCAACAATGTCATGGGCGCGCTTGGTGAGCGATGGCTGGCCCGTGTGGTCTGATCCAACAGAAGAGCTATCGTAGCTCAAACTGCTGAAAAAGTTCATACTCAACACACAGTGCTACGCAGTACGGGGCTGCATAGCCGCAGATCGGTTAGGGTGCCCATGCTGATCTCTGTCCTCCACTGAAAGCGCCTACAATGGGCACGTGAGCATCAAAACTGGACCACAGAACAATGGAAGGAGGTGGCCTGGTCTGATGAATCATGTTTTCTTTTACATCATGTGGACGGCCGGGAGTGTGTGCATCGCTTACCTGGGGAAGACATGGCACCAGGATGCACTATAGGTAGAAGGCAAGCCGGTGGAGGCAGTGTGATGCTTTAGGCAATGTTCTGCTGGGAAACCTTTGGGTCCTGCCATTCATGTGGATGTTACTTTGGCACGTACCACCTACCTAAACAGTGTTGCTTACCAAGTACACCCCTTCATGGAAACGGTATTCCCTCTTTTAACAGGATAATGCACCCTGCCAAACTGCAAAAATGGTTCAGGAATGGTTTGAGGAACACAACGAGTTCAAAGTGTTGACTTGGCCTCCAAATTCCCCAGATCTCAATCCAGTTGAGCATCTGTGGGATGTGCTGGACAAACACTCCGATCCATGGAGGCCGTACCTCGCAATTTACAGGACTTAAAGGATCTGCTGCTAACGTCTTGGTGCCAGATACCTCACCTACCCACACCTCCAGAGGTCTAGTGGAGTGCATGCCTCAATATCATAGATTTTGCCATCATACTTTCAGCTACTAACCAATACACTCTGGACATGTCATCAAATACCAACGTATGTTTGGTAGGTAAATACTAAATGGTTTAGTAAAAGCAAAACATGGTGTTGGTTGACATAAAAAACCCACCATTGACTTTTGGTTTCACACAGGACTCCAACTCTCCTATGTGAAAGTCCAGTGCTGGTAGAACCATCCATCACCCATGAACGCCAAGCCAAGCAGACTTTATCGACAATTAAGTATCTCGATAATCTCTGCAAGTTACTCTCAAGTCTGAGGTCAGGTTCAGACCAACTTTAGCCTTGAATTCCAAAATTGCAGCTCTCTCATGAAATGATTGGAGCCAGTCTGTCTGTGCAGTGAATGTGTCAACACGAAGCGCTCCGGCAAAACAAGACAGGCAAAAAAAATTGAACCAGGCTCAACTTTCCTGCAACGCTTCCCGCAAGGCGCTGCATGGGCCCATTATCAGAATCAAAGTGTATCATAACAAAAACATATTTATTCTGTTACCTCGCAATAAAACAGTTATACAGTTGATAACTTTAAAAAAGTTTCACATCCCATCTCTTACAAACTTCTATGAAGTGTTTTTACTTTCATTTTCAGCCCATTCCATTTCACTTTTCAAACGCCTGACCTGGTCGGAGGTTGGCTGTCGTCCTGTGCTGCATCCTTAAGAGCCAGTTTTATAATAGCATCATCTGTTATATGTATACTAATAATTTGAATATGAAGCAACACTTGGACAAAAAGCTAATTTCGCCGTACATATAGAGTATAAAAAAATCCCTTCCATCAGACATTGTAATATTTACTAAGTGTTGGTGTATAAATCCACTCTGACATTTACCTTGCATTGCAAAATTATGAGCGAACAGAGAGAAACAAGGTTCTCTGAAAATCTGGCACATAAATTGTGTTAACAAATGAAGCATGATTTGGTCCAACACTTTTTATGCCAAACACTATTTCACTTACTTTTTTTACTGGCTGGCTGTCAGCTAAACTACACTCATGGATTATTTATCGCTACAGTCAACATCTTATGCTCATGCTTGCCCGTGGCTGGCGTGGATGTAAGACATGATTAGCCCGTGCCTGATGAAATGCTCTGGACAGCCCACTACATTTGCATTTGGTTTGTTGAACAGATGTCATATTAAATGTGCCAAAGATAAAAACTTGCATAAAAACGGAGAACATTTACTGACCTAAAATGTTCCGGCAGAGACAGACAAGTGGCACTCCTCCAGGAAAAAGAGAATGTAGTTTATTTCCATCACTTGAAACATAAAATAAGATTTTACTAACAGATGCAATTATCAGTGGACTCAGCAGCCTAAATGAACTCAACAATTATGCATAATGTTTTTACTGTATGATTGCAAAGAGGAATAATTACCGTGTGTCCCATCTCTGCGATTAAAACATTCCAAAACAAGTATAAAAAAAACATATTCAGAGGAGACGATGATTAAAGCAGAGCAATAGATGGCCTTTCGCAAGATGCAAGCAGAGAGGACTGCAGCACTGTGTGTGTGCGTGTGTGTGTGTGCGTGTGATGGATTCAGTTTGAAATGCATACAGAAGTAATGACTGCTGAAACGGGGCTGATTCAGCAGCCGAGCAGGTGTTGTTGAAATGATATCAGACAGAATCCGTTCACATTTAATTTCCCACAGCCATACATGCTTTGCATTAAGCAGCACAAAATCTACAGAAGCATCGCGGCTAATTATTGTCCTGACTCCAACACGAATAACAAAATCTCAGCACTCGACGCAGCCAAAACAAGCATTTTTTTAGAGAAAAATGTACAAGAGTTTCTGTTTTAAAGTTTCTGTAGAGATTCTACAACTCTCAGTTTGCAGGAGGCCAACTGAAACACAACAGATGAACCCTGAAGGTGATTTATAACTTTTAGTTAGCAGTTAAGTGCTTCCAAAACCTCACAAAAAGCAGATCCCAAACAGAAAAGTGATATCGTAGCGCACAAAATATCCCAGTTACCGAGACCATTAGTCTCATAAACCACCAAAAGACTACTTTCCCATTATGCTACTTGATTGTTTATTTTGTAAGTCCTGCATCTGGTAGCAGCCAACATCTTTCAGTCTCCGGACTCTCAGTTTGTAACACAGGCTTTTAGAAATTGTTGTCTCTCACCCCAAACTGTGATACTCTGGTGTGCGCTTGTTACTCTCTCAGAATTGACCAATCGGCCATTTTGTCTGATATTGTGTTCGCGTTAAAGTTGCCCCCCATACATGAACGAGCACCGCCTTACTTGGCGCCTGTGTCCACTGGCAGCACCTATTTTCTAAACAAAACCAGTGCAGTTCAGCGTTTTCAGGGCTCAGCGTCCTAAGTGCAAGAACACCCTTGACATCAGCTGTTTTTTGCCGCTGCGTTCACAGCGCTCCCAGTTGAAAAAAGTTTTTGGAACACCGCCTGCTCGTCAACATCACTTCTCCCTCACCGACCAATCACAATCAAGAAGGGGTGGAACTTTGTCAACGACAGTGGCGAAGAGAACTGATCCAGGCGGTCATTGACATTTGCATTCTAATTTTTTCAAGGGTTCAATTTCCAGATCTCGAGCTTCTGCTAACGCCAGGAAAACAATTCTTTTACATTGTTTTTAAGGCTTGGAAGGCTTCACTCGTGGCTGATAAGCACAGGCAGCTTGTGCAGGAAGGCAGATGGAAATGTAAAAAAGGCAGGCAAGCCATCCAATATTCACATTATCTTCAATCATTTCATGAAGGTGTGTGACTCCAACAGATGGTGGAATTTGTTTCTGTTTTTACCAGAGCATTTGATTTATTGAAAGATGTTGGGATGTAAAGAGAATTTCCTTAGATATCAAAAACAATGCTTCTAAAATAAATTCCCAAAAACATTTTTCTCATTCACATTTGTCACCATTTTTCTGTCACTATTTATTATCAATGTAGACAGCTATGCACTCTGAGCATCTTCGTTTCTCAGGCGAGCATGCTAACTTCTGCTTAATACAAATACAGACAAGGTTAAGCTGACCCTGATGGGTATGACAGTATTTCCTTTTTCCATACACATGGATGAAAAGTCCAGGATCACACAAATGATTCTTCCTCCTGTGAGCAGACTCAGACGCGGCAGCAGATTTTATGACAATCCATCCAATAATTATTAGAAAGAAATGCGCTTTAAACAAAGTTGCTCCTCATGTTGCTACTAAAGGAAAAGACGGGATTGCCAAAGTCGTTATCCTCTGGACACCATGTACTAAAATTTCATGGCACTTAATTAGGCTTTGAGATTATTCTTTCAGTCCCACAATACACTTCATTTACAGGCCAACAGTTTTGTAGAGGAGTCGCATGTTGGCAGGTCTGTTTGCTGTGTTACTGTTTTGTGTTTGAGAGGGACGTGGTTTGGATGTTGTGCCGTTGTGTTGGCCAACAGCGAAATAAGAATTTTAAAGGCCTGATATAATTTCCTTCATAATTGATTGGCAAGATGGCAAAACCTGAAAATATGAGACATATTTTCGAAATCACTGTTATTATACTTTAAGAGAAAGGCCGGTGGGATTTGGTCAACCTGGAGAAAGATCAAGATCTTTGCCAAAACCTCAAACCAAACAAAACCTCCTTCACATTCTGTCACGCACCAAATCCCAGCACAACATATCTGTCTTCATTTCTTTGAACAAACGTGGTAAACAAACTGATGTTAGGAGGATATCAGGTGACCGGTGGAGACACTGGACGCCATGTTAAAGCAAACAGTCTTGGTTCCTGTATGTGGGAAAATTAGTGCTGTAAGCTTGTTCCCACGCAAGCTTGGAGCAGGACGGCTGTAACCTGCCGGCTCAGGTCATCTCATGTCCCCGGCTTGTGATTTATGGCGGCTTTTTGCAAGGTTAAAAAGTTATGGCTGAGTTACTACTTGTCTTCCATATTAATTACATAAACAGACTGGTGCGAGAGGCAGAGATGGGTACTGATATTCCCTCAAGTTGCACAGATCAATCAATATTGATCAACAATACCTTGATATATGGTAGCACCTCACGCCTGAGACCTTGGGTAGCTTGAGTGATGGTGGCATCCTGCAACGGCTGCTGTTAAAACAACCCTCTCTCTGTAAAATAGATGGCATTGAGGTTTTAAGCAAGCTCATCCACTGAAGCACATTTTCTCTGTCATTGTTTTCCCCCCTCGTTCTTTCTCACTTTCTCTCACGCAAACACCGCTTTGTCTCGACGCCGCACAAAGGACACACTCGTGGATCTGCGCGGTTTGTGTGATGAATAGGAAATGAAATCCATATGCTTCTGTCAATAACATAGCCGCCAACACAGCTCCGCAGCCATTGTAAGCGGGCTACACCGCGGGCGACACACAAGCTAATGAATAGTGCAAGCAACCAAAACGAAACATTACTTCATAGCCGCGCCATAAATGAATAAACATGAGTGAGCGAGCGGGAATGAAATGTTTACTCATAAAAATCCTGTTTCACTTAAGCACATTTTTGGATTTTCACCCTGACACTTCAATTTAACTGGGTAGCTTTTATTTAAATCAAATCAGAGGGGAGAAGGAAAAAAATGGAGGAAAAGAGGCTGGGAGAAACACACACACACACACACACACACAGATCTTTCTCTATACAATCACATGACCACACACACACATTCAAGGACAGCAGGGAATTAACAGCAGGCGGAGGCAGGTCTCCTTCCCTGGATGCTTGGAGCTATTTCAGGAGGCTATTTGAGGTCCTCTGTCTTCTTCCTGTGTCTCCTCTCTCCAAAGATCCATCTGACTGCAGCTCAGGGAGGGCACAGGAGTATTTTTAACACTCAGTCTAAACAACACCATTTTTTTCCCCTTCAGATGTACCTCTGTTCACAGTTTACCGCTTTCTGTAAGGCGAGAAGGCAAAGGGCCCGTTAAACTTTAACATTTAGCTGCAAAAATAACACAAACATTTTGACTGGCGCTGACACAGACTACAGATCAGGCGAGTATAAGGTGTTGTGTTTTTTCGCATGGCCCTGACAAGCAGGGAGGTGTCAAACTCTACCCAGAATGCATCAATGCATTGAGAGTTTATGGAAGCAAAGAGAAAGTGTTTTGTCTGCATTTTCCAGAAGTCTCCTTTCTGAATCCTTTTATGACCCAACTGAAAAAAAAACACACAAAACAATAGATTGTTTTGCACACTTGACTTCCTGTGACACAATGAAAAACATTTGTTCTGTTTTTTTATTGACCATACTGTTTTTTTAATTATGTGGCTCCAACAAATTGAGATGTATTATTACAGCACAAATGCAATTTCAGCAATCCATATAAATTGATTCTCCATTAATGTGAAGGAGACGACATTTCGTAATTACCTTTTTTATGGTCTAAAGAAATGTGTACAACTCTAAAAACAAAACATTTAATATACAGCATAACAATAAATAAAAAAATGAATAAAAATACTCAGTCATGTTAAATAACAGAAAATTTGTGGTGGAATATTTGTAGAATTTATTACAATCTTAGATCATGTGTGTGGTGTTACAACACTTAAAGGGGACATATTTTAGCTGTGCAATCAATCTATTATTCTAATGTGTTTTTGAATCATTTAAAAAATTGTATACATATTTTAATGTAATTATTTTTCAGAGCCTCTCCTTCCTCCTGAAACGAACAAGCCGTTTTGCCATTCAACGGTTAGACCACTGGACGCACTGCACCGTCACTCTAAAGTTGTACAAAGCATGGCTGCTCTAGGATCGGTTATTCGGCCTTATATGTACGAGCCAGAATCACCAGGAGGTATCGGAATGGTAAGTTAAAACCTTGACGACTTGACTACAAGCTAGTGCAAGAATGCAGCCCGAGGTGAATGACGGTGAATGACGATTGGTCGATTTCAGTGAAAGCAAGGCTCTACGTAGAAACCTGCAGCTGCTCTGAACGGCCCGTTTCAGAGGCTACCGTTTAAAAAATGTAATTCTGGAAAAACACTTTTTCACTGTGAATAATAAACACCCAAAAATATGAAAATATCCATTTAAAAGATATGGCCCCTTTAAGATTCCTTATAATGGATTCTTTTGTTGGGTTTTATTTCTACAAACCTGAAAGATGTAATCCGGATGTATTTTCTATACACTTCAATATGGACGCAGTTGTTGCAAATGTTACGCCACCCCAGTTGTCAGATTGAGGTCCGTCATTGTGCACAATAGTTAATATGCTTTGTTGAATGATAATTAGCAGTTTTAGCAGTAAAACATCTGAAAAATGTTCTAAATATTATACAGAAAAATGAGTACAAAGTCAAAAAGGTGTAGTAGTCGGTGGTAGAGTTAGTCGTCTCTCAATCAGAAGGTTGGGGGTTCGATCCCTGACTGCTACAAACACATGTCGAAGTGTCCTTGGGCGATGCACTGAACCCCAAATTGCTCCCGAAGGCATAGCCATCAGGTATAAATTTCCATCGATACTGATTGGAGATTGACACTGAGGCCTCGCTATCAGTGTGTGAATGTGAGTGTGAAAGGGTGATGAGTGGTCTGAAGACTAGAACAGCGCTACATAAGTACAGTCCATTTAGTTATAAACACTGCAATCAGCTTGGTCAGAGAGGATCATCACTCTGCTACACTGGACATTCTGCTCAAACCCCCCCACCTTTAAATCGCTTCACGAATACAAAGAGGGATCACGGTCATCAACCAAAACGTTTTCGCTAAACCTTCTGTGGTCAGTGGACGAAGATCGAGGGGATCACGACCTGCAGTGGAAAGCAGAGCGATGTGAAAGTGAGTGGAGCCGTATAATGCAGTATAAATAAGGCTTTACTCTCCTGTCATTTCAGATGCAGCCACTCCTTCATGCCCTGCACTGACCTCGTCACCTGACCTTCTCCGCCCACCTGCTCCTCAGCCCGGCAGTATATACTGTATATACCGGCCCATTTCCACTCATTGCCTGCTAAATTGTCTACTGTTCTTCTGCCTGACCTTACCTGCATGAATAAACTGCTTCTCCAACGTACACCGGGTTTGATGGTGATTAATACTTATTCTTTTATAGTGTTTTATTATTGATTGATCATTATTTACTTGTTTTACTCCCATAGTATTTGTCTGAATTGAGGCTCTGAGATGTATGAATGATTATTCCCTGAAATCAATGCCCAACAGTTGATGGTCATTAAAAAAACACTAGGATACCTTCATCGTATGGAATTTCCGCCAGCCTACAATTATCATTACATTGAGCCTGCCCACGTCAGGGGAAACCAGCATGTGTTTAAAGTCATAACGATGGACTGACTCACTCGGGATGACATTAGATTCAGGAAATTGATGCAGCAATCAGGCTCGTGTAGCGCTGACATCTGTGTTTCACATTGACATTCTTCAACGGTAATGTAAAACTGTATGATGTACAAAAAGAAATGAAATCTGACACCTCTGCCACATTTTGCTTTCCACTGGCTGTGAGATAATTAGAGCGAGCTCCTCGGTTGGATTAATAACATGGATATTGTTTGCGGTGAGATAATGAACAGCAGCGTCCTTTCTGGATCGGTTATGTGACTGGTGTCCTGATCAGACATGTTTGTGTGTATTAAGATATGTCTACATTCTGCTTGAATTGGTTTCTATGCACGGCTGTCATTAGATACCTTTCATATATCATTCATAGTGGCATGTTTCTTTTTGCTCATTGGGAAACTAAGAGCCCTGCAGAACGGAAACGATCGATGCGTACACCTGGCCACACAGCTGGTCCTGGCTGTTTAGTAAATTGCCTCAGGTCCAAACTTCACAACCTTGTCCCAGTTGTTGGGCATAGACGAATGGACTGCATCCAAATGTGCCTGGGACTACATACCCAGACTAAAATAGTTGACTAGGCAGTAATTCAGTGTGGCCTGGGCCACTTTTATTTAGATTTTGTCCCCACTGGTTTCAGGAGCTGTTTACTGCAGTTTTCAGTAACAAGTCCCTTCAACGTGGGACTATGTCCTACTTGCCAAAATCCTGTTGTGTGTTTACTTTGTTCACCATCTGAGTTGTGTTAGCATGCTAATGTGTGCACATTTGCACAACCTACAAAGCTTTTAGTCCTAAACCAAAGTATTTAACTAATCTAACTCGATGAGGATACAACTAACACGGGATATCCATAACAGATGTCACAGAAACAAATCCAATTCGTCCAAAATAACAGGATTGTTTTGTTCTTTTTTGGCTTTCACTTTATCAGATATGACAGCCGAAGACAGACAGGAAGTATGGGGAGTAGAGAGTGGGGGTGACAAGCACCAAATGATTGGCAGACCTGGAGTCAAACCTGCAATCAGTGTGACGAAGACTGTAGCCTCTGTAGCTCCAATAACAGGATGTTAATCTACTAGTGACTGTGGCTCAGTGGTAGAGTTGATCGTCTCTCAATCGGAAGATTAGGGTTTCTATCCTGCCTGATACAGTCACATGTCGAAGTGTCCTTGGGCAAGACACTGAACTCCCGGTGGCATAGCTATCGGGTATAAACAGGCATAGATCTGATTGGAGATTGGAACTTAGGCCTTTGCGGTCTTAGGCCTTTTCAGTGTGTGAATGTGAGTGTGAATGGGTGAATGTGACTTGGAGTGTAAAAGCAGCCAAGACTAGAAAAGCGCTTTATATGTACAGTACATTTACCATTTACTGGAGACAGGGGATCATTCAAGTCATTAGGATTCCGTTCTCTGGAAGTGAAATGTCTGTACAAAAGTTCATGGTGATCCACTCAAGAGTTGTTGAGACATTTCATTCTGAACCCAAGTGGTAGGCCAACTGACAGACTGAGAATGTCATTGTTTTAATTAGGCTTTCACATTAATTTTTTGTTTCTTAAATCAAATTTCTACCCGTTTCCGTTGTTAAAAACCTTAAAAATTCCAGCGTAACAAAATTGGAGGCCAAACTCCATATGTCGACGATTGCATGGTTTATACTGCCGAAAAATCGGATCCCAAAGCATTCCTCGTTGGTTTAGAAATCCTCAGTCGCCGGCCCTGGTGAGCAATCTCATCTCACCAAAAACAGACGCTGGCTTGAAGCACCTGGCAGCTGACGTTCGGAGGGACACAGCTGCTTTATGGAACTGTGCCATTTCTTCACATTTCCCTGTGGGCTCGGTGACAAGCTGACCAGAAAAGAAGGAACAGGACGTATTGATCAGAAGCTAAGAGTAGAACAGAGCCACTCAGAGTATCAAACCCAGAGGGGGAAGACAGAAGAATTGGCACTTCTCCCCTGCGAGTGTGAGGGACTGGTGGGGTCTTTTGTCTTGGGTCTGACAGAGCCCCTCGGTGCCTCATTACAGTCAGCCCTGCCGGTCCCCAAACCCATGTTTTAAGCTCGAGTTTTTCACTGGACACCTCTGTCTTTCCTGCGGCTCTGGAACCAAATAAACTGTTGACTGTTTGAGAGATTTAGAGTAAATGTTTCACACGAATAAGTTCTTTCTTTCTCTGTCTGTCTGTCTAATCTGCTTTATATTTCTTGTGGATTAGGAACAAAGGGAACCACGTACTCGTTTGAAAGGTAATCACCATTCCTGTACTCATTGTAGCTGCGGAGGGAAAAACTCATTTCATTCCATTTTCAAAGCAGCGGCTCTACAGCACCTTGCTTCGGTAATTGTTACCCTCGGAGAGCTGCCAACAGGTTTGATGGTGTGCCAGATTAGCTGTGTGTGGTTTGTCTCTCATTCGGGCCCACCTTGTACCCGGCCTCTCGCCCAGGCCTACGCTGGCACCGGCCCCTACCATCTGTCACAAACTTGGGCTTAGTACCTCTCCCCCCTTTTTCCCCTGTGTGAAAAAACAATAATTCCAGCACAGACGAATGGTTTGGTAACAAGTGAAGAAGCCGAACAAGACATGCTTGTGCGAGATCCAAAACACACAGCTGTGCTTTTGGTGTCTTGGAACATCTCATAATGAAACAAAATTCACCCAAGTATTTTCAAAAATAGATCATTTAAAACATATCTGTCCAGAATCAGTCCCTGGTGGGGGAGACTGGCACTATTTCTTTGGTTATAACAGGAGCGGACAGGCCGTTGGGAGTACCAGAAGGTGAGCTGCTTCATATACTGGGCCCATCTTCCTCCCAGTGGCAATTATGTTTGGTGACATGGCTGGGTCCCACATTTCCACCTTCCCTTCTCCCTGTGTGTGGAAGTATCTATTAAAAGCATGTCAACACTGACCTAGCTTGCGGTTGCCTGTTGTCGACCCATTTTGGTTGAAAATCTAAAGAAAAAGCAGATGAAATCCAGAAACAACTGGAAGCATTCGATTGCTTCGGAGGGTGTGGTTTGCATCGAGTGGAAACACGACTACAGTCCAGTGAAAACTCCAGTAAGAGTTTTACAGCTCAAGTGTTAAGCAGAGGAGGCTATTAATAGTTTTTTTTTCTCTGGTTTTATAAAAAAAAAATCCAAATTGCTAATTAACCGAAGTACTTAAAGAATTATGTCTGTGTAATTAGCTCAGAGCATCATTATAAAAGGGCTCAGTGAAGGAAGAAAAGTGAATCATGTCGCTGCTGTATTGTCCAGTATGAAATCCACTGTTACACTGGTTGTTGTAATAAGTATTTAGAGAGCCGAACATGGAAAATACAAACACCACAATGCAAATTAAACAGCAACACACTTTGTCTAGCATGTTTTTTTTCCTGGTTGATTGTACAATTTTATTTGTGTAGTGGCTTATGTGGAGCTTTGTTTGATAAAAAAGCAGTTTTCTGATATCTCACAACTTTTGCCTTGTATTTTGTATTGCCTTCTTGTTGCTGGGGAAAAAAAGTATGTTAATTAAATACAAAAGTTTACTTTATGTTGATTATCAATTCAACCCAGGACATTGTTTATTGACTTGTTGATTTTTTTCAAATACTTGTAATATTTCAACGATGTCAGCACCAACAACAAAAGAATTAGAAATAATAATTTATTTTTATTTTGGGGAACTAAGCCTTGATGAGATGCTGTTGAGTTTAAGCCTTAGTTTGATCAAAGCAACAATGAAAGAATGCTTCTTTAAAAACACAACTGGAGTAATTTTTTAACAGTGGCTGTCCGTAAATTGTACATTACTATCTTTTAATAAGATATTGATATTGACATCTATTTCCAGCATGCTGCTCCGAGTGCTTATAGTTAAAAATCCCTAAACTTTTCAGGTATCATGCGGTTGTTCTCACTTATTTGGACAAATTGAGACAAATCTCAATAAGAGTAAAGGGTTTATTCCAGCTCAGCCCAGCACCCTGCAAACACTTTTCAGACAAAGAAAAACTGTTTAATGGCTTAAGTCAGGGATTCCCTACGGGGTGCGTATGAGGAAAAATGCAATGGTGGTGTAATGGTGTATTTATTTCACCAAGTGGGATTTTTCACTTAAAATCCTCAAATGGATCTGCTTTTCGCCTCTGCATGGTATGCAACTCTGCTGCGGCTTGATTCAAATTAGGCTGCTGATGTTCTGATTTCCGTAACCGCTGTGTTATGTTTGGTAATTGTAATTTAAACTTGATTACATGTTTCTTTAATGCGGCTGAAAATGTGACAGCATGCGTTAATGCGCCTATAAATAGGCTATGTTGCGTTTTTGTCGGGGGTTGGGGGTACATCAACCTGGTCGGGATGTAGAAGAGGATGCTTTGCATAAAAAGTTTGGGAACTGCCGGCTTAAGTCATTAACATGGGTTATCTTATTATGCAGTGAGTGTCTTTTTATAATAATATGACATATGCCAAATATGCAAATATGTTTTTCTTAAAGCCGTTCGAAGTAATGTTTTATACCTCAAAGTTCTTAAAAATAAATTAATTATAGAACAAAGGGACCAAAACTTAGGTGATTAGACAAACTAATTTTATGACTTGAGATATTCTTTGTTCAGACAGACTAAGTACAATAACAGCTCAATATATTGAATAAGATTTGCATTAGCCAAAGGCAAGGGTAATTTAGCCCTCTGGTGTTTTAGGGTGTATAGTAATCTGGAAGTTCTAGTGTTGAAAAAGGGACCGTATTTAAAAGTCTGTCATTTCTCACCACTCTTTGCAGGAGGGTCAAAACACAGGACCTTACTCGCTCTGGTTGGCAGACCACGAGGACGCTTGAGAGACAGTCGGTGAAGGCACTCCAGGAAAGGACAAATGTGTCAATGATATCCTCTGTTGCACACATGCACGCGCGCGCACACACACACACACACACACACGGATCTATAGATACTCGACCTCTTGTCCCCAGCTTCCACATTACACCAAAAAGCACCTTTCAGAGGAGCCACACCTGCTTGTCAAAGCCGTGGTTTGAAACCAGCTGATCACTGGTGCAGATGGATGCTCATGGACAACCAGTAAGCCTGGAGGGGGGAAGCAGGGGAGCGGAGGAGTGCAGCGAGAGGGGAGACAGCGCTGAGCGAGGGAGAGTGTCACTCTGATGTACACGCTGCAGCTCTGGGCTCTCGGAGGGACACGAAACACCTCCAATTTCACAGAGAGTGACATCAAACAAGGTCCGGTTTGATGTGTAAAGGCTTCATTTGTCATGTGCACACACTGTTTCTGCCTCTGCAGCTCCTAATTATGCACCTCCAAGAGCACAGTATCATTTATAACTCCTACACTTTCATTCTGCTATTTCAAAAGCACACTTGCACCCCCCCACCTCCCTTCCCCTGTGTGTGGAAGACAGAGGACACTAATGGCATGGCTTCCTCACACCAGAGCTCTTTGAGTAAGTTGTGTGACTAATATAAAAGAAGAGCCATGCAGGGGATGTTGAATAACTGTCCTTCATTGGCTTGAATAGTATCAACCCCCAATGGAGGCAGTTGTGGCTCAGAGGTATAGAGAGTTGCCCTCCAATCGGAAGGTTGGTGGTTCGATCCCCAGCTTCTCCTGTCTACTTGTCGAAGTATCCTTGGGCAAGACACTGAACCCCAAATTGCTGCATATCAATGATTTGCTTTTTAATTAGCAACCTTGCATGGCACTACATTAGTGTGTGAATGTCACATGTTGCATGAAAGTGCCTCGAGTGGTCCTCAGAATAGAAAGCGAAAGGCCAATTAGGCATTGACTACCATTTACTATCATGGACAAAGGAGCAAGCTATACTTGAGAGGTGCATGCATTACCACAGCTATTATACCATGCTACTGATGCAGCTTTACTCACATCATGTTTATAAGATGAAAGCCCATTAGGTTGCACTCGAGGGGTTTGGACCTTAATTGTGCTCCTGTGACTTTTTAAGATTTACAAGTAAAAATTTTGGATCAAAATAATGTCTTTCTGCCTTCTTCTTTGTCAAACGGTGGTGCATAAATTACCCAAAAAACAACATGGAGGTGCGTCCAAGTGCGTTACACCTCTTCCTAACATACAGCGAGTGACACGCAAACTATAATGGATTTCAGGAGATCATCCATACATTAAAAGAACGATGAGGACACAGCATAGGATTTCGTTTCATCATCGCTTTTCATTTAAACAGTCCGACTGACGCAGACAGCGGATGGTCGCTCCTTTTATAAGCATTGAATGACGTGTGAAACGCCCCTTGTTCTGTGAGCATGCACAGACTATAAAAGCCTATATAATAGAAAGCCTGAGTTAACAGAGAAAATTCATGATATCCTCAGCATAGGTGTCGTCAGAGTTTTTATTATTAAAGATCTATTTTTGGCTCGTTAACGTCCCGTCTTTGTCAAGGCTAAATGGTCGTTGGCGAACTTTTATCGTGATAATTTTTGTTAACGAAATTAACACTGCAAATAAAATACAAGTAAGTATTTAACTTGTTTGCAGACGCACAGAGCAGGTTAGGACATCCTCATCATCGCTCGCTCTTTTGCATCACTTCCAGATAGATATCTCCGTCTGTATGTAAGGAGGCTAATGTAGCCTCAAGCAGAGATGAGGTCACGTGAGGTTGCTTCTTCTTCAGTTTTTTTTTCATTCTCATATTTGAAGACTTCAGCTCCATCCATGTTGACATTTGTCAGATATGGTGTGGTTTCCCCTGATGAAGAAATCAAACATGATTTTGTTGGTAAAGCGTCTGGTAATTTCTCATTGTGCTAACAGCTTTTGTGTTTTGATTCTTGTTGGGCTCTTCTGGGCCCTCCTTTGCACTGCCTTGGGGTAACCCTCAGATTCACATGTATTATTAAATCAACAATTAAAGAGAAGAGGAGAAACATCAGCAGGGGCTTTGATGTTGCGTGTTGCCATAGCGAGGAGTTTGACTGACAGCCAGTCATCCAATCATGACAATCACATACGGGGAGCTTTTGGAATCTTCCAATCATGATTCCCAGTTTGCGCTGCGTACATAATTGATAGTTAGACAGAAACTTGACATCAGCTAACATTCAAACTTATGAACACACGCAAGTCATCCGAGTCGTCATGCTTCAAGTCAAGTCTCAAGTCATTTATTTTTTGTCAAGTCAAGTCACAAGTCATCAAAACATTGACTCGAGTCGACTCGAGTCCAAGTCCCCAAGTCTCAAGTCCACAGCTCTGCTGCACCGAGCCAGCAGCTTCCTCTGAACGTGTGGATAAATGCATCTGAATTTGGTGCTTGTTATAATTATGCTAAAACGATAAACTCAATTTATTGGGTTTACAAGACGCACATCCTCAGAGCCGAAGCCAAAGTTTTTTCTAATTATTTTTAATATTTGCCAGATTGGAGCCGCAGCCTTTTGTCTTTGTCTCTCATTGTTTTGTGTTTTATTGTCTTCTGACTCTTGTTTTCTTTGGCATTTGAGGAATATTGACATCGGCTGTTTGTTCACAGGGGCTGAAGGAAACAAGATCCAACACTCCCTTTTATTTTCTGCCATCATGTGAGAGTGTCTTTCTTTTCCCCCTCTCCTTTCGGCACACACACACACACACACACACACACACACACACACACAGTTTGGGAGTGTGGTATTTGCTTTCTCCTGGTTTAACAGCAGCCCATAAAAAGTTTACTGAGAGCCCTCCCTTCTGCTTTCATCAGCATATCACTTTGAGCCCCTATTATGCAAATGAAATCACAGCTCTATAAACCATATGTAAATGGAAAACACAAGCATGTCCAGGCAAAATTAGTCGTAAATTTGATCAACGGCGCTCTAATAATCAGAACGGTGAGTGAAGCTTTCCCTGCACTCTGCTGTTTGGTCAGATCCTTTCCATTCATCAGCAAGATGTGCGAGCTGAGACGCGACAAATTGTCAGAATTTGAGGGCTGATTGTCGGGGGAAATATTCTCAAAGCTTCAATTATCGCGTGCTGCATTTCCAAACATCGTTCTAGACCCTCAAAGAACTCTTAAAATACACTAATGGCGGATAAAAACGCAGACAGCTCGTGTCCTTCACGTCAATCGAGCATGCACGATTGAATTCAGCGGTTCCGTTTAATCTAAAGGCTTCTGTGCTAAATCGCTCCAGATGTAACTATGATGTATTGATAAGATAGATGCAAAAGTGGACTTCACATCACACATAAAATATTCATGCTTAAAAGCAGTGACAGTTAGAAAGCAGCAACAGATCAAGCAGAGAACACAGCGAGTCGGAGAGGCGGATTTAAAGGCCATGTGGACCGAATGCATCCCATAAGCTTCTGACGTCCGACAACATTAATAATTTATATCGCTACAAGCCATTAGTCCGGTCCGAGCCTGTGAAGAGAGCAGTTTGACAGTGGGAAGATGAAACTGATTCATCATTTCAGATAAATATTTCGTCTGTGAGATTCTAACAACAGCAGCCGCAGCTGAGACGGTGTCTGAGGAATTTTAGTTTGAAAAATTGCCAATTTTGGTGACGCAACTGAGTGCAACTAAATGTAGTCTTACAAACGTCTTTAGACTTTCTTTACAGTTGTAAAATATGATACAAAGGTTAGTTCAATCAGGAGAGACTTCAGAAAAGAAGTTTAGTTTAGAAAAGTATGACGATGTGCGATGTCTTTGGAGATTAGACACCATCGTGGCATCTTTGTGAATTCAAAAGGGGTAGTGAGGCCGAGAGCAAGATGTAGGATACCCCCTCTGGTGGTGGTGGTGAAGGAAGGATGGATGCAGGATGTGATGAGGGGTGGACTTCTGAAGAGCTCAAACCTGTACACTGAAGAATTGGATTGGTGACTGGGGTGGAGGAGGATCGCAATGATCCAACTGACAGCAGCAGAGAGGAGAACAGATTTAACGTTTGAATGCAGCAGCATGATTGGCTGATTAAGGTCGTGGCAAAATCTGGTTGGTTAAATACTTAAATGAGAAGGTGCCCATGATCACCTGATCAGAGAAGCGGGAAGAGAGAGAGAGAGAGAGAGGGCGTAAGAGAGAGGTACAGAGTGATATGAATGATGAATTAATGAATAGACGATATGAGCTTACACTGAGCTTCATGTGAGAAGTTGAAACAATGATTAAACAAGAAAACATCGTTCTGCTCAGAGTCAAACGCTAAAAACACACGAGTTGGTTGGAGACGGTTATAAATCACTTTAAAGGCCTACTTGTAATTCTGTGCCACAAGTGAGGCATAAAACGTGAGGTCTCACCTGAGTTAGCATGCTCACACAATTTATCATGGCTGGCTAAATGTCACATGCTAAATATTTCATTTGCCTCAATATTTAATGTTCAGACAAGCATTCTTTTCTTTGAGCTCCTGGAGGGGACTACAACAAGCTAACAGAACAGAGGCAGATTATCACGTTATGATGCTTTAGCAGCAAACATGTTAGCAAACAGATACCTGCGGATTTATTTGGAGTGATCTCTCTGGCCACCTAGCGAATCAAAATGCAATATCATTCTACTTTTAACTCTGTTTTTGGTCTCCACCAACTTCTGGGCTACCGTAAAAGTTGGCGTATATGACTCACTTTTCATAGATTGTTTTTTTTAATCGAAAAAAGTGGGCTGCATCCCACCGGTGTGACCAACAGTGGCGTCGTTAGAGCTTTAGCCCCGAATGTTATTGGTCCAGAGTTGATTTTAATATACTGTAGTGGAACAGAACTTTAGTTGTAGCTACAATTGTTATTGGGGGCGCAATAGAGCATGACGGCGTTGTCATGACAATGGTTGTTGTTGCGCAATCTCGGATCCCATCGGCTATATTCTGACGACGATATGGAGGAGGAGACAGACGTTAGGAGAGGAGCAGATATATGACAAAGATGTGTGTGTGTTTCTCATGCTCTGTAGCCTACCTGGCTCAATAACGTCGCGATCTGTCAGTATTTACACGCACACGTAGGCTACTATAAAGTATAAACTAGGTCTTTCTCTCAAGCTAACACACTGGTAGCTAGCAGGATTGCAAACTCGACATGGCGAAAACAGATGGTAGGCTGTAATTTGTGTGTTTTAATTGAAAATACATTGAAATAGTGTTGGATTAACTTGTGTTTTTATTAATAAATAGCTATAGAAAACCTTTTTCCTTCTGGGATACCCCCCAAAACAGACTGCGTCTTATAATCCAGTGCGACTCATATTCTGGATTTTACGCTAAATGTATTTGACCCCTTTAACAGCCAAATGGATCATACTGGTCAGCAGCTAGTGGCTAATGTTTGTCATTTGGGGTTGGACAGAAAGCGGGGTTTTTTTGAGAGAAAACGGTTTACCATCACGGGAGATGAGAGCAGAAAAATAAAGTTGCGGTTTGTAGAATATTAATGCATTGAAGACACTTAAACGCCTGCAAAGGGAACTGCCTTATCCTCTTCAGCGTCCCACTAAACTTATCATTTCATCCATTAACTTTATAAAAATATTCATTAGAGCACCTCTGAATATTTCAGTGAAATTATTATTCAGATCAGGACTTTTGGGAAAAAATGTTAAGCCCGAATTTAGTGATTTTATCCGTAAATAAAACTTTAATTAAGTTTTCAAAAGTCTGATGATTAAAGGGAGTTTTAAACACTTTCAAATACTATCTCTGAAAACATTTTTTTTTTCCAACCATCTTTATTTTTTAGTGATGAACTTAAAAACAGTGAGCAAGGCTGCATTATCGTAAAGATCTGTAAGTGTGAGAACATTAACATCACTGATGATAAAGCACTGCCTGTACACCGTAAGTGATATTCACAGAGCAGACAAGCAGAAAGTGTTCTCGTATGAGAGCAGCCAGTAAATTATCAACTGGTGTCCCGGCTCTCTGTTTGTGTCCCGCTGTGTTAATGGGCTGTGTTCCATATCCAGCGTGTGACCTGCCAGCGGGACGCTGTTACTTTAGCTTCACACAGTCTGTGACCCTGTCACCTTTACTGCAGACTCTCAATTGACTGACCGCTGTGTGGGTGTGTGTGGGTGTGTGTTTGTATGTGTGTTTGTATGTGTGTGTGTGTGTCTTCAAAATAAAGGATGAGAGATTTATCTTTGTGTTTCCTCTATAAGCAGTGATGACCTGTTACAGAAAGACTCTTTTTTATTGAACCTTATTAAGGTCATCTTATTATGCCATGCTAACATCTTGATGCCAGATGAGTCCATGCTTTGACGGGTCAGGGCTGGCGGCAAAAGGGGGACCTACACAATATTAGGCAGGTGGTCATAATGTTATGGCTGATTGGTGTACGTTGGTGTAAGAACCAAACTGCTGATAGGACAAATGACCTGAGATATCTGTTGGATTAGGCCCCTCTGAGTGTAAGTGAACCTCCTCCTGTTGGTCTAAACTCTGCATGAAGAGGGCGGTGAGGGTCTCCCAGGATGACCTTTGTTTTCTGAGTGGCTCTTACCTGATAAATGTGGCCAAGATTCAAGTTAAAGCCGACAATCTTTTGGCAAATTGTAACAATATTTCCCAGAGGTCGCCAAAGCAACAGATCATCTCAAAAGTTAAAATTAATTAATTAATTAATTGAACCAATGGAAGCTTCCATTACTGATTCTCAGCCTACAATAGCCAATGAGAGTCGGCGTTGAAGGAAGGTGCCTGTCCCGCTTTGACTGAAGGCAAAGCTTGCCAATAGCAACCGAACAAAGTGTGATTGACATTGACATGAAAGCCAATGAAATTCTGAACACGGCAGAATATGATGTGTCTGGGTAGCTGCAGATGCAAGCCAAAGAAGGCGGAGCGTAAAGGGAAAAGTGGTCATGCAGAGCCGGCTGCGTCACCGAGGAGACCCGTCTTAGAGCCGTCGTTTTGGACTGTAAACCCATCAAAGTCATGATTATATTGTATAACTTATATACAGTACATATTTATATTATATATTATCTTATATATTAAGATATAAATAAGCATTAGTTAGAGTTATGAATGCGCATTTTGTCCATCGCTTCCCCGTGTGTTTTCCCTGTTTGCTGCTGACCTAAACGGGTTTGTGTGTGATATAACATATATTACTTTATATTTTGACATAAATAAGCCTTAGTTTGAGTTACGAATGTGTATTGTCGGCTAAAGTCCAGGTAGTGTCATGCAGAGACGCCAGTAAAGTGCTCGTCCTGTGACGTGCCGTTGTGCTTTGTACTCGCTCTTACTCTCCTAATTGCTGCCATATTACCAAGGACCTGTAAAATGTAGATTTTGTAAATAGGTGTGTGCATGTCGATATGTAAATAGTTTTCTGTGTGCTACTTTTTATATTAACTTGTTTTAATTAATTTTTTTTTTTACATGATTAGCACTTGTTTTGACTCTTTTATATGCACAAGTTTAGTTTCAAAATGGTACAATTGCACTATAAAGTTGTTTATGCTTCAAAAGTTCTGTGTCCGAAGTACTGACAGTGAATTTAGATATGGGTTAGTGTACCTCTAAGTGTCACCTTTCATGAGAGCCCTAAACCACGTCTGTAGCTTGAAGCATTTATAGCTGTTTTATCCTCAGTATGTGGCCTTGGTTACCATGGGTCCTTTGGGGTCTCCAAATGGTCCCTTTTGGAAAAGTCATGGAAATACCTTTTTACCATTACCATTTTTGTGTTATTCTCATCTACTTTGGACTGAGACAAGTTTATAACTTTTGCTAGGGCCCCATTGTGTTGTCCAAGTCATACCTATCAGTGTAATTCTCTGCAGGCTTTTTTTGCAAGGAAAAATTCAGGCGAAAATATCAAACTCCTGTGGAGTACCAAATTAAATAACTCGATGCCTGTAGCACCGACAGTGTTACCGACTGCTTGAGGAAGAAATTCAGAGTCTTACCTTCCTAAAGAAGCCTAACAATTCTAAGTGAACTTTCTTTTAAAGTTATCTTTATCATAGTTTTCTTGCAGGACATTTGTGTCACTGAAATCTATTTTAAAAGATACATAATGAAACAAATACGATATGAATACATTTTGGAGCAATTCGTGGAGTGTATTTAGACAGCTATTCACCTTTCTCCATGCATATTGTTATAATATATAATAATTTTGCATCTAATCATGTTCATAAGGCACTGCAACAATAAATGGATGAATGAAAATCCATTTTGTTACGTAACAGATAATCCTCATCTTTCTGTCTTCTGTTTTTTTTTAACCAGCTTCTCGGCTCTGAGCTCCAGCGGGCCCGTCTGAACCGCTGACCCCGACGCGTTAATGGGCTGGTGGAGTCCGACGCAGGAGTCTGACCTGTATGTGGTGAGACGGCAGTAACACGGTCGCCCTCACAGATGATCACCTTCAAGTGAGCACGTTCACACACTTGGCATCGCGGCTAACAGGCATGTAGCACTTTCTGCAACCTGCTCGTTATTCCACACGCGCTTTAAAACATGACTCAAACACGGGACGACACACAACTGCCACTCATAGACACACGCTCACTCTCTCTCTCTCTCTCTCTCACACACACACACACACACACACACACACACACACACACCTCCGGCCCAGCCTAGCCTGAGGGCTGATCAAACCCTCCGTATAAAAGCTGTCTTGGTTCCCAGAACATGGACGCTCTCTCTTTCTCCCCCGAGGCTCCTGAACCATCCCGCTCTGCCATCCTCCACATCTGAGGCAGCCCGCAGATGAAACAGTAATTACTCACATATTGAGGTTACATGTCACATATCAAACAATATGGATCTGGCTACTTGGATGTGATCAGATATTGGCATGGTAATAAAGCGCTCCTCCCTGCGTTGCATCGAGTTGCTCAGCTCAGAAATGCTCCCAGATACGATCTAATTACAGCAGTGAAATATTAAAGTTTTAAGGCGGGATCGTATTTCATCCTTTACGTTGCAGCCTTTGTATACATTCTGTAATCCTACAGCCCAGTATTTACTTCATGCCCATTTTTCTTCATCACAGGGCTGGTTGAAGTTTCGTCTCATCTTCTGCAAATGTTCGCTCACTCACACGAACGACGTACATTTTGTCATACATCCAGTAATGGGACTAAAAGCACACAGGCCCCATTGAGGCTCTTTGGTTGCCATCTCCATCCAATTTGTGTTGCATCATAGTGTACGGTGAGGACAATTTGGACCTCTTTGGATGGGAAGGATTCACCACAGAATTTCAGCACATGCATCAGACAATAAGACACTGAGGGAAAACGTCAGAAAGTCTTACAAAAGATGGCCGGGGAACAGAAATGTGTTTTCTTTTAGACAACAAGACAAATCTTACGAATACCATTAAATGCTTTGAAGTCAAACATTTATATATGATAGACAGTTTTTCCATATGACAATATAGAACAATTCTGTCATCCAATAATTCACACATATTTGACGTAATGCTTTGATGCATACTCAAGCCAAAGCAAAGACACTATTAAACCCTTTCATCACGTGCACTGCACTCCTGAAAATGTCCCGACATTGTCCACGAAGGGTGCACATGTGAACGCAAATGTCACCATCTGTTTCTGACGTTGTGCAGACTTTTTACTCGGTGGCTGTCGGGGTGAGCCGATGTGTGAAGCAGCAGGTCTGGAACATTCACCGCGAGAGAGTAGGCCTGTTGATGACGTCCTTCATACTACTGTGTTTGTATTGTGGTAACATACTTATGCATGTTATAGGGATATTAACTGACAAACAGTCACCATTGGGGCTGCACGGTGGTGCAGTGGTTGGTGCTGTTGCCTCACAGCTAGCAGGTTCCTAGTTCGAACCCCGGTTCGGACGTTTCTATGTGGAGTTTGCATGTTCTCCCTGTGTATGCGTTGGTTCCCTCTGGGTAATCTGGCTTCCTCCAACAGTCCATAGACATGCTTGTAAGGTTAATGTGACTTTAAATGGCCCATTGACAGCTGGGATAGGCTCCAGCCCCCTCGCGACACTGTGCAGGATAAGCGGTATAGATAATGGATGGATGGATTGATGGACACCATTACAGAAGACTCCTCCTCCTCCTGCTGCTCTACGCTCTACCAGGCGCCCCTCCTCACCTAAACCAAACCGAGTATCTTGAGTTGTTCGAGTGCGTCACGCACAGACAATGTTCCGCATTGCAGTGCATGTATGAAAACAATTCCCGACACTCTACTGGAGACGTAGGTTGCAGTATGGACAGACAATATTGTGACTTAACTCCTCGATAACCGGGTGAATTTCCAACCTATTTTAAAAGACAGGGAAAAAGCAAGATATGAGGGATATTTGGCTTCATGATTTGGCAACACAGCTCCGCATTGTTGGCTCTGTGCAGCACCGGCAGTGCCGTCTGTGAGATAAATGAACAGCGGTGAATTTGAAGCACTTGGTATTATCACAGAAAATTGCCCTTTTTTAAAAAAGAGGACCGAAGTGTAACTAGTAGAGGTGTTCAGCACATGTAGGGGCAGATCTTCAGCAATGAGCTTTCAAAGTTAAATAACAGACTCACGGTTGTCACGGACTGAATGAGGAGCTTTCAGCAGCCAAGTCTCTTCACTGGTGATTGACAGCTCTGTTATCAGCTCAGCTGTGATGCACAGTGAGTCACTGTATTAACAGCAAACAGTCATGATTTGATCAGTCTGTCTCATAAAGCTGGATGCTAAACTGCTAATACTTCTAGTATTATATGTTAAGACAGTCAGAGTCAGTGCTTCACATACTGAAGTACTTTTGCATGTGATCACTTCACTTAGAAATAAGAAATAAAACTTCAATCAAAGCGTAATAGACTGTCATGATTTTTATCGCCTTGCTCTAAAGTAGGAGCTTCCTCAGGTTAGTATTAAGTTCTGTCATTTGGTAACAGTGTTAGCTTCAATTGTGAAGCCAAAGATTAGATTTTTGTTGGCATTCGAGTAAAAAATCACAACTCCAACTGTGCACCGTCCAGAAAAAATAACCTCAGGTAAAAGCAGCAAGCTTAGAGTCGCAGCGTCTAAGAGCTAACACTCATTCAGTCGCTTATTTCCATCCGTGCATCCAGTATATACACCGCTTATAATGTTCAGGGTCGTGGGCCGGCCGGAGCCAATCCCAGCTGTCATTGGGCGAGAGGCGGGGTACACCCTGGACTGATCGCCAGTCAATCAGGGCTGACACACAGACAACCTTACACGCTCACATTAACACCTACGGGCATTTTTAAAGTCACCAAATAACGTAACGAGCATGTCGGGAGTACCCGGAGGGAACCACACATGCACCGGGAGAACATGCAAACTCCACACAGAAAAGCCAACTTCGTCCGAGCCGGGATTCTAACTAGGATGCTTCTAGCTGTGAGGCAACAGTGTGTCTCCTTAAAATCTGAAAGAAACACAAATACATGTGCCAATTGGTCTTCTGACAAGATATGTGGAAATGTATTAAGCATTAACACAAAGCAGATCAAGATGTACAAAACGTACCAGAGGACTGTATAAAAGGGATTCGATTTTGTTGACTCCCCTGCCAGTATAAACCTCAGCTCCTCCTGCATAACGTCCAGTGAAAATAAGCTAAGGTGAAAGAATTGTGATGCGAACTGACAGCCTTGAAACCGTTGGCGAAGTTCTGCGTGTATTGCCTCTCACACAGAATGGATGCGAGCCATCTGTTCAAATTGCACTTGAAAGCAGCATTCGCCCCCAACTGAGATCAGACCACATCAAAACCTTATTCCACATAGGAAAACCTCTCTTCACCCTCGGCGCCCCGCTGTTATGTTTGAGCATGTTAACACCAGCGGCTGAAATTATGTTCCATGCTTCGGACAATTTAGGTGAAAACACATAAATGAAGTCGACATGTCAGATTTTGGGGGATTGACTGCAGGCCTTCTTTTATCCTGTGGAGTTTGGCACTTGTGTTAACACTTTTTTTTCTTTCTTGTAGACTGAACCTGGTCTTAAATCAGCAATTTGTTCATAAATCTATCACAGCCACATTTACACAGCGACATGAGGAGTGGCTAATGCTCCGTATATGTTTTCTTACATGGTCAGCTTTGGGTGTAAATTTAGCTTTAAGTTGTTTGCTTGAGTTTTTACATTTTATAAAGCACCTTAAAAAGCAATGTTCCAATCAAGTAAGAATATTTCTTCTGTGCGCAGTGGCTCAATCTTTTTAAGACAAACAATCTAAAGAATGTAGATCGTATATGATCTGGATTCACCAGTAGATTGTGCATAACTAGTGCGAACCAGACCATCGAATGGCACTCCTTGGTGAAGGTAACAATCAACTTGTCAGTCTGTTTACAAGTGGATTTTGCAAAGGCCAAAATAATACTGACCTCATCTGGAACAATGGTAGAACTCAGACATATTCCCATGAGGCCACAGTGTTATCAGTTAGAGTTAGGAAGAGCAAAGTGTTTAGTCACTTGATTTTACTTTAGGTGGCAAACAATGCACCTTAAACCAGTTATGTACTGTATTTATTCGACACTTTTAATATTGCACCTTATTTCAGCTGCACTATTTTCGTACTTTTTCATACTGCTAAATGTTGCTACTATTATATGTCACTTTATCCCACACCATGTCACTTTAGATTGTCACTTATGTCTTTTGTATACCAGTTGTATATACTAGAGGTCTTCACGGGTCCAAGATTTCGTGCCCGAACCCTAACAGACCCGTTATTGTGCGATCCAGAACCGAATCAGACCCGTCTATTATTTGAAAGCTGGCGCCCGAACGGAGTTATGTCAGACCCGACCCCGGCCGGACTAAACAGACCCGATCAGCACTGACTTCACGGCTGATTAATATTAACAAGTAGCCGTTAGTCAGCTGTAAAAACAAACCTTTTTGTCCTACCTGTGTGACGCAGCCTTCTCCCCTGTGCCTGTCCGTGCATATAATCCATCCTCGCCAAGAAAGTTCATAAAGCACATCCAGGTTTCCTGGTATCCATGTAGTGTTGTTCTCGTCTTTGTCCACAATTTACATAAACAAGGTTTTACCTCTTTATATTCATTTTCTTTTAGCTTTTTTGTCCACATCAGCGAGGAAGGTATCCGTCATTACCGTATTTGGCTTCAACTTTTCTCTGAACCTGCAGTCACGTGACACGTCACTCAACTCATTGTTGCACTTGCTTATGTTTTTTTCCACTTTAATTCCCGCACATTCTCAGGCGAATGACACATTGTTGCAAGTTAAAATACACATACAGACACACATAGCACTTTAATCATGAACACTTTCTAATCACGGCCGGGTCTTCCCGGATCCATTTGGGTATTACACATAATGTGACCCGGAACCGAGGATAATACAAGTCCCGGGTCCTCGGGTTCTGGTAGACCCGTGAAGACCTCTAGTATATACCTCTTATTTGCACTTGCCTTCTTGCTACTTGTCTTTGTGCTGTTGCAACAACCAAATTTCCCCTCTGGGGATCAATAAAGTGTTATCTTATCTTATCTTATAAAATCGACCTGTCTGTCGTTCACCTGCAGCTTGATCATCCTACGCATGGCAGCTTGTGTTGGACTCATAAAGCCCTTTTTGCTAGCTTGTTTTTTCCACTGCACTGAGCATTACCTCAGTGTCTGTTGACATTCATTTTTCATTTTCTTCTTCTTTCTCTTGTTCACATGCTCTGTGGCCGCATTGGGTCCATGATAGGCCTACTAAATCATAATTAAGGTCACAAGAACAATCCTGCCATGTATTTTTGGACTCATTAACTGACTCAAACAGAAAACAGATGATTGTGAACATTGTGCAAACAGCATGTGCTTTTGGTTTGTATTATTTTGAGCATAAACACAATGTACTGCACCATAAATTTATAATATATTGGTTTAGTAATCACTTTTAAAAAGAGCCTGAAAGCAATTGTTTGACATTCTGGGTAAAACTTTCTTTGCTGAGAGTTCAATTAGATGATTTACACCACTGAAATGTCTGTTTGCTTAACATGAAGCAGCCAGGAGATAGTTAGCTTGGAGTAAACTGTTACAGGGATAATCTCCAAGATTTTAATTTAAATAAATGTCTATGGCCCCCCAATGAAAGCCTTTGCATTTGCAGTATTACAGACTGGCTGTCTGTGGTGACTTCCGTGGAAAAAATCACAAGTGGTGCCCAGTTAGTGACGCGTTTTCCATCACCCAGCAGTGTTTGGTCTGTCAGAGAGGGTAGGCGGAGCTAAGCGGCTGCTTTTCCGGTCTCTGCAAGTGTTGCGAGTAAACAGTAATCTGCTATGGCTGAACAAACAAAGAAAAGATCGACGACTACAGATACAACTTCAACAATAAGTGAAAATCCAAAGAAAAAGAAACAAATTCAACGCTCAGCACAAGTTGAATTTCCTCCATGCTAACGGGCTAACTGTAGTGTCGCACAAATGATGATACCTCCTTCTTCTCTGAGGTTTAATGGCGGTTGGCAAACCAGCTTAAAGGTGCATTGCCCCCACGTACTGGACTGGCGGTGTAGTGCAGTTACTTTTACTGCTTCTTCATACTTCATTGGCCTAATTTGCACAATCTTCCCGGGACTTAAGGCCGCTGTGGAAACGCAGACAACAATGTTCCTGGAACTAAAAGTTCCTGATACTTTTGGTCGAAAAGCACCTCATATCTCTCTAAGACAGAAGGAGAAGCAGTCTATCATGCAGACCCTGGAGAGGAGCAAACACTATATCTCAATAATCAAATGCATGCGTCATCAAATTAACCTTAGCTGATAATACCATGATTATTGACTATATATCACTAAAGATGTTAAAACGTATGATCAAACAGGTTAACATAAAAACTTCCCTCACACTCTTGTTTCAGGCTAACACTGCTCATGGTCAAGAAGGAGCTAGCTAACCTGATGTGTAACCTTCATTCGGCAGTTTCTACAATTGTTTGCAAGCTTTAGAGATGATGCAAATGTTTTTGCCTGCAGACAAAGCCAAACAAACTATTTTTTCTGAAATTTTGCGCAAGCTAATCTAAGCTAACTGCCTCCTTGCTAACAGCTACTTGAGAGTGGCATCAACTTCCTCACTTAACCCTTGGCAAGAAAAGTGTGTAAGAGTATTTGCCAAAATGTCAAACTATTCCTACAGATACAGCCCACACATACACACTCTTTCCACTGCTATGAGTGAGGAAATAGTGTAAAAGATACATAAGTGGCCTGTTTACTTGCATTTTTCAATTCATTTCTTTCCCTGCATCCAGCTGTAGTTGACAGTAAGTGTTGTGGTGAGACAGGGGTAAAAATAGCAGCACTTGCAATCTTTACGGTCAGACCTGTAGCTATGAAAGTGAGAACAGATGCCGAAATATGTTATTCTTGCTGCTGTTCACATCAGCTTCTGACAGCAGCTCTTACAGATAATCATAGTCCATACTGATCAGATGGCGAGGCGTTGCTGGAAAGAAAGAATGAGATTAGTGCTTTCTAATGAATGCAAAACCAAACCAGTGAATTAAAATGCCACTTTCAAATTCAAATCCTGTGTTTTTCTCGATTTTTTTTCATCGAAAATAAGCTTTTTGGTAAATTTCTGATCACAAAACTCGTCTCTGTGGCTGTTATTATTGAAGTAGCGACATTTCCAATTTCAGGAGCGCAACAATATGTCCCCTAAAAAAAAAAAAAAAAAATTCTCAAGATTTATTGCTTTCTCCACATGAGCCCCACATACTCCTCCACCTTTTCAATTTGCTTTGTTCTACTGAAGTGCACCTTCATGCCCGCCTTTGCAAATTGCAGTTTTTACTTAACACAGCGCTTAATTGCAGGCACATGCTCGAGTGGTCACGGTGCCCATCAGAGGCGAAAATGAGTCGCAACCGCTCGCCGTAGATTATTCTGGAATCAGCAGCCGTGGCGCCGGGCTCACGCTCTAACCCCTCCGGTTGCAAACCAGAAGCCGAGTCCATCTCTCGGGCACCAACACCAGATGGTGGAGGCAGTGACAGAGCTTCTGGGGGAAGAAATAGTGAGGAATGAGGAATAGAGGGAGGAAATGAGAGGAAAGTCAGAGATTGGAAGCAGAAAGGATGGGAAGCGTCTGGGTTCGGTCTGATCATTAGATTTCTAAACTCAGACGGCTGTGGATGGATTTGCATAGCCTCGGGTTGGCAGTGGCCCACTTTCCCCTCGCTGTCTTTCTGAAAGGCTGCCAGTGCATTCCATTATTTGTGTCAAGGCGGGTTCTGTGATGAAGAAAATAACAGTGCTGGCACAAAGTCAGAGTTTACGGTCTCTCCCCTCCCTCCCTCTTCCACCCCCCTCCTGGTGTTCACTGTGACTGGCTGATTCCTGAATGCAGCCCAGCTATCTACAGAGGAGGGAGGGCGGATACCAAGCAGAGAGAGGCAGAGTATACGGTGAGAGAGAGTGTGTAAGCGAGATGAAGAGAGAGAATGTGTTACAGAATAAGAGGGATCGGTGCAGGACACACACTTTGTACAGGCCGAGCTCGAGGTCTGGCTCGCTCTGAAGACAGCCGGAGACCAGCTCCCACAGTTCAACCGGCTTTGAAACATTACTGTCCTATCTAGCTTCTGTGCTGAAGGAATAGCAAGGACACACAGACATGCATATGGGGGCTCTGGCTAAGGAAGAAAGATAGACTGCGGAGAGATGTTTCACAGAGCAATGAATTAATCAGATTATATCAGTGTCCGAGACTGACATGCTTTGATGCAAAATGTGAAGCATATTTTTCTTTCATGATGTCTGAGTTTAGTGTATGCAACCCCTTTAGAGTGAACTAGCAGTTCAATCATAATTCACATTACATTTTAAATAAAGTAGGAGTTAGCACAATCGCTGCAGGAAAAGTAATCAAAGACTACTATTGTATTTTCCCTATCAGAAGTGCATAAAATCAGCATGTACTTGCGACTTAAATTCATGTACTCTTTTCTTTCTTGTGTTATGAAACAATGCATGGAAAAGAACCAGTGCATTACATCAAAGGAGTATAATTTATGGAGTCCAGCACACACAAAGAAATGCTGTTTGAAAGTTAAATTGAATTGTACTTTTACAATCCACTGGAAGACTACGACTGACCACTGTCGCTTCTCATGTTGTCAGTCGGACTGTTAACGATGCAAAGCATGTAAAAGAACTGGCTGGAAGGCCTTTATTGCTAATCGCTAGCTACACCTGTTAGCAGTACTAGTGTACATCAGAGGTGAAAAGAGCACTGACATATTCTACTCCAGTAGACGTACCGTTACTTGACTGAAATTGTGCTCAAGTAAAAGCTACTTAGCCACTTTCCCACTCGCTGATTTTTATAATAAACTAATGTTGCCATGGTTACCTTAGACATGCATCCTATGCAAATGAATGAAACTTTATTTTCAAACCTGTTTACATGTTTTGGTGTCAAAATGACGAGAGATGGACCTTTTGTTGAAGAGTTAGATCCTTTGTTTAACCAGGAACAACAGTTATATCGCTCTCTGCATAGCCACCAGACTCCATTGACAAAAACAGTCATTTTACCTCGCAGAACACGGGAGTTGCTGATGGTCTACCGCTGCCTCGATCGGTTAGTTTGTTTGTGTTATTGTGTGGTGTTTTAAAGGGTTAGTTTGGGTCCGAACTAATGTGTGTTATGATGCGTATAATGAGGCAGAGGTAGACCAGCAAGTCTACGCGTGTTCTGCAAAGTAAAATGACCTCTTTGTTAATTGAGTCTGGTGGCTTTAAAGAGAGCGATCTCACGGCTGTTTTTGTTTAAACAAAAACCTTCCTTCAGTCTGTGTCAAAAGGGGTGTTTCCTCCAAACTCTCTTCTGTCCCATTCATGGTTCACTCATGTTATGCGTCGGGCCCGGGTAGTTGCAGCCCAGCTCTCCTTCTTTGCTTCGGACTCAGTGAAAATCACAGCTGTTTTGACGCGATGCATGACACTTTGATCAGATTTGCATTTGATTGGTGGCTGGTCCAAGTCAGTTTTCCTTTCTCGCTCGCAATGTGCGTAGATGCATATTTTACTCAGTAACGTACTTAAGTAAAAGTAAAATGACTAAATATTTAAAAAGTACACAAAAAAGCTGCTCAGTTACAGCAATGTGAGTACTTGTAATTCGTTACTTCCACCTCTAGTATACATGTAAGGTTTACTTTACACGGAATACCACCGCAGTAGTGGTAATGACATTTGTGAATTGGGGATGAATGAAATAAAGATATTAAAGATATAAGAAGATATTACACTTTTACCTTGCTAATTGTCTTTAAGTGTACTGAGATAGATAGGGCATATAGTGCATTTATTCACTGTGGTGCAGTTCTCTGGAACAAACTGCCTGCTGACCTGAGATCTGCAGAAACCTTATGTTCTTTTAAAAGCAGTCTTAAAACATTGCTTTTCTCTCTTGCCTTTGGCAGTTTGTGTATAAGCGTGTGTGTGCGGACTTGTGTGGATGCTCTTGTGTGTTCCTGCTGTAGTCCTGTGTGTGTGTGTGTGTGTGCTGGAGCAGGAACAGGTCAGGGACCATGAGACCTCTCACTTTAAGTAGGCTGTATGTGCATGTGTTGTATGGGTTGGTGCAGTGATATTTTTTTATGTGTTTTTTTCACACACTTATATGCAAAAAAAAATTGGCATTAAACTTGTCCGCTTACGAGTCTACCAGTATTTTATCAATCTGTTTATTTTCACAATGTGTTCAGTGTACAAGTGGTGTGTGCTTGAGGCTTAGTGTTGTTCGGAGGTGTATGTGTGTGCTGCGTTTACACATGACAGACATGTTTTTGTTCTTGTGCCCATCATTTTAAAATGCATGATGTTTTTTTTTTCCCCTGCGAAGTCAAAGCGCCTTCCTTCCCAGCAGCGTCTCAGATATTGTGTGTGACGCCTTGTGTGGCTGTATTCCTCACAGGAAGCTCTTGCAGCATGAGGCTATTGTTATTCATGGATAAGGTGTTTTCACTGTCTCTGCATATTTTTAGGGATTTGAATAACCATCCCCCTGTGGGCTCCGAATCTGCTGACCTAATGAGTCAACCTGACTGATTGACACAGGAGACCATCGGAGCAGCCATTCATCATCTCCGGCGGTGAATAAACATTGGATATTTCATCCTCCCAATATATGCTTGATAATGGATCGTTTTAATCCTGTTGGGAGGAATAAAAAAATCCTATACACACACCGCTAACACACGCCTGACAATGTCTGATCACAGTCCCACTTCTTACATCCACATGAGAAGGGTGTGCAGGCTACCAAGAATTTCAGAAATATGAAATGATGATTGCTTTTTAGGATCACAAAAGAGCTCATTCTACTACCAAATTGCTGGTGGCAGGACAAATTGAAGAAGGAAAAATGTGTTTTCTTTCAAAAAAAGTTACTTCAGTTGACAAGTTTGAAAAGACATCTTCAGGAGAGCGATGAAACGCAGCACATGAGAGAGTGAAATGCACTGGATGCTTTTTAAAAAAAATATGTCTTTGTCTCGTGTTTGTTCACATCAAGCTGTCACTTAACAAGGCTTCATGGAAATGGCTGCTGTTCTGGCTTTGCCTCCAAGAGGTTTGGATGGAGCCAAACTTCCTCAATCTGGCTTTATCCTGTCAAGATGAAGATTAGTGGAGAGTGTGCACAAGTGTGGCCTGCAAATATTTATTCCAAAACAAACCTGGAGTGAAAGATTGAGAGATGGGTTTTTACAAATGTAAGAGGGAAAATAGCGACGCAATTATTCAAGTAATTAAACACATTTTAGTACGCTGAAGTAGCTGTTTAGTGAACAAGGGTGAGGGCAAGGTCAGCCGAGCTTGTTACAGGTGCTATTCAAACTGAGGAGTCTGTGCTTGTTCCCATAAAGTGCTGTTGGAAGCTTGTGATTAATGGATGTTTTGTTGCTGTTTAAAGGAATGGATTTACATTTTAAGAAGTGCACCTGTTTAGTTTCTTTCAGAGAGTATATAAGATGATTGATACCTCTATCCTGTCTGAATGTGAAGCGACAGCCAGCAGCCCGTTAGGATAAAGCCGATCTCGTATCCCATCGGCTGTAGTCTGACGAAGATATAGCCTCTGGCCGCAACGGTGAACACGTCGGGGCATGTAGACGACGGTTAGCGATAAACTATGGCGCAGGGAAAAGGACAAAATTAAGACTATTGAGAGGCCGAAGGAGGCTATATCCTTCCCGAAGCCAGGTATTGATCTGGCCAATGATAAGCCAGCACTGGTAACATAGAGGCCGGCGGTGGTGAATGAGAAGCCGCCTATTCATTCGACCAGGGCGGCAAGTCATGCGTCTAACATAGCAACCCATTGGATCGGCTACGGGCTAGGCTGGTCATTAGCTTCCGAGGCTAGCGACTAGCACGCCGAAGCTAGCAACCCACTAGATCGGTTACTGGATAGGCTGGTCATTAGCTTCCTAGGATGGTCATTAGCGTCCGAGGCTGGCGACTAGCACGCCGAAGCTAGCAACCCACTAGATCGGTTACTGGATAGGCTGGTCATTAGCTTCCTAGGCTGGTCATTAGCTTCCGAGGCTGGCGACTAGCACGCCGAAGCTAGCAACCCACTAGATCGGTTACTGTATAGGCTGGTCATTAGCGTCCGAGGCTGGCGACTAGCATGCCGAAGCTAGCAACCCACTGGATCGGTTACTGGATAGGCTGGTCATTAGCTTACTAGGCTGGTCATTAGCTTCCGAGGCTGGCGACTAGCACACCGAAGCTAGCAACCAAATGGATTGGTTACTGGCTAGGCTGGTCATTAGCCTCTGAGGCTGGCAACTAGCTGAAGCCAGACTAGCCGTTTCCCTCCGTTTCCAGTCTTATGCTAAGCTAGGCTAACTGCCTGCTGGAAGTAGCCTCGTATTTAAAGTACAGACATGAGAGAGGTATCGATCTTCTCAGCTAATTCTGTGCAAGAAAGGGAATAAGGACACTTTTCCAAATGTAAAACTATTTCTATTAAGACGTAATGTGTGATGTTTGTGTACCAGACATTTCATTAAATCTATGTAAACATATTCAATGCATTTAGTGTTAAACAGGGATTTCAGAGGGAAGTGGATGCACATTTTGAGTCCTGTAATCAGCTGTAAAAGGGTCTAAATTGATAGATGTGCTGCATTTTTGATTTTCCTGGTATGTTTAATGCATAGGATGTGGATTTCAGAGATTAAATATAATAGTTGTTTAATGAAGAGAGCAACAGCAGTCCTCATCACATCCTCCTCATCATCACCATTTCCCCTTGTCATGATGACTGGTCAAACTATTTACTGGCTCTTACTGGAGAGTGTCCGTCATCTCTCTGCAGGAACATTGTGGTTTAGGAGCAGTTGCTAGTTTATCCTGAGCCATGGCCTGTTTACTGTAGCTAGCAATTTTATGGAGATGTGCACACAGTCTGCAGTCCTTGTGTAAATGCTGAGGAGAAGTTAAGCAGAGAGTTACTTTAGAAACTGCTTAGACTGGAGAACATACAGTAGACCTGCCCTTTATATCTTTGGCAGTTCAATCCTAAAATCCCTTAGGGAGGCACACACCCATTTAAAGGCCACTAAATGATGATTGATGAGGCATCCTCACAATGAGCGTGCCCCCCTACACTACTTTGGAAACAATCTGTTATCCCCAAAACACCCACAGCCCGGCCGCTGTGTTGTATTTGGCCCCCTAATTTCGCTGCATCAAGGGAGTGGGAGCCATTAGCCATGTAAGTGACAGCAGGGAGCTTCCAAGGGCAAGTTGTCCAGAGATAGAAAGGCCTCATTCTAACAGGAGGTCAGAGGGCTGCGGGATTGTTGTACCCCTCAGGGGCCTCACACACACATGCTCTCGGTTAAAGATAGCCCGGGAGAACATGTGGTCAGGAGGAAATATCAGGGAAAAGAAAATAGCAGTAGAACATGTAGGGTCATGTTGTTTACCTTTCAGCTCACTGAATCTATAATGGAAAGTGTGCAACAATATAACAGACGATTAGCTGAGATGTCTGCTTTTTTGCTCAGTGTTTCTCAGTTGTAGACCTTCATAAATAAGCTTATCAGTATTACCTCCTCAGTACACTGAATTCTGCCAAATCTTGCCTGTTTGCATCGCATGCACGACTTGATATTTAAATCTAACCTACAGCAAGTCTGTTCTTTTTCATCATGAAATTAATCGAGTCCACTGACATTTGAATTTACCACCATTCAGTCACTTCTGTCCTGTTGTTGTCTGCCACATCAAATAGACGATATTGTCTGAGAAAATGATCTTGGTGACAACAAGGAGCAAAAGAATTGCATGTAGAAATCTGTTTATGTTATACTCTGTTCCTGTTATTTAAATGTATTATTTAATAGATCTCCCAGTGTCTGTCATCTGTCAGCAGGAAAATTGGTTTAAGGAACAGTTGCTACAGTTTATCCTGAGCCATGGCCTGTTTACTGTAGCTAGCAATTTTATGCAGATTGTGCACACTGCCGGCAGTCCCTGTGCAAACGCGGAGGAGAAGTTCAGCAAAGAGTTACTTTAGAAACTGCTTAGACTGAGACACGCAGGCTGAGTGGAGAACATGTGTAGGAAGAAGACCTTAGACAAGGATTAGTCTTCTATTGGGCTGGCCTAAACATTAAAAACTGTTTAAAATATGTTTATGCTTATTATCTAATAGTTAAAATAGACAATGTCTTAAATGTTAAAAATAGTTAGTAAACTTCTTGCCTTTCTCTCAAGCTAACTATGAACTAGTTAATATTGTTAGACCTGCTAAATTTGTTGAAGATTTTCATTAAATAAATGTCTGTTAAGTCACTATCTATCACTGAATGAGGTAAACACAATTGTGGTTGAGCCTATTGCCCACTGATGAAGCCTTTGCATTTGCAGTATATAGTATTATTATGGACTGGGTGTCTGTGGCGACATTCACAGAAAAAATCACAAGCGGCACCCAGTTAGTGACGCGTTTTCCATCACCCAGCAGTGGTTGGTCTGCCAGAGAGGGTAGGCGGAGCTAAGCGGCTGCTTTTCCGTTCTCTGCAAGTGTTGCGAGTAAACAGTAATTTACTATGGCTGAACAAACAAAGAAAAGATCGATGACTGCAGATACAACTTTAAAAATAAGTGAAAATCCAAAGAAAAAGAAACAAACTCGACGCTCAGATGAAGGCAAACAGTCTAAAAAGGAAAGCGACCGTCAGCGAGGAAAATCAAGACTTACAACCGGAGCCAACCGTGGACGTCACACACGCAACACTGTCTGGATATCTGGGAAATGAGCTCCCGCAATTACCATTTATCGCCATAGGTGCCGCCAAAGAGAATAGTACTGAAATCTTTGAGATTAGACCTTTAATATGTGGTAAAATGCTTAACATCTTAATTACAAGAACTAATAGTCAATCATTATGGATTGATCAATATTTATACATACATTTAAATATTTAAATTGCCAAAAGTAGCTCAAACTGCCCGTCTTTCCTTTTTAACTTTCCTTTTCAACTATAAAAAATGCTACCAGTTAAACACCTCATGTTTAAATTGTTTTTTTTTCTTTTAAATGTTGGTCGTTATTTAACAGTTAAACCGTTTAGTGACAACCCTGAGGTTATCTTGAACAGTGGGTGTGGTTGTTTCTGATTCTGTGTTGTTTCCAGGTTGACTGCAGGTGGGGATAGATTGGAGTCATCAAGGCGGATTCAACACACCTGATCTCAGCCGATCGAGCTGTATTTAGGAAGGCTGCCGACCATGCGCTCAGTCTCTTTCATTCTTCACCATGTGACAGCCAGGAACACTAAAGCTCACCGAATGAACTTTCAGTTTTACCCTTATTTTACACACACATCATGATACACTCACCCATACACTCTTGACATTACCGATAGTACGGAAATTACATGTTTGTTCTGGTTTTGTTAGTTAGCTGTGTGGCCAAATAAATCTTTTAAAAGGTGAATAGTTTGTTGAAGTCGGAGCCATCTTGTATCAATTTAAAGAAGTGAATGTCTGGATTGAAAACCAACTTAAACATCTAATGTCTGCTGTTATTTAAGGAAATACCATGACATCATTCAAATTCAAATGTCTTTATGCAAATTTATGCCGACTATCAATTTATATTATTTTAAATGATTAACATAATAAGACGGCTAATGTAAAGGTTAAACACTGTAAACTGGGAATGTCTTTCAAACTGTTCTGCTATCTATAATAGTGAATCTTTCTTTTCCACAGCTCCTTGGGCAAGACACTGAACCTCAAATTGCTCCTGGTGGAGCAGCCATCGGTGTGTGAATGTGGAGACTGATTGACAGCTGGGCATTTTAGGTAGCAGCCTCTGCAGTCAGTGTATGAATGTGTGTGAGGACTAGAAAGTACTATACTTGAAAGTATATACGGTCCATTTTAAGTGCATATTGCAAACCCTTGCCTTACAATAACATGCAGGAGAATGAAGTGAGGCCTTTGATTCTAGCCGTCTTTTCTTGTCAGTGAAACCTTGAACTTGAAATATTTTTTCTCAGATCTAATCTGAACATCATGTGAGAGGTAGAGATGGCTTTTTACGATGAGCACAGAGCATGGATTTACTATACATTTCACACAGCTTCACAAATCATTGAAACAACATTGTTTCAGAAAGAGCAGGGCTTTAAGGAGTGTGTACAACATGCCTCTGAGTGCTGTCTTTTCTTCTGTAAGAGTAAATTAAAAATATGTTTCAAAACCTACTTCACTTTCACTTTGGTAGCACTTCTTTTGAAAAACCATCCACCGTGTGCATCGCGTCTCATGAGTCGATATTATGTCTGAAACATTGAACAGGGTTGTTTAAGTGAACATAAAAGATGAGATAGAAGGAATGTGGATCATTGATTGAGACGCGCGCCGACTTACCACTGAAGAACATGTCGGCAAATAGGAGATGAAATCAACAATGGAGATAAATTGTGATTCGGGACACAGGCTAGGAGCGAATTGATTGTCAGGTTGGTGTTTTCGTTCCCCGTCGGTCGTAATAAATCGTTCACTCTGGACTGCTCCCTCCGCAAAGGTAGAGTGTGTGAGAGTAAGGGAGAGAAATAGAAATAACCCAAAGGAAGACGGAGAGAGATGGACGGAGAAGACCGAGGCCGGAAGAGAAAAGAGGAAGAATCACCAGGAGAGAAACCGTCCCTGCATCCCACAGAGAATCTGTATTGACTTCAGCTGCGTGAAAACTTAAACCCTTTAAAGGATTTTTTTTCCGTCAATGCAACTAACACAGAATGCCTCGACTTATCAGACAAGAGCCCAGCGAGCCCTTTGCCCTCACATTACAGATTTCCTATCAAGAGCAAACAGGAAAACTTGATCCTTTGTTTCTGCTCTCTCAAGGCCTACAAATCTTTTCCTGATCGCTGGAATGCATGTGGGGACCGCGGCATTATCGGGATATTGCATTTCCGTTTACCAGAATTGTTGCATCCATTTGGTCGAGCATTGACAAAACAGAGCTCAGAGAGAAAGTTGGGGAATGATTTCAAGGAAGAAATGTCCTCATGGACGGGCAGAAACTGGACCTGATTTCTAATTTACTTTGTGGGCATAATATGAATTCAATGGTATTTATAAAGTAATATGCATAATTTAAGTGTTTTAGCAGCTAGAATGTCGTATTTTCATCCACAATTGCTGTCCATCAATCAATCAGGATTTAGCCATATTTATCACGACTGTTTGCACTGTTCAATTAAAGAGTTTAAAGTCTTAAATGTTGCATTTCCATAATGAATTGTCTAAAAACTGCAGTGCCTACGTTATTTATTTAAGTTTTATGCATTTTCCCCAAAAATTCTGACAATGATCAAACCAAAATATATTCACAATTTTATTTAAGATTCTGTATGTCAGAGGGTGAGGAGGGAAGACAGCAAGCGGTTTAGCTAATTTTTTGGCTACTTTTTCTCTAGAAAGAAATGTCACATTTTTACATACTTTCATGGTAAGGTCTGCAAATTAAGAATGGTTGTAGAAATTGTACATATAACATAAAGTCACATTTTTCATCACAATGAATATACATGTTGGTTGAAATGTGCTGTTAAATCACTGATATAACTTTTTTGGCCATTGCAGAATGAAGCTGGGAACACAGCAGTGACATCCGTTTTTAGGTTCATATGTTAATCTTCTCGGTATAAAGCATTCACTTGCTTTTAGCTCTCTTTTTTCCATCAGGCCATTAAGCTACTAAACGTTACACTGTGTTCACCAGCTTATTGCTGACTGTGTCTGTCTGCTGTTTGATGCCAGGCAGAGTGCATTAAGTTTTAGAGCTACAGGTAGCTACCTGCTTTACCTGAAAACAGAGGAGACCAAAAGACCAAAACAATGAGCTAAAATGTGCTTTAAAGTAATAATCTCGAAGGACTTCACCTGTGAAGGATTGGATTGTCTAATAAGAGTGACATTGGGTTGTTCTTTACTTAAGCTTGACTTAACTAAGGTTTTCAACATTTATATTGACCTGCTTCGACTGGATATGGTTGGTTATATAATCTTGGAGATTTTCATTTAAATAAATGTTTGGTAGTCACTGTCTTTCGCTGAATGAGGTTACACAATTGTGATTGAGCCTATGGCCCACTGATGAAAGCCTTTGCATTTGCAGTATTATGGACTGGGCGTCTGCTGCAACATTTGCGGAAAGATTCACAAGCGGTGCACAGTTAGTGACGCATTTTCCATCACCCAGCAGTGGTTGGTCTGCCAGAGAGGGTAGGCGGAGCAAAGCGGCTGCTTTTCCGCTCTCTGCAAGTGTTGCGAGTAAACAGTAATGTACTATGGCTGAACAAACAAAGAAAAGATCGATGACTACAGATACAACTTCAACAATAAGTGAAAATCCAAAGAAAAATAAACGAACTCAACGCTCAGATGAAGGCAAACAGTCTAAAAAGGAAAGCGACCGTCAGCCAGGAAAATCAACAACAGGAGCCAACCGTGGACGTCACACATGCAGCACTGTCTGGATATCTGGAGCTGATCCCAGCTGTCATTGGGCGTCATTGGTACATCCTGGACAGATTGCCAGTCAATCACATTGCTGACACATACAGACGGACAACCAATCACACCTACGAGCAATTTTAAAGTTTCCAATTAAAGCTAACAAGTATGTCCTTGGACTGTGGAAGCTACTGCAGCACCATGACGCCCACATAAACCACCAGGAAAATTAATCTCTAACTGCCTCCTATAATTCATGTTTCACTGTTACACACTTACTGTATGAATCATTATGAATGAAAAATTTACTCTAACAATTGTACGTTTGGCCTGGAAAAGTTGAACGCCTGAACTCTGTGCTAGCTGCTGCCTCGTCTGTGAAAAAGGCAGCGCTCGGCTCACACACTCATTATCAGTTCAGCAGCCGCCCACTCCAACCATCAACCTCACTGCCCTCTTTGCTCTCCCCCACTGTTCCTCCATCACCTCTACCCATTCGTGACCCGGATCCTCATCCTCCAGGTCACCTCTCACCTCCCTTACCTTATTACGTCCTGACATTAAGGCCTCAGGCTGGCCCCGGCAGCTCACATGAGGCTACTACTTGACCTGAAGTCTATTATGTCAGATTAGCAACTGCTCCTCATCCGACTCTCTGTCTCTCTCCTCCATCAGTTTATATGTGCTCTATTCTGTCTATTTGCTTGGTTAAAAGTAAGAAGACAGCATAAAGAGAAGAAATTATCTTCTGCCCATTGTGAAGGGATGACATAACAGCTATTATAGTTGCATGATGGCCTATTATAACCTCTTTTTTACCACTTGCGTTGGTGCTGTAGACAGGATTTCAATGTGTAAGTGTAGTGCTGCCTCTTTAATGACAGTTTACAGTGAGGGTTTCTCTTTATCACAAAAGCGTCCGCCACCCAAAGCCAAAATTGTCAATTTAGCGCAGCAGCTCTCAGCCCAAAGCAGTCGGCCACTAGACGCTATAATTGAGTTTGGTTGTCATTGTGGAGCTGCCTTGATGACAGTTTAAAGTAAAAGTTCACAAAAAATGGAGACGAATAGGAGTGAGGGCCTTCGGCATTTCTGTAACAGTATGGTTTAGAAGTTACAGAAATCAGTCTTATCAAAAACATCTTTAGTTTTAAGTTTATTTATAGGTTAAATGTCTTTAAGTATAAGCCCGGAAGGCCCTCATAGCTACTGTTGAATTCAAAGTGATTCACTGTGGAGAGCTTTCTGCGCTGAAGTTACTTACTGAGGATAATGTCAGGTGAAAATATCCCAGAGCACGGTGACCCCGAATCTTCCCACTGAGATCTCTTGACATTTAAATATAAGATGCTATCAAGGGGCAATATCCATACAACCTCCTCTCTGTAACCCACTTTACCATTTTGCACAGAATGTACTCTTTCCCTCTCAGCTGTGATTCAGTCGTAAAGCTGGATTCAGCCTCTGCCACTAAGGGACTGTGTGAAAATTGTTGGGATGGGAAGGGGGGCTAAGTCTTATGTTTATTTTACAGCGATTTCCTCCCCCGATATAATCATATTTTAAGGACCCTTCCTTAAATTAGAAAACAATTGCAAAATCCTTCTCCACCTTTTGTCATAATAATATACTGATTGAAAACGTAACAGCCATTTTACTGACTGTGAGGCAGTTACTAGCACAGCTGTACTTAAAGCTAACTGGTAATATAAACATGCTAACTAAGGGCACTAATATGCTAATATTTTGCAACTATCAATTTTACTATGTAAAACATCTTAGCTTAGCATGATAGCATGACTGTGGCTAACATTCAATATAAACTTATGCAAACTACATCTGACGCTAATATGATTAACATAATTTTGACCTGATGATGGCTTGATGGCAAAAGAGTCAGAGGTCACTATATTATTACATTAATCATAAAGGGAATGTCTTTAAATTTAGGCAATAAATCTTATAGTTTTTCAGATATTTTCCTAAAGACCAAAAATGTCAACCTGCTGGTTTTCAGTGTTGGGTAACGTTACTTTTAAAAGTAACTCTTTACGTTACTGTGTTACCTACTAAAAGTAACGCGATTACTTTTGCGATACCAGAAATGTAACCCTGTTGCGACTCTTTATGCATGTCGATTATTTTGTCAGGATGGTGTGTAGCCTGTTGTACGTCTACCTCTAAATGTGTTGACTCTACTGTTATTGCATAGCCTCATTTACGGCCCATAATCTGTAACTCTGCAGCCTAATAACAGAAATGACAGACGCAGTATAACCTTTACAGCTTTTTACTATGCTAACAATCTGACAACAGGGTAGAGGCATACAGTATCAGGCACAGCTGTTTCAAAGACCACAACACAGGCTCTTAGTCCCACCAGTGTTGCGGAGCTGTGTTTAGCTCCAGATGCTTCTGCACATTTGAACACGAGCTCTTCACAGCTGACAACCACTTATCCTCCAGGCACAACTTACATTTCACCGTCATGTTCTTGTCCCTTTTGCCCCAAAATTCTAAATAAACTAAACACTGTATCACTTGAATTGCAGTTTTAATGCGTTACGTTGCTGGTTATAACAAAAAAGTAATCCGAGTACTCTAACGGATTACTTTATAAAGCGTTACCCTCAACACTGATGGTGTCGCTGGAGGAAAAGTCAGGGAGTCACTAAGTCACTAGGGAGTGGTATCCGCTTGGGACATGGAGCATATGTCGAATTTTGTATTAAAACAAACTTCATGTAAGATATTTAAGTGCTTCTGGATAGCATATCGTACCATTTGATTTAATGGGGAACATACAGAGACAGGATTGCTGTGGTAAACCAAAGAAAGGCACCACCTTTTTGATGCCTTTATTTTCAATAAATCTCACAAGAATAAAATAATAAATGATAGTTGGAGGAAATGTTCACTGCCCTCACATATTCTCCTAATTTTGGATTAACCTTCATTAAACAAAAAGTTAGGAGAGTAATTTTCCCACAGTCCCTAACTGGTGATTTAAATAGAGTTGTGTGTTCAGGCCTGCGTGTTTGTGCAGCTCTATTTGTGTAAATAGGGCTGCAGGAAAATGAGAGAGACTGTAATAGTTTGAGTTTCTAACAGTGCATTGAGGGCCCCTTAATGACTTGAGTCACTGAAAAAGCGAAATTGGATCAATGACAACACCTCCTAAACATCCACAACTCCTCCTAATATCACAAATCAAATCTTACATGAAATCACGAGGGCTCTGTCTCTTGTAATTGTTATTGCATGGGTGGCATCATATCACATCACAATTGCTTTCTCTGATTAATTGCCCTCCAGATGCGTACTGCATATAGCCCAGCACTCAACTCAAGGACAGCCACCTGGCGTCTGCAGTGTGCTGTGAAGAGAGCTGCCTGCTCATCACTGTTTGATCCTGCAAGCGCCAGCAAACCGGTGTTTTATCAGGACGGCTAATTATAGGCAGAGAAAGGATGTGGAAACGGCATCCTGCCTCCAGAGGAACGCAGCGTGCCCACACATTCATTTGTACACACGCTTTGCTGAGAGGCATCCGAGGGCTTGGCACACGCTTTTTGTGTGATCGGCGAGTGCGCGTGCATACACACAGAGACATTGGATTTCCTCTTGAGGTTCACCACTATCCATCTATCACGGGGACAGGACAGCAAAATGACACGGCCAACTGCGCCGCTGTGGTCGGTCAGCGACAGAGACATTTCTCTGGCCCCAATTTGAGGCCCTTGAACTCTGCGGCCTTTGTTAGTATCCTCCCATAACCCCGGCTTTCTCCGTCGCAAGGAGATTGGTGGAGTTCAGTTTGGGGAGGTAAACATCTCACTAGGCTTTGGAGGAAGTTGCTCTTGCATGCAGAGGTTACTCGAGTTCACCTGAGGCACTTGTTGAAAGAAGAGAAAGAGGAGAGTTAGAAGAATGGCGCCTTTAGCTATGACAGCATGAATAATAATCATTGCTTTGGTATTATTCATAATGATACAGTTTTACATAAATTAGCAAACTTTTGCTGGAGTTAGCAGACAAATAAAATAATACATTTCTTATCATCAATTATTTATAGCAGCCTAATTACTCGCTCCTTTTTTATTAGCTTTTTAAGTAATATCTCAGTTTATTCGTGGAAATTTTATTGAATAAAAAACAAGATTCAAACAAAGCTAAAAAGACAAATGATTTTGTTTCCAGACAAAGTATCAGGGAAGGCGCAGAAATCCTTGGTATAATTACGGGCTGAAGGATCCGTTCCAAATACCGAGCATCGGAACAAAAGGTCTGTCGTCCTTCAACCATCTTGCCATCCGTCTTTTCAGGTTCCACTTTTATTTGCCAGTCTCTCAGAGGTTTGTGAGTATTTCAATAATCCTCATATTTTGTGTGTATCTGCTTTATGTTCAGACACACTCCGGGCTTCTCAAGGATGTTTCAGACGCGTCTCCAGCCTTCTCTGCTTCTTCAGGGCATGAGTCATAAAACTGCTACTTCTACAGTATCGCCTCGCCATGTTTCCTCCACGCCAAATTTGCAGCATGTTGCAGCACAAGCGCAGTCACGTCATATAAATTATGGTAAGTAATTTTCACGGTCATGACAGAGCACCGTGAGGGGAACTTGGCTCGTCTTTTGCAGCAGAGGCCCCTCCACGGGGCCCCCGCAGTGAGCAGAAGATGGAAACATTGATGTGTGCCATTCATCTTCATGTCGGCTGTGTGTAGGCGCGTGTGTGTACGTCGGCCCCCGGTTTCTGTGTGCAGATGTGTGTGTTGTGTTTTATTGATAGATGCTCTGACAGCACAGTCCTTTTCTAACCTGTCTGAGGAAGAAGGAGCAGCTCGTTCTGATTTGTGAAGCGCTCAGAAGCTGCACATGTCAGAAAGTAGAAACCGTAAGTGGTTTGTGAAGGTCTTTCTCTTGATCTCCTTTTCTTCTTCTCTTCTGCGGTTTATACATGAGCAAGCAGGTCCACTCGAAAACATTTTGTATATACCCCAAAAAATATCTGCTGTACTGTATGAATGACTTAAAAGCAGTTGCAGAAAAATAGTGTTTCAGTGCATATGAGAGAGCCAGTCTCATACACTGAACCTCCAAAAAGGGCCTGTAACACAGTGTGTGTTTGAGTTTTTCAATTACATATGTTTGTCCCGATTCTCATTATGCAGCAGTGTCTTTGTTATGTTTGTATTCTTCATGTTGTTTCCTGGAAAACATTCAAAAAAAGCTGATGACTCATCCTGCACGTGCAACAACACGCCCACCCCGCCGAGCTAACACCGACAGCATCACGGTTACCTTTGCGCTAGCATGCTAACCGCCGGTTAGCTTGTCCTACCCGGTTTGAGGCACCTACCTGTCCAACAGAAAGAAGGCCAACTCTGCATCGCTCTTTCGCCTTGTTCGCCGGTCTGAATGGGGCCCAGTTGCTAATTTGAACCTCTCCCACACTCACCTATACGCTGTGATTGGCTCAGGGAACCACAACAGCGCCCCTCCTGAAAACGTCCCGTGCAAAGCAAAACAACAGAATAGATGCAGAGGGAAGGGTCTCACAAGGGTCTGCACACACACTCACCAACACACATGTATAGAGGCCCATAAGTGATGATTTATATTATAGTATATTTGTAAAAGTCTATATTTTACTTCCTAGGAAAATCCTACTTATTATACCTTTAAAAGCAGTTGCAGAAAAATAGTGCTTCAGTGCATATAAGAGCCAGGACTCCAACATGAAGACACAGGACCTACAAGCTAGCTTTAGCAGTTATGTGTCATACTGTGTTTTGGTTTGAATGTACTCACATTAAGCAGCATTGGCTGTAAACGCAAATCAATATGCGCAACAAGTCCCTTCCTAACTTGAAGCTCATATGCAAATTTAAACAGCACTCTGTCAGCTAACTGTATGAACTTCTTCATTCTCATGAAACATCTGAGAAAGTCCAGGCAAACTGGTTTGGGAGTGAGTATGTGTGATTTGTATTCTGCTTGGTGCATCCATCCATCCATCCATCCATCCATTATCTATACCGCTTATCCTTTGAGGGTCACAGGGGAGCTGGAGCTGCCCCAGCTGTCATTGGGGGAGAGGCGGGGGTACACCTTGGACAGGTTGCCAGTCAATCACAAATCTGACACATAGAGACAGACAACCATTTATGCTTGCATTCACACCTACTCGACTGTGGGAGGAAGCCAGAGTGCCCAGAGGGAACCCATCCAGACAAGAGCAGGGGCGCTGGATGTCATAGTTGAGGGTGCTGAGAGAGAAGTCAGTCTATATGATGCCGTCATACTTCATGCTGCACAAATTCATGTTTTATTAATTTTTTTAATGTTCAGGATTATTCATATGTAATAAGTATCAAGAGCTCATTAACATTTAACACAGAAAATAAACGATAATCAAATCATCAAGAGCTATTACCACATCCTCATATAATACAGTGTCCCTGTACAGTTGCAGTATTACAGTGAACTATCCCTGGATTGACAGCTGTTCTTTCTGACAGGATGATCAGTGCCCTCGCGTCTGCAGTTACTTCAGTTGACAATCTTACAGAAACACTTCACTGTGTTCGCGAGCCGTGGAAAAGCTCCGTGCTGCAGAGCGTCACATCCCTTTGCAGGAAGTTTTATTAACTATTTACAGAATATTGAGAGAAAATGAACAAAAACAAACATAAACACAGGTGCACTTCTTTTATATGTCGCTTTAAAAAGGGGCGAAACATAAGCGTTTTTATTATTAGCTGATGGTTTAAATTGTGCTTGATTTTAGAGGGTGCTGTCGTATCGCGCTGCGCCGCACCTCCACTTCCTGCGCCCATGGACGAACATGGAGAACATACAAACTGGTTTGCTATGGAACAGTTCGGGCTCAATCAGACAGAATGCATTTTAGCACCTGGGGGCGGCTTTTTTGTCATTGTTTTCAATGAGAGGCTTTTTCCGCCCTGTGCGCCTTGTGTTTTTGAGGAAACGTTCCAAGCGCCTCGAGTTGAAAAAATTTCAACTCAAAGCAGAAAAGCGCCCGACATCATGGGCGTTTTTTCTCATTGTCCAATCGGATGAAAGGAGAGGCGGGCCTTCTGTCAGTTTACAATATAACGGTTAGGTTAATGACAGCTAATGATTTGGCGGCAGCGAGCTGCTCTTTGCAGTGCGCCTCGCATTTTACAGCCTGCAAAAAGCGTTCTGTCTGATCGGGCCCTTCTTCAGTAATTTAAGATGCCCATAAATAATAGTTAGTTTATCTTCATCTGCTTCAGTAAAACATGACCACCCATCAAAATGCTGCAAAGCCACGCCCCCAGCAGGATTCTGCCCTTCATCCCGCCTTCATAGTCAACAACAGGCCGCGCCCATATCAGTCAGTTTGGCTCCGCATCATGCAGCAGCCCCGCCCACAATGTGGTCCTTGCCCCACCCTCTTTCTGTTGCGGTATAATGCAGGTAAACTTGCTGAGCTGTTAACCCAGTGCAATATGCTGCAATGTTAAAAAATCTTAAAGGCTCTGCTGAATAAAAACATGAAGCGACGTCTCAAAAACCATAAAAGTTTAAAAATCATGAAGAATTTCTGAGTTCAAATTGTGATGATCTGTTTGAATGAATAATGCAACACGAGGAGAGTAAGACGTTTCTAAAAGGGTTTGAATATTCTTCACTTTGACTTTCATGAGAAGCCTACCTTCAATTTCAATCCAGGCTTTTAAAAACACTTTTATTTCATTTATTAGAATTAAAATAAAGAGCTGAATCCCACTGACTCAATATTGTGCTCTACTCTCATCGTAGTGACTCAGGATTGTCACGGTTTTGAGAGATTAGAATTACTCGAGAGCTATCTGCTTCACTTAATGTTGGTCACTTCTACTTATAGCTCCTGCGCTTTTACCGCTTCATCCTGTTATTTCCAACGTGACAAGCTTAATCCTTCCTCTGACAGCAACAAACAAGATAAATAAATCAGGAGGTCAACCTTGTGGACTGATCTGAGAATACACAAACGATCCAGCTGGTCCCAAAAACCGGGGATGTTTTTCTTCATGCTGAAACCGTCTGATTAAGAGAGCCAGATTTTAATGTTAATTGCCTCCTTATTTCCTCCACACGGCATTTATATAATCACTGAGGCAGCCTTGCATACTGTTTAAGTAAATCCAAATCAATTCAATTGATTTTGATGCTTAATTACTTTGTTTAAGTAACAGTAATAGGAGTAGCTGGGTGTGTCTAAGTATGAAACTAAGGATGAATAGAGGTGCTCAAATTTATTCTCTGAAAAATGAGTAAATAAATGTCATGTTCATGGTTTAAAACGTATTTATGGCGCATCTTTATCAGACCTGTGAATTGTTTCAGCCAACATGAGACGTCTCTTTCAAGTACACCTTTCACCTACATCAATATGTTCCTGTCTGTGACGTACTGAATGTGTCATTCGACGGATGAAAGCTTTTTGAGTTTGACCTCAAAGACTTATGTTGTGTCAAGGAAATATCTCAAGCGCATAAAAATGATTGAAACTCACATTGCACAGTAACGAGTGCCAGTAGTCACGAAGAAGTTTTTCTCGTTCGCAGTACACGGCTCTCTTCGCTCGCAGTGAATATCATTATATCCTTGCCCTTTTGCTCTGTTGATTCAGTTGTAATGAGCTGCTTTAATGTGCCCATACAAACACCAAGGCCCTGAGTTAACTGGATGTTTTGATGTCTGGTCTCAGAATGCAAACATGGGAAAATGACTTTGTGTGATAGGCAGTTTCTTTTGCAGGGGAGGGCTGATAAGAGCGGAGAAACACCTTGGAGAGTCAGAGGCGGTGGTGATTAGGATACACAAGATTGTTTTTTTCTGCTTGAAACTAGGTGTTGATAATTGCAAACACATATACATGTTCATACACGTAGGCTTGCAGAGGTGTGCTTCATGTTTCTGAAATAAGCTCCACATAAAACACACACATGCACCGTGTCAGGTTGTTTATTTCTCCTGCATCCTGATGTGCGCTTTATTAACATTTCAAATGCATCTGCTCCAGCCGCCAAACTTTAAAAGGCGTATAAACCCCTGATGCTCTTGTGTCCTTTTCTGGCTCTCCATTCTGCTGTGGTTACATTGCTCGCAAAATCCACCCAAAAGCAGGGTAAGCAATGAAAGCCTTTTATCAGCACAGCTGGTGCCCAAATATCCCGTGAAATGGTATTTAATATTCCCTGCCTCTCTCATGCTGAAGAGATGCCACCTCATTTCCTTTGTGTTGCTGTAATGTAGGCCTTTTGCTTACCTTGAAGGCTCCCGCTGCTTGTCACATTATGCTCTGACGTAGGTTTTAAAGGCTCTTTTAATTCACAAATGAGTCCTATGTTTGGAAACCAGCATGTAGGAATGTTTTAATTGACAACCCCTCCCACGAACAGTGATTGTGCAAGCGTACCAAGCAGGCCTGCCAAGCTTAGGATTTCTCTACATAAAATTGGTGTGCATGAGGCTGTAATAAGAAACATACAAGAACTTGAAAGTCTTTTTTAGCCTTTCTGTACCAAAAAATAAAGAGAAAAGGTTAGAGGATAGACCAAACATTGAGCTAAATCTGCGCTAACATTAGCTAGCATTCTGGCTAGCTTAATAACAAACAGGGGTGACATAAGCTACCTTCAGGTAGTTTGTGAGGGTGACAGTTTCATTAAAAAATGGCCCATTCATGACCAGCACTTCAACAATAGTATTTCTCCATTGAGTGGTAGCTCCAGGTTGCTATAAGTTAATGCTAGCTTTAGCAGCTCTGTCCATGTCAAAGTGGGAAATTTGCTATCCAGTTGCTCCAGACAAACTCGCTACCTGAGTTAGCGTGTCATTAGCCAAAAACATCAGGTAGTCCTCATCTTTAAAGACCTTTCTTTTGCTACGTTAAAAGTGGACACTTACGGTTTGAAAATACGAACAAGTATGTTCTATGTATCTAACTAGCTAAAGCTGAAAAATTCTGCCTTGTGAGTTATCCTTTGACTTGACAGGACTGCCAGCTAGAAATGAGGAAGTCTGCTTTTTGTCTACCTCTGTCTGAAATCCAGGTCACACTTAAAAAATGTATTACCATTATTAACTGCATTATGTGCCTTTTGAATATGGAAAGCTTGATCAGCCTCGCAACAGTAATCTTAAGTCTGTAAATGGGCACTGCATGCGGTACTGCAGAGTTAAGCCTTTTGCATTTATAAGTTGGATTGTCTGTCTCTTGCCAACAGAAGTTTGGAGTCTTTCTTTTAATGCCTATTCAAAGATAAGGCAGGGATATTTTGCAAATATGACGCTTGTGTTTGATTATTATTATATCCAGAGGGCAAGAGTACAACTGTGTGACAAGTTACATCATCATTTACTAATTCAGCCATTCAGTGTGACTAACCTTGAGTTAGAGCACAATAACTGCTGGGCATGTCAGTGCTGAGACATTTGTTAGAGTGTCACATTGTGTGAGGAGTCAGTGTAAGTTGAAATAAAGTCAGTGATTCACTCTGTCTGCCTAATGTGATGTTGGTTAGTAAAAGGAGTTGAGTGACAAAAACAGAATGGAAATAGTTCCGTATGACCGTTGAGTCTATTCATTATTTGAATGTAACCCTGCTGTATATTTAATTCAAGCTCCTTCTGGTGATTCACAGCCTCTCAAAGCCTCCCCCCTGTCTGTTCCTGTGTTTTGCAGAGCTCATAACAACCACTCGTACAGTCGAACAGAAAAGTATGCGAGAGGACACATAAACCTGAGAGCAATGGGCCAGTGAGAGGGATGATTCACGTCGACAGCAGAGCTCATATCACCCAGGGTGTAAAAGGGACATCGCTGGAAGGGAACGTACCATTATATCATTAAAAGCAGGGGGGGGATTTCTCTTCTTAGCATGAAGCAGAGACATGCACAACACACACAAAGGTTTGGATTAATACTTCTTAATGTCTGCTCCCATTTTATAAAAGTATATATTGTCCAGGCAGTCAAATAAGTAGGCTTATATTAAAACACAGCAACTTTTTCTCAAAGCCAGAGAAGGCAAACACATCCCCAAACCTGCCTTATGTGGTGCAGTTGAATCAAATCTCAAACTGTAAACCCGCTTGGATTTGGTTACCGTCAGTAAGTGAAGAATGCCCCAATGAAATCAGATCTGCATGAAACATGCGGCCTTGCAGTCCGCCTGACACTGGTGATTTCACGCCACTTTCAAGTGACTCCTGTAAAGGGCAATGAGAGGTGAGAATCCAATTTTAAAAATGCGCCGTCTCTTACAAAACCCATAATAAACTTGATTTACTGACTCTGTCTGGCTGCTCTAATTCTGCCCAAATGCCTCCCAGACAATTATTTATCAGTCTAAAGTCACAGTAAAATTTCAAATTAATATCGTCTCTTTGTATGTCCTTGCTTTTATTTTTAATGTTCTTAATATTGCACTTGGGAACAAAGGTGTGTTGGCAGGAATAATACCAAAATCAATGTATTAACACAATAGCAGATCATGGGACCTGCAGCTTCTTTAGGTTCAATGACTTGCACCGTCATATGATAGCCGCAACCTTTTCCTAAGACACAACCGATGCATCCAAGTGCTCGCGATTTTACCCTTTTGAGAAATCCATAATTTTTGACAGCTCAGGATTAATCATGTTTTGTCCAATAAAGCGCTGACCTGAGCAGTCGTGTGACTGATTACAAATAGCCTGCTTAAATGCTGTTGTCAGTCGTTAATGGGAGAAAAGACTGAGCAAATGAAAAACTGCAACACAATTTTTGATAAGGACCAACCCAAACAAACCAGGTGAGGAAAGGTGAAGCCATAAATCCTGGCTGAGTGCAAATTTAATACCCACAGAAATGGAGAAAGATGGTGAGAGAACCCAAGCGTAAAAAGAAGGGCAGTTCTGGGGATGAGGGAGCACACTTTGGTTCCTAACTAATAAAACTGTTTAAAAATGAAAATGAATTCCTCATGCATCTCAAGCAAACATTTTTTGCAAAGTCACAAAATGAGGCTGGCATACATTTTTTATAGGGAGACTCCAGCTTTTACATCTTATTACATCATAGGGCTGAGAGTAAATTCTGTGGTTTGTGGTAAATTCTTCCTGTTGAAGTCTCTTTGCAGCTCTCCCGGGCGAGAGCAGGTAACTAAATTGTGATAATTGGTCCCTAGAATGTGCAGATTTAATGGTTTCTGCCCGTGATTTGTACAAGTCAAGAGTCAGACCCAAATAAGTCACTGCGGCTGCCTCCGAGGAGATCACCTAATGTTTGATGGGGCTCTACTGACACCTAGTGGTGGTAGTCAGGAAATTCAGGTCTGGGATGATTCCCATGCTTTCTGCTTTCAACTCAAATATGCTAAAAGGTAAAATACAGATTGAGGCTCTTCGCTTCTATTAAGTAGTAATACCTCAGTGTAAAAGCTGTTAAATATAAAAGATTGATGTCTTCTTAAGGTATTTCTGTTTATGTTGGAGCACTTAAAACTGTCATGGTTGTTAGTTTTGTTAAGATAGGGTCCCCATGCACCCCATTGATATATTTTTCAAGCTCAGTTTTTTTTAATCCTCAAGGTGTCTAGTAAACAAATGACAGAAAAAAAAAATCCTCATAGTCAATCTCTTGCTCCTCTTCCTCTACCTCCTCAGCAGTTTTCTCCAGCAAGTCAAAGAGGGAAGGGGAGAGTATAAGGCCACACTGTTTCCAAGATACCCCCTTCATTCTTCTCTCAGCAATGAATGCCTTCAGATGTGCTGCAGCCTTACAATTCTGCTCTGTATCAGTAACACCGTTTGTAGCTTGGGCTGTATCCCACAGATGATTGGCGTACTTTAGGTTGATTTGCGTGCAGGACTGATGGAAATTGGCGTCTCTTGCAAACAGGTCCTCGCCTTGCACCGTGTTTCCATGTAGGCTCCTTCAATGCTCCATCCACGTTCTTACATGCTGGGAACTTGATGCGTCGTTCAGTCTTTCAGTCAGATGATGGTGGTTTATAAGGGGAGCGTGATGTTGAGGCTTCATTATACGTCACGCTAGCTAACCACTTTTGAACAGGGCTACTAAGCTAATGTTAGCTACTGTAACTCATACATGAATGTGTGTGTGTGTGTGTGTGTGTGTGTGTGTTTATGTATAAATGTATTAGGGGTGTAAATTGCATCATTACAATACAATAACATATAGATTCTTTAAACAACGATACAACATTTTCCGATATCACAAAGTCTGCCATGATACAATTTCGATTCGATTCATTTCAACTCAGGGGCCTGCGATCGATATGAGACAATATATGTCCATTAACATAATCCATTACATTTGTATTACACCGGCACACGGGCAGACGGTCTGGAGCTGTTACACATGACGGATTATTATAGAGATGAGCTGCTGTTGCGCAAGCGTTTGCAAATGAAGCTGTGTTACAGACAGTTAAACTAGTAAACATTTTTTGAGTCTGGACTTTATAATAAACTTTTAATAGAGTTGCCCCCTCCTCTCTCTGCTCATCATCGATTTGTGCATGAAGTTGAGATCCTCCACTGTGCGCTCAACTAATTCCTAAGAGCTCAGCACCACGCAGCAGAAACATCTCTGTTGTCATCTCTGTCATCATCTGTCATTTATATTATCATCACTGTCATCATCACTGTAATCATCTTTCTCATCATCTCTGTCATCATCCCGGTCATCATCCCGGCCATCATCACTGTCATCATCTCTGTCATCATCCCGGTCATCATCCCGGTCATCATCCCGGCCATCATCACTGTCATCATCTCTGTCATCATCCCGGTCATCATCACTGTCATCATCTCTCTCATCATCACTGTCATCATCTCTGTCATCATCCCGGTCATCATCCCGGCCATCATCACTGTCATCCTCACTGTCATCATATTTGTCATCATATCTGTCATCATCACTGTCATCATCACTGTCCTCATCTCTCTCATCATCACTGTCATCATCCCGGTCATCATCTCTGTCATCATCACTGTCATCATCCCGGTCATCATCACTGTCATCATCCCGGTCATCATCACTGTCATCATCTCTGTCATCATCACTGTCATCATCCTGGTCATCATCTTTGTCATTATCTCTGTCATCATCACATTCATCATCTCTGTCATTATCCCAGTACATACTGGAAAGGAGGCTCTGGCTGATCGTCAAACCTTGGAATACAGGAGGAACAATGCAGATTCCGACCTAGCTGTGGAACAGTGGATGAACTCTTTACCATCGCAGGGCTGTTTTGGGGGACATGGGAGGTTGTTGAGCCAGTCTACATGTGTTTTGTGGTCTTGGAGAAGGTCTATGATTGTTTCCCCCGGGGGGGCCCATGGGGGGTACAGTGGGAGTATGGGGTACTGGGGCGGTTGCTATGACCCATCCGTACTCTTTATAACCAAAGTGACAACTTTGTCCGCATCCTCGGCACAACGTCAGACATGTTCCTGGTGCGTGTTGGCTTCTGCCAGAATTGTCCCCTGTCATTAATTCTGTTTGTGATTTTCATGGACAGGATCTCAAGGCGCAGACAGGGGTAGCATGGTTTCCAGTTTGGTGACCTCAGAATTTCATCTGTGCTTTTTGCAAATGATATGGTTCTGTTGGCTTCATCAAACTTGGACCTCTAGGAGGCATTGGGGCGGTTTGCAGCCAAGTGTGAAGTGGTTGGAATAAGGGTCAGCACCTCCAAGTCTGAGGCCATGGTCCTCTGCCAGAAAATGGTGGATTGCCCCCTCCGGTGGGAAGGGAGTCTCTGCCTCAAGTGAACGACTTCAAATATCTTGGGGTCTTGTTCATGAGTAAGGGTAAAATGGATTGTGAGATGGACAGACGGATCGGTGAAGCATCAGAAGTAATGCGGACGTTGTACCGGACTGTCGTGGTGAAGAGGGAGCTGAGCCTGAAGGCAAAGCTTTTGATTTACCAGTCGATCTACGTTCCAACCCTTACCTATGGTCATGAGCTTTGGGTAGTGACCAAAATAAAGATGTTGATACAGGCAGACGAAATTAGTTTCCTCCAAAGGGTGCCTGGGCTCAGCCTTAGCAATAGAGTAAGGAGCTCAGACATCCGGCGAGATCTTGGAGTAGAACAGCTTCTTTGCATTGAAAGGAGCCAGTTCAGGTGGTTTAGGATGCCTCCTGGGCCCCTCCCTTTTGAGGTTTTCTGACAAACAAGCTGTGGCACCCAATGATCCTCAGCGGTCCCTCAACCAGAGAGGCTCTACATGGAGAGGAGAGAAAAGTGGTTTGACCGCTGGTGGAAAAAGACGCCAGCTGTAACTTAAGGTAAGACTAAACAATTTTGTCATTATACCTAAAATCTGTTTAGAATGTGAACTATTATTCACTTTTTTCTGCCATTTGTCTTCTAGAGTGAGGAGAAGAGAGGAAGTGGGAATATAAGAATTGTGAACTAAAGTGCAAAATGGTAAATATCAATTTCACTAATGTTATTTCCAGATTATATCAAGTTCTTTTTGAACATCTGTGGAACTGTGAAGTTTTTATTTTTTATTCATTTGGAGGGGAGGAGGATATGTTTTTCAAAGTCCCTATATTAACCATTGCCAGGAGAAACTAGATCAGTCACATCATCAATTATTGCAAAAGGAAAATCAAATAATTCCCTTAACCTAAAATCAAAAAGTACTATAAGTTTTCTGTTTCCTCCCACAGAGCACAATACCTCCTTTACAGCCCATACAGGACTTATGGCCTACATATTATCCATCATATGAAAATAGCCATATTCAGTCTGGCCTTTAAAAGTCCCTCCAGAACCAGCCATGTCCACACAAGCACACACACAAATAGACTCACACAGGCCCTTTTTACACATCATTTTATAACACACAGCATATTGTGCCTTATCTGAAGGAGACAGAGTTGGTATAGATGTGAGTGTGGAGGTAACACATCAAGCATGAGGTTGGCCTTTGAGACGCTGCCAAGGTAAGTGACATTACATCTATGATAGATGAGCTAACGCCTGAGCTGATGGGCTCCAAATCAGCAGTTGGAGAATCCGGAGAACGACGGAGGACCAGCGAAAGATGGACGACAGAGATGCCCCGTGACCAGCAATGGACGACAGTGATGCCCCATGACCAGCGAGAGCCAGTAGTCCCACAGCCCTCAGGAGGAAGGCCCAACCCAGAGAGCCAGGTTCCTCCCAAGGTTCCTTGCCCCACAGATGCTGGAAAGCAGAATGAATTCACCTCGTCTCTTCAGTAGCGACAACAAGACTGGAGCTGCATTCAAGAAAGAACTGTTACAGTCCTGCTGGAGAGACGGTTCTGTTTGACTCTCTGGAAAAACTGGGAAAAAAAACTTTACAATGTTCCACTGCAACATTGTAAAGCTTAAAGACAGGAAAGTCATTGTCATCTAACTTTTAAAAATGCTTTGTCAACTGCATAATGATTGGGTACTCTGATGTTATAACAGTCCTGCACCAGCAGAGGGCAGAGCAGACTAACAACTAAGGGTGGTTAATGGGACATTGAAATGAGAATTGTAGTAGTAGAGTAGTAGCAGAGTAAAATAGATGTTTTTTCTGAATGTGTACATATGAACAAGCACACGTGTGTATATGGAGGGTAATGCACTCAAATATACAATTTTTCATATAAAATGAATGAGTTTAAATGTGAAGTGGCACAAAATAAGAAGTACATTTTAGGCATTTTAGATGTTAGATAAACAATATTACATAATATCCCAGAATCGTGTTTAAAAATGCATATGCTTAAAAAGGAATCATAACTAAGACTCACCATACATCTTATCATATAGAGCGATTTACACAAGCTACTTATTTGTGGATATTATTAGTAGCCGTAACTATTAGCCTTTAATAATATGGCTAATATTTTAGGACCGGTAAAATAAACGGTTGTTTTGTGTATGCCCCTCATTAAAATAATTAAAAAAATAAAATCCAACCTCTTGAACAAACTATTACATAACATTTTTGTTTTGTTTTTGTTGCTATAATACCTTTGTAGCACTGCTAATCGAACATTTTAATGCTCACACTAATGACTGTATACAGTATGGCTCACACTAATGAATTTCTACGTAGCGCTACGTAAGGACGCACGGCACTTCCGGGTGTCGCCGTGCGGTGGAGAGGCGTCTTTGAGGGCGCAGCAGCATCCCCATATACAAAGAAGACGGCGACAATGGCCGATATATCTCTGTATCTTACAAACGTTAATGTGTCAATAGGACAGACCATGGATGTGGAGCAGGTCGGTAAACAGCTTTCTTCTTGTATTTGACGACATATTTATTTTCCGTTTTGTTTACTGTACATGATGCTTATGATGCCAGTGCCTGTAGCTTGTTGTCACTCGTCAGCTGTGTCTTGTCGGGGTGGTTGGTCGTGATATTACACCAAAAATAAAAATATGTTTTACACTGTTAAATCCAACATTGCAGCTGCATTGCAAACTGACTCCCTTCTGAAATAGTCTGATAATATAACACCCACACTGGCTTTACCTGCTTGTGATGTCCTCAAACACTCAGAGCCCTAAAGACTTTGAGAGTGTGGAGCTGGGGGAGCTGAGCAAGAGAGAGGAGGAGCAGCAGAGGGAGAAGGTTCCTCGCAGGATCATCCATTTCTCAAGTGGGGAGACCATGGAGGAGTACAGCACGGACGAGGAGGAGGGAGAGGACAAGGAGCCGGAGAGGAAAGACCTGCTGTCCTCCCCGGCAGATGCGGTGAGGGTGAGGACAGGGAGGAGGGATGGGGAATTTGTGTGTGTGTGGGTACAAAGAGCCAAATGAGGACATGAGAAAGTAATGGAGGGAGGTCAGAGAGTTTGTGAGAGGGACAGAGGATTTGTGTTTTCTGTAAATTATTCAATTAAGCAGACACAGGAGCCATAAATCTGATCCTTTTACAAATGTAAAATGTGTCCTATTGACTGTGTGTGTTTTGTGTTGCAGTCAAAGTTGACCTGGGGTCCATACTTCTGGTTTCACATGTGGAGAGCTGCCACCTCCACCATCTCAGGTTAGTTCTCGACTCTTGTATCACAAAGACAGGATCAGGGGTGGATAACCGATGTAACCTCTGCTGCTTAGGTAAACTAAGCCGGCAGAGGATAATCAGAGCAAAGCTTGTAAACAACTTGAATACTGACCAACCAGCACATTGTAAATTGTTTTCTTCAGTGTGGCAACATTGATAAAAGTACATGGTTAATGGTTAAGTATCACTATGAGAAATACATAAATAATTACAAATTCATTTTAAATTTTAACTTTTGATATACTGAAGTATACTCAAGTTGAAACAAATTCAAACCCACACATAGCTTGTTGAAATGTATTTGAACACAACCCATATAGCCTAATGTATGAGATAAAGATAGCTTTGACTGTCACATAGGTATGTACGTCCAATGATGTTAGATAAGAGTCTGGCCCATAAGGTATATACAGTATATTCCCCTGTGTGGCGTCATACCACTGTACTATGTGTCTTTAGAAGGCAGCTGCGATTGTACAATTGTTGTTGTTGCTCAAATCTTTGCCTCGCTTGGGTTGCAGCTAGCAGCTGAGTCTTCAGACTTTATGTCTCTGTGGGGAAAGGAAGCTGCTTTTTACAAAAATGGTGACGCAGTCTGTCCTTTGGTCTGTCGTTGGTGGTTTGGCGGTCTTCAGCATAATGTTACACAATGTTACAATTTCATTTAGCAGACGCTTTTGTCCAAAGCGACGTACATCTGAGAGTTAATGTTTGTTTGTTTTTATAATAATCATCATCATCAAAATCAACAAGGTCAATATAGTCAGCATCATCATTATGAATATCCTAAACAACATAAACAACATCCTCAATGTCATCATCATCAATATCATTAAGTTAGGGACTCTGAGGACCGAGTGGAGTTTGGTAGCTCGTTCCACCACTGAGGATAAGAGTCTAGTTAGCGACTTAGGCCCTGTTGTGATGGGAGTACCAGGCACCTTTCATTGGCAGAGCGTAGTGGGCAGGACGGAGTGTAGACCTGGATGAGGGCGTTCAGGTAGGGAGGAGCTGTTTTTGTTGCTGTTTTGTAAGTGAGCAACAGGGTTTTGACTTTGATTCGAGCGGCAACTGGGAGCCAGTGGAGGGATATGAACAGCTGAGTGACATGTGCCGTTTTGGGTTGGTTGAAGAGCAGTCGCGCTGCTGCGTTCTGGATAATCTGCAGAGGTTGGAATGTGCATGCAGGAAGGCCTGCCAGTAGGGAGTTGTGCCATTATCCAAACTGCACGACTTTGCTTGCTAGTGTTCTTTGTTTTTACTTATTAGCCTAGTTTACTGAAAGGTTAATAGGACAGGCAAAGGGTCAAACTGATACTGAATTGTAGAGCGCCCTCTGCTGGACTGCAAAACAATCATATTCAAAAGTCTGTTGCACTTTAAAAACGAATAAAGTACGATATTTGATTATTCCCACATTCAAACAAAAATGCTAATTTTAAACTAAAAAGTAATAGCCTTAGCCGGTATACAAATCCCCACTTGTTTATAGCCGTGTTCCTTATCCTTCTGCAGGTTCTCTCTTTATTTTATTAATGCGGTTGTACTTGATGTAGGTTTTTGCTGCTCTGCTCATGCTTCTGATATTGCTGCATGTGACTGACAGGCATGAGGTCGATAACAAGCTTCATGATATCAGGGATCACCTTTGTTAGGCTCAGGGAAGCTAGTTAGCTCAGAGAGAGAGTATGACTAAGCTGAAGCTGCTTTATAATGCATGCCTCTAGTTTATGAAAATGTATTATTTAAACAGACATTTCTTCAGACATTCACTGAGTTAATTTAAAAATGTCATATTTTCAAGTTATATATATTATTTAGTATGTCTAGTTTGTATTACTAAATTTAGACCAAATCTGAATCATTGATGCTGTTGATATTAAATCGAGTTATTGTGAGGCTGAAAGAGGACACAAACAATAATACCGGTATGTCATGCCTTAAAAAGATAAATGTTTCTTAGTTTGTTTTTCTCAATTGAAATAAGCTGTAGTTATTGAGTAGTCCAAACAGGATGCTTGGCTAGTAGGCTTGGGCAGTATCCATTTTTTCATACCCTAATACCTTCTTGCCGGGGTATATGAAGGTATTTGGGGGGGAAAAAAAGTGCTGGAAAACTGCAGAGTGGCTAGTTGGAGGGGGAAGTCGCTGTCATACATGTATGACATGGTCATGGTCACTGCACATGCCCGTTACAAGTTTCCAGGGCGCGCTCCTGCTGTAACTCTCAGAAGCCATCCTCCGATTGCAAAGTAGTCTATCATTTAATGAGTTAATCAGCTGTCGGCATAATACATGCCGTGTTGGCAGTAATAAGTGTTGCGTAAACAGATAGCGTAGCACACACAGCATCATCAACGTCTGCAGGCTCACCTTTCCCATTAGGTCTAAACTAAAAAATCTCCCAAACGGGGGCAGAGGTATTTTTCTTTTTCACCAGTTCATCCCCGCTTATGGTCGCCATCTTTCTCAGCTCTGCCGTTTCACCTGTTCCTCCAGCAGTAGCCTGACCTCTGCTGGCGCATGCTGTGCATTACAACACATCGCCTCTACATAATATCTGCATCAGACTAATAGAAAAATTAGCATCTAGATTTTTGACGGTGATATTGATGATATTAAATGTAGTATTTTATTGCTCCCTTTTCTTTCCCAGCCTGTGACTACCTGGGGGAGAGAATGGCCTCCCTCTTTGGGATAACATCCGCCAAATATCAGTACGCTATAGATGAATACTACAGGATGAAGAAAGAGGTATGTTACACTCAGGTGCTGTTTATGAATCCATGTTATTTTGATTTGCTTAACCAGCTGTTGTCCTTCCTTTTGGTGTCAGAGGGAGGAAGAGAAAGAGGAAACTCGTCTGTCAGAAGAAGCAGAGCGATCCTTTGACCAGCTGCAGCCTCAGGAGGATGAAGACGAACCAATCACTGCGAGCGACCAGCCGGAGGAGGCCGCCTGTCATTCTGACGTGACCTATCAGATCGAGAATGAAAATCAGGCAACTTCAAACACCATCATAGTCCCTGCTATCGTAACGGCAACTTAACCACTACTAGAAAAATAGACTTTTTTTGCTTAAATGTCTAATTGTTTGTTAAAGCAGGAACACTGTCTTGTGTCACAGAGCACTGTTTGGTTTGTGTGCGACACAGCTGAAGATGGGCAGTGCTGCTGTATTGTGGTTGTCTGGCAAGGACAGTAGTGATGGAGTTACTCCTTTGACTGCTAAGTGTCCCTTTGCAACAGTGTAGCAACTGATGAAGCAGCTGTTAGATATTGAAACAGCACATATGGATTTTTTGGATACATATAAAACAAACAATTTGAGTCAGAAAAGTTCACCAACATTTTGGTAATGCATAATTTTGTTAACATTGTTAGCTTGTTTGGAACAACAGTTTTGACTTGACATGAACAATTAATCGATTAGTCGATTGAAGGATAAATAATCGGCAAGTATTTGATTAATTGTTTTGGTGATTTTTCGACTAGTTATGTCAATAATGCGATGGTTGCATCCTCTTTAAAGTGGTAATCTCGAAGATCTCAGTTTCGTTCTCTTTGGCGGCACCTATGGTGATAAACGGTAATTGCAGGAGCACACTTCCCAGATATCCAAGCAGTGTTGCATGTGTGACGTCCACGGTTGGCTCCAGTTGTAACTCTTGATTTTCCTCACTGACGGTCGCTTTCCTTTTTAGACTGTTAAGTATATCTGTAGTCATCGACCTTTTCTTTGTTTGTTCAGCCATAATGGATTACTGACTGTTTACTCGCAACACTCGCAGAGACTGGAAAAGCAGCCGCTTAGCTCCGCCTACCCTCTCTGGCAGACCAACCACTGCTGGGTGATGGAAAACGCGTCACTAACTGGGCGCTGCTTGTGATTTTTCCGCGAAGTCGCACCAGACACCCAGTCCATAATACTGCAAATGCAAAGGCTTTCATCAGTGGGCCATAGGCACCATTGTGCTACCTCATTCGACGATAGATAGTGACTTAACAGACATTTATTTAAATGAAAATCTTTGAGATTATTACTTTAATGTAAGGATTTGCTGCTTTTTGTCATTTGGAAAATGAAAAGGAACTGTTATTTTGACAAAAGACGTCATCAGGGCTCTGGGAATTTCTGGCATTAAACGATTACTCAAACAAATAATCAGCAGATTTGTGAGTTGTAGCTCTGTTATGACATTTTCAAGCAGCTATCGCATCATCAGTTGCTACAGCAGCCTCCCAAACTTGAGCGTTTTCTGTGGAGTGAAGGTTAAATGTTGCTCCCCTGTGCCTCTGATGGACCGGACACTGTGCCTAAATCACCAATACAGCCAAGTCAGTGTCAGATCTGGACAAAGCATGTATTTGAAAATGCTTGAAGATGTGAAATAGTTTTTGATCCGGCGAGTCCGCTCTGCTTTTTCAAATATTTATCACACAAATAAAGCTGCTGTCCAGATCTGGTCAAACTGGTGCATACTTGATACACCTGTCTGCACCAAAGAGCTGGCCATTTTAACACTCCCTCACCTTTAGTTTCTGTGTTTTATGGTTTACTTTTAATGTGTACTAAGCTTGTATTGCACTGAATGTCTGTGTGGAAGAAGTGAACAGATTTAACCTTGGTCATGAAATCATCTGTGGAGCACGAAAGTGACCGATCTATGTGTTAAAAACTATTAAAACGGGTTTTGTTGTACATCACTCTTATTATCTACCACATCTACTATGGACTCGGGCATAGTAGGTGTGTTGTTTATCTTTAATACTGGCAGGGAGCATTGTTACACTAAGTCTGTATAAAGAAATGCAAACTTACATTTTTAACTGTTTTTAGTACCATGTTTGATATTTATGTATTTATTTAACTGGACTTACAAAGCACTTAATTTAAGCATTTTATATTGATTTGATAAGTAACTGTAATTAAATGTTAATAAAACCATAGTTATGTCTGAATTTTATTTTTGTCTCTTTGTCCCGTTATTAATTTTTTTTATCAACAATTTAAAAATCTTTATTGACAGGTTGAACAGGTCCCAGTGGAAGATCTTAAATATTTTCCAAAGTCAGTCTTGGCAGTTCTGCTGTTTTGTCTGCTTGTTGACAGACTCACAGTGGCGTTACAGTGCGAGTGATATGAGGGACTGTCTCTTATCACTGGAAACAAAGGGCTTGTGTTGTTCTGTTCGCAGACTGCTCTGAGGTCAGAGACCCCGTCCACTCGCTCCACAATGTGTGCTTTGTCAGGTCAGAGTGGGTTTCTGTGGTCCAGAACGACCTCCACAGCAGTCACGCCCTCACAGAAACTCACATACACAGCAGTCGCACATGATCGAAACTGGACGACATGCCAAGTATTTGCTGGAAGCTTTGATAGTGGGATGCATGGTAGAATCACAAAGGCATTGAGCAATGATGAATAGGGTATTTATTTATATTACAACATCTAACCCTACCAATTTGCCTCTGTAAAGCACTTTGGAACTTCGATTTTGAAAAAATTGCTCTATAAATAAAGGTTATTATATTATTATTATCATTTACAATATGACGAAACAATCTCCATCTTATCAAGGCCTTTTGTAAATGTTAAGTCTTTTTATGATTAAATAATATGGTACTGCTCTGAGACTGTTTATCTCCAGTACAAACCAAACCAATTTTTTATACTAATTAGTCACATCAGAATTAGAATTTCTGAAACATTAGTCTCAGAAATTGTTTTAAATTAGCACTGAAGACACTTATTCCCAGGTGTTTTCACTTTTACATGTTGGAAAATGTGCTCATCCTCTTGCTGAGAGTGTGTGAAGAAGATTGATACCACTTTGTAGAGTCGATATGAAGCTACACTCAGGAGCTCTTAGCTTAGCTTAGCATAAAAACAGAAAACAGGCAGGCAGCTAACCTGACTGTTTCCAAAAGTAACAAAATCTACCTACCACTAGGCTTACCTCTAAAGCTCACTCATAACGTCCTTTATCTTGTTTGTATCTGTAATCTCTTTAACAAAGTTAAAAAACAATTATTTAGAGTCTTTAAAAGGCAGTTACTTCATTTTTAGCAAACAGATATGGGAGTGGTTTTAATCTTCTCCTAACTCTTAGCCAGAAAGCAAATAAGCATCATTTTAGAATGTTCTTTAAGAAAATGAAACAACATCCTTCACTAAAGGTACACTTTCCAGAGTTTTCAACCATCTCACGTTAGCTAATGGAGTCTTAGCTCTATTTTGACTTAAGATCATTTAGTTAGTCAAACTAATGCTAAATTCCTGAATGAACATTGACAATCAAGTCAAAAAGACTTGAGAACGTGGAATTTTGCTCTTCATTACCTATTTATCGGCGCTGATTAGCTTACGTTAGCATAAAAAGAGTAAACAAGTAGGCAGCTAGCCTAGCTCTTTCAAAAGGTAACAAAATCTCCAACTGCTTCTCACTAAATCTCACTCAGGCCTATTAACTAAGTTTAAAAAAATAATGTAGGTTCTTTAACTGGGGTCTAATTACCAGACTACTTTTCACGCAACTATTAACAGGTAACCAGTATGTCCTAAGAAGTTATTAAGGCACAAAAGCCCTCAAAAAATATTTCAGTTTTTGTTAGCCTTTGCTTAAGCTAGCTAATTGGTTGCTTCATTTTGTCTTGAGTTCCTAGTTTAGTTCTGGTTTTGTCTTGTATTTCGATGTTCAGTTATTATTTATTGTTTTACCTTGTCACTTTGTCCCTTGTCATGAGTTTTCATTGTTTACTTTTGCATTTAGTTTATTCTGTGTTCTTGTCAGTAGTTAGTCTTGTTTAGTTAAGTATTTCACTTGTGTCTTTTTGATTAGATCGTTTCTTGTTTTACTTTGTCACCTTGTCTCTCGTGTTGGTCCACTTCATGCCTTTGTGTTTCCCGCTTGTTTGATTATGTGCCCTGCCCTGATTGTTTTCACCTGCCCCTTGATTGTCTCACCTGTGTCTGATTAACCTCCTAAGTTTATTTAGTCTTTGTGCTCCCCTGTCTCGTTGCCTGTTCATTGTCGCCCATCGTGTGTGAGTCTATGTCCCTGACCTTACTCTGGATTATCTTCGTGCCTCCCCTGATCCCTCCTCATGTTCCCTTGGATTACCTATTTCCCGGTTTTGTTTGTGCATTTTTGCCTTTTTGTTTAATCAAATCCGTATAAGTCTGCTTCTGGGTCCTCACCTTTTTGTTTAACTGGAAACTGTGACACATTTTTAGCAAACAGATATAGGAGTGGTTTTAATCTTCTGTAACCCTTAGCCAAAAAGCAAATAAGCATATTGTAAGAATGCTGACATAGTTTTTTCTACGGAAATGAGACCAAAGTGTAAAGATATAAACATAAGGTACACTTTCCAGAGTTTTCTACCATATCTCACAAAGGAGTCTTTGCTTCATTTGGACTTAGGATTTGGAAAGAGTTCATCTGTTTGTTACCTATTTCTTGTTTACTTGGGCTCTTGTGTCATAAAATTTATACCAGAAATTAAAAAAGTTTCCAGTTGGTTGTAAAAAAAAAAAAAAAAAAAAAAAGACTCTGAAAACACGTGATTCATTCTTCAAAGAGTGGCAGGAATGTTAAATTTCCCTTTCAGTGTGACTAAGAAAGCCACCACCGTTCTACTGGTCATTTTCACAGTCTGGGAAATTATATTTTGGGACATTTCGTATCTTCACAACTATGCAAACTAACAAACAAGATGTGAAAGGAAAGCCAGCTGGTGGATAAGTCACCGTTTGATGGCTCCTAACACTTTGCAGCATGTCATTATGGTGGTGCCATGAAGGGACAGCTCATCTGTAGTTGTCAAACCATTTCACAGTCAGGCCACACGGGCAGCCTCACAGAACATCCACACTGACGGACAATACCACCACCTGACCGCCATGAGACATGAAACCCTGCTGAGATACATCATAGTGGAATACAATTTAAAATCCTCAACTCAACCTCAGAGTGACCATCAAGACGAAGCCAGGGCAGTGTTCATATCTGGCACACCAGTCCGCAAATTCCTGCTGGAGGCCTCTACTACCCTTTGATCGCATTGTGTCTTAAACTCAAATGTAAATGAATGTTATTGGACAGGTGTTTAAATGAAATAGTTTACAAAACCTGCATAACTGGTTGTGTGTAACAGGTCTGAGTACGCCTCTGATAACAAGCTGATTACTCACTATGAGACTGAAACACAAGTTCACAAAGTCTATAGATAACAAGAAGAGATTTTAAAGTTATATAATTCAATTAGCATGTACTCTGTCACAGCTTTGATAATCTGTTTGCTCTCAGCCGCAAGCACGTGCCTTTACTGCCTGCGAACAGCCAGCTCAAGTGCACAAAATCCAATCCAGATCATAAACTGAATCTTAGCTGCTGTTTTGTGTCGATTTCAGCTGTGCCAGCCCAAAAATATTGACTTTTTCCTCCTTTAAAGCACCATGAAAAATGCTAAATTAAAGGAGCAATTCGCCCCTGGAACAAGCCACTGTCAGTCAAAGCTGGTGTTCTCTGTAATCAGTAATAATATTTGAAATTGGCGCCATAGCTGTGGAGAGAGTACAAACAGCTCGTGGTTTCGCCCATTCTACATTCCTACAACACCCACCATGCATTGCGCCCCTGCCTCTTAAAGGAACGGCCCAGTGAGAGACCCTGGAGTGAAACACTACTGTTTTCCCTGCAGGCAATGGCTCAGAGCGGCACAGAATCCAAAATACGAAGAGAATATACCGGTGGATCGTCTAAAAAAAAATAGTCTGCAGCCTACATTTCAAACCTGACAATTTTGAAGGAGACATGACATCAGAGGCGGGCGTCCTAGATCGAGGAAGTGCAGTTTAGCGAGCTCCCTGGCCTCCGCCTGATGACATGTTTTACGTAGTGTGGCAGAGGTTTTCTAGGGAGGTTTTCTCTATCATAATGGCATTAGCTCCCCATAATAGCATGACAGGACTGAGGTTGAAAACTGGCCCTTTAAGGATTAAAGCATTACTATTTTTGTAATTAGTAAAAATACAAGGAAGAGGAGGCACTATTACAGAGTGAGCTGTGCCCCAAAGGAACTCATATAGTACACATTTGCTTCTATTCAGATACACTACTGTTCAGTCTGTGCAGGCAGGTAATTATGTGTACTTTATTTTCTTAGTCCGTCCACTAGAGGGCAGTACTGGATTTCACAGGAGAGTAACTGGGGTTACAATAGGCCACTAACATCTTTCAAGGTCAAACAACCATGAATGTAAATAAACACAATTTGACCTAAGTGTGTGAATGACTTCAGGAAAAGTTTTAAAAGATTCCCTTCAAAGTTTAACTGGCTGCATGAGAGTAAACAAAGAAAATCCAGTGAAAAAACAATGAATGAATGGAAAACATTACATAACGGGATGCGTTTTGATCTTTTGTCTGTTTAAATTTGGTATCTGGTGTGTGAGAAAGAAGACTTGGTGTCCATTATGGGTTTATATAACCAAAGTGTGTTCAGTGGTGCAGCAGAGAGGACTTTATTTCAGCTTTTTTAGGAGACATGAGACACACAGCAGTCATCAGGCCATCAGTGATTAAGAGGGAAAATCCAGAGTTGAGAATTCACAATGCCATTCCTTGTGACTGAGTGTTTACTGCAGCAGCCATGAATGTGTGCACATGTAGTCGCCTGCATACACGCTTTTTTTTTTTTGGGCCCCATCTGCGCTAAAGGGTCAGTCCCAGTGTCTACTTTCATGTTCGAGCCCACCACCTGTGTGTCCACGCGTCTGCTGCTTCAAACATACCTGACATTTTTGTGGGCTTTTGAGGGAGGGGGTGGGGACAGGAGGTGAAAAACTTTCTGGGGAGACCAGTTGAGCGAGCATTTTCACTTCTGATTCAGGCAACGGTGGTCCACTAGTCAAACCACATGTCCTAAAATCTCATACACCTACCTAATTGCATTTGTGTATATTTATCTGCTGTTGGAAAGTAGGGCACTGTTAGTAATTTGGGCGCACATGCAGGTTAGTCACTCCAAAATTACTGTTAAATATAGTACAGATTGGGCTGAAGATTCAAGACGCCCTGCGCAGCAAATACCTGACTTCTTACTCAAGCAGGGTAAAGGTGTGTTTCACCCTTTTTTTAAAACAGCCATAGAGCTCCTCCTAATAGCAGAGACATGTAAGTGTATGGAAACAGAAACAGAGGTGAGAAGGGGTAAAGACCCAGAAAAGACACTGAGACATATAGAAAGACAAGAGGAGGGAGGATGATGAGAACAGCAGCAGCCCCTTTGATGTGGGCCTCCGCGGGGCCCTGTGTGTCTCAGACGACGCAGGCCTGCTGAGGGAAGGGGATTTCCAGCACCGCCTGGTCTCCTGTCTCGCCCCCTTAGCCTTTGCTGCCTCCGTGGGCTACAGCTTAAAAACACAGAGGGCCTGGTTTCACCGAGACATCAGGGCTAACACTGTCACAGGCGTTAGACTATTTTGTGATAAGATATGGCTTCATTGTCACACTCCTTTGGGGGTAAAGTGGAGTAGAATATGTCACATGATAGTTTGGGTGTTGCTTTGCTGTTGAGCAGGGTTCTTTTTTATAAGTTCGCATGCTGCATGATGATAGCCCCTTTATTACATTAAAATCTCAATGCATTTTACAGTTTGCAAGCCTTGCAATATCAACACACGTAAAACATTTCTTTTTTACATGCCTCTACAGACTGTGTGCATGCTGTTATCTGATGCAGAACCTCAGCTGCATGTCTTCTCACACTTGCTGCAGTTCACACTCCCTCACTTATACAATCTGTCTGCACACTGTGCCCTACACACACCCAAACACGCATGCACACACCCAAATGCAGAAATGTACACTTGACTGTCAGAAAGCACTTCTCAAACACACACGCGCACATGTACACACACACACACACACACTGGGTTGTGGAAAGTCCCTGGCACTAGCAGCGTCTATCTCAGCTGCAAGTTTGCTGGTACAGGTGGCTGCTATAATGACAACAATGCTAAGACAACGTGACCTGTCAAACCTGCAGCTCCTGCGCTGTACCAGCTGCTCATGCATTTATTATTATGCTGTTTGTTTGAGGGAAAAGAAAACGTGAAAAAGAAAGAATTGAATGCTGATGAAAATGGAGTCTTCAGGGGTTGATATATTAACACCAGCCAACAGCTAACTCTGGCTGGCAGGAGTTCATGTTTGCACTTTGCAAGATTTTTCTCCAGTCTTATGTCCTTTTTTCTCTTGCAAGTCTCCAACCTTTGAAAAAATGATTAGGTGTCATTTTAAGTGCAACAAAAACCACAGTTAGTTTGAACCAGTCCACCACTGTGGTCAAGAATGTCATATCTTATATCCTGGTAAAAGTCCCTTCTCTTCTGGATCACAACTTTAACCACGAACATAACTGCCAAATTTTATTTTTGTTGTTGTTGTTATGCCCTTATATATACATATATATATATATATATATATATATATATGTGTGAAGACTGATTTGTGTAACTTTTGTTGCCCTTTTTTTTGTTTCTTCTGCATAAAACGAACAAAAATGAAACAAATAAAATTCTTTATCATAGCTGAACATTGCACATTTACTATATGCATTTTTTACTGACGCATTTGTGCGTCTATTTGCACAAAAAAAAGTGATACTTATCTTGCATTAAAACATGTCAGCGAGGTGAATGTAGCGCATAAGTCAGATAAGTTCTTTACCTGACAGCATTTCTTCCTCATCCATTTTTTTTATCTCTGATGGTCAAACACATTATGACTCAAGCGCCCCGTCATCCACCAAACACTGAATACAGACAGTCTTTGATCACAAGCTCCATCTCTCTCCCCATCTGGACACCAGTCACAGTGACAGATATTAGCAGGCTGTGAAAAGACAGATAGCAGTCTCACAAAAACCCGTATAGTTTATCATATTACAGTAAATTTACAAAACTTCCACAGCGTCAGACGGTGACAGGTAGTTTGCTTTTTAGTATATGAGATGAATTATGCAAAGTGAGATACGCAAAAGAATCATTAGGGGTGAAAAATGCTAATCAAAAGAAGTTCAAAACCACTGTTGCCCTTTGTGTCTCCTTCATGATGGACTACGTTGGAAGGTTGAGGGGCCCCATCTCAAAAAGCAGCGTTGGAAGACGATTTCAGAAAGTAAAAGTAGCGTTACCACACTCTGAAAATACTATCAGACTAGGGAAAGTCCAACATTCAAATGTTACTTGAAGCAAATGTGAGAATATTGTGTCGATTTTGGCGGCCGCTAAAAAAAACGCCTTATCTCTTACTGAATCTGTCCTGTGCATGCGTACGTACTCACGACAGAAAAAAATCTCCCTCTGCTTCTTTTTAACTATCAGATTTACTACTCAGAGTGAAACTTTGTCGGGGAAAACGTAAACAAAGGTTCTTTCGGTTTCTGTGCCAAAAAACGCTTTGGCGGAATCTGACCTGGTGGCAATGTTGGCAGTCGTTAAAAATAATGATGTAAAATTGGTGGCCTGGTTTGGATTTTTTAGGTCAGACTGATGCATCAGTGATAATAAAAAAGTACGTTTCACAACCATAAAACTCCTCAGAGTACATTTACATAAAAGTATGTCAGTAAAAGTGTGCACTCTGCTGAGAAATGGTTCCTGACTCCAGGTCAGAAACCAACTGGTTACAGTGTTTTATTATTATATGCTATGTTTCTTTGATTAATATTATGGCTATAATAATTCTTCCATGAGCAGATTTAACGGTTTTATATTCTCTTGTTTAGTTTAATCTACATCATGTATTAGCTCCGCTCTTTAGAGAACCACATATCAGAGAGGGTAAGTAACTGGTAACCATTAGGGATGCACGATGTTGGATTTTTTGCCGATGTCCGATATGCCGACATTTTACAACCCTTTTTGCCGATTGCTGATTTCAATACCGATATATTAGGCATGTTTTTTACCACCTAATTGCAGAGTACATCAAGTCTCCCCTGTAGTGGAATTGATATCATGCCTACTCTTATACCCCTTTCCACCTGAATTTTGTGTGTTGACGCGTTTTTTTCAGACCTGGGAAGACCCACTTATTAATGCCGATTGTTTTTGTTCCCATTGTCAGTGATGCATTCTCCTTTCGGCCTCTTTTCTGCTGCGTCACTGTCTGATGTCACAAACGCGCCAGAATAAACAGTGAAGATGTTACGGTGGTTAGGCCTTTATTGTATCTGTAACTCTTTCAGTCTGTTTATCGGAGACAGAGATGACAAGGAGTCACAGAGGTTACCGACGGGGCATAGCATCGCGCCAGAAAGGGAGCGGAGATTAACGTGTCGACACCGGTTTTGTGTTCTCATCAATGCCGATCTGAACCAAGCCGATAACTACCCGGGTCTACTGCAGAGTCATTTGACCCAGGTCTGAATGCCGATTGTAACCTTTCTCACTAAGCAAAAAAGCTGTGTGTTAGCTGTTGTTAGCGGGTTTTTTGACCAGTGGGAATACGGCTTTATTGTAGTGGCCCACTGGCAGATGCAGAAATTACATAATATAGTGCTCTTTAAAACGTAAGCATTCACTGGGCAATATAAGAAAACTACTTAAAGGTTATGTACAAAATGCCATATTTATTTCTATGTAACATTTTCTTTCAAATAGAACTGTAATACTCATGCAACTTAGACAGGCTTGGATGATGCTCTCCCTGAGACAATCCTGACAATAGCTGCCCACAACTTGGGCAAATTTTACCTACTGCACAGAAAAAATCATGAAATGAAATCAACCTTGCTGTCCATTTTGGAAACTTTGAAAAACTGGCACACCGCAGACATCTCGCACCCTTCTTCACTCTTGACAGAAGAGGCGTGGTGCAGGCAGTGAGCATGCACACTTGCGCCGAGTTAATGTCGTAGCATTACATCAAGCTTTTTTAGGGAATCATCGAGCATTTAGGCAAAATGAAAGCGGTGTTTTATCAGTGGAAAATATTGGCAGAAAAATGACATATCTACCCGTGCCGATATGTCATTTTCAAGCCATTATCTGCTGATACGGATAACATGCCGATAATATCGTGCATCCCTAGTAACCACAGCTGGCAAACAAGTGTAGTAACGTAGAATTATTAAGTATCACAAAATAGAAATACTTTAATTTTTTTTAATTTTTTCAAATTTTTTAAAAAGTACAAACACCTTGCCCTTTGTCAGATTCAACCTATGTTCAAAAGTTTCTATACCTGCCCCTGCTAAGTGGATTTACAAGCTTAAGAAATTACTGGAAAATGGTCATAAAGTTTCCACTATGTAATTAGATAATAAGTAAAAGTTTGCTGTCACAATTTATCCACCTGTAACTTCCCTGACTAAAACTTTAATTTGATTTCCTCGTGAAACAAGTAGCAGTGAGTGTGATTATCTTGGCCTTTGGACCTGGTCAGTGGGTGTTTGTGTTTTTGCAGGGTGGAGGCCCGCTCCCCCTGTCAGAACGGCTTATGTAACTGCTGGTCAGAGCAAAACGGTAGTGAAACATCCTCTGCAGAATAATGAGCCTGCATGGGTGGAGTGTGTTGCTGCAAAAGGACACTGAAGTCCAGATGTATACTTTAGGTACTTCCCCCCCCCCTCCACAGTCTGTCACTCATGTCTCAGATCTGACACACAGCGAGCGGTGTGAACAGGGCTTTGAGACGAGGAAGCAGTAAATACGTCTGCCCCCCACCAGATCGATGACAAATAGCTCAACATGTGGTTGTCTGTTGTTGGCCACATAAATAACAGAATGTGGACTCTTGAAATAGTTTTGATCATTCACAGACAGCAAGAACAAAGAAAAGTACTTTTTCTGAAGGACAAAAGGAAACCTTTCATCTGCCTCTCATTTGAGCGCCATGTTTAGCCTTAATGCATTGTTACCTAGTGTGTTGCATCCTCCTACATGCATGTCTTAATGCTATAATGCTAGAATTGAATGAAAATGTAAAATTAGTGTCATTTATGACAACAATTACACTGATCCTTATAGGTCAGTCCAACCCAGAGTTGCAAAGCAGTCGATGACTTGGCTTAGACATGAATGGAAAAGAGTGACATGAACTATGTAAAGCACAGGAGCCATAAGCAAATTAGTATTTGCTTTTCATTGGAGCACTAATTTACTCTGTGCTCTTGTGGCGCCGCACAGCACTTCAGATGGGAAGTCATGTGTTGTGAGTATAATATTAAAAAACATATAAAACGAAACAGTAACTCAATTAAGAGCAGCTTATACATACAGTATATAAAAGAAGGTACGTTTTGTGTTGGCCGAATGTTGCTACTCGTGGTGATTCATGTTGGGTCTCTCTCTAAATAATATAAAAGAGGGCGGTCGAGACGTGCTCTTTCTGTAAAGTGTCTTGAGATAACTTTGGTTATGATTTGACACTATACAAATATAATTAGATTAATTGATTGTTGATTGTTGTGAAGGAGAATCAGTGATCACATAAGGAATATCAATGTACAGACACACAAACAAGTTCGACAAAACTAAAGTAAGACTAAAACTACTATGTACAGGCCTATGGATATAAATAGATTAAACAGTATGTATATAGACTTTATTTGAAGAACACATAATAACACTTGTAGACAGGAAACAATAGACAACAGTGCAATGAGTGCAAAGGCGATTATGAATCAGGTTGCTATAAGAGGGAGATGTTTGTAATATTCCAATCATAAGGTGATGCATTAATTTATGAATATATACAGGTATGTTATAAACAGGATTGTAAGGGTGAAAATAGTGTATGAGTAAGTTTATGTTTAAGTTGAAAACATCTTTTAAAACAGAACTTAGTTGCATCTCAACAAGACAAGCTAGTCCAGAGGCTAAAGGTAAAAACATACAAAGAACAACTTATTTGCTACAAATTGCTTTTAGAACACTAACATTAATTTGTGCTGCAGACGTAACAAAAGGTGATCATTGAAATTGTGGGCAGCACAGCAAGCTGCAACATATAATCACCTAATAGGCTAGTTTGTTAGCTGTTAACAGTTAGCAGATTTGTTAGCTGTTAGCAGTTAGCAGATGCCTGTGTATGCATCCAGCAAACATGGCGCAACATTAGCATTCATTGTTGGCCACCTTGTAAGTCCAGTGTTCATTCTGTATTTAGTTCTGTTTTGGATTCCATCAAGGCTATAATATTAGCTGCTAGCTAAATGCTCACAAGCTAGTTGCTACATGTGTCTGTTTGCTGGTACTGAGCAGCTAGCATACAGTGTTAACTTAAATAGTCTCCCAGCTGTGTGTAGAAAGAATGTTGATGGGAGAGAGGACATGTGAAGCCATACAGCTGAGGTGAACTGGTGAAGTGGGGTCATAATTCTCTTGGGTTTCATAAAAACAACCCCTGCAGTCTGTCCTTTTATTACTAGCAATATATTGTGTAGTGTTTCAAACAGGATGCAGATAATGCCAGGAGTGAAACATGTGCCGACAAGCCAGATAGATCCTGTACAATCTGTCCCTATATATAGTGAATGAACTTTCAGAGTGAGCTTCGAGTAAAGCGGAAGACACAGTACAAAAACCCATCTGAAACTAAGAGACTTTTCATTTCTATACTTAGGTGGACTTTACTTGAAAGGAGAACATGGCTCATAGTATTTATAGTGTAGCCTTTTGTCTGTTACATGCCGAAGAAAGCTGTTGGCTCAGATGTCCCTCTGTTGAAAAGACAGCGTACATGTTTCAAATAGCATACAGTGTATTTGTATTAAATATGACCTCTTGTGAGCTTCTGCACTTGAGATACTGAATATGACAATATGTGTCCAGTCACATTCGACCCGAAAAAACAGTGTTAGCCGCAAAGTTTGTGTAATTTGTGAGTGTGTGAGTCCTCAGGGAGTGCTAATGTCATGGGAGGACAACACCTGAATGAAAACAACACCTAAGAGGAGTTTAATTTCACAGGAATGAAAATGAAGGTGGAGTAAAGACAGAATGTGCCCCAGAGTAGGTCGAGCACTGATTTGCATATCAGCTTAGATTTGTGTCAAACTGAACATCTTGTCCTGAATCTGGAAATGCTAATACAAGGAAATGTCCCGACATCCTGGTCGAGAGGAAACTCCCTGCTTTTGTTGTGCCTTGGCACACCCACGCATCAGCCAAACAATAGATATATTTAGCCCTTTGTTAAATTTAAACCACTTACCAGCTCTGTTAAAATTTAATTGCTATTTACATTTTTCCAAGGGTCTTTATGTAAGCCAAAGCCTGGCTTTTATGTGCAGCTTTTGTTAAGCGCTTGTGGCTAAAATCTTTGCATCTCAGTCTTTGTCACAATGAGAACATGTGTGGTGAGGTGCGTTCAAAGCCAACGACACCAAATACAGCCTCATAGCTGAGTGCTTGTTATGTCTGCGCTTCATATGCAGGACTGTATATTTACAGAACCACTTGGCTCTTTTATCTTCCCTTCAAATGTCCTTAAAACAAAAGATCCCACGCTTTCTGGAGTCGCTACCAGACCAGCCTGTTTGTCTGTCTGTGGGGGAAACAGTTCATGACACACAGAGGGGAAATATGAGAGGAAGAACAGAGGGAGGCAGTCAGGCAACTCATTGTCCCGAGTTGAGGATTCAGCAGGACAAAATACACGGAGACGCTCAGTGAGAGAGGAATTCCCCCAGTCAGTTCAAACGGTTGCAGATGTGTGCCTGGACGACTGCTACTGCACACATCTGGGCCAGAAAGCTTCCCCGCACGCCTCCTCTTCTATCCTCCGAGCCCTCCGTGTCTCGTCTTAACAACACTGCCCTCTGCTCTACCCTGGAAAAGCAATTAGGTTGAACACATGGCTGGTGTAAACGGCTACTCGCCAGGCAGCCGGTTTACCAGCTGCGGCGGATCCACAGCGGAGTGTGGATCATGGGAGGCCTGAAAAGACCATTATCTTGGCGGCTGGGAGGAAGGATTTGGCGGAGGGGAAAGTTTGGGGGATTTCAGGAGGGAGAGAAGCAGCTTCTAACTATAAAAGTGCTACTGGAGGTCAGCAGTAGCTCGCCACTTCTGCAAAAGAGCACTTTTAACATACAGTACTGCAGGTTTTGTTCACAGCTTCTTTGTTTCGTTTCTTCAAAATACCTCTGCAAATAAAAGCAGCTTTCTAACACATGTGCACTTGTGTTTTATTTTGAAATACACAAGGTACCCGTGCCTGAAACTAATGAATTGAGTTAAATGATGTTTAGAAAAGACATGACAATGAGTAAGCATGCTTAGCTTGTTTAATGTGGAGCGCAGTATATGTTCTCTTAAACAAGGAACATTTCCAGATTTACATAATTAATTTCAGAATAGCTCTAGGACTCTGTGGCATTTCTAACTTGGCACACAGTTGGTTTACCTCTTCAAAAGGAGACGTGCACCTGAGTCTGTAAATAGACTTGTTTACACTCACTCAAAGACGACCGGCGCTCCTCCTTGGCCACATGCGCACATGCTGTACGCATGTGCAAACACACACAGCAGTGGGAAATTCCCAGCAAAAATTCCACTCTAGCAGTCCTCTGTGAGCACATTCCAGCGTTTTTCAAAACATCGTGCAGCTGAAATGAAAGTCGAATTTACAGTTGTGGGGCAGTTTTGAAGATCCAGCAGTACCCTCAAGCTAGCAATAAATCTTACTCGACTGAGGATATTGCATGTAAGCTTTTATCCCTGCTAGATTTCCTGGATGAAGCTCACTTTGGGAATGTGAGGGAGCATGAAAGAACAGGCAGAGAAGTGAGGAGGAGGGAGAATTCAAAGGATTTAAGAGAAAAGGCATTCTTAAGGTGCTAAAATGTTGAATAAATATTGCCCATTAATAAATCTGTTTCCTTCTAAATTAAGTCTGTGCTTTAATAGAACATTAAATAGCATCATGACTAATGATAAGTCATATCAGTTCTTTAGTCTTTGTGAAAAGTTTTCTCTTTCCAAATTCCCCTAACATTCCCTGAAGTGACTTCACCGCTGAATCTACTTATTTATTTGTAATCCTGTGCGACTATCTCACATATCCAAATAAGATCGATGACGGCATGTTTTTCCATTTGTGGACAATGTGGACACTCAATTAATGAATGCATATGTGTGTGAAAGTGGGGATTTTTATAGGCGTACAGTAGTTTGCAAAAAATGAGTCACGCTTTTTGGTAACTTGAACCTTTAACGGTCTAAGCCAAAAAGGGTGTCTAACAAGCCGTGGTCGTGCTTACGGATCGCCCAGTAATTAGTAATACAACAGTATTATTGTTCTTTGATGTATTTTTCATGCACCTCTGTCATCGTAATGTTTGTAATGGCCGACCGTATAGTTAGTTTGGCCACTGCTGAATGGTACAGTTGGCATGGCTGCAATGCAGCAGGGTGTTTCCTCTCTTCTAAAGCCATCAGGAGATTACTGACTTCACTCTGTTATTACTGAAGCCACCAGGAACTACAGGCCTCCAAAATTACTCTTTACATGGGTTTTCCAGGTTTTGCATCAGCCAACCCCTGTACCTGGAAATGTCTTTAGTTTCCAGTCGTTGGATATTACTCTAGTATGGCTAGGAGGAAGCGCCACGTTGATGTGGGCTAGATATCCTACTTTGTGTCTTAATGCTGCTGTTAATATTGCTGCTGTTAAAAGTTAGCATTTAAAAGGAAAACGTTTGCATAAAGAGCATAAAGATTGGAAACAGTTGCACCGCTAACCTGGCTGTATCCAAAGATGAAGCTCAATATGTTAAAGTCACATAAATGACATATTAGCTTACAAGAATAGGCTGGATGCTAATGCTAAACAACAATATAGCTACTACAGTAGTAAGGGTTGGAACAATTCAATTTTAATAATGCTAGTCATAAACAGAATATCTACTTTAGCTTTGCTAACGTTAGCTTGTATTTGCGATTCCTAGCTACCTTAAAACAGTTCTTCCAGTTACAACGTTAGCAAAGCTAGCTTGCCTTTTCGTGGACAGTCATAAAAAGGCAAGACTGTTTCTGTTGTTTGTTAGAAAATTGAGCTAATGTAACCTTTAGGACACCATGCACCATGTTGGCGACTCAGCCATCTGGTGAACACAGCTGTTTTTGTGCACATACATGGAATTTGACAAGAGCAAAGGAGCCTCAATGTACCCCCAAGAGACCAGAGCAACTTGTTGATGTTTAATAGGACAACAGTTTGCTAAAATGTTAGCCATATCTACTAGACTTAAGGTTATTATATGTCAATGTTGCTTTGAAACTTGTTTTGCTGAACTCAAATGAATCTGTTAATAGAGCTTTAATCTACTTCAGTAACGTGTGCAGCATTGCTGACAAATGTATTGTAGAAGGTTATTGAATGAATTAACAAATAAAATTGGTTTCTGTCTGGATGTTTTTAGCCTTAGCCTTAGCCTTAGCTTTAGCGCTAACTTCTTGTTCTCTTTCAATAAAATGAAACACATAGCTTAAAGCCTGAGGGCGAGGAGTAAAGTTGCACATGCTGTCAGTGCGTGAGTAAAACCCTGCATGTCTGGTTTACACACTGCTATCAAATGATGGGCATTAAAGGTACACATAATGAGACAGCTCGGCATGAGGCGTACCTGCCTGTCGAGGCTGATACAGTGAGCAGGGTATGAGGTACGGCTGACAAAGCCTACCAGTAGAACCTGATAGTTAAGGCCTGTCTGAATACGCCTGCTGGGGAGCACGGAGAGACCTTCTGCAGGGTTCTCTGCCTCAAAAGACGGAGAGATTTCGAAAAAGAAGAAGAGGTTTTGGGTTTCCTGCTGCCCTGTGGCACAGAGTGAGATGTGTTTACTTCCTCAAGCGGAAGACTTGCACAACGTTAGGGTTGTTTTTCTTGATTGAAGCCCCCATTTAAATTTTTCGTACTTTGATCATTGTGTGTTTAACATGCCTCCATTTTATGTCTATGCCCTCCTTCCTTTTTAAATTTGCATATAACAGGCCTTGTTCTGCTTACAGAACGCAAGTTAATCTATCTACCAGACAGGATAGTTTTGTGGTTATATTCAGCAACAAGAGGGAGTATGTGGGAGTAAGCTGGCTCTGTAAAACACCTATTGATCTTGCCCACCACTCTGACATCCCACTATGTGGGTTTCTTTGCATAAATTTACATTCATATGACATTACAGACTGTGTACAGACAGGGAGTGCTGATAATTTGAATTAAAAGATCTGTACGTCTGTGTGTAAATTTTGTGTTGTGTCTATCTCTGGGATGTCATATGCAGGTTATTTAAGGCTATTTTCATGTGACATTTAAAGAAGGACATGTGGGTTAAAACCACGGATATCCCCTCCCCTTACATGCCGGCTCTATTGTTACTGTAGACACCTGTTTTTGTATTGCTCACTCCGGTCTGAGCCAGCTCTTACTCGCCGTTCATACAGTCAATAGGTAGACTCATTTTACTGGAAAAAAGGTGAGATAATGGGATACGTGAGGTCAACACTTTCATCAAACTTTAAGGTCAACTTTTGATTACCATCATGGTTGTCTTACATGTGGGACTTTGCGGCGTGAATAGAACAGTACTGGGATTTTTCACTGATTTTGAAATCCCTGGACAGCAGCCACAAGCGCGCATGTGATAGTGTTTGCAACTTTCCATAAAAGTCAACATCTGTCCATGACAAAAAGCAGAAAAGGCAGATGTCAAAGCATATGTAGTAACAATCATCGTGACTTCTGCAAATGGCAGGCTGCTTGCATTCAGCCTTTTCCTTTGGCCTTTAGTAAACTGCAAAGTCAACACACCACATGTTCACTTTTCCAGCTGAATCTCAACTAAATTGAATGCTGTGTATATTTCAACCGACTGTAAAGCACTATAATGAATCAACTATTGTCACGACTCCAGCATTCCCCAGTTTTATCTGGTATGTTTTTCCCCACCACAACACCAACGTCCGCGCTAACCCCTCTCCTGTGAATTCCCACCACCTGAACTGTCCACCTGCCTCCCACTTCCCTCATCAGCCTTGTGGTGTATACAGGCCCATTTCTACATGTGAACTTTTATCTGAACCTTCCCCTCTTTTAGTCATACTTCTAGGTTTAACTTTGTCATTCTATGATCCTAACCACATTACATAAACACTTACGCCATGCTGTGGAAAAGTCACAAGACGGGTCCAGCCACATGGCCCACAACACCAAACCCACTGGTTTAGATGATAAAGCACCATGAATGGCTCTAGTATTCCAACATTGCCAGTAAATATAAAGTGTTTTATGTTAAAGAGCTTTTGTTGGGCTTGATACAAAGCGGTGAAATCACCAGAGTTATTACAACTTGCAGTTAAGAAGAAAGTTGTTTTAACTTGAAGCCTGGTAACAAACTGGAGCTGTGGTTTTTAAGAGAAGTGTGCTGGAAGAGGGGTCTTGTAAGGGATGTTAATAATTTGCATCTTGGGAAATGTAGGATCCAAAAGTGTTTTTGGAGGTGGACCCTTTTTCAGGATCGCTCAGCCTCTGCTGCATCAATTAAAACCTCTTTGTTTATCTCTCACTTATCCCCCAATTATGGAATTGTAATACTATTTGCTGTAAAACCCCATTAAACAATTATATTTCTACAGTGTTTAACCACAGATTAAAGATATAATCTTAAAGATGAGGTAACACAATGGTGACTGAGCCTATGGCCCACTGATAAAAGCCTTTGCATTTGCAGTATTACAGACTGGGTGTCTGTGGCGAATTTTGCAGAAACAAATCACAAGCGGCGCCCAGTTAGTGACGCGTTTTCCATCACCCAGCAGTGGTTGGTCTGCCAGAGAGGGTAGGCAGAGCTAAGCAGCTGCTTTTCCGGTCACTGCAAATGTTGCGAGTAAACAGTAATCTACTATGGCTGAACAAACAAAGAAAAGATCAGTGACTACAGATACAATTTCAAAAATAAGTGAAAATGCAAAGAAAAAGAAACAAATTGGACGCTCAGATGAAGGCAAACAGTCAAAAAAGGAAAGCGACCGTCAACGAGGAAAATCAAGAGTCACAACCAGAGCCAACCGTGGACGTCACACATGCAACACTGTCTGGATATCCGGGAAGTGTGCTCCCGCAATTACCATTTATCGCCACAGGTGCCGCCAAAGAGAACAAAACTGAGATCTTCAAGATTATAACTTTAAGTACAAATGTAAGCACAGTTTACACCTTGTTAACATGGCCTCTTTCTAGATGGATTAACTCTATTGAAATCTGATCCACAGACATTGGCATTTACACCTTTTATAAATTAGTAGCAAGGCCAGGGGGCCTCTAACAAACATGACGCGTTCCGGGTCAAGATAAGCAATGCAATGGGTGGACATCATGTTGTTTTTAAACCACTTTTAGCTACTGCTACTTTTGACAGGTATCCTATGCGAGCAGAAAATAGAAATGAGTGGAGCTTGGTGCGTTTCTCTCTTCCTTTTCAGTCCTTAATAGGGCGGCACACGTTTTTCGATTCCAGCCCGAGTCCTTTGTTGCAACTAATCCCCTCTCTCTCAACCTCCTCCCTTCTCTTTCTCTGTCATTATGTAAGATAAAGCAAAAAATGCCCGCCCAAACAAACCATTGTGATCAAACTGTGAGACTGCTTAAACACCTTGTAATATCTGATCAATGCAAACAAATCCCCTGCAGATGTGGTGTGGACAACTGTAATCGCATTCTGAACTGCATTATGTATGCATTCATGTAGGCATGTCTGCACCCAGATAGGATATCCATATATAAAGAGATTGGCTGTTTATGCTAGTAAAGAGGCCCGAATGCCCACCGTAGACTTAAGTGAGGTGTAAAGTAGGGATATGGTGTTGATTCCCATTTGTTTTTTAATCTTTACACGAACATAAACTGCCGTTTTAAAGTGATTGTTTGGCTCCAGCTTGGACTTTCTTCATTTGTAGCGAGCATTGAAACTGCAGCAGTTATGTAAGAGCTGAGCTGTGTTTTACTTTCTGTTAGAAGTAAACTACACTAAGTTTTGTTTTCCCTATTCTCCATTGTCAGTAGATCTCAACACATCCAATATTTAGCTGGAGGAAAATCACTGCAGCGCTGGAGGGAATTCGACCATAAAAAGCAGAGATATAACCATAAAAGTACACAAGTGGAGTTCGGTTAAGTTAAGCCAAAAATACGAGCCAGCAGCAATATTTTCCTGGCAAGTAGATCAGTAAATAAAAAGTGTATTAAAGTAGAGCAGAACTGGCTGGCCTCTGACCAACTGATAAAAAGACCTGGATCCAGAGGGGCTAGGAGAAGACACAACATAAGCATGTGCTTTCCATTTTGTGTGTCTGGATGGTCTTGAAGCAGGTACAGTGAAGAAGATCAAAAATAAATAATTCTGGACAGATGATATCAAACAGGTGGGATTTTATTTTGAAAGTCTTGCATGTGTTCTGTGCTGCAGAGCAAAGCTTATCTCAGAACAACACTCATTGCATGTTGTACAAGCAGGATGGTTCAGTTCTAAACCCCCATGAACACTACACCACCTTTAACATGTATGCACTCTTTTGTCTCCATCACGCAGCCCGTCCTGAAAGACAGCATTCTCTTACGGGTTTTCCATTTCATACTTAAAGCATTTCCTTGAGCATTAATTTGGACACCACTAATTGCACCACTAATTCGCCCGAAGGCTACTGTGCAACCACCGGGGCGTTTGCGTGACAACCCACGAGACGATTTATAAGGAACAGCAAGCAAATTCTAAAGAAGGTGCGTGTTGTAAAAGGAAGCACGCAACATTGTTATCACACACATGCCGGTAGACTTATATGAGGTTTGCATCTTTCTGCATTCTTCCTCATGTAAGATAAACCGTTCCAAGAAGCTGCTCTCACCGTTCTAAGAAACTGTTTTCTTTGTGTGCGTTGTAAATGTGCTAAGTATTTTCTTTTTTTTAAGGAGTGCAAAAAAAAGTGGTTCTGGGCACTAGTTTGTACAGAAACCCGCATAAGAAAGACAGTTTTATAGACATGTATTTGGGAAATTTTAAATACTGGTATAAAAATGTCCCTGCTTACGGAAAGAAACAGAATGTGACAGAATGAGTCCAAACTACTAATGTTTCATTTTAATTTAGGAGGCTTTTCAGCCTCATCATACTAACATTTCCTTTATTGCCTCACATCTAAACTTCTGCGCTTGGAAAACATTAGCCAGAATGTGGCTTTGCAGATTAAAAAAAAGTGTTTTCATAGATGGTGGAGATCCCCCTGCTCTCCAGAATGCATGTCCCACGCCTCTGCTCTAAGGCTCGGGGGTGGGGGTCTTTTCATGGTTTCAAATGTGAATACAGTGCTGCAAATGCTCGGTACTGTATGAATGAGCCGGGCTTTTGTAGAGTAAGAACAGAAGCAGGGGGAGGGAAAGAGAGAGAGCGGAGGTGGGGAAGAGGACAGGAAAGGGGGAGGAAGGTGAGAGGTATCAGGGTTAGGGGGCTTTGCTGTCTAAGCTGTGAAAAATCAATTCAAAGAAGGTGCAAATGCAACATCATGTAGAAGCATCTTATTATACACATATAACATATTTTAAAGATTAAAATTGATGTAATCTATTTCTCAACTTGTGCACTAACATGAAGCATGCATTCTTTGCATTCATGATAACTGTATATTTTGGAGTTGCACAATCCATCCTGGACACTCATGTGTTTTTCTGAAGCGGCGATCTTTGTTGTTGTAGACAAGACTTTGAGCAATACTGGAATTTGCAGTCATTTTTAGATGATGATGAACTGATGTAAGAATACAGTATTGCATAAATTTTTTGTGATTAGGTCAGACCTGAACATCAGTATCTAAATAAAAATATTCCCTTGTCTGTCATCTGTGGTTGTGTCACAAGCCCTGTTTTAGAACAGGATATGGTCGACCAAAGACGGGAACTTTTTGCTATAAAATCATATGTCAAAGTTTGAACCCCTGATGCCAACCTCAGACTCACCTCCTGCTTATCACCGATCACGCTACCTCTCTGAGTATGAATGACTCACTATCTAAACGTGTCAGTGACTTATAAAGAGGAAGTAAACAGCCTGTATTCAGCTGCTTTAGACACCTGAGGACCTGGGGGAAAATCCATGATGACACATGCACATTTGAATTTTTTTGAAGGAACAGGGAAATGGGATCGTGATCTGTCTGTGAACAAGAGCTCGTGTTCTATTTTAAATTTCACTCTGCTTGTTATGTGATAGGAAAAATGTAAACCTGTGGTTTCAGAAGAGGGTCTGTTTTCACTGTGCTTCAGTATATTTAGCTTCTCTGTGCAGGTTATTAAGAGATTGTGTTGCAGTTAAAGCAGCAAGTAAACACAATACACACGTGTATTAGTAACAGCTTATGTATCATTAAATGTTGAATCTGACACTAACACGGTTAAAAGTAAAACAAAAAGGACAGTATTCACTAAAAGATTCACAAAGGCCTGTGGGCCTTTTCACAGCAACTTCTGAATTGTCATAGCTGGAAAAGATTGGGTGTAACTGATTACATTGATAACGGCATGCACATGTTCCAGTAAGCCATGACATGACTTTTTCATGAAAGGAACTGTTGGAGACACACCTGTGCAAATAATAAAAATGAATAATTTTTTTTTGGTGCTGTATGCAGGCTCACTGTAAAAATGTCCTGGCATAGTGGGACACTTGAGTATGGAGCCATCATAAGTGCTATTAGTAACACCTGGGCTTAAATGTACCATAAATATGTTAGTTGTTAGCTATGCAGTTTATATGATGTCAGTGCTCTTGTTGCTTACGAACAGGAACTGACAAGTCCTTGTTGTTTTTGTCCTTATTGTTCCTACAGACCCCAGTGCTGTACAAAATCCTAATAATTGCAAAATAAATGTTTTTCCTCTTTGATTAGTTTTTGCCTTATTTTCTAAATTATAACAGGGTGAATTCATTGAGGTGTATTGACTATATAAGTGAATTAGCCTTCTAAACTACAAAATGTTATCCACCAGCTCTGTCTCCTGGACCCCAGATCATTAATAGTCCAGTGTGAGGGCCTGAATGCCAGCAACAATTAATACTCTATTACTTGATGTTTGTTTGTGTGTCTGTACTATGGTTTTCTACCCCTTTTCTTTCAATTTTAATTTTATATATTCAAATGTATTTTTATATATTTAAATTTGGATTATAAACTACAAACTGTTCATATGATATCCAAAGTATGCATGGGCCTACTCAATGTCAAAATGTTCATTTCAGTTATATCTATCAGGTTTATTATATTAACAAAGCCTACTAATGCATTTAAGCGTCAATGCCATAGTTATGGTCTCTCAGTAGGCCTATAACTTATGATTATGTATTAAGAATTTAAACTTTAATCTGCAGGGTAGTTTATAAAAATGGCCATCATATAGTTTATTCAAAGCATACCTACTTCTTGAAGTGGAGGCATAATGCAGCATGAAATGGAAATACTCAAGAAAGTACAAGTACCTCAAACTAGTATAACAGCAAGTATAACACCAGAGGACATTAATTGTTGTATTAAAAAATAACATTTACACCAAGCGGTAGCGTTGTATCACCATGGAAACGAAGCAGGCCTCTCACACCGGAAGAAGTCCCGATTCCGTCAATTCAACTTCCGGGTGGAAATATTGTGCATGAAGTAAAATCTGCTTGCAAATTCATTTGGACGAACTTCTCGGCCAACATAACCTTGTAAAATGTCCCGAGGCTCCAGTGCAGGGTTTGATCGACACATCACCATCTTCTCTCCTGAAGGAAGACTCTATCAAGTCGGTTAGTGTGTGAATTTGTTCGGACAGAAGCCGGCTCACAGGCTGACTTGTTTGCTAGCTAGCTAAATGCTCTGTCATGGTTCGCGTAGCTGCGCTTCTGGGTGATGAATAACCCATGCCTAAAGCGAAAGTAGAATTATATTAAACCATGAAAGTTGTACTTGAGCTACGCCAGTGGTTATTTAATGTATACTTTAGCTGGGGCCCCAATTAACCAAAATAGCGTGACTCAAAGTGGCTAGCTGGCTAGCTAGTAGACGAGTTAGCACTGTTAGCATTGCCGTCAATCAAGCTGATTCATTGATAAAAGTGTAAACTTGCGATTGAGTCAAATGTTGCAGTGTTGTAAAGCTTGTTCAATGTTACTTTCTCTATAATTACTACACTTATCACAGTAAGTCAAGTCATAGAAATGTAATGTAATGTTTTCTAATACGGCTAAAGCTGTATGGACTTAAAGGGACAATCCACCCTAAAATATTACCCATGAACGTTGTCTCTTTAATTCAGTGTGGAGTTTTTTTCTATTTTAAAAGTGACCCAGTAGGTGTTAAACCTGAACTGCAAATGGACATCATTTTTTAATGGCATGTCATCAACAACAGACAACAGACCAATCTTGAAGTTCAACAAATCTCTTTAAATGTATTTTAATAAAGGGGGCATTCATTGCAGCTATAAACCCTACAAGTAGTTTGGATGCAACTTCCCAAACAAACATCTGTAAGCCCAATTGATCAATGATGTCATGTCAGCTGGCCAATCAGATGACACCTCATAACAGTTATTTACTTGTTGCTTCTGTCTTCCTACTGAGGGACACAGTTGTTGGTGTTTGCGCATATTGACTCTACTGTTTAAAATCACTGAATGCTGCTCTTGTTTTTTGCTACTTTCTAACATTCATTGATGCCCTCAGATGAACAAGAACACTAAAAGACACCCTCTTGTCTTTCTTTTTGCAGAATATGCTTTTAAGGCCATTAACCAAGGTGGACTTACATCAGTAGCAGTCAGGGGGAAAGACTGTGCAGTTGTTGTAACACAGAAAAAAGTACCGGTGAGTTGATACCAGATCAATGTTTTCACACTTTGAATGTGATCCTGCACTGATAACACTTGTTCCTGGCAACATCCATATGGACAGTTGGATATATTAACCATAAAGTTATAGTCTTTTTCTATGGCAACTCAACTTGGTTCGTGTATTTGCTAGTGAACAAATGTCCATAATTTCACTATTCATCTTAGTTTCTCTCTGCTACTGATGAATTGTGACACATTTGAGAGGTTTATTGTGGTATTTGAACCCAAAGTAAGATCTTAAGTTGTTAACTTTGTCTAACCAGCAGTCAAGATTGTTGTTTTCCTTTTATGTTTATCTGAGAAAAAAAAAAGCAATTGGTAAAGGTGGGCTCGACTATTCGAATGTTTACTGCCTCCTGTCCACACATATTATTTGTATATATATTTAATTCTGACCCTATTGTACCTATCAATATAAAGTGTCATGTTAATCTTTAGGATGCAGTAAAGGCATCAAAAGATGAGACCACTTTCCCGTGTGCTACAGATATTAATTCACTTTCTTTTAAACAGGACAAGCTTCTGGATGCCTGCACAGTCACCCACCTTTTCAGAATAACAGACAATATTGGATGCGTAATGTCTGGGATGACGGGTAAGACAAAGATTTGTCCATTTCAATGAGAAACATTGTACTTTTATTAAGATTAATGAAGTTAAAGCCAACAGTTAGCGTAGTCTATTATAAATCATTCAAGAGCAACTTGCAGGTTGGAGACCCCAGTGAATCAATGTGTAGGAAAATGATAAGTAATTATATTTTCAACAAAATATAGTAATTAATACACTACAGTGACTACTGGAGCTTTTTTTGTACGTTAGACAGTTACTTGTAGTGCCAGCGTTGGCTAGCGCTATCTAACGTTATGCTCACATCACAACATTGTAAAGTTTATCACAAACTAAAGGCTATAACAAACCATGAGCAGTACCAAGTGGGAGCGTTAATACTCAACCATGACAGTTACGGGCGAGTGTCAGCTTGTATCAGTTTTCTTATTGCCTTCTATAATGGTAAATCCCTACTACGTTTCACGGTGCTACAGCGGTGTGTGTAAGAGAGAGATAGAGAGGGAAATAGAGCGGTGACGGATACTTTGTTTGACAGGGGCATTTGTGTCACGTCCAGAAGTCCCGTCTCTTCACCTGCACAAAAACGCACGCAATTACGAAAGCTAGCTCTGTTCTTCTTCCTGTCAGGAAAACGGAGGGCTCTGTGTCTGGTGAAGTTAGATTTTTATGCAACTGGCACAAACGCAAAAATTAACCATCCTAAGACCTGGTGAAATAATGTCTACACAATACGATACGACTGCCACCTACTTCTGCACGTTGAACTAAGACAGAGTCCCTGTTGTGATGTAATGTGACCACTTTTTCCTCTGAATGTGCACCCTTGTTTTGTAAATCATATGAAATCACGAATTAACCTTTTCCACAGCCATTTTCAGACAAGATTTAGTACTAATGTAGTAAAAAAATGAACCTGCAAGTTGCTCTTTAAAGTTATTGTCAGATTTTATAAAAATGGTCAAGGGTTTTTTTTTTCTGTCTTTATTATTTTATTGACATTTTCAGCACAAAGCCTTTTTTCTTATGGGCTGTATATCTAGCAGCAGTCTCTTCCTATTTTTATCTTCACTTTCTAAAACTGGAAGCGTTTTTTTTTAACATTGCTCATCATAAACTTTCCACTTTCCTCTAAACAATGTTGGTTTCTCGTAGCTGGACGCGCAGTAATTTTTCTGTACATATAAACAAAACACCTGAGTGAAAACCAGAAAAGAACAAAATACTTCCTGTAAAAAGTCCGAGTGCTTTCAGTTAAGATTTGGAAAAAATGAAAGTTATAGCGTTACACTCGGGTCATCTCTGTACTACAGAGTCCCAGCATTTACTGTAGCTGACAGTTCCTCTTTCCTAACAACTGTTCATTTTGCCATGCAAGCAGCATACCAGTATGACTGACTGTTAAATGGTTGCTCTGAAAAAATCAGGCACTTTTCCCTCAATTCTCACTCTCTGTTGTCTTCCAGCTGACAGCAGGTCCCAAGTCCAGCGAGCTCGCTACGAGGCAGCCAACTGGCAGTACAAGTACGGTTATGAGATCCCAGTGGACATGCTGTGTAAGAGAATCGCTGACATCTCCCAAGTCTACACGCAGAACGCTGAGATGCGACCACTGGGCTGCTGTAAGAATAATTTAATCGTTTGTAATCAGTTAAAATGTCAGAATCATGAGTGTTGAGGTATCTTTTGCATTAAGAAAAAATCTATTCGGGTTAAACACTGTCACTCTCTTTGTCCACTCTGATGCCTGCAGGTATGATCGTGATCGGCATAGACGAGGAGTTAGGCCCTCAGGTGTACAAATGCGACCCTGCAGGCTATTACTGCGGCTTCAAGGCCACCGCCGCCGGAGTGAAGCAGACAGAAGCCACCAGCTTCCTGGAGAAGAAAGTGAAAAAGAAACTGGACTGGACCTTTGAACAAACTATTGAGGTACAAAATCTCTTTGGGCTCGCAGAGAGCAAGTTGATAAGGGAGGAACAGGGAAGTGAAAGTAACCTTACAGGTGGTTTCCAGCTTTGTGGTTAATTATTTTATAACCATCATTATGATGTCCCGTAAATAATCATTATATGATACAAAAGAAATATGACTAACACACTCTTATTTCCCTTTCAGACGGCAATCTCTTGTCTGTCAACCGTTCTCTCCATTGACTTCAAGCCCTCTGAGCTGGAGGTGGGCGTTGTCACAACGCAGGAGCCCAAGTTCAGGTAAAAGATCATTCAACTAAAACCTCTTATCTTTGTTCTTTAATGTATAACTTTAACCATCAGATGCTCATCGCTATTCACATTCTACATAGTATATGTAGAGGCCCTGAATAAAGAACTAACATGTCAGCTGATGACACTGTAGCTCATTTTCACTCTTATTTATCGGTGCTACGGCTGCAACTGCCCATTATTTTGGGCATTTTTTTCTTTTCCCTGCTTTAACACTCCATTGTTTTGTCTGTAAAATGTCTCTTAAACAGAGTAATTGCATGTTTTGATAAAAGACGCTATTAGAGTACATTAATAAATTCTTGGGAAATTCTACCTACAGTCCAAAGGTCCAGTTCCTTCATGTATGGCAAAGAAAAGCATTAAAGACTCCAATGTGAGAAGCTGGAAACTACGACGGAGTATTAGGGCCACATTAAAGAAAGGGAGAAAAATTGAGATTATGAGACAAAAGTTGTAGTATTACGAGAATAAAGTCGCAATATTACGAGAATAAAGTAGTAATACGAGAATAAAGTTGCAGTATTGCGCGAATAAAGCTGTAGTATTACAAGAATAAAGTCGTATTACGAGAATAAAGCTGTAGTATTACGAGATTAAAGTCGTATTACGAGAATAAAGTCGCATTACGAGAATAAAGTCGTATTACGAGAATAAAGTCGCAGCATTATGCAAATAAAGCTGTAGTATTACGAGAATAAAGTCGTATTACGAGAATAAAGTTGCAGCATTACGCAAATAAAGCTGTAGTATTACGAGAATAAAGTCGTATTACGAGAATAAAGTCGCATTACGAGAATAAAGTCGTATTACGAGAATAAAGCTGTAGTATTACGAGATTAAAGTCGTATTACGAGAATAAAGTTGCAGCATTACGCAAATAAAGCTGTAGTATTACGAGAATAAAGTCGTATTACGAGAATAAAGTTGCAGCATTACGCAAATAAAGCTGTAGTATTACGAGAATAAAGTCGTATTACGAGAATAAAGTCGCATTACGAGAATAAAGTCGTATTACGAGAATAAAGCTGTAGTATTACGAGATTAAAGTCGTATTACGAGAATAAAGTTGCAGCATTACGCAAATAAAGCTGTAGTATTACGAGATTAAAGTCGTATTACGAGAATAAAGCTGTAGTATTACGAGAATAAAGCTGTAGTATTACGAGATTAAAGTCATATTACGAGAATAAAGCTGTAGTATTACGAGAATAAAGCTGTAGTATTACGAGATTAAAGTCGTATTACGAGAATAAAGTCGTTTTACGAGAATAAAGTCGTAGTATTGCGAGAATAGAGTCGCAGTATTGCGAGAATAAAGCTGTAGTATTAAGAGAATAAAGCTGTACTATTACAGGAATAAAGTCGTTATTTTATTAGGATAAAGTCATAATTTTAGACTGTTAGGAACACCAGCACCACTTTGTCATTACTGTCAAGACTCTGAAAAGTGATTTCATTTGAAAACGACTCGTGATCTCAGTCTTCTGATATTACCCTTTAAAATAAGATACAGGCTAACCATAACCTAAAATGACATATGACTTTTTTTCTTGTAAAATTACAACTTTATTCTTGAAATATTCTGACTTTATTCTCAAAATCTTAGAGGACTTTTCCCCCTCAATGTAGCCCTAATACGCCATCATAGGAAATGGCTTGTGTTACAGATTTTTGCTTGGGGGGGAAAAACCTGAATTATCCCTCATTTTCAGTCAGTCTGTGAATCAATTTATTCATGAGTTTAATTTAGTAACATTTTTAAACATCGGACTTATCGACACTGTCTTGTCTCTCCAGGATTCTGACAGAGACTGAAGTGGACACTCACCTGATGTCCCTGGCAGAGCGAGACTGAGCGAGCAGAGACGCGTCACCTGTTGGAATAACTTAGAGCATGATGGGATATGCAGTTCCCAGAAGGAGACCGGTGTTATCTTTGTTTGCTGTACATTTACCCCCACTGTTTCATTCAACAATAAAAAAAAAAGTTTTTGGAGTAAAATAACCCTCTCTTCATATCTGTTTCCTTATTGTTGTGAAGATTTAAACCATCTGCAACGGTTACAGCATATTTAAAGTACACAAATACGCATGGAAGCTTTTGCATTCGAGACCTGTTTTGTCAGCTGTGTTGTCGTTTGAATTTAGCAGCAGGGGAAATCGTTTCTGGGAACAAGAGCGGCTGCAGAACTCTACCTCTAACTTCCTGTTGTGGCTCCGAGTGCTCTAAAGTCACATGACGCACTGAGGTGCTGTGGAGAGGTAGTTTTACTACTCTGTGATGTAGACCAGATTTGACCTCATTTTCTCGACATTTTGGCATTGAGCATGTCAGAAATAGATTACTTCAACCCACCGGAAATATCCTACTACACGTTCAGTTTCTTTTTGCAAAGGGGAAATTTGCTCCCCTTGGTATTTCAGAATGGTTTTGAAAAAGCTGACATATGGCCGTGACAATGCGTCAGGGGGAAACGGTGGCTAACAATTCTAGGCAATGGCCCCGTCCAGTTCAGCCTTCACAAAGTCATCAGCATATGATCAGAAATGATCATCAGCTACTCATTCTCCGTTTCTTTTAGACCATTTCCATCACTCATGTCGATTCACCCCTTGTTCCCTCCTTACAGCTATTGCGTAAAAAGAAATCCAGCTGTGGTTTGTTTGTTCATCCTAAATGCAGAAATAATCTTCAGGGCTTTCTGCATGGATGACTGTTTAAAGCCTGCTTCTCTTATGCAACTTCCACTGTCATTGAGAACTGATAACTTTGTCCTTGGAAAATCCCCCTGCAGTCCTGTACAGGTATACAACTCTCATAATGTTTTACAGCCCCGAGGACAATTACAGGCTAGATACTGTGATAGCATGCTGTGATAGCTTGGGACATTCTAAGACTTCCAGATAAGTGTTTGCTCCTTTTTTACTTCATGCTGGAAATCAGACCGGGTGTGATGATTATTTCAGGGAATTCCTTCCCACAAGTGGCGGAATTGTGATCCAATCCTGTGTAAACCTGTTCATTTAGCACAGCGGTTCCCAAACTTTTTATGCCTTCTACATCCAGACCGGGTTTATGTACCCCCAACCCTCGATGCTTAAACCCCCCCCCCCCCCAAAAAACCAACATAGCCGATTTATAGGTGCGTTAAAGGCGTCAAGTTTAGTTCTGCACAAATAGTAAAGATATTCAAATTTTCAACAGATCACAACAACGCGCTCTCGCATTCGAAACTGAAACCACACCGCAACAAACTTACGCACTTAAGTCCTCACTTTTAAAGAGCAAAGAAGATGAGTGAGAGGGGAAACCCATGGGCAGATAGGCCCATCATGAGAGCAGATGGGAAACATGCCGTCACATTTTCAGCCGCATTAAAGAAAAATTTAATTGCAATTACCAAACATAACATAGCGGTTACGGAAATTATAATCTCTATTTACAGATCGTACATAGAAATCTGATGAGAATTTAGCTCCTTATAAATCTCTATAAACAGACATCTGCATGTAAGTTCAGCTAACAATCCGTTCTGTATAAACCTGTTCATTTAGCACAGCAGTTCCCAAACCTTTTATGCAACGCACCCCCCTTCTACATCCAGACTGGGTTGACATACCCCCATCCCTTGACGCTTAAAAAAAAAAAAAAGCAACAAAGGCATCAAGTTTAGTTCTGCACAAATAGTAAAGATATCCAAAATATTCAACAGATTTTACAATCGAAACTGAAACTACACCGCAACAAACTTGCGCACTTAAGTCCTCACTTTTAAAGAGCAAAGAGCATGAGTGAGAGGGGAAACCCATGGGCAGATAGGCCCATCTTGAGAGCAGATGGGGAAAATCTGAAACATTTTCAGCCGCATTAAAGAAAAAATTTAATCGAGTTTAAATTAGAATTACCAAACATAACATAGCGGTTACGCAAATTAGATCAGTAGCCTAATTTGAGTCAAACTGCAGTAGAGTTACACACGATAGTACAGAAAAGTACAGAAAAATTAGATGGACACATGTATTGGCTCAGAAACAGATCTCATGGACAAAAAGGTGAGCCATTTGAGGATTTCCTACTTGATGAAATAAATACACCATTACACCAACGTTACATTTTTCCTCACGCGCATCCCCACTTTGGGAATCCCTGATTTAGCACATTTAAAAACAGTTTGCCAAATAAAACACAATAAAAAAACAGACCGATTTAAAGGACAAAGGGATGAATAAGACGGGCTAATAACAGGCAGTGTAGGGGCCAGCCTTACATGCAGATTAAACTAAGTACATTTAAAGATACTTTAATTGAGTCATTGATTTTCTAAATCACTTTGTAATTCTGCTTGACAATGTATCTGACATCTTGAGTTACTTAAAATGGTATGCTTTATTTATTAAATGACCCAACTATATATACAACTAAACATATATTTGCAGTAAATACTGTATAGAGTGGTGCCTGTTTAGCTCAGCGGTAAAACTGGCAGCCTGTGTTTAGAGCCTCGATGCGGCTCAGTTCCCGCCCTCAGCCCTTTGCCGCCTGTCATCGCCCTTTCTCTCTTCCCGTTTCCAACACTATCACTGTCCTCCTATCCTAATAAAGGCATGAAAGAGTATCAATCTAATTATATATGATAAAATAACATATATATGGGAAATTTTTCTGCATTGTGAATACTTTTCTTTTAATGCAGGACTTTTATTTTATACTGTGCCTTTAGTTGTTTTACTTAAGTAAAGGATCTCAAAACTGACGGGTTAATTTTGTTCTTCCCAGACTGCAGCAATGTTTCCTGGTCACTGTGACGCAGACTAATTCTCTCTGGCACGTTTTCCCATCTTAAAACATTTCCTCTTTACATTTCCTTAGTATTACTAGAGTGCCACTTCCTACCTGCTATTTAACTACCAGAAAAGGGCAGAATATGTAAGTACAATATGTTCCTTTTATGCTGTTTAGGGACTTTCAGCACGATGACTCACAGACCCTGTGACCTCGCCCCGACAAGGAAATCCCAGACTGTTCCAAGCGCCCGAGCGTAAATTTTTTTTGGTCTGTCTTTCACAAGTCTAGTGTGATGACTCTCTCCCTTGTCACTCGGCGCTAGTGAGAAATGATGCTTGTTTTATAAAGCGGAAAGGCCGTAAAACAGTCATCACATAAAAGGAAATTACACTCTTGCTGAGCGGATGAAACACACAAAGTCAATAGTGTTTATATTCAATAATAATCTTTTTATTCTGAACAACTTTTTGTTAATAGTGTTTAAATTCACACACGTATGTACAGGTACAAAAATAATATCTCTGTATTTACAATATATACAAGTCTCAGTATTTACACATCAATATATATATCCGTACAGTATATAGAAGGACTACATGGAGGTCGTGGTCTTGCTGTATTCTGTTTCTTTTATCGGTGCAGATCATTTCGTGATCCGGGCCGGACTTGACCAGACTGGACGCCGTCTTCATTCATTTTTGATCCAGGACCAGCTCTCGGGACCTGGATCTGAGTCTGGAAGGGGGACGTGTACTGATGTGTCCCTCGTTTTTGGGCCCATTGCCGGGCAACCCTGTAGCAGCTTCTCTGTCTTTCACACCACCAGAAGAGGGTCAGTTTACTTCCCGAACTTTATGTCATCATACAGCTGTGGGAAAGATAAGAAAGGAAGACGTTAGAAACCAGAAATCTTAAAGAAGGGATTATATAAAACCTTAAGCTGATATGGGCTATAAGGTAATTCTCTAAGGAACTGACCTCATCATCTGATACGTCCACATCCTCCATATCGCTCTCATCTGATTCGCTTTCAGGCAGGGCCCTCAGATCCTGTGCCGTCCTCTCGTACAACTGGCAGCGGATCTCTTCGTTCTGGCGCCCGTAGGTGAGGTGGTATGCTGTGAAGCCGCCGTAGTTGAAGCAGTTCACGTCGGCGCCGAGTTCAAGGAGACGACGGACAAGTGTGGGGTTCTGGAGATCCACAGCCAGATGGAGTGATGTCCGTCCACTGCACTGTTCCTACGGGAAACAACATACAGAAACAATGTTAGATTCTCAGTGCACTTTGTCCTTTAGATATTCTCTAGCTTAGTTTAACTGGCAGCCTTTTTGAGTAAATGACACCTACCTGTGCATTGATGTCTGCACCCAGCTGAACAAGGCTCTCAACCAATGAAATGTAACCGTTAATGGACGCCAAGTGGAGGCAGTTTTGTCCTGTGAAGAGAAAATCAGAAGAAACTCTGTTAACACACAAACTCAAGTACTGCTTAAGTTACATATATCGATCTATGAGTGTCCTTAGAGGTGCGGTTTTATCAAAAGGCTTACCATTATAGTTGGGGAAGGACACGATGGAGGTGAGGTGGCGTTGGCAGTTTTGGGTTATGACGCCGAAGCATGCGAGGGAGCCCCTCTTGCAGGCAATGTGGAGAACTGTGTTCCCGCTGTCGTCGGACAGCCGCGGGTCACAACCGGCCTTCAGGAGCTTCTCCACCAGCTGGGGCTGCTCTGTGATCACTGCGAGGTGGAGGGCAGTCTGAGGAGGAAATGAATAATTTAATTATTATCTTGTTTTTAAAGATGATTGTGTGCATAATGAGGAAAACAGGGTTTGTATTCAGGTGATAATCTGTAATTTGGGTTTGACTTTACCTGTCTCTGATGGTTCTGTACATTGAGGAAGGGGTGATTGTGAGACAGTTTGATCATCTGGAGGGCATGTTCTGTGGCTTCATGAATGATGGCCAAGTGTAGAAGCCTGTGGATTGAAAAAAAAGAGAGAGAGGTTAGTTAAAATAGTACTTTAAAAAAAACTACGCACAGAGGAAATGGTTCCAGCCAAATAAGAGAGAACAAAGCCTCAGCAGTGGAGCGTTTCGCAAGAATGGAGTTTTGTCGGGTTATTTCCACCAGTTGTGGCTTGACACATCTGATGCTTTATCAGTTCCTGGCAGCGGGCCAGGGACTTTCCTGAACTCGCAGAGCGGACTTTAGCACCGCCCAGACTGCGCACTCAGCCAAAGTACACACACACACGCACACAGTGAAGTGCGTGCTGTGCTGCGCGCGCACACGCATACACAAACACTTTTAAAGGACTCTTGTTTTCTTGCAACTTTTGAGATTTTCATGCACTTCTGCAGCTTTTCCTAGTTTTTTTCAATGCATTGCGTTTGAAGTTTTACAGACTATACACTCTCGTCGGATTTATGCGGAAATAAGACATTTGCAAATGCGTAATGCGCAATCGCTTAAAAAATAAAAATACAGAAATTCAACTTACGTGTCTCCATCCTCAGTCACTACAGTTTTCCATGGTTCGTATTCGTGTGTGAGCTCCTCGTTCGTGTTTACTGTCATGTCTTCAAACTCGTTCACCAGCTCGTCCTCCTTCAAGGAGTCCAGGCCGGAATCAAAACGGTCCTCTTGGCAAGGCAACAATTTCCCGTGTTTGGGCTCCATGTTGTCGAAGTTATAATCCATTTGGCTGCGCTGAGATACTCTGTGTACGTCCATGTTTACTCTGCGACTGTCAGTAGACACAGGTCCGTCTCTATCGAAAAGTCAGGGCAGTCTGGTGCAGTGGAGGGAGGCGCACTGGGTTTTGTGCTCTCGCGCTGGGCGGAGCTTCAGTGGGGAATTCCGATTGACTTATCTTAGAAAATGCGAAGGGAAATCACACAGAGCTCAGAGCTGTGCTTTTGTGACAAAAATCCCCCCCTCTACATACTCAGAATGAAAACTGGTAGTTTCCTATTAGACACCTATTTTAACCTGTGATGTAGGTTAGGGGACATGGCTTTATTTCTTTTAATGAATGAGACACTAAGGGCATGAATGAGAGGCAGACAGCCCCTGGCAGGCTCTTCAAGAATTCCCTTCTGCAGAGGGGAAAATTATGTGTTTCAGGTGGCTAACCATAGCTGCTTTACATATTTTCCATTAATTTTTTTTCCATGTATGGTCTGATTTCAGACTCAGATAGAGAAATCCAATTTCCAACCTGATGTAAAATGTAAACTGAACATTGACCTGTAGCTAACAACTACACCAATAACCACAGTGTTATTATATATATCCTGTGGCTGTCACAACCATATAACAGATCAGAATAATTTAGCATCTCTGACACATGTTAATACACCACAAAAAAGTATGACATACATTTAATTTAACTAAAACTTTATGTTGATCTAATTGTTGTTTCTTAACAAAGAAAGAAGAATTAGCAAAATGACCAGTAAGTATGTATTTTTTTTAATGAGGTGCCAAACCTGCCAAATATTCCCTTTTATTATGTCAAAAATGTGGTTGTTGTACACTGATGAAAATAGTGCATGTATCGTGAAAGCACAACAAATCTACACCCAGCATATCAAGTGGTCAGACAGAAGAGATTGCCATGATTTCCACACTTGCTTCTGTACATGGTTGCACTACAAAGTGCATTGAAGCAGCACACAGCGTGCAGAGGAGGGGGGGAAATTATAAAGTTTCCTGCTGGAGACTCCCTTATGAAACCGACATTGCATGTTCCACAATAGCTTGTTCTGGACTTACCCACCTAGCATTGGCCATGATGAGTACTCCCCTCAAAGTGAAATCCTGCAAAAACTTGTTTTTATCCAGGAAACAATGCAGGAAATGTAGAACTTAAGTGTGACTTTTGGTAGGAAATTTGTTTATTTTCCTTGTACTGTGCTGTGACTTTGTTTTGCATTGCTCACATGTTTTCTTTAAGGAAATTCCTCTCTCTTACACAACATGGCGGTCAGGTGCATGATAAAGCTACATGTCTGTGCTTCTCTGACATTTACAATAAAATTCCCAGGGTGACTTTGTTTACATTGTGAAAGGTAGGCTTGGTGAAAACATAGCAACTGTATCCAAGAGCAGTGTTCCCTTTTTACACCTCTACGGGGCGATACTCAGTCAAGATTACAAACCAAACACACACACTGGGGCAGGGCTATGATGTCACAATAACGCAGCCTCTGTATCTCTGGTCGTCTGTGAGTGTGCGTCATATCAGACAAATGCCGCCAGGACAGGCACATAAAGTCTCCTGTGTGTCTCTTGAATTCCAGACATATTTTAAATCTCTGCCGAGTATCACTATGAGGCATTTAAGGACAAACTGTTCTTGCAGCCTTGTGTTTTTTCTCCTGTTGCCTAGATTGCATGCTTACATGGTCAGATATTCACCCCAAATGGGAAATACTGGGACTTCCACTTCACATCTTTCAGGTTTTTTTTTTAAGCTGTGCAAGTGCTCTTGTCTTGTCACCACTTGCCTTTTGTTTACCGCTGGTTCCCATGGACACCAACCGCTGTAAAAGCACTGACGCCAGTTCAGTGTCAAGTGCGGTACATTGCCCTCTGTCTGCGTTGTTGGTGAAGCACCACTTATCTGAGTCAGTGAAGTGCCTCAGGGGGCATCACACCCTTTTAGTGAAGCGATTAAGTCATGAAACTCTCCCACTTTCTCCATTGACCAGATATTACCAGCCTCACCCTGAATTCTTTGAAAAAAAAAAAGGTCAAGTTGTGCAGTTTGATAGTTTATGTTGCAACCAAGTTCAAACTAATGCATTCCAAACAGCTTCGCAATAAGTGTACGGTCACTTCTGAGGCAGTAGATTTTGCTGTTGTTGGAAGTGTAAGTGCAATTACTAACATAATAATATAATAACATAAAAAATAAAAAGAGTACAGTCCAGACCTGCTCTTTTTGTAAAGTGTCGCAATTGCTTTAGCACCCATCTTAAAGCTCCTGTGAGGAGTTTTAGCTGGCTATGAAACAGACTGAAATGAATACTGATGTCTCCATATGAGCTACAAAAGCAAACAAGACCATCAGCGACAAGATTTATTATATCTTTATAGTTACTTTTAATGCCTGTAACCACTGCCGGGGGGGTTGATGTCAGACAAAGCAAATAACTTCTGGCTTCAGCCTTTGTTCTACATTTTTCACAGCGTGTGATGCGTTTAAATGTTAAAGTAAAGCAGGATGACATTTTTTGTTAAAAACACACCAAGTGGGCGCCAAAATGAACACAAACCGAAAGTTCCTCACAGGAGCTTTAAATACTTGCAACAAAAACTAAACTGTAAAACTTTCTTGAAGACAGGCTTTAATACAGATCCGTAGACTAAATACATGTTTTTTTAGCTGTACACCTAACAAGCTACGCTTGAATCACACCTGGTAAAATAAAACTGCCCTTGTACAAAATGTTGTAGCCTGTTAGACTATATCAAACTTAGAAAAACATCCTTGCTAAATATTTTATAAAGCACATGAAAGAAATAAAAAAGTTCAAGCAATTATTTTACAGTAACAGTAATGTTTATTGTTTGAAACGCCGTCCTAGCAGGGGGTAAAGAACTATCGATGAGGAAGAGGGGGAACTGATACTGAGTTTCCATCTAACTTTGTGAAACTGAAAAATGTGACTGTTTACAGTTTATTTTGGGACATAGTTAATTTTCCTTCAGAGAGTTCGATGAGAAGATTGAAACCACTTTCACATATTCTAATTGCAGAGCCAGAGCCAGGTGACAAGTAGCCTAGAATACAAACGGATCATTGCGAAACAGCTACATGGACTGTGTCGCAAGTTAAAAAGTATGCATACTAGCAGCTGATGTAACAGTCTGTCTTTGTTTAGTAGTGTGGAGTGGGGAGTGGGGAGTTCAAGTGTGCAAAGGCCAGGACAGAGTTGTTGCTATCAGGGAGCAAAGACATGGTAGTGAGTAAATTGGTCCCAAATCCAACGAGAGGGAGAAAACAGAACCCAAGACAAGCAGTGCATGAAGCAAAGGCAGCTCTTAGGCATACAGAGATTGTAGGCAACCTGCAGCAAGGCCGGGGAGGCTTGGGGCTTAGCTCAGGTAAACCAGTGTTGAACAAAGCAAGTCTCAGAGAAAGAAGGAAGCTGGTAGTGGAGCAAGTACGTTGACAAGAGGAAGTTGTAAGGTGTACTAAGGCTGTGGCTCAGGCTAAGCGGGGACAGGGGATGAACTGGGAAAGCATAGAGGAGAGGAAGCTTAGCTGGAGGGACATGTGGAGTATGGAGGAAAGTTGTATCAAGTTCCTGATATCTTGGGGCTACTTACCATGTGCTGACATCACCCCAGAAGCTAAAATGTTGGGTCGATGGGGACCCATCGTGCCCATTGTGTTCAGAGACAGCCACCTTGGTAGCTGTATTGCTTGAAGAGAGCCAAGCTAGCTGTTTGTGCCTGCTTCCAGTCATTTAGCTAAGCTTAGCTAGTTTTGCTTATAGTTCCACAATTAGCATATAGACAAACCTTTATATTTGTATCTGTTTGTGTTCAACACAGTTTCTTTAATGTGTTACACGGTGTTAGACTGTATGTGTTTTTTAAACAGAGCAAGCTAGCTGTTTCTGCTTGCTACCAGTCTTTAAGCTAACAGCCGTCTGGCTTGGGCTACGTCATTAACTTCGCAAAATCAGACATCAAGCTTCTAATCTAACTTTTGGCAGGAAAGCAAATGCTCCATTCAGAAAATGTTGAACTATTTCACTATTTGGCCTTATTGTAAATTAAATAAAAGTCGCTGTGTTTGAATTTTTTTTTATAGTGTACAGGGCATTTGAGGCAATTTATATCCGACGCCTTTATCAGTGACATGCTCCTAGCTCACCTAAAAATAGCTTGAGCTTTCCAGATATGCACATGTCATTCATGAACACTTCCCTCTTGTTTCAGACGGAAGCTGTCACTCCATTTTTACAGTAATCTACTCTGACAGTCAGCCTACAACTATCCATGTCTTGTGTGGGCTTGATGACACAGCACATCTACACCCAGTGTTCAAACAAACTACACCCACCTCATGTTTTCACAATGTGTGGTTTATGTAAAGAGGAGTATTTTAGTACTAAACGTTGTATTGCTTTTATTAAACATTCTCTGGGCACGTTGCTCATTGTTTAATCAAAAGAGTCAGGGTGTTTCTTTGCCAGGGGTTCTTCAGCATATTTGCAAAGAATAAATGCTCGGTAGTGTTAACTAATTTTATTACATAATTGCCATGCCTGTCGTATTACATCTGATACTATTTCAAGAGAGTCACAATGAGTGGATAAAAAAAGAAGATAATAGTGTGTGTGTGACCTTTTTTCTTGTGACCATTGCCAATGATCTCATCTAATGAGCAACAAGGGAAAAAGTACATGTAAGGTCATTTATTGCGTTTCCAGGAAGGAATAAATGAGCTGTTCAATACCTGCAAAGTTATTCGGTTTCAGTGGCATGTGATTGTCATTGAAGATAGAGATTAAAATCTTTTTTACGGCTTCTGAAAAAGAGACTGAAGACACCTGAGATGCTGGCTGTCAATAGAAACTTTCAGATGGAGGTGAAAAACACTGATATCCTCCCCTCTGCTGCCTCAGTTTCACGCTGTATGCGCAAATGCGTATTTTTTCAGGGAAGCGTAGGTGTTTTTCGGGGAAGGGGTAATACCTTTTATTTTCCTCCGCGAGCATTCCCACGGTGTTGAACACACACGCAAACGCACACACACGAGGATTAATTGTGTGCAATATAATCTGTTGTCCTACTGCCCTACTGCCACCAGCCATCTCTCACGGTCAAACAATAATATCAGGTACACTGCTGTTGGTGTCTTTTAGCAACATGAAAACATATTAAAGGGTCACTTCACCAAAATTACATAAACACTTAGACCTGTTGGTATCCAGCCAAGCAGATTAAGGCTTTATAACTCTTGTTATACTCCTCTCATGTCTGTGATGAGAAGCTAGAGCATGCGGGGGATTATTTTAGCCTAGCATCAACTATACGAACAGGCAAGGAACAAGATTTCTGCAGTTGGAAGCGTTCTCGTGTAGTTGTTTTAGTCGCTGAATATCATCACAGCATCTAGGGGCCGCTGTGGTTTAGCGGTATAGTCGGTCGTCTCTCAAACCGAAGGTTGGCGGTTTGATCCCTGACTGCTACAGTTTACATGTCGCTAAACATGACACTAAACCCGACGGAATCAGTGTGCGAATGTACTGGGCACTTTACATAGTAGCCTCTGACATCAGTGTGTGAATGTGTGTGTGAAAGGGTGAATGTGACATGTAGTGTAAAGCGCTTTGAATGGTCGCAAGACTAGAAAAGCACCATATAAGTACAGTCCATTTTCCATTTATCACCAAGCATTTCAAACTTTGGGGACATTTTTTGCGTGAAACAGATTGCTACGGCCGTAATGCAATCCCAATGCAGTGCCAAAACCCATTGGCTAGCATCTGAGGACGGTCAAGCATTGTATTATTCCATATAAATAGACGTCTGCATCAACAGTAGGTGCTGACAACAATCCAGTTTTGGAGGTCGGCTCAGATCTCCAACTCAATTTTCGTGTATCATGTTGCTCATCAGACTGTGATAATAATAAAAAGTTTCGGCCTGCACAGCCTTAAGCCCCTTTTACACTGCCAGTACAAGGCGGAAATATTACGCCTCTGTTAGGCTTCGTCTCGGGTGAAGCATGCGCTTTGATTACACCACGCACATGCTTCCACAGGGCCGGAACACTGGGTAAAAACACACACACACTGGGGCGGTTTTGGAGGACTGGAGTTGCTTGGTCCAATGTAAAATGACAAAGGCGGCATAATGGTGGAGCTTCATTTTGGCGCTGTGGTGGAATTGCAATGTAAAAAGGGCTTTTATCACTCATCTGTATCCGCCTGCTACACCGAAAGCAAAGAAACATTGGCGGATGCTCCAAGAGGCCACATGGTCGTCAGACGATTGATGATGGGACTCGATATTTATGTTAGCATAACAACTGTAGACAAAGTTCAAGTAAACTGAAGTGAGAAAACAAAAAGTTGTGGTTTAATTGTCGTCACCGTGACTAGATATAACATGTTAATAAGAGCTTTAAAGATGATGGTACTAATAACAGAATTTTCTTAACCTTTTGAGGGGAACAGGCCGGCCTTTTGAAGTAATAAGCTAAGCTAACTAGCTGCTGGCTATAGCTGATTTAAAGGACTAGTGTGTGAGATATAATGGCATGCAGCATATGCAACCACAAACCTAATGTGGCAACATAAAGGTCCTCTCTAGAGCTGTCAATCAATCAGTTAGATTGTATTTGTATAGCGCCAAATCATAACCAAACTTATCTCAAGATACTTTACAAAAAGAGCAGGTCTAGACCGTACTTTTTGTTATGTTATTACATCAACAACAACAGGTAATACAGACCTAAGGTTACAATGTCAATAATAATGGTACACTAGTGTAAAGATTAGCAAGAACAGCATTATAATGATAAAAGGAAGAGATATGGTTAGTAACGTTAGAGGGACAAGAAAATACATAGTTAATAATGATCGGCACCGTAGGCCCTGCCGTGAAAGTTCCTGGACCTTTGGAAAGTCCTATCCCCTGAGCAGGGACTTTTCAGGGGTAAGTCAACTACCCTGAAACTAAATTTAGACCCTGGTTCCTGCTATCGAAACGCACAGAATTCCTGAAAAGGTTCCTAGTTCCTGGGGAAAGTTCCTGCTGTCGAAAAGCACCTTAATTAATGTGAATGCAGAGAGAGGGAGAGACAGGAGCTCGGTGTGTCAGACCCCCCGGCAGTCTAAGCTTATATAGCTGCATAACTATGGGCTGCTCCAAGACAGACCTTCCCCCAAATAAAAGCTTCATCAAAGAGGAAAGTTTTAAGCCTTCTCTTAAAAGTAGAGAGCATGTCTGCATCCCGGACCCTGACTGGAAGATGATTTCAAAGGCAGAAAAGGGCTAGTGCTGTAGACACATGGCGGACTCAGTGGACTATACTTACTCTTGACTCAATCAGAGGTAACGGAAACACAACGATTCTTCTTTTCAAGTGATGATACACAAATGAAAACAGCATATCACTGTTTCTCTTTTTGTGAAACAAAATCACAATGTGAAAAGGCTCACTGAAAATAACCACTAAAATCAAGTCAAACACAGTTAAAGATGAAAATGAAATATGGTAAGCCACATGGGCCAGAAGGTCTCAGGTTGTGCAGAACCAAGAGCTCTGTTATGCAACGACGGAGTTTTGGTTTGGCTTTTAAACATGATCTTTTAAATGTTAATATATGTATTTATTTTATGGAAAGCAGAGGGGAAGGGCTGTTGTTGGGGATTTACAAAATCTTTTCGTGGCCTGAATTCAAATACTTGCGGCTGCATATTGAACAAGCCGGAGATGTGAGAGTGATTTTTGCGGCCCGAATAAAAGGCGCTGCAGTTCAGAGGAGGATGATGAAAAGAACCAAAGACTTCTTGAACTTCTCTTTTGATTGTTATTTTTCAATCACAGGGAGCAAGTCTTCACTTGCATCTTCAAAAGTGGAGTCGATAACCGGATCATTGGGGTTTTGTTGTGAGCGAAAGATCAGATTCACGCTTCTTAGAAAACAGATTCTTTCAGATGAAGTCAGAAGGTTAAAGTACTTCTGAAACTGCAGGCCTTAAATCACATCAGCAGCTTATATAAGCCGAAAGTATGGTTCGAGGCCACAGATTGGCAAAGATTACACACCGTTATCTCAATGCTGTCTGTCATGTGAAAGCACATGCAAAGCAGTTAAAACAATGCAAAAAATAGAACTTGTTCCAGGCTTCAGAGACGCCGTTTTCCTCCAGCTTTAAGTAATAAAATTGGAGGAGAATTGCCAGTTAAAAATAAACTGCGGTTCACTGTTTGCTTGTCTCTCAGTCTTAAGTTTCTCCTAAATTCCTAAACTGTATTCATAGTCCATTGAGTCAGCAGTCTCCGCTCTGGACTGTACGAGCCTCTGAGGGGGAAAAAAGAAAAGCGAGAAAAAAAAGAGTATTCTGAAAGAAACCAGAAAGACAACTCAGACTTTCTGCTATCACATGCTGCACTGCCCTGAATACAAATGAGAGCAGCAAAGTTTCCTGACACACTTACAGCAGTGTGAAAATGGATCTGACTGGCAGCGTGCGACGCACAGCGGAAATAGTGAGACTACGAGACAAACCACAAACCAAATGAGCAAAATCTTTCGCTCTTTAACATTCTCAGGTTTTTTTCTTTTCTTTTTTTAAATTTGTGAGCTTTGAGCAGGCCGGTCGTCTGCTGTTGCAGCTTAGAGGTCAGAGAACAAAACGAACAAGAAAAAACTTCTAGCTTCTTTCGCTTAATGACAACCAACCAAGTTATCTATGTTTTCTTACAACAATTTAACTGAATATTCCAATCTTTTAATATATAAACATACAAAATAATTTGGTGCTTTTAAAGCATCCATAAAGCAATCATTTATGTTAATTCTTTCTTCATTAATGTCCCTATTTAACGTTTCCATGCATCATTATATTCAGCCATTCATTATTAAAACACGTCTCCTTGATAAATCAACTTTAAAACAGCTATTGTTACATTATTTTAAATTCATCATTTTCATGACTGAAATAAACCAGACTTTTCAGGAATGATTAAAATGGAAGAACTGGAGTTTTTGTTCAACCACCTACTAAAGGTGTTTGTCGCCCTCTTGTGGTTGAAATTTGAACTCTCTTGTAAAAAATACACACAAACTGTGGGTAACCAGGATGGAGATGCAAGCTAATAACCAAGCTGCAGTATATTAATACAAATAGCATAATAGCAAAAACTAATATAGATGATGATTTCTTTGATATTGTTGTTTTTCATGAGAGATGCCCTGATACAATAAAAACGTTTTAAAGGGGGGGTGTTACGCTAATTTCAATCTTCACATTTCACCTTGTGATACCTGTGGAGTAGCTTAGCATAATTTACAGTTCCTACAGCCCCTACAAGCCCACTTTATTGAAGCCTGCTGAGGCTGCACTTTGTGTCGTCACAAAGTGCAGCGTGTTGAAAAAACTGTGTGAAACCTGGCGTTCACAGCAGCCTGCAGACTGAGCTGGGAAGCCTGGGGATTACTCCAACATACTTTTACCTACAGATTTGAAACTTCACCCAGGTTTAGTCTGGACATCCAACATCGTAACATTATATATATGTACATATATGTGTGTGTTAAAATGTGTAACAGCATAATACTCCCTCTTTAAACGAAATCTTTGGCTCGGTGCAAGTATGCCTGAAGTAAGCTTAGTAGCTTCCCTCCTTCGATATTTATTGGTAATACTGTATATCTGACAGTTTAACAGGTGCATATATCATCAAATAGAAAGATACTGTACCTCAACCACTATATTTGGTGATGTCTTTTGGCAGTTTGTCTTAACATACAGTGGTATGTAAGTGCAACAGTTAGTACGACAAGCCTGCAGACTTTATTAACATGTGGACATAAAACGTCTGGAAGAGGCTTGTTCCAAATTTCCACTATAAAAAAGTCTGCCTTGTAAACCTGCATATAGTATTTTCCAGAACAGCTTTTATTTATATTTAAATGGTAAATGACCCAGCTGTTTTCACATTCTTGGCTTAACGACATTTGTCATAATGCAGCTTTAAGTAAACTATAAAAGTAGGTTATATTTATAAGAGACGAATTCTGCTTTGTGTCATTTTTTTTCAGATCACAAAGTTCTCCTGTAAATAAAAAACATGTTCAACTAATTACATAGTGTTTAATTGCCCAGCTACAAAGCCTAACATCTCTTACACCACAATGTGCATACTTTCAACCAAAACAAAGTTATATACTACACTGGAGACACTTAGGCACCATTCTCCCCCCACTCATTGCCACCCAGGTGAGGGAGAAGAGAGTCAAACAGCAAGCAGGGACTGCTTCAGCCCAGAAGTGGTTGAATCATTTGCCAGTCAGCTAGAAAAGGCTCTCTTGAACATGCATCCATGCAGTTGTACACGGTACCTTTACTGTGAAAAGCTCTATTCTGCTTCCTGTGCCAGTAAAAGGGTATTCAGGTTAGATGGCACCGACAGCATGTTTGATAAAGTCTGGACCTGCAGGACTCCATTCTCGTTCACGAGTCATTATGATTCATCCTCTGTGGTATGCTACCTACACACCTCAACAGCTTTGGCTGGATTTACTGTTTCCTGTTTATTCATTGTTAAATACAACTTACATCTTCTTATACAGCGCAAATCAGAATCAGTCAATTTTAGTCTATGTCCTCTGTAGAGTTTAGTCATAATTTGCACCATTAGTAAGACCATAACCCATGAAGAGTTGTAACCACAAGCCTTATTCATGTATTAAAGTATTACTAATGTTGTTGGGTTGCCAGATTGTTAAAAAAAAATCTCTTTGCCTTTTATTGGTGGTGTTTTCTGATAAGCAAAAAAAGGTTCGTAATTAATAAAAAATAATAAGGAACCATGTAGTGTGCAATTATAAATGTAAATCAGTTATGAATAAAGGATGTAGAGTTAGTCAAAATTTCTAAATCTAACAATAATCCAAGTATGCAGCTGTAATAATTGATCAGTTGTTCTCGGTGCAGATACCCTGTCGTCCTGTTCCAGAGGGTCAAGGGTTAAATTGTTCTTTGTGGGGAAAAAAAAATAGGAGACACATATGGGCAAGAGGGTCAAGGTTCAAGCCCCAATGTTATGGTGAAGTAGTATATGCAGTTGTATGCAGACTGCATGAACAGTACACAATTTGAAAGTGCAGCTGCAGATCATAGGCCTACAGAAGACAAAACAGGCTATGTCAACTGGAGCACAGGGCAATGTACAATTGATAAAGCTTATAACCCATTGACAGAGGAGGACTGTGAAACTTACACACAATGAAATCTAAAACAGCAACTACAAAAATGTTTTATAAAAACACAACAAAAAAAATCAATATTTCTTATATATATTTTAATAATTTGGACAATGTACTGTAGGTCTGCGGTATGAGTGAAAATTAATCATTGTAGTTTATATCATTATTACTTAAGCTATGTGGATAAGCATTGCATTACACTAGCGCGAAGACGTCTGACTTCCCCCCCTGACTTTTCATACAACTACAAAAAACATCTTTAATGTAGCTATGTACCTGCACTTACAGGAGGCCCAAGTATGACGTGGTCCCCAAAACTTACATGAACTACAAATCCCGAAAATCTCTCCGTAAAAATCAGTAACCGATACCGCCAGTTAATTGGTCAGGCTCAGTAACGCTCCCTGTGATTGGCTGAGGGTGGCCATGTTTGCATTGCCAGCTGTCTAGATGCGAGCTAGCTAACCGGTTAGCTGTCTGAGCTACATTTGCCCCCTTTTTTCGGGGTAAAATTAATTAAACCTCCTTCCACCCCGCTAACGCCGGCTTATCTGGAAGTCGCAATGCCGGTTCACTCCCGGGAGAAGAAAGAAAGTAACCACGAAGAAATGGAGGTGGATTTTCCCGAGCAGGACGGCAGCAGCACAGACGAGGAGGACACCGTTAGCTCGTCTGTGTCTGAAGATGGAGACAGCTCGGGTAGGAAAAATAGGCCCTAAATAACAACCAACAGCCACATTCTCTAAATATGCTTATCTGTCAGACCTGGGTTCGTCATTATATGCTATTGCTGTTAAAAATTAACGGATAATTTAATAAGGAGACGGTGTTCAATATGGGGTGGGGATGCTATGAGATTGATGATGATTGTAAATAAAAGCATTTTGTATGGATGTTATGTCAAAGCTATCATGTCTTTATGTGAACAGAGATGGATGATGAGGACTGTGAGAGGAGGAGGATGGAGTGCCTGGATGAGATGACCACCCTGGAGAAGCAGTTCACTGACTTGAAGGAGCAGTAAGTTGTTGCCCATGTTGTATCCAACAAATAAAGACTTTAACCACTGCTGTCTGGATGAACTAACTTTTATTAACATTCTGAGATAATTATAATACCTTCTGGTTACCTGGGATACAATGAGATGTTGCAAGGGAAAAGGACCATGCTCTAAAATTTCATTTAGAGGAGAAGAGGTTCACCTGGCTGTGGAATCCATGGTCTTGATCAGGGATTTTGGACCCTTTTCAGCACAATTTTTCTGTCTCTATTGGAGCCGAATCATTATGAGATTCTTAAAGCCCACATAATGCTAATTAATGGGGGAAAAGTCATTGAGCATTAATACAGTTGCTGATGTTGTGAATTTTCTTAGCAGCAATGAAAAAGAGGTCTTTTCCGCATGTATGGTGAACAATAATATTATGGGAACATTTCTGTAGGCTGCTATCTTAGTCATAATCATAATCATAATGCATCGTCAACCAAGTATAGTGCAGAGAACTGTCTGCTCAGCTTTGATGCTCTGCTGCATGTGTTGTAGTCAGGACTAAAAGTATTATAATCAAATGGTAAACGTATGCTGATATATGTGTAATAGCCCCATATCAGTCCAATAATAATTTCTAATCAATGTTTTGCTCGGGCTCTAGCCTATATATGGAATAGAAAAGGTTTATGAGTAATGAATGTACATTAGCTACCTGCCAATTGCTTGTTTATATTGGATTTCATGGGTCACATACATTGTTATGAAATTGATCATCATTTAGAGGTCAGTTCTGTCTGAAAATGATTCACAATATATCTAACACAGCTGCTGTATTTAAGAAAGCATCAGCCACACTGGAATGTGTGTGAAAAGACAGCGTCACCTGCAGACGTGCCACAGCGTCTGTTTTTGTTTTCAAATGACAGGGACACAATTTTTTAATTCTGCAGACCGTTGAGAAATGAGAATTTTTACAACTCTCCTGCAGTCCATTTCTCACTGAATACATTTTCTAAAGAGGAGTTGAGTTCAAGGTTTATTACCTTTTTTTTAATGTTGTCACAAGTTATTTTGAAATAGTCTGACTCGTTACGTTGAATGGTTTTTCCCCAGTTTATTCATATGAATTAATCGTTTTGCCATTCAGGTTGTACAAGGAGCGTCTGAGCCAGGTGGACATCAAGCTGCAGGAGGTGATGGCTGGCTGTGCCCAGGAGTACCTGGAACCTTTAGCCAACCTGCAGGAGAACATGCAGATCAGGACCAAAGTTGCTGGTGGGTTAATATAATATTACTTAATTATTTAGGTCTCACTAATATGATATGAAACTAAACTAAATCTGCTGTTTTGCAAAGTGAAGGCTTTGACTTCATCAAACCTTTACAGCTGCTGCCTCACTTTGATGTGATGGGATATGTTTGTCACAGGGATCTATAGAGAGCTGTGCTTGGAGTCGGTGAAGAACAAGTATGAGTGTGAGATCCAGGCCGCCTGCCAACACTGGGAGGTGAGAGGTCAACAGTTGAATTGGTTTTATGTTAGGGTTATGCTTGCATGTTCTTGTCAGAAAACACTGTGTTCAATGTAGGTAATCCACTGTAATGTAGGCTGTAACCAGTGTGCTTTGCGCCCTTGTTTCTTTGTGTCAGAGTGAGAAGTTGCTGCTGTTTGACACAGTGCAGAGCGAACTGGAGGAGAAAATAAGAAGATTGGAAGAAGACAGACACAGTATTGACATTACGTCAGGTATCAACAGTGACATCTTAAAGTCTGGTTAGCACATCCAAAAACCCCACTATTCCACTTTTTTTACTAATATACAACTGAATTTCTTTCTGAACAAGTTGCAGAGTGTGCATGTACAATCCATTAAGGAGAGATTAAAATATGAAACCAGTCTCCCAAAGAATAGAATAACTCTCCTCTTTCCGATCCCTCCTCCTCCTTGTTTTCCAGAGTTGTGGAATGATGGATTGCACTCGCGGAAAAACAAGAAGAAAGACCCGTTCTGCCCCGTGAAGAAGAAGAAGCCTGTTGTTGTTTCTGATATCCTTTCCTTTGCCCTGTATTGTTTAATTCCCTCCAGTTTTGTGGCGCTTCGGTGACATATTATTAAGACAGATGTTTCCTGCCTCTTCCCTGTTTTTATTTTTCCTTAACCCGCTCTATTACGGCCTTATATTGTTTACATGCTGCAAGATCTCGATATTCTTGAAGACTGGACTGCAATAAGAAAGGTATTTTGTAAACTTCTAAAGAAGTCGCTTGGTGAATGCAACTGTGTTGTGATTTGACCTTTTTAAGTTGTTTGTTTTTTCCCCCCGACAGGCGATGGCATCTCTGGGGCCACACCGGGTGAAGGTGGATGGTAAGAGTTTGTCCCTGTCCTTTGTTACAGTCAATACCTGGCTGAGTGCAGCGATCGACCCACAGGGGTAACACGGGAGGGGTCCATTCAATACTTCCAGCTAAAAGTACTTGAGCTCATAGCTGAAAATGGAGACAATTGTTACCTCCTCATTTGTCATTGCTTTAAACGTACACTGCCCCTGCCTGTCTTGCTCTTTAATCCTTTACCATCGAACTGTCTCCCTCCAGCTCCTGCAGTCAAGCCTGACAGGCATCACCACGTGGCGCGCTCCGAGGACGGTCGACTTTTCTATGACAACCAGTGGTACTGCAGGGGACAGGCCATATGCATCAACAGGAAGGATGAGTACCCAACTAGGTGCATATGTGTGTTTGTGCTGTCTGTGTTTGTCTTTGTAATAATGAGAGCCTGTGTTGAATTTAGTGAGAATGATGTCAAGTTTTTATGCTAAATGACAGGTGTACCGCTCTGCAAATGTTTGTGTTTCCGACACTTTGCGTCACAGTGCACGTCACTCCGTGTGTCTGACATTCTGTGAATTGTTTGATGGATTTAAACAAAGAGAGTGTGTTCTGAAGCTGGAGGCTTGTGGTCGCTCAACACGTTCATTACAGTTCCCTTTTTTAACAAATTGTCTTTATGTGTAGATTCAAACCAGGAAAGTTATATTTTACTAACCAAATCTTTAAAGGAGTTTGTCACTGGTTATGAAACAGACTGAAATGAATCCTGATGACTCTATATGAGCTACAAAAGCAAGGAGGGAGTTTTGTTTTGTTAGAAGAAAATAGACGTAAAAGTCCCAAATAATAAAAAAGTAATAGTTCATATTAGGGATGCACCATATTGGATTTTTTTGCCGATATCCGATATGCCGATATTTTACAACTCATTTAGCCGATTACCGATATTTTTTTCCCCGCACACCTAATTGCAGAGATCATCAACTCTCTTCTGTATTGGAATTAGCGTACAGTATAATGGTGATACTCTTATCACATTTGTTACAAAGGTCGGGGTGACGGGTCTTGAGATGGTTAATCAAGTTTGTAGTGTTGAAAGACTTTGCCTTGGCTCCTCCTCGCATCACCGAAGCTGAGCAGTCATTGCAAATAGCAGTTTTGCGATCTATTTCAGACACTTTGAAAAACTTCCACACCACGGACATTTTGGCTTCTAACTCTCTCATGCTGCAGGTAGACACACGTGACGTCATCACGCTGCGCAGCGCAGGTCTTCTTTGCGCCGCAACATCGGCTGAGGTCGGGCATTTAATCAAGTATGCAGCAGCCCGTTATTTTACCAGTTAATTATATCGGCGGATATCAGTGTGTTGGCTGATATCCGATAGTTCATTTTTAAGCCAATATCGGCCGATACCAATAACGTGCCGATAATATCGCGCATCCCTAGTTCATATGTACGTAAAAGCATTTATCTGGTATAATTTCCTGTATTTTTCAAAACAGCAATAAATATCGCAGAACAAAAAGTTATTGCTGTGTCACTTTTCTCCAATATCACGCAGCCCTAGTATCCACCATCTCTAACTCCTGAAAAGTACAGCAAATAATATGTGCCATTTCATCAACGTGGCACATCGCCATTGTCTTTCCAGCAGCACCAGCAGTTAACATTATGAGCACTGACATTATGTGCGGACCTTCAGCAGGTTGATGGCTATTAACAGTGCCCATTGCATTAATATATCTCTTGTACCTGTTCAAGTGCTTCTCAATCACATTTGCTGCTCGTTAAAAAGGTAGAAAGTGCTGCACTGTTTCAAAGAGAATGAAAAGGTCTCCTTTTAAAATGATATTCCGGACAGTTGTGAATATGCTTGTAAAGAAACTTTAAATCTTGCATCATTAGTCGATGTTAAACAGTCCTGAGTTTTTTAAATTTTTCCATTTTAATACATGACTGCAGAAGCTGGAAAACTGCCATTAACAGGGCTGAGACCTACCGATGCCTCATGCATACCTTCTAAATATTTGAGGTGTGAGAATTGATTTTGCGCTAACATTGTTGTCTGTCTGTGTCACGCAGTGCCATCATCACCACCGTCAACAACGACGAGGTGTGGTTCAAACGACTGGACGGCACCAAGTCAAAGCTGTACATCTCCCAGCTGCAGAAAGGCAAATACACAATCAAGCACTCGTAAAAAAAACACACTCAAACACACACACGTACAGAAAATCAACCCTCATCTCTGCTGTGTTTCGATTCGTCTTTATTCATTGTGATAACTTTCAACATTCTTGCCATATGTACAGTCACACACAAACACAGAGAGAGAGAGGGAAGGGAGGTGTGTGTATATCAACTGATCCCTGTAGTCAAAGGGATGTCTGTAAATATGTATGTATGTTGATATTCTTGACAAGGTCACAAAGTGTCATTTTCTCTGGAACGGAGATCAATGCAAAGTGCTGCTACAAAAAAAAAAACAGGCAGGGCGAGGAACCGGAGCAGTGGCGAACTGTGAACCGCGGAGCTCAGTCGCGTGCCTTTCTGAGACAAGACGATGCCTCTGTTGATGAAAACAAAACAAAAAAATGGTGAACTATAAATATCATGCAGTGAAGCCTTACTCTGTGCTGCGTTAGCTCCGAGAGGACTGAAGCGGGTCAATGAACGAGTGAGTGAGAAACCCCTGATTCAGGTGGGGATGCCGTCAGCCGTGTGTTTGATTTTCCTCTCCGGTCGCATCAGTGAGATTTGGATTTCATGCTCAATAGAGCCTATGAAAGCTGTATTAGGATCCCCGGGGACCCCCCGTTTGAGAAAATGTTTGGTTCAGTTAAAACAAATTGCACAAGTGTCAATACGGAGATGCTGAATGATTAATCCATTTTCAGTGAATGGTTATATTGTGAACTTAATGAGATGAAACTATCCTTCGAGAAAACCCCAGGGTTCTGCTGAAACCCACTCGGGGAGCCACTTCACTAAACGATCTCTTTATGTGTGAGCGTTCTAACGAAGGCCAGCCTCGTGCACTAAGCAACATATGAAAGTTAAAGCTGTATTTTTTAAGAGTGCAGTAATAGGAGGTGTCCTGTATATAGAGAGGATTGAGTGTTTTCTTCACGTTGCCATGTGTCTCATCGTGCCTACGTAGACGGGAAGGATCCAGGCTTCAGTTCCTCCGCTTCTCGGACGTGGACTGCATCCATTAACAGCCTCAAATTTGTAATTCATGGTGCCATTTTTCATCCTGTCCGTCTAAATCAGCCCATTTTGTGTGTGTGTGCTACGAATAAACTGGCTGAAAGCTGCTTTGGTTATTAGGTCATGCAGTGTAAATGTTACACCTCTGAAAAAGTATCTTCTGTTGCTTGTCCTTTCTCTTTGTATGTGTTCCTTCCTCTCAATTATTCCCCTTTTTGGCTCCACTTAAATGTCCCTAAACATTGACATGCTTACAGTAAAATGAGAAAACAACATTATGGGATTTTCGTTGTGTGTACAATCCATCCAATCGTACTCTTTGCCTCTGTAAATTCTACTTGATTCAATGTAGGGGATCTTGTTTTGTGTTGTATTTACGGTGCTAAATATTTTTTATCATGGCATACATATTTCAAGTATTACTTGCCAATAGTATTGTATAGAGAGGTGCAACATGAGAGTGTCTGTGAAGCCTGATGTGGCACTCGCAGAGTACAACTTCCGATGCATTGTGGGTCCTTTTACCACATTACAGGTAAAAGACAAATCATGTGACATTGTGCCAATGCATGTAAAGCTGATTAAAGATTTTGTTTGTATCATTTGAAAAGATTGAAACCTGCACATAAACGATTCTTTATCCTTCATATGCAACGAGACTCTTATTGTGACTGACAGGTGGTACTACTGTGTGTTGTAAGGCTTCCTGCCTGCTTCAAAGTGTCTTACAGAATCGTCCTGCACTGCTCAGCTTGAGTCCTTTCTTTGATTTAGGAGCAGTGGGTGAAAAATATCAATGCTTTGCATAGAACTTAAACATCCTTTTAGATTCGGCCTAGCATGCACAAAAAGGCCCAGATACGATCTTATATAATACTCCAGTGTACAATGGGAGAAAGTCCCTGACAGTGCTTAACCCAAAGTCACCCCTGAGGTTCGCCGAACCCTGGCAGCGCTTCTCTATGACAAAAAGAAGTGGCTTATTTGGGAGAAACATGCTGAGCTAGTCCTATTTGATAATGGCTCTTTGGTCTGCTGTGCTGTTCAACCTTTCAGTCACTTATTTCTGCCAAAGGGACACTCGCTAGATTAACACCACATACTGCTATCGATTTAAGATCCATGCTGATGTACCATTTTCTTGCCCCCCCTCACGGTCCAACTGCCTCCGCTCGGGCCTGTGCAGACGCCTCACGTAAGACCCACTGCAACCTTTGATTGATCTATTGGGAATATTGATCAGATGCGGCAATGTAGCCAGGAACTCAGAGGAATCAATTGAAAGACTAATTGGTTGAGATTTTTATCCAAATCCAGTGTTTTAAATGAATATAATTTGCTGCAATTTTAGCTCTGGATGGAACACGAGGAAGGGTATGAAAGAGAATGCATCTCAAAAATCTCCCATGTCAAACCATCAGATAGATACTTCCCTGTTGCACTACCGTTTTCCATGCCAGAAGGTGTCAGTAGTGCTCCACCGAGGAGAGGAAGCAGCCTCTGCGCTACATGGGTGGAGGGAGGTGGTCTGTGAATCTGGGGCACCCTGCTGCTGAAGCCCTCCAGCTGATGAGAGAGAGAAAGAGAGAGAGAGAGAGAGAGAGGGAAAGGAGGGATGAAGGCACAGTTTGATCACAGCTCGCTGGCCACGTCTGCTACCGCAACAGAGAGAGGGAAAGAGGAAAATCCCCATCATCGCGTCAAAAGCAGCCGCAGCAAGCAAGCAACAGAGCTGTCTGTCCCTCTTCAGTCAGTGCTGCATCGTCCCTGTCGAGCTAAACCCGCATCCGTGTGTGCGAATATGGTCAGAAATGAAAATAAGATGCTCTACCCTTCCCCACATGCGCATACTCGGGCGTATCAGCAAAGGAAAGGGATTCCTTGTTTGGTTTATGTCTGTTTATGATGCAGAATCTGTGTCCAAAGGATCGGGCCATCTCCAGACCCATCTATACTTAATGAGTAACCAGAACTGGAGGGTCATTGGGACGTGTTTACTGCAACACTGGGGCTAATTAGACCGTGAAAGTGTCACACTGTGCTAAATTACTTATATCCCTGCCCCTCTCTCTGTGTGATGTATGTACAATTGCATCGCTATGCGTTTTCAAGAGAGTGAGAATGTGGGTCTCTTTGTGCATGCATGCATGTTGCTGTGCGCCAGGCCTGTGCGTGGGCGTGGACCTTTGATGCTGATTGTATAAGAGAACGTTGAATGCATAGATCCATAAGTTAACATCAAAGGGCTGAAGCAAGCTGTCTGTCACCGGCAAAGACGAGGAGAGAGACTGGAATGAGGTGGAGTCAATTGGACTGTGCTGCAGCCTGTGATGTGAATGAGCCCGGTATCACCTCTCTCGGTGTGTCATTGGCCGTGGCCTATAATTCACCTCTAGCACTCTGGCCTTAGCAGCTCCTTTATCTTATACCGTCTGCGCTGTTTCTGTCTGCGTCAACAAACAGACTTTGACACCCTAACCCTGCAAAAGGAATTTAAATAAGGCCTATTGTAGAAGGAGCACTTTATATATGGTTCAGAGACTGCAAGCCACACCTTAAAACCTGTTCTATTGTTTTTTCCACGTGCGTTAGCTGAGTGACAAAGGTATCAGAGGGGTCACAAGTTGAACCAAGCGGTGAGAAGACAACCGCACCTTATTAACGCCTTTACACTTTCTACTTGAGTTGCTTTATTTCATATGCATGTCACTCTTCAGCACAAAAGTTTGTTCTCTCCGCACAATTGTTCCACTTGTCAAGAAAAGATAATAAGCGATGGCTTTTGAAAAACATAAATAAAGAATTTTTTCTCCCACAAGGTGACAGTGTCTGGTGAAGAAAATGTCAAATTCAAGTTGACTAAAACAATGCAATCACTTAATAATACATCCTAAAGGACAACATTTAAAATGCCTGGCAAAGAGGTGCATTAGTCAACTTAAGATGTACTTATGATTGAGAGTTACCAGGAGACAAGATATCTAAATCCCACTCGAGGTTACAAAAGGTCTATCTTATCAGGCATCGCTAGTTGCAAAACACTTCGCATGCTGTCCGTTACCATTAAATCCTCAGCACAGAGATAAAGTATCAACCAGAGAACCAAAGGATGATTTTGTTCCTACTCCTGAGTGGGCTTTTGCCAGCATCATGTGTCTGCCAAGTCCTCTTTTCAATGACTTGCGAGCAGTTTGTCTTTTTCCAGTATCTTCACATGATGAAGCTCCATATTTGGTAAGGACATAGAGCTGCTCCTCTGCGTGGAACCTAGTCCTGGTTAGGTTCATCCCCAGCAGGTTTGTCAGAGCTAAAGCCAATCATAGCCCACATCTTGACATCGTGGCATTCCTCCACTTTACAGTGAACATCAATACTGGCAGGCGGTGACATGTCAACTTTTGTCTTGATATCTGTATATAAATCTGACCTTTAACCTCTGTCCTGATGTCACAAGACTGCCTTCTGCAAGGAGAACAAAGAAAAAGAAGATGGAGCATCATTAATCACTAATGGACTGCACTTATATAGCTATTTTCTAGTCTTGCGACCACTCAAAGCTGCTTTTCCACTACATGTCACATTCACCTATTCACACACGGATGACAGAGGCTGCTACCTAAAGTGCCAAACTGTCAATCAGTCATCACATTCACCCACCAATGGCTATGCCACCTGGAGCAACTTGGGGTTAAGTGTCTTGCCCAAGGACACTTCCACTTGTAGACTGAGGGAGCTGAGGATCAAACCTCCAACCTTCTGATTGAAAGACAACTCCACTGAGCCACAGCCGCCCCCGATATCTTCTTTGTGATCAAATCAGCAGGTGCAGTTCATAACCTTAGAAACGGTCATGAATGCAACTGTGAGGACTGGCTGGAATGACAGTTGAAGTTGCTGTGACACTCCAAACTCCTCTTGGAGTATCTCAGTTCTGGCAGGGCCTGCATCCTTACAGCAGTTAGATAGTGAGATCTTGCTGGAGGCCCAGCTCCATGCTAAGAGACTACACCAAAAGATCCCCAGAGCCTGGAAGAGGCGCTGGTGGGAGTCGATTCAAAGAATTCAACACAACCAAGCAATGACAACCTCGACTGTGATGCCTCAAAGCAAGATCATCCACCCTTGGGAATGGATATGATTGCTTATGATACATAGCCAAAAGGCTATATTTTGGATCCCCTCCATCTGATTCTTTGGCTGTCAGAGACTTAGACAGTAGAAACTAACTGTCAACCTCTTGGACTGGGCAACACATGCATGATATGATGAGCAATCCAGGTTAATGTACGTTAAAATCAACGCTACCGGGGAAGATTGTCTCTGGCAAATGGTATGGATGACACAGTCGTCAGCTTGGGGAAGCCTCTCAAGGCTTGTATCCTAGTATGTACTGTTTGTAACTGTGATGGATTTCAGCAGTAGAGAAGAACAATCTTAAAATGCATTCAGGAATTCATGCTTCCAAAGCAAAATGGCTTGGCTACCAGAAGTGGTGTGAGCTGAGGAAGATGACCCTGAGTGCTACGTTACACATTCTGTTCTGTCTTTACTGTCTGAAGCATTCAACTATCTTGGTGGGGTTTGGAGAGAATCTGCCCTTTCCTACCACTCAAACTGCATGCTTTGTTGAGGGGTCTCAAGAGGCCCTGCCTTCAGATAGAGCCTTCTAGTTTAGCCAACTAGTCTTAAAAGTTAGATTTGATACGGGATGGATCAGTTTCTGTGCTTTTAATTTTCAACCCTAGAGAAAAAAACAGCACCATGTGTTTCCTCTGCCAGCTTTTTCTTTATATGCACTTCCTTCTACTCCGTGGATGGTGTTGGTGGCTTGAAAACACCCCATGGCTCACCCATTGGCTGTGCAAGGGTATCTTGGAGGGGCCGCTTTGACTGTCTGTGTACACTCAACAAAGAGTATGACACCAGCCTTGTTCAGGGGAACACCTGTTGATGAAATCTCTATCTTAGCTTCCAGGTTGATGCCCTGCATTTGCAGACATTTGCATACCAGTCAGATGTTTGTACTGCTCTAACCATGTGAGTAGCTGCCAGCCAGCTCTCCAGCCTTCCATCCAAGTTTTTTACCTTCATCGTGCATGGTCTCCTGCCAATCCTGCGGCAGGGACAGGTGAGTGGTGCTCAGTTGGTGCAACCGTGAAACCGTGCCTCTTGCACTTTGCCCAAGGAGCTTGGCTTTCACCTGGTTAGTGCTGCCGGCCAAAATGCAGATTTAACATGGAGAGATCCATGATGACAAGTTTCCAAGTTGCTGGAGCCCAGTCTGCATAGAACTTGGGTTATAATACTTATAATGGAGTTAGCAAAATAATAATATGCAGCCTGCTGAACAGCAGATATTGCTATATAAACAGATGTTTGTGTCGGGCCTATGGTGTTCTTTTATGCTGACCTTTGCCTTAAACTTCCTCTTACCTTAAGAGTTAAGCCACCTCGGCTTCCTGGTGTTGTGCCGCATCTCTACGGGGGCTGCCGGACGGGTATCTGATGCTACATTAGCAGCATGCCCCTTGACCTCCCGAGTTCTGGGAGGTTTTCTCCATCCACACAGTGTTCTCACCTTTTTTACCCCTTACCTGTTTGCATCCCTGCAATTTTCTAGTTGAGCTGTGATACTACATTTTCTGGAGTTTTAACTATTTTTTTTTTTTTTACATGATAGCTTGAAACCCAGGAACTCCAACTGACTGGCAGGCCTGTATGTGTCAGTTTTATTTTTCCGACCAGACGAGGTGGCAATATCACCTTCCACCTCCACACCCACTGTCCTCAGACACCATACAGTATCTCCTCATTATGTCAGGTCAGATATGCAAAGTAGCACCAGGATTCAGTGTAGCATGGCAGAGGTAGACAGGGGCAATGTTTCTGTGTGTGTGTGTGTTTGTCCTTCTCAATCTGTTTTTGTGGGCCTGGATGGGCTCCACAGCCAGTGTTAGCACTGTAGCTAGGATTTTACATCGAGAGGCTATCAAGTTCAGCATCATCTCCCCAAACACATAAACACACACAACTTATCCGCCTCTTGCAGGCTCAGCCTCAAGTGCCCAGTGCAGGCTCAATATGGAAATGTAGTCAAATGGCCAACTGGCGTCAGCGACAGGATAAGAGGCTACAGGGACTTAGTAGTCAGGGCAATTCTCATGCATTAAAATGTAGATACAGACTTCCTTCCTTGCGGGGTTGCAGGCTTTGTTTGTTTACATTTACATGTGCATGTGTAAACACAAGCACATATATACATGTTTCACTTGAATGTACACTCAAATGTGCGCTGGTCTTGTTGACTGCATGTGTGTGTGTGTGTACATTTCAGAGTGTGTATGTGTGTGGACAAAAAATCAGTCGGGTGAGAAACAGAAAACTCACCCAGCCATTTGGCTGCAGTCCTAATTGGCTGTGTGCTGTTGACAGGATGCTGACAGAGCACATCGCACAGACAGGTACTCTGTTTCTCTCTGTTTCATCTTCAGGGTTGGTGAAAATATTTCCTCTGAGGAATTCCCTGCTCTACTATTTTTCAAGCATGAAAAACCTTAAGTGGCGCCGTTTGACAAGTTATAAAGCTTGTTGTTTTTCTAGTGTTTGGATGCAGGAAAAGGAAGGGGGAGGCTGGAGATGGGCCAGCCTTAATGAGACTGTTTTCTTATCAGGCCTGGATGGCGTACTGTACAGTGACCTGCTTGGCTTCTGAGGGTGTGTGTGTGTATATATATAAACACATAACACATATGTACACATTTTTAGACATAAATTAGCATTCACACAAATGCACTGGGATCCCGATTATGAATTATGTAAGCATGTAAATGTATATGCACCCATATACATCACTGCAATGTGCTAATTAGCTTTGCACCTAAAACTGCACAAATACAAACGTCCTGGGTTCAGATAATCTAGAATACTAGTCATCATAATGGCATACTTGAATGTGAGGAACAGGAAATGGCTCACATTGGGCTTTTGATTGACAGCAAAGACCAATGTGATGCAAGTAAAAGAGGGGGAGGGGATGCAAGCAGCATCTGAAACGAACCATGGTTAAAGACGGGAAAGGTTGATGCCTCAGGGTGCTTTTACCCGACACTTTACTTTTATGTCACACAATGATATCACTTAATGCACATCTTTCACTCACTGCCACTTATTCATAAATACATTTACAGAAACTGAGATCCCTTAAGGTGCCTTTTTATATTGTGTACACTTTATGTGAAGTTATGTCATACACTGTATGCCTGTAAGAGGTGAAGAAGTGCTGTACCCAGTCAGCCATGTTTGCAAAGAAGAACACCGAATCATCAAGTCTGTCATACTAGACTTGAGGAAATAGGAGTTGTCGTGCTTTTGCCTTCAGGGTTTCTGGTTGTGCAACTGCTTTCCTGAGGAAGCAAGATTTACTAAATGTATTGTTTTTTCTTCTCCTGTTCTCATACTCATCACAGTGTGATTTTATATAAAGCAACACTTTTTAGAAGATGCTCCTATTTCCTTTTGGGTGATGAGTTAGATAAGAAGATTGATACTACTTTCATATCTAACCATTTACATATAAAGTTGGCCAGTAAACCGTTAGCTTGGCATAGCACAAAGATTGGCAATAGGGTGAAACAGCTAGCCTGGCTCTCTCTGAAGATAACAAAATGTGTCTATCAGCACCTCAGAAGCTCACTAATTAAAAACATAAATCTTGTTTGGTTCACTACAGTCTCCACTGGACAGTTACTGCTCCCAGCTCAGGCATAGTCTGCCACTTCTGCTGTTAGCACTCATGTTCAGAGGAACGGGAAGAACATGAAAAAACCCTGTTATACTAACTTGGGAGTGGTCAGTCATTATTGTAAGACGGTCACCCCCACTGCTAGCTAGCCCTGTCACACCATTTAAACATCCTAAATAAGCTACTTTTGCTGGAGCAGGTTCATTAAACATTGACACATGTCAAGAGGGGTGTCCAGCATGTGAAAAACAAAACAGCAGGGCCAGACAGCATCAACTGGCAGGTAAACTATGTATTAACCAACTCGCAATTGTACTCATATTGATATTCAAACTGTCCCTTGTTCAGTCATGAAATCCCCCATCAGTTTTTGAGAAAACAAGACCATCCTTGTCTGAATGTTTATAACGCAGTGGATCTCACTTTTGTAGTGTTTACGTTTTTTGAACGTCTCATTAATGTTCACATCTGCTCCTCACTATTCAGCCCAATGGACCCACTACAGTTTGGCCACTGTCCAAACCAATCAACGCAAAAAAGGCCATTGCACACATCCTCTACCAAGGGAGCTATGTAAAGCTGTTTTCACATACGAACTCTGAACAATGTATCGTGAATAAAGTCCAAACTATTCCGGAGCTACCCTTTCAGTAAACTAGCAAACACCATGAGATTAAGGACGAGGCACGTCCTCAAGTACCGAAAATACTCAGTTTGGTTTTGGCAAAGGATGGTACCCGGGACGTGCGGGCAGGAGGATGATTCCTCAGAGATAACGTTTTTTGTGTTGGTCAATACAACATTAATTTAGATGGATCTGGTGTTTTAATGAAGGTTGAAAAGCAGAAAAAGCAGTACACTCCATGTAACTACATCATTACACATCAGCTTTTACCACCATAGTTACCTGCAGGCTAGTAACAAAGCTCAAGTACCTGGGAGTAAACACCTCACTGTGCATGACGACCCTTGACTTCCTGAGTGGGAGACCCCAGATGGTAAAGTGGGTGCAAATGTCTCTTTTATTGGTGCACCCCAAGGCTACGTTTTGGGTCCTCTGCTGTACTTCCCCTAACTGTGTAGCCACTATGGACTATTACTCCCTCTGTTACTCTCTGGTACTGCAACCACCCGGAACAGTATTTCATTCGCCTGAACATACTATAGGTGACCTCTGACCTGATTGATGGAAGAATATGCTTTTTGATTATCGCTGTTGTACAGTGAGTCAGGGCCTGTTGTTTTGATGATGAAGAAGTGAAGAGAGGAAGAGTTAGAAGGCTCTGGTTGGACTACAGGAAAGACAAATTTGTTTTTCAAATCAGATCTAAAAGACAGATTGTCTGCTCTATGTTTTGCAAATGATGAAATCAGATTTGTGTGTCCAGACATCAGCAACATGGGGTTGGTGAGTTAATGATGGGTGTCTGTACGTATGCTGCCTGCAAGGATCTCCAATGAAGAAGCAAGAGAAATTGTGTTTTCCTCTACAAAGAATGGCGCTTTAAAGATGTGCTGCAAATCTCCTTCATTGGGTCAGACAACTTAGAATGCCATTGTTGAATACAGACAAGACCCCTCTGCTGCATCGTCTCTCCAGCACTTCTGCTTCTGTAAAATTCAACGTATCTGTAAGTTGTTATAAAGTGATTCAAACCACCCCCAAATGTGACTTGCATCCAATTTGCAAAATTTGCATTTGCAATTGATGCAGTCTTTGTTGCCCAGACTTTCTAAAAATCAATCTGGATATGCCAAAAAAGTAGATTTAGTTTGGCAGCCTGTGCAAGGCCCTAATACTCACAGCACAATGCCGGAATAATATGTTCATGCTGCATCTCTTGGATCTTGAATCTGCAACCTTTGCCACTAATGGCCCATCATGATCATGTTGAGCTACCAGGAGAAATGAGAAAATTAGAGGTGGCTACAAGCCAAGACTTGCACAACCACCACGGATGCAATAACAGCAGTCCATGCAGGGAAAGGCAGATTTGAAATTAGTCTAAAATACTCAGACTCTGCAGATGCACTTCCTTTAAAATGTCCCTAAAATTAAGCATATTTTACAGTATATGTTATGAAACCAGAACATATTGTTCATTGTGTTCTTCTTTCAAGGAATGTTCCAAGAAAAGCTAGAGACAGACGTTTGAGGCTCATGGGACGCTCGGCATTGAGAGGAGCTGAGGCGTCCTTAATTCACTTTAACTGGATGGGAGAGTTTAAAAGGTGAAACCGCTGTGGGGATGAGCGAAGCGAGGGAAGCTTAGACCAATCAGGGGATGACCCCACATTTTCAAGTACAGTCTCTGTCTTCTTTCTCTGTGTTGTTCTCCCTCCTCTCCAACTATCTCTTTAGTGTTACATCAACGTCTCGCAGTTGGTTTCCACTCTCATACACTCTCTTTTTCCCCTGTGGAGGGGATAATGCACATTTGCCTTTCTGCGATTGCCTTTTCATTCTTGATATTTTAATGAATGGGCAAACAACAGTGGTAATACACAGGAGCCCATGGATCAAAAGCTTTTATTGTTTTTTTTTTAAACTTCATCAGAACATTCACTGAGTGAAAAGATGGCTTAGAGAGGAAATGACTCGGGAGGTTTCCGCCACACGGGATCAGCCAAGTTCAATGTGCTGAGAGTTCACCTCGTGTTGCTATAGTTAGCATTTTGAAATATTCAAACTATGATCTAATTTTAATAAAGCTCTACCGCCGGAAATGGTGAAAGCAACTGAGCAAATAGGTTATGACGTGCGCCATTCCTTGGATTTCATTGGGCCTTGTTGCAGTGAGCACTGTTACATCTGCAGATGATATAACAACTTCTTCTGTGTTTAAAGCCGTGAAAGGAAATGTAAGGAGCAAAGTATCAAGCCGGTAACACTAAATGTCTTTATGTGTTAGTCAAAAGTGTTTCACATTTCCTCCATACTCAAATCCCAAGAAAGAACTTGAGGTTTACCTCACATGCATTAACGAAGGTTAGCCCCAAAGAGCTCCTTCCAAAGCATTTCTTCCCTAAGAGAAGGATTTAGTATCTGTGGCCACAGCACTTGTCCCATTACAGCACAACAATTACAGGGAATCATTTCAACGGCTCGGAGTCCACCTTCTCTGCATGTTTTCCGTTGACATCGTCATCAGTTGGCCTTGGTCTTATCACAACAAACAGCTAGTCATTTAATGAATGAGCAACATCTTAAACATGAGGTCTTGTGAAAAGCCCATCACAACTTCTAGATGATGTAATATTTGTTATGTTGGACCAACAGTCCAAACTATAATTACTCAAATAACCTCCAGTAAGACAACTCCACCCAGCAAAGTCTTAAAAATATAAATGGTACTAGGTTTGTTGGACATCTCTCCTAAAGTGCTTAGTAATTAATGACATATCAAAGTAGAGGTCATTTATTTAAGCTGAAATATGTCTATTGGTTAGCGGATTGGATACACTCAGTGTTAGCACGGTCTTCCTAAATCCTTTCCATAACTTAATAATCAACTTTTTTCCTTTTCTATCACCAATATCTGCTTCATTTTTTTGTCCATTTCTTTGTTGAATGTCCAAAACCCCGCAAAGCTTACAGTATCTCCATTAGCCCCAGCTGTACTTTGTGTTTTATGCTAATTAGGAAATGTTAGCATGCTAACATAATGGAGATAGATGGCAAACATGGTAAAGGTTGTGCTTGCTAAAAATCTGCGTATTAGCATTGTCATTGTGAGCATGGTAGGATTAGCAAAGCTGTGCCCAAGTACAGCCTCAAGAAGCTGCTAGCGTAGCTGTGGACTTTTAGCCCTGCTGATTAATAGTCGCCGATTAATCAGCTAATTGTTTCAGTGTTCATTTACAGAAAACGAACTGTTGCTGACACAGCTGAAAACAAAAAACACTCAAAGGATTCCTTTCTCCGTTATTTGTTTCATTAAGTGCTCCTGCTTTGCTCTCATATCCCCGAGATAAACCAATACATGTAACGGAAAACTACAGAGAGTTTGATTTCCATAATTCACCTCCACTTGTGCCTGTGTCACTCACATCTCACTCATAATGAAACATCGAATGCATAGCTGAGAGCTGAGCGCCGCTGCCAGGAGATCACAGAGTACAGCGGTAGTACTTGTCGATGTCTGGGCCCATAGGCTTGGCCTCGTCGCGCAATCCAAAGCTGACATCAGATTGCCTGTCGTCTCCATTTATTTTCAAGAGTCTGCCTCTGTACTGTCGAAGCTACTGTAGCGACTCAGAACTGCGAAGTTGAAAGGCAGGTGTTGAGCACATGGTATGGAGCCATCCGAGGACAGGATGAGAAGCGCTGACTCATAAACACAAGAGAGAACACGGCGTGAAATTGTTAAAGTGCTGCGATGCCTCTCCAAATCAATTCATTAGGTTGTGCAGAGGTCGACCTCATTACAATCCGAGCATGTGTGTGGCTGATAGGCCAATAATGTGAAAGAGAAGCAGCTGTCCAGACATGCATTCATCACAGATAATTCAAATTCAGTTACACATTTGCATATCAACCAATTCATCTGGACAATTATGACTTCCTAATTATCCGGATTGTTGAACGAAGGACTTCACGTGGGAAAGTGAAGGTGTGGACTACAATAACCACCAGCCAGACTGTGCAAACATGAAAGCATGTAGGTGGATTCTAGTCCGTGCATGTGCATGTGCATGTGTTTCGACATTTGGATGTGCGTGGGCGGGCGGGATGTCAGAGAAAGACAGAAAAAATAGAGAGGGAGAACAGCATCACCACGCATGCATACTGTACCGCACGAGTGTACTTGTGTTTTTTCGCACAATGGGGATTTCTCAGCGCTGATCTCAGCGAATTCTGTTGCGTCTCCAGCAGTGTTGGCAACATGAATATTCATGAGGTCTTCTTGTCTTTGGTAAAAGCCTTGTGTTGTTCCACAGAGGCTGCTGGAGGGGCAGTCAGAGGGGGTGCGGCTTTTGTTTGCACTGCTGAGGTGAATCAATGTTTCATTGCAGGTTCACCTTTTGGTGCCTGGGAGAGCCGGGGGAGGTCGTGTCAATCAAGTCCGTGTTTGAGCTTTTGCATTTTGCATACAGAGGTGTAGTCTTGTTTCTATCTCCGTCAAAATCAGTTTGTGACACTGACAGGACATGGATATGCTAATTTGTCATCTGCATTTCACCTGTTAGCTGATTTATTGCTCATGTACGTGAAGAAATTATCTTTGATTTAAACTGTAAAAAGCATTCACACACATAAGCAGACACACACACACATACACGCGCACTACGTGAATGTGTAGAAAACCAGCCCTCAGGCTTTCTATTTATGAATAAGTAAATAGAATTTCCTGTCCAGCAGTGGCTCCATTTGCACCAGCCCAGCCCACCGCTTCTAGCTGTTTTTTTTCCTCACATGGTCCTCTGTAACACACACACACATCCCACAGACACACACACACACATCACCCCTTTGGCTTAACAAGCCTACTTTCACCTCCAGCTGCAACAACGTCGGTATGCCCGCATCTTCCATTCTTATGTAACCCTCAGAAGGAGGACAAGCAGTGGAGCAGGATTGCTCTGTCTTTATGTGCTGGCTTCATTGAGCCTTAGTATGATGCCCAGGGGTGTGTGTTAAGCCCTGCAGACTGCGCACTGGAACCTACATAAAGACAAAGCACACTAAGAGCAAAGCGCAGCCCCTTCTACCTGACCCATCCATCCGTCCACATGCATGTTTAAAGCGGAAATGAATGGGCTGATGTGTCTGCTTTATAAGGAAACGTTCTGTTCCCTTTATCTGCCAGCGAGCTAATGCAGGGGGCTGGGGTAGCCTGGAAAAAGGGCTTTTATTGTGAAATGGATGCATGCTTTAATGGGTAGGATAGAGGGGGGGGAGAGAGAGGGACTATATAAGCAAGAAGATGCAGAGAAAAAAGAGGAGGCACCATCATCCAAGTCAAACAAACTTTAATATCCTTTTAATAGCAACACAGTTTATGTGCTTCTGAGGCGATTATAAATGTTCACAGGCCGATGTAACATATGGCACAATAATAATATGAGCAAGCACGTTTTTTTTCGTTATTTTGCAGTGGTGTTATTTAGAGTACACCTGCCCTCATTAATGTTTCAGCAGGTCAGAGCTAACAGCAGCATCACAAGAGATGTGAACACTCAAGTGAAAACCTGCTATCAGTGCTGATCATAGATTATCCGCATGGCATGCAGCCTCTTCGCCTGTAGCTTGATGTTTTTTTATGTTCTCCCTGTGTTCACACGGCTTTTCTCCAGGTTTCAAGTTTTCTACGCCAATATAGAAAAGCAAATGAGCTAAATTGGACAGCTAAGTTTCAGATAGGTGTGAAAGGAGTGTGAAGGTGTTTGTTAACAGTGATTCTCGGTTACTGGCAGGAAACTTGCCGTTTTAATAACTAAACTGATTGTGTAAATTATTTTCTGGTTTCAACTACTGAAATGTGAAAATTTGAAAAACTTTTATATCATTGTAGATTGAAAAAACACAAGCCTTTAAAAGACATCCACTTGGTTGCGGAATAAAACTTCTCGGCCTTTTTGACAATCTAACATTAAATAGAATAAATTTCATGTCAAGTCGTCAAACAAACAGCAACAGAATCAATAATTACAGTACCAAACAGAATAAAAGAGGCTGCAACTTTTGATAACTTCATTATTTATTAATATGATGACTAATGAGGGAAGCATTTGGTTCGTCTCCCTTAACAGATGACCTATTTTAAAACTGCTTGTTTTGCCTGTCCGTGAGGACAAAACCCAAAGATATTTACTGTGTTGAGGACTAATGGAGGACTAAGAAAACCATTAAAGATTCACATATAAGAGGATGTAAACAGGGATGAAGAGTGGAGTTAAAATGGAGCAGATATACAGGCAGTGTTGTACCGTTGTGCAGAAGAATTTGTTGGAATACCATTATGTCAAAGAAGGAATCAAAGAGGGAGTTGAGCCAGAAGGCAAGGCTCTTGATTTATCGTTCTACATTGCATTCCTCACCTATGGTCCTGACCTTTGGGTACTGACAGAAAGAATACAAGTTCCCTCAATAGGGTTGTTGGACTCAGCATTAGAGATAGGGTGAGGAGCTTGGAGTGGGTAGTTCAGATATCTGATTAGGAGGCACCCATCCTTTTGGAGGATTTTTGCAGTTGTCCAACTTGGAGTCCTGGGTCAACCCGCTGGAGGGATTAAACATCTCATATGGCCGAGGAACACCTTACGATCCCCCAGAAGGAGCTGGAAAATGTTTCCAGGGACAAGGACGTTCACAATACCTTGTCAAGCGTGCTGCCAGAGTGACCATATCCCAGATGGGCAGAGATGGATGGATGAATGGATGGTTGGATGGATGGGGGGAGCACAAAGTATTGAGGGTCAAACCCAGTGCTACATCTGTCATTTACTGGAGTTGCTGCTCACTTAACTGTTGGGTCTCATTATCACAGTGACCCTGTTCCTCCTCAGTGCCTTGTTCTGGCCCGGGCTCTGTGCCCGTTGGCCTTTGTTTGCCCCTCTCAGTTGTTGCCCCTCTCGTGAGGCTAAGCGTGAGCCTCTAAATGTTGGCCGGCAGCTGCTCCGGCCCTGAGCTGAGCTCTAACCACAGTCTGGTGAGTGCACCTGCTCACACCAGGGTACAGCCCCTCTATTATTCAACAGCCGTCTCAGGTGACCTCTCATAAACACTCCGTTATCATTTCGGATCCGATGTCTCATTAGCGGTCCATTGAGCTTCCTCAAATATTGCTTTTGTGACTTCAGCGGGCCACCAACGGCTGCCCTCACCCAACCGATTGATCCTTGACTGTCTGTCATTTGCCAGCTGCCGCCGCTGAGCCGTTGTCGTTGGTCCTCATTGGAGAGACTGACTGCAGGTGCCTCGGAGGAAACTGAAGACGCCACAGTGGTGGCAAGTTTCAGTGGGCCACTTCTGTCGTCTCAGATTCAGGTTTTCATCTCAAAGTCCCCTGTAGGTGTCCTTGGCAACCGTGGATGAAGTAACCCCCCCGCCCCCAAATATCCTAGGCACTAGGCACTCATGTGCTCAGTGGCATCATGCACAGGCATGCTGACTAGAGGAAGATCACGAATGGTGTGAGAGATTAGTAAGTTGTCTACTTAAAATGTCATTCTATATTAATCCAGAAGAATGTAGAATAACAGGACGTGCAGTTCAACAAGCCATGCCTCTTCGTGCTTAACCTTTGAGCCTCCAATTGAACTGGACTGGACTCATTGGGTCAGACCTTTGTCCAATTAGATTGGGCTCTCAGCTATAAATACAGCGGATCCATTACCACTCAGGCTTCCCTTAAGCATTTTTTGATGCTGTTGTATAGCCTCTTGTGTGTAAAGAAAAGTCAAAGTGTTAGTCATTGACAAGACGTTGGTTAAGAAAATAGCAAAACGCTATATGAAGAACTGAGACTGAAAAATCTCTTGATGAACGCAAAAGTAAACAAAATCATCTTACGAACAAACAATTCTAAAGCGAAATGGTTTTGATTAAGTAATTGCCACTTCCACCCTCTTCCTGCTTTATGTTCTCATTCTCTCCCTTTGCTCTACTGATTAGGCCTCAGATATGCTTAAGTTAACTGCTGAGATCTGTGAATGAGGTGATGGCTCACAGTCAGTCAGATAGGGCAAGGAATGTCAAGGTTTTAAAGCCGCACTCATCATGTCATCATGTCTGTAAAATCGGTTGCCCATAGTAACAAACCAACCCTACAGTTTTCTTCAGGTCTCTTCAGGCAGCATTGTTTTATCTTTTAACTTTTGCCCAACAACATCACTGTTTGAATCATGTGTCAACTCTCACAAATGTTTTTCTTTTATTAAAAATCTTATAAACTGACTGTGCGCCACTTTCATGTGGTCGACAGGTTGATTAAGCAACTAACTTGGGAATATAGTGGAGCATTAAGCAGCTAGAGAAAGTTATTTCTTGGATTTGGTGGAGACCCAAAACAAAACTGAAAGGAGATTGAATATTGAACATTTTCCAGGTTGACAGAAACATGGCTTCAAATGAATGCGAGAGTTGCTCCATGTCTGCTGAATGCGTAAATAGGCAACTGTTTGCTAATGTGTTAGCCGTATCAACTATAGACTAAGGTGACAAGTATCCACTGCCCTGAAATGTGTACAACATATTTTAACACTGCTTTAAACAAGCCCCCAAAACTCTGATAACCCACTGTATGCTACCTGCATGCCACCAAAACACAGACAGATCACTTTCAAATCTAGCGGGAGAACTTAGTGAGTATTTGGCAGCCAAAGAAGTTATTTCCTGAAGGAGTTGGTTGAGACTCAAAACATAGCTAATAAAAGAATGAATATTGAAAAATTTGTCAGGTTGAGAGGAACGTTGCTCCAAATGAGTGCTAAAATTGCAAGGGGCACTGGTTTAGCTCAGTTGTTCATGTATTGAGATTGATGCAGCCGTGCCGGGTTCAACTCTGACCTTCGGCCCTTTGCAGCAGGTCACCCACTCTCTCTCTTCCCTCATATCCGATTCTATCCACTATCCTGTCAATAAAGGCAAAAAATAGGGGGGAAAAAAAGAACAGGAAATTAAACAAACCATAAAATTGTTTTTGTAAACATCCATCACAACTTTCTGGTTCAACTTTGACCTACCACATACCTTGTATTCAACCTGTCCAGATATCCCAAAGTAGCCCTTGTCAGACCTCTGTTTGTGGCATAGGTGCTGTGTCCTCATCAAAAGAATGACTTTTTGTACTGTCTTATCATATGGATTAAGAATAATGTCCAAAACTCATGAATAAAAACATAAATATAAAAGAATTGAAACGTCCTTGAAGGTTCCAGCTCATTTGTTTACCTGGAACCAGCAGCTACTGCTTTAACTCTGTCTCTTTGATGGACTGTACAGACTGCAGAGCAAGTTCAGCTCACATTTCCAAACATATATTATACAGATAAACACACCCAACCCGTATTCCATGATTTCCCCCACCATTATAATGTTGGTGGCACGGCCCTTTAATTGTCTCAATGTCAGCTCGAACCGAGCCTTTGTTCGATGCTCTACTCTCCTCCACAGTGTTTTCAAAAAACAAGCCACAGAGGCTGCTAATTAAGGGCCAGTCTGCTGTTTGTATTTAACAAAGAATCCTCCTCATTAGTTTGCTAGGCAGTAATTAGTGAGAATAAAGGAGGGGAGAGAGAGAGAGCAAGAGAGCGAGGAAAGGGATGAAAAAGTGACTGACTTGGTACTGTACATCAGTGAGGGTTTAATAAGGACTGTTTGACCAGTTGCTAAATTAGCAAGGAAGGTGTAATCTGTGGTGCCAAATTGACCTAAAAATTTACTGTTTCACCAGCATGTTGATGTAATCTTTTTCACTAGGAATGGCAAATAAAATATATAATACCACTGAGACTTAAAAAATATAAGAGATTGAAAGACCTGAATAAATAGCTATGTCTAGAGAGTGTTTGGTTTCCTTACAGTAAAACCTAAAGAAGCACTCCACCCAAGGACTTCAGTAAGCTACTTAAACAGCAGCACATGAATTATTTCATAATACATGGAAATTATTAAATAAGGTATTTCAGAAGATGCAGAGAATAAAAAAATGTCTTACTCAAGCAGCCAGCAGATTACTTAGTTTTGTGTTGTACTGAGTAGCTTAACGTGTTACTTCTGCAGTCCAAGTAATCCTTTATTTTGTTACTTTTTCATGGAAGGTTATTTGTTACTGGGGAAAAAAATTGCTATATTTGTCTTTTCCATTTGTCGCCACAAAAACAGGAAATTCACAAAACACTGTTTCTGTTTCACTCCTACTTCTTGGCAGGTAAACAGTTGTGTCAGTGCGCATGTGTAGCTAGCTAATTCAACTAGTGAGATGGCAGAGAGGGCGGCATTTATTTCGTGGAAATATTCCCATTACTTAAATTTCTGGGCGAAAGGGACAAGAACAGCATCATGGTGAAATGTAAGTTGTGTCTGGAGCGTAAGTGCTCGTCAGCTGTGAAGAGCTCGACTTCAAATGTGAAGAAGCATCTGCAGCTAAACAGAGCTCCACAACACTGGTGGGACTAAGAGCCTGTGTTGTATTGTTTTCATTGAAACAGCTTTGCCTAATACTGTATGCCTCTGCCCAGTTTGCCGTCAGATTGTTAGCATAATAAAGAGCTGTAAAGGTTATAGTGCGTCTGTCATTCCTGTTATTAGGCTGCGGAGTTACAGATTATGGACTGTAAATGAGGCTATGCAATGATGGTAGAGTCAATACATTCAGAGATAGACGGTACAGTAGGCTACACGCCGTCCTGACAATATAGCCGACATGCGTAACGTGTCGCAAAGGGGGTTTTAAATTTGGTAACACAGTAATGTAACAAGTAACTTTTAAAAGTAACGTTACCCAACACTGGTTATGAATTGAAGAACAAATAGAGAATTCAGAGCTGTAGAGACCATGTGTGGTTTTATTACCATAAATACAAGAATGCTTCTCTCATTTTCACTTCTTCACTTATGCTTTGTAAGCTTTCAGGGCAGTACTCAGGGTGGTAATTAATCACTTTTGTCCAAACAAAACAGCACTTACTTAATATGATGTGAGCCACTTAGGAAAGTGTTTTAATGCTGCCTTGCGTGATTGTTTTTAACCCCATTGACTTCCATTTACATTAACTGCTTCTGTTTCCATGTAAGAATGAGCCAAGGTCTGACAGGCCTCCCAAGCTCACAGTGACTCACATACATTTATCGAAATTCGCAACCATCACTTTAAATCCCCGGCGAAGGCTCATCTAAGCAGGATGATGGCATAACTATTTATATCAAGGTAATTCTCTGTTCTGAATCAGCCGCGGCTCATCACTGCAGCAGGGGTACGTTGGTGTGGGGAGTTGAGGAGATGGAAATGATCGTCTTTTGGCTGGGAAAACCGTGCTCTCGCTGTTTCCAGTGGACAGGCGGCCTCAGCTGGCCAATGAGAGTGGACTGCCAGCCGCCCACCTGGTGACTAGGCCTCTGTGTGGGTGGACACGGCGGAGAGGACACTGCTGCTTTCCTGCCTTGTCTCTGTGGTTGCATGTACAGACACACAGGCACACTTTCATATGCATAAGGCCTTGATACAGTTCAATGCCAATTAAAGAAAATAAGTGGGCCTGCTAATCCTTCTGAGATAATGTAACACATTTGCTCTGTAGCAGCCATGCTGAAATTTGGCAAGTCATTTATCAAGATATTTCCAGTTGATTTTGACAGATTATTCGAAATTTGTTCGTTTGTAATGGTAAATGCTAAATGGACTGTACTTATGTAGCGCTTTTCTAGTCTTGCAACCACTCAAAGCTGCTTGTACACTACACGTCACATTCATCCATTCACACACTGATGGCTGAATCAGGATCTATGCATTCATACCTGATGGCTATTACACCGGGAGCAATTCGGGGTTCAGTGTCTTGCCCAAGGACACTTTGACACGCGACTGTAGCCGTCAGGGATCAAACCCCCAACCTTCCGATTGAGAGACGACTGACTCTACCGCTGAGCCACAGCCGCACTGGTGTACGTGTTTATTTTTCAGAATCATAGATTCTTTGTGCAATTGTAGAATTAGAGATGTTATACACACAGTTAAGAATTAACAGGGTCACTTACATCTTCTTTAATCTATTAAAATAATTGATTGACGGTTAACACATTTGCATATTAATTTGTCACCATATAGTTGTTTTGGCAACATTAGAAAAAGGTTTGCCTACCATATTAAGCTATCCAGCAGGCATGGAATAATGTTAGCATTTGTTTAGAGCTATTTCTCGCCCACCTGGCTCTCTTTCTAGCTCTGTTTTTGGTCTCCACCAACTCCTGAGGGAAATAACTTTGTCTTAAGCTGCCAAATGTTTCACTGTGTTTGCCATCTTTTGCTTACTTTGTCTGCTGTGAAGTCGTGCAGTCAATGAAGGGTTTTTAGAGAAAACATTTGCTTTTGCTTTTAGATGGAAACCAAGTTAATGAAATTAGTAAACCGTTGAGCTGTAAAGCTATGACTGATAGACATGAAAACCAGTTGGAAGACAGTAAAGTGACCCATGTCGCTTACTGCTGTATCAAACATTTATATTTTGATCATTATTGTCTTTAAATTTACCAATAATTCTCCAGCTATCATACCTACTTACTACTTAGTACTACAGAATAGATACTAGAACTTAGGGTGTCTGGCCTTCACTATACAGATGTGCCACTTTATTGGGTAAACATGTGATTCACTACAACAGCCTGCTTTAACCCTACATTCGAAGAGCTGGTTCTCAGCTCTATATATTTTATAGGTGGTTTTAAATGCTAACATGCTAAAATGAAATGTTAAACATGGGTAACATTACCTTGAAAAGCACTACTGTGCCTATACAAACTCACAGGGATGCTGACATAACTAGTCCCGTTAAGATTATCTTTTTGGGGGGGGTTTGCCTTTATTTGATAGGACAGCTGAAGAGAGACAGGAAGTGTGGGGAGAAGAGAGTCGGGGCTGACATTCACCAAATGATCGGCAGACCGGGAGTCAAACCTGCGATTAGTACGTCGAGGACTCTGTGCATGGGGCACCTGCACTACCAACTGAGCTAAACCAGCGCCCCATGACTGTTGTTGACTAAAGAAAGAAGGGGTTTATGATGCATTATGCTAACTGTTAAATGTTAAACTCTCACTTAATATAATGAAATGTTAATAACTATACTGACGCCTCCAAGCTCCTGTCCTCTGGTGCTCCCTGTTGTATTTCTGGATTAAAAAAAACTATTAAATTGGTTGCATTTGCATTAAATATTTAAAACATCATTCAGAGATTGAGCCTTGAGTATTGATTGCTGAACAGGGTCATTAAAGGTCTTAGCAATATCCTACCCTGCACACACTCATCTACCATCTGTGCTTCAGGCCAGAGGTTTTATATGTGACACGTGTGCTCGTAGGCTGATGCTATTGTGCAGGATGGCCTTAGCGAGGTGTTGAGAACAAGGCTTTTTCACTTGCTGACAGTCAGCCCTCTGTCAGTCAACACTGCTCTGGATTAGCCTGCGCTGACGGTTGGTTGACCGACCCATCCTGGGAACGAATGCTCTGCCCTTCCCTCACTGTCGCCTGTCAGCACCTTTCACATACAATATTATACAAATGCAGAGCCTCTCCATTCCCATCACATTTCTCCCTGCTGTCTCCTTCAACTAACCCTTGACAGCAGTGTTTTTTCTTTCTTTTTACCCCCACAGCACAAAATGTGGCCGGCGGCTCGTCACAGCAGGACAAAAAAAAAAAAAAAAAAGTCTGAGTCGGCTAGTTGCCTCAGCTTTCTTGGCATCCTGATATACTGTCAATGCAGGAAGAAGTGACAGAACAAGAGAGGGAGAGAGGAGGACAGAGAGGTGGTTGGGACCGAGGGGTTACGCAAACACAGCGAACAAATAAAGGATCCAAGCACAAACCAGGCTGTCACAACACATAGTCTGGCTAATTGAATTGTTCCTGGCAGCCCTGAGAGAGCGCAGACCATTTTAAGCTTAGCTTCATTGAATTATTAAATCACAAAAGAAGGACATTCACATTTAAGGCAACATTCTCCAGACTTGTTCGCTGAGGGAAGAGGGAATGGAGTCTCTGACTGTACGCAGCCTAACAAGACTTGAAACAAGATTACCTCTGAAAATTGTATTACTCCGGACTACGTCAGCATAGATTGCCATGTCTACATTACCTAAACCACAGCCTGTAATTTTGCCGTAATGACTTCTTTTGTGTCGGGTTACATTCGAGCCATTTGTGTTTTGCTCAGACGGTGCGTATATTGGTAATGAATATTTGAACAGTTGGGCACGTGTGTGTATAATGTTTTAGAAGTGTGTGCATGAGTCGATGAATGTTTATGTGCTTGCTTAGTGCAGGGAGAGTTAGAAGGTGGATTTGATACCAAATCAAAGAAATCTGTCGTCTGGGAACGCGGGAAAAGCGCTGGCAATTCTCACTTTCATGTGCAGCTACTGTTGCACATTTCCATTTAGTTCTAATTTGTCATTTATAAATTTATAGTATACATCCACCAAGGTTATGGGAGCATTTCAAGCATCCACCCTCATGCCCATGGGGTTTTGCGTAACAGCCTTCCCTTGGACGTCCTTGCCCTGTCTCATCTGCAATGCCTCCCCCAGCACCACTGCATTATGTTGCATTTGCATCGTATTGCCTCTGCATAGCCTCTGCAAGACTGGTCCCCATTTCAACCCCCCCCTCTTCTTTCTTTTGCCCTTCTTTACCCCCCACACTCTTGTCATCCCTCTCTCCAATGTCAGGTTGGTGCCAATCAGCAGAGGCTTGGCAGGGAGCTGTTGTGCAGACGGGGCAGGGCATGGCTCAGTAGGTCTGCAGCAGCAGTAGTAGTAGTGTTTGAAGTAAAGGTAGTGATGTGCAGCATTTGGGTATTGGCAAGGAATATGCAATGAGCCCAGGAAAGATTACGTTGCGGTAAAAAAAAAAAGATGGGTCGGGGGGTTGGGGGGGAATACATCAGAGGGAGGAAATCCCTTGCAGGAGGATCCCAGCTCAGCGTTTCTCTCTGACATCCTCCTCCTTCCATCCCCTCTGCCTCGCTTTTCCCTCCCTCCCCCCTTTTCCCTCATTCCCTCTCCTGCATCTCTTTCCTGTCTCTTCGGATTGGTTCCTCTGCATTGATCTTTCTTGCTATTTCTTTTTTTTTTTTTGTCCAGGGGAGGGGGAGGGGGGCTATCCCCATTGGTAGAGCTTCTGATGCAATCCACTGCCACTGAGTCCAACGCGTGCCCATGTGTATATGTGGGGTGGGCTCATACATGTGAGCGGGTGTATTTGCATTTGTTCTGCATTTTAAATGTGTTGTGTGTGCATCAGAAGGCGAGGGATATCCGGAGCACACGCAGGGGAAATTTAAAGCTGTACGGGCCCTCTCTCTTTGGCCCCATTCCTCGTCCTTGCCTGTACAGTATACATGAAAGGTTTGCATGACTGGATGTGAACTCTCATACCAGGGATGTCCCTATATGCTGATGATGGTGGCTTTTATTTGGATAAGCCCCAAGGGTGCAGTTAACTCCCCCGTGTAGCAAACAGGTCCATGGGTGCAGGTGCCTTCACCCAGGGGACCCTGCACTGATGTACAGGGTCTCCGCCTCGGCCAGCCGACTGCACTCCTGAATAGGGAGCAGGCTGTTCTGCCAGGCCGTTATTAAAGCGCTGTTTGTATTGCCTGCTGTTTTTTTCATTAGCAGGAATCTTATATCATCGCCTCTGAATATTGCATGAGGTTCAGGGAGGCTTGGTTGTCGTGACACTGCCGTAATATTTCACAATCAAAGATGGATGAGCCTATTCTTCTAGGTAAATAGAGGGAGGCCTGTCGCCAGTGAGGAAAAGCCCAAAGACGGTGACGGTGACACTGACGCACTGTAAACGGGGCCGTGGAGAGAGGCAGGAGGACGGAGGAAGGAGAAAAAAAACCCAAAAGAGTGATTGGAGTCCATAAAAATGAAAATGCACTGTAAGACAAATGGAGCAGGCAGAGACGAGAGAGCAAGGTAAATGAAGGGGAAAGAGAGAGGGAGAGGACAAGAGTGGGAGACAGAGCGAGAAATCAAGACAGAGGGGATGACAGAGTGAGGAGGATAAAAAAGCGAGAGATGGGGCTATTAGAGGTTGAGAGAAAGAGTTAGTGAGAGACCCACGCTGCTCCCAGTAATTGAAAAGGCACCGGGACTGATTTAGAGGGAAGCTTAGCTGGGTTTGTTGGCGTGGTGGTGGTGGTGGTGGTGGTGGTGGAGGGTGGAGGGGAGCGGAGGGGGGGGGGGGGGGGCACGCTGCATTGCAGAGTACGAGGAGCAAGAACAGCCAAACCCCCTGCGGCGCTTTGCTCCAGCACCTCTACAGTCGTCATTAGCACAACACGGTGCGAACGACCCTCCAAGGCCCATAATAAGCAGTGAGGCTGCAAAAACATTATGGCTAAATCCATACAAGCTAATTACTGTAGGTGTCTGCTTTTTTGGCATGAATAAAACTGTGAAATAAAGGCAAAGAAAAGGACGGCTTTAAAAGAAAAAAGGATAAAATAGGAGCTGTTGTGTTGCCCAAGGTGAGGTCCACTACAGAGAAGCTTTCAAGTAGATCAGGGTGCATGTGAGAGCTCAGGTGTGTGCGCACATGCACAGTGTGAGTGCGACAGTGTAAAGATCAAGCTTTTATAAAAGGTCATCTCTGCTGTTCTTTATTACAGCACTCTTGACACTGTACTTAAAACTTAAGAGAGAATTGGTCCATTCCTCTAAAACGTTGGCACCTTTACAACCACCAGGAGGAGAAATATGCTTGTTTAGCTCAATAAAACAACATTCAAAACACATTAAGATGTCCCCTAATGGACTTCTGCTACCGTGTATGTGTGCGTGCATGGTAGAAAGTGCCAGAAGCTTCCCCATATTGATGTTGCGCCTGGTTCAGCTCACCTCATCCACTTCCTTAACTTGCTAATGCAGCTGGACACTACACCAACAAACAGGGCTCCATGTCGCTGCACACATCCCGTCTGCACCCACCCACATGCATACAGTACACACGTACACCAACATGCACACTCCTGCTGCATGTCATGGGCCTGTCTCCTAAGTGTGCCTGTTCTTTCCAGGGGCGCTGACATGTGATACCTCTGCCCAGTCAATCCTTCTCGCATTACTGCCTCCGCAGTGTGCTGCTTCATTTACACGTGAAATATTGATGTTCTTAATTTAACCCCCAGGGTGCTCAAGTGTCCCTTCCTCCCCCGAGAGGAGGGGAGGCCTTTTCCAGAGAACCTGCAGCCGCAACGCGACACCACGCCCTTTCCGTCCTGGGATTGGTTGACAGACTATGTTTAGTTTTGCCTCATTGGTTAGCTGGCACGCAGAGCGGCAGCACAAACCTACCAGCACAGTTGTATCCTGGTGGGCTTGTCATCTGTTTTGTGGCCCACCTGTTCTGTTTGTGTGCTTGTAAAGCTAGTATGTATTTATACTGTATACCTGTCAGAGTGTGTATAAAGGTTAATGCTGTAGTTAAGAGGTGGTACGTGCAATAAATATTTGCAAAGCCGCATCTGCAAACTTGAATATAGACCTTAATATAAAGTTAATGAGTGAGACTTTATATAATGTCACTTTTCATGCAGGAGTCTTCTGTGCCCCTCACCTTTAATTCAATCACATGCCCCCCTCCTCTCTTAGCACAGGACAACAACTGATGCTACCACATTTTGACCAGCTAGCTAGCCCTTGTTAGCAAGGCAACATTATTCAAAATGAACCAACTAGCTGCTGCTAAAAAATAAACACAGTACAAGACACAAGGAATGAAAATTAAGCTTTTTTTGATCAGGCGACTCATGTTTCTGGACGAACTAGCTAGCTAACTAGGTTGCGTAGTGAGCTAATACATGGCAACAAAGTGGAGATACAATGCTAACAGGTGGAATAAGCTGGCACATTCAACTGGTTTTGAATGTTCATCACAGGAAGACAAACAACACTGTAAACAGTTATAAGACAGAGCTTGGTAGCTAGAGGGCTTGATAGAGCCAACAGCAGCTAGCTATTAAGCTAGATAGCTAGCTAGCTTCATTGCTGTAGGTGGCAGTGGGTGAGCCTGCTAAGGGAAGCTGGAGGCATGTGATTGAAGTGAGTGAAAATGAACTCACATAAAACTGAACTATACCTGCCATTAGAGGGTCACAACACAATGATAATCAATTAGGTTTGAAAAGCAATTTTCAAATTATTGGTTAATTTATCAATATAACTTTATTTCTATGATAATCTTTGACTGTATATATGCTGTATATACGTATATGACTTTGATAATGTCACATTTTTTAATGTCAAACAGTGGTGTTAGAGAAAAAGGACTCCATCCGATGTAAATGTCAAGCATTTTGAGAATCTGCCTGTTTGAGTTGCCCTAGAACAGCAGAGCTTCATTCCCAGCTGTCAGTCAACCTCACAGCGTTTCCTATTGGCTCAGCTGGTGCTGCAGGGAGGGGAGAGGAAAAGACTGAGTGCATGAGCGTGCCTGGTTTTCTTCAAAATAAAACAACAGGCTGTAATTAGGGGGATGATAGACATACTTCCCAGTAACATGCAGCATTTGGGCAGGGTTTTCTCATCCTGTTTCTCCTGACCCACCCTTCCCCTCTCTGAACCTCACTTTATCTGATTACTGCCGGCCAGGCTCATTCCACTGTAAATGGTATAATCAGTATACGAAGGATGTAGTGAGCAATCAGTGTTTTTTCCCTTGAAAGCCGAACCCCGCCCCATCTCTGTGTAAAAAGAACAAGGTGTGTGAATGCCAATGTACAGGGGTATGATTAGGTTAAGTGCTCACTGCATGCTGTAGGTGGGTGGAGGGCTGTCTCAGCCTATCTTTGCCTCTTTCCAAACATGGTCAAATTTCAGTCCAAATATAGTAAAACAATGCAGCTCTTGACTTTTTAGACATTCAGGTAGTATCGTGTCAGGCACGGCTGAGACCTTCCTGTCCTGTACTCCTGTGTGTGCATGTGTGCGTGTGCTGTTTCAAAAGCGCACACGGCAGTAGTGTTGTGGCCTGGTTTGCCTTACTAGGACAAGCCAACATGGAGTCATCAGCAGAAGCAGGAGGGTTTATTCAAACTCCCACTTGCCTTTTCAAAAACCCCCAACATCCCAGTTACAGCATGTTCCTGTTGCCTGGCAACCGGCTGGGTCTTGAGAGAGAAAAGAGGCGTCATAGATGTGTATGTATATCCAAGGCTGAGCGCAAGAGCAAACACTCTCTGCTGCCTCTCCCTCCCCAGTGAGCAGCTCACTCTCTCCGCAGCCTCTCTGCCGTGTAATGGAGCACCTCTGTCCTGCCTCTGCTCAGCACCACCCAATGACACCGCACATGGAGAGAACGGGGCTTTCAATCATTTATTATTGACACATTTCTCTCGTTGGAAACGTACAGACTTGTTATACCGTCTTTATAGTTCATTGTAACAATCAAGCATGACAAAAATGACATAAGACATGATAAAGTTCATGGTCTTTTATTTGAAAAAAAAAATAAAGACTAGCATGTACAACTTGGAATGAATGTAAACTGAACTCAGATGAACAGTTGCGAAGCAGGTGCACTGACACTCCTAACAGCACGCGCTGCGAACACAGTACACCCCTCACTATGCTCGAGTCTGAGTCGAGAAACAGAAGAAGAAAAAGAAAAAGTGAAGGCCAGTGATTCTCTCTTGCAAGAAAAGAGGACAGACACTCCATCTCAGCAAAAAAAAAAGAAAAGAAAAAGAAAAAAAATAGAAAGCTCACCGTAAGACTCTTTATGTCCCCCCTCCTTTAAAGGGCAGGACGCACAACTACTAAGATGGCTGTCCAAATAACATAACAAAAACAAAAAGAACATGCCAAACATTTGAAAATGTATTTTTTGTACATTGTTTTTTCTCGTTTTATCTAGCATACAATTAAGTCCCATTCCACTTTAACGCTTGAGTTAGAACCTGGTATATTCTCTCATCTTAACAGTACAGGGTTCCTCTCCAAATACAAAAAAACTGTACCAAACCAACAAGAGGACAGCTTATAGTGGAATCAGCACGCTCTGGTAGCCCGGAGGAGGGATGGGGGGGCGGGGGGTTAGTGCTCCGGTCTCAAGCTGCATGCATGAAGAACAGAAAACAGAGAGAGAAAGAAGAGATGGCCAGCCCAGACATTTACCACTAGCAAATGGAACTGGAAGGAGTTCGCCAAATGCTTTAGCTTTAGTCTGAAGGTAGTAGTTACAGGGTTTGTTGTTATTATTTTTACTTGTTAAGTACTGATGCTAAACTGATCTCCGGGGGGAGGGGACAGGATCACTAACCATCATTTTCATGCAGATATTTTTTGTATATTTTTATATTTTTCCTGTGTGGACAGAAGGATATTTTATTTCAACATTCAATTATTTTCTATACAGAAACAGTATGAATAAATGAACATTTTTTTTTCCAAGAGGTAAGTAAAACATTTTGATTTTTTTTTTTCTTTTTTTTTTCTTCTAAGAGGGGACAGGACGGGGCAGGCAAGCTTCACTTTGCGGTCATCATCTGTACAAACTCTGCGGAGAGACAAGGAGAGAGGACAAGAGACAATAAGGACATCAGGTTCGTGGGCTTTGGCTCAGCCTGTTGCCAGCGAGCGCACTCACCTGCTAAATTGTTAAATGCTTTATTAATTTTTTAATCAAGTTGAGCGGGTTCAGAACACACATCCTAATTAGTGTCCCATTTCCAAACGGCTTCCATGTTCATCTCATTAAACCCATTTGATTAAAAAGCGCTTGCGTTGTGCTTACAGTTGCCGATACGTGCGCTCATCCATTATGAAGCGTATATAAATAAAATAAGGCTACTGTCTGTAGAGTACACATTCTGTCTGTTGTAACAATGGGAGTGTAGAAGTAGGACACTTTTCAGCCAGGACTTATGGACTGTTCATAATATATCAACACCCTCCTAGAAAATGAGCGCGGTCTCTCGTGTAATGTGCCGAGGGACCGACAGTAGGGGAGGGGTGCAGAGAGAGGAAGAGAGGCAGTAAGAACTAAAGAGTGGAAAGGCTTCTGGCACACTGATGATGATTCAGAAGGAAGGCTTTCTCCTATCTGTGTTTCAGCATCTATACCCCCTATCTAATAACTTATATTATGTGTGGCTGGCTTGTCTCACAGCCTTCCTCAGAGAAATAAAAACCTAGAAACTAAAGCTATTTGTGCACCGTAATATCTGTTACCTTCGTAGTTGACCTGTCCGTCTCCGTCAATGTCTGCTTCTCTGATCATCTCGTCCACCTCCTCGTCCGTTAGCTTCTCTCCCAGGTTCGTCATGACGTGACGGAGCTCTGCAGCGCTGATGTAGCCGTTTCCGTCCTGGAAACATGCAGCGTGGGATCAAATGTGTGACATCCCACAGGCTTCTAAAATTCCCACCAGCTCGATTAATGAGCAGACATGTTGAGCAAGGTGTTAAGCGTGGAGGAAGTCCAAACTGATGACTTTTATTTCATTAGGTAAACTTTACTCATTACAAAGACCGACCTGGCAAAACTTAAGCTTTATTATCTAACCTGTGAGTCATCGCGCTTATTTATAAAGATCGTCAGATGACTTCACTTCTTGCTCCTCTTTAAATAAGCATGAAACTTAAACTTGCCGAACATGGAAAAACTTCTTCTGCTTTTACTCATCTCTTATTTACCTTGTCGAATACCCGGAAAGCCTCGCGGATCTCCTCCTCGCTGTCTGTGTCCTTCATTTTTCTGGCCATCATGGTCAGGAACTCCGGGAAGTCGATGGTTCCATTACCTGGAATGGGTGATCAATGAGGCACACATTCAATCAGCAAAAATTGCAATTACTTAAAAGCAAACTCAGATAAGCAGAGAAAATATAAGCCAGCATTTAGCTGATGAAATGCACCCGACTGAAAATATTAGTCCTCTGTTGTTCCGCGCGTGTGACAGTTTGCATTATCCTACCAGTCTGAACTTCAGATACATTTCTGGCAGCGACGGCGCAACATCAGACATGAGTAATCGCAGGGAGCCGAGCAATCCTCAAATCGTTTTAGTACACCTTCCTTCCAGTGATAAACACCGCTACCGCAGGCTGAGAGAAGGAGGGGGATCTACGCGTGTGTGTGTGTGTGTGTGTGTGTGTGTGTGTGTGTTTCCCTTTCTTCCTCAGGGAAGCCCTGGGAAGATGTTGCGTATTTTATACACAGCGCAGCAGGAACGCAGGGGGGAACACGTGGCCAGTCATCCATAATGTAGACATATAGTATACTGTGCAGCATAGCCTTCAAAGAGCCTGGATAAATCAAAGGCAGTGCGGCTGTCAGAAACCCCAGCTGGAGGGGAAGGGGACACGACGAGAGGAGGGCGGGGAGCTTCGATCCAGATGTTTAATATCCACATTTATCAATCCCAAAGTCTCTTTTTCATCCCTTTTAAAATCCTGAAATTTCAAATGTTCGCGGGTCGTAAGGGAACCGCTGGTTTGGTTTTTATGGTGGTGCTAATGGCAGCTGCTGTGCTGGTGGCGCATGTATGCGTGCAACAGGATCAATATCATGTTGCCGTTGTCAAGACAGGATTAGCAGAGGATCAGACCCTCCTGACAGGGGAAGGATCTATGAGGAGCTCAGCGGCTCACCAACTGCGACCACAGGAGGGAGGCTGGGAGCGTCGGCGGTGAATCGAACGGGCTGTGGAAAAGACTTTTGTGCGGACCTGGAGATTTCGGGAGATTGGCGGCGACTTATAATTGAAAACTGACAACGACAACAAAATAGTCAGGGGATTGAAGTGAAGGTCAGGGACACCGAGGGTAAAGTACCCAGGAGGATTAGCCATGGGGTGGGACAGTTGGGGCGGGGGAGATTGTACGCAGATTAACCAATGACAGAGCACGCCTCGGAGAGCGAGATAAAGAGAGAATAAGAGAACGGAGAGGCAGAGTGAATGTGTGTGTGTGTGTGTTTGTGGAACGAAAAAGGGATGCAGTAATGTGATGGGGCAGATGGTGATCTCATGGCCGGGGGTAACAATCTAAGGACCTGTTATCTAACACACAGAGACAGCCGGCAGCACCGAGGGAACACATGCCGCCACTGGGGGTTGGGATGGAGGCTGTGGAGGGGGTTAGGTGCTGTCCCAGAACTGCAACTGGAAAACCATCATCTGGAGGAGGACGGGGGGGGGAGGAAGGGGAGGGGGCAATGACTAGAGAAGCAATGCAGCCCTCGAGTTATATCTGCTCAAGTGCACCTCGAGCCAGCTGCTGCAGCGGAGGGAGGGAGGGAAGCAAGGAGGGATGAAGATCGGAAGGAAGGCAGGCGGGAAGAGAGAAAATGGTGGGAGGGAGAGAGAGAGAAAATAGAGAGGGAGGGAGGGAGGGAGGGAGTGGGCGGCAGAGAGGGAGATGGAGATGAGGGAGATGTGAAGAGGAGAGAATATAAGGAGTGAACCGAGTGGGAGATGGTGCGATTACACATAAGAGGTGCTGACGCAAACTATAGAAGGCTGAGGCATCTCAGCGCACTCGCGTGTGTGGTCATCGTTTTTCCCTGCATCATAAAGCCAACTTCCCTTCCCTGAGATAAGAAGGCAGGCTGCTGTGTTGTGTAATGACGGCGAGCGGTGTGCTGGGACCAAAGCTAATATGTTTGTCATACAGTTCTTTCATGCGTAATTAAAAAGCTTAATCTTGTGTCAAAGATGATGTAACGTCTTTTACATATCGTAGCCTCGCAGGGTCGTTACGCGCCGGGATTATTAAAGCTCCTGTGTCATTTCAAACAGGTGCGGTTGGCTCGTTCGCCCCGTCTGTGAGGCTGTAGGATAAACAGCCGCATTTCCATTTCATACTGTAATCACAACTGTTCGTAAACTGCAGCTCGGCTTTTTTACAATCCAATAGCCAGAAGACGTTTCTGTTAACGGCTCTCTTGTCTAGTTAAAGCCGTCCATCCTCTCCTCCATTCATCGTAATTCTTTGCCACGGCCTCCTTGTTTGGTAAATAAAGCTGATTTTCAATGGGCCGGCTGACATCCCATGGCTGCCGATGTGGGTACTGGATGTGCAGAGCGCAGAGAGGCCTTATGTAACCACTTTTATTTTCCATTACTAGCTTCATTGCTGTCTGACCTAGATTGCATCAGCCAAGGGAGGCAGAGGCAGAACAAGGGGATGTTAGTGATGGTGTGTGTGCGTATGTGTGCGCTCGCTCTTGGGTGTAACGGAGGGGGGAGGGCTCTGAGGATGGTGGGAGGACGTTTCAATAAAGGGAGTGCGGTGCAATTGATTTCTCCTGATCAATGCGGTCCCATTTACAAAATCCTATAAGCTGACAGAGCAGCAGTGGGGTAAAAGCCTCACTGACAGCTCACATCCTCCACTACACCGCCCAAGGACGGCCAGCTGTGGAGCTACTGGCCAACTTCTCTCTCTCTCTCTCTCTCTCTCTATCTATCTTTCTGTCCCTCTTTCTCTCTGCCGCTGCTTTGGGAGACACTGCAGGGGAGGATAAAGACTCGTTGAACCTCTGTCTGAATTGTGGCACCCAGCACGGGGCGCTAACACTGACAGTCTTTTGACACTTGGCCTGCTCCACTCTCCAGCACTGAAAGCACCTCCCGCGCTCTCGCATTGTCAACCGCGATGGAGCCGAACACGCAGTGACTAAACTGCTGACACAGAGGGACACGTCATCTGAAAATAAAGCCGGCCGGACAGTTGGCTCGGACAGTTGGTTGACAGTTGGTAGAAAAAGGGAGGGAGGTGGGCAACCACACCACGGATGTCTTCGGAGATGGGGCAGTAATGGACGCTCTATATAATCCCAGATGAGGTTTTATCACAGTCATGCAACAGAACGGTGATAGGAAGTTATGAAATGATTCCCCCAAAATGTTTTTGCAGACATTTGCAAGTCATTTTGCTGATTAAAAATGGGGGTGTGAGCAGGAAGGGATTAGTTTAATTGCTGAAAGGAGAGGAACTGTATGACCTTATTAACCTAAATATTAAAACGCCTCCTTCTCCCTTATGTTGGACTTTGTCAAATGTGAGAAAATTAACAAACTTTAATTAATTTCCCCAATAAATTAAGCCAGAAGTGGACACATATGGGAAATATATCTCAGAATAGAATCCAGCGGTCTTTGTAATGCAAGACATTTTTATCTCCCAGTAATGATTGAGCCTCCTCCTCTGTTTAGGATTTAGCGGTAATAATGTGTGATCAGTCCCATCTAAAGAATTAACATGTCTGTAATGTGAAATGCATTGTTTTAAACTGTATGTTTATGGAACAAAGGTACTTCAAAATATCTTTTCATTGTGGACCAATCAAGAGAAATGTAGCATCTCTATTTTCTTATTTAGCACCTGATACGACCTCTTTAAGATCCCACCAAAATTAGCACGTTGACGCAGTTATTTCAGACCCGGGAAGACCCGCTAATAAATGACGATTGTCTCTTTATAGTATACTCCTTTTGACGTCTTTTCTGCTGCGTCACCGTCTGACATCACAAACACGCCGGAAACAGGGTTAGTAAACAACAGTACGCACAAAGCACTTACATGGAGCAGCACGGAGGCCAGTGGAGATGTTACGGTGGTCTTAACCGTATCTATTACTCATTCAGTCTATTTATCAAACTATCAAAATCAGATTTGGAATGATGCCTGAGTGCTGCTTGGACGGAGACGGGTGCAACTTGTAGGCCTTGTCGGCCCGGGTTTTGTGCTCCCATCATTGCCGATCGGAGCTAAAGCGATAATTAATTTGACCCGGGTCTGAATGCTGATTGTTTCCTTTCCCACTAAGCAAAAAAGCCGGGTGTAAGCAGGTTTTTTGACCACTGGGAAAGGGGTTAGACATTACTTAAACATCAGCAGCGAGCAACTCGCAGTTATTTTCATGGATAAATCCAGTTTGTATACTGACCGTCAGCGTCCACCTCGTTGATCATGTCCTGCAGTTCGGCCTCTGTGGGATTCTGGCCCAGCGACCTCATGACGGTGCCGAGCTCTTTGGTGGTGATGGTGCCGTCACCATCCTTGTCGAATAAGGAGAAAGCCTCCTTGAACTCTGCGGGGGCGGAGGGAAGAGTCGGAGGTTAGATCACTGTCTCTACTTGCAGTTACAGAACTGGTTTATGTTAGGGCCCTGCAGTCAGGTTATGAAGGTTAATCCCTCCCTTGTAACTACACAGGCTGTGATGTTAACTAAGTTCAGGCTTGTCTGTATGGTGGTAGTATTGAACGACGTTGTGCTGAGCACTGAAACCACACAGGGATCTTATCTCTTAACTGTGCTGAACAAAAAGAAAAAAAGTTCAGAGGTCTGACTGCTCAACTTCTGCACAAGTTTTATCTTTATGCGAGCAGGAAACTACGGGCCATAAAAACACATCGAGGGAACTGCAGACAACAGTTAGCTTTAGCCTTGGAGCCTTAGCACAAGCTAATTAGCCACTGAGGGGGCTTGACTGGGAAGAAACTGTCTAGCCTCCAGTTTTAGTACAAAGGACATATCATTTATTATTAATGAACATCAAGGCGCTGAGGTGATTGAATCTTGCCTGGAAAACTGTCTATTCACTGTGGCTTCACGGCTCTTATTCCTGAGTCATGGCATGCTGTAAAACTTCTTCCTGTTCATTCTTAGAAGCTAATGATCTACCAAGGGAGTGCCAGCTCATTCAATGTTCAGATTCATTTCATGTTCTCCAGCAGTGACGTGAAAGCAACCGCAGCGGCTCATGAGATAAACTCGTGAAATGGTGTTACTTCATTGAATAACACAGCGGCCGGTAAATACGTAGAGAGAAAGGACTGTGAGGGATAAAAATGTTTCTGTTCCTACCTGCGATCTGCTCCTCTGTTAGTTGGTCAGCCTGTGGTTGGAAAAAAAGAGAAGGGCGGAGAGAGTTACAAACAATGAAGTTACTCAACAAGGCCCTGATTTTACATAGCAATCTGTTCCGTCATTACATTCCTCGTCATCCCCACACACACGGCTCAACACTGGCCGCAGTGTTCAGGGGGTCTGCGTGAGGCCATCGCCAGCGGCCTCTGCAAGAATCTGCTCTCGGGGCTGCCAAGAAATACCAATGATGATACTACAAATGAACTGTTAGCCCCATTAGCTAGCAAACGATGCATAGGGGATGTGTATGAACCGGATTGAGGAGTACAGTTCTTTTCTAAAAGGCATTTTGTTACGTCCCGGTAATAGTTTAATACCAATTGGGGGCATTAAATTGAAACTGAAACCAGGTTATCCAACACACACGAATAGCAGTTGCTTGTCAAGATGTTTTTTAAAGGTGTATTTGTTCAATAGACTGCTAGAAAGCCACCACATAATCCCTACAAAGTAACCGCACAGCTTTAAATTTCCAGCTGATGGGCATCTCCATGGGGTTGACTCTCACCATGCTAGGCTACACCCTGGTGGTCCACACAAGAGGGACTGCCGGGCAACAAGATAGTGTAATAAAATGGATGAAGTGCTGTCTCCAGACCAGGAGCAAATGTTTAGGCGGGGTTGTTTCAGGACACAGCAGCATGGGAGTGTTTTCCACGGTCCTACCAGGACAGGAAAAATGGCCTGCTGGGTTGGCGCGCTCCGGTTCCCCCTCCCAGCCTGTTCCCTTTCGCTAGCTCGAGCTCGGCTCTAATGGCTGATAGTGACTCACACATGCTTTAAATGGTGAGCGTGCATCCACTGCCAGGCCTTTTACATGGATGGATCAGGCTTCTTTGTGTAACAGCCACTGATTTCAAACAAACACCCTCAGCAGTAAAAGTGTGAATACAGAGCTTGTGGTGCAAATAACACCCACGGTAGCTCTCCCATCCCCGCTTGAGAAGAGAACAAAGTTTTTTTTTTATCTTTATTGTTAGCAGGCCACACTGACATCATTGTGTTTAGCAGCAAAGAAGGAGCACACACATACAGACGTGCACATACGCAGGCATGTGTGCACTTGCAAACACGCAGTCCCACTTAATGGCATTCCTTCTCGACACCAATACTTTCCGTTCCCATGTTTCCTGTGAATTAGTCAGAGCAGCCAGTTCTGCCTCAAAGCAAATTCCTGCAGCCCGTCGGTGTGTTTATGTGTTTGTATAAGCAATCTAAATTTGAGCACAGCCAAGCAAATCCGAGCCTCGGTAAGTACACGTTTAGAGGAGCGGGTACTTTATGTTGTTAACAAAGTCAGCAAATCGAATCTGACTTGATTTGGTTAGGCTGGATAAGATTTAGCAGATCACCTCATGACACATTGCTACCTGACCTTTAACTTTTTCAAAAACACAAGGCCTCTCCTCATGGCTCGAGTAGCAGCAGCAGCAGCAGCAGGGTGGATTGATTTAGCCGGCGAAGGGCTGCATGGACAACTTCAGCAGCGCTCATGCGATTAGCTGACGTGATTCAATAACCTTGCTCCGCACACACAACAGCGCGCGCTTTTCTTCTCCATCCCTCTCTGCAGCCTCTTCCTGTCTCCGTTTCCATCTGTGAGAAATGTCAAGAAACAAAACAGCCCTGCCGACGCTAACATGCCGCCCAGCTCGGCCAATTTTACTCGGTCCCGTCTGTTTTCCGGAGCCATCCTCCCCTGTATGTGTCACCCGTCATGTTTTTTCCTTGTGTTAATTTCTCTGTTGCTCGTATCTCTCCCTCTTTTCAAGATGTGATGTGTAGCTGTATCTTTGCTGTCCCCCTGCTGTCTCCCTAAGTGGACTGGGTGTGGGGTTTGGTGACTCAGTGCTATGAAACCTCCCCTGGCTTAAGCCCAAGCTGTTGGGGCCTCATGGTGCTGCTGCACCACCAGGCCCACTACCAGCCCATCCCTTCCTTCTCTCCTTTTTTTCCCTCCTTCTTCTTTCCCCAACACTTGAACTCAAGCCAATAGCAACAACTCCTCCTTCTCCAGACCTTTCCCCTCTCTCTGTGCGCTCTCTATATGCCACATACTGTCAGGAGGAAACTCCCTGTGATTCACCATCCACAGTGTCTTATGGACAGGGCTGTTCACTGCCAGGCTTCCTGTCTCAATAACAGCTTGTAGAGGAATAGGAGTGTGTCAGTGTTTGGGGGGGTGTTCGTTGGCACGAGTGGGTCAACCACCCCCACTGTTGCCTGGGCAGCCAGCCCCAGCAATGCTCTCCAAACAGAACTGTGGGGGACAGGAGACAGTTCACTGGGCCAACGTGGAATCAGCCTCAAACAAACACGCTGCATCCTTTCTTGTTCACATGAAAGATGAAAGGGGATGCAAAATGCTATTAAGACCATTAACCAGCAATTTTCTTCTTCTTTAGAAACGCTGTACGCAGGTTTCAACTTGCTGATTACTCACCGCGAAATGCTTTAACATTTCCTAACGCAGCTTCTCTATATTCACCCAGTAAAAGGTGCAAAACCAGCTGTCACTCTGACAGATGGGTGTGACACACACAAGCTCTCACATACACACTTCCATTCACCCTAACCCAAGCACAAACACAAAGAGTCAGTGTGACACACACACTCCCTTTCTATAGGAGCACTGAGCTCCACAGAGCGCTGAACGCCTCTTCTCTTTCAGGCCGGACAAAAGACAGTGAGGCCTCGGGGCCGGGCTGTGTCTGGAGGGGAGGAGGGAGAGAGGGTGGGTGTAAACAACACCAGCCTCCATACACCCCGCGGACAAGGCCGGTCCACCATATGGCCTGGTGGTGGTAGGTGGCTGGGCACTCCTCCGCACCACAGTGAGCACTTTATCGCTCCTAGACATTGGGAACATGGGACATGGCTAGGTGTTGCCGCCAAGCATATAAATTATTCATCATAGCGGATCAGATGTCCTTCGAGTTACTAAACATGCATCAGCAAACAAGAGCGTAACAGGAACAGGATAGGGCCCTAGCATGGTTCCACTACTTATTCGATACTTCCACCTCAATGGGGGAGGCTGTTTCCACTTCAGCGGGCATATTGATGCGGACAAGGGGCTTACGCCTGTGGATTCAACTTTTCAGAGACGCTGATACGCAGGCTAACTCCACAACAATTCTGCTTTACACTCCAATTACGGCGCCGCGTTGCAACGTGAAACTGCATTGCAGCTCGATACCATATATGGGATATTTGATCACAGCAGAGGGGGGGATAAGAGGTCTACAGCTCTACAGCCATTAATGAACTATCAAGCTGGATAATCAATGGAATAGCTTGAAGGCCTCTTTTCTACGTCCAGATCATTTCCACTTTGTGACTTCCCCTTACTTGACGCAGCCAGTGGAGGGGCTCTGTTTCATTAGCCGGCTGCAGATGTCAGTGTGTGCTTTAGTGTGCGTCTCCAACATCTGGTGAAATTGGTTACAAAGGCGTTGTAGTCGCACGTCAATATATTTTGCAAGTCACTACGGCCTCTAGCAGCGTTGTGATTTCTTTTTAAAAAACATTCAAGCTGCAGGGAGGCATGCTAGTGCTGAAAAATTACATTTGGTAATTTGTTGGTTTGAAAAAAAGTCGACTTAACTTCGGAGCTGTTGATGTTTTTTGGTGGCCAGTGCCAGGCAGAGCTTCTTGGACAACTCATATGGGTGCCACATTTGCATAACATCGAAAATTTGCAAAGAGGCAACCAAATCAGCCGACATAACACAAATAGATAACACACAGCCTAAGATAAACCCTCAGGGCCTGCAGTGAAGGCGGAACTGCGTCTGATATCCTTTTTTTTTTCTCTCTCTCTCCCGGTGAAGACCAGGCGATACAAAGCTTTATAACCTTGCAATTACAGAATATGGTCCGTTTCCGTTGCGGAACACTGACGAGATACAACTGTGTCATTCCCCATCAAGGCACGGCTCGACTCGAGCGGCAAGATGGTGCAACGTAGAAAAAGGGGAAGCCAAACGCAGCAGCTCCTTTTCCTCATAACCAGGGGAGCGTCATTCTCGGGTTCACCGCGTTCAAAGTAACATTGTAAAGCGTGTGAATAGCACTCACAGGTAATGGAGGATGACTATTTCTCTAACATGTCTTGAAAACGTTAACTATGATGGTATAATATCAGAGTATACCTCCTCTTATAACGGGAGGCAGGCTTCCCAACACGCCTGCGCTCCAAAGGCGGATTGTAAAATCTACCCTAATGCATTTATGGCTGCAGAATTATGCTGTAATGACCCAGAATAGCTTGTAAGTTATTGCGATACCACTATATTAAGTCCAAAAATTAATTTGATCTGCACTATGCAGCCGTGATTAAGCTACTTGACCCCATACAGCCAAATAGCCAATAAAACTGTATGAATTGCGCAGTTACGAGGAAATACGGTCCCATTTTGAAGGTGAACATAATTTCAGACATAAATCCACAAAGACGAACAAACACACTCCATAATAAGCTTTAAAAGTATCCCATGCATTGGCTACAACATATCAAATGCGCTTTGCGGGCGTTTTCCGTCTCCTCTGCGCATACAGCTCATAAGAGGAATCAATGACTGAAGAGCAAATAGCCTACAGGAACGGAAACACATTAAGCTACACTAGGTTAACACTTATAGTAACCGGGCTTAACTACAATTAAAACGCCTTTTCCCCTTTACGCAGAATGAATGACAATACATACCATGTCGGATGGGTTGTGTGCTTGTTGGTCTGTGGAGGCAGACTAGGAGTGTGGTCGTTCCTTAGATGGAGTTCCACTAGCGGGTTAGGAGTGTGTATATTGGCCGTGGCCAGAATGGGGATTGCCTGTGTATCCCTCCGCCACACTAGCACTGATCACTCACTTCCTTATTTCAATTCAGGGCTGCTGCAGCAGCACAAGCCTCCAGCAGAAGACATGCCAATCACCGGGGCTAAAACGCCTGCAGTGCAAGGAGAGCATCCTTACACACATATTTAACTACATGACTGAGAATGCAGTAGTTATTAATGTAATGATTGCTTAATACATGTACATTCAAAATGTACATTAAGGTTGTCATGACATCAATGGTTACATTAAAGATACATACATATGATTATATAGAGTACACATTAGGGTCAAACCACCTACAGTTAATATGTTGTTGTACTGCTAGGTTAACTTAACTATAGGCCTCCATGACAGGAAGCATTGCCAAAGTCATGTAAGGTAAGGGTCCTTTAAGGAAACCCTGAATGGAAGTTTTTAGGTACTCCTGTGCATTTTATTCACATGGATCTTTGTTTTACATAAAAATCACAAGGAGGCAATTTTACCCCCACTTAATTCAATCCTGTTTCTTTGTTTTGTACATTGTGTGCTAGACACATAACTTACAGGATGCAGTATTTTTGGAGTTTGTTAGGTTGTTCCCTTGGGAAGCTTTAGGCCATCTAAGACACAAGAGCAATAAAGCAACAAATAAAGTTTAGCCCTGACAGTTATTTTGGCATTATTCTTTACATAAAGACCCTAATGAACGTAAGAAGCAGAAACAAGCTGATCTCCTCCTAACCATTGCCACTGTCCTAGCAAAGAATATAGTCTCATATGTAAACGGGCACAGTCCCACAAACTTGTTTGTCTGGATTTGTATCATTTTTGCTTATCTTGATAGACAAAAGGACTTTCTTATCTGTGAAATTCAAACTATTTCCCCCTGATTTCACCAGATTTCATAATGTAAGTGTAATCCTTTGGTGAAATGAAAATTAACAACTTAAAGTTACTGATGTGGAAGAGGCTGGGCACCTGGCAATCACTGTATCACAAATATAGTTCAGAGACTAGAGAAGCCTTTTTCTCCAAATTTACGCTTGGAGAAAATGCGGACTGTGCCTTTAAATTGAAGCAGGTTACAACACCTGTTAATATCAATGAGTATATCTATTGTTTGACTTTACATATAATAATATAAAATCCCGAGTGGCGCATTATAAAGCTTCCATCCATCCATCTGGTCATTACTCCAAAAAGACAGCTAGAATCTCCCCACACAGGGAACTATTTCGCAGCCGCGGAAGGATACCGCTAGTGTAGGAAGCAGCCTGGGTGACACTGGAGAATTTGCTGTGCCGGTGTGTGATCGCGTTTCTGATTGGCCGCTGCAGACCTGCAATATTATACTCCATGTGTCGGCTTCATTGATTGGCTACACGGGACCTGCATTGCACCAGGCAGTGGCACTTGATGGAAATATAATAAATATAAATACAGCAAACTTAAAAACCAAAGCACCGTTCAGCGCCGTCTTTCCACAGCGTTATTAATGTGGATAATAATTTTGATTTGTTTGGTCGAGACGGAAGGAAAATGCGACAGGTTTTCATTGGTGCGGGGTAAATGTTTGATAGGCTCGATATGGGAAGTGCGCAGACTTACTATTGGCTACTACAAAGTGTGGTAGGCCAACGTGAAATTAACAATGAAGCATGGCAGGGCTGCTGCCTACTTATTTAAACGGTGTAAAACCGGGCTGCAGTTAATGGAAGAGACAAGCTTGTTGTTTAATTTACTCAAGCGAAGGTATATATAACTCCTGAATATAACGCACTAAACTCGAGGAAGAATGACGACGCAGAATTTGGAAATGCAGATAGTATCGCTGTTGTCATAATCTACACACACAGTAGTCCTCCTCCTGCCTGTTTGAGTGTGTGCAGTGTAATCTGACCAAAGCACCACCTAGTGGACAAAGTAGGAATCAGGAACAGTTTTTGACAGGCAGCAACACGGAAGGAAGATACATCAAAATTAATAAGAACACACAAAATGCATGACATAATAGGCTAGGTATGGGCCCTACACAGCGCAACTGTCTTTACAAGTCTTCAATTCAACTCAAATGTGCTTGTAAGTTCAGTATGTGGGTTGCTGAAAATATTCCCTACTCATTGTTTTGTTTCTTTTTAGATCCAGAGCACAGACAACCTTTACACGGAGTGACAAATCCTCACAATGTGTTTCACATACATATTCAAGGCTGTAAAAGGTTTGTTTGAATCACTGTCCCCGACACTGAAACTAGACAAGTGACAATGGATAATGCGATGACTGTCCCACAGGCCAGAAACAATGCTTTAAAGAGAACGGTTTGGCACAGTGCAGCCAGTCAGTCGAATATTTTAGCATTATTTATCCGCAAAATCCCCGGATGACGTTACTTTAAAAACAGTTTAAGTGATTTGTAATGAGTCATATTTGGACTCATGGTTGTTTAGACTGATTCAGGGTTTAGAAAGATTATTTTTAAAACAACACAAAGGGAGTATAGTTCTTTAATGTGTGTGTGGACAGCATACTTAATGGTAGTCTGTACTCTGCAGTTCTGCTAACTGGCACTGTTCCTAGCTGTGTTTAATTTCCTGTTTTAAGTCGTTATAATTATGTGTCAGAATCAGAAATACTTTATTAATCCCCAGGGGGAAAATGTGCATACCAGGATGCATGTCATCAATCATCTCATCGTATGAACCCCAGGAAGGCAAGCTGTCACACTTTGTGCTGCTGGTTTGGATCCAAACAAACTGTTGTTTATTTTTCATATTAACTTGTTAAAGATCTTTAATGAACATTTAAGCACAACAAAGCAAATCTCTGCAGCTCAGTCCGAATCCTGGCTGTTTGCGGCCCCCTCGTCCGGTCACGTAACTCTAACTCAAGTTGAGCTTTTTCACGTGTTAATCTACTGGAACTAATCAGGACTTCTTACTGAATTTGTTCAGTGTTTTGCCCTGTTTAACAGGAGAAATGGCTATTACGTAAGCAGACATACATTTGTCTCGCTGCTTTGCGTCTCTCCGTTTCTAAATCACTCACACAGGCACAGACACATTTTTCTTCACTCTGCAGTCACACTGAGGATGTGCCCTGTTTAACCAGCCAATGATGGGAGGTGAGGAGGACTTGCTGAGGAAAGGAGCATTATTGTTTATTCTCCGGTAGCTACATTTTCTGGGCTTTGGAAATGGCAATACTTTGGTTTTATCACCTTAAGCCTCTTATAACCCTTTTGAGCAGCAGATTAAAAGAGGGCCTGAGCTACTTTACACTTTAAATTACATGGATCCCTAGTTTATCTCTGTATGTATATTATTACAAGTACAAGTCAACATTAAATGTGTATCTAAAATATTGCACGGCCGTATTATTAAGCAAATATGAGGAGGATTTTCTTTGGGAAGGCCTTCATCCCTTAAAGTGTTTGAGAACTGAAAAACGAGGCTTTTTATCTAGAAGCACAATCTGTACACATCATGAAGTAACAGTAATGTGGAAGTGACATTTCAGAGAATGCCAACACCATGTTCAGCCCTGCTGTAGCTTCCCCCATCAGTATCCGAGCTCTCACGGGGGCGGTTTACAAAACCCGACCCAGAGTTTTCCTTGAGCTGACAGGGCAAACGCCTCATTAGAACGCACACCCCTTTTCTTGTAGCCCTCCCAGCCTCTCTGGCCCGACACGCCACGCTTGATTTAAATGTTTTTTTTTTCCTTCTCCCATTTGCTGAATGCGCTGCGATGTATGAGCTGCGGTTGAAATGCGTGACTGATTTAATAAGGAGAGTGTTTCCGAGGAGGGGGGCTGCAGCAGTAGCTCCGTTCTCACTCAAGAGCCCAGAGATGGCCCTGTAAAGTGGTTCGATGCCTGCTGCATGGGGCCACTTTCTGCTGAGCACTGAGTTACACATGGCTCCACATCAAGAGGAATTAAATCAACTCTGCTATCCCCCCCCCCCCTCCCCTCCATGTCAGACTGCAGAGCGGGCAGCTTAGCTGGATTTACTTAACTGTGCTGTAATAACGCAAAGGCTGATTTCTGAATAGAAGACAGCTAAATAAAATCAGAGTGCACTCATCCCCCTGCCAAATACACCATGCGCCATTAATGCAAAACATGCTAAAAGTTAACTTTTCTTTATTGCTAAGGAACAGTCTCTTAAAAGACTTCAGAGTGAAGCATTAGTGCAATGACACGCTGCTCCTGGGGGCAAAGTCCGAGTAAAATGCTGCAGTCAGGATGTTTTATGTTGTTCTGTAACCCTGAGATTTAATTATGTGCATCTGCACTCGTCGAGCGTGTGGGAGTCATATTCTAGTAATTAGAGAATGCGTCTTTAAAGGAGGGGATGGGCAGCTCCTTGAGGCCTTTTTTCTTTCTTCTCAGGTCCTTAAATGCCAGGTAGCATCTTCACAAAGTGAGCCAGGAGGACACGAGTGAGAGGAAAAAACGTGACTTTGCATATTGATACGATTGATTCCGTTTGTGACACTGAGGGCAGCTACACAGAGACTGAACTAATTGAATAATTCATGTGATTAATTATCTCAAGATATTACAGAGCAGCAATGAACTCAATACACTGCAATCTAATAAGCAGCAGACGTCAACAGATGCTGCCTGGGTGCAAACAAGATTTGAGAGGGTGCTGCCGCGAGCAAAAACACTCCAGCAAATAAAGATGGATAAAAAAAGATGACTTACACACTAATGCCATTTATTTAGAGAACAAACACATTGTGAACCGCTGCTTTTTTGTCCTTTTATTTATTGTCTTTACACATATCGGTAACAGGAGAGTGGGAGAAGCTGGACATAACATGCACAAAATATATCAAAACTCTCTCTGGGGAGGCAGACGACTCATCTGCTGCCTCCTCTCGTTCACACTGCGATAGATAGAGAAAGGGCGAGGGGGGGGGTGAGAGTGAGAGATCTGTAAAAGTTTGAAGGTTAGAGGTAAAGCCCCTCCGGTGTGCCCTCCTGCTTCTTGTACAGGACGTTTTCCTTGGACTTCTTGAAGTCCTCGTTGGTGACTTTCATGCGGCGCTCCCTCAAAGCCATGAGGCCGGCTTCCGTGCAGATGGCCTGGAGGACACAGGGAGAGCAGAGCAGATAAATAACAAGGGACGAGCTTTCAAAGGTTTCTGTAAAAGAAGAGATGCACATGAGGTCGACGGGCTTTAGAATGATTGTGGAAGCTCATTGTAATGTGACGGGAACAAGAAGCAGCCGTAACAATGATCTGTTTTGTTTGGAAATTCAATGCGACTGTGTGTTTAGCTTCCTGCTTAACAGGGCGAACGAGAAACTCATGTGGAAAGGAAAAAACAACAGCGAGGTAAACAGCTGATTTGCAGGTATAACCAGAGACACTATAATTACTTTATTTGCTGTTGCTGTATTAAGAGATAGACTGTTGGCGCTCTGATGTTACTTTCACTCCATTATAACAACTTAAAATTTATTCTAAGAGACATAATCTAAGCTAACATCAGTTCATCCTACAGGATAAACTTAATCCAGCACACAGAGATCGGCATAAGAAAGATAAATCTGCAGGCAGGGGACAAGAGTTTGTGTCGAGTCATTTTGGTTACTTTTTGTAGTGCAACTATTGTCAACAGGCGTTTCAGTGGGCTTTGGTTGTATTATGGAAAACCAGCTGAAATGCAGTCCCTTAACTCTTCAGTTGCTGTCTAACGACAGTTTTGAATTCTATTTATCTCTGCAAACAGACATCTGCATATACCGTAAAATTTGGTGTATAAGACGCACTTTTAATCCTTTTTTTTTTCTAAAAAGTGGGTCGTGTCCTATATACCAGTGAGATCAATATACCAGTATATATAACAGAGATGTATGTTATTGCGTAACAGTATTTTACCCAGACAGCGGCGCTATCCGGTTGTTAGCAAATTCCTTGTGTGTGTAAACCTACTTGGCAATAAACACAGACTCTGATTGAAGTGGTGACGTTACGTCTCCGCATTAAGCGCTTTGCGTCTCTTATTTACAACATGCCGCAGTGCTGTTTTGTGTTTTCCTAAACTAACTTGATTGTTGCTAACGCTTCGTCACGGACGTGCACTGTCATTATCGGCATTGCGGCCGCCACCCTCACAACAAACGATGTTACCGTAGGATACGTAGATTGCAAAGTCGGCATGGTAGGCTGTAATTTGTGTGTTTTAAATGAAAATAAATTGAAATAGTGTTGAAATAACTTGTTTACATGTTTAATTTCATAAGTAGCTATAGAAAACCTTCTTCCCGCTGCGATACCCCCCAAAACAGACTGCAGATTTTACGTTAAGTGCAGCTGATAATCTGGTAGTAGACGTCTTATCACACCTCCAACTCCATTCATCTCAAGTTTCTAGTGTGTCAATAAAAAAGTAGCTTTGCATGTTACCTACTCCAGAAAGTGTTTTTGACAATACAGTATCATGAAACATTACGATAAAGTGAACTGTTGACGTGTTATTTTACACAAGATGTGTTTTACATTCAAAAGATTAGTCATTAAATACTGGCCTTAGCAGTTGACATCATTTATATAATCATGAAGATGATGTTTAAGACATTGCATTTACAATAAACGTAACGTTTTAAGCATCACAGAGAGGTAGAAAACCACTCTAAGTGTCATTCTGTCAGCGTCCACATGAGGGCAGCAGAGTTGAGTTACTGAGAGCTAAAGATGTAAATGTACAGTAAACACTTTGGATGGAGGACATAACACAATTAAATAAGCGTTGATGCTACAATAATGGGGGAAATAGCCCCTGTGACTCCCCTTCAGACAACTTTATACCGTTTTCCTGTTTCTGCTGAGCCATAGTGTGAACTGGCTCGCTGCCAACCCATCACACAATCAATAAACGGCTGGAGTCAGAGAACCAGCCTGGAGCAAATTAAGAAAACAGACGGAGTAAAGATGCAGTTCGATTGGACACAGAGCCGACCATGCTGCTGAATCCACTCTTATGTTAAGGCAGTGTGCTCCCAAAAATACTATTACATGATGGGAGCGAGGAAGTTGTACAAAAGAAGGGACACTGGGACACAACCATGAAGGGATACATTCCAGTCCAGATAAACTCAGGGGCAGTCTCACTCTTACCTTAATGTCTGCTCCTGATAGGTCGTCCTTAGCCAGGATGAGGTCATCAAGGGTGACATCATCTGCTACTGTCATGCGGCTGGTGTGGATCTGGAAGATCCTCCTCTTGGTTTTCTCATCCGGCAGAGGAAACTCAATCTTACGGTCAATTCTCCCTGAGTTGACGAAAAGAAGAGACGGTGTGAACGGCCTGCAGAGTGCTGCTGTAAATAGCTTCTGAATGCTTTGCCAATCTTAAATGTTTTACTGTTTGCCAATAACTCAAAAACAATTTGATTGTAAACAGAGTGCTGATCAAACACCGATCTTTTGCATATGAGGATTCTTATGATTCTTCCTACACTTCACACTATTTATCTTGTAGCATTTAAAGAGCAGATCTGATCATGGATCATGCTGCTTGGTACAAAATGTTTGAGTGCACAGTCAGTGCAAGTCTAATTTAATTAATAAAAAATGACTACCAAGGTCAAGTGGTTAATAGATTTTTGAAATTAGCAAAAACATGTTTTAATCAAGTGAAAAACTCAAGCACTCACTCCTTTGGGAATAATAATTTGCTACTTGTTGAGTATGTATGTATGATGGTTTTATTTCTGGTTTAAAGTAACCACCTTTTTCTTGAACTATTTTCTTAAGAGAAGTTGACAAAGACAAAAACATCAATATTTAGTTACAAAAGACCCAAGCAGACTTCTACTGACCAGGTCTGATGAGGGCCGGGTCCAGGGTTTCTATCCTGTTGGTGGCCATGATAACTTTAACGTCTCCCCGCGAGTCGAAGCCGTCCAGCTGGTTGAGCAGCTCCAGCATGGTCCTCTGGATCTCCCTCTCACCGCCAGAGTTAGAGTCATACCTTCGAACACACACACGCAGAGGAAACATTTATCTTATCCATTAGCAATACGTCTCCCTACATCCTGACTCTGAGGACATGGCGGTAGCCCATCCTGGAGTTTTCTTGTGACTCAGACCTTTACCTGAGTTGTCTGCAGTCTTAAAACTCTGAAGTACGTCTACAAGCTCTTAAACTAATACTGCGAGTGAGTGTCCAAATAAAGTCAAGGACAGCCAGTATATAAAGGGTTTTTCCTGTATATAAAATTACGAGGCAGCCGCCTCCGTCAACTTTCATACAGCCGGATGTTTTTATGAAGAACGATGTTTTTTCAGAACAATACTTTACATTTCTAACTGCAATTACGGCTTTACGCCGATGGGGTGGCGGCATCTATGTTTTTTAGCTACAGGTTAGGCAATGCTTTGATATTTTGTGTTTCTTTAGCATCTAAGCACATCCAGTTTCTTATTAATGTAACATCCGACTAGTGTAATGTTTTCAAAATCAAAATAAGCAATTACTTTTCTAAGCGAGTTTGTTAGGAGGAGAATTAAAGAGGCGAGTGAAACATTGCAGACATCATCTGATCATTACTGGCAGTTAAAATATATTACTGCGGTGGTGGCGCGGGTCAGCGTGCAGGACAAGGCATCAAGGCGAGGGGATCTAGCTTCCAAGTCATTAGAAGTGTATGCAAAAAAAAGATGCTTACACAGTTTTAACACTTTTTATTAATCCACTGAAAATTGTAAAATAGAGAAACTATACTTTTTATGTCTGTATCAGAACAATACAAACGTTCCTTATGCATGGTTTGTTGTTGTTTTTTTTAGGTTGACACACCCCTGTATAACGGATTAAAGGCAAGGCACCTGTGGATGTGTGTTGCAAGGTGGCCATTGATGGACTACAAGGAGAGCATGAAGAGGTTTTAAAAAACGACAAACAGGATGCTGCAATGCTCTGCCTCTGGTTTTGACCTATGTAGATGAAAACCATTTTATTTTACTTTAAACATCTTTGATTTTAACCGTGTTATTGCGAAACAGGGATGATAAATCGATAAATAAATCTTTTGATTTTGTATGTTCCACACTGTCTGTGGCCTCCGGTTCTGGTTCTCTGTATCTGCCATCTTTTTCCATGAAAGAGGAAAAGCTACATCTGTGGCTTTACATCAGGCGAACCTGAGATACAAACTTGCAAAGTGTGTTATCACCACTGGAATGACATCATCGTAAGATTTCTCGTGCAGAAACACTTTCAGCTCGATGATGACGAAGGTTAATAAAGCGTAACTGTTAATGTGCTGTTAATTATTGATTAAAAATAAAGCAGCTACATCTTTAGGCAGAGCCAATTGTCACACTTACTAAAGCAACACGTTGTCATTCACTCCCGACTCCTCCACACTGCAGGCGATACATTATCGCTGCTCTGACGCTTCTCTCACATTCTTGGTGAAATAGATTCATGTTGACGACTGTTTACCTCTTTGTGCCGATGGCATCGATCTCATCGATGAAGACGATGGAGGGCGCGTGCTCCTCTGCCACCCTGAACAGCTCTCGGACCAGCTTGGGCCCGTCTCCCAGGTACTTTTGGATCAGCTCTGAGCCCACCACGCGCAGGAAGGTGGCTGAGGTCTGATTGGCTACGGCCTTGGCGAGCAGCGTCTTACCTGGAACATGCAGAACAGCTCGGTCACACTTTGTCACATTTTAATGAACACCTCTAGCATGAGGAAAATAATGAAGTCATCACTGTCGATGCATAACAGGGAAGACTTCTTTCACGACTGTTTCATTCAAGCTGCCTAAACCCTGGTGAAGAAGACATAACTTAAATGATCTGTGCTGTATTCATTTGAAGACATTTTCAGTAAAAAGCAATGAAGATGAGCTTATGAGCAAAATGTCACTTCCTGACACTTTAAGAAAGACCTGCAGCCATTTGATTTTCAAAAGCTAAGGCAGGTTCCCACGACATTTTCTTTCATAGCTTTGTCTCATTTCACCTGGTATTCTTATTACTTTTCACCTAGTTCTATCATTTCATATACTTTATGGACTCTTGTGAACTAAAAAATCTCACACACTGTCCGGTGCATCTGAGAGCTGTTAAAAAAGGTCACAGATACACATGGTTGTGACATCATATCTCCTTTGTTTACTCTACTCTGCACATAACATTAAGACAGAAGTTATTAATACCATCCCTACAGTTAAGTAATATATGGAACACTTTTTCTCTCATTTAACTGTCTTATGTACTTTTTTCCAAAACAGTGGAAATCATCAGGCAATATCAATATGTGTCAATAATTGATGGTGATAATAAAACGAGGCAGGCAATAATATTGCCAGGTCTAAATCAGTGGTGGGATCGGTTTATCACAGAAAAATGTATCAATATATCCAAAGCAGTTACAGACTCTAAATGTGCTGCCCTGGAGCATTGTGTTTTAAACATTATAAAAAATATAGGACCGTTTACATCCACAAAGAGTTAATCTGAAAAATGCTTCCCGGCTGCCTTGAAGAAGAAATGAAACCTTATTTCTGCTTTATTTGTAAGTGATAAAGTGCGGTTCTTAAAAAAGCTCTCTGAAGGTCACATTGATGGTATTAAATTTATGGCCAAGTTAAAGTCAAGTGCACTCCATTCTTCTTTTATAATGAGATCTTGTTGAGCTTTGATTTGTACATTTATAGAATTACTATTTCGAATGTGGTATGACAAATGTCTATTAATCACAGCAGCTTGTGGCTAGTCATACTGATTTGATGAAACTATTCAGATCACAATAAGGTGAGTTAACTTAGCAAATATACAACTGTAGGGAAGGTTTTATTTTGTTGCTTTAACTCATTACAACAGTTCTAACACTGACTTTTATCTGCGGCAGTACCGAGAGGCCGCAGGAGGTTAGTGACTGTCTGTCACCTTCCCCGTCGCTGTGCCCTTTACAAAAGGTCCCTAATGGCCAAATGCAATTTGCAAGTGATGTCAAACTGGGACTGCAACATCTTTATCTCTAGATTTCATTTAAAAAATACCAAATGCTAATGTGACTGAGCTAGAAAATCAAGGCATAGGGTCAGTGTATAAAATGTGGTACCATGTGCTGGGAGAATATCTACATAATGTCATTACAGATGATCAGAGCATGGATTGATTACTTACATTTGTACAGCCTTCCTGTTTTTCAACAACATAGATAAGAGACGCTAACGGGGTTCTTGCACCATTTTAAAAATCAAATTCAGTGCTTTTTAAGACCTCGACAAATATAATTTAAGATAGAATTTCCTTGATATAAAACCGAATTTATTGCGTCCTAATTTGGAAAACAAAATGTAACATTTCCTTTCACTGTTCAGTGCTGAGAATAGTGCCAATTTATTCTTTATCAACCATTAACCATTCAGAGAACATTTCAAGCATAGTAACAAGCTTTTTTTCCGACAGGTCCGAGGCATGTAGCCCCTAAAAGTAACAATTTCCTGCTAAAGTTTCAGAGTTTGAAAACTGCTGAGGGTAAAATGTTTATTGGAAGCACCTACCTGTGCCAGGTGGTCCATATAAGATGACACCTTTGGGGGGCTTGATGCCCATCTCTTCATAATACTCTGGATGTGTGAGAGGCAACTCCACAGACTCCTGTGTAAAACAAAAAGAAAATGCAGTTAGCTTTGATGTAAAGAAAATTAACTAGAGCAAGCAACCAAAGGAACTGTTCAACGGCACATTTGTGGAGAGATTCTGGGTGTTGAATAACTTTGACGGCAGATTAATGGCATGATTTTCATCAGGTGTTAAATGAGCAGTCAATTACTAGACTATACACACATTACCCCTCTCCTAACCCAGTTTCCCAACTCTCTTTAGTAATATCATTGAAAACAGATAACAGGTCCACGATGACAGTTTGGGCTCTGTTAAAGTGCATTCGTGTCATACCTTGATCTCCTGGATCTGATTGTCCAGTCCTCCAATGTCAGCGTAGGTTTCTTGTGGAGCCTTCTCCACTTTCATCACTGTCACCAAGGGATCAGTGTCGTCCATCAACACCCCGATCACAGCATGAACCTAAAAGTGACACACAAAAACAGGACAATTCGTGAGAATTTATTCGATTAAAAAAAAAAAAAAACACTCACATTAGAGTGTTTCAAAGAACTGTAAGACGCTTGCTAAGTGGCATAGTTAAATAAGAAACCCTATCGAGAAAGGTTCTCTCTGAATATTACCTTGTGGTTGAGCAGGACAGAGCAGCCGGGCTCTAGCAGATCTTTATCCACGAATGACAGTATGCTGACGTAGTGCTCTGATCCCACCGAGGTGGAAACGATGGCGTGGTTGTCATCAATGATTTCCTCCAGAGTGCCCACAGACATGGGGGTCCCGCGCAGGTCGTCCACCTTTGACCTCTCCTCCTGTACAAAAAGGATTAAAACAGGGTTATTTATTTTTTCGCAAAAGTGTATTAGAAGCTTCAATGTGGGGTAAAATACGAAAAAACACATGAAACAGTTTAGAATCTAAATAATGTGCAGCGCAACAACAAGTGAGGTTAAATTTCAACACGGGCTGACCTCCTGTTTCTCCTCCAGAGGCTTCATCTGCTCCTGATTCCTGATGAACTCCTCCTCCATGAGTAGGTAGTCTTTGATCCGCTCCTGTTTTAGCAGCTTCAGACGGCACTGAGTGTGAGGGGTGACTGAAAGGCAAACACAGGAAAGCGCATGTAAAGCTTTTGTATAAAATTAAGTTTGTAAACATCAGCTCTATTTAAATTTATACAATTGTAAAGGCCATCACTATTGTGCTTTCTCACCACTTTATTAATGTCAGATCTCTTGCACATACACTCTTTATTCTATACTGCTATATAAGGAGTTTCATTAATATCACATCATTCTACCGGGGATGTCAGGGATTAACTGCAAAACAATGTTCCGATAGCACTTTTTCCTTTCAGATACCCACTGCAATATCTGAATTTTCTAAGGGGCCTATACCAGGTATAGATCTGATACCAGTGTAAGACTTAACAGCTGTTCACTACTAAGCTTTTAGGGATGCCACATTATCGGTTTGGTTTTTTTGTATTGCCCACTCAGGTTGAACCCTTTCAAAACAAACAAAAACATACAGCGAAGGAGAGCCAGAGACCTTTATTTTATTATCTAGTTTGACAGTCAGTCAGAACTGAGAAAGAACATCAATAAATAAATCCAGGAATAAATGATTAAGTATGGGGAGGATTTGTTTGACACATTTCTCTGACTGACATTCATTTTTTAACTGAAGCTGTTTTATTCAGAAGGTTTTCCGATTTTAATTACGGGGTTGTTTTGTTTTGGAGGAGGAGGAGATCTCTGCGGATAATACGGCTCCTGTAAAAAACCTCAGGAATGACCAAAAATGGAGGAATCCTAACCTTAAAGCAAGCAGATCACTTTCACTGTGGCTGCCAAAGCATCAGTGTAGCTCTGACAAATGTTTTAACGAACATTCTCAGCTAGCTCTGCATTGTTGTTGGTAATAGTTAGCCTAATTCAGTTCATCTTTGCTGATCTTAAACAGTGGCAGTACAAACCTGCTTGCTCTGCAGGCTTTCTGGTGAAATCAATTAATTTTCAGTAAAACAACACATTTTATTCAGGGCTAATAAGTTATGGTATTGGATTGCTGAAAACACTGGCACACTTGCAGATACCTAATTGAGGATTTTAGCGTATCAGAGGCATTTCTGATACTGGTATCAAGACAACTCAATGTAAAACATTTTCTCAGGTGAGCTCAAATAAGAGTTTACATAAATGACAACAACTGAATCAGGCTTCAAGACAGATACATCACAACTTCACAACTTTTGCCTTTTACAGTTCCTTACCCAATGGTAGTTTGCTGGCAGCATCCGGTCCCTTAGTCTTCTTCTTTTTCTTGCCAACTCTGGTGGGAATTGGAGGCTCATACTTCTTTTTCTTATCCTTCAGGTGGCAAAAAGCAGCATGACACATGGAGTAAAGGTAAAACCCAGAAACACATTAAATACAAACCCTCCAACATGTAACAAAACATCAATGTTTCAGTCAACAAAAGCCAAATACAAATACTACTATATATAATACAGAAGCTTATTTTACACTTTACATATTGGGATTAAATAAAATCTGCTGGAGACAAATGTTTATCAAGAGGCTGGTGTGGCTTACTAGACAGATAGTGAAAAGAATAGAGCTTAACATTCAAAACATTTTAGCAATTCACAGAAAATAACTTAAATATATCACACGTGGTAAACGCATTCAGAAATGTCAAGAACTACATCCTAGTAAGCAATTTAGGCTTTCATAGCAACACTCAGGAACGAGATATTTATTAAGAGGCCACTCAAAAGAGAAGCTGTGTCATCTCACCTTGTCATCCTTCTTTCCTCCGCCTGGACCGTGGCCTCCACTCTGGCTTTGACCCTAAAATAACATCAAACATATCTGAATAAAGATCTAAAAGAAACCGTATCGACACGTGCAGTCTGACCGTTATAGACAGTTCCCTTTCCTAAATAGCTAATTGGCTGTGTACAGTAAAGTTAGCTTTTGTCGCCGTTACCTCCCGGGATAGCTAAATTTAACACGTAAGCTTGTATTAATGGAGAGGCATACTCTGTGATACCAATGGCATCACCTAAGAAACATTATATCATCAAAATAAGGAAAAGGCTTAATCTACAAGTATGAATGACTTTGCTAATTAGAGTTAGGATAGCGCTGTTGCCAACGGAGAAAAAAGCTAATGCCGCTAGCCTTCTGCTAGCAGGCTTCACCTACTTATAATTCTGCTTTAACTTAACAAACAACACATACAACTGTCTGAATCTAGATTACAGTGCGAATGTTAGCGTTTCAAGCTAAATGGTGACTGTTTTATTTGTAAATTATACGTTTTAGAAAAATAAACATACGAGCCGAAGAGAAAATTGCTTGCTCACTTACCATTGTTAGTTGTCGCTCTGAATTGACGTCAGCGGGTACGGGTGCTTGATGGGACAAAAAGCATTACAAAAAAACTGTCCTGACGCTGGAACATTCCGCTGTGGCACCCCCATAAAAGAGTGCTTTCCTCCTTTTATTTTGACATAGCAATATATTCAATTATATTCAATTGCAACTTTTGATTAAGCACTTTTAGTTAATTTAATCATGGATAGTGAAAAGGAAAAAGAATGGTTTGAAACTTGCATACAAAACACAAAATCTGCTGCTCCACTGGACTGTATGGTGGTACAATTTTCAACAATAAAGTATAATTTATACCATCATACCTTTTCTGTTCAAAGCTCCCTCTGATTGGAATAATTTACCTGTAGTTATTCGATCTGTATTGTATTTTTCTGTTTACTCAAAACTGCCCTGTCATCTTATAGTATCAACTGCATGTCCATAATCAACACTCTTTTTCTTTCTTTAAGTTTCTTATGTTTCTGTTATGTAACTTGCTATTCTGTCACTGACCTACACACCTACATACTGACTTGACGTTGTATGATTGTTTTTTTCTCTCCTTCTCCTATTATTTTCTTACTGTTTCGTCTCCTGTTAGTTTGTCACATTCATAAAGTTTTAATGATCTTGTTGTTATGTTTTGTTTGTTTTAAATGAGTCTGTACTGTACTTTTGTGTTTAGGACCCCCTTTAAAACAAGATGGTGCGTCTCAAGGGGTTATTCCTAATAGAACTTACAATAAATACCTTCAAGTCTATGATTTCCAGTTTAGCCTCTGCACGTTACAGTCTTATCTCATTACAATAGCACACTGTATGTTGGTTTAATGAAGGCTCTCCCCTGCACTTTATTAAACTCATTTTATATGGAAAATCACATTACATGCGTTGTCATGGTAACTTGCACATTATTGCACATTGTAGACAATTCATCAGGTGGGTAGCATAGAAGCAAACTGTCGGCTCATTCCTGTCTTTTCAAAAAGACAAAGTTAGTTTGTGGTGTGTCTCGGAGATGAACAAAATAACAAATGCAGTTAAAGCTGTGTAGAAAATGTTGACACTTGAGTGAAGGACACTTCCAGGACAGCATCCTCATTCTGCACAAAATGTTGACCTGTGTGCTCTGTGTGCTCAATCGTAAAGACGATTGAAAAGACCTGTAAAAAATAATGTGACTAAGGCATTCTTCACATTGCGTTTGTTTGACAAGCATCATGTGGCACATGGATCTTACAGCCTTGGTTTTCAAATAGACTGTTTACCCTTCATCATCACACCCATGCACATGATAAATCAACAATTATGCTAACAAAATTAACACTGCATGCCAGCCATCCTAATTAAGTCATTAAGGTATTTAGCTTATTATGGAGGGCTGTCACTATTTTTGTAGCTTATCCCTCTGGTCTGATTCAGTATCTGTGTACCAACTGTCTAATGTTAGCTCTTCAATGGATTGCATACAACATACTGTTAAATATGTGTGTTATATAAATCATACCACCCCTTCCCCCCCAAGAAATAATTGTCATAGTTGCAATTTGGAAAATACATCCCCTTTTATTAATTCTCAAAATTGCTGACAGTGTAGTTAAACATTCATCATTTCCTCACTCGGGTACACAGAGTTTTTACACCTTTTGTTAACATAATAATAAAATACCCACCTATTAAGTTTATTCCCACTGAACCATGGCGGTGGGGTGACACTGAGGCCACATCTGCAGCGGAGCAGAATCAACCACATTGTCAAATCCCACATGGGTGTTCCATTAGCCGGTATTTCAAATAGTCTCCATCTCAGTGGACACCACAGCGGTGTCAGTAACTCTCTGGGCGTTGTCATTACTCAGAGAAAAAGCTTTAACAAAGCGTCTCTGTATGTCTGCTTCTGTCACACTCTCCGACTTCTAGCACGCGCACGCACGGATCTGTGCATGCACCGACACACTAGCAGACGGAAACGCGCAAGCATTTGTTCAAAGCTATTATTATCAGTGTGGGCACAGTTTCTCTGACATATTCTCTCATTCTGCATTAGGCTATTTTGCGTGTGTGTGCTTGAGTGTGGGATTGTGTGTTCTTGTCTCTGCAAGTGCATCTACCTTCTGTCTGAGATTGTCTCCATAGCAAAGAGCGGAGGCTGCCAGAATCAAGATACTGTGCTGAGATTTATTATTTAGATATTTGATGACAGTAAATACAGATTTATTTATGTCAGAGTTTTGTTCTCCCTCTCTACTGTTAATTTACTGACTTGCTAAATTTGTTAACTTAAACACACAAAGACGAGGCAGACTTGAACTCATGTCCTCAGCGTCTAACAACCCATTGAACTTGGAAGAGTACAACAGTTAAGTAGACTCTTAAGAATCGTTTGAATAGGTGAGTCAAAGCAGCAGCAATTTACCCACCGCTCCATATTCAATTACGCACCACATATCCAGATTGCATCAATCAATGGAGGCAAATTTGCCTCTCAATTTGAAAGTAATTTTCAGTTCTTGATTTCAGACAAAGACAAAAAAGGTAGGTTTGTCACTGCTAGCTTGTGATCATTGATTTCAGCTAGCTAGCAACAGTAAACCAAGCTAACGTCAGCTCCATGAGATATTTGAAAACTCTGTCTCTGAATTTTTTATGTTTACAGCAGAAAATTGTGTAGATAATACAACCTAGCTTCAAACATGATATGCTAAAAGACCAAGGCTAAAGCTGCATGCAAAGGTTTGGGTTCCTGGAGTGTGAACTTCCTCAAATCAAATAAAGCACAGGACAGAGCTGCTAACGCAGGGTGACCAGCTGTTTACCTGGTGGAAAACTCACACGAGCAAGTGAATCCACAACATCACAATGTCTTTCCAAGGTAGGTAGAAGTCAGAAGGAGAAAGATATGATTCCAGAGCCTGCCTTATTATTCTTCCAAACAGTGTTTATGAGATTAAAAGCAAAAAGGAGACAAGCATGGGATTTATTGAATAAAAGTATTCTATCTAATAGTATACTATTTATTATTAAAGACTTGAGAGGAAGGACGTGACAGTGGGGGGAAAAAAGGAACATTCACAAGGAGAACGCAGAGGTGAGAGGTCAAAAAGTGAAGAGAAGGCAAGAAAGAAAGTATCTCCCTCCTCTTTTCCGAGGAGAAAGATTGTAGGAGAAGAGATAGTGGAGAGTATGTCAGGCGGCCCGCATCATAGTTTATTATAGGTCAAAGGTAACCATATTAAAAATTTTCATTTTGCTGATAATTACTGGATATTCTATTGATTAAATAACTGCCAAACTGTAAATACCCAGTTTTTTGCTTCCCAAATGTGGTCAGTTTATGCTAACATTAGCTTTGTGCTCCAAAGCAGATGGCTGTCCACCTAGAGCGGTTCTGCTTGAGGTTTTTGCCTGTGAAAATAAAATGTGTCCTTTGACGCTACTGCTAAATGCCTGCTCATGATGGAAATGTTGGCTTTTTGTAAATATCACAAACAGTAGGATCTTGACATTCTCTATAAGTTAAGTTATAGAGATCATTTTGGTTGTGATTTGGGGCTGTTAAGTCACTATCTATCGCTGAATGAGGTAACACAATGGTGATTGAGCCTATGGCCCACTGATGAAAGCCTTTGCATTTGCAGTATTACAGACTGAGTGTCGGTGGTGACTTTTGCGGAAAAAATCACAAGCAGTGCCCAGTTAGTGAAACGTTTTCCATCACCCAGCAGTGGTTGGTCTGCCAGAGAGGGTAGGCGGAGCTAAGCGGCTGCTTTTCCGCTCTCTGCAAGTGTTGCGAGTAAACAGTAATATACTATGGCTGGATAAACAAAGAAAAGATGGATGATTACAGATACAACTTCAAAAATAAGTGAAAATCCAAAGAAAAAGGAACAAACTCGACGCTCTAAAAGCTACAAAGTAAATGCAATGACGCGAGTACACGCAAATTTGTGTCTGGGGGCATCGCGAATGACGGCGACGCGAATGACAGTGACGCGAATATTCGCCTGTTATTTAAACACGATTTTTGATTTGGCGGTCAAACTCACGCAAGTTTACAGTGCGTTTGATGTGAAGGCACACTAAAAAGGAAAGTGACAGTCAGCGAGGAAAATTAAGAGCTACAACCAGAGCCAACCGTGGACGTCACACATGCAACACTGTCTGGATATCTGGGAAGTGTGCTCCTGCAATTATCGTTTATCGCGAAAGGTGCCGCCAAAGAGAACAACACTGAAATCATCGAGATTAGCTCTTTAAATAAAACTGGCTTGACTTGACTCCTAGGCCTTGGAGTTACAACTGCATGTAAGCGGAGATGCTAATGTTATAGGCTTATAAGACCAGATGACACTGTTTATTACATTCTTCTCACTTTTTGTTTTTTGGGTTTTGAAAAGGCAACAAAATGGCATTTGCCTTCAACAAGTGGAGAACACTCTTCATTGCTTGCGACAGCTCCAATAATTAAATTAATTGCCGTTTGGTTGCTTGCATTGCGTTTCATTCTTTTCATACAGATCCATTCTTTACGCTGCATATGTTTTATTCATACCATCTGGATCTCACCTCCTTTTGCAACAGATGACTCACACAAATAGTACTCTTACAACCACTGAACACCATCCTGAAAAATCATGCAATCCTATACAAATAAGAGAACATTAGTATTGCACATCATTCCTTTGCTCGGTTGTCTTTTAAAGAGGCAACACTAGAGAATGTACCGCTGCTCTCGTTATCTTGGAAACAAGACACACATGTCAGGTGAGATCTACCAAAGCTCAGCTCAGGCCTGGAGGATTCTCACCCTGTAATTTCCTCTCCGATGTATGTATAACAATGTCTGCACTCGCTTTGTTTCATATAGTGTCCACCTGCTGTCCTCCCCCTTAGCTTCTCGTACAGGCATCGCAGGAGTCGATCACTCCACAGGCGTGCTATGAACAAATCTCATCATCTTTATTGCACGGTGAATCCAGACAGGAAAAACATAAACCCTACATCGACTTGTTTCACAGCATTTATCGTCGATTCCAATCTCCAAGTGGCCCGGACATTATCAGACTGCAAAAATGTCTCGTCTGGATAATGTGCAGCAAAGCCCAAAGCAAACAGCAGCCTCATAGATTAGGTTTCATCGAAGACTCGGAAAAGGACCAAATCAGCTATAGATCGGTTTGTCTGGCTTGTAATGAGGTTATTTTCGGGGGAAGCAGGCTTGTCTGGTATCTATTGTGATGATGTATAGAGCAACACCAAAGATAGAGGTTGTTGAATAATATAAAATGTCAGGTTTGTATGCTAATTAGATTCTGTATTGAAGGTTAAAATGCCATTATCAGTGGGTTTTGTGTATCCTCTTCGACATGACACACAGTTGTATTGTAATAACTACTGTAAGACACACGACCAAGAATCACCCATTTTATTAAAGCTATTTTCTCCTCATTAGTGACACACACAGTTTGGATGTGGGTTGAGCAGTAGTGGGTATTGTAAAGTACTTTGTACGAGTGGAAGTTGAGTGAAGCGGTTAGCTGTAAAGTAGCATGTAGTGCATCAGGTCTTTAAGGCTTGGATACAAGAGCTCTAGGCAGGCTTTTTTTTTTTTTTATCACCATGGAAACTGAATTCCTCACAGGGAACATTTCAGCACACTGAGCGCGCTCCAGATGTGATGCTCCAGCAAACTATCATGCATCTTTCATGTAGACATGTTCTTGACAGGGGAAGTGGGCAGCGAGGGTTCGTGTCTGTTCTGGCTGGGGGGGGTCAGCTCATTGATGGAAAAGATGTATTCATGAATTCAGTCTTGTTCGCCACCCGGATCTTCTTTCTCTTTCAGGGGAGGCAGTCTTCAGTGTCAATTTGTCTTTACCCGCCTCACCCTGCCAGCCTTTTGTACCCTTTAAAAAGGATTCACGCTGTGCCCCCTATCTGTCCACGCTGGTCTCTGCCAGCCGGTTATTCATGATGCCAAGGGCGCCCACCCCTCCCGAGAACCCGTTCTGATGTGAACTGGAGCTGGACTGGCGCGGGTGCCCGATGGCCATCTCCGAAAGCTGCTTCTGCATAATAGCCAGATTCACCTGCAGGAAGAGAGACAAAGAAATAAACACATGAGGAAATATTTGCAGTCTGTGTTTGGAAGTGGTGCGTGCAACCTGTGAAAGGATTAAGACAATGTGTTAGCGACATCACATGTGCGATTAAAGGCTCCCATATGGTGTTTTCTTTTGTGTGGCGGTTTAAGTGAACAAAGACGACAAAAAGTAAATCAGTGTGGTAGACAGAACCAGGTATTTACTCTCCCACACACCAACTCGACAAAGCAATCTGTAGAGAATGTGTACGACAGATTGGTAGTCCTGTTTTTTAGGAACAATTACATGTATTTTTAGCCCAGCTCGCGACATGACTTCTGGGATGTGTCTCCATCAGTCCACCGCAGACATCTGAAACATCTCAATACATGAGGCATTGATTTCTATGAAGTTCAAGATGGATAATAAGATCCCCTGACTTTTACTGTGGCGCCACTGAGAAATTGACATTTAAAATTTTAAGAGAAATGTCGAGACAGATATTAGACGGATTGTTAGAAGACATTTGTCGTGTGTGGTATCACCTTCAGGTCAACATTAAACTCTGTCCAATGCTTTCATGGTTTAAGACCAAATACCGGCTAAATATTCAGCCATGTACTTTGTGTTCTGTTCATATTAGCAAACACGCTAAACTAAGCTAGTTAACATTGTAAACAGACCTTGCTTAGCCTCAGACAGTTACAGTACACAAGAAAAACTATATTTATTACAATAACAGTTGTAATAAGGATCAGAGAAAACCATTTAAACTATGTGGTTAGTAATGCTAACACAGGCGTGGCGCAGTAAATTGCAAGCTGATGTTAGCTAACTTGCTAATTAGCATGCTTTGCCATTTGGGGCTTTGTTGCTTCACTTTGTTGTATCTCAGATATAATCTCGAAGTTGTCAGTTTCGTTCTATTTGGCGACAAAAGGCAATTGCGGGCGCATACGTCCCAGATAACCATACGTCTACGGTTGTTACAATGTTACAATTTCATTAAGCAGACGCTTTTGTCCAAAGCAATGTACATCTCAGATTTTGGCTCCCTTTGTTACGACTAACTCTTGATTTTCCTCGCTGAAGGGCTGTTTCTTTTTCTTTGGATTTTCACTTATTTTTGAAGTTGTATCTGTAGTCATCGATCTTTTCTTTGTTTGTTCAGCCATAGTAGAATACTGTTTACTCGCAACACTTGCAGAGAGCAGAAAAGCAGCCGCTTAGCTCCGCCTACCCTCTCTGGCAGACCAACCACTGCTGGGTGATGTAAAACGCGTCACTAACTGTGATTTTTTTCCGAGAAAGTTGCCTCAGACACCCAGTCTGTAACACTGCAAATACAAAGGCTTTCATCAGTGGGCCATAGGCTCAATAACCATTGTGTTACCTCATTCAGCAATAGATAGTGACTTAACAGACATTTATTTAAATGAAAAACTTCGAGATTATTACTTTAAAGTGAAAGAAGTAAATGTTTATGTAACCTATTCATACAAGAAAATCCAACAACCCAAATTCATTTAATTCCAAACTATCTCCAGATGTGTCTCCAGATCTATTTCTTTGCAAAAATCATGTTTCACGTGTTTTGGATTTTTTTGTCCAGCGTAGACTTTCTACAATCCAAGCAGCGGACTTTGGGGGACAGAGCCTTCTCTATTGCTGCCCCCTTCCTCTTGAACTCTCTCCCAAAACACCTCCTCTTTTAAAACGGCACTCAAAACCCACCTATTTAAATCTGCTTCTAATCTGTGACCCCTCATTATGTTATTGTTGTAATTGTTTTCTTTTATATACATATTTAACTGTAATTTCTGCACCTTGATTGTTATACGCTGTTTATTTCTTATACTGTCGTTGCTATTATTTTAACACATAAAGTGTCTTTGAGTACCGTTTAAAGCGCTATACAAATAAGTACCCATAATAAGTATCATTATCATTATTACAATCAGTGTTGACACAATCTGCCAAAACCAGATTTGTGCCAGCAGTCTGAACACCATAGTCATGTAACTGAAACAATGAGCCATTATCATAAAGTATGTCCTCCCACAGATGTGATAATCAATCATCAGCCTAACTGCAATATGTTCTCATTGAGTTCCTTATAACCTACGGGCTGTATCTGTACCTGAAGTGAGCTAAATTAATTTGCATACTGATTAGTCTTTTATAACACTTTAACACACATTCCTGTGTGAGTTGCCGTGTTTGAATGAGCTGACTTGTGCTTTCTAAAAACCAGGTGGTAAGAGGTGTGACGCAGTGCCCAACACATGGGTCTGTATGTGAGTGAGTGAGTGACGGTACTTACAGAGCCATAGAGAGAGAGAGAGATGTGACATCGCAATGGCGGATCATGGAGCATATTGGACCTCCACTGACGCGACTCTCTGTCTATACGGCTCTGGATACTTTGTTTGGGGAGTAGGTGGGGCTGCTCATCCGCTGTCCTCACCTAAGTCTGCAGCGCGCACCTGCTTTCAAACATGTTGTCATCGGCCTCATAAGGACAGTGCCTCCACTTCACTCATCTCCTTTTAAAGGTTTTTCACGCTGTAAACGGATATCCAACTTTGCTTGGATAATACGGCGGTTATTTTGCTATACGGCTCTGGATACTTTGTTCGGGGAGTAGGCGGGGCTGCTCCTCCACTGCTCATCCGCTGTCCTCACCTACATCTGCAGCGCGCACCTGCTTTCAAACACGTTGTCTTCGGCCTCTTAAGGACAGTCCTTGTAACACACAATGACCTGATGTGGTAAGCCACATACTAGGCTTCGGCCTCGTCTTGTTATTAGTGAAACAGGACATGCGTTCTTGGGTGTAATGTTTGCTCACTGAACCTCAAGTGATTCACATGAATTAACACTGATTCAGATTCAAATCGCTTCAAGTTACCTTCAATTTTAGAAAGGTCATGTTTTAATAACCCAAAGATGTGGCCGCACAGTGTCCAAACAGTGGAAGAATTTTATTTTTCTGAGTAAAGGGATCCATCTGACCTCATCTTCCATGTTTGGACCACACACTGGACTGCATCTCTAAAGATAAGCCAGTGTTTGGAGGAGGTCACTGCTATCAAAGACTCTTTTTCATAGTGTAACACCAACGCAACGCTACAGGCTGCAAAACAAGTTCATGTTTGCACGATGTTGAGCTGTCCCTGATGTAAAATGTGCAGCAAAAACACTCAAACTTGTTGAAATTGTGGTCTTCATCTCTTTCTCTTTCTCTCTGCACAAGTACAAGTGGATATCTCACAGTGTTTTAGTATTCAGCCTCTAGATACATGTTTTTAAAGTTTGGGGCTTAACTGTTTAAAATCAGTTTGATCACATCATCCAGTCGTCTCATTTCTCAGTCGAACCCCTCAGGCGCTTTAATCAGAACGATAATTAGGTGTGAAAATTCAGATTCTGTTTTGGATCAGAAAAATCCTGAGCTGAGTGAGCACGGTTTGTCATTCAGCGGCACACGACGCTCTTTCCTCTCGTCTGTGAGAATTAGGGGAGCAGTTATGGAGATGTATGGACAATTGACACCTTTGAGTGGCTGCGAGGGCTGTTGGAAGAATGATAGCAATGAGTAACATCATTGGTATTCAGAGAAATTTTACACACAATATGAGTGTAGTCTCAAAGACAGCAGCAAATATACACCGCTGTTTACACGTGCATACCACGGACTCTATAAAAAGATGGACGACATGACAGCTCCCTAAAAGTGAAGCCAAAACATTTCAAGCGCCCCCTGCTGACTGGCTGCAGTATATCTGACAAGTTTATTTTTAACAGTTATTTGATGCTGTCCAAATGATAATTGACAGCTCTGTTGACGAATACGGCTCCTGCAGCCAATTACTTCCTGATTAGCAGAGTAGAGGAGGAAAACAATCACTACAGTCATCGAAGTTTACATGCCTGTGAACGTTAACCTCAGACCAACACAAGAAGCTGCTCTGCTGTTAAACATGCCGGCGAGCAAGATCCTTGCTGTTTTTTCGGTAAGTTAAGTGTGCGTTTTGGTTAGCAGAAGTGGCTACTTCTCTACTGCGCAGACTCTGGCTCCAAATGACGTCACCATCGGAAGATGGCAGCGCCTATCACAGGGGCTATTTCGGCATCACTTTCGTACAAGGGGAGCAGATGGAGACACATCGTCCATCTATATATACAGTCATTGGTGCTTATACTGGTTGGCCCTATATCTGTGACCACTGTTAAACGATTATTAATTGTGCATATTTTCATTCCATTTAGACATTAACCAAGAAGTTTTAAAGCCACTAAAAATCCAAATCCAAAACAGCCTTTTTTTAGGGTCTTCCGTAATAGTAAGCATGCGGTGGCACAGTGGTAGAGTGGGCCGTTTTCAATCAGAAGGTTGGTGGTTCGATTCCCAGCTCCCTCAGCCTACGTGTCGAAAATTGCTCCCAGTGTCGTGGTCATTGGTGTGTGAATGGGATTAGTACTAGTTGACAGTTGGGCACTTTAGGTAGCAGCCTTTGCCCTCAGTATGTGAAAGGGCGAATGTGTGTAAAAGCAGCTTTGAGTGGTCGCAAGACTAGAAAAGCGCTTACCATTTCCATTTAAAAAATATTAGAATTAAGTTTCAATCCAATTTAATTGTTGACACTAAAGTTTCAATAAACTTTCTTGGTATTGGGTTTTTATTGAGCATGATGATATTTAGAATTAAATTACTTAATAAATTCTACAATCCAATCATCGTAAAAGTCACATAGCAGCTATTCGCCTGTTAATATTCGAGGTCCGACGGCAGTGTTGTCAGCAGCAGAAGATTTCTTACAGTGGCAGTTGTTGACGGTCGACCACATTTAAACATTTTTGGCTGCTGGAGTTCAGTGCGGGACATTTATCTCTGTTTGGCTAATGGTGTTGAGAGTTGGCCTGGGGAGTGGAGCTCTAGTATAATATATTACGAGCTAACGCTACACAGCCATTGTTTAGCACTGCAATTACAGCTTTTTGAACAAATAGGGGCATCACAGCTAACGTTTTCTGTGTTTGCAAACTGATAACTATGAACATCTTGTGACTCACTATACAGCGAGGGATGCAAGGTGTTGCAGTGGGTACAGCTAGACGGTCTCTAGATCGAGTCCCAGTCTGGATGAAGGCGGCCTTTCTGTGTGGAGTTTGCATGTTCTTCCCATGCATGTGTGGGTACTCCGATTTCCTCCCACAATCCAAAGACATGCTCGTAGGGGTGGGTGGTATGCTGGTTTCATACTGTCACCGGTGTCACGTTCTGCCACAACATGGATTTTGCAATACCGGGATAAACACAAATAACTTATCTACAATTACATATCTATACGAAAAGTCCATCTGATATCACAGCATGCATCTCTTCCGCAGAGCACACAGAGACCTGACGCTCTGCATGCAGAGTGTGTGTGTCACTTGCCTGTAAACATGCGCGCAACGCTGCAGCCGTCATATATGATGTCGACGAAAGATTGAGTCAGACGCGAGTCGGCTTTTCAGTGAATTGCTCCCCGTTATTAGCGGAACCTCGTCCTGGTGCTGTTTAACGCTATGGCTACATGAATAGAAAATAGACTGAATTGTTAATTGACATTGACATTGATGTGTTCCCTTACATTGACAATAGAGCAAACAGAGCTAGAATCATGTTTTAAGTAGAGTACCTTTTCATTTTGTAATACCGCAATATAATAGCGATACCGCCAAAAAGAAAATATATATTAATAGATATACATTTAAGGTTACATCGCCCACCCCAACTATAAATCTATATTAAACCATGATATACCGTGAAAACACCAGAGTATTACCGTGATTCAGATTTTTAGTCATACCACCCAGCACTACATGCTCGTTAGGTTAATTGGTGATTCTGGTCTGTCTCTATGTGTCAGCCGTGTGATTGACATGGCGATCAGTCCAGGGTGTAACCCCGCCTCTCACCCAATGACAGCTTGGATAGGCTCCAGCCCCCCCGTGACCCTGAACAGGATAAGCAGTATAGAGAACGGATAAATGGATGGACTGTTCAGTGACCAATTGAAATTAATATTTCAAGATTGCAGGGCCTCTGCTTCCTCCTCTGATTGTGACTCAGACAAGCCAAACACACTGTTAAGGGCTGCACATGTGCTGTTGTTGCGTGCAGAGCCGAGCAGATGACAATCAAAATGTGACTGACCATGCCCACACAGTCCTGAGAAATGGTCCCAACAGCAGAATGAGCAGTTTATTTTCACTCATATTTAAGTGGATGCTTAATGGGACTCTCAATGATATCATGTGATTGTTTTTGTTTCTATAACCCTAACCCTAACCCTAAAGCCTTTAACATTGTTTTCAATCACAAGAAGTACGCACAGGCTGTAAATCATATTACCTGTATGTCACGGTTCATAACGAATACTGTATTGACAGCCGTACAGGAAAGCTGAAACTGAGCTTTCAAGATTCAATACAGCTTATGATGAGGGGGATGAAAGAGCACAGATTAAAGAAGGAGTTAATGACTGCGGTAGAGATGACTTCAGGGAAACAAGATTATTGAACAATTGTTCTTCCTGCTGCCCATGTGAGCAGTCAATCTAATTACTCTTGGAGATAAGTGAATATCTTGCATGTACAAACACACGTCATTACATTAGACAGGTGGAAAGTCTCACAAGCTGCTCCAGCCCCGAGGCTCTCACCTTATTGGCTGCTAGAAAGTCCCTCATGGAGATCATCTCCCCAGACATCCTGCGTCCAGTGTCAGTCTCGCTCTCATTGATGGCATCCGTCTCGATGGAGGGGTCTCTACGGGCTCGCAGGTGACCCGGGGCCACCACGTTCCGTCGGGGGTGCCGGTGCGGGTGGTGACCCCTTCTGGGGAAGCAGCAGCGGCAAGGGGCCTCCAGCCTCCTCAGCAGCCAGTTGAGTACCTGCTTGATGACGATGGAGATGACGTTGAAGAGGGAGTAGATGCAGCAGACGCCGGTCAGGATGAAGAGGAAGTTGCCGAGCCGGTATGCCGTGGTTGCGTGGCCCTCATAGACGACCCGTTGGCTGCTCACCATGTCTCCAAAACCGATGGTGCTGAAGGCCACAAAGCAGAAGTAAAGCGAGTCCAGGTAACCCCAGCCCTCTGCTGCCGAGTACATGAGCGAGGCACAGCAGGAAACCAAGATGGCTGCCACTCCTAGAATGAGCATGACGCAGTACACCGAGGGCTTCCAGCCGGCCAGGTCGCCTCCTTTTCCTCCTCCACTTCCCCCCGCTACACCTGCTTTGTTTCCCTCAGAGACCCGACGGCCGTTCTGCGGGAGAACGGCTTTGTTGTGGCGTCGTTCATGACAGGACTTGAGGACGACGGCGATGACGGTAATGACCCGCTCCAGAAAGAGGTTGAAGAAGAGGATGGTCGCCGCGCAGCCGAGGAGGCCGTAGAACATCAGGAAGACTTTTCCTCCAATGGTGGCCGGAGTGGTCATCCCAAACCCTGGAATACACCCGGGAACATTATGCAATAAGAACAAATAGACTTACTGGCACTATGACAAATGAACTCTATGTGGAGTAGCTGGAATTAAATTACCCTTTTTTTGTCTCCAGCACTCATGAGTGTGTCTGTATTAAATACTTATTTTACATAATAGCTTCACTTGAGAAATACTCGACGTACCTCTCACACACACTTACAAATAAAACAGTGCTCTCAGTAAATGAATAGATTGTTTGTAGAGAAGATGAGTGTGGCTGTTGCCTCCAGCTACTCTGACTAACCTTTGAAACCAAACTCGCATCCTCTCAGCAATAAATAAAGATGACTTATTACTTATCTATTCTTGTGGGTGAGCATTATCCTCAAAGAACAGCATCAATCCACTGGGTTGCCATTAGTGACACACTCTCTCTCTCTCTCTCGCTTTCTCTCTCGCCCTTTTTCATCACTCAACTCACTTTAATGGCTCAGGTGTTTTCAGTTTAAGTACGTCAGTGAAATCAGATTTTCTAACGTTATATTGTAATCTCTATTTATTGGTAATTCTTTCAAAGATTTACAGGTGTGAGCAGGGCCATTGGTGTCTTTTTTGTATATTTATATATATGCCTTTTACATATGCCTGATATGAGAATGAGGGATAAGTGCCAGTTTGTTATTTGGCCCTGTTTACACCTGTGTGCTTCGAGTGATGTGATCAGAAGTGGACAGCTCTAAGCACACGTGTGAACGGACCCATGCTGTTTTAAGGACACATTAGAAGGCCCGAGTCTTTTAGCTGTGTGTACATTAAATAGTTCAAGGCTGCATTGAAGGACCGCTTCGTCTCTGTAACTAGGACAACAGTGAGACTGTGTAACAGACAATACGTCAGTAATATTCACCTTATCCGCTCTGTCTAATTATACTTTGCCATGCTATTCCAAGCATGTGAAATTGTATGCATTGAGTGGGGTGTGCATGAAATTACAGGACAAATTGCGTCCCTTATTGATTCACTAAGGGACTCTTTTTTTTTCAATAGGTCATGACCCTGCACAGGAACGTGAGAGAGCGCATTTTTTCAGCCTGCAGCGTTTTCCATAAACTTCACCGATAAAACAGAGAACTGTAGATTAACATTAGGCTTCATAATCAAAGGAAGCTTTAGGTTATCAGGTTGACTCTTCTGTTCATATTCATAAGCTCCCTCTCTCTCTCGTCCACACGAGCCCCCTCTCTCGCTCCCTCTCTCTGCTGCAAGTGTTATGTTTTTTTATAATGAAAATGATGTTTATATGCATATAGAGTGAAAGGTGAGATCTGTTTATAAGCGGTCACTTGTGGAGACACATTCTAATTCCTGGCGTGAATTGAGCGGTCCATGTTAATGACAGGTGTAAACGGGGTCAAAGTGAGAGACCTTTCATTCGACTGCACCGATTTCACTCATGTTTCCCTTTCATCCCTCACTGAACACTCAAAGCTCAATCAAGCACTGTAACGTTATCATTCAGAACACTGAGATTTTTGTGGAGAAATAAACTGATTTCTGTTAAATTCGATCAAAAAATACAAGAGCTGTTTTCCGTTACAAAAAACAATGTTACTGTATTTCTAGAAAAACATATTGTGCAGAATGACTAACACCACAGCGCCAGAGGCAGGCTTCTTGTGGAGGATTTGATTGCCTTCACATCCAGAGTCGTTCTCAAGGTGCTAATTGGGCCGGAGTTTTATTTCAAACACGACCATAAAGCCGAATGAGCTGGGTTTTATAGACGTGTTTTGCTTTCCTTCTTAGCGTGCTTAAATGTGATGTTGATGAGTCATTTGACCTGGTTAATAAAATACACAGTGTAAGGAAAGGAGAGAAAGCAGTGTGCTACTGTGTCAGTATGGCATCTGTGCCAGACCTGCTGTTTGGCATAAAAGCTTTGAACATGATGGGTGTTAATTGGGGTGCTGAGTTGTGCTGCACAGTCCTGACTTTTTCCTCTTAATGAAACCTCAAAAACACAAAACACATTTAGACAAATAGTTTTTTTGGTGTGCATCAGAGGTGCCGACAGAGAAATCTTATTACCTTAGCACTAAACTAGGATATGTGTTTCTCTCTGCCTTCAGTCTTTGTGCTAAGCTAAGTCAAGCTAAGCTATCTGGCTGGTGTTGTCGCTTTAAAGTGTTGTGTAGTGGGGGGAGCTGTTTTTTCCATGCTCAGTATTCAAATTAGTTTTTTCATTAAACAATACCCTTAGCGTTACGCAACAATGAAACAAGACACTCCCACAGATTGCAACAATTCCATGGGTTTATGTTATCGCCAGTCATTTTACTTGATTATCAGGGGAACCAGATTTTCTGTCATTTTCATGGCTGACTGTTGCTTAGTAAATTAGTTGCATATCTGTCTGTAAAATTCGCCAGTACCTAGTTAGCTTAGCTTAGCTTAGCACAAAGACAAGTAACATTCATTAGTGAGCGTCAGAGGTGCTGATAGAGAAATCTTGTAACCTTTGTACTGAGTTAGGATACGTGTTTCTCTCTGCCCTCAGTCTTTGTGCTAAGCTAAGTCAAGCTAAGCTATCTGGCTGCTGTTGTAGCTTTAAAGTGTTGCTTAGTTAGATGGCAGCATTGATTTACTTAGTACTGAGCTAGGATACATGTTTCTCTCTGCCTACAGTCTTTGTGCTAAGCGCTAAGCTAAGCTAAGCTAAGCTAAGCTATATGGCTGCTGTTGTAGCTTTAAAGTGCTGTGTTGTGGGAGGAGCTGTTTCTCCCTGTTCAGTGGATTCAATTATCAGGGAAACCAGATTTTCTGTCATTTTCATGGCTGACTGTTGTAAATACTACAATTCCCATAATCCTTTGCCACTGTTACTGTGCCAAAGAAGCCAGTAAGAACGCACAGTTTTGAGTTCTAACGCTAAAATGTTTAAATTGATGCAGAGTTATCATTTAGATCAACAATAGTGCGTTTGACTTTCAATCAAAGAAGCAGATATTTTGAGCATTCTTCATCTTTTGTACTTTTTATGGTTCAACTAGGAGAATTCAAGCTGTTGAAGAGCTCCAGCTGTGAGTCACCTCACACTGTCTGTCGCTGGTAAATGAACTTGTACTTCTCACACCAAGGTAAAAATACCCCCTTCCAATTCACAACTGGAGAGCTTATTTTACCAGAAAAGAGGCAACAATCATCTCATCCAACTCTAGCAAGAAGAATAAGCGTCAGATAAAACGATATTATCGGTCTCACTTTGTATTTCTTTCCTATTCAGTGAAGTATCTACGTCAATGGAAATCTTTACCTCAGGACTTCTTTGTGCACAGCATATGTTCTGACCATGCATTTCATGATCACCTCTATTATTCTCCTTCATCATCCAAACTCTGACGCACACACTTCCCTACTTGTTGCAAAATGACTATGGATTTTCCAAATACATCGCAATCTTGGAACTGCTTGCCTTGCCTTATATGTGCATATGTTGTGACCATGCATTACAAGAACATCTCAATTGCCCTCTTCCATGTATTCATCCAAAGTCTGAAGCACAGAGGTCTCTCCCTCAGGATGCAAAACAATGACATTTATACATACTCAAAATACCTAATAGAAGACAGCAGGGGGAGGGAGGGTTGTGGGGTAAAAAACAAAAAAGGGACAACCCTAATGACTGACTGCTTTTGCACGTTTTTCTGTTGACTTTAGACTCCCAGATTGAGAGTAAGAAGTGCTATATTACACACAGTCACAGTATCTCTACAGGAGGTTACATCAGTGATGGCATCAAACAGTCCCTGGTCGTAGTAGCACAGTCAGTAATCGTGGAGCTGTATGTCAAGTCATTTTAAAGTGTTGCTTATGACATGTCACACTGAACAAAAATGCAGCTATACTCTCAGGAGGATACTCGAATGCTGCTTGGTGACACGTGTGATGAAGTCTTTTTCAGCACTCGCAGGAAATTGGGGGGCGGCCCGATCGTACCACAATTTGTGTGAAACAGGCATCTTGAAAATTGTCAGCGGACACCTCATTTTGGGACACGATCCATCAACCATAAAAATTGATTGAGGTGGAAAAAGAGATTAGCTATTCAGTGATACACCCTGGGCCTTGATCAGCGTAACTCTCATTTAGATGGCAAAAGCCCCAGGCTTGTCATCTAATCAGAGGGCCTGTCAAACTGTCAATCACCATAAACCGACTCGCTCCAATCAAAGGTGTTGATCCGCACCAGCTATCAGGTACGAGAACAAAAGCAGTGAGAAAAGACTGGAGTGTACACGAATGAATCAGAGGTATGCAGTAAAAGGTTTGTTGACACCTTGTATAACATGTTTCTTTACTCTGTCTGCCACACTGACACAGATCACTCTAATGCTCTCAGGCATGGGTACAGTGAGTGCTTAGAAGGCTGCTTCAGGGACGAATCTTGCTCTGCTCTTTATTTAAAGTCTAGTTTTGCTGAACCTATTGGTTCTAATCTTAGTCAAGACTAAGATTATTGCACAGATTATGATCAGAATTTTGACCTGACTCCACCTGGTATTAGAGTGTGATCTCTACACAAACACATAATAATGCACTGTTGATCAGAATGCGTCCGATCTGTCCAACTGTTCTGATCTGGAGGTAGTCGGGTTCACACTGTGTTGGGATCTTCAAATTCAATCAGAACAATGTGCTGACATCTGGACCTACATCCTCACTCTGCTCTGACCTGGAGAACAGAGATCGGTTTCATCGTGCATACAGGACTAATAAGAATACAGGCAAGACCGGGTCGCTTGCCATCCGGATAACGAATCCGGATACAGATCGCATTTTAACACCAGGTGTAAAAGGGGTTGTCAATTTCCTCAAGTTGTGCTATTTACAGGTGTGGATGCTGACTCACTGCATGTAATGCCAGTAGGACCAGAGTAGAGCTGCAACGATTTAGCGTTAATTAATTAATTAGCCAAATGTTTTAATAACTAATTTATCAATTTGGCATTTAAAGCAAAACTTAAAACAATTTCAGGTTCCAGTTTCTTGATTGCGAGGATTTGCTGCTCATATTGTAAATTTGGGTTTGGGGCTGCTGTTTGACAAACAAAGAAGGATTTAAAACGTGAACTAGGGTTGTGGGAAGTTGTGGTGTGCTTAGTTCATCAGTTTCTGACATAGGCAAAACGCTTATTTGAGGAATTGTAAAAGTAATCGGCAGATGCAAATAATCGTGAGTTGCAGCCCGAGACAAGAGTCACCTTTAATGCAAAGTCAAATAGTGCAATAGGATCATTTTTGCATAGAATTTGTTCGTAAATAGGTTTAATTTGCAATTTGACAAAGTTTCATTAAATCGAATCATTTCCTACCGAAAAAACAGAGATGAGGTTAAAATAAATTTAGTCATTTTTGCACGTAGAAAGTGATTAGTAACTGGCCTTATATGTGAGAGTTTGGTCTTGTAGTGTGGCAATGCAAAACATATTCTTCAAGACGCTATGTTTGACTTCCTGAGTTACATTATAGGGAAGTAAAAGAATCCCTAAGACGACCGTGCTGTCTGGGAATATTGCACTGGAACCTGTGTTTTAAAATCTCTTTCTCCATCTCACCAATTGTTGACACCACAGTTCCCACGAAGTAAAAAGCGCCGGTGAAGTCCCATCGAGGTCTGATTGTGTCCACGCGGATCCCCGCCACGTTCGCCTCCTCGTAGTTCCTCAGGAAGTTATTCAGGTCTTTCTTACTCAGGTTGTACTTCTGGCTGAAAAGCTCGAACCTCTGCGTCCAGCGCTCCTTCGCCTCTCGCTCCTTTGGCTGCTCCAGCGCGGAGAAGACAGCAGCCCCACACAGGAGATAGACGATGATGAACAAAGCCAGCAGCAGGAACCTCGCGTTATCCTCGTTTATTGGTCCGGAGCCGCAGCAGCAGCCGCTCCTACATGCCATTATGTCTCTGTTGTCACCGCGGTGCAGCAGCAGAGGGGGACCTGTGGCATGGTGCTCTCAGGTAAAACGCACAGTCCTCGGAAGAAACGCTGACAAGATGTTTTCACGACGGAAAAGTCCTGCGCAGTGGAGTTAAATTGTTCATGCAGAATTTAGTCGAGCTGTCCCAGGTATTGGATTTGGCATTTGCAAGTGCAGTCCAAGTCCGTACCGTTCCAAAAGCTAACGACCCCACAGTTCATCTCTTATGTCTTTGTTGCCAAGATGCTCAGAGAGAAGCAGAGCAACCTGTAGATGCAGAGAGTCGTGCTGTTTTGCTCTCCAATCCAGCCTCTCCAAAGAAGTCCCCACCCCTGAGCGCGCGTTTTACGCACCGCAGGCTTCCCTATGATAAAAGGATGAACTTACATCCCCTGTCCATTCAACTCTATATGCGCGGTCTACTTTACCTGATCTGCTTAAATCCAGTGCTTATTTCCCCAGCAGCATGTATGAGGCGTCATAAGCGCAGAATCTTATAATGAGCCCCGAACTGGCCTGGAAATGTTCGACCTGATTCCGGCCGTGGAGGTTTGATCCTGACAATATAGAGCGCGTTTGCATAGTGAGATCAATATCACTTGACCTTTATTTTGCTCTGATGAGGGATTCATGCTCCTGTCTGCGCTTACCCGGGGACGATGTGAGCAAATGTCAAAACGGAGCGACGGTTCGAGATAAATAATTCAGGATCACAGGGACAACAAAAGAGCTATTTCTGTAAGATTGGGAATTTAACAACACGAGGACGCGTCCGCGACCATAACAAAGCAGCTGCCTTTCTAGGTCACACTTTAGGAAGTTGTCTTAATGTTAAAAGTTTAACCAAAAACATGACAAGTGGTTAGCTTAAGTTTGGAGTAATGTGAATCCTGTTTGGAAATAATTAGGTAAGAACTTTGACAAAAGATGCACAAAGCCAAAAGGTACAATTTGTTCTCTTTTTTATTCTGCAGAAGCCCAGATTGTGTTATTATAATGTCATGTCATTGCAGTATTTGAAAGTGCTTTGTAACAGAAGACTCTTGCATAATCTACATAATTGGGAGAAATAATACATCAAACTTTAAAAATGTGTACAGTTGTTTACAAAAAAGCTTAAGTCTGACATAACAGTTACAACTGATGGTGATTATTATAACTGTCAGTATTTAAATACTGTTTTAATCGCTAAGTAAGTTGATTGTTATTGTATTTCCTCATAATGTGTTGATGGTAAATGGAAGTCACTTTCAGTGTCCTTTGTCTGGAAGTATTGTTGCGCAATAAGAACCACCTTCCCATGAATAGCAGCTCATTAGCTTTAAGTGCTGCTCGTGAGTGTTTGTGACGACAACAGCAAGAAAAGACTGCAAGGAAGTCCTTTAAAAATGGAGTATTTATTATAAATCTAATCTTTCAACTGTTTGTGAAAGCAGTCAAAGCTTTTATATTGAAAAGATATTGCTTTGAGATTTTATCCTATAAAGGAACCTGTTTTATACATTAATAAAGTCAAGAATAAGAGAAAGGAAAACAATGTCAATGTACAATAACATTGGGTAAACTAAATTGAGCAGAAAGGTCATATGTATTTGAGCAATGGAGAGCATGAAGCCTGGAGATTATATATAAAGTAGATTTTGTCCATTACAAGTAAGGAGGAGTTATTATAGTCATTAAAGAGACAAGCAAATTATACAAACAACCTGAGGACATAATACACCAGTGAAAGCAATAATCTACTTGAATGTTTACCGTGTACTCACACCCTGATTGCAGCCACATCATGAATGATTTTATGGACTTGACCAAATCCATAATACAAAGCAAACTATTGATATTTCACCGGCAATTATTTGAAGATTAGTGTTGATTGGAGTGTGTTTCTCCTCTCCTAGCAACTGTTAAGGGGCTGAAGCGGCTGTTAAAAGCCACGAGAGTGCTCAATGAAATGTACGTGTGCAGGACACTGAGACAAAACGGGAATAGAGTTGATTTCTTTTCACACTCAGGGTCAACCCTCCATGACAATTCTGCTTTATACTATACTGAATGAGGCTATGTTAAACAATTCCATTCATTACAACATATTATACAGTTTATATTTTATACCACCATATAGCACATTATGAAATACAATACATTATATGTCTCAACCTGCCCGGGTTTATTTCTGCAGTAATAGCCTGTTCACTGTACGTTATCCTGCTTATTACACTGAAATCAGTGATTTAAAAAAATATATTGTTCAATGTATTGTTTTCCAGCAAAATTGTACTGATTTAAAAATGACTGCCTACCTGAACGCCCTCATCCAGGTCTACACTCCGTCCCGCCCACTACGCTCTGCCAATGAAAGGCGCCTGGTACTCCCATCACAACAGGGCCCTAAGTCGCTAACTAGACTCTTCTCCTCTGTAGTCCCCCGGTGGTGGAACGAGCTACCAAACTCCACTCGGTCCGCAGAGTCCCTTTCACCTTTAAGAAGAAGCTAAAGACCCAGCTCTTTATGACATCTGACCTTAATGATATTGATGCTATTAATGATGATGACATCAAAAAAACACCCTTTGCACTGCCTGTCTGCTCCAGTGTCCAGTCGCACTTGAAGCTGTTTTGGCACTTACTGACTTCGTTCCCTCCTGTCTTGATCGTCGCTTGTGTTGTATTAACTCTCAGATGTACGTCGCTTTGGATCATAGACTGTATAAAAAGATGGACGACATGACAGCTCCCTAAAAGTGAAGCCAAAACCTCTCTATCGCCCCCTGCTGACTGGCTGCACAGCACTGCCCTGCACTGATGTGAGATAATAGTTTGCCAAAGAATTCTGTACTTAACTATACTAATCTATACTGGCTTAGTCTATACTAAACTGTATAGCACAGCATAGAGTACCTTACAAAACTATAATGCACTGCACTTAACTATTTTGTATTACACCATGTTACGCTATAATATGATAAGTTTGACAGAAATAAATTCTAGCTGCAGTATTCGTCCATAATAACAAACTACAGTCTCTGTTCTGTTGAGCTAACTTAGGCTCAGCCTTTAGTTATCTTTTACTTTTTAAAAAAAGTGAGGGGGTGCAGTTTGATAAGAAGATGACACGTTTCACAAAACCTTTTCTTCAAAGCTGGAGGATAAAGGGAGCAAAATAAGTCCTCTTTGAAACTAATTTTTTGTTCTTTAAAAGTGAATATACAAACAAGCTGTCCTGGGCGACTTACTCTCCCACAGCACTAAAGCACAAGCAGATGGTTATTTATCTCTATGAATTCATTTAAGTTAAAGTAAAGGCTGATTTTGTAGAAGTTGCCGCAAATAAGCTGCGTGCTTCCCAAGGATGTTTTGATCTCCTTGTCCGCACTTATCTGTATGCGCCTCTAATCTTGTTCTTACTGAAGATCTTCATTCCTTTTTAAATACATCAAATGATTCTGCTTTTACTTCTTTGAACTAGACTTTGTTGCCAAGTATTACTAATAGCCGGCTGTACTGCATATGAATGTTCGATTAATTCACCATTCTGCTCTTGTTTCATGAAGCAGTGGAGATTATCGGGCTGTGGGCCTTTAATTCAAATACATTTTTAAAGCTTCCACTTTAATAGGGGTCAGCTCATCTTAAGCAGCATCTTTCAGCCAACTGTTTAGACTGATTGTTCTTTGAAAACATTCTTTTGCATAAAATGTAAAAACAGTGGGTAATGAGAGGAATCAGCATTCATACATAGTGCATTCATGTTTGTGCATAAATGTCCATAACAGGTCATTAATTGTGAGAGAGTCTGGGCATTCTCAAGCACGCGTGTGGGTGTGAATATGTGATTTGCTTTACACAGCGATACATCTTGCCTCTACATGTTCCTCTAATGTTATCGCCCTCAGTGACCCTCTTTTCCTTTTAAACCGTACATGTTCTTCTAGTTCACTTTTTTTCAGATCCTCTCTACTAAAGTGCTACATTTAGAGGGGTAGCATTTAGGAAAGCATTATCATTAGCGGTCGGGTTACCATTTCTCTAACCTGTAATGGATTTTGCTAACATGCTGCGCTGGGGTGAGTTAACATAGCCACTCTACTATTTGGTTCAAATTTACTTTGAAATAGCCTCAATTTATTTGAAAGAACACCTTTGTATGCTAACTGTTTTCATGATGAGAGCTAGATGTGTGAATTCATACTTTTATGTTCATGGAGCTAGAGCCTAGCAGAGCGTACGCTAGCATTCACGCAGTGTAAAAGAGTAGCTCCAATGAAGCTAGGTAGCTCACTCATTCAAAAATGATAAAACATCAACAAAGAAGAAATAAATTGAATTGAATTGAATTGGTGAGCTTTAGATGTGTTGGTAGAGTTATTACTTTATCTTTGGCCATAGACAAGCTCCAATTGCTACCTTTAGGCTTTATGCTAGCTAGGCTAATAGCCTCTGAGAGTTAGTGGCATGAGAGTTATCAATCTTTTCATCTATCTCTCAACAAGACAGCATATAAGTGCTGTATGTATTTTTACAACTTGCATGTTAGAAACAATAGTGAATATGCTTAAAGAGGGGGTATTATGCTGGTTCACATTTCAAGACATAATGTTACGATGTTGAATGTCCAGACTTAACGTGGGAGAAGTTTCAAATCTGTAGGTGAAAGTATGTTGGAGTAATCACTAGGCTTCTCAGCTCAGTCTGCAGGCTGCTGTGATCGCCGGGTTTCACACAGTTTTTTCTACACACTGCATTTTGTGACGTTGCAAAGTGCAGCCTCAGCAGGCTTTCGGAGAGCTGGCCAATCAGAAGAAAGCAGGCTTGTAGGGGTAGGGTTTCTTAAAGGGACAGAGCCGACTGAGTCATTTCAGGCAGAGGCTGTATGAGGGCCTGCACTGAGCACCAGTGTGAGAGTTTTTTAAACTGTGAATTAAACTACTTCACAGGTATCACAAAGTGAAATATGAAGCTTGAAGTTAGAATAATACCACCCCCTTCAAAAGATTTGAAATATTGGTGGTGTGGCTTAAACCAGTGTCTGCAGTTTTCTACCCCATATTCATGGCTTGTTTTTTAAATCTAATTTCTAATTTATACGTTTCATTGCACTTAGCATAGTTTTATTGTCAAATAAAACACAAAACACTACTAAATAAATGTCCTAACCTACTTTTAGTATGTGACCATCACGTTTTAAAAATTGCTATCCAGTGTTTGAGGTTTGACTGGCACTCTTTTAATTACATTACCATGTTGCGCCCTGTTCTTCTGCATTGGCGGTTCGGGTAGTGGATGGGTAAAAATGCACATTAATCTGCATATAATTTGCAGATTTTCTTGAAATTTTGGTAGAAATTCTATTTTAAATTCAACTAGAAGCAAAAGGAAAGATTCAATCCCTATTTACCTCATTTAAGTTATATCCTGTCAGAGTTTGAGACACACAAGGCTCGATTTGCATGAAAAAATAATTCGAATACTTTCCATATTCCTTTGCACAGTGATTAATGTGCTGAAGCATACTAAAACTAAGTCTGTGAGGAGTACATGATGGAATATATTAATCCATATAAGAGGCTGAAGCATGTAATCACTTACTGTTCTGGTGGGTATGAGATCTGTTTCCATGGAAATACATTGGGAATATTCAAATAAGGTTTATTCATGAGCAGGAGAAATATTGTAAACACAGCTCTGTTCACTAATTACAGATTTTCTCTGTCTTTTTTTTCCCTAAATTCATGTGTCCCTGTTTTGTTTCTTGTTTCATGTGATGACACCGATGCAGCTTCAGTACCGGCGACTCCACCATCACCATGTTTTCTGCCAAGGTCACAGCCATTTGTCAACAGCCTCTAAATCTCTAAGTGGCCACTTCACCTCATTCTGATTTGGTTTTTCATCAGCATCATTAGGCTAGGGCTCTAATGATTTGAACACAAACACGTAGACACACATATACACACACGTATAGCAGATTTCTAAAGCAGGTCCCTAATTTAAACTCTTGGGAACAACAAGCTTACACAATGCTTAGTTGCCCAAAAGCAAGACAGTGGATCACAACAACTCCTGAAGCTTCAGGGTAGTTGTTCTACTCAGCCTGACCTTTGACCTCCCTGTGGAGGGTGGACAGAAAAAGAGCAATTCTCACTGGAGTCAGGGCAGTAGCCTCTATTAAAAATTTAAGTTGTGAAACAAAAAGAGGATCCCAATGGAGAATCTTTGTTTGCAGCTAGACTTTAACTCTCATGATGGACTATTGTTTGCCTCTAATATGAACAATAGAGCACTATATAAAATCCTTCAACAGTGGAGAACTGCTGCTTCTCCACAACTGATCAATCCAGATTACAGTAAATGATTAACCTTCAACTAAAAGATATTCATTATCAGGAAGAAGTTATAGTATATCCAAGAATAATCACTTTTGCACAAATGAATAAAATGCTTCATCTATTTCATTACAACCAGTGTAATGAAGGGAGGAATCTAAAGGGCTTTTTACGCTGCCAGTTCAAGGCGGGATTACGCCTCGGGTCGGGTGCTGGCAGGATGCTCCCTTTCTGTTGGTAGTTTGTAAGACGCTTGCTAGCTTGTAATGTAATGCACACACAAGGGCAGCCATGCATGTAGTTGTAGTCTTGAAAAAATGATGTTACTATATCCAGCCTTTGCAAAATTTAGAAGTTTATGACTAAAATGTCTGTTGCCTATTGTCACCTTCATCACTTGAGCTTGTGATATAGTTCCTCTATGTAATCAATCTAAGCAGATAACCCAGTGTATCATTGGTACACACGTTTATGGTCCCCCAAGGGTATGTGTTTGTGTCTTTAGTGATCCTCTGACGTTTCGCCTTGTTTCAACATTGTTGAACAATTTTGACATTCGTGCTCCCTTCAGGTTGAATTCTAAAAACTTTGGTGATGCCTTCACTGTCCAGCTGGCTCCCTCATGATGTCCAAATTTTATTTTGATTTATTACGAAATGCCTGCAAAACTGATCTCTATTGTACATTAAAATGTAGAATGTAGACCAGACTTTGAGAATGTGTTGGTTTCTGTTTGTAGTATGTTTGTAGTCAGAGCAATGCGTATCAGCAGGCTTTGGTGTATGCAGGAAATATAGTCCTTGGAGAGCAAAAGCATGCAGAACACAATGTTCCGTAATCTATATACAGATATCTGCCTGAAAGTGCAGCTAACAGTCCAATTTAGATCAATGAGTGACCAATCTGCTTGAAGCTGTGTCGCGAAAGCCACTCGGCATTTAGATTTCCCCGACGTCCTGGAATGCATCTTTACTGCGCTCAGTGCTTATTAGCAAATGTTTTCATGCTCAAATGCTGCACTGAAATGATAACCACAAGCCAAGTTTTAATCTCAGAGGGTTTCAGTACCTTTCAGAGAGGCAGATTCAACAATGTAGAACATTACAATGGATGTGTTTTTACTTCTTTTCCCTTGACAACAACAAAGCAAATCAAAATCCTACTTCATTTCAGCGAAATCACCAGTTTCAATTGAATTTGGGCAAATACATTCTCCGAGTTCATCTCTCTCTCTTGGTCTCTCTTGTTGACATACATCCACTGAACACTGGGTAACCATAGTAACAGGAAAATAGGTTATAAAGCTGTATATAAACAATTGTAAAGCTCACAAGACCGTACAGTGCACATGTCTCAGAGAGTCAATATTCCATCGACAAGCTGTTCCAGAGAGAAATGCTGAATAAAAAGTACACAGTGTTTCAGGATGTGTTTGTGTCTCTGTTTGCAGGGTTACGTTGTCTCTTTCTGTCTGTCCTTTCTTGTATCTTATCCTTGCTCTATTCTCTCCTATACCGCCCAACTTTCACCTCAGCTTGTTTATACATGATTCAGGAATATTAGGAAGCCACAACTTCTTTGTTCTTGTAAGATTTCTGTGTACTATAACAGAAATGTATGTGCACAAAAGTGGACTGCATCAGATTCTACAAGTGGTTGTGACACCGTGTCCACCTCTTGTACTACATACTTTCACTGCCCTGGTGGCTCAGTGGATTCTCAGTGGCAAGCAGCAGATGAGCAGCCCCGTCTACTCCCCCAAACAAAGTATCCAGAGCCACGTAAACCAGGAAGTGCAATCTGCTAATCATTGCACCTGTGTCTGCTGCTCCTCAGCTATATAAGCTGCTGGATTCAGCCAGTCTCGCTCTCTCTTCCCGGGCATATGTTGTTTGGGTTGGACTGTTTCCTCATTTAGTTTCCTTGGTTTCTCACACTACATTTACACTCATTCAACACTCTGGACATTACTGATATTACTGATAAACACGTTTAACATTGGTAGTGTTCGAGTTATCTTTGGTTAACTAAATCTTTGGTTAAAAGTAATGTGTGGTCCCCTCCTTCTTGTCCCTCCCCTGAGCCGGGCTGTGACAAGACAGAGAGTCGCGCCAGTGGAGGTCCAATATGCTCCATGATCCGCCACTGCGATGTCGCAACTCTTTCTACGGCTGTAAAAGTACCGTCACTCACTCACTCACTCACTCACTCACATACAGACCCATATGTAGGGCTGACCCCGGGAATTAGTCCACAGGATAGACCCCAGCATGTGGTGGGGCTTATTTTGGTAAGTGACAAAATATGGGACTAAAAAGTCAATTTTTAAAAATGTTGAAAGATTCTGTTAAGACACATATTTTCCCAAACTTATATTGAAATGTCCAAGAAAAAGAGACACAAGGGAGACTCTACACAGAGAACAATATACTTATATTAATAAGTCTAAGGAGATAAAACTAGTGATACTGAAACCAATAAGTAATTTATTCTCTTAGCAAATATGACCTGTGTAGAAAAAGACGTGCTTATTTCACCTCTTTCTCTTATTAAATTCTGATATTCTGAAAAAAAAAAAATCATCGTATAATCATGAACTGTGAAATAATCCAGTCAATCTGTAAAACTCATTACAGTGAAATGTTCTGCTTCTTTTCACAACATCATTGCAGGTGACTCATTCCATTAGTTTTTATTTCGCAACATTAACTTCTCCGATAATTCCTATTTTATTTTTCTGTTTTATTCTGGGGCAACAGTGGCTCAGGAGTTAGAGCACGGGGGTCCACTAATTGGATGACTGGCCGTTGGATGCCCCGGCTCCTCCAGCTCGCTACTGAAAGTTATGCTGATAGTGTGTATGAGTATGAGTGTGTTAATGATTGAACCCTGCCCTCAGTATGAATGTGTTGCATGCAGTGTAAAGTGCTTTAATGATTGAAACAAATAAGTTGTTACCTTTTATTAAGTTATTTTATTCTTGTCTATTGCATCGGGTGACATGTTGCGTCATTACCAAAGAAACTGGGCACTGTACTTTAAGTCATTCAACATACACTGTTCTATTGTAAATTAACAGGGCTCCAAATGTATATTAATCCGCAGCTGAAAATAGTTCCCAAACAAATCATTTATTGAATGTTTCCTAAAAACGACAGTGCCCAACTGCTTAAAGAAAGATGTATCCTTCTTTTTTACTTGAGACCTGATTTTAAATATTTACATCCTGAGTAGCTAAGAGGTGCTAAGTGATTTTCATAGAAACCCACCTGTCGCAACTCTGACTTTCATCAGTGGCACAGCTGTAGAGACAGTGAGTCAGTCTACATACTTGGGTACCATCCTTGATGACACGCCGACCTTTGACACCAACACTGATGCCATCTACAAAAAGGCCAATCAGAGGCTGTTCTTCTTGAGAAAGTTGAGGGGTTTTAATGTCAACAGATCGCTTATAGAAATATTTTATTCATCTTGTATTGAGTTCATTTTAACTTTTGAGATGATCTGTTGCTTTGGCGACCTCAGCAGGCTTGGAAATATTGTTAAACTTAACCAGAAGATTGTCGTCTTTAATTTGAATAATCTTGGCCACGTTTATCAGGTAAGAGCCACTCAGAATGCAAAAGCCATCCTGGGAGACCCTCACCGCCCTCCTCATGCAGAGTTTAGACTTCTGCCAACAGGGAGGAGGTTCACTGACACTCAGAGGGGCCAAATCCAACAGATTTCTCAGGTCATTTGTCCTATCAGCAGTTTGCTTCTTCAACAAGCTATAGGCCATTGTTGCCATTGCACGTATACCATTGGCATTCTGTCTATCATGATGACATCCATGGGAGTATGTATTATATTATATGTATGTATTTATTTCCCCGTTTTTTTACTTTAACTTTAATCCAACTTAGACAGAAAAATAAGGATTTTCACTAATGAAAGACAGTTATGATCCGGGCTTCATCACACAGCTTTCATCAGTAGTTCACATTAAAATGCATGAAATTTATTGGTAATTTATTTTTTTTTCTCAATCAGTTCAGACCGAAGCTGAAAGTGTAATTGTTCTCCTTTCTCCTCAGGTGATGACTGGAATTTTCTCAGAACTAAACCGCCCTTCAATTTCTACTTCTGTATGTAAGTGACTCGATGTGTTCGTCTAGAAAGGACTCATTCTTTGTTATCTCATCCATTGTGTTGGACAAAAGCAGGAGTTATCCCCTCTGTTGAGCAGGACTTGTATCAGCAGACACAGAGCTGGGATCAGATATGAGCCAATTTGTCGCTTTAGGCGCCATAGCTGCTTTCTTCTTCTACCTGTGTCTCTGGGGAGAAAAGCGAATATGCATATGTGCTACACTCCATGTCTTTACATATTTACGTGTGTTTGTGTGTGTTCATGAGAGCTTTCCTTAGAGGGAGTCTATGCAAGACTGTGTGCGAGTTTGGGTGTTGGTGAGAGTGCGGAAGGCCTTCATCTCCAGTGCCTTTGATGCTTCCTGTCTTTTGTGAAGCACATGGGGGTAGTACTGTTCAAGGCTACAGCCTCTTAAGACGAATGTAATTGGTTGGCGATATTGAGCTGGTTCCATCTGAGGAGGAACGATCATCCACAGAAACAGAAGAGCCGTTACAACAAAGCTGAACTGGAAAGACTTCGTTTTGGACCGATCCTTTCAACGATGTCAAAGAAATGATCCAACGCTTCCTGGGAGGTAATGGCAGATGATTTGTGGTCATCATCCTGACCGATGTGATGTCTTCCACCTCTGCTGAAGGAATCACGTTTAAATATGTGAAATTCTGAAGCAAGGAACTGATGCTCTGCTGTGGGCAGCCCAATAAAACAGACTGAACCACACTGGCAGGGCTTTTGACAAAGCTACTCTTGAAGTTACTTGAAGGTCTTGACCAAGCGGCAATCTCCGGTGTTGAGAAATGAAGCAAATGCTGAAGTGCAACAAACTGCAGTTCCTCAAGTGTCCACTTGAGGCTGGCTTCAGAAGCCAAGAAAACACCATTAAGACTGGATCTTTTAAGCCACCCTGTACGTGTCACTCGGCTGCCACACGCTCGCCAGGTGAAAGTCCACTACTTCTTTAGTCTGGTTAATATACACCTGCAGTCATGCCACATAAAATATCATTATCTGGGAAACACAAGCGTAAGCTGGCTCATTCACCAGCTAATGAATCAGCCCCTGGCACAGACTCGATAATTTGGTGTTTGCCAACTCCTTGCTCCTCGGCAGCATCACCCTCTATTCCGGCTCCAGCAAAACAACATGGTTGCAGCCACATCCCAAACTTCATTTATGCACTCGAGAGACCAATGGGTGACGTCACGGTGGCTACGTCTATTATTTAAACAGTCTATGGTAAGAAAAGTTTCAGGAGCAGGATCACAACTCAACTGCACCTCTTCCAGCATTCCCATAAATTCCTATTCGTCTCCTTCTCTTTCACTCTTGAAGTCTGTACAGAACGGGAAACACGCAGATCACACCAGCGTTATCAGAAATGCAAAATTATCGACTCACTCAACTCTAAGAATGAACCCTGTCTCTCTTCCCCCATGGGATGATTCATGCCGAATCGGGATGATTATGTCCAAGGTTCTCGACAGCCGACACCAACAGAAGCCAAAATCTACTCCACCGCTTTAGTGCCCTAGGCCTCGCCCTCCAACGTGCAAAAAGCCGTACCATGCCTAACCTCTGATCAGCTCATTGCTGTTGCTGCAATTCTCCCAATCAAGGACGGGTCCAGCCACCGGTCTTCTCCGGAGAAGCCACTCGCAGCGTCACCATGCTCCAGCGAGGTTCTCTCTCTGTCCCTCCAACTGTCTTCAAAAAAATCTCCGACTGGACCTCCAAAAGACATTGTAACACAAAGAATTCAAAGTGCAAGCATCATAATCATACAGCTCATTCATCAATACATTGTTAAATCTTATCCTCTTAGTATTGGATGGGATTATCCTAGAATGGTTACTTTTATGATCCATGCTAGCAGCAAGGCTCTAGGGATGTTGATATTGGTCTTTGGGTCAGCTGATCCACCACATTGGTCCGACAATATTTGGAGAAACAAGTACTGGATGGATTTCCCTTTAAATTTGGTGCTCGAATCCATGGAGGATGATCCATGAATTAAGCTGTCCCCTGATTTGTCCAATATTTAACTTGAAATTAAACTCCCATGAGCCTCCACTGTACATAGTGGTATGTGCTTATTTGCAAACAATAACATTCTTATATGCCAGAAATGTGTCTTCTCTTTGAAGGACTGCTCCTCTATTCACAGCTTCAACTGTACATTGCAGCTGATTTGCTAACGCTAACATGGTCAACATTACTGTACATCAGTATTTGTTTTTTACCATTGTGAGCATTTTAGCATGATGACATTAGCATTTCACTTAAGTACCTGCTGTGTCTAGTTACAGCCTACATAGAGCTGCTAGCACATAGCCGTACTCTTGTTAGCCAGATACATTTAAGGGGTTACAGTTTAACTACGGTGGCTAATTTGTTGACTTTACACTGCAGCTGACATGCTTCTGGAATAAGTCTATGACAAGTTCTTGATTCTGATCTAGATTACTGATATTGAACAGAGCATGAAGAATTTAGGAGAGATTTTCATTAACTTACATTTAGTTTTCTTCAATGTAAGTAGCCCAGTGTTGCTATGTTTCACAAAGTAAACTTAACGTAATTTTGGGAATGCAGCTAAAGCACCATTTAGCCTAATCCTGTACAGTACATGAGTCTATTTTTGCAGATATGCAATCAACGGTAAATAAATCACAACCTACTGTGCACCATGGGTATCTACATTGGGACTTTTGTGCACACCATGCTGATGTTTTTTGGGCTTCGCTATTCTTACTAGAGCATTATAATCAATGTAATAAATGTTGTCTCCAAAGAAAAGGCCCCGGTTCCGCTTTTATACTTTGGAGATAAAAAAAAGTGCTCATCTGTCGAACTATTATCACAGCATTTTCAAAGCAAATCACCCTCTCCTTTTGATGCCTCTCAATGTCGTTTCCGAAATGGCTTCTGAAATTGCTCCTGCTGCCAGGTTGAATGGTTTTTGCCTTCTGGGAATTTTTTACTGTAGCTGCTCCTGACTGTAGATCCTCACACATCTTAACGATGTGAACCACATGTGGCAGTGTTATTGTCGCGCTCCTCCTTTAAACATGTGTGGAACTTCATGTGGCACAACTCATTATATGCTAATAAGCCTGAAGCACTTACTTTGTGCAGATTGTTCTGTCAGTGATTGCTGCCATGGCAGGAGGCTTGCACAGACGTTACAAGATGTTTTACATTTGTGTGAATACATTTTGGATGGCATTCTTGTATACAGACTAAAGAGTTTAGAAATTAGGTCCCTCTTGATTTTTTAATTAATTTCTCAATTAATTCTCAAAGTGTCCAAATGCGGTTGCAAAATCGCTTCTTTGATTGGCCTGCTAACAAACAGCCACATTTTCACTGCAAACTAAGAGCAAATTCAAACTTCTTGCGGTCCATATCTGTTGCTTTTGTACTCTGCATCATCTTCCAACATGTGACCCTGTCATATAAGCTGACTGTCATTGAATTCGTCATCAACTTAGAGCGAGTGGTCGGTGTCGCAGAATAGATGCAACACTTATCAGCATAAAGAGCAGAATGTGGCCAGCATGCTGTAAACCGATTTGCTTGCATAGCGGCGCTATAGCTTTACCTTGAACAACACTAGTGTGCAGCTTGCCTGAGTGCACAGTCTTTTTTTTTTCTTTGCTAAAATCATTGCATGCTTGCAGGTTTTTTGCACAAAGAGCCAGGCAGGTGCTCGCAGATAAAGGAACACTGAAGGACTGCTCTTCTTTTCACAAGGTGCTTTTCTTTATTATACGATCTCGTACAATCCACTCTTTGGATTCAATTAAAGGTCTGTGAATTTTTTAGACCACTTTGAATGTTGCAGGACAATTTGTAATACTTGTAAAAGTTATGAGGTGTTTGATTTTCACTGAAAGCAACAACAATGTCTGTTTACAGTTGGCCATTTTCAAGACTCGGTGCTACAATACAAGTAAAAAATCGTACGTAAAGACAAGGTCAACTTTTCAAACATGCATTTCACATGTCATCAAACAAGCACATAAAGTTCAAACGGTCTGGTGCACAAACCTTCTTTTTCTTATCTTGTCTGCGACCCAGTGAATCACACGTATCATAACACATCCTAAAAGAACACATACGGTGTTATTTGCCCTCAGTGGTGGTGTCATGGTGAGGCAGACTGGTTGCCATGGCTATTTCCAGTGGCTGGCCCTTTGATGTGGCAGTGCAGCTTCTCCAGTCCATGTTGTCCCACACTTTCCACTTTGATCATCCAATCAGATGTGCCACTGGTGCTCTAATGGTAAATGTAGCCACGGCACCCTGCTGGGAATCAATCATTATTATGGGACCGATGAAAGCTTTTCAATCACTTTAATGTAAATTATGTTTGGTTGGGCACATTGGAAGATACAGTCTGGGAGATGTATTACCTTTCAAAGTAAAAGTCATGCGATCATACCTACATGAAATTGCCAGTGTCTTGGTTTTTTTAGACAAGAATCATACAAAAAAGCTTGACGATGATGACGCATATATAAAGGTAAACTTTGTTAGCTTAGCATCTATCTGGATTGTGGGTGGAACTGGCTGTCAAAGTGCATCATGGGGGATTGAAGGGCAGAATGATTTTCAGTGTGGAGGATGAATGGCTATTGGGGTCATTGGGTGTCAAAGGAAATAAATAGCACCACTTCTGAATCCAGAGATATTAGCACCAGTTATTCTATTGGCAATCAAACATTCCACATAACATCCCAATAATAAGGGCAAAGTTCAGACACAGTACGAGGTGTTGAAAGTTGATATTTTTCAGAGGAGGATTGCTGTTTGTTATTTAATGATTTAGTGATAGCAGATGGTTTGATGAGCAGCCACCAGAGCGCGTGTGTGCACATTTTAAAATTTTGTTTGTTGTGTTTATGTGTTCTCGGAAAGGAGACCACAGTGCAAATAAAGATGGTAAATGAGAAGCAAACAAAATACTCAGGGGGTTTGGCTTACGGACAACAATATCAGATACTTGTTTCTGTGCTGGTTAAGTTCATGTTGGACAAGGCTTTTTTTTCAACGTTTGTATATTGTCACTAGTAATGTTTCTGTTTTTGTAATAGGGATTACATCTGTAAATTAGCATTCTTGCTAACTCCAGCAGGTTTACAACCTGTATTTCTTTTACATACATTTAATAATCTCGCAGATTTTAAATTAATGTCTGTTAAGTCACTATCGATCACCGAATGAGGTAAACACAATGGTGATTGAGCCTATGGCCCACTGATGAAAGCCTTTGCATTTGCAGTATAAAGTATTATTACAGACTGGGTGTCTGTGGCGACTTTTGCAGAAAAATTCACAAGCGGCGCCCAGTTACTGACGCTTTTTCCATCACCCAGCAGTGGTTGGTCTGCCAGAAAAGGGTAGGCGGAGCTAAGCGGCTGCTTTTCCGGTCTCTGCAAATGTTGCGAGTAAACAGTAATCTACTATGGCTGAACAAACAAAGACAAGATCGATGACTACAGATACAACTTCAAAAATAAGTGAAAATGCACACAGATGAAGGCAAACAGTCCAAAAAGGAAAGTGACCGTCAGCGAGGAAAATAAAGAGTGTCAACCGTAACAATGGGAACCAACCGTGTACATCACACATGCAACACTGTCTGGATAAGTGTGCTCCTGCAATTACCGTTTAGCCATAGGTGCCGCCAAAGAGAACGAAACTGAGATCTTCAAGATTACAACTTTAACACTGATGTCCATTAATATGTTCCGTCTCTATCATATAAACAAATAGATCAACTTTATCATTAAAGTAAACCAACGCTGTAGTACAGCATACGTATATAGTAGAACAAGGCAGAGTGCTATAGCTTCTTCATTACTTTTTCATTTGTAACATACGACGTGATGAAGTCCACCACTTTTTGGGTCACTTAATGGACTGCCATGAAGCAGACCGTCATGGCCGCCAGATGGTCCCCAGACTTCTCCTCCAAAAAATCTCTGGGTTAAGAGTTGACCCAGTCCGGGTTATATTGCACAGACCTAAAGCTGGGTTAATTTTCTGAACGGTAGAAAACTCCCACTGATGGGTTGTTTTGATCCAGTAACACAGCAGTAATATAAAAAATTATTCCAACAGTATGTCAAACACTCCAAAGGTACTGGATAAAATAAATACAGTATTGCACCGATGCATAGTGAGCCATGGGGGTAATCTCACTCCTCAAACACACAGTAGAAACCTCATCATAACCACGAGAACCACTTTGAAGAGAAACCAAACTACTCTTAATTGTTATCAAACGGAAATAAAAAGTCTTTCATTGTTAGCTTTTCCTACAGTGATGTATCCGTTTGTGCATGTCAGGCTTGTGCAGCAATCTGGTGTAGGTCAGCAACAAGCCTCGCAGGCCCCTCCAACAGATTGGAGGGCAGAGGAAGAGGAGAAGTCCCCGGAGACCCCCTTTGATGTCATACACAAATATGCTCGTTGTCAGAACAGACGCCTGGAGGAATAAATTATTAACATTCAGTGTGAATGTTAAATAGAAAAATATGGTGTCTTTTATTTTTAGACTGGCATACAGTAAACTAGACCTAAAATACATGGTAAATGGTAGGAAGGAGCCTTTAACCTGCTTTCTTCGTAATGGCCAGCAGGGGGCGACTTCAGTGGTTGCAAAATTAAGCCTATTCGTAAGGAGCTCTATGAGAAAATGACCCTACGTCAAACTTGATTTTCTACCTTACGAGACATTTTTCTAATAACGTTATATTCTCAATCGCTAGTTTCAAGTCCTCCTCAACATGATGTTCATTTTGTAAGTTTGTCAGTGTTTTTTTGTACTAAAAGACTACTACAAAAACTAGGGTGTAGGGCTGTTAACAATGTTTCGTTAAGTAGGCTACAATTTTTTTTAAATGTTTTTTTTTTGCTAAGCAAAATTAGCATCCCAATTTATCAATCTTCCTTTGAATTATGAATTCACCTTGCTAACCAATTAGCACTGCTGGTGGCTTATAGCGTTTGCTAGCCCCTTGCTCCCTTCAAGCCTCTCGTCAAAATATGGTAAATTAAGACCCAAGAAAACAATATGGCCATGGCCAACTCCAATCGTAGCTTTAATATGGCTGTTCACAAATCAATAGGGGGTGTAACGGTGCCTACATCCACTCTTAAACACAGTCTTTGGCAGCATTTACAGTATAAGACATAACAGCATGTCATTACAGCTTAGCTTAGCTTCACTGAAAGTTATAGCACAGAAACAGGAACCCTCTTGGTTTTAATAGAGAACATCTATGCATTTTAAATGAGGGTTAAAATTACTTGGCCTGGAAAAATTGTATTAGAAATAACAAATTAATCAAACAGCAGCTCGGCTTTGCCTCAAACAGCATCCTCGATAACAACTAATTAAACACTAACAAATCAATTACAATGCAGAGCTGTGTTATTAACTCGACACGTGCAAACTAACCAACCGAGCATCATCATCATCATCATCCCCACCACCGCATCCAGCTGGAAGGGAAGCAATTCATGTCTCCTCCCAGCCTCTGTGATTGTGCTGTCACTGCAACAGCTGTAAATTACCACTCCTCCTCCGTTCCTCATGCCGCCTCTCAGCAGTTAGCCACCAGCACAGCGCTAATAAACCTGCTCGGGGACCCAGGGATCTAAAGCTATTGAACTAATATTGCAAAAGGAGAGAGAGCTCACAAGCTGTGTAATGACAGTCTGTGTATCTTTCTTTTCCTTACCCATGTGCCCCTCTGTTTGCAGCCATATTTGTACTCTATATATTTGTGCAATGAGGTGAACAAACTGAAGGTTTTTGGAAAAGTTTGTGTCTTCATGTGTACGCTACACACAGTTGCTGCTAAAAGTTATGAAGTCAAAGTTTACTCTCACCTGTAGTGTTATGGTACAGTAATTCATCTGTCAGACAATTTAGAGTCAGACAATTTAGTGATTCATTTGTCGTCATGCCGAATGCCAGGAAAAGACAAGAGGATTGATGCCACACTTATGTCTGTACGCTATCAAACTACAGCTAGCGAGCGACTAGCCTAGCATAAAGACTTTAAGCACAGGGCTTAGCTAGCTCTTTCCAGAGTCTAATGAAAGCTCTTTCCAATGTCTAAATCTTACTAAAAGATGCTGTATCTTATGTGTTTGATCTCACACTACTTAACAGCTATGTAAAAAATAAAAAAGTCCTGCTGAAACGATAGCTTGATTTAGCTAGGCACAGCGACTTCCTGGAGTCTGTTAGCCTAGCAACCAGCAGAGAAATCTGTGCACTGATTAAACAAAGAAGATACAGCATGTTAATGTGCTTTAGACGTGTTTGTAGGCAGATATCTTGAACTTTGGACGAAGCCAGGCCAGCTGTTTCCCACTGACTCAGTCTTATGGCTGAGATAAGCTGCTTGTCTGCTGGTTATAGCTTCATATTTAATGTACTAACAGAAGTTTTGTTTTCAGCAAGAAAGAATATAGACATATTTCCTGATATCAAACAGAGGCTATTTTAAAATAAAGAATAATTTCTTGTAAACTGCTGAAAATTATTATGTTTAATTCAATTAAACATGAAAATATCCAATTACAAAATGCATTGGTTTTTTTGTAGTTGTTTTTTCAAAGGTGTCAAATATAACACCTCATTACACCGCAGTAATCCAACTAATCTGTGAAATTGTTAAGGTCTCTGTGTAACATCAGCGTGCAGTAACAAACCTTACTTAAAGAAACCTTTACTCATGTTTGACTCAAGGTTATGTCATTCTGGCCTCACCGGGGTCAAGGGTAAACTGCTTTTACTGCATTAATTAGTGAAGCACCATTGTACAGGTTACATATTTGAAAGCAATAGCTCTACTCAAACAGTTAATAGAGCACTTAGAGGTAAAAATGAAGGGTCAATGGGCCAAAAAAGGTTTAAAGGTTTGCCGTGTTCTTTTTGGCAGCTGTTTTAGATTTAGTCTTAGTCTTCAGATGAAAATGCTTATTAGTTTTTCTCACATTTTAGTCAAGAAGAAACGTCAAATGATGCTTAAACTGCCCCTTTTTCTGTGAGCGCACACGGAGCCTGAAGCAGAAAGCCTGAGTTAACACAGGAAGTTCACTACCTACTTCATGATACCCGTCTACAATTGGGATACCCAGTGACAGGAATGCGTTGCTTGTATTTTTACAAGACAGACTAGACGCGCAGTGGGGGGAAATATGCATTTTGAATGTCGAACAGCCCACCACCAATATTTTAGTCCCGCCTCGTCTCATTATGAAAACAAAACATACGTGTCGTCACAGTTTTTATAATCAAGGATAAATTCATCATTGAAAAAAGATAGTTGACGAACATTTTTTGTCATTATTTTCGTTAACAAAATGAACCCTGAAGGTTGGAAGTGATAACCTTTTATCCTGAATTAATTCATTTTCTTCACCACTTGGAAGCAACACAACAAACAGTAAACAAAAAAAACATTAACATAAAACATTTAAGATAAACAGTTACTTATCCAGGAATCTGAAAGCAACATTACAATTCATCTGGAGTCTTGTTTTGAGCGACTTGATGAATGTAAGTCCAAAACTAGCGCTCTTTTTGCTCTGTGTTTAGTCTCTACCAACTTCTTTGGTAACTATCCGACTCTTTGCCGTAAAAAGCTTCCTGCCGTGCCTATAATTTAGAGAGGGTCAACCAAATATGGTATACTTGCAGGCTGAACAATGGCAGTATTGATCCAAATTGCTCGATAGAGCAGAGGAACCGGAGAGACAGCTGATCAATGTTGTCAATATAAGCGAACCCATATTACAGGGAGGCGTTTGGCCCATTGTTAAAAGTGAAATATTAAACAGAGCATCTTTAAATATATGCTTGTTGGACATCTTAGAGTTTCCCAAAAATGGCAACTGACAAACTCACAATGTTTAGAGGACTTTGCTTGTTAAGTCATTGCTTTCTCATATGGCATACAGTATGATAAGTGCCTTTAAGTTCTGCATGGTGGTACCAGAGGGGAACCTTTAACCCTGTCACTGTGGGTGGTTCATGGCTCTTCTTAGACAGAACTTTTTGGTTTTGAATCACGAAACTCTCACTCCCAGTGAATTCTCACCGACTGCCTCGTTAGCTAGATTCTGTCAAGGAGACGATTGTACATTTTGCACCAGCACATAAAAATAAAATGAGTACAAAGCCATCAGTTCTTGTGATGTGAGAAAACCTCCAAGTCTAATTGGACTCACACAGTGTCTGACTGCCAATAAGGACTGCGGGAAGATTAGAAGGAAAAGCAGAGTAATGGTAGAGTGCTGGGGGCTCTTCATCACCTCCTTCCTCGCTCCCTCCTGCCTCCCATCCACCTCTCCACTCGTCCAGCCAATCCGCCCACACTTCAACTTCAGGAGTCACTGTTCCCTGGCAACCCCCCGGGGTGGGAGGTGTGTCGGCGACGGAGGGGCCAAAGGTTTGAACGCATCTATGTTAAGAAAGGAAAGGGGGAGGAGATCGGGAGCATGAAGGCCTGTGAAGATGAACTCAAGCACTGATTGGGCCTTTTAATGGAGTCATGGTAACTGCCCTGTGATGTGACTATCATCAGGTTAGGTCAGGAGGAAACACAACTACTAAACTACCACCATCACTCCACAGGTAGTGGGAGTTTTCTGTGCAGCACGCCTGCTGTGTTCAATTTGGCTGACTGTAACATAAAGGAGCTCTTTGGGGATAAACTTCAGCTGGCTTGTGACTCAGTACAGCAGGAGGAGGTGCTGAGCTGGAAGGAAACAAAACAGATGAGGAGGAAGAGAAATTGAGATTGAACAAGATAACAAGGGATTATGATGAGGAAGAGCGTACGGGCAGGCATAAATGACTCTTGTTCCGGACAAATGAGTCTGCAGCTGAAGGACAAAAAAATTGCTCTTATTGCTAATAGAAATGTGTGTGTGTGTGTGATTGCACCGTCTAATGCAGTTCACGTTCCACCCTGTTGAGTGTTATTTTGATCTCGTTATACCCCAAAGCCTGTATTCCTGAAGGAGCCCAGATGTAGGCCCGGCACATTTAGGCAACAGTGTTACGGTGTCATCGCTATTCTTAGGTTTCCTCACCCCCACCTCTGTTCACCCGCCTAATTAACATCTTCGTGTGACATCGTGAGAGGACACAAAGCTCGTGATTGGCTTAGGGAGTCTGGAGTGTTTTAACAGAGCTTTAGAGCAGCTCAAGTAATGGCCAGTGGGGGACTGATTGTATCCTGACTTAACATTGTTGCGTCAGAGTGTATGTCTAACTTAGCATCTGCCAGTACTGTTGCTTAAAGGCCCCCCAAGGTGTCTTTTTCTTGATTTTTCATCCATTACATAGCTGTGTGTGAGACTCAAAGTGCAAACAGGAGATAAATGTCAAAGGTCAGATTGGCAGTAAAAGGAAATATCACGAGGTCATAGAAAATGACAAAGGGCTGAAAATGATTTTGTGTGTGTAGACAGGGGAGGCGTCTCTCGATACAATGGCTTCATAATTGCTCTAATTTTTGTAAGGAGAAAAGGCCGTCCAATGTGCGGCCATTAGAAAATGGGCTGTGGATAATAACTACATTACCATTGTAATTAAAGTATTGTGTCGTTTTCAGCTATGGAAATATAATTTTCCAACACCAACTGAAGGCAGCATGTAAGAAATCCTAATGGAGGCACATTATATATGTATTTTACCACATTATGTCAACCAGTTGATGAGTATTTGTATCAATGCTTTCTTATAATTACAAGCATATACTAAGTGAGACAACGGGAGAACTTCGAAGACTGCCATTTCAATGATATATTCTAGGTGGGGCTGTAGTCAGCGCTGTCGCCCCAGTCCCGATTTGGAAGTAGTGGGCCTTTCTGTGTGGAGTTTGCATGTTCTCCTCGTGCATGCGCGGGTTCCCCCCAGGTACTCTGGCTTCCTCCCACAGTCCAAAAACATGCTTGTTAGGTTCATTGGTGACTCTAAAATTCTCCGTAGGTGTGAATGTGAGTATGAAAGGTTGTCTGTCTTTATGTGTCAGCCCTCGATCAGTCCAGGGTGTACCCCGCCTCTCGCCCAATGACAGCTGAGATAGGCTCCAGCCCCGCCGTGACCCTGAACAGGATACCCAGTTTAGATAATGAATGGATGGATATTTAATCACCAAGATTGTGCGATAATTGCGAACGGTTAGTACAGGCTGAATAGTACGACACGCAAGGCAACCTCAGTCTGTACGAGGTCACTGTCAGTCTGTTGTTTGCCAAAAAGTTACACCATATAACTCCAGAAATCTTGCCAAAGAAACAAAAAAAAATGTAACAATATTTTTTTAAAACTAACTAAATCTGAGACATCTGTGACTCATCTGTGCTCTTTTTGTGTTTTGCAGCCTTAAAGACTAATTTCTAAGACGTCTCGCAACTCTTTAAAAAAAATGCATTAAATATGATGAAATGATGATGAAAGCAATTTAAAAAGTACAAACACAGAAACAACTAGAGATTGATTGCAAGGCGGACGAGGTTCAGCTTCTCCATGTGTAGCTCTGCCTTTTTCCCAGCAGGCATTGGGAGAGGAAGCAGCACGGAAAACATGACGTTTAGTTCTGCAGGTCCTGTTTCCTGTTTAACATACTGTAGATACTGTTGAGAGTGATCCCGATTTCCGTGGTAATGCATGGAGAATGATCTCATCAGGTTAGGTTCAGCAGCAGCTATCCAGCTCTGTACGAAGGGAAGTAAAGAGCTGGCACTAAGGATCAAGTTTGCACCAATCAGAGCCAAAGGTTAGCCTTCTGCTCTCACCTGACAAGGATGGTAAAGGACACTATCCGGTCTAATTTTGATGTGCTGACTGTAAACCACCTTTACGGCTGCCTCGATGTCCCTATTGTAATGGGAGATTATTGATCATGACATGGTTGCCCTGATTTGAGCCTAAATCCTGTCGCCTTCATACTGCGTTTCAGTATTTGAAAATATCAATTCATCCTAATTAAAGGTCAAAATAACCTTATTTGAAAGGCGCTATTTTCTACCAAACTCCATCAGTTATGAAACCTTGCTATCTCTACACAAACCTAATGATGACTGCGCAACGAAAGGTCAGGATTGTAAAGTCAAATGTGATACGTCAGACACCAATCCTCCATTTCTGATGAAAGCAGACACTCTGGCAACATTTCAAAAAGTTTTAAAAGATCTAAAGGGATTATGTTGGTTACTGGACCACATGGAGTCGCCAGTTCAAGGCTGGATTACTCTGTTACGTCTTCTACGTAGAACACATGGATGCGTAATGGTGGGGCGAAGTCGTTCCGCCTCTGAGCCGGCATCGGAGGTAGTAACAGAGGCGAAACGACATCTGTGTAAACCGCGGAGCCGGCAGGGCGGAACAGCGCAGTGTGTGTGTGTGTACGTTTTGCTGCTGTTGTTGCTTGGCCCAATGTAAAATGACAAAGGTGGCGTGAGGACGGAGCTTCGTTACGGTGCTGAGCTGGAAGCGCAGTGTAAAAAAGTTGTGGGGAATGTTTACATGTCTACAACATAAGACACCATTTAGCTTTAGTCTTGTCGGTAATGAGTAATCCAACTTAGCAATGACTCCTGATATCAGCTCAGTAAGGATGCCCCCTCCACCAGCAGCATATTTAAAGCCCTCGAACTAAAGAAAATATGTCGAGGACCTCTCGTGTCATGTAACTAACTCTGTGTTAGCGTATTAGTCAGCTTCTGTGACAGAGACAGTCGATGACAGTGTAGTACAGCTGAATGGTCCTCACGATCTCAACGATCATCATGTGCAGGACTTTGTTCTCACTGTGGTAGGTCTGATCTGTTGAGTCACGTACAGTGCCACTAAAGCTGCTCTATCTATTTCTGACAATACTTCAACACAAAACAGCTGCTGGTTTTCTGGTGTTCATATTTCGTGACTAAAATCATTGGATACAGCCAGGCCTACAAGCACTGAGCATGGGGATAACAAAAAATGCTTGTCTACATAATCAGTCTGTATAAACGACCGAGTTTAGTCCTCTTTAAAGCTGCTTTCATCTATTCTGTGTATTGAAAAACTATATTTAATGTGAAAAACGTCAGAAACAATAAATGATCGTGCACATAAGCAGCAGTTTGATAATACATAAGCCATATCAACTGAAAGGCTGATAATAAGCTGATGATAGAGGCGGTCGTCGCTCAATTGGAAGGTTGGGGTTCGATCCCTGACTGCTCCTTCGGCAAGACACTGAACCCCGAATTGCTCCCGAAGGCATCTGATTGGAGATTGGCACTTAGGCCTGAATGTGTGTTTAAAAGGGTGAATGTGACATGTAGTGTAAAAGCAGCTTTGAGTGCTCGAAAGACTAGAAAAGTGCTATATGGGGCGCTGGTTTAGCTCAGTTGGTAGAGCAGGCGACCCGTGTATAGAGGCTACAGTCCTCGTCACACTGATCGCAGGTTCGTCATCCCCTACTCTCTATTCCTCACATTTCCTGCCCAAGTACAGTCCATTTACCATTGGATAATAAGTAAATGTTGCGTTTAAAACTTCCTTCTACTGATTCCAACAGGCCAAAAAAGCTGTAGATACGGGCTTGTAAAACAGCAAGAACATAGAAGCCCTTCAAGGCTACAGGGTATTCTTGCAGTTCGTAGTTTTGGAGTATTTGTTGCTGGGTGTTAAAATTGTATCAATGAAACAAAGTCTTTTTAATGATCAAAAGTGCCTTATTTTACGAAAGCAAACACAAAATTATTTCATCATTAAACTTAAAAACCTGGTGAATGCATGTACTGATCACTTGGTCTGGCGGGAAGATCAAAACTCATGTCCACTGCCTTCAACGCCGCCCCACAGTGAAGATTTGATGAGGCAGAATTATTGCTTTGGTTGTGCTGTGACAGTGTGTAAAGGAAACTGTTGCTATCTAGTGGTCAAATGGAAGCAGTACACCTCACTGACTCGACGTATATTCCCTTATCTTCACTCAAATCAATCTCCTTTTATTATCCCTTATCTTACTTGCATTACTTATCTCATATTATGTTTGCAGATATGTGGATTTTATAGTGTGAATTTGTTCCAGTATGACTGTTATCTCAAAGGGCCGATACTTACTCAACTGTAAGATAAGCATGGACCATCCTTTTTAAAACGAGTCTGCTGCAGAGAAGGAAAACCTGTTCGTCCTCATCCACATTAATAACAATTAAGAGTGATTCAGACGAGTGTAGTTTCCTTATAAAACATTAGTTGGCTGTCATTGTTGGGATAGTGGAAAGTGAGTTATTAACACATGAAACTTCTAGTTTTCAGACTTTCACGAAACATGAAAAGTCCCACCACAAAATTGTGACTGAATGTGAAGTCTTGGAAACTTCAAATTGTAAAAGGATGAGATAAATCTGCAGCACAGTGAAGTTTCGTATATACTTCTAGGGCAAAATACTCTCTGCACTTCAAACCTTGCTACAAATTTTCCGCTCAATTTGAAGCTGTTTTAACCGAAACCATCATAGTTTGACAGCTGGACGACCAACAGAAAGTATAAAGGGCCATAAGCTGCGTTCAATAACACTCAATCACACACACATACACACTCATGCCCTTGCCTTTCAGGTGAAATGACTCTTCTTTTCCATCGTGGCCTCCTGCTGGGCTCTTGACCTATGGCTGCAGGAGTCCCAGCCACTTTGCTGTGACAGTCCAAACGGATTGACTCGACTCAACGACCTTGTCCATCCCCTCTGGACATCGGCACGCTCACTCAGTGTGGGCAATCAATCCTGGTTTTTAGGTGCATGCCGTGCACGCAGTCGCCACGAGAGGGCGCTGAGATACTCTTTAATATCTCCGAACAAACCATTGTTTGCTCTTCTTCTGCTCTCTGTCCTTTCAGTTGCTCTCATGTGTCCAACTTTCTCAGCCTCTGTGTGTCTCTCTGCATGCTTGCCCGTGTGTGTCTGCGTTAGCTGTGTGTACTGTATGTGCATGTGTGCGCAAGTGCTTGTTCCGCTCTCTGTTGTGGAACAAATTACACAGCGGCTGGGGAGCCAAATGACTAATCAGTGGTACACAGATTAAAATCCAATTGCTGCAATTTGAAGCCACACAGGAGTAGTATGGGAAATTAACTACTACAGTGTCTGCGCTGCCGTCTCCACCAGGCATACCTGTTAGATGTTGATCTTTTAATTAGTGGGGCCCACGGAAACTTTAGATCAAAGATTCTAAAATTGGGGTAAAAAACACTTCACAAGGGGAAAACAGAGAACACAACACAGCTGAAAAGTGACACTCGAGTATCTATATTAAAAGGAATATACGTGTGCATCCTAAAAGTCGAATTGCAGATTGTCTGAGTGCAATCAGGGCATGAACGGCATTAAAGAAAGTGAATAAAGTGAGACTAAACCAGGGCCGGTGGTTAATTTGTCCGTATCCACCAGGAGGGACGTTAATAAGATGAAGTGTTCTCGAGCGCCCGGGAGGAAGGGATGTTGTCTGCAGCCACTCACTGCCATCGCTGTATCATCCCCTGCCCACAATAACCACTCATCAACCACAGGCTAAAGTGGCCATTGCCAGGGCTCAGGAACGGATTGAAAGCACCGCTTGTTTATTTTAAACTACAGCCCGGCAGACAATTCATTTCTCCTCGCACAGAAACACGTTCACGGGGGGAGAATGAATAATGTGAATAATGAGCGAGCCCTGGCCGAGCTCACTCAGCCCTGTAGGTGAAACCAGGCAATTGACTCCCAATCTTATTATATTAGGATTCCCCCCCCCCCCTCAGATGTACAGAAGTGCAAAACGCTCTTGAGCAGGGCTGAGACACAACATGAACGCTTGCCTGGAATAATCTCAATGCTAGAAAATAATCTCATTTTGTCTGGGAGTGTAAAAATCCTGTTTGCATGGCTGTGGCGTGTGTCTTTGTGCCTGCGTGTTTCATGGCAGGCAGGAGACATGCGTGCAGGCGGTTGCTGAAACCATTAAAATCGTGCTGGAACATTTCATTGGGAATGAATTGAAACATAACGTGTTCACCTTCTTCACAGATGTGACATGTTTTAGTTTTGGATCATGCACACAAAGGAGAGGCTTGTCTTAAGATTTCTAAATGGTGTGGAAAATGCCGTCAATGCCAAAATTGCACTCAATTTAAAGGTTTATTGACGTGCAATGGGTTGACGAAACGCACCTGCTCTTTCACAGAAATGTCCTGCATATCCTCATGCAGGAGCTGAACTGAACTAACCTGGGAGCTGATACAGCCCCTGGGGACACTGAGCCACTCCAGTGGAGCGCTTCCTGGCCCAGATGCCGTGTTCAAGGGTATGTGTGGTCGCTGCAGAGAGAGGAGGGAATGTGTACAGAGATTTCCTAACTAGTGAAAAGCAACTTTATCAGTGTGGATGCAGTGTGGAGTTTTTTAGCATCTTTTTTAGTCACAAATTGGCATGTGGTAAATGGTAAATACGCCTCAATTACATGCTGAGAGTTTATAGGTCTTGAGAGCCAGAGAGCTTAGCTTAGCTTAGCTTAGTGACTGGAAACAGGTAGAAACAGCTAGCTAATATTACTGCTAGTTAGGAAGTGTCTTAATGTCAATGTTACCGTTTGACAGTGTTATATGACAAGATAGAAAAGGCTAATGGTAATGTTAGCAGGCTATGGTAGGCTAATGTTAGCTAAGAAGTGAAGTGGTTAAATACTTACATTAGCTGTCGTCTGACTGTAACGCCTGACTGCTGATCAAATTAAGAAGTGGTGGAATGTTAAAAATGTTCAGATTCCCTTCATTGATATGATTTTCCATCCTGGAAAATATCAGTGCAGCATTCTAAAAGCATTTGAGCTTTCCACCCTTAGCGTGACGTCAAAGGAAAATGGCCACTGTGTGAATTTGATGATCAGTGTCCATACACAAATACGCCTAGGGAGTTGCAACTTAGACGCAGTCCTTGCAGTTTATAATGTTAGCTAGCATAAAATTTGTGCTTACCGCGCCACTTCATGTATTTGATTTTAACAGACACATAGAAAATGTAGATAGAGAGAGTAAGTAAATAACAGACAGAGCTGGAGTTTCTGCTTGTTGCTGAAATCAGTCAAAGGCTGAGCTGCAAACATATGGGAAACTTTCTACACCATAGCTGTGAATCTCGGGATACGTTGGGCCACAAAGGATGCACCCATTGGATACTTTGTGGGGTGGGAAAAGGAGGACACATTTGTCAGCCGCAAAATGGGACAGCTTTGGACGCGCCGCTGTGACACAAACTGTCTTCAAATACGTCCTTTTCAAGGATGCAGCCCCTGAATTGGGACACAGCTGCAGTCTGTGCATTCTGCTAGCTAGCTTACGGCTAATGTCCAGACCAATGACTATATATATAGATGGACAACGTGTCTCTGTCTGCTCTCATTGTAAGGAATTGATGCCAAAATAGCCCCCGAGATAGGCGCCATTATCTTGCAATGGCGATGTCATTTGGAGCCAGAGCAGGTGGCATGGCCGTAGCCACTTTGTTAACGTGTTTAACAGCAGAACAGCTTCTTTGTGTTGGTCTGAAGCAGATGTTCACATATATGGAAACATGAATGACTGTAGTGATTGTTTTAGTTACGTCTCCTCTCACCGTTCCTCCTCTACTCTGCTAAGCCAGAACAGATCGGCTGCAGGAGGCGTATTTTTCAACAGAGCTGTCAATCATCCTTTTGACAGCATCAAATAACTAATTAAAACTAAGCTTGTCAGAAAAATGAACACATTTATTTGACGTGTATTTTGATTTTATAGTTTGACTCATGTCCCATCTGTTAACATGGAGGAGGCGGGCTTTATGACCTATACTGCAGCCAGTCAGCAGGGGGCGCTCGAAATGTTTTGGCTTCACTTTTAGGGAGCTGTCGTGTCGTCCATCTTTTTATACAGTGTATGGTCCAGACAGTTTGTAATTTGACTGTTAATCAACATTCGAGTTCTTACTTCTGAAAATGCTGCGCCAAAACTACAAACTGACTTCCCCTTGTTTTAAGAACACTTGCTGCAAGAGTTCATTTTCCCTTAAGCAGTTTTTTGTGATAAGTCTCTTTTGCGCCTCATATGCTATGCCTCAAAAGTCTCTTAGAAGTCGGTGCAGCAAGATTGTGCAGGATCACTTCTCTTCTGGCCATCAGGGACATCATTGAGCACTATGTTGTAGTTAAGTTGGTGAGCAAATAAAAACATGCACCATCTTTGATTTTGTTTACTTTGTATTGAGATTAATGGACATCTCTCTTTGTTGGAGCTCATATTGTTTTATGGTGCTTTATACTTACCCTTTGGTGATTATGTACTTTCTGTGTCGTGACATGATGGTCAGAAGTTTCCGTGCCACATTTTCTATCCATACCGCCAACATTACATGTGCATGAAATAATCATTTGAGAATGGCGTGATTATAAGCTTTTATTTAGTCGTACAGCCATAAGGCATGCCACTGTCAATAAATCATTAACTCACTGTAGCTCGGGGCTTGGTCGGCTTGGTCAAAGGACTATCCAAAAGCCATTACTCCAGATGGTGCATTAGGATGAATATCATTATGATGATATCATCCCCCACAGGTCCTGTCTCTCTCCTGTCATTTTCATCATATTTTATAGCTAACCACGCAGACGTCGCGCCATGTGGTCTTTAAGTTATTGTTCTTACATGGCAGCAGAGGACGCAGGTTTGGGGAGAAGAGTGTGTTTTCTTTTGGTCCAGAATAAAACACTTTGAGCAGGTTGTTCCTTTTTTTAAACTCCTTTTCGGCGTATTAAAGAAAAGCTCTTTACAATCCTCAGCTGAGAAAGAAAGAAGATTCCTCAGGCTGAAACATTTACTTCCTCCCCTCTCGTTTGCCTCTCGTCTCTTTTCTTTTGACTTTATTTCTAAATTTACCCATCCATTAGCAGGAGACACAGAAGAAGACAGAGTTGCTCGAGCTTTTAACAAGGCTACTCCTTCTCCTCAGTGTCATGCTCTACTGGGCTTCAAAACACGCAGCGCTCTTTTGTGTCTTTATTATAGCTGCTGGTGAAAGAGATGAGTTTGAGGTTGTTGAGCTTTTGTGCCTGTGAGTGTGTGTGTGTGTGTTTTGAGAAGGGGGTTGCAGCATTATCATTTGAGGGAAGCTGCAGTAGGTGGTGTTCGGCGTACGGAGGGGGGAGTGGTAGGCGTGTGTGTGTAGAGTTATGTCCCAGTTATCTAGCACAGATAATTGATGCGGACAAGCTCGACTGAAATCTCTGTGACAGCGATAGGCACGCCACACACTCGCCGTTGATGGATGCCCATGTCAATCTTTCTGCCCCCCCTCATTCACCCTCTTCATTCACACACACACACACACACACTCTTACACACACACTCACAAGCTATGAGTCCTTTTCAGCCGAGCACAAAAGGAGCAGTCTCCTGGCACGCCGTCACCAACTGAGCTGTAACAGAACAGTGCTCGGAGGGCACGGAGGGGGGTGAGGACGATGGAGGAGGATGCGGGTGGAGGACAGGGGAGTTAAAAAAAAAAAGGATGGAAGGAGGAGTAGGTGGAGGATGGAAAATGTTTGGAGGGAAGAGGAGATATTAATGAGGAAACACAGGCAGGATGTGAGGAGGAGGACGAAGGATTGATGGAGAATGTAAAAGTTGGTGAGACGAGGAGGAGGAGAGAATAAAAAGGAGGAAAGGACAAGGAGGTGTGTGAGTTTACCGTGCGATGCGAAGAGTTTGGGAAGCTGCTTAGCATTCTTTCTCTCTCTCGCACACTCCCAACTTTAGAGCTGGCTCAGCAGAGAACACATAGACGTTAAAGTGGCGTGATTAATTTAGTATGCAGTGAGCTTTTTTGGCCAGCGTGCGCGCACACACACTCACACTCCCACACACACACACACACACCCACGCTAACTCACGCATCAGCACCTGAATGGAAGTTGTAGTCGTAGAGATCCGGCCTTTCATCCTGGAATATATCTCTGTATGCAACATCCATCAGGCTTCACAGTTGGGTATCAACATTACATAATACAAAACTTCAGTCCACGCTTATCAAAAGGGCACAGCTGTACGAGTCAAGTTTATCTCTAAATAAGATGGGGAACAGGAATTCTGTCGGCTGGCCTCCTTCTACCACAACCTCTAGATTTCAACAATTAATAAACATTCTGTATCTTCATTGATTAGTCCTCACAATAACAGAAATGTAAGGATGACATGTTATAGTTTGACAGGCTGCATATAAGCCGTAACTGCCAAACAACTTGTAACCATTACCTGTCCTGTCGTTGAGGCAATATTTAGTTTTCTTTTTTTCTCTTTGACCGTTAACCGACAGATAAATAGGTAGGCAGGTACGCAGAGTGTTTTTTAAAGAGCAAATTAGGGGGCTTTCACATTAGGGACCCGTGCCCGGATGAAAGTACACTTGACCCTAAAGTTCAGTTCATTTGAATACTGTGAACAATCTGTACTGTACTCGAGCACGGTCCGTTGATCTGTGCCTGAGTCCACTTGAAAAGGTGGTATCGAGCACGGTACATGTGCACTCGCATATGGTACGCATCAGGTTTGAAAGCTAACCGTACCAAACCACAGAAGTGGACTGCTTTTTATAACGTCTCCTCCAAAATCGACTGCACGGCCGTGGCTGATAGCGTAGGAATGTAGGCAAGAGGGTCATATTCGGGTACGGTGCGAAGCAATCATACCTAATGTGAAAACGACCTTAGGGTCAAATTCCACAGGAAAGATCTCCGGCGCATACAGATGTAAAGTCTTAAGTCATAATAATAAGAAGAACATTTATACATATGGTTGTAATATGGTATAATATGATAGGAAATATCACAGTCTCCTTATTATCTTCTTCCTCATGGTGATACTGATGGCAGATTGGAGATTACCTGATTGGAGGACAAAGGGGACGAATAAAGCAAACAGCGCTCAAGACACATACCTGCTATTATACTTCAATGACTGCCTTCCTATCTGTTGTTCTCCTGCCTCTTTCTATTGTGCAGTATGGTGCCCACCTGTCGCCGCAGCCTCACTGACCACATTCAAAAAACACACACATGCATTAACACCTCACCCCAGAGGAGCACAGGAAGTGAAACAAAAACACCCACCGGTATTTCGGGCGTACGGGTGGAGTAGCGCGTGTGGTGGCGGCGGCAGTGTCGGTGGGCACTGCGATGAGAATTGGACCACTCTCCTGGCGTGGGTAGCTTTCGTATTTTCGCTGCCACGAGTGCCCGCGGTGCAGTGCGGGGCTGGCAGGCAGGCTCGAGAAAAAGGACCCATCTGTTGTATGAGATTATTTCAAACCAGATACAGCACAGGATGTCACCTGTTTGGACGGGCTCAGGGGAGGTAGGATTATAATGTGTGTGTGTGTGTGTGTGTGTTAGACGGGGTGTGGAGGTGAATTTCTCAAGACAACATGTGTTCTCTCATCCTATTTAGTCATAGCTGTAATGATGACTGTATGTTTGAGCAGCATAAAGAGATTCTCTAAGGAGAAGATGCAGCCTCCTTTAACGTACTGTATCATCCTCAATGCATTTGTGTTGCAGTTCCTTCTTCAATAATCTGGATTTGTTCAATAAAATGTATCGTAGCTGCAACAACTCAATTTTCCCAACAGATGATGAAAGTTTTATCTGATGTAATGTTTGCAGAAAATGGATGGACGCACCAAAAAGCACCTCAGGCAGGATCGAGTCTTTGACTTGTGTCAGATTTAGATCAAATTCAACTCATGAACCTGCATTTAATGTTTGACTTTTATTAACCGGTACAACTGTCTTTAACCAAGCAGTTGCAAAGACATTGTAGAAAGCAGCCATTGGTTAAAAAAAAAGGACAGAATCTGGGGTTTTGCTGACTGCTGACTTAAGTACTTTAAGGTATAAATGAAGGCGCTCCAAAGACTTCCCAAAGCTTCCCGACACAGCAGATCCATGCAGTGTGCTTATTCTTGCCAAAACACATATCAAAGGACTTATAGGAGATAAGCACCAAAAAGTGTAAGCCCTAAGCGGACATGCATCCTTACATTTTATTCAATCAATTTTCAGATGTCTAGGCTATACGTCAGATGATCATAACTCATATCCCCAGAGTTATCCCCTCCAAAAGTACAAAACAAACTTAAAAATAGGTTTAACTTACCTGATTCACGTGGGCAATGGCAGCACGGCATGTCCTGCGACCAACCTGTTGTTTTGGTTTGTAGATCTCTGAGAAATCCAGTAGAGATGGCAGTTATGAGTCTTTGCAGCGATTCGGATCTTCGAATCTCGTTCAGCTGCAAGATTAGTTCATGAGACTCGTTCACCAAGTCGTTCAGTGACATTTCCAGTTTACCCGTAAGGACAAAGAAACAACTCGCTCGCTCCTTCCTCACTCTCACTCGCTTATGAACGATGGCGGGCTCCTGTTGCATTCACTGGCCTTCTTGTGAAATCATCACGATACTTGGCCCAATGTGTCCATTACAAAACCTGCTGATGTTATTATGTCTTAATAAACATAATTTATAGTTTGGTTTTAAAGTCTGTGAATTGGCTTTGTATGCATGCCTGAAATACTTCCGCCCCACTTCGTTCATAATCGGGTCGTATCGTTCTCGTTCAGTGGACGAGTGAGCGAGAGAGACACATTTGGTCAAGTGATACGTTCCGTAGTTCTCCTAACCAATGACATGGTACTTTGATACATACAGCCCTCCTCCAAAAGGCTGTTGGCACTTGCCAACATCAATCAGTCTGGTTTTCTAAAAGACAGAAGGGATTGTGAAGACGGAGCAGATCAGAGTCGGATACAATTCTGTTGGACGTTGACATCAAGCTAGAGAGAATTTAATGTTCACTTAAAAGATGAGTTCTTTGTGAACGAATCGTTCATGATCAAAACATCTCTAAAAACCGGCTTTGTTACCTCGACGTAACGAGAAAACTACATCAAGATCTCGAGGACACAACCAGAAATTACTTGTTGAGTAAATGTTCGGATGCATGTCCCCTTAGGGATTCCGTACTCTACATTTGAATAAGGTCTTTGATTTCCCATCTGTTGACTGTGAGCAGAAGCTCAGGTTTGGGGCCACCTGACTCCTTGATCCTCTGGGCCTGTGCCAAGTATGGCTGTGCTGAAATCTATCCATGGGCCTAGATAATCTGGCTAAACTGTTGGCTTGTTTACAACCTGTCTGATCGTTTGCCCGCTCATGTTTCTTGTCCCTTCAGACTTAGGACGCAGACGCAGGTCCCAAGATCTCGGCAATTTATTAAGTGATCTGAAAGTCATCAAAGAAATGGTGGACTGAAATTCAAAGGAAAGATTATAATCACTGGAATTTCTTTAAATTTTACCCTGTCAAAGCCTAAATGAAGTGTAAATACAGGCGAGAAGGTGAACCCGACGGCATGTCAGAACCTCAAAGTACCACTGATGAAGTCGGACCTTGGGCCAAGGTTAGAGTTATGAACCACCTGCATCCTGATGGCTGTAAAGTAGAATCCCTGCCTGCAGGTGATGAATGAGTGTCATGTCAGGAGGGAAGGAAGATGGGAGGAGGAGGAGGAGGAAGATGAAATTTGGCTCTGGAGATGTTACCCACAGGATGCTCAGGCACAGACCTCAGGAAGCGCTAACCCCTTCACTGCACCATCTGTGGCTCAGAGGTGTGTTTGTGCACTCACATGGGTGTGTATGTGCTCATGTGTGGTTTGTGTGTAACTGTATTTGTATTGAGTTGTTGATTAGTATTTAAATTGGCATGCGTGTGCATACTACAATGTTGTGCATGCACCCATATGCGCAACATATGACAGGCAGGCAAACAGAGCGTCATGCATAAGGGTGTATGAGTGATTAGCTGTGCGTGTTTGTGTGTTTCCCATCTTACCTGTAAACTCAGTACATACCTGTGTGATTTTGTGTCCTGAGTGTTCGCACGCACACACACACACTCTCAGCACCTCTCTCACCTCTCGCACCTCCATCGAGAAGAACAGATGGGCGAACAGGAGAGAGGGTTCCCACGTCCGCTCCTCCACCTCGTCCAAACTCAGCCCCTCGCAGCCCAGCTCGCCTCGACCCTGCCAGAACCACCGTGACTCAGCCAAAACAAACACACACACACACACATACGGACAAACACACACACCTCTGCTGGAAACCGCACACTCCAGAAATAACGTGCCAAACTCATGCACAGTTAAATACACATTTCAGCTCAAAGCCACAAATTAAAACGCAAACACACACACACAAACACACACATCGATTACTTTGGCTCGCTGACACTCCAGAGTGACACCGACGAGCCAAATGATGATGAGGTAATCAAACTGCAGTTAGTGGTGAGCTAGCTCTCATCCATCTCCAGGTTATAAGGACTTTGCTAATAAAATGCTGCTTCAAAAGTAGAAGTCTGAAGACAGGGTCCGTGTTTGTGGCTGCTAAATATATTTTCAAAGTTATTTGCGGCTAACCACTTCGGTTCTACAGCAGTCACCGTGGCAACAAGTGGCAATAACAAGAAGTGAATTCATTGAAAGCCCCTTAATTTGCCAAGATTCTGTTGGATCAGTTGCTTTAAAAAGATCTTCATTAGACAACCTGAGAGCTAGAGAAAAGAGGCCACATTCAGCAAACAAAATAGGTATCTCCTGCTGAGTTTGGGTGTGCTTTCTTTTGGGTAACTATTTTTGGGGGATAAAACCACCGAAAATGTGGGGGGTTGGTTTGGCTCAGCAGTTAACTGGTGCGTAAGAGGCGGCTCAGTCATGGCGCACGTCTCTCCGCCCATATCAACCCCACTCTCTCTTCCTAAATGTCCCTATCCATTCACTGTCCTATCAAGAAACAGAAATGGGACATGCTAACAACCAGCCCAACACCCTATAGTTTTTTCGCTAACAAGGCTATAAAAAACTAACATATGGATACCTTAAGATGTCTATCTTGTAGCAGCTGGATGCATAAATAAGCATGTGTTTACAAACAAGTTCACCAAGTTCAAACTTAAAGGCTTGTGATACGTCGATGCTAATTTGGTCACTTGTTTCTGCTGCCCCCAGGTGGCCAAAACGATAACGATTGTTGGTTAAATTAATTGCATAGAAAGATATAAACCGTCAGGGGGGAATTTACTAACAATGAATTGCGGCTGCTGATAGCTCTATAAATTGCGCATCATTTGCCCGCGCTATCAGCTACGTCTCAGGGTCCGATTCACAAAGCAAATTGCCGAAATGATATTCAAGCGCAAACACGGCCATAAAGTTTCAAAGACCGTGCAGCGTGCTCTTGTTTTGTGTCTGATTGTGGAGAAGAGCCATCTGCACCTCCACTCTCTGCTGCGCCGTGCTGCACTCTCAGGCATTCCTTAAGCGCACACTGATGGATCTCAACTCCATGCACAGATCGATGACGATGACGTAATATTTTCACTTTAACTGCGCGCTGCTGTTGCTGCTGTCGTTTGTGAATTAGACACATTTTGCCACAGGGCTCATTTGCGTAGAAAGGGGCCAAATTTGCCCCAAATGTCTGCATAATGATTTAAATAAGCGCAAACGGCTCTGGAGCACAGAGACGCTGTTTGCTCTGCAGCGCACTTTGCGGTGCATTTAAGCCTCTGCGTGTGCATCAAGAATGAGGCAGTCTTTTTGTGTAATGTGCACAGGTTTAGTGGGTGCAAAAGCAGCGCAATAAGTCTGAGCACCGACTGGAAAAAAAAAACTTACCCCTCAAGGTTTTTGTCTTATAATCCAAATATTTAATTGTAATTTACTAAATAATTGGATCACAAAGAAAGGAATTTATACACACAATAAAATATATAGACTGTTAAATACTGCATTAAAAGATACCCACCATGTATACTTTGTAATTGTGGAAATGAAACTCCAGCCAGGAAAATACAGAGGACATGACCTCTGCGAGGACAGGAGGACTGCCATTGAAGACAAATGCCGCTACAACCTCTGTCCCACTTCTCACATATATTTTTGTCAACTGCACAAGGCTGGTTCAAGTCGCACCTTAAGCCCATTCAGAAATAAATGTCAAGTTCAGCCTCAGGTGAAAATGCCAGTGTTTACCCTGCACCGTCCAGCACCCTCGACAGACGCGACTGGCTCACTCGCCAAATCCATTGATTTTCCCAAGACCAATTACCCCGGCGTCAGAGATCTCACTCACAAGTTCCGGACGGCGGGGGGATTCTCTGACTTTAATCACACATCAATGCTAGTGCCTCGGAGCAATCTCCACTGTTTATCCCTCGCCCCAGCCCTTTGCCAACTCCGTATCGATTACTACCCAGCTTTAGCCCTGTACTGCCATCCGTCGCTATCTGTGTCCATCCGCCGGCCCTCTAACTCTCTCTCCTCATGACGGGAGAAAAACAGCCAGAGGGGGCTTAGGCAGAGGAGACGAGAGCGCGTGAGTGATGATTTCCTCATGAAACTGCCATTGATTTTGTGACATGCTGATGCCATCTCTTTCTCTGTCAGGAGAGAGACAGAACGGATGATCTGGCTTTGACAGAGCAGCACTGGTGGTTATATGTAAAACCCTATATGAGGTGAGCTGGGTGAAGCTCAGGTGGTTGATTTACAGCCAGGCAGGTGGACTGTGGCAGGGTACGGTGATTTACTCGCATAATGGCGTCCAGTATGCGTTTTTTATTCAGTCTGGAGGTAGAGAGGGATATTTCACTGTTTAAATGAGACTATATGTCAGAACAGGAAACTCACAGGTGTTATTAATAATATTAATTATGGTAATATTCCATACAGCTGCAGCCGTTTCAGGGCCTTGCTACTGTGCATACCGGCTCACTGCAATGTCTCATTGGGACACCTGCATGGAGCAGAGCCATTGTTAATGTTATCTGCAACACCTGTGATTTTTCCTGCTAATGTTAGCAGTAGCACGCTGTTGTAAATTAACTAAGATGTAACCGTTTATAATGTAGCTGAGCTCGAGCTTGTTTAACAGTAAAAAGCTACTCTTCAAGTTGATTGATCTACTTTTTAGTTTCGAGCAGCAGAAACAAGCTTTGAACGCGACATCGTTAAATTCATTAGCAAACAGGTGCTTATTACCACAGCAGGTAATGAGAATTAATATCTTTAATTTGGAGTTATTATTTTGAACACCTGACCAATTAAAGTCAAGAGTTTAGAGTCTTTAAGCTCTGTTTTTGGTGTCCTCCATCTCCTGCAGGAAATATCACACTCTTTAGCTGCAAAACTTTCCACTGTGTTCAGTAGCAAGTTGTTACATGTCTGCCTGCTGTTTGTTTGCGAGCAGGAAGTGTACCTTTGTACCTTACCTGCTTCCTGCTGTGGCTGAAAATTATGCTAACAGCTAAACAACGAGCTGAGAGCTGCTGGAAGGCTCGGATGAGACCTGTAGAGGCAGAGGGGATGAGGCAGGGTCGACACAGGGCAGGGACAACAATGGCAAAAAGTTCTGAAGACAAGCTGAGAAACCAAGCCTGCAATATCCACATCAGTAAGATGGGTCATTGTCACTGCACAGCAACAAACATACCTGTCAAAATAGCTGGAGACAGATAAGTTCCATTTTAGAAGTCGACATGGAAACATGCAAACAAAAATGGAACTAGTCTGGGACCGTGCACAGAGGAAAATGTTGGGGTAGAGGAGTGAGGGCGTTGCAGACAGTGTGTTCAGTCCACCGAACACACAAGAGCTGTTGCTGTTTCTGCATTGATCTCAGAATTAACGTAATAGTAACCTCCTCGAGGGTCGCCATGTGTGTTGTTTACATCCTGTATACTATAGTTGCATACGGCCTGAGCTCTCTGGTGTGCCCTCTAGCAGAATCCTCCAGTAGCACGCGTGGTGCAGAATTGTGAACAATTACGTTCATGACGCAGCCGGTTGTGTACGCGAACGCAAGGTTAAAAAGCAAGTATATGTCTGGCCTAAGAGCTCAAAACACTGCAAGTTAGAAAGTACATGTATCAGCGTCTGGCTTAAAGTGATGCCAGTAGATGGACACAGGATTACAACTGTCTGACCTCAAACCGGATGGATAACAGTGGACCATATATTTCCTTGGCTGATAATTAATAGAGGCTTAGGAAAAGACAGAAGATCACCGTGTTATTTTTCAGCTGGAACATTTTGATCCACATGATGAACATCAAGTGCACCTAAGAACGGTTACCACAGCTTCAATGTCTCCTGAATATGACCAGGTCTAACAATCCCACACTCCTCTCAGCACGTTTAAACAACTTCTTAAAGTCTGTTTAGGCTTTGAAATCTATTTGAAAGTGGATCTTATGAATTATTTTGCCAGGATGGAGTGGCTGTGCTCCTTTGTGGCCTCTTTAAATAAAGAACCGATTAGTCCGGGAACATAAATTGTGACAGGTGGAATCAGGTTGGTAACTTGATTCCTGTAACCCTACCGTCATCTCCTGCTCTGTTCAACATGACAGCTTCCTGTAGCACGGGCCTTCATTTTCAAAAAAAGGTCATTGATGATGCGGGCACACATCAGCATAAATGTGATGCGGTGACAGCTGTGCCTGGGAGCCATGGCTCTCGCAGCGCAGACCAATTAGAGAGGGTCTTGTATCAATCAGAAATCAAATAACATCTCATCAAAACGCACGTCTGTTTTTGATTCCCCCCTCTCCCCGAAGAGAACCATGCTTCTCCCCAGACCCCATCCCCATCACCCCACACGTCTTTTGGCTTCTGCCTATATCTTTTGATTTTTCACACACCCACCAATGCATACACTTCCACACACATGCACACACATTTTCACACAGGAGCACACACATTGCCCAGGGCAGAGAGGGACAGTGCAGGTAACCAATCCAATTAACACCTTAATGAGGAGGTCCCCAGTCACAGTCTGACTTCATCTACATGCACAGCGGAACGCACGGCTCTCATCTTCCTGGATACAAAGAGCAGGCAGAGCATTTCATGGATCAGCTGATGCAGCTGGATTCTGTAGGTCAGATCGTCTTAAAGGTTAGATTGTCTTAAAGAAAAGCCACCTCAGGTGAACATAATGATTCTACCCGACAGGCAGGGTTTATATTTTACAACATATTCTACATTATGAATGGGGAACTACATGTACAAACAGCATTAACCAGTTGAAGAGGCAATTTATTTTTTACAAAACACAATCGTTAGCTAATTCTTTTTACATCTGGCATACATCTTAACGTAATTATTTTATATCAATTAAGATCTGAATCTAACTCAAGGTGTTAAAATGTGTTCCCCTGATTTGTGTAGCCTAAATAAATGGCAGAATAATAAGTCATGGTGTTAGTGTATGTTCTGATACAACATGAAATCACTTTTGACCTCATTTTGTTTGCACTGGTTGTCCTCATTTCAACAGCCAATGACGGCACGTTAGCTGTAGCTAGCTAGCTAGCTGTCGCTCAATCCCAATGTGAGTTCCTCTTGTAACTTCCTCTTTCTTTCAGGCCTAGCAACAGCAGATTTTTCATTAAATTCGATGCCTTTTTTGCGCCTTCTTAGCTTAGTGGTTAAATCGGCAGGTCGTGTACAGAGTATAGACTGTATAAGTAATGGATGTGGCACACTGTGTAAACACTCAGAGCCTGATTCATTAGCTGGTGAATGAGTAGTTTAACTTTGCCAGGATGAGATTCTGTTTGTGACGGTAACTGACTGCAGATGTTTAGTTATCAGACAAATGAAGTCGTGGACTCGCTGCTCGCTCGCCCAGTGAGATAGCGACAGCTGAACGACATGTAACGGGAAACTTAAAATAAGCGATCCTCTAATCACTACGGTACGTTGTAATCTCTCTGGGGAAAAGCCAACAACTTCTGACTCCTATTTACTGGCTGACGATTAAATAAATGTTTGATAAACACTGAACAGGCTAATAACGTATTTGAGGCTAGCACAGTATACATGCTATTTAGTGCTAAAAATATTTCAATACAATAACACTGGCATTTAACTCACCGAAAAGCTGGAGCTCAGACTTCTTGCACGGCCAGAAAGTTCCGTAAATCTCTCAGAGAGAGATCATTTGTCAAGTTAAGTTCAGTGACTTTGTGTCTGTGTCGACGTCTAGCAGACAACCCGCAGTATCCAGTCACGTGACCCTAGGCTAAATACAATTTAAACAAGTGTGTTATAAAAAAAAAAATTCACCCAAGTACAGTTATCTTGTATCTGTAACAAAACCTTTTTTTTGTACCAGGCTGTGAACACGTATATTTCTGCTGTCAAATTTGGCATTTCCCCGCCTGCTGTAATGTTATTTCTTGGTTTTGGAGGTTGCTGCTTGGTACAGTCCTTGGTCCTAGATGTGGCAGTCCTGGGTTCAACTCCCATCCTCAGCTCTTTGCCGCTCATCACCCCTTTTCTCTCTGCACAATCTCCTGTCCTCGCTATCAATAGAGGCAAAAAAGGCCAAAAAAATAATCTTAAGGAAAAAAAATGCTACTTTTCTTCAATTTGTGCTACCCACGCTCTGAGGGTGTGCACAAGGCTTTGTAGTCAATTCACACAGCAGACATGAAAACTAGTAAACACATGGTTTTCTGTAAAAATGTTTGTGACCGGTTACTAAGCAACACTTCAAGAAATTCCAGAAACTACATTAATAACCTTCTCTTCACATCAAACCTTCCTCACCTGCTGTCACAGAGTGCTTGTGAGGCATTTCACTCGCATCCTGTGTAAAATTAGAACTGAACATTGAAGTTAATACACCGCCTTCAGTGATTGTTCACTAGGATCTTTCACGGGCCTCAAAATGTCTGTTTTGCCAGGCTAACAAAATCACGGTTATTGTAAGACACAATCCCTTTACAACCCCTCAAACAATGTGTATGCGCAGTTTAGGAGAACCAAATACTTCTCTTACATGTGAAATAAGCTTTTAGACATTTGCATGAGCCGTAATAAAACTCCAAAGAGGTCTAATTTTCCATGCTTACAGTGGCTTGGACCATTGTTCTTTTAAATAACACGTCATTCATGTTGTATCTATAAAAGCACAAGAAAGACACCCTTCACCTGAAGTACCTCCTTCAAATAAAGAGGTTTAATCCATTCATGTTTCATGTGGGGAAGTGCTGAATTGAGCGCGGCGTCTTTGCGTATCACACGGTTGTGGACAAACAGCTCTCTGAAGTACAGGAAGAATTCTCAAGAGCGCGGCAAACCACACAAGTGTGTAATGAAGTGAGCCGCGACGTGCCTGGAGAATTTCCTCAAATATCAAGCAAAGATTAAGGAAAGCAATTCTGAGTAAAGGCAGAAAAAACACTGCATGAAGCCTTGATTAAATTTGTTTTGTAATTGATTTTGCACCGAGCTGCTAATGCAATCACACGAGCAAATATTGAGTGCTTTTATTATTAGTTTTATTAGGAGTAGTAGCATTAGCGATATAATGATTGTAGCGTCAGATGTAGAAGTGAGAAGAAGTTAACTGGACTTGAAGTTTCACATCTTACAGAAACTTTGAATCCTCTTCCTTGTGATCAAAGCGGCAGCGACTCGACCTGAGCTTTAGCTTAGCCACTCGTTCGCTCCTCGGGGTGAGAGCACAAGTTTGCCTGGAATAATAAAAGCACCTTGATGAGGCTCCGCCGCCGCCCGCCGCCGCACACCGCAGCATTAGGGCAGGCAGGTTGATTCATGGCTGTGACAAAAACGCTCTTGTTTATGATCACACAACATCTGTTGACGGTGAATCACTTCTTGTAATCAGCACTCTGCTGCCATTTGATCATTTTATCCGACAAAACACCAGTGCCTGGGAGAGCGTGTGTGTGTGAAGGCATTTTGTACACTTTATTTATCCTTACAGTACATTTAATTCTCTGTACAGTTCTTGTAAATGTGTGTGCATGTGTGTTTTTACAGGGATCATTTCCAGCATAGGTTCTGCGTTACACGATTAAATCGGTAATCAGCGTGCGAATGTACACACTCGCCGCAGAGGGCCGATGATGGTGGCACTTTTCTCTCATCAAAGCTGATAAACATCAATGAGCTCTTCAAACATCCTCCGCCGCCATTAATTAGAATGCACCAAATACCAAAGACGGCCGTGTATCGGCTCGAACAAATAAAGCTGCACGTCTGACCCTGAAAATCGGAAACCTGACTGCTCCCCGTTTGTTTTTGAAGTGAGAGCTTTGTGCTGCTGCTGTTGCTTCTAATTCCAAACGCTAATTCAAAGAGGAATCGTAGGCATTTTTTCTAGGTCAGACATCACAACTTTGAAAAGCCTTTTTTTTTTTTTCTCCCCCTCCTCCTTCCTTTGCTGGTGTTTGTTTCTGGCGTTCACTAAAGAGCACTTTTGTTGGAAATGACTGGAGTGAAAAAAAAGAGCAGGAGGCCGAGCTTTAAATGTTACAAAAAGCTGAACATGTGATGCAGAAACTCGCACAAGTGGGCACTCTGGATCCCCGAGAGGCGATGCGTTTTAATGTCTATTTGTTTTCCGTGTTCGGCCACCAGCACGTCTTACACTTCATCCTCTCCCCTTCCCGTTAGATCCATGAAACAAAACCCAGAATGCCAAGCGAGGGTGTGCGACCATACACACGAAACCTTGATCCAGAAGCTTAGACGTCCGCTGGTTTGAAGGATGTCGCCGGCCTCCAACTGCCACGTGTTGAAGTGATAATCTGTGGTTTTTCCCCCCGTTATTTTGCCGACATGACATTGTTAAATGATCACCTCTGTGCTGTTTCACAGACCTCTACCCTGCAATCATTTCAGACCAGTGTCACTGTGACTTTGACATCTCCAGACTGACAGCAGCTGCCACAACCACATGCACTGAGAGGACTAAAGAAACTATGAATAACAGGCTGGGATTTATGTGTAGAGAAGTTAATGACTGCATTATGAAAATTTAAAGATTGTGTACAATAAGATTGTGTATTTTTAAGCCTCTTTTACACTGCCAGTTCGAGGCGGGATTAATACGTCTTCTATGTGAAACGCACGAAGGGGGAATGGTGGGGCGAAGTCTGTCTGCCTCCGAGGTAGTAACAGAGGCGAAGCTGTGTCTGTGTAAACGGCGGAGCCTCCACGGCAGAACAGCGTGCTTATGTTGGTTAACGAAAATTATGATGATAAATGTTCGTCAACGATCTTTTTTCCATGACGAAGACAAGATGTTGACTAGCTAAAAATGGATCTTTGATAATAAAAACTCTGATGACACGTACGTTTTTATTTCGTTAACGAGACGAGACGTGACTAAAACGTTAGTGGCTGGCTGTCGGACATTAACGTTTTAGTCACGTCTCGTCAGATGGTGGAAAATTGGCTTAGTTTTGAAAACAAGCATGATTCAAATACTCTAATTTCCAACGTTTAAATGACTACTTTGGCCCAGTTGAAAAGACCAAAACTGGTTTAAAAGTGAACGTTTTTCCAACGACTATTTGAAGACGTTGATTAAATGTTTATGTTTAGATCAGACTTCAGATCACACATGAGTCTATAACGGCAATTTTCAAGTCTCATAGCGGCAAAAATGATTACACAATTGAGCAGTGCATCACATTTACCAACAACATATTTTTTGCAAAATGAGTTGACCTGGATTCGATCCCACAACAGTTGCACTTACCCCGGTTGGCTACCGAGTTCTCTTGTGAAACATGAGACGGTCAGGTATTAATCACCTACGTCAGCATCCACAGGTCATTCTGCCTTCACAGTCAGAGCTGCACAGACTAAGTACCTGGGCATGCGCAGTCTTCTTTTTTCTTCTTCTGTGGAGAATGTTCAAAACTGCTCTCTTTACGATGTCTCTGAACCTTCTTGTTAATATCACACAGAAACGTCGCTACAATCGTCACTTTCGTTGCCCTTTCATTGCTAAAATTAACAAATTATCAAAATCATTAAACAAAAATGTCTTTCTGACACGTTGATGTCGTAACCATATTTTATCCGGTTGAAAACAGGGCGAAATTATGTCTCAGGTTGGTGCTCACTAGGAAGGGAAAGATTGTAGTTAAGAGAAATAAGCTAGACGATTAAGGTGTGGTTATCCAGTTACAACACTTACAAATGATAATTATTTTCTGTGAGGAAACTGACACTGATTTCCTGCATGAAAGTCAGGCCGGCTTCACCCGCCATCTATCACCCACTCTCTCTCCATAAATTGTACACTCTGCCTTGCTATGACCGCCTTTGGTTGTAAATTGTGAGACCTGGAAACATCCACTATGAACATAATTTAAAGAAATACAGCTTTGGAAAAAAAACATCAAAATCCAACCTATTCTTTCCTCTTTTCCCCAACACAATTACTACATTGGATATTGACAGAACTACAATATTGCACGTCAGACAGTAAAACCTACACTAGCTATCTAAAAGATTAGGGGGGAAAAAACACCTCTTTTCCATCTGGCCTCAGCCATTATCCTGTTTAATCCTCAAAAAGCAGCTCTGATTTTCACTTAACATGTGGCATGTTCTGTTGATATACTTAGTTCTGCGCAGGTACTGTTTCTTTGTGTTAAGCCCGAGTAGTTCTTGATGATACGCGCCCAGCTTTGCTATTAATTTCAAACAAACCACTGCTGCTGCTGCTGCTGCTTCCAGAGAACCATCAAATTCATTATTGCCTTTGCACCCAAGGGCTTTTCCCGGGAAACAGCGACCCACTTATCAGTGTTTACAACGGCAAATAAAACTGAGAAAGACTTTTATTTATATTTAAATGTCACACACTGTTGCTTGAATTCTTGTTTTTATGCATGGCCTGGCTGGCGTACAGACACTCAATTTACAGTAAAACACTTAAACTGTTACTAAAGTGCTACCTTGGGAACTCTGCAGCTGATCACAATGATCCTCTGAGGTCTATGTTTAGACACGAAAAACCCCCGAGGCTAGCAGGTTTGTTTTGTTCAACAGGGAATACAGTGAAACTACACCATGATGAAAGTGTGTCACACACCCAGCATGGCACCCGCGGTGATAAAAGATCATAACTGACTGTTCAGCTTCTGAAGAAAAGCAGCATGCTGACAACATTGGCAGTATAATACCATTAGAAAAACATAGAAATATGGCTGTTGACATTTCCTTTGACTGCCTCTGCCAGGCATTATGCTACAGCTGATGTCTGCGGCAAACAAGCTCTTTGATCTGCACAAGTTCATTCCTGTGTAACCACAGCAAAGTTTGCTACGGTGCAAATGTGCCAGTGAAAACAGTCTTGTGGTACATTTTGGACGGTTCGTACAAACACACAGAGAAAACAACCTAATTCAGTGTGTAAAACCAGTCATTGTACAAATCCTTGTTTTTCTGCTCTGTGTCTGGTGTTTACTGGTTTGTTTCATCGGCTTAAAGTCAGCAGTAACTACTTCTTACTGTAAAGTGCAGTCTGTAACTGAGAGGAACAGCAGACTTCCCTGCATTTTCACTTCTCAGGCCCTGGTACGTTCATTAAAAGGTCAGCAGTTCATTAAGAGTTCAGTTAAATGTCATTTTTTCAAAGTAATGGTGACCTGTTCTAAAACAAAGCCCCTGGTAGGGTCATGGGGTCACTCCCTGGATCAAAGAGTCGCATTTTAATGTCGCAGCAACCGACGGCAAATGCACATTGAGTCGATTTCCATGTTATATATGGTTTAAAGAGGGCGTATTATGCCGTTTTAACTTTTAACACATATATATATAATGTTACAATGTTGGATGTCCAGATTAAACGTGGGTGAAGTTTCAAATCTGTAGGTGAAAGTTTGTTGGAGTAATCCCCAGGCTTCTCAGCTCAGTCTGCTGTGAATGCCAGGTTTCACACAGTTTTTTCTACACGCTGCACTTTGTGATGTCACTAGTGTAAATTATGCTAGGCTACTCCACAGGCATCACAAAGTGAAATATGAAGCTTAAAATTAGCATAATAGTCCCCCTTTAAGGATATAATATAGGCCAGTGTAAAGCTGCCCCACTGTGTTTTTGCATAGCATTCTGGTGTTGCGAAAGAAGAACGTGCGTGAGGTATACAAACAGCGCCTTCTTCACATACACACGTGTGCCGTTTCGTCTCTGTTACGCCTAGTAACTGGTTACTGGGTTGGGCTTTTGGGATGATAAGTGAACAGAAGCAGCTCTAGCAGATAGCATAGCTTTCAGGCAAGTCGTGTGTGAATGCGATGGGAGATGTAAGTAAAATACATACACATGCTTACATGCTATATGCTTCATTTCCTACCTCAATTTCTTACCTCTTTATCAGGCCAGCTAAGTGTGGTCACTGGCGCTGACATTTTAAAAAAAAGTCATTCAAAAGTCAAGGCAACTAAAGAAGTGTAACTCGTTGAGCCACATATTATTATGCATAAATCTTACGATCTTATCAGTGATGGCCTTCGTACGATTCAGGTAAGGGTATTAAGGATGAGTCAGCAAACAGCCATCGACAGTGTACGCCTGCTTCTCAGATGCTTGGTGTTTTGATTGCTCGCTACGTCCTCGTCCTCTATTTTGATTCAGGAGTGTACTTATCAATTTTAAGAACCTCCTCTGCTTGACAACAAGCGTAACTACTTCAAACTGTTTGTTGCATTAAGCCCCTTTCACACATTTACTGGACTCCTGAACGTCCTCCTCCTCATCCGGAGGAGCTGCATGTGAGCTGAATGAGCAGATGTTTAAACTGAGCCATAACTGTCATTCACCGTGAGTGGGCCTGACGATGATATTGACGTTGCACTTGAGTGTAGCTGCTTGTAGCTAACTTATTGCTTTCCACCCTTTGATTGACATGTTGTATTGATACTGATGCATCATCATTATACGTACATGAGTCCTCTGCCTCCTAAAAGTTCTGCCAAGTCGTCGTCCCTTGTCTGGATTTCAAACGTGGAAACGGCTACAGACATGTCGTTTCTGTTTGTACATTTCATTTTGTCTTGCGTTCAATCGAGTTGGAATTTCCATTAAAAAGTTGCAGCAGCTGTGGTAGCAGGATGCTGCATCAACTACAGGTCTGTATCAACATTTACATTCAAGCAGTAACCCCATGCAGAGGATTTAAAGTTGGAAAAACAACCTAGTAAAAGTGGCGCTTATCTCTGCCATTTCCTGCTTGTATTGTTGTCACATGTACCTGAGAACTTCTTCACTGACAGATCAAACCAAGCTGAGGGTAGAAAAGTAACCACAGAGGTAAAAAAATCACAAAACTGACTGAACAGGAACATGTTTTTGCGAGACGGAGATCCCTTGAAATTCGCTTTCTCTCTGTTTCTTCAGCATCTGTCGGAAGTTTTACTGATGCTGGATCTCTCAGCCCGAGGCGAGATGCTTCCTCAAAGTAAACAGCTCCTCAAGATGAGTGACAGGCGCTGGGGTGTGAACTTGACCAATTGAGTGGGAGGAGAGGGGCGGATCTGACGCTACACTTCCTGCCCTGAGGCGAGAAGTTGCTAATATAAGTTATCAAGATCATTTAAGAGGAGGATTGTGCAGCGGCAATCATTTCATCATACAGCGGCTGGTCAAGTCGTAATTTTGTTGCTTTCTTTTCAAAATAAGCGCGAGCGAGTTCATCTGAAGAGCAGCACTTTATAAATCCAGCTTTATGATGAGGTAAAAACCACAGCGCTTCTCTGACCCTATTTAGATGCCAAGGGCTTTATGGCTTTATGTGCCTATTTATGACCACTTCCTGGGTGCCGCGGGGAGGAGGGGTGGCGAGCTCAGGGTGCCACTGAGGCTCTATCACTCTATTAACAAAGGGAGGACACACAGCCGAGCGGCGCATTCATCATCCAGCCAGCAGCCGGCCCTGTGGAAAAGACAATACACAGTGCTTTGAGTTCACATTTGCTCGTGCTGCTGCAGATGTGTGTGTGTGTATGTGAATATGATGGTGTTAGATCGCAACGTAGTTGAGGTAAGTGATGGCGACATCCCACAGATCCTCTCCAGACAGCTGGGAAAACTCTAATGAGCCTGAGAACCTGCTGAGAAGTGTGTGAGCGTGTGTTTGGATGTGTGTGTGTTTACGCGGATGTGTACACAGTGCTGTGCTTTCAAATCTGCAATTCTTATCCCAAGACTGAATAAAAATAGAACACTTTCAGAGCGACACATCTCTAATGGTTTGAAAACGCGGCTTCATATTCCCTTAATATAAATACAACATGAAACCAACTTCGTCTGAGCCACATCATCGGCTGTCTCACCACTTTGTGCGGCGGTTTATTGCTAACGCAGATTGAATTTGAGTGTGCGTGTGTGGCTTTAGTTGTGTGTCATTCATGACAGCCGCCCAGCAGGAGGGGAACACACTCCATCTTGTGACCTTCGCGGGTGCTAACGTCGTTGCCATGGCAGCACGGCTTGATGCTTTCTGACAGGTCTGATTTGCCCTTGACAGAAATACGGCTGCGGGCCTCTGCATCTGCCCATGTCCTTGTCTCGCATGCAGCGTACATACATCGTGGTACATTCACACTCACACATATCCATATGCCCCCACACATGCTTTCATGCAGTTAAATTACATTTTAGCTGCGTGAGCTCATGGCGAGCTTCCCGGCTGCGAGGCCCCCTGCTGGCTCGCTACAGCTCGAGACTAAAGTGAGACGAAGCCGTTTGAAGAACAGAGACTTTACACATTCACAGAGAGTGCAACACACTCCGTCTATCCGCCCTCCTTTTCTCCTTTCACTTGACTTCCCCGCATGACTCTTTATCTTGGGCTGGTTCACAGGCTAAAGGTTCAATAAGGGTTGGATGGAATCACAGGATGGAGACGAGGGGGGGCTGCTGGCGTAGTGAGTCATGAGAAGATATTTCACTATATAATAGATGGCGGTGTAGTGAGATAACCTGATATATCTGATGATGGTGCAAGCACACACACACATAAACACACACACACCACTTCCACTATTCTCCCTGCTCTTAATCTCTGTCTGGGCTGCTCGGGGACCCTGAGTGCACCTCCCTGACGTTGACAAAGCGCTTTGGGTGTTTTTGGCAGTCGTCCTCCCCTCACCTCCCCCCTCAGGTACCTGCTCACCACTTCATCAAAAACCACGGGCACCAAAATGGCGAGGGATCCATCAACTTCCCACGCTGAGAGATGATGTCATCAACGAGGGACGTCTCCCGGGGGATTGTTGCTGATGGCTGACATGGATCGGAACCACAGAGAAGGTATGTAGCCCGCAGTGCTGCAGAGGAAAACAAGAACAACACGGCATCAACTACACCTGTGAAAAAATCAATATGGATCTTATCGTTATTTTAATAACACAAGATAATCTTTGCTCAAACTGCAGGTGAAGGCTATTATGTATGACTATTTATCCTTGAATCTCCCTTGTTAACTGGTGTTGGAATTAAATTGCACAATCATGCATTCTCGATACTTTCAAACTGGGAAATCATGAGTGTTTACTTGTTTTTATTTTGTACTATGGACTGTTTTTGTATCCCATTGAGAAAACTAAAAGAACCTTTTTCACTTCAATAATACAAATAAATCAATAAATATTTTCCAATAAAGAAACTTACTACAGCTCCCAAGGACAAAACAAATACACAAATATTAAAAGAGGAATAACATTGTTCATTTTATAACTACACCCATCAAAATACAAGAATGAAAGCAAATAAAAAAGACACAACAAATAGGCACACAAGAAAAAGAAAAATGTTAAGGCCTACTTTTCCTTTTCATAAACTATTAAACTTCTGCTGAACTCGCTCCATGATTAATACTTACAATACGCCTACTCTGCTCAGAACTTCCCCTGCCTGTTGCATCTTCTGTATTAGCATGTAGAAAAGCCCGCTAACGTTTGGAGAGTATTTATCTACTTAACATTAACAGCTAGCTTAGCTCTGTTGACTTCAGTAAAGCCACATGATTAGCAAAACCTGTATTTCTGAACAAAACCGTGTCATTACTGAGTGTGGGAGTGCCAGTGACTAGCTAGCTAGCTTACAAGAAACAACATGAAAACTAAACAACACTGTAGCTACTAAAAGGCATGTTTACAGAAAAATATTTGTATTGCCCCTGTTAAATTTCTGTTAAGATAACAAACAAGCAAACCCCCCAAAATGTCAAAATAGCAGACTTTCTGACGAAAGAAGGTGTATTATAATTACTGAATTTCTATCTTATGATTACATCACATAAAAAGTTATGGTGATAGCTAATAAATAATAAGAACTCTAATAACCATTTAAACTTTAATATAGCTAGACGAGTACTTTTTAAATTTCTTTCACTAATTTTTGCTAACACTAGTGAGTTAGCACTTCTAAAGCCCCTTTCCCACTGGTCAAAAAACCCGCTAACACCCACTAACTCCCGGCTTTTTTGCTAATGGAAAAGGTTACAATCGGCATTCAGACCCGGGTAATTATCGCCTCGGCTCTGATCGGCAATGATGGGAACACAAAACCCCTGTCAACACGTTTATCTCCTACCCCTTTCAGGCTATGCTCCGTTGGTAATTTCTGCGACTCCTTGTCACCTCAGCTACAAATTCAGCCCGTCTCCGTCCAAGCAGCGCTCGAACATTGTTCCAAATTTGTCGCCGCCAAGTTTGATAAACAGACTGAATGAGTAATAGATACAATAAAGACCGTAACATCTTCACTGTTTACTAACCCTGTTTACGGCACGTTTGTGACGTCAGACAATGACACGGCACAAAAGAGACCGACAGGAGTATACTTCATTGGCAATCAGAAAAGAGACAATCAGCACATAAGTGGGTCTTCCCGGGTCTGAAAAACCTGCGTCAACGCGTTAAATTTAGGTGGGCCTACCCCTTCATAAAGATGTTGGCTATTACTAGTGCTGCTTTCAATGCTAACATCCATCCATTATCTGTACCACTTATCTTGTTTAGGGTTGCGGGGGGCTGGAGCCTATCCCAGCTGTCATTGGGCGAAAGGCGGGGTTCACCCTGGACTGGTCGCCAGTCAATCACAGGGCTCAATGCTAAAAGTTCATCAATTCTTTAATATATCCTTCAGTGCAGACAGTTTGACTTGTGATAGCAGTAAAATCGCAGGGACTTCACCAATTAACCTAACAAGTGTGTCTTTGGTTAGTGGGAGTAATTCTGAGTACACGGGCAGACAGGCCCCCACCGGCCCGCAGGTTCAAACCAGGAACCTTCTTGCTGTGAGGCGACATTGCTAACAACTGTAACGTACTGCACATCCTGCTTTTCCAGGACATATTTTTTAAACATTTAGAACATCCTTTTGGTCTTATATGTGTTTATGCACACATGACTATATTCTCTGAGTTGCATCAGCTCGGCTTTCTAATTTTAAACTGTGTTTCTCTTAATATTTGTGCTTTTACCCTCGTGTTTTTGTGTACGCAGCATTTCTTGGAGTTCTGTTCACATTTGCCTGAAGGTATTTCGTTTTTTTTCGCTTGAGGGCCACCGCAGATAACAGTATTAAGTTTAAAATATAAGTCAGGGTTACAGTCAGGGGGCTTCCTATCAGCTTAACAATTTATTCTCTTCATCTACCTTCAAGTATCAGACTGAGTTGTTCCTTGACACTAGACACAGCAGCTGCAGCAGGTTTCAGTGAGCATTTTCTGTATGATACGGCCTTTCAAACAGCCAGCCTGTAAAACAAGTAACAACCACTGGTCCTCCGCAGGACTTTGACATGAACATGATTAGTACATGACTGTGTACTCTGTTATTGTGTAATCTCTCTCTTTCGCTGCTGTAAATCCTGTTTGAGGTAATGTACAACACTTTAAGGCTGCCTAAGTCCTCCTGCTTGACACTCATCCTGAATTTGCATTTTGCTCTTTTCTTCTTTATTCCGGCTGTAACTGGTTTCTTTGGGTAGCTCTTAGAAATGCAGCCAACGGTGATTGAACCCTCTCCGACCAATTAAAACATCTTAACTCATAATGGCTTCGTAAACTGACCAAAGATCCGTCTTATGCTTTTTGTCCTGTATCTGTGTCCCTGCAGCCTGTACCTGTGTAAGTCATTTTACTTTCCCCTCTTTACAAGGAGAATTTGGATTCCCCGCTCAATTCTTCAGCCCCTTAATTGACATAATTACGGGATTACAGTGTAAAGCTGCCACTCTGTCACTTCTGGGCTGTAAGCAGCGAGGTGACGGTGCCGAGGCGGGATCCGCACACCGCCTCTCGTCTTGACACCAACATCCAGGAGGACAACAAAGATAAGGACGGCTAGAGAGAAAGCCCTCGTTCTGACAAGAGCAAATTAACCTGCTGTGCCCAACAGAGAGCGGCTGCTATCTCCTCCCTTTGCCCCATTCATACTTCTTCCTCCTTCCTCCCTTGTTTCCTCCTCTCCCCTGGGCCTCCTTATAAAATGTCCTTTTTTGTGTGTTTTGAATCATTTAACTTCAGAGCTGGCTTGTTTTCATCAACTGTAGGCGTTGGCTTTTGTCTATACTTATAATCACCCGAAACCTCTTGCTTCTACTTTCTACTCTCTTCCTCCTACTCCTACTTAGCCTCATTTACCAAATTATCCCTCTCATTCTCTCCCTTCAAGTTGCATTTAATTTCCCTTTAAGATGACCACTCTTTCCTACGTCACTAGTGCAGCCTCTCTCATTTTTGGCGTATAGCGGCACAGCAGCCTCCGGCGTCTCACCTGGTGCGGGTCGTAGCTAATCATGTCCTGGAGCTAAATTGACTAAAATGGCATCTTTATCAGGCCTTTGTTGTCCATAATAGGCCTACCTTTGCAGCACCGCAGGCATGGATTAAATCCGTACACATCTGAAGTAATCTGCTGCTGCCAAAGTGTGTGTGTCCGTTAGCGTGTGTTTGTGGTTGCTCCTCTTCACCACGGGGGAGCCCTGGCAATAGGTTATATAGAGCAGCAGGTTGGCAGGAGGAACCTACACACCATATTCACACGACGGCCATTCCAAGATCAGGGTGGGATGCTAAAATGCTGTTATCAAAAGGCTAACAGTGTTGTGTTCCAGGAGTAAAATCTTAGGCCATCTAATGTATCATCATCATTTTACAGCTTTTAGATAGTCAGAATCAGGAGGAGCATTTTTTCAAAGCAAAACAAATAACCAATTATTTAATTTTAAAAGTGTTACGCAATATGATAGGAAAGGTGTACATTCCTAGCTAACAGAAGCGTCAGCTACTAAGTGGTTGAATGCTAACGTTAGCTGTTGTCTAGTTTTACCTTGAAATCTTTTGTCTGCTTCAGTTGTTGTTCAGTCGAGAAGCAATGAAATACCATGATGTTGGGCTGAGTAAAATCTTTTCCACTTAGCGAATCTGAGGGAAGTTGCTGTTAAATTTAGAAGCAAAGAAATGTCGTTTTGTTGTACTCCAGAGTAAAGTCTTCTACAATTTCTGAATCTAACATAGCCTATTATTATTTTACAGCTTCTAAATAGAGGTATTCAGGAGGAATATCAGGCCATCAAAGCAAAATAAGATCACCAATTAGCTACTATTAGCATTTAGCAACGTTTTAGCTAACATTTCAGTTAAATATCATGATACAATAGAAAAGGCATACATTCCTAGCTAACAGTAGTGTCAGCTAGGAACTTTTTGAATGCTAACGTTAGCTTTTTTATGACAGAAGAGAATGGCTGACGTTTGAATATGGTGAATGGCCACTCAAACATGTATGTGATGCATACGGGCGGTCAAGTGTGTGTTTTGTTTGCACAGGGAGGACCCACAGATTGGTTAATAGAAAAGCTTATTGGTTGTATGCTAACGTGTCACATGCCCTCCGTTAGCTTCCTGTCCTCGCCTTAAAAGCCCTTTCCTCCTCTCCCCCCCCCCCCCCCCCCCGTGCTGAAGCTACAGGTGGACTCGATCTCTCAGCATGACCTCTGCTGTCAATACAGAGTCAACCTGAGTGATGCCTGGTTCATTTGTCTCTCCCTCCCTCCGCCCCTGCTACGCCCGCCCTGCCTTTGTTGTCATTCTCTATCGCTAAAGCTCTCACTCAGCTCCTGCTAATCACAAAGTTACACATCAATTGCATGTGTGCGTGTGCGGCATACAGGCCAACTATGAAGTTTACACAGCTACATGTGGCATTGTGAGAGGACGCTGATCACACACACACACAAGTTAATTAGAGATTGATGAAACTCCACAGGTGAGGACCTGTCTGTGTAACTTTGAAAGGCCTCTGTATGTGTGCTAATTCCCATTAAAACAGGGTGTTGCACCGACCTCTCACTTTCAGATGTTTGTAGGCAGATCAATTGTGCTGTCAATCAGAATGCAGTTTACCACTTGCTTCCATTGTTGATGCAGTTTTGGTTCACAGATGATGGAGATCAGTGCAGGAATAATAAAAGGCTGATATTTCCATTTACCTAGAATAAATATAACTACAGATCTCTGTTGTGAGTGAGGTAGGGTCACAGTTCATATTTAAACCTACTATTTATGTTGCTGGTCCATCTCTTTCCCTCTGTAATGTCATAATGCTTATCATAAGATCTTATGAATATGTGAATGTTGACAATTGTTAAGTGTAAATTAATGTGATATCATCTATGAAAAGACTTAGAGAATTTGATTTGATGAGGAAGGTTGTGATGGTTTTATTTGTCTACTGGTTTACTCATTGTACTCTGTGTTACCATTGAACTCTCTGAACTATATGCTAATACAGTATAAAGCAATAAAAGCATTGTCTGCATAGTATAGCGTTGTGTTGTAGCATTTAGCTGAGAAGAAATTAATAAACCTGGACATTAAGGAAGATGTGCACTGATATCATTTATTTTGGAACATTAAAAAGTTGATATTTTAAATTAGACTAGCCTTCTTATACCCAGTAACCCCATCCCATTCTGTTTGTCTCAGATTCTTTAACCCACCCTCCTTTCATTTCCTTTCATTCATTCACTCTCCTTCCTCATCCTTCCTATTCAACTTGGTGTTTGCCTCTATCACGTCTCTGTCCTTTTTAAGGTACAGTATGCCCTAATCAGTTGGGTAGAATAATGCCCGAGACCCTGAAGCCCCTTATACACGGCCAGTTCAAGGCGGGATTATTACACCCCTGTTGCACATGCATGCAGGTGGAACGGTGGGGCGAAGTCGTTCTGCCTCTGAGTCGGCATTGGAGGTAGTAACAGAGGCGAAACGGCGTCACTGTAAACAGCGGCGTGTTTGATGTGTTTGTTTACACCTTGCGCACGATTTGCTTCCGCAACACCAGAACGCTATGTAAAAACACCCCTTTCCACCAAGGCAGTTTCAGGCCCGGTGCTCAACTGCGAACCAGTTTTTGTGTGTTTTGACTGAAAGTGAACCGGCTCTCGGCCAGGAAAACAGGTTCCAGAGCGGCCTCAACTCTTTGCTGGTCTAGAACCACAATCCGCTTGCGTCAGGGGCGAGGGGCAGGGTTGCCGTGACCAAGGAGACCAAACGAGAGTGACCGTTTTTCTACATTCAGCTACACAAGACAAGGAAGGTTATGGATACAAAGACGGAGCAGTGGTCGGCCGAGGAGACAAGCTGCCTCCTTGCAGTTTGGTGCTCGGTGACAGTCGGGTGATGGTCGTTCTGGAGTTGATGGTGGAGGACTCGTTACACTTTAAAAGCTCTACAGATTATGGTAAATTATGTTTTTGTTTGCCTTGTTACGACATGCATTACAAAGCTGTATTTGGCGTGCTACTCATTTTACTCATTTGAGTCGCAGCTGCTTGGTCCAATCTAAAATTGCAATTGCGGCATGATGGCGGAGCCTTGTACGGCGCTGTGGCGGAATTGCAATGTAAAAAGGGTTCCTTCTCCCTCTGCCAGACCAGCCGAACAGAAAAAATGATTCCTCCACCTTCAAATATAGTTGTGGCATGGTCCTTGTTAGTGAATGTGTCTCAAGGTTTGGCTCAGCAGTTCTAACTGCTCAGTCTGTAACTGTTTTGCATTCCATTGTTGGATTGTGCTGTCAATCAAAACCACACTCAAATGTCAGGTGTAATGCATTTTAATGTTGTGGGTATACTGTCACTTTTCCTGATGGATACATCAAAACCAGAGATGTGCACATTCATTTTTGGGTGAATGGTAAGTAAATATATTATAATTTAACTCTTAGGGATTATTGATCATCCCAAAGACTCTTCATTGTTTCAGTCTTCAAACTGTAGCTCAGGTATAAAGTTAGAGTCCTGATTGTTGCCCAAATTCCGATGTTTTATATTCATACTTCATACAATCGCCTTCTCTGACTGAAGAGGAACATGAACAGTGGAATAAAGTGAATGCCTCGAAATATGTCAGAGCTGCTGACTGTTTGCTCAAGATTTTTGGATTGAATAAGGATTTCTCAAAGATCTTTGGATTAATATGGATTTCTGAGTTACTAATACCTACATATTGCAGTTTCTCATCTTCATTCTGCTGCTGAATATGCCTGTCCCTGTCTCCAACGACAAACTACTACACCTATTACTTGGGGTTGGCGGCTGTCGGTCAGTGGTAGAGTCGGTTGATCTTGATCGGAAAATTGGCGGGTCGATCCCTGACTGCTACAGTCTACGTGTCGAAATGTCCTTGGGCAAGACACTGAACCCAAATTACTCCTGAAGGCATAGCCATCGATGTACCAATAAGCCATATCATTATAACCCCTGACAGGTGAAGTGAATAACATTGATTATCTCATTACAATGGCCCCTGTCAGTGGGTGGGATATGTTAGGCAGCAAGTGAACATATCATCCTGGAAGTTGATGTGTTGGAAGCAAGAAAAGTGGGCAAGTGTGAGGATGTGAGCGACTTTGACAAGTGCCAAATTGTGATGGCCAGACGACTGGGTCAGAACTGGGTCAAAACTGCAGCTCTTGTGGGGTGTTCCTGGTCTGCAGCGGTCAGCACCTACCAAAAGTGGTCCAAGGAAAGAAAACCAGCGAACTAGCGTTAAGTTCATGAGCTGCCAAGGTTCATTGATGCGCATGGGGAGCGAGGCTGGCCCGTGTGGTCTGATCCAACAGAAGAGCTACTGAAGCAATGCTGGTTCTGAAAGAAAGGTGCATTGCAGTTTGTTGCAGATGGGGCTGTGTAGCCGCAGACTGGTCAGGGTGCCCATGCTGAACCCCGTTCACCCCCGAAAGCACCTACAATGGGCATGTGAGCATCAGAACTGGACCAGGGAGCAATGGAAGAAGGTGGCTTGGTCTGATGAATTACGTTTTGGATGGCAGGGTGCATGTGCGTCACTAACCTGGGGAAGACATGGGAAGAAGGCAAGCCGGTGGAGGCAGTGTGATGCTTTGGGCAATGTTCTGCTGGGAAACCTTGGGTCCTGCCATTCATGTGGATGTGACTTTGACACATACCACCTACCTAAACACCAAGTACACCCCTTCATGGAAGCAGTATTCCCTAATGGTAGTGGCCTTTTTCGGCAGGATACTACACCCTGCCACACTGCAAACATGGTTCAGGAATGGTTTGAGGAACATGAGTTCAAGGTGTTGACTTCGACTCCAAATATCCCAGATCTCAATGCAATCGATCATCTGTGAGATGTGCTGGACAAACAAGTCCGATCCATGGAGGCCCCACCTCAACTTACAGGACCTAAAGGATCTGCTGCTAACGTATTGGTGCCAGATACTTTAGCACACCTTCAGAGGTCTAGTGGAGTCCATGCCTCGATGGGTCAGGGCTGTTTTGATGGCATATTGGGACCTACACAATAATAGGCAGGTGGTCATAATGTTATGGCTGGGTTTATGTCCTTATTGGAGATTGGCATAATAGCCTTCGCCATCAGTGTGTGAATGTGTGTGTGAAAGGGTGAATTTGACATGTAATGTAAAAGTGCTTTGAGTGTTCAGAAGACTAGAAAAACACTATATAAATACAGTCCATTGAACATTTACCATTTATTCTTACTGGGACAGACATTGTCTGTTTTTTATTATACATGTATGGACAATTAGTCATAAAACAAATGACCAAAAAACAGATTATTTGAGAGCTCTGTTGGCTCCAACATGTAACAAACAATGTTGGTTTGGGGCCACTGGCGAGTTGGCAAAAACAGGTTGTGCATTTATCCATTCCTTTCTCTTTCTCTCTCAGTGCTGGTTTCAGTCCAGTTCTGGGAACAAACTGCGAACGTTCGAAACTTTTTCTCCTTTCTAAAAACGATCAAATGCCTCTCTGCGTGAAACAGACGCAGGACGTTATCTAAATTCTACGTAACAAAAGGGGTCTCAATCATTTTGACACAGACCTGCAGCTTTTTAAGAGTTTGTCAGCAAGAAATGTGGCTGTTTATCTTCTTCACTACATTCTTAGTTTCTTCACCTCCTTCATTGAACTTGCTCTCTCTCCCTTCTTATTGACTCTGCAGAACAGTCCCCGATCCCGTAGCCTACTATTACTGATCTGAATCAACCATTACAGTCCGACCGTCTGCTTATTTGACCTACATCTTTAATTGACTGACAGCTGTGAACTGAAGCTGCATTGACATAGATATTTGCATGCGTGTGTGTTTATGTGTGTTCTTTATCACAAGCTACCATGCTTTTATCTTTACATTAGCATCCAGGAATAGCTTTCATGACCCCGTTGTGCTCACGTGTGGAAGCTGCTACGACAAGTGTACATGATACCGCATCATTGTAGCATGCTATACTTGTTAGTATTTAGGAGGTGTTAGAGATGGGACTATTTTAAGGTGGAATCAACCAATTTTCTTTCATCTTTGCTTTTGTTTCATTTGATCTGGCGCCCTTGTTTCTCCCCGACTTTCAACCCCACGCTAAATACTCATCATTATTCTCCCGTTCTCTCTCCCCCGTGCGTGTGTATGTGTGTCCTCAGTCTGTGCGAGTCATCCCGACAGAAGGACGGGCGAGGGTTCAAAGTGACGGAGCGCAGTGGAGGTCAGAGCGTATTGTGTCAACAGAGACAAATAGTCATGTTTGATGATGAAAATAAAGTCAAACAAAAGCACGAGGGAGGCCGAGAGAGAGAGGTCAAAAAAAGGCAGGAGGAATAAAAGAATTTAAAGAGACAGGAAGAGAAAAAAAGAGAGTGACAGTAAACAAAAGTGAGCCAGAGAGAGGAAGATAGAAACAGGCAGTATCAGGAAGCATGCAGGGACTTGGTCTCTGCCCGGACAGAGGCTGGCAGTGTGAGCGAGTCCATCCTGCGAGGAGAATGAAAGCATCTGTATCAGCCCACAGGCGTTTGGTTGACATTGCAAAAAGCTGCATGACCACTAGGGACCCGTCGTTACAGTGTTGCCCTCTTTTTCCTTGTTGTTTTCAATGGGAAGAACATGTTTTTGCGCATTCCCAGCAGTATGGGAGGGAACATATTTTTAGTGTGCCAGGTGCGGAAAACAATTCAGCTTTCCAAAAAGCACACCGCTTTAAAGCATGTTTACAGTCTCTGCACCAGTACAGTCATCTGCCGAGTGTCCCCAGCCAAAAAGAGACAATATCCAGAAACCATAAAAAATGTAGGCCTTCTTTCCGTACTGATTAAATGAACAAATGATCAAGTGATTGTTTGATTTATGCAGCTCAAACTGCATCCAGTAAGGACACTTTCTTTTTTCTTCATTTTTTCTTCAGCTGGCCAGTTCAGCAGAAAGAAAAAAAAATGATGCATGACAAGTTGATGGATGGCGATAATAAAAGGTTTGCATAGGTTACTGCGGCATTCAAATGATCTCCGGTAGCCTACATAGCGTGCCATATAAATATATGTCTCAGCTTTGCTTTGTCTGCATACTTTCACACCCATGTGGAAACGGGGAGTGGAATTTCTGGGTGTATGTGTTTGGTGCAGAGAAAGTCCAACATGTTTATAACATGAGGCTTGGTATTTATTCCCCTGACTATTAAGATATCTGACTTTTTGCATGCTTTTCAGTAACATAATGGAATTTAACATGCGTCCATTCTTATTATAATCCAATCCTAAATCTCGATGTGAAGCTTTGTTCTGAGATTAAAGACCAGCTTGTTTGAATCTATCCAGTTAAAGTGTCACAGTTTGTTGCCAGGGGAACTGAGAACGGGATCTTAACATGTCACCGAGGTAAAACCAGATTGTGCTGAGTGATTCCACATGATGGCACTGTCTTTACTGATTCTTCCGGCTGCATTAGGGCCCGTCTCCACTAACACCCTTTTTTGTGCTGGCAGCACCCATGACCTCAACTTCAGAGCGCTTCTTGCCTTATTGTTTCTAGGTTACGAAAGTTGTCTGACGGCACGTCCGCTTCCTTCAGGAGTGATCGTTAAGTCTGTTTTAAATTGCTCTGTATGCTTAGTATTTGCTTTAATTCAAGGAGACATAAAAACAATGAAAGGAATCCTGTCCTGGCATTAGCAGCAGCTCTTAGTGTTGTGAAGGTCGTGAACGACGGGAACCCAGTCATAGGTGAGAGCCCTTCTTTTTACATTTGTGCCCAAATTCCACTGCCTGCCCTAGATCCACTCCCCTTTATGTCGAATTACCACAGGCAGCTTAGGCAACCATCGAACCACTGCCACAAGAAGGCCGCACTCGCCGACAAAACAAACATCTCTCTACGAATATGCACCTGTCATAACCCCATTGAGACAGGGGTAGACTTGCTGTCTAAGTTCGAATCTGATCCAAATCTTACCCTATCATTATCCTAGTGATTATTTTGCCGATAAACATAGTAACCTCCGCCCCATGAAAAAAAGAGAAAAAAAAACAGAACGGTGAGCGGCTCTCGGGAAAGTTACGGAGCTATAAGATCCAGCTCCCTTCAAAGAGCCGTAATTCCCAACACCAGCAGCTCTAGACCCGGAAATGTACCCTCAAATAAAACAAAACTATATGCTTCTCCTCCGCCATTGTTGTTGACAAAGATGATATCGGAAGTTCCGCCTCTTCTTGATTTTGATTGGTCGGTGAGGGAGAGGCGACATGGACGGCGTGTTCCAAAGGTTGAGCTATTTTGAACTGAGAATGCTGTGAGCTCAGCGACAAAAAACAGCTGAGGGTCTTTTTGTGCTAAAAACTGAACTGCATTGCTATTGTATAGAAAATAGGCACTGCCAGTGCAATTGTGCATTGACCGTGGACATTTTTCTGATACAGTAAATCTGACATACTTCTACGGTGGCCTACATAAGCAAACGTGTAGCTATGACCAAAAAGATTTCCATTAGGAGAAATATTTTATGGAGAAATTGTTTCTGAAGGACAGATAGCTTTGCTAAACTAACCACCGCTTCCAAGTGTAGCTTGTGAGCTCAAGTAGCTGTGCAGCTAGAGCTACTATTAGCTGGCAGTTTGGCTTGGCGCCCCCTACATGCCTGGAGCACTTCTGCTGTCATGGCTGGATTTGCTGAGTCTGTATTGTTTATATATTTGCAGCCAGCCTGCATTCGTTTTAGTTTTCTTTAGCATGATTTCTTCTTTGCAGAGCGTTTCCGTTGTTGTGTTTTTGGGGAACTTTTGCATTATTTCTGATATTGCAGCCCTTTGCCCTTGTCAGCCACCGTACTCTTCTATAGATATATTTCGTACGTTAAAGTCAAGTAATTAGTATCCATTTGCTAATTCGGCATGCTACATGCTCCTGCCCTCACTCTAAATGAACATCGGTCAGAAACAGGACTCTCTAGCGTCCATTAGCTTGAATGCTATATATCTATACTATTGCTCTATGTAACAATGACCTAATTTTCTTTAGCAACCTTATTGATTGCTACTGGAAATTGGGTTCATCTGAGACATCGCCTTCTGTTCCTGGAGGTATTTGTTATCTGACCAGTGTGATTAACATGTTTCTTTCTGAAAAACTGTTATTCATTAGACTTTTCAAGTTTCTTTGCAATCCAATTACGATATTCTTTTCCACTTGTGAAGCATTTCTCTCCAAGCCCGGATCTTGGCTGTTCAAGTAAGGAAATCTGTGCATGCGGAGAGTGCTAAAAACCTGAGTGTGGTGATGAAGGCCATTGGAAAAGGGATAAGTGATTCAGCAGGCGGATCAATAGAGAAATATCCATGCCTCCCAGCCGGCTCAATGAGACCCCCTGGGGGGTGAGAGAAACATTAGGAGACGGAAAGATGGACAGAGTGTGTGTGTGTGTGTGTGAGAGAGAGAGAGAGAGAGAGAGAGAGAGTATGCTTTCATTTAAGACCTGATTAGACCGGCAGAGAGAGAGAGAAAAAGAGAAAATGTGGATCTTTTGTCTTGGTGCTTTGGCATTTCATTCTCAGCTGCCATGCCAATAAACCACATTGTGCTGAAATGAATTATAATAAATTGAACTGAGCTGAAAAGAATTGAGAAATAGACACTAAGTGCATTGGGATTTTGGCTTTTTATGTCACGATTTGATCTTGAATTTCATTGTCAGAGCTGTGTCGAGGCCTGCAACGGAAATCAGATGCTTGACTCGCTGGTTGAGTCAAAGCAATGTCAGCGTGCCCTTGACCAAACGCTGAACTCAGACGCCGGCTCACACTCAGGCTCATTGAAGCCTGGTCTTAATGCCCAAATTACTCCATTTCCTCCACAAGATGATTCACTTTTCACAGCAGTTCATCCTCCGACCATTTGATGTGTGATTGATTAAAACAGAAGCCGGCGCTGCGCCGGTTAGAAGCCTCATCACACCGCTGCATCGATGTTCACATCTCTGGCTGCAGGTTTGGATTTCACCGCTGACCTCTGCTGAGACGTGTAAGTCAACCCCTCTGTCCTTGTTTGACCGTCACACTAATGCCCCCCAAGACAGTTCTGTTTAGCCCTGACAAGAGAGCCCACCTCCCGTCCGCCTGCACTCACTCTGAGATGTTTTCCTTCCTTGAATAATGTATCAATTTCTACAGAAACGGCAATGTTTGCATTTCTCTTTCCCTCGCTCTCTTCCTCTCTTCCTCTCTCTCTCTCTCTGGATGGTTCTCCCTTTTCAGTCTGAAAATAGAGTGCAGAAGAAGGCTGTTGCTATGGTGATACATCCACTGGCGTTGCCCGGGACATTTTTAGCCACGCGATGCGCGGGGGGATTTAGCTCGCCTGTAACTTTCTGTAATTTCCATTCTAATTATATCACTCCTGCCTGCGCTGTGTGCCGCCGCATGGGGTAAAACAGCAGAGCGCGGCTGGGTGAGGATCCTAGTCGCTGCTCTTCTCGGCTGCCCTCACACCACATTATGCCGTGCTATCGTATAATATCACATTCAAAGACGGAGCAGACACGGGGACAGGGTGAGGGAGTTTGTGCGTGCAGGCTCGTTGCGCCAGTGTGCGAATAAGAACAGAGGCAGGGAGAAAACTGGCAGAGCAAAAAGAGTAAAGCAGCTGCTCCGACATGACAGAAAGGCTGTTTTTACAATGAGATATAAGACGGCACTCTGTTAGCGCTCAGCGGACACATCACATGAGAGACAAGCCGAGATTAGTTGGGAGCTCTGGTGATGCTGGCTGGACTTAGCAGTGAGGACCAGCAGGGGGTCTCAGCTATCACTAATCACCAGGCCTATCAGCTGTGCTCATAATGTTACACCTTAAATAGAGGATGCTGAAGCAGTAATGAGAATTAAATATATGTATTATTATTCAACTCTGCTCCATATTGGTATCCTTCATTCACCACAACACAACGTTTCAACTAATAAGAAGAGATTCGTCAAAAGTTTCCGAAAAGATGACAGATAAAAAAAACCTCAATTTTACTCAATAGTGAAACAGACTTGCTTAAAGTACAAAAACATTACAGTTTTAATCAAAAATATAATATTTTTAAAGTTAAATTGTACACTCTGAAAAGACTGTATACCCAAATGTGCAAGAATATGATAAAAAAAGGCTAGAAAGAAAAACTGTTCGCGGCTGTGGCTCAGGGGTAGAGTGGGTCGCCCCCCAATTGGAAGGTTGGCGGTTCGATCCCTGTCTACAAGTCAAAGTGTCCTTGGGCAGAATTCTGAACCCCAAATTGCTCCCAAAGTTTTTGCCTGCTTTGTATGAATGTGTGCACTGGTGTGTGACCTCGCATGGTCCTGTCATGAATGTATGAAAGGGCTTTATAAGTGCCGTCCATTTACCCTTCACAGTGTAAAACACTGTTCTGCATTTTTCATTAATATTGATATTAGTTTTATTAATGAATGTAGGAATTTTACAAATAGAATGATATATTTAATCTGATCTGATTTCTATATCATATGAAATTTAAGGAAAAAAAGTACATGAAAAAAAAAAAGTTGAATTGAAATTTAATAATTGAGTGTTTGGGTCCACAAACAGCATGTATCAAACACTCAAAGACTCTCTGATATTTATTTTGAGGCTTAAGTTAAAAACAGTGTATTTTTTCACAATTTTCAGAATTCTCCAATAAAAAATATTGAATTATTTTTACAATAAAATGAACCTTTGATTAACCAAACTGCAAACAAAGGTCATTCCATTTATCTTTTTGTCACAAGTTTCTAGTTTAGTTCTGGTTTTGTCTTGTATTTCGGTGTTCAGTTATTATTGTTTTACATTGTCACTTTGTCTATTGTCATGAGTTCTCATCGTTTAGTTTTGTATCACCTTGTCTCTCGTGTTGATCCACTTCCTGCTTTTGTGTTTCCCGCCTGTTTGATTATGTGCCCTGCCCTGATTGTTTTCACCTGCCCCTTGATTGTCTCACCTGTGTCTGATTAGCCTCATCTCCTAAGTTTATTTAGTCTTTGTGCTCACCTGTCTGTGCTGGTTCATTGTCTTTGTCGTGTTACCTGTGGACTTTTGTCATCCTTGTGGATTTTCCCTGTTCCCTCGTGGCTCCCCGTTGTTGTGTGTGTTTCCAGTTTTTCCTTTGGATTATTCTTTTACCTTGACTATGAGACTTTTTGTTCTACCATTTGGTTTTCCGTTTTGTCTTTTGTTGGATTCTAGATTTTGTTTTTGCATTTTTGCCTTTTGTTAATTAAATCATATATCTAAGTCTGCACATGGGTCCTTTACCATTTTATTTTACCCAAACCGTGACACTTTTAGAATGGGGACCATCATCAAATATATATAACTTTGATGTTGACTTTTCAAACATCTGTATTGTGAGACGGTACACCGTATGAAATTTGAAAGCATTTAAAGAATCCAAAAAAAGTGCAGAAAACATCCAGGTGTCATCATCCCACACACCCCCACACTTTGAAAGTCTTGGCGGGGCAGCACGGGGGGAAGTATTTACCAAAGTGAGGGATTATTTTAAAAGTGTTGCCTTTAAATAATTCATGGACATCAAAGGCCTTCCTCATTGAACCTCATGAATAAACCAAAGGCTCGGTCAAGCTCGGCGTTCCACAGCACAAGTTCACAACAGAGAATCCTGGGAAAAATATTGAAAGTTATTAAAATAAAAGAGAACAGGCGGAGTGAGGGGAGTGAAAGCAGCATCAAAAATAGGACACCTCAGATCTCTACGTACTGAAGTAGACAAGCTGTTTAAAAAGTTTGATGAAGCATGTTTAGATGTTTGAATCTGTTCTGCGGCTTAATTACATGAATGTGACATCAAAGTCCAGATAGAGAGAGAGAGCTAAAGACTGTCTTCATCATTGAGTCGTCTTTCTAGACTGGAGCATATGTAAGGGAATGAAGGGCCTGACTGATGATGCCATTCCCTTGTTGACCACGACATCTTGTATTTCCTGGTGTCATTTTACGCTCCATTAGGGCTGCTGATGTTCATTAAAGATGGCTGGCCTTCAGCAGATGTGGCATCACAAACTAATTACAACTTTCAGCAGCCGACGCCCCAAACCCTCACTCGCTGTCACGGCGCCCTGAAAGAGACGAAACAAAAAGTGGCCGAGGATATCAGCTCGGATTATGCTGCATGAGGAGACACATTGTTTCAGAGTTTAGTAAAAAAAAATCACAGCACCTGCACTCCTGCAGAAAGTGAAATGGGCTTTTGTTTTGAAGATCAGCACAGGAAGTGCTCAGTGCAGGAAACACTTCAGTTAAGCAGCCTTCTTTAGTCCTACTGCATCTTCACCACCATGCAGGGAAAAGGTCCCATTTTTAATTATTCATCATCACTTGCATTTAAGCTATAGGGTTGAGAGAAGCTTTCCTGCCATCACCAGTCTGAATGATCCATTATCTGATTTCCTGCAGTATCTCAATCCTTCTCATGGATACTTATTTGCCCCCCGGGGATAAAAAACAATTATTTGAAGAGAAACAACATGAACAAGAAGAAGAGGGATAACAGGAAATGAGGAAGAGATACCTCCTATCCACCAGGGCGGCGCCTGTTAGCTTACTTTGTTATTTAATTTCCTCAATAATTTAATTTACAATGGGAATTACCAGCTAGAAACAATACTTATCAGACATAATTATTTTTTTAAGAAAGGCAATGAATTAAAGAGCTAATCTCGAAGATCTTAGTTTTGATCTCTTTGGCGACACCTGTGGTGATAAATGGTAATTGCAGGAGCACACTTACCAGATATCCAGACAGTGCTGCATGTGTGACGTCAACGGTTGGCTCCGGTTGTAACTCTTGATTTTCCTCGCTGACAGTCACTTTCCTCTTTAGACTGTTAGCCTTCATCTGAGCGTCGAATTTGTTCCTTTTTCTTTGGATTTTCACTTATTTTTGAAGTTGTATCTGTAGTCATCAATCATTTCTTTGTTCAGCCATAGCCATGTTTAGTCGCATCTCTTGCTGAGGCCGGAAAAGCAGCCGCTTAGCTCCGCCTACCCTCTCTGGCAGACCAACCACTGCTGGGTGATGGAAAACACGTTACTAACTGGGCGACGCTTGTGATTTTTTCCGCGAAAGTCGCAAATGCAAAGGCTTTCATCAATGGGCCATAGGTTCAATCACCATTGTGTTACCTCATTCGGCGATAGATAGTGACTTAACAGACATTTACTTACATGAAAAAGTTTGATATTGTTACTTTAAATCAGCGCACATACCAAGCCTAGCTACGCTAGCGCTTCTGCTAAATGTTATCCTGGGCATGCTAGCATACTCATGATGACAACTAGACATGTTGAGGTCCAGCAGGTAAGTTAACCCTGTTCAGGATGCTAGTAAAGTGGGTTATCATTGTAACACCTGCTTATTAGCACTATAATCTAATGAGGAGTGAAACATCTAATAAGCATAAAAGAACAGTTAATGGTGACCAGTTTTTCAGGTCTTTGATCATAAAACAAAATTAAATTTTGTCTTGGTGGTTACACTGTCGGAAAAGTCAGAGGATCACCAAAGTTTGACATTTCATTCAAAGGGGGGCATTACAGGGGTCACAACCCGGCTCACGGCGGGAGAAAAGAGGGAGGACCATGCCTGAGCTGTTACTAGAATTTATTTTACAAGTAAAAGAAAACTTAAAGTAAAGACAGACAAAATGCAGTACGACCAAACAGGTGGAAGCCGGGGGAGAGAGGCAGACTGGCTGACTGCCACCAGCTTATAAAGTCATCTGAGCAGCCATACAAGGTGAGCTGAATCCCCAAATTGTTTCCCTGACAAAGTGGAGTCAACCCCAAAACTAAGCTGACAGACACGCAACTGTATAAACTGAATCCTAGAGTTGAGGCAGCTACTGATGGGAGTTATTCACTGGATCCCAAAAAAGGCCCTGTTATGCCCCCAATAACACAGATGTGATCCTGAACATTTGCTCTACCCACTTTCACTGCTACTGTAGATTTAACTACAATAAGCTCTATTTGGTGTACCAAAACAGAGTAGGAGGAAACTCCAGTAACCAAATGGACACTTTAAACTAACATGCGCAATGAACTTAGACTCTCCACACACATATTGGCACTACAGGAAAAGTCAGGGGTCGCCAAAGTCATAAAGGCACCTTGAAAAACCCAATCCAACTTGTAGACGTTAGCATAGGTCACTGGATAAATGAATATGTGTCCTGCACTAGAAGACAAGTCTAGACATTATCCTAATCATTTGATTCCATCCTCTGGAGATTTTGAGTGTCTGTTCGAAGTTAAATGGCAGTTCAACCAGCCAGTTGATGACACGTTTCCATTTGAGCCTACAGGGTGGACTAAACAACATCCCAAGAGCCACGCTGTTAGCATTGCTACATTGTTTCAGACTAAGTGATGAATCAGTGGGAAATTGGAAATTCCACCAGGCCTTGTCTTTTAAAACCAAATCTGGTCATGTCCAAACATCCCTTTCTGGAAACTCAGATGCACACATGCTGCATCACTTCTGGCACTAATGATACGTTCTAACCACACTCTGCATGCCATCTTATACAAAACAACTTTCCTCTGGGGTCAGCGTCTGTCTCTCTCGCTCTGTGCTGTTAGCCCTGTACACACATTTGCCGTTTTGTGTGTCTGACCCACTTTTTCCAGCCAGTACAGAAGATATTTAACATGTGTCAGCTCGTGCAAACAAGTTCCCTGTGCCTTTAAGTAGCCCTTTATTCAATTTTAGCATGAATGACCTTTTTTCTGCTGTTGCTTTTGGCAAAGTCTGATTCTGACTTGGCCTACGACTGACACATTACATTAATTGAATTAGTCAGTCTGCTTCTGTGTAGTTGCCACTGAATTTAAGAATGGGCTGGTAGGAGTTCAACACGTTTAGCTTAAGCATAAGGCTAATAAAGGCAAATGACCCTGTGTCCTTCTCTTAGATTAGACGTGAGAGGGGCTAAACAAGACTAAAATGCCACAGTAAATACTCCCCGTGCAGAACTTTACTGATGCCTTTAGCTTGTTTTTCAGAACAAAAAATGTCCAATATAGTCTACACAATGTATAAAAAAGTGGATTAAAATTAAATTATCCAGCATCCTCACTTGGCCTCTTCCAGTGTTAAAACTGACACTGCATATACAATGTCATTTGTAAGAGTCTGCACACACCAGCAAATATAGAACACTGCAGTATTTAGATTTAGCACATAATTTTGTGTGTCTTTCTCTAACACACACCCTCCCCGTCCTCTCTCTCCATCTTCCTCAATCCCTCCTCCTCACCCAGGCAGGCTCAGTTCCTTGGGAAGGCCTCTCCGCAGCAGATAATGGTCCATTCCACTCATTTTGGCTTCCTTTTATTTGTTCACATCAACATCAAAGCCTGTCCATTTCCCTCCGTTGGGGAGCGGGGCTTTAAGTCTTTGACTGATCCGCCTCGTTCACTCGTAGCGCTGCCCTGGTGCTGTCCATCCCTCATTGTATGTGCAGCAAACACACACACATACGGAGGCGGTCACAGATACACACACACTGACACACAGGGGACTAGGAGCTGCCTGAACACACACATGCATGACGGCTTACATATAAAACCCACATACGGTCTCTAACACTCAGTGATTGAGGGTCTCTCCTGCATGCATTATGGTTAAAGCATGGATACAATGAGCAGTGCTGAATTCACAGCAGTGATTCCAAAACTTTAAACCATGGTACCCTTACCTAGTTATTTTTTGACAGTATTAATTCAGTTTTGTTACAGATTTTGGGATAAATATTGAACTTAAACTAAACATTGGACAATAATTAACTTTGCTACTTTGTAAATTGTATTTCTTCTGTTTTGAAATATAATAAAATTAAAGTAAAAGTAAAATAAGCTTATATTTGCATTTTCCAAAGCAAAAATCTGAGACACGTGAGTCATCAATTTACCTATCAAAGCGGCTAAGGTATTGTGCTTAAGAATGGGACTTGTTTTTTTCTGCAGATAAGACGTAACAGTGTGGGGGTCTGACTCCCAGGATGTTGACTGTGCTCCTCCCCTGTTTTACTCTGCATTTTAAAGTTGTCAGAATCCTTATTTTAAAAAGGAAGAGGACCCAGAATAGATCCCAGAGGAACACCATCAATTTTGTACGCAAGTAAATGAAGCTATCAAGTTCCACAGGAACTCTAAGCCAGATTTGGTTCAGCCTGGCATTTCCACAGCACTGTGGCAGCACAGTTCAAAGATCTGGCTCTGGTTTGTGGCTGCTAGCTTTTCGATCTAAATAGCTTCGATTGTACAGCCTGACTAAGCTAACAAATATATCTATAGTTTACTTTGACAGTTAATATTTCTGACTGATGTGCACAGGGAAAACTCTTAACTGCTGGAAAGTGTTACTATTGCAACCTTGAACTGTCGTCACCTGTCATATTGTATTTCAGAAGTTCCTGGTTCTGAAAGTCCCATTCACATTTCCCATCAATAATGTTACATGACTCACAGTTAAAGCCCTTTTGTGAGTGCATTGAACTCAATGACTCATCTTTATAAGAAAGGTTAACCAGTACGTTGGAAAATACCTGATTCTTTGATAAAAAGTCAAAGGTGCAAGCTTGTTTACTTAACTTCATCTGAGAAGTGAATAACAACTCAAAAGGTGTATTTCATGGAGCTGTTTGACTTTAACTTCTACAATTATTATTGTCAGTTATACCTATATTATTATTACTACTTGTTCTTGCTAATATTACACACATCTTTACAGTTGTTATTGGCATTGTATCCATAACTTTGTCTGTTGTTGTTGCTTTGGTTGTCTGTCTCAATGCATCGCTCTCTTTCTGCATCTCTCTATCCCACTGCTCCGCCCATCCAGTCGAGGCAGATGACTGTTCAACATAAGTCTAGTTTCTGCCTCCTAAAAGGAAGTTTTTCTTGCCACTGTTAGTGGATTCATGTTGGGTCTCTGTAAATAATATAACAAAGAAATAGAGATAATTTTTGTTGTGATATGGTGCTAAATAAATACTGATTGATTGATTGATTGATTGATTGATTGATTGATTGAATGATTTGAGCAAGAGTCATCTGATCATAGAGTTTAAACTTTTTTATGTGCTCAGCTAATATTGAATCAAACCTAAAATTAGTCATTACATTAATTGAAATGGTCTTTCTGCCTCAGTTTAGTTACCACTGAATGTAAGAATAGATTGGTTGGAGTTTAACACTTTTAGCTTTAGCCTAAGGGTTATAAAAGTTTGGCAAAAGTGTCCTTCTCTGAGATTTGACATTAGAGGGGCTTAACAAGACTTGCTGAGTCTTATTATGCCTTTGTTAAGTTTTATAGCACAAAAATATGTTCCATAATAGTCTAAATAATATATAAAAGGTGCATTAAAACAAGGACCCAGAATAGATCCCAGAGGAACACCATATGTTTTGTAAACAAGGAAATCAAGCTGTTAAGTTCCACAGAAAAAATGATTGTAAAATGTATAATAATAAAATAAATTTTTGCTGACCGTAACGCCAATAACTCCGCTTTCAAACGTCCCATGAATTTTAAACACATTTGATTATTATGAGAGACATTATGAGATCCGACTTGACATGTTATTATTAAAAATTATGAATTGTGCAGCTAAGATATATTTATATTCTGGGTATATTTTGGATTAATTCAGCTACCACGTTTTAATGTTTTGTTCTGAGCTGTAACTTCAAATTATTTTAGACTTGTGACTGATATGTATCTTTGGCTGGTTTCCTTTCCATGGCAATGGTGGCAAAGACTCATGGGTAATGTAGTATTTCGATGCCCAACTGACAGTAAAAAAAAAAAAAGGTTGAGGTGCAAGATCATGTTTACTTTGCTGTCTTCTCCATGGAAATTATAATGAACCATATTCTTATAAGTGTTAACAATGCACTCTTAGACAATACATAACCTGTAGGGTTGTTACATTGTCTGGAAGAGTCTTGCATTTCCATTTTAAATAACATTGAGGATTTTGCTTAGAGACACATTAAACATTGAAAAAATAGTCCAGCAGCTCCTGTTTTAAATTATAATACATATTTATGCTGATCTGGATTCTCATATCTACGAAGCACAAACAGAACTGTTAATCTATTACTGTCATAAACAACAATTTGGAATAAGAAGCATCCCGTTAAATCCCCTCTTGTTTTTGCCTTGAATATGGATATTTTATCAGGAAACGTGAATTTCCTGGAGACTGTCAGCATAGCAAAATAATTTGACTTAAGTTTCAGAGTAAGCTTGATAAGCCTGAATAGCAGATAAAAACATGTGCTCTGCTTATCATCATTGTCCGTGTGCTTGTTCAGTTTGCCTGCAGGAAGTGCCGTCCGAGGGCTTAATGGTATGAGAGGTCCATTCTTAGAGTGCATCACACACATACACACACACACACACGCAGCCGCTCATATGGATGCAGAAGGCACAATGGCACAAGATCAATTACTGATCAGACGATAGGAGCTCCTTCTTTTGGCTTTCTTCAGAAGTCAACCTCTGCAGTTCTCTCTTAATTGGCCCCTAATCTCTTCTTTTCTCTTTCTCCCTCTCTCTTCCACTGGCTCTATTCTGTCCGTCTGAATATCTGTCCTGTCTTCCTCTTGTCCTGTTTCTCTCTGACCCTCGTCTGACCACCCCCATTTCTCCCCCTGCGTCTCCTGACACTGCTCCTAATTACAAAACACACAGGGGCCATTAGCGACGACCTCCAGCCGACGCCTGTCCCTTTATCCGTCCATCCCCTCCCACTCTGTCGCTATCTCCCCATCTCTGCCCTCCTTCTTTCTCCGTCGTTGGTCAAAAGTGGCTTTGTGTGGGACCCGTTGGGCGAACAAAGGCAGCGGGCTGCAGCGGTGCTCTGAAAGGTCACAGTGATGTACGGCCCTCGGCACTGCTGCCGGGGTCAGGCCTGTCTCAATGGGGACGCACTTAACGCTCACACAGCCAAAAGCATCAGGGCCTTTTGAAGGAAATGCAAGTTGTCTGGGTGCTGCTTAAAGGGGAAAAGCACTCAATGTAAAACTTAAGAGCTTTTCTTATTGTCAGGTCAGAAACATCAACCGCTCGCTTCTAGAGCTTGAGACGGCATCACTGAAGGTGTTACTTTAGTTTGTAAGCTTCTATAAAAGTTACATACAAAATAAAGGAACAGAGCAAATTAAATATTTTACGTAAGCAGCAAAAGTACTAAAAGAGCTGTGAGGGCCTTATTCTCCATTTTCTACACAACTACATTTACGTAGATGCTACTGTACGAAAAAATGTGTTCTGTGTGTGTGTTCTGACACCTTTCTATCACAACCAGCATCAACTTTTTCAGCAGTTTGAGCTACAGTAGCTCTTCTGTTGGAACGGACCACACGGGCGAGCCTTCACTCACCTAGCGCATCAGTGAGCCTTGGCTGTCCACGACTGTGTCACAGGTTCCCTGGTTTTCCTTCCTTGGACCCCTTTTGGTGCTGACCACTGCAGACCGGGAACACCCCGCAAGAGCTGCAGTTATGGAGATGCCATCACATTGTAACCATCACAATTTGGCTCTTGTCAAAGTCGCTCACATCCTCACGCTTGCCCATTTTTCCTGCTTCCAACACATCAACTTCAAGAACAAAATGTTTACTTGCTGCCTAACATATCCCACACACTGACAGGTGCCATTGTAACAAGATAATCAATGTTATTCACGTCACCTGTCAGTGGTCATAATGTTATGTAGGCACACAAACTCCACTGTGACCTCCATCTAACAGGGATTTTGGGGTTAACTGAGGTTAGAAAAGGATCATGGGTTTGGTTCAATACTGAAAATAAACCACAGTGTTTACTCTTGCTATATTAGGAAGGACCGAGATATGTCCCGAACCGTTGGGTGCTTTGAGCTGCATTAATGAAACGTAGCCTTCATCATGTCGTAAGAACTGCAGACATTCAACGGAAAACAGAAATGGTAAATGGAATGTACTTATATAGCGCTTTCCTAGTTTTCCAACAACTCAAAGCGCTTTTATGTGTCAGCGTCCACCCTTTCACACAGTCACACACACCGATGGCTCTGCCTTCAGGAGTAATTTTGGGTTCAGTGTCTTGCCTAAGGACACTTGGACATGTGACTGCAACAGCCTGAGATCGAACCGCCAACCTTTCGATTGAAAGCCGACCGACTCCACCACTGAGCCAAAGTCGGTATTTGGTTTTAAAGTTTGTACTGGAAGTTCATCTTTTGTTGGAGAACACTTTAAAGTGAGCTGCATCCCCATAAAGGTATAATATAACTGGATTATTATAGATAATAAAATTATATTTTCATCTATAAGACAGGCCTTAAATTCACACATTTCTCCCTGGGGATAAATAAAGTATTTCTGATTCTTATAATGTAAATGGTAGATTGCAGCAGTCGACTTAAGGCCCTCGAAATGTGCAAATAGATGCCACATATTTATTTGCCATATTTGCCCAGCTGCTAATCCAAACAAACGGCAGATTGAAGGGCTGCACGATAGTGGATTTTTTGCCCATATCCCATATGGCGATATTTTCCAACCCTTTTTGCCGATTGCCAGTTTCGATACAGATATATTAGGCACATTTTTTCCACCTGACTGCAGAGAACATGAAGTCTCCCTGTAGTGGAATTGATATAATGCCTTCCCTTATTGTAGTGGCCCACTGACAGATGCAAAAATAACACAATACAGTGCTTTTTAAAATGTACACATTCACTGGGCAACATAAGAAAACTACTTAAACTAAGGTACAAAATGCCAAATTTATTTGTATGTAACATTCTTTTAAATACAACTGTAATATTCAAACACAATGTATAATATTCCGGACAATAGCCACAAATAGGGCAAATTTTACCTACTGCGTGCATTGGTTTCGCTCAGCGGTTAAATCTGCGACCTGATACAGAGGCTATCGTACTCGATGCGGCAGCCTCGGGTTCAACTCCCGCCCTCGGCCCTTAGCCGCGTGTCATCCCCACTCTCTCTTCCCCCATTTCTGCCACTATCCACTGTCCTCTCTCTGAAATAAAGGCATTAAAAGCCAAAAAAAGAAGACAGAACAAATACATAAAATTAAATCAACCTTGCTGTCCGAAACTTTGAAAAACTGCTGTACCACAGACATCTTGCACCCTTCTTTGCGCTTGACGGAGGCGTGGTGCAGGAAGTGCGCGCACACACTCGTGCTGAGTTCATGTCGGAGCATTACGTCAAGCTTTTTTAGGGACTCATCGAGCATTTAGGCAAAATGAAAGCGTTGTTTTATAGGCGGAAAATATGCCGATATGTCATTTTCAAGCCATAATCTGCAGATAACAATAACGTGCCGATAATATCATGCATGTAGCATTTCTTGTCTGAGGCACATGCACGAACAGTCTATTCTTCTTCTATATGCCTCTATATATATATATATGATGCAACATCAGACCAATTCATTTAAATCTAAATATAACTTTTCTCTGGTTTAATTCTGAAATAAAACACATTGTAGCCTCTGTTATAGATGCCAATAGTGTAACCTACTTTCTGGAACACCTTTTATCCTCAAGAGAAATAATAGTGGTGTAATTGGTTGATACAGAATATGATGATTATACAATCATCCAAAAAAGATCACAGCACTAATGGAGGACAAGCTTCTGCCGCTGTGCTTCAAACGAGACTGAAGCCGCTCTGTTTCTGCAAGTTTCCAAATTCTTTCAGTTGTAACTCAGAAGACGGACTTTCTGTGCGGCTGGTGTGTAACAGAGCTTGTGTTTCCAGGAAATTGAACACCATGTAGGAAGACGAGCTGTTTAAAGTGCCTGCGTTCATTGTCCTCTCTCTCTTGTGAATGGCTCTCTGTGTTGTGCGCTCTCTGAGTGATATTTGTGTTCGGCTGTGCGGCTCGTATCAGGGGCTGCGGAGGACCAAGAAAATTGAATCCCATTAGCGTTCTATTGAGGCTGTGGATGTGCGCACGGGCGCTATCTGAGCTCTGTGGCATGTGTTGCACTCCGCGCACGAGTAGCATGTCAGAGTAGCCAGCTGTGTTGAAGTGGGCTCGGTTACATTTATTCTGCAGCCTTGACCCCCCGGGTGTGTTGCGTGAGTCGTACATCCGTCGGGCTCCTGTTGCAGATGCTGCGGCTCCTGGTCATTACAGCAATCACAGGCGAGATTTATGCCGCTGCCTGATGTTTCATGGCTTTATAAAAGGAGATGAAAGTGGATCTCGGAGCGAGGGAGGGAGGGAGAGAGGGAGGGATAGAGGAAGAACAAAAAAATAAGAGCATGATTCCTCGTTATTTAATGAGAGCTTTTCAGGGGCCACGGACGGCTACATTCTGCAGCAGAAGAAGACGTAAACAAATACATATAAAAGTACATTTTAAAAATTGGCATGAGGAGGAGTGAGAGGCTTAACCAGGATTGACCCCCCCTACATAACACACAAACACACACAACCCCCACCCCTGCCCCACTCCATTTTACCCGGCTCCAAACGGCAGATGGAAGGCGTCATTACTGCTGCAGCTCTGGGAATGACATGCACACACACACAGATGCAAACACACACACACACAGATGCAAAAGATAAAACCTCTGGTCATGCCCTGCACAGCGTTCCCACCATTAAACATACCTGCGCAGTAGAAGGAGATACAAAAGCATGAATGTAAAGAAGAATCCTCTTCTGCACACGCACACACACATAAACACACATGTAACCCGTGCGAGACAGCCATCACGCCATGTCTCTGCGAAACCATAAGCTCGTTGGTTTTGTTTATTGTTTGTCTCCGGGCACTGGGAGGCCTTTTTACACACACACACACAAGCAGAAAAACACACACACACACATTTACGCAGGCGCTCCAAATTGTTCGATTAAGTGGGTCATCCTCTCCTACAGTCTCTTGAAAAGAGAAAAGAGCTGTTTTTTGTGCGCTTCTAGCCAAGAGGCAATCGCACCCTTGCATGGTTTTGGCTGCACCTTTTAAGAGTATTTATGGAAATGACAGAACAGCACTCTGGAGGGCTGCACGCTGCCTGCTTGGTTAATGTGTGTGTGCGCTGCATTGTGTATCCATGTGTGCACGTGTGCGAGGATTTAAAAGCTTGTGTGAATGTGAGCCGGTGTCTGCAGCCGGGGCACAAACGAACGATACGTCCATGTGTATGTTTGTCATGATGGTGCTTTATTTTCCTGTTATTTTTTGGGGGGGGTTTTGTATCGCTCGAAAATTGGACTGAGATTTGACTCGGCTGCAAATTTGGCGAGAGCACACAGAGACCGACCTGTCACTGCAAATGAAAGCCAAATATCTTCCAGCCGATCCACTTTGGCTGTCTGAGTGAGAGACAGTGAGAGAGGGAGAGAGAGGAGGCTGAAGTGTCCATCTCTTTCTCCATCCGTCTGTCTGTCTCTTTGTGGCAGATCAGACTAACTATCTCTGAGTATTTGGACCGACTCGCCTCCAAGAAGCCTCAGCTGCACAGGAAACGTGGAAGGAAGGAAGCTTCCAAACAAACAAATGCTGATGATGGAGTTTATATTTCTCAAGTTTGGTCTCAGAATTAGACGACCGCAGTGATAGAAAGCAGTGTTTGTGTGTTTTTATGCAACATCTGGGAGGTGAAATGCAACATAAACATAAGTGAATGGAGTGCGCTTTTCTCGTCTTCCGACCACTCAACAAAAAGCCAACCTTCAGTCAGGATCTGGCTTCCTTCGAGGAGCAATTTGGGCTTCAGTGTGTTGCCCAAGAATACCTTCGACTGTAGCAGGGATCGAACCGTCAACCACCCAATTGAAAGATGACCCACTCTTCTACTCTGCCACAACCGCCTCCAAAATGTGTAAATGTAAATGTGAGTCGTAATAATAAAGTCATAACGTCACATTATTATTTGAATGCTAGACAAATATTTCATGGGGTCTGGTTTATAAAATATGACATAACAATGTTGTGTAATACACATTAATAGTCATCATAACTTTACATAATTCATGCACTTATTCTCGCTCAGTAAATATAACATGGCAAGGTTATTTTAATATCTATAAATAGCCCTTTTACACATGCACTCCTGACAATATCCAGAAACTTCAGGACAGTCTGACCCTTGCCCTTTCACACATGTCCCTCACAGCGTGAGATCTTCCCTGTCGGCCTGGGCGTCTCACAAGGCAGGACATTAAGTAAAACGTACTGGTGAAACAATTTTCCGAGGCTGCGATTACAGCTAAAAGCTCCCGACTCTCTTCATCCCTCAAATTTGCAGACATCTTTGCTGCTGTCGTCTTGTAAATGATCCTTCTTCTTTGACCTCTTCGACCCCTTTTGGCGTCTTGTTATGTGTCGCTCTTTCGGTTTCGCACCTGTCGCATGATATAAACGTCATCACTCCGCCCCCACCCGCTCGCTCAAGGTGCATGTTCCTGATTATTACCTGCTGCGTTCACACATCTGCTCAGCCCAACTTCTTGCAGGACATTTTTCCAGGAGACTGGCAGGAAAAAATATTCGTAAAGTCGGGAAGTCAGAAACATTCAACTGTTCGCAGACCATTTCATTCTACTTTAAACTTGACACACGTGAGAAATGTGGATGCATTGAACACAAACTTTCAGAAAATGTCACAAAAATCTAGTTTTCTTAAAGATTTACTTACTTTTTGTCGTTTGAGTTGCTGTTTCCTGCAAACTTGTTGCACAACAAACTAAGTTTTTCAATTTCCTCAAGTAGCTCCTTCATTTCTTTGTGATTTGCATTGTTGAGTGAACTGTAGTGTCCTTCGACTGCTCACACGAAGGAAGCCATTCTTCATCTCTTCCTCACATTTCCATGTGCACCGTATTGTTCCTCTTAGTAGATGCTTCAGACTAACATTCCTGTTTGCAGATAGAATAAAGCCTGTTCCCAGGAAATGACTTCATGGTTATCACGCACTTTTGTCATTTTGAAAACATCTATTATAATCCATCACTCCGCCACAATGACAGGACAGTTTATTTCATCTCAGCCAGCTTGTCAGTAGTGGACACCCGTGCAGGTGGTAAAGTGACAGAGATGTATCGGCCCTCATGAGGAGATGGATGCATATTTTAGGTGTTTATGCCCTTGTCTGCACATACGTGCGAAATAATCGGCCATTAGAGTCTTGTTGTTAAACTTTTACATCCTGAAATCCCATATTGTTCAACAGTAGTGAACTATTTGGGGTTTTTTTAAAGCCACAATGTGCAGATTTTCTAAATTTCCAACTTTGGCACCCCCTACGCATTTATAAAAACAACACTTACCTGATTATAGAGGAATGTCTTTAAAGTGATTCCCCGTTTTGTTTGAATTTGGCGACACAGTACACACGGTTTCACATGTTTCCACTGATCCACATCTGGAAGTGTGAATGTGCAAAAAAATGTGTTTGTCATTTCCAATAAACATGATCATACTCTTGCAGGTGTCCTAATTTTGCATCCAATGAAACAATTATTAAATTCTTATGTCCCTGCCTGGCGCTGCGAAGTCGCTGCAACGGCCAAAACTAGAGGCTGCAAATTCAGAAACGATGCAAATTCAAATATGTGCTGCAAAAAGCCAAAACAAACAGCATTATCAGCAAACGTGCTGAATATACATTAACGATGCAAAGTAAAAAGCAATCAAACTCAGAAAACAAATGCAAAAGAAAAACGCTGCAAAACCAGTTATCACGACATAAGTGCTCCAGACCTGCAGGTGGCGCTCAGTGGAACAGTTCATTAAAGAATTACATGCGTTACTATCAGACCACGGACCCGTAGATGCTGGAGCGGAGTGTCTCTGAGAGCCATGACCCACTGACTACAGTGCAAAAACACAACTTCATAACATGTACGAAAAACCCAACATGTTGAGAAAGGTTTTCTGATGGACAGGTAGCTTCGCTAAAGTAACCGCTGCTAAGTTTAGCCTCCGTTAGCTACCAATCTCAGTTAGCTGTGCAGTTTGTAAACATACTTATCTTTCATTAACATATCTCGCGCTGATTACCCATATGCTTGAATCTGGACCATAGACTGTATAAAAAGATGGACGACATGACAGCTCCCTAAAAGTGAAGCCAAACCCTCTCTATCGCCCCCTGCTGACTGGCTGCAGTATAGGTCATAAAGCCCGCCTCTTCCATGTTAACAGATGGGACATGAGTCAAACTATGAAATCAAAATACACGCCAAATAAATGTTTCTCAAACATGGTTTCTGTCATTATAGTTAGTTCTTATCATGCTGATTTAGGTCCAAGTGTTCATTTTTCTCACAAGTTTATTTTTAATTAGTTATTTGATGCTGTAAAAAGGATGATTGACAGCTCTGTTGACAAATCCAGCAGGCGATCTGTTCCAGATCAGCAGAGTAGAGGAGGAAAGGTGAGAGGAGACGTAAGTAAGTCATTGAAGTTTCCATATCTGTGAACGTCTGCTTCAGACCAACACAAGAAACTGTTCTGCTGTTAAATATGCAGATATTTGGGATCTCTGCTAAGTTAAGTGTGTGTTTTGGTTAGCAGAAGTGGCTACGGCGGCTCCACCTGCCGATCTCTACTGCGCAACTCTGTATGTTGCCATTGCAAGATGGCAGCGCCTGTCACGGGGGCTTCTTTAGCTTCAATTTCGTACAATGGGAGCAGATGGAGACGTGTCGTCCATCTTTAAATACACTCATTGATCGGACCAACAATACAAAATGTATTTATGTTGGTATTTCAAATGATTTTTTTTTACATTTCTAGTAAACATGACAGAGAAATGTGATGACTCATCATACACTCAAAGATGTGTACTCATTCCAGCGTTATGGGTTGCCATTGTTTTTGTTGAAGGTTCTCACATACATTGTTATTGGCTGCCGTTAACGCCAACCAATATCTGCAAAAAGGCCCTGACCTAGCTTCCTGATTTTAAAGGAAACATGTTGACACAGTTAGCACTATGCTAACTGTTTAACTGTCATGCTTTGACATGAGGCTGATGTTCCTCTCAAATGAAGATAGAAGATAAATCTGATCTCACTATTTAAGATTTTTCATCTGAAAAAACGAGAAGGAAAGTTGTCATGAGGTTTTTCAGTAATTCTGCTCCTTCATGCTGTTTGTTAGTGATAGCTTCTGTAAAATCATGTGGGTGACTCTTTTTCTACCATCAACAAATGTAGGTGGTTTCATCCCATCATATGAGATACAAAGGTAACGAAACGAAATCATAACCAGAATGACACTCTAATTTAAATAACAGTGTATGGAGATATCAGAGTAAAGTTGTGTGTGTGTGTGTGTGTGTGTGTGTGTGTAGCCTACCTTTGCTGCATATGTCTGCACTCCAGCAGCAAGGTTGACATGAAGCTGAGAGGGAGTGTGAAGGGCACAGCACCTCAGGAGGAATGACACAACACATGCGTGCACACACACAAACACAAACACACACACACATACGTACACATGAATACACCTCCTCTCCTTTCTTTTCTTCTCTCTCCTCGATGACTCATCCCACCCAGGGACAGCGGGCGAGGGAGAGGGGGAGAGAAAGAGTGAGGGAGGAGAGAGAGAGGAGACGGATGGGAGAGTGTGAGGAGCGACACGACAGTGGAGAGGGAAAAAAAGCCACTTTATAGATCCGCAGAGTCGACGTATGGCATGAAGCGTTTTGTTTTGACCTTTTATTTCAATGCTTTGCTAATCCGATTGTGTGTACCATTGAAAAAGTTGTCCCCAGCCAACATGCGCGTTAATTCTCACCAGTCCCACGTGGTATTTGCAGACACTTCCCTCTACGGAGTCTTCTTGTTTTAAATTCCTCTCCTTTTTTTGCATTGCAGCGCCTCAGCTAAGAACAACAGAAACCCTCCGAACCAGCTCAGCAACCCGCTGAGCTTTGCTCCAGTCGGCCCCGCCGCTCTGCTGCGCTCATTTGATGCTATCTCTTAGAGAGATCCCAAACTTCCTATGTGTTCCAGCTCTGTATCACTGAGCATCACAGACTGTAGACCCAATTCTTAACTCTCTCCAAATCCCACAGTCTCTAATGTCTTTATCTTATGGTGTGAGGGTATTTGAGGAGGTAGATAGACTCCTGAGGAGCCGGGGATGTTGTCACAAGAGGTGGTTACATCGCACTGAAGGAGGCGCGCTATTGAGCTGGGTGTTGTGCTGAGGATAAGGGTGTATTGCTGAGGATATGTCTGTATTGCTGACTGCTGCAAAGCCCACAGATAGTTGAGTGGTCAGGTCCCATGTGTCTGGAGAGCAACATACAGCGGAGCCCCCACTGCACCATTATTCTATGCTTACTGAACTTTTTAAAGGCTGCTCAGTGCTTCAATGTATCAGCTGACAATAGAAAGGTACCATTACTCACTTTAACTTGACCTTTTTATTTAGAATGGATTTCACAATGTTACATTGTTTATATCCAATTCACTCCTCGGGACAGTCCAAGGAGACGTCTGATTTGGGAGGTTGGTTGGTACGGATGTTGGCCCTGATGATGTGTGCATGTAAGAGGTGTAACCCCGCCTTTACCGTCCACACTGCTCACAGACTCATCTGGGTTGTCCCGTTAATATCGCATACTGTATGTCTGACATGTAAAATCTGAATTATTACGTCAGAACTTTCCGAACAGGACTAGAAAAGCCAACAGAGAGAGAAGGAGACGGAGCTGTTGGCTGTTTTTTCAAACACAATAAAAACACTGTTGCCCCCGGGGCTAACGTTAGCTAGCATACTACGGTTGACCAAAATACGAATCCAGTTCTCTCTGAACTCGCATTCTTTTTTTACTCACTATCTGCATCCAGTTAGATCACGTGAAAGCATAAAGGATCACGTGAGGTGGTACTTTGCTCTCTCTGGCACACGATAATCCAGCCAGTTCTCACTCCCAACTCGCTGAATAAAGCAGCTTGGACGGTGGCCCAATGTGCCAAAATAAGAATCTTAAAGTGGTAATCTTGAAGGTCTCAGTTTCGTTCTCTTTGGCGGCACCTATGGTGATAAACGGTAATTGCGAGAGCACACTTCCCAGATATCCAGACAGTGTTGCATGTGTGACGTCCACGGTTGGCTCCGGTTGTACCTCTTGATTTTCCTCGCTGACGGTCGCTTTCCTTTTTAGACTGTTTGCCTTCATCTGAGCGTCCAGTTTGTTTCTTTTTCTTTGGATTTTCACTTATTTTTGAAGTTGTATCTGTAGTCATCCATCTTTTCTTTGTTTGTTCAGCCATAGTAGATTACTGTTTACTCGCAACACTTGCAGAGACCGGAAAAGCAGCCGCTTAGCTCCGCCTACCCTCTCTGGCAGACCAACCACTGCTGGGTGAAAACGCGTCACTGGACACCAGTCCGTAATTCTGCAAACGCAAAGCTTTCATCAGTGGGCAGTAGGCCCAATCACCATTGTGATTGTCAGCGATAGATAGGGACTCAACAGACTTTTATTTAAAGGAAAATCTTCGAGATAAAAGTGGGTATGCAATTTACTGAGGTAAGTAAGTTTTGTATAATGATCAGTCACTTTATGTGCATACATAATTGGCATACGTTAGTTGGTACATATTTAAACCCAAACCATGATCTGCCTCTATGTAACCAAACTGCTATCGTTTTACAAAGTCAACCATGTTTTAATGATTGTTGCACGTCCAAAAGTCATAAAATGTTCTTCAGCAAGCTTTATTTTGAAAGTCTAAAGTGACATTTCTCATTTATTTTATAAGGTCACATTATGAATCATGGGGCCACTGACCACGCTTCAGTATTTGAAGGGTTGATTCACCTTAATATTATCCTGAAGTGAGTGATGGGTCATATTTTTAAATGCTGGAGTGTGTGCATGTTTGAGATTAGAGGGAATCTGATCTTAAAACTGCTGCAGTCGGAGCCCGGCCTCGTGATACAATGGCGTTTTTTTTTATGGTATGTCGTAGAATTAGCCTGAAATAATATCCCAAATGGACCGCAATTTAAGCGCTGAACTGCTCATTCAGTGTAAAAGCATTAACTACCTTAAATGGGTTCATGTTCGCAAAGATCAATTTCCTCATCAGTGTTTACTGCAGCGTGTCATCCGCACCGTGCAATTTGATGTTGAAAATGACCGTTTTTCAACTTTATGCTCTTTTCCCTGCTTTTGGTCATTTTTACTGCTCTCACTTCACCCCGCAGAAATGGCAGCGGGATTCAAAGTGCTGCTAGATTGCCTCAGATAATGCAATGCTCTCAGGCGGAGCACAGGTGTGTGTGTGTGTGTGTGTGTGTGTGTGTGTGTGGGCCTGTCTGGCTACCACTGAGGGGAACATTTCTGCCCAGAGATTCAAAATGATCCCCAAAAAAGTCCAACAGCAAGACCAGACAGGCCCTCACAGCGTGCTGCCAAACAAACCCTCCAGAGGTTTCGCTGTGATTATTGGACCCCGGTAGAAATCATTCGCAGCATCCTATCTGAAGATCTGAAGGCCTCTTTGCAGTCATTTTTCAATCATGTGCAGGAAAAGGGTGTTAATTGCCAATGGAGCAACAAGGTCAAAACACAGCTATGATGTTCTTCATAACTTGGCATTCGTTGGATAACTTTCTTTGAGGCATGTACACCAGAAAGCGGCACAGCAAAGCTTTTAAGGTTAGAAAGCAGCTATTGTTAGCAAGCTAACGGCTAAAACTAGCATCTCTCTGTTTTTGGGGGGGTCAGAGGCGGTATTTTTTATTACATTTAGCCCGTTTGTTCTCTGGATTATGTATCATCCTACAAAAGAAAAGCTCTCCAGACTACCTTAGATAATGAGTTCGCTTGGTCACTAACAAGATATAAGGCTAACACAGTTTATTCATTAGATGTTTGTACCATCGATTCCTGTCTCATAAAAGTCTAAGGACCATGTCTCTTCTGTGGAGGAGGAATGGTAAAATGGACTGCACTTATATAGCGCTTTTCTAGTCTTTCGACCACTCAAAGCACGTTTACACTACATGTCACATTCACACACTCATCACAAAGGCCTAAGTAATCCGATCTATGTTCATAATCAATGGCTATTCCTTCAGGAGTAATTCGGGGTTCAGTGTCTCACCCAAGGACACTTGGACATGTGACTGTAGCAGTGATAGAACCCCCAATCTTCCGACTGAGAGACAGCCGACTCTACCACTGAGCCACAGCCTTCACCAAGGTGGGTTAAATAAAACGTGGATGCTACAACACAGCTTATTAGCTACCAAAGCTAATGTTGAGTTTGCGACCTGTTGTGTTTTTATCATATTGATTTGTCCCCAAAAAGTTAAAGGTATAATAATAAATAAAATACAGACTTTTACAAATATATTATAATATAAATCAGCACTTATGGGCCTCTATACATTTGTGTTGGTGAGTGTGTGTGCAGACCCTTGTGAGACCCTTCTGTCTGCATCTATTCTGTTGTTTTGCTTTGCACGGGACGTTTTCAGGAGGGGCGCTGTTGTGGTTCCCTGAGCCAATCACAGCGTATAGGTGAGTGTGGGAGCGGTTCAAATTAGCAACTGGGCCCCATTCAGAGCGGCGAACATGGCGAAAGAGTGATGCAGAGTTGGTCTTCTTTCTGTTGGACAGGTAGGTGCAACAAACCGGGGAGGACAAGCTAACTGGCGGTTAGCATGCTGGCGCAAAGCTAAAGGCCAGTTAGCATGCTGGCGCAAGGTAACCGTGTTGCTGTCGGTGTTAGCTCAGCGGGGTGGGCGTGTTCTCGCATGAGAGAGTGAGAGCGAGCTTCTGGTGACGAAGAGCACAGGAGAAGGGGCCCAGTTTGAATGTGTTGTTGCCAAAATGCAAGGAAAAATCCGGCTTATTATACCTTTAATCTGCTCACTGTGCCAGTTCCATTGAAAGCGATTTATATTCCACAATATTGTGCCATATTAATTATGGCTGGTGAAAACTCTAACATCCTAAAGCTTCCCCACTCAGAGAGTACGGGCGCAGTCATCACACGCGCAGACTTTTAATCCAAAATAAATCCAGTGAGAGTTGATGGATGTTCGAAGTTGCTTGATATTTATTAAATTAAAATTAATATAAAATAAAAACAATGTGCATTGGCTTAAATGACAGGAGTTTAAACAATGATAATATAGATGCAAATCATCAATTATCCACTGAGGCTGCAGCCAATGTGCCGTGACCCGTCTTCCTCCATCATGCGTCATATGCACCTACTAATAGGTTAGCGCCCCCACTATCTGCCGAGGGCGCACACATATTTGCAGACAATTTAAATGCAGAAAAATTAATAAACAATGAAAACAAAAATAAATTAAAATGCGGCTCCTACAGCTGTCGAGACCGTATATTTTATTACCAAAATAAAATGACAAGAAAATAAACAATTGTAACTTTAAGATGTTTTGTTCTGTGTCTGAATAATAAGAAATTAATCCCCGATTTCAAAGGGAAGGAGGAAAAAAGTTCCTCTGTGAGTGTAGAATTATAAATTCCTGGCAGGACCAGACAGCCAGCGGCTTGGAGTCAGCATACAGAGAGCTCCAGCCCAGCCAGCTGCTGAGAGCTGCCATCCCCAGAAACAGAGACCTTGGCAGGGGACGATGTTGAGACACACTGGGTCCCCTCCTCCAGCCTGGAGCCCTGTGAGTCCTGCTCAGCAGAGGAGAGACGAGAGCCCAGCCCGACAGGAGGCTTTGCTTGTCAGGCCCTGAGCGTGCTGAGTGTGTACTTGTCGGCGTGCGTAAGTCTGTGTGTCAGTTTGTCTGCAACAGTGCATGCAGTGTTGTGCTTATGTGTGTAGCACCAACTCCAGCTGCTGCGAGATTTATAATGTTGCACACATGTGTGAGTGTGAATGTGGATTCTGTCACCCACTGGGCCTCACACACATTCCTAAATAAACGGCTCCCACCGAGGATTACTATCGATCCGTGTGGAGCACTCAGCTGCATTGGGAAAGAGAGAGAGAGAGAGAGAGAGCGTACAACTTCCTCTGCCGCTCTCTCTCTCCCGCTCTCGTATCCTGGCTTGTGAGGAATGTTATGTGTCTGCCTGTCTCCAGAAAAAGTGCAAGGGATGATTTGGAAACACAGTCCACTAAACTGTTACAATGACAAACCGCTGCTCGCTGTCTTTCAGACATGTGAGACAAAGAGTGTGTGTGTGTAAGGTAGAGAGAAAGAGAGAGAGAGAGGGGGAATGGTTAAAGGAGACAGGGAGACTCCCTCTCACTTATTTTCCTTCTCTGAAGTAAGTGAAAATCTTTTGCTTGTCAGACTTGAGGGAGAGACCGGGTGGGGAAAAAAAAGAGACAGTGAAAAGCAGAGAAACACACATGGGGAGACAGACTTGAGAGGGGAAATAAAGTGGCTGTTTGATTGACAGGCTATACGTCTGCCTGTTTTCTGACACACACATGATTGCTGACCCTCCCCTTGGCCTGACCCAGGCCTCTGGGCAGACAGGCCAAGAAGGCAGACCCAGTTGAAGAATGAAGGATCATGACTAGATGGACTCGCTCGCTCTATGTCTGTATGTGTGTGTTTTTACAGTAAGTGCATGCTGTATGTTTGCATGCCGATGTTATGTCAAGCATTTTACCCCATTTCACCCTGTTAGCATTAACCTTAATCTCCGCCTTAATCCGACCAAAATGACCACTGAATTTTATGGGTTTAAGCTTGTGATACATAACTTGGATACAAGACTTTCGTCATTTTAATCAAGTATTGTTTTGTTGTTAGGACGTTGATGTCATACACTGCAGAACACAACAACAAATAGTCTGTCAAACAAACCACAGGGCTGGTGTAGGATCATAAAAATCTTTAAACGTCATTACAAATAGGAGGATTACATTTGTTTTAGCCTGATGCAAATTCAATTAAACAATCTCCCAAGTAGCCAAATTACTTTGTTTCAACAGGTATGATAATGTTCATGGCAAGAGTCACGATGGTGATGATTACACCTGGTTTTAATATGCAGTCTGTCTGCATGATATGAATAAGGAAAACCATATATGAATGGAAGGAGTAAATGCACACAGAATCCACTGTGATTGAAGACCACACCTGGAGGAGTCTGAAGGCGGACTGGCTCCCACTGTGATTGTATACCAGCTAGGTGAACTTTATTTGCATGCTGTACAGATGGGTCACATTCCTAACGCCCCTTAAAACTTGGTTTATAATCTCAAGTACTTTGCTCTCCTGTCTTACGGTTTTGCCAGAACCAGAGTGCTCAGTGGCGTAACAAGGCAGCGTTGAACCCTGATGCAAGATGGTCAAAGGTGGACAAGATAAATATTAGCTGTGTCCCAATTCATGTTGAAGGGGTCCTTCGAAGGACTGTTTGAAGGCCGATTGTGTCCATCACGTGCATCCTTTGCGAACCAACGTATCCCGAGATTCCTTGCGCGCCAATTCAAACAGGATGGTAGACTCTTAAACGGCAGAGGAATACACTTTTAAATGTAAAAGATTTTGGCTTCAACTTAATAAAATAGCTCGCATTACACATGTTTAAAAAAGTGCCCTTGAAACAAATTATCTTTAAAATAATAGGTTAGGCTCCATGACATTAGTTATGTTAGCTAGTTAGCCAACTAGCTACCTGTTGCTAGGTGACAGGAGTGACGCAAAGGTAAGGGCAGGAACAGCTGGTGACGCTCACAGAAAATCCTCCGTGAGCGGACCATCCCATTTCAGTTCGGCCTTAGCGGTCTACGCAGGCTACGACCGACTCAACCATAGTGATCAGATAGCCTACTTTTTAGCTGTCCTGAAACTTTGCTAGCTAGCCAACAGGTTCTGTGTGCATGTGCTACATAGTGGTGCACATGTACTGAGACTGCACATTGCCCATTAATCTGTATTTTAACTTCGACACAGACGTATGCGTCACTAAAGTTCATGCTTGTAAATGTAAAACTTTTTCATTAGTTTCTTATTATATTGTTATTTATTTGGTGAATAACATCAAGTATGAGACACTATAAAACAGATGACCTTGCTCATTGAGTTATATGAATACTAGCCATTTTACATCAGTGCTAAGAAGTAGATTTAGAGAAGCAGATTTGGGTCTTGGTAGTTTTAGCCAATGAGTGCTGAGTACCAGATTCATCAGTTTAAATTTTTCTGTCCACTTTTTCTGACCCTTAAACTTGTCACATATGACTTCTCCATGTCTCTCTTTTACTACCTCTCTGTGTCTTGTGTCTCTCTTTATTTCTCCTCTCATCTTTTTCTTCCTCTTCTGGACTGCTTTTTGGGGCTCAGAGATAAGATCTCACTCAATGGCAAACTTTGGAAGACATTTTAAAGATCCCCACTGTCACTTCAGCTTAATACAGCCCTCTAGGCTGTCAGTACAAACACACAGAGACGCACACGTACACACACGGCCTCCCACTAATAACAGGGGCAGGGAGAGGCAGCCTGGATTTGAGGACTCGTAAACACGCTTCTTTCTCCTAACAATTCTCTTTGATCTTTATCAAACAAAACTGTTTCCTTGGTGTATGTTGTGCTTCCATCTCGCAAAGTGAACATGCTGCAATGCACTTTTCCCGCTTCGATTTCCCCTCCCATAAATAAAATGAGAGCACATTTGGATTTCCTGACTGTAGGCTTTCAGTAGTGCAATCGCTGCCACGTCTGTCAGATCCATTAATTCACAAGTGTGCAAGTTCTGGTTAACCGTTTCCTCAGGCAGTATGTTTACATTTGAAATCACGCATATCTTATGAAGTGAAGTTTATTTTTAGCAACATGTATGGACAGAATTACTTATGTTTTTAAGGGTTTTAATGGATCATCATAAGTTCTTAATACCCCAAACAGCACTCAGCAAAACTTCCTCCTGCAAAGTGCTGCGCTGTGTGTTTAACCAAGAATGAGTTCAAGCTTTCCTGTTAAGGGTTCCCACTTCCTGTGTTCGCAGAAAAAAAAACCCTGTCCTTCAGTTTCTGGATCCCATGGTCCATAATGATCTGATCTCTGTCTCCCATAGGCGGGCCGTTGCTATGGCAACCTGATGACGCTCTGAGGAAGGACGGGAGGGAGAAAAAGGGAGGGAGGTGCAGGGAGATGAGGAAGAAGGTAACTGCACCAAAGATTGAGTATGTTTGGGAAGATGACTCACACGGTTATAAAAACGGTGTACGTCATCTGTCACATTTGCAGTAATTGCTTTTGCCTTTAACATAAGTGCAGTTTATAGATAGATATTTTTAAAAGAGGGGGATTATACCTTATTATATGGGTGTCACTTAGGATACATTTTCACACGCAATATTTAAGGAAGTAGTAAGGGCTCCTCAACTACACTGACTTCAGCAAAATAATGTGAATATGTGATTTACAACCTCAACAAATAGGTCAGACAAAGCTCAGAAGTGATCATGAGCAGCGGACATGTCCCCTCCATCCTCCATCTTTATGGCTCCTACACCCTTGCATGGCTCCCTGCCTCTGCTTCTGCCTTGCTGTTGCCATAGCGACCAATCTGGTAAAGACTCACAACAACTTACAGACAAAAAAACCTACATTTTACCTTTGGATGGTAACCGCTCTAAATGAGCCGCTGACAAGCAGCCAACGTGTAGCAGAACACATGTATGTCTCTGTTTCCTAATTAAAGATAATGTTGGCTCTAGCATGCAGGTTTGTATTGGGAGCTAATTTAAGTCTTGATGCAGTTTTCAACTCAGAGGGCTAATTATAATTTTGTGCTTTTTTTCTTTCATCTTCTAATTTGTTTGATTATATGATGGCAGAAGGAATTTTTGGGTTTGTTTACATGGCATCTTCCAAAATACACTTTAATTCTGACTAACCTATATTAAACAGTGGCTAAACATGCCATATTTAATTATAATTTTCGTAATTGTTGTAATTGTATTATTTTTCTTCAATCATCAGACCCTTTATATGTACTTTTTCTTTTCATGTATTATAGAAATGTCAATAAAGATGCAATAATGGTTAAAAAAAATGAGTCAGTCGTCCTGTCAAAACTCTAGAAGATCTTTGGCTCTGCCTTCCGTACACAATAGCATTCTTTCAGTGAACACAGCTCGCGCTAGGACCCGGGTCGGGCACCGGGGGAAGTCCTCTGCTGCTGGCGGGGCAAGGCAGAGCACACAAACACACACATCCACGCACACACTCATACACAAACACACACGTACACACACTCACACCGAGCTCTTCTCCGACAGAGGAGAGAGAGCGCGAGCGCAGAGAGGGATAAACCAAGGGAGAGAGAGAGAGACTATAGGAACGCAGCGGCTCGTATGTGTGTGTGCGTGAGTGTGTGTGTGTAGGTACGCTCGCTCGGTGGTAGAAACGACTGGAGGGGCGGATATGGAGGGGCTCGGGAAAAACGCTGGGAACTGACCGAGCACCGAGACGAAGAGAGGGAAGACGAGAGAGAGAGAGGAAGGACGGACGGACAGCACGGAAGGAAGGAAGGAAGGAAGGAAAGGAGGAGAGGAGGAGAGAGAAGTGTGACAGAGGAGAGGAAGACTGTGAAGAAGGGGCTCGTCTGGAAAACAGAAAGATTCTAAGGTGACTTTATGAGGCTTTCATGGCTGTATGCAGGTCTGGCAGAAAGGTGTGTGTGTGTGTGTGCGGGTGTTGACATGTGCTGCATGGCTCTGCACTTAAAGGGAAGAGTGGAGGTGTGTGTGTGTGTGTGTGTGTGAGAGAGAGAGAGAGAGAGGGTGGTGGTGGTGGTAGGGGGGACGTGTGTGTATGTGTGTGTCTAAGTGCGTGTGTAGTCTAAATATACATACATGTGTATGTGTGTGTGTGTGTGTGTGTGTGTGTGAGTGAGAGTTTTTAGGGTTGTTTTTCCACAAGCTAAAAAGGGGGCCAAAGTGTGTAAGCGAGCTGAGCTGACCGCTATGAACTGGAGTGAAGGGATCAAAAGGAGTGGATACTTTTTAGGGAACAGCGTGATCCATTCCAACACACACAAACACACACACACACGCACACACTTCTCAGGTAAGCTAGTTTAAGTTAAGGCTGCAAACGATGGGGGTAACACTCCCTTTAAAGAAGGCAGAGTCCATTTTTACCCCCCTTCACTTGGTGTGTGTGCATGTGTGTGAGCAGAGTTTTTGTGCAGCAGGTAACACACACAATGTTCGGTTGGAGACCCTAAACGCAGCACAGGTTGAATTTTCTGTTTTCCGAAAGCTTGGGCTGACACTGAAGGAGGCTTGATTAGTAGTAGCAGCTCCTGTGTGTGTGCGCGTCTATATATATATATGTGTGTGTGTGTGTGTGCCATAGACGGCAAACAGGTTGAGGGGAGGCAGATCTGATCAGACGCACAGCAACAGAGGAGAGAGCGTGGCACAGGCTGAGCAGCAGCACATTGGATTACACACAGACGAATACACACACACACACGCACACACACACACAAGCTCCGTAGCCAGCAGAACAGCTGGGAGAATTGTGTGTGTGTGTGTGTCAGTGCCTGAGAGCGTTTTCACTTAATGCATGCGTCTGCCTTTGCACGTGCAGGACTGTTTGCCTCTGTGTTATCTTTTGCTACTGTGTGTGTGTGTGTGTGTGTTTCTAAGTGTGTGTGTGTGTACCCATCTGAGACTGTGTAAATATGTATGTGCAGGGAAAGAATGTTCTGTCATCTCTTCAGACAGACGGCGTGTGTGTCTACCTCCATCTCTCTCTACCCCCACCTCCCTCCCTCCCCACCTCCCTTGGTCTGGAGTCAGGAGGTGGAGGAGGGAGGTTGGAGGGAGGAAAAGCGATCAGATGACGGAGAAAGAGGCAGATGAGAAGATTAATCCGGTGGCGAGAGATGAAACTGAGACAGAGAGGAAGGAAAGGACGGTGGAGATTTTAGGACACGAGGAGGAGGAGGAGGAGGAGGAGGAGGAGATGGAGTGAAGGAGACGCGGGCTGACATGCTCTCACCGGGAGCGCTCATTCATAATTCACCTCCATGGCAAACGTTCATTCACATATTGACCCCCCATGGCTGCGCTCAATGGAGTTCTCGCCCCTCCACCTCTCCCTGTCTCTCAACGGACACCCCTGTGGAGCGGCGTTCAGTTAGCCCGCTTCTTTTTCACTTTGGAGACAGTTGAGACTCTCACAGAAAAAAAAGCCCCGCTCTGTTTTCATCCGTTACGCCTCTTTTGACACTTTTTTTTTTTTCAGTTGGAAGCTCTGATTGTGTCAAATTGAATATTGAATCCAGACTCCACCCTCGACGCAGATAATTGGTATGGATGGCTCAGTGGGTTAGTGCTCTCAGTACAACTGTTGTTAGTCCGCATCCCTCAACGCAGCTAAAACAGTCCATAATGGATCTATAATTCATGTGTGAATGAGTTCAATAGTCTGTGTTTTGAATTAAAGCATCAGACGGCTTTCTTGGATGCCAGCGCATGATTTATTCAGCGTAAATACTGAAAAATGGTTGTTTTAATATTTCTGATTGTATTAGCCGTGCCTGGAGCAAAAACAGTAACCTACCGCTGAGCGCTGGTCAGCCGAGGCCTGCGAGCCATATGGCGGAGAGCTAAAAATGCACAGTCAGAAAAAAAAAGAAGGTGTGCTGCAGAGGTACAGTTAGTTCTGAAAGGTGAAAACTACAGAAGAGCAACTTATACGTGAAAGACTTCTTTAGTTGTAAAGGTTAGATGGACTGAAGGGCTGTTAACTCTGGATGGAAAGGAGGCATGGAGTTAGCTCATGTGATATAATGTAGTTCATTAAGTTACTGTGTTTCTCATAGCTGCATGAGTCTATATGTGCTAAGTGAAGGAACTTCTGTCTCAGTACAGTACATCATGTTACCACCACGACCGGTTTGATTCCCATTGGATTGAAGCACACTAAATATAGTTAAACTAATTAAAGGCACCCCTCTCATCCCTCTAGCCCCCATCCAGCAGAAAAAAATCTCAAATGAAAGCATCTCCATTTATCCCTGTGTCAAAGTAACTCAGCTTAAAGTTGCACAAAAAGTACCACATTTCCATCACTGCCTTTTCTGTCGCTATCACTGTCAGATAAACTTTTTTGGCAGCACCCACAACAGGGACAACATCGTATTTAAAAAGCAGTTAAAACCAAAAGAGTCTCATGGAGGGTTGTTGCCATGGTGTCGCTATTTTTAATGAATGTAGCAATGAAGCTAGTCTGTAACCAGGCTACCAAAAGCAGTCACTCATCAGCACTTAACATGCTAGCAGATTAGCTTGTTGCGGCAGTACTAGCTTGGCTACCCTATGTGACCCCTCGACCTAGGGTCCTTCAATACTCTCCCCTAAGAGAGAGCCTGATTGATACACCTGCATTGTGTTGACTCAATTGGCACCGCGTAGGTACAGCATAGCGGTGGACGCTACGCTGTAGCCTGTAGGGTAGCCTTAAGGCAATGTGGAACACAACAGCTGTGATTGGTATCTTCACAAGCTACAACACCATTGACTTAAGTGGTTGAAGAAGCTGGAGAAGGCTCAGCACGGTTGCACAGAGTCCAGGCCGCCCAGTAGTGTTTTGGCAGCACAGACGCACAAGTATAAATGCTCACAACACTCCAGGCCCCTTACGTACGCCAAGGCCGCTCAAGGCACAAGTATACATCAGGCTGAAGCCAAAGATTGAACCAAAAACATTGCACATCTTTTATGCATCTTATCGACAAGAAGCAAATGTGTTTATTAATCTACAAAGTGTTTTGACCCGATACAATTGAACCGAGGGTCAAAGTAAAAACTCCTTAATGAGCTGAAAACACCCCCAAACTTCTTCTCAGATCTCTCATTAAGTTCTTAAACTCAACTATGAACTCTATTGAATCAAATCATTGACAGTGAAATAGGAGGGGATTTTAGGATTAGGCACTGTAACAAAAACAGGGTGTATCTTTACAGCCATTTCTTTACTGCTAAATACACAAACTTTGATGAAGTCACTCCTGAACAAAGTGAGGCAAATGTGCACAACAATAAATTACGTAACTTTTGGACGGCGTGAAACTTTTGCTGCCCCGGAGAAACTTAATGTGCCACTTTTTCCTCTGTTTGGTGTGTGTACTATTTTCAGACGTAATGCTCAGTTAATGATGAATTCGCTGTCATAGGTAGGTGACCTTTGCCTCTATTGCACTGATTCATGTGTTAAAGCAACTGGAGAGAGTCTGAAGCACAGTTTGAGACTGCAGTGGAAACACGGGCAGCCTAAGTGGCCACGATGGCTCAGAAGAAAAATGCTCCTCTGTATCCCCCAGGTTATAATTGTCTTCAATAGGCCTCCTGCTGATTTGAAATGGACTCATTGTCCACAGTGCTGGGCACCTCGGCTCAATTAGCCCCTCTCTGCTTAGCTACTGCTGCTCGCATCCTCGCACAGCGGAGTTTGCCCACAAACAGGCTGAAACACACGCACATTATCGCTCATAGAAAGACGTCAGCGGGTGTAAAAATAGAGCTAATAAATGGGGGGAAAAGTGTTTTATGTTTACAAGGGCTGATGTCATGTTTGGTTTAGATCCATAGCGGAGGAATCGGAGGGCAGCACAGCGAGGATCAGCCCGCTCCGCTCCGGCTCCGTTTCTCTCGCTGCTTTTAAAGAAGCAGAGTTCAAGGAGTTGCAGTTTGTGTTTGTCTTTGTCTACGTGTTTGTGCTTGTGTTGTTTTCAGCGGTGGAGGCATGCACACGGTGACGCTGCTCTGGTTGCCAAGCAACACAGGAACGTGGGTGGAAGGATTTCCTGTCCCTAGGAAGCTTTGTTTATAAGTGAGGGTGGGGGGAGAGAGAGAGAGAGAGAGTGTGTGTATGTATATGCATTTCAGTGTGCATTTCAGCGGTATGCTTGAGTGCTTGTGTGTTTTTAATGCACTCTTTGCCTCAAGTAAAAGTGCTGCAGAAAAGTCACTTAAGACACACACACACACACACTCATAGAAAAGGCAAAAAAAAAAGGCTCTTTCTAGTCTGTTGAGTTGGATTTGTGTTGCATAACTCCTCCAGCCAGGTCTGTTCAGCGCTCTGTCTCCTCCTCTTCTCCCCCAAACACTCTCCTCATGTCACAGCCGCCACGCTCACGCCAGGCCGCCTCCCCGCTAATGATGTCATCAGCATGCCTCGTTTTATGTCTCCTCTCACACATGAGATTGCAATTATGTGTTCTTGCCCCGCATGCCATCGCAAAAAAACACACACACACAGCATGTCCGTCCTGCAGGCGTTGGACCCCGTGATTACGTAATTGACATTGAGTGAATGGGATGACGTCAGCTTGGCTCTCTCTGACTCTCCTGTCTTTCTGGCTAGCTACAGTGATGTCATAAGTGGATGCAGCCATACACAGTGTGTGTGTGTGTGTGTGTTGGCATGCATAATGGTGTGTGGAGACAAAAATGACCTCAGGAACCATCTGATTTATATAATATGTTTACTCCTCCCCCTCTTTTCCCCCTTTTTCTTCCCTTAAAGTGAAAAGACTTCCCGGCTAATAGATACTTTATTGTTCTGTGTGTTTTCTTAGCAGCGTGAGGCGTTTAAAGACGCTCGTTCAACGCGCACACTGAAGCAGCCTGTTGCGTTCCCGGGAGACTGGCTCCTATTTGAAATGAATATCCCAGTGTCTCGCAACTGGTAACTCTATCGCCTTGTTGCCCTCCATCTGCGACTGTCTGACCTTTGTTGATTCTCATCCTGAGCCTCGCCAGCTATCAGCAGGCAGTGAATGAAAGGAGAGAGAGATTATGTCGGGTCGTCTCCACAGATACTGTACGTGCCAGTTCTTATTTTTAACAAAAAGAAAACACCGCGTCACGGAGCAAGAGAGGAGCGATTCGGTGGTTTTCCAGCTCGAGACAAAAATATCTGTTTTTAGCTTTGTGTTTGAGCGCTCTATTTGTGTCTCGAGTTGAATAGGCCGCCTGGTGTGTTCTCCGAGCGTTTTGCGGTTGAAGCTCTGAACATCAGCCAGCGTTGGATGGGAGAGCTGGGAGGTTTTTTATCAGACCTGAACGCACACACAAACACGCACAAACACACGTTGTCTCTCCCTCGCCTTTTCTCTCCCTCTCTAACCCTCAAACCGCAAACCGAAGGGGAAATCACACAACACAGTGACTTAACAGTTTAGCACAAACACACATACGTATGGTTTAAATACACACACGCTCGCACGCGCACAAACGCTAAAATATGCAGATTTTCCTGATAAACTGATTAGCATTAGCTCGGCCCCGCTAAGACCAAACCACAAACAATCTACTGTACATTCCTCTAACCAAACAACGGCTTAACGCTCAGGATGATTTGACACCGCGGCGCACTCGCTCGCACACACAGAAATAAACAACAGTAAACACAAAAGCCACAGAAAAAAAAAGGGCGTAACAGCTAGATGAAATCATAGATGCACTTTAAACGGTGACCCAAACATCACTTTAAGAAGTAACAATTGGACAAAGTTGTACACAGCTAAAGTTACAGTATTATACACACACACACACGCGCGCGCTAACCCCCACCCCCTAGGAGTCTTAGGGCCTTAGTCAGCGTCTGTGTGTCCATGCGTGGGCCTGTTCCCTGGCAGGGTGAGAGGAAAAAATACCTTCCCATATGATGTAAACACCAAAGTCCCTGTGTGTGTGTGTGTGTGTGTGAGCGCGCGCGAGTGTGTGTGTGTGTTTGACTGGCATTCCCTGAGATAGGATTCGCTCTCTGTGACAGTTTTCCAAATTATTCCACAACACTGTGCAGTTTCTTTTTAAAGATAAGTTTCCCTGCCATCTCCGCTTTGTTCCACTGCACACAGTGGAAAGAGTCGGCAGAGAGCGGAGCAGACGGACGGGCCGACATGTGACATCACTGACTAAAGCGAGGAAGGGAGGTAAAAACAGAGGCCGCTGCTTTTAACTCAATTTTTTAGAGATGCCGTTTATTGATTTCGCGATGGTTTCGGTTAGTTCTGAGTAATGCCAAACAAGTGGACTTCATTATTTCTGCTGTTTTACAGAAAATATGATTATTGAGTCTTCAGGAGGCCAGGCTTTCATTTGATTTATTACATGACTCACATTTTAGATGTGTATTTGTGTGTGTGAGACAATGGTCTGGAATACAATGCATCCCATATGTTTCCGTTGCAGACAAAATGTTTGAACCTAAAGACCTGAGAAAAAATCTGCTAGAATAAATAATCAAATTATTTCAGTGTATGCAGCTGCATAACGTTTTGCAAGGCTTAAAATAAATTAGGCAAAGTGTTGCAGATGCATGTTACTACATTTCCCATAATGCAACTTAACAGCCTTTTTGACCCTTTAACGCTCCTTCCCTGGAACAGGGCGATGTCTCTTTAACTCGTAGTTGTTTTAGTAAAATAATTGTTTTCAAGCCAAATCAAGATAACCCTGATAACATCATCGGGGTTGGCAGACGTTATATCACTGTTTTCATCAGGGATGTTGCAACTTACCCTGTTTAGCCTCAATCCCACCTGAGTCATTGAATATTGGGAATCCAAGTCTGAATCAAGGTCTGATCTGACACTTACATAAATTAAACAAAGACATTGACAAACTGTAATGATATGGATAAAACTATAAAGTGGATCAGCTGTACTGATGTTGAGATGTGAAAGATAAACCGGAGAACGCAGCTCCTGACACAGACTCGTCTGGAGTTGTCGGGACTACAGAAACGCTCGTGGCTGTGCTGTGATGTCACAGAGTGAAGCTTCTTTCAGCTCACTGACAATCTTTGGCAGAGTACAAACACCGACTTGCAGAGCGCCCTTCAGCCAGACCACAAAGAAGATTTATTTTGTCTGTCATCAAGTTACTCCCACAATTTATGTAAGCTAGCAAAAGCTAATATGACCTAGTAAAGTTTGTAATATTTCCAGTGAAGGCATTGGGTCAGAGCTGGATGAAAATCTCCCTTTTAGCAGCATTTCTGTGATTATATTGATTTTATTTTGAACACCCAGAGAATGAACAACACTATCATAGATTGATAACAGCCCAGTTAAAGTTTTATTTAACCCCAGAGCACTACACATAAGTTTGAAATTGTCACAGAAGCAACTATTTCGTATTTTGTTTCAATGATTGTTAAGCTAACAATAGTTTAATAATCTATGAGGAGCGTGTGCGTGACTGGGCTTGATTAGAAAATGCAGGATGCTGCACCCTAAGTTGAGCCTGCTTAAAGTCTTTTACTGGACTAACATGCATCGTGTTGCTGCCAACCTCTGCGTTAGCACCAAAAAAGCTGCATTTTAAACTTGGCTCAAGTGAGTCCGAACGCAGCCTTAGGCTAGTTCTCCTAACAAAAAAAGACTCCTAACAAAGGGGTAGATGAAGTGAGGACAGGAGCCTTGTTCCTGTGATAACCTATAAAGAATTCAGTACACAGATGGGCCGGGCTCCCTGCAGACCTGATGAAACACACTTTTGTAAGTTGGATTCAATGTCACTTTCCTGGTACTGTTTACTGTGTTTGGTAACGTCGTCCGCAGGAGTGCACAGGAGTCTAAGGTTAAGGCAAGCCTGGAGGGACAATATTAGATCACAGAACAAAAAATGTACTTTAACTCCATTTTATTGAGGACTAAACTGAACCAAAGTTTGTCTAAAAGTTAGAATGAGGCCTTGTGTGGCGTGAGTTAAAGCATGCTCCTGCTGGTTTTTGGACTTAAAGCTGCCATGTGCAAGTATCCACCTGAAAATACTGCACAAAAACTGCCCTTGTTTTACACCTATGGACACCAAATTTCACTAACCGTACTCTTTGGCTCAGATTTCATGTTCTATAATGAAGCACCAGCCACACATCGACTGTGAAAATATTTACCATGACTACCCTCATATCTGGTCATATAAGGGCACATAGGAGATCAATTATATGTGCAGTTAGTTTGTTGCTAGGCAGCTTTGTCACAATACCCCTGTGACCTTCCGACCCTGCCAAGTCTGGTGTAACTGTCCCCGTCTCACACTCCTGTGTGTGTGTGCGTATGTGTGTGTTATCTGAGACGATGGTGCGACTGCCGCATAGCAACTGCGAACAGCTGTGATTTCACCGTGTGTGTGTGTGTGTGTGGCAGTTTTGTTTGTGTGCGTTTATGTCTGCGTGAAGCCGCCGTCACTGCTCATCTATGCAAACACCCACTACAACATAATATGGCACACTGTCAATTCCACAGCATGATAGACTCATAGACTCAATCAGCCAAAATGCACCCTCCCACCCCCCCCCTACACACACTCACACACACTCACACACACGCACTTGCACAGCCGAAAATAAAGAGCAGAGGGAGCGACGGAGCAGTCATTTCCCTGAGGATCCATTCATGTAAAATACTGTTATTCAAACCTCCCTCCCCCTTATTCAATAGTCTTATTCATCTCTCTCTTGACTGTAAAACCAAACACGCCTTGTCTTCTGCTTCCCAGTAAGAGCCTTTGTGCCTGCGAAACACACCAGCGCTCGGGTGCGTGTGTGCGTTTTCTCCGCTCTTCTCCATAAGAGGAATGTCCTTGGCCTGTCCGACCTGCATGCTCCCACTGAGCCCTCCGTCAAACACCTGGGGGCGGGCTCTCCCGCGCCGCCGCAGCCAATCAGGAGAAGCGGCAGTTAATGACATCAGTTAGCGGAGGATCTTTAGGACCGGCCCCTCGAGGTGATTCGTCTGCGAGAGAGTGCTCTTATTGTTATGATGATTAAGTGTTATATGAAGGGCTATCAGAGGAGAGCCCCTTAATGAAAGTGGAGCGCAGAGAGCAGAGGCAGCGGCGGCGGAGAGCTACGGAGGGAGGGAAGGAAGAAATTGAGCTAGAAGGAGGGAGAAATCGGAGCGAGAGAGGGGGAATATAAGGAGAGTTTAAGGTGGGAGAAGAAGACGGAGATGAGGCGAGAGGAAGGGAGAGGAAGAGGGAGCGCGGGGCTGAATATTCAGCAGCTGTGTCCAGACTTGCTGACTCTGGGTGTTCATGCTCTGAATGTAGCATGAGAGGTAGACAGTGTGCGCAGGAAACCGCTGTAAAAGAGCAAAAAGGAGAAGACGGAGGGGGAAAAAAAGAGAACAAGTGCGTGTATGAGAGGCATTCAAATGTGCATGTCTCCGTCGGCTCCTTTTCTGGCCTTATGTGTTTATCTGTGCAGGAATGCGAGTGTTTGAGAGTGTTTGTGCAAGTGTGAACGCTGGAGTTTCCCTTGCCATTTGGTGAAAGACTGGAACGCCCTGCCTCAGAGGAAAATTCCATCTTCAGCTGCTCCTACGCCGTCGTAAATCATCAGGCCGGGATGTCCGACGCATTCTGTTATTTTGTGAATAAGCGCTTGTCATTTGCCTTCTTGTTGTATCCACTTTCTCACCAGCCTCGCGTAATCCTCACTTAGCGTTTCACTACATTTCCCAGGATGCCCCATGACAGCCCAGCTCCCCACTCTTTCCCCCCACCTGAGAACGGGCCTTGACTTGTTGATATTCAGCTGCTGATCAGTCCAGAGTTGCAGCAGGATTTCTTTCCCAGTCTAGAAACAGCGTCATGTTTCGTGCTTGCATTGCATTCTGGTCTACCACCAAAGCTGTCACTGGAAATTTGTTAAGTATGCCTCCTCGACGATGCACAGCTCCCCGTGTGAATGCATGTCGTTGCAATCTGGAGGCTCTAGAAAGCAGCTCTTGTATTTAAAGACAGATTTTTTTTTTATTTGAGTCGCTTCCAGCAAACTATAAATACATTTCATTTGTATGGCTTCCACTGGAGAACTGCAGTGTCTGATTCTGTTTCACACGCTTCTGCACCCTTACAAGAGCACGATTATGGAGGAAACACTGGAGTTTTATTTGCCTTCCGATGTGATGGTTTGTTTCCACGCTGTGGTTCAGTTTTTCCTCCGAAGCAGTGACTGAAATGAACTTTTTTGGCTCTCCTGCTCAGAGATCCATCCATCCATTATCCACAATACCGCTTATCCTGTTCAAGGGGGCTGGAACCTATCCCAGCTGTCATTGGGGCGACAGGTGGGGTACACCCTGGACTGATCTCCAGTCAATCACAGGGCTGACACACAGAGACAGACAACCTTTCATGCTCACATTCACACCTACGGGCAATTTAAATGTCCGTAACAAGCTTGTGTTTGGACTGTGGGAGGAGGCCAGAGGGAACCTATGCTTTTACAACCTCCACACAGAAAGGCCCCCTACGTACAGGGTTCAAACTAGGAACCTCCATCATGTTTACAAGGGTCACACCAACTATGATTGCTGTATTATCTAGTTATATGTTACAGTACTACTACAGTTTTTGGTGCGTATATGGAAGAAGGTATTCATCTTAAACCTGCTCACACGGACACTGGTTGAAGTGAGCAAAAGTCAAGCACAGTTTTGATCAGGCCATAAGTTAAATACTGTACAAAGCATCACCCAATGAACCTATAAGTAGATTTGTGTGCTGCTGAACATGATTGTTTATAATCCAATAGTCTCTGTTTTTCCATAGTGTAAGTGAAATCTCTGGCTCCATCCTCACCATAACAAATTGGCAAGCCTCTGCTTCTGTTGCATGTTTTAAATATGCCGGGACACAGGGTTCTAGCCATGTTTTGACATCTGATAAGCCTTTAAACCCCTGGATTTATTACTCCTACTCAAAATCCTGCAACAACACGTCCCCCCCCCATGATGCCGTTCTTACATGTTTTAACCAGGGTTTAGATCAATCAGTCAACCCATCAATTTGTATTTATACAGCACTATATCACAACAAAAGTTATCTCATGATACTTAACATATAGAACAAGTCTAGATCTTAGTCTGTGTAATATTATTCATAGAATAACCCAGCTTAATCCCGGAGCAAGCACTCGGCAACAGCAGTTAACAGGAAGCTCGAGAAGAACAGGACACATAGGTGGATGACCGAGAGACATGGATGCAAATGTTGTCTGTGAGCTTTGCCTTCATACAGAGATACTTCCTCATCAGTCAATCCACAAAGTCGCAACGTTGCGATCGCGCAAATTCAACCAATCCCCACTAGGGATGCACGATATTGGATTTTTTGCCGATATCCGATATGCCGATATTTTACAATCATTTAGCCGATTACCGATACTGATACCGATATTTTTTTCCTGCACACCTAATTGCAGAGATCATCAACTCTCTTCTGTATTGGAATTAGCGTACAGTATAATGGGGATACTCTCATCCCATTTGTTACAACGGTCGGGGTGACGGGTCTTGAGATAGTTAATCAAGTTTGTAGTGTTGAAAGACTTTGCCTTGGCTCCTCCTCGCATCACCGAAGCTGAGCAGTATTCCGGACACTTTGAAAAACTTCCACACCACGGACATTTTGGCTTCTAACTCTCTCATGCTGCGGGAAGACACACGTGACGTCATGACGCTGCGCCGCGCAGGTCTTCTTCGCGCCGGGGACATTGCGCCAAGGTCGGGCATTAAATCAAGTATGCAGCAGGCCATTATTTTATCGGTTAATTATATTGGTGGATATCGGCGTGTTGGCCTATATCCGATAACGTGCTGATAATATCGTGCATCCCTAATCCCCACGCATTTCTTGGGAACTCATCATTGCAACTCTCCCGCAAATTAGACCGATCACCCAATTCCCCCCGCACGCATGCACTATAGCCTCACCAAAGTCACTTCTTAAGAGGGCATCCTTTTTCTGTTTCTTTCATATCTTTGGAACGATGTATGCTAAAGACAGGTTAGCCACAACAAGCATTGAAATTCTGTGTATCAAATTATAAGGCTGTTGGCTAGATCAACAGTTACACTGCAAGAAATGAGGACTGCAGTGATGCAGCGGGGTTGCCAACACACAGAGATCCAACAAAAACACACTGAGTCATATCCCAACACACTGCATTGGCCGAAAAAATGTGTGCAAGTGCGTCCTCCTCTTAACCTCTTGATTGTCATGTTGATGGATACAATACGTTAAAATCCTGCCTCGTAGAATTGAGGCACAGTATGAAGTTTCAGTGTCTGATGCATCTACTTCTTCTTGATCATTTTGGCCGGTCTCGGCGATGCCTCCGGCATCACGCCCACAACTGAGCCCATTGTGTTTTTATTCCAAGGCCTGCTTTAAGGTATGTCTTTGAGTGGGCATGTCGGTCGTGGTTAGGGTTAATGTTGGAGTGGGCGTGTCTTTGAGTTCGTCTGGAGCCAACAGATGGACCCTTCTCAGTTTATCCAACAAACACTACTATCACTGGCGTTCATTTGGCGCTGAGCAGATGGAAACTTCAGACTGTGCTCCAGAGTCAGTGTCAGGCAGGAATGAGAGGAGAAGCTGTAAGATGAACCCTGAGTACACAACAAGAGGTCTGAAGTGAAAGCTCAAAGGATATACAAGTGTTGCTCTGAAGCTCTAGAAAGGTTAGATCATGCTATGCTGTAGTAAAAGGCTAAAGAAGTCGAGGCAGATAAAGTATCAGTTGCCCTTGACTCTCTGGAGCTAACACGGAAGCCTCACCACATATTTTGTGCTGGCAGAGATGATGCCAGCCCCCCCTTCCTCCCCCCCACACATCACCCCTGGCTAAAGGAATGTAGCGGAAAACGAGGGACTCGAGATAGAAGATCAGAGGCCTTAATACGAACCACATTGTGTGTTGTTCTCCTGTTCCCCGTCTCCTGTGTTCTCCGCATCAGGAGTGAAACGGCCTTTGATGAATATCTACAAGGAGATTTGAGACTTATAAAGAGCGGCAATTTAGCCAGGTATGTTATCTTAAGCCTGGTAATTTGGGAATTCAATTCACTCGTAGGGGGAGCCGGGGGAGCCTGTGGTGTTTATCAGGCTGGCCAGCATCAGGTCTGTACACTGAAGCAGAGAGTTTCAGAGCTATCTAATCAATGACTGACCAAATCTTAAGGCAGGGGTTATCTCTGATCCCCGTTCCTTTCCTTCGTTATCCTCCTCTTTCTGCTGCATTTATGTATGTAAGTGTGAGTGTGCTGTAACCATGGATCGGGTCCTGTCTTTCCCCTGAGTTACACATCTAATCACGGCACCATCATCCCTCAACCCTAATTCTGTTGGCAGGGCCTGTCAAACAGCATACGCTGAAAGACGGGGTGACTTTGAAATGCTGCTAATGACCGTAGGATATAACTACCCTCTCCCTTTTACTCCCCCTCATTCTTTCTTTCTTGTCCACTCCTGTCATTCTTCTTTCTTGTTTGCTGCTATATTCTGCATCCACCGAATGCGAGGGCGATGGCGTGAGAGAAAACCACGAATCATTTGAAGAATTCCAGGATGAATCAAGCTGGCCGTGGACAGGCTGGGGAACAAAGTCATTAAGGGTTAATATAAAGACGAGCGCCTGTCCAAGTGTTATTTAACCTTTATTTAAACTGGGCAGCCCTGCAGATTACAAATCTCCTCCATCAAGGGAGGCCGGCCAAGACGCGGCATCCAGACAAACATTAAAGCCTCAGACAGAGAGAAACACACAAAAGCAAAATAAAATCAAAGCAGAGATTCTGCTTTATAAGCACTCCAATAGGCAACACTTCAGCGTCAAACCAGCCGGCTCACTGCCAGACCTATTTAAATCTTGACTAAACAAAGCAAAGACAGCTCCTTATTGAGTCTGCCACAAGAACCTTCATTAACCGTGTAAACTCACGAAGAGAGAGCTTTCAGCTTTAAATCAGTTTGCAGCCAGCTCCATGAAGAGGGAGCCGAGTACATAAAGGCACTTTTGCCTCATTCAGCGCTGACCTCAGGGACAGAAAGGAAAAACAAATCCTGCAATTTCCCACCTACTTTTTTTTTTTTTTTAGAAATGTAGGAAAAGAGAGAATTAGTCGACCTGGAGTTGACTTACATATTTATAGATAAAACCGTAGCGGAGAATAAGCCGAGCGGTGGACGGGGTGGCTGTCAGCTCCAGCGCGGAAGGTGACACTGATGAGAGACAGAGGTACAGTCGGTAATACAGCTCAGTGCTACAGCGGCTAAGACAAGACGGAGGTGATGCATGTGGATATAAAACAACTTAATCAAGTGCTAGCATGGCAATGGGAGCAATCATTCTGCCTCAGCAAAGGGAACAAATCAGTTTAGTCTGCTTACTCCTTTGCACAAGCTTTTTCCTGCTTTCCAGCTTCAACAGCAACAAAATCAAATTTGAAACTTGCTTGAGAATGGCAATACATCACGGCGAGTCTCCTGCAGAGGTTTATTTTGTCAAACTTTATCTCTCGATAGACATTTCAGTGGGATGCACATCATCTTCTAGTGAACTTCCAAGTTGACTCGAACATTTAAAGAACGCAGGGAATCAAATCACTACCGTCCTGGTCTGATTTATAGGGAACACTGACCCTCTGTGACCCTGGCTCCACTAGTGCTGGGTCATGTCAGGTTGGGGAATCGCAAGACATAGTACCAAGGACAGCCTTGCTTTGGTATCTCCGGTGTTTCGCCCCGGATGTTCTGGCTGCTGCTCCCGAGTAAGGAGTGAAGGATTGTTCCCGAGGAAACCAAGGTCATAGAGTTGCAGAAGACTGTAGTCGCCTGTTGAGCAGAGATAGATGGAGAATGCTGTTGATGAAAAGGGTCGGCCAAACATCCTTTGTCAAGGTCATTGGAGGAAGTGTTGCTTACTGATTTTTGGTTAAATAGGAGGAGGATCTTCAGAATGAGGTGAATTCATTCACAGAATTATTTGCTCGTTCTCTTCTGCATACGTCTTCAACATCTCCTGAGCATCTTCCTTCCAATCAACCTGAGTATAAAAAACACACACCATGTAACCACAATGTTTCATCAGCGTGTCATCCCCTCCCCCCTCCAGCCCTGTCATACTGCCACATAAAGGCAAAACAGTTGTACACGTCAATGTCAGAAATGTCAAACAAGACTCGGCAGCCATCCTCGTGGCTCTGTGAGGCACGGTGGTGCTTTGAGCTAATTGCTAATGACAGCATGCTAACATGCCCAGCATGAAAGCACTAATGTTTAGGAGCTATATATGTTTACCACGTTCATGCTAATACTGGCTAATTAACACAAAGCAAAGTACAGCTGAAGCTAAAGGGAATGTGATTAGCGGTGCAGTGATTATGTTGTAGATCAAAGTATTGGACAATGAAATTACATTTTGACATTATGATGGTGTTAAATGAAAAGTTAATGCAGGCCATCCAGACGGCGACACCATCACTAAAGTCTGTAGGATTGATCTGGTGACCATGAACACTTGAACATAATTTCTGAATGCGTGTGTAACATTTTGTGCCATGTAATATAAAAGATGCTGTGGGATGTTTCAAAGGAATAGTTACAACTTTGACCAGCTGAGGCACTAGAAGAAGAATAAAGGATCACAAAAGTCAGTAGGATTCATCATCTGGGCCCGGTTGAAAATCGGTTTACCTAATCGGATGAGGTAATCCAATCTTGCCACAAACTTTTGGGTAGTATTGGGATAACTTTGATCTGAAAATCAGGATTATTCTGATCCAAGCAGAGGGGAGGATTCCGGCTTGGTTACAGGAAGTAGCTCAAACAAAACACCATTTTTACAATGATGTTGATATTTATTTTTTTATATATTTTGCTCTTGAATTGCTGAATTGCTACTGTGACATAGAAGATGATGTAGATATTAGGGTTGTGGAAAAAACAAAGGATTTTGTCCCCATAAAATATTTCACCATATAGTCCATATCAAACATAAAATATTCAAATAAAAGCAACTGACAGGATCTTTTATTTTGTGTGAATTTGGCGCCCCATGTGGACAAAGTATGAAGTCCTGTTCAGAGCACTGGTAATCCAGAGTTGGTAATCCTTAAAAGTCAGTATCTGGATAAGAGGCTTATATTTCTAGCTCCGTTCACCAGTCAGTTTAGAACTGAAGAAGCCTTTCGGATGAGAGGTCAAAGGTCTTCAAGAACTTCAACCAAGTCCAGTTGCCTTTTGGATTAAGCTTAGAAGTATCTGGATAAGGTTGATCCTGTCCATTTTTCATTGAACAACCGGGATAAAAATAAGGATGGATTGCCTCATCCTGGATAGAAAAACAGTGGAAGTCTTATCATGATTAAACCTTGTGAACGCCCTGGTCCTTGGGGCCATGAACATGGGTAACACATTTCATGACAATGCATCCAATATGGAGACATTTAACCAAAGTGAGAGACCTAAACTTTGGTACCAAAACAATACATTTTGTTACCTTACTGTGAGAAATATAAGCATGAATGCATTTTTATTTATAACTTAAGAAGTTAAAGTTGTTATAAGGCTGAAACTTGTAAAATTGTTTGCTCTTATATTAAGGCCATGTCCACACATGTACACGGGTATTTTTCAAAACATAGCCTTTTCTCTGCGTTTTGACCTTTCGTCCACACACAAACGCCATTCAAGGTCACTGAAAATGGATCTTTTGTAAAACTCCAGCCAGGCCAAGACTTTTAGAAACTCGGGGTGAACGTCGTATTTGGCTTGTGACGTCAGGCTGTGCGCTGTTATCTCCTTTTGTGAGGCGTCACAAATGAGGCGACATTCCTTGCAACATAACGGACGTGACGTAAACAGTGATGATAATACCCGTGTACGTGTAGACATGGCCTTAGATATTTACCTAACTGAACCTTTGCTTGAATCCACTGATTATGTAAATATACAGATAACTATAAAAGAGATTAAATAACTTAACAGACTTACAGGATGGTCAGTAGTGAATGAATTCTGCGTGCAGTGTTTTATTTGATTGGATAAAACCCGCTCATGAATCACGGCAGAAGAGGAGCATCTGAAGCTCCCGTTCTGGTGTAATTCCTCATATCACTTTCCGTCCTGTTTGTGAGTCCATGAACAGCCACTATTTTGTTTTGTCAGCATCCAGAACACGTTTCAGTTGACATAAGGTATCTTGTGCGGTGTTAAAAACAGCTTGTAGGAGTGGGAGGGAGGAGTGAAGGATGTAAGGAGAGTTGTATCATCAGCAGAAGCCGTGTAAGTATCGTCAGCAAAGGCAGGCCGGAGAGGACTGTATAGGCTCCTGACAAACTGCTGCCTCACTCCTTTGTCCTTCACTTCTTTCAAATCCCACTTTCTCTTCTCACAAGAACACATTTCTTTTTCTCTGCTCGCCTTTCGCTGCCAAAGGTGGCGTAATAAACTCTTCGATCTTGATATGCTTTCTCAATCAAGCATGAGGCCGTGCGCTATCACCGAGTTTTAGCTCATTTGCTTATTGATTCCGATCTTCCATTTCAGCCAAATTTTGCAGAGGGCTCAAAGAGCAGAGCGGGTCGGATGGAGCCAGAGAGGGCGGACCTCTGGAACTGGACAGGCTCTTCCAGTGGTTGTTGCCATGGTTTTTTGTTTGTCGGGACAAACTGTCGGCCAGTGGCTGAGAGCCTGAGCTGCTGTTTGTTAAAGATAAGTGGAAAAGCCAGAGGGGGGAAGAGAAGGAGAGACAGACAGACACAGAGAGGAGGGCCGGCTTAATTTTTTTTTCTGTTTTTGACTGCAGGACATCCAGCTGACAAACACTCACCACCTCAAAGCTTCACCCACCCCGGTCTCCCCTCAATGTGGGGATCCCGATAGATCATGTCCCCTCTTTAAAGAGTTCACCGAGCATTCCCTCCTCACGTTTTCCTGACCCGCACCCTCCCCGCCCGCTATCAAAGCTGTGTTGGCTGTTCACTGGACGCTTTGATATTGTATAGTGTTCCTGGCAGTCTCTCCCTCTCTCTCTCTTACCGTCTCTCCCTCTCTCTCCTTTCCCACAATATTGTAAAAGAGCAGAGAGCGCCAGCAGGGACCTGCTCACTGTCAGAGAGAAAAGACAGGAGGGCCTTAGAGGGAGCGAGGGAGGGACCGGGTGAGGGAGGAGAGGAGGATAAGGTGGTAACAGCGAGTGAGGGAGGGTTATCTTTCTATCATTTTTACTCTTCTTGTTGGCGTTGATTGTTTTGTAGCGTTTGATCAAATCTGAACTGGGTTAAATCTTTTTATTGTATCAGGAAGCTTCGTTGAGTTTTTAGGATCAGCTGTCAACATTTGTGATCTCTTACTTTTCCACATCTTTTCTGAGAAGTGCTTCAAAGACGCTTGGTCCCAACGCTAAATTGACAAGCTAATTTGACAAGCTAATTTGAGTAAAGCAACTATTTTCATGGTACACGTGAATGTTTTAACTGGAGACTCTACTTAAATGGACATAATTAATGAGTAAATTAAAGAACTAGTTCTGTATTTAGTTAAATTCACCTTCTTTCAATGCTAAATTTATCTAAAGGCCTCTCATGTCGGAAGAATGGAGCTCAAGATAGGAAGGGATTAGCTTAGCCTAGCTTAGCAGCTAGTTCTGCTTTCTCTTAAACTCAGATTTAAAATATAATGGCGGACTCTTGCGCGGCCGAAGAATAAACCTTTAAATGTCAAAAGTTTTTGCTACTCAATCGAATAGCTAGTGTTACAAAAGGGGCCTTGAAACAAATTATCTTTAAAATAATAGGTTAAGTTACGTGACGTTGATTATGCTAGCTGGTTAGTCTGCTAGCTACCTGTTACTCGGTGACAGGAGCGGCGTTTAGTGGTGCAAACAGGAAGTCCTCCGTAGACCAGACCGTCTCATTTCAGTTCAGCTTTAACGGTGCCTGAATTTTCATTGACATGAAATATAAAAGACATATAAAAGCATAACTCGGACAAGCTGCAGTCAGCTGATCGAGAGGACACGTGGTTGTTCCTGCAAGAACACAGCCCAACAACACTTGAGTGTTTGTAAGAGTTCTGTTTCTCTTGCAAATGATCTTTAGATTAGGAGCACATTTACAAGAGAACCACAGGGAGTTTTGTTCGGGCCTTTTGTGTACATTTATCATTTTAACCGGCAAGAGGGATGTTTCATGCCACAGAAAAATTACAAGCTAGGGACTTCCGTGTTCGCTACATGAGTTAGCTCTTTGCTAATTAAACAACTCCCTGACTTTTTATTATATCCTTAATTTAATCAGGAAAAGTCCCATTAAAATTAACAATCTCTTTTTCAAGGGAGTCCTGGCCAAGACAGGCAGCAGCATAAAAAACACATAGTTACAGACAAAATAGCATTTAAATAACACAAAAGAGAACAGAAAAGCATCAGCAAGTCGCATTTTAAACGTTAGATTTCTAGCCGTCGCTTTTGCAACCAGGTAAAAAAATCTACATCTGAAAGAGTCCACCTCTATTTCTTTCATTTTGGATTTAAGAGCACTTATTGAAGCACTTAACTTGTTGGCCTCTTAGCTTATTAAATCTGTTAGCACCTTGGAACCGGGTCAAAAAAAGAAACCAACCCTCCTATTTGGTAGAAGCAGTAGTAGTAATGATTTCCAACACACACAGCTTGTTGAATGGCATCCCAGGAGAGCACACCGACTTGACCTGAACGGAGTGACTGAGAAAAGATCGGACCGACTGAGTGAGCAACCGAGCGAGCGAGTAACTGAGCGAGCGTGCACCGACGTGTGATTGCACGTGGGCCCCTCTGTGTGTGTCATGGCCATTACCATGAAGTCTGGAGCCGTGGGCCCGGGCTTTTTTTAAGCTTGACCTGACTGTCGCAGGCAGTTCACCGCGCACACACACACGCACAGTATCCCTGTGTTCCACTAAGGGACCTTCAGGCTGCACACACACACACAAGTCACCTTCAAGTGTCCACATTTCCAACCTTGTGTGTCTGCGTTTGTGTGTGTGTGTCTGATTGTTCGTTCATCCTCAGAGAGCGAGGCTGAGCGTGACTTCATGATCGCTGGCTGCTGATGAATCATACCAAACTTACTCTGTGTTTGCCTGATGCAAATGTCTGTTTGCTTTGTTGGTTAGCCTACTTTGGAGGAGGGAGGCTGCGTGTGTCCGCGTGTGTGTTGTCTTGAATTATTCACTGGCAGTATTTGATTTCCTTGCACCGCACATTTCTCCGCATGTCCTCTCTGAGCGTCTCATGTATGTGTGCGCTTGCTTTTTTTAGTAAAGCAGCACCGTGCTGCTCTTACAGCACACGCAGTGGCCCCATTGATGTGTTCTGTGCTCTCATTTTTCAATGTGAAAGTTCTGGGCCTCAGTTCCCTAAATACACTCTATATTATGTGCTTATTATCTGCTTAGTTGGTTTGCCAATAGACGGAGTGGGCAATGTTTAATCCTGTAGCAGGACAGGCTGTGAACTTACATTTATAGTGTTTAGGGGCTTTGACCTAATTTACGCCATGTACATTAAGGATGCTTGATTTTGCATTTTGGACAATATATTTTACAGCATATCTGAAACTGACAAATATGCGCTTTATTTGTTAATCTCTCAGTTATTTCCAGATTAATTCGTAGATTCTTTAGACTATAATATTTATAAATACAGAAACAAAAATGTTTATTTCAACACCCAGAGCCAGAAGTGATATCTTCAATCTGTTTGTTTTGTCTGATCATCTAAAGATTTCCAATTTACAATGGAATAAAACAGAATAAAGCTGCCAGTCCTCCAATTTCAGAGGCTGGATCCAAGCCATGGCTCCAGGGATAAAAAATGTTGCTCCACTACTTTGGTCCACACTGAAATATCTCAAGTGAATGTGATCAATATTAAATATTAAATTAGTACAGACGATCAAGGCATCCCCAGAGAATGAATTTTGGTGATTCTCAGACGTTTTAAACCATGATATTAACATTTTTGGACTGAAATATATCAAGATCAACTGGACGCGTGGTCGCACAGTTTGTTACCGATATTCATGGTGCCCTGAGGGTGAGTCCTCCGACTGTTGATTCCTCTTCTGGTGCCTCCTGCTGGTCAAAGTTGTAACTTTCCAATGAAATAACCCACAACACCATGTGGATTATACTTGGCACTACATTTTTTAGATAATAATACAAAGAGATTTTTTTGGCTTTTGCGTTTATTGGACAGGATAGCTGAAGAGAGACAGGAAATGTGGGGATTAGAGAGTGGGGGATGACATGAACCAGACTGGGACTCCAACCTGCGTCGAGGACCGTAGTCTCTGTTTATGGGGCGCCTGCTCTACCAACTGAGCTAAACCAGCGCCCCACTTGGCACTAAATTTTTGTACAGAAATTCATGGCCCCCACATTTAATCCTCAGGACAAACATCTGTTCTGAATCTGACAACAGTTCTGGGAGTGGAAAAATATTGCAAATCTCTTAAATCTGTGAAAATTTTATGAAACTAATGAAGCAATATTCCAAAATGTTTGGCAATTTGTTTTATTAAAAGCCATGGTTCTCAACTGGTGGGTCAGGACCCAAAAGTGGGTCGTGGAGCTGATTTCAGTGTGCTTGAAAAAAAAAAATGCTGTGCTTTTATTTTGAAGGTTTCCTGTGACGTGCGTGTACTTGTGGTGTAGTTTCTTCACACTCCGTGTATCCACTGATTGGGTAATCCCAGCTACAGTTCCTTGAAACTCGATGAGCCGTTCAGTAGTCGTATTTATGTTGCACTTTTTTAGTTTATTTCTGGAGAAAAACGGCTGCTTATTAAATGAATTGTAGAGGGAATATTTTCCTCGCACTGCTGCCTGCTGGTCAAGTAGCCGTCTCTGGTGCACCATATTTTATGTACACTTGAGTGGTTGAGAAATCTGGGTGGTGATATGTCATTAGGCAAGACCAGTTGAGAGCCGCTGTATTTAAGTATCCTTAACATTACTACGTTAAACCCTCCACAGACATTAGTGAGTATTATATTTGAACAAGACTCTTTCTTAGTTCCTGACTGTCTGCTTTTCAAGTATAAACCAGTCCAGTGTTCCTCTGGTGAATCGCCGTCCTCTGCAGAGACTAAATCAGTCCTCGGAGGGAAAGGCAAAGAAAAAAAAACCCCTGTGTGTGTGTGCGTGTTTGACTATATCAGCCGAGGCAGCCGAGAGCAGCAGCCGGGACCTTCGGGGTCAGGAGCAGTCCTCTGGGACACCCTGACCTCTGACCTCTATCCCATAACTCTTTGCTGCTGTGGATGACATAAAAGGAAGACACAGTCAGACCTTATAGGATGTGATTGGCTTCCTTAAAGCCCTCTGGATCCATGATATTTGTCGTCCGGGAAAAGCAGGAAATGCAGAAACTGGGGGGGAAACGATTTCACGGGCAGAGAATGGAGAACATCACAAGGCTTCTATCAACTGGTGTTGACATATATGTAGCAGAAGTTATTATTTCCCAGTCTCTGAGAGACTTCTCATTTTCTCATTCTCTCTGTTGATCTTCCTTCCCCCCTTCCATCCATCCAGCATATGTGTAGGAGGGATAAAGGTCGTCCTTTTGTCATCAAAACTCCAGATTAGTTTTGCCTCGGTGCATCTGACTCTCTGCTTTATCACTGTGGCCAGAGGAGCCACAAGGTTCAGCTCACCCCTCTGCAAAGTAATAACTCCAACCAGCTTCTCTTCCATTCTTCGCCACTATCTCCTACACTACTATTACTACTCCATTCTGGGTTGTGGGGATTATTTTCATGGCACTGGCTTTATTGGGCTGTATAGTGAAGACTGACAGGAAAGCGCGGAGCAGGAGGATGTGACATGCAACGTGTGTCATGAGCTGCGATCAAACTGACAAAGTTGTAATAGTCGCTTCAGTCCGCCGAGGCCCAGCGCTGAGCATAAAGGCGCTGCTGACAGCATGTCATAAGCCTATCTAGGTTTTATTTTAATATTTCTGCCCTGATGTGGTTTTGGGGGTTCTGTTACTTGATGACTGGGGGATTTCTCTGAAAGTCAGCTCGGCTAATATTGCAGCAGACTGGAGAAACGATGTACATTATTGAAACGTTTCCTCTGGCTTCAGCACACAAAGTGTCTGACGGAAAAAGCTGCCAACAGGGAACACAGATCTGCAGAGGATTACGTAAATGTGGCATGTGATTTAGACGGGTATCCGCGAGAGCATGAATGCAGCGTTAGATGATTACGCTGTCAATTAGGGCGCGTGAATTAGCTTACACCGTCTCCGCTCTCAGAGGAGTTTGTTAACCTTCTTCCCTGCATGTAAACACTGGTGGCCTCTGACTCCAGATAAGAAAGGCTTCAGAGAGTCTTGAGGTCAGAGGTCGGCAGGGTTACTTAGAGGTCAGCGTGTGTCTTTAAAATGAACACATCTTCTTGGTTTTGTCTCATTTCGATCATCTTCTCTAAACAAACAAGCTTTGATCTCAGTATATTAAAATTTGATGGTTGATTTCCGAAGGAGAATCTTTGACAGCTTCTAATCAGTGGTTGGATCATGACACTGTTTCTCTGTCTGTTTGCAGAGTGCACTGGAGTGAATTGATAAATTGATCTGAAAAATGTTTTGCTTTTAGGGTGCACCACTGTTAGCTGACGCTTGACACGGCTGGAACCAATCTGCACTTAGTAAAAGGACTGTCAATATTTTGTCAGACATGCAGTGACAAATGAGTCCTGGCAATGACAAATGTAGCTCAGTTTGAGCTTTCTGATTCATTTCTATTTGTAGAAGATTTGTAAAAGATTTGGGTGAAAAAATGGGTCCCAAATTTTAAATAGGCGTACTCCCTCCAAAACAGGATTTTCATAATTAGTAGTAAGGAATGTTGTGATGGTTTCCTCTCAGAGCGACGCGTTACATCTGGGTTTGCATTTATATTTAACATAATTGTTAAATTTAGCCTAAAAGAAAACTATTGTTTTCTCTAAAAATGTTCTTCTTTGGTGCGCCAGTTTAGCTCAGTTGTAAGGGCAGTGCTCCATGTACAGAGGCAAAGTCCTTCACGAACCCTTGACCCCGGGTTCGACTCTGACTCACGGCCCTTTGGTGCATGTCATCCCCTCTCTCTCTCTGACCCATCTGTCAATCTTCAGCTGTCCTATCCAGTAAAGGGGACAAAACAATGCTCTCTAAAAAATATATGTTTCCTTTTAAAAATCATGATAATTACGTAGTTTGACAAAACGTACCTTACTAGCTTTTTCGACGGCGTTTAACTCCATGACATGGGATTCATCGCTACTCAGTTCTTAAGTTGAGTTTATGGGTAAAAGATGAAGAAAAAGTTTCCTTCTTGCTTTGAGAGGAGATGAGTAGATTAATATAACTCTCACATCTGTATGTTTAACGTTAAGCTAGAGCCAGGACACGCTTAGCTTAGCCTAGCATAATAACTTCAACCGGGGAAACTTGGCTAGCTAGCTTGGCTCTGTCAAAAGCTAACAATAGCTGTGTCCCAATCCACAGGCTGCAGCCTTCGAAGGAGGCGGTCCACGGAGGATGCTCCATTCACAGCCTGCGTAGACCGTTAAAGCCGAACTGAAATGAAGCGGTCTGGTTTACCCCTGTGTCACCAAACGCCGCTCCTATCGCCTAGCAACAGGTAGCTAGCAGGCTAACTAGCTAGCGTAACTAACGACGAGCAAGTTAACCGATTGTTTTAAAGTGAATTTGTTTCAAGGGCCTTTTCGTTTTCTTGTAACACTAGCTATTTGATTGAATTGAAACCAAAAACGCATCTGAAGGAGCCTTTAAATTGGGACAGCCTTCGACGCGCTTCTGTGACACAATCGAAGGCTGCAGCCCCTGGATTGGGACACAGCTAATATCTGCCTACTAGCGTCTCTAAAGCTCACCAATTAGCATGTCATATCTTGTTTGTTTGATCCATACAAAGAGATGAAGTGTTAAAAGGACACATAGTTTTATAGGGGGTTATGTACTAGATTATTTCTTGTCAGCTGTAGTCACTCTCTGTCGTCACTGCGAAGTTGACAGTCACTCTGCTAAGCTGGCTGGCTGCTGTTGGTAGCATGATGCAATACACAGAAGAGAAGTATCAATGTCCTCCTCTCAGTCTTATCAAGAAAGTGACGGATATTACCCAAAATGTTGAACTATTTTTGCCAACACTATGTGCTACATCTCTATGAACTGAGACCCTGCAAATTGATTAAATTGTCTAAACAGTACAGTACAGTAATACAATTTCACATTTGAGATGTTGAAACCAGGAAACTTGAGATCATTTTCTCAAAAAAAATCACTTAAACAATTTAAAGTTTAAGCCGGTTATCGTTTAAGCTTTGCTGCCATTTATAATAATGAGCAGCCGGCTGTTTCACTCGGAGGGTAATTTCCAGCCTTTGTTACCTGTCAGAGTCTTATGGAACCTATATTCATGGCGGCGTGATAATAGAAACAAGAATCTGACTAAAGTGTACCACCAACCTCTCAGCATTCAAGTCTGCTGCTTCAAGTGGAGAAAGCCATTTACTCTAATTGAATGTTGTCTTTAAAGTCCATGTTATCAGGGTGCAGAGAGCAAACAGAAGCAGTGTGGTGCCAGGGTCACAGCGAGAACAGAGACACACCGTGCAGATTACAGCTGCGCACAAATCGCATCGGTATGCACAGACACTTGGATGGAGTGTGTAATTACAGACGCACAAACAAAAAAAAAAAAAACACATGCACACGCTAAGCCAAATGTGGACATGCCAAACAGAGATGAACACAAATCAAAACAAAGCATGCAAACACAAAAGAGATCCAGAGAACGAAGACGACAGAGAGAATAGCACAGTCCCATCTGTCAAACAAATGTGAGGATGCTTCTCACACACACACGCATGCACACACACACACGCAGCAGGCATCATTTAGTCTGAACTCGAACGATATCTGCCTTTGTCCTTTAGCAGTCGGTCCTGAGGGGCGGCTGTAGAAGTTGCATGAAAGTTTGTTTAGAGCTGAGCGAGTGTGTTAAGCTTTATGAGAGCCCACGGGAGACATGGCACACACACACACACATGCATCTACGCATACACACACTCAGGCACGAGGCTTGGGCGGCAGCTCGCACTGGCCCCAACCAACAGTGAGGAGTTTGTTGTCATAGCAACAGTAAAATGAGATGACTTTACTGTCAGCCGTAATGTTTCATGGCCCCCTCGCCGCTATGGCAACATAACAAGGAGGAGGAAGAGGAGACGGAGAGAAAGAGAGCATCAGAGCCGTCTCTGCTTTGCACAGGACTCCTACCAGGAACAATGATGCCCCCACTTCCTTCCTAAGACAAACACACTCACACCAAGATATGCATTGATACACACACTCACACACACACACACACCTTGAAAAGCCTGTCAAACACCCTCTCCACCTCGCCCATCCCTTTGATTTTGCGCTGACTATTTTCAGCTACGGCGTTATCGTCGCCGGAGCAATTTGAATTCATTACGCTCAATGTCAATATTGGTGCAACAACGCCGCAGCTCAGACAGGTACAGCTTGTTGAATGAGCGTGCGAGCTGTCAGGAAGCGTGAGGAGTGAAAAGAGAGGAGTGAAGAAGTGGAGAGCAGATCAAAGACATCAGCATTTCCCTGCGCCGTGGGACGGAGCAGCGGGGGTGACTCTAGGCCGGCCGACTATATGTGAATCAGGAGCGTAGCAGCTATACATTTCAATTCTATATTTAGCTCCGTCCTTCTACTACAGCCCAATGACTGTACATGGGGGATGAGTCTCCACCTCCATTCATTGTACAAAAGTGTAGCCGAAATACCCCCAAAAGCGGGCGCTGGCATCTTGCGTCTTTTGAGCAGAAGTCTGACATCCCGTCCCTTCCGCTAACCAAACAACACATTTAACCTGCAAAAAAAAATGGCAAAGATCCCTCGCAACAGTCAACAGCAGAACAGCTTCTTTGTGTTGGTCTGAAGCAGACGATCACAGATATGTAAACTTCAATGACTGTAGTGATTGTTTTAGCTACGTTTCCCCTCGGCGTTCTTCCTCTACTCTGCTAATCCAGGAACAGATCGGCTGCAGGAGCCGTATTTGTCAACAGAGCTGTCAATCACGACGTTACATCCCCCTTTTTTTTATCATCAAATAACAAAGTAAAACCAAACTTCTGAAATAAAATTGACACCTGGACATCAGCATGAAAAATTACTTATAATGACAGAAACTATGTTTGAGAACCATTTACTTGACGTGTATGTTTCATCTGTCAACACGGAGGAGGCGGGCTTTAAGACCTGCAGCCAGTCAGCAGGGGGCGATACAGATGTTTTGGCGTCACTTTTGGGGTGCTGTCATGTCGTCCATCTTTTTTTACACAGTCTATGCTACAGCCTATCAACACTGTTAAGCAGAGTTATCAGTTGCTGGTGAAAAAGTACGGAAAAAGTAGGGAGGAGGATAGGTGGAAGAGCGACAGACTCAGAGAAGACAAAAAGAAAGGAGAATGAGAGCTGGAGCCGGAGCTGTAGTGAAGTGACAGTTGTCACGCCACCGCGGGTTGCCATGGGTGACAGCTGTCAGTCAATCACGCAGAGTGAGGGGACAGATCGGCAGATGATCACCTTGGATTAGAGAGCGATCGCACCACACACGGGCCAGCCAGAACATATCTGGACTTAATCCCCATGTCCTAATGGTTCTCTTACGTCTGTGTGTGCTTTCATAAGTGTGTGTGTGTGCATGTATATTTTAGGTTTTCACTCACATCTGTCTCTGTGTGTGTGTGTGTGTGAGGATGCCGTATTTGTATTTGTGTGTAGGCTGTGAAACATGTTCACAGGGTGAGTGCAGCAGATTACATTTAGCTGCTTCCCACAGCTGTCTGAGCGAGAGGACAATCAAAGGCCCGCTCGTGAGCCTTCTGATTGTGCCTTGTGATACTCAGCACCAGTCCCCTTCAATTACACACACTCTGCCTGCGTCTAACGAGCACAGCATTGCTCTTATTTCAGGAGAGTAATGGTCTGATTAGAACAGGGGCGGATTTGAACTCACACTCTAATTTGTTTCGTTTCTTTTCTTGGCAAACCTCCCAATCTTGATCATCTCCGGTCACAGATATCCTGCTGTGGAACTCCGACTATCGGACACTTAATTGTTTGTAATGTTGTTAATCCAGCAGTTATAGATTAGTCTGCACTCATCCATTCCTCCAAACTAGAACATTTTCTGCTGGCATGGACATGTGAAAGTGTTTGACCCAACTATTAGACCTTTAACAGTATTCTGTATTTTATGACAGCAACCTCGTGTAATGTCAATACTTTGCTGGTACACTTGTAATTAGGGGGTAGTTGTACAAGGCAAGATTTCCTCAGCCAGTGAAGCACTAAATTTGCCGTCCCAGTCAGAATTGGATCTTAAGCCCCAGAGCAATATGATGGTGTATACTTTCCCCTCTGATGTAACAGCCTAATTGGGAATGTGGTTAAAATATTGTTGCGTGTCTCCGCCCTTTGGCCTTAAAAATTAAAGCTCTTTGTAAAAAAAGGCAACTGAATTTTAATCTAATTTCTTTTCTCCTTTTCCTTTACCCTGCTCCTTCCTCCTCTCTCTGCTGTCACCCTCTCCAGGAGTGAGCCCTGGGCTGGATGGGACCCACCATGCCCACCAGTAAGAAGGCCCAGAGCCCCAGCAGTGGAGCCAGTGCCTCGCAGGGTATGAGCCCACCGTACCGGCAGGGAGACGCCGCCACAGCAGCATCTGAGGCCGAGGCGGCCGACCTCTCCCTGTCTTTGTCCGCCTCCTTCTCCAAGGCTGAGGACGAGGAGCTCACCAGCCTCTCCTGGCTTCACGAGAGCACCGACCTCCTCAACAGCTTCAGCCACTCGGGGCTGCGTAGCGTCTCTCCCCTGCAGGACCCTGATGGTCAGCACCCCCGCTCGCCCTCCTCCTCGTCTCCCTCCCCGGACGACCCCCTGCTTGGGGATGCACACTCAGCGTACGACTTGGCTGCAGGCGCGAACCGAAAACCTCCGTACTCCTTCAGCTGCCTGATCTTCATGGCCATCGAGGATGCGCCAAACAAGCGGCTGCCGGTGAAGGATATCTACGGCTGGATCCTGGAGCACTTCCCTTACTTTGCAAGCGCCCCCACAGGCTGGAAGAACTCAGTGCGCCACAATCTGTCACTAAACAAATGCTTCAAGAAGGTGGATAAAGACCGGAGCCAGGTAAACATCCCTACACTTCTCAAGCTAAGGGCTGGGTATCCATCTACACATTTGTATTCCCATACCATTACAATTTACCAAGTGTAGAAATTTGGCTGCATAAAAAAAAACATTGTTTACCTTTTCACTTCATTTATTATTCTGTGGACACATTTAATGACTAAAAAAGGAAATTGCAAAACCTGCATAGTTTCTAATTAAAAGGTGTAAATATGACAGCTTGTGGTTATACAACATTTTACCTGACTTCGTGAAATAATTAATTGAAGTTTGATAGCAGTGCTTGATCCAGGAAGCACCACTGCAACACCACGTTCAAACATGAGACGCGGGATGCTAGTTTAGCTCAGTTAGTAGAGCAGGTGTCCCGTGTACAGAGGTTACAATCCTCGACGCATGTTCAACTCCCGGTCTGCCGGTCATTTGGTGCATGTCATCCCCCACTCTCTCCTCTCCACATTTCCTGTCTCTCTTCAGCTATCCTATCCAATAAAGTAATATATAAAAATAATCAAAAAAAACCCAAGAGATGTCCTGCAACCTGCTTTTCTCCAAATTGTCCCCCCTAATGCTGTTAACGGGCTTCTCATCTTTAAATTTTATCTTCCGTAGTCAATTAATGCTCATTTCGTGATTCAGCCAAAACGAAATTGCTCTTGTTTATTTGCTAAACTCTCTTCATTAGTTCTGTGCCGTCAGCTATAGACGGAGTGTCATAGAAATAAATCAATTAAAGATTTTAGAAGATAATAAATTGTTTGTCTTGTTTAAAAAACATCAGAGGAACGGAGAGTTTCTCTGCAGGTAAACGATCAAGCGTTAGCTTAATGTGCATGTCGGTTTCAAAGTTTGCTGCTACAGGGTTGTGAAACACTGACCAACAGATAACCCTAGCATTAAATTCTCTCTGTTGTATTTTCAAATATCTCTTTGATATTTAAAGACATTTTAATCACCACCGTAACTTTCACAGCTGGTCAGCAGCTTATTATGTCAGTATATGAGACTAGCTAACTTCAAGTTAGCAAGTGGAAACTCAGTAGCAGTCCTCCCTTAAAATAATGCCCCTTACATGTAAAAAAGTTATTAAGTTATTAAGCTTTTATCCAAGTAAGTAAGTTATTATCTCATACAGTACATGAACTCATAAGACAAAGTGGAGAAAACAGAGGTGTCCTCCAGTGTGCGACATTAGCCTGTAACGTCAGTCAACATCAAATTGGAGACTGTAGCAGTGCTAACTAAATATAGGGCTATATTTGATGTAATAATCATTTTTGGGAATAACTATTAAGCTTATAGGCAAGTAATAAGGCTTTTATTTCATACATTATATGTGCTCATCAGACAAAGTGAGGAAAAATCGTACGGTACTTGAAATTAGCCTGTTAGCTTACATTAAGTCAGCAGTCATACTGGAAACAATCTAGCAGTCCTAACTAAATAAAAGGCTGCCTTTAAAGTAAAAACAGTTTTGAGAACAATTATTAAGCTTTTCTCCAAGTCATTTGGCTATTATTTATTTCATACATTATATGTGCTCATCAGACAAAGTGAGGAAAAATCGTACGGTACTTGACATTAGCCTGTAACGTTAGCTTACATTAAGTCAGCAGTCACACTGGAAACTAGCAGTCCTAACTAAATAAAAGGTTGCCTTTAAAGTAAAAACTGTTTTGAGAACAATTATTAAGCTTTTCTCCGAGTCATTTGGCTATTATTTATTTCATACAGTATATATGTGCTCATTAGACAAAGTGGAGAAAACAGTGGTTTCCTCCAGTATGTGACATTAGCCTGTAACGTTAGCTAACGCTAAGTCAGCAGTCAAATTGGAGACTGTCTAGAAGTGCTAACTAAATTTACTTATATTTAGTTTGATGTAAAAATAATTTTTGATTATCCCAGTAATAACTACAGGAATATATCATATGAGCTATTTCACTCTACATAGTGTGTACTCATTCATTTGATTATATTTTATAATTTCCCAGACAATCCTACCTCAAACAATGACTCAGGAATATCCTCAGCACCATTTCATTCCATTGCAGGTATTCTTAAATCACTTGTGCTCTGAATACTCTTATTGTAAAGTAACACTGCAGCCACATGGTAAACAGTCAGCCCATTATTCTCTCTATCATGTGTTGTTATAACTTATTTCACAGCCAGGCAGTTATCAGCGATTTGCAGGCATATCCAACTTGAAGTCAAACATATTCTGTATTTTGTCTACAGCTGTACCAGATTCGGCCTTATCAATAGTTGATGATCTCTGCTTTCATAGTTCTCTTTCACTCAGACGCTCTGTGCTCCCCCAGTGGGAACAGCGTTTCGCTTTTGATTTAAGTCTTGATACAGTCTTTTATACCGGCTTTCCTATCCAGATTTCACTCCATTAAAGAGTCGGGGTAAACGGGGAATGAATCCCTCACTCAATTAGCGCTAAATTAATACTGGAGGATTTAATAACACAGATGCCAGCAGACTTTAGATTCCATCTTGCCCCTGGGTGTTGGGGGTGGGGGACAAACAGCGAGGATCAATGCTAGCTTTGCGTGTTTAGCTGCTTGAGATTATACCGGAGGATATCGGAGCTCTTTATGCTTTCCTTGACCAGCGTGTGAACCTGGTCCTTTGCTTTTGAGTGAGCTGCGTGTGTGTTTGGGCGTGTGTTTGTGTGTGTTGAGGAACAAAATGGATGAAGGATGAAGAGGACTTGTTTTGTGTGTGTGTGTGTGTGTGTGTGCGTGCATGTGTGCACGCACACACACTCTCACGCTATGCTGTCATCTGGCCCTTGACTACAACGGCGCAGAGTTTCTCTTGTATACATATCTCCATAGTAACTAGGTTGCAGTTGACATGAAAGTATGCTGTTGCTGTAGCAACGGGAAAACTGATTTGGCTTTACTGACTTAGGCGTGTGTGTGTTCGTGTGTGTGTTCGTGTGTGTGTGTGTGTGTGTGTGAGAAAATATGTGTATGTGTGCAAGAGCGTCAGATGGGCACTGAGGTGCTGAGTGGGGGAGAAAGAGTGTACGTCCTCATCTTGTGTTATATGCACATACTGTATGTACTCCTGTGTGTGTGTATGTGTGTAGAGCCGCATGTGTAGAGGTGAATTTGGCAAGGACAGCCTGTCTTGTCTTCCTGTCGCTGCACACCGTTTAAGACAGCGCACTAATTAACCCTTCAAACCTATTCCCCTCTCCCGCATGCACACACACACCTCGCACACACAGGGCATGTCTGACACACCAACAAACAAGAGCAGAACACACACACACACACACGCTCTCAAGCACGCATGAATGCATAAAAAGGCGAGCGCACGCACACAGGCGAGCGCTGTGTCGGTGTAGAAATGAGGGCACATCTCTGCAGACTCCTACTCTACCTGCCAAGTGGCGCGCTTTATCTGAAGCTGCAATTACAGAATCTCTGTAATTTCAGTCCGACTCCGCCATTCAAAGCTTTTCACTGAGAATATCTAAATGTGAATGCTCCTTTTTTTCTCCCTGCTTTGCCTTTTTCTTCACCTGTTTATGTCTTTTTGAATCGAGGACGCAATTACAGGGTGTGAGATATTTTCCTCTTTATGTTGCATTACGTTTTACTCATCGCTCGCTGTGGAGAAGAAGAAAGGGATTTGTTTGAGGGGAGGTCAAGCTATCGTAGACGCACACACGGGGGGAGAAAAAGGAGGAAGCGAGGAGACATGGCTTACAGGGAACGCACCAAATCATATTTCCATCAATTTACAGAGGTGGAGATTAATATGACAGTGGCCTATTTGTTCCACTGACTGTATTTCTGGGTCATATCCAGGCAGATGATAAGATGGGGGCTAGTGTAGAGTAAGCTTGCTGCTCCATGTGTGTGTGTGTGCGTGTGTGTGTGAGCGTGCAAACTTGTGAGAGAGAGCGTGAGAGAGTGCGAGTCACACGGTTGCCCCGGCATTGTTTACAAACAGGATTCCTGGCTGTGCTGAATGACGTGCCTTAATGACAAGTGTTGTTGCCCTCAGACTTGTGGATCAGTGCTGAAGATCAGTGTTGTAACAGCGCAACAGACACACACACACACACACACACACAAACCCACACACGCAGTGAGATATTTCTTAAAGCCTCTTATGAAATCACAGCAGAGACAACAGGCAGTTTTGTCATCTGAGACTCTCAGAAATCTCTCGGTGTTGCACTTAAGTGTGTCACCTCTAACTTAACCTTGCCCTGTTCAGACGAGAGCGTCCTTGATTCTTCTAGGTTTTCATCCGGAGCGTCTGGAGAGAGCGGGGACTTATCTGCTAAAGGTGTCTTTTTATTCTAATTTACCTGCAGGTAGCTGACAATGTTGTATCTGCAAAGAAATGTTATAGACAGTAATTTCTCTCAAATCACATGAAGAGCAATACTAATTTTAAAGGTTTGATATCCAAGGGGCTCTGTGTGAGGAACACATCTACATGCAATCTACAAAGACCCCTTTCAAGACAAAGCAGGCAAGGCTTTACCACCCCAAAAAAAATTGAATTGACCTTTCGCTAAGTCCCGCCCCCCTTGGTTTTTGTTGCTACGCCTGTTATGCTTTCACCCTGTAAATATTATGGCGTTTTCAACTATAAGGGATATAACAAATATCAGAGGGAAGTCGACAGAAAGGACGACAACGTGCATTTGAAAGCTACATCCAGAATATAACTTGTCAGCACAGTGTTGAAAATGAAGAGGACATAAAAATCAAAAGGTCCCAATGAAAGCGTCAGGCACCCCACGTCTTGACAATTCATGTTAAGGACAATCATATACAGGAGCAACAATGTTCTTACAAGGCAGGGTGAGTCAATATATTGTTTTATTTTAAGCTAATGTTCCCTATAACTTTCATTATCTAATATGTTTTAGCCCGTTGCTAGCAAAACTAAATTATCCCACTTTTTCATTTTGTTTAAAGTGCATCATATTGCTCGCATATCGTGGATTTGATCCACACACTGGATCTCCTAAAGGCACAACAGGAAAGCCCAACAAACCCTGTACGAGTTTGCCACAACAATGGCACAAACTAAGGGCTGGTAAAATAAAGGCAGTGCCCATATCATTGGTGGTGGTAGCGAAGGCCAGACAGGATCGCGAGCAGAGACCAGTCGACTGTCTTCCACATTTTTTAATCCATGTCCGACGTCTCTCCTCTCGAGTTTTTGGCCTCGGAAAAGCGAAAAATATGACACCGCCCTCTAAACTTTGAGGATATCTGCTGTCACACTTTAAGATTCCATATGCACAATGGTTCGGCATTTTTCCTTGTTCTGGAAGCTTGACAGGCTACGGTTGCTAACGTAGAATTGGACAGTGGCCGTTCATGGAAGGGTCAGTTCATGTTACTGAAGACTAATAATGAGTGATAAAACAACATAAAAATTAATGATATCAAGCCACAATATGGCTAAACTTTTAGTCTTTAAAACAAAATTTTAAAGCTGCACTAATCAACATTTGTGTCTGCAAAATAGGTCAAGTTGTAAAGCATAAAATGACACACCTTATTCATATTGACAAACCCAGACAGAGTTGCTACCAGATTCAGTTTTTTCTCTCATCTCTATAAGCAGCATTTTAGCACCTCTTAGCTCATTGTTTCGGTTTTGAGTTTTCAACTCTCTACACCGCATGCGCAGCACAAAACAGCCGACAGTTAGCAATTAGCTAGTGAATGTAGCAAAGCACTCAAGACCTAAAGACACAGATGTTTCTCTTAGGAGTCGGTGACAACTTAAACAGACCCATGAAAGAGAGATGTAAATAAAAGCTGATAAAATATCATGTCTCTCAATGTTCTAACAGCCATTTGTATGCTAACATGTCAGCGTCAAGGCGATTGAAGGTTATAATAACATGCCACTTATTGTGAGTCATGCGTATGACTACAAACCTTGTTGCCACATAGCTTTTGTTCATTGAGGCCTTAGGGAAGCAAATTAAACATCTGCAAGACTGGTTCTTGGCTGTGACCTTGGAGAACTTTTATGGATGCTAAAATGATGCCGCCATGACAAGCAGGAAGACCAAACACCCAGGTGACCTCACTGAAATTAATTGCTAAGTGACAACATGTCACAGGTGGGCTGGGAGTTCAAGTCTTAGGGGTTGCTTGCATTTTGAACAGGCCCGGTTTTTACTGCTCATGTAATTAGTGCTCTTGGAGACACTTTAGGAGACTTTATGATTATACAGTAATGATTTAAATTTCACTTTACTGTGAACTGTGATGGAATACTTTTAATAGCAGCAGGATCGAGTATTTGCGGGACCTGAAAATGTGTTGGGTGTTTGCAAATGACCTGCAAAGTTTTTCAAGGTTAGCTTGGCGTTTGTGGCTCAGAGGTAGAGTGGGTCGCCTGCCAATCCGAAGGTAGGCGGTTCGAACCCCAGCTCCTCCAGTTTCCATGCCGAAGTCTCCTTGGGCAAGATACTGTACCCCAAATTGCTCCTGGTGTGTGAATGATAAGCGAGTGTCAGACAGACAGCAGTGCAGACCATTAGCTATTTCTTCATGTTTGAGGAACAGCGACTTGTAGGTACTTGTGGAAGACATTTTTCCTCATCACCCCGCTCTGTTTGTATACGTACTGACAGAAATACTCCAACCAACATGCAACTTCCACACCCAACAGGGCCTCTTTGTCCCGTTGTCTCTTTGTAGTCGAACGGCCTTACACAAGAACAAAAATGGCCCCTCTTCTTCTTCTTCTTCTCTCCCCTTCAAAAGCTCTGTGTTCCTCTCAGTGCTCGAACATCCTCCGCCGAACAACAGACCTCATATTGTTTCCCTTTAACTGTGCCGAATTTCTTAATCAGTGCTCAGGCGTGTGTCTGGTCCACACGCTGTACTTGTGCGACAGTGTGCCATAAAGTTAATCTGATATGTACAGAGAGTAATGATGGATCCATGTTACACAGATGAGTTTAATCAGGCTTAAATACAACCAGAGTTAATGCTTGTACTCTGACTGTGGATGTCCATCAAAATATGGTATGTAGTCTTAATACTGTATTTATGTGACATAGGCTAAGTCATATTACACATGAAAATGCACCGGACAACAAAGCCTCTTATGCTGATGGCTTGCGTGTGCATTCGCACAGACAGCTCTGTGCTCTTTGTGCATCATACATTAATTAAATGCTTGAACTATTGTCTCCTCTAGTAATAGCCAATATGAACTGTTTAAATTATTCCTAATGGTATAAGGATGCCATTGTTAGTTCAGGCAACTCACGTTTGTAATAGTTAAAAATGTAGCGGCAGCAGAACATTGCTCGTGTTTGGCGTCAAGGCTCCGACCTCATCACTCCTTGCAGATTTAGTTTACATGCAGAAATTTGAGGAGTGATGAGATAATATCTTCCCCTAGCTGGAGCCTGCAGGTGGATGCTGGGGTGGTGGTGGGGCTGAACGTACGAGCGCAGTGCTGGTGCAGGGTTAGCGATGGCAATGAGAGAGCAGAGGGAGAGACCGGAGATCTTGCAGCTTAAATAGACGCCAAAGTAGAAGGAAGACAATATATAATTGTTTTATAACAGCTGCTGATTGAAGTTTTTACTTTCTCTAAACAGGGTTGTACAGTTTTTCGCTAACATTGCTCAAACAGAAGGAGGAAGTGTGTTTATGGGGATTATTTTCAGCTGTATGTTCTGCAAATACGACTTTCTACTCAGCTTGATTTGATAAATAACTATAAATATTGTACCATTCTTATTATATTAGGCACTGTCGCTTTACATTTAACCCATATACACTTATATTTAACTTATTTTTGAGTAGTTATTTTGTATTACTTTGGAGCAAACTGACACCAGAATTTCCTTTGGGAATAATAAAGTTCTATCTCATCTCATCTCATCTTATCTTAGAGCACCAGGAAGGTTCATTTGGGGTTGACTTAAAAAAAAACTATGCTCACCCAAGCCGTATTACTTTAATGTTTGTTTGTTGGTTTATTTATCTTTGTCATTGTTGCTGTTGTCTCTGCTGTTATTGTAGCTTTGGTCACCGGTCATCATCTCCCTGTATAACACAGTCTTGTTTATTTATTGTTCCTGATAAGCATCTTTCTCGCACAATAAAAGAAGAACCTACAGATGTGCGTCACAAAGCAGAAAATAACAAGGGAAAAAAAGTCACCCAGTGAAACAGTGAGCCTCATTGATGTGACTTTAATAGTTTTAGACAACAGTTGAGTTCTATGTAACAGAGGGATATGATGTATCAAGCTATGGACACAGGCAAAACTTGTTATTAGCATTCATTTGTTTGTTGTTTTGCTGTAGCATTAAAGGCGGAGATTGACAATATGGAAAAAAATGTTTGCAGAGTTGGATTAGAGTGCCATTAATGTTGCTTTTATGTCATTTAAATTGAAGCAACAGCCGTTAGACTGCTAGTTTAGCTTAGCCTAATGACTGTAAACAAGGTGAAACAGGAAGCAACAGTAGAACAAAATGGGTGGGTGATTTATTTAAGTTGACCTATTAACATGTTTGTATGTTGTTCTTGTTCTTGTTTGTATGTGTAACAAATGTGTAAAAAATATTCATGAGAGGAAGACACAAATATAACAACAGTATGGAGAATTTTGTCACCTTTGGACTAAGCGAGGCTTGCTTTTTCCTCTGACTTTAGTGTTTATGCTAAGCTAGCTTACCATCTGTTGGCTTTAGCTTCAATTTAGCATCCAGATAGAAGAGTTGCATCACCCTTATCTCACTCTAAGCAACCCGTGAAAGTATGTATGTATTTTTGTGGACTCTCCTGGTCCATTTAAAGTCCTGCTATACAGTATATGTGGCCTTTAGCGTGCTAGCTAAAAGTGTATGTGTAAAAAAAGATGACAGTGCAGATAGGAATGCAGTAGCAGTAGTATAGTGTTACTCGCGGGGTCAGAGGCAGCACGACTTTTTAATATCTCCCATTTCCAAAGGAGACCAGCCCCCACAGCTTATATAACACAGGAAACAGATGTTGGAACCACACAATCATCTCTCTCTCACTCACACACACACACTCTCTCTCTCTTTTCCTCTCGCCTTTGTTTGCTTCCCCTTTTGTCTTTCACTCACACTATGACGTGTCTCAGTTACAGGACGTATGTTTCCTCCATCATGAGGATACCTTTGCGTTCGCTCGGTGTGCTGCGGTTTTATAACACAGAGGCGCGTGAGAGCTGCTGCTTTTCCTAATCAAAACTACTGGAAACTGGTGTAGTGACACAGATACATAAAATTAAATGGGTTTCTTCAGAGAGTAATGTTGCTTAAAGTTGCGTTTCAAAATCCGAAGCAGTGTCGGTTTGGACTCTGAATTTTGATGCTTCTCAAAGTCGGGGGTTAACCTTAAGGGTTGGGGATTATTTGTTGTGTAATCCTGCAAACACTACAGTAGTGTGACTATTTGTGAGCACGCAGATGAAATGAAAATAAACACATCATGCAGAAAAATAAAGAGGCCAGGTGGGATCAAAGGACGGAGAGAGGAAAGAATATAAATTCAGGTAGATGCCAGATCCACAGTCCTCCATCACCTGCTCTTACTCTGTCTCATCCAGCCGTGTGGAGGAATGCTGTTTTTAAAACCCGTCACACTAAATCAAAGTCGAACCTCTCTGAAAACTTAAAGCCAATCTCTGACCTCCAATACTCTTTCTGATAATCCATTTTGAGACATACCGCTTTTTCCCCCCTCCCAACTTTCCGAATTTGGCAGAAAATGAAAAAGTCCATCTCACCTCCTCTCGCCTCCAAGCCCAGATGATGCCTGTTGCCAAGGCGACCGCTATAACCCAGGTGACAGACCCTTCCTGTGAGCTGCGCCCTGTGATTGGCCTATCGACCTGGGGGGGCTGGAGATTGAGCGTTTTGATTGGCTGGCTGGCTGGCAGAGGCAGGGACCCCGGCAGACAGAGATTCTGTAGGGAGCATTGATTTAATCGGCTGGCAAGCGGGCAGACAGTAGGCGCACACACACACACACACACATATACACAAACGCCTGGCGGGCTGGAGGTGCAAGGGGAAATTTGGCCCAGTGGGGGTCACCTCTGTGGGAGCGAGCGTATGTGTGTGTAATATCATGCTCTCCAGGAGAGGCGTAGCTGGCAGTAATAGAAGCACTCCCAGGAGCAGGGCATGCTGGGTAATATCACACTCCCCAGGGAACTCGCCATACACACACTCAGCCCCAAACACACACACACATGCTCAGAGCAAAACATGGCACATATGGCCTGTGTTCAACACGCCTCACATACTAATGCAAAGATCCAGTCAGGGGGGACTCAGATCAACAGTGCGCACACATCCTATTAGCGTCTTGCGTTCTTACAAGGTCAGACTGTGTAGTGATGCTTTCTGACAGAGACGCTGGACATGCTGGGACCAGGAGATGCACAGGGTTTCCAAAGAGGCTCTGCAGGGTACATCACTCATTAGGAAAGACAGTTTGCATTGTTAAACAGTGAAAAAGTCAGATATCAGACGTGAAAGTGAGGGTGGACTTGAGCCAACAAGTTGCAGCTTGCAGCAGGATTAGTCTCTCATGCTTTTGTGTTAAGTTAAGATGTTTCCTACTTTTTGCTGTTGCACTCAAAGTAATCTCTGTTTACAGGTTCAACATAAAAATGTAGAATCTGTAAGAGCGGGGATTTGAGTACGAGAAGTGTTCTGGTTTCCGTTCGAGTAGTGTTGACCAATCACGAATCAGCAGGCTTTGGTGTATGCAGGAAATGTGGACAGCAAAGGGGGCAGAACGAGAGAGAGAGAGAGAGAGAGATCACACCAGAAGAAACAACGCCTGTAACCTGATATTAGTTCTTCTCTATTATTAAAATAATGTTATTATGGCCAACGTTAGACTTATGACTATGTTTTCTTTTAAAAACAATTAGGCAGGGACCCCAACAGGGAGCCCTGCAAGTGACTTCGTCTACCAAACAACTGCCCTGGAATAACATCAACATCAAAGCAAATGAGGGAAGTCTCTCGACAGAGATGCTAGATAGTGCTTTCAATTTGAAAAGCAAATGGGAAGCATTGACATACTTTATTTTCATTTTTATTTTCAATACGACGTGTATTTTTTGCAGAGGGGAAAAAAAGGATTAGCTGTAAGTCCTGTATTGCAAACCGCTGGCTACACTTTAATGCCTGAGAAGTTGGACATCACCCCCAGATGCTATATCGTCTTCATCGACAGCCCTTGAGTTGCAAGATTGCACTCAAAGTAATGTACTTGATAATATTTCAGTAGGTTGTCCAATTAAAGTTTTGTTGATACTGCATATGTGTCAACTCTTGTGCTAGCTTGTATGACAGAGCCCTTGCTGTAAACTGTGCAGAACATTCAGTGTAGTTTTTAGATTCAGGTTTCTCTTTAAGCCCTATTCACAAACTTACACAATAAAATTATACATCTCAGTTTTCCAGAATAAAAATATTTGAATTTCAGAGAGCTTCTCACAAACTTTGCTGCAGAAACAGAGAAGAGCTCACATGTTCTGAGACACCAGCCACAGTTCGAAGCTGCTGCTCTCTTGAAAGGTGTGATTGTCGATCACATCTGATAGGAAGTTATGTTAGTATCCTTAAGGAGTGTTAACAATATGTCAGCCGATGTCATAATATATATGTATTTAAAGTTATATTTTTGAAGATTTTCATTTAAATAATTGTCTGTTAAGTCTCTATCGCTGAATGAGGTAACACAATGGTGCCTATGGCCCACTGATGAAAGCCTTTGCATTTGCAGTATTCAGACTTTCACTGAATAAATCACAAGCGGCGCCCAGTTAGTGACGCGGTTGGTCTGCCAGAGAGGGTAGGCGGAGCTAAGCAGCTGCTTTTCCGGTCTCTGCAAGCGTTGCGAGTAAACAGTAATCTACTATGGCTGAACAAACAAAGAAAAGATCGATGACTACAGATACAACTTCAACAATAAGTGAAAATCTAAAGAAAAAGAAACAAATTTGATGCTCAGATGAAGCAAACAGTCTGAAAAGGAAAGCGACTGTCAGCGAGGAAAATCAAGATATTAGTATTAAGATATTAATATGAAGGTAAAAATGTTTTAAAATTAGGACCAAACATGCTGACTTATAGTATATCCTCGTCTCTGATTGGCCTCTTTAAATCACACGTGATCTATCATGTGAGCAATTTAAAGCAGCTCAAATGTTACTCTGACACTAGGAGAAGGAGAAGTTGATAAATGTGTCCTATTCTTCAATTTTTAACTGCTTTGTTGACTCTTTTGCTTAGTATATTTCTTAGAAGTTAAATATATGAATCTTAGATAATAAAGATAATAAGGAAAGCATAGAAAACATCATCTGCTTCTTTTCGCAGAGTTTGCTGAATCTATTCATAACTAAATTATTTACCAGAAAAACAGCAACACGTCGTCCCAGAAATAGAGTCCCCCCTTCAGAAAGTAGTTCCACAGACCAGGACGGTGGATTAATCAGAGAAACGGGGACACAGTTTCTGCAAAAAAACAACACTCATGTACTGTACTTCTGTTTTTTTATAGCCGCAAACTTCACATTCACGTTCACCTCTGCTGTACCGGCGTCTGATATATCTCAACCTGAATTGTTGGAGGAAGCTTTGACTGATGCATTGCAGCGATGAGGTGCATATCTGTCATCCACTTCAATACCAAATACCTCTCAGGTTTTAGAATTTGTCTCCAATTAACGGCAACACGCTCTGGCATATCTGACATTTCCCTCTTAATAGATTCCTGGCAGTATTTGCAGTAATCAGGAACCTGCAGTCATGACATCTCCCCTCCCTGTAGCCTGTACCTGCATCCCATCACGCTAGCACTACAAAGTAAGCAGAACACGAGGCAGGACCACTCTTACTTCACATTTATGTTCCCCCTCTCGCTCTGTCGTACACAAACTCCAGATTTCCCCACATTCAGATGAGGAGGAAGATGAAAGCAGGGAGAAGGCTGCGCGAGATAAAGACCGTGTTTTCATGGCGGCCGTGTCTGAGTTCCTCCCTCCTCTATAATCTATAGGCTGGTTTCACTCAGATTGGGAGCCGACAGCTTCATTAGGTGAGGGGGGGGAAGCTGCTTTGATCTAAAAATACACACCATCATCGCCTCTGGAGAGGAAAAAGTTAAAGAGTCTCCCTGTGTCTTAATCAGTAAAAAGCCTCCAGAATTTTTTCTGCGGAGAAGCAGAGGATTGGAAAATGTTGAGCGAGGTGGCAATGAGGATGTGTTAATTCTCATTCCTGAGGGTGTTTTCTTCTCCTGGGAATCACTGCTGTGTGTACAGGTGGTTTGGTAAATACGAACCCAGCGCAAGGTGTGAACTTTGAGCTTGTCTTTGGGCTCTCATGCGCTCCCACTAACATCTCTCTTCCTTTTCTGTCTCTCTCTCTCAGAGCATAGGCAAAGGCTCTCTGTGGTCCATAGATCCGGAGTATCGGCACAACCTGATCCAGGCGCTGAAGAAGACGCCGTATCATCCTTACTCGCCCGGCCTGGCCACGCCCTCCACCTCCCCACCCACCCTGCCTCAAACATTTCACCACAGGTAAGACCGATGAGCTGATTGGCTGATTGATTGATTGTTTATTACTTAAGCACATGGATGCCTCTGTCATAGCCCCCTCTCCTTAGCCTAATAAGAGCTGAAAAATGGGCCATGGTACCTTCGAGTGCATGTTAACGTTCATAATATTCCCTTGTCTAATATTTGAGCGACTGTCAGGTCTGTCTTTCGTCTCAGTCATGGACCACTTTGCTTTTTAAAGAGGTGGTTTATGTTCTTGGCTGCACGGTGGTGCAGTGGTCAGTACTGTCGTCTCACTGCAAGTTCGAATGGTCGAATCTTGGTTTGGACGTTGTGGAGTTTGTTCTCCCCGTGCATGCATGGGTTTTTTACCGACGCCCTCCCACAGTCCAAAGATATACTTGTTGGGTTAATTCAATACTCTAAACCTATGGGTGTAAAAGGTTGTTTGTCTCTGTAGCTGTTTTCCCACTGGTCAACGCCAACGGCGTTCAGACCCGGGTCAAATGACTCTGCAGTAGACCCGGGTAATTATCGCCTCGGCTCTGATCGGCTTGGATGGGTACACAAAACCCGTGTCGACACGCTAATCTCCGCCCCTCATCATCTCAGCTGTAAATTCCGCCTGTCTCCGTCCGAGCAGCGCTCGAACATCGTTCCAAATTTGTCGACGGCGAGTTTGATAAACAGACTGAATGAGCAATAGATACAATAAAGACCTAACCACCATGACATCTTTACTTTCCCTGATGCGGGTGTGTTTGTGACGTCAGACGGTAACGCAGTAGAAAAGAGACCAAAAGCAGGATGCCGGTTTCAGCCTTTTTATTTCTCTCAGAGTCTGACACTGATTGCCACTGATTGTTTTAGGGCCTGTGTCCACTAACAGCGTTTTTTGTGCTGGCAGCACCCACGACCTCAATGTCAGAGCACTTCTCACCAGTGATTACTGTTGCTAGGTTACGAAAGCTGCTTCCGCTTCCCTTGCCAGTGACTGTTACGTCTGTTTTAAATCACTCTGTATTTTTAATATTAGCTTTTATTCAAGGAATTTTTACAGAGAAATGGAAAGTGGAAAGTAATCGTCCTGGCTCTAGATTTGGAAATTGTGCCCTCAATAAAACGAGAGGATTCGCTTCACCTCCTCCATTGTTGTTGACAAAGTTGCTTTTGGAACTCCCGCCCCTTCTTGAGTTTGATTGGTCAGTGAAGGAGAAGTGACATTGACGAGAGCAGTGGTGTTCCAAAAGTTGAACTATTTTCAACTGAGAACGCTGTGTGCAAAAACATCCTCGGTGCAGCGAGGGCGTTTTTGCATTTCGGACTGAAAACGCTGAACTGCAATGATTTTGTACAGAAAACAGATGCTGCAAAAACACGCTGTTGTTGGACACAGGCCCTGAAGTTTTCTAAAACACATCCAAACAATGCAAGATTAAACATTTTTAAGGTTTTTCGTCTCCTGACTCCTGATAGCAGAACTTTTTACTGTTGTGTGACAAGTTTTTAATGAAACTCTCCCAAACATAGCCAACCAGGTAGCCTTGTGTACTTATTTAGAGGGGGTTGTCTAGTCTAATGCTAGGTGTATTGGCCTGGTTTTAACAACTGATACAAGATGTTGCAGCTTAGAGGGTTGACTGAATCCAGCTGGGATCCCTCGTAAGAAAAAGCCTGATAGAGTTAAGTCAAAGAAGCTTTCATGATTATTCAAAAATAAAAAAAACAATCGGGTAACGGTTTTACTATTCGACTGAAATATTTGAGAGGGGCTAAAAATGTTCCAATACTCAACTTTGACACATAAAAGAGAGAGATGTGCAGCTTTCTTTTCGTTGATTTCTGGTTGGTTTCAGTTGAATGATCCAAAAGTAAAGCTTATAACACAAACACAGATCTTTGCATCTCTCCTCTCAGCAGAAACGGTTGGTGCACATTTGCACACAAAGTTCTGTCCTGTGGTTTCTCGCTCAGCGAGGCACAGATGTGTACTTTGCTGGCTTATTTTGGTGCACGGTTACATACGGGGGAAATGAGTTTGCTCTTGAAGCAATTTAAAACTTAAAAGAAAACAGTGTTGTTTGCTTGTAGAGTGCAAGAAATAAATCCCAGAATGAATGCTTTCATACTGTTTGAGAATGGAATCGATTCACATCCAGTCAGGACTGTGAGAATCTAAATGTGATCAAATAGAGAAATCAGTGCCATTATCCAGTCAGACAGACCATTGTGAGTGGATTAGATCTGTTTTCAGACAAAAGCAGCCGATTGAAGGCGTCACCGTGGGCTCTGGGAAAGGCTTCCTCGCTCTTTTCTGATGTTTCATGGACTAAACGATTAATGAAAAAGATTATTAATACATAAATGATAAAAAAAAGAATCGGTAGTTGCAGCCCTGAGGCGCATACAACATAAAACATACACACTCCTCCACCTCTCTCCTCTCTCTCTCTCTCTTTCTCCATCTGTCTCTCTCTCCACCCACCTGGCCCGCGGCGTTCTACAGCTGACCCGCCCCATCCTTTCCTTGAATCTTTTTGCACGCTGTTTTCACTCCCTTCCCTCCTCCTATCTCCTTCCTCCCTCAGGCACATCGCAGGTAAAAGCGCTGGTTTTTCCCTCCACACTTTCGCTCCCGAGTCTCTCCCGGTCCATCCCCCTGCTCTGCCTCTCCCCTGGATCCTCGCGCTCTCTCTTGTCTCCTTTTAATGTCCCACACACCCTCCTCGCTCGTCCTCAGGCATACATTACAACTGGTGGAGCCCCCCCCCACCCCTCCCTCAGTACTCCGTCTTCTTTATTTATCCCTGCTGTGATTTATCCTCTCTTTTCACTCTCTCTCCACCGCTTTATCATTCAATTAAATCCTCCTTTGTCTACGTTCACTTCATTCTCCGACCCCTCGCGGCACCCACACACACACCTCTCGAGAGCATCCACCTGTGTTGTTTCCTCCACTCTTCTCCTCTTATGACCTCTCCTGCACCCTCCATCCTCTCCCTACGCTAACTTCTCGGTTTCCGGCTCTTTCTGCCCATCCCTGTGGAGATGTCAGCGAGAGGTACTATTAGTCCTCTTTTTTCCCTTGTTCTCCTCCTCCCTCCCTCTCTCTCTCTCTCTCTCCCTCTCTCTCCGAACACCCACACCACCACCACCCCGCTCCCCAGTTGATCCGGGCAGGTTGGCTTGCAGAGCCAGCGGACTGTGTAAGACAGAATAATTGGTTCACCATAAAATGTAAAAGTGTCATTTTGAACAATGAGGTATGGGGAAGTGGAACAAATTGGAGGCCGGATTCGGAACATGAGGAGGACGGGGAGGCGGGGTGATGTGAGGAGAAGGTTGGAGTACAGGAAGGGGAGGAGGGAGAGGGGAGGCTGTTCATTTTGCATTGTGACACACAGGCAGGAGAGTACCTGAGGAGAGTGTGTTTCTTAATGCACCATGCAGCACCTGAACAGCATGCATGGTGGGAATTTGTGTATGGACAGTATGTATTTGTGCGTGTGTGTGTTATCTTGTATTCCCAGCAGCCACTGGTTTCTATTAGGACTACAACTATGGAGTCAAATAATGGTCAAAAAGATTTTGAGCTTGCAAAATAATGTTCACAAGCCTGCAGTTGTAGTTCACGTTTTGTGTGCATGTGACATTTAAAGTTTGCAGGTGTAGAAATATTTTGTGCTCACAGGTAAGATTAGTGAAAGTTTTTGTAACCGTAGAAACGATCTCTGTACGTGGACTTTATGCCACGATATTTTTAACTTTTGAGATTTCACAAAAGTCCGTGTTACAGACACACAAATTTCCTACGCGCATGTTCGACCCTGAAGTTACAAGCTACGAGTTGCGAGCTACAAGCACACATTTAACATTGATCACAATCACTTGAGATATTTCAGTCTGGACCAAAGCGGCGGAGCAACATTTTCATCCCTGCAGCCATGGCTCGGATCCAGCCTCTAAAATTGGAGGATTGGCAGCTTTATTCTGTTGTACTCGTCTTTAGATGATCAGACAAAACAAATAGATTGAAGATATCACTTCTGGCTCTGGGAGATTAGAATCAACATTGTTGTTTACGTATTTATAAATATTATAGTCCAAGGAATAAGTGAATTAACCTGGAAATGACTGAGAGGTTATCTGAAGAAGACAAATGTCCTATGTGCATGTGTGAACCTGAAGCTACAAGCACGTTTCTTGACGCCTCAGCTAACCAGCCAATCAGCATTTCCACTGCCCATCCAATCAGAGGAAACTGTCCAATTAGGATAGTAGTGTGTGTGTTATGGTGGCCGACAGCAGCTTAATTTTTAATTTTTAGTATTATTATTATTATTATTATTATTGGACTATATTTGCAGCTGACACTTATTTTTGCAATCAAGATCGGACAGATATTATATTCTTACTTCAATGTTTGCTCTTTAAAAAGTCAAAAATTGACATCACTATTTCTCCAGAGTCCAAGGTCAAATCTTTCAAGCTTTTTCTCTTACAAACTTTTGACACAAAGATATCAATTTACAAGATTCAAGATGTTGTCACTCCGGTTATTCAAGTACAATCGTGTTAAATACTTATGCTGGGATGCTCTGATTAGAAAGGGTAAAATATTAAATATAGAGACATGAAAAAGAATAATAAAAGAATAATAAAACAAGGAAGCAGTAACGAAACAGGAACATAAAATAAAAGTCATAATAATAATAAGGATATTTGATCCTTTATATAGATATTTTATTTTTCTAGTTTATACATTACAAGGCAAAATTATGTACAATTATGTACAAAAGGAGAGAATGAATGAAAATGTCTACAATCAAGGTTGTTGATTCCCTCATTTGAGTCACTTTTTTCATTTACTAATCATTGCTGCTCTACACAAAACTAGTTGTTTAAACTAAAAAAAAGTTAGTGTCCGGGCTGCCTCAAAATTTTAAGCTGAATTAGAGAACATAAGTTGAGATAAATTTGTTTTCATTCAAAACAATGCACTTTTAGAGCGCAGGTTTAACTCAGCGTTTAAAGCGTGCGCACCTTATACAGAGGCGAAGGCCTCGATGCAGCAGCCCTGGGTTCGACTCTGACTCTCGGCCCTCGGCCCTCTGCTGCATGTCATCCCCTCCCCCTCAACCCATACTTCCGATTCCATACACTGTCCTATCAATAACTAACTTCCTTTTTTAAATGAACTCGTACTTGTAATACTTTAGTTTACTTAACTTTTAATTACAGTTACACAATTATATCACACAATAATAATTGTGTAAACAATCTGCAGTGACCTTCTACCTTTGAAGCAACAGCACTAACTGCTGCTCTACGTAGCCACTTCATGTAATGTCATTTTAATTAGATATTTATATTTGGGGTAACTTTACTATAAGATATATCCTTTTGACTCACATTCTTAACTTGAATTAAATCATTTTTGTATGTTGCAAAACATTTACACTAACTTCTAGTGACTAATTGTTTTTGCAGTGAACTTTACAGAGACTTGCAGAGATTTATCAAGAGTAGGTCAAAACCTAGTGGCTGACTGCATCAGGTCAATGTGCGCTTTTGTGGGCAACGTGTTACAAGGACTGTCCTTATGAGGCCGATGACAACGTGTTTGAAAGCAGCTGCGCGCTGCGGACATAGGTGAGGACATCGGACAGGCAGCGGAGGAGCAGCCCCGCCTACTCCCCGTAGTGGAGTATCCAGAGCCGTATAGAGAGAGAGTTGCATCAGTGGAGGTCCACTATGCTCCATGATCCGCCATTATGATGTCGCAACTCTCTCTCTCTACGGCTGTGAAAGTACCATCACTCACTCAGTCAGTCAGTTACTCAGTCAGTCACATACAGACCCAAGTGTAGGGCTGACCCCGACGGTCAGCCAAAAATTAGCTTGTAACACAAAATCTGCCATGAGCAGAGAGCGAGCTGCTGAATGTGAAACTTTTTAACTCAAGAAATGTTAACATATACATTCGCCTTTTCATAGCCTTAATTTTGCTCATGCTCAGGCTAAATTCCTTTTACACTCTCGGATGTAAGAGCATCCTTGAACATCCTTGAATCCTTGAAAGAGAGGGCTTTGAAAAAGTCGCTGCTTTCAACTCCCAACTTTGTCAAAACATGAAAAGGCCTCTAAATGCCACCTATGATTGAATAACAAGCTCTTTTCAAGTCTCCAGTTGACTTTTGTATGACATCCTACGATTAATGGAAACCAGCAGCTGGCTGGAAAGTATAAAATCAATCTAAGAATTTATGGTGTGCTTTAGAAATTGGCCAGCAGCGACGTAGAGAGCAGGCACAGCATGTGCAGTACGCACAATTTGATGCTAATGGGCTAAAACATGAACACCACTTGTGGTTCTTTAACCTCTTTAGCAACAGCTTGCTGCTGAGGCGTCATATTTTCAGTTTGCAAAGATATTTAGTCTGTCAGGCTGAGTTAGCTAAAGATTATTCACAAGATACAATAAAAACTCCCTTTGATATAATTCAACATAGTCACATGGCGGCCATTTTCGTCTCACGTCATACTTCCAGGGTAGGAAGCTCAAATGCTTTGTTGTTCAACAGCTTGTAAGTCCCGTATAGTAGGTACCGGACGAATCATCATCATTTTACTACTTATTAGCTACTGAAAAGAGAGTTAATAGCAAAAATATGGAGGGACATCAGGCTGTATTTCAAGATGAAACAAGATATTTGATAAGGCATTAGCTACTGGTAATCAATTGCTAACATTAGCATTCAAACAAATACTAGCTAACATTACGTTTGGTGTACGAAGTCAATTCCTAGCTAGCATTTCATTAGCTAGAAAAAGTGTCTTAACGCCTTTCGTGTTGTTTCTTGTGACACTACCAAACGGTAATAAATCTTTCAGCGACATGCTAGCTTACGGAAATAGTAAGCTAGCAGGTAAGTGGCTGACTGCTAACGTTAGCTTTTGCCTGATCATACTCAGGTTGTCAAATATGTTGTTTGAACTTGATATTTAGTCAGGTTTCCCTCCAGGCTTTCACTGTTCTTTGTTTGTTTCAGTTGCCGATGAATCTAGACTTAGCGAACTGATAATGATTTGTCACATTTTCATATTACATTCGTATTAGAACCTGAAACACTGCATTATATTATAACAGCATTTCAGCCTCCCACCATTAGCATGACATCATAGGAAAATGGCCGCTGTGGATCTTATGTCTACATTAATTCAGAAAGTCAAATTTTTGTTTTTTAGACTTCAAATAGTGTTTTCTAACTTGTCAGCTGCTTGAAAGTGTTGCATTTAGGAGTAAAATTAGAGTTTCAATAGACTGAGGGTAATTAATTTCACCCTTTAACTTGGCACAATAGGGGCTCTGTGGACAGAAGGTCAGAATTAGCAACTGCAGTCTGCTACACTATTTCTGACATTAAACGACAAACAGACTTGTGCTGCCGGGAGCTTGCAGATCAAAATGCACCTTTAACCTCAGTAAATGGAGATTTAACTCGAAACAAATGCCTACAGAAGTTCCACTGCCAATCTTCCTGCTGAGCTTTTAACTGTATCACACATCATAGTTCATAGTGGATCGATGAAACGACTTGTTGAAGGTTTGATTACTTTTAAAACGTTTGCATGCAAGAGAAAACGCAGATGAAGAACATGTACGTCAGTTGTTTCTTGGTCCTTAGGATAAAATCAGCATTTAATTTTTTCCCCCTATATACTCTTTATAAAACCAGCGCCCATTAAACTTCACTTTCTTATTAACTAAGAACTGCTTAACTGCTTTGTTGTCTGTGAAGGTTCTCAGTCATCCAGGTCATGGTAATTCTAAGCTAACAGAGGCTCTTATTTCTAGCTCCGTCCACCAGTCAGTTTAGAACTGAAGAAGCCTTTCGGGTGAGAGGTGAAACGTCTTCAAGAACTTCAACCAAGTCCAGTTGCCTTCTGGATTACGCTTAGAATTAACTGATTTGTTTTTCACCTTTTCCCCCTTATCAGGGCCAGTGTCCACTAACAGCTTCTTTTATCTGGCAGCGCCCACGACCTCAATTTCAGAGCGCCTCTCATCGGCGCTCTTGTTGTTGTTGCTAGGATACGAAAGAAGTTGCACTTAACTTGCGTTAAGTCTGGCTTAAATTGCTCTGTATGCTTCAAATTATTAGAATCATGCCCTGGCATTAGCAGCAGCCCTCGATCTGATAATTGTAACCTCGAAAATGAGTCTGGGTGCATGAGACACATTTAGTAACCGCCAGGTTTAGTTTCTTCTCCGACATTGTTTTTGACAAACTTGATTTTGGAAGTCCCGCCCCTTCTTGATTTTGATTGGTCGGTGAGGGAGAAGTGACACTGACGAGCACGGCGGTATTCCAAAAGTTTTTACTGAGAGTGCTGTGAGCGCAGCGACAAAAAACGGCTGACGCCGAGGGCGTTTTTGCACTTGAGCTTGAGCTTACACCCTTGAGCTTTATTGTTGCTACGTTCTTGTCACAATTCCTTAATTTTTTGTCTGTCATTCAAAATAGAAACTGGCATTGCATGAACGTAAACAGCTTATTGAACACACCTTTACATTCTAGGTGACTCTTACAACTAGGAGTAAATTTCCCCTGCAGTTCCCCAAAGCACCTCTAAGGGTACATGCATACCCTTCTGAGAAACACTGCATTTAACGTTAACATAAAAGCTCAGTTAAATCTTTTTGAGTTAAACAACCACACTGTTAAAGACTTTAAAAGTAACAATTAATCACATAGAACTTTAGGAGTATCTAAAGATAGACCTGTAATAGTGAGGTCTGATTAGAAGTTTCTAGAATAAACCACCTGACCATTAGAAAATGGATCTTAATGTCCAGTCTATGTCAGAATACGTGATGAGGTATTAACTGTTTCCTTTATATGAACTCAGCAGGTTCAATCAATATGACACAATATCAGTGAAGAGCTCTCACTCTCAGGAATATTATGTTATGAAGCGTAATGACTGTGAATGGCTGCACAGCAGGTCTATTATGTGGAGGTCAAGGACCGTCTCAAGCAGCTCCACACAACTCGGAAGTGGAAGATGAACCGAGAGGATGGAGATATGGGTGGAGAGAGAGAGTGGTGGAGTGGAGAGATGTAGAAAAGAGGGGAGGAAGAGGGGAGGGAGGGAGAGCCACGATGCTTCTTTGTCCTCTACTCTTTGTCGCTCACACCTCCTGGTTTTTCATGGACTGTAATAACTCACAGCGCTCCAGTCCACCCCCACCTGCAGCGCGCGCGTGTGTGTATGTGTGTGTTAGTCAGTGTGTTTCAATCCCACTCTGTATGTGTGTGCGTCTGAATGTATCCTATGCATGCATTTACAAATGGGTGTAAGCGTCTGACATATGCAAGTGTGTGTGTGTGTGTGTGTGTGTGTGTGTGTAAGGAGGGGAGAAAGAGGGAGAGAGCATGCTGGGTAGGAGGTCAGCTCCATGGTGCATTCCTTCACACCCCATCAGCATCTGGATGAGAGGAGGAGGTGGTGGAGGAGGAGGGAGGCGGGAGGAGGAGGAGGAGGAGGAGGAGGAGGAGGAGAGAATGGATGGAAAGAGGGAAGGGTGTCTCAAGGGGGTTGGGGAGGAGCTCTCTCCCGCTCCTTCTTCCTCTCCCTCTGAGGTAAAATGTTGGGTGGAGGGATGGGGGAGGAGGGTGGGGTGGATGCAGAATGAGCGTCTGCCCCTCGCCCACTACATTAAATGCACAGGGTCTCCTTGGCAACGGGAACGCCGCCATGGCAACACATGTAGTATAAGGCAGGTGCTGTCGCGCTGTGAGAGAGAGAGAGAGAGAGAGAAAGAGAGAGGAAAGAATTAGCAAAGAGAGAGGGAGATGGAGAGATAAAAAGAGAAAGAGAGAGAGTTAGAGAGAGAGAAAGAGAAACAGAGACAGAGAGGGAAAGAGTGAAAACAGACGGAGGGAGATAGAGACAAACAAAAAGAGAGAGAGAGAGAGAGAGAGAAAGAAAGGAAGAGAGAAGAGAAAAGGAGAAAGAAAAAGAGAGAGAAAGAGAGAGTGAGAAAACCGCGAGGGGGGGTGAGATGGGGGGTGGGGGGAAAACAGACAGGCTGTTAGCACAGGAAAAATATGTTATCGCCGTGGCAACGCAATGTGGCAACTCTCCATGGCAACAGCAGGTGGCTCAGGGCTGAAATTTGCGTTCGCTGCTTTTGCTTTTTTTCGTATTTCTGTGTTTGTGTGTGTGTGTGTACAGTAAGTGTGTGTGTGTGTGTGTGTGTGTGTGTGTGTGTGTGTGTGTGCGCGTGTCCATTCTTCCCCTGCATCTGTTGAGGTGAAGCCACATCACAAGTGCAGACGTCCAAGCGGTCTCATTCAGCGGCTCAGAACATAAAACAGGACTCACGTTACAAAGAAACTCTCCTGATGAGTGGAAACAAGTGGGCTGCTTCTCTCGCAGTTTGTCTGCTGCGCACGTGTGTGTGTGTGTGCTGTGTGTTTGTGTGTGTGCGTATGACCAATCCATGTTGTCACACACACACACACACTGACTGTGTTTGAGAACAGCCTGTCTTGCTTTACAGAGAGAGAGAGAGAGAGAGAGACGGAGGGGAGCAGTCAGACGTGTTGCCTAATGGGGAGCTAAAGACCACTCAACCTGGAAAAGCTCTCGCAGCCTCTCTCTCTCTTTCTCTCTCTCTCTCTTTCCCCCCTCTTTTTCTCTCCCTCCATCTTTCCCCTCCTTTCTTGGCATTATGGATTCACCCGCAGCACTGTCTCTATTGTCCTCCTGTGTGTGCGTATGAGTGAAGATGTCTCAGTCTATGTGAGAAATGCCGTCATTACCTCCCTCATTAGTGGTGCAATGATCACCTAAACTCAGTCCCCGGCTTTGTGTGTGTGTGTGTGTGTGTGTGTGTGTGTGTGTGTGTGTGTTCGCAGCGTTAGTGTGTGTGTTTTAATTTTCCGAACTAAACGCAAGTCTGTCTTAAACACGCCTGGGTGACAGGAGCGTGTGTGTTAAAATGTGTGTGCGTTGATGATTTTTTTTTTATTTCGATGTGTGTGAATGGACCAGTTGCGGACGGGCGGGCGGCGGCGGTGGGGGGTTGTCATGAGAAATTACCCCCATGGACTACAGCGGCGAGGCTGTAATTCTCCGAGGTAATCACAGGGAATAATGGCAACAGTGGGACACCCGGGAATCTAATCACTATAATCAGAAGCGCCGGCTTATGGGCTCAAATTCCTGCCTTGCTATCTTCCTCGTGATGAAGCCTGCTGCGCTGGTTGGCTGCTGCAACACCATCAAATGATTGACCAGCTTTCACTTCTTCTTCTTCTTCTCTCCTTTTTTAGTCCTCCATTGTGGTCGGGGAGTCCCCTCTTCAGAAAGAACGGAGGAGTTCTCCTACAAGGTACCGCTTCACCTCCGCAAGACTTGTACTGTATGTCTGTGATCTCCCGCCTCTTTCTTTCCTTTTCTTTCTGTCTTCCCTTCCCGTCTGTCTCACCCTCTTCCTCCCCCCTCCGCCCTCCTCGGATGTGCCAACTCCAATCATCTCAATTCCAAATCCCTCTTTTTAGAAGCGCACCTTGAGAATACCGAGCGCTGAGTTCTGACACTTGGCTCGCTGCCAGAGGAGGGATGCTTTTTCTACGGAGGCGTATTTGAAAGTTTGAGAGAGAGAAAAAAAAAGAAAAGAAGTGATGGAGACACGGCGAGCGGGAGAGAGGGAGAGAGAGAAAATCTCAGCCTCAAATCCGAGGCTGGGGAGCAATCCCCTAGCCTCCTTTTCCTCATTCAACACAACATGCAGCTTCGCTCTTTAACTCTTATACACCTCCTTTTCCAAGTATCTCCCATTATCCCTTTCCCGTCCTCCCCTTCCTTTCCTCCCCCCCTCCTCGACCTCCTCCCTGGTGGCTGGACGGCAGTTTAAATGGACATTCAATCCCAATCAGGGAGCACTCCGGGAGCTCGCTGGGCCGCCGAGTCCTAAATGGAGGGGGAAATGGATACATTAGGCGTCTGCGGCGCGCCCTCCATCGCCGCTGATAATGGAGTAGTAATGGTCAAGGAGCCGAGGCTGGAGAGAGTGTCTGAAAACCTGGACTCCCTCTAGACGCATACAGTCTGAGAGTGATGTGTCTGAGCTGCCGGACAGACAGACAAACTGATTCACCGTATTCACACTGCGGCCATTTTCCTGTGACGTCATGCTCAGGGTGGAAGGCCCAAATGCTTTTTATACTGTAATACTGCTGTGTGGTTGTTGTATGAAATATGGGTATCTTACAAATCAATTCACTGCTTCTTGGTTGATCAACAGTTGATTCTGGAGGGACATTGGTCCATTTTTCAAGTTAAAACAATATATTTATTAACCTATTCGCTACGGTTAGGTATCAGCCAATTACTAACACTCACGTTAGCTAGGAACGTTCAGGGTAATGCTGCTAACACCCGCTAACACCCTGCTTTTTTGTTTCGTGGGAAAGGCTACAATCAGCATTCAGACCCGGGTCAAATGACTCTGCAGTATACGCCGGTAATTATCGCCTCAGCTCTGATCGGTGATGGGAACACAAAACTCCGGTTGACAGGCTAATCTCGGGTTAACACGCTAATCTCTGTCCCCTTTCAAGCATGATGCTATGCTCCATCGGTACCTTCTGTGATTCCTTGTCATCTCAGCTACAAATTCTGCCCGTCTCCGTCCGAGCAGCGCTCGAACATCGTTCCAAATTTGTAACAGACTGAATGAGTAATAGATACAATAAAGACCTAACCACCGTAACATCTTCACTGTTTACTAACCCTGCCTGCAGCGTGTTTGTGACATCAGATGGTGACGCAGCAGAGAAGAGACTCACAGGAGTATACTTCACTGGCTATAGGTAAAGAGACAATCTGCAGCTATAAGCAGGTCTTTCCAGGTTTGAAAAAACAGCGTCAACACGCTAAATTAAGGTGGGTAAGGGGTATTAGCTTGGCATTTACTTCTTTCTAATGTAATGTTAAAGTATTGTTAGCGAGGAAGTAAATGCTCGCACTAGCCGTAGTCTAATGGTAGCCTAGCTAACAATGCAAAAGAAGTGTTAGACAAAAGTGTTTTAATGCTAGCACTAGCTGTTGTCTGATTGCAGCCTAGCTAACGTACTGCAGAAGCAATGTTAGCTAAAAAGTGTTTTAATGCTAGCACTAGCTGTTGTCTGATGGTAGCCTAGCTAACGTACTGCAGAAGTAATGTTAGCTAAAAAGTGTTTTAATGCTAGCAATAGCGCTTGTCTGATGGTAGCCTAGCTAACGTACTGCAAAAGTAATGTTAGCTAAAAATTGTTTAAATGCTAGTACTCGCTGTTGTCTGTTGTTGGATGTAGAAATGTGGCCTGACGTCCAGTCAGATTTTCACAATTTATTGTTTTTTAGTTGCTTTTTAATAGAGAACAATGAATGATACACATTTTTTGATTCCCTGCATTTTTGCGACTTAACAACCTGGGACACAGCAGTACAACAGTATCCCAGCAGTTTAACTTCCCACCCTGTGCGTGACATTAGAGGAAAATGGCTGCAGTGTGAATGTGGTGAATAGGGGGAGACAGCCAGGAAGGCTGACTTGGAGTTCGCATGTGACAGGGAGAGACAGGAAAAGGAAACTTTTTAAATGTGTAATGTATTTCTGAAAGGAGAAAGAGTGCCCAATGGTCAGGCGTGACATCGGGGAGAAAAAAAATGGAAAAGTTGTGACAGACAGCCAGAGGCAAAGACAAGGAAAAGAGAAAGAGGGATTGGACTGCCAGAGAGAGTGAGTTTGGGGCTGTTAGTGCCCTCAGTTATTACTTCCATCTCCCATTCCCAGAGCTTTCAGAGCTGCTCCGCTCTGAGCTGATGTGGGCTGAAATCTGCCGCTCCCTGTGGCCCGGCACCGGCTCAGGATGAACACAAGGACAATGCCTGGCAGCTGTGTCCTTAATCCAACCCACTGCCCCAAAGTTCATCATTTAATAGCTCTAAATTATGGAGGATCTGCTCAGTCTAAGTGTTTCTATTCTATTTAAGTGCTGAGGTCACCTGATATCATTACCAAAGGAACCTTATTTTAGTAGTAACAATTTGGAAGCCTGCTCTAAGGCTTTATTTACCTGTCAGCTGCCGGAGGGTGTATCTGAGCTAATACAAAAATTGACCAGCTTGAAAATTTTTCAATTTAATTGCAGCATATCGGCAGTCACTTTGAAGGTTTAATCACATATTGGGTTGAAATAACAAATAATTACCCTTCAACTTCAGCAGAACAAAATTCTGCCAGTGATTTTTAAAGGTTTCTGTTGTTGTTTTATTGAAACTACAGACGGCTAGTGGGCAACAACGAGTTAAATGATTCAGATGTTATTACTTACTGTAATACTCAGTTTCAATTCACAGTGAAAATCTGTCATTTTTACTCCTCTACATTTGTTTGATAGATGTAGTTACACGTAATGATGCGTTGTCGTACAAACATTTTTAACCCTACCATATCAAAATGCTGCAAATATGTTAATGCATCAGCAATAACCCAATGTTATAATGACTTGTTACACAGCTGTGTTAAATACTCAGATCTGGGTAATTACGGCATTCCGAGGTCTGTTATTTCTCCATAGAAATAGCTGATTGCTATGAAGAACAGGCCGTTGCTAGGGGTGCGGCTCTAATCACACAACCCAGAGGACTTACTGTAATCATTAATCTGCCGAAAGACGTCTGGTAAATTTGATCGGTCTGTTTACAGAGGGGAAAAAAGAAAAGAGGCAAAACATCTCAGAGAAAGCAATAAAGATTAAACGATGCAAAAACTGACGGCTACGACGGAGAGATCTACAAAACTGTAGACGGCACATGAACACAGTGTGGGATACGGCGGCGTGGAAAATAAAATATTAACGAGACTCTGACAGTGACGAGACAGAAAACTTAATGTGAGTAAAAACAGCTAGCTTAGCTCATTTTAAGGCTACAGTTAACCGTCGCCATGGACGCAGCTCTCTCTGTGAGTGTAACGGACTATTTTTAAACGGAAAGCGGGAAAATAATCATTTTCAAATGAATGAAACCGTTTCAAAATCAATCATTTGTGTCAAATTATTGAATTTATACATAAATAGCCGTGTAATAAGAGGGATAGCGGAGGAACCCCCTTCAGGGTGAGACAAGACGATACAATATAACCGCTATAACATCCCTCTCACTGCACATTATCCCCTACAGAGATGATTATGCTGCATAATCAGTGCTGTTCCTTTTAATACTAATACTCCACATTTTACTGATGATCATGCTGTATTGAGAGAGTTGTTACAGTATAGATTTACAGCATTAGAAGACCGTCCATCCATATCTATACCGCTCATCCTCTTCAGGGTTGCGGGGGGCTGCAGCCTATCCCAGCGGTCATTGGGCGAGAGGCGGGGCACACCCTGGACTGATCGCCAGCCAATCACAGCCATTAAAAGTCCTACATTTAAGATTTAAGTGTCAAAAAAAAAGTATGCATTATGCATATGGCCTCTTTAAACTGTTTTAGTTTATTATGATAACATTCACTTTTTCATGTTGCAGCTCAGCTGAACTGTTTGATATACTATTACGATGTTTTTTAATAGATATGTAAGAGTCATATTTTTTACTTAGTTTACATCATATTTTTTATACTGATCATAATTGTTGTGAAGTAGAATTACTTAATTAATTGTACCTAGTGACCTTTAACCTCTTTACTTACAAAGACCCTCGTTTGTGATTGTGTATTGTTTTAATTGTACAATACTTTACTTTTAATAAAGTAAAGTATCTGAGTACTAAGGACAAAGTGATGGAGAAACTTTTTTTATTTGACTTTCAAAGCTACAGAGATGTTTTATAAAACTGTTTTCTCTCCTCTCACGAGTAAACTAACTTTGTTTCTAAAATTGATGGAGTGCCCCCAATCTTTTCTTCCCGAATAACAGATCAAAATATGAGATTTTTTAAAGTATCTTTATGGAAATAGACTTGAAAATCATAATAAATGACAGAGAAGAACAGGAGGAGCAGCAGGATGTTGGGAGTCGAGCCGATCCGCTGCTTAACCTTCAGCCTGATGTGACCCGTGTTTGTCGCTGTGTTTAAACGGCATATTAAGTTACAGTAATTAAGTGTTGCTGTTATTTTGTCTCCCCCCTCCCTGTAAGTCATAGCACATGTCAGTCAGCCAGCCACTTAGACTCTCAGCTGGAGTGTCAGATAGACAAGCCGATTAGCCATCCAGTTAAACTGCCAGCATACTCAGCCCACCAGCAACGCAGCCAGCCAGTCAGTCAGTCAGTCAGACAACATTAGTATGCATCCTGCCCTCAGACTCTGTACTCAGTTCAACACACGGCAGCCAAGCAGGCACATAACCAGGAGTGTGTGTGTGTGTGTGTGTGTGTGTGTGTGTGTGTGTGTGAGGAGGGGTGTTTTGACTGAGCGAGAGGCCACTTTCAAACGGTTGCGTTCTCAAGGTCTGCTGGGAGTGACCTTTGAACCTTTGGACTGCTTGTGGGACTTGAGGGTGTGTGTGTGTGTGTTAGTGTTTGTGTGTATACTCGGTGCCTGTCTGCCAGCCGTGCAGAGAGTGCAGCCTGCAGGGCCATGTGGAACTCATTTAACAGGAGAGCAGAGGAGTGCATGTACGGCGCACGAGAGCGGCGAGGGGAGGGAGGCTGAGGGCTCGGCTTTGCCCTGGAAAACAGGCAGGCAGGCGAGGAGACGTAGGAAGCAGACAGAAAGGCAGAGCAGCTGAGCAGACAGAGGAAAAAAGACAGACTAGAGGATATTTTCTCTCCAGGAAAAAGGCTGAGATGCCGACAGACACCTCTTCTCTTCTCTATTTACATTTTTTTCCTCAGCGCGGCCTGCTTTCTGCTACCAATCCCAGTTCTTTTTTACTGCTTTGAGCTTGTAAAATGTATTGCTCAATCTCAGTGAGTGAGGACGGGCTGTGGGAGCTCTGCCGCCTGCTCTTTTTTCCCTGCCTGGTTTGTCACATCATCTCCGTAGCATATGTCCCCGTCTTTTTTACCTGCAGAGACGGCAACATGCTCAGTCGGCGATATGAGTCACCACTATACATAGAGCGACAGCGGGGATCGATAGGGAGGGAAAGAAATCAACAAGAGGGGACGGAATTAGAAAGACAAAGAGAAGGGTTTGCTGAGGCGTTCAAACTGAGAGAAAGAGGAGGTGAAGATAGAGAGCGTGCACATAACAGGAGAGTGTGTGGAGGTGTGTGTGTGTGTGTCGGGTAAACAGAGGTGGTCAGGAGTGTGCCGCTGAGCTATGAGAGGCAGTGTCAAACAGAGCTCGGTATTTCCTCTCTCTCGCTCTCTCTCTCTCCCTCTATCACTTTCTCTGCTGATGCATGATCTACCACTCTGTGGCATGTGGAAGGGGAGCCGTTGCTATGGCAACCCAAAGCCTGACTGGAGAGAGGTGGGGAAGGAGGGGAGGGAGCACATCAACCCGGGGAGACCTAATGCACTGCCCACACACACACACACTCACACACACACACGCTAAAGCATGCGGCGAGTGATCAAGATTATAAAAGAGACTCTGTACAGGGACCTACTTATAAGGTTATGGAGAGCAGAGCGGGAGATATCAGGGGCAGAGCCGCTCTAACTGGAGTCAATAAGATTACTGTGGACACAGGTGGACGGGGAGAGGCTGCAGAAACACTCCAACAATGACAAACAACAAACAAACAAACATAATTCATTTTCGTGTGTTACGACATGAAGCACATAAACGTGGGAGGGTTTTCTGGGGGGTCTCGCAATGACTACTTGTATGTTTTAATGAGCTTGTGGTTCCTGGGGCGAATTAAATTTCTTCACATAACATCGATCATAAATTTACTGAGAACCATCTATCCGTCCTTTTCCTTTCCCGCTTACGCTGTTAAGGGTCGCAGGGGGGCTGGAGCTAATCCCGGCTGTCATCGGGAGAGAGGCGGGGTGCTCCCCGGACTGATCGCCAGTCAATCACAGGGCTGACACGAAGACACAGACAACCATTCACGCTCACATTCACACCTACAGGCAATTTTAGAGTCACCAATTAACCCACCGAGCATGTATTAGTACCCGGAAAGAACCCACGCAAGCACAGGGAGAACATACAAACTTAACAAAAGGAAGGCCCCTGCTTTCGAACCAGGGACCCTCTTGCTTCGAGGCAACCACTGTGCCGCCGATTTCAGAACAGAAATTTAAAAACACACTAAAGTATGCTGCTGCTATGCTGAGAAGTATTTAGGACTTAGTCCTTAACAAATGCTTCTGCGGCACACAAAGCAAACAGCAGGTCATCATTTGCAAACTGACCCCAGAGATGAGAATGACAGCTGTTTTCGTGGGATGGCTGTGCTGAGCAGCGTTCCTTGAGTAATGAGAGCTTTTGGCTCAGTTGTACACATGCAGGCTTCTCGCCCTCTCTTCTTATCTCTTCTTTTCAACACAGAGAGCAGAGATATAGATTCACAGCTGTTACGGAGTTGAAAGCTTAGACATACAGTAGATTTTCCTTTGGGTTTTTTTTCACAGTCCATTCAGTATTTGTCAGGTTGTTCCCGAAGGACAAAACGGGACTAGACTTTGACCTTGATGGGAAACCTGAAGCTGCAATAGAAACAAATGATTGTTTAGGGTTTCGTCATGTTTGTTTTAATTCCAAAGTGCTCTTTGAACTGAGATTTTGTTCGTCCCAAACTAGAAAATGTTTTTAGAAACACCCCTGGAAACACTTTAAATGAATTCATTTCATTTGATTTCATCACACGTTTAATTCTTACACTTAAACCTTGTTCATTAAGGCGAAGTGAAAAATAAGCCTGTTCACTGTCTTGCTGAGAGTCAGATGAGAAGAATGATACCACTCATGTCTAATCTCTAAAGGCCTTGGCTGGTAGCATGTTAGCTTAGCTTAGATTGTAAACAGTAGGAAACAGCTAGCGTTGGTTTATCAAAACATTTTAGCCTTGCATCTCAAGAACTACATCTTGTTTAATCTGTACAAAAACAGAACTGTAGAAATTAAACATTTGTCTAGTCTTTAGCCTAAGCTAAGCTAACACACTGCTAGCTGTAGTTTGTTATTTAGCATACACACATGTGTGGTGTCAATCTTCTCGTCTAACTCTCTTAAAGAAAGTGAATAAGGATATCTCCCAACACGTCAAAGTGTTCCTTAAATATTAAAAATAAAATCCCTTCTGTCGGCAGAAGATGCATTGACATTGACCACAGCTTTAAATCTTGTAACTCCCAGCTGTCAGATTGGATTATGAGCGGCGGTAAACCATGATCTTCAGGTCTCCCCACAGATTTTCAAATGGCTTCACGTCCAGGCTTTGGTTGGGCCACTCGAGGACATTCGGGGATTTGTTCCAAAGCCAGTCCATTACGCTGGAAGTGTGGTTCAGGGTGTCGTGCTGCTCGAAGGTGAATCTTTGCACCGTGTTTTTTTGTAAAGGACCCATCTGTGATTGCCAACATCATTCTGCAGTGCAGAGACACCAGGTGATAGCCAGGTGATAAGCAGCACCTGGTTGTTGCCAGTTGAATTGTTTGGCTTTCAGACTCGAGAATTCAATTTCTGTCTCATTAGATCAGAGAAAGCGCTATTTGCTAAACTCCAGGTGGGATGCCATATGCCTGTTTATTCAGTGTAGTAAATGGCACTCAGATCGAGTAATGGAGAATTTTCTGGTTTCTTTGAAAATTGGTTAGCATGGCCTCCCTGATCAAGGCCGTTATTGCTGACCAGACGGACAACTTTGGGAGCGTTCTTGGTGATTCCAAATTTCTTTTATTTAATGTTGGAGCCCATTGTGCTCCGGGGAACTTTGAAAACTTTGGCAATTGTTCTGCACTCTCACCCAAATCCATGTCCTTGAAGGTCCACTGAGCGTTTTCTTTTAGGGTTTAATTCTGGACTTTGTGACATGATTGAGACAGATGTGGGCATTTAGAATTCATCTGTAGTTCACCTTCAAGCCAAAGTGCCCCTGATGGAGGCAAAAGTGATTAAATATGATATATCTTAGTAGAGCTGAAACTATTCTCTCTTCCTATTTAATAGTCTCCATCAACAGTTTCACAGTTTTATTCATTTCCAAGCCAACATCCAAATTTCAGCATTCAGTTCAATATCCAGCTGATCTAAATTTTTGGGGTTTTGGAGTCTTGGCAGGAAAAACCCACCAGTTTCAATGTGCCAATGTGACTACTTTCTGACATAATCTACATATTAAGAGAAGAAAACAGTCGGGACTGACACTTTAATACCTGTATTTTAATAAAACGTGTCTCAAACTGTGCTTTGCTTTCTGAGTTTGGAGTATTGAATGTGGAATGTTTTTAATGAGCTGTAACCAAGTTTAAACCGGTAAAAATGCCATTTACTCACACATTTTCAAATCAGTGGTATCGCCCTTTAAGCCCCAGCCGCCTGCTGCTCAGCCCTCAGCATCAGACGGGCTGGATTTAGCCGAGCCCAGCGGTCGTTGGTAATTGAATGATTCGCAGCGGCCTTAACTCATTTATGACGCTTTCCCGCTCAATTTAACCTTGCCTTGCTCATCAATATTGCCCTGTTGGCCTCCTCAGACGGTCAGTGAAGTCTCATCGAGCTGCTCCCCGGTCTTATCGAGGTCCGATCGGGTTTTTGAAGAAGCCTCCTCTGTGTTTCCTTTGTACTCTGAAACTGATGTGTGTGTTGCATGCGATTAAACTGGCAAGAATCTGTGTGTTTAAGTTCTTTTGTCCTGTGCTTTTTCTCTTTCAGTTCCTCGGGGTGTGATCCAAAATGGTGCCCGGGTCAGGAGCCAGGCACTCTTCCCTGTGATAAGACCCCTACCTGTTAGCCCTGTGGGGAGCAGAACCTCGGCCATCAGGTGGGTTAACTTTGCTCCTGTCCTTTAAGGTGATAATCTCGAAGATGCTTATTTCAATAAATGTCTGTCACTATCTATCGCCGAATGAGGTAACACAATGGTGATTGAACCTAAGGCTTTTGCTGACGCGTTTCCCATCAGCCAGCAGTGGTTGGTCTGCCAGAGAGGGTAGGCGGAGCTAAGCAGCTGCTTTTCCACTCTCTGCAAGTGTTGCGAGTAAACAGTTATCTACTATGGCTGAACAAACAAAGAAAAGATGGATGACTACAGATACAACTTCAACAATGTGAAAATACAAAGAAAGAGAAACAAGACACTCAGATGAAGGCAAACAGTCTGAAAAGGAAAGCGACCGTCAGCAAGGAAAATCAAGTGTGCTCCTGCAATTACCGTTTATCGCCACAGGTGCCGCCAAATCCAAAGATCTTCGACATTACCACTTTAACTGTCTAATATAAATCAGTTAGGGCTTTCCCTGCACAAACACATTAACTCACACACACTGACACACCCACACGCGCACAAACAGTAGCCGTCAAACGAACGCACACACAAAACAGACCTCAAACCAAAACTTTCCACTGATGGTTTACATAATTACATCTTTACTGTGTCCAAAAGTCAGGCATTCACACGCTCCCCACTGCTCAGAACATTTTATCCAGGTGTGTTTACATAACGGTCTCACACACACACACGCACACACACACACACAAACAGGTTTATTAGAGGGAGAGGCCTCATGATTCAAAGAACATTCGGAGCATGCATGGACATGCACATCCATCATAGGAGCGTAAGAGTATGATGGCCTGCTCCACATAATGAATTAAACATCCCCAAAGTCTCACTAAAGGTATGCAGTGAATATTTGATCACTGTAAGAGGTGCATGTTTTTCTTATAAGATATTAATATGCTAACCCTCTCATCTGAGGGGAGGAAATGTCCGGGGGACAGGGCACGCTGCAGAAGCTCCCTTTGATTTATTGGTTATCAGAATACACCTCCGTCCTTTCATGCCTTGCAGAGCAAAGTGTCTGCCGACTAATAGAGCAAGCCGCGTGTTGCAATATGAGGCAGAAGCTGATGTATAGTGGTCAGTGGTTAAAAGGCTCCGCTGCAGGATCAAGAGTCGTTCGGACTTTAAAGCTCGCAAGGACCTTTATGTGCTGAGCAAGTTTCACAACCTCGGGGAGCGCGGGAGCTGCTCGGAACGCAGTGTGTCATTTGGAAAATGCATAGGTGGCAATGTGAAAATGAGTCTGCTCATTTCTGAAAGCAACGGCTGACTCTGTGTGGAGATACGAGGTTTAATCTGAGCAGAGAAATATGCACATTAGGCCCTGGGGGGGGGGGAGGGGGGGGGTATTTGAGGGTGATAGATTATCACGTTTTTTTGCCTTCATGCCAAAAGCAGCAAACGGAAGCAGCTTCAGTAGAGGCAGAACAATCTACAATAACAATAAAAAAGAGGAACTGTTACAAAGTAATAAATAAAAGCACCTGGTTTGCAATGTGACAGCTGAAGTAACATCTTCCCTCCCTCTGTGTCTTCTGTCAGATCATCCCTGGGAGATTTTCTAAGCCGGGGACAGGACAGCCCGTCTTGCTACTCGCCTCCGCCTGGCAGCGAGGACCTCCAAGACGACCACACCTACAGCACCGCCAAATCCCCCAGCAGGTTGTGCTCCCAAGCCGACGACCTTTCCTCCCCGCTGGAAGACGACGACATCATCGCCGTGGAGATCCAATCAGACGTCAAACCCGAGCCCAGGGAAATCCCGCTGGATTCTCACGTCACCACTGCCGCCGCTACCTACATTTCCCAGCAGCCCCTGCGCGGACAGAGACGTAGTTCGGGGGCGGGAGCTGGGACTCTGGCAGGGAGCAGTCTGCCCTGGACCAAAAACCGAGCGAGGGGCATTAGCGACACGCTGCCTCTGAAGAAGCGGCGCGCGGCGGCGGTGGAGAAGCCGCCGGAGAGCGACGACGAGGAGATGAAGGAGGCGGCGGGGTCGCTGCTCCACCTGGCGGGGGTCAGAGCCTGCCTCAACAACATCACAAACCGCACCGCCAAGGGCCAGAAGGAGCAGAAAGAGGCCCTGAGAAACTAAGACACACACGTAGAACAAGTACATAGTCATGCAAAACACACACAGACGGCTCAAAGCACGCACATTAACACACACACACACACACGTATACGACACACAAATAGGTCAACAGGTATCGTTACTACAGCATTAGTCTCTACGGACACGTCTCATCTCCCTCTATCTATCTGCAGGGCATTAGGTGAATCCTACTTATTTGTGGCAATATCAAAAATCTATGTTTTCCTACATGTTCAGCAACACTAACATCAATGGGTATTTCTCATGTGTCTTTGTTGTTTTTGTTGTTTAAAAGGGGATGAAAGCCATAAAAAAAAGCATGTTTTGTCACTAATTTGGACAAGTTGAAGCACGACAAAACGGAATCACATTGAGGAGCGTACAGAACCTGAACACAGAGGATGGCTGTTTGTCTTACCTGTTTGTTTCTATGTGAATCTGTAGCAATCTCGCGGTGATGCCAGCAAAGGCGGCGGAGGCGGCGGAGGCGGGCACTATTTAACGAGACTTAGTTAGCGCTCTGCCGGCCCGCAGCGCTGGCGTCACTCGCCTACATCCACGAGCACAAATGTGAGACTGTGCCAAAGACAAGCGACCAGGTTGCTTCATGTAGCCGATACGACAGCTGACAAAAAAAACAAGAAGGCATAGTAGTAAAGGAGAGAACGACCTTAAGTGTCAAAATAATTGTAAAACCCAATGTGATATATATTCATGCACTTAAGATTATTTAACGCCACTTATAATAGAAGCATCATGGGTAAAGACATGGTTTTATTTCAAGAGCACTCATAGTATTTAAGAATAGATATTTTAAAATAAAAAAAAGGTCATGTTTATCACCATAGAGATGGATAGTGTGCCGGGTCTGAGGCAATATCTCCTTCATTTTGTTGTTGTTGTTGCATAATGTAAACGTCCCTGAAACCTCCCCAGTACTTCTGTCCATAGACGTAGACACCTGGTATAGATATCGTAGCTACCAGCAGCTACCACACCTTCCGTTTCATTTGACAAAGAACTATATACATGAACTGTGGGTTTAGATTTCTGTTTGTGTCTGTTTACCCTCACTCTACCCTCATAAAGATATAAGCAATTTGTCCCGTGTGGACAACTCTGTAAAAAGGTTAGAAAATATTTTATTTTTTTCCTTTCTTAATTGAAGCAATTTGACCTGCAGGACTTTCTCAGTTATATTGCATGGGTGCTTGTAAATAAGATAAAAAGCAAATCTTTTTTATTCAAAGATCATGTAAGATAAACGATGTATTTAGCATGAAGCATGACTTATTTTCATATAAACCTTGATCCTAGAGGAAAGAAAAAAAGTTTTGCCGCCAATTCTTATACCCGTGATTATATTGGATTTGTTTTTTTGTTTGTTTGTTTGTTCCTTTTGAATCTTTTGGGTTCTTTTTCTTCTGAGCGGGCTTTCAAAGACACGTCTTCAGGGAGGAACGTGGGAGATCACTCTGCAATTAGAGGCCCGAGGGTGCCACCTCCGGGCTTCGGGTTCAGGCTACGTAGGCCAGCTGAATCACCTCTTAGGGGTGGGCTTCCGTCTTCTTCTGCCTGTACAGTGATTTTTAGGTGTTCAGTGTTAACCCCGGTGTTATTTCCGAACACATGTGTAGAGTGTGTGAGTTTGTGTGCCCAGGAACACACACCCTTTAACATTGTGCCTGCCTGCCTGCCTGCCCTCAGTACCTCTGTCGTCATGTCTCTGACATGCTTACCTGTCTTTATTTATAACAGTATTGTTTTCTCTCCTGTGTGTTAATGTACATGTGTCCTTATTTCCCATCTGCATTGTTCAGTGTATTCGTGTGGATCAGACGGGCATGGGAAACTTTGTAGGCGTCCTGAAAGAAACCTCATATCTCCAAAAAGGCTACTTGGGAGTTGAATTGAAAAGAGAAGAGGAATGTAGGAGGCGGCTTAAACGACGACAAAAGCTTGTTTTTTTGATGAACAAACAGTGTTTTTAACCCTTTTATTTAATGAATTACCTGCCATTGTGGATGTCAAATTTATCTCCAGAGCCCAACCTGGAGATGAGAGGTTGTTTTTTTTAATATTTTGCCACCCTACAAGGTGTCTGTGTATCTCACTTTGGGTCATGAAAACACTGACTTGATCGACATTCACAAGAGCTTTGACCTCTTTGCATTAGATATAAATACTGCACTGCCATTATTCGGCATGCCTTTTGCTGAAACAAGAATGCATTAAAGTATTAACCCCCCCTCCCCCCCCCCTTCTGTATTGCAGAGATGCAGTGCGTATTAAAGCAGCTTTATGGGAGGAAACATAGGCTGGGTTTGTGGTTGTAGCAGCAGAGTCAGACACGGTTTTAAGCTGTTGAGCGATTGTCAGCGAGCCAAGCAGGCAAACAAATGCATGTCCCATCCACTGGTACAGTCCTCTGCCACCTGTAGCATGCATCACTGGCTTTGCATTTTGTATGGATTCATGCCGACTTATAAAAAAAAAAAGGCTAAAAGGAGACGCTGTCAGTGTTCTTGTTGTGTGCCATCCGTCTCTCGTCTCATATCTGTCTGAGTGCCCCCGCGGCCCGGGGTCAAGCACTCTGCTGTATTTGCAGTAACAATCCACCGTCGTGGTGACTAATAACGTGTTCAGCTGGCAAGAGGCATGTCGAGGGGGGAATGCGCTGCTTTAGAAAACCACCTTTTTCCCCCCTCTGACTCACTCGGTGACATGCAGGAGAGATGACCTCCTGACCTGCGAGTCGTGGAAAAACAGAGCAGCACATAACATAAACCTGAGGAAGTATACTTCACTGCCTGAGCCCCTACAACAAGTGTTTCTTTCCAACCTGCCAAACATACAGTGAAACGCTCTAAAAAAATAGTTGCCATTTTTTATTTGTTGATGTTTTTAATGCGCATCTTCTGTTTTGTTTTCTCTGACAAAAACTATCTACAATACTGCCATTATTTTCCGCTGACTGTCTGAGCTGAATATTGGAAAGCCATAGGTTAGAGATGTCAAAATGCAAAACTGTTATTGATCTGTGAGATGTGATGCAGAGTACACCCAGGTGTTTGGTTTTTTCAGTAAATGTTCAACTCTCCTCTTTATTGTGCAATCATATTGCCAAAGAATGATTTCAAGACCTATTTCATCACTACATGTAAATATCAACGTTGTCCAATACCGTGGCAAAAAATATATAAATGTTGTTTTATTTTGTTTTCCATTTTCTGAAAAACTGCAATGATGTTTATGTGATGTATTGTCTTCCAGTTGGTTGCAATAATAAAAAATACAAGTTGCAGAAGATTAGTTGGGCTGTTCCTTTTGATGGATCAAACATGAAAGCTGTAATCAAAGAAAATAATACCCACGTCCACTACTGTGACACATTTAATAACAGCATCGCTGATAGGCAGAGCACGGGGGCTCACCAAAGCAGCAATTTAACCATTTTCCTCTTAGAGTCGTGGTTAAATATAGTAAAGGCTTAAAAGAAAGCATATCACCCTTTCCTGCGCCCCCTCCTTTTCACCACTTCAGCATGCAACACTAACCCCCATTTACTGGTGAAGTGGCTGCTTTGTGAGACTGGAGACTCTTTAATTTGCTCTCAAGACTGACCCCAATCATTAACCCCGCATATTCCCATCAACAAGGGTCTTATCATAACCATGCCTCTTCCGCCAGTTAATTATTCATTTACTTATTCTAATCATTTAAGTTCAATACTTCTGATTAAAGTCAAACTCCGCTCGGCCCTCAGGGAGAGGCGTAAAAGTGTACCAAAGAGTTCCTCCATGCCTTATCAATGTGAGCGGTGCCATTTTGGAGCCGTGTGGCAGTGGAAGCCCATTCATAATTGAAGCCGAGACAGGCTTAATCTGGAGCCGGTGCCTCCCTGTGCAGCGCGCTCCCACACCAACACAACTGGAGCTAGCAGCTCCTCTGTTGCTATGCAACTACAGCAAAAGAAAGACGGGGGGGGGAAGAAAAGTGTGCGTTCGCTAGATCTTTAGAGGGCATCACACCACTCAGTTAGAGAGTGAGACTCAAAGGTAGCGACGACATGCCTCGGATAACAAAGCTTTGTGTTTGATCACATCTCAGACTTTGAGTGATACCTACCAGACACACGTCTCCACTCTTCTCTCTCACAACACTTGTTTATATTTGTCAAACAAAAAGGTTACACGTGAATTCAAAAGCATCTTCTCTTCAGAGTCAGGAGGGCCTTTAATTTCCCCTCAGTGGAGGCAGTTAAATGAAGTCGGCTGCCGCCTTAGAGGAGAAGTGTTAAGTGGATTGATGCACACAGAGCTGTGCGCTCCCCGGTCTGTATTATCCACATCCACACAATGACCACTGAGGCAAGTTTCCATGGAGACAGAAGTGGAGGTAACGTTCGCTTGTCAGCTCTCGTTTACTGCAAAGCTTTTATTGTTTTAAGAAATGTTCCCCTGGTGGTCCGGACAGGTGTGTTTAGGATTATACAGATGGAATCTATACACCGGGCTCATCCAAAAATGTACTCACACACCCCCCTTTATGAAATCACATGTGTAATAGTTGCATCCTATAGTAAGTGAATGATTGTGTGTGTGTGTGTGTGTGTGTGTGTGTGTGTGTGTGTGTGTGATGACACCAGAAAAACAGGAGTTCAGAAATAAGGTGTGATCACACTCTTGTGGTGACAAGACGTTACTACATTACAAGTGCTCCTGAAACATAAACAAAGGCACCAAATATTCCCTCATTAAAACCCTGTTACACTACAGACATGCAGCTGGAATAGTCTTACATTTTATGACATAAAAATCCACATGTACCAGTTAGACTTAACATCAATTTCTTAATGTTAGCTGGCATGTTTTTTCACAAAGCGTGTAAACATTTGACCTATTGGATGGAGCCCTGGGTATAAGGTCAATACTTTATCAGATGAAGCATCAGATGAAGCCCAAGCTATCTATCAGCTATCCTCAGATTAACTGGTGTCAATTTAGTGTGGATTTATTTTGGATTTATGAAGCACATGTTGCAAACTGTGTGTAAAACAACTCTCAGTTTTAAATTTTAAAATGCTTTATCTCAGTTTAGTTTATATTAACTCACTTCCTCACAGTGCTACATCAGCTACATTAAATGTAAAAATCCTGCATTATAGGTATTACTTGAGCAAGGTTGTTCGTTAAACATACTCCAAGTATCAAAAGTAACAGTACTTGTGTAGATGAAATCTTTGTCAATATTATCTATGATATCAATATATTGTTATATCATAAACACTGATACATAAATGTTTTTAGGCATTTATTGTTGTAACAACTTTATAATGGCTACTGTTTACACTAATTAGAAAAGTCTAATTTTTTATGAACTAGCTAGCTTTAAAAACTAGCCTAATCGTGTTTTGTATGGACAATTTTAATCTGATATTTACTGTTTACAACAACTGTCAGCTACATGCAGTTGAATATAAAGGGTAAAGTGGTGAAGTAAAAAGTGTTTCAGATTCTAAGAATAAAGTAGGCTAGTAAGAAAATTTTCTAAACTCTAGTGCACTGATTCCAAAGTGTGGACTGTGGACCACCGGTGGGCCTTGAAGATGCTACATGTGGGTCGCAAGAGGTCATTTAATTTAAATAAAAAAGTTTTTCTTTGTACAATGTATGCTTATTTTGTTGCTTTACAGATCATTACTTGTATGTGGATAGATTTGCACTACATTCTTATATGCCCACAAATAATTTGTTATTCTTAATGAAATAAAATAAAATGGTAACTACTTACTTTGAACACTGACACTGTTTTAACACTTGAGGGTCATTTAAAATGTTTCCAGAATGATTGGTTAACAAAGAAATGTTGATGTGGTAATGTGTCTCATGAATAAAAATAAAATATATTAAAAACATTTGTATTATTATTCTAAGTTAGGCAACTGTTTAGTAGATGATTACAGTTTGAAGTGGGACCTTTTTCCTTAGTTAAGGAAATGTAAGGACAGTGTAAAGTAACCTACACACATTTTTAATGTACCAAAACATTTGGACACAACATATTTTCATGAGATTACAGAGCATGCGTCAATTGTCTGCAAATACTGACCATTTCAAGACAAATAACCTCTGATAAAATACACATTTGAGGAGTGAGTGAGTGAGTCTGGGATTCTAAAATTGTATTACAGTGCCCCCTTTCTGCTCTAAGTCATCAGATTTCTCAGCAATTTACACTGTTTAAATCAACTAGCTTCTATCACTAAACAGTATAATAAAAAGGCTTTTGCTGAAATCCAGGTTTTCCTTTTGGGTTTGTAATAATTCAATTGTTAGGCCTAAAAAAAACGTTCCATAATTACTCTATAGGCCTATTCAAATTATATTATCTTCAATTGTGTCATTATGTGGCTCCTGGAGCGTTGAGTTTAATTCCTTTTATGGGTCGTGATATTTACAGTTGGCCTAAATCAGTAAACGAGATCACTGAGCATTATAAAGCTAATGCGATCTGTTCACATTTATTTACCATTTAGCTCACCACATTTTAACTTCATTTCCCAGCAGCAGGTGCACTGATTGGTCATCATCCTCCGCACGAAATCTCGCGGTATTTGCGAAATGACCCTGCCCTATGTCTCGCGCACTCGCAGCTCCATCGCTCAGTATATAAAGCAGGACAACGACGGAAGGAGGACGGCTGGGGAGTCGCAGCCCGGGATTGTAAATAAGACCGCTGAAACTGTGTTTTATTTACAAAAGTGATGCCGGCTGTTTTAGAGTACCGTTCCCAGTTGTTTTAAGTCGTTTTTCGTAATTTTTGGCTCTGTTTCTCGCCTATTTCCGTGTGGTTTTTACACTACGCGTATAATGGCGAGCTCGGCTAACTCGAACCCAGTGGTAAGGATCAATCTCTAAGGATTGTCAGCGGGGAAAAATGGGGGTAAAGATAATGGAAGCTGTCGACGAGCTGGTTTTATTTATTTCAGTACAATGAATCTGCTTTAACAAACACTTCACTTTCATTTCAAATAAAATGAAGACTTAAGTTCATTCAACCGGCCATTTTATTCAGTTTGTGAAACTAGATTGTTCTCACTGATAGACCATCTGGTGGAAGAAATGGCTAACGGAAGAAGAGCAGTTTTCGTTAAAAACCTGAAAAGGAGTGACAATGGTTGAGAAGTTGAGGGTTATTTTTTAAATCTTAAATTTGTAAGTAATGGGCTGTTTAAGAGGGTGAGGTTCAGCAGTGAGTTGGTTCATGACAGTGTTTTAGAGGCTTCTGGAATGTTGTAAGTTACGGGTAAAATCATTTGACCAGATTCTGTCTTTGGTGTTCAAACGGTTACTTTTTACTTTAACGGTCGAAGCATTGCTTGTGTCTTTGAGTCGGTTGTTAAAGGACAAAGATTATTTTAAGCTTAATTGTATGTTTTGTATAATTTATATAAAGCTGATGTACGCAAAGCACCTTGCCACTATCCACTGCGAACGATTTAAGATTATTTTAATTTTGAGAAATTAAAAAGTATTTGTAGCCGAAAGTCGTCAACGGTCATTTTAACGCCTCATCATTGTCCACCATTCCACGACCAGCAGGCAGGATAGTCGTCCCAAATCACCACTTTTACCCATCTCATAACAAATTTGTCCTTCTCCTCACCGACAAAAACATATTAGTTAGTCAAAGCTGAGCACTTCTAAGATAAAACACCGAAAATATCCTTTGCATTCCGCCACATAACGTACAATGTACGGGGCCGTCGAGCGTGCAGTTTGCCGCTCCGTAAAATGGCTTCCATGTCGCCCCTCGCTCCGGTTCTGGCCCTCCTCCTTTCTGCTGCCTCGTTTTATACAGCCATATTGGCTCTCTAATATAGACTGCCCGGGATGGGAAGGTGCTACTCGACGCTACGTCACCGGCTCTACATATAAACACCAGACTGAGCTTTAAATAGTGGAGAAGCAGACTGGCCGAGGGGGAGGGAAGGAGAGACCGAGGTCCGTGTTGCGGACATTGGGGACAAGGCAGCGCTGTGAGCGCAGTGCGGTGGCCTGCGTGTCTGTTGCTTTTAGGTGTACATTGTACCGTTTCTTCCGGTGCTGAAATGCGAGCGTTGTATCGTTTTGAACGCTGTATATTCGATAATGGTGTGCGACATACATGCCACTGTATCCCGAGGGGGATTCTGTTTACCTTGTTTCTTGTGACATACAGGCATGTAGACCTGCTTCATATGGGCTTTTTTCACAGCGGACATTTTGACTTGTAACACGAGGAAAAGCACAGGTGTTAATAATAACTTTAACAATGGTTCTGTTATATTCAGAAAGCCATGATAGGCAATCAGCATGCATACAACCAGGACCTTGAAATTCAAGCAGCTTAATGCCATCATTAATGCTACTATATACACCTGTGCTTTTCCTAATGTGATATGCTAAAAAAGTCTTCTGAGAAAAAGGCCTATAGATAGAACATAACGCGCATCGCAGTGCAAGGCATGCATACACCATAGCTCATCCATGGGATTATATTGCAGAACAGTTTAGCTGCCTGTGTAAAACAGCTATACACCAGATATTACCATATTATACTAATTTAAGATAATTTGGCTCAGAAAAATGAAATGTTTTGTAACACAGTCTGTTATACATGCTGTTACAGCAGCTGTGAAGCACTACTTGATCCTATTTAACATATTTCTCAATACTGTATGCAATATTTTCTGTGTTAAAGTAAGAACCGATCTGTAAACACTGATCGTATCAGATACATGCTTTTCTTTTTGTTTTTACACATTGTAAAGGACTCGCATATTCATGAGTGTTCTTGTTCCTTTTTTGTGCTTGCTTCCCTTCAGCCTAAGCTCTATAGGTCTGTGATTGAGGATGTGATCAGCGAGGTACGAGAGCTCTTCCTGGACGAGGGAGTGGATGAGCAAGTGCTGCTGGAGCTGAAAACGGTAACTCTCCAAAGCGCTATTGTTCCTGTGTACAGTCATTAAAGTAGAAATAGAAAGGAAGTGTGGTGGGATGTGCTTCATCCTTTAGTGGAGAGGTTTTCAACTTTTTTTCAACAATCTACTTTTGAAATATTGTTTTTGCCAAGTACCCCCTTACAAGAGTAAATTAACTTTGGTTAAAAAAACAACTATATAAAAAGATACAAATCAGTGTTGCGCCATCAGGGTAAGTAAAAAATGCTTTATGATAATATCTTAAATCTTCCTGCCAAAAAATCGCATGCTTGAGGAGGTTTTTAAAAGAGCGTCTAAAAGTATTTTTCCTGATACTGACAGGGTAATGGGTTTGTAGGCCCCATTTTTCTTTAGTTTTATACTCCTATGTGGAAAATTGAGTTGTGCAAATGTAAAAAAGGTAGCAAACTGAAAATATTTGGTTAAAAAATGTAGTTTATCAGACTTACATTAAAATGTTTTTGAGCTTATTATCGTATAATTATTTCAGGAGTTACACATGACATTAAAAAATAATTCAAGTACTCCCAGCTGTTCTTCAAAGTACCCCTTGCAATACCCATTTGAGAATCGATGCTCTACTTCACTGTACTTTAAGAACTAGCTGGTTTTAATTACGATTTTCCAAATGATCCCATTACTATGAGACATTCTTCTGACTAATCTTTCTACCCCTCTCTCCTCTGCCTGATGATTCAGCTATGGGAAAACAAATTGTTGCAGTCGAAGGCAGTGGAGGGCTTCCATACCGAGGAGCAGGCAGCCCTGCAGGCCGCTCAGCAGCAGCAGCAGCAGCAGCAGCAGCAGCAGGTTCAGCAGGTCCAACAGGTGCAGCAGGTGACCCAGCCAGCACAGACCCAGCAAGTCATCCTGTCTCCTCAGCAGCAGCAAGGTTAGCGGCACCGGCACTGCCACACTGTGGTGGTTAAGATCAAGTAAACATCCAGCATCTGTGAAAGTCCTCACTAACCACAAAAATGTTTATGTGAATAAGTCTTACACGGCTTTGATATCCATTCACTCTGAATATCAGAAGTTTGAGCAACATTCCTCTATTAAAGGGCGTGCTTGAAATTTTAATGCACAAATTATTTAAACATCAGATTTAAGAACCAGAAGTAGATGTAATGACTCGACCGAATCAGTATTCACAGATCTTTCTGTCTGTTTAATTATTTCCTTTGCAGGGTGTTATTAATGGTTTAAGTTATATTATGGTTTGACTCAAACTTTCTTCTCTCCTCAGCTCCCCAGCAGCAAGTCATTGTTCAGGATTCCAAGATTCTCCAGCACATGAGTGCAACAGGGATGGTAAGCAGATAAAAACAATCCAAAATTTATATCAAATAGTAGTTTGGTGTAAACAGAAAATACTGAGCAACAATCATCGATCTTTACTGTTAACAAAATCCTCCCAGGCTCAGCAGAACAGAAGGAGTGATGTAGTAACAGACCGAGGGTCATAGAAATAAAGAAACCGGAAAAGAGGGAGGACCATACAGAGTTCTTTAGTATCTGAATAAAGCCCGGATAATACATCCTCTTACATGCTCCTGTTGTGACTCACACAAACTGACAAACACCGCTTCTCCTTCATCCGTCACATGTAGCACAATGCACTTCCTTCCATTGTACTTCCTTCTCTTAACAGCACTCATGTTCTACAAGCCATCTGTTAATGTCGAGCCTTGCATCTGTTGTGTTTTTGTTTTAATTATCAAATTTTTTTTATAGCTTCACTTGCAAATTTCTAACCTTTCATCATCAAACCCGGCTGATATAGTAAATGAATGCAAATGCTTTTATCACGACAGCCAGGGGAATCTGAATATTAGCACTTTAATTATGAAGAGGTTGTTCTGTATTTCATACATATTAAAATCTCTCCAGAGAAATGTGCTTAACACTAAACTCATAAATACCTGTGTTTATACCTGGTGTATATTTTAAATAACACTTCAGAGATTTTACAACTTAACCGCTTTAAAACTAGTTCTCTACATTCTTGAACCCTAAAACCTTGCTTCAGGGTGTTGTCAGAAGTTTTGCCTGCAGACTTCCTGTTTATGAATATGTACCTCACTGCCTTGTTTCAGCCCCTCTTACATGTGTGTTCTCCCTTTCTCCTCTAGAGTGCAGCAGCTACTGCAGCAACCCTTGCTCTGCCCACAGGGGTCACCCCATACCAACAGCTCATCACCAGCCAAGGTGAAACAATCGCACACAAGTTTTTCTGTGCATCAGACTATGAAGGATAATTACCTCAAAATTGCCATATTACGTTATGATCAATCGCTCTAACTTCTCCTGTTGTTGTAAGAGGTGCGTGCAATGTCACTTACTTCTCCTCTGTTGTGTGGTCTCTCAGGTCAGATTCTGCAGGTGGTGCGTGCTCCCAACGGGGCTCAGTACATCATCCAGCAGCCGCAGCAGCAGATCCTCCTGCAGCAGCAGATGCAGCCTGGCGGCGTGCAGGCCCCGGTCATACAGCAGGTACGCCCCATTACACAGGTAGGAAACCCCAGCCTGGGTAATGGCAAGGTCTTTTAAATTACAAAGTTGGTTGGAAGTGAAACATGGCTGCATGCATTTTGTTTATCTGTGCTCCACAACGACCGTCAACAGCTTATTGTGTATGATAACAGACATCTGTTTGGCTGCATAGCGGTTTCCTATTGTACCCATTAAAATGCATCACAGCATGATGAGCCGGAACAAGCTATCCCTGCTTTTCAACAGAACGATACTACTGCTTTAAATTAACATCAGTCCATTGAGATTTGGATTAAACATCTTGGCATTTTAAGATGCATTTTAATATGTTTATGTGCTTTAGTTAATGTAAGTTCTTCCTGTTTACTGTCTGGCCAGGTCCTTGCTCCTCTGCAGACAGGTCTGCCCCAGCAAACAGGAGTCATCATCCAGCCGCAGCAGATTGTTTTAGCTTCAGGAAACAAAGTCCAAGGCAATGCACAGGTCAGCACTTCTTTAATCCCTTCATTACTAATGTAGTCGCTGTTTTCTGTAAGTTTTCTAAGCACTTTTGAGCTTTCTCTGATTAGACCAAAAAACCTGTCTGTAATGTTGTCTATAATTTCAAAATATATTTATAATAATTAGCTAATGATATTTGTTTTCTCTTCTGTTAGGTGATGCAGGCGGCAGGTATGGCGCAGCAGCCTGGTCAGGCAACGACAGCAGCTCTGGTGCAGCAGCTTCAGCAGGCCCAGGGTGCAGCTGCACCACAGGCCCAACCACAGCCCCAGGCCCAGCAGCAGGCCCAGGCTCAACCTCAGACTCAAACCCAGCAGCCTCCCATGATGCTGCAGGTGGACGGCGCCGGAGACACCTCCTCGGAAGAGGACGAGGATGAGGAGGAGGAGTACGATGAGGATGACGAGGAGGAGAAGGACAAGGATGGAGGAGAGGATGGGCAGGTGGAAGAGGTGGGTAGTGCAGGAAACAAAACACCAGACCCAGAATAAAAGCTATTATTTAAAGGCCTTTTAAAGGTTTCTGTGTAGAATCCTGCTTTCACTGAAATCGACCAATTGTCATTCACCGTCATTCACCTCAGGCTGCCTTCTTGCACGAGCTTGTAGTCAAGTCGTTGTCAAGATGTCAACTTACCATATTGATACCTCCTGGCGATTCTGACTCGTACATATAAGGCCAAATAACCGATCCTAGAGCAGCCATTTTTTCTACAACTTTGGAGTGACGTGCAGTGGGGGAGGGGCTTTGTCACTTCAAATACTGTCAGCCAGTCGTGGCTAAGGTCTAACCTTTGATTGGCGAAACGGCTTGTTCGTTCAGGAGGAAGGCGAGCCTCCGAAAAATAATAAAATTAAGATTTGTATACAATATTTAAAACGAAACAAACGTCACCAACGTGATTCAAAAACACATTAGAATAATAGAAAATTGATTGCATTGCTAAAATATGTCCACTTTAACTTGTGCTTTTGATGACCTCACCAGGAGCCGCTGAACAGTGGGGATGACGTCAGTGATGAGGAGGACCAGGAGCTGTTTGACACAGAGAATGTAGTGGTTTGCCAGTATGACAAGGTAAGGAAATATCTATTCTGTGAGGGATTACTGCACAACAAAACCTGTGTAAATATACTTATTTTTTATATTGGTGACTGGAGAATTTACACCAGAACATGCAGGTTTTTGCATCTGTAATCATTAGTCGTTCTTTATCTTGCAGGACTAAAGAAGTTTTCCCCTACAAGTACAATTGCAATTAGGAGCTCTCACTTTGCCACATAGTTTATTCATTCAGTAATCAAAAACATACTTTTTCAGACCCTACTTCTGGTGATAACACGGAAGACAATAAAAACAAAACCATAGCAGAACACTTGAACTGCACGGAAGAGAACAACAAAGCTATTTAATGCTAATTCATAGCGTATGAAGAGCTAACAGTGAAAGCTGGTTTCCATCACAGTGCGTAGGTTAAAGACATTAGAGATTGTGTCCACTGTAAGATGAAACAGTGTCCATCTGTCCTTTACGCCCACAACACTCATTTCCTTCTCTTTGCTCCCCAGATTCACAGAAGTAAGAACAAATGGAAATTCCACCTGAAGGACGGGATCATGAATCTGAATGGGAGAGACTATGTCTTCTCCAAAGCCATTGGGGATGCCGAATGGTGAAGTAGGAAAAAAAAGAACAGACAAAACAACAGGAGCAGAAACTCTGTAACTCCTTTTATCCAGTCACAGACACTTCAATATCCTTCCTGTGACTGGATTCATTTCAGGAAATCTTTTCTGAGTCTTTGAGAACTCTGATAAACCCAAAGGACTGTGAGGTACCGTAAAACCCCGGGTGTCGTCAGAAACACTCCACTAGCCTTGCGGGATGAGAAACCTACAGGGGAAGGGAAGTCCTGTGAGCAGAGCGTTCTTGTGATCTTTTTTTTTTTTTTTGTGCTTTTCCCTGAGAATTCACATGCATCTGAAAGTAAGCATTTCACATCGTACAGGCGTAGTGGACCAGGGTGACCTGACCTGCCCTGCCACAGGAGGTCAGAGGTCATTCATTAAACCCTGTAGATGAGTAACACCTTCATGGTGCACGTAGTCGGTTGACTGGATTGACATGCGTCTACATATAAGTCCAAAATTAGTGCCACCAGTCAAGTTCGCTGCCTTTAGAACGGCCAGAATCACCTTTTGGCTTCTCATTTTTGTTCTTGGATCATCATCCTGTCTCAACTCACGTTCACGACGATGGTGCTCCGGAGTGTTTTATGTAGTTCCCAACCTGTTATTGTTTTAAACATTTTTTTAAACGTGTTATATATAGGGTTAAGACAAAGAAGGTAAAGTTATATTAATCCTAATCCTACCTAATAGTTGTTTAAAGGCATTTTTTTAATCTTGTGAGGAGTGCTGAATCCAAAAATACTGTTAATTTCCTCATCGGCTTCTCTAGAGCTTCATTCCATCTTTATCCCAAACGGAAAAAAAAGGAAGATCCAACACTGAACTCATTCATGAATTGTACAAAATGTCTGAAAGTTTGTCCTGTTGGTGTATCTTCTTTGCTCTTATTTTAGTTCTCTGCAGCCGTCTGAAAATTTGCACTGTCAGTTTATCAATGTTTTGTGAAATCAGTCAGTTGCGTTAATCAATAGCCACAGCGTGCTCTGTTCTGTCAGTGTGTGTGTGAGAGAGAGAGTGACAGTTACTGACTGCTCACGTGAGAATGTTGATTTGATGTGTGTGATGTCACAGCTTTTTTTGTGGAAATGTTTTGGTTTAATTTCTTGCACACCCCATAATCTCCAAAATAGAGATTTCCTTTTCTTTCTTTATTTTTGGGACAGGATGACGTCCCCCCCCCATTTTTTTTTTATTTATTCCTGAAGGTTCATAACATGTTCTATTTTTTGAAAAGTTGGAAAGCCGCACCAAACTGTGCTCTTATAATCAAATAAGTGTTCCTTTTTTTTCTGTTGGCTGGACAAAGCTACTTTATGCTGTGTTCCAAATCATTTCGTCCACCATATGTTCTCCTGTGCTTTCATTTTATTCATGACTTTTAAATGAGGATATTTTCTATCGAAGTGAGTTGAACTCGGGGCTCGTGTGTTTCTCTGCAGTTTGTTTTTAGTGCCCCTGTTGCAGCAATTTGAAATAAAGTACGTGTTTTTTGACTGTTGTGTCGATTTGGTTGATGGTTGGCTCTATAGAGTAGTATGTTTTTATTGAAACCCTATTACCACTAAGAAAGCAGTAAATTCACATATATGATCCAATTGAAATAAAATTATTTTTCAATTCAGATTTTTCCAGTGACAAAAATTAACTGTCCAAATCTATTTTGTTTTATGTACAGTAAAAACGTGGCTATATCAAAGCTCCCTTTTATATATTCTTAAATATCAAATTTGATCAATGTTAAGGGAGATGTTTTCAACACAAGAGAAATTCCTGGGCTCTAAGGACGGCATTCAGTAAGGCAATATTAAAAATCAAATTGGTTCACATAAAATTATTTCTGTTCATCTCTTATCGCCGAATGTTGCGTGTGCCTTTTGAACTTCATTTCAGTTTCCTGATACTCAAAAATGATAGATTAGCGTATGAAGAGGATGTTTATCAAAAATGTTTCCCTGCTCTTAATTGTTCTGTCGTGTGTTCTAGCTGCTGTTCAGATAATTAAGGAAATGTAATGTTCATATTCATTTAATTTTTTTAAATTAAAACAAGTTTGGAAAAAAAAAACAAAGTTGTGTTTTGAATGGATTGAGTTTTATTTTCTTTAAAAAAAGAAATAACATGTACATTTTTTAGTTTTTAGCACAAATGTTATCAGTGGCACTGCCAACCTCTAGTCTTACTTCCCACTTCAATAACACCACCTGCCAAATCTGTTTAAGATTTTAAAGTGGATATTGTAACTGTACTTTTTTATATAATGAAAAGCCAATGTTTAAGTCAAGTTTGTGTTTTTTGCTACTTCATCTTGTAGCATAAAACTGGACATTTCAACCAGCTTTCCTGTAGGCCTACCTTAAGCTTGGACTATTTATCCAAACTACTTCAACAATTACATTTTACGTTAAGCTAACCATTGTAGCAATTTCTTCATTACCTTTAGCCTTTTCAACCATTCAACCTTATTTATTATCTACTGACATCAGCAATTTTAACTACTTTGCTTTTAGCTAGCTATTCAACCTTTACTTTTACTTATTTCAAATGTTATCCATTACTTTCAGCTACTGTTTTCCATTACTTTTATCTAGCTACTTGTCCATATATTTTGCTATTTCCACTGTTAGCTTGCTTAGCTATTTAAAGTCTTTATCCGTTACCTTTAGCTATTTCAACAATTATCTTTTCACATTAGTAATTTCAACCACTTAGCTTTTAGCTAACTATTTAAACTATTCATCCATTACTTTTAGTTCTTTCAAATGTTATCCATTACTTTCAGCTAACTATTTAAACAGTTTATCCATTACTTTTATTTTGCTGTCTGAACTACTTATCCATTATGTTTGGCTATTTTCACTGTTAGCTCGCTTAGCTAGCTAAACTCTTTATCCATTACCTTTAGCTACTTTAACAATTATCTTTAGACATTAGCAGTTTCAACCACTTTGTTTTTAGGTAACTATTTAAAACGATTATTCATTACTTCTAGCTATTTCCTTTGTTAGCTTTCCTAGCTATTTTAACTGTCCATTCATATTAGCAATTTTAACAGCATATCGATTACTTTCAGCTAACTATTGTTAATTTTAACCACTAACCAATTGCTTTTATGTAACTTAATCAACGTATTTCAATCATTAATTTTTTTTTGAACTATTACAGCAAGTTTAGTAACAAATTAACTATTGCTTAGCTATTTAAACAACTTTGCTATTAGCTATTTCAACTATTAATCCATAGCTTAATACTTTATTAGCCATTTCAAACATTTACCTATTTCAACTGTTATTAATTGCCTTTATCTTACTATGTCAACTATCAATCCATCATTTGTAGCTTTTCATATAAAGCATGTATCAATAACCTTCACTAACTGTTTCAACATATCTGGCTAACTATTGAAAAAGAGTACCGACTTTGGTACAGGGAGCCCTAGTTGGGAATCACTTCCTTACTACATCTAATGCAACATGGACGTGTGAGACCCAGAACCTGCCCCAGCCTGTCTTCAATTTAACTTTTCTGGCTGTGTAATCCAGCGTCTGGATGGCTGTCAGGGTATGCACAGCATGGGCGTTCTCCTGCCTTTTCTCTAATTCCAACCCAAACCGATACAATCCCTGTGTATTTCCTTGCAGGTAATTATGAGATAAAGGTGTGGTGCTGTCTGGGATTAAAGCTGAAGCAGAAACTACATGGAGATTTTTGCCCCTGATTGTAAATGGATTTGAGGTGTGCTGTCACTTCTACAACATATCACACTTCACAAAGACTCATTCAGCCCCGAACAGACCTAGTGGAGGAAGAATGTATCCCTGGCTGCGTCTGATGAAGTGGGCCCTGTTGCTACTTCTGGGCACTCAGACATAAGAGTCTGAGCTGCTGGCGAATGAGGCTTATAATGAGGCCCTGGAGATGTTGAGCTAAGACTATATAGCTTTCTCTGCTTACCAGCTAACTGACGCTGACTGCCAATCAGCTGCATGGTCAAATAGAGTTTGTAGGCTTCAGTGGAACGTAGTAGCCAGGCCTCTTGGCTGTGGCACATAGAGTTTACCATAGACTTGAGTCAAGCTCAGTTTGACAAAGAGCCTCTGTCCAATTCTAATGGAGATTCCTCCTTTCCCAGTTTTCCTCCATTGTCTCATGCCTTTAGTGTCCCGTAATGAAAGAAGTGTGTACGATAGGCAAAGATGTTTTGGACTTCAAAGTCTTTGCTCTCAAATATTGAGTAAATCCCATTTCAAGATGAAATCCGAATGTGTTTCAAGTCATATACAAACTAATATTTATCTGAATGCTGGTGTGCTTGACCAAACATATACCTCTCCTTCCTTGCTTGTGCGTGCAAGCCTTTTTACATAATTCTTTCAGCATAAAAGCAGGGCAGGTGTAAATGATAAGAAGGGATTGCTGAATTCTATAAAAACCCACTAACACCCGGCTTTTTTGCTTAGTGGGAAAGGTTACAATCGGCAGTCAGACACGGGTCAAATGACTCTGCAGTAGACCTGGGTAATTATTGCCTGGGCTCCGATCGGGAGTGATGGGAGCACAAAACCCGTGTTGACACGCTAATCTCCGCCTCCTTTCCGGCACAATGCTGTGCTCCATCGGTAACTTCTGCAACTCCTTGTCATCTCAGTTACAAGTTCCGCCCGTCTCCATCCGAGCAGCGCTCAAACATCTTTCCAAATTTGTCGGCACAGACTGAATGACTAATGATACAATAAAGACCTAACCACCGTAACATCTTCACTATTTACCAACCCTGTTTTCAACAAACAGAGACAGATAGGAGTATACTTCACTGGCAATGGGGAAAGAGACAATCAACATTTAATAGCAGGTCTTCCCGGATCTGAAAAACAATGCTAAATTTAGGTGGGAAAGGGGTATATGTTTCCACTTCCTGTTCATGATTCTGGTACTGGACACGCTGGCTCATTGTCACAAAAACAGCTCCTGAGGATGCCGACTGTTGTGTTCTCATTAAAGTACAGTTGTTTTTTTCCGGGTACGTCTAAAGGTTCAGCAGGCCCTAATGAAGTGTTTGCTAGATGGTCAAATAGCATCTGAATATTCCTTCCCCAGCCATCAGACAAGCAAGCCCACCTCACAGAGCGATTAAGCAAGTGTGTTATGGTGAGAAAGTAAGCAAGAAAGTGAGCCTGACCTAAGTCCACACCTCAGATGATAGGGCACAGGTTGTTTTGGGAAAAGAAAGCTGGATGTGACTTTTCCTCTTTTGCAAAGTTCAGCAGTTCAAATATCGTGTTGCCAACTAAACAAACACTTACTACATCTCTGTTGCTTAAGGCCACAACATCTTCTGGAAGCTATTAGGAAGTTGTAGCAAGAACAGTGCTTTGCAAGCATCAGTGCCCAAGTAATTAGCCGCTAATTGCTACTGGCAAAGTTGGCACACTTAAGTTACTGAAATACTTTATTTTTAGGCCTGTAGCCAGGTTTTCCTCCAATGCGTATTTAATGAACAATATGGCATTCTGATTTAGTCATTTTGGTTGCGTGCCATGCACTCCACCTGGGCATACCAATGAGCTGGCCCAGACATCTGCACGAATAGATGAAACACAGAGTGGGATTCTTATTATCTAATAGAACTTGCCCACTTGTTCATGTACAGACTGTATGTCCTCGTGAAATGTTTAGTAACAGAAGAAAATACATCCTAAATCTTAGAGACAACACAAGGACGAATGTTTTCTTTGACTTTGTGGTTTGCTCTAGTTGTCATTTAAGAGTTTTCTGGGAGAGAGAGGAACTTGACTCTTCAAGAGTACCATCCATCTCTGCTGGCCCATAAAATAGCGTAAGTAATGACGTCATGAATGCAGGGATTTTTAAATTTCCAGGAACAAGAGCTGAATGGAAACTTGTAGACGTTGACCCTCCTAAGAGCAGAAGAAGAGCTATTCTAAATCTCCTGGTTAATACTTCAGTTCCTCCGCCCAGGCCATCTCTTGATTCTTTTCCCACTGTGTTTGAGTCTCGCAACCTTATCTGGTGTTAGCGAGGTGCATCGTCTGGGTCCTGCCCTGCTTATTTGAGGAACGGCTCGGAGATGGGTTTATTTGAAATACAGAGAAAGGAATGATCAGGCAGGCCTGAGAACTAGCTACATGAAGAATGTGAAAATAAATCCAGTCCTAGTCTTGATCAGTTTGGTTGTCCGTTTCTGTCTATTGGTTACGTTGTGCAATTCTCTGATATTTTGTATAGTAATCTTGGCTTTGAGACAACACTTCTCATGAATCCTAAATGCAGGTGTAGTACTGGATGGCTCTGCAGGTATGTCACCATCCCTTTCCCTTTATGTATTTACCAAGTAACCCACAAAAATGTGCAGTAATTTTGATTTTTTATCAACCTTGACAGACAAACACTTGTGAAACAATGTTATGAACTTTGAGTTAACACTAACTGGCAGTGGGAGGGAAGAGGCCCTCACAAACGCAGCCAGGCACATCATACTCCAGGTCTGTGTGCTTAGCGTTTGAAGGGTCCAACCTGGATTGTTGTAAATGGGTGATTGGAAGAGATGGACGTAAAGCTGTGGAAAACATTCAGCTGAAAATGATGTCCTGTTAGTCTTTTAAGAATCTACAGCGTGAGTAAAGTCTGGAACGGAGCGAGCAGATGCCGTTCTTAATATTTTCAACTTTAAACTAGAAATCCTTCCAGCTTTGAGGTTTCTGCTACTCTAAACTCACTGATGCTTTAAGAGCGCATTCGATTGATATAGATTTAGGAATGTTGCACCCCTATTTTAACACTGAAGCAAACTGTCCAGCAGTCTGGTCAAATATCCCCATGACAGCTTTAAATTAAGAGAGGTCTAAAACGATCCCTCTTTCCTGGAAAGTCCGCCTGTTCGTCTGTATATTTCTTTGAAAAATGTCACACAGTGGATGAAATGCTAACCAGATGTTAAGCTGCCATAAGGTGTCCTTTAACTCATAACGGCTCAATATCGCACAAGTTGAAGCAGTACAGCTCACACGTGCCTCAGCTGTATGCGCTTTAAGCTCTCCCAGTGCAGGCGAAGCTATCTCTGCTGATTGTGTAAGTCACTTGTTTCCGTCTGAGGATGGAAAAATATCATGCAAGGAAAACAACCCTGACATTCCAGAGGACGGACAAGGCTTTAACCGTATATATTTGTGATAATCATACCTGTCTGTAATTTGTAACTTTTGTATTTGGATCACATGCTCTCCAGAGATGAGGACGTACCTCTGAAAACTCTTTTTCTGGACATATGGGTTACATAAAAAAAACCTCAATAACTCAAAAAAACCAAGGTACACAAATATTTTATGAATCCAAGAAAGTGACACATCAATATGGTGCAGGTCTAGGCCAAATAAAGGGACAAGAATTGGCAGCGTAAATCACTGATTCCTGCTTCCCAGCATCCTGTTCTCAACTATACTACAGCTCATATTTACAGTGAAAAATAAACCAAATCATTTCCACAAATGGCAGAGAATATGTCCTGTTTTCACCCATAAATCACCAAACCGTATTGTGTATTTACAGTTATTTATAACACAATAAAAATGCAGGGTTTTTATACATCTATAAACTAGAGAAAGTTTCCACAGTGAACACAATGACCAAGAATAAATTGGGCTCCTCACGATGGCCACAAAAAGTCCTTTCCTAGTATATCAATGTCAATTCAATATTGTGTAGAGATAAAGTTCATTATAATAATTAAAGATACTGAAAAAAATGATTCCAAGTTTTTACCTCTGCAATTTTACCTTTGAGTCGTCTCTGCTTTGCTCTAGCGAGTCCCTCCAAGTACAAAGGCCTATAAGTGAGATGAAGTCGGGCTCATATTTCAGAAACACTTGATATCCTCCAACAACTGGAACCATAAAAGCCGAAATTGGGAAAACAGCTGAACTTGGCCTGAAAATTTAAGCAGATTACTGGAGCTGTCTGTTAAATATCCAAACAGATCTGTCCACAAACAGTTCAAGGCCTCTCCTCTCCCACCTGAACCTGTCTTGCTGTACTACCTTGAGCTGGTGTTTGGCTCACGTGTTCAGGCTCTGGTTTTCTTCAGGGCCCGTCTTCTGGCAGGTAGGTTGGTAGTAAGTATGTACGGGGCACTTCTTCAGGTGGATGGGCACCTCTTCCTGGCTTCCTCTTCCGCCTTTTCTAACCCTATCCTTGTCTCTACGGACCTGAGATGTCCCACTGCTGCCCTTTGAAGAGACTGTCTGGCCTCTGAAGAGTTGTGCTCGCTGCTGACAAAGACCCACCTTACTGAGGAGGATGAATATGTCCCCTCTAAAAGCCTTGGTGAAGATGGCGTAGAGGAACGGGTTGGCACAGGAATTGAGGGGATAAAAGAGCACCAATAAAATCTTGGAGTTGGAAACGGTGATAAGCGGCCGGTCCAGAACAGCGGACATGGCGTAGAAGGAGATAGGCGCCATACACAAGAAGTCAGTAAAGATGAGGACAGCCATGCGCTTGGCGATGTTGGTGTCCTTGGATCCAGATTGATAGTGAGGGTTGTGCACTGCACAATAGATCTTGACATAGCAAGCACAGATAACCAGAAAGGCCAGGATGTTGAGGACCAGCACCGACAAGATGAAGACTTGAGACACTGTGGACTGCGTGTCCATTGGGAGACAGATGCTGACCCTCTGGTAACTGCTCACCCCAACCAGAGGGAGCAAAGCCAGGAGGAGGCAGAAGATCCAGCCACCTAGCATCACAGCTGCCGCATGGTGCAGGCGCAGCTTCCGATCCAGTCGCATAGCAAAGGTGATAGCGTACCACCTCTCTAGAGTGATCACGGTCAAGGTGTATACCGACAGCTCGCTTGCGAACACTGTAAAAAACCCGGCAAGTCCGCAGCCAGGGCCGGTCTGCCAGTCGATGGCGTGGTTGAAGTACTCGGATCGTGTGTGGAGGTCTACAGAGGCGATAAGTAGAAGATAAATCCCCATGCACAGATCTGCAAAGGCCAGGTGACACATGAGGAAGCGGGAGACGGAGAGCTTGTAGTGGCTGGTGAGCAGCACCAGGAGCACAACAACATTTCCTAAAACAGCCAGCAGACTCACAAACCACACGGACACTCGAAGGAAGCCAAAACCCATTATGTCCTCACAGGGATTGAACTCATCGGGGACTGGTGCACACGCCACCTCTTCTCCCTCCTCGCACACCACATAATCGTAACGACTGTCAAAGTCTTGGCTGGTGTCCTCCTGGGGGTTCTTGAGGGTCTCACCGAAACCCACATCCTCATCTGGCTGGCCCCCGAAGTAAGAGTGGTAGTGGAGGCTGCCATGGAAGTCGCCTCTCCTCCAGTCTTGATGGGACTCTTTGTGGCTTCCATCGTTTTGCTCATCGTCTGGGATTGTTTCGACCACGCCGTCCCCTTGTAGGGAAGGCATGCTGAGGGGCCCCACGGAGCGCTTGTGATGCTGGTCGTAGAAGGCAGTCAGGTTACAGATCATGTACTCCAAATAGCTGAAAAACAAACAAGCATGAGTCCATAAAATCAGATTGTAGATCTAAATTATTAGACAAAAAACCCACCTGGTTCAAAACACACTAGCTATAAATGTCAAATCAAATCCTTTATATATCCATTTGAGGAAAAGAGATTCCTGTTTTGAGAGTCATTATTAGTCTGGCTGAACCTTCTTCCTACAATAACAGCAATGAGTGACAGTAATTATGGCAGCACTGTAAGGAGTTATAGGTGAGCACATCAGGGAGTTGATTCAATTTCTGCCAAAATCCACACCATACAAGTGCAGCTGCCCCGGTCACTGCAGTAGATCATCACAAAAACACAGACTAAAGGAGCTTTCTATTGGACTCTTGTTTGTCCTTAGAACTCCCTGCGATGCCTCCACTTGACTTTTACGACTCTCTTAAGTACATTTAACAAAAACAGAATTAGAATCGGAAAGCGAAAAGCTCACCCTCGTTTCTTTTTGAGGTTTTTGAAGCCGCAGCAGTGGCTCGGGTAGGTGAGGTTGGCGATGGTGAGGTGCTTGAATGTTTTGATGGGCGGCAGTTTCTTGAGAGCCCAAGCATTGCGTGCCTTCAGCTCCCGGAGAGAATCCATGCCTGTGGTCGGCAGGGAGGTGATCCCCGTAACGGACACATCTCTTCAAGACAAAGAAACCATTTCAGAGATTAGAGATACATTGACATAGGTTTCTGTTTTTGGTACTATTAATGGCGAGGGGTGGAAGGACAGTGGCTCTAGATTGACATCCAATCCATGGGCCTAATAATTCTAAGCTACGTCTTTGCCCCATTTGTAACTGTAGTAGTGCGTATACCACTCAGGGACTTGGTCACATGGCCTTCCCTAAGTTTTTTACTTGTTGTCAAACAGCAAGGTTGCGTCGTGAAAGGTTTTTTGTGATGTCCCAGATGTTTGCTTACTGCAACAACATTCATACTTCAGCAGACCACGCCACTTCATTCTTTTAAATCGGGGATTCCCAAAGTGTGGCGCGAGCTGCCTCTAGGGATGCGAGTGAGGAAAAATGTAATTCCGTATTAATTACACCAAGTTGGATTTTTAACAAAATAAATCGTGAATAAAAAATGTTTCTTTCTACAATAAAAATGTAAAATTTGTATGTAAAATAAACAACTTAAATTTTAATAAATACATATGTACCCTAAATGCACTTCCTCTCCTGCCGGTCTTCCTCTCAGCCTGTGTTTACGTTACTAACGTTAGCCAGCCTAGCCATGCACAACTGGCTAAAATCAGGGAAACTGTCCGGTGCGCCATCTAAAATTCTCAGTCATGAAAGAGGAGAGGCACAGAGAGAGTGAGGAATTGGAGGCAAGAGAAACGGAGAGATGCGTTGGAGTGAGACTGGGAGAAGTAACCGAGCGGGGGTTGGAGAAAGATGAGGCGGGGGAGATTGAAAGGCAGGAGCGGGGAGCACTGACAAACCAGGACCCATTGTCAAGACAAGGGGGCAAAAGAGGCAACGAGAGTGGGCATTAGACTGGAGGAAAAAGAAGGAGATATGATGAAACTTATCTGGGTCTGGGTTTCACCTGGATCGGCAATGAGTGGGTTTCTGGCTAACAGCTGTATGAAGCCTTCTTATCTACATCGCCACCTGAACACTAAGCATGCCAATGTGAGTCAAAAAGCCCTGGACGAGCTGCAAAACAGCTGAAAACAACTGCAGTCTACCAGTTGGCTCAATCAAAAACGCATTACGGGCTTCCTATCTTGTAATTTAAACTTGATTTAATTTTTCTTCAGTGGAGCTAAACTCACTCACTGGACTTGTGCGTAACTTTGTAGCAGTTTCAATTTCGATTGACATATACAGAGGCAAAGTCCATCCTGCGTCAGCCCGGGTTGCATCATCGGCCATTTGGGCAAGTCAACCCAACTCTCCCCTCCCCATATTTCCTGTCCCTCTTCAGTCGTCCTACACAAAAACATCATCGCTGAAATGTACGTTAAGTCTGCGGAAGTAGTTGGTGTTGTCTGTTAAAAAGCTTGAATCAATTTTCTTTCGCCATCTGTGGGATCATGAGAATACCATTCAATGTTGGGACTTGTCCCTTCAGGTTTATGTAAGAAATGTTAGGATGAATGGAGGGCTGAGGTCTCACATGGCTCTAAGCTACGTCCCTGATGCAGTTGATAGCATGTAAGAAGGCTTTCACTGGATGACCGATAAGAGTCACCGAGTACCTTTCAAGACTTTGGAACGAACATTTTATCAGCAAATTTACAGAGAAGCCAGACGTGATGAGACCAGAGAGTTCAAAGACGGATTAAACAACACTCTCCATCTGTTTCCTAGAGTGAGCTCCTCACTCTTTTATCATCTTTAAGCAATTACATGTGGTATTTCTTGCTCTAAGCTGTCATGCAAAAGCCAGCTCAACCTCATCGGGACAAAGACATGCAGGGGATTGACAATCTCACCAACATCCTGTGTGATCCCATTATCAGGACATTGTGCTGTTCAGCACAGGACTCTCCCCCTTCCAGGGGCCAAGTACAGGTCAAGCTCTCGTTTGCTTTCTTTAGTTTCCTAACCCATTAAACCCCTTAGTCATTGCATCTGCTGATTAATTTGATTAAATAAAAGAAACACAAGCTGAACAATTTCATATTTCCCAAGAGTTGTAATTGTTCTTTTTTAGTCGCATTTGCTCTCCTCACTTCTCCGTCCTCTGCCCTTCTTTCCTCCCGTGCGGCACATTGTGTAAGGCAGTCAGAAAAAGCAGCACCGACCCCATGAGTGTCTGATTTTGTCATTCGCAGATGTTTAGCCCATGACCTCATGGAGGTGACCTCACTCAGGACATGTTCCTCGGAGCAGCAGAGGAAGAAGACCTCTACACGAACCACATTTACCTAACCTGACACTTAATGGCTTGATCAGAGCCTTCACAGCAACTAGATAGCCGTGGTAGAGGGCTTTGGCATCAAACACCTGTAAAAATGGAAAGTCAGCTTTATAAACCTTGTGAACCGTGAAAAAAAGACGTCAGTATCAAAGAAACGTCGGAAGTTTTTCCCTCACACTCTTGCACACAATGTGTTTCAGGTTTCCTGGTCAAAGGCGCAGCTGTGGAGGAATGATTTCAGCTCTTTCATGATATGCTATCCACCTTCACAGACAGGTCTAATGCAGTCTGCACATTTGTAATGACGGAATTTCTGAAATCTATCTTAACAAGGTGTGAATAATTAAATTACCACACTAGGCTTTTTATATATTAATATATAGGCTTTGTAAATGCGTTCTTACTGGGAGGAATGCGAAAAGAACAAAAGCACTTTCATGACTGTATGGTTCATATAAAGCAGGCAGCCCAAATTAGCTTAGCTTAGCAGAAAGACTGGAAAAACTCTTGTATAACTGGTATAGAACTGTAATCTTTAAGCAATAAAGCAAGTATGCAGCAAGTATTTTCAAAATGTAAAACTTTTCTCAAATGTGTGACAATGTAACAGGAGCCACTGTTAGCTAAATTCAGCTAACATTAGCTAGCCTTAGCTACTGGTCATACCAGACCAGCAAGGCTGTGGCAGTTATACCCCTAGGTTTATGTTGTATTGCTTAAAGAGCCAGTTTCCCATTTTCAACCTCAGTCCGATCATGCAATCATGGGGAGCTAATGCCATTATGGTAGAAAAAAAACTTTGGAGGACGCTATCCGCTTCTCCAATGGGTCCTGGAAAACCTATGCCAGACTATGTAAAACATGCTTTCTGAGGCCAGTGAGCTCGCTAAACTACACTTCCTCAGTCTAGGACACCTGCCTCTGATTTCATGTCTCGTTCAGAATCGTCAGGTTTGAAATGTAGACTGAAAACCTGAAGATTTTTTAGACGATCCACCGGTATATTCTCATCGTATTTCTGATTCTGTACCACTCTGAGCCAGTCTTCTGTCTCTCGCTGGGCCGTTCCTTTCAGCGGGACGGGCGCAATGCACGCTGGGTGTTGTAGGAATGTAGAATGGGCGAAACCATGAGCTGTTTGAACAACTTTCTCCACAGCTATGGTGCCAATTTCAAATATTATTGCTGCTATCGTTTACAGAGAACACCAGCTTTGACTGACACTGGCTTTTTCCCGGGGGCGAACTGCTCCTTTAAGAGTTCGACATTTTTTTCAAAAAAGTATTATAGTTTGACTTTGATTTAAGCTAGAGTTAGCAAACAACAAGCGCTCTAAGCGTGTAACAAACTACTGTCAGAAATTCAATAGTTTTATTCAATTTATTTAGACAACAGATTCCAGTGCGTATTCTTGACAGAAATATTATATATGCAAAGAACTAATAAGATCAAAGATCAATACTTTTAAGGTACTGTGTGTGTGTGTGTGTGTGTGTGTGTGTTTGTGGTAGGAATTGATTTGAATTACAAACAGTTAAGAGTGGCTTAAATTTGTAACCTTTAAATACTTACAGAAGCATGGGGCCGCTGATTGTGCCCGCAAAAGCCCTGTCATCCATCTTGGTAAGATATCTATTCCTGTGAAGGTCACTGGAGAAGAAAGCACAAAGTTCAGTTTACTAAGAGGAAAGCTATCCTTCACATTTCAATCTGACTGACAGAGGCGAGGCATGGCATAATATTTAGCCAAGCCTCATCGCTGCACATTTCTCTGTTTATTTTCTCTTAATTCTCGGGTGAAACATGACAGAAAAGGTCTCACTCAGGTTGTTGATTTAAATCAGACAGTATAAGATGTGATGACCTGCCCCTTAAACACACTGCACCCTTACTACATATCTCCCCGAATCCCTTAAATCTAATAAGGATAATAGACCTGTAAGGGGTGTGTTTGTCTTGGTCAGGCTGTGCACGGATCAGTTCTCTCCTCAGAGTAGATCAGGCGCCAGCATAAACACGCATGTGCTAAGTCTCACTACACACACCAACCAATGGCTTAATTAGACTCTTATAAAAACCTGGAATATGTGTAGGAGTTGTAAAAGTCGGAGGTAATATCATTAATATCTCATATCCTGAATAAGTAGGATTCTGGACCAGGGGGTGACAAGAAGAAAGCAAACATGTTGCGACAAAAGAGGAAAGGGAAGCAACTCTTACTCGCTCTCTCCTTATTTATCCAACTGAGGTAATTGAATAGGAGTGTGAAATTGATTTCTTCAAGTCTGACACAGATCTAGGGTCCAGTGTCGATGTAGAGTAGAACTCATAATGCAGACTTCCTGATACCCACTTTGGAAACATTTTTCCCATGAGAACTCCAGCGTACTAATCAAGAGCTGGGCTTAAGCCCTTTCAGAGTACACGAGAAGGCCTGTAGAGGAGAGACCTAACTGTGATCCTGCTGCTCTTGTAGTGCAGTTTTGGGCAAGGAAATACACATGCCAGATGTCAGAAACTATCTAATCCAGGCAGCATACTGAGCAGCAATTTTGTGAGAAAAGCAAGACCTCTAAATCAACAAATTCTGGTGACCTAGTATGAGGTACTGCGCAAGATAAAAAAAATAAAATGTGGTTTTAGGATTTAAATTCCAAACATGCCGTAAAAATAGAAAAAGCTAATTCAATTAATAAAAAACATGTAACAGTGTGATAGTGTTAGCTGGTGTGTGTCTGAAACTGCTGAACAAAACTGTTGAACAGTCTCTAACACAGTTAAATTATGCAAAATGTATGCTAAATATGAAGCTACAGAAGTTAGCTTAGATGTTAGCTTAAACGTAAAGACTGGTAACAGAGGGAAACCGTTCAAAGAGTCTCACTTACAGTTGTGGTAAAGCAACAACGTTTTGTTTTTGTAATACTCAGGGGTTTTTTTATGATTAAATGAGGCATGTTAATAAGTCAGCTTTACAGTTGCTGTCTGGTGGATTTTGTCCCCTTTAGACAGAGCAAAGCTAGCTGTTTACTGCTCTTTAAGCTAGGCTAAGCTAAACATCGATATTTAGCGAACACGTATCTATCTTCTAATCTAACTCTCAGCTAAGAAGCAAAATATCAAACTATTGCTTTAACAGGTATCACATTCATTAAAAAAGCTGTTTATGAAGTTAAGGTAACATAAAACACTTACACTTGATCTAGTTTGGTCCCATTAAAGGCATGATGTTGGATTTCTCTGAAGCCGTTTCCATACAGCATCCTGCAACAAGAAAAAAAACACAGATTAGATCTAGTCTGTAGGGAGTTTAAAAGCCAATCTACTGAAAGATATTTTCCATGTGTTGATGCTTCATCCTCAGAGCAGCAGTGACAGAGATAAACCTACTTACTTAGAATTCTATGCTGAGGTTTTATCTGCATGTGCAATTTAGCGGTTTTTAGCCAAACATTTCCTCTAACATGCTGTTTTGGGGATTAAAATTGCAATCCCTATTCCCTCGCTCCAAAACCTAAATGCAACACGTGATTGCCTGTTGTGTATGAGCGTCTGTGTGTAGGCTACTTGTTTTCTGCTATCTCTGGCAGATTCAACTGAGTTCAGAGTGAGGACATGTTTAAAAAGTGAGGTCATTTTGGCCATTTCCCATTTCTTCTTGTGGCTATTTTAGGGTTTGGGTTGGATTTAGGGATAAAGGACAAAACTACAGCAGTCAGTATTTACTCGATCTTGGTCACATTTTCCTTTTGCATCTTTGTTTTTAAAGTCATAACCTCAGAGATTTTCATTTTCATAAATGTCTGTTAAGTCACTATCTATCGCCGAATGAGGTAACACAATGGTGATTGAGCCTATGGCCCACTGATGAAAGCCTTTGCATTTGCAGTATGACAGACTTGGTGTCAGTGGTGACTCTCAAGGTAAAATTCACAAGTGGCGCCCAGTTAGTGACGCGTTTTCCATCACCCAGCAGTGGTTGGTCTGCCAGAGAGGGTAGGCGGAGCCAAGCGGCTGCTTTTCCGGTCTCTGCAAGTGTTGCGAGTAAACAGTAATCTACTATGGCTGAACAAACAAAGAAAAGATGGATGACTACAGATACAACTTCAAAAATAAGTGAAAATCCAAAGAAAAAGAAACAAACTCGACGCTCAGATGAAGGCAAACAGTCTAAAAAGGAAAGCAACCCTCAGCGAGGAAAATCAAGAGTGACAACCGGAGCCAACCGTGGACGTCACACATGCAACACTGTTTGGATATCTTGGAAGTGTGCTCCCGCAATTACCATTTATCGCTATAAGGTGCCGCCAAAGAGAACGAAACTGAGATCTTCAAGATTAGAGCTTTAAGTGTATAATAGAGATATACACATGACTGCGTTATAAAAAGTTTCTTTTCTGTGCATTTTGTACATGCATGGCTGCAGGTGTGCATTCATGTGGTTGCTCTCGCAGGTATCTTACACTGTCAGCACGTCGCTGGTGATGCCTCGGAATGAGTTGGCCGGGATCTCAGTGATGTAGGGATGATCAACAATTTCCCTGCAAAGAGAGACAACATATCGAGATGAAATGAAGTGGTGGAAGAGGTGTTGTAAATGCGGAAAGTGTCACAGGGAGCGATGTAGTTGATGAACGTTTGATGAAGTATCACGGCTCAGGAGAAGATTCAACTGGATAAAGTAGAGAGGGTTAAACATGGAAACGCTAATGTTCAAAAACAAAAATGCACACTCTGTTTATGTGAGGAAAGGGAATTGGTCTTGTTAGTGGTAGCATTTCTCTAAATTGAAAGTTTCCCAAATCTATGCTGTGCTTTTTTATTCCCTGTGACAAATGATGACAGCCTAAAAGCTCTCATTGCAATGGAAAACTCATCCATCTTCCTGTTCCTTAAACAGTATAATGTAGAGCATGTAAAAGCTGATAGCGGCTAATCATCCTGCTGACAGGCTCGGTGGTTCATGATAGTCAGAGTAATGGCTCTGACTTAATGTGGCTATTAATTGCTGACGTTAAAACGCTACAAGCAGTAGTTTTAGCAAGCATGGCAATTGATTAATGTGCTTAGTTTGAAAGTTGTAAAGTTACGGCAACTTACAGTATGAAGTTCATGTCATTAGAGTGGATGTTGCTCAAGTCAGGGAAGAGAGTAAGGCCCGTATTGAAAATCCCCCTGAACAGAAAAAGGGTAGAAACAGTCAGGACATTCAACAGACCACAGCTCCTTTAAACATGTTGAGGAAAATGCAAGCAACAGCCATTACATTCAGTGGATGATATCATTTGATAGTATCAAAACCAATTCAATTAATTGGCATATTTATTTGTGACACCAAACCAGCCAATTCTCCGTCAAGCCACAGTTTCTTAGAGGTCTTTTAAGTAACCGTGAGATCGGGCTAAAGTACACAGCTGTGGCCCGCAATGAGGAAACAACAACCTACAATTTTTCTAGCAAAGAGTCAAAAGTTTACACATGATTGACATCTTTCCTTCTCAGGCCAAATATGTCAAGAGATCCAGAGTGTGCAGTCACTTATCTGAAGTTGACCTGTACCTCTGTATTAAACTCAAATAGGGCACAACTTTGCCCGGAGAGTTACACACAATGCTATGAGAATATCACAATGTCTAAATTACTGCCAGACTCAAGCATTTTAAATATAAACCACTCTCCTTTGTGGATTACCATAATGGTGTCAGTATGTGGAATTCAATGAGGAAAAAAGAAAAGTACTCACAGGTATTTGAGGTTTGGGAGATTTTTAAAGGCCTCTGGGTCAACGTGGGTCAGACTTTTAGCATTACGTATCTCTCTGAAAGAGCAGACAAGAAAAATATAAACTGAAAATGCACTTTCACACAAACACAAACTAATTGGGAGCACAAGTAAAGGACACATTCATACACACACGCTGTCTTAAAACTTGCTGACAGGGCAGGACAAGGTGCATGCCAGCGTGCAAGAGCGGGGAAAGTCGGTGCAGACAGCCAAGACCGGAAGTACAGTCTAATTAGTGTTTCATTAGTGTGTTTACTCTGGTCCGCCCTGGGCTGAACACCTCTCTCTGCTGTCTGAAGACATGTGGTTCTCTGGAACGTGTGTGCTGGCCTTTCTTCACACACCTGGCAGACCACACTAAACCCAGCAGACAGACGTCAATATAAGTCTCTGAGGCGGAGAGGTTCATCATCCTGGTGCTGCTGTATAAAGACCTGGGCTACATTGAAATATCCTAGGGCGGCTATTATAACCATTACATAGTCTGTCAAGCAGACTACAAAACTTCTGAGTGGCAGCACCCGAGGTGAGGTGAAGAGTTGAAGAATCTTTTTCACAATTCCTTTAACTCCAGAAGTTCACTCAGAGAGTGCAGTTGAAAATGTATTATTGGATTTATTGTTAATACAGTTTGTTCCTGTGGGCAGTCTGTGGTGGCTTTGGCTTGTTATGCAATCAAAAGTAATCAAGCATTTCTAAAAAGTTGGATAAGGTTAATGTAGCCAAGCTTAATATTACCATCATCACTTAAGAAAATGGCCTTGCCTGCATTAAAACGTAGGAGTAACAGTCCTCAATGCAGCATGCGCAGGTTTGACTCCTGCCCTCGGCCCTTTGCTGCATATCATCCACCCACTCTCTTCTCCCAATGTTTCCTGTCTCTCTTCAGCTGTCCTTTCTAGTAGAGGCAAAATGGCCCCTCTTTAAAAAGTCAAGTAATCTACCACCCCAAATAGAATCTCATTCTGTGGGAAACACCATGGCTAACTCTCTTGTTAGCAAGTTAATTAATTAGCCTTGGCCATAGTCGGTTTAGTTTTGTTAATTAATAATCTCAAACTCAAGCGTTAGAACCGGAGCCAACCGTGGACGTCACACATGCAACACTGTCTGGATATCTGGGGAGTGTGCTCTCGCAATTACCGTTTATCACCATAGGTGCCGCCAAAGAGAACGAAACTGAGATCTTTAATATTACAACTTTAACTTAGCATTAGCTAACCCCGATCCACTCTCTAGCGCCATCCTCTGGTCCAAATACGTTCACTTCTGGCTCAGAAAAAACTATACGGTGACGACCAAGGCCTCAAAATAGCAGTCCACAACCTATTGGGTGACATCAGTGTGGCAATGCCCACTTCTTATATACAGGCTATGCATATCATACAGTATGCACAGAGTAACGTTAGCATTCATTAAGAGTTATATTCACGGCTAAAAGACACATGTAACTTAATAACCTCTGCCTCAGGTTTGGTCTCCACCAACTCCTTTTTTTAAGCTGCTAAATGCTCAACTATGCTCAGTTACGAGACCCTTACTCTGTCCGCCTGCAGCCTAGAGTTGGGCAGGTAGCATTCAGTGTATTTGTCAGACCTTTTTGGCTGACAGTTGCCTTCTGTGGCTGGAAATAAGGATTATGGAAACGATGACCTTGCACCTAACAGTGAAATTGCGGGCTGTAAAAAACACAACAATCAGCTTAAAGATGTTATAAAGTTACATAGAGCTGCAGAAAACTGCACATTCAGGTAATGAAATTGCCCCTACAAGAGATTTAAACATATTTGTTTGAGCCATTGATTACATAAAAATTTTGATAACTGCCGTTTTTCTACCAGATTTATTTCCCATACACGGTCAAAACAAATTGCTGTATTTTGTATTTTCCCCACTAATGAGATTAACAAAACTGGGATCAAGCTGTGTAATAAAACTGTCAGATTTTGCTTCCCAGTAAAAAAAAGAGGAGGAGAATTCCTGACATTGGTGGTTTCACTTGATACTGGCATGATACAACCTTCACCCAGCCCCCTCTGAATTCTGTGCTCCGACTGCAGTCCCTGAACCACAGCTGCTGTCGGCCTCAAGCAGCCAACAGGAAGCCGAGCATTAATTTGTGTCTGACCCTGAAGGAAACCTGAGAGAGATGCCATTATCTGATGTATGGCACTGCACCACACCAATCAGAGGCAAATAGGCCCCGGAGATCCAAAATACACCACCAGAACAAAGATAAAACCCTCAGCTAGCAGTTTGAATGATTGTTTCTGTCTGTATTTGGATGTCTGGAATTCAGCAGCTAATAAGAAATGACTAAAAGGAAGCATAATTTAGATAAAGATGACGGCCAGATGATGCACACACATTCATTAAGTCATGTCAAATTAACTTCTATGACTGTTATAATTACAGTTACTGTCTCAAACGGCTGCAGATGCCCACGTTTAACGCTGTCACTGAAGGGTGGAAACAAATTGCTTACACACAAACTGCTCTGTTGCAAGATGCTGGAACAAATCATTCACATAGGCAGGAAGTCTTGCAGTAATATATGAAGTGCTAGGAGGTGTTCTGCTGGAAAGTGTGTGGTCCACCAGGAGACTCGGCCATAAATCTCTATCCCATAATTGAGAATAGAGTGCACCTTGCTGGACTTTTCCCCGGAGCTGCTTCGACAAGAGCTGGAGCATGAAGAGGACAAGGGGAGAAGCAAAATACCGAACACACTTATTCTGACTGTCCTATTAGACCAGGCACAGTAATAATGGGCCAGATAATAAGTTATTTCATTGAATTGAGTTTTAAAAAAAATCTAATTTACATCTTACAATAGGGTGTTTTTTTCTCATGTCTTGAATTAAACTGCATGAGTAGCAATAAGCGGCGTGTGGGAGAGAAATACGCTTCTAATGTGTTTCTTCCTCGCTTTCATTTGCTGCCGGCAAGGTTAAAAATTAAGCATTTTTTCTCTCCGGAGAGAAAATGGAACAGCTTGATCAATAAAGATCGATAGAGAGCGTGCCCTTTTCCTTTAGTTACTCACATGTGGGTGATTTTCCTCAGGCTGTAGAACGAGTGCCTCTCCAGCCTCTGCAGCGTCACGTCCACCGATATGTATCTGAAAGAAATACACAAAGCTTACACCAAATCTATCCTACAAGTTCTCTTTGTTGTATCAAAATAATGGTGTTTTTTGAGCCATCTATCTAACTTGTAAGAATGAAGCGGTGTGCAAACAAAACTTTAGACTTGTTTTCATAAAAGAGTCTCGGTGTGCGGCTCTAAAAATTATCCTTAAGCCTGCAACTCTTTCCTGAATTTATCAACCCACCTTGTCTTAAGCCTCCAAAGTCCCGGGTTATTTTACAGGTATGCGCCCCACATATACATTACACAGTCATCAGTCACTCTGCTCCCATTTGTTTTTACTTGGTAAGAAGTATGCTCTTCAAATAAACTGTGAACTTAGCCCTCAAGTAACCTTAAAAATACTGTATTCTGTTTCATTATAGTTGTATTAGGCAAAGTACAACTCAATGTTTGCAAACTAAAAAATGAGCTGTATTGATAAATCTGACTGATATTTTGTTGACTTTTAGTCCTTTATTTTATCTGGAAAACAAACAGATTCAATAGGAATACTGGTTGTCGGCACACATGGCTTCTCATCCACCTCCACCTCCCTTCATGCATGACTTGGACGCAGACGTCGGACTCAGCGGCTGGGGATCAAGTGTATATTTTACCTCCACATGGAGACTTCACCTCAACTGGGAGTCTAAAAAATCACCACACACCCAAAAAGCTCTGCTGGGATACCTAGCCACTGTCCAAGCCCCGCTGCGGTTGAAGAACCAACATTCCTATTGAAGGAACGCATTTAGTGCTTCCAGCTGTGATTAGGAGCTGGTGGTGATGCTAAACAGAGAGTAAATCATCTGCTTGGGTGGGAGGCAGAGAGGAGAGGGTGGGCAGTATCGGCCTGGGATATGTCCCCCGGATTTTAAAGCAAAGCAGTTAAAAACAACAGGTGGATAAGAGCTCCTGTGAGGGATTTCTGTTTGAAAAGCTGTTAATAAAAGTGTCTGAGCCTTGAATTAAATATTCCCACTAATAGAAATGCTACTCACATCCTTGATATGTTGACCATGTTCGCAAAGGCATCTGCTGGCACGGACGAGAGGCGGGTCTCAAAAAGCCACCTGGTTAACAAAAAAGAAAGAGATTTAAGTTGTGACAAACAATGTGTGTTCACTAAGATATGTACTGAGCCACCATACGTTAGCTTAGCTTAGCTTAAAGATTCAAAAAACAGCTACTCCATAGAAAACTCACATATATGTAACTACAGCTCGTAGCTGGATAACTTAGTTTAGCTCAAAGACTCAAAAAACAGCTAGATCCATAACAAAACTCACATCTGTAACTACAGCTAGCAGCCAGTAGGCTTAGCTTAGCTTAAAGACTAAGCAGCTAGTCCATAGAAAACTCACATCTGTATGTAACTAACAGCCACTTAGCTTAGCTTACAGACTAAGCAGCTAGTCCATAGAAAACACACATCTGTATGTAACTAACAGCCACTTAGCTTAGCTTGATCTTGTTTGTGTGATTATGACATATTGGCCTTTAATCAAGCATAATGTACCAGACTATTTCCTGGTCTGGGGCAATTGCTAGAGGCACTGCTGGTTGTTTGGTATTTGCTCTTGGCTGAGAAACAGTCTGCCACATAACCCATTGTTAAGTGCTGAATTGTTGGTTGTGCACTTAACTGACATAAATTAGGTGTTATTAGGGGATTTGTGGATTTGGACATTTGGACCGAACCAGACCGTATTTCTCCTTGTGTTTATAGTCTTTATGCTGAGCTAAAGTCTCTCTGCGATATCTCCATATTTATTGTACAGATATTAGGGAAGTATCTTATCATCAGACTCTCCGCAACAAATTCAAAAAACATTTTTTCCCAAAACGTCAAGCAATTTCTGGCATGAACAAAATTGACACCTGGAAATGTTCTGAGTATAATGACTTTAATTGTGAAAATACTCAATATTCTCTTGTATTTCAAGAGATTCTATTTTATTTTAAAAAATAGATTTCACATTTACAATATGTGTATTTATAGTTGTCCATCATTCCAGACAAGAAGAGATCTAAAGGCAGAGAAGGAGACAGTGTGCAGTTTAAAAAGAGAAAAGGGAAACAGATACACGCACAATGCTGTTAAATCTCAGCATGAGATGAAAGGTTTAACTGGTAAAACAGACCCCCCTTGTTCTCGAAACAAGGAAAAAACAAAGACTTGGATGTGACTGGACCGAAGCAGGCGGCCAAATCAAACAAAGTCTGTGTCTGTTTAGGACAATGTTCCAGAACGTAAGGTCAGGACATGTAATTGGGATACATCCACTTACTAATATGCACCTCCACATAAACAAGAACCCAATGTTACATAGACACTGTAAAAAACAAGAGTTCTATTATGAGAAAGATAACATTTACCATTACATATTTTGTCCAATATTTTACCCACAAGTCAAACTTTTAGCATGCTGCAATTGTTTGAGAAAAAAGAGAGCAATCGTTTGACATTGAAAAAACATTCAAAAAGTACTTCAAGGCCAGGTGATGTTTAGCTTAGCTTAGCATAATGGCTAATAAGGGGGAAAAAGCTGGTCAGGCCCCTACCAAAGAAACAAAGATACCTATCAGCACCTGTCAAGCTGTTGTATCTAAAATCTGTACAAAAACACAAGTTAAACTTGTTTAATTATTTGAGTCAAATTAAGAGAGTTGTTTGAAATGGAATAATTCAGACAATTTCAAAACATACTTCATATAGTTTGTTATTTTAGGAAAGACAGTTTTCTTGCTGAGGTATTAATGAGGAAATCGTTACTATTCATGCCTGAATGGTCAATATGAAACTCAGCAAGAAAGATAGTTAGCTTAGCTTAGCTTAGCATAAAGGCTAAAAAGAGGGGGAAACTAGTCTGGCTCTATCCAAAGTTACAACACCTGCTAACACGTGTAAAGCTCGCTTATTAGACAATCTCATATGTTAAATCTGTACCAAACCCAACGTGTACAATGATTAGATTCATTAAACAAAATATAGCATGCTAATAATTGAGTAGCTAGCTAACTAGCTAATGGACGTAGATTCAGATTTAGCATAAAGAAATTAGATTAATATTCTTTTAATATTCCTCTTGGTACCAATGCTAAAAAGTCTATCTCCAAAAAGAACACACTTTTTCTTGATGAATACAATGATGGCATTGTAACTCGATAGTAAAAATATGTTTGTCCTTCCAGTGATCTTGCTGCAGATTTAGTTGTGGTGGATTTGGGAATCACAACATAATAATAGAGTAAAGAGATTAACTTGGTAGCCACATGTGTTGCTGTCATGTTGAATTCAAGGGCCACCCTGTAGTAGGATGCACATTCAGTGTTTGTTGCACTGCACTGTCACAACCGGTGGAGGTATAAAAAGTGACTCAGCCAATGCCGCCGTCTTCATCCAGCTGTGGTTCCTCATGGGAACAATAGACTAATTCAGAGGCTGAGATCTGGCCCATGAGTCTGAATCACACTCACATGGGGGGGTCTGTCAGCCAGTAGTCACAGGAGCACAGCACCCTGCACACGCTTTGACAAACTCAAACAAACACGGGGGGAGACAGAGCAGACCCTGACACCAAACACCCCTGTAAGAACCGCCGCGTTTCGCCGCCACGCTCAAACCCAAATAACCAGCATGCGCTTTCCCTCAGGAGCGTGGGGAGACGACCAATGAGCCCATCTCACCGGCTGGAGGAGAAAAGTACTCCGCCAATTTGTCATGTTGGACGGAGCCCAGAGAAAACAAACAGGTTGGGAATTGAGTTTGAAGTGGGGAGAAACCACATAATTCATAATATTCATTGTCAGCACAACATGGCTGTGTTTACTCCGAGCTCAGTCACATTTTGATTTGTAATGGTCTGTGGTGACTCGCTGAGAGGGTCCGTTACAAATTCAAATGTTTCAACTTGGATGTATTCGACAGAGTTACTATTTCACTTAATTTGTCTCTTTTGATCTGATGTCCTGGGAGCACAGGGAGAAAAAAGAAAGTGGTTAGAGCAGGTGTTGTCGCACTATGATTCATCCATAAGGTTTAATCAAAGATTACATTTCTATTTGTTTTCCCATAAATACTTGGGCTTTTTATGGCAGAAAGTGAAGTAACAATTTCCATTGCATGATCCATTGGTACAAATTAATAGCTGGACAACTGTCAGTATTTCCAGTAATCTCAGCTCATGATGTCCAACGTTGCACTCCATATTTTACAATTAATCCCAGTGCTCATCTGTTACCATTCAGAAAACAGCATTAGGACTTAACTCATCAGTCAGTGTTATTAGACGAGAGGTCAGGGGACAATGAATATCACGAGTTATCACATGTTTAAACGTCCGTCCAAAAACTCTGAGGTTTTTGAAAGGCTGGAACCGCTGTGTTTTTTCCCCTCCTTTCCCTTGAAGTCTTTTTTCCCTCTTAATTATTCTCAACTGGAACTCTCTGGGTGTTTGAGAAATGTGCCGTAAAAGGTAAATATTGTATTTGAATGCAGCGTCCAGACGCAGTCACGAGTCACGCTACGCAGGCTTTTTAAGCGTCTGTGCTTTCCTTTCCACCTCCCTGACTCCCAGTGACACATGGAGTACCACAAGTACACACACACACACAAAGGACTCCAAACTCTAAGTGTCCACATATGTACGCTCACACACAGGTACTCACAGACGCCTGCTTTGGATTCACTTCTTGTTTTGTGAATAGAACTTTTATACATTTTACTCCAGAACACCAAACTCTTATTTTAATAACAGAAACAGTGCATAAAGTGTTTGCCTATAATTTGGCGTTTTCAAAATGATTGTATTGAAAAAATTAAGGTTATTGAAAGGAAATCAAAATCACAAACTTCCACAGATGTTAGAGAAAACTCTACAAGCAATGTAGCTCTTCAAAAAATACACCTATTTACTTTCTGGCACAGACAAAGGAGAGAAGATTGATACTACTTATATCTGAGAGTGGTATTGATCTTTTGACAGCACTCAGATAGATTTTATTCTCCAGAAAGTTCAACTTTTCTCATGCTATTTGATCGAAAGACTCAAGTCCCTTTGGGTGAATTCTGAGTTGAATTTTGACCTTTTCAAAATAAAAGCATGTTTCTATTTCTCTTGTGAGTTTTGGCCACTATACTTTGATTTTATCCGTCCAATTCATGGGAATCTATAGTGGCATACTGCTTACGGACAGATAAACTAGCGCACAAATAAGCCGACTGCCGTGCCTGGCTGGGATCAGACAATACTGCATTGGCCTGATCAGGCGGCCGGGTCATTCATTCCTCTGTGTTTCTACAACAAAACCCAACGTACACATGCCTCATCTGCCAGAACTTCCCACTCAACACAAAGTCTATTTCAGGCATATTTGGCAGATATTTTTAACAGGAGGGATGGCAGTCCAGCGGCATGCTTTCATGTCTCTCTATACCCCTGAAGGACTCTGGGTAAACTTTGGGCAGGAATGTGAGGAAATCGTAGGGGACATCGGGGCACGTGAACACATGAATTGGGGCAGCGATCGGGAGATAATTTCATGTGATGGCTGCTGTTGGAGGCGATGCAAAGTAGTGTTTGGGATGGACGGATGTCCCAATAAACTGTAGGAAAGGAATGAGGATAATCATAACATAGTGCAGAATGTTCTCCTTTATCATCAGTGAGCCCTACATCAGTGTTTTCGAGGGATTCTGCAAAAGCATATGCTAACACTATGTTTCAAATAACAAGCTAGCCATGCCGGCTGCTTAAAGCTGATATGCTAAAAGCATGCTAAAATAAATAACTATGCTTAAACAGAAAAAATGTTTACCTTACTACTTATTTTAGCGTGTTAGCACGCTAACACTTGCTAACTTTGAAAAACAATGTATACTAACTTGGATGCAGTTAGGTATCTGTAAATAATGTCATAAAGAGTACGGTCTAGACCTGCTCTTTCTTTGAAGATACAATCTTGAGGATTTTAATTTAGTTCTCTTTAGCGCAACCCATTAATGGTAATTTAAGTCTTGGAGCACACTTCCCAGTTTAACCAGACGTCTACAGCTGGTCAAATTTGTTTCTTCTTCTTTGGATTTTCACTTATTTTTGAAGTTGTATCTGTAGTCATCGATCTCTTCTTTGTTTGACGAGCCATAGTAGATTACTGTTTACACACAACATTTGCAGAGACCGGAAAAGCAGCCGCTTAGCTCCGCCTACCCTCTCTGGCAGACCAACCACTGCTGGCTGATGGAAAACGCGTCACTAACTGGGCGCCACTTGTGATTTTTTTCCGCGACACCCAGTCCATAAAAATATGATATACTGCAAGTGAAAAGGCTTTCATCAGTGGGTCATAGGCTCAATTACCATTGTGTTAACTCATTCAGCGATAGATAGTGACTTAAAAGACATTCATTTAAATGAAAAAGTTTGAGATTATTCCTTTAAGTCATGTCATGATGATAACGTTTGTTGTGATTTGGCACTATAAAGATAAAAATGTAATGACTTATTGATTGAATTAGCACTAACCACAGTCTGCAGCTAAGGCTAATGTGAATGCGATTTGTGAAACTAAAAGTATTGGATGAATTTAAACTTCAAGCTGATGATGTAAAAACATACAACTCCAAAATATCAACCTTGTGATGGTGCAAGAGGAGGAGTTACTACAAAATGAGTAGGTTTTATGCTCTGAGTCATGAATTTCTGTTCACATTTGTTTGGTAATTCATCCAATTTTTGTTGAGACATTTCTTCGTGGACCAAAGTAGCGATTTGACAAAGATCATCTTCATCAGTAAAAATATGATGAATGAATTTGTGCAAGCCGTTGCTGAGGCCAATTCTTTTGAAAAAGGTATATAATTGTTAGTACAATAACATCTATATTCAAGAGACAGTGCACTGCTGTCCGCAACTCTCAGTCCTCCCTCAACATTTTGCAATGTAATTCATTGGGCTCTTCTTTTGTGACAAAACATCAAATTTATATTAATTTAAAATGGAAACAAAGGAAAACAATGTTTTATGAAGAATAACTTCACCAAAGGTCAGTACAGTCCGATTTAACCATCAAGATTAAATGCAAATACCCTTTCTAGCTCTTCCACTTCTATGTTTCCACACAGACCTCTGAGTCCCTCTGAAGGGCATGTGTTTCCATCACTCAAGGCCATGGCGAACTGGTCGCTCTCTATTGCATAATTTTCGCTCTGTACTTAGGCAATTTAGGATGTGTAGAAGCCGCGCTGCATTTTTCAGTCGTGACCCTGACATATTACATCATGTCGGCTCCCAGGATTCTTCACAGATTCTTTGGGGCCTCAGATAACAAGACGACATATTTGCACACAGATCAGGATGATGGCTGGGTCCATTTTTTTCATATCTGTTGGTTTAAGTGCCGGCTGCTAACAATCAATGAAAGCCTTTGCTGCACTGTAATGGTACTGACAAGGTTTTTATTTTTCATCAGCAATCTATCATCTACCAGTAAGAAGATGTAAACTTAGTGCTTTTCTCTCAGTTATACTGCATATCACTGTATTTAAAGGGGTTTGTTGGATAAAACAAGCTATTTAAAGATGTCACCCTGGACTCTCGAGAAGTTGTTGTTGCAAATTTCTGACATTTAATTGACAAATAATTTTGCTGCTTGCAGTAATATTATCATGCTATGTTACTGTCACTAAAAAGAAAGCGTTATTTGGCGTACTGTGCATACTACATTAAGCGTACAGGCTACAGCAGCTGTCAAAAACCGGTCCATAATTCAAATAGTATGCACCACTTAACTTTGCTGTTAGTTAATTGAAGCTGAATGAATAAATGTGAGCAGGTATGTTTTCTTACACGTCCTATAATGCTGGGCTCCAAGTTTTAAACAAGAACTTAAGACAGCCACGTTTTGTTTCCCAAAGCATGAATTTAGCATGGACACCTGCACGAATAAATACCCTACCGCCTTCTTTTAAAACCTTTTAAACTGGTCATATGTGCTCTAAGGGTTACTCTCTCTCTCTCTCTGTTTATCTATCCTCTATCCTCATACCTTACATAGGCTACAGTAAATCTACAACTGCAAACCTTAGGGAAAATTAATAACTTGCTTTAAGGGAATTTTGTGTACATTTGTAATGCTAAACCACATACTAAAAGGGGGGAAATTGTGGAAATGTATGTTTGAAAATTAATGTTGATCTTTTCACGTGTTTAAATACATGTAGGTGCTTTAGTGTTTAGGGTTTGTATAAGTCAAATTACTCATTAAAAATAATTACTAGTGATTATCCGTAAGTGTAGTTTTCCTTTAACATTTGTGATTACCTTCAGCTTTACACTTACGAATACAAGTCACATTGACAGCCGGAACATCAGCTTGTTAGTAATACTATAACAGACGACAATAATACCTTGAAATGGAATAACTACTTAACATCACAGACAGCCTCTGTCCTCCTGGGAACACTTTGAAGGAATATTCATGACATTATAATGATTTTTCCTCGGGGTTAAGAGCCTTTGCGTTCAAAATGCTTGAAAAACACCCAGCACAATCGCTTTTACAGATGCGTTTTGTACGCCTACTTACAGTGTCTCCGTGCTCGCTGGAAACCTGGGGAGAATATCAATGTCAATGCAGGAGATTGTGAGAGTTTTCCACTCAGAGCACTCGCAGACTGCAGGGCAGGAGTCAGCCTCCGACACGGCGCTGATAGGGAGGGTGACGAGCGTAAACAACGCACATGCTATCACCTGCATGCTGGAGTGCTGCTTGCTGTCAGGGTCGGTTAAAAAAATATCCCCAGTCTGACTTCTGTTTCTCCACCTGATTGTCCTCCTTATCTTCAGAACGGCACAGATTTCTGTCAACTTAAGCAAGGTAGTCTGGTCTGTGATGTTTGTTGTTGGTGAATAATCCTCAGGTAGATGCAATGGAGCTGCACTGAAGTTTTGTGCTCAGTTTTCTTTGCAGGGCCTCAGGAGTTTCTGTGAGGTTGTGAAGGTGGGGATGCTGTAGGACGGACAGCTGTGTGGTGGGATTGGAGGTGGTCTTGATCTCGAGGGGAGGGTGGACTTATGAGGCACTCTTGTGTTTGACTCGAGAATAGTTTTTTTTCTCTTCCCCTTAAACCGTGTATTTCATTGTAGCCTGTTAGGCACACTACGCTTATAGTATATCTTATGCCCAATTTATTATACATGTATGCGTCTATAGCAGTAGTGAATGGTATTTAATATTTCTAGTCAGTCAATTATACTTATATAGTCGGTTGACATAAATTATCCATTAGGCTACACTGAGTCTACTCTGTGACCAAATCTAATTTTCTTACATTTTGAACTTTTAAAAAAACTTTTCTTGTCCTATTACGTCTGTTTTTTTTTATCAATATTTTTGACATTTACAACCATCATACAGTTAAAATTTTTAGAAACTGTTACTTTGTATTTTTTGTTATCTAAATGGAACAATAAAAAAGATAGAAAACAAGAACAGTCTGGTTAAACCTTGACATGACCAGACCTCATTTATATCCTTGGCAAATATCAAAAGACATAATCAATATCAACAAGAGTAGAAATAGTAGTAGTCGTAGCAGTAGAAAAATAATAATAAATAAAAACAACATACAAAGACAATATAAAAGGAATAATAAATAAATAAAAATAAATCAAAGAAAAGGGATAAGCCCTGTACAATCAACATTGAGACCAGACGTTCCTAATGACCAGGTGATATAATAAGAAGAAACCTGCACTGTCCTGGGAAAAAATATGAATCAACTATTACACACAGTCAGATATAACATTCAAACCAATGTTTCTCTAATTGTGACAAGAACAAACAGTCTTGTTTTTTGACTACTTACTTTTTCTTTCTCCTTTTCTAACTGAAGAGCGGTAGCACTGGCGCAAACGCAAAACTTTGGACAATGTAGTTCACCAATAACACATTCCCACACAGCTCCAGGGTTGGAAGCATACACTTCCCGGCTTCCTTCGCGGCAGCTGTGATCCGTTGTTTTCCTGTTCAGACGCGGCTAGTTTAAGTTGCCATAGCACGGTAAAGCTGAGGGTTGTTCTTCTGTTAGCTATTACTCCAAAAGCGAAAAACCAACGGCTGTGGTGACATTTATTTCCCCCGTTTCCGCTGGACTTACGCAGAGTTTGGCCTTTTTTACGGTATTGTCACAAGGCTAAACTAGTTGGCTAACGTTTGGATAGCTAGCTAACGTTCACAGTAGTTTCCACTTGTTGCTAGCCAGAGGAGCATCACCCACAACAATGCCCAGCACTGTGATTGATTGGGAAGAGGACAGTTTGAATTTGTATGTTCTGCTGGTCAGATAGCTTTCCGTCTCCACGGTTTGGTAAGGTAATACTGAAAGGTATCCCATTTCTGTTAACAATGCCAAAATTATCTCTCGTAAAAACAGTTCAAAAGCAGCCCTGTTTGATAGTTAATCTGATTAACGTTTCAGTTAACAGTTAGCGTTTTCCGCAGTCGACGCTCGTGCTGGTCACTAATCGTCAGATTTGCCCAGTTAGCCTTTTGTCGTCGTTAAACCTGCCCTGTCCCAAACTATGGATACATCAAGTGAGTCGGACTCGTACAACCGGACGCGGGGGCACAGGCATCGGGGGCGTGAAGCCCACCGCAGACCTGGCCGGGTTAGGGGCACACCCTGTGGGAGTGGAGGTGATGGTCAAACAGCAGACATCAGCGAGAAAATCAGCACACTGGCAAACACGTTACAGGTACTGTGCTCTGTCTGATGAGAAAGCTGCATCTGCTCAGATTTCATCCAATCCACAATCATGAAAAAGTTATTCAATTTGAAAATGGTGTATTCCAGGCCCTTTGTAAATTGATAAAATCCCCTGAGGGTTTTAAAAAAAGTCTTGAAATGTTTGAATAATGATTATACTTTTAGTTTCTTTAGTCAGGAAGCTTATCAGAATTTCCTTAAAAAATCTATGGAACCAGTCAGCCAGCCAGAGGCTCAGTGACCGTCTCTATAAAAATGCCACTCGTTGTTCGCTATGCATTTGACCCTTCTGATTTCCAAATTTCCAGCAACCTTCTATCAAGGAATATACCTACTTTTATCATCATCACACAAAAAGTCTCTTAATGGAAATTTGGCAAAACGTTATGGAAAAGTTTTGAGATTTCAGAAGTGAAAAAGAGTGGGAACCCTGAAATATGCATCTGTGTCTTGTAGTCCTGCTCAACCCCGAAGTCTAATGCTCTGGCTTGGACTCTACAAACTGTTTAACCACATAACATCATGTATAACTGACAGTAGCAGCAGGGAAGTATCAGCTTCCATATACATGTATAAAACAGTTTTCGTTTATATGTTTGTCTATAGCTTGCAATGATTCCTAAAATGTCATTGAATGAAGCTTCTTTGCTCCGGCAGGACACCAGCAGGAACTTGAACAAAGTAGACCGAATGCTGGGCCACTACAGGGACCATACAGATGATCAAGCTGAAGCCATGGCCCTGGTCAGACACCTGTTTTTATTGATTATTATATTGATATTAATCTCTTCAAATCTTAAAGAAGCAGATACGTGGACATAGATCTTTTAATTTACCACATGGTCATGTTTTGATGTCAGCATTGTTGCTGTAGCACCCACTGTTTACACTGGACAATGTCAGGCGTGTGTCAACATTTTCAAATATCTGCAGCTTCAGTGTATACCTATAACATTTCAGTGAGAATGTCAGTCTGAGTGGTTAGTAAAATAGTTTTTAAAGTAGTTTAAAATAGTTTTTTCTTTCCTGAAATCTTTTCAGGGATGTGATTTGTTTTCTCTTTTTTGGGGGGGATTTCAGTTCTTCCTTTCCTTTACCAGTTCCTTCTTTTGCTTGATTATTCTATTATGCAATTGTGTTCTGCTGCACCAGCTCAGGGACAACCTGGAGGAGTCAATCAGTCAGCTGCAGACACAGAGGCTGACCAGATCCAATGGGGCTCGGAGTGCTTCAGCTTCGGCCTCCACCCTGCACACTAGTGACCTGGAAGCCTGCTCGGGATCAGGTATGAGGAACTAGATAAGATTATAGAAAGGGATTTGCTGTCAGCTGTTCTCTTACTGTGGTCTTAGTTCTGGATAATCTGCAAAGAGATAAAACACAAAGACTGCTGTCATTTTTGTATGTTATATGTGTGTTTCAGATGGCCAGCGTTTCTATCCTACTTCTCCACTGAGGGACTATACAAGCACTCCTGTAAGAAGAAGGAGGTCTCAGTCTGCCGGCGTTCGCTTCAAGGATGCCAGCCTGTCAGGAGAGGATGTAAGCAATGGAGGCAGACCAATTACAAATTAGTGCCCGTTGTTGTTTTCATGTAGTTTCAGAAAGTTTCCACAAGAGGGTACACTGAGTCAGCAACATACAGAACATAGGATTTTTTACGCGTATCTTAAAGGGTCTCAACATGATTGAATTTAAATGAGGTATTGTTCTTGTGTATACTCACATTTGCCGGTTCAGGAGTCCTTGTTTCGTTCAATCATGCTCTCCACAGTGGCTGCATTTAATATGTATCTCTTTTTTAAACAAAGATAGCCAACTTTTTGCTTTGCTTGTGCTTGATGTTTTGTATTCTGTATCCATCTGTGGCTGTCACACATAGATTCACACTATGCACCAATCCGTGAGGGATCTGCGCTGTGACCAGCAGAGACTGTCTGATGACCTGGATAGAGAAATCCTCAGGAGAAATAGGTATTCAAGGGGAGGGCAAAGTCTGAACATCAAAACTGTCAACACTGGCTTTAACACAATTTAATTCCCCAGTGTCTTTGTCTTTAGGGAAATGGTTTTTTAGTGCTGAATTGAATCTCTAATTGGCGTTTTGTTGTATTACCTGTCAGTTTCTGTAGCAGCAAAAAAAACATGCCAATTTTGTGTCAAAATCTTTCAGATTTGAAAAGCTGTTTGTTACGTTCCCCGTAGGTGGTTAGGGAATGAGGGGAGTAACAATAAATTAAGACCCAGGAAAAAGAAGGGAGGAACAAAGTATAAGCAAAGCTTCTATCAAAAACAAACACGAAGGCCTCGAAGCGGTGTTGCCAGATTGGGCGGGTTTCCGCCCAAATGGGCTTCTTTTGATTGCCTTGGGCTGGGGAAAATAGCGTTGGGCTGGTAGATGAATTGTGGGCTGCTTCTGTCAACATTTGGTGGTTTTGAACACCAAACAAGCCGTCATTGTATGGTCAACAAAGATTTCGTGGTTTCCACTTACTCATTGTTTACCCATTTGATTGACATAAGTTGTATTCAATCTTATGAATAAAGGAGGACCTATTTACTCATTATCATTGACAATGTGTCATACATTTTCTTTCTACATTTCTTTAATCAATTTAAGTCACATTTTGTCAATTCATCAATGCCTAAATGATGCCTTATTTTAACGGCATATTCATTTATTTATATTTTTTATTTATTTATGCTACATGTTTCATTCCTCCATAATCCTATAGTTTTTAAATAGGTTGGATTTTGGTGATTTGGTGTCACATTTCATGGCGGTATTTGATCACTTTATTGTGGTTTCGCCACAACGGCAGACGCCACAAAGCCAAATTGTGTATTTGGTTGTCTAACTACACTCTTTTTGGGTTGCGATAGGATTTTTATCTAACATTTTATCTTTGGTTATTTGATGCAGATATGAAGGTTTCCATGCTTATGATCTGTTTTCTATTGCGTATGTAATGGTTTTACAGTTTTTACATGGGTTTCTGGCAAGGTCACGATTTGGGTTTTTATTGAATTGGGCTTGTTTTGAGTTGTAATTGGGCTGGAAGCTGTCAATCTCATCAGGCAACACTGCCTTGAAGAGAACCACCCTCCTTCCACCGATGGAGTTAGCACTAGTTAGCTCCGTCACACGCACACGCAGCCGAATGGCCTACTGGCACTGTCTTCTCTGTGCTGCTCTTTATACTCCTACCTTGATTGTTGACGTTAAAACAGGTGAGCTTAGTCACCTGCTGCAGTGAGTGTAAGACCTGCACACAGGAGAGAGACACATGACAACACAACACAAACTACACACTACTACGGCACACAACACTGGTAAATGATACAAAATTGTAACAATAGATCTGGAATAAATATGGAAGTATTTTTGGCTCTGGTTTGAATATCTGGATAAGGCTTTAGATTTAGGCGTCTATGCAGTATATTCTCTCGGCCTACTCTCAGATTTCCTACATTATTTGCCTCAGGTCTTACTAGGCCATTGCAGGACATTGATCTTTTATTTTTCACATGTATTATACATTAAAAGTTTTTGCTTGAGCTTTAAAAGAGTTAATAGTTTCAGGTCTTTAAAATGTCCATGATGAGAAAGTGATAAAGATGTCATTGGAAACTTAAAGAGACAGCACCGCAAAGTATCTTTGCCTCCACATGTATAACAATTTGACATTTTCAGGTTATTAAAATCTCTCTACTTCCCGGTGTTGCTGACCAGACCAAATTAACCATTCACCGTACTTCATCATCTGAAGCTGCATTATTATTCTTACCGGCTTCACATTATGCAGTCATATTTTGGGAATAACAAAGGAAAACTCTGCTGTAAATATTTCTAATACGCTGCATTTTTCTTTCTTTTTGTAGGTCTGATATCGACACCAGGCGAGCGATGGAGAGCCTCACAGGACACTTGACAACTTCTCAGGGACAGACCTCAGTGAGTGTTGCTCCGCCAATACTTGAAGTGTGCTTTCAGCTCTGTGGGCTTAAGAAGAAAAGAGAGAGTGTTTTTTTAATAAATGGAAGCAGCTGTATGCAAAATATGCAAATACTTTCCTTTCTTTATAGAAAACAGCTACGGAAACGTGGTGTCCACTTTATCAGGTGTCTTCAGTGAAGTCTAACTTTAGCAAATAATTTAGCATAATTTCCAGGCACCTCACTGCACCATCACTGCTGTGATAAATATGCAGCTCCAGACGACAGCCAGCATGTTTCATATTTTTTATCTTGTCAAGTCTGCGGACGCGACAAGATAAAGGTATTAGCTGTCTTTTACAGGTGGATGTGATACTTCCTGATGAGACTGGGAATTCTTGCATCCTAAATGTAATACTTCCAGTCAGTTCTAAAAGATATTTTTGTCATCCACCCTTTTAATTTCCTGGTGTCTCATTTATCATACCTTGCTGCCATTCCTGCACTGATGATGTTTGCATGACCCGAAGCGTCCTCCATCTCACTGTCTGCAGGTGACGTCTCGCGTGGAGCAGCGTCTTCAGGAGCTGGAGAGAGAGATGCACGCCGAGGAGAGAGAGAGAAGGACCGATCAGCGGGCTGCAATGTCTGACGATCTGCAGGAGGTGACACTCCCCCCCACCACTACTTATCTACTGTGATAGCTCCATCTCACACCTCCCTGTTGTCACTCTTGCTGTGTTATCTCACACTCAGAGAGAACACCCAAAAACAATCTTGAGATTACATGAAGGCTCATAAATTCAATGGAGAGATGAAGAAAGGACTAAATGGAATTTAAAAATACTAAACTTTTTCTTAATAATTTTACCTGTCATTCACAATGCATATTGATTCACATCAACATCATGTAAATGTGTCAAATTCAAGCAGCGGGCTAATTTTCATATGCAGTCCCCGAGCAGTGTTAAGCAAGCAAGTTTTAAGGATGCATGAAGCACACATACACATTTGCCTATGATACAACTTATGGCATGCAGACCTCAAATATAGAGCAGGAAAGAAATGTGTCAAATACACAGACTGTAAGTAATGGACATAGCCACCATGACCTCACCCATTGATTTCTCGGGTGCGTAAATGAAGTCGGGATTATGGAAGATGCCATGTTGGTATTCTGGAGCCAGAAGTGGACCGTATTAGGAATAGAGGGTGGTTCTGAGGAGGAGCGAGGGGTTGGCAAACGCCAAGTTATCAAAGCCAAACAGTCTATACCAGTGGCTGAATTATTTGGTGGTGAATGAGCTAGTTCACTCTCACGTTTCTCACTGAAGATATTCTTTTTGTGGTGGTGACTGACTGCACAGACTAGCAGACTCGCCGTTCATACGCCCAGTGAGAGAACGGTGGGTGAACGACACGTACCGGGAAACTAGTTGTAATCTCAAAGATCTCAGTTTTGTTCTCTTTGGCGGCTCCTATGGCGATAAATGGTAATTGCGGAAGCACACTGCCCAGGTATCCAAACAGTCCACGGTTGGCTCCGGTTGTATTTTCCTCGCTGACGGTCGCTTTCCTTTTTAGACTGTTTGCCTTCATCTGAGCGTCGAATTTGTTTCTTTTTCTTTGGATTTTCACTTATTTTTGAAGTTGTATCTGTAGTCATCCATCTTTTCTTTGTCTGTTCAGCCATAGTAGATTACTGTTTACTCGCTGGGTGATGGAAAACGCGCCAGTAGCTGGGCGCCGCTTGTGATTTTTTTCCGCGAATGTCACCACAGACACCCAGTCCATAAAAATACAATATACTGCAAATGCAAAGGCTTTCATCAGTTGGTCAATCAGCATTGTGTTACCTCATTCGGTGATAGATAGCGACTTAAAATATATTTATTTAAATTAAAAAGTTCAAGATTATCACTTTAAGAGTGAAGATTTACTACTGGGATTAAAACCTTATATAAGTATGTATACTAGCACCACAGGACCAGTAGCAGCAGCAAGAAATGCCTGTTGGTTGTTCCTGAGTAATAATACAAACCGGTGACATTTACACGTCTAGGATTGCTCAATTTAAAAAAAACCTGGTTGTCTGGTTGTCAGCTCAGGCACAGACAACTTGATGGGGTGGACAAAAGAATACTGAAACATTCTCAAGTGAACCCTGAAGAATAATTATCGTTCACCTTTGAAAAACGAAGTCAGAAAAGAGCCCAAACCTCCATCTGTAATTGGTGTGATTAGTTATCTTCCACAAAATTGCACGCACCACATAATTTGCATTTATCAAAGCGCTGACAATCGATGTCCATCAGAAAACATGTGAAACACCACCACCGTGTTTTTGAAGTTTTTTCTCTTTGTGCTGTCCTCTTTTGTTAGTTAAAGCAGACTTCCCACTCTGTCACCTAGCCCCCCCCCGCTATGCTTTATGAGAGTATAAAAAAGCCTACGCAGATGCTTTGATGCCGTGCAAATAGTCGCTAAGCAAGTAATTACTACTTTCGCATGCTTCATGTCAATCATGTTTTTTTTTTCCTTTTTAGGCGTGCATTTGTCTTAATAGCTGAGAGAGCTCTGTCATTAGCTGCACTTTAGTGTTGTATACTCATCGCTTGATGCACTCATGCCCACAGTCACAGCTACCTTGTCTTATTGCTCTCTTACATTGCTTACCGTCACGTTTAACTTTGAAATAACTGCCCCCTATATTCCCCGGGTACCGGCTTGGAAGACATGGTTTTTGTATGAGCTCATTAGTGTCATGACATCAGTCCCTTTAAACATCTCCTGCACCTGCTGCAGTTCATTAGTGTACCACAGGGGGGCACTGTGTAGCTGTATCCACACTGATAACCTTTTGTGAGCCAGACTTTTTCAACACACTGTGTAATGATAGTAGCTACCAATTCATTTGCATCCCTCTCTCTCTCTCGGAGTGCCCTAATGGGACACCAGCAGGGCCCGGGGCGGTGGGAAATAACGCATTTGTCCAAAAATTAAGGGTAAATAAACAAGCATAAGGAAATGAAGAGGAAAATAATCTCTTTTACTACTAAAGAGCAGGAGAGGAGGGAGAGCAGAGGGCACATTTATTCCCCACCAATGGGCCCGCTGTGATCTGAATCAAATAGATGATGAGTCACTTGGGTAGATGTTATTGCTAGCAGCCGGTAATTCATCACCACAGCCTGCTCAGAATAAGTGGGAATGAGTGGGATATAAGCTCCCAAGCAAATCCTCTATGATGTCAGTGTCTTGTTCCGTGAAGCTGAGATGGGAGAATCTGTGATGCAGTAGCAACCCCTCCGTAATACATGCTGTGACCTGTTTTATTGTGTTTTCTAGATTTCGGGGAGACGCCGAGTTCAAGCTCATGAGAGAGAGGAGGCCAGGACAGCCAGGCTACTGAAAGCAGAGAGGGAAAAGTGCAAGGTGAATATATAAGATTAGAAACGTAAAAATTTGGTGATTTATTCTGGCGGTTGTGTCTTTAAAGACCTGCTGACCTGCCGCTTGTGTAACTGTTGTATAAAAGCATGACACAATCGAGGTCGTGGGCTGTGATTATCTGCGGCACTCGGCCTGCGACCGAGTCACAGCCGTGATGATATCACTCCCTCTCATGTGATATTGCTTAATTATTACATAAAATGGTTTTCACGTATTGTTATCATTTCATTGCAAGGATGTAAAAGTTGTAAATGTAAAAAAATGTGGAAATTACGAATATTATTATTATTATTATAGGCAAAGTGGCTGTTTTATTCTGACATCGTTAGTATCTGCAGTGCGAAGTAGTTTGGTACAAACACGCACACTTGCTTATTATGTTTTGTCCTCACATTGTTACTGTTGCCCTCTCCTCAGATGGATCAGGAGCTGGAGAGAGCAAGAAGACTACTTGAGCAGTCTGAGGAGGGCAGAGAGTCCCTTGTTCAACAGGTTTGTTTGTGTCTGTGCAGACTGTACCCGTGTGTATATTAAAATGTACAGTAGACCTCAGGAGACAAACAATGCAGTGGCTTCTAAGAGTACCACAGTGCCGCTTTGCCCGCTCCCAGACAGTCAGATGTCTTTCTCTGTGTCTGCTTACTCGGCTGATGATTCCCAGGTGGAGGATATGCGCGGTGAGCTGCTGAGGGCGAGGAAGGAGAAGAACGAGCTTCAGAGGGCCCGGCTGGAGACGTTTCAGCCCGTTGCTCAGCCACATGGCAGCCACACTGACAGGGAGGAGGGAAGAGGTGGACAGCGAGGCGCAGGTACTGAATATAGTTCTAGATACAGAGGAGAGAAAAAGGCAGAGAGGGTTTGGACGCAGGTCAAAAGGACAGGTTAAAAGTTGGCTCTGAACACTCTGTAACTATAGAAATAGCTGGTACTATGTCTTGTTATTTTTTACGTATCCATTTCTGCTGGAAGAAAATCTCCAGACTGCACGCATGCTTTGCCAATTGCTGGATCAAATTACCTTTAAGGGTAGGAGAAATGGGTAAATGCAGGGCAGTGGGAAGAGAGAAGCCTGAGCACATACAGGGCCAGCAAGAGTCAAAACAAGACAAGTGGAGCGTTTGAGAGACCAGATAATTGATTGGACTATAGCGCTGAGAGAGAAGGGAGAAAAATACTGTCAAATATATGATCTTAAAAGGAGAGAAGGATGAGTGTAGATAGGAGAAAAGTATTGAAAATCTAATCTATCAGTGCTCTAAAGTTTTTCTAACAGTATTGATTGTCGGGCCTTAAAGGCAGTAAAAGTTTGAAATTGAAAGATTCTTATAAAAAATTAAGTTCTACACTGGCTGAATGTGCAACAGGAATATTCATCTGAAATACATTATTTGTTTAATCTGAATGTCATTGGATAAAAGCTGCTCAAATGCTCAATGACGACATCACCTGTCGTACTCTGTATCAGCACCTTTGTGTATTTGAATCCTGCTTCGTTCACATCTCTCATCACTTCATTCATATTCTGTTCACGTCCATCAACTCTTGGTCTGCCCCAAGTGACCAAGCGAAGTGATTGACAGTGAGTGATGCATATGAGCCTCTAACACAGCCTGTAAAGAGGTAAACAAAATTTCAGAGTATGCAGCTAGAAAATACATCAAAATAGTCTCTCCTGAGCCATTTAGCCTCATTTCCACTGGTACGGCTAGACTCGCTTGGCTCTTGGCACCAGGAACTTCTTTCAATTACCAATGCAGATTATACCCGCTCAGTATTGGCGAGATTCTTAGCCGATCGTCATAGTGACACAAACACATCAGCGCCTTGTCAAATGAGCACAGTGTGATTTTTCACATGAACAACTCTTTTATTAAAGCTACAGTAGGCCACAAGAATTTGGTCAAAATAACACATATTGATCATTGCATTTCCCTAATAATATAAAATTGAAATGATTGATTGCTGATCTGTGACTGTGAGCGCCCGACTTCTACGTGACTTGTGTCAGCAGCACGCACGCAGAGGTTGTGTCAGTCAGGAGCTATGGCAACTTGCGGCAAATTTCCTGTACCTCCTTCGCTGAGAACGGCATGTACTGCTAAAGAAGCAAAAAGAAGGAAGAGCTTGGAGGACGAAAAAAGCTACAAAGAGAGCCCTAAATAAGAAGCGGGATCAGACGAGTGGGAGTGTAAGGGGCGGAAGAGCGATGCAGAGGTTGCCTTCTTCTTTCTTGACAGGTAACGGTAGCTCTTACAGCTAATGGTAGCACTAAGCTCCAACACCTAGAGGTAAAAAGGTGGTCCACACCACGAATCACAACTATAATGATAACTTTAGTAGTATTTGAACATTTTGCCAGCAATAAAGTGTACTTTTGGAATAAACAGCACCTCTCCTCTCTCTCGTGCTGCAGAGAGACGCACCGCACGGCCGTGCAGCACACACCAGTTGCAAAATGCACGTGCGTGTTTGGTGCTGCAGAGTAATACAGAGGACAAATGTTTTCTACATAGGAATGTTCATGTTGCTTACTGCCACTTTAATTGTCTGTAGATCGTCTGAGTTTGGAGAAGGAAGTGGCAGAGCTGCGACTCCAGCTGAGCAAGGCCTCCGTCCTCAGCGAGGTTGAAGAACTGAAAAGGGCTCTGGACCACAAAGAGAAGGAGAGGGTCCAACTCAGCTTACAGGTGGAGGTGTGTGGCTGCGGGTATTTCAATAAAACTAGAAGTGCTTATTAGATCAGTGGTTCAGAGAAAGCTTTGCATGTCATTCCTTAGTTGGCTCTCTTTTCAGCGCACTCTTAAGGATAAATGGGAAACATTGAGGATCTCTCATCTGGAGCTGACCCTTTTGACTTTGCCCGTTTCTACCCTGAGCGGGGTTATTTCAGTTTGCCGGTCGCCTCTCATCCGTGATCGCATCCTCCGCCAACTCCATACCACTTGATCCTCTTAAAAATCAACAGATGAAGTGACAGTTGGAATAGGAAATCAGAAGTCAACCAGCAGTCGTTCATGCTTCTCAAACTGGTGCGATGTGTCGCTTCTATCAAAGTAACAAGACATAAAAAAAAAATTAGAAAAAAACTTGGAACATTCTCTTGCTAAACAGGGGGATTCAAAGCTCTGGTGGGTATCAATAAAATGTAAGTAGAAATAGCTGCACTTTCAGCATTGGCACACTCCTCTCATCTCTGATGTTTCTTTCACTGACTGGTTTTTAAACTCCCACGCTTCCCTCATTGCCGAGTAGGTGTTCAGAGATGAAGTGGGTGTTTGCATGTATCACCTGGGGGCACTTCTTATGGTTTTTATGTCAAGATCAAAATAGACGTTGGAAGCGTTTCATTTTAACGGCAAATGAGCAAAAACGAGGCATAATGAGGAGAAAAGGCTGGAAGATTCAATTTCTCAGTGACTGCATTTATAAAGAGTGTAATAGGGCTATGACTAATCAGTCTATGTCTAATTACTGCTAACTGACAGCCTTATTCAGTATAAACACCAGGCTAACCTGACATGCCCTTTCTTTAGACTTCAATCAGACTTGAAACTTCAAAGTGATTGTTATTTTGTTGTGGATATGGAGTTAATCCAGTGGAACTCTCCTTTCAGACTACTTTTCAGACCAGCCTCTCTGATAATCCAATTGTAGACAGCTTGTAAACACAGTCTCAACCTTCTTTGACCTTTCTGTCTTTACCTTTTGTCCTCCTCGTGCTTGTTATACTCGCCCTTTTTCCGAAAGTCTTTCATACCTTTTTTCCCTTTTTCTCCCTCCTTAAATCATCTGTCTCTCTTTCCCTTTTCTCCTCTTCCATCGCCCCAAACCCATTCCTTCCCACTCCTATGTCTTCAGTTTCCGTCCGTCTCTGTCTCTTTTCTCCCATTAGCAGTAGAAGCGACACTAACACACACACATCCTTGACCTTTCTCTTTTCTATATACCAGGAATTGTCATCAGACTTGGCACGGCGGGAGCAACAGCAGCTACGAATGCTTGAACAGTTGAGGGACATACAGGTATTTTATTATTGGTTATTGCATCCCACTGTAATTCATCAGCGGTAATTTAATTCAAGGACTTGGAACAAGCGGTGCTTTTTCTAGTGGCAATTTAATTTGAAAGCATATTCTGTGTGAGTTCACAGAAATACAGAGTAAAGAAAAACTGACGTTGCAGTAATGATACCCAGCAGAATTAGGGCTGTAAGACATTTAAGGACCCACACCGTGGTTCAAAAACACAGATTCAGATTATGAAGAACGAATCCCCGCCTTATTTATAAACTCACTCTTCCTTTCAGAGCCGAGGCCAGGCGGAGAGGAGGGAGGCAGAGGTATTACTCCACGAGAGCACGAGGAGCAGAGATGAATTAAAGACCAGGGCCCAAGAGGCTGTGCGTCAGTGGAGGGCAAAGTGCAGGAGACTGCAGAAGGAGCTGGAGGAGGAGAGGGCACAGGCTGGTTTCCACACCGACAAGGCATTGCAGGTCGGTTAATGCGGATACATTCATTACACGACTTTTCACTCTGCAGCCGAAATTATCAGCTGTGACTAAGTCATTGCTAGTCTTTATATACTGTTCTGTAATGTTGGCTGCCGTTCTACAACCAAAACAAATATCTTGCATGCATTGCACATACACAAGGATTATGATATAAACAACCGTGCTATTTGTTACAGGCGTGCACAGCTGTGATTGTTATGTTATTGTACATTAGAGTGAGACTCGCACTGTGTCTCTCTGTGCCAAGATACCAATCCAAGCCGCTCAGCAGTCGGCTTCATTCTTGCTGCTGCTGGCAATACTTGTTCCTTTGGCTTACGTTTCAACAAAGTAAAAGTTCTCGGTTGTTGCAAGGAATCCAGCAAAAGTAAAACAGACCATGTCTGATAACACATGGGCTTATTGACAAGGTGTAAGTTGGCACTGCTTGGCACCTGCAGCTCAAATACCCGTCAACTCTACTCATTGGCTCTTAGGAAGTCTATCTCAAACAATCCGTATGTGCCGCTGCTGGCTGTGCTAGCAGCTAGCCAGCTGGCATCACTGTTAACAAAAGCTGACTATTTTGGTTGAGTTTTTGTAGCAGTGGACTTTGGATCATGCTTTGCTGCTTTGACTTTGACAGTGTGTTCTAAAAAGTAATCAATAATCTCTGCACTGAAATGCATTTCTCAATTCCAGTAGTAGAATGATTTGTAGGGACGCCTGAGGCAGCGAGAAAACAAAACTTCTCTCCACCAAACTCTCCCTGTAGTTCTGATGTCACTGAGTGGAGGAAAAGAACCTAGGTTTCCACAGCTTGCAACAGTAATATACAGAACATGGTAAAGAACACACCATGCCACGAAAATGTGTGCTCTGTCAGATGTCATATCAAACGAGCAACGGTTCTCCCTCCTTACATTTTGGTTTCCGGAAACATTTGCGTTCACATGTAAATCAACACATGCACAAATCTAAATCAGTATTTCCCAGTGTTAAAACAGATTTTTTATTTTTAAATGTGTAATCTTATTTCTTGCTCATTATCCTCCATGTTCTTATTTGACATTGTTCTTATTAGAAACTTTCTAGAAAATCAGCAAAAGCAGCTTCTTCTGCACCCTTAAGTGATAATTTGAGAGAAAAGGAATTAAGTACAATCCATGCTGTTTGTCACGTGCAGTTCCCTTTCAATGAAGTGTGGAAAACTACTCTTGGTTCTGAAGGAAAGACGAGGAAAATGCTTTAATTCACTGAATTAAAACATACCATAATAAGCTATAAATACTAGGGATGGGCATTTCTAGTAATCTCAATATTTGAGTAATTTATTTACCTTATGAATAAGTAATCGAGTACTCGCAAATTCTATATTTTTTTACCGTAAAAAAAAACTCCAAGAGAACATTGCTATCTAACACTTTCACATAAAGTATATATGGCACAAATAAATTGCCAACAATACAAAGCAAGTGCAATTTCAAATGCATTGAACAACCTTAATAGGCCCTTCAATTAACGTTGCTGTAACATTTTGTTGTCAAACGTCACAGCAGTGGCGGACTGTATGGACTTCTGTTCTGTGTTGCGAAACACGTAACTCACACGTTTTCCACTCGTAGCTGTTGTCCGGCGTGATGATGGCTTTTACTCCGGCTCAACAAACGCCATCAGCTCACGGAAGCCTTCTTCTCCTTCCATAACACTTCATGGGAGCATATCTCCACTCACCATGTCCGTTATTAGCAGGCTAATCTTCTCCGCTTTGGTGTCATCACAACGACGTGTGCTCACAGGGCTAGCAAATGATGTGATGCGAGACTGCCTGTCGTCTGTCTCCGCTGGCTTCTTCTTGGGAAGTTTAACACCACATATCTTGCACAGCACGTTATCGTCGTCTTTTTAGTCAGTACTTCCAGACATCACTTTTCCTGGTCACGGCTGACACGGTGCATGTAACTGAGTTAAACTACTTTAGCCGGAAACAGCGGGTGCGCGAGTAGTGTAACGCAACTCGAATAATGATATCAACAACGAGTACTCGATTATTCGTCCCCATCCCTAATAAATACCATAAAATTCGGTGTATAAAGAGGCACTTTTACTACTTTTTTTAATCAAAAAGTGGGCTGCGTCGTATACACAGGTGCGATCAATATACCCATAAAAAATGCAGAGAGGAATTGTATTAAGTTACGTATTTTACCCAGACGATGGCGCTATAACCTGGGTGCTACTACCCTCACAACAACCAACATTACCGTAGGCTGAGCTCAGCTACCCTACCGCTAGCTAGCAGGATTGCCAACTCGACATGGTGAAAACAGATGGTAGGCTATAATTTGTGTGTTTGCAATCAGTTTCAATGAAAATAAATTGAAATAGCGTTGGAATAACTTTAATACAAATTTGATTTAATAAATAGCTATAGAAAGTCTGCGTCTTATAATCCGGTGTGATTTATATTCCTGAATTTACGGTAATAAGGAACATTCTTCAGCTTTTTATTGATCTTGCGTATTCAACCCAAACAAAGCAAAAGGTTTGATACGTATGCATGCTACCTGTTCATTCTAATTAATGCTTAGTTTTATGTGTATAGCAAAGAGGGCTTTCAACACCTGAATAATGTATTTCAATTAAGCTCATTAATAATTAATATAACTATATATGAAGACAAATAGTATCTTTGCAAGGTATGTTACAGCATGAATGCTTAGTTGAATAATGAACATCCCACTATTACTAATATAAGCTTGAAAGTCACCTCCCGGTCATTTCCATCCGTTTGAACTGAGTGAGTCACCTCCAAACTCACCGTCAGCAGCCTCGCGCCTCACACACAGACACGCAGACAGACAGACAGACAGACTCCCACCTGGCATACTCAACGTGACACGAATTAATTACAAAATCATTTCTGCCCCCTTAATGAATTAGGGGAGAGAATCAAGTGCTCAATTAAATGATTAGGTTCTGAGCTACAGCAAAGTCTCTGCAAATTCCAGTCAAAGCCAGAGTATTAGAAGCAATCTGCCTTGAACAGACCTGACCATTGTCCCTTATCAGGGAGCTGAGTGCCAGCATTTTCCTATCAGTGCAAGAGCTGGTTCTGCATATGTTTCTCTCCCTCTGTCTCTCTGTCACTCTTTCTCTTCCTCTCATCATTATTGTTACAGCTCCTTTTTATACACCATCGTCCGCCTCCTCTTCATTTGTCATTCCTCATTTCTCTTCTCTTCTCTGTCTCTCCCACTCTCTCTCTCTCTCTCTTCCTCCTTCCAGGCAGCCAGGGAAAAGGAGAGCTCCCAGGCCCAGCTGAAGGCGCTGAGCCAGCAGACTGAGGCAGCCCGCAGGGAGCTCGCTGAAATCCTAGGCCGTTTGGCCCTGCGCGAAGAGGAGCTCCACCGCAAGGACGTGGAGCTGTCAGAGAGCCGCCAGCGCCAGTTGTCACTGGAGCAGGAAATCCGGGAGGTGGGGGGTCAAATATCTAGAAAAAGAAAGTGACTTTCAAATCACTAGGAACATGAAAAAGTATATTATTATTATTCTAACTTGGTAAGGTTCAGTGGTTTATTGAACAATTTGCATGTAATATGCATGGCCCTATGCAAGTAGAGTTCAAGTTTCAAGACCAGTTTCACTCACCTTTTAGAAGAGGCCATCAGCACTGAGGTTGAATCCAATGGTATGACGATAAATCCTTGATGTATGATATTTGGGTGGGCACCTTATTGAAAGAAGTTGTGCTGAGGTAGACATATAGAAGTTTCCATTTATGAAATGCTTTTTTTAGCTGTTACAAAAACAGTAGCATTCTTGAACAAATCCCAGTCTAAGTGCGCACATGTCCAACATTTAGGGCGTTTTCACACCGGCCTTTTTTCGGTTGAATCGAGCCCTTGAGCGTTTACCCTCTTGGTTCGGTTTGTTTGGGGAGGTGGGAACAAAGCAATCGCACTAGGGTGCGGACCAAAACAACCGGACCGAGACCTTGTTGAAGGGTGATCTCGGTCCGATTACAAACGAACTCTGCTGCGGTTCCTAGGCACACACTGGCTGCACTTTCGATAGGCCGTTATTTTCATTAATTTTATTTCTGACATTGTGATAAACATTTAATCCTTTACATTTAATGCAAAGCTGGACGGATGCATTGTTGTTTACAATACTAATGTGATCACCCAGAGATTTTTAAGTATGCGCACAGCGAACAGGCTGTTTGCACTTCTTGTTACGGCTGCACTTCTTCTCATAATTGATTTTATTCCCCACGTTATGATAGCCATTTTGTCCGAAACATTACCTATGCACATTTTTGTGATTTTGCATAAGAAATGCACCTGTCATTCTGGATGGATTGTGTTGTTGTTGCTGGGCGCTGTCCGGTGCTGCCGGGTGCTGAAGTCTCTCACCTTGACACGTGGAACTTTTATGTCCTTGCCTTTAGTCAGTTGTTTAAAGCTTTTAGCTATTTTGTTGAATAACCTTAGGCCAAATTCAATTAACAAAATTTACGAAACTTAAACTACATTTATATCAAATGTGCTTTATGTCAGAGATATGACTCTAATGTCTGACTTTATTTTCCTAGCACCCACAGGTATTGGAAAAAATCCTGGCGCCGTGCCTGGACCTAACAAATCAAGCTCACCTGAGTCGTTTTTGGTTTAACAGTTGTGCCCAATATGTGCTCCCTTCTCCTCTTCAGCCGAAAAACCACACAAGATTTCTGACCAATGAATGGAGTAACAGCTCCCACATTGCTTTTGTTGATATGTTTTGGTTGGCTTGGTCAAAGGTCAAATGCAACAAACTATCAACTCATCCACTGATTTAGACCAAAACAAACGGACTATAAGTTTGAAAACGCCCTTAGATTACAATTTTTTGTAATTTGAGCTGCTGTTAAAGAAAAAAAAATAGTGTAGCAAAAACCATGAAAAAGAGTTTCAATCAATCTAACAGCGCTCTTCACCCCAGGTGAGGGAGGCCTCTGCTGCCCTGGAGGAGGACACTCGGTGCCAAGCGGCAGTCCAAGCCAGACTGAAGGAAGAGAACCAGAGGCTGGAAGAGCGAGCAGACGCACAGGCCCGTCGTTTTCAGCGAGATCAGGACGCTCAGGCCGAGCTCCAGGCCTCCCTCAAGCAGATGACCTCAGCCCATGCACAGCTAGCCCAGCAGCTGGCAAAGGGGGATGGCTCCAAGATGGAGCTCCAGAAGAGCGCTATGGAGCTACAGGCCAAGCTGACTTCAGTACAGGAGGAGCGGGCGGCTCTGGGGCAGCAGCTGCAGCTCGAGAGAGAGGTGCATCAGAAAGAACTAGACAGTGTGAAGGCGATGATGGAAGACAGCAGGATGAAGAAGGATCGAGAAGTGCAGGGCTTACTGAAGCTCTGCCATCAGGAGCGGGATGAAATACAGGCACACCTGGTGGAGGTGAAGGTAAGCCCTTTTATTGTTGTCGAGTATTGTTCAGTTAAAGCAAATATTGACATTTTGGGAAATCTATTTACTACATGATACATACTACATCTCCCGTCTGTAGGTGTGTAGCTCGAGCCACCAACTTGTTAGCTTAGCCTAGCATAAAAGGCTGGAAAGAGCTAGCCCTCTATCCAAAGGTAACACAATCTAACTTCCTGGAGTCCATGCTGCTTGTCTGCCAGCTTTTCTAGGTCAACAAACAATCTGGCATATAAACACTTTTTTTGTGTGTCAGATTGAAGAAACAAGCTACAACGCATTAACTGATGAGCTTTAGATTAGCTTCTTCGCAAACATTTCTGTGTTAACAACATTTTGTTTCAATAAACGGACATACAGTATAGCTGTCAGCATTGTGTGCAACTTTTGTTGTGATTTAGATGTACCCCTTTCCCACCTTAATTCTGCATGTTGACGCTGTTTTTCTTCAGACCCGGGAAGACCCACTTATAAATACCGATTGTCTCTTTTCCCATTGCCATTGGAGTATACTCCTGTCGGTCTCTTTTCTGCCCCAAGTTAAGTTTGCTGTTTTTAGTTCTGAGATCGCAGTTCTCCGCCAGGTTGTTGTTGGCCTCCCTTGTTTCCATTTCAAAGGTGGGTTTCCATCTCAAGGCTACTTTAGGAATTCGGGCCTGGTCCATTTTTGAGGACATGTCCAAGCCATCGGAGGCGTCGATGTTTAATTTCCTGCACCACGTTGCGACAGTTGGTGTTTTTGTACAGGTCCTTGTTAGAGATCTTTTCTGGCCAAAAGATGCAACATATCTTCTGGAGACATCTGTTGTGAAACGCATTGATCTTTTTTATGTCACTCTCAACCACTCGCCGGCATTCTGAGCCATACAGTAGAACTGATTTAACATTACTGTTACACAGTCTGATCTTCGTTTTTAGGCTGTGCTGCTTTGACTTCCAGATGGTTTGAAGGCTTGCATTGTCCTTACTGAGGAGACTTCCCAGATATGTAAACTCCTCGACATAATCGAGAGGGTTACCGTCCACAGTGATTGGCTCATTTGGTGTTAAATTTATGCACAGCACTTGGGTCTTGGAGATATTAATGTTCAGACCCATCTGTTTGGCAAATCTGTCAGTCCTAGCCGTCTTCTCTTCTCTTGTTTGCTGTGATTTCACTCTATACATTTTAACAGACTTTACATGGACTTGCAACTTTGCTCTGCTCAGTGGAGGTGACTTTTTCTCCTGTCATTTTTGCATGTTAAATGTTGATCTAAAGCGTGTTTTTATGTATCATGGCTCATGGGCTGCTTTTATACTATTTTAGTTTGTCCCAGTGTATTTTTAACACTGGGATATTGTGTCTATTGGACAGAGCTAGGTTAGCAGTTTCCCTCCACTCTTTATGCACAGCTACTCTAACAGGTGCTGCCTTTAGCTACATATTTATCATACAGACATGAGAGGGGTATAAATCATTTAGCGGAACACTAGGCAAGAAAGTGAATACATCCCAAAATGTCAAACTTTTCCTTTAAATATACCTAAAGGCCCCTTTTTCTAAAGCAGAGCTAAGCCCTGGATTATATATCAGATGTGACAAATTTGTCAAATCTTTTGAGATGTCAAGGTCATAAGCCAACCACAGAGATTTAGTTTTCTTTGCACAGAGGCATGGATCACAGGGTGCCACACTCTAATTGACATTTAGACTATTATTGGCACAGACTTAGAATTCAGCACGGGGTAACATGCCTCAGCCACTAAACATCTGGCATATTTCCGACTCAGCGAGACACAGACAAAATCCTCATTTAGACTCATTTTCTTCAGCGGCCGGGCCCGCGTCCTCTGAGTGCGGGTGAATCGAGGATAGCTGAGCCGTTAATGGTGTGTGGTGCGCCGTGGATCTTCATGGCCATTCCCAGGCTTCAAGCGTGAATATTTAAAAACCCCTGATATCAGACCTCTGAAGTCTCATCAAGGAGTGCTGCAGATAGGGGACTCCACTTGACTTACTCCCTCAGCGCCCTCCCTCCCCTCCCTCCCTTCAATATCTCCAATGATGAGCCCTCGTGGGTACATTGTTTCTTAAGGGGCATGGTCCTCCCTGATATGGTTGAGTTTAGCCCATTAGCTGTGCTGAATGGCATTAATATCTGACATAGCTCATTGTAATGGTGTCATTTCCGAGCGCGGTGAGGACAAGGGCGTTTGCAAGAATGTTTTTAAGTAGTAGCCTACGGATACCGCAGATGTCCCTAAGAAGCCCACCCAATATTCACATAGCATAGCCGGAAGCCTGTATTACAGTTTTGATACAGTCAGCTGTTAAAAAAAAAATATGAAATATTCTTATTTTCTTGCCCTTGTCCTCTCACTCTTGATTTCTCCTCCACTCTATCTTCCCTCTCTCTGTCTCTCTCTGCCTTAATCCCTCTCTTACTGCTTCCCCTCCAGTTCTAATTTTGCATTCTCCATCTGTTTTTCCACTCGTCTCACTTCCTGCAGTTCGCTTTTTTTTTAATTTTTCTGCGTTGTGTCACTCCTCGTGCTCAGTCTTTATTGTTCATTTCACTGTACTATATCTTGAGCTGTGTGCAATGACGTGGTCATTTTAGGCCATAGTGCTAATGTTTGAGATTTGATTTGCCTTGCAAGCGTCAGCTGGACTGAGACATGGATTAAGAGCTTGATTTGAAGTCTTTGTCAAAGGGAGTTACCTATTCTCCTGACCTTTGATGTTTTCTGTTTGCACAGAATTTCATGCTGTACCTGTACCTGTGCAAGGCGTGACTTCCCCTTGCAAATTGAACATACATAATATTCACAAAGCTGCATTTATTTTCAATAGCAATTTGTAAACTAAGTGGCATAAATTAGTCGAGCTTGTATATTTCAGGGCTTGATAATCACAGAAATTCAAACTACACTATATGTTTGAATTTCGCTTTAGATATATCATTAGTCGTCATTATCTGCAAACATTGGCCGTGTGTCATTGCCTTAAACATATCCTCTCTCTACCAGGCAGATGCAGCTTCAGACAAGGAGCTGTGTAGGGCGCTGCGCATCAACTTGGACAGGATGAAGGATGAGTGTGATAAGCTGGCAGCTCAGCTGAGCACAAAAGACGAGGCACATGCGCTCCTCCAGAGAAAGCACCAGCTACTCAAACAGGAACGGGATGACAAAGTAAGCCCTGCTTCCTCTGCCATGTTTTTCCAACATAGTGACTAATATCAAATGATGTGATACTTCCGAAGAGGGCAGAGTGTCTGTTATCATATTATACGTGAAATATATCTGTCCTCAGCGGATGTTTTGAAGTATTCGTGCTGATTCTAATCAATCCTGAGAGACATAGTCCAAGGACAATAAAAGGATACACAGTGTACATTCAGGAGCTTTATCAGCAGCTCCCTTCTCAGTCTGCAGGTTTCATATTGTTAATTTGGCAACTTATTTTATACCTTTTATATAGTTTATGAGGAGAAGACAATAGACATTTGACATAATGAATCTCTAGTCTGTCAGGAAGTTTTATTTTTGTAGACAACTTAACAAATCATCAGAACAATATTTCAGTTAATGGATCAAATATGACGGCAAAAGGAACCGACAAAAACATCCACAAAACTGACCTTCAAGAACATTTACTTTCATTCAGGCTTAGATAGCTGGGATATCTGGTATGGTCATGTGATCAGACAAACTTAAGAATGGTTCGTAAGGTCGCTGCAAAATCAGCACTATTTTTAAAGGGGCCTTATCAATAGGCCCTTAAGCATTTTACAGCTGCAGAAGAAGTATTGAACCTCTATTCACCTCTCTGACAGGCTCCTGATAAGTTGTGTACGGCTCTTTGGGGGATCCATGTATTGATTTGAAATTGGGTGAATGGAGAAAAGGGGCTTTTATTAATGTAACGTGGTGGTTTATTGTCCCAGGGACAGGATAATGATCCACGACCTCTGGGCAGCACTGATCAGATGGTTCCTGTGCCTCGGACATATCGATTGACTGTGTCCTAGTGGGGACCCTGAAACTATTGACAGTGCAGGCCAGAGAAGGAAAATTAACTAGGTCTGTTTGTGTGAGAGAAAACGGAATGGCTCCCCGTCTACATTATGTGTAACTGAGTAAACTATAAGAACTACTGGAACTGAACTAAGCAAAGCTGTCTCTCTCCTTCTGAGATTTCTATACTCATCTTCAGAAGATCACCTGCGATGACTGTCCTTATGCCTTGTGAGATACAAATTACAAAATTAAGAACATAGTAAAAGCTATTATGCATCTACAATACCCCACTCTGCTGACTCCCATCCTCCACAGGTCAGGTCAGGTGAGCGGAGACGTGCCTCAGAGTCCGAGCTTGTTAAGCTGGAGGAGAAGGTGTTCCGGATGGAAGGAGAGCAGCAGGCAGTCCTCGGCTCTCTGGGTGAGGAACTAGATTCAGCTTGTCGCAGCCTGGCGAGGAATGGTGAAGACAAACTGCAGGTATTTTATTTTATTACATTAAATATGCAGTGTTTTTTGTGTGTTTGTTTGTGTATTTAGAGCAGCAATTAGCGAGTTTCGAATTTATTATTATACATATGGAATATTAAAGTCTACTATGCACAGTAAAGTTTCTACAGTACATCTCAATAATCAGTGTTTTCCACATACTGCCCACCAGAAATGCCCACATCCTTGTAAGCTAATGAACACATGGTCCACGCACACTCCCCCCCCTGCAATACCTCTGCTGCTCCAGGCTAATGAACCCCGCCAGCTCTTATCTGCTTATATAGATTCCCAGTCTGGTCCAGCAGTGCTGCAGCCAGACATGAGAGCCAACGCCTCGCCTCATCTGTAATCTGTCATGTTGAAAAGAAGTCAAACCCGCTAGTGATTGGCTTAATGAGGGGAATCATTAACAGTTAAGGGTATATTAGGTTTCAGTAACCTCCTGGTAGCCTGCTTTTTCGTCTTTAAAGCAATAATTTAAGAAGTTTGAAGACAGTGTGGTGCTGTATGAGAATTAAGGAATATAATTAGACCACTTTCCAGTTAACCGACAAGTTAATATCTGCACAACAGCCTTGCCTTAAAAGCCGAACAATGTGGGAAACCTTGTCTTGTGCTACTTCCTGTCCATGTCTGTCTTCCCTAACTTGTGACCTACTTCCTGTCCACATCTTTTTTTCTGGGCTCAACTGGCTCAGGTAGGTACACACCATGTAACTAAGTGCTTGTACTGAATCCAGCCCTGGACATATGTCATTTTTTGTTCTATTTCCTCAACCTTTTCTGTCTCCTTTAAATGAATGTATTACAACGAAGAGAAACACCGCTGTGCTCATCTCTATAAAAACATCTTGCTGTGTCCTTTCCAGTTGCTGTTAGTCTAAACATCTCTGCCATTTGCTTCTCTCTAGACTTTGCCATCTTTGCCATTTTCTCAGCGGGAGGTGAAGCAAACAAACTGTAACCAAAGATGCACAGTCACAGACGTAGTCGCGTTCTGAAAGAGGCATACAAACCATGCAGTCGCACATTTAAATTAGCAGTGGCAGACACTTGGATTCACTGGCAGTGCTGCTGAGAAAATAGTCGCATTCTTTTCACTTCAACCCCACAGACAGCACTTTGAACTCCCAGCCTACTTGTTCAGTTTTTCAACAGTTTCACCTCCTTTTTGTCTGCTGCTGCGCAGCGCGGCCTTTGATGGTTCAGGAGAAAGTAAAGAGAGCGAGAGGCACAGAGGCATGTTTTATCCTCCCACACAGTCACACGCTTGCCGTGTGGTTGTAAACTCCCTGAGACGGGGACCTCTGCACAGCAGCACGCCATTGCCGCTCTTTGAGCTGTCGAAGCAACAACTTGGGAAATTCGTTTTGCTTGGATCTGGCGTTGAGTGACGGCTTGAAAAAGTTGCTTGACACCTGTGCAGCGACAATGTTGTTTGCTAAGGCTCGGGACAGAATGGGTCCAAAAAAATCCTGCTGCGTGCTTTCCATGTCTGTTGATCATGCGTAAACACCTTGCCACAAGGGTGCACTTGAAGAAAAGGTTGTACTTTTTTGTTGTCTTTGTTAACAGCTGTGTGTGAGTTTGTGTGCCTGAATTCGTGTTTGTTATCTCCTCCGGATTGTTTTGTTTTTTACCTGTATAGCATGGTGGGAGTTATGTTTCTGCTAAGTCTGTTTGTGTGTTAGCAGAATGTCTTCCTCTGGATGGATTTGCACAAAACCCCTAAGGAAAGGTTGATCATGGGACAAAGAAGCAATCATTAGTTATGCAGGGTGACTTCTGAGTGTGTGTATTCTGGCTGATTCTGTGGCTATGTATGCAGACTGTTTGGGGAGTGGTTGTGCAGTTGAATGCATTTCGTGGTCAAACCAGCAGCGTACATACGACAAAGGGTTGTGTGACTCTGACTTACATTAGACATAGATTTTAATAAAGTAAAAAAATAGTTGCCTACATGGAAATAACACAACTGCAACACATAAGTCCATTTGGAAATGTGTAGTTATCTGACTTAGGGATGCACGATATTATCGGCAGGTTTTCAGTATCTCCAGATAATAGCTTGAAAATGACATATCAGCAGATATTTTCCACCGATCAAACAACTTTAACAATGCCTAAATGCTCGACAATTTTCCTAAAAAAGCTTGACCTAATGCTTGTGTAGATCTCTCTGCAGTAGCCTTCAGTTTCTGCATCGTTTAATCTATTGCTTTCTCTCTGCTGTTTTTGTCTCTTTTCTTTTTTTCCCTCTGTAAACAGATCGACCTCAAATTTATCAGACTTATTTCAGTGGATTGATGTGATTACAGTTAGTCCTCTGGATTGTGTGATTAGAGCCGCATCCCTAGCAACAGTCTGTTCTTCATAGCAACAGTCTGTTATCGAGAAATAACAGACCTCGGAATACCATAATTAACCAATCAGAATCAAGTATTTAACACAGCCATGTAATACATATAAATATAACACTACTGTACATATGAATATATATATATAATTAAACATTTAAAAAAAAAAAAATTATATCATGAAACATATGACAGAATTAAATCACTATTTCAGATTTTAAAATATGGAGCAGTCTGACTTCAAACAGATTTATTTTTACATTATAGAATATTTACCCACACTTGTAGCACAGCTCAATGGATGCCAATGTCAGCTAGTCAATAGGACACCATTACCCTGGATTCAAAATACACACCCTCCTCATTTATTGACATCCGGCAGAGCACTTGAACCTGGCTCAACTTTTACCTTAAATGATGTAATCTGGCAAAACATTTAAGGATGTAACATAAACAAAGTTTTTCTAATTATTTACACCATGATAACTTTCAACATATTGTACATCAATATTAATATTTTATATTATTATTATTATTATTATGTAAAGTCTCAAGTATCCTAAAGACCATTTTATTTGCAGAAGACCTACATTTACTTTACTGTGGGGATGACCTGGAAAGACTTCTGGATACAGTAGAAAAGGAACTGAAGAAACTGAAGAGGAGGTTTGATTCTAATAAGCTAACATTAAATTTGAGCAAGACAAAATTAATAATATTCTGACATCGATCAATTAACTCAAGCAAGAAACTGATGATTAATGAGGTACAAATCGAAGGAGTGTCTGAATAAAACATTCTTGGAATAATAATAGACAGTACACTCTGCTGGAAACCACACAAATTATATCAAAGCAAATATATCTAAGTCAATGGCAACATTATATAAAGTAAAAGATCTTTTAAATCAACGATCACTATATACTTTGTACTGCTCCTTCATACTACCATACATTAGTTACTGTGTGGGAGTGTGGGGGGACACCTACAAAACAAACGGATCCTATTTTCCTCCTTCAAAAAAGAGCCATAAGAATCATTAATAAAACAAATTATAGAGAACCAACACACCCACTCTTCATCACACTAAATACCCTAAATTTAAGGACCTGGCTGACTTCAAATCTATTCAAATCATGTACAAGGTAAAACATCAACAGGTACCAAACTGTTTCCAGAGGTTTTTTCAACTGAGGGAAACTAAACACAATCTCAGGAACATACCTATGCTAAACTTCATTGTGTTACAACAAAGGGGGTTTCTTTTTCTTTTATGTCGTCATTTTAAACATGTTCGAAATAAATAAATCAAACAAAAACAGTTGTAAAATCCTGTTTCAGTCTCACAAACCTGGCCTCTGATCTCTTTCTCAAACCTCCTGGAACCTTTTTCATGTCTCATTGGTATCTAAAGCAGCACCCACAGGTCTGTTTTCTGTTCCCTAAATGCACACCTAGTCTTGTTTGAGCAATCAGTAAACATAGGAAAAGACAAACTCTCCATTATTGGACAAATAGCTTTTCCCTTTTTACGTTTAAACTGCCACTCTAGGTCGTCCTGCGGGCCCAGTGGTCCTTTGTTGCAAATTCGCAGTAAATTTCCATTCTTTATCCAGGTTCCTTCTCTGTATCCACACCATCACTTTCTAAAACAATGAAAAATAATGACCACCTGCTCAGCGGTGCAGAGTTAAAGTGCAACACAAATGGCCTCTGAACAGACAGAGACTTAATATTCTACGTGGCGTTATAATAATAAACTTAAATACATAGAATGATACCTTATGCACATGTCTCCTAACGTCAGCCAAGCAGGCAATGAGGCATTAAACCGATTATTAACCTTTGGAGAATATTTCACATGTGGAGCTCATATATCTCAACAGCTCCACAGTTTTATCTGAGGTGTGCTTTCAGCTGAGTGCCATCTAGTTATGTGACTGTTTATCTGTGTATCGGAGTGTCCTATTGTCTTAAGAGTGTCTGTTGTGCGTGTATTTGTGTGTGTGTACGTGTTTCTGTGTGTCAGCAGTCATTAGGAGCTGGCAGACAGTCAGTTTGTATTGCTGATGCTGACAAGCTTGTCTGAGAAGGATGGAACATACTCCCTGAGCTCATTTTTTATGACAGACACATAAAGCCTCTGTGTGTAAGTGCGTATGCATGCACCCGTGTGCGTACTGTCACAGGCAGTTTAACAAACACGCGCGCCAATTTAAGTTGGCAGAAGCACTTCTTCACAAAAGTTAAGGGTTTGACAGGAGGCGTTTTTTCTCATTTTCATCCTGTTGTTTGTCCGTCCATATTTCGATCACTGTGTCTGTTCTTGTACACCCTGTAACTCCTCCTGTCTCTTGTCTTATATTTTTTGTATTTTTAGACTTAAAAATAAGTACTGTACATTCTTTAAATCTCAACTATAAAAAAAATGGCACTCCTTATTGTAGACTTTTCATGCTAATAAAGGCGGCCAAGCTTCCATTAATCTCTGTTTTGTTTTTATAGGCGATCTCCCAGAAACCTGGACTAGTGAAAGACCCTCACCGCTGGCTAGCTGAGACGAAGGTACAATGATTACACACAGCAGTGCCGCCATCCTTACAAGGACTATGTCTACATATTTGATTATATAGCTGAGAAAACCAGAGTAAGCATGTCACACTTTTACAATGAACGTCAGGCCTCCCCTCTAAAGAAGATTAATAAATGACAATGGCATACATGTGATATAATAATTATCACCCACCTTTATTTACACTTGCCGGCCCCTATATTAGGTGCACCTGTTCAACTCCTCGTCAACGCAAATGTCAGCCAATCACATGGCAGCAACTCAATGCATTTAGGCATGTAGACATGGTCAAGACGATCTGCTGAAGTTCAAACCGAGCTTTAGAATAGGGAAGAAAGGTGATTTAAGTGACTTTGAACGTGGCATGGTTGTTGATGCCAGACGGGTGGGTCTGAGTATTTCAGAGACTGCTGATCTACTGGGAATTTCTCAAGCACAACCATCTCTAGAGTTTACAGAGATCAGAGGAGAATGGCCAGATTGGTTCGACCTGATAGAAAGGCAGTATCTCTCAAATAACAACTTGTTCCAACCGAGGCATGCAGAAGAGCATCTCTGAACCCACAACACGTCAAACGTTGAAGCAAATGGGCTCCGGCAGCTGAAGACCACGCCTGTCAGCTGAGAACAGGAAACTGAGGCTACAACTCGCATGGGCTCACCAAAACTGGACAATAGCATGAAAGCATGGATCCATCCTGCCTTGTATCTGCTGGTGTAATGGAGTGGGGATATTTTTTTTGGCACAATTGATCATCCTTTAAACGCCACAGCCTGCGCGAGTATCATTGCTGACCATGTCCATCCCTTTATGACCACAGTGTACCCATCTTCTGATGGCTACCTCCAGCAGGATAACGCGTCATGTCACAAAGCTCAAATCATCTCAAACTGGTTTCTTGAACATCTCTCAAACGGCCTCCACAGCCACCAGATCTCAATCCACTAGAGCACCTTTGGGATGTAGAGGATCAGGAGATTGGCATCATGGATATGTGCAGCCGACAGATCTGCAGCGACTGCGTGATGTTATCATGACAATATGTGTTGAATCTATGCCACGAAGAATTAAGGCAGTTCTGAAAGCAAAAGGGGGTCCACCCTGGTACTAGCAAGGTGTACCTAATAAAGTGGCAGTCAGTGTATACTTATCATTTAGGGGCAACCCTCATCAACAATCCCCCTTTTGACACATAGATTCTGCTACAGTGCCGTAACAAAGCTCCACCGTGGCTAGGTTCGTTACAATGATAATCACCGGTGGCAAGGCGTAACAGAGGGCTAACAGTCCTGTCTTGAAAATGCTGTGTACTAGGGCCTAATGACATCAAGTCAATCACAACACAAATACAAAGACCCAAAGACAAAAACAGAACAGTCAACAGTAATATGGTCATTATCCAGCTGAGCATTGATGTGTACTGAGAGTCAGTAGTGTTCATAAACATTCAAAGATTTGACCAAAAAATCTTTCCTAAAAATCATAACAGCAAAATGTTAGTGTTAGAGTTTTTTAGTTCTATTATTAAGTCAGCATCATGGTTATCCTGATACTCTTGCTTTAGTGAGTCTCTTTTTAATTGGTGAAATTATGAGATCCAGATTTTACTTAATATCTTCTCACCGTTGTGTTCTCTTCCACAATAATATTTGCTGCCTGGCTTCTTTCCAAGACACATCAGTACCCACTTAGCATTGCAATGATGTACTGCACAAAAAGAAACATGTGATTATAGCTTTGGCAATGATGCATAACACTGTGTTAAAATGTGTTTGCACAACTCATGGTGTTTATCACCATAATATATTTCTCCTGTCAGAAAGGCTTTTAGAGCACAAAGCATTTACAAGAATAAAACACCAGAGACCAAGAGCTATAATTAGCTCCCTCGTTAGCTGTTCTTATGTTAGTAAAATCTAGGTATGATTTACAGGCTAATAGAGCACTGTTAGAATTCCCATGTAGCCAATCATTTTGCATGGCTGTAACAGCCCTTTGTGTAAAACACTGAGCTATTTATGTTACCTGTTGCTTTAACAGGGTGCTCCACACTGCTTAAAAGCGAGGTGTTGTTTTATTACTTTCTGAACTTGAGCTTAACAACACATTAAATGACATAATGGCAAAATCATGGTGGAACATTTTGTGCTCAAAAGCATTTCAAGACCATTGTAAACTTGCAGTTTGGACAGTTTGAATTCTTAATGAATGCATCTGGCTCAACAGAAAATTGGATTTGCTCATTATTCCGTATATCAGACAGTTTTGTACGACTATTTTGTTGTTAGGAAAACCTATATGGGTAATTTTCTCAATTTTTAGTGCTCTGATCCCTTTAAAATCTGAATAAAACCTTAACTCACAAAGCTCATCCTACATTACTCTTATCAAAATCAACAGTGCACTGTGTTGTATTTTTTTAACCCGTCTAGACGAAGCTACGCTGGCTCTGTGAGGAGGTGCGGGAGTGCAACACAAGAGAACAGCGCCTAAGGAAGCAGCATCAACAGACCAGGGATCAGTTAAAGGCCCTCAGGCAGAGCAGGGACTCGGAGCAGGCGGCTCTCCAGCAGCGCCTGGACCAACAGGAGAAGCTGCTGCACTCCCTCAGCACTGAAAAGAGAGGTACGGTAACAGCGTCTCTTTGAGAGAAAAAAAAACAACACTTCCTCTCTGATTTTACCCACACTGAGGAAGCAAGTGGGAACGCAGCGTAGGGTTTGTGAATGAGGATGTGTGTGGTGTTTTCTTTCACTTAAACAATGGTAGTGTCGTCATTAGAGCAGGCAGATTACGCACACAACCTACGCTAAATATATTTGTACGGCACAGCATCGTGGGACACTAATCAGGCTCTATTTTCTTTATGAGTCAGATAATATGTGGTATCAAAAAATATTGAAAACAAACCCTGTGGTTACATTTTTGCTGTTTAAACAGCACGAACGCTACAGCACGCTCTAAATGAAAATGATGACGTTTTTGTGTTTTGCTGTAATGGATGCATGTTAATATGGGTGTCTGTGCCTGACTATTTGAGCCATTGTCTTTAAGCCTGCTGCACTGTCTGTTTATGGTTACAAATGTTGGACAACAGCTTCTTAATGTGTCTGAACTTTGAGACTTCTATAGAAAAGCGTTTGTTTTTTTTGCCCGTCTCAAGTCCCTTTTTTCTCTTAATGAGCTGTAACTGCAGGAGAGAGAACAACTTGTTTTTAGCCCGTCACGTTCACAATACAGGAAACGGGCCTCATTTGTGTTCCATTAACAGATAAGAGAGTTAAAAGACACACGGAGAGAGCGAAAGGGACACATGGACAAGAAAATGGAAGACTTGTGCACAGAGAAAATCAACAGTCTGTAATGTCGCATTGTTTTTTAGTGAGAAACGTCGTACTGCAGAGCTTGAAGAGCCCTGGCAGAACCACTGTTTTGCATTTCCACTTTGCTACATTCAGATAAGCCAGCTGTTGATCCAGCCTCAGACCCCCTTTTGGAAACGCACAGTTCCCTCTGTCTTTGTACCCTATCACCCCTTTGACAGAAGCTGCCTCGTCGGTCTTCACTGCAGGCAGTAGCACTGATATGGTCTCTTCAGTAATTAGACCTAAGAGTAATCTGTGTGTCAGCTACAAGATCTGCTTATTTAAAAGGAAAGCGTGCAAATTATGATTTTATCAACTGAGCTTTGAATATGGCTTCTTCTCTGTAACGTGTTCGCTCAGTGAGTTTGCTTGTTAAGTTACTGCAGAGCATGATTAAAGCTTCTGTGAGGAGCTTTCGTTTTGTGTTGATTTTGGCGCCCCCTGTGGTCAACATCGTACCTCTTATCTTGTTGCTAATTTTGTCCTGTACATGCAGGATTGTACAGGTGTTTGTTTTTTTAAAGATTATTTTTCTGGCTTTTTGCCTTCATTACGTGAGACAGGAAATGTAGGGAGTTTGTACCAAATAGATCGGTAGATTGGGAGTCGAACCTGCGCTCAGTGCGACGAGGACTGTAGCCTCTGTATATGGGGCGCCGACTCTGCCAACTGAGCTAAACCAGCGCCCCATACAGGTGGTTTTTAACAAAAAATCTTATCCTGCTTTCTTTAACAGTCATATGTATCACTCACTTAAAGTTTTTGCCCTGGAAAATGTAAACAAAGGCATGTATCATCTGACACCTACCCCCCTCAGCGGTTTCAGGCATTAAAAATAACTATATAGAAATAATCAATCTTGTCGCTGATGGTTTGCTTTTGTAGGTCATATAGAGTAATCAGAATTATAACCAGTAAAAAACTCCTCACAAGAGCTTTAAAGATTCCCTAGCAGCATACAGTGTGAACATCTACATTTATGATAAGCAGTATAGACACAATGCATGTGCAACAGTAAATCAATAAACTCAACCATGCGCGGCAAGCACTAATAATGTCTGTTTACCCAGCAAAACAGATCCTTGTTTTTCTCATTTATATAATCAAGCTGGAAATTGTAATATTATGAGATTTATTTACCCTTTTCCTTGATGTCTACTCGTCTCAGTCGATCGACTGGTAACAGGAGCACTCTCTGCAATCCTGTCTGATATACAGTGTTTTTTTCTCACAGTGAATTTAGTATTGTTCAATTGTGCTTGCAGCCCATGTATTTTCAGAGATTTCATCACTTGCACTGTGCTCTCTATTGGCTTTTCTCTTTTAAAAAAAACAGCACTGGATGTGTAGATAACAGTAGTTCTATCTGTGGGTGAGATGTGACTGGACGTGAGTCAGCGAAGGGAACAACAGTGGATTACCAATACCAACTCTCTTGTGCCTGCTTTAAAGGTAGATTTCAACAGGCTTAACCAGAGGTTGGAGACACTAGAGATTTGTCTGCAGCCTGAAACGATGTGTGAGTAAGTATATATACTGATCAGCCTAATGTTGTGTAGGTCCCTTTTGCCGCCAAAATAGCCCTGACCTGTCGAGGCATGGACTCCACTAGACCTCTGTAGGTGTTCTGAGGTATCTGGCACCATGGCGTTAGCAGCAGATTCTTTAAGTCCTGTAAGTTGAGGTGCGGCCTCCATGGATCGGACTTGTTTGTCCAGCACATCCCACAGATGATCGATTGGATTGAGATCTGGGGAATGTTGTCGTGTTCCTCAAACCATCCTCAACCATTTAATGTGGCAGGGCACATTATCCTGCTGAAAGAGGCCACTGCTATTATGGAATACTGTTTCCATGAAGGGGTCTACTTGGTCTGCAACAATGTTTAGGTAGGTGGTACGTGTCAAAGTAACATCCACATGAATGGCAGGAAAAATTGTTGCCCATTGTAGGCGCTTAAGGTGGTGGACAGGGGTCAGCATGGGCTCTCTGACCGGTCTGCGGCTACGCAGCCCAATAGGCAACTGTGATGCACTGTGTGTTCTGACACCTTTGTATCAGAACCAGCTTTAACTTTTTCAGTAGTTGAGCTACAGTAGCTCTTTTGTTGGATCGGACCACACGGGCGAGCCTTCACTCACCTAGCGCGTCATGACTCTGTCTCCTGTTCACTAGTTGTCCTTCCTTGGACCACTTTTGGTATGTCCTGACCTCTGCAGACCTGGAACACGCCACAAGAGCTGCAGATTTGGAGATGCTCTGACCCAGTCGTCCTGCCATCGCAATTTGGTCCTTGTCAAAGTCGCTCACATCCTTACGCTCGCCCATTTTTCCTGCTTCCAACACATTACCTTCGAGGACAAAACGCTTGCTGCCTAACATATCCCACCCACTGACAGGTGCCGATGTTAATAGAAAGTCAATGTTATTCACTTCACCCGTCAGTGGTCATAATGTTATGGCTGATGAGTGTAAGTCAAGTGTGTTGGTCAGTGTGATCAGATGTATGGCTGAATGCACACTCGCATGAGGAGGTGGAGATTCAGTCACTCTGGTAAATATTGAACTTGGGAACAATCAAACAGAAAAGGAGGATTACAAGTTATGAGTGTTCACACATTTATATAATCTGCTGTTTACTTTCAGAAAAGTGACATCAGTGTTATGGTCCTTGTGTCAGTGAAGAGCTTTATCTATTGTTAGTTAGACTGAGTCATGTTTGAAGCAGCAGCTATTTTAAACAAAATACTGATCCAAGAGTGAGCATATTGGAAGAATAATAAGTTATGATTATACTTCACAATGATTAATGGAAAAAAAATGTTTTTGAACATTTTCTTCTTTTCATTATTCCCACCCTTTAATTAAAACAGTTTGCACAGAGCTTGCTGTGGTTGATGTAACGCCAGACAAAGTAAGTTCTGTGGCATTTGTCTAATAAAACTAAAATGCTAAATCAAATCGGAGCTATTCCTCTAAATTAACACCTCATTAAGCAAACAATCAGTGACTGTGATTAAAAACAATTACGTTTATTGTTTATAGGAACACCAGAGTTTCTCCTTCCTGTTTGGGTAAAAGTAAAACACCAGTATTTGAGTAACATTCATCACATAATCAATACACTGTTTCTGTTTTTCTTTAGTATTCTGGTGTGTTAGTTTGAAGTTGATTTAGCTGTTTGGCATCATCTATTTCATTAACACTTGACAATTAGTGGATTCATTAGTACAGATGTACCGTGCAGGATTTATAACCTGACTCTTTTCACCATTACTCTGCTGAAACATCATTTCCACCTAACTTCCTCCTTATTTGTACAATATTTGCTGTTGATGTAAGTCAGATAAAATGTTTGTGTATGTGTTTATTAAGAGGGGATTAGCTCTTCCGGTGCTGCATTGATTCGTCGAGAGCTCACTCAAACAGCAGAGCCTTTTAAGCCAAGCGCAACTGTTCTAATTATTTGCTACAAAGGTTCAGATGCTTGGCACGTGTCTAGGGGCGGCTGTGGCTCAGTGGTAGAGTCCTCTTTAAATCTGAGGGTTGGTTGTTCGATCCCCAGCTCCCTCGGTAAACATGTCGAAGTGTACTTGGGCAAGACGCTGAACCCCAAATTGCTCCTGGTGCTCAGCAGTGTGTGAATGTGATGACTGATAGACAGTTGGGACTTTACGTAGGAGCCTCAGCAATCAGTTGGTGAGTGGGTGAATGTGTCGTAGTGTAAAAGCGCTTCGAGTTGTCGCAAGACTAGAAAAGCACTATATAAGTACACTTAGTATTTTCATTCAGGGGCAAGCATACAGTTAAGATATATAGATATATGAAAAAGAAAGTTTTCAACAAAACATACATTTGAATAAATACGAGCCTGGACGATATTAGCGGCAGATAAGAGCATATCACAGATATATGGGCATCAGTGTTTATGTTTTCTAAAATATGTGATATGAAAAGCAGAGGGATTGATTCTGATTCTATTGTTTACAACTCTCAGCACTGTCTGCCTCACAGCTGAGCAGATTGAGGCACTAGAATAAGTTGACATGGTATAAAAATGTGGAATAATGCTTTATAAAGTTGTTAAAAGTGATTAATCGAAGATTTCCATATAAATAAATGTCTGTTAAGTCTCTATCACTGAATGAGGTAACATAATAGTGATTGAGCCTATGGCCCATTGATGAAAGCCTTTGCATTTGCAGTATATACTATAGACACACAGTCCATAATTAATATATATATATATATATATATATTATATAGTATAATTAATATATATAATATATATATATATATTATATAGTATAATTATGGACCGGGTGTCTGTAGCGATATACCCAGAAAAAATCACAAGCGGTTAGTGACGTGTTTTCCATCACCCAGCAGTGGTTGGTCTGCCAGAGAGAGTAGGCGGAGCTAAGCAGCTGCTTTTACGGTCTCTGCAAGTGTTGCGAGTAAACAGTAATCTACTATGGCTGAACAAACAAAGAAAAGATCGATGACTACAGATACAACTTCAGAAATAAGTGAAAATCCAAAGAAAAAGAAACAAATTTGACACTCAGATGAAGGCAAACAGTCTAAAAAGGAAAGCGACCGTCAGCGAGGAAAATCAAGAGTTACAACCGGAGCCAACCGTGGACGTCACACATGCGACACTGTTTGGATATCTGGGAAGTGTGCTCCCGCAATTACCATTTATCGCCATAGGTGCCGCCAAAGGGAACGAAACTGAGATCTTTGAGATTATCACTTGAAAGAAAGTTGCCTTCTGAAAACTTCTGAACAAATTCAGTGCAATTCCGGCACAAAATTTATTATAATCGCACACTGTATCATAATCAGTGAATATTTCCCCTATAAAATCTGTATTGGTGTAAGTCTCGTGCTGGTCAAGCTCTTGTATACGTGTGAATTTATAAAACAACTTACATAATGCTTTTCTTTCAGAGCTTTTGGAGAAGAGTCGCAGGAAGGAGGATGAAATGAGGAGCCTTCAGGTAAGCATTATATGTCTTTACTAATCTTTGTCTGTACTTCTGTGCATTTTATGACTGTAAGTCAGCACTGTAAATAGTGTATTTTAATTATCCAGCTGCCCTTATTTCAAAGAGGCCACACAGCAACAACTATTGTCAGTTGTTGTACTATTTTTGTTCATACACGCAGCCTTTAAATTATTGTTTCTTGTGTATATCTGTTGGGTTGTTATTGAGTTAACGCTGGCCCTCAGTCATCGGAGTTCTGTGATGCAGTGCTACACACATTAGTACACAGCCGTCGGCCTGACAGACTCCTTGCAGCCTTGCTCGGACAAGTAGCTAATTACTGCAGACACGAGGCCTTGGAGTTTAAAAGCCACCAGAGGCCTTGTCTCTGTCTTGCAGTGCTGCAGCATTTACACTTGGCAGGCCACCAACTCACCTTGTCTGGATTGGACTGGCCCCCTGCGCCTCACCGGGCCTTTACTCGCCATTAAAAAGCAAGACACACACACTAAAATGTCAGCTAATCATTTGTCCTTTCCCAGTGTGTGTTTGCACCTCTGTGAACGTGAGAGTAGTTGTGTTCGATACCGGGGTCCCGACTGTGGCTGCATGATGGCACCTGCCAGATCTCGTGTGCGATTAATCAGCCCTCTCAGACCCAGTCAAGCTTTTAATTATGAAGGATGAGGAGAGAGAGATGGAGAGTGAGGGATGTGCACGAGTAAGGGGGAAAAAAGGTTGGTGGGATGTGCTGAGGAAAAGAAAGTCCCCTTGATACAAACCGGCAACACATAACAGGCAGAGGGGGGGGTGGCAGCTGTCTGAGGGGGAGAGCAGGTGTGTGTTTGAGTGGCAGATAAGAGGCATAGCATCACTTATGCATCGTTAGAGAGGGAACATCAGTCAGGAGCTGCATGAGCGGCGGGAGCCGTTTGTCTTTGTGTGTCTGCGTGTGTGATAAGAAGCCTGTTGTGTGCTTCAGACTCTCCATAGCCCCTGCATTTTCCTCCCTTGTTACATATTTGTTGAAGCACTACAGCCCCCCTTCTGTCATCGTTCTCCCACATACACTTCTTTTTTCTCTGCTTATCCACCATTTATAGCAGTTACCTGACCTCACTGTGTGGCTCAGTTTGAATAATCATTGTAGGTTATTGTTATCTTTCATTTTTGTATGCATTTAAACTAATGCTGTTTTTCTGTGTCATACCAGGATCGTGTTTTGGATCTGGAGATGGTAAGGTTTGATTAATTTCTCATCAAAGTAATTAATGAATGTAAAGAAAATAAGTGTGTACGTTCAGCTTAAGACAGCCCGGAGTTATGTAGTGCCCCTGAGTTGTTAAATAATTAGAAACCATGTTGACTCTCAGCATGATTCGATGCAGACGTGTAGGCAGGTTCACCTCAGGCTATGTTTGTTTTGCAGCCCGTAGAGGCAAACACAGGGTGAGAAATGATTGCTTTAGTCAAGGCTCACAGCTCTGTTAATCATCATAAGTCTTGCTGATGGGGTTAATAACCAAGCTGCACTGACAATACAGTATTGACCTCACCATCCAAACAGTTAACATTCAGCTTTTAGATGTCAGGCTGAAATTACTGAGCACTGCTGAAAGGTTTCATTGACCTAAGCGCTTTTTACTCTCTTGAAAAACATTAAATAGATGAAGCTGTCTAATGCAGGCTGTCGATCTATCACAATTATACCTTCAATTAGTTGCAGTTAAAAAAGAAAGGGGAAATCCCTCGGACCGCTTTCAAGTCAAATAATTTCTGTTTACTGCATCAGCACAGCTGCAGGATGAATCGACCCATCCTCCACTCAGCCTGGGTGGTGGCGATCAAACAGCGAGTCTTACTTGTGTGTCAGCGTGCCATTCAGTGTGGCAATTGGCGTGACGCCTCGTAACAACCGGTTCTTTTGATGCCTAAAGGCTGCGTCTGAATGGGAATGGGAAGGCTATTGAAACATACAGTGGAGGGATGAATAGACTTGAGTGCGACAAGAGTAGTTAGTTGATCAAAGATCAGACTGGCGGTGTTGTAACGAAAGTCCTCGCTTAGCTCTGGAGATGACCAGGCAGTATGACATCATGTGATCATACGATTCTAATTCATACTGCAGCCTTTATGAACGTGATACAAACTGTTTGAATGGGTGTTGTATAGACTACCATACCTTTAAAGAAGGGCTCATATTGGGAACAGACACCAAGCACCAACATTACCTAGAGCTGTTGTTAGAGGAGTTGTATGTTAAAAGAATTAGGGTTACTGTCCCATAAAGGCAGAAAAGCCATCATAATGATAATAACACTAATAATAATAAATAAAAAAAACCTGTTATTCTCCGCCTGTCAGCTGTAGTGCATCTTTCTCTCCATGATGAGGATGGCAGCTCTAATTAAAGTACCTTCAAAACCGTTACAATGAAATGTCAAGAAATGTGACAGATCGCTCATAGAAACATTCTCATCGTCCCTGCAGCACAATCATCCTTTCTACCGTTAATCCATATCTTCTGTATATTCCAATTAGTCTACAATTCATCATCGTATTCTTCTAGTGAAGCTTCAGAGCTAGGAGAAGGCAGTGGCATAGTGCAAGTGTTGTATATTTATAGGAAAACTCCACAGGGCACCTTTGAAACAAGTCGTTTTTTCATTCAGTGTTTCGTAACTAAATGCATATTGTGTGTGTCTCTGGAGGTCTAATGAATGTGTTCACTAAGCTCCCTTCCTTGTTTAAATCTGCATTTTTTTAATGACATTTAAAATGTTGCATTGTCTACTTCCGGGCTTGCAATCTTTTCTACTTCGTTTGTTGCTACATTCGTAATTTTAAGGGATGCACAATATTATCGGCACGTTATCGGTGTCTGCAGATTATGGCTACTAGAGTGTTTTCACAATATTTATTGCTTCATACCGTGCCTGAGTACGATTGCCAGCCCTCTCCTCTCCCCCGCCGGTCAGCTTTCACATTAATAATTTCGTTCCGTACCCGAGTACACTTGCGGTAGGACTCCAAAGCAGAAGGTGGCGGTAATGCACCTTAAAAACAAGGAGAAGAAGAAGAGTACCATCAACAACGGAGCAATGTTTATGTTCTTGTTCAGTGTAGCACAGCGTGCAAATCTCATGATCCCAAGCCCATACAATGGAGCCGACAGTACACAGTGTTCACACTTATCAAACAAACTGGATTGGACTGGACTTTAGGGTCAAGTGTACTCGGATACGGGCCCGGGTCCCTAATGTGAAAGCCCCCGAAAAAGTCACAGAAACTCGAGCCAATGAATAGAAGTTCACAACTCTTCACTAGCTAACAGTTAGCTCACATTCTCGTCATTTTACCGGACTTAACAACATCAAATACACTGAAAATACACTCGCAGCCAAAGCCGACGCTAACAGAGTGTAACATAAACATTAAGGCAAACAAACTTACATATTAATGGAGGCACACACGATATAAAGAGTCAGTCTGCCATCACTGACGTCTCCGTAGTAGGTGCAGTAAACAAGTCCGGGCGTGTCTCCCTCACTGCCGAGTTTCAGGGGGATGCTGCATTCAGGTGCTCTCAGAAACGTGAAAATCCAATCATTTTTGCATCCCTAATAATTTTCCTGGTAAATTCCAACACAGACAGAATAGTGTGAGCAGCAGGAATGTGCATCCTCAGTCAAAAAACAAACAAAGCAGGCATCAGTGTTATCTTCAAATACATTAAAATGAATGTGTCGATGTTTCTGCACCCTCCTGCATTAAGCAGCTAATGACATTTTTTTTTAACTACAACATAGTAGATTAAGCGCCTGAGCATATAGAGAAATATGTATTTACTAATATACATTTTGGTGGATCTGTGCAGATATGATCCGAAAACAAGTCTGAACAAAGTCTATATAAATCTATCTAGAAGTCTGAATAAAGTTGTGCATTTTAAGGAACAATGCATTTTGTATAGAGTCTAATATTTCACAATCTGTACAGTCATATGAGGAACATTAATAAAACATAACAGTGCTAACAATATCAGCTTTGCACCTTTCTATTTGCAGAGATAATAGGATGTAGAACCCAAAGGCATCAGTAGCGGCCGAAGAGCCCACAGACAGCTGATCCAGCTGTGCAGGCTTCATCAGTCAATCATCACTTTAGGTGACCTTTGACTGAGAACCATGTCTCATTTTACCAAATGTTTGTTTCATTGACTCTTCCTAACCCGCCTCTCTTCCTTTCATGTTTCGTCTGATTTTAAGAGAGAAAACATGAAAGGAGCACAGAGAAGGCATTTGAGGGATGTAGCCCCACTATTTACCCCTGGATTACTCTCCATTTACTATGTAGCTCATTCTTCACAGTGCTTTCTGCTTGTCTCACAGAGTGCATTGTAATTAATGATTTGGGGACACTGTACTTGATTTGTTTGTTGTTAAAAAGAAAACAGAAGACATTTAGAATGAAAATCAGTCAATTAAACAAGCATCTGTGGTCTTGGTGCTTTGGGCTACAGTCTCTTGCCACTCCTTCTTAGTCACAATATTTTTACTTCCGGATGATTGATTTTTTTTATTGCAGCACATCGTGGCAAGGATTTCTCAGTTTAATCTCTTTAAAATATGTCATGATAATAATTGCTAAATTGCTAAAAAGGATGTCAGACAAACTAAGAAACTAATAATGCTACGTAAATGAACTGATCTGGTGTGTGTTTGTGTATGTTTGGTATCCAGAACACAAGAGTAGCCCTGGACCACTTGGAGTCGATTCCAGAGAGACAATGTCTGATGGAAAACTTCAAAGATCTGGAGGTGGGTTTATTTATTATAGTGGTTAAGATGTCCTTAGATCAACCATCTCCATCTCCATGTGGTGTTCTTCATGTGCTACAAGACATATCAGGGACAACATCAGCAGTCATCTCCATGGCTGGGCCTGTCTGCTTTCAAACTGCAGTGTACCAAGGACAGGCTGAACAACATGTTTTCAGATTGGCAGGTTTGAGACGTCACAAACCTAAGGAGCCAATCCCGTTAATGGACGGGGTGACGCTATGATTATTAGGGATGCACGATTTTATCGGCACGTTATCGGTAACAGCAGATTATGGCTTGCAAATTGACATATCGGCTTACTCACAAATTGTCATTTCACCAGACTTAAAATCAAACACGCTGAAAATACACCTGTAGCCAAAGCCAAAGCCAACGCTAACAGAGTGTAAAATAAACATCAGTGCAAAACTAACTTACACATTCATGGACGCACACACGACAGGCATGATATTAACTCCAGTACAGGGGAGACTTGATGTTCCCTGCAGTAAGGTGGAAAAAAACATGTGCCTTATGTATATGTATTGAAATCAGCAAAAAGGATTGGAAAATATCGGCATATCGGATATTGGCAAAAAAATCCAATATTGTGCATCCCTAATGCATATCATTATGTGTAACCTACGGCAACCACTTCAGCAATGGAACAGCCAGCTGCAACATTTTTGCAAACTCACTACTGACTACTAACGTTAACGTTACTACTACTAATTACTACTTTTCAAGCTAGCTAAGCTCCAACAAGTTGCCACTAAACGATGGCAGAGCTGGTTTTGTTTTCGTGACGGAGGGTGCTGTTGGAAATGTACATAGTGGGTGGGGCTATACAGAGTCGGGAATCTTTAATGAGGGAGAAGGAGGAGACGCCTTGGGAGGATTTTTACAAGAAAATTAAACTTATTTGCTGAAAAAAAATAAACTGGAGCTGGTCTTTAAAAAGTCAACGATTAGAATCATTAGTCGAGGAAACCTTGAGTTGACTGGCATTTTGTCAGTTGGATCATCACACAAAGCACAGCAGGATCAACAGCATGACAGACTGAACACTTAAACTGAGTCCCAGAATGACTCTTCAGTGTTCATCGTTCACAAGGTTTTTGGCTAGAGGCAAATCATCTACAGAGGTCTCCTCCTGTTAAAACACACAAATCCAGTTTTTAAACACTAAATAAAGCAGCATTACTTTGAAAGTCTGTGTTTTTCATCGCTCTTGGAGAACGCAGACACAGGATGTCAGTGAGCCTGCAAGCTGAGCTGCAGTTAACTGTTTGTAAGTGCTCAGTCTGTTTTTGGCTCAGGATTCCTACAGTGCACGTATTTTAAGAGGGGTTTAACAAAGAGCTAAGTTATCAGCAGGTCTCCTCCCCTCCTAAACAAGCAGACCCTTTAATTCACCCTTCAATTACTTGGGCTGTCAGGTTAAAAATCTCTGACTCGTCTCAGCAGGGATTTGAGGGCTGCAAGCTGAAGCGATGCTTACTCTGGCTCGACTTGTTTTTCCTGATTTCTTTGATCTTTTAAACAATGAAGTTGAAAACGATCAAAAAAATAATCAAGACCAGTTGGGTGTCCTGTCGGCCTGGACAGGTGTCTCTGATATGTTTATAATGACACAGCCTTCATTGTGTGCCTTCAGGAGTCACAGCGGCAGAGGGACATTGTGGAGCAGCGCCACACCAAATACAAAGAGATCGTCTGGGACCTGCAGCACCAGCTGGACGAGTCCAAACGCAGAATCCAGGAGTACAGGGTACGACAGGCACGCAGACAGACACGTGCAATTCTATACCCTCGCAAAATGAGCTTTATAATGCCTTACGAAAGCCCGTACTCCCAAACAGCAACCCACACCTTTTCTATTTCAGTCACTAATTGCACTGCTTTGTTCAAACAGCAGCCGTTTGGATCAGGATAGCCTGACTTTGAGAGCCATTTATGAGTCTGGCTCGCCCACACTGCTGCCAATGTGTGCCCTGCTCCTAATTTGCAACTTGTATGAATAAATGAATAATTTCACATAATGGTAATGCATCATGGATGGTCAGAGTGGGACAAGTGCAAGCAATGACACTCAAACAAAACCTGAATTTTACCACTCACTCTTAATTGCTACAGTCTTCTTCGGTGCTATAAAGCAGCCAGGGGAGCTATCAAGACATCATTGTTGACAGCTGATTGCCAGCTGCAGTTTGCAACCTCCCCTAAACAGCCATACAGTCACTTTTTAAATGGTTTTAATCTGCCAGATTGCCCCGTCGGTTTGCCAAACGGCTCCCATGTTGAGCGATAAGTGGTGATTGCATTAGTTTAATAGCCGCTGCCCACCCGGGGTTTGTTTAAGAGAAAAGCCGGATGCAATGTCTTTACAAGAATTCTATCTTGATCAGAGTCAGCATTGCCAAAACAACAACAAACCGCTTCGGCACTAAATGTAGTCTCTGCCTGGAACATCAGTTTCTAAAGCTCTATTCAGGCACTTAATTATTCTAAGGGTCAGTGCCTGTCCTGTAATCACAGGACATCTGTAATGTTAACGACCTAAAAAAACACACTGTATTATGTGTCAGACTTCAGGCGACAGCAGTGACTTGACCAGCCCTGAAAAAGAAAATCTCAAACTATAAAGAGGGCTGTTTACATTGGGACACTTTTGCCTGCATGTTTACAGGCAAATAAATGTCTGTAAAAGAAGCTTTTATCAGACCACAGTTCATAGAAGACCTTAAATCGCTCACAGCCCAAACAGAATATTTCATCACTCTGGAGAGCACTCAGGATGTCCAAGCAAGTAGTTAAACATTTGGCTGAAATCTCTCATATCTATAAAGTGCATTACTGTAAGCCTGGCTTCTGCAGGGCTGTTCGCGCAGTCAGGCTTGTGCTGGTAATTTTACATTGTAAATTTAGCCTTATAAGGGACATGGCTGTATTGAAGTGGCTGCATTATATTCAGTCGGCTTGATGATAACACTTTAGTACAACACAGCTAATATACTTCACCTATAATTAGGTGCATTCTTTTGATATAAGTGCATGCATATGTAGTTATTTTTATGAGGAGTGATGATAATGAGCCGACCCGCCTTCACTGATCGATATCACTGTCAGCAGAGACTCTGGACTGCGATGTAGATCCATACACTGAGAGTTCAACTGAATTTCATCAACTTTCAGATGAAAAGTTAATTTTCAGTTTTACATCTCTGACCGTCCACAGGCACTGCTCCCTCTCTTGATCGCCCACATGTGCACTTTATTTCACTCTCTCATCCCCCTTCCTGTCTCTTTCTTTTCTGCAAGTCAGTGAAGTGGCGTCGAAACATTAGTATTATCATGAAAGTTCTTTTCCTGGAAATTAGGTCACCAAAACTGGGCTTCTTCTAACTCCTGTCAGGAGGAGGGTCTTTAAGGTAGCCTGGCTGACATTGACCCCATTCTAATAAACGCGGACACAGTGTCAGTCTGAATGGGGTATTTGATTCTGCGGCCATACTAGGAGTGCTACAGTGTTTTTAGCTGAAAGGTTATACCAGGACAAAAGGACAATGCTTCCATGCAGGTATAATGTCTTCTATGTTTACCCTCTTCATGAGGCGTTTTAGTATGTTAACGTTTGCTAATCGGTCCCTCAAGGATCTAATTGTTCTACGCTGGTATAAAACCAATGATAACAGACAGCATCTCACTGTAAAACACTCTTTGAGATCAAAACTGACTCCCATTTGTAACAGGGCCTCTGGTTAGTGGAAAGTTAGAAACACAGCCTCTGATTGGTCAATAGATTCAACACAAGGTCACGAAAAGGTTGCGTGAATTTGCTGAATCGCAACTTTGCAACGTCCTTGAGGGATTGGCTCCTTAGCACTTAAAGGAGCAATTATCCCCTGGAAAAAGCCACTGTCAATCAAAGTTTGTGTTCTCTGTAATCAATAGAAGCAATAATATTTGAAATTGGTGCCAGAGCTGTGGAGAAAGTTGTACAAACAGCTCGTGGTTTCGCCCATTCTACAGTCCTACAACACCCAGGGTGCATTGCGCCTCTCCCTCTGAAAGGAGCGGCCAAACGAGAGACGAGGCAACGGCTCAGAGCGGCACAGAATCTGACATACGATGAGAATATACCGGTGGATCGTCTAAAAATCTTCAGGTCTGCAGTCTACATTTCAAACCTGATGATTTTGAACGAGACACAACATCGTAGGCGGGCGTCCTAGATTGAGGAAGTGTAGTTTAGTAAGCTCCCTGGCCTCCGCCAGATGACGTGTTTTACGTAGTCTGGCAGAGGTTTTCAGGGCCTATTGGAGAAACGGATAGCGTCCTCCAGAGGCACAGAGCCAGTTTGCATTTTTTCCTACCATAATGGCGTTAGCTCCCCATAATAGCATGATAGGGCTGATGTTGAAAATCAGCAAACTGGCCCTTTAAAGAAAGTACAGCTGAAGGAAATTTGAATCACATTAATTTTGCAGGAACAAATTTAAGTGATTTTTTCCTGTGAGCACCACATTTCCTATAAATCCATCCAATAACACTTGAGACATTGAATTCTTTTTAATTTAATTCTGCTGAACTAAAGCTCTGAAAATAATCAACGTGCATTACAGCCTCACAGTGGTGCTGGCACGGCTGTAGGCTCTCACCCTCGTCATTTACTGTGTTCCTTTGTCTTCCAGGACGAGAAGCTGGACGCCACCTCCAGGAGCCTGAGACTGGCTGCTCTTTCTTCCTCCATCAAAGACCCCAGCGCATTCCTAAGCAGCTCACTGAGATCAGACACACTGTGTGAGTATTTAGATGCTGAAGCTACAAACTGCACTCCGACAGCTCATCTATATCTTGATGGCAGGCACGTTTTTCTGCATGTTTGCATTGCCAGATCATTTGAACGTATACCGGTGTTTTTTCATATTTTGTACAACAGAATCTGAACAACGGTTGGGTGGGTAAAATGAAAATCCAGGTTATTGTTCATGACAATGATATGAATGAATCTTATCTCAGTTCCTTAATATTGTTCTGTCAAAGTGGGCGAGCTCGGGGAAATGGATAATGCAGCTGTGTGTTTGTTTCAGCCCTGCTGAGTTCCACAGTGCAGTTTATAAATCTAAAGTTGTGATACACATAATAATACATGATGAATTTTACTGTGGCAGTGTTGCAGCTCTGTCACTTTTTTTATTCAGTATTTCCACCTGGCTCCCAGAGCTGAAAGTTTCCATCAGTGCTTTGGAAGTGTGTCTGTCTGTATCGCTGCCAGTGGCTCGCAGCCAGAATCACTTGTAGCACTTTCCTAAGCTGCTTACTGATATTTGGCACCGTGTGAGAGGAGAATACTTTCTCAGGCTTTGTGTCTGTTGTACCTCCAAGAATGATGGTGGCCAAAAGATATCTATGGCAATTTAACACCAGTGTTAATACACAATACTGCTTTGGCAGAAACAGTTGGAGCTAATCATTCAGCTAGTATTTCTGATTGGATGGAGTAGAGGGGTGTTATGATTAACATACAACTTCCATCAACATCAGTAAGCATGCCACTGTTCATATGCAGCTGTTCACAAGCTTTTCATTCATTGGCTGGAGTGGTGGGAGGAGTCGTGACCGCGAGCATCACGTGAATTGAAATAACTACCAATGAGCTGAAGGATTGAGTTTCTGTTGAAGGACTAGGACAGCAGTTCTGGCAACCTTCTTGTAGTTTTGGTTTTCATTTTCTTTGAACAGGGTTCGTACACAGTTTGGAAACTTTGGATTAAGATTAATTAAGATTAAAAAGAGTTTGGGAATTACTATTGCAACTATTCGCTTCTTATTGCAATTGCATATAAATAAATCCCACATGTCCACGTATTGTGCTTATCTGAACATTTTTAAGGTGTCAGAAAACATTTTAAAAAGTGGGCTGCGTCTTATATACCCGTGCGACCAATATACCAGTATAAAATGCATAGAGAGGTATTTTATTGTGTTTTACCCAGACGATGGCGCTTTAATCTTAGCTAAAGCTTTATCAAAGACATGCTCCATCATGATCGCCAGTACAGCCGCAACAACAACCAGCGTGAGCTTGACTACCACACCGGTAGCTAGCAAGATCACAAACTTGACGTGGTGAAAACAGATGGTAGGCTGTAATTTGTGTGTTTTTAATGTGTTTCAAATGAAAATAAGTTGAAATAGTGTTGAAATAACTTGCGTTGACTTATATTTCGGATTTTACGGTAATTTTCGGGAACACAGAAAAGAGTTCAGAAACTATTTGTTTCCAGATAACTACGACTATTCAGTTTTCTTTGCAATTGCATAAAAATAGCACCACATACCACGTATGTTATCATTACTAAGTACTGTTAAATTAATTGACTTTTTAAACAAACGTATTTATTAGTTATTAAAGACAGTTAAATTACGAGGGGACAATAAAATAATATATATTTAATATGCTACAGGTAAATAAAACAAGAATAGCTTCCTTTCTTGGCAGGTCGTTGATTGTCATCTAATCCCAAATATAAAGCCTGGAAACACAGAGGCTTATTGAGTCTGAATGTAACAACTGTAATCATATTTGGAGTTTGAAATATGGTTGGAAAAACTACCGAGAAGTCTGGATTTATGCATAAGGAAATAGAAAATGTGAGGAACCTTGAAGAAAAGATTTCACTGGTAAACCCTGAAGGCTGAACCTTAGTGGTGAAACAGTCTGCAGGTTTGAATCTCAGCACATGGACTGCTCCTGTGTTTGTTCGATTTCCCACACATTGCTGTCAACCACCTTCTCTTTTATAGGTCCAGTCTGGGCAGGTAACAGGGGGAATATAGTACTCCACATTTTGGAGTGTGACTGGGTGATGGACACACAGCGAATATAATTTTTGTTTCTCTCCTTCTTTCCCTCCTCTGCCACAGCTCCTCACAAACGGCTGACCAGTTCAGACTTGGAGGATTCGGCAGTCAACGGGGCCAAAACCCTCACTGAGTAGCTCAACCTTAAGTGGACCTTTTATCCGCATCTCTGCAAACACAAAAACACGGTGCTTACAGCTGATTCCACCCGCCTGGTGCTCATCCAGAACGAAGAACAACTTGACCGCACTCTGAGGCCTTGCACTCAACACTAATCCTCCTCGACTACCTCAACCAGGAAGTCACTGCGAGATGTCGCAGAAAGCTTTGAGAAACGCTGAAGGAGGAGACATTTGTGAAGGATACTGTAAACTGTTTCAATGTTATTTATGCTGTTACATTTCTTGCCTTTGTTGCAACATAAACATTTTAAATATTGTTTACCTTGTGACCAATCTGTACTCTTATTATCATGCCAATGTGTTTGTGCTACAATAATCTAATGAGAACAACTCTACACGACCAAAATACTGGTGCCTTTTCAACTTTATGCAAGTACATCATGAAAATGTGACAAATCTTCTGTTTTACAGCCTCTTTTAAATGTATTATACAATTTCCGTAATGGCTTTCTATTTTTTGTTCCATGCAGTATACATTTGTAAAAAGAAACAAGCACAAATATATGTCTATTTTTTATGATATGCAAAGGAAGTATATGCACTATGAATAAATCCCCATGTATCTAAATGTCTGGTTTTATGAGCTCACTTGATGTCCCCTTCATTTCAGAGTGAAGTGTTGGTTTTTGCAGCCGCTAAGAGACTCCAGCTACTCCCACTGGTATATCTTTTGCTTTTACTAAAATCCTACATCGGGGAGAACAAACCAAAACCACATGAGAGAGAAATGTCCTCTTTTAATTTACCGCTCAGCTTCAAAGACGTAAACACAGCACCTGCTGTGTAAACATATCTCAAAGTTGTACATAATCTTTCCTGAGCTGCATGCTTCCAGATTGTGTAATGCTGCGTAAAGGTACTGTGAGGCGTTTTTCAGTTTAAGCCTCACCAAACAACATCAATGCATCTAACCTCTTGGAGCGTGGAACTGAGGAGTAATGAAATATAACTACGTCTATCAATAATTAATATCGTCTGAACAATTGAGTCTGAAAAAACATCTTCTACGCTCAAATAAGTTAGAAAACAATTGTAAAAAGCCTCTCGTTACTTTTTTAGTCTTTGCTCACATTTATCTATTTTCTGTTTCCTCCTGTCTACATTTTTAATTTAATGTTCCTCACAACCACTTTTCCAAAGTTCTTAAAGACTATGAGATGGGTTTATCCAAGCGATGCCCTGAAAATACAAGCAGAAGTCATTCAAACTTATTGTTATCAACTCGAGTGTGTGTTTACAACTACAAAAACTATGTGCTGTTTCCTTTGTGTTTCAACAACCCGCCTGCGTGTACCTGTCAGGTAAATTTGTGAGAACCTAAATAACAAGCATATCATTGTTAGGCCTACATCTCACCATAGTTTAATGCTTTATGAAATATTGTACTTGATGTAAGTGAGAAGGTTGGTTGGACGGCTTCACGCAGAACAGTGATTGGTGCAGGAGTTTGTCTTTTCAACAGTAAAACGCCATCCAATGGAGTAATGGACTTTCAGCTAGCTTACTGACATGACAATAAGAAACGAAACCTTTTCAACTAGAACCTTGCTGAAGCTAACTTTGGTGCTCTAACATGTAACCATCATTGCTGTACTGAAAACTGCTGAAGCATTACTGTATAGTCTTCAAAAGTACTCATCAGGAGCTACAGCATTCTAGCCAACTAGCTGACACTAAGTTAGCTAGCTGTGGGGTTATTTAGTGTAGTTTGTATTGTATGAGAAAAGGAGACATTCAGACAGACTAATTGTGGTCACTCAAGACCTAAGACATTAACTTCAAATGAAGATAATTTTATGGAGACAAAATACTTTCTTGGAGCTTTCAAGTTGTGGGCTAACAATGCTAGCATTAGCATGCTATCTAAAACACTGTAGCTTCCATTGCAAGAATTTATCCAGTGATGCTACAGCAGCGTGTACTGCAGTGTATTGATGATAAACATTATCTGCACTAGTTCTATTGTGAAAGCTAGCTTAGCAAAGTACTTTAGCTAGCTTAAAAAGGCTGGTGCTACATGTCTTTAAACCCCTGTAAGCAAACACTTTGCTGGACATTTATGGAGATGCAGTTCTTATAATCAGATTCAGATTAGGAAAATGGAGATATCGTCTTGGGAGGTAAGGGGATATATGGAAGATTTAATGTGAGCTTAGAAGTTGTAATAAAATGAGATGGTGGACTGACGCAAGAAAAAAGTTAGCAACTATTCGCCTCTCTTTACTGGCTAATTGGAGGTTTGAGAGTTTCATAATAAAATACCTGAATATCTTAGACATTGTTTTTAATAATTTAAACACTATAAAGTATCTTTTTATTTATTCAGATATATTTTTTAACTTATTTCTATCCTGCATCTCCCTCTATCCCACTTTTCAGCCCATCCAGTTGAGGATGGCTGTTCAACACGAGTGGTCCTGCTTGAGGTTTCTGCCTGTTAAAACGTTTTTCCTGCCATTGCTGCCAAATGTTGCTAAGTACTGCTCATTGTGGATTCATGTTGGGTCTCTCTCTAAACAATATCAAAAAAAGAGTACCATCTAGACCTGCTCTTTTTGTAAAGTGTCCAGAAATAATTTGGTTATGATTTGGCGTCAGACAAATACAATTTGATTGATTTCATTTGATTTCCTTTTGCTACATTTTGTCAGCCATGGCTGAATAGCAGATTGCTGCTGTCTTTAATAGTGACTAAGTGGTAGTTCTGTGGTGATTGTGACTCACCTCAATCATGTTCGTCGTGTAGCGAGGTACTTTTAAATCTGAAAAAAAGACAAAAAAGAATGAATTCATGAAGCTAAACTTCCCAAAGGAAATACGATTCATGTTCCTTTGTTGAAGCTTGTGGGCTTTTTTGGAGCCTTGCCAGCCGTACAACACAAATCCTCCTTTAAAAGCATTAGCAGGTGTCTTTTGTACGTTAGCCTGGGATTCAAAGAGAAGGGAAAAAACATAATTGACAGCTAAGTAGTGCTTTGCCTTAATAAAAATCAAAGCTTATGTAAATTTGGCATTTTTTGAACACTTCAGTGCTAATGTACCGTCTGATCCTCTAAAGAAGCAGCACTGTTATCTCTTTAACATCACTTTCAAAAAGAAGTTAAGTCTTGTATGTAGAACAGGCAAAGTTTGTGTAAGACTTAATAACAAAAGAAGAGTTCCACATAGTCCCGGCGATTACAAGTCCAGTCTGTAAAAGTGTCCGTGTTTTGTGAAGCAGCATCCGGAGGAAAGCAAGCTCAGCCAAGCTTAGAGCAAAAATGAGCTGCGGAGCTGTACTAAGCCTCCGCTCTATCCCTGTTTCCCCTCTTAAGTTCTGAGCACATTTGGAAAGCCAAAGTCCAGAGAAAATATTGATCAATTCTTGGAGCACATTTTCCAGCCAATATTGACTCTGCACTGCTGTGGTGACTCCTTAAACATACTTTAGAGTTTACAATTTTATATTGGCTTTTTTTTAATGATTTGCTTTCTTGGAAACTTGATGAGTTTATTACAAGCGACCTTAAAGCTCCGACTTAAGACAGCAGCTGGACTTCATTTAAGAGTGAGCTAATCAGTTCTTATTGCTCAATATTCCGGTTCGTGGAGGACGGAGGGTTCGTGCTGAAGTTATTTTAACCTAATCAACTGATGCACACTCACACACCAGTTGTCTGCTATGCAAACATGAGGTTATGGCGCCAACATTGTAAGAGTTTAGAGTGTTACAGTAACATTAATAACACCATGGGTATGGATCTATAAAAATATACCTATACACAAAGTGATCAGAATCATTACCAGTTTTATCGGCAGGTACACATACGAGGAATCTGACTCCTGTTTTTTTACTGTTCTCAGTGTTAGACATATGCTTAAAAAACAGGACAACTAGCTTGACACTAGTAACCTTAAGACCGACCACCAACCAGTTATGACATTATGACCACCTGCTTAATTGTGTAGGTTCACCTTTTGCCACCAAAACAGCCTGGCATGGACTCCACTAGACCTCTGAAGGTGCTGGATGGATCGGACTTGTTTGTCCAGCACATCCCACAGATGCTCGATTGGATTGAGATCTGGGGAATTTGGAGGTCAAGTCAACACCTTGAACTTGTCCTTAAACCATTCCTGAATCATGTTTGCAGTGCAGCAGGGTGCATTATCCTGCAGAAAGAGTGGTACGTGTCAAAGTAACATCCACATGAATGGCAGGACCCAAGGTTTCCCAGCAGAACATTGCCCAAAGCATCACACTGCCTCTGTAGTTCAGGATGACAATTCCTCATCTAAAGGGAACAAAGGGTCACTGCAGAGTTCAGTGAGTGTAAAATGATGTGAAAAATATGAGTTGGGCCTTTTTCGGTCACATGATCTTAACCTAATGAAACAACTATGGAAGATTTTATACAGACATATCAGACAGAACTCTAGACCACCATCATTTAAACACCAAATGAGGGAATATCTTTGGGATAGTCGGTGTCCATCCATCCAGAAGAGTTCTGAGACTCCAGAGCTGCTCTGGCGGCACATAGGGGACCAATGTAAGAAGCTATATGTGGGGTTTCCCTTTAATTTGTCACCTGTCTGTCGGTGATGAAACAAGTTGCATGGGAGGGGGCGGGGACTCAATCGTTGAGTGTAAAATATTGATAGTAAACCTGTTAGAAGAGCTACATGAGTAACATACAGACTTTGCTTTTCACCTTGTATTAATCTCTTTACATTTGTCTAAAATAAATAATGATGTTGGCTCAGACACCCTCCTATAATGTGCCTCTCTACACTGTAACTACATCCCCAGAAAGGTCTGTTTATTAAAGCTATATTAGGCTGCTAAACACATGCAGACTCATACATCAGTCCTGCTCCAAACAGACTCACTTTCCACATTTACATTCTGCCCCATCATTACTCCAGATCTCCTCCACTTTGTCAGGTTGAGAGATGTTAATGAATAAATTCAGAGCTTTGGCTGTTTTGTGTTTATTTGTGTTTTTCTGCACAGAAAAATTAGACCTAAAAAAGGGGGGTTTGTAATCTGCATTTGCACATGCATGAGAAATGTAACACACATCTGTCTGAGCTGTCAGAATAAATAGCAGCATGACAGTCAGAGTTATTTAAAATGTTCAGGGAGTGTTCAGATGCATTCAGAGGGAGGCACAGAAGGCCTCTTTCTGTCTGTGTGTCTGTTTGAATGCTGAGGACTGAGAAACTCGACGGGTGGATTATGACGCAAGAAGATTGACGGGTTAGCGACGTTTGTTGAGCCAAACGCCTGAACCTAACCAGCACAGAAGGAGCTACGTCTAGAATTATTCAACTGGATTCGGATTATTCTTTGTGATTGCATTCTCAGTTTATGGATTACAATATAAACCTGTGAACCAAACGTTAGAAACACCACGGACAGGCCTTACTGTTCCCTTAATGCATTCAGTTGCGATGCAGAATGTCTGACTCCCCTTCAGTCCTCTCATTTTTTCCCTGTTTGCTTCAGGTCATATTAAAACTTTAGCTCCCACACAGCAGATCATCCACACACTGAAAGAGTCATGGAGGCACAGCGGCTTCAGACCGCTTTGGAATATGTTTTTAGGCTTCCTGCAGAGTCTGTTTCACACGTCTAGTTTTGCAGCTACAACTCAGATCTGAATTGATTAGTGTATTATTATTTATCAAACAGATCATCTCAACTCCATAAAACTAATTTTCCTTTGATTTTACCCAAAACTTAAGTCAAAGTATTGATCATTGTAGGACAGTGGCACACCCAAATGTAACTCGAGTATGGCCCAATGATGAAAGCCTTTGCATTTGCAGTATTAAGGACTGGCTGTCTGGTGCAAGTGTTGCAAGTAAACAGTAATCTACTATAGCTGAAAAAACAAAGAAAAGATCGATGACTACAGATACAAACTTCAAAAATAAGTGAAAATCTGAAGAAAGAGAAACAAATTTGACGCTCAGATGAAGGCAAACAGTCTAAAAAGGTAAGCAACCGTCAGCGAGGAAAATCAAGAGTTACAACCAGAGCCAACCATGGACGTCACACATGCAGCACTGTCTGGATATCTGGGAAGTGTGCTCCCATCATTACCGTTTATCGCCATATGTGGCGCCAAAGAGAACGAAACTGAGATCTTTGAGATTACAACTTTAAATAATCAGAATCAAGTTTAAAGTTTAATGTTAGAAATAAACATTGAGCCTGCAGCATTACTCTCTTATCTTATTTGCAGCAATTTTATATATTCTTCACAGCTATCAAGCCTGTTATAAAAACGTGTTCCTCTTCACCGAAGTAGGAGGAAAGTGATTGCTCCACTTTGTGCAGGAGAAGATTCAAATGACGCACCGAACACCCCCAGGATTAACGAAGACAGTTGATAACCACTGTTGTGTTAAACATTATTGTTAGGGTTTTAGGTTCTGTGGAGGTTGCTTACGTAAAGAAAGCATAGCTATGTCTAACTTGCTCTGTAGTCGTCTGCACGGTTTGGTCATTAGCAAGGTGATGTGTTTTCAGAGCTCATAGTCACAACCAAACCAGAATAAGACACATTAACATTTTTTCTCCACTCTCAAATATGTTTAATTTTACTATAGTGAGCAAACTTCAGGAGGATTAAAACAAGCGACCTACCTTCTGCTTCAGTTTATCCCTCGGTGTCTCAGATTTCCTCCCTTGCACCTCGTTGTCTCACTCACAGGTGTTTCACATCAGAGCTCGTTAGGTGTCAGACAGTTCCACACGTGTTGGCATCAGTTCTTTTTTTTCTTATTTTAAAGATTATTGTTTAAACCTTTACTGATAGTACAGTGAAGATATGTGGGGAAGAGAGAGGGAGGAAACACATGCATCAGAGGGCGGAGATTGAGACTGAGCTAAACAAGCACCCTGTGTTAGCATCAGTTCTGGTCAGACTCTCCAATCTATACTTACACATAGGATAGTTTATCAGACTGGAAGTCTTGCCACATAAAAGTTAATGAACAAAAAGTGATAATACATAAGCATGATACTGTAAGTGCACCTATTAAAAGGGCAACAACCCTTTATTCTTAAAGTGGCATTAAGCAACATGAACACTCTGCCTTTCTGTATTACTCCACTACACTAAACATGCACACGCATTTATAAACTGGTGTGTGCAGCCGCTGTGCGGTGCGTCTCTCTGCGGCACCGAGACAAGGAGAGAGAGAGAGGAGAGATGCTGTTCCAAAAAGTACACTTTATTGCTGGCAAAAAGTTTAAATACGACTAAAGTTATCATTATAGTTATGATCCTTGGTGTGGACCACCTTTAACCTCTTTTTACCAAGCTTAGTGCTACCGTTAGCTGTTACCGTAAGAGCTACCGTTAGCTGCAAGAAGGAACCCAACCTCTGCATTGCTCTTCAGCCCGTCACACTCTCGTCGATAATGTCACCTACTGTAGCTTTAAGAATATTAAGACATTGGAGTTGGAATGTGAATAAATATAAAAATATCCTATATGGGGCGCTGCTTTAGCTCAGTAGAGCAGGCGCCCCATATACAGAGGCCACAGTCCTCATTGCTCTGATCGCAGGTTCGACTCCCGGTCTGCCGATCATTTGGTGCATGTTGTCCCCTACTCTCTCCTCCCAACATTTCCTGTCTATCTTCAGCTGTCCTGTCAATTAAAAAATATATATATTTATCCTACATAAATATACACATATGAAGAAGAAACTGCTCTAGTGTATGGTAGGTATAAGACACTGTACCCAAGTCTCATGACGATAGGTAAAACCCTGCTGTTTATTTTTTTCTTATGCGTGTTAAAATGATGGTGACATTCTCATTTAAACACGCATGTAAATAAAACGGTCAATAAAGGTTCTATGTCCTGTCCGTGAATCATACGGTGAGTTGATAAGGAACATTTCCCGACAGGCCTAGTGAAAGGTTAGTATTAGATTGAAATCTACAACTTCTACGGGACGGCCCTTAATTCTCCACCCGGGTCATTAACTCGGATAAAATGTGAACCCTAACTTTCGAAGGAGGCCCTGAGGGGCAACTGTAACTTATTAGTGTCATATCTTCACATTTATTGTAGCCTCCCTGGTTTAGATTTAATATTAATAAGGATAATTTATCTATCTTGTACCAACCTCTGCAGGGAAGTCAGATTTTTGTGTCAGCTATAACAGCCTGTGCAGCTCTTCAGGTTTCTGTCAGTGTTTCAAGGACATGACGGCAGGACGTCCTATTGAAGTTGTGTTACAGTAAAAAAAGCTTCAGACTCTATGAAGTTGTAAAAGCACCTGAGTCAGTGCAGCTTTTAACGCCACATGTATAACATATAAACCTTTCCTGACTAATACAGTGATTGCTAAAGTTAAGGCTCATTGAATATTACCGCACTAAAACGGCCATTAGTAAACACAGCCACCTCTTAGTGTTGCCTCTGCCTCTCACAGCCAATCAAACAGCGCCGGGGTGTTTGCCACCGCTGCTCGCTGCTGTTATAGTGCTGGAGTAAGCCTCTGCAGCAGCCACAGAGGCTGATTCCCATTAGAACAAACCTATTTGGCTTGCATTACAAACCCATTCAATCAGGCAGCCGTGCTCTGCTTTTTCGTTTAAGCCCGGAGGCTGAGAGTGTATCCAGCCGCCGTCGTTCAATAAGTGAATGTGTTATTGCAGCTGAGTCTCCGTATCAACCTCATTTTCTCCCGTGCTTAGAAAAAGAATCATGTTTTTTGTGCTATTGTTGTGCAACAATATGTATTTATAACCCATTTCAAAATGAAATGAAGTGCTGTACATGGTGTTTGCTCATCCAATATGCAGCAGTCAGGGATGAGTGCAGAGATTTCCATGTTTGATGGCACACAGGTGTGAGGGACCAGCCGTCCAATCGGGATGCCAGAATGACCTCTCCTGGCACTGCGAGCGGGCGGCTCTCGTCCTTCATGCGCCGCTCGAGTGTCATCACTGTGAGGACCTGCTGAATCACATGGAGCAGCTCTGCATGGCCTCACAGCAAAGACACTGTGACTGTTATAACCCAGTTGTGAATTTCTTAAATTGTAACAGTTCCAGTTTCAGTGTCATTAGTTTATTACTTAAAACTCACATGAATATGTGATAAGGCTGCAAAGGGGGGATTAGGGTACAGACTCTACCCCCGGAGGATCGAGGGCTGAGAGTCTGGTCTAAATTTGTCTTCTTAATCCTCCTGGCACATTCCTAAATAGCTTATTATACTTTTATTTCACTGATTCTGAAACAGGTTTGGATAAAATCTGCAAAAAACAAAACAAATTAAAGCTGCTCTAAGCAGCTGCTGTATAATCAGTGACCAACTGGAACAAGCAGAAATAAATCCTGACTGGCTTAGTTTGGTTTGAACAGCTGTGGGGAAGTTATGGTAAAAAAGGTGTTTCACATTACTGAAGTAGACACCTAAACTTTAAGTAGAGAAAATACTGGCTGTCAGGTGGAACTGTTCTATTGCTTACTGAATTAACTAATGTGAATGAATGTGCAACTAATAAGGCTGACAAATTAAGCCAAACAAAGTGTTCAAAACTGCAGTTCCTCCAATGGCCACTTGAAACTGGCTCGAAGCGAGTCAATCCCCATAGACCCCCATGTAAAGATATATGTTCACAACCTGGTAGCTGTCCACTTGAAATCACCTAACCTGAGTCAGTCATCGAATGTAACCTCTCTGCAGTGTTTGTATTGTTGGGGCCTTTTGCAGGATGTCATGCAAATATCAGATAACTTAGAATATATAATAACTTATCAAAAAGTTAATTGTTGTAACAGGAAGCCCAGGAAGGTCATAGGCTACTCCAGTTCTTTAAGTAAGTGAAATCTTATTTTGTTCAGAAAGTAAGCAGGTATCTTTGTCTGCACAAACCATAACTGCTCTGTTAGCCTAGCTCATTATTTAGCTATTTTGCTAGCTACTGAATTAGCCTCAGACATAGACTTTTCTGGCTCAAAAGAAGCAAGAGGTTTTGAAATAGCAGGCCTCTAACCCGTGGGTGATGTCACGGTAGCTACATCGCTTCAGTCTATGAACACAACTAACGTTAGCTTTAGCATGCTAAAAGGCCCGCTTGGATTGAGGAATAAAAGATGGTCTACATAGTTTACCAGACACTTGGTAAAATGGGCAGTATCCATGTAACGCTGTAAACTTTAATATTACATTTGGATTCTTAAACTTCACCTTCAAATGTGTACCAAATAACCAAACAATGTTAGCTAGGTTAGCATAATTCTCACTCAGTCTAAATTGAATACTATAAACAAACACATATTTGTCTTCCTATTAAATACTATTCAAAGTAATGCACCCTACATTTAAAAAGAGTTGTTAGATTTACTATGTTTGGTCTCTGAAGCTATATTTCTTGGTAGCTACAGTAGCTCATGACGCAACAGAAACGTTCTGTTTAGCTAGCTTTTTGATCACACTCTGCTACAGATCTTAGCACACATATGATTCACAGGTTATAAAGTATTATCCAGGAAATATTTTTTGGTTGCATTTAGCTAGCTACTGAATTAGACTTGAACATAGACTTTTCTGGCTCAAAGGAAGCATGACGGCAACAGCTAAATGAGGCTTTGAAATAGCAGGCCTCTAACCAATGAGTGATGTCACGGTAACTACATTGACTTCAGTTTATGAACATAACGAACGTTAGCTTTAGCATGCTAACATGACCCGCTTGGATTGAGGAATAAAAGACGGTCTACATAGTTTACCAGACACTTGATAAAAGGGCTAGTATCTATGTAAGGCTGTAATGTTACTTTGATACTACATTTGGATTCTTAAACTTCACCTGACTTACAAACATTTGTACCAAATATCCAAACAGCTAGGTTAGCATAATTCTTAATCTAAATTAAATACGACGAACAAACACACATTTGTCTTCCTATTAAATACTATTCAAAGAAATACCCACCCTACATTTAAAAAGAGTTGTTAGATTTTATATATGTTTGGTCTCTGAAGCTATACTTCTACAGTAGCTCATGACGCTACAGAAACGTTCTGTTTAGCTAGCTTTTTGATTACACTCTGCTACAGATCTTAGCACATTTTTAGGTTTAAAGGGGGCAACACAATTCACTATTTTTAAACCAGCTTGTAGTTAATAAGACTTCTGGAAGGACTTTAAGCCGAAACGTATGACAGATTCCCAATTCTCCTGCCAGTACTGAGCTGATTTGATCCAAGTTAACCAGATGGATGTTATAAATGCTTTACAGAACAAAGCAACTCAATTAAAAACAGATTGCTATTTGCTGTGATTGGCTTGCTTTAGGCAGACGGCCCCATGTGGAATTAAGTATCGAATTTCAAGTCACCTCTGCAAGCAACACTGATTTTTTGTCACACTTTTACCCCAAAATAGTTTTCTTTACAGTCTTGATGAAAATGTCTCACTTATCGCTGGAATGTTCTGTTTTTGATTTTTATCACTTAATATATCCAAACCGTCTCGCAGCCTGGTTGACTTTTAATGAACTCCTGCACATCAGATTTGAGCAGCGTGCAGACGCCCCTGATAGACGCCCTCAACAGTTATCTGCCACCTTCACTTATGATCACATCTGATTTTACAGCTCGGTTTGCCGCAGTCACCTTCACAGCAGCTGAAACAGTTTGAAGTTCACCCGTCTCCTTTTTCGCTCGCCTCCGTCTGGTCTGATTCTGCAGGGCTGGGGTCGGCCTGTGGGCTGCGCGGGGGCCTCTGGGAGCGGAGCTGCCGCTGAGATACTCATTGCTTCATTGGGATTCTCGATGGATCCAATCACTGTCAGGCTCGGATCGGAGGCCCGTCTCCCTTGGTAGTTCATTCTTCACATACACTCGCGCAGTTTTGTACATCACTCACTGACACATACAGATGGAGACGGAGACATACAGTATAAATGAGAGCCCGGCTTCATACACACTCTGTCTCGCTCCTCACACGCCTGTTGATGCTCCTGACTGCAGAGCAACAGAGGAGCTTGTTTTGATGTGCAGCTCAAGCTCTCCTCGTCTCTCTCTTTCTCCTGAATTTTGCAGCCCAGTCTCACTGCGGGAACTTAAGCTACCTGCTTGAATTTTGTTCCCCTTCAATGATAATCCATTCAAAGTTATGCTAATATTACTCTAATGTCAGTTGAATTAAAAACACCCAGTGGATGCACAAAAATGCTTAAAATTAGAATAGATTTTGGTGTTTGTGGAGGTTTCCTACAAAAATAACTTTAGCTGCTTCAATAATGCTTTATAAAGGTTGAACGGATTATGAACATCCTTAAGTTAATATCATATCAGCTTTAAATGAACCGGACAGCAGTTCATGTTGCATAAAGAAATGTCAAATGTCTTTGTATTACATTTAAGTAAAAGCCATATGTGTTGAATTTGATCTACTGGAGCTAGTGCTAGCAAAGCAACTACATCACATATTTTGTTGGAAATAATCAGATCCTTTTTATAACTTATGACATTTGTTTTTGGAACAGTTAGATTGATTTAAATTCAAATGTAATGGTCAGATACGGAGATGTATTTAAAGGTATAATAAGTAGGATTTTTCCTGCATTTTGTCAACAACACATTCAAACTGGGCCCCTCCTCCTGGGCTCTTTGTCACCAAAAGCTCACTCTCACCGTCTCGTGCGAGAACACGCCCATCCCGCCGAGCTAACAACGACAACATCACTGTTACCTTTGCGCTAGCATCTTAACCGGCGTTACCTTTGCCCTAGCATGCTAACCGCCGGTTAGCTTGTCCTGACCGGTTTGTGGCACCTACCTGTCTAACAGAAAGAAGGCCAACTCTGCATCGCTCTTTCGCCGTGTCTGAATGGGGCCCAGTTGCTCATCTGAACCACTCCCACACTCACCTATACGCTGTGATTGGCTCAGGGAAGCACAACAGCGCCCCTCCTGAAAACATCCCGTGCAAAGCAAAACAACAGAATAGATGCAGAGGGAAGGGTCTCAACACACATGTATAGAGGCCCATACGTTATGATTTATATTAGTAAAAGTCTGTATTTTATTTTACCAGCAAAATCCTTCTTATTATATCTTCAACTCTTATAAGTAACAGACTGTAGAACCTTAATCATCACCATCATGCTTTGTGTGTGCATGGCTGCGGTGTTCACACCCTGGCCTGGTCCCTAGATGGCACTGTGTCCACTGGGCGAGGGAGCAGCCCTGCTGTTTATCATGCAGCCGTGACAGCCTGTAAAAGCTTTTGTCAGAGGAAGTGAAGATTTAGAGCCCAGATTAGCACATTCATATCTTGGCAGTTAATTAGGACTGAGGAGCTAACTGAAAGCTGCTGAGTGATGGAGTGGAAGAAGAAGAGGAGGTGTGCTCCCTGCAGCGAGACACAAAAGTGAATTAAGTGCACATATACACACCTGACTATTCTACTAATGCATCACTATGTGCACCCACTGAAACATATGAATATGAATGTTTAACCCCAAGTGCAACCACTAAGCCTCTTTTTTTTCTCTGTGCGGGTAAACACAGCAGACACACACTTCTCTTTGTGTGTGTGTGTGTGTGTGTGTGTGCCCTTCATAATGCTGGAGTTAAGGTCAGCAGGCTCATATTTTACCTGTCAAGACTGATCACCATCGCCTTCACAGCTGCTTTGCTTGGGTCCGTAGAGGATACAGCCCCTCGCTCCTGAATCTTTACCGGGAGAGGAAAAAAACAAAAAAACACCCTGCATGTCTCCATTCTGTACAGAGGAGCTGTAAAACGCTCCAGCTGCAGACGCTCCCCGCGCTCGAGGTGTTTTACAGCATCATGTGGGAGGCAACGACAACAGAATCCGCCTGTAATCGGTGACAGAGCTGATGTATCGCTCTGACAAAGCCGCTGTTTATTTGAGAGGAAAAACATAAAGCGTTTAAGTGGAATTAACCAGTTCATTAGTTGAAGTAAAATTTCATGACGGGTCAGCTGTCAGCCTGTAAATGCATGAAGGGACGCCGGGCTGCTCGCCTTGTTGGCGTCCCAGAGACCCCTATACAAGGCGCAGGCAGTGCTAATGCAGTCAAACTCACGCAGAAATCCATTTGGAAAAGCCATTAGCAAATGTAAATTGTTTTTCTGTCAATTAGGATATGAATTATCCAGCCGACATCAGCGGGATTGATGTAATCTACTTCTACTAATTTGACTAAAAGGAAAAGTAGTTGCTACACATAAAATCCAATCAATAAACTTTGTCAGCCAACAACTGTGTAAGCAAATGGCTTGTGAATATCAAATGGTTACGTTTCCTCGGCTGGCACCCCGCTGGTGTAAATCTGAAAGTGACTAATGGTTGTGAAAACAGCAGCACCTCACTGTTTCGGGGTTTGTGCCAGGAAGCAGGGAAGGAGCCAGATGTACACATGGTGCCTTTTTATGCGTTTGCTGCTTTTTTCAGCGGTGATTTTTTTTCTACAATGACGTTCTCCTTGCTTGTTTTTGTCCTCTTGATGTCATTTGCTTTGCGCAGTTTGACGTCTATTTAAATGTCAGCCCTCGGTGCTGTGGATTTAGATATTTTGGCTGTTGGCTGCGGTCGGCTTCCTGACTTTAAGGACAATTTAACATTTAAAGTGGAAGCCATATTCCAGCATCAAGTTGTGTCCGACTGATGATCCTGAGGAAATCAAGGCTCAAGTTACACAAAACCAGTTCATAGAGTATTTTGAAAAGTCCAGTCAGTTTAAAGAGGAACTAATCAGGGCTGGAAAACAGCTTTAGATTACTCAAAACTCCTACAAATATGTGACGAAGCCAAAATACAGAAACTACTTATGTAGCAAAAACAGACTCACATCTAAATCAGACTCTCTATCATCTGTTTTGTTATATACAAATAGTGTGCCTTAAATATTCCTACCAAAACGATTCAGTAACAGCAACGAGTCAAACTGCAGTAAATGCAGATGTGGCATGTTGTAAACACACTGGACAGTAGTTTATGTTACATACAGTGGTAAGTGTTGGCTACTAAAGACAATGACAAATGTGTTAAAGCAGAAGACGTGGGTTCGACGTTGGAACTGGCTGCTTCGTCGAGCAGCTGCGTCACATCTTTCTTTGGAAAGCCAAAATGTTCAAGAATATTTGTGACTTGGTCTGGTGATGCCAGGATACTCACTTTTTTTTTGTTTAATTGTATCTATTTATTTTTTAAGATTATTTGTTTGGCTTTTTATGCCTTTATTTCAGAGAGAGGGCAGTGGATGGTGGCGGAAATGGGGGAAGAGAGAGTGGGAACGACACGGAGCAAAGGGCCGAGGGCGGGAGTAGAACCCGGGGCTGCTGCATCGAGGACTAAGCATCTGTATATGGTTACCCACCCGACAGGATACTCACTTTAAATCTCATATTAAATGTATTAAAAAATATGAATTTTTTAATCTGTTAGGCAAAGTACTGACTGGCCTGGAAACCTGCAATAACTTATTGTTTAGTGTGTTTGGTGCCAACAGCAGTGTTGTTTTGGCAGCTACTTAAATTGAGTCTCAGTCTTAAGACGTCACATTTTAGTCACCCTTTATAGTTTTAGTCGACAGCAAGTCAAAACATTTTAGTCACCCTTTATAGTTTTAGTTTAGTTTTAGTCGACAACAAGTCAAAACATTTTAGTCGTCACTTTTGGTCAATTAGCCGTGTACAGTTTAACAGTTTTCCTCGTGTCATATCCGGATTCCTAACCTTGGATGTTCCAGCCGAGACTCTCCCACTGATTCTTCCCACCTAATTTGTAGCGACAGGGCGCCTCTCCATCGCCTGTTACCACACTGCATTGTGTTAAATAAATAAAGCGTGTCCATCTGTTCGTTTTTTTTCAACCCATGTTGCGTGAATGCCGTCATGTCGTTGTCGAGCTGCCTCTTTGGAACATCCTCACCTGAGCGGCTGGGTTGGATTCAGGCGGATCTGCACACGGCCCCTCAACAGATTCAGCCAGTGACAGGAACGCGTTGCTTGTGTTTTGACAGACAGATTAGACGCACAGTGAGGGAAAGTATGTCCGACAGCCCACCTCCAACATTTTAGTCACGTCTCGTCTCGTAAACAAACCAATGTCGTCAGAGTCTATTTTTAGCTCTCCAACGTCTCGTCTTCGTCATGGACAAAAGATCGTTGACGAACATTTATCGTTAAAGAAATGAACACCGGCCAATGGGAACAAACACTGTTCAAAAGGCCTGAAAATAGTTAAGGAAGTAAATATGTTCACAAGCACGTCACTAACTTTCTCTGCCGTTTGGTTCATGGGTAAGATTCAGCGTGTTTTCTGAAGAAGTCTGCTGTCGCTGTAAACAACGCTGCACGGCCCCTTTCACACACAAGCAGCCTAATCATGTAACACGTGTAGGGCAGTGTGTTGCAGTCAGATGACGTGCGGATCGAATGTCATTTCCTGCTGAAGTTAATGTTGTTTTTCTCTCACACATTAACTTTTTATTGTGTTGACTCACACAGAACAAATCCCCTCACATTTTGGTGAAGTTAAAAATGTGTGTCTGCCTCTGAATGTAAAAAGTCCCTCAGTGGAAGAAATCCCTGCTGGCCTCCGTGTTCCCGCTGCCCGTGGCAGGATGAATGAGTTAATATGTAGTCATTGTGCGAGCTGGATATACTCACACACGCCGCTCTGATATCCTACATCAATGGGCTATTGCAAGTTAATGACCGGCTCTGTGAAGGCCCATTTGCGCGAAATATGGACGGTGTAAAAAGGGGCTGGGAGAGCAGGTGCTGCTGCCATTGAGTGGCTCATAACCCGGCCATATGGTGGAGGAGAATCTCATTTGGCTGTGCGCTCTCACAAAGGCCTGACTTCAGAGAAACCCAAAGCCATTTCTCTGCTGGTGCGACGACTCCGGACCCTCTAATAACCGCTTTCTCCACCCGCTTCCTCTTTCTCTCGCTGCATCGATGAACAGTGTATGAATTTGCATAATCATCTAAAGGTAAATGATAGTGTAGAGCCGCACTGCTTGGGACTTCATCAGAATGGAAATGATAGCACTTTTTGGTATAAAAGGGAAATCACTGAGGTGATAGCAAACGGATGAGAAACCGTCGTTCGGTTGAATAGTCTGAGACGGTATCTACCTCCATCCCCTCCTCGCTCTGTCTTCTCCAGCCTTTACACCACAACACAGACGAGTGAGTGACAGCCGAGCCCGCAGTCTAACATCCAAAAAAAGTTTGGGAACAACATTTTTTATTTCTGGGAATTGTTTGGAGTCAAAGGAGCAGAAGACAATAATAATTAACCGGTCGAAAAAAGCCAAGTACCAACACAAAAAATCAAAGTGAACATACACACCGACTGATTCTGCATGGAAACGAATGAGAACAAAGAACTTCAGCAGTAAATAATGACATTAAAAAAAAACAACATATTGCCAAAGGAGATAAAAATGAGACGTGAACTCAGCTACACGGTAAAAATAAAACAGATGCAAAAAGACGAGTTGAGCAGACGAGAACATTGAGTTTAAAAAAACAACGTAAGAAAACAAACACCTGTTAGTCAGTAAGGTGCTAGCAATAGATCTCCAAATCCACCGTTATCTGTATTTATTCTCTTGTTCTGTTTTTTAAATTTCCAATAAAAAAATAAAGAACATGATGAAAGTAATCTGAGAGTAAAGAGGAGTCCCTAACACACGGTCTGAGGGAGGTGTTTGCTATTTGACTGACAGCTTCCCATGGTCAAATATTCATGCGACTGAAGAGAAACACCATCCAGAGAGACTAGACGTCTAATCTAACAACATTTGCTCCCCGCCCGAACACACGCCATCCTGTGCACATGGTTTGTTATCTCCAGGCGTCCCCGGGCCAAACGATAGCAGTGATTTTTTTATGTCATGTTGCTACAGCAGGAAAATCAAATGATCCGTCTATACAAGAAAGGGTTTAACAAAATCAACAGAAAGTGTTTTCTGTACAATATTGACCTGCAAAGCACAACGGCTATGATGTAATAAAATATGTAAACAATTTGCTGTTTTTGACACAGTCATTGAATCACACTTGTTCACACTGGAGCGAGTCTGCAGCTCGGATAGTTTTTTTTTTTAAAGATTGAGACATTTAAATTGCCGCAGAATCTCAGGAAATGTAACAAAAAAAACTGACAGAAAAATGACACGAAGAAAAAAATAAAAATTGCTATCAGAGATTTAAAATTCAGAGATGTAACAATGTGTTGTGCATTTCGCCTGGTGGATCCACTCTCGCACGCTTGAAAAAAAAACACCATCTAGAATTTGGATGCCATGCTTAGCGGTCCAATCCTTAGCTGAGACGTGAGGGAGGGAGAGAGAAGTATGAAGATACATTACTGTATCACATCCTGCTGAGCGGTCACTGAGCACTGCCTGGTCAACCCTGACTGGACATCATCCTTCAACAAAAACAACCTAGATTCAATAAATGAATAAATTAGCCACTAAATGAATAAATAAAAAAACAAACGAATAAAAAGACGGCTAAAAGTACACCTATACTTTAGCTCGTTGCGTCCCGTGAAAGCTACATTTAATGAAACCGTTTGAAATGTGAAATCATGTTTCGACTTCAGACTTTCCCGACAATCATAGTTTCTTGAGGTCCCTCACTTACACAGATGCCAGCACCACGTCACATACACCTCACATGCATGCTCAGAATGGCCGAAATGACAGTGAGCGTATTTTACAGGGTTACAATGGACAAGGTCGTCAGTACTCCAAGGATCACACACCTCTTGACAGTCACGTTGGGGTCGTGTGGATGTTCGAGTGATGTTATTCACACTGCCAAATGTCTCCAGCAGGGACTCCTAAAAAGATCCACACTGAGTCCCGCTGAAGTCGTACTGCATTGTCTCTCCGTAATGCTTACAATAGTAAGTGTGCTGCCATTAGCCAAGGTTCTTTAAAGTGTTTCAGGACTCAGTAAGAGTTCTCAGGAGGTTTTATCCTTTTTAAATCACAGTTGCCAATATGGTACTGTCAAAATGTTTATAACTTTGTTCCAAACAGTTTGTTTTCTATGTGTTGGGAAATGACTGGATTTCTTTCTATACATAATATTCCTTGTCCTTGTCTTTCGGTCTCTTGCTACTGGCGCTGCCTTTGGCGCTGCCGCTGGGCGTTTTATCCTTCACCACAGCGCCGTTGGTTTGCGCCGAGTTGCTGATGTAGTTGCGCGTCTCGTCCACCTGGTAGGAACCCTCGTCCCTGTTCCTGTACTTGTACATGGCGTAGAGGAGGATGAGGATGCAGAGGGCCGCGGCTGACACGATGCCCACCACCATGCCCGTGGTACTGCTGGATTCCCGGATCACCTCTGAGGCCCCCGGGGGAACCCGCCGCACCACGCCGGGCACGGTGGGCAAGGCGGCGGGCACCGTGCGCAGCATGGGCGAGGTGATGAAGGGACCCCGTGGCTTGGTGCCGTCCAGATCGAAGGACGTGGGCAGGGGCAGCAGGAGTATATCCGGCTGCGGGGGTTTAACCTCGCGGTTGTTCATTTTCCCGGCGGGCAGCTTGGGTGGCGTGTCCGAGGGGACCGCCGCCGGCGGCGTGCCCCGGGGGTCGGGCAGAGGCGAGGTGGGTGTAGTCCTACCTGCCTCAGAGGCTTTGCTAGGCCTCAAGTCCTTGGCCTCCCACTTGGGCGCGAGGGCTTTGTAGCCGCCTTCATAGGCCGATGTGGTCAAGATCTTATCTGTTACCAGGGAGAAGGTGGTGTAAAAATCTTCATCGTCAGTCGGGGGCAGGCTAGAGTCGAAAGCTTCGCCAGAGCCAAACCCCGAAATCACCATGCCATCATCATCATCATCATCACCATCATCACCACCATCACCATCATCACAATCATCGCTGCCTCGGTCCGACAAGCAAGGTACCCCCGCCTCAGTGGCCATGGCCAAGGATTCTTTGGTGGTCTCAATAATGGTGAGGACGGGGCGGAGGGTGGGGGGGAGGGGGATGAAGGGAGAACGGGTGGAAACAGAAGGGATGTCTATGGGGTCCTCGACTAGCACGGGGATGACTAGCTCCCCTCCTGAAAGGGAAAGAGAGAAACAAAAGACGAGTCAGAGGGGCAGAAAGACTTCAGCCAGCGGAGCAAGAAGCAGCCAAACACCAAAAGAACCAAAGAACCAAAGAACGTAAGAAGCAAAGCTCAACAAAGGAAGGAAAGGAACTGAAAGGAAAGAAAGAAAAGAAATAAAGAACAGAAAGTACTGTACCAGTGCAAAAACAATGAAACTCAGAACCAAACAAGACCCAAACTGAAAGAAAACAACAGCCATAAAGAACGTTGCATCAAAAGGCTTTGAGGGATGCGCAGGGTGAGCCGCATTAACTGCCTCCTCACATTAACTCCTGCTCTGCTATTATCAGGACTACTTTGACACTGCACTACAAACTAGCCTGTTCAATGTGCTGCATGCATATTCATTATTCACTACGGCTATTTATAATAATGTGTGAATTACGCCTGATGCCACCCAAATTGGGGCCATATATTTAGCTCTATCTGATGCCGCAGCTTATTCCCCCACATGAGGGACTAGTTCAGGCTTTTAAGAGGCTTGTTTCATTTATTTTTTATTGTGAATCCTTTTTAGCCCGTTCAAGAAACTGAGCACCAGAAGATGCGCTCTGTGGATAAAAGGAAGCAGAGGGTATTAGCATTTGTTTGCAATTCAAGTTGAAGTCAGCGGGCCTGAAAGGAAGCTAACTAAGTCTGAAATGAGAAACTGTTTGCAAGGTGTTTCATATAGCTGCTCAGAGAGGCACTCTTTAACCCCGGTGACCTAAATGTGTGAACGAATGCTAACAGATCCTGCATCATAAGCTGACACGACTAAAAAAGTGTGTTCAGGCTGGAAATACTCCAAAGTCCAAAAACACGAGCTGAAGCCTCTTAAAAAGCCCGATTTGCAAGGGGCGCGCGCTGATCTACAACTGAACCAGATAAAAGTCAGCACTCACAGGTCGTGTGAAGAAACGGAGGCAACTTCTTGCCTCAGCATAAGTGGGCTCCCCTATTTGCCCTAGCCTCTTGCCTTTTGACCCCTACAGTTACCACGATGGCACAAAGTCACCAGGCAGTTCAATGACACCTGAATGTTTCTGATCGCTGGAGAATCCGGCTTGTAACGGCTCGTCTTCTCCATCTCAGAGTGATATTAGAACATAATTGATTATAATGTAAGACTTATTTTTAATTAGAATAAATCCATCCTTGAACACTTGATAGCTTTATTAGTCAAACCTGCCTGTTTGACGACTACAAAGAGTGCGAAACATTCAGACGTCCATTGAAGCTGCTTCTCCTCTTGCCAAAGCGGCTTGTTTGTACATTGCAAAGGCTCACAAACAGGGCACTAGAAAGAGATGCAAACCTTTTTGGAACAATAAAAGAAAAAGAAGACAACGGAAATGAAAGGAAAATAAAAAAATAATAATTAAGGCATTGCAAAAAAGAGTCCAAGAGTTAGAGCAAACATCGTTAAATAAAAGAAAACATTCACAAAGTAAAGACACAGATAGAGCTATCCAGAGAGGGATTAGTAACAGGTAAGTAGAAAAAAAAACAGCTCGGAAAATCATAAAAGCCTACGAGAGAGAAAAAAAAAAAGAACGTTTCAAAGGAAGAAAGCATACCATCAGTTTTGTCAACTTACATCAACAAATTGCCCGCATGATTTTGGCAGGAAGAAAAAAAAATTTACAAAAGAAAGTTGTGTAAGAATGCCTTTGGACAAGTTAGGTTAGTTTCTTTTTTTTTTTAAGCAACTTCTGATTAAGTAGTATATATTTCTCTTTTTAGACAGGATGGTACAGGGAGGCAACAACACATACATCCACACATCATGACATGAAAAATAATCTTCACCATTCTGTTCAGGATATCTTTTTTTTTATCAGCTTTTTTTAAATGTCATTTTATATCAAAAGAAAACTGTATATTTATAGTTCTTGCTTGGATAGATAAGTCTCTCCATAAATATCTACAGCCTGATCACATGTCTTTTTTTTGTTTCTTTTTTTTGCTCGACTTTAGCTCGATCAGTAATGAACAAATGGATGACTGTACATATCTTAGATCTCTACGTAAAGGGTTCGGGAGGAAGGGGGTGTGAGACGGGGTGGGACCTATGAACATACTAGGAAGGAAATGACATAGATGGGGGTGAACGTGTACATCAGTTGCCATGTCCATGTAAAGGCGGCACGAAGCGGTCGGGCGGCATTAGAGCTTTTGGCTGTAAGGAAGGGATGGGGATATACAAACAATGAGCATATACATGCCCATCTACAAAAGAGAACAGCACTCTCAACACTGACAGTTTTACAAACCCTAAGCTGCAACTTCTTTGCCATGCACAAATTAATCGACTCCAAATTTCAATGAGAAAGAAAGAGCTACTAAATAACAGGACAATATTAGAGATCAGCATAGAAACAGTTTGGAACAGTTTGCACAGGTAGGGTCTACTTTGGAGGTGTCTTCTCTTTTTTCTCTATGAGGACGTGACTTTGCAATCCCAATGAATCTTTTTTTTTGGATTTGAGACCCAAACTTTTAAAAACCTTCTGCTGATTAGAAAAAGTCATAGAGAAAAGAGGAAGCGTCATTCTAATTAGGGTAGAAATCATTAAACATTTGCAGTAGTGATTCTTATCAAATTAGCAGTTAAAATTTGAACATTTCCAGAAAAGAAACAGAGACACATATATGTGATTGAACATATATGTACAAAAAATAAAAAGACAAAACAGATTAGCAAGCAAGAAAGGAAGGCAGTAAATTTATCACACTATCAAAGATGAACAACCAGAAAGCACACACTGAGGCAGACAAAGAGAGGGAGGGACAGTTTATAGGCAAAGTGTCACCACCTTCGTCTAACTAATAATAAAAGCTTTATTATTAGTTACTTCAATACATTTCTCTTGTTAGTATTTAAAACACAGGACAGGGCGTGCAGTCTGGATGTACGTCAGAGAGAGAGAGAGAGGTCAATCGGACATCTTTTGGATTTTAGTTCCACTAAGTTGGGTTAATGCATGCTTTAAGTAAGTTGCATTTAGGGAGAGTAATATACAATAACAATACAGCAAGCCATGGGACAGAAAGGGGGAGGGGCTTAAGAAGAGGGGGTCAGAGGTCAGTAAGAGGTCACTGCTAACCAAAGGGCTGTGGGATATTTCCTCAGGCAAAGAAACCATTCATCAAGAGAGGGAGCAGGTGCATTATGGGTGATCTATAGCCAACATTATGAGGCGTTTAAGCCCGCAGCATTCGCTAATTAATCAAGAGGGGAAGTAGAGTGGTAATTAATGAGCTCCTTTTTTTATTCGATGTTCAGATGCTTTGTGTTATGTGCATAACCAACAGCCTTTCGTTTGACAGATAAACACGGTGTGGGGGAGGAGTTCCACAAGAGCGCACGAGGGGGGGGAAGAGTTTATGTGCGTTACAGGAGATGTGAGAGGCACATTTGTCTTCAGATATCAGGCTGTGCTTCCTCGTCTGCAGGCTGGTTGCAGAAAACTCATTCATTAAGGAAGACCGGGTCTATCAGTTCTGAATTATTGAGGAAATATGGCGTCTGTCACACCGTACCGACTGCGTGTTATCGACTCTGACGTCTGAAATGTGTCCCGATGTGCACGCTCCGGAAGACGCACTGATGTCTGACATGATGCAGACCGAGATGAAGCGACTGCTAACATTGCATAACAAGTTTAATATTCTAATAACGGAGCCAAAGCCCTTGTCTTGTTAAGTAAACACTGGCAGCACAGAGTAAGTGATTTCATCAGAGGGTTTATTTACCCGTCTCTGCCCTTGTTGTCTTGGCCTTGTTTGCATCCGTTCTTGGCTAACAGCTTTCGGCGACTGTTAGCTTAGCGCTAAATCAACAAACACTCGGATAGGAAGGGAACCGCTGCAGCTAAGGGTCTGCAGTAAAGTCAGTGCAGAGGACCTTGATGTTTTGGTAAACACTTTAATCCCGTGTAAGCTCTTGCACAAGCGTTGCACATCTTGCTGCATTTCTGAAGCAGACAAACACGGCGCTTTCTAATGGGTTTGCTTAACCAGACTGCGTTTGTTTTTCCGCGCTCGTAAAGATGGATGAGGATTTTATTCTAAGCCTCTGCCTGCCTGGCAAATAATTCCCTACGCCCGCTAGACCTGCAGCCAGATACTGTGTTTTCCTTCCTTTCAAGCAACAGGAAGTCAGGACTTCAGGTGTTGCTTTGCAGCAGTGCCTGCTGGCCAGTGTTTGCATCAGTGGGAGAACTGATTATATCTCTTCAAGCCCTGAAAACTAGAGCATAAAACAAACTACATTTCCAGTGATTCAGCTGATTCCTGTCGATCGGCTGCGCCTGTGCTTTTGAAGAGGAATTAAGTAAATGTAGTTACTTCTGAATGGCTGATTACCTCAGCAGCTTGGAGGCTACGGATGCAGAAATCTCAGAGCAGCACTTTCCCTCCTCTTGCCTCCACTCCCTCTCTCTCTTCTCCCTCTCTCTCTCTCGGCCTGATCCCCGTGTCCATCCAGCATTTGCTGAGGCTTCTGAATGGAGATGAATCCCGCCGGTGTGTCGGGGATTTGACGACGCTCCGCCATAAAAGCGGAAAGCCGGTGCACCAGCACCAACCAAGGATGAACTGAGTCAATGGGATTTCGACGCTGCAAATTGTGGGTGAGTCAGTGGTTTGGGGCCCTGAAAATCCCATTGTGGCTGCGCATATTGTTCACAGAGACCTGCTGTAGCAGATTCATTCACCTCTACCCACCACAGGTAGGGAGCTGATTACCAGAGAGCCAGCAAAACATAGCGGACGTGCTTAAAGGGACATGCCAGGGATTATATTGGTGCCCAAGTGAATAGCTGAACTCTCCAGAAACATGTACAGTAAAACGCTGAGCACTTTACCCTGCTTTTAAATTATCTTATCTTGCCCATGCAGACCACTACCAAGAGAGGTCTAATTTCTTTCTGATGGACACTCCACTTCCATCCTAAAAGTTAAAGGATGTTCCGTCTTTAACTCCAGGAGAGGTCTGCCCTGCGAGGATGCAGGAGCTGCCCGTGGCTGCAGCAGCTCTCTGCCGGGGGGGCGTCCTGAAGCCACAGCGCATGGCAGATAGCTCTTAATCCGTCATCATGAGGCCGGGCGCAGCCTGGCGTATTAAATTGGCATCTCCAGCAGGCGTGGCGACTCGCCCCTGTCAGCCGGTCGATTTGCTGTACAGCCATTAGGCTGCACCTCTGCACTCAGCGGACATGTGTCAGCTGAATAACCTTTAAACTGATCTGAGGCCTGTGTTGAAGTGACAGCCGGCCCGATGGGGCTTGACGGAAGCCATAGCGGACGCCGCGGGAAAATGCAGTGATCCATCCCTATCATAGTTCATTCTGCACCCTACACGTGTTGGGACTCTTCATATACAGTGATGAAGAAATCACACTGTATTACATCCTCAGACTTTACCCAGCAAGGCCAGTGAGATGAGGAGACATCCATAAACGTTACATCTGCTTGCTCTGCGCTTCACTTCATCAAAGGCTGAAAGGGTAATGGCGCATGCAGGACCATTTATGGCCCTTATATTAAATACACAATCTTTTTTACGATCTATTTGACTGGCACATGGAGGGCAACAGGCGGCCGGTTTGGGGAGATTTAGTGGGAGGCTGTCATCTCGTGAAAGATGACAATGCTGGTTTGTTTAAACAGAAACAACCTACCTGGGTGTTTATTTTCTGAGGCAATGCAGGGGGAAGTTTAACAGTTTGAAATGCGGCAAAAAGTGTGGAGGCTGGTGTGATGGATGGGTGCACAAAGCATACGCCCATCCACAGGAGCGTGTGTCCCATCTCTGACTAACAGTGGTTTCCAATATCCCTAAACCTGGTCTGTTAGGGGGCGAGGCAACAAACTGTAAACAAAACACTGACATCTTGTAAAGTTAACATGGCACATGTGTGAGCAAACTGTTCTTTCAGCAACATTAGCTTTCATTTGGAGTCAGTTTTCTCCACCTGATGAACTTCAGTCCGATTTGCTCTAATTTTAGCTCTGATTGGGTCTCCTCCCACTCTGACTCCTGAGAGAAACAGCTGACCTTTAAGCTGCTTGATGCTTCACTTTGTTCACCAGTTCATTAGAAGTCACTAGCTGGTCTGTTGGTTGTTTGGAGAGTAAACCTAAAGAATAAGGTTCCAACACATTAACCAAAACAATGCTGCATTCAGCTGAGGGGAAGCGCAAGTGGTTGATACATTTCTGTGGGACTGCCACAATTAGCAATTAGCTATTATTATCATATCATTGTGGCACTGCTGCTCTAAGTTAAATTAATAATGTCGAAGATTTTCATTTAAATAAATGTCTGTTAAGTCTCTATCTATCACCGAATGAGGTAACACAATGGTGATTGAGCCTATGGCCCACTGATGAAAGCCTTTATACTTTGCAGTATTACAGACTGGGTGTCTGGTGCGACTTTCGCTGTAAAAATCACAAGCGGCGCCCAGTTAGTGACGCGTTTTCCATCAGCCAGCAGTGGTTGGTCTGCCAGAGAGGGTAGGCGGAGCTAAGCGGCTGCTTTTCCGCTCTCTATAAGCATTGCGAGTAAACAGTAATCTACTATGGCTGAACAAACAAAGAAAAGATCGATGACTACAGATACAACTTCAACAATAAGTGAAAATCCAAAGAGGAAGAAACAACCTCGACGCTCAGATGAAGGCAAACTAAAAAGGAAAGCGACCGCCAGCGAGGAAAATCAAGAGTTACAACCGGAGCCAACCGTGGACGTCACACATGCAACACTTTCTGGGTATCGCAACAGGTGCCGCCAAAGAGAACGAAACTGAGATCTTCGAGATTAACACTTTAATGTATAAGGACTTGATGTTTGTCTACTTTACTGGCATTGATGTTATTGTTACAGCAGCACTGCTGCAGTATTGCTTTCATGTGGCCACATATTGAATTCCTCCTGCAAGAAAAAACACAGGTGTAACTAATAACATTTATGATGGCTGTGTGTTCCAGGGCCTCCTGATCGTGCACGTCTCTCGTCTAACAGAGCAAAGCCATCACTGATGTTATTAGTAACACCCACGCTTTCTCTGCTGTGACAAGTCAAACGTCCACCTGCATTGGTGCATGAGCTAACCCTGTGATAAGCCGGCCTTTTCAACTGCAGCTCTTATGAATCTGCATTGAGATAATAATTAACAGTTGGTCTGACTAATATGAGGTTTTATAGGATTTAAAGCAACGTGAAGGCACCGTATGTACGAACCAAACATCTGATTTATACTTGGGTTTATCGAAATCATTTGCATCAATTACTGAAATATAATTACATATTAATCACAAAATTGCTCTGATTACACGGCGAAGAGAAGCTGCCACACTTTTAATCAGTTAATCACTGTGAAATTAAATCATAAATTGACTTATTTGTTCTCTAAACGGAGCTTTGCTTGTTTTTTATTGGTGATTTTCAGATTGAACCCCTGCATGTAGTTAATCACTCGAGTAACGCAAACATGTGCAGGTTCTTACTCAGCGCACACTCCTCATGTGCTCTCTTGTGGAACTCCCACGGGGGACGGAGGGGAAAAGGTAAGGTTTAACAGTTTCATTAAACACACGGACAACAGGAACACGAGACGAGCACGTACAGCAGACAGACAGGCTGTTTGGCAGACACAGACAGAGCACAGACACAGACAGCAGGCACAAGCACAAACACGAGACGCCTCGGAGGGAGGAGCTGCTGCTGCTGCTGCTGCTGCAGCGGCGCAGGACCACCGCTGCACACACACACACACACACACACACGCACACTGACATGTAGTAGAAGCCAGCTGGGGGTTAGCCTGAGACTTATGGGTGGAGAAGAAGCAGCACACAAAATGGATGCCAATCATATCCATGCAGAAGCGGGGGAGTTTGGGGGGAGAGGATTATAAGTTAGTCTATAGAGCTGCGGTACAGTCCAGTACAGTGTGCATGCCACAAATGCCTTCTACTTGGAGCAACAGATAGAATAGAAAAACAGATATACTTTGTGGCAATAAAAGTCTTTTTATGCCATCTGCATTCAAACAGACATGTATATGCAGAAAGGCTAAAAGAAAGAAGGTGGGTGAGTCGGGATGGACGGGGGGAGGGGAGGGATGGGGGGGCGGGGGTTAACGCTCAGAGGGGGAGACAGGGAGTCATTCTTTCACACACAACTTTCTTGAGACAGAATGGGGTTGCCTGCACAAGGCCAAAAAAAGGATGATGGCAAGAAAAGATTTTGTTGCCGTTCATTTCCCTATGTTGTATCGAAAAATGGGGGGGGGGGATGTTTCTTTAGAAGCCATGTGGCACAAAAAAAAAAAAAACATGATGAGGAGGTGAACTTTGAATTTTCCAACCACCAAAAGTTCATGCGGCACAAGATGAGGCAAAAACGGGAGGAGTGGCTCTATCCTTGCTTGGAGGATGGACGACGGATGATGAGGAGGACACCAAAGAAAAGAAAACAAACCAAAGGAAAACAAAAACCCTGAACCACAACAAACCACCGCACTCCACCCGCCCCCCCCCCCCCCAGCCACCCCCAAAAGGAAAAGCCCAAACAAAAAAAACGCTCAAATCTTAAGCAACCCAGCAGCTGGGTCCAAATCGATACAGAGGAGAGATGTTCATATGTGCATCACAGGAGAAAAAAAAAAACAGAATGCAACAGAAAAAGAAACCAACACCATGTCATGCAACTGTTCATACGACTGGAAGCGGGGCAGGAATGAGGGTATGAATTTCTGTGTCCACATGGTGAAATGTGCGGTTATGTATGAGTGTGTATGACTACTTATGTTGCCACTATATGAGGGGAGGGTACCATGTCAAACTTTCACTACACTTTGTTGCACTCTCACTTTTGAGAACACTTGGGTTTGAGTTTTTTGTTTTAATGAAAACATATAAAAAAATAAAAGCTGTGAAAATTCGCCAGTTCAATTCCAATTATCTCGGGCTGAAGAAAGCGACTCGAGCTTCTAGATAAAGAGGCTAAACGCCGCACGGACGTACGGGGGAAATGGCTTTCTCTCAACATCAGAAAGCCATAAGCACAGGGACCTAAATGTGGCCGTAATTTTAAAGAAACAAACGCTAATACAGTGCGATAAGGCTTCAGAGTAAATGAGTTCCTGCACCGATTGGAAGAAAAAGGTAGAATTAGGAGCGGGATATCTCCTGACGTACGCAGAAAGAGCTCATTTCCCAGAGAAATATAGAAATGCCTGATTGTCTGTTTGGCTCTCCGAGCAGCGATAACAAAGGGCGCTGCATTGTTTAATTTCGGCTTATTATTAACAGTGAAAAGTGGACATATGCTCGGTGCTAAGCTGAGCCATATTTAGCCAGATTAACGCGGCATCAATTAGTCCGTTATGATGGCGCGCTGAAGGACAGTGAAGCCATTAAAATCGCCTGAGCCGTTAATGATTTCCAGAGTGCCTAAGGGGAGATGCCTTTCACATACTAAGCCGGTTTCAGTCGAGCTCACGCTCTCCTGGTTCGCTCCAAACTGCTCGGATGTATGCCAACAGCTCCCGGGCACAGGAGTGATTGACAGCTGCGTGTTCAGAAGTCGTCCAAACCCAAGTTGCCTCAAAATAACCACTCCTTTTAAGAATCTACGCCTTTATTTCCAGCTCTGGTTTTATTTTGAAACTCCACTGTTTGGGTGTCTTATCACTTTGATTCTTATCACAAAGTGATACGTGTGTGTGTGTGTGTGTGTTTGAGTATGTCTCTGTGTGTGTGTGTGTAAAGGGAGGAGGGAAGAGAGACGATGCGCACAGAAATTCGAGGATATCTGTTCTCTATTAGAATGTTTCAGGTAAGGCAAGCCTCCGACGAAGGAAACAGAGGTACAAACAAGAGAAGAAGAAGAAGGGAGGAAGAGGCTCTGTTGCAGTTAGTCTGCTACATATCACAGTATCTATGCTGAAAGCATCTTTGTTCTCGAAAGAATCTCAAAATGTATCCTCTGTCAAGAGAGACGCACACACACGCACAGCAAGAGGAAATCAACCATGTACAGGACAGATACATTTTGAAGCATCAGTGCGGGCGACATGGGGCTTGATACTAATTTCGTACTTTGTTGAGTAAAGTTTTGCTCTCGACTGAATGCTGAGAGAACAAAATTAGTATCAACGCTTCGTCATGTCTGCAGCCAGTGGCCCCATAGCTAAGTGTAACTTGTCTTTGAGATGAAAGGTATGAGCAGCTGACTATAAGATGTGAGCGTTTACTTGTTATAGTTAAACTTCCTGCAGAGGGCATGCTAAGGATGTAGAGATTCTTACTGCTTTCATCCATCTCCAAAGAGTTCTTTAAACTTTAGATATACACTGAGAACCCCTCACACTAGTGTATATTTCTCACAGTGGCTACTTTTCAGAGGGCTTTTTTTTTGAAGTTACACTTGAAGCTCCCATGGGACATGATGCTAAGAGGAGAGGCTCCTCGGTAGCAAATCAAAGAAAAGAGAAGGAGAAATAGACCAGGTTCAGAGCAAGCACAACTCGACACACCCATCCCACCTGCATGTCCGGAGTCGCACTCTTCCAGGTCCTCGTCGTCGCTGGAGCACTCGGCCGACGAGACAATGTCATCGGTCGTCTGCGGAGAAAAAGAGACACATGCACAGGAGAATGAAGCGAGGCCTGCTGCAGGAGAGTGAGTCCTCAGCTATACTGCCCGCAGCCGCTCCATCCAAGGATATCTCGGCACACACAGACCTCTCCGCCTGTCCTTCGGCTTCCATATATCACTTGGAGTCAATCATATTTCACAGTGTTTATCATTCTTCACTTTATGTGCTTTCCACCTCCGCAGATAATTGTTTTCCTTCACCCTCCGCACTCTGCCTCCGATTATTTATCGCCCCTCTCCTCCTCTGTCGTCCACAATCAATGGCCCCACCAAGCCCTCACAGATCAACACTGTCCCGGCTTCTGATTTGTGCTAAAGGGTGCGGAGGGAGGGAGGGATGGGGCGGCAGACTTGCAAGCTACACCCGGACCAGCGATGGATTATCTGCACCTTCCAGTTCGCACAATTCTGATTTATCCCCTCCTCCCCCCCTTCCACCCATTCCCTTTTTTCGGGTCGACCCACGGAGGACAGAGGGAGGGGAGGGGGGGGTTGTATTTCAGCGACGGTGCGCTGGGCAGCCGGCGTTTATTAGAATGAATCAGCGGGGCGATAAAATAAACCCTGTCACCGAGCAGGGTTATGAAATCAGAGCGCTGATTGAGTTTTCCAGTCCTGGCCGAGGGTGTGGGGCTCTAAATATCATTGAGTTTGACAGACTAATGAAACGCGCCCCCATGCTTGCGCTGCCGCTTTCAACAGGGCCCGGAGAAAGCTGTCTACCTCCATCCTCTGCATACGCGCGCACACGCTGGCGTTCGACATGAATTCGTACCAAACCTCACAGCGAAAAACTCCATTTTTCAAAGCTTTTCTCCTAATGTGCGCTGTGATTATGCAGGAGGCTCTGTGCTGTTTTCTGTGTCGCTACATTTGATAATGTGTTAATGCGTGTTTGTGCTGGCGTGCATAATGCGCCACATTATGTACTGTACTCCAGCACGAGGAGGCAGGGAGGGGAGGCTCTAAACTAAATTGCTGTAAAATATGGCCCCTTGGTAAACATGACTATTTATTGAAGCCACATTACGGGCGTAAAAGTCTTGGTTATTGCTGAAAGAGGGTTATTGCTTGTTATTATGATGGCGGCAGATGTGGGAGGCAGGGACACAGTGAGGGAGATGAAAAAAGCCGGAGCCACTTCAAAGTCTGTTCCAGCAATTTCAGCCCCAGACCATCGCACCATAACCCAGCAGCCACTGAAAACACTGCCTTTTCTCTCGCCCGTTCATGCCGCATTTCTCTGCAGCTGACGCCGACAGCGTCTCGGCACACACAGCAAATATTGTCTCCGCCTCGGACTCGGCGGCTTAGCAGAGCCTCACACATCAATCTACATGCTGTAAATACATTTAACCGAAAAGAGGATCTGCTATTATTTAAGCAAGCGTGCGATTTTTTTTAATACATTATATAAACATTTTGGAGCACCACAGATTAATCTGCTAACAAAGCATATGCATCCTCAGCTTATCCCTCTTTTCGGGGATGCACTTCATTATGTAGATTTTGTCTCATGTCTCAATTAGCACCCAAGATGCTTACCCAAAAACATGGACGCAACACGGGGCAAATCTACATCATATTTAGCGTGTTTACATGCATGCAAGTAACCGGGGCAACAGTGGGCTGATTCCCCAACCCCAAACATCAAAGGAGGAAGATACATTCCATCCACAGTGTGACTAAAACCAAATGAGACTCAAATCTCTCTGTGCGAAAAGAAGAAATAAATCTACGTCAGACTAAGACGAGGGTAAGGTTACTTAATCCCGTGTAAATCTCTGGATCTACACGAAGGCTGCAGACACACAGCGCGCAGACAGAGATATCAGAAGACATCTTGTTCCGTCTTCTGAAGAGCACTGTTATAAATTTGTAATCTCGTTCATTTCTTATGCGAAAAGAAAATAAAATCCGTTGAATAACGCATGACGCGCTGTAATGAGATATGACGAACTTGCAGAGGGGATCCTTCTCATGTTCGGATCAGCCTGTAGGAATTAGCTTCTCGTTCGTTTTATAATATTCCCTCATGTAGTGGGGTGTGCTGCAAGAGAGGAGAAAACCCTTCGGAAAAGTGCTGCAATCATCAGACCGGCGGCCTCCCTACATGTTTTAATGCTCACACTATCAATGCAGCAGAAATTAATTAAGAGAGACAAAACTCGGCGTTTAGCTTTCACTGTTAACGCGCACTTTGAGACTCTGGGCTAAAATGGGCTGCAGAATTTTATACTGTATAAAATAATGATGAGAACATTTGTTATGGAGCTAGTTCCTGACCTTAATTTGTCTGATGTACCCCCACAGGCCTTCAAATAAGTACTCCTTCATCGTGCTCCAGATGTGTTCCTTTAAAATGGATGTTACTTTATGTTTAATTATTTAAGGAGGAGTTAATTTATTAACCGTGGTGTTGCCGGTTCAAGCTCAAACCAGAACGGCCCTCACGCTCTAAGTGGTCATTAATGAAGCCGTGGAGATAAAATGGATCACTCTAATTTTTTCCAGCTCGTCACTGTTCCACAGCAGCGCCTCCTCCTCCTGCCAAAACGTACTTCAGTGTGTAAATCTTGTTTTTGTATGTGTCCTTAATGATTATCTACAGTAAGTCATTTCCTGGAAAACTATTGGCGACCCATCCTCTACTCGGGGGGCGTATTCTGCCTCCAATGAAACACTTTGGGGGGAGTTCGCTAAAGGATTGCGCGGCTTTTGCGCCCGCTAAACCTGTGCAAATGACACAAAAAGACTTGATTCTCGAAGCGCACGCAGAGCAAACAGCATCTCTGTGCTCCGGTGCCGTTTGTGTGTGTTTAAATGAGTCATCATGCAGACATTTGGGGCAAATCTGGCCCTTTCCTATGCAAATGAACCTCCTGGCAAAAACGCCAGTGCTGCAGAGAGCTGGTGGTAACTGTGGCGCAGTGTTATAAGAAGGGCTGTCACGCTCAGTTTCCAGTGATCATGACGACAACTCCACAGTTGTGGGGCGGCTGTGGCTCAGTGGTAGAGTCGGTCGTCTTTCAATCAGAAGGTCGGAAGTTCGATCCCCAGCTCCCTCAGGCTACATGTTGAAGTGTCCTTGGGCAAGACACTGAACCCCAAATTGCTCCCGGTGGCATAGCCAACGGGCATGAATCACCCATCAGTGTGTGAATGGGTGAATGTGATATGTAGTGTAAAAGCAGCTCTGAGTGGTCGCAAAGACTAGAAAAGTGCTATATAAGTAGAGTCCATTTACGGTCTGGGGCCGTTACGCAGGACGGCGATTATCATATTGTCGAGCAGCTCGTTTAAAACATGAAGCTGCGTTACAGAAAGTAGTAAACACCTGTCGAGTCTGGACTGTACGATAAACTTTTAAAAGAGCTGCCCTCTCCTCTCCTTGCTCATCGTCCATCTGTGCGTGGAGTTGCGATCCGTCAGTGTGCGCTCAACTGATGCCTGAGAGCGCAGCACGGCGCAGCACAAAACAAGAGCAAACTGCACGGATCTGCGAAACTTTATGGGCGCGTTTGCGCTTGAATATCATCAGCGCGATTTGCTTTGTGAATCAGACCTTGAGACGGAGCAGACAGCGGGGGCAAATGATGCGCAATTTATGGGCTGCACGTCATTCTTAGTGAATTCCTTAGATTTTTGTGAGCTAGCTAGCAGGCTAATATCCCATGCTTGCTAACGCTATTGTCAAGCACTTTAGCCCTGTTGGCATCCTTAGCTTTTAGTTTTATTTTCTTTAAAGTTAATTTCTGGCCTTTTTTGCTTCATTTGAGAGTGAAGCTGAAGATAGTTGCAGGAAAGAGAGAGGGGATGACATGCAGCAAGGGGCCAGGGTTGGAATCGAACCCGACTCATCATGCAGGCTGTTTTTGCAGGTTACATGTAAACATGCAGAATCAAATAGTAATCTGCCCCTTAAAGGGAACTTCAACAGATAAAATCGGCAAATGCACAAATAAAATGTCTGCAAGGAGCTCAGGTGCTGTTCCCACAAGGACTGACTTTGCTATGACTGTGTTTACTATATAAGAAGGTGTGCGCTCAGTTAGTCAATACAATAAGGGTAAAATGGCACGGCTCTTAACCCCAAGGTAAGCCTCATTAAAAATGTTTATATCCTCTGTGCTCTCTCGGCTCAGCGAGGCCGAAACCCTGCACAGCACTGCAGAACTTTCCCGCTGAAAAAAATCATTAAGCACTTCATCTCTGAGCCTCTCCACATGAAAGAGGAGGACCGGCTGCCTCACCTCGTGTACTGTAAAGGTTGCATTTAAATGGTAGAAGGACACACTCACAGTCAATATATTCACTCGGCACTTGATTGAAAATCATCTGTGACTTCGAGTGAGAGACCCTCTCATCCCGGCGACTTTGATTCCACTCGGAGAAATTGAAGAGGGCTTTTGAAGTGTGATGTTTGACATTTGTAGATCCACTAGATGTGCCGCCTGATTCAATTTGATAAACATATGATGCATCTCCGCCAGTCACAACGGTTCAAGCTGAAGTGCTTCTCATGAAGGGCTTATGGGTGCCATTTTTCCGCATTTGGGTCTAATGCAGAAGCGATGAAGTGACACGCGGAGCTTACAGTCTTTCCCGCGAGTCGACCAGAGACGTCGATAATAACATATAGCATGAGGGCTGGATGCTGTAAATGCAAAGAGAGCTCGTGGAGCGGAAAAGGCATCTGCTGCATGTGTGTGCACTGATGGGAGTATGGCAGAATGATGCGGTTGGCCAGCGGGACTACAAAAACTGATTTCACAGCTGGGGAAATCCAATTCTCTGTCTAAATCTCCATAACATAGAGTGGGATATATTTTGGCAGCAAAGTGATTTCTTTTTTGGTGTAATTATTCTCAACAAATCGTCATTTTTTTAGAGAGCCTGGGCGGCTGGATTTACAGGCTGTTGTTATGTGTGAAGCTTTAATATGTGCGTGCTTTCTCCATCACGCACGATGATTTCAGAACATAAAATCTTCCACGCCATGTGCATCATGCATGATTATCCTGATTACCCCGCCTCAAACTCCACCAACAAACACCCGAGCTGAATCAATAACCAGACTTCATTAAAACAGCATTTACCTCTGACCACTTCAGCACATCAACTAAAAGGATCACACGCAGGATCGATGAAGATAGACAGCCTCCGTGAGAGACCGGGCTCAAAAAAAAAAACGCAGCTTTTAGTTTCACAACTGATGGCGCCGACGCGGACAAAAGTGGAGAATGTGCAAAGATGTCTCGACGAAGCTTCTGCGGTGTTTAATCAGGAAGTCTGGACGGACGACTGTGAATCAGCCGGCAGCGATGCAGAGACCATTAACAGGCGGAGCGGCAATTACCTCAGCAGCTGAATGGAGAGCATGCTACATCACCAGTCAGGCCTGACCTCAGAGTGAGCAAAGAGGCTGCAGGATTGATTAACAATAAAGCTGAAGCCTCTGAAACCAACACTTCTTTTATTCAAAACTTTGAGCTCGGTTTTTTAAGTGTTGTAAAAACACTTCATGCATATTATACCGAGAACATTTTGGGGCTTCGGGTTTGGCTGTAATCTTTCTCCTTGTCTCTACTAATCCTGCAACCAGAAGCAAAATCCAGTGCTGGTAAAAGTCAGGTCACCTACACAATATACTGCGCCTGAATGCAGCTTTTTGTAGACACTGATGGAGGACTGAAGCTGCTGCTGCTCTGCTAACGTGCTGCAATTCCTACAGGGCCAGTGTAGACAATGTGTTGGAAAATTACCTCTTTGTGTCTCTATCTCCAGCCCTTTGCCGTGGCTCAGCGAGGAGCCGCTGTGTGCGGACACTTTAGAGCTTACTCTTGGAAGGTACACACATTATTCTGACATATTTAGGTAGCTGAAACCTCATATTAGTTTAAAGGGAACTTGAAGGAGCAATTCGCCCTTGGAAAACGCCACTCTCAGTCAAAGCTGGTGTTCTCTGTAGTCGATAGAAGCAATAATATTTGAAATTGGCGCCATAGCTGTGGAGAAAGTTGTACAGCTACAGAAACAGCTCGTGGTTTCGCCTGTTCTACATTCCTACAACACCCAGAGTGCATTGCGCCCCTCCCTCTGAAAGGAGCGGCCCAGCGAGAGACGCTGGAGTGAAATACTACCGTTTCGCTGCAGGCAAACCTGACGATTTTGAGACATCAGAGGCAGGCGTCCAATTTTGAGGAAGTGTAGCTTAGCGAGCTCCCTGGCGTCAAACGCAGAGGTTTTCCAGGGCCCGTTGGAGAAGCGGATAGCGTCCTCCAAAGGCACAGAGTGACATTGCATTTTTTCTACCATAATGGCATTAGCTCCTCATAACAGCATGATAGGACTGAGGTTGAAAAAGGGGCGACCTGGCCCTTTAAGAATCCATTTTTACACACAAGTTTTGTCCCTCAGCAGCTACATTGAAATCAGATTAGGAAGAGGATGTCTTCAGGGTCAGTATGGACAGGCGGAACAATTAAAGTGACCAATAGCTCTTTCAGTGTGCTAATGTAATAGATGCTTTTCATAACACTCTGGTCACATGGCCAGGAGATGTCTCATAAAAAGCCAGCGACAAATAAAAACTCGCAGCCCCGCTCCCTTCTAGCCATATTAGGAGAAGCAGCGGTGGCACTGCAGGCGGCCGCGCTCCGCTACATCGAGCAGATAAATGCAACCGGTGTCTGACAGATTCCTTCCACAGCCAAATAAAATCCACTATTCAATACACTTTTTTTAGGCTTCCTAGCTAAGCACAGTCGGCCTGGTTCAAACAACAAGCAAAAAAACAGGAATGAAAAAGGCATGATGCATTTTCTTTCCAGTGTTTGTTCGTTATTGCAAATTAAAATTCATGTATTTTTGTGCTTCAAACTACTGAGGCATTTCTAATAATGTGCCTGCAGGAGCGAGAGCATTCACACCCTCTCTTTACGCCTCATGACTAATAATAAACGTGGCTGAACTCAGAAGATCCACGCGCTAAAACATGACTACTTTCCACAAGAAGCATATGTCCCCCACTCGGGAGAGCTGCACAACGACGTCAGCAGGCTGTACTCTGAAAAGCTAAACGAACAATGCTAAAATATACCTAAACTACAACTAATGATCACCTTTTCCGTAATGTATATTAGTGCTGACAGCCATCATGGAAGCGTCACACTGATCTGACAGAGATGGTTTCATCTTGGGATGAAACTCATCAGAAACATGGACGGTAACAGGAGCAGCTGCTGCGGCTGCGGCTGTGTACGCTGTCGAATATTCTGCTGAGCCTGATGGTGATTTGATCGGGCACATCAAAGCAGCGGCTTGTGCTCGGCAGGGGGAAAAAGAAAGACATAATGTACTCGACCACTGTCTGTAGTTCTCCCCTGGGTCAGTAGAAGCAGTGTAAAGGCTAAAAAGCAGCCGTGGCCCCCGGGTTACAAACATGACATGAAATATGAGCGCCAACAGTGCTGTATCTTAGAGAGGCGGGGGGGGGGGGGGGGCTCAGCATACATGCTTAAGTACAACACACTGAGTCATATCACCAGGGAGGGGCGGGGCTGGAGGTCGCTCCTGAACGCACCGCGGTCTTATCATAACAAATGACCTTCACATGTATTTGTGCCCACAGGGTGGAGGAAACACCGAGAAGCCTTTTGAGGCTAAGGGAAGACACAGCGTTATAGATCCACATTATAACCCCGCTCTCAAACCCAATTTGGTTTATTTACAATGCCAGAGTGCCCAATGGCAAAGCTGATTTTTATTTTTTTTTGCACTGAAGGGAATAAACCCCAAACAAATCAATTTTCCTCGAGCGCCTCATCCTGGCAGTCAGTTGCCATGGATATCCAACGTGGTTGCATGTGCTGAGATCAAAGTGACGCCGTCGAGGCAAGGGCGAATCAAAGGCACACGATTCAAAGCAACTTCTCCTTACCTAAGGTGGACACATATATATTTTTCACACATGTTAGACGGGGATACAGCGCGGAGCAGACTATTTCTCAGCTTGAGAAATGGCCCTGAAAGCGACAGACATCAGAGGTCAGTCTGACTCCAACTCCCATCTCCTCTTTCTCGCTATCTCGCTAATTCCCATTCCTCCACTCCACCAGCCGTCGAACCAAAATAAGATAGTCATCTCCGCGGCGGAAGCTTCGCCTTTCTATTGACGGCTGTCTGATGCGCGCGTTATCATGTCCGATCTGGGCTTTGACAGGCTGACAAGGGAGAGGCTTGTATTACAAGGGGAATCAATGGCGCTAGGCCATATCCCTATCAATAGGCTGCCACAACTCTTTTTGCTCACGCTCCCCGCTCTGTGACAGATAAGATGCTTTATCAGACAAATGTGAGGAATAAAAAACGGCAGCCGAGAGGTGTGTTAAAAACAACAGAAGGTGGTGATTCTAATAAAGCACTTGCGCGTGATGTTTAATCATCATTAAAGACGACATTGTTGAAAGATGAAAGCAAACACGAGTCGTGCAAAAAGCCTGGGAGTCCCTCTGTCAACCTTCTCCTTCAACACGGAGGATAAATTACGACGAAAATGAGCTCCAGAATCAACTTGTAAGGCCAAAGCCACACGCTAAATGATTTCCCAGATCAAATATTGATATTTCAAAATGAGCACCCTCTGTGGGCCTCTCTCAGCCGCCTCCTGGAGTCAGCACATTTTTCCTTTCCAGGTTTTTATAAAGAAATGGAATGAGGGTGGGCGAGCAGAGCAGCAGGGAAAACAGCTGGGAAGGTGGAAAAAAACTGGAAATGCATTTAATTTGTTCACCATCAGCGTGCCGTGTTGGTTCCAGCAGAATGGGTTATGTGCCGAGTATTTCTCTTTCTCTCAAGGACTGCCTTTGTACACAGAGCAGCCAGGGTTGCTGGCTCACAGCAAACTCTAATTGCCCCGAGGCCATAGGCAGCCACTTTCAAACAGGGTCATTCATCTTCCCATGGAAAAGGAAATGGTCTTTGGCCCTGATCCTTAATCACCCCCCTGCCGCAGTGTACAAGGTCATCAGGGAAGCCCCCGTGACAAACACGCTCACACACAAACATGTTCTGTACGTCCACACGCACATGCAGACAGGATGGATGAAAGACCGAAGGGGCCCCGAGGAGGGCCGGTGCCATGATGACAGACAGGTTGGGAGGTACAGGTGAGGTAAGCAGACAGAAACGGAAGGAAATGTCTCCTCTCTATGCACCGTCCTCAAGTGAAATTGGAGCAGCGATTACAGCTGGGAGTTACGGTTTGTGTTACCGTTTGTGGTTCCTCTCCCTTCAAAGAGGAAGTGCGGAATTCATGTGGATGTGGCGGTGAGCGGCGCTGAAAGGCGTGACCAAAGAAAAGGCAGGGAGAAGATGAGAGCGTGTGGGGGGGTAATAGGAGGAAGGGGTGAGTCAGGACAGGAACGGAGAGAGCTCCATTTTACTGCCGATCACAAGACATTGGCAGAGACGGGTCCTCAAAACAAAATTAAGGCAGTCCTGCTGGAGGAGCAGCGGAGCAGTGTTTCATGGAGAGAGACTACCAGTCAGAGTCTTTTGGTGCATCAGGCCTCTTTTCAGAACATTCAGTTTCCTGAAGCAGGAACAAAGATACATTTAGATTCATTAAGGAAGATATTTTCATGTTACATCTAATACAGACAGGTCATTTTTTAGAAGGTTTTGCAACTAGCAATGATTTGGATTTTGATCATTAAAAAGCCGGACAGCAATGAAACATCCTCATGACACGACATATTTAATATGATCATAACCCAAGCAAGCACTGTCGCCTCACAGCTAGAAGGTTCCGAGTTCGAACACGAGGGCCTTTCTGTGTGGAGTTTGCATGCTCTCCCTGTGCATACGTGGGTTCTCTCCTCCCAGTGAGATTGTCTCTTTTCCCATTGCCAGTAAAGTATACTCCTGTGAGTCTCTTTTTTGCTGTGTCACCGTCTGATGTCACAAACGTGCCCGAAACAGGGTTAGTAAACAGTGAAGATGTTACGGTGGGTTAGGTCTTTATTACAAATTTGGAAAGATGTTCGAGCGCTGCTCGGACGGAGACGAGAGGATTTTGTAGCTGAGATGACGCAGAAGTTACAGACGGAGCATCGCGCCGGAAAGGGGGAGGAGATTAGCGTGTTGACATGGGTTTTGTGTTCCCATCAATGCTGATCGGAGCCGAGGCGATAATTACCCGGGTCTACTGCAGAGTCATTTGAATGGGTCTGAATTGTAAATTTTCCCCCTAAGTAAAAAAGCCGGGTTTAAGCGGGTTATTTGACCAATGGGAAATCGGCCCTGTGATTGACTGGCGGTCAGGCCAGGGTGTCCCCACCTCTAGCCCAGTGACAGCTGGGATTGGCTACTTGAGGTAAATTAATTTGCAGCAGTTGCAGTACATAAGAAGGAAAGAATGAAAATACTAAGATCAAGGTAGGTGCAAGATTAAAAGGAAGGAAGGAAGGAAGGAAATATTCACATCTGAGAGGCCAGAAATAATGAATTTTTGGAATTCAAACCAACCTTCCTGGGCTTGAATCCAGGATTTTATGATTACAAGTGGACTCTAGGAAACTAATTTAAATGAGGAAGAAACAGAGCAACACATCTGTATCTGTGTCAGTTTCAAAGAGCTGGCCTTTAAAGTGCTGCCAAATGTACTTTATCTTAACGTCGGTCCATTTTCTTATTATAATCTTATATTATCATATTTAGATACGTCTTATGTTCAATAGTAGCTGCTCTGCGGCTGTGAACGCCAAAGATCTCTTCTAATACCTTCGTGTTCATTGTGAATTGATGTGACCGATGCTCGATGTCCTCGTGAGATCTGAGTTAGAGATTTATGAGTATACATGTTTTAACAAGGCTCGAATTCATCTGATTCTGAGTCGAATCCATGAAACAATTTCATTCTGGATCAGATCGCAAAGCTAACTTAATCCACGCTATTCAAAAGGGATTGCTTTTTTCTTTGCCTCTGATGCAAAACACATTAAAATAATGTTATCGTGGTTTTCTGAAAGAGCTGCTTTATCCATTATTGGCTTAATCTAGGAAGGCATGTGATTGTATAGTTGTTAGGGATGCCTTTATGTGCAAAGGGCATCAAAAATAAACCTCAGATGACATCACTAATCGCAACAATACAATCAATAAGTAAGCTGATACTTTGGCTTTCTGTTGAGAACGTGTGAAGTCTGAAACCAGCAGCTGAAATTGGAGCGTACACTCTCTCCTTGTGGACTACATCTTGATCTCCCTCTTCAATCCCTTTCAATATCGCTGTACTTCTCACCGTCAAAGGCTATTATGACTTCAAGGCGTTAATACCAAATCAATGTAGGCGTTGTGTAATGGCTGGGGCTGGCAGCTTCACGTCTCCCAAATTAGCTGGAGGTCCCATTTGGCTTCAGTTCCTAATGAGCACAAACCAAATTAAGCATTCAATTTAGTCTCTTTTTAGAAGATGAAAGTTGAAACGTAATCGCTAAACCAACAGAGAAATTATTTAAGTATATTGTACGTCTGGGCCCTCCCACGCTACCTCGACATGCCAACACACATGTAAGGATGACTAACACGCACGCACAGTCACATACATTCTTAATCATCCTTCACTCAGTGCTGCTGAGATCAACAGGTTTCATTGTAGTGTGCAGCATCTCTCTGTGGACACAGATGAGAAACATTACGGGGCCTTGCTAACAGCTCAGCTGAGCAATGAAACAGAACGCATTATAGCCGGGAAACATCAAAGGCTGCGTCTGTGCGATACATATTTAATTAAATCCTATTGACTCTATTCGACACATGGTGTGCACACAGAGACAGTTATGAATATATAGATCTGTGAATAATCTCAATGGATGCGGTCTCTCTCTGTTTCTCCCTCACATACGAGCATTAATTCAAGTGCAACCCGTAGCCAGGCAGCAAATGTATTCACAGTACAGCCATGTGCAGAGATTCATTACTGCAACTGTGGAATAATTCAGCAGGTGTGTGAGCGCCGCTGCAGCTGCAGCCTCAAACACACCTGAAGTTAGGATTTATGATCACATGTAGCACACGGCCCGGGCAGCCTCGTCTGATTGGTCTGCTTCCGAGCTGTTTTCAATTGTGTTACATTGCGGCACGTTGAGCCGAGCTTAGCACAAAGAAAAGAGCAAAGCTAGAGAGTGAAAGAAGACAGAATACAGATTTCAAGTTGTCTGAAAATGTCTGTCTTGTTAGCTAGCGAGCTAACGACCACCACATCTATGAGTCAGCAGGGCTTTCTTCAGAGTTACGTAAGTGTACGAGGCTAACCAGTTAATGAGGAGAGGGCTGCTCGGTGCTGCAAGCAGTGCCAAGCTGCTGTTAGACTACATAAACTTTAATGTCTCATTTTATATTTGTGCACACGTTGAATACACAAACACAACGTATAGGTCAGCTTCAGGCTCGTACGGATTGACCTTTGACCCGCTTGAGCTGGCTAACGTAGCGCTAAAGCTATCGCTGCGTTGTAAATATTTCTGAAAATGTTAATTGTTTTAACATTTATTCTTCAGAACAGCATTCAGCAACACGGGGACAGTAATTGAAAGCAGATTAATTAGGTTAAATAACTGGCCTGGTCAGTGTACCGAGAGAGAGAGAGAGAGAGAGAGAGAGAGAGAGAGAGAGAGAGAGAGAGAGAGAGAGAGAGATGCAGACAGCAGATCACATTTCAAGAGGGACAGATGAGGAATTAGATGTGAAGTCATTCCTGCTTTATTAACTCGATTAGATCTGTTCTTCATTAACAGGATTTCTGTGAGAACAATTGTACGATGTAGATAGACTTTAACATTAGTTAGGGTTATATGTAAATGTAAAAGAAACAGTGATAATTTGGCAGCAATTTTAGATTTAATCTTAGTCTTAAAACAAAAGTGCTTATTTAGTTTTAATCACATTTGAGTCATTTTTACCTTTTATAGTTTTAGTCATTTGAGTCAGCACGTTTTCTCTCTTTAATCTAATTCAATTAGCCTGATACAGGTTCAATCTGCTGTAAAGCGTCGTCCTTTCATTCATTATATCCTGATCATTTTAATACTATAGATCCTCAGCTGAGGTTATACAGTATGTGAATGTAAAACATCGCCCGTCTTCCCTCACCTCCTCAGCCGCTGAAACGCTCATTCACGCCTTCCCCACCTCCCGACTACTGCAGTAACATTCTTTATAGCACATCCTCCAAAATCCGCCTGTCTGCTCACCCTCTCTAGCACCGGAGACCACATCACCTCCGTACTACAACACCTCCACCGGCTTCCCATCCAATTCAAAATCCTATTAATCACCTACAAGGCCCTTCACGATCTTGCCGCCTCCTACCTCACTGACCTCCTTCTCCAATACATTCCCACCTGCAACCTCAGATCTACTGATGCCAACCTCCTCATCCCTCTCACCCGAACCGAACACCGGACCTGGGGGGACACAGCCTTTATCATTGCTGCCCCCTCCGTCTGAAACTCTCTCCCACGACACCTCAGAAACTCACTCCTGTCCTTCAAAACCGCTCTCAAAACCCACCTATTTAAATCTGCTTTTAATCTATGATCTCATTTCTTTTTAACTTTCTCTTACCTTTATATACAGATTTTATTCAACTGAAAGTCCTGTACTTTAATAGATTTTCACTGCATATTTGCTATTGTTGCTTCTGTTCTTTCTTTGATACCTTTTAAAGCGCTATACAAATAAAATGTATAATTATTATTATTAAACTTCTGGAATGTAACGTTATGCATGTAAAGCCCCAGAACAGAGCCGTGCAGTTACGGTAGCACATTCCTCTCTAGCCTTATTTGCAGCAGCAGTGTCTGATTTTACCGTAATAACTTTTTATATGTTCATTATCGCCTCTCATTCTAACAATCCGACTAAAGCAGACAGCCGATGATCGCTGCTTTTTGTGCCGAAAAGGCGTCAAATGACGCGTAAAGCGCCCCTTTTTCTTGTGAGCGCGCACAGAGCCTGAAGCAGGAAGCCTGAGTGACACAGAGGAAGTTCACAACCACCTTTGTGATACATGTTCGTTTTGCGTGCGTTGTCGTCAAGCCGCCGCTTTGGGACATCATCACCTGTATGGCGGGGTCGGATTCAAAGGGATCTGCATGTACTTCTAACCAGATCAGGAGAAGTATTTTCTCTGGAACGATGTAACAAGCTGATTGTAATGTTTACATGCGGAGTTACAGATATGTTTTGGACCTGAGGACACAGAGTGTTGTAAACAATGTGTCTGAAGAAGACTGTAACGTTTGATGTACGTGGTATCTACTGTTATAGATCGATCACATAGAAGGCCTACATGGAAACAAGAAACAGCCTCAGGCAGCAACATGTGAAGGCAACACACCTGACGACGTTTAGTGAATGCAGCACGGCGCGCAGGAGAGCAGCTGTGTGAACCGGAGAGGCGGTAAGTCTCTTATAAAGTCACTTGCAAAGTGCTGAAGAAAAAAAAAAAAAAACTGCTGGCAATAGAAGTTTAACTTTTATAATAGTTTTGCTCCCAGAACCGTTGTGCTGGAAAAAAAGCTAATTAAACACCAGCAAGAGTGTGGGATCTCACAGCAACCTCGCAACTTTTGAAAATGGCTTGGCACAGGATTTAATACCGACTGTTCCACTTTGATAATCCATGCAAGTCGACTGGCATGTGCTCGGGGATAGATGACATCTGTATGGGAAGCGGAAGAATCTGGATTTGAGATGTAACGCCTTAAAAACCATCTGGGATGTTTTTTTAAATCCACAATCGTTCGGTGAAAGTCAAAGACAGGAATGCTGCATTTCAATTAACTTAAGCGATCTGTTTAATTGCATTCAACTACATGTGGATGGAGCTGTGTTTTAAGGCTGGTGATGTTAAACTTTGTTGTTTCAGTTGCATGTTAGTTTTATGACTCGGACATGTGTCTCACTGTATAACCAGTCAGCCTCTCTGGTAGCATCCCAGCGTGAGGTTCAGCCTGTGAGCATGTGCTGATGTCCTGCCGACCGGCTCAGGAACAAACTGCTGCACAGTGTGTGTGCGTGTTTCTCCGTGTGTGTAACCGATGTGTGCTGTTTGCTTGCCCCTTGGTGTGTGGGTGCCCCGCCGTGACAGTGGAGGCTGACAAGACAGCAGGTTTACACAAACACACACTCTCTCTCTCTCTCTCACTCACACACACACACACGAGCTCTCCCGGAGGATCTATATAAACTGTGTTGTGAGGCATGGGGGACATCCATTACAAAAACCCCTGTGGTTCAAAACCCCTGGAGCTTGCTGCTGGTTCTCACACACTGCGAGACAAACTGCCCTGAACGCGCGCACACACACACACACACACACACGGAGAAACAAACACATGACCTACAGACATGGAATGTGAACATCTACAAACACGTTCATGCAGAGAAGTCTAATGGAAATAGCTTCTCGTACATATTCTCTGGCATACCAAGTGGCATGAAAAATTCATGAAGACAGTTGCAAAGTTGCAAACACACTCCGACGACAGAGAAGACAGACAATCCATGACAGTCCTGGAATGAGTTTGTCATGTTGATGGTAGGGGGGGGAAGCAGACGCTGATATTGTTCTTCTGTTCCCTGACAGTGCGCGAGGATGCAGCTGCAACACGGCTGACAGACTTGTGTGTGTGTGCAAATATATGCAAGTAACAGTAGCCTAATTTAGCTGTGCATGTATGCAGACGTGTAAGACAATGATTAAGAGATCCTTGTAAGAACTATGAAAGTATGTGTGTGTGTGTATCCCTTTAATGAGCCACACACAGCAGCAGGCTCCTCATCAGTTGCTGTCTCCTAATTGGACCTACAGAGCTAATAGTGGACCTCCTGCATTCATCTCCCAGAATTCACTAGGAGGACGGGTGTCTTGCAGAGAATAAAAGCAGGATATTGACAAAGAGAAGGAAAAAAGGAAGGAAGTAAGGAAGGAAGCATCCTGCAGGAAAACCTGCAAACTAGTTTGACCTTTACACAATTACTGGCAGGTCTGCGCGGCTGCTGCAGGGAAGGTGATCACAGGGACTGACTAACTGAAAAGAAAAGACGACTGACAGCAGGTGGAGGAGAGGAGCGGAGCTGCCTACAGTCACCGACACACACCTGTACGCACACACACACACACACGCACACAGGAGCAGATGAACACACTCATCAAACATCATCTGGCAGACTAGCACGTGGAGGCGCGCAGCAGGCTGCACAGCGCCTTCCTCACTACCTCTTGAAGAGAGAATAAATCAGTGATTATCATATATCCCCAGGCGTTAAGCAACATCCTTGATGTACTTTAGATAGACGCCGTAAAAGAAGCGAGTCGAGGAAAACAGTGAGAGGAAAATGGAGGGCGAGCGAGCGAGCATTGCAGGAGCTTAGTGTGCAAAATCTTATCTTGCAGCTGAGTGAATTGATTCTGGTTCATGACCTTTCCCTGCAGGTTGCCCTCTCCCTAAACTTTCCTGTAACTCTACCAGAACTGCTTGAAAATAATCTGAAAATACAGAAATCAAACCGTTCAGAAGAAAAATCCACGTCAGTCCAACCTAATAACACTGCCATCATCCAAAGCATATCCAAGTGCATCGATACAGCGTTATTTCCCGCCTCCCCGCTGAAAAAAAGAGCCCAATTAAACTGCTAACAATTTACCTCTCATTTTCCCGTCTCCTGAGCGCCAGGCCAGTTGAAGATGATAGACGCGAGCAATTTCTTTAACACGGCAACCATGCAAATCACTCTCAGCGTCTCTCCCTCAGCGTTTTCCCCCCACGGTACGCTAGATTGCAGCCTCCTTTCCTAATTGTTCCCAAACATCTCAGGCCAGCAGCGCGAGCTAATTGAGAACGAGAGACGTTGATCTCCCATGATAGAGAGCCGCGCATAAATGAGTGCTCCCGAAACGACTCTCCACATAAATGCGGCAGGCGTTAAATCCGTTCTTTGGTTCAACCAGAATTCTGCAGGGCCGGAGGGATTAGATCTCTAGCTCTACCTGTTTTAGATTGTTGTGGGTTTTCCTGCCAAGTCTCTCAATCTCTCCAGGAGCTTTCAAACAGTGTATGTGTAAGTAAATGTAAGACAGTAAATCAGCCGGATATATAATCAACCAAATTAAAGAATTGCTTCATGAATTAATTATTATTGAATATCTGAAAATAACAAATTGAACGGTTGATAACTCACTCAAATAGAACCAGAGCTATTAACCTTGTAAACATCTCCATGTGGTGTTCTTCATGTGCTACAAGACATATCAGGGACAACATCAGCAGTCATCTCCATGGCTGGGCCTTTTAAACTGCAGTGTACCAAGGACAGGCTGAACAACACGTTTTCAGATTGGCAGGTTTGAGACGTCACAAACCAAAGGAGCCAATCCCGTTAATGGACGGGGTGACGCTATGCATATCATTATGTGTAACCTATGGCAACCACTTCAGCGACCTACGAGCCAGCTGTAACGGTCATCGTAACTCACTACTGATTACTAACGTTAACGTTACTACTACTTATTACTACATTTCAAGCTAGCTAAATTTTAACAAGTTGCATAGTGGGCGGGGACTATGCAGATTCATGAATTTCTAATGAGGTAGGAGGAGGAGATGCCTTTTCACAAGGTGATTAAATGTATTTTGAGGAAAAAAACATATCAGACACAATTAATTATTTCAAGCAGAGTCTTAAAACATGACTGGAGCTGCTCTTTAAGCTACGAGCTTCAAGCACGGATGAGGAGCGGGCTGCAGAGGTCTGATAAACTCACCAAACAGTCTCCAGACGCAATGTTTCCTCAAGTGACATCACTTAAAGCTCCTGTGAGGAGTTTTTCACCGGTTATGATACAGGCTGAAATGAATTCTGATGACTCTATATGACCTACAAAAGCAAACCAGACCATCAGCGACAAGATTGATTATTTCTGTATAGTTATTTTTAATGCCTGAAACTGCTGGCGGGGGGTAGGTGTCAGACAAAGCGATTAACTGCACGCTGACTTTGTTTACATTTTCCAGGGCAAACATTTAAAGTGAGTGATGCATATGACTGTTGAAGAAAGCAGGATGAGATTTTTTGTTCAAATCCACCACTTTAGCATGTACAGGACAAAATCAGCAAAGAGATAAGAGGTACGGCTTTGTCCACAGGGGGCGCCAAAATCAACACAAACCCAAAGTTCCTCACAGGAGCTTTAAGACAGCTGATCAGAGTTTGCACAGCTCAAGAGGCCTTTGATAACCTTTTGTCCTCATATGTAGCGGTACTTCTCACGACTTGGTTGTGTAAAATTGGTGCTGTTCACCTTTAATTCTGCAAGCTACTAGTAGAATTTTAATAACATGTTGTGTAACTTCTTAAATAATTGTCAAGCCATTTAACTTTGAACACAAAGCACTCCTGATCACTGGAGCTCAGACAGCCGACAGAGCTAATGTCAAACTGTTTATTCTTGTCGAGGGAACAAGTTGTTTGATAAAAGCAGGCAGGAGTCAGTGTGAGGCTAAGACACAGCTTAAAGTAAACAGGTTTATAACGGGACAATATTTATTCCATTATCCTTGTTTGTATATATTGACCATTACATTACTCTTTTTATAGACCTTATTTACTTGTCTTGCCGAGCCAATAAAGAACTAATTAATATTGATGATGATGAGAGGATAAAAGTCAAGAGCTTTCTGGAGAGTGTGGGGTTTGATCAGAGTGAACTTCTCAGCATAATACAATCTGCTCAGTATGTTAGCGTATATGAGTCAATGACATTCAGCTAAAGCTAACATGTTTAGCATCATTAATCCCTGTCTGATTAATACGATCAAAGAATGATGACTGTGTGAAAAGATGGACGACATGACAGCTCCCTAAAAGTGAAGCCAAAACTTTTCGAGCGCTCCCTGCTGACTGGCTGCAGTATAGGTCATAAAGCCCGCCTCCTCCATGTTAACAGATGGGACATGAGTCAATCTATAAAATCAAAATACACGCAAAATAAATGTTTCTCAAACATGGTTTCTGTCATTATAGTTAGTTCTTATCATGCTGATTTACGTTTAAGTTTATTTTTAATTAGTTATTTGATGCTGTAAAAAGGATGATTGACAGCTCTGTTGACAAATACGGCTCCTGCAGCCGATCTGTTCCTGATTAGCAGAGTGGAGGAGGAACGGCGAGAGGAGACGTCACTAAAACAATCACTACAGTCATTGAAGTTTACATATCTGTGAACGTTTACCTCAGACCAACACAAGAAGCTGTTCTGCTGTTAAATACGCAGACGTGCAGGATCCTTGATGTTTTTTTTGGTAAGTTAAATGTGTGTTTTGGTTAGCAGAAGGTGCTACGGCGGCTCCACAAACCGATCTCTACTGCCCAACTCTGGCTCCAAATGTCGTCGCCTATTTTGGCTCCAATTTTGTACAATGAGAGCAGATGGAGACGCGCCGTCCATCTTCATATTGAGTCTTTGGTTTGAATCATCAAATGATACGAAAGCTCTGGGAGAAGGATAGTGGGCGGGAGAGAGCTCAGCTCACTGATAAATCTACTGCCGGGTCTCAGTCCATTTATTATATGCATTAAGAAGCGGATATGATGTGTCAAAAACTCACTGAAACGTCTATTTTAATGAATTTCTTTGTTATACTCCTGAGTCTCAGGCAGGATTGGGCAAATAAAGATATACTGATGTAAAATTGTCTGTTTCTGACAAAATGAAACAGTTTGACACTTGCTTTCACCTGCAGATCTGAAATATTTCTCTGCTCGTCTTTGGTCCCCCCTTAAGTGTCTCACCTGACCTAGAGGGGCCTGATAACACAGTGACAGAGCGAGAGAGTAAAAGAGAACGAAACGTGTCTGTCTCGGTCGTCCCCGCGGAGCTATCATTAATTAAGCGTGAGATTGGCTCTCTCCACTTCCCACCCCTGTCTCTCCTTCTGTTGATCCTGGGATGTCGAGGGATTCGTCACTTCTCACCTCAGAAAAGGAAACAGCTAGTGTTGGTGAAGTGGACCAAAAAATAGATGTGCAAGGAAGATACGAAAACACACGTATTTGAGTCTACTTGTGCGCACACACACCCGGCTCCAGCACTCCAGCTCCAGTCCAGCACTGTGTCACATACCTATAGCTCTCTCTCAGCGCTGCAGTACATCACTAATGATAGCTCGACTCCCTCTGCTCCCCTATACTACCCTGAGGGGTGGAGAAATCTGCCAAACCGGGCACAGGTCCTCCGCTCACCTCTCTCACCGCGCTTTTTTGACAGCCAACGAGGGAACGGCAAAATTAAAGGCCTTGGCAAATGAGATTGGGTGACACAGTGGTGTGAATCAAAGCAGACGCTGCCACGGGAGCTTGTGGGAGAGGAATGAGAGAGGTGCGCTCTCAGAAGGCAAACAAAAAGTAAAGTGAAAAGTTAGAGAGGGCAAAAAGCGACATTTTTATTGTTAAGTTAGCAAAGTGCATCATCTAACAGCCGCGTCCTGGCTACTGACAAAAGAGGTACGGCTTCATCTTTTCACCTTGAAACAGCGAGCGCTTTGTGTAAAAGCTCTTTCACAGCACACAGGACTATATTGACTTCCTTTGATATTAATAGCCTATGACACAAAATGCCATTTTCCAAGCGATGCCATGTTTTTTTCTTATCTGATGCGACCTTGATGTGGTGCCGGAGACGGTGGTGTAATGTATCCCAGCTCAGTCATCATCATCGCAGATTACTGACAGAATGGATATGGACTGCTCCGCTTTGGCTCCAGACCTTCAAATGTCACAGAAAGGATCTTGACATTTTTGTCAGATCTGCCCAAATCACAGGGTATTTAGTGGCTTTCTAACATTTCTGACTCTGGCCTCCCTCCACGCTCGCACAGATAGAGAAATACGAGTGTCAGCACTGACATGAAGGGCCATCGTCACAACAAGCCAGACAATCTGTTGTTGAGGTGAAGAGGTTGATAACAGCGGTCTCTGTCTGTGGTCCACCAACAAAACCTCTCCCCAAACCCTGCCTGTCTCTCTCCTGAGGGAGAGTTATTGCTTTAATATGAACATCCACTGGTTGAATTTGTCCTCTGGGTGTCAAAGGCGTGATTACTTTCTTAGCACGACGCTGACAGTCATCGGCTTCGATTGAGGACATATTGGAAAGAGGCCTCTGTTGGGCTGAGCCGTGTGAGTGACAGACAGAGACGGACAGAGACAGAGGAGAGAGAGACAGAGGAGACGGAACAAATGTAGAGCAAGGGAGCAGTGGCGATGCCAGCTTTGCACACCTCAACGAGCGGCAGCACTTAAATCCTCAATAGAACGAGTAATACAGTATCCTGACCTTGACTGATCAAGCAGGGAAAAAGGCAGCGCGGCTACAATCCTCCCACGCACAGGCACAGAAAAGTCACAAACATAAAAAGTAGTGTAGGAGGCATGAGGGGACTTTTGTTTGTGGACGTTTCACTCTGTCACATTTTAGACCTGATTATCAGGGAAACAAAACATTTCGCCCACGGTGCTGTTGGCCACAACAGGAACAGTGGGTTTTTATATTTCTGACAAGAAAAAATGCAACTGAACACCACACTATGCTACACTCTCAATGTTAAACATTTTGGGAAGTAGTCTGACATTTTGGGTAACAGGTGCTTTGGCTCTCTTGTTGAGAGTTAGATTCTGTGGTTGATACGTCTGTGATATATGCAGCTTGAGCAAGATAGCCGTTAGCTTAGCATTACAGCAACTCTATGCTGACTAATGTTGAGTCTTGTTTGGTTAATCTAAACCAACATTTCAGAGTTAAAATAACAATTAACTTTAGTTATTTTACAGCGAGTTATTTGCTGGGGTATGTCTTGGAATTGTCCTTGTTACCTCCTGAAAGTATGTTATGCTAATGCTTCTAGCTTCATATTTCTGTGATACCTGTGGAGTAGCTTAGCATAATTGTTGTCACACTGCTGCTCTGTGCAGGCCCTCATACAGCCTCTGCCTGAAACCACTCAGTCAGCTCTGTCCCTTTAAGAAACCCCGTCCCTACAAGCTTCTGATTGGCCAGCTCTCCGAAGCCTGCTGACGTCACAATGTGCAGCGTGTAGAAAAAACTGTGTGAAACCTGGCGTTCACAGCAGCCTGCAGACTGAGCTGACATACCTTTACCTACAGATGTGAAACTTCACCCACGTTTAGTCTGGACATCCAACATTGTAACATTATATATATGTCTTAAAATGTAAAGTAAAATAGTCCCGGAAAGGGAGTGCATTATCATTTTAACACTTCCTGTTTTACAAAGATTAAATTCATGGTAAAAATTTTGTTTATTATTCAGCTTTAGAGATTCTGAGGCTACTTGTTTCTCCCTGTTTCAAACTGCTAAACTAAACTAACCTGCTTTTAACTGCAGCCTTATGTTGAAGAGACACGAGTGTAACTATGTCGTTATACACAAAATGTTAGCATTAGCTCAGTAAGCATATGTATGGCACTTGTTTTTCAGTATCTCAACAGCATCCATCCTTCTTATTTTTCAACAAACAATAACATTCAGAAGTGCACACATCTCTCTTTGTGTCCCATCAGTCATCCATCTTACCTGAATAGTGGGCGGTGAGCGCTGCTTGCGGGTCGTCGTGGTGGACAGCGTGGTGGTGGTCTCGATAAAGGTGGTGGACATCTCCGGTGGCACCGAGGTCGTAGTGCGAGCCGCGCCCCTGCTGGCCGGCACGTCTCCCACCAGCCGCACGCTGCCGTTCACCTTGATGTTGACGTGGCCCTCGGCGGCCATGTTGAGCACTTTAAGGCCGTTGTAGTAGAGGCCGGAGAGCTGGCCCTGGTAGGGTCGCTTCCGGTCGTTTCCGCCAATGGAGATAGTGGCCTGGGTGTTGAAGATTGTCAGCTGCCGGCCTGGCGCAGGAGGTACGGAAGTGAGTGTTACATGTTTATAATGGTAGAGCTGTCATAAAAAGCTCCATGCATTGCCTTTAAGAGGGCCTAGGCTTACACTGCGTGATGGATGCATTAACGGAAAGCTCTAGCAAAGATTAAATGTCTGTTCAGTCTCGGTTTGCTGCTTGATTCAATGAGCGTGGATGGAGTTGAAATGGCAAACTGTAATGGTGATGTTACATGCTTTTACACTGTAAAAATGTAATTACAGTATCAGTTCTAAACAACCCCACCTTTCTGTTCATAAAAGGCTGCGGCTATATGCAATGTTATCTACAGTAGGAGGGATTTTTTCCCCTTTGATACACGAGAAAAACATCCCTGAGAGAGACTACTAATGCTGGAAACATCAGACACCAGCAGCTATAGCAACATTATCTTTAGAGTGCAAACACATGCAGGTTTGAAAAGAATCTCATTTTAAAAAAAGAAACACAGGCGCTCTTAATATTCTCCGGACAAAACAATGGACTCCTGCGCTAAAATGATTAATAAATATGTGTACAAGCTGTGGCACATTATGATAAAGTACGAGCAATACACACTGACGACATGTCACGGTGAATTTCATTAGGAGAGGCCTAAATATCTTTGTCAAAACACACGGCTCATGCATAAATAATGAAACGAAAACACACACCAAACCTTTCAGCATACAGGAATCATAATTAAAAATCTCAATTCACACATACATAGCACTGCAAGCGTATGTTTGCGACACTGGCACAATTATGATACATAGTACGTCAGGCATGGGATGACAGGGACAGGACGTTCATATCACAGGAAATGAAAGAGCATGTGTGGAGTCATGCATGCAGCAGTAATGACATTTCTCAGACCTGTCTGTGTTTTAGCGATTGTTAAAGGGACTTTATGAGCAGGTTAACATGTTTATGTGCAAATCAACGTTAAATGCAGTTTATAATGATATTATGTGGCGTAAGACAATTTAACTCGCACTTTTTCTTTTTTTTATTCCCCCGCAAATGTTTTAGAACATAAACGAGGGGCTGATTTCATCGTCTCAGTGAATGAAAAGCACAACTCTATCAGGGAGCGGTGCACCTCGGCAAGGCTCGGAGATACTTTGCTGTCAAAAAGGCTCCAATTAGCTCTCCGTCACACAACAAGTGAGGACTTTATCACGTGTAATGTGCATAACTACAATCAGATAAATGACAGCAGGGAGAGGCACCTGCTGTTTGGAAAGTTTTCAGGGGGATATGCCCGCTGATTAGTTTGTTCTCAAACATTGCAGAGGATTTGAGCCAAGGGAGATAATTCTCCTCTCAAAACAATCAGCCCGCTGTAGCAGCGGAGATAATGCCTTCTCCCTGTCAATTTGGAAAAAGATTAGGAGCACTTGATACTTAAAATCTTATTGTTGCACTGTTTATAAAATCTTTTCCCAGTCCCTTTAACTGGACACCATGGTTGAACAGAATTTCAAAAAGATGACAATGACAAAAAACGGGAAAGAAAAATAAAAGATCAAACGAAAGGAAAGAACAAAAAGTAACAACGCTTTGTTTTACTTGACTTTTAAAGGGTTTAAGGGGTGGTTATTCATTCTCAGAAAGGTTGAAAGGGAACAAGCCGATGGAATGACAGAAAATAAGAAGAAAGAACTAGAAGTTCGATAAAAGATTTACCTTTCTCCTGAAGCCAATCTTCTACTGGCCGGGTATATTTGAACGGGATTTTCTTATTTGCCATTTGATAGCGCTCAATGTCGCTGTTGCCTTTAAAATTTGAAAGTTTAACAAACAACTTGAAACAGGTGGCAACAGCAACAGACATCACACATTTATACAGTGGTTTATGATGAGTTTTATCTTTGTTTAGGATTATTTATAAAAGCTTTATGAGGATTTTTTCAAGTAGCTTTAGTTAAAAATGTTTTATTCATATTTATACAGCACACTCCACACCTATACATATCCATGGATTTAAAGGCACAGCACATATCTGTAGCAGTCACAGTAAAGGCATAAACAACCTGCAAGAATAGGTTAAAACACAGCAAATACAAATATAAAACGTCCTCGAATACACTCACCATATTACATAATACAGTTAAAAAAGGTAGACATGCAACAACTGCCTTTCTCTGAAGTCAATCGAGGGTAATTAACGTGCACTAATTCTCCCACTGGACACCACCTGCTTTCGCATTTCAAGGGCCAAGGAGGAACGATTCGGTTTGCAGCCTGTTTGGAAGGAAGGAGCTGCGTCTGCAGGAGGAGGTGGGCGACGGTGGAGGAAGAGGTAATTTAAAGTACTGCGGACCTTTTGGGAGTGAAGCCCCACAGTGGCACAGATTTGAGGAGGACAATGCATACAAATGAGATCATTACTGACATGGTAGGAGGCCTTTGGGTGAAAAAAAAAAAGACCCCAGCTGCCACTTTCTGCTCTTCTGAGACCGTGGCTAACACGTTCCAGGTAGACGGGAATTACGGATAATAGACCGCCTTAAACAGGGAATGTTGTGTGTGTGTGTGTGTGTACTTAGAATTATTCCTGGCAGGATTTATCGCCGTGTCCGCGCCAGGATGCCATTTCACATGACAATCACAGAAGCATTCCCTCTGAAAGGCGCCACCAGTCTGTCGACGCCGAGGATTGAGATGTTCGCTTCCGCCTTCAAAGTCTTTAAAGGAATAACGAGAGACTGTGAAGCCTGTATGGGATTATGAATGACAACATGATGTCACTCAATACCCAGGTGGGAATGTGTTGGGAGGAAAAAAACCACGCAAGAACGGCATCTTTTATAACACGAGATAAAGGGCACAGCTTCGTGATTGTGAGGAAAGACCTTCTGGAAATGTGTCTGATCTGAACTGCTGGAATTCTCTCGGGTGATTCATCTATTGACGACATCATGCACACACACACACACACACACACACACACACACACACACACACACACACACACAAAAAAAATGGGGATCCACCAGACTTAGGGGGAATATTGGGTTTCTGGCTATGATGTCATGCTCATCCTTGAGTCCATAAATCTTTGAGAGCTTCTTATTTTTTGTTCTTTCTTTGCTCAGTTACTAACTGCCCGAAGAAAAGTTGCAAAAGTACTTTACTCAAGTAGAAGTACAGATAGTGGTGTAAAAAAGGACTCTGTTAATAATAGACATACTGATTCAATGTCTTTGCTGAAGTTAAAGTGAGAAAGGAAAGGTTCAAAGCATAAAGGACATTTCTAGCAGCTGTTTCTGCGCAAAACTGACTGAACTTACTGAATATTTTGGAGACTACTTCCCTTAAATCATTCTAACTTAAAATTTAAAGACTCCTCCAGTGAAAATCAAGTGTTTCACCTTGTAAACATCTCCATGTGGTGTTCTTCATGTGCTACAAGACATATCAGGGACAACATCAGCAGTCATCTCCATGGCTGGGCCTGTCTGCTTTTAAACTGCAGTGCACCAAGGACAGGCTGAACAACACGTTTTCAGATTGGCAGGTTTGAGACGTCACAAACCTAAGGAGCCAATCCCGTTAATGGGCGGGGTGACGCTATGCACATCATCATGTGTAACCTATGGCAACCACTTGGACGATGAACAAGTCAACCGTCATTGTAATTTTTGCAAACTCATGACTACTAACGTTAACGTTACTGCTAATTACTACATTTCAAGCTAGCTTAGTTTCAACAAGTTGCCACTAAACGATGGCAGAGACGTGTTTTGTTTTCACGGCGGAGGGGGCGGTTGGAAATTTACATAGCGGGTGGGGCCTATGCAGATTGATTAATTATATATGTGTTAAAACATGACTGGAGCTGGTCTTTAAAAAAGTGCAAATCAGTTGGATGGGAAATCTCTGGCTGCTCTGAATCATGCTAGTTCAAAGTGTCCCTGCAAGTTCTCGCTGTCAATCATGGACTTCACATTCACGAGGCACCTTGTCAGGTTTATCCTCTCTAGTCCATTTCTTCTTGATATGTCTTTTATGTCGGTTTTTTTATGTAAAGTCTGTCAAGTGCAATGAAATTGTCTCATCTTTGTGTTATTGTCAGTCTTGTTGTTGGGTAAGCGGTGCACAAAGATGCAAGGTACAACTAGCTTATAAGTCCCCTCAGATGCATAACGGCCAGAGTAACGAGCCTGTTTGGAAAACTTCAGCAGGAGAAAGAACAGACTTTTGTGTTAAAATGTATGTGTACTGTGTTACCTCCCACCTCTGCGTGCTGCATACCTGACTCTGAATCGCCCTGTTCTCACCTGCTGATTGAAATTGAGGACTGAATACATAACAATTACATTAAACCATTCATTAAGCCACTCAGGCTCCAAAGTAGCAAGGTAAACCATAGTCTCAGTTTCCTCTGTGCTATTTTTCTATCCTTCCTTTCTACCTTCAGAGAAAAGCCAGCCCGGAGCTCAGTTTACAGCCAGCTGGGACGGAGTGTGGATGTGGCTGCGAGGGAGCTCGAGGAGCTAAAGGACTGTGTCTGCAGCGTGCCAGCAGGTTAATCAGCTACTAGCAGGACTCCCTCCCTGCTCCTTTGATCTCCTGCAGGTTTCAGGTGGCTGCCAAATACACTCTGCTCTGGACAAGGGCCACGGAGGGAGGCATGATGGTTGCATGTGAAACCTGACGGGAAGGAGTTTAGCAGTTCGGGGGAGAAGGTGGAGGAGGGAGGATGACACGCAGGAGCCAAGAACTTGGGAGGAAACGAGAGTGAAACAACATCTGAGACTGAGAGAAGGATGCAAAGGCTCGCTGTGCATTGCTAATGGAATGATCTCAGGTATAGCTCTTACATTGTTGCAGGTGATTAATGAGGTGACAGTCCCCTTGTAATGAATACACCACAAGCTAATTGTTGGACTAATGAGAAAAATCTCTCCAGTTTGTCAATTTGATACGCGCTCTCTAAAGGTGACTCCAGAATGGACGACCTTGCCAATAAGAGCACTGGTGTGTGTTATAAAATCACTCTAGATTTATTTTCAAAGCAGAGCGGACGGATATTTCCTCATCAAACCGTCCACGACTACAAAGAGGAAGACGCAATTTAGCACCATTATGCGTTTGATGTTCGGAGACTGCCGGGGAGCCTCTTTTGCTTTAATCTAAAATCTATATTGTGGTTTTAGAGTAAAACACTGTTCAATTCTGATCCCTGTGCAGTCACAACAACAATGACGATAATAACAGTTATTAGAGTGTTTTATATGGAAACGGTGTTGAGTCATTTTCTATCATAGCTTTGTTGTGAGTCTCAGGCAGAGGCGACGTAAGTCCTGTTTTCTTAATATTGTGCTGTGAGAAATATTAATGCAAACTATGAATCAGCTCAAGCAGACGGACTAAAGTGTTGCCTCAAAGCTTTAATGAAAAGTGAAGTGATCTAATTATTAAAACGGGTTATTGGGGTGGCTGCTTTTAAACAATGAGGAATAATTCCCCATCAAAAACGACGAACTACGACACCTCTTTAAATTAAAACTCTTACTTTAATAAATATGGAGTTGAGTTCATGAGTAATTAAACAAACCCTTTTCAATTCAATACACTCAAGAGGATCTAAAGCCACAGCCTTTGAAGTGGTCCAGACAGTGTCGCATGTGTGACGTCCACGGTTGGCTCCGGTTGTACCTCTTGATTTTCCCGCTGGCGGTCGCTTTCCTTTTCAGACTGTTTGTCTTCATCTGAGCGTCGAGTTTGTTTCCTTTTCTTTAGATTTTCACTTATTTTTGAAGTTGTATCTGTAGTCATCCATCTTTTCTTTGTTTGTTCAGCCATAGTAGATTACTGTTTACTCGCAGTATTCCCAGAGACCGGCAAAGCAGCCGCTTAGCTCCGCCTACCCTCTCTGGCAGACCAACCACTGCTGGGTGATGGAAAACGTGTCACTAGCTGGGCACTGCTTGATTCATTCACCAACAACAACCAGACTCTTTAGCTGGAAATGTCACAAAATCGCGTTCAAACGTGACTTCAGAGTAAACAAACACGGCGAACGCTTCCTCAGTCAGGTTTAAATATTGAACGTTTAATATTGATGATTTGAAATCAGTGCAGCCACGACGTTCTTGTGTGTCGTGGACTTTAGCCTCCATACACTGTTCACCCGCTCTACCAACTGAGGTAAACCAGCGCCCCCATCAATCTTACTTTTGTCCTGGTTTTTCAAAGTAAAACTGTACTAGTTAACCTGTTCCAAATACAGACCTTTCAAGAATCTGGATTACCAGTGCTCTAAATGGGACTTCATTCTACATACTTTGTCCACAGGGGGCGCCAAAATCCACACACAATGAAAGTTCATAACAGTTGCTTTAAATTATACATTTTGTTTGATATTTGGCATTATTTTATGGGGACACAATCCTATACTTTTTATACAACCCTAATTTATCTACTATATCACTTTAACAATATCGCTATTCAAGTGCAAAATATTTTAAAAGAAGTCTACCCTATAAACCACGTCGAGAAAATGTTGTTTTTTGGACCAATTTAAAAGTTGTACTACATTTTGTTCCTGATATCCAGCCTGAATCCACCTCTCTGCAGGGATCAGGATCAGCAAGTTTTGTTTCTCACCACTATATGTATTAAACTGCATTTCAAATTGTAGAACAATTCTTTAGTTGCTTCACAGTAGAAATTTGTTTTTTTCTGGGATTTGATGAGTATATTTTGTGTAAACTTTCAGTGGACAACTGCTCATCTATTCTTCAACATTTCAGAATATGTCGTCATGCATATTTCACATTGTGCAGCGTGCATGCTGAGAAGTTGTTTGCAGACCTGTTTGATCTTGTAAGAGACCAGTATTTCATGCTATGCTGCTGTTTTTAGTGTTTACACGCAGCCTGTGTCTGTGTCTCTTTTAGCTCTAATGAATGCCTTCACCATTTTTTCCTCCCAGCCAAAACAATGTCTAAATGTTTCCCCTTTGGTGGCAGCTTTTCAGTCAACACAAACACTGGCACGGCGACAGTCATCTGCCGGTCGGTCGGCTCGCTCTATTCAGTTTGCTTGCCAGACTAATCTCGCCGGGGTTCCATCACAGGGCCGGTGCTGAGAGCCCATCAAAACTGTGAAAATGGCTACCGTGACAGGCTCCTGGCTTTCTCTCCATTTGGGGATGATGAGTACATTTGATATACTGCAGCCCCGTCCAGAAATCATCATTCCACAGCTCCACTCTGCAGCTCGCTGCTGCTGCAGCCGCTGGTTGTGACTGTCCCGCACCACCCACCTCCTTTCCAATCTACACCTGGCTTTCATCTCTGTCTCACCTGCTCTCTCTGTGGCTATTCACTCCTCTGACCAAGTCTCTTTCTATTCTCTCTCTCCTTAGCCCACCATCCATCCAGCTGTCCTCTGCACCCTCATCTGCCCCCTGCTATTCTCTCTCTCTCCAATGCAATCTGCCTTCCTTGCTCTTCTTGCCTGAATCAGTCCTCTTCAGCGACACATCTCTGGTATCATTTATCTGCTTTTCACTCGCTCTTTATTCCCTTTTACTTCCCCTCTTCCCATCCATAGGTCTATATGTCAGCCTCCTTCCTTCTTCCTGTCATCTACTCCATTAAATACACCCACGTCCCTCTGTTTCTCCAGCTCGCTTCCCCTCCGTCCTTCCATTCTCTCGCCGACGTCAGACAAAGCGAGGGAGTAAATTCATCATTTATCAGGTCACTCTGAAATTTATGGTGTTGAAAGGATGAATTAGACCGGCGGCTTCTACACTCGGCTTAGTCTGGGGTTCTGAGAACGACAGAGATTGTGTCTCTGATAGGGCTAATCGTGTTTGGCCCCGGGGACGCGCGGGGGATTTATCTTGCTCCCGAGGAATTGTTTTGTCTGTATTTCAGACAAAGATCGGCAGATATTTTGAAACGCTGCTGCTCTTTGTGTCTGTTTCAGGTGGTAGGAGTACTGACATTGGGTGCAGCGGTGCATGGATGAAGGTCTCTGTGTGTTTGAGTGCATCTGAAAAAGAACACAAGGCCACCCTCGTTATGACCGCCCCCTCTTGTACCCACCGCAAACGATGGAGCGCACACACACGCAGACACACTTTCCCCGAGGCCCAGGCCAGCATAGTTAGGCCAATGGTCATTCATCTGAGACAGCGCCTGAACCCCAGCCAGCCCCGGCGAAAGTGTGATGCACAATTTCCGCCTGGCTCGCTCGCGTAATTCTTTGATTCAAAGATTCAAACTCGCGCAAAAAAAAAGATCATGTAATCCAAAATCAAAGAGTGCAGGGATTCGGAGCGTTATATAAGGAAATTGGAACCCTCTCGCTAAACAAAGACAAGCCCCTGCAGTAATGTGGGTTGTCACAAAAGTACACACGATTGTAGGAGAGATGCACGGCTCTGATGAGGAACGAAAGGAAAAAGGATGAGGAACGCGGATAAAGAGGAATTTGAGGACAGAAAAAGATTGGAGATCTGAGGGGGCACTGTTAGAGGGAGGGGATAATTAGAGGGAAGGGAGAGACAAAGCAATCAGCACACACACACAAACACACACACACACACACACACACACACACACACACACACACACAGAACACGTGTAAGCTGCAGGAGGAATGCTGCTGTATGGGATCAGTGCGGTTAGACTGTTGTATAGAAGAATGGGACAGTCTAAATTCTATATTTATCTGCATTACAAAGCACAAATCTTTTATCGTATAATCACTTTTTGTAAATTGTGTAGATTAAACATAAAACAATATTTGTGTTTGTAAAATCCTCTCCCCTCATGTTTGTTAAAGGGATTGGATACTTTAATATGATGCAGTCCAGTTTACAGAGGTTAAGAGAGGACTGAAAAATTTTAGTAGATGTCCTGTTACTTGACTGAAATCGTACTCAAGTAAAATTAAAAATTAGCTCACTTAAAAAGTACTCAAAGAAAAAGTTACTCAGTTACTTTCCCACCCCGCGGATTTTTTATAATAAACCACTGTTGCCATGGTTACCTTACACATGCATCCTTTGCAAATGATATAAAATCAGACTTTTACTTGTTTTGTTGTCAAAATGACGAGACATGAATCTTTCGTGAAAGACTGAGATCGTATTCACAGCCACCAGACTCCATTGACATAAACAGTAATTCAACCTCGCAGAACACGGGGGTTGCTGATGGTCTACCGCTGCCTCGATCGGTTAGTTAGTTTGTGTTATTGTGTGCTGTTTTAAAGGGTTAGTTCAGTTCCCAAATAACTTAGGTAGCGGCAGACCAGCTAATCCCGTGTTCTGCGTGTCCTAAAATGACTGTTTTTGTTAATGGAGTCTGGTGGCTTTGAAGAGAGTGATCTGACGGCTTTTTCTGCTTAAAGAAAAAACTCTCTTCTGTCCCGTCCGTGGTTGGTTATGCGTCCGGCTAGCAGCTCTTCTGCACTTCGGTGTTTTTGATGCGGTGCATTTGATTTGGCGTCTGAGCTCGCAATATTCGTAGATAAATATCTTACTCAGTAACGGATGGATGTACAAATGTAGTGAATTACTTCACTTTATTTGAAACATACTTCAGTAAAAGTAAAATTACTGACTTTGAAAAATGCTCAAAAAGTTCAAGTACATGTAAAAGCAATTCAATTAGTACTTGTAATTCGTTACTTCCACCTCTGCCAGTTTAACGCAACTTCAAACTATGTACACAGTTAAATAAGCACCTCTTTAAGAGTGTAAATCAAAAGCAAACATAAGTTATTGTATCAGATTGTACAGGTGTACCTTAAAAAATGGACTCTGACTGTAGATTAGTTCATGTATCAAGTGTACGATCAAGATCCACTAATCAAGAATAAATAGCCTCTTCTGATCAGTGTCCTCAGCATGCTACAAGTGTATTTAACTGAAGGGCTTCTGATGCATTGTCTTACGTCCAATCCAACATTATAATATGTTTGGAGGGCAGTTTCTCAAGAGAAGTTTGACGGGCTGCATTTATATTTATATTAAAGAGCGTCCTGCATCCACAAGTAGAAGCTCCTTAAAAACATACTCGTCTACCACTCCTTCGCTTTGCACACTGGCCCAGGGACCTATTGTGCAAATGGAGAAAGGTCCAAGCACACAGAATGGATGTTAGAGAATGAGAGCCCTTTTGTATCTCAATGTTAAATTTTTCTCCTCATTCATGATGGTGAGATACTTGACATTGCTCCTGAGATGCAAGCATTGTATTTTCAATGTCATAATAGACACATAGTAATTTAATGTGTACACCTGTACATGGCGGCTTGTTTATGTTCTCTTGTTGAGCTTGTCCTCGATGGTGTGAGCTGCATGAATGTCTCTTTCAGAGTAGCGAAGCGAAGGCTAAATCAAATTGCTTGTACATGTAAACATACTTGGTGGAAAAAAGATTCTGATTAAAATGTTATATGTATATTTTTATGTCTTTTATTTTTACATTCTTAGATTGAAAGCGACAACAAATTAAAACAAAAAACAAACACGGGGTTTTGCTTTGCGTTATAAACTTTATCAGTGCGACACAGTTGTTCTTTAAACTGTAATGCCTGTTTAAATATCCAGTTTTGGTTCAGTTTAAACAAATGCATGAACATCAAACACGCTGCAAAACTCCCTCCCTCTCTCTCTCTCCTGTCAATGACAAACATGTTACGACGCGCTGGGCAGAGTCATCATGAAGTACCGCTAGCTGCACGGCTAACAGAAGCTACAGTTAGCAGCGGTTACTTTAGCAAAGCTATCTGTGTAGCGGGAGCTTGTTTCTCAACAGAATTTCTTTGCTCATGTTATAAAGTTGTGTTTTTGCACATGAACGACAGAGACACTCTGATCCAGCAGCGTCTAACATTACAAAGTCTGAGAAGTGATGAATTCACTGCCTCGTCTCTTTCTCTCCATCCCCTCAATAATACACTTGTTGCACTGAGCGCCCCCTGCAGGCCTGGAGCACATCCGTTGTGTGGACTGGATTTGCAGCATTTTTTCTTTTGCATGTGTTTTTGACTTTGCAGCGCGTTTGATGTTAATGCATTTCTTTGGGCTTTTTTGCAGCACGTTTTTTCATTTGCAGCGCGTTCCTGACGTTGCATTTGTTTTGGACTCTTGCATGTGTTTTTGAATTTACATCGCCTCTGAATTTGCAGCCCGTTTCTTCTAATGGAAATCGTTTGGGCCGTTGCAGTGCGATGTCGGCCACCGTAGATTTATGTTATTAGAACTCTGAGAAATGACAAAAACTAAAATATAGTTCTATTAAGAAGTCAAAGGTAAATGTATAGAAATCTGATCTAAAATTGCTTCACTAATAATCTAAGGCAGGTCTTGTTTTAAACACAGCCTGCCAACAGATCCTTATGCCTCTCTGCTTTAGTGAGCCAACTTTTCAAAAACTGCTGTTGAGATGTCCAATTTGCACAGCCTCGCTATTCTGCAGGCAGCTTTGAATGACAAGCAATCCGCCAACACCTTTGTCTTCACCTATTCCTTAGCAGGGAGAGAGGGCATGCCCAGATCCGGTAACTGTTTATTGAGCGCCCCTGAGAGCCTTGTGGCGGCTGCTGCCTTCAAGTTAAGCATCGGGAGTGTGAGAAAGCAGTCGATGAGTCTGCAGCCCAACATGTAATTACTCATGAGATGACAACGCCTTTACAAGGGAGGGAGGGTGAAAGAAAAAATCAATCATCGTTGAATTACTATCACTGAGTGCCCTGCAAATTACCTGTGCAGAAGAGAAAAAGAAATTACCACGCATTCGATCCCCCGACCTCCACTCCTTTCCAAGACAATGGCAGGCGGACAGAAAAGGGAACAAACCTCAATGGGATCACTTGGAAGGAATCCAAAGCTAGAGAGGCCCCGGCTCTTTCTGTTGTGCATTTCTGAGACGCATACTCAACAAGCATTTAGCAGCGGTTTCTGAATTGGCGCTGGCTTTGGATCCAAGATATTGACAGACGTATTGATGTTGTTTGAGAAAACAACCATCAGAGTCTGATTCAAAGAGCCATTTGAGATAATTATGATGTTTGTGGAGGTTTAACCGTTTACTGAAGATGGAGAATAGTTGCATCTTTGTTTGATACACAACAGAGATACAAAGGAGCGCGGCAGATCATGCATCTGTGCAGCAAAGCGCTCACATTTGTCTGATTATGTCAACTCCTTCGATTTGCGCGCGTGAGTGTGGATGTGCGCGTAACGGAGACGTCAGTCGCGTGCGTGCTTGTGTGCACTTTTTTTTTTTTGAGTCTCTCAGTATTTTCCAGTACAACCGTGGCTGAATCGCAGTTATGAAACCCGTCTAACTTTATCTGCTCAGAGAAAAGCGAAAGACAGCCGACGGCAAAAGAAAGCCAGAGACAGAAGAGATTAGCATCACCTGCGCTGGCATTGAACCAAACCAAAACAGCGGGCCAGGTCACGCCAGGAGAGGCTGCTGCCCTGTCCTCGGTGGAGGCATGCGACTCGGAGCACGCTGTAGGGCTGCTGAGACATAGGGCTGAGAAGTGAAAGGGATCAACTCCTATTTGTGTGCTCCTTACCGATGGTCGCATCAGCATTTTTGTTCTTTTTTTTCCAGTGTTTGGAAAGAAACTATCTTAGCTCGTGATGACGGTTGTATTTCTGGACACGTCTCTGCTCACATTAGCGTCACATCTGGTAATGCAGCTCCATTTAATCTTCAGCATCGCCTATCTATTCTACATCTGTTTCCGTCCAATTATGTCTTGCCTATGTGGCAAAATTTCACCTCGGAGATCAATGAGGTTTCATATTATCTTTTGTCATCCCAGCTTCTTCTTGCCTCAACAGCCACTTTGTGCCCGTGCTGCTTCCCTGTGCGTCTCCCTCTCTCTGACTAAGTGAAATGGAAGAGTGGGTAATAGTGAACGAGGAAACAAAGGTTTCCTCTCCTAAGCTGAAAAGCAAGGAGACACAGATATCAAAGAGCAGGAGAGCCAGCTTAATTTAATTGACTGTTATGTAGAAGCGGGAGAGGATTTTTTTCCTCCCTTCCTTCTCCCCCTCACCTTTTCTCTCGCTCTCTCACCTCGCTAGCTGAGCGGCACATCTCGGTGCCAAATGAAGGGAGCGCCTGAGCCTCCGAATGGAGCGAGCTCTGTTTGATGACCCTATTTGTATTCTGCTGCTGTGCTGCTTGTGCTGACCTGGGAGTGAGAGATACAGGCAGGCTGCAGCTTTATCTGGCCAGCAGGCCACCCCTGGTTTCTGCCTCTATGCTCTCCTCTGCTGCCTGACGACCGAATGCCTCTTGGTGCCTTAAAATCCCTTTCCCTGAAATCAATTGGCCAGATGTTGCACAGTTAATGCCCCTCGCTAGACAAAAGATTCCAGCTTGGGGAGCTCCTTTCCTGTGGAGTCAGGTGTGGGAGCAAGACGGTGGAGTTTTTGGAGGCAGTGTCTGCAAAGTGTGCTCCAGCTGCAGCTAGATGCCTCTCACACCTCTTCTAATATACAGCAGCAGGGAGATAAAGCATGAAAAACTGTCCTGATACATTAAAAGCAATGTTGCAGCATGGGGAGGGGATGACATTTGTATTATTCTCCCTCTGCAAATGAGAAACGTCAAAGTAATTTATTCATAACTAACTTAATTTTTTGAAGTTTAATCATTTCCTCGGCTAGAATGATTCATTTTTGTGATTTGTACGCTGCGGCTTACAATTATATAGGCTGTGATATAAAGTTTCATTGTTTAACTGTCAGTTACTGTCAGAGCAGCTGACTTATCTCACAGTCGTATAAAAGGGTGCCGTGGATCATACAAGAAGTGCCGTTTCTCTACCTCGTCTATCTGTTTCTCGTTGTCAAAGTGGAATGCTGACTGGAGGAAAGATGTAAAAGTCAATGATGTCAGCAGAATTTTTAACCAGTGAAAACAGGTTCGAGGCGAAGCAAGCGCGCGGAAGGTGGCGAAAAACTGTTTCCTCTTCAAACAAGCTGCATGTAGCTTAGCCTGTTAGCGGACGCATAAGAAGGTATTGCCTTTCAAATCTGAACAGATGTTGAAAATGTGAGAGACCCCACACATGACGATATGTAATCATAGATTTAACAGTTTTGCTCCTACAGTGTGCGGAGAGCACACCACACGCTAACAGATTCATTCACCAACAACCAGAGTCCGACTCTCAACACCGGGAATCTCACTAAATCTCTCGCGGTCACGACAGGCTGGAAGAATTAGCGATGACAGTTTTTGGACTTTTTAACTGTGGATGAAGTGGTGGAGACCCCGTTTGCGTTTGTCGCCATGGCTGCGGTTGTCGTGCTTCCTTCTTCAGTCAGCTTGCTTCCCCATTGGCTATCGTTCGGTTCCATGTGACAATCCACAGACTGCGTGCTCGGCTGACCTCCGGGGGCCCCCCACAGAACAGGATAACAAATCGTAAATGTTGAACATGTTTAATATTTATGATTTGAAATCGGTGCGGCCACGACAGCCTTCGGAGCAGATCGGGGGAAGTAAAATCTTAACAGAACAGAACCATAAAAAAATCGGGACTTTGCTTACGATTGTTGGAAGGGGGGAATCGGGCCCAAAATCGGCCTGATTATCTTATAGTGTGTACCCCGCTTAAGGACATCCTTATTGGGGAAATCTCAAACAATCAGATGTTCATTTGTTGGCATCATCTCCCGCAAAGAATCACTGTTTGATATTATTATTGGAGCTTTTTTCTCAGGTGGTGTCCAGTGGTTTTAAAACTGTATTTTTACTCGTTAATCTCTTGCACACATTAAACATTAAAAGAATAAGAGGGGCATTACCTGAGGGGAAGTGTTCATTGACCGGCCAGTTGTCCACCTGCAAAGTGGCGTTGCCCCCGTTCCTGGTGAATCGGACCAAATGGTATTTGCCGTCGTTCACCGCCGTGGTCGTCTCCTTTACACTGATGTCCACCGTCCCGATGTTAAACGTCACACCTACTTTTCCTTGCTCCTGGAAAGAGACAAAGAGAAGAAGAGCAGAGGGAGTGAGTGTCTTTAAACATGAACCAGAAACTTCCATCAAAGCGAAATGAACGTACAAATTTCAAATGCTACTTTTTCCAAGGTTCCACGTATTGTTGCGCACTGATTAATTAATTATACTGTAAAAGTTCAATAAAGCTACTTGGATGAATGCCCCCGGCTGGTGCTAATGGTGAACTGCTCAGAGAACCTGAGGACGCTAGCTCGCTACGCTTCATTATACCCCTGTAATGTGATGAAAATAGGCTGCCAGCAGAGATTGTAATGATGAGTAATGCTCCCTGCAGCCTGTCACTGCACAAACTGGCAGGACAGATGCCTTTTTCTGCAGCGGCCCTTACCAACTGGATGAATACCATATGTTTTGTTTAGCTCCTAATGCTAAAGCAGCTTCACCGTGACCATAAATCGTGATCCCGGCCCATCGCTCCCTGACTCATCTCCCCTCGACCCCACTGATTTTCATGAGCTGCCAGCGTGTTTTATTGTGACTGCTTGCGTATTCATGGGCATGTAGGCGTTACAAGCGGAGGGTTTCAGAGCGGAGGCAGGAGGCAGGGCCTGAGTGAGCGGCGATGGGGAAGGGCTGTGTTTTCTGTGTCATTTGTTTTAATCCCCCACAGGGAATCTCTCAGTGTAATTACCTACTTTAGAAGGCACGAGCAGAGGGACCGTTTCTCATAACAAAAGCAAAATTAAGAAGGCTCACACATGGGGGCAGACACGTATTGTTAACTGATCATCTGAGACAGTGGCCCTGGCTAAGTGTTACAATGCAGACATTGATAATGTCAGGCTGAGTTTAACAGTGCTCGTTGGCATGAGAGCATTGCAAGACTGCAAGAACTGAAATGACACGCACTTAAACCTGCAGATCTCTATATAATGTTATGGCCTCTTAACGCCCTAGAAGAGCACTTAATAAGGCCAACGTATACTTTACAAAACCCTGAATGCTATTATATGAATAATATTATACTTAATATATCTGGATTGCTATGACAAGCTATAGTGTAGATTTATAAGCAGGCTTGGGGAGTAACGGAATACAAGTAGCAGCGTTACGTAATCAGGATACAGAAAAAGGCAGCTGTATTTCATATTTCGATTACAGATACATTTATTAAAAATGGGGATTACTGGCAGGATTACAATTTTAAAACACATTTTAAAATGAAGACGATATAATGCCAAAGATGCTCTATAACATCTGGAGTCTCATTTCTTAACCGTCCGTCTGACCGTCTCTCATAACACCACGCACCTGCGCGCACACGTTACGACACCCTGATGACATTGAGGGTGTTGCTGATGTTGATTAGGATGTTCATGATGATGATGATGACTGTACTGACCTTGTTGATGCTGCTAATGATTATGACTAAAAACACAAAAAAACAAAAACTTGTTACTTATGTTGCATTAACTCTCACATGTACGTCGATTTGGACACAAGCATCCGCTAAATGAAATTGTAACACTGTAACATCTCTACGACGCTTCACGACATCAACAGTCTCTGGTTGCTGTGGCCTGTGGTGAAAAAAAGGCTTTCACTGGGTGGAAATGGGAGCGACGACGCAGTGCAGTGTATGTACTGTTTCTTTAAGTTCGACTCGACGTCTAATTTAAAGAAACATTAACAGGTAAGACCAACCGCTAATATTAGCTGCACAGAATTCCAGTTACAAATGTTAGCTAACCTGTCGTCGTCTTCTTCTACTACTGAAAACAGTTGGGATGGTGTGGGTAAAAACACAAGCCCCAGACTGGAATAAGTTTATCGCAGTTTACTTGAAGTTTGAGTGTGAAGTAGTGTGAATAACATACTTAACAAAGTACATTTAAATGTGCATAATTACCGCTATTGATTTAAAAAGGCATTCGCACATGACAAAAGTATTGACATTTCTTTTCTCTCGTCTTTGTTTGGAGATTTATTGAAGCAATCCAAAAGTAACTGAAAGTAATCAGTTACTTTAAAGTTATGATAATTGGATGAGGTTACATTTTTTAACAGGTAATTAGTAACTGTACCGGAATACATTTTTAAAGTAACCCTCCCAACTCTGTAAATAAATGAAGAGGGTGTTTATTGGTGCCGACAGGCCTTTAGACTTCAAGTTTTCTGCTCCAGCAACACATTTTATAAATTGGTTTACTCTGCATTTTTCCTGTGAAGGAAAAAGAAACACACATGAGATGAATAAGGGGCAAATATTTACTTTTAAATCAAGTTCAGTCCTACATTTCTGCTCTTTAAGTAGAGCACCTAGAAAACCACGGAAGAAAGCACACAGCTTCTTTAAATAAGGATCCTGTTTTTGTGTCTTTGCATTTTTCTAAGCGCATGGCTGCAGGGGTGTATTCTTGTCTTGATTTAGGGTACAGAGCATCCAGCAGAAATGTAATCCTTCAACTTTTCAGGAAGTTCTTCAAACTATGCAGTGCGATGACTTTGCATGCAGTAACCGCACACACCGTAGTTTCCTCAACAGCCCATTTTATCCACCGAGCCAAGTCTGAGGACCTGCCGTGTATTCAATGCCTCGCTCATACTTACAGTTAAAACATCCTTTGTCTATTCATGAAAGAAGATGGGGAGAACAGCATTACAGTGTGCTTGAGACCATAATGCAGGGAACGACGAGTGGCTCTCCTCTGTAACAATCTCCAGCTTCGGCTAATAATGGAAAAAGAATGTCGCCGAAGACACGAGAAAGCCATCTCCTAAAAGCCGAGGTAGAGCTCAGAGTGGGAGCCAGACAAGCAGAGTATCTGAACGCGCACTTAACGTCTCTGTCGGAGGCTGTAAATGGGTTCTTAATTTAAGCAGTTGTCATTAAAACTTAGAGCAACAGACAAATGCATACAATAAAAGCGCGTGTGCGTAAAATGTATGGCTGGCACACAGATACACACACACTCCCCGCACCTAGACAGGCAAAAAGTAAGCGCACACACAAATATGTTGATGATTTAATGTGACAAGGTGATGTTCGGTGTGTGTGCTGTACCGTGAAAAATACTACTAAAGCATCCCGGCTCTCCTGACTAATGACAGGACCTTTTCCTGGTAGGGAAAAAAAAAAAGCACACTATGTCTGACGGCCTGCGCGCATACAAAGCACAGACAGACGCATCAGCACTAGTACATCCACTGTGACCTTCAGAGGCTGTGGCAGCCCCGGCTCTCCTGTGTAGTCGCATCAAAGCCACATCACCGACCCACTAATACCTACAAACAAAGACAGATCGTCACCCCTCTGGCCCTGGTACAAACAAACAACAAAACACAACAATTGTACACCCCTGTAACGGTTGCTGAGTGCCTCCGGGCAGTGCGCACAGAGGAGGCGGTGTGTGGTAGCTCCTCGCAATGCCTCCTCTTTCCTTCTTTCTCTGCACTACTCCTGTTGTCCGGCTCCGCCACCCACCTGCCAGCGCACCCCCCTGCCCCGCGCTGCAGCAATGTTTGATTGACAGATCCAATTACGTTTTTTATTGGCCTGTCGCTCGCGAGGCGGGAAGGCACTTCATTGTCTCCTGAGCAAAGGGGAAAAATGGCTATTGTTCTTTTAGTGGAAAAGATGATGGCCACAATTCCAGGCGTAAACAAATGATGCGCGGAGAATCACTTCTAAACTTACACACACACACAAAGTCAGAGAGTGTAACCTTGCGCTAAGGAATCTTTGTGCCTTTCAATCACTCTCAAAGCAAACGCTCTAAACACGACGATACAGTATGGAAAGTGGTCATTTACTGCTATGATATGCTGAAGCCGTTTTCTACTCACACATGCTCCCACTCTCTATTTAATGCCAATCACAAATACTGGCTGTGTTAGCGCCATAGGAATAGAAGGGGATTATGTTGGCGTTTTGTTCCGTGTCACATAAGTGTACAGTATGTGTGGGCATGTTGTGTTCGCTCCCTCTGTGCAACTAAGACTGATAAATGTAATTCCAGAGAGCAACGCTGCTCCCCCCTCCTTCCCTCCTCGATTTGCGCGGCCCGGGCTTGGCACGAGGAGCTGGAGCAGTCCCACGTGACCCGGCGCACACTGACATCAGTAATCAGGCCCGCCGCAATCCAATTCAGCGCCGATCAATGCCTCCAACACAAGCAGCGCCTCGGGCAGAGTGAAAGAGAGAGAATAACTCAAAGCAGCGGTGGGCGATCCTGCAGACAGGCATCACAGGCGGCTCTTAGCAGACAGCTGCTGTACAGAGGACAAACCCGGTCACAATAGACTCCAGCCCAAGCTCGCTGAATGGTCATTCTAAACAGATACATACATCTGAGGGACGTCTTACGGAGGTGAGAGGGGTAGAGTTAGCACGCTTAGCTCTGCTGGGGAGACAGGAAGCTAGGCATCAAGACGGAGAGAGGAGTAGATAAATTCATATGCTTATCCAGCAGATATTTTCTGTAAGATGATGTGCATTGAAAGCACTTCAAAGGCCAAAGATCTTATTAAAGCGGGAGTTTTTATGCCACAAAAGGCATTTCAATCAAGCCCTGATTGAAATCCGGTCCGAGCGCAGAGCACTTGTAGTGGGATAATTCCAGTGGATCTATATTAGGTCTCAAATGGGAGGTCTCATATCAAGAATGTGAACACGTCCCAGGGCGGGAGTTTGGGTTACATATCCAGCCTTTTATCTGACATCAGCGCTCAAGTTAGCTTTTGTGGTCGGGGGGAGGGGGGGGGGTCATCAAAAGTGGATCATGGAAGCAGTGGAAGCCGAATCAATAGAGTGGAGAAGCTAGGACAACGTGAGACACCGTGGATTGATGCACCTGGCCTTCACAGTGCCAAAGCCATTTATTGTCAGTAATTGACAGAGATAACTCATAGGCGGCGCGGTGATTTGTAGCTGTCTGTTCTTGTGCGTATCAGGCTGGAGAGTCTGGAATTTGCAGAGGGGTCGGATGTTCGAGGCTGTGTTTATGCAAGTCATTTCTTCACGTAGAGAATAAACTGAAAACTCGACAGGCTCTTTGACAAGTGAAATCAGTGGTATATTTGTTGGGGTCCTTGAAATTATGTTACCTTACTGGTGAAATTGAAGGAAACTAAATTGAGTCATAAAAATGCAAATACACAGCGTGTGCAACCAAATAAGTGAGTTATTGGACAGAACATTTGCTAAACCTACACAATAAAGGTGCATGTAAATGTCACTGATTGACATGAACCTTCACTCAAACGAACACGGGCATCATCATTAGTGTTGACTAAATCCTTCATACAGTGTGTCCTGTTTGATGTACTCACTAGAGCAGAAAAATCCATCCTCCTATGAAAGTAGTCCCCAACAGATCAAGCACTACTGCTGATAATACAATGTCAATGTCCGGCTGTAACCCCTTAACGTTTTTAAACATTACATTATTAAACTGGGACCCATTTATATAAAATGGATATCTTCAGTAGAATCAATGGGCTGCCGTTTTACTGCTGGGGGTGAGAGAGAGACTAACTCAACGCTGATTTTAGCCTGTCTTTAAAAGTATATATAAAGAGCATTGGTGTAATTATGGGCGGTGCGACCGGCTGGCACAGCACCAGGATTTTTTCTCTACCGGTGCTAAGGGGGAGCTTGACCAATACCTGGGGGTGCTAAGAAAATAATAGATTCTCATGACATTAGAGTTACTTTATAAGCAGCTCTGGTACAAAGCAGATCCGATATAAATGTAGTTTTTAATTCAATTTGGCCTAAAGTTATTCAACTAAATAGCTAAAAGCTTAAAACAACTGACTACAGGCAAGGACAAAAAAGTTCAAGGTGAGAGACTTCAGCACCAAACAGCACCGGACAGCGCCCAGCAACAACAACACGATCCATCCAGAATGACAAGTGCATATCTTATGCAAAATCAGACACCTATGCATTGGTAATGTTTCGGACAAAATGGCTATCATAACGTCAGGAATAAAATTAATAATGAGAAGAAGTGCAGCCGTAACAAGAAGTGCAAACAGCCTGTTAACTGTGCGCACACTTGAACTCACAATCTTGGTGATCATGTTCCTATTGAAAACAGAAAATACACACGTCCAGCTTTGCATTAAATGTAAAGGATTAAACGTCAATCACAATGTCAGAAATAAAATTAATGAAAATAACAGCCCATCTAAAGTGCAGCCAGTGTGTGTAAACAGTCTATTAACGGTGCACACAAATAAATAAGTCAAACAAATATCACAATCTTGGTGATGTTAGTATTGCAAACTCATGAAGTGTTGTATTTACAGAAGGACAATGTGTCTGTTGTTGTGGTTTAGTGCAAATGAGTCCATAATCTTCTGGAGGTCCAGGGCCTTAATTCTTTCTGCGTGAATGGACAGGAAGGCAAGGTTGCTGAGTCAACGGTTTGCCATTCTGTTTCTCAGGTCTTCATGCGACGTATGCAGGGAAAACTGTGCTCAAATGACGCAGAGGTTTCTGGCGGTGTGAAAGATCTGCGTAAAAGTTTATAGATGTCCACAAATGAGTCTTTGTAAGGTCGTCAACGGCCTTAACTGGGGCTATGTGGTATTGTGACGGGGCTATAGCATCCCCCAGCCCGGTGCAGAGCCGTGCGTGGCGACCGTAACAATCCACTGGGGCTCGTGACGAACGTCCACTGGTGCCAGTTTATTAAACACGTTGGGTGAAAGGTAGTCAGCGCACTGTGGCGCAGGAATATGGATGTTAAGATGTAAAATTAACCTCACCAATCAGTTAGATCACACAGACTTTGCTGAGCGCAAGGCCTGCAGGATAAACTTCTAAGAGGTCTGCATGTCATTGTCTCAGTGGCTGTCATTCATAATGTGTACGCATATATTCTAAAGCTTCTGTGCTTTTCTTCTGGTTGTGTGTTTTATGCTTATCAACACACAGAGTAGCTGTTTGGGATGTTTTGTAGTTTAAAGGAATCAGGCTGTGGTGGTTTCAGGCAGGCTGTTTGATTAGAGTAGATAAACGTGTCGCTACGGCTGCTGTCCGTGGTTCTGATCATCGGCTGGCTTGGATGAGAGTCGCGCCGTGAGTCTCAACAGGATGACATAAAGCGTCTGCTTTGAAACAGTTTGGAGTGGTTGTGTGTGTCTGTGCGCACGAGCGTGGGCTTCTGTTCAGGGCGAGGGAGAGGGCCCAAAAACGTATTTGCAGCGGGGCCCATCACAGTTATGTTACGCTACTGATATAGAGCCTTATATACAGAACCAGCCTTGTTTCTGAAATTGTGGCGCACACAACATTTAATAAGTACAATAAAAAAACTTGAACAGCACTGTGTCTTACTAAAAAACAATGTCCCTCTTACCCTGGTTAATCCACAGAACACGCTGACAGGAGGTTTCATGGGGGCTATTTCTCTGATAGAGGGCCCTTTCTTTGAAAACCTGGCACAGAGAGTTCTTTGGATTACACAGAGTAACAAGGCCGACCATTCTGAAAGAACAGCGACGTTTTAATGTGTTTCTTTTTATCTGAGAGCACAGGCAAATAAATCTGATAATAAGCGTGGCTTGATGCCACAGCTGGTTTTAGAGTAAACTTTTTTTTCCTTTAAAAGTTGAGGTATACTGGGAGTCATGGGCATTTCTTTGACTGGATGAAATGGACATATAGTGTTTTAAAAGAAAGTACAGATGCATTTTTTAATGTCATGAATAAAGCACAGTTTGATATACATGTAGCTGCTCATAGCAGTGATGCATATTTAGCGCTGCGGACGGACGAGCACCACAAAAAGGCACTAATTTTGGAAACACAGACTCCACGGTGGGACTGAATAAAACAGTGCAGACACGGTTTTACTTTCTGGTATAGGAAGCAGAGACTGCAGGGTTCAAGGCTCCCGGATCTGCACAGGGACAGTCTTAATGCACTATTCAAATGAACAGTCCTCTGAAAACTGTGAAATTTCATTAATCTTTAAGTGGCTCGACGGTTCATTCAGACATTCATAATCGGCTGCAGAGCTGTTGTGAGAGGAGATGTGGGAGGATACAAGGCGCAGAGGCCTGGTGCCTCTGAAATATTGATCACACCTAAAAGAACCCAGAGGTCTAACACAGGCTATATTTCACACCTGAGAGAGCCAGGAACAGCTTCATCGAATGGACAGGCACAAAATGGCTGCCATCTTACTTTACTCGAGCTGAAGCGGGGGTGCTGTTGTAGGTAATTGCGGGGGTAATACCAGTGAGTCCATTAGCCAGTTGGTTAATGCCCAGGAGTGCCAGCTAGCGTTAGCCCAGACTGAAGAGGACGAGTCAGTGCATTTTTAATACCAACACAAGCAGCAGCGTTGCAGAGGAAGGTAATGGCTGTGACTCCTGCGCTCGGGCTCAATGTCAAACTCGGAGCCTCGCTCTTTGATCCTCTGCCGCAGAATATGAATCGCGCAGGGTCAGCCTTATCAATTATTTACACCCACTCTTTCTCTGTTTCCTGTTTGTCCGCTCTTGTGGCTGTAACTTGCCCTGACACTAATGGCCGATGGCTCGGTGAAAACATTTATCAATGTTACAGCAGAGTCCTCTCCGGCTCTATACTATCACTTTCAGCCTTTTGGAACTGGGAGTACTGACACTGCACTGATCCTAATCATCACTACTATACTTTACTGAACGTGTCCTGGCTGCAGCGTCTCAGCAAACTCTCTGTCCCTGAAAGAACCTTTAGATGCTGGATACACGAGCAATGAATCTGTACTTTATTTCATGAACTACAGACCAAAGTTTATAATATATTAAATACATTTTCATACTCTTAGAAAAACTTTTTATTCACTATCTTCTTCTCTCAAGTTTGTTGAGCACATTGTCCTTTATAAATCATCTGCACTGAATCACTGTGAGACATTTTTATGCATCATTTGCATTTAAATGTACATTTAGCATTTTTGGAAACTGAAAAATCAGCATCCCCTATAAATAACAGGCAAATAACCAGTGTGTCAGTACTTTGTTTGTCTGAATTTGTAAAATCTACACTTCTCTTATTAGTATTGCTAAATATATTATCTACTGCATCTACAAGCTCTTTTAACACTGCCCTGGGGGTATAGGACACATTTTCCTGCACCAGGAATCTGTATTACAGGAACAAAAAGAGAAAAAAAAATGTCACTGTCAATCTTAAATCATCTATTGGATAGGGCGACGCCAGTTTAGTTCAGAGGTTAAAGCGTGTGCCCCATGTATGAAAGCACGGCCCTCAACGCAGCAGCCTCAGGTTCGACTCCGACCCTCTGCCCTTTGCTGCTTGTCATCCCCAATCTCTATTTAGGCAGGGACGTAGATTTCAGGGACGGGAAGGGTTCTGGTTTCCGTTTGTACTACGCTTGTAGTCCGAGGAATTTAGACCAATCACATATCAGCAGGCTGCGGCGTATGCAGGACAAAACAGTCCATGTGACATCCCGGCTCCCACCAGCGGCTACCTGATAACGATTTAGCTTCTTATGAATCTCTTTAAACAGACGTCTGCATGCAAGCCGTTAAGCGTTCAGATTTCCCGACTTCCTCTAATGCATCAGATCGATCCGACAAACGAGCATTTTAAAAGTTTTCTTCTCCTCTTGAGGACAGACCTGACAAAGCTTCATTTTGACATCATGATGTTGACGTTTCAGCAAAGGTAAGACCCGTTTATTAAAGTCAAACACAAGAAAAACGGTTTATTTTTCTGTACGCACGCAGAAAAGGAGGTCTTGACTGGAAGTCGTTTATCCCTAATCGCTGGCTAAACCGGATACGACATGTTCACCGGTGTCCCCAGAGGCTATATCGTCGTCAGACTGTAGCTGATGGGATCCGAGATCGTTCCCACTCCTCCCACATTTCCAGCAAATAAAGGCAAGAGGCTTAAAAACATAATCTTTAAAAAAAAATTTGATTGTTTGGTTCTTAAAATTAAATACATCTGCATTTGACTTCTAACCCTCAACCCCCTATTTTCTCTTAGTCACAAAAAGCCCAGCTTGTGAAAATAATACAAGCAGTACCCTTTCCATTCCCTTCTATCCATATAATTATGGGCCTTTACTAAATATATAACCAGACACCACTTTGCTCTCACATGTTATAATGGATCGGCAACAGGAAACATTTCTAGAGAGCAGCTCTACTGAAAGGTTCAGAGCGATGCTCCGTCTCTGTTTATGGTCAGACTACTACACAGCTGAACTAATTATAATGCACACTGTGTAATTACAAGCTTGCTAAACCACAGAAGCGTGTTAAAACTTAAAACAGCCATGAATTTTCATCTGTCTGACCTGCTGCTACAGTATTTCATTTGCACCATTACAATGCAGAGTGCAGCGGCAGAGAGCCACGTGTAATCAGGCCTTACGTGTACAAACATCGCGGTGATTGTACTAATACGCAGCTTGGACGGATTTTTTTGCACCAGCTGTTAAGAAGGTGCCGGGCATAATTCTTTAGCTTGATTGCATTTAGCTCTGCACCAGCGTCCATGAAAGAGAAGGCAGGTTCTGTGTGACCTCACGCAGCACCATGTTGGGCCGCGCGGTCCCCCGAGCGCCAGGGGGCTCATTTAGAAAAAAAAAAGAGCCAATGAATGGGATTTGTGCTAGATGGAATAATATGCTGTGAAAGTCCATTAGGGACCAGGCTAATGAAATTGAAACAGCTTGGTGATCAAATTAGAATCTGTTCGGCAGATATTTAATTTAATGTGCTGCTGAATTCGAGCACTTTCTATTTGGTCGCTCCAGAATGAAACCAGCGCGCAATAAATCAGACGGGGACACATCTGATCCTACATTCTCTGCTCTGCTCATTTCTCTGAAATGAACAACCTTGTAATGTCTGTATTTGCACGGAATCCCGCAAACATACAGCAGGCAGAGTACAAACACACAGGGAGACTTTATCTTTGACCTTTCAGAGCGTCTCCCGGTGAGAGCACCTTCAGTCACAATCGCATGCATCGCCGCAGCTGCTTTGGTAAAGAGTCACGGGGTGAAATTATTTGAATAGGCACACAAAAGATCCCAGCTTGTTTGGAGAGCTGCCCTCTGTATTTTGCACGCTCCTCTTAGCATGTCTGGGACGGTATGCAAAGCAAAAACCACGCGGGGAGAAAGAGAAGCGGAGGGAAAAAAGCCTCAACAGTTGCTATTTCTGTTTGAAAGCTGCATCCTCCCAATTATCAAACCTGATGGTAATTATTGGAGCAGGAAGAACACATTGTAAATAAAGGGAAAGCCGTGCCATGGCGACTCTTTCTAATAAAACCAAATGGACAGAGTGCCTCTCTCGTCTTGTGAGCGGGCGCCATAAACAAGTCTTTGAACATCTTTGAGCGAAGCTTGGACTGCACTTCATTGAGTGAGAAAAGAGAGACAGACAGAGGGATGGAAGAAGAGAGAGAGAGACGCAGCTTCTCATCCATCTGTTTATGTACACATACTATTCTGGGCACGCACTTCCAGGCACAAACAGACGGGCCGATGAATGTAAACACACAAACGTGCACGTGCACACACACACACTCACACAGACGGGTGTGTTTTTTTTTTGTCACAGGCCTTGTTTGTCCAATGTTGTCTCTGCACGCTGCATTAGAATTAGAGGTGCTAACACCCACAAGCGCGGGAACAGGTGTTAAAATGCTAAATGCTAATGGCTGGCGTCTACAGTAGACAGTGTTATGATCCCACGCCGGCTATGGCAGGTCTAGATTGTGGAAGGTGAAGTGAAGTAAAAAAAAAAAAAAAAGAGGGGAGGGATGCTTGTTCCCAAATCACAGGAGATGATGCGGCAGAGGAAAAGGCCCTCCTCTGTTCCCCGCCAAAAGGGGGCGGAGGAGGGTGCCAGTTGGATCGCCCCAGAACACGCTGGCAGCAGAGAGGTGGGTGGTCTGTTGCCAAGGGTAACCTGCCTGGGATCAAGACGATACCCTCCACCCCGCCTGCTGAGGTGTCAGAGATGAAGGTGGAAAGGGAAAGGAATGAAAAGAAAGAGAAAAGACTCCGAGGATGAAAGTGGACGGGGAGGAAAGAAGGGACCTGAGCAGAGCAGAGCAGAGCGGCTCGGGGGTGAGCGGGAGAGAGCTGCAGAAAAATGATTAACTGAGAATAGAGTGCATTAAGCTTCCCGCTCCCATCCACACTCTTCTTCTTCTTCTTCTTCTCCTCTTCCATTCCTCTCTGTCTTTGACAGTCCACTGAAGAGGAGATTCATTTTATTTTGATTTGAGATTCATTTAGTTTCAAATCCTCAAAGTCTCTCGGAGATAATATCAATTCGTGGGTCGCTCCCTCCCACTAAGCACCGAAGATACAGATTTGTGCTGTTTAAATTCGCACCATTTACAGTGTAATTGCCTCAACTCGGAGAGATTATGATTGAGTAAGGAGATAAAGTTGCTATAAACACAGTTATAATGGAGATGTATCAGCGCGGCTTGAAAAATGTCTACAAAACAATACCTCCACGGGGAACACAAACCAGACATCGCATGATTACATCACGGCCATCTGTCGGATTTATATCTGTATATTCCCTCGAATCCGGTCATAAGCACAAGTTTGAGGTACTTTGGTATTTCCATGTTACTTTATTTTATACTTCAAACACAAGATAAACTTGTTACACTGCAGTATTAAAGATTAAACCAGTGGTTCCAAACCTGTTTGCAAGTGTAAAAATCTGTTTTAAAGCCCTTGTCATGTTTCAGATGTCGGTTAGTTATCAGCTATTCCACCCTGTTTCCTCCTCTAAACCTCTCAGAGGGGTTTATTCAAATATCTCCTCAAAAAGGTCCAATTATCTAACATTTCACATAAAAAAGCAAAGGTTAGAAAAAACAGTAATGGAAAAAAAAAAGGGATTGTCTGTCTTCCTGCATCTTAAGTCACATCACGACCTTCGAGAGCAGTAGAACCACTTTCAGGATGCACCACGCCCAAATAAGGAAACACTGCGCTAAACTACAAAGCTGTAGTTTAAAATGCTACTTATGCAATGGTGCATTTGTATTAAACATTCATTCATTGTATATATCCTGTTAAGGGCCGCGGGAGGGCTGGAGCCTATGCCAGCTGTCATTGGGCGAGAGGCGGGGCACACCCTGGACTGATCGCCTGTCAATCACAGGGCTGACACACACAGAGACAGACAACCTTTCGCACTCACACCTACGGGAAATTAAGAGTCACCGATGGTCGACTGTGGGACTGCAAACATGCACACAGAAATCGATTTGAAACAAGAACATTCTAGCTGTGAGGCGGCTGCGCTAACCACTGCACCACCGTGCCATTAAACATCAAGTAAGTTAATTCATTGATTGATTGGTATCTTTATTTCACATGTAAATATAAGTGGAGTAGATTCATAATCAAACAAGATTAACAATTGGAGATTGAACTTTAAACCTTTACAACAATCTGTCTGGATTTCACGGAGCATTGAGGTTCATTACAAATCTAGCTCATCATCGCTCCCTGCATGCTCCAGTTGCCTGGCCTGCATTGTCCGACAGTAGACTAAATCACTGGCATGTCCTTATTTATAAGGCAATTCTTAACTTGCTTCCTAATTACTTATGTAATTTTATTCATCTGAAAAATGCTGGAAGCTACAGTCTTCACTCTGTGACCCACTCACAAGACTTATATTTGTAATCTGTCCCCAAAGTGCGTCGAAGAATGGGGGAAAAGGGTTTCAGGTTTGCTGCTCCTGCTGCTCGGAATCTGCTGCAGGAGGGGTTTGGGTCTGGGGGAGCTGATCTCTTTAGATCTTTTTCAAAGGAGATTAAAGGCGTTGACGAAGGATGCACCAGGTTGTAGATGCTTGGATTAATGACTTTCCGCAACGTGACCCAGAATATGTTGACCTGCGCTTTTAATTGTTTTGTGTTGCATGTCTGAAACTTAGTTAAACTGTGCTGCTGCTGTCTCGGCCAGGACACTCAATGAGGCTTTTTCCTGGTTAAAGAAATTTTAATTAAAAGAAAAAAAAGGAGAAACTCAACACAAGGTACACAGGACATGTTCTGTCTGCCTGCCATTAAGGATTGGATGAACGATAACTGCCTTCAGATAAATACTAATAAGACGGAGGTCCTTAAATTGCCTCTGATAGCATTGCTTCCAAGGTTGCCAAGTGTATTAGATCCCTTTCTTCTTTGATCAAGCGACGCTCTTTGATCAACACATTAGGTCATTTAAGAAACATTGCCAAGTTGAAATCTGTTGTCTCACAAGCCGAGTTAGAGATGACTCAGACTCTTCCCTTTTCACCCGCCTCACTAAGTCCTCCCCCGACCGTCGACAAATGGTCCAGAACGCTGCTGCAAGGCTGCTGACCAGGTCCAGCAGGTCAAGTCACATCAATCACCAATCTTATCTTCCTTACATTGGCTTCCAGTTAAAGTCAGAATACATTTTAAGGTCCTTGTTTTCATTTATAAAGCCTGGCATGATCAGGCAGCTGTGTGTATCTCAGACCTGCTCCCCTGCAGACTCTTCTGACCAGGGTCTACATGTCGTCCCTCGAGTCCGACTGTAAAGTGTAGGCGATCGTGCCTTTGAAGTTGTAGCTCCAACGCTTTGGAACACTCTGGCTATGCGCAAACGCTCTGCAGCGTTTTAAAAAGCAGCTTAAGACTCACCTTTACATCCTGTCATGTAAATTTGCACATTTGTAGCCTTTCTCATTTTATTTTATGATTGTTATCACTGTTATTGTAATATATTGCTGTTGTTGCTTATTAAGTTCGATAAAAGAACAACAACTACATCATATTTCCAGTTTAAGGACCGTCCCAATTCTTTTTATTCCCCCAGTGTGAATATAAAAATGTATTAGGAACAATTTTTTTCAACTTATTTTGCTCTTAAAAAAAGTTTTCTTCTCAGTAAGATGATGTAATCAATTTTCCTCAAGTAAAAGCAGCGCTCTCCTCCTCCACAGCTCTCGGGCATGTATCTGCGCCTGCAGCTGTACTCGGCTCTGTGACCTCGGGGGCAGCAGTGATCTAATGTATGAGAGAACACCTGAACGGACATAATGCGGCGGCAGAGTCAAATCCCTCCCGCGGCGACGTTTCAGATGCCACACTGGGCGACATATGCCGCCTCTGTGTGCGTGGCTGTCATGTCAGCTTGAGACTGGTCAACAGTCCAAGTCTGGCGTCGCATTCATTCATTTCCAATTCATGACCACATCCGGCGCGTCGGAGCTGCGCTAAATCAAGCGGAACGCCACGGAGCTCCCCGGAATGCATAAAAGGACGATGAGCCGCGATGACTGATTAAAGACGCTTTTTGAAGCAATTGTTTGACTCATTGTGAGGCTTTAACCTACATCGTGGAGGAATATTTATCTTATTAGCAGGGGATGAAAGCAGGCTTGTATGAATGAGATAAAATGATTGTTTTAAGTGAAAAGAGAAATATAGGAGGGGGTTACACCAGGTTTCTCCAGATAAGACGAGCTATCAGACCCCCTGCTGCTGAGCAGCGTGGGTTATCTCTGCAGCTGCCTCGATGTGTCACCGCCGTTTAGAGCTACTTTCATGTATGTTTTGATGCTGAGAGGTGATATGGATGGAGGGCACGGGGGAGGAAGAAAGACGCCAACAAACAAACCAGAGTAGCCGTGTTCACGAGCAGGAAATACGGATAAAAGGGAGCGCTGAAATGGAGACATGAATAGCCGGCACCTAAAATGGCTGAATAAACAGGAGGGAATCTAGGTCGGTCTGTCTCTCCCACTTCAAGGAACATTGAGGCGAGTGCCCTACTTCTTTGAATGCTTTGGACACTTTCAGGGCAAGCTGTCGTCAAACCGAGTCTCCGCTATACCTCTGGATACATTAAAACAATGAGGCCTGTCTGAAAGAGAGGAGAAGTCTTATTTATGAGCCACAGAACACAACCGAATCTGCATTCACCTCTAGTTACTTCCTTCCTGCGTGCTTGTCCCTCCTTGTCAATTATTCCACATAATTATTTCTCCCTCGCTATCCGAAAAGGCATTATTTTTCATTAAATTAATTGGCCCAAAAGTAATAAAGCACCCGTCATTTTTAAAGGCAATTTTCTTTCCCATAATGTGAAACTGCTAAAAGATAAGTGCATATCAAAGGCTCAGCAGATAGCACTCATTGCTGTTCTCCTCTCTCACAATTAACAGGGCTGCCTGCAGAGAGGAGCCATGAAATCTAGGTGATTGGAATGCAAGAAGATGCCAATGGAATTCTGAGAAAAGCCATTAATGTTAATCGGGGGCTTCGGATGATCGACGATGCCCATGCTTTTTCTTGCAAGTGGGGAGCCGTGCATGCATGCTGATGCCTGTTGTAAGCATGTCAGAGCTCGCGATCAAAGGCAGCTGATGCGTTTATCGCGCCGCCTTTATCTGGCTTTAAAGGCTTCTAATTGCACTGGTGGGAAGAGTGTGATGCTTGCTGATAAATGCGACGGTGGTGTGCGTGCAAACGTGACGGATGTGATGCCAAATACTGTGAACGCTCGCATGCATTTTCCGACAGCCTGAATGTGTCAGAGCGACGGATACGGATAGGTATGTTTGCACATATATATCTTTATCTCCACAGAGAGGTCTGTATAGCGGTTCACAGAGGGCAGGGAATAGGGAGCCGCAGAAAGTGACAAATATATTGTCTATCTTGCGAGTCAGTGGGAGGTTGTTTTTAAATGTCAAAGTGTCTCTGAAGGTCTGTCCCAAGCCGACCCGTGTCGCTGCTCCGAAACGAGAATGCAGACTCGTCGGCTGCGTGAAACACACACACAAATACACACACGCAACCCAACATAATCAGCATCCGTCACCTTGACTGCTAGAAAGCCTCCAGAAGCATTGATTTCATACTAAAGACAAGCCCACGCACGCTAAGATGTCAATTTCGATGTGTGACAGAAGGTTAACTCAAAGAAATGAACTCCCCTGATCCTGCATAGTTTTCCCTTTAAATACAAAGTCACCTTTTGAGGCCTTCCTCTCATGCGTGCCTTCACAGTCTGACCAAAGTTTGCTTTATTTTTAAAAAAAGACTAAGCTGCAGAAAAAGAGGCAAAGAGCGGCGCAGCCTGACACAAACATAAAACCGCGGAGGCTTTCAGAGGCAATTTTCCCTCCGCTAATGTCGGGCGAGCCAGCCGCACTCCGAAGGAATTAGGGGAGATAGGGAGATTGTTCATGCATGGACTCCGTCGTGCATAATCTGAAACAAAAGCCAAATAATGAAAGGGTGACGAGGAGTTCAGATGGCTCGTCCCCGCTTCTCTGTGAAGACCTTAACAGCCTTTGTGAGTGAGAGGAGGATAAGGAGTGAATGAAAACAACACCTCCTGCTGGTTCCTGCTCCGTCTGTGTTCGCCACAGAGGAGCAAACACTTCTCTGCTCACACTTTACTTTTCACCTCCCAGCTCAACCTGTCCCGCTGACAAAAACCGCCCACATGACACCGGCTTCTCCTTTCACAAGAGCTGAATGGAACGCTAGGTGCTGCTTCTTCCCTTCTGTGAGACTCTGGGTCGAGTTGGGTAGAGTGGATGTAGATGTAGAATCAAGACAAGGAGCTATGTGCAGAATTACATGTAAATGTCCTGAAAAGTACACAAGAATTATAGCATTAAATATACCTAAATTTAGAGTGGCTTCTATGAAAAAGGAGTCGAATATCGTTGGATAATTGCTTTTAACTACATTTTTATGTTGTAATAACTGTTGTAATCGATATAAAGAAAGTGAAGTTTGCTTCCAAAATGTAGCAGTTAAGAAGTTTAAAGAATAGGGATGCATGATACTCTTATTGTCGTGGCCAAAAATCTTGCACCCTTCTTCACGCTTTGGCGGAAGAGGCGTTGTACAAAAGGTCACATGTCTGATCACTCACGTTTCTGAGCACACCTGAATGCAGCATCCCCCTGAAACACGGCAGTGAGGGAGACATGCCCGGACTTGTTCACTGCACCTACTACGGAGACTTCAGTGATCGCAGAGGGACTCTTTTTATTGTGCGTGCCTCCATGAATATGTAAGTTAGTTTTGCACTGATGTTTAAGTTGCACTCTGTTAGCGTCGGTTTTGGCCGCGAGTGTATTTTCGTTGTGTTTGATGTTAAGTCCGGTAAAATGACGAGAATGTGAGCTAACTGTAAGAGTTGTGAAAGTTGTTTAACTTCTGTTCATTGGCTCGAGTTTCTGTGACTTTAGTCAATATGTGTATATTGTTGAGAACTTTGCACAGGCAGTGCGCGTGCACACCCGGGTAGCATTATGTCCAGCTTTTTTAGGGAACCATCGAGCATCTGCCAATGCTGATAATATCCCTAATAAAGAAGCATAAAATGTAATTACTCATTTGAAGTCCATGTACTTTTTAAATTGTACACAACAACAGCATTTGAGTGAATGTAAGTAGTTACTTTCCAGCACTGGTGTGTGTCTGTCATCTCGCTGTTGGCTGAGTTTATCTGTCATAGAAGGCGTCCTTACAGCACCGCCCCTGAAGGCAGATTAGACACACTGCGCTGACTCTCTCTACCTCTATCTATCTCTGTTCCTCCTCCCTCCCTCCGTATCTGCTGCTCCCTCTCTCTCCCCATCAACATTTCCCCTCTCTCTCTCTCTCTTGCCGTCACTGTCCTCTATCTTATTCTCCCTCCCCCTTTCCCTCCCTCTATTTGCCAGCGTGCGCTCCACTGAGCCAGGACTGCGAACAGGTTACAGTAGTCGAGAGGGGAGGTCCACAAGGATCAGCCATGCGAGGCACAGATGGGCCTCCTTGTCCGTTCTTGCGAGCCTGTTGACACAGGTTATACCATCAAAATGCATTTCAAAGCCTCCTTTCCGCTGTAGCTGACAGCCGAGTCAGTGAAATAATGTCAGATAATGCTTTGTAAAATGTCAGAAATACATGGCCGTCACTGTCAGAGTCGATAGTTGTTTCCTGCTCAGTAGCTGGTACGTTTAGGGGCAGATTTCCTGCACAACAGTTAGGAAATCTAACCTGACTTTTGAGCTTTCTGCCAATAACAATGAGAGGAATCCTCTCTGTGAGGGTTATAAATAGCCAAATATTACATTTAAAACTTGAAAAATTTACTCTGAGCACGGCAAAGCCCACAGTATCCATACAGTAGCTACAGAGTCTGTGGGCACAAATAAACTTAAGTCCAAACAAGGCTTAATCTCATCCCTACCAGCTCTGCAGAAGACTTTTTCATAGTGTATTTTATAATTAGAGTGTTATCCAACTTGTGCCATCCCCGAGTGGCAGCACTGGTAAACAAGAGGAGAAGGCCCCTTAGAGGCTTTTGGGAGAAAAAGGCAGATGTAATGAGTCATGAGGTCCCTCTCCGCTTCAAATGACATTAATTGCTGTCCAGGCAGAAGCCTGCTGGAAAACAGCCAACACATGCGCAGGTTAGGGCAACTCAAGACCGAAGAAAACTCACTTCTCTCTTTTCCTTTTTTTTTCTGAAATGTGCACTGTTGCATCATGGGTATGTCAAGAACGGTCACAATCAAAGAATGAAGTGAGTCTTATCAGGAAGAAAGAAAATGTGATGAATTTTGTATTTTTAAGTGAATAAAAGGAGCAAATGAGCGTGTAAGAGAGAACAAAGTCACGTCGCTTCTTTCTCTTCTTTGGTCGGGCTGGCATGTTCAAGCAGGATGTGAATAAATTAAAGATAATGTGGGAACAATGAATTAACCATGTGCCTTCATCCTAATCAAAGGGGTCTTGAGAAGTTTAGAGGGTGGAAGGAGGGGAAGATCTGGTGGGTCAGGAGAGCTGTGTTTTCGCTCGTCTTCACATCAGTCACCTTTACGCTGACTCACACCGTCATGGCCGTTGGATAATATGTGCCACAGGGCAGGAGGGGCAGGAGGGGCAGGAGGGAGGGGACGTAACACACACAACTCCCTGTGACTTTATTTACTTGATGAGCATGACCCCAATCTTACTCCTTATGGCTGCACACTGTGGAGAACATTACGCATCTTCATAACCTATTGGGTAAAGGTTAACCTTTGCTCCGTGTTGGTGTCATTTTATTGTCAACTCTTTTTCCATACTGCATTTCAATAAAGTTGAAGGAGGAGATGCTGCAGAGGTCGTGATACTTTGACTTTGACTTCCTAATATGGGAAATGCACCAGAACCACTTGATCCTACATGTCCCATAATGCAAGCAAAGGTATATTTTCTATCAGACGCCCACTCCTACACCAAAAGCCGAATTTGTGTTATAAATCACAGATGTCACAATGACTTCATCAGGGTAATTTCTCAGACTCCTCCAGAGCCACAAGACACATCGTACAACTGTTACACCGACTGAACTGGGCTCTCCGACAGTAAACCTCCATAATCTGCTTTTAGAGATAAAGTTGGTTCTTTCGGCACCGAGGAAGGCTTTTAGAAAGAACTACTTGTGGAGAAAACGGAGACCATTTTTTAAAAACACGGTAAGTATTCTTTGACAGCTGGTAAAAGTGGGGATACATTTTATAAATGGATATACTGCTGGTTAGATTGTGAATCAAAAAAGTATTTTGCCAAAGGCGTAGAATTGGGTCGGGACAGTTGGGACACATCCCTCGACAGAAAATTCTGAATTGTCCCTCCCAATAATTTTGTCCGAAAATTAATACATGATACACGTAACTGTTGTCTTTCAAGGAATCCAGTCTACAGTTCAGTTCATACAATAACTTCACACATGTCACTAAACTGAAATGAATAAAGCAGAACAACGTGTCTCATGCTCAGATGACCACTTTTTGCACGTGTCCGCGCTGTCCACATGCATGCACTCTCTTGCTCTCTCCCTCCCTCCCTGGAGGAGTGCAGTTCATCATACATACTAATATTAATTAATATGTATTAATTAATATCGCTGCCTGAATGTCTTAGGCTACAGTGGGACATTTGAAATGTAAACAGCTCATCATCATACTGAAGTAATTTCTCCTTTTCGGTTTGAGGCAGTGATGAAACAATAATAATTTGTTCATAATTCCTTCATAAGACAGAGAGATGCAGAGAAATCATTCTGTCCTCTGTCGACTAAACTATTCAGAGACTTCGAGGAGTTATAATGACAGGAACAATCATATTTTAAATCTTGATAGAAAAAATGTAATTAAGTTAAAACAGTTCTTGTCCACACAAATGTTACAATGGAAACTACAGCCATGTCTTTCGTGATCTTATCTTAACCTATAGTTATACGTCATAATTTATGTTGACTTTGTATCACTAATCTAAGTTTCTTCTTCTACTTTCTCTCCATCTTACATACTTATGAAGTACCGCACTGTAGCTGCATCTCCAATGGAACTCATCTGAAGGAGCCGCTAATATCGTGAAGAGATCCACATAAAGCAGGTGAATATAAAATCATTTGTGCAAAACGTTACTCCCACATTTGTTGAATTTTATGCTCGCAGAAATGTAAAAACTGTCCATCTGTACAGTTTTAAAATGAATGCACATGCCCTGCAGTGCCCTGACTTTGGTGAAAACAAGTTTAACTTCAAATATTAAATGAATAAAGCTATTTCTTTTTCCGATTAATACACTTCTGTGTCTGTCCTCTATAGAACCAGGAAGCTGATAGAAAAACGAAGAGTTTCATGAACTAACTTAGCTTTAACAAAGTTCCAGTGCGAGTGTAACCAAATTAAACAGCACAACACTTGAGATGAACACTCCATCAGGATACGGTAACCATGGAGTTTAGCTCAGCCGTTAAATTGTTCGACTCATGTACAGAGGCTCCGTCCGTGATGTGGCAGCCCTGGGCTTGTCTCCCGCCCTCTGCCCTTTGCCACATGCCGTCCCCACTCTCTCGTCCCCTATTTCCGACACTATCCACTGTCCTCTCGCTCAATAAAGGCATGAAAGCCCCCCGAAAAAGGATATGGTAACCATAATACCATAAAAGTTCACATATTGATAAAGTAGGATGGTTCAAAGTATTGGAATAGATTCGTTCTTCTTATTTCCTTCGATTCAACCACAATTCCCCAACCTGACAATGACCCCTCACAAACTGTGATTTACCGGGAAAAACCTCGAACCGCTCGACACTCATGCTCGCAAATGTCAGGGTTACACAGAGTATGCCATCAGGATAAAAAGGTCACGACTGTATTGGTTCGACCTGGGCGCCCAATCAAAATGGATTCTATCGGGGGCCGTGGCCTCTTTGGAGCCAGCTTTGACCTGACAGGAAATACGCTGTGTCTCTGCCTGTGTGTGTGTGCTGGGGCGCGGAAGGACTGCTTAGCAGAACTGGAGCTCAAACTAAAAATAGAAGTTATTCCTTTTTTTTTCTGCAGAAGAGAGACGGAGGAAACGGCTGAGGGCAACGGAGGAGAAGAACAAGAGATGTGGAGATGGAAGGCTTGGCTGTCATGTCCTTGGCCGTTTGCCCCGCTGCCTGCCCAGAACGCCTGAGGATCAATAAAACCCAGAGATACACTCCATAACCTTCAATGATTCAGTGCTTATAATAATTCTCTATAAGAGCCATCCAGTAGGAAATATCTTTCATCCCTATAGATTGGTTTTGTGATGACCCCAGCTTTAAAAGAAGTGATATAGTCCTTTTTGTCTCCCTGTCAATAGAGCTTTGTCACGGTGCGAGTCAATAATGGGGGGATTAAATAAATACACACTCGCACTCGGTAAAATGCACAGGTACTCACTTTCACATTCTCACTCCATCTGTGAAGGAGCTTCGCACTCAAATTTGATCCCACTCTTTCTTTATCAGCGAGAGAGAGAGAGAGAGGGAGAGAGAGAGCGAGAGGGAGGGGGGAAAACTTGCTTAATCCTCCATGAATACATTTGCAGTGTGTACATGTGTGCATGCGCTCGTGTGTGTTCGTGAGGGAGCCAATCTGCCACACCGTCGCAGATATTGAAGGCAGAAGATTTGTCTTTTTTTGCCGTCTTTCTGCTAGATTTATTTTCTAATGTTGACGTTTATCACTTGAGCAGGCTCGCAATTCATCATCCCCCTCCCCCCCTTCTTGTCGATAATCCGAAAGGGAGTCAATTTGCTAAAAATGTGAATCTCTTTCTTTTATTCGGTTTAACTCCCCTCCTTCTCCCCTCCCTCTCCATCTCTGTCTTCCTCTCCGTCTCTTTGTCCCGTGGCGGCTCAGGTGAGAGACAGCAGAGGAGCGCTGAGCGGCTGTAACAGGGTAGCGCGGGAGCCTTGCGGGAGGATTTAGGAGTGTCTTTGGAGCTGAGATGGCACCTCGCCTTGTCTGCGAGATGCACCTCAATCGATTCTAAATCCCTCTGATCTTTCATTAGGTGCTCGTCACAAGCTGTCCCGCTCGTCACTCAAGCACACACGCGGCAGAGAGTCTGGAGCAGTGGTAAATAGAGGAAATTATAAAATGACGCCGCTGTTAGCTGAAGTGAGGAGCTTTTATCTCAGAGAACATCTGTCTCCATCTGAGAAAGTGCAGCTACTTAAAGAGTGAGGTATGTGCCGTGAGGACAAACGCTGGCCAGCGCCGCCTCTCCACTCACTGAACACACTTAATATCCCATGGTAGTTATAGTGAGTGATTATCTCCGTGACTCGGAAATGAGTTGCAGCACTTTGATAACTTTTTCAATTACTGCTAGCATAAGAGATAATGATATGAAATTCAATAATTACATCACAAGTAATGGTCCATTGTGGCGTTTTAGGAGATGTGTTTGCTTTTCCACGAGGAGTCGGATGGGCAGGGTTCATATTGAGTGCCTTTCATAGACTGTATAAAAAAATGGACGACATGACAGCTCCCTAAAAGTGAAGTCAAAAAAATTGGAGCGCCCCCTGCTGACTGGCTGCAATATAGGTCATAAAGCCTGCCTCCTCCATGTTAACAGATGGGACATGAGTCAATCTATAAAATCAAAATACACGCCAAATAAATGTTTCTCAAACATGGTTTCTGTCATTATAGTTAGTTCTTATCATGCTGATTTATGCCCAAGTGTACATTTTTAGTGTGTTCAAGTTTATTTTTAATTAGTTATTTGATGCTGACAAAACAATGATTGACAGCTCTGTTGACGAATACGGCTCCTGCAGTCGATCTGTTCCTGATTAGCAGAGTGGAGGACGAACCGCGAGAGGAGACGTCACTAAAACAATCACTACAGTCATTGAAGTTTACATATCTGTGAGCGTTAACCTCAGACCAACACAAGAAGCTGTTCTGCTGTTAAACACACATTTATTTTTGTCTGGATTTAATCATATATATAAAACAAGTTAGTGAGTGAGAGATTAGATGTGCGACTTCTTTCCTCCTTTTTCCAATCTTTGCCAAGCTAACAAGCTTCTAGCCCTGTGTTTGCTATACAGGTGTAGGAGCTAACTTTGCTTGTGACTCAGCAAGAAAGTCAATAAGAATATCTTCTAAAATCAATTTAAACAATTAATAATTTGTTAGCAAAAAAAATATAGCTGAAATGAAAATATCAAATTAAATAGTTACATTCTGCTTCTGGTTTCGGCCAGGCTCTCTGTTTGCCTCCTGGTAACTCCAAACTCCAAAGCTAGCTAGCTAGCTAGGCACTGGCTTAGCTAAATTTAGGATCAAACCATAGCTCAGAGTTGCAGGATATGAACAGTACAGCTTCACAGTGACGAATATGTGCAGTTACAGGGGCGAACAAAGTTATTGATGTCAGTAAATATCTTTAAAATGTATTTTTTTTACCTTGTTTTAACTACAGACGGCGCAAAAGTTTGGCAGCTTTGAAACACTTTAAACAGAGCTGGTCGTGTTACATATTAAGTCTGCTGTCGAGCAGGTATTTAATGTACTTTAATAACAGATGACTAATAATTTTATTATCTGATGACATAAAAAATACATGGTTAAGTGCTAAAACAGAGTTTTGATTACAAGAATAAAATGGCCGCCAGAGAAGCCTCCGCATTCTGCCCACACCTCTGTGAGTTTAACCTTGGCCCTGACCAGGAGCTAAAGCAGAGGCATTTTTCGCACTGCAGCTGAATTCAAACAGACTCACTGACCGGCTACCAGCAACCAATCCTGCCTTTACTGTGAAAACAATAGTGCTGTGGCACTGTAGCAGCAACAGAGAGAAAGAGAGATAAGAAGGAGTGAGAGATAAGAAGTTAGAGAGGGGGTATCGAGAGTTGGGGTGAGACAGAAAGGCAACACGTAATTTGGAATTCACAGTCAATGTGCTGAGACCTATCCGAGCCAAGTTAGTCTCTGATCCTGCTCTGAATGATAAAATACCCACATCCCCTCCATCGCTCCTTATTCTTCCTTTCATTCAGCCTCTTGTATCTGTTCTACTTTTGGATGTACATGACGCTCTGCACTCGGCCTCTTTCATCTCCCCCCTCTGTCTCTTCATCACCGCGAGAATGGGATTCATGTCCTACCATGAAGCTGTGAAAACACGAGCATCCCCCAGAGGGGTGGCTGTCAGAGAGCAAAGTGAGGAGAGGGAGGCGCTGTGTTCGTTGTTTCTCATTGAATTTTTCATCCTAATCCATGAAATATACATCGCCGAGGCCGGGGCTTCGGCCGCCGACCACTCGGGTACATTGTAATAATGTGGCTCTGTTTGTCCAAAGCTAGCAGTTATTACTTGCTGTTGCTCTCATGAAACAGGGTTGGGAAGGTGATGTGTGTGTATGCGTGTCACAGTGGCTGCAACATAAACTGTTCCCCCCTGAAGTGCCTTTTGGTTGACGCGGATGACTGACAGGCAGAGATGTCCCTGAAGAGTCCTCGTATCATGTTTGGAGTGTCAGCGGCAGTAGTGTGAGAATTTGTTGAAGGAGCCTGTGGAGGTGTGTGTGTGTGTGTGTGTGTTTATGGATGTACATAGCCATAGCTGAGTGTGAGACAATAAGTGAGAGAAGGAGCGTGTGGGCGGGTGTGTACACAGGGAAAAATAAAGAGTGCGAGAGCTTGTGTTACATATGTTTTTGTGTATTCGAGCATGGGCGGTGGAGAGAATACAAGACACAAAAAGGATTTCTGTGTAATGTTCATTTAAGTGTGCGCGCTTCTTTTTCTGTGTTTCTACTTAAAGGGACGTCGCCTGTCAAAGCTGTTAATTATATATGACCCCAGGCACCAAACTCACAACCTGCACCCTTTATTCTTTGTCAACTCACAAACATCGGCGCAAATTAGATGTTTTCTGTGAGTTTTTTCCCCGAAGATTTAATGAAACAATATTTTCCAAATTCCACAAAATGAGTGGGATGGTTACAGTCAAACACAATTAAAAAAAAAATTAACCCATCTCTGAAACTCGTACAGCAGCAGCATCAAGGTCGTGGAGAAGATCAACTTTGGCATGAACTCAAAAGAGAACAGATTTTCAGTCAAGGCCTTCCTTTATAAAAAAAACAAACTTAATTGCATGTTTTTTCAGCGAGTTAGCACGACACACGAGTCAGTGCTCTGAGACTGTGGACTCCACAATGTCAGTGGAATGTAGCAATAAATTAACCGCAAATTTATTCTGAAATTTCATTAATTTAGTTAATTCTGCGTTCGCATGAGGCTGGTTACTCAATTAAATATTGTTATTAAACATGACTGACGCGTAAAAACTGTAGGATAGGTATTATCCCAACATAGGAAGACGCACATGTCTGATGCACTGAAATTGGTCTCACGTGTAACACCTAGCTCTTTGTCTGTGACATTTTTAAAGACCCCCTCCAGTGAAAATCAAGTGTTTAACCTTGTAAACATCTCCATGTGGTGTCTTTCACGTGCTATAAGACATATCAGGGACAACATCAGCAGTCATCTCCATGGCTGGGCCTTTTAAACTGCAGTGTACCAAGGACAGGCTGAACAACACGTTTTCAGATTGGCAGGTTTGAGATGTCACAAACCTGTTAGCCAATCCCGTTAATGGACAGGGTGACACTATACGTACCATTATGTGAAACCTATGGCAACCACTTGTGCAATGTGCGAGCCAGCTGTAACCGTCATTTTTGCAAACTCACTACTGACTACTAACGTTAACGTTCCTACAAATTACTACATTTCAAGCTAGCTACATTTCAACAAGTTGAGAAACGTAGTACATAGTGGGGGGGGACTATGCAGGTTCAGGAATTTTTAATAAGGGAGAAGGAGGAGATGCCTTGGGAGGATTTTTACAAGGTAATTGAACATATTTTGCAGAAAAAACATATCAGACACAATTTATTATTTCAAGCAGAGCATTTAATATGTCTTAAAACATGACTGGAGCTGGTCTTTAAATTCAGTGTTTCTGCAATGAGTACTGTTTATTTATTTACTTTAAGCCAACTGACTCTGGCTTTAGTACTGCAACAAACCCAGGCCTGCTCATAACTAGATTTTATTCCAATAGACCTTTTTACAGTGGACGTTTTGGCTTGTCAGAGTAAGAAAAGTGCTGATATGGGGCGGCTGTGGCTCAGAAGGGAGTCGCCCTCCAATTGGAAGGTTTGCAGTTCAAACCCCAGCTCCTCCAGTCTACATGCCGAAGTATCATTGGGTATGATACTGTATGAATGTGCATGAATCATAGACTGTATATAAAGATAGACGACAGGACAGCTCCCTAAATGTGAAACATTTCGAGCGCCCCCTGCTGACTGGCTGCAGTATAGGTCATAAAGCCCGCCTCCTCCTTGTTAACAGATGGGACATGAGTCAAACTATAAAATCAAAATACACGTCAAATCCTCATTATAGTTATTAGTCATTATAGTTAGTTCTTATCATGCTGATTTACGTCCAAATGTTCATTTTTCTGACAAGTTAAGTTTTAGGTAGTTATTTGATGCTGTAAAAATGATGATTGACAGCTCTGCTGACAAATCCGGCTCCTGCAGGCGATCTGTTCCGGATCAGCAGAGTGGAGGAGGAACAGCGAGAGGAGACGTAACTAAAACAATCACTACAGTCAGTGAAGTTTACATATCTGTGAACATCTGCTTCAAAAACAAGTGCGAGCGATCCTTTATGATCGCGCAGTGTTTTACAGCGTCTCATGTGAGTACCTTCTGTCACATGTAAAGGTTTGCCTGCCCACACATGTGCACCCGCCATCTGGTAGCTAGTGTTCCAGTAAAGCTCAGCCCGCTGTGAAAAGTCATGATGTCAACAGTGGCAGCCCCTGGGACGGTACAGCGCCATTAATGTGCTTTTACATATCAAGTTAATAATACTATTGTAATGTTAATATTTAATAGTTTTTAGTTGAAATGAAGGGATGAATAAGCATCACCTGAGAAAATTGGAATAATAAAGCAGCGGAGATAAAAATGACGCGGCTGTTCAGCTTCACAGAAATACTTATTTATCAGCACACTTCCAATAATGCTGACTGCCTGTACTGCATACAACTAGTTGTGAAAACAGCTGTGTGATATATTTTCCCCGCTCTTTATTTCCGTGGGGGGAATCAAATGTGGGTGGTAAGGAAATACAAACTCAAATAAGAAGCTGTAATGCTATCAGAGGCCGTGAGCCACAACCGCGATAATATCTATCTTTCCCTGCCGAGGCAGGGTAACTTGATAGAGGCAATACATTGCTGGCCGTATACGTGCTGATGTACACAGGTACACATCAAACATCCTATATTAGGTCTGTCAGAGGGAGGGAGGGAGAGAGGGGGAGGGTGATGTGGAAGCAGACAACGTTAGACATAAACACATACAGACAGAGACGAAGCTGATGGATGGATGAGGACGGACAGGCGCGGTTGAAGAGCTAAATGAATTATGCATCTGTACCGAGGCGTTAATTCATTAAAATATATATGAATGCATGTAACATATGTGAGGGCGATAAAGCATGCACCTTCCACAGCCCTTCATCTCATTCTACACAACTTGTGTCGCAGCGTCTGCACTTGGGTTTCAATTATCCAGCAGGCGCATCTTTTTCTCCGTGCGAATTAGCACGAGTGGAAAACTCAAGTGGATAATGGAATTCTGCGAGGCGTCGCTCCATAACAAAGCACGAGCCCAATTGGTTGTCGATGTATGTTTTGAGTTACAGATTTAATATATGTTCAGGGATAGAGATAAAAGTGTGAAACAGGTGATTTACATGTGATGGATGAGAAAAAAAAGTGTGTGTTAAGGCATCTGGAGCATCTTTTTGGAAAGTTTAATGAAGAATATTATGATTAAACCTAAAAAAAGAGGCTTTTATTTTGAAATAGAAATGTGACTATTTAAGGTAATTCTTTCGGGGGATGTTCTGGCTTCACTTTTGTACAATAAGAGTAAATGGGGACGCATAATCCATCTTTATATACTGTCAGTGGCTGATACAGACTTTAGGTAGGCATAAAGAATACTATTAATTATCCCTGAAAAAAGAGGCTTTTATTTTGAAATAGAAATGTGACTATTTAAGGTAATTCTTTCGGGGGGTGTTCTGGCTTCACTTTTGTCGAATAAGAGTAAATGGGGACGCATAATCCATCTTTATATACTGTCAGTGGCTGATACAGACTTTAGGTAGGCATAAAGAATACTATTAATTATCCCTGAAAAAAGAGGCTTTTATTTTGAAATAGAAACGTGACTATTAAAGATCATTTTTAGCTTTTTAACAACATAACTTCAAATACTCCCCGTTAAGATTTAAATGTTTAACACAAACAAATAAAGTAGACACTACAAAATAAAAGTTAATATTTCAAACTAAAAGCTCTGTTTTTAAGATCTTAAATGTCACCTTCATCCATACATTTGTAATTGGACTTTTCATTGTGGCAGCTCTGTGTGGAGAGTGGCATATTTTTAAGTTACCTGCAACAGAGAGTGTGTTGCAGAGCTCGCTGTGTCCTTAAAAGAGCTGCCAGACATGAAACTTGACGGAGCGTTCTCGTTTTCAGCCTCGCCAGACTCTGACTTGTCACCTATGACGTCTCAGCGAAAGTGAGTTCATCTGGGCTGACTGAACCAGGATTCAACTCCCTTTTTCTTCCGCTGCTCTGCTGTGGTGTTCAAACAATGTTACAGAGAAAAGATGGAGTCTTTCGGGTGTCTGAGGCACGTACAGTGTTACGGTCACGACCTGTGATTAAACCCATCCTCCCCTCTCTCTCTTGTCTTATCTCTCTTGTAATTTGACAATCTAAGAACCAGTCGGCTATAGTCTGACGACAATGTAGCCTCTGGGGACAACGGTGAACATGTCGGGCGTGTGCAGTTTAGTCAGCGGTTAAAAATGAAGCTTTGTCAGGTCTGTCCTCAAGAGGAAAAGGTCGGATCGATCCTTTCTGATGCATTCGAGGAAGTCGGGAATCTAAATGCTGAACGCTTTTTCGTGACACGGCGTCAAGGGAGTTATCTCAAGGTTTGAACTAGAACAGATTGTTAGATGTTAGCATGCAGATGTGTGTTTATAGAGATTAATAAGAAGCTAAATCATCATCAGATGACCGCTGAGAGGAGCCAGGATGTCATTACGGAGGATTACGTTCCGCCTGCTTTTGCTCTCCACGCGGACTGTTTTTCCTGCATACGCCGCAGCCTGCTGATACATGATTGGTCAATATTACTCGGACTAAAAGCGTAGTACAAACGGAAACGAGAACACTTGCCATTAGGGATGCATGATATTATCTGCATGTTATCGATATCAGCAGATAATGGCTTGAAAAAGTTGGTGATAGTTGTAGCGTGGAGGGATGAATGTGAGGTCCTGAGTCCTGCACAAGTTTTGAGTGCAGCAAAAACAGCAGCTCCAGCAGTACGTAAGTACGTACGTAAGCAGCAGTAAGTATCCAGACGAGGCTGCAGCTGAGCTGAGCCCAGTGAGAAGTCCTGAATCTGCGAGTCTGCTGAGGCCGATATGTCGCTGAGGGTAATTTTTCTGCCGATATTTTCTGCCGATAAAACACAGCTTTAATTCTGCCTAAATGCTCGATGATTCCCTAAAAGAGCTTGACGTAATGCTACGACATTAACTCAGCGCGAGTGTGCGCACACTGCCTGCACCACGCCTCTTCTGTCAAGCGTGAAGAAGAAGAAGTGTTAGATGTCTGCGGTGTGCCAGTTTTTCAAAGTTTCTGAAACAGACAGCAAGGTTTAATTTTATGTACTTGCTCTGTGCAGTAGGTAAAATTTGCCGTTGTTGTGGCTATTGTGGATTGTCTCAGGGAGAGCATCATCGAAGCCTGTCTAAGTTGTATGAATGTTACAGTTTTATTTGAAAGAAAATGTTACATAGAAATAAATATGGCACTTTGTACAGTTTAAGTACTTTCTTATGTTGCCCAGTGAATGTGTACATTTTAAAAAGCCCTGGAATATGTGATTTCAGCATCTGCCAGTGGGCCACTACAGTAAGAGTAGGCATGATATCAATTCCACTACAGGGGAGAGACATGTGCCTAATATATTGGGTTGGAAAATATCGGCATATCGGATATCAGCAAAATATATACATCCCTAAAATCCACGTCCCTAAATAGAGATTAATAATTTGATAACCTGTGAATTTCCGCTCTCACACGACAGAGTGCAGCTCAGAATTACAGGATGCATACTGGCTAATATATACACCTGCTGCATCCGTAATATCCACCTTTTATTTACCCTCATATTTTCCCAGCATCTGGTGATTAAAATTGATGACACCCCATCCACGAGGCTGCGTCTTCAAAGCAACAGAACTGCTGATTTTCCTTGTTTATGCAGACAATGCTGTGGCACTTTTGAAAATTCACCCTTTAATAAAATTTACTATGCCGAGCACATTCATCACCGGAACGAGGTTACGCCGGTGTCTTCAAAAAGCGGCACAGCTTCTTCAAGTTTGCGTCCTTAATTGTTTGACTGTTTGTGGCAACTTTTCGTGCAATTATAGTAAAAAAAAAAAATGTCTGACTGGATGATGTAGAGGGGATCAGATTCTAAAAGGTTCTTAATGCGCGTGTGCATTTGTGTGTAATCCCTAACCTGCAGTCATGTTCAGACCCTGGTGAGAGACTGCATGAGTCATTACTGGCACATCTCGCCCAGGGATTAGTCTCCCTGTCATGGACTAGAGCTCACACACACACACACCTTAACATATGCAAACCCTGCGTTATACACACTCACATTACTACTGATAACTGCAGTATCACCTTAACTTAAGCCTCCCTTTTGACTCCCCTCAGATTATAACATCACTTGGGATATAAACACCATTGTTACCTGCTTTGTGTCTTAGCATCAGATTTTCCTCGCCTGCGTGCAACATGAAACACGAGATCGGCGTCTGTGTCACGCTCCGTATTAGAATCTAAATGAACATGCAAATTAAACACCAGAGGTTGCGAAATGTCGCGCTCACCTCCGCAAATTACCCCAAATTGCCCCCTCAAATTTCCAACCAAGCATGCAGTTGTTCTTAGCGGTTCGAATGTAAACACTACAATCAGCATTTTAATTCATGATTGCCAAACAAGCCGTAAGCTAATCACGGAGAGGAGGGAGAGGAGATAATGAAGAAAGCGAGAGAGAGAGAGAGAGAGAGGGAGAGAGGGCGACTGAGGAGGGAGTCAGTGATTAGGTCTTGCCTCAGAATGTCTGTTTTTCTCCGGGCTTTGGGCTCTGCAGGTTTATGTACGCCTTTTCTTTCTGTCAGCGTAACAACAAGCATGAGGTGCTATTCAAATATATGAGTCTAATACCCCCTTTCCCACATAAATTAGCAGGGTGACGCAGGTTTTTCAGACCCCGGGAGAGCCGCTTACAGATGCCGATTGTCTCTTTTCCCCACTGCAGGTACAATATTGCTTTCGGTCTCTTTTCTGCTGCGTCACCGTCTGACGTCACAAACGCGCCAGAGACAGGGTTAGTAAACAGTGAAGATGTTACGGTGGTTAGGTCTTTATTGTATCTATTACTCATTCAGTCTGTTTATTAAAGTCGGCACGACAAATTTGGAACGATGTTTGAGCGCTGCTCGGACGGAGACGGGCGGAAAGAAGTCGCAGAAGTTACCGACGGAGCATAGCATCGCGCTGGAAAGGGGAGAAAAGAGATTAGCGTGTCAACACGGGTTTTGTGTAACCATCAATGCCGATCGGAGCCGAGCCGGGTCTACTGCAGAGTCATTTGACCCGCTCTGAATGCCGATTGTAACCTTTCCCACTAAGCTAAAAAAGCCGTGTGTTAGCGGGTTTTTTTGACCAGTGGGAAAACGGCTTAAGATCGCAGAAGTGATTTTCCCTTTCGTTCCGAGCTATTAGAGACGTTTTAATGTGCCTAATGTATCTGAACTTAGGTGTGCTGATTCTCAAGTGGTGACCTAATAATGGCAGAGGCTGAGGTAATGTCCCTGGGCCTGTTAAGACCTTTGGTTACACATACATCAGGAATGGACAGGCGTAATGCCTTTAACCTTTTCCTCTGGATTCATTACTGAACGCAGATTGCTGACAGCGATGACCTGACGACTGTCATTAGGAGTTGTTATCTAATGACATTTCAGCTGAGTTTGAAATATCAGCCAATTAAACATCAGACATAAAACTCACAGTTGTTTTAGCTGCAGATTAGATATTACCCGTGTAGCAGGATCTCTAGAGAGCCAATATTCCCACAGCGAGAGAGCTGGAGAGGAAAATAGTCACTATTAACATTTGTAGCATTAGAAGTAAGATCAAGCTGTGGTTTATTTTCCTCCAGATGAAGCTGGATCCACCAGCCGCCCTGCAATGTATTCACTCAAGGTCTGATTAATTATTTACTCTTCACCTGTGGCAAAAAGTCCACGTTTTTTCATTTGTTTAGCAGAAGTGTAATCTTTGTCGGCTTGTAGAAGCACGTTTTTCAGGACTGTATTTGACAGTTTAAGGGTACAATTATTGTAATATTGAATTGTACCCACTTTGTTTGCGCCCCCTCGGCCGTCAATATGAGATTTGAAACATTAGCAGTGCACTAAAAAAACAACCTACACAGTTCAGAACACGCTGCTTTCTTTTAAAATGAATTGGTGAAATCTCCACTTTCTATTAATAAATGCATTAGCACCTCGAGACTGGAGGAATGAAGACGTCCGCCGCCCAGCGTCTCGCAGCCAAATTATAAGAGAAGCCCTGCTCGGCTGGCTGCGCTGTGATATGTAAAACGCAGAATTAAAAATGCATCCCTTTCCCTCCTTTAGGGGTTCCTGCAATTACTCAGTCGGTTAGCAGCGCGGGGAGGCGCTTCCTACAAGCTACCCTACATCTTTATGATTCTCTCTCCATGCGTGCTTCCCCCACTTCGTCTCCCACCTGCACACACTCTCACATTTTCCCTCTCCACTGTAAAGGCAGCTCAGAGCCGCTTCTTGTTGGCCCTCATCTTTGCAGAGCAGATGGCTGCTTTTCTGCACCACATGGCCAGCACTCAGGAGATGAGGGGAGCTCTTTAAGAAGAAAAAGACTTTCAATCTGCTTTAGCAACTGTAGCTCCTCCTCATCATCGCATCTTTTTTTTTTTTCTGCATGGCGTCAGCAGCAAAACTCTCCCACACCTCCCCTCTCCAACCACCGCCGCCGCCGCCGCCGCCGCCGCCGCCGCCGCCGCCTGCTCTACATATCTCCATCCCTCTGTGTTGTCGCTCCGCATTCATCTCGCTGCTGTTGATGATTATGTAAATACTTAATGCTTATGTAAACAAGTCAAACACAAGGTCGCGAAGTGGGATTATTAAGATGCTGCACGGATGCGCAGCCGACTGGCCAAGAACTCCAACCCCCAGCTCCCCGTCTTCTATCATGTAGCTCCAACATGTGGGAACACACTGCATATGTATGGAGGGCCGCATTCATTATTCATGCTGGGAGTCAGTTCGAATGGAGGAGAAGTGGGGTTATTCCAGAAGAGGATGGCGAGCGGAGACTTAGAGCAGGGGAGTAAGTTATCTTTTCTCTCCTTTATGGATCTGCACTGTTTGTATAATTCAGTTTGAGCATGATGGGCTGAACTCGGCCTGGAGACTGCAATAAGAAAACCTTGAGTATTGATTCGCAGGTTTGTTTGTGGTCATCATCTTGTGGTTGTAATTCTAGAGACACGAGTCCTTGTGTCAATAAACACGCTCGCATTAATTTATTGTGATTACGAGGCGCTCAAAAGGCTCGAAATTAGCTGGAAGCAGATGTTTAGCCTCAATCTGATGAGATAAATCACTTCAGTCGAGCAAATGCGTTAAAACAGCTGAACTTTAGCACTTACGATGTGGAGCATGATGTAGTCTCCCAGACGCGGGGCGCTGTCGATGCGGACGAGGATCCCGTCTTTGATGGTCGTGCTGAAGCCCACGGCCAGCCGGTCCGTCCGTGTGCTCGGCCTCTCGTTATTGGGCCACGTGTACGTGATCAGACCGCCTCCTTTCCCAAAGATATACGTGGTGCCAGCTGTGGAAACACAAGAGGTGAGAAAACAAAAGAGCAGGCGTTAGATTTGTTGGAGAAATGGAGATAGGGTAGAATTGAATTCAGTGATGTATAAACATACAGTAACTAGACACAGGAGAGCACCGTGTCTGCACCAACGAGACACTTTCCCGATAAAACCAGCTTCAAACGACCTCAATTAAAGTCTAAATCTACTGGAATTCTTTTACAGCTATCTCGCCGCTGCTACAATGTAATTGTGTCGAGTTCTATTTTAGGTTTTTAATGGTATTCAGCCAACGACACCTTTTGGGTAGAAGTCAGCAGCTCCCCTGACGCCATCCCTGACCTATCCCGCTCTTAAATATAGCCCCTTTCCAGGGAATAGCAGCCAGTATGGCCAGAACGGGATAAGTCTCCCAATCCTCATGTATTATATATGAGACCTGCAACCAAAGAACAAAGGCTGGCACTAGAAAGGAGAGAAGGGCTGGGGGAAAAAAAAAAAATCGAAGAACCTTCGTCGAGTTTAATTTGACAAATGCAGCGCAGAAAGCAGGACCTCAGTGTGAGCGAGGGCGGAGAATGAAATGTGTTATTACATCAGCCACCGCAAAGATTCCTGTCAGATTAGAAGCTCGGCCTTCAGCCACTGAAATCGTCAAAGTTGTTGGTGGAACAGCAAAAAATAAAAAAGAGAGAGGTTTCATTATGTGGTTGCAGGGTTGGATTCAATCCCAACTTCCCGACGTTCCCTAAGGTGCGTCGGAATTAAAGCACTGAATCCTTGAGCTGCTAAGCCATCTTGTCCACATTTAGGCAAAGATAATCAAGAGATCAAAGGCATTAGACCTACAGCAGATAGAGTAGTGGGTGGATCAATATGGGAGGCGAAACAGACTCCTGTGGCCTTAGGATAGTGGGAAGCATTTGGCCCACCTCAGAAGCTGGCAGGGGATTTCTAATGAAGTCTCCGAGTTCTTGAATCAATTTATTTATTCATTTTTCCCTGCCTCCGTCATCCCTCTGCGTTCCTCTCTTTCACATCACCTCTCTCTCCCCCCCTTCCTCCTGTCGTTCCTCTCTTTTCCAATCACTTCCTCTCCAAGTCACCTGAACATCTGCTTGGCCTTGTGATGGGCGCCCAGCTGTCTCGCTGTTTCCCCCTATGAAGCGGCCAACAATCTGCTCTGTGGTCCACAATCCCCCGGAGAGCGCGGGAACATATGGAAGCAGCGAGTAAGAGAGAGGGAGAGACTCCATCCACCAGATGAGCGTCTCTATTTGCCTTCAGGCGCACAAACGGGGCTGCATTTCACACACCTCAGGTGCCAGCATGCAAACCACCGGCTAAGGTCGTTCTGTGTGACATGAAAAATATCTAAACAAGCGAAGCATCCCGCGCCTCAAACAACTGCTCTCACTGCTTGTAACTGATAACCCAACACGGCTGGTTTAACACAGACGCCTCCCTCGGAGATTTCATTCTTTCTCCTGAAGAGAAACAATAAAATCTCTCAATTGCTCTCAATGACATTGCAGCTGATGTTTGCATTATGAATCACCTGCCTCAAATAGCTCATATCCTCCATGGCATCTCGTCTCACTGAAACAAGGCCCGATGCCGTGAAGACGGCGGCTAGCAGCCTGCAGCCAGGTTGCACCGGATCCGGCCCCGCTGTCTCATTGCCTCAAAGTTTCTTCTTGCCAAAAGAGTTCAGGCAGACTTGGGATCAGTTTCCCCGGCAAACGAGAAAACTTCGCCTATCTCATCTCACACACACACTCCGTTTTTTCTGCAGGGGATGACGATGATGAGCAGAAAAGATACAAGCACCCCGGGGAGCCAATTATCACATTGAGGAGATTTGCTTAGTGTTTCAAGAAGACAATGTTCGGCATGAAACACACACAGGCAGGCGCGCACGCACCATCTGACGCACACACACACACACACACACAGGCAGGCTGACGGAAGCACACAGTGATGCTCGAGTATAAAAGCGTGCAAACACGTGTGCATACGCACAAACAGCCCGAACACGATGCCTTCTCACATACAGTCACACAAGTGGGTGATTATCTGCACAAGTACAGAGAAGAGAGAGAGAACCCGAGATCGCCCCAAATGTTGCACATTTCTCTAACAAGCCGCCGGTCCCAGACTGCACCGGCTCGATTTCCACACAGAGAGGAAGTCCGCTGCATATCAATTCATGCATTCAGTGTGTGAAAACTATCAAGTGTGGCATCATTTCAGATACTCATCTCAAGATTTCAGCAGAGAAAAAGAACTTTCATGGATGGTTAGCAACTGAGAGGAGATGTAGAAATGTGGCGCCTGGGCTGAACTCCCAAGGTCAAGAGTTGTGTCTGAAGCACTCGAGTGTGGGTACGAGGAGCACCGATAGATTGAACTGCAGCGCCTTTTTTTTTAAGGGAGACTAATTAGATGACAGAGAGGGTAAGCAACCGCATATATTAACTTCTCGAGCATATTTCAGCGCGCATACTCTCCTTGGGCGTTAACCTGGCCCAAACTGTTAATGCACAATATTCTGGTTCAAGGTTAGAGAATTAGCAACACAATGCAGACGTGGAAAATATCCATTAAAATAAAATAAATCAACATGTGCCTGCTGCTTTCAGCGTGTACTCCGCATTAGCCAGAAGATCTCGCATTAGTACTTTGGCAAAAACCTTTTAAATAATGTGCAAGAGTGCAACAAAAAAAGGGGCTTTTTTTTCGTGTTGGGAAGATAACTCGCTTCATTCATTACACAACGTTTTAAGAAGAGGGATCCCTGTAACATAATGTGCCAAAGTGCTGGGCTGGTAAACCTTGTTCCACCTTGATTTGCCTGTAAAAAGGACTTCGCTGCTCAGACAGTCACTTAAGCAATTAGGTAAAAGCAGTCCAATTTGTTATGAGCTCTTTGGAACACAGTTCTTAAATTCATCTTCAAAAAACTCCTGTGTCGTCTTCTCTTCTCTCCCCGTAATCACTACCGACTCTTCGCTTGCTATTGTAGGTATCCTCGGCATCCTTTCGCAGATTGACACCGACAACTTCCTGCCACTGTTTCCAGCGAGGTTGATACACGATGTCGATGCATCCAGCATAGGTGCTCTCCACAGCCATGGAGCCCTGGTGAAAAGCCAGCTACGAGGAAAAAAATATCATCAAAGGAATCAAATCTACAAACAGATTACTGCACAAGATGTTATTTTGGTGGATCAGAGGGGACTTTCATCTCCATCTCTGAATAATGCAATCTCGCCATGGCCAGTGGGTATTAGAGGGGGGCCCATTTGAGATGTAATTGTAGCATATGGGTGCTCATTGATTTGTAAGTGGAGGGAAAGAAGGAATAACGAAGCAACAGTGACGTTCTTCTTTGATAGCGAACAATAAAATGGCTCCATATAAGTTTTGAAACACAGCACTGAGGCACAGCTCTCTGGTGTTTTTTGGTGATTCATTGCATCTGCAGCGCGCCTCCATTTAGAGACAAACTGTAGATGAGAGACTAGGTCAAAGCCTTGGCCTCTATTTCGCCGAGGTCCCCCGAGGCGTGGGAGTGCAGACAGAAGGTCAGGACACCTGTCTGTGCAACAGAACTACGTCCTGTCCTTCAGGCTCCCCCACGTGACATTAAAGAAGGAGAGGAAAAAGCTAGAGGAGGTTTTCACACAGAGTGAAGGTCACCGGCTTCAATACACTTGACCAGCAGGAAAGTCTGAGCCGAGCGAGCGTCGAGACGAGTCGAGACAGAAAACATCCCAAACAATATACAGGGATGTTTTCTCGCTGTTCTCTGTACATGGCAACAATACTACAGCTGCCATGAAACACGTGTGTTATAAGTGTGTAATTGGTTATATTCAGGCTGCACACCATGCTGTGATAAAGCCCTCTGTTTAGAGGCAGGTGGTAGAGGAGCTACAGTAAAAGACTGCTACTGTCCGACTGCACAGGGAGGCGGGGGTCAAGAGTTTCGGCGGGGATGCATGTGCGTATGGGTGGCCACAAAGAAACAGGTGCTACTGCCAGCGCACCACGAGGCGCAGAGCTGCAGTGGGTAAATGTTTTAAGCTCTCCGTGTAAGTATGCACGCACACGCTCGCGCTCAGAGTCATCTGCATAGACACGTATGAGTCTGAACTTCTTCACACAATCAGAAGCACACACACACACACACACATTTCCTCTCCTTTCTCCTTGGCGTGTGTTGTTTATGTGCTTTTATGTCTTTCCCCTTGTTATCTCTTGGGCTTTCTGCAGCGCTGGCACCCCAGGGGGATGGAAAAGGAAGACAAACACGGTTTGATGTGGTCGAATTTTCTGCCATCGGAGAACGAGGGAAAAGAAAGAGAAGCCTGGGAACAAAAAAAAAAAAAAAATCCTGAAAGTGAGATGCAGAAATGTAATTGCCTCCTCAATCACGTTCAAAAGAAGTCTATCATCACAATGCTTTTCCCCTGCCGAGCTTCATACACGGGGAATTATTAGGCTTGCTGTCCTTCACACGACGACAATAAGGAATCATCGGCGGAGGAATCGAGTTTTGTGATACCGAGCCGTGTAATCACCGGGATTTATCTCCATTTTACCTTTTATCATTTCATAATTCATATTTCCAACTGTTGCCTCTGAGTGAGGGACGACACCGATGATTGAACACTCCCTCTCCCTCGCTCCCTCGATCCTCAATCAGCTGCTGGAGCAAGTTTACAGCAAATTGCTAAAATACTACAACTGTTTATGTCTTTCTTTGACATATACACACACAATACTGGGTGTATTGTTATCAGTACACAACATGATTGATGACGGGGAGCGTGGTGTGAAGAATGGCCGTGTAAAGAAAACAGCCAGCCCTGAATGATTTACACTGTCTGTTTCCCTCTTATAATAAGCTGTAGCATTATCACACTATATGGATTCACGCGCCAAAAAACAGAGGTAATGGGAATGGAGAGAGATGGACGGAGCGTGCATAGAGGAAAGTGGAGGGACTGTGCAGGCAGGCAGAGCTGGATCATGATATATGTGCTGTGGAATACACAAGGAGGTGGGACTGAGGCCCACATTTGTTTAAGGTTGTTTTACGGCCGAATATTTTCAGCCTAATTAAAGTTTATGCCTATGGAATTATTTTGAAACAGGTTCGATTGCTGGAAACTTAAAGGAAAGTTAAATCAATGTCAAAAGGTGGCAGAAGACTACTCGGCGATACCACAACACAGTCGATTACAGCTTAGAAAGTCATTTCCCAGTCCCCACACTGCATACAGAGGATTGTATGGATTATTCTGTATTGTAGAACATTTTGTCAGAGTCATATTCTAACTTTATGAGCCAGCGCTACTAGCAAATGCAGCAAAGCGAGGCAGAGGCTCAGCCGGCTCGTGCCGCTGCTCCGGCTGAAAAGCAGCTCCAGCAGCCAGGATGATAAAGTCTGAGCCGCTGGGCAGCAGCTCCGCTCGCTGGGATTGAGCAGTCAAATACTACAGAGGTTGTATTTGTGCTACAGTCGACCGACAATGCCAAGAGAAGCTGAGGCCCCTCTCTGCTGCAGTGAGATTTAGTGCTGACGGTTTTAGTTGCAGTTGGCTGTCGGTGTCGGTGCAGAGGGAGTGCAGGTGACGGGAATCAAACCGATGTCGACACGCACGGGAATATTCTGTGCTGGTGCAAAGGGCTGCAGCCAGGGAAGATTTCATCAGCAGTTATTTTCCATTTATCCTCCCAATTTACTGATTAGTTGTTAAGACTCGGACATGTTAAAATGGAAGCTCAAATTAAGGCCTTCAAAGCTCTTGTTTTGTCTGATCACTTTGAAATACGGGGGGCGGCTATGGCTCAGTGGGAGAGTGTGTCGTCCCCTGATTGGAAGGTTGGCGGTTCGATCCCTGACTGCTACAGTCTACATGTTGAAGTGTCCTTGGGCAAGACACTGAACCCCAAGTTTGCTCTCCTTTGGTGTATGAGTGTAGTTGGTTGGAGGGTTAGCACTTTGCATAGAAACCATTGCCATCAGTGTGTTAATGCGTGTGTTAACGGGCGAATGTGACATGTAGTGTAAAAGCGCTTTGAGTGGTCTGAAGAAGAGCACTGTATAAGTGCAGTCCATTAACCATTTAGTTACTATATGAAAAAGAACAGTAAGATTTGCGGAGCTGAAACCAGCAGAGGTTTTGCCCTTTTGTTTGAAAAATGACCTAAACCATTTATCCATGGTGGACCCATCCCTTAATTAACTGATAGTTTCAGCTTAACGGTGTAACCTACAGACCACTCTGATGCAAGTTTCAATGGTACACCGAGCTAGAACTTATTCTAATACAGCAGCCCTTGCAGTAAATCCTACTTTCATGAAGGCTTAAAGCTCCCGTGAGGAACTTTTGGTTTGTGTCGATTTTTGTCCTGTACATGCTTAAGTGGTGGTTTACAACAAAAAATCTCTTTAAATGTTCGCCCTGGAAAATGTAAACGAAGGCAGCGTGCAGTTAATCGCTTCGTCTGACACCTACTCCCCCCCACCGGCAGTTTCAGGCATATAAATAACTATATAGAAATAAACAATCAATCGCTGATGGTCTGGTTTGCTTTTGTAGGTCACATAGAGTAATCACCAGTAATAACCAGTAGAGTAATAACCAGTAGAGTAATAACCAGCGAAAAACTCCTCACAGGAGCTTTAAATCATTAAGCTGTTTAAAAGCTGTTTTAAAGCAGTGATGACTCAATTCCATGGTAATTAATTTCCAGGCTGTTTATAACTAAATTATGTTTTTGTAATATTTTTTTGTGATATTTTTTCCGCAACATTTATATCAGTACTAGAAGAGGCCTCTCAGAATAACAGAAAAATACTTATTGTACTTATAAGCCCAGGCTACACCTTTGCTTTGCTTATAACAAGTATGATTTTAAGCTATATAATATAAATGTGTATTTAAATTAAGCAGCTATAGTATTCTTTTAAAAAATGAAAGGTTCACATGTAGCATCCACCACTGAGGTGTTAAGTTTACGTTTCAGCACCAGGAGCTGTCCATGCCAACTGTTCAAGGATTACTGAATACCTTCCACAACAGTTTATACTTCCCTGTTAATTGAGATACAAAAACACTCGAAGTGCAATGATTTCCAACGACGCAACACACGGTAGGATGGCTCAATCAAAAAGTTCTCATCTTTTTTGTCACCCTTCATCAGGCGGTGGGACATACTTGACATATTTCCATGATGAACAGCTTGATTTGCCATCTGTATTGTGTTGCCAAGGCTCGAGTGTGGGGAGATGTGGAGAGGCGAGAGCGGTGGAAGAGGCTTTCTTTTGCAGCAGGAAGGAGGACAGATACGGGGAATAGAGACACGCAGACGAGACGAGCGCGGATGCTATCCTGAGATGTTCGCCTGGGAAAGAATTGGTTCCTTACTCACAGGCATGTCAAGTCATCCTCAGATCCCTGCGGAAGAACAGGAGCATCGACTCACACACACTCAATAACGAAGCAGTCATGTATCCTCACTTCATGTATCGCTGTGAAGGCGCAAACATGAGTACACAGAAGTGAAGATACCCACACATACACACAGACTGGAGCGGCAGAAGGTGAGCCATAACAACTCTCCCCTCATTACTGCGAAAACACGGATAGCAAGTCTCACCCACCCGCCCTCGCCTCTCCGTCTCGCCCCCTCCCTCCCTCTCTGCCTTCCCTCCTGCTGCATTACTGACACTCTTCTCTGTTGTAGCGGCGAGCGGACAGAGAGGAAGGGCTTTAAATGATTTTTTTCTCGGTTCTCTGGAGATGTCAGCTCCTATTCTCTCTGGTTGGAGAAGGAGGAGGATGAGGAAGAGGGAAGGGGGTCTGGAGAGGATTTCAGCGGCTGGGGGGAGAAGGAGGAGGGTGGGGTGGTCGTGTTTGCAGCTGAGATCCACGCAGCACTCTAGGCTACAAAGAAGACCTGTCTGCTGACTTTAATGCTGCACGCTGCCACCAGTAGAATTTTTAGAAAGGGGGAGAGAGACGTTGCAGAGATGAAAGGAGAGGAGGTAAGAGAGATGCAGAGGGATGCTGGGCAAAAGGAAAAAAAGAGACAGGCAAACAAAGCCCTGCCCGTCGTTCTCCAAAGGTGGAGAAGCTTGAGCTGACGTAAACACACACAGATTGCAAATAAATAGTGGGGACACTTTTCCGCTAAAACCTGACTCAATCCTGCTCCTTTCTATGGTGAAAATTAGCATTCTGTCAGCTCAAGTGTTGATGTTCACACTGCTCTCAGCGAAATTAGGACATGAGTGTCTCCTTCCCATCATTCATAATGCATGACGCGCAATGTGTGCGAGGCATATCACTTCAGAGGCAGGCCACACCAAACCCTGCTGAGGATTAGGTGAAGAAGATCTCCTAAAGAATAAGGGATTCCAAGATGGCTCCGAGTGGAAGCATCATTTATAATTGAATCTTCCCCAGAGGATAGTGCAGCCTGTCTGCCTTTGCCAAGGCTTCGCAGAGAGCCCAGAACTCCTCTCCTCTCCTCCTCACTATCTCCCAGTCTGTCTCCCCCCCCCACACACACACTCTTCTATCTGCAATAACTGAAAGGCCCTCACACACAAGTACAACACAGCAACCTCAGCCACTGATCTTATCCCAAGGCCTTTATGACTCAAACCCCAGTTGGTCACATTTACTCATTCTGAACTTTTCACAAACTCCATTTTTTTTTTGTGGCCCAAGGAGAGGGGAGAAGTTTAGATTGTACAAACAGCGCATTAAAATTCAGCCGTGCATTGTCTCTTACAACAAATGAAGACATTCCCTCAAATGTCAAGTCAAAAGGAGCACGACGAGCTTTACTCATCCACTGCAGCGTTAGTGAACGTTAACTAAAATATAGGGTTATAAAACACAAGAGAGTTACAATTATTCACTGGATAATATCAGCATGTCTGTAAAATGAGTCTGCGGAGTCTGTGATCACTAGTAGTGCTAGAGAGTTTTTATGAGTAGGTCCCCGTTTGGTTGTATCGTGCACACACACATGGATGAAGGGAAAGCAATACAGGGGTGGGGGTGGAAATCCCTTGGAACCTGACGATATAATACGTAGTCACAATACGATATTGTGTTTAAGACCTTTTGCAACATGCAAAAGCATTGTGATACAAATTAATTGGGCTTTATTACTTTTTTCATCTGCCAACACGTCTCCAGAGAAAAACATCAAAGTCTGTTCATCTTACTTCAATAACTTTAATATGAGATGCTCAATCAGGAGAATAACAGGTATTTTGAACAATGCAACTTGTAGAAGTTCTGCAGCCCCTTCAGCAACGCAAACTAATTCGCTAAATTAATGATGTCTCCATCTTTGTTTGAACACACTTTCTACTAATCCCTGCTAAAGTAATCAGAAAATCAACAGCATTATCAAACGGACTGAAACAAGCATTTGTTTTCTATCATTCTAGTAGCAAAAAGTTGAGTTTGTATTTGTAATATTACATTAAAGAGCAGCTCCAGTCATGTTTAAAGACATATAAAATGCTCTGCTTAAGTTAATAAATTGTGTCTGATATGTTTTTTCTGCAAGTTTAATTACTTTGTAAAAATCCTCCCAAGGCATCTCCTCCTTCTCCCTTATTAAAAATTCCCATCTCTGCATAGTCCCCGCCCACTATGCAAATTTCCAACCGCCCCCTCCGTCACGAAAACAAAACACGTCTCTGCCATCGTTTAGTGGCAACTTGTAGAAACTTAGCTTAAAATGTAGTAATCAGCAGTAGTAACGTTAACGTTAGTAGTCAGTAGTGAGTTTGCAAAAATTACAATGGCGGTTACAGCTGGCTCGCGCATGGCCGAAGTGGTTGCCATAGGTTACACATAATGATATGCATAGCGTCACCCTGTCCATTAACGGGATTGGCTCCTTTGTTTGTGACGTCTCAAACCTGCCAATCTGAAAACGTGTTGTTCAGCCTGTCCTTGGTACTCTGCAGTTTAAAAGCAGACAGGCCCAGCCATGGAGATGACTGCTGATGTTGTCCCTGATATGTCTTGTAGCACATGAAGAACACCACATGGAGATGTCAAAAACTTGAATACAAATACGTCCCTGAAGAAAATATTTTAAGTCTGTTTATCTCTCATCAATAATATTCATTGCAGCAAAATCGGATTGTCAATCAGGAGAATAACAGGTATCTTGAACAATGCAACTTGTGCAAAAGTTAAGCAGCCCCTTCAGCAACGCAGACTCACTGTTGGTATTGAAATAAATTACTAATGTCTCAATCTTTGTTTGAACAAACTTTCTCCTAATCCCTGCAGATGTAATCAGGAATTCCACAGTGTTATCTAATGGACTGAAAAAAGCATTTGTTTTTTATCATAGTGCCAAAAAGTTGAATTCGTATTGGCAATAATACAATAATAATTTATATAATCAAATATTAATATTCATGTATTGAAACAATATTGCCATGCAAAATATGGATTTTTCCTCCTCACATACCAGCATCACACTATTCTGTTGATTGACAGTTTGCACAGCGGCAGTGCACACAAAAACAGGAGCGATGTGCAACACTTGACTGATCAGAAACATGGATACAAACATCACACATGTTCAAAAATAAATGTTTTAGGGGAAAGAAAATGCCTCATTACATTTATGTGCACTAAATGCACAATGCAAGTAAAGCTGAAAGTAAATATAACTTTTGGGATATAAAATACTACCAATGTTTTTATGATTTATGTGTTACTGTGTTGATGTTTATACTCTAAAAGCAACATTTTGAAATTCTATTCCCCGAGGTGCAGATTTATTTAATGGCCAAAAGTTTGTGTGTTTAGTTTTTGTTGTACACTTAAGTATTCAGCCATCCTGCACTGCAAAGGACGTATATATGTTGTTTTTGTGGGCCCAGTGTTGAAACACATTGGCTGAATAAAGAGTTTGTTCTTCCAGCGAGGCAGCTAGTGTTGCAGTGTTATTTTTCACAAAAATGTCAACAAGCCACGGCAGCAAATGGATTTTGCTAGTTCGGTTTGTTTGCCTCAGACTAGTTGTGTACAGAATGTAATAAGTCAAGATGGATTGACTATGTGTCAAACCGTCTGCTGCCTCTGCTTCACCGAGAAACCAGCTCTAGTGTTTGCTTGATGCTGTGTTTTTTTTTTCATCTCAAGCACTGATGACAAAAGAAACTACCTAACTTCTTTGTCCCCGTCCTCGTCAGCTGGAAATGTGGGAGTTGATAATGAATGCCGCACTTCTGCATATAGTTCCCCTCTTATATAGTAATTGCAGTCTTAAATGGAAGCTGACAGCTACAAACAAAATGTGACAAGCTGAAATAGAGAATGAGCCTTACCTTATTATGACAGCCCTGTCAAATCATCAGTTCTCCTGACATGCTGGCTGTGTATTTCAATTTATTTATAAAACTACTTGAGGATGTCTGTCTCCGAGGCCCACCTGCCTTTGAAGAATATGGATTAAAGCGCCAGGATGGATGGATGCTAAAAGGAATCAGCGTCTTGTTTGAAGCGGGGCTAATCTTCCCTTTGATATTGACAAAATCAAATAGAAAAGTAGTACTCGAAGCTAAAATGCTATACACAGTAATGACTCGTCCTCGCAGGGGGAAAACAAACAAGCTGACAATACAGATCTGTGTTTGCGAGATCAGAATCAAACCGTGAATAAACACACCTGATGACCTTTTATGTCTGCTCGGTGCCTTCCTTTTGTCTGAATTCGATGATTGCCCGCTCATACACTGCTGCATTGTCTAGCTGCGCCTTCTGTTGGCATAGCAACCCAACATCTTCGCCACCAAAGTCTGTGACAGACCTGATATCGTGTACAACCATACCTCCATCAAACACCTCTCTCCATGTCTGCAACAGGAAAGAACACATGCAGAATGCACGCTAGGACAGAAAGAAAGATATCAATCAAGTTGTACTTTTCAGAAGTTCACTACTGCTTTGGACTCCACAGCAACATTTAAGGCGGCGTTCACTGCAGCCCCAGCTTTCTCACCAAACAACTCTCCAATTTAAGCTGTGGCCTGCCATCAAGGCAACCTTGATGAAGTGATTGGTTGTGACAGGTAGCTCTTATTTCAGAGCGACATGCATTACAACCTGTAAGGTACACAGGGTCCGCAGTTAAGTGCACCAGTCTGCTAGCCTTTACTGGAAGCAATCAGTCCACGGTAATGGTCATTCATCAAAGTGAATCAGAATCCATCTCTCAGTGGGGCTTCACATGTGGGCATCGCCGAGCTCCACGCCTCGGCATTATTTCGTGCAGTGGGAGGTGAAAGTTTTCATGCGAAGGCCTTTGATAAGTTGACTTTGAGTGAGACTTCCTGCCGGCGTTGCAGCTTGGTAACTTTGTTTAAGACTTCAGGTGACAATCACACAGAGCTCATGTAACTTTATGTTTGTACAAGTCTCATAAAGTCCAGGACGTTATTCACTTAAGCAGACACACAGCTGGTGAAAATTACAGGGGGGGAAAAAGTGTTGGGAGAACCAAAATAGAAAGCTGAATCATTAATATAAGGCAACGGGGTGCCAAACGGTTCCTCCATCCAGCAGAGCGTCTAAGGCTTGTCTAACCTACAGAACAGCAACATGCTTTATTCTTAAGACTTTGATAATGATTGGGATGTAACGTAGCGTCTTTTCAACCCATTTGAAATTATACATTTTGGAGGGCTTTGCCGCTCACAGTCACATAAACACGAATCATTTGCAATTGTTGGATCATTTTACTAACCAAGCTACACCAACCAAGCTTCACTCTTACTCTTTCTTGTTGAGTTATAAAGGTAAGGGTACAAAGATACAGCCAGGACCAGGGTTTCCACCGTTAGTTTTGGTGGTTTGATCCAATTCTGTCAAGCTCTGGTCACATTAACTTTGTATAGTTGTAGGCCAATAAGGCAAGCGCATAAAGACTCATAAAGCAAGTACCTGGATGTATTACTTACATCGTCCTCTTGTTGGCCTCAGCACACAAAGACACAGTACTAGATAGATAGCACACCATCTCACTGAGACAGTCTGTATCACTGCAACTGGGTTCCGATATTGGAATGGTCCTCTGTAGTCCCAGTTTTCCAATTCCCCCCGGCAGGTGGTTTGACTTTAGCCCTCTATTGAATGTGTCAACCCTATAATTAATGCCCTCCCTCTCTTTCACCTCCACTTCTCCGCTCACCATTCTTCTCCTCCCGACTCCTCTCCCACCACCATTGACCGCCTCTACTTCGACAGAGTCCTGCTGGTAGTTCTACCAATTGCTCCAAGGACACTGAGGCCGAGACAAAACAAAGCAGGGACTCAAGCCACGGGAGGAAAATTTGGCAGCGGAGCTACAATCCATCTCCTCTCAGTCATTTGGCCACAAAGCCGTGGAGAGGTCGGTCCTGCACCACCTCCTCTGTTATCTGTTTCCAATCCTTTATCAAAAGGGGGAGAATGGGCTAGGAGGAGGAGGAGGGAAGGGGAGGGCGCAACGGAGATAGATGCTTAAAAGGCCACTGCGACGCAGCCTATCTGCAAATAAACAAGAGGAGCTGAAATCGATGAGAGGGGGGGAGAAAGTGACAAACGTGGGGTAAAGGGTACTTCTTGAGAGCTGTAATTAACGGAATACTTAAGCGGGAGTTATGGATCGGAGAAAGGCAGGAGGGCGAATGCCAGTCTCACCGAGGACGAGGCAAAGACACAAAGTGAGCACATGTTTGAGGAGATTGCATACATCTGCATGCGCATGTGAGTCTGCCAGTATGAAGTGGGCTTGTGTTAAAGTGCGTGCGGATGTGTATGCTGATCAGCGGCCAAGGCTTAGCTGAATTTGCCTGGGGTGAGGTTGAGAGGGCCCGGGGGAGTTTGTAGGGCAGCGGCATGGAACATACTGGCCTCTCACAGTGTCTTAGTGTCGGCCTAATTAAAAGCTAAGCCAAAAAGCTCTCCACGTTGTTGTTACTGCTGTTCTGTGTGTGAGCACGAGGATGTGCTCGCAATTTAAAGTGCGTTTGCCGATGTTCAATTGTCTGAAAACCTGTGCTTACATTTTACCGTGTGTCTAAATACTTTATGGCCGAGTTTTCCCAACCCTGTACGGCCTGCGCGTCCAATTTAAGGCCACGAAACTCATTATGTCACATAAAAGAGTTGCTAATTTGTAATTTGAATTTGGGCATAGCCTACTTTGTTGTCATGAGCAGCTTCAAATTGTTTAAATAGTTTCCATGCCCTTAGGAGAGAGACGGACTGCAGGGAGCAAGGTAAGGTAAGAAAGGTAGGCGCTAACTTACACACTTTTATTGTTAGTTGGTGGCTACCTTTCTCTTGTCAGTTTTGACTATAAGTGCGAACGTGTATACCTAGAAGCGAAGCCACCAAGTGTTTTTATCCCCTCCTTTTCCGACCATCTCTCTCTCTCTTTCTTCTCTCAATCTTTCATTCAAATACCTAGACCCCACCCATACCAGGCAGCCCAGTTGCTTCCTTTGAAGATGTACTTAGCTGAACTGACTAGAAATTTAAAGCGAACGACAGCGGCTTTCAACAGCTCATGAAAGGCAAAAGAAATCTGCCACTCTGTGAGAGTCAAATGGATGTGGGAATTGTCGCAGTGGCATGGGTAGCGGGGATGGGGACCATAGGCAAAACTCTGCACAAAGCTTACTTCAATCCCTCAGCCTGGGCTCGCACACATCTCCGCTCATATGGCACGCATGAAAATGAGCAAAACGCGCAGGAAAGACAAAGAAAGCCTCAGATGGCGGAACCCTTGAGCTACCTTTGACAAAATAGGAACCAAAAAAATGCATCATTCAAATATATTTTGGCATATCATAATTCAACAGATATTTTTTCTCTCCTTGCCCTGGGACAATAAATTGGCACAAAGCAGGGACGCCAATTTTTTTTTTTCCTCATTCCAAATTGAGAAATTTATTCCGCTGCCCTTGGGAGCCAAGCTCATTAAAACATATTACCACTCCTGTCATATGGAGACCCACCTATAGGCACACAATCCATTCCTGTTAGAAAGAAAGAAAAAACTGTAGATGCTCAATGACCTACACTTTAAATATGTTGCAGTAGAAAGGCAAGGTGACAGGGCCCATTGCACAGTCTAGACGTGAGCTCTTGTTTCATCAAAGGGAAGACATCAATCCGCGGGCTGAGCCAATAGGGCAACAGGTGCCACAGTCACGCAGAGCCTATCAGGATCTGACTTCATTTTACTGCAGCGTTGGATTTGAATACTGATAGGATGTGTTTGACTGTGCCAAGGGAGGCATAAATAGCAGCATAGACGATGCAAGAGGAGCAATAACCATCTTTGAACTTTATGCTGCAGCTTTATGCATGTACAGTATATACACAAACAAGATTACTTGTAGTGCTTTTATATGTGAGGCCTCTTAAGAAGAGGCTCAAGAGAACAGTGATAGTTTCCTGCCTGGAGTTGGGGACAAAAGGTATATGTTCTGTTTTATACGCAGTGGTAGGGATGTTCACCTTGAGGTAACAAAGCAGGCAGCAGGAGCACAATAATAATACAGTGAACAAAATCTGATAGAAGAGGAAAATAAGAAAAACAGAAAACTACACGCAGTTCTATCAAGTTCATCATTTCCCCACTGGAACCAAAAGCAACCTGTAGCCACAAAGTATGATATGACACACGCATCCTCTCTTCTCATTTCAAAATCATTTCTTATCAAAGCGTGTCTTATCTTGTGCAAAACCCCAGTTCCATTGTTGCGCTTGACCCTAAGCTCCGTCAAGCAGGTCGCATCTCCTCAGTGAGAAGTCTGAGTCGGAGACTTGGTATGACAACAGGAATGACAACCACCTCAGGCAGCTGCTTTGCCAGACTCTGGTTAAGAAGGTAGTTCAGGTAAGGCACTGCTGTCAGGCCAACAGTGCAAAGGGTATCGTATCATATCGTATTGTATCGTATCGTATCGTATCGTATCGTATCATAATGTGTCATATTGTATTGTATCGTATCATAATGTGTCATATTGTATTGTATGTTATCATATCATATTGTATCATATCGTATGATATCATATCATATCATATCATATCGTATTGTATTGTATTGTATCGTATCATATCATATCATATTGCATCGTATTGTATCCTATCGTATCGCATCGTATCATATTGCATCGTATCATATTGCATTGTATTGTATTGTAGCATATCGTATTGTATCGTATCGTATTGTTTCATATTGTATCGTATTGTATCATATGGTATCGTTTTGTATTGTATCATATGGTATCATATCATATAGTATCGTTTTGTATTGTATCATATCACATTGTATCGTATCATATCGTATTGTATCATATAGTATCGTTTTGTATTGTTGCATATCATATTGTATCGTGTCATATTGAACTGTATCGTATTGTATTGTATCGTATCATATTGTACGGTATCGTATCATAAGGAATTGTATCGTAATGCATCGTATCGTACCGTACCGTATCACATCGTATCGTATCGTATCATATAATAAGGAATCATGTCTTATTAAATCGAAAGCTGAAGTATTGTAAAAGATGACTAGTCTGCTCTAACTGTTTGGGCTTGTACTATTTAACCAATTATAGAGGCAGTTGGAAGAGAAGGATGGGAGAAAAAGCAGCCACTTGAACTTGAGTGCAGCACTGACCGTGACTGTTGCCCGACGCTTCATTCCTGGTCATTACTGCAAAACATGGGATTACATATTCTGCTCAGAAAAAAACAGGATATGAAAATAATGGAATTTTAAATGAAAGAGATGTCAAGCAAGTGAGCTGGGATGAAAGATAGTACTGGAAGGCATCTTTCTGCCATAACAGAGCATGTGTACATCTGCTCGACGAGCAAACCCTGACATCAAACATTGAAACAAACTGAAAACATCAAAGCTGTCTCGGGGAGAACGTTTTGCTCTGTCAAATTCTGCATTACCTTGATCAATTTAAACTTTTATTTTGTTCCATCAAGAGCACCACAAGCACCCTGCCAGCGAGTACAATAGAGGTTCTTCACACTGATAGCATTTCTATACAGGCAGAGAGACTTTCACTGTGGGGAAAAAGGGAACTTGAGTTGAGATAGAGAAAGGAAAGGCTTGAGTGGGTGAGGGAGTTACCCCTATGTGTGCATGGCTAGCAGGTGCATGTTTGCATATTCAGGCTGCAAGTATAAATTTCATAGACTCTCATACTTATTCAGTTGGCTGTGGGTCCCATGAAATAGCCTCAGGCAAATATTTACATTACAGTATGCTGATTGCTTCACTAATGGCCGGAGCGGAGTGCTCTATTTTTGAAAGATGGAGAGGCCGGGTGAGGCGAGATACCTGGTTTCAGCATTGTAACTAAGGGTGGCAGGAGCGAGAGGGGTAGTATTGGGAAATAAACTGTTAATGTGCCCGTCTGAAGCAAACAAACAAAACACAAACAGAAATGGGACTATATAAAGCCTCACATCCCATTACCCATCGCAATATTCACAAACGCTATCCACACAGAGCCCTTATGACTAACTGTCCTGCCCATTCCGGCCAGCTGCATTTGTATGTAAAAATGGGTAAAAAAGCTCCATTACTCATGGGGTGTAATTTGCAACCGCATTACTGGTTGAAAGAAAACATTAGTTGAATGCTAAATATCCCCATTTTATCCCATCAAGATTGCGGGTTGTTCTAGCATCCTTTAGAATCTAATAAAAGATTTAGACAGTTATCTGAGCTTGCAAAACCAAGTGGGAGAGATTAGACTAACAAACAAACTCAAAAGAAAACTCTTCTCTCTCTTTGTGTCAGTTTGTTTTGCAGCAGATTTGCACAGAACGTGATCAGGCCTAGCTGGAAATTAGGGATGACAGTAAGCTGCTAAATATTTCCCTTTTTCCGTCTACGGCAGGCTGATTTGGCGAACGGTTGGCACTGAAGTGTTCAGATTTTGAAGGTGGAAGGAGGGTAAAAGTGTCAAGGAGCTGCAGGAGGAGCCATAGTTAATGGCTGGCTGTAGCCCTGTGTAGCACCAAGGGTCATTTCTCATTATATGCTATCAGCGCTATCAGGTTTGGCTGCAAGGTATTTCACTTATCAGAGAGGAGAAACCCAACAGGCTCTGGAGCTCCTCGCTCACCAAACACTTTAATTGGATCTTTAAGCGCTAATCTGCTGCCCCCAAAACACTGCCTGGGTTTTAATTAAACAAACGCCATATTAGATTTCACTTAGGGCTCCCTGAAATGCCACGTATAACTGATCCTCAGCCGTGGCGCCACAGGGAGGTGGCGTTACCCTCAATCTCAAAAAATAGTTGAATATATTGCTCGGCGTTTAACATAATCAATCCTTTGCAACAGCCCAGTTAAAGCTCGTGTTTAAGGTTACGAACTGTGGGGCTTGGGTTATTCCAATTTGCTAAGCCCGTGCCGCCAGCGAAGTAGCCTCATTTAGACGCTACTTCTTCTCCAGACGTCAAACAGCCCAATCGCCTCATCTTGACACTTCTTGGCTTCGATTAATACCAGGATTATTCAGCCAGAACACGTCAACAACGCTCATATTTCTCTCCGAGACGGGGATAAATGGATCACTCTCACGCTGCCGATAAATCAATAAAACATTACGCTGATGCAAAAAGAGCTCCCGCGAGAAAGGTGGCTTACCAGCGCCGCTGTCGTGCTTTGACAATTTGTCTTTATCTTTCTCGCTTTTATCAGGAGGAGAAGCATCTGACGGAGGATGGGACGGAGGAGAGACATGAAAGGAGGATGTATCATAGCTTTGTTCCGTCTCTGCGATGGAAGATTTCATCTCGACTAAAACACGGAGTAATTTGTAACGCTCAGATAAGCTGAGCGTCGGAAGGACCAATTAAAACTCGGAGTGGTTGATTGAATATCAAATAATGAATGAGGATTCTTCGACCTGGAGGAAAAACTCACTACAATGCACCGTTGCCGTGATAGTGGCGAGAAGGAAAAACCCACCGATGCGCCCTTGGGTGCAGAAATGAACCTGTGTTGAGCCCTCACGCTGACAGTGTATCAACTTGTGCAAGCCTAAGAGAGCTATCTCCAAGTCGTGGCCAATGAGCGACTATTTCCTCACTTACAACCACTTACAGCAGTCACATTGAATCAATGCCTGTGGATAGTTTGATTGGACCAGCATCCCCTCCCTCCCCAAAGCAAAGCCTGTCTCATAGTATATATCTCCAACACACTTTTCCCTTGCCGTTGCCTTCTACCCCACCACTTCTACTCTTTACTGCCCAAGGGGGCTTTTTACTTCTATTACAAGATTTTAATTCTGTTTGATGATAAGCATCTAACACAGTGCCCTTAACCCTTATCTCGCCCGCTCTCTATCTTACTCTCTTTAGCTCCGGTATTGAGGCGATCATTATTATGCATGACACGATCATTAATTTGGAAGTAGGGGGCTGTAGTCAAGTATCCAATTGGAGCGTTTTTTGTGTGTGTGCATTTGCATGAACAGGAAATCGATGCAGTTGTCCCTTAAGCTACAAAAGCCAATATGTTGCAACACACCTGCGACAGGAGTGCTCTGGCGGTGGCGGCGGCGGTTGTAGTCGTGGCTTCGGTTGTGAGAACTCCCGATCAAGCTTTTATTAAAGCTCATTGTCAATGCAAATGAGCCCGGCTACATGCTGTCAACGCCACCTGAGCGCCGCCAAAAGGAACAGCAGGCGCCGACACATTCCTGCAAGTCCTTGATAAAACAATTGTGTAGTGTAATTCCATAAATGATGAATCACCCCCGCCCCTCTTTTTGGAGCACTTTTTGATTCTACCCAAAAGCGGCCACATTATAGGGTTTTGCTGGCTGGTTATTGCACCATTTGAAGGCATTGGTATTCTGTCGGAACTATCTTTCCTGATGTCTGCGGACACTCCAGGGAGGAGAAGGCATGAGAGAGAGAGAGAAAAAAGTTGAAGAGAGTCGACCGCATTAAAGTTTCGATGACGACGGTGAAATATTGCTGAGAGAAGAATCTCAAAAAATTGATTTGGATATGAAAAGAGTTTGGGTTGGGAGAGAGGGAGAGAATGTGACAGGTGAGACAGAGAGAGAGGGAAAGATACCAAACAGCTTGCAGCAGAGATCTCCAGGAGTTGCAGAGGAGTACGAAAACAAAGGTGACGGATAAAGAACTGAACAATCTTTGTCAAGACTTTTACACATCTCTCTCTAGTGGCTCCAATTCCCTCAGTTAGCTTTGCTTTCCCCCCTCAAGCTACATCAGGCCACTATCTCCTACCTTTGTGTGTTTGAGCGTGTGTGTTGGGCTGGCTCACTGCCTAGCCAATTATGTCCTTGCGCTAGAGCCATCTCCCCGTCCCTGACCTTTACCGCCCAGCTCCCAACAGACCGCCCCCCACTCCAACACTTTGTCTGAATGTCTGTCCCACTATCGCTCTCCGCTGGCCCACTAAAAAAAGAAGAGTCGCTTTCTTCTTTTTCTTTCTTTTACAGAAAAAACGTTCAGTCGTCCTCCTAAGATTCCTCCCTCGTCCTTGCGAGGGTTAAGGATTAGAATTAGCTGTACCTACAAAGATGTTTTGTCTGGGCTAAAATCTGCCACTTTCTCGCTGTGCGCAAAGCTATTAACAGCTGTGAATATCTGGTTTTGTTGGTGAATTTCTTTCTAGGCTGAAGACCAAATCAAAATAAAATAATAAAACTAGATCTGCCCATTACTTCCTGATGGCGTACCTCAGCGGGACTCCACAATCCAATCAAACGGCAGATAATGAAAGCAGGGAAGCAATTTAAAACCTTGTAGGTCCTTCGAAAAGCGAAAATGCAGCGATTCATGCAGATCAGCTTACATTATGGCACATAATCCATACGCCTCCTTTCCTTTTCCCCTCCTCTTTCTCCATCTCTCTTGCTCTACATCGTCCCCGCCTCCCTTCTATAACTTCGTCACCCTCACTGCAGGGCGGGATAATTAAAGCTCTTTGATGCCCTACCTCCCCAACTACTTCACAGGGATGGAGTTAATGGAAGTCACCGGCTTCTACCAGACCATAGACTTTAAATTGAATGTCTCCACTCCATTTGAGAGCTGTAAGAGAGATAAAAGGGCAAAGTGATAGTCTCTTAGCTTCCTGTTCGTGGAGCTCTAACCAGACAACTGGAGACACTTTAATGGTCACTGCTCTGCATCATATTCAGGACAAATGGATATCAGTTGAGGATGAGTGCCAATAAAACGGGTGATCGACTGGTGCCGGGCTGGATTCGCTCGCATATGTGTGGGCACGGGTACAAGGAGGAGCGCAAAAGTGTTTGCTTTGAGATTTGAGAGTCTGGTGGTTTTGGCAGGAAATGCATCCGTCCTCTCTCTCTCTCTCTCTGGCTCACATAGCAAATATAAATACCAGCGTTTTTTGGGGGGATTCTCAGTTTCAGGAAACCAAAAGGAACGGCCATGTCGAATTGTGCGTATCCGACACTGTGTCTCATTTAGCTTTCTCCCTCCGCTGTGCGCCGCTATCAAAGCATCGAAAGGTTAAAGCAACAAACAGCTGGAAGCCGTGTTGCTGTCAACAACAGTACCTTCTTACCTCTCATTAGGAAGTGGGCATGAATCCTGGGCACAACGATGCTGAGGTATACATACTGTACACAAACTACCTCACTTGTTTTTGAGCCACAACTGGAAACCAAAGGGGCTTGGCTGTGGTAAAGCACGAGGCTTTGATGTGTCCTTCAGCTTTTGGGTGGACACGCACACGCGCGCGGCGCCTCACAACACAAACACATATATATACACTCATCAATTTATTCACCCACGCACTTCAGTTGTGTGTAGCATCAAAGCGGCGGGCATCTCGGCACGGCCGCCTCACAGCTGATTAGTAAAGCGTGCTTTTTCTGTCAGTGTGGGAAGTGTCCAGAGCATAAAATGTACATAAAGTATATTGTAGCTTTTTTTTTTTTTAAGATTTGAATGACAGATCTAATAAGTATCCCCTTAGCTTTGTTTTCAACTCTATTTTTATTTGCCTCTGATGAATCGGTGCCCTTGTGCCCTGGCTGTCAAAGCGTACAGGCTTGTGCTGCTGGAAAACACTCACTTCAAAATAAACCTCATGACTTGTTTGCACTCATTTCCAAAATCGATGTCACAACAAAGATGTGGGTTAAGACCTCTACTTTGCTTTGGCACTGAGGTGTGTGTGACTCGAGCGTATTGTCTAAATATTACGGCATGTGAGACGGGTCGTCTTTGTTCACGAGCAATTCCGAATCCTAGGAGAGGGCTGCATATGGAAACGTCTGTATATGTAATAGATGTATTTCTATGGGGGCATCCATACTGCTGGAGACCGTGTGCGTCTGGCTGGATGTGTACGCAGGGAGGCTTTGAAGTGGATCGAGCTGGGGTGCATTCCGCATGGCAGGAGAATTGCTTCCGGCGATACCACGACTACGCAGCGCAGCGAACACACACACAAATAGGAAACGCACGTTAAGGCACATACAGTACACACGTGGACGCACACAGTTGGAGGCAGTCTGAGACAGAGAGAGACAGTATTCCATGAGACAGGAGAGTGGGCTGCAGAGCGCCGTACCTGCCAGCTCCTATTTAATCGGCAGCTTCCTCAGAACCAGACCTAACCAGACTCGCCAAGTTTGGTCTGTCATGAAGCACGGCAGTTTGGATTTCGGCGTGCGTGTGCTGCTCACTTCCCTGCTTTGCCTTTCTTTCATTTGAACATATTACACTCCGTTAGAACATTATAGGCTGGTTTCATCAGCTGTAGCAAATGTGAGACTGCAAATCCAGTGATTTCAATTTGGAGGAAGCGACTGCAACAGATTAACCCTTAAAACCCCGCAAAAATGCTAACAGTGGTTTGCTTACTGTGATGTCATTTCCAGGAGTATTTCTAAATGCTTCAAATCCTTGGAATCAGTGCAACATAAGCTGAAAGGTTATGCAACTCAGTAACAACTAACGACTATATCGATAGTTGATAAGTCATTGATTATTTAAATGATCAGAGGAGTAACCGGATAATGGAGTGCACATCACTCAATGGCTCTCATTCAGCTTTTACATGTAGTTAGAGGTTCTTTGAAGCACGTGCTAACTACCATTAAAGACAATAAATATTCTTCATTCAGAAATATGTTTGCTGCTGTTTTAGCTGCTACTGATCTGCAAATCTAATATCAAGCTATTGTCAATTTATAACCAAGGACAAAGTGCTGATTTAAAAAAATATATCAAATCAAGTTCCATCTCCTTAAATGCTCGTGATAAGCAAGGTCCGCTTTACAAATCTTCAGCATTGAGGGAATGCTCCCAGACGTTCCCAGAAGTTTGAAGACGCGACGGTGTTGCATCAGCCGCTGGCTGCTATTTTGCTATGTTTTGAGAACAGCCGCTTTACGGTCGCTGTTTAGCACGCGCAACTCTCAGCAGAGATAGTAAGGATGCGAGATGGCTCACTCCTCTGCAAACTCAGCTCCGGAAAACGATGCTATGTCCGCACAGAGCGTGACAAACGAGCGTGATGACGTAACCGACTCATTATCGACAATTGAATTCGTTGGCAACTAATTTTGTCATTTGAGTATCAACATTAAGTCCTAAATTAAAAAGATGGTGCTAAATAAACACATAAAACATATTGATGCTAACAAATTCTGAATGTAGAAATATTAACACAACATTATTTAAAATCTTTAAGATATATTAAAGCTGTCTTGATATTTCATATGCAAATTAAAAACAGCCCCTACATTGGTGTTTATTGCTCGGAGCATCTCTAACAAGAATCTCATGCTGCCTGATCATGGTGGTGTTTCCACCAGGTTTTACACTGCCTTTAATGTGGCTGCCTGTGATTTGTTACACTGCATATTTACCACATAGAGTCAAACACATGTAACACATGTACATTAACCTGAAAATAAAAGTCGTAGGCTCTAACTATTATACTTTTATTTTAGATCCATTTTTCAAGCACTAAGAGATTTTCAAAGAACAAGGCTGATACCACAAAAAAAATCAACAAACGAGACACAGACTACCTGCACATGCACGCTCACATAAAGGTCAATACCATAATACCAGGCAGGGATCTTGACCGTGGCGTTAAGCCATATTAACACTGAAGTCTGAACTTTAACAAAACCTGCTGGACACCAGTCTTAACCCCTCGATAAAAATCCATCTGCTCACTGAATCATCGGCGTGCGCTCATCTCCCGATCGGCACCGCGAGCCTCTTCACTTCATCAACAACAGCCATAAGGATCGATACAGCACTTCGGTATTGATTGTGCATTCTGTGGTCAATGCCAACTCCGATAATCACCTTTGTACGCTCATCAATCACGCCTAAAGGTTAGACAGGGTGTTGTTTTTTTTTACTGTGAATCACAGGGCCGGGATCATTAACAATAACTATAAGAGAAGAGGTAATGAGGGGGCAGTGTGAGGTGTGTACATATATCTCATAATGCATCCTTGCAGTTTTTAAAGAAAGCCTGATTGGTGGTGGAGAAAGTGCACTCCGGGATCGAGGAATAGTGTTTCCAGGAAGTTTTAATGCAGGATCATTTATCATAATCAGTAATGGTGTCGGAGGCGAGCAGGTTTGCTCAGTTTGTCCTCGTATTAAAGAAGACATACTCTGCTTTGTGAAAGGTCTGGGAGGTAGTGAAGCGGAGCAGCCGTCTACGCTGAGAACACTAAGGTCAGATGCAACATTAATTCACTATTCATGCTTTAAACACAAACACACACACACACATCTGACATTTGAAAACTGCGACTATGTTGCCTGAACTGGCACTGATATGTACACTATGGCATTGCAGTGGGGGTGAATATCCGCTTCTCTAGTACAGCCTGATAAGCTCTGCTCCGGCTTGGCCAGATAGACAGAACCATTTTTTTTCCTCTGCTGCGTGTCCTAGATGTCTGCACACAGTGGCAGAACTGCGTTAATTCGCTCAGACGCTGTCACGAATGCGGCTCAACGTAGCCGGAGCCTGGAACTTGGCATGAGGGTAAAAAGGGAGAGGGAGAAAAAGAGAGAGAGAAAGCGTCGCATGGAGAGAAAAGCAGAGATAAAACCAGAGAATTAGACGAGAGATAAAGGAGGAAAAAAAAACAACACGATGGATAGACAAGGGATAGAGATAAAAAACAAACAGGGGCTATTTATGAAAATGAATAGCTCGGGATGTTGGTTTGTGGAATTAACGCTGGTGACAAATCATGCGTGGGCATCAGTTTTGAGTTTCATTCAGGCGACACGTGGCCAAATGCTCCACGCCTATGGATTTGGGAGAGCGATACTGTATCAGGATAAGCCTGTCTCTCTCTGCTGCATTCAAAAGATGTAATCTGCACTTCACACTGCCAATTCTAAGGCCAGGTCCTTTTCATGCGAGCCACTTCAATGGAGGAAAAAAGAACATGAAAGAAAGAGAGCCTCCTCTCCTTGAAGTACGGAAAACAAAATGCAGTACTGTTTCTAGCTAGGAGAGGTAGCTCTGTCTTTCTATCCCTTTATCTAGATCTCTCTTTATCTCTCTCTCTCTCTTTATCTATTGCTAGATAGACCCTGGTTAAAGCTGGATATCATGAAGTCTCAAAGAACGGCCTACATGGAGCTTGTTGTCTCATATGTGAGGACTTTAAAGGCGATTAGTGTTATAGTCAAGACCACCTAAACCGAGACACAGTCTAGACCAAGAGCAGACTGAATTTAGATCGAAGACTTTTGGAGATTAAGACCGAGACCAAGACCAAGGCAGGACGAGGCTGAGACAAGACCAAGACCACCATTAGCTGGTTTAGATGGTTTACCATTCACCTAAACCAAGCTAAGACTCCATTAGCTCCATTCCACAATAAACAATGTTAAAGTGATAATCTCGAAGATTTTCATGTAAATAAATGTCTGTTAAGTCACTATCTATCGTCGAATGAGGTGACTCAATGGTGATTGACCCATTGCCCACTAATGAAAGCCTTTGCATTTGCAGGATTACAGACTGGACGTCTGGTGCGACATTCATTGGAAAAAGTCACACGCGACGCCCAGTTAGTGACACGTTGTCCATCACCCAGCAGTGGTTGGTCTGCCAGAGAGGGTAGGCGGAGCTAAGCGGCTGCTTTTCCGGCCTCTGCAAGCGTTGCGAGTAAACAGTAATCTACTATGGCTGAACAAACAAAGAAAAGATCGATGACTACAGATACAACTTCAAAAATAAGAGAAAATCCAAAGAAAAAGAAACAAACTCGACGCTCAGATGAAGGCAAACAGTCTAAAAAGGAAAGCGACCGTCAGCGAGGAAAATCAAGAGTTACAACCGGAGCCAACCGTGGACGCCACACATGCAACACTGTCTGGATATCTGGGCAGTGTGCTCCCGCAATTACCGTTTATCACCATAGGCGTAAGAGAACGAAACTGAGATCTTCAAGATTGCAACTTTTCATTTGAAGCAGTACATCCAGTACCTTCAGTACATCAGTAACAATGTTGTAAATCAATCAGGCAACTGATTGGTATCCCCAAAGTTGTCGTCTTGACCTGAGTCGGTCGTCTTTCAATCGGAAGGTTGGTGGTTCGATCAGTCCCCAGCTCCCTCAGTGTACACGTCGAAGTGTCCTTGGTGCAAGACACTGAACCCCAAATTCCAGGTGGCATCATTGTGTGAATATCATGACTGATTGACTACTTCAAGCAGCAGCCTCTGCCATCAGTGTGCGAATGGGTGAATGGTGTAAAAGCAGCTTTGATTGGTCGAGAGACTAGATAAGCTCTATGTAAGTACAGTCCACTTACTCATACAAAATCCCTGATTCCTCTTTGTCAAAGACTGAGACATGACAGGGGAAAAGTGTGGTCAATTATAGAACAAGACCAATCTCAAGTTCTCCAAAGCTACAGGTGAGTATCTAGTTTGGATCTTTACATGCACTAATGTCATGACTATTAAATACCATTACAGGCTATTTTTATTCATAAGTCATTTTCATTTAGTTCTACTTTGACTTTTCTGCGATCTCTGTTAAGCTTAAATGTAACTCCACACTTCCTGTGGAGACGTTTCACATTAAAAGCGCCTCAACTCTTCAAGGGGAATAAATCCTTTCCTTCTCTGGTTGGCTTTTAATGTGACACATTAACCGCTGAGTTTCAGCGTCTTAAGTTTATATATATCACGTTTATTAGAGTATTTACGGTAGATAAGAAGCGAGAGAAAGGGCTGAATGGCCAGATGAAGATAGATAAACTGGATTGATTGTTTTTTTTTAAGGTAGACAGAACGTTAAAGCGGGACTTTTGTTGGAGAAAAGAACCCATTAAGTTTACAGTCAGCACTGATAAGGTCAGGCGGAGGTAAGAGGGATCAAATATGGTGGCTTGAGGACGACCATAGAGAGGATCAAATCAGTTAGAAGGACGAGGTAGGGAGAGAGGAGGGAACTCTTTAGCATGTGTGATACTCTCATCAAGTTGACAGCACTGAGTGTGCAGTGGAGTGATTTTATGAGGAAGGTGGAGGAAGAGTGACTCATATCTGGGTGCAGACAGAGTACCAGCAGTACAGCAGCAGCCTGTTTGTTTGCATGGTGTAAGGACCTCACAAAAGACCTCTCTTCTTGGGTACACACTTCAAACCGCATCTCATAAGTGGATTAAAAGCATAACAGGCAAGCAAAAAAACACACACACACATATACATACTGGGAAATAAAACCTCTCTTCTGCCAAAAATACCATCTGCTCTTTATGAGAGAAGGTAGAACAAGTCCATCAGAGAAGGGGACAGGCATATGGAGAGATGTACACACAGTATACGGGCTGCAATAATCTCTTCTGCAATTCAAGCAGCAGAGATAAAGTCAAACACACACACACACACATATTCAGTATCCAAGAGTCAGCATCTCCAGATAAAGCAATGTAGATAATAGCCTGGCGTGGTATCATCGCCGTGATTAATCCTCCGGCCTGCTTTTGAGCACTTGATAAATCAAATCAAGGAAACACCCACTCCCGCCCTCACGCACACCGACGGCGGCGTGCGTTTGCCGTAATGAGCGTCTAATCAATCTTGCTCACGCGGGCCGGCTGCAGTTTCCTCCTGCTCCTTGCACTCTTCATTCTGGCAAATATGGGACATATATTGTTTACATCTACGGCACCCTGGGGAGCTTTTGGGATCCATATGAATTATCCATATCCACTAAGTGCCCTGTAAAACAGGATGAATCACAGGTTAAGGCGTGCTTTAAAGTCTCCAGCGGTTATGTAAGACTGGAGTAAGAAAGAAACCTGCCTCCTCCCGCTCGTATACTTTCATGTTAATTTCTCCGCTTTATTTTACACTCAGGATTGCGGCAAAATAAAAATGTACACTGCCTACTGTTGCAACGTTTTGCTTGTGATTCAGAGCAGAGTTAGAGAGAAGAAGTTGTCCTGAAGAGTCAGCTCTCTCTACAACAAGAGGTCAAAGAGTGGGAAAGAAAAACAATCACGACCTTTGACCGGCGGCAGAACTTGTGACCCACTCGTGGCACAAATATTCCCCTTTAGAGAGTGCTAACGATCCCCAAGAGAGGCTACCACTGCAGAGGGGATGTGTGCAGCGTGGAGCGCTGTATGCTGGGAAGTGCGGTTAAGTGGGTAGCATGTGTCGGGGCATGTGTGCGCGCCCTCCCTCGCGGTGTCAGTTGAAAGACTTTATTTGAACTAATTTCTACAGTTTTGCAAACTGGAATGTTAATCAGTGTGTTTCCATCAAATACTTTTATGCAGAAATAATTAACAGGACGCTGACAAGATTACATAATTAATTGAGCCTCACTAACTGGTGTTTTTAATCAGCCCGTGTGGAGATTAAAGAGGGGTGACATGCAACAAGGGTCTCCATCTGGGCCCAGAACAAGGAGATGGTGGTTTTGCAACCCTCCCCCAGAGACACCTTTGCTCCTTGTATTCCGTCTTTTTTAAGCAGGAAGTCGAGTCACAGGGATGGCAGCTTGGCGTGACTGTTGGACTACTGTAGAAGAAGCAGCAGCATGTTTAGGTGTTTCTTCTTCTGTTTTAATCTGTCTGTGAAGGTTCTCAGTCATCCAGGTCATGGTAATTGGACGCTTAATCCAAAAGGTAACGAGACTTGAAGTTCTTTCGTTCAAGTCCATACAGTGGCTCCTGTCGTTCATTAAATTATCTCTCGCTTCATGGCATCGTCCAACATGCTCGCGGCTTCCCAATCCCTCCCTTCTTCCTTTAAGAATACCAGACTGACGCGCCAATAGCCTTTTGGAGGAGGGCTGTCCTTATCACATGACCATGTCATTGGTTAGGACAACTATGGAACGTATCACTTGACCAAATGTGTCTCTCGCTCACTCATTCGTCCACTGAACGAGAAGAGATACGACCCGATTATGAACCAAAGTTGGGTGGAAGTATTCAGGTGTGCATACAAAGCCACTTCACAGACGTTTAAACCAAACTATAAATTATGTTTATTTATTAAGACATTATAACGTCAGCAGGTTTTGCAGGTTTTCTACAAGTTATATCGTGATGATTTTACGAGAAGACCAGTGAATGCAACAGGAGCCCGCCATCGTTCACAAACGAGCGAGAGTGAGGAAGGAGCGAGCGAGTTGTTTCTTTGTCGTCACGGGTAAACTGGAAATGTCACTGAACGACTTGGTGAACGAGCCTCGTGAACTAATCTTGCAGCTGAACGAGATTCGAAGATCCGGATGGCTGCAAAGACTCATACCTGCCATCTCTGTTCTTCAGGTCTGAACTGACAGGTGGGCGGAGCTAGAACTTACCAATGACCTACAGAGGCTTATATTTCTGGCTCCGTCCAACAGTCAGAACTGAAGAAGCCTTTCAGATGAGAGGTGAACCGCCTTCAAGAACTTTAACCAAGTCAAGCTACTTTTGGATTATGCTTAAAATTCAGTTTTAATCCTGCATATGGTCCTTTTATACTCCAAAAGCAGGATGTAAATGTTCCTTTTCTGGCTAGAAAGTAGTTAAATAGTCGGCACAATTAGATCTATTTGGCCTAGAATATCTCCTCTCTGTATGCACGACCATCAGCAGAAAAGGAAAAGGAGGGGAGTTTTCACTTTCTGACTATTCACTGAGGATTGTGAGCGTCTAAGCTGTGTGTCCCTGACCATGAATCCAATGTTCTCCCCAGCAGCAGAAGCAGCGTAACACTTATTCTCAAGCAGGCGGGGAGGATTTCAGAATGTAAAACAGTGTGTGTCTCGGTTTTGTGTTTTCAAAGTGCGTCTTTCTCTACACCACCGTCCTCCTACACATTTTTTTTTTTTGTGCAGAGGCTGAATATGTCAAGACGCCTCGCATGCATGCCGAAGCAGCTTCATTGACCCGTCAGCCCGACCAATCAATCCTCCCTACAGGTGTTCCTTCATAGCTTCTGTCAAAATGAGGCTCCTGCAGGCTCGGCCAGCTCTGCCTGTCTCTCTCTCTCTCTGACCGGCTGTGTGTCCATATTATTGGTGCAAGCAAGATGATATCATGTTTCCGGCTGGCCAGCGAGCCTCTTAGCAAACCTGGCTGTCTGTTTGCTAAGGGACTGTAGGAAGTCCCAATGCAATATCCACTCAGAGCGTCTGGGCAAGCCCATTAGCTACTTTAGCCTGGACTAGAGTGGATTGGAGAGGCTATCCCAATCTCTCTTTCTGTGTGTGCCTCTCTGCTGCACCTCACATGTACACTCTCTTCATCTTCCTCGCACTTTATCTGCCACCTCTCTGCTATCTCTCTCTCCCTCTATCTATCTCTTCCTTATTCACTCTTCACCTGGCCTTGCTTCCTTCCTTCCTCCCTTCCTCCAACTGCTATTTTCTCCGTGACAAACCACAACGAAAGAGAAACGCTGCATTAGAAAGCTGGCAGAGCAGGAGATATTCATCCAGGTGTTGCACTGGATGGAGGGGAAAACAAATGTTTATTATATTTGCTTGTCTGTAAACATATTTATCAGGGGATGAGTTATCTATTGGTTGGCGTGTGTGCTGGGTCCCAGCTCTGGAGCGCTGAGCAATAACAAAAGTCACCTTTTGACATGGTGGGACTGTGTACGCTTGCAAAGGCACAAGGTGCGTTTACTTCCTTCTATTTCGTACGAGCGCGGAGCAAACAAAGGTTAATTGACTTTGACGCACTCAGGAAGTCATTTATTTTGTTTCTTCTTAAATAATTCACTTTTACTTTGGCGATAAACTATTAAGAGCAACCATTAACCCTACGGTGGATATGACAATAGCCGACATTACGAGTAATAGTCAATAAAGGCGCTCCATCTTGCTCTACAGCCTCTCTAAGAGAATCAAGAATCTATCACTAGCGTGCTAATTATTGCACATCCTAAAGGAAGGCGCGTATGAATCATTCAAACGGTCTCCTCAAGGTCACGGCGTTCACTGCAACAGTATCTAATAATATCCCCGTGGTTTTTTCATAAAGCGAACCAGCCCGCATGTGGAGTCCCAGGATGTCACGTGGCGAGACCTGAATGAGGAAGCGACGCGCTTGTTCTCACGTCTCACGACCGTAATGAGCTCTGAGTGAAGTCACCAAAAAGGTGACGTCGGCCGCTGAGTGAACCCCATTAGCTAACCTTACAATGTCACTGTAGGTCACGTCCGACATGATTCATGACCTCAGCGGGATCTCGGGCTGCTGTCTAATCTCCGGAGACGGATGTGACATGAAACGCACAGGTGTTTAAAATAACTGGAGGGAACTATTTTTCTTGTGAGGTAAAATCACAAATTCAAATTGATTTAATCTTTAAAACGGGTTAAATATAAAACATCTATAGGCTCGGCTCGATTCCTGCTCATCAGATCGCTCATCTGCATTAAAAATGGAGCTCCAATCAGTGGGGGTTTGTTCAAATGAATAATCATTTGATGGATAATTATGAGATGTGTTCAACTACTTCCTGTTGGAGCCACAGCCGTAATTACGAGAGCTAGAGAGCATAAATATAATTAATAAGCCAAGGCTGGAGTGACCGAGGAAGGGAGGGAGGGAGTGGGGGGTAGAAAGCAAGCAGTGAGCTTCTGCGGGATGAGTCTGCGAGGACAGACTCGCCTGCTTAATTTGCAGAGCAAGCAGATTTAGAGAAGACAAAATACAGAAGCAGGGAGTTCTGGAGGGGGAAAAAAAAAAGATGTTTATCTTTATGTTGTGAGAGAAAAGAAATATGAACAAAGAGGAGAAAAGTCAGAGAGAGAGAGAGAGAGAGAGAGGAGAGTGAGGCTGTGAGCTGAGCAGGCAGAAAAAGAGATAAAGGTCAGGATGAGAGAGGAGGAAGGCATTGCAATGTCACTGTCACCTCATTAACGTCCTCAAACTTTTTGGTTTATTTCACTCCCTCCCTGCTTCCCCTCTCCTTTCCTTTCTATGTCTCCTACGCCCTTGCGTCCTTTCCTTCCTCTCTGGTCGGCCTGGTCTTCTAAAAGGTAAAATGCCTGAGCTTGTGAGGGCAAAACGAAGACAGGGCAAAAACCTAAAATAACCATGTAATTAAGCCCCCCAAACAGCTCTTCTTATTGATTTGCTGTCCAGAGTATAAACAGGGAAGCAAGAGGAGTAAAAAAGAGGGCGAGAAGTCAAGCAAGGAGCGAAGGAATGAGAGAAGAGAGGAAATGTTTTAAATGAGAATCCAGCTTCTCCTCCATCGCTCAACCATCATGCTCCCTCTAGTTTTTTTTTGGTTTAATTCTGCCACCATCATGAATACCCAGAGGGGAATATCATTTAAGTGTACCAGCGTGCTGTATAATGCCTGCACACACACACACACACACCTCATCAAGGTAGACAGCCACACAAAGCGTACAATGCTCCCGGTTCATTGGAATAATTCATATACGTGCTACATGTGGGACAAGTTATTATGCAGCCCCCGCACCTGGACCAATACATTTTACAGGAGACTGAGGGGTCAAATACATTTTTCATAACTTCAGCTGTGCCAACAAAAAGCGTTCCAGTGTGCTGCCGTGCTATCTCCACAAACTACTGAACCTGCAGAGAGGGGAAACGAATACTCTGCAATTTGGAATTTGCAGTTATTTCTTGTGTCCTTGCTCCAAAATGAGAAATATGTCTCTGCTGTCGGGTGATACTGTTAGTAACTACACTGTTAGCCAAAGAGGTTTAGTGCACCTTACTTGTGGCCCAATGAACTTCCACAGAATCAGCAGGACTAAATAATGGGAGGAGACGCATTGTAAATATGTACAAAAGAAGAGTAAAGTTACACTGATGAAAGATTAAAGGCTCTGTTTTAGTAGTGCAAGAGCAACGACAAATGCAAAGCAGTAGGTCTTTGGCGCACGCACTTGTGTGGGCGTCAACATGCGCAGCTGCTGTTGTGGTTTATGTATGTGCAGCTGTGCAGCTGTGCAACAAGACTGGATGAATGGGGAATACAGATTTGAGGGTGTGGTGACTCATAAATATGCTCTCAGCAAGTCCAATCACAGAGGGGTATGAACACAACACCTCAACAGATGAAGAAACGGACTCTCCAAAAAAAATAAAAATCATATTGTTGTCTGGACGGTGCCAAGCAGCAAAAAATAGGCAGATGGTGATGGAAACAGATAATTAAAAACAGTTTGGTGAAGCCAAAATATTTGGGGTTTTGGTTTGCTCTTGTTGATGAGGTGCTGTCTCTGTCTGAGACAGCACCTCAGAACTTTGTCTGTTTCTGGCACACTGATGTGCCAGAAACAGACAAAGTTCTGAGGCGTCTTCTGCAGCACATCTTCCACCAAATATCAGCTTATGCACCGAATATGTCTCATTTTCAAGAATCTCAAAACTGTTTGTCACCTCTTCAGGGTCAGGATACTGTCTGCGTTGGTTGTTGCATTGCCACAAAAATAGCGCTATGCTAAGAGCTTTGTGATGCTATATGTATAGCATGTTTACCATTTTATGGTACACTATAAGAACAGATACATTGTGAATATTGTATTTAATATTATATTTTCTTGCTTATTTTATATTGGAATAAAGTTTCTTGTTTGTAGGAGTATTGCTGTTTCCTTCCTATGTTTATTGTAGACACCAAAACCTCAAGACAAACTAATGTACTTGTAAACCTATAGCAATACACCCTGTTTCTAACATATAGCATGTTAGCATGTTGTTATAGTGTTCATAAAACTAGGTGTAAGAACATTGAAATTCTGACCTATGGTTCAGGCTAACCAATAGCACCTATAACTATAGCAATACCCTGTTTCTAACATTTAACATCGTTAGCATGCTAACATTTTGGTGTTTTGTAGACACCAGAACACCTAGACAAATGTGTTGTACGTGTAAACCTATAGCAATAAACCCTGAAACATTTAGCGTGTTAGCATGCTAACATTTGTTAGACACATTGAAATTCTGACCTATGGTTCAGGCTAACCTACAGCACCTATAACTGTAGCAATAAACCTCATTTCTAACTTTTAGCATGCTAGGATGCTAACATTTGTTTATAGTGTACATAAACCTAGGTACCAGACACATTGAAATTCTGACCTGATGTTTCAGGCTAACCTATAGCATCTATAACTATAACAATAAACCCTGATTCTAACATTTTACATGCTAGCATGCTAACATTTGTTTATAGTGTTCATAAAGCCAGGTTTTAGACACATTGAAATTCTGACCTGATGTTTGGGGATAGGCCAATCGACTTGTTACTGTATTACAATTCCTCCTGAGGGAGACATAACATAAGATAAGATAGACTTCATTGATCGCCCATTGGGGAAAACTCACTTGTTACAACAGCTCAAAGTGAAGGACAGGGTAAAACAAGTGATGGATAGAAAAATCACTTCACTGTCTGAATCAAATTCATGACACTTCATCCAATAGTTATATATATATATATATATTTCAGCCTGGAGAAAAATAGTGGACTGACAGACACACCAACGTTTCCATCCATGCAGCCGTGCTGCAGCATGGCCAAGAATCTAAACAAACTAATGGGAAGGAGAACATGGCTCCAACATGAATAACCCAACATGTTTCCAGTGCACGTGTCTGATGGTGAAGCCGTGCTCCCATTCTACATGAGCTACCTGAAGTGAGCACATGATATATTTATGGAACTATTTACCACAGCACAGACTTTGAACACACTTTGATCCAAAGGCTTCACTTGATTCTCTTCCTGCATTAGAATGTGTTCGTCTTCTTTTCAATTATTCCTCCAGCTGTGAGAAGAAGCCATTCTTCAGTTAAACTAAGTGCCAATACTGCCACTTCCCTTCACACTGTGTCAAGGGCCCCGAGGAAGAAAGTCAGCACACTCAAACTGAAAATGTCAATGCTTTGATAATTTGTGAAAGAAAAGACGGATTTGATGCAGCCTTTATTCAAATCACAGAGCCGCAGCTTACCTCAGAGTAAAAATACGACAGCTCCTTTTCCTCCTCCATTTTAACCTCCTCATAACTCACACGGCAGCGCAGGTCCGCTCTATAAGGAAGATGGTGTTGCCAAAGCCGCTCTCTCCAAGGTGATCCCGCATCAAACGACGCACACACACGGGCAAACATCACACACACTCGCTCTTTTATTCTCCTTAAGTGCTGAGGGCAAAGCTGCGATGCAGGTCAAACCACTCTCACAGTTGTTATTCAGTTGACTCATTCACTTTTAAACAATGTCTGCTCGATTTATAGGCGAGCGATGATGCTTTTACTACCACTACAGTCCACCTTGTGTCCATATATCCCCCGCACGCCCAAGCTAATACACTGCGCACAATACATTTATACGCATCTGTATGCTTACTAAAGCAGTGATATACACAGGAAATATCCTCCGTGGATGGCCCCTGCTTTAAAGGATTATACAGACACATACAAATACAGTAGCAGAGATATTTCTGTCCAACTTAAATACTGAATAATTGATACGGTAGGTCAGTTGTGAGCATCATAACTCGACTCCAAGCTGCTGCAGGGGACGTGCGGTATACTGAATATCGTCTGTGTCGACTCAGCTGGTGAGCACACAACTAAAAACACACATCCCCTGAGCATATGCAGCGATACCGACACTTGTGATAAAAGTGTGAAATCTTCAGGGTGTGCAAAAAAATCACAACACAAACATATCAGTGTAAACTCTTCGTTTTTCCAACAACCTATTAAACGCAGCCTTTGGAAAAGGTGATAAATAAATAATAAAATAACTGTAAAATAAATTGTTGTTGGATATTCATGCCAATGGCGGCCCGATCACGCTCCCTTATTCATGACTACCTTGGCTCTGTTTTGCCCTAACAGGGAGGATCATTCCCAGTCACTGCCTCTAATTAAGAGTATACATATGCAGAGGGCCTAAGTCCCGAGTGTGTGTGTGTGTGAACTACATGTGTGTATCTGTAAAGACTGTACACAGGGGTCGAGGTATATGTGCCTATACTGTATACAGTATACGTGTACGGGCGTTAGAATGGATCTGCTGTGTCTTTATGTTTTCTTCCAAGGTCTCCTCTGAATCTGTAATTACACTCACTCCAAAACCAGGGTCAGTCTGTGGCTGCTGAATTGTAAATAAGCACACACGCGCACACACACAAAGACACAGGGGCATACACAATAACTGGCCCTCTAGACTCCTGATTTTATCTGCGCTCTTATCTCGCTCCGTAGTGAGTCACCGCATTCTGAATGCAAATGTGCACAGAAGACAGCCAGAATCAATGTTAACTATCGGCTATAGAGCTATATAAGTGTGACTTACTGTGTGAGGCGTATTGCAATGTGGCACTTTACATATTGTAGGTGCTTCCATAGTGATAGTATGTGGAGTTTCAAACACAGATTTGTGCAGCAAACAGTCTGAGAAATTGCACTGATGTAGCTGATTTTGCATCCTCACATCAGCACACAAGAAGAAGTCTGTGTGTAATTAAAATTCTGGGTAAAAAATAGAGACTTATGACAGCATTAATCATTCATCATGTGACTTTCTGACACACACGAGCATGCATCATACATGCTGCTTCTTAAACCCCTGCCACCCAGCCCCTGCCCTGACTCTGGCACTTTGTATGGTTTGCACATTTCACATTAGAAATGCAGATCCTCTCTCTCTCTCTCTCTCCTTCCTTCCTTCTCTGCCTGTCAGGCTCATCTGCTCCAACAGCCCTCAACGTGCTCAAAATGAGCCCTCGATGTGTTAAAAGGAGTCAAGCATAGACCTGGCTCAAATGTATTTTTTTCAAACAGATTCGATCCCCCCGTGGGGATTGATTGATCTGGTGTGACACAAAAGGCAAAAACCCGGATTGTCCCCGAACGCTGCAGAAAGCAAAAGGCTCCTTGAATTTATTGGGATGTGTTGTTTTTTTTTGTTTGTTTTTTCTTTCTCCAGGCATCTTTTTTATTATGGTAAAATATTCTTCTGTGGTATTTCTTCTCAGCATTATACGATATTCTTCTGACATTGTGGCTATGGTTACTCTTGGTTTACAGTTTGTTGCTAATTCGATTTTGTTGCGACAGATTTTGCTGTCACGAAAAATGCAGAAAGGCTTAAAAAATAGATGTTGAAGCGAATAATTAACTCTAAATAGAAATAAAGATACCTACAATTGCTACAGAGGTCAACAAGTTAGAACTCATTATTCATGCTTCTTCAATTAAAGCCATTAACTGAAGGATGAAGAATTACAGCAACATGCTCAGAATACTACAAATCCTATAATATATATAAATTCTTCCAATAAGAAGCACTTAATGATGTCATTGCTGTGGAAATCACTGCTCGCTTCTGTAACAGAAGCTAAAGATCACTCTCCTGATGTCTGTGTAGCGCATAATGGTGCGAATAGATCACATTAAGTACCTATAAAACAAAAGTCAATATTGAGGAGGCATTTGACCACCACAGCTAATTCCCCCTCCTGGGTGTGAGCATTCAGTGGCAGAGAGGAGAAAGCATGCGCTGCTGTCAGAGGAGATAACATGAAATCCTACACGGACATTTAAACATGGGGGGGAGGGGGGGTTAGATTTTGAGTTCAAAAAACCTGATGTCACAGCGCACGTTGTCTCACGGAGAGAGCGAACATGCATGAGGATAAAAGAGGGGTTTGGCTGCACACTCATTAAAGGAGAGGAGAACAGCACCCAGCTCGTCACTCTCTATCAATCATCAATTACAGGAGCTTGGAGCCAGGTGGGATTCAGAGTCGCGGCTCGCTCCTCAGCTGATAGAGTCACTGTGGGTGTTTTTGCTTGTCACCGCCGCTCACTGACAATTAAACCTATAATCTCATAAACGATGTACAGCTCCGTGATGCAGAGCTGCTGTCAACTATCGTTACGCTGAGGCGGAAGGAAGAGTGAGAGGCAGAGCGAGACAGGGAGACAAAGACGGAGGGGACAGTGGGAGGGAGGAAGTGAGGGAGTCGGATAGAGGGAAAAAATGATGGAGAGGAGGTTACAGATGGCTCCTCTTCACTCTGATCGGTCATGATGATAGATGGACGGAAAGAGGGGAAGCCAGAGCGGAGAGGGAGAGAGAAACAAGAAGGGGAAAGGTGGTGACGGGACTCACCGTGGCCGGCTCGTAGCGAGGCCGGGGAGCGGTATATGGACACAGGTGGCTGGTGGTGCCGGGGCCCCTGAGGGCCCTGCGAGTGATCGGGCCGGGGCAGGGCAGGGGGTAGGGGGGCTCCCGAGGTAGGGGCAAGGAGATGGAGGTCTGAAGATGAGGAGGAGGAGGATCCCCAGGCAGAAGCCAGCACCACTGCCAGAAGCAACATCCAGAACAGCTGGCCCTCTTGGGGCTTTCTTTTGGGGAGCATGGCTCACGCCCCCCCTTCCCACTGGATATTTAAAACGGAGATGTGCACTGATCTCAGAAAAAGTGACCTTCCAGTAAACAGGAAACAGAGGCAAACTCCATAGCAGAGAGAAATCAACCCAAGCTCCTTGTTAGAGTAGGATCCGGCAGTTTCCTCCAAACAAAGCGCGTCTCGGGCTCGTGTCTCGGACTCCACTCGTTAGACAGCTGCAGGTCTCCCGCTGGTCTTCGTTTGCTCGCTGGCTCTTTGAACCAGAATCCAATATGTCTTTACTTTCTGTTCTCGGCAGGATCACCCCGTGGCTGCTCCTTTGATGACTATATAGCATGTGTGTGTGTGTGAGACGGACTCGCGAGCGCGTGCGTGCGCTCTTTCGCAGACGGCACCTGGATTGTGTCCCTGCGCGCCCTTCTTCACCTGCAGGCGCAGAGTGAGTGACAGGAGGGGGGGAACAACCTGCGCTGCAGCCTTCTGCCCCGATCGCTCCGCTTCGTTCTGCTCTGCACAGCTCGCTCAGATAATACACAGCCTCAGCTATGAGACCGAGGAGGAGGAGGGTGAGACGGAGGGAGGGAACGGCAGAGAGACGAGGAGCTCCACACACTCGAGCACGGACGAACTGTCAGCTCTCTGTCTCTCTATCGTGTCGGCAGAATCACACTCCCTCACTTCTCCCTCACAGTTTGGCTTCAGAGTCTGAACACAAGGTGAAGATCCCCACTTGAGCTTTATCTCCGTCTTTAAGTTTGGATCCAATATTTGTCTGACTTTTTCTTCTCTTCTTCTTCTTTCCTTCTTTTTTTTCTCTTTAAAGTCCCTGGAGATGTGAAGTGGTCTGGCTTGTTAACCCAGAGAGACCCAGACTGATAGCTCTTTGTGTTACTCCACAGGAGAAAGAGAGAGATTTGCAGACAGATAAAGAAAGAGAAAAGCCAGGGAGAAAGAAGAGGAAAATGAGAAACTGCTGGGAGGGAGCGAGATGGAGGGGGGCTGAGCAGGAGAAAAGAGAGAACAGAGGAGAGAGAGTGAGAGAGAGGAGAGAGGATGAGAGCAGGCTCAGGTGAAACTAAGCGAAGATGATGGGACGGAGGACGGGGAGGGAGAGGAGGGGAAGGGGGAGGGGAGAAGCGGCAAGTGGGCCAGCCTATGCAAATCCTCCCTGAGCAGCGAACAAATCAGGGAGGCAGGCAGCCACTGCAGAGGAGTGGGCTGCCTTTAGTCACAGGGAGAGGAGATGTGAGGCGGGGAGGAGAGGGGAGGAGGGGAGCGATGGGAACGAACGGCAGAGAAGGAGAGATAAATGAGAGAGTGAGGGTGAAAACAGAAAGGGATGGATAATAGTAGTGCTACGACAGCGTCTGCTACGCCTGGAGTCATATTTTGGAACCCAGCTCGGGGGGTAATGTGGTGTCACTTTCCCTGCAACGTCATGTGACCTCCTCTCCCTCTGTGTTTTGATGCTTCTGAAAGCCTATTGAAGCCCAACCAGTGCACTAAAAAGAAAAAAAATCCATGCATTATGCACACAGCAACAGATTTAGTGAATTTCAAAAGGGTGAAATCTCTCCCCACTCAAATAGAAATGACAGAGAAGAAAGGCTTCCAGTCCCTGTTCTGTCAATCTCGGAGATTTCTGAAGGGGGAAACTGTCTGCGGAGCCTCTGGGAGAAATAAACACTCAAAGTCAAATTGCAGTTTAATCATGTTGCTCCTCAGAACATAATTTGATTTGACGCCGGCGCTCAGTATTTGGCTGCTGACCTTCTGCATCAACACTGAGATATTCGGAAATGACAAGAGGAATTCATGCACAGCGAGCGATTGTATCCCCATTGATGTGCTGCACTGTAAGAGGGGGGAAAACTTTTTCAAACCTATGACTCATTGTTGGCTCTGTGGACGCACTGTGCACAGCCACTTCACAGCGCCAGCTTTACTCCGTTTCCTCGCTTTTGTCAAGATGTCCCTTCCTATTTTTCCATTTAGGAGGAGTCCTTATCGGAGACCACCGCGGGCGCAATTATTGCACTGCTTGTTGTGAGCACACAACGCAGAGATAATGTTTCATGGGCAAATGAACGACAGAGGAGAGAGGACATTCTGACATCCATTGATCCGTGTAAAAAAGCAGGCAGCAGGCTGGAGCTCAGTTTTTTTTAATGCTTCACAATAAATAACATTACCAACCTAAATGTGCTGCGAAAACGTCAGTGCATACATTAAAGAAATATGTATATGTATATGTAATCATTGATGTACTTCAAGGTTAACTAGGTACCACAATACTTATACTACTTAAAATGAAATACATAGCATTGGTTTTATTCTTCAATGGTGCACAAAGGCAGATTTAATGAAGGCGCATTGTCGTGTTCCTGACAGCATTAACTCACTGAACATGCTGTCGGCAGTTTTTAGAGGGACTACTTCTTTGGCAGAAAGTAGTTCCACTATGCACAGGGCTGACACACAGAGACAGACAACCTTTCACACTCACACCTACAGGGGCCGGTTTCACAAAGATGTTTTAGACTGGTCTATAGTGTTAGGCCAGTCTTAATATTGCTTATAGAATAGCCTCATGCAAGTTAGACTGTTTCACAAAATTAAAAACTATTTTAAGCCAAAAAAATTAGACACCTTACCGGGCTAACTCAGCTCTTAAACCCATGTTACCGTGGTAACAATCAGTGACACCTGCTGACCAGTAGCACCAAATGTTGAACGTCTTTGATGGCCCTTTCAACGGTCGGATTACTACTGTTTATTGCTGCTGCAATTTTTATTTCCATATCAGGTTGTTTATGTTGTTGTTGTTACACTCAGCTGAATTTGCACAGTAAAATGCCCTTAAAACTGTTGAATTCCTCCAAAAAAAACCCAACATTTTCTGCTTGGGTAAACATACTTAAGTGGCTCGATGCGGTCACTTGGTTGGCCATTTTTTTTTGCTTTGAAAAAAGTCTTAATTTACCCAGAATTCAATGCACCATAGTCCTGCAAGATAGTCAAGAACTAAACTGCAATCAAACAAAATCTAAAGTCTGACTATTTGTTATATTTACGCCTATTTAATCTTTGTGAAACCAGCCCCAGGTCATTTAGAGTCACCGATTAAACTAACGAGCGTGTCTTTGGACTGTGGGAGGAAGCCGGGCGCACAGAGAGAACATGCAAACCCCTCTGTCAGAACTGGGGATCGAACCGGGAACCTTCTAGCTGTGAGGCGACAGCGCTAACCACTGCACCACGGCCTGGAAAATATGTAATTTTTAATAAGAATTAAACATTGAAAACCTCAGCTAATCTGCTGAATCGGGGCTGCACACTGATTGGCTGGCAACTGTCCCAATATTTCCATTAAAATGTTTCTCAATGCTGATTGTTTCTGTGTGTCATATTTCACTAATTGAGCCCCGCCCACATCATGCCTGTGAAAGGAGCACAGAAAAACAATTTGCTTTGTGAAATAAACTAACCTGGGCCCCAAATAGTGCGATCCTAGTGTGTTTGTGCACAGCCTCTCACCTCTCAGGGTCTTTAACTTGATGTGATATTGCAGCAAAACAGTGGATTAAATTATATTTTAAAGCTGAATGTGTGCCTATTTTTCCTGCACATTTAATTATCACAGCTCTATTTTTCTTCAGGGTGGCTCGGTTGTACTTTTCCACGGGAAATAATTGGTGGCTTGTAGAACAGTCTCCAAGAAAATGTGAACTAGTGGTGCAGAGCAGATTGGGACTCAACAAGACCACACTTTTTGTTAAATACTGTATATCACCACGAGGGCACCGTCCCGGCTAAATATATCATCATAATGAAAATTGAATTAGCATGTGAGTTAACTGAGGTTCTTTCACTTGCTACTGTGCAGATTCTTTTATTTTACTTCGCCTGCTGCAGCTCGGGCTGCACGTCAGCTCTCGGGCTCAGCTCACTGTCATTCTCATGCTGAGTCTCATCTGTTTTTGAAGAGAACATAACAAAAGCCGACAGGCCGACAAAAAGATGCGTCACCTCTGACATTTCATGCAAATTATCTGTTCATGTCAATCTGTCCCGGACGTGTGATGGAAGAGGTTTCATCAGTCTTTAATTCTTTAAAAAATATTCTCTCATATTTTGCAGATTATTTGAGTGTTTTCACGTTTTAAATGAGTCACTGAGGCCGTGAGACTTTTCAAATCATCCTCCTCCACTTTCACTTATTACCTATAAATGACTCCCTCCACTAACAGACTGATAGAGTCTTACAAATTAACTGACGGGAGACGCATAGTTTAAATTATAAAAATGATCTTTTAATTGCAACTTGATCTAGTACACCCGATCTCAGTAACACCACTGCATGAAATGTTTTCCGTCTTTGCTAAGTGGAGCCCTCATAAATTAATTCAACAAACACCTCCAGGCTTAAAGCTGGCAAATACTCTGCACTGCTTGTGCCAAAAATAATGCGATTTCTTTTTTTGTTTTTGGAGGACTATAGGCAAGAATCAGCAGGAAGTCGCTCACTATGAAAAGAAATATGTTTAAATGAGCGATCATACTAGCTTACATGTGAAGCTCATGAATAAAATACATGAAGCTGTGGGCAAAATATGTTGGTGTATAGAAGAGGAGAAAGCAATATGTCACCTTCATCATCACCCTCCTCTACAGCTACTGTAGACCATCCACAAAGTACTTATTCTCTTTATATCGCGGTACAAGAGAGCGAGCAGTTGATACACAATCTCAGTGAAACGGCCCATCAGGGTGCTCAGCCTTTCAACAGCCAATCAGAGGCATTTACGCTGCAGATGGAGGCTCCTGCTTGTGTGGCACAACGGCCGCCCTGCAACCCGGCTCCTTCTTCTTCTTCTTCCACATTTGCATTCGTACACTCATGCATAAGCAAACAAGCCACCTGTACAGCACACACATGTACACAAACCCCAGTGCAGAGCCACGCCCGAGTCTGCCAGAGTGTGCCGCGTGTCTTCTGCTCCAAACTAGTCAACCAATAAGAATCCTGGGAGCGCCGAGGCTCACGCTGACTCGGTAATGAACCCTCGTCAGGATCGCGGCTAATTAGTGTTTTACATTCTGATTTCTCTGCGGTGTCTCACTGTGACAAATGAAGTCTGTTGCTCCTGCCCCGCACACGGGCAAATGGAGCGCAAAACATCTTAATGTCACAGAAGAGTGGGGACACAGGAGAGGAGGATGGAAACTCCTTTACTCTATTCACCTCAACTCCTGATTCATAACTTAAAACTACCAGTGCAAAACAAGACATTCACCTTTTTATGTCTGACAAATGGCGGCCTAACCTGACAGAGACAGAGCCGTATGAAAGAGAAAAATTGGTATGCAACTCACAATTACTCTCATTATCCATACATTTCACTATTGTTTTTGAAAGATGAATCAGTTAATTGGTAGAAAAAGTGAAATCTATTTCTTGTAAATTGTCTAAATGCAGTCAATTTACATATTTAGTCTAACTAATGCATCAGTTACAAAATCATATTCAAGTTTAAATTATATAAAACCCAGAAAAGAATTAAATCATTATATTTCAGAAGCTGGAAGTCGAAAATGTAGGTATTTTTCTGTGATTAAAAAACTTTAATCAATTATCATGGCTGCTGCTGATTAAATTAAATCAATAAATCAACTAATTCTTACATAAAGTAACATATTTCTGAAAAAAGTTAGCATCATTTGAGTTGCTGTGTGTTAAAAGTTATTATTACACGGCTGTGTTTAATACTTGATTCTGATTGGTTAATTACAGCATTCTCAGGTCTGTTATTTCTCGATAACAGACCGTTGTTATGGAGAACAGACCGTTGCTAGGGATGCGGCTCTAATCACACAATCCGGAGCTCAAACTGTAATCATATCAATCTGCTGAAAGAAGTCCTGTATATTTAACGTTGGTTTGTTTAAAAAGGGAAAAAAGAAAAGAGACAAAAACAACGGAGAGAAAGCAATAAAGGTTAAACGATGCAAATAACGGAGGCTACGACGGAGAGATCTACAAAAACTGAATACAACATGAAGCCACATGAAGTACATTAAACAGAACATAGTACGGGTCAAAAGACTCTGACAGTGACGAGACAGAAAACCTCAATCGGGTTCTACGCTGATTCCTGCTGCCCCAGTCACCGTGACTCACTTCATCATCAGTGGAAATGTTTCCATTTAATGTGCGTAATAACAGCTAGGTTAGCTCATTTTAATGTACTTAAAAACAGCTAGCTTAGCCCATTTCAATGTGAGTAAAAACAATTAGCTTAGCTCATTTTAATGTGCATAATAACAGCTAGCTTAGCTCATTTTAATGTGAGTAATAACAGCTAGCTTAGCCCATTACAATGTGAGTAAAAACAGCTAGCTTAGCTCATTTTAATGTGCATAATAACAGCTAGCTTAGCTCATTTTAATGTGCATAATAACAGCTAGCTTAGCCCATTTTAATGTGAGTAATAACAGCTAGCTTAGCTCATTTTATGTGAGTAAAAACAGCTAGCTTAGCTCATTTTAATGTGAGTAAAAACAGCTAGTTTAGCCCATTTTAATGTGAGTAATAACAGCTAGCTTAGCTCATTTTAATGTGCGTAATAACAGCTAGCTTAGCTAATTTTAATGTGAGTAAAAACAGCTAGCTTAGCCCATTTAAATGTGAGTAATAACAGCTAGCTTAGCTCATTTTATGTGAGTAAAAACAGCTAGCTTAGCTCATTTTAATGTGAGTAAAAACAGCTAGTTTAGCCCATTTTAATGTGAGTAATAACAGCTAGCTTAGCTCATTTTAATGTGCGTAATAACAGCTAGCTTAGCTAATTTTAATGTGAGTAAAAACAGCTAGCTTAGCCCATTTAAATGTGAGTAAAAACTCAGGTTAGCTAATTTTAAGAAGGCTACAATTAACCGTTGCTATGGATGCAGCTTTCACTGAGTGTAACTGTTTAAAAATTAATAAAATCATTTCCAAATCAATATTTTGTGGCAAATAATTGATTTCTTCAGTAAAAAGCTGTGTTAATAAAAATACAAACTTGGAAGCCTTTATCTTTAACCTAAATTATGATTGTGAGGAGGAAAGAAAATCCATCTGGCTGCTTCCAAGGTTAATCCAGTGTTTCAAGGAATGTTCCTCCAGTTCCCCCCATTAGATCTAAAATAACTGCTGGAGTGTGATGTTTCAGTACGGTGCACCCACATGCAGACAGCTCCAAACTTCAGCCTGTTTGAAGTGACGGGCTTTTAAGGAGGATTGGCAGAGGACAAGGAGCGTCGCTGGGTATTTGGAGCATCACAGGCTGGCACAGGAGACACATGACGCAGTGAAAAAACAGCGACGACAATATAGATGGATACAGCAACAACTATTGAAGCTTTCTTTCCAGTCAGCTTTGTTTTGTCTTCTCCGAACTATATACACGTGTGTGTTCGGCTGTGTATTTGTGAGCTGTTGAAACTTAGCAGTTTAAAAGCACCACTGCTGCTGATCCTTTGTGCTTCCAACTCGGATCATTTTTAACACACGCATCAACCCTTTAATTCTAAAAAAACATCTGCCAAGCACATCCAGGAAGTACTGCAATAGCAATAAAATATCTAAAGCACAAGTAGCAGCCCCTACAGGCTGCAATGTCTGTAACAAAACACAATAGAAAAGCGGTGAATGAAACAAACAACATACTTTCACCTGTTTTAAAGCCCAATATTCAGTCAGTAGTTTCCTCTTTTGGGCGTTCATTTTTAATAGACAGTTGTATAATCGGATACCTCATGTGCAACAATGACCTTTTTGGCCTAAAGGCTATGCAGCACATCATGGAGTGTCCATTGTGTAATTTATTCATAACAATATATGAGGTGACAATGTGTCATACACAGAGGCTACAGTCCTTGTCGCACTGATTGCACGCATGACTCCCGGTCTGCCGATCATTTGGTGCATGTCATTCCCCACTCTCTCCTCCCCCGGTTTGCATGTTCTCCCCGTGCATGCTTGGGTTCCCTTCCGGTACTCCGGCTTCCTCACACAGTCCAAAGACTCATTAGGTTCATCTGTGACTCTTAACTGCCTGTAGGTGTGAATGTGAGCGTGAAAGGTTGTCTGTGTCTGTGTGTCAGCCCTGTGATTGACAGGCGATCAGTCCAGGGTGTAACCCCGCCTCTCGCCCAATGACAGCTGGGATCGGCTCCAGCCCCTCAGAGACCCTGAACAGGATAAGCCGTCTAGATAATGTATGGATGTTTGGTTTCATTTTAAAGCTAAATTAGTAGCTTGATAAAACATTCTTCAGCTGAGGTCTGACAGAAGCCGAGCTAATGCACCTTGAGCTGAGTCAGTGATAAACTTTCTGGTTGAGATGTTTTGGATGGTTCAGTCCCCTAAACAGAGGTGACAGGAGGCGAATAAATCAAGCAGACAACTTAAGAAACTGTTTTGTAACATACAAATTTAATGCAGTCTGATCTGGACTGTTGTGTTTCTGCTCTAACGCGACAAAGACAAACTATGAAAGCCATCCATGACGACATGCAAACGTACACACACGTGCAAACACACGCCTGTCCTCTCCTCCCCTCCCACACACACACACACACAGAGCAGACTCACACCCTGCCCCTGGCTAAAGTGCAGTAATCCATCCGCTGCACTGCACTGCAGCCTAACACACTTAATAATGAATGAATCATGAAATCAAAACTGACAAGCAGCAATTGAAACGTGGCCGTTTGTTTGAAAGATTAAAAATGCAGCAACACCCGTATAACTTATGAATGAAGACTGGAACCTAAATTGGAGGGCGGCAGCTCGGGGTGAGCCGAGCCGAGCAAGAAATGACAAAGAATAAACACATAAAGACACGCAATTCAAACACTTCTATTAAGATTAACCATACTTCCATCATCCAGTCGTCTAAGCTAACGCTAACCTGTGATAAAGCTGTACAGATAATTCAAAAATGCAGCTGAAATCTATTAAAAACGAATGAATACGCAGCTCAAGTTTATTTTTGTTTTCACATAAAATGCATCAAGATAAGATCCTCATCACAGCGTGTTCCTTTGGGTGCAGCACCGGGAACAATACAATCCCCCCAAGACCTAGTTTCAACAGAAGAGACAATTATTGTGCACATGCACATTTCTGTCTCACCTTTTATTTGTCACAAATAAAGACGCGTGTAAGGGATTAGGCCTTTATTGCCTGCACGGGAACATTCATCACGATGAACGAAGGTACAGCTTTTATTTTTAGGGAGCCTTTGGGGAGGAGATTCTCCGAGTGTAGTCTTTTAAAGAAGGTTAGAATAGTGAAGAAAAGCTTCTCAAATCATTGACAAAAAGCAGGGAGATTATGGCGCCACGAAGCTTTCTTTCTGTCTTATAGAAACTGGATCAATCTGAAGTTAAACGATGTCTAAGTGAGGCTGTAACTCTGGAGTAAAAATGAAGCGGGACACAAGCCGTTACACAAGTATTAGACGTACATGTCTGCCTTCAAGTTAAAGAGACACTTCCAAAGGATAATCGAATGCATTTGAGATCACCCACTTTCCCGAAGTGCCCTGCAGCGGTAAAGATTCTGACTGTAGACCAGCTTTTCCCCCCACAGGGACCAGTGAAGTCACCACTCACACAAAATCCTTCCTCGGTGTGAAACAGCTGCAGCCTCCAGCATCAGCAGCATGTGACATCTGCCAGACACACACAGCAAACAGCGACAGAGTGCCACACGGCTTTAAAAGAGGGGGTTTGAGGAATCCGAGAAAATGATTAAAAATAAAGTTTGTTTGACTTTAGCTTTCGTAATGAGGCTGACTTTCCATACGGGCGTTATGCTAAAAAAATAAACAGGCACCATATTGGATGTAAAGACCGGGCTCAGATATGTCCTACAGATTTGGCCTGCCTTGGCAATAAAAAGACTTTAAACAAGAAGAAGTCTGCTTTTTCACTCCCTAAATGTTATTAAATGATCACGTGTCAAAGCTATTCTCGAGTCACCTGCACACCCCCGCACCTACACCTTGTCACGCATTTGGCCCCACACACAGATAAGTGACAAGGCGATATCATCATGCGGCACTTTGTGTGACAGTGTGTCTCTGAAGGTATCCCTGAGATAGATATACTCGCTCAAAAAACAGAGTAAGTTATGTGGCCTTAAGAAATACTGGAGAGGTGTCTGACACTTAAAAAAATAAAAACTATTATCACATGGTGCATTCATTGCAGGAGAAGTGAGTTAGATAGTGTGTTATACATGTGTGACTTTCAAGGAATGATATTTACTTCATCAGTGAGAGTTAAAGTGTTAATCTGGAAGATTTTCATGTAAAAAAAGTCTGTTAAGTCTCTACCTATCACTGAATGAGGTAACGGCACCCAGTTAGTGACGCGTTTTTCATCACCCAGCAGTGGTTGGTCTGCCAGAGAGGGTAGGCGGAGCTAAGCGGCTGCTTTTCCGGTCTCTGCAAGTGTTGCGAGTAAACAGTAATCTACTATGGCTGAACAAACAAAGAAAAGATCGATGACTACAGATACAACTTCAACAATAAGTGAAAATCTAAAGAAAAAGAAACAAATTAGACGCTCAGATGAAGGCAAACAGTCTAAAAAGGAAAACGACCGTCAGCGAGGAGAATCAAGAGTTACAACCGTTACAAAGGGAGACAACTGTGGACGTCTGGTTATATGGGATGTATGCACCCGCAATTGCCTTTTATCGCCATAAGGTGGCGCCAAAGACGACGAAACAGAAAACTTTGAGATTCTTGCTTTAAATAAGAATTTAAATAAAAAGATTAAAACCACTCCATATAGTTGTTCTATATATAGCTTTGCCCGAAATCCCGGATGACAGTTTCACAGGCTGTGTGGACCCTCCGTAGCCACACAGCGCACTGCATCTCGCCGAGTATCAAGATGCAACTGACGGGGGTCGCACAGTGCCGTTGTCCTGTCTCTGCCTGTCCATCTTTTATCTCCATGTTGTAACGGTGGAGGCAAAGGCTGAATAAGTTATCTTGGCAACACATCTTTTAATAAACACAATAGCCTATTTAATACCGAGTAGTAATTTTATAATTATTTATTTGGTATATTTTCCCACTGGACATTTGGGCCGTTGATATCTTAATCTTCTGGACCACTACACGTGATACCGGCGAGAAGCTTAAACCCTGGTCTAAAGGGAACAAATTCTGCCCATCAGCATCTCTTAATTCCACAAATAATCTTAATTCTTTTATAAATAATGCACAAAATCAGTAGAGAAAAAACCCAGAGTGTGTTGGATTAAACCCTGAGCTTTAGAGGTGCTGTAACTCGCTGTTTCTCTCTCTTTACATTCTTTTCTGCTACTCTAAGTATCTATTAAATCAAGCGACACATCAAACAGACATAATAGTGGTGTTGAATTGATCTTTCCATTTAACTCTCAGTAAAAAGCTCATTTTCCAAAGTGTCTTTTTTTACATTATACAATTTGTTTAGCAGAATTTGGCTCGCCTCGTAAATCCCACTCACAAAGACGGGCACAAATACAAGCACAGACACACAACAGAACCACCTCCCCTCCGTCTGATCTCCCGCTGTCTCCCGTCCCCCTCGACATTAACCTTCCGCCGGCGTTTCGGGGTAGAGTACACATCTATTTTGTCTCCCGCGCGACGTTCGCCTGAGCCACTGCGCTCAAGGTGATCCTGGATCAAAGGATCAGCACGTATAAACAGATCGGGGGCACATATGCACACACACACACACATATAGTGGAGTCTCTCCGTCAAAGGAGACAGAGTGACAAACTTTACAGCAGAGGATCAAACTATAACACTCCGGCGACTCAGACGACTTGACACAATAGCTTTGCATTTTAAATATCTAATACAGGGCCGAGACATACGACAGATTGTGTTTTAGCTTTATGAATGCTTACTGCACACAGGCCGTGTTATTTGATGTAAGACAGAGGGAGGAGAGGGCTTGTAAAATTGGCTCTACTTTACAGCAGAATGGGAGTTTGATTGCTCTATTTCACGAGGCCTGATGATGCCGTTTTCCATTTCTCAACATTTTAATCCCCGTCTTAATGCACTCTGGCAAATTGGTTCCAATGAATACACACTGGTTTGCCAGGATGATGATAAACACACACTAGATTGCTAAGAAATGGTAATAGAGAGCATTTCAACCTTGAAAACTGACACTGAAAACACCCATATACAGCATTTTACAGTTTCTGCAGAAGGCTTGTTTGTATTCCGGGTACGGAAAGCGTCAGGCACAGAGCCAATCTGCCCCCTGCCACTTCCAGGGCTTCGTCAAAACAGTTCTGGCCAAGCGATTTACAGGCAATATATGAAATATGGATCATACCTAGTTGAGGGAGAAAGTGCCCCGGGATTTTATACCGTGTGTGTGATACATGTGACGGCTGAGTGGGCGAGAGACAGGAATGATTGCTTATGGGATGGTGTAGGAATGCGAAACCGTCACAACAGTTATATTTCCATGTTGCCTGTGCTCATCTGCCGGCTTGGATATGTGCATAGTATACACATGTACCATACTGGTGCAGACACAAGCACACGTTATGGTACATGTGCACCAACAAGTGTGAAGCGTTCATTCTCTGAAGAATGAATAAAGCATCCAAAAAGTGAGAAAGTCCTCACAGCTGAGTGACAAAATAGTCGGCATGACGATGTGTTTAAAAATAACCGGAACAGCCGCCGTGATTTATATGAGTGTTTTATGATCTGTTAGGGTCTTGCTGTTAGAAAGAACACAGTTAATAGAAACTGACGATGGGAGTGTCAAGGTTTGTTGACTAACGCATCTCGAGTTGTACTGCTGCTGCAGAATAACATCACAATGCAAAACTTCTCACTCAAAACTTTCGCAACCACAAGAGGTGGCTTGATAGGAGGGTGTACGGATACATTGTATCAAATACACCAGCAAACCATCAATGCTTTTTTTCTTTTTAGGTTCCAAGTACGCGAGGGGCATGGCTAATCCACAGATGTATATAAAACATGCAGAACAACACATAGATGTCGGGCCCTGGCGCTAAGTGATTTACACCGCGCACAAGCAAGGCGCAAGGCCCGAAGAGGTTGGCTTAAGTCCCAAAGAGGTTGGCTTAAGTCCCTGGATTATTCATAGGCGTGTTTTCAGGATAACATGAATCAAACCAATCAGAGTGTCAGCTCTCGTTCCCTTAAAGGGCCAGGTGCGCCTGTAGGCGTGTTGCTATTTACACGGCACATTTTAGCCTCTGTTCCCATACAAACCAGGCTCGGGCCGGCATATTTAACTTCTTTCTTTTCACTCTTTGCACATGCAGAACACGCACAGGTCACTGCACGATACTGCCACTGAAGCAATACGTGTTTGTTGGTCTACGGCGCAGTCGCTTTCTGCGTCCTCAAGATAGCAACGCACCACCCGTTTGCCGGACCACACCACGTATTCATACCAACGTTAACGTGGGCGCAAGATCACTTGCTATTTACACAACGTGGGCGCTGGCCGTGAAAATGACGACTGCATCAGGTGGAAAACAGCAATGACACATGTGCTGCGGCGCTTTGCGCTGGGTGTACAAAAGGGCCCTTAGAGTTATAGCTAATATGCACTTAATATTTGTTATTCATATTCATCCCACTAACGCAATATTAAACAACGGAATCGCACAGTTTTCTCTTATAATGCAGGCCTTATTCATGATATGCTAAGACACTGCACAGCCATTTATATTCTCCTTGAAAGGATATATAAACCCTGGGAGGCTTCACTGCAGAATAAAGGAGCTCCTAGTTGCAGATAATTGCAAAGTTAGCAGTAGAATCTTTATTTATTTATTTAACCTTTATTTAACCAGGAAGTCCCTTGAGATTTCCGAGGGAGACCTGGCCAAGGCGGTTACAGATCCAATAAAGATAAAACAATAACAAACAAGATATACAATCACCAAATACACAAGGAAAAGACTAAGACGGGCTCAGGTGAAGCAGTTACATTTTTCAGAAACATGGACTTTTAATATGGCTTTCAATTGTTCTAAGGGGATTAGAGTTTCAAGATGTTTGCTCTGCAGATTGTTCCAAGTCCAGGCAGCAAAGTAGGAGCTAGCTCTGAACAAACCCTTTGGAACCTGAGAGCCACCTAGTGGAACGAAGCTGAAGACAATAAATGCACAGCTATGAGGCATGACGCTACAAGCTAATCTACTTGTTTCAGTACAAGTAGAAAACCTGAGTCTCTGTCTTTCTGTCGTTCAGCATGTTTTAAACAGCACCGTGGTGTGTGACGTCCTGAATCCAGAAGAACTCAGAATAGCACAAGTGACGTCGTTGTCAAACAGATTCCCCTCGCTCCTCTTTCCTTCCTCAGCCATCACGCTCACTAACCTAGCAGTCGAACTGAATCGGCCCTTTATTAATCTGCAGGTCGCTGATGGTGAGCTGGCGCATCTTCTGATGGTCCAAACGATTCATGCCACGTGTAAATAAAATATTCTTCTTATTCAACGCATGTCAGGCAGCGTTTGTGTTGTGTTCATTGTGCGATAATGATACAACCCGCCAGCACTTAACAGCATGTGATTTATCATTTTTACCAGATGACGCTTTAGTTTTTCCGCCTGAGCCCTCTCAGCTGACGCCCCCGCTGGACAACAAAAGAAGACTTTTCTGAAGCATTGCTTCAGTATCATCGATTGAAACGCAGTCTAACAGTTGATTGTGTGACTGAAATGTCCTTTTCAAAGAGAGTGAATAAAGAAAGCCCGGCGGCTGCATAACGCTCGATGAGGGACAGTCAGAAATTCAATCCAACACCTCCTCTAAAAGCCATCGTAATGTTGTCCAAGAATCCGCCGGCTCGACTCGACTTGTGAGCGGACAACAATGCGAGCCGGTCTAGTTTCAAAAACAGCATCATTGTGTGTTCGAGTGCGCCGCTGAGTGACTATTCAAAAGCGACCCCCACGCCTCTGCTATCGTTCAAAACCTCGATTCTGCTTGTTTTTGACAAAAGCAACACGGAGCGGCTGCGGAGCTCTCGACTCGCTCGCACCTGCCACTCAGCCCACGTGTGTCACCCACAGGCCAGCTGGAGGTTAGCTGTCAGCTCATTTGTAGAACAATAGACAATCATTTGCTACTCTTGCTCCAACACACACACGTAAACAAACACACACACATACCTCAGCTTTCCCTTTATCGCTCCCTGCCTCATTTCACCTACAGAAGTGACGGGGACGGCCACGCTCAGCTGCCTCCCCCGTTATGTTAGTGTGTGTGTGTGTCGAGGAACGCGCCTTTGCATCAAAACACACTTAATCGTGCCCGTATAACAGATGCTAGTGTACAGCAGGTATGCAAAGCTCTCCGCCAGGTGTGGCCCGACAACACTGCTGTCACTGCAGAAATTGTCAGCGCCCTGGAACTCATGATGTGTAGCGATGTTTTGGGTCACACCCCAGGGGGGAGGAGAGGATGACATAATGCACAGAGGACGACTGCTGCGCTTCTATCTGCTGAAATAAACCGGTGTTTAGTATCACAGCGCTCTAATAGGTTCCCAACATCTTCTGATTTCCTGTTCTCAAACACAGCAGACCTGTAATAACCTTGAATTATAATGCATTCCAATAATGATATCATGCCTCAGCAGCCGGGTGTAAATTAAACGGAGGACATTTTTAATTACCCCAGGGTAGCTGAATATTGGCCATCTTGCCCTGCCGAGACGCAGCGCTGATACTGTGGCGGGGTGATAAAATTCAACCGCAGGCCCCTTTGACCACAATCCAGGCTGGCTTCCATCTTCCCCTCGGCTCAGGCTACCTGCGCCGCTCCAATTAGAGTTGGCGGAGGATGGGACAAAGCGTGGAGGGAAGCGGTGACATTTCACACGGGGCGCTCTCTCTCTCATGAATATGGAACAGAGTAATTATGGCTGGAAAGCGGTCTCTCCTCTCCCACACGTGCGGATGCACAGATTTTAGGTCACTTTAAGGAGAGGTGAATGACGCGACGGTAGCAGAAGGTACATCCGAGGCGACTTGTTATGACACACATTGCAGCGGTGTAATGAGTACGAAAAACAAGCAGAGCCCCGAGGAGTAAAATGTTTGTTCCATTTAGACGGGATCAGACAAACAAAGTAGCTACATATTACAGAATGATGCTCCGAGAACTAGTTTGTAAAAGGTCTCCAGTGATAGTTTGTTGGCCATCACAACCCTGACCTCTAACCACTCACAGAGGAGCAACATGATCTGTACACTCAATTCAGTAAGTTTAATGAGTCCCACTTTGAGATTGGCTTGATTAGAGGATGTTTCACATTAAAGCTGAGGTATTAAACTTTCAGTAGTATCTGATAGAAGAAGTGCTTGTTGCATTTTATCATCTTTATCTGTCATACATGACTTTTCTCTGCCATTCTTCTGCTACTAAGCTTCCTCAATTCATGCCCAATGAGTGCAGAGGCCAAGTATAAGTGCGCCGGGTGGGCTTACAGTGCTGCGACAACCACGGACATCACATTTTTCACTATTTTTTTTATTACTGTTAGGATGAAGAGAGTGTCCCCAAAATGTATCTAAAATGTTTTGCATAATCTTGAAGTTCTCAGTTTTGTTCTCTTTAGCACCTATGGCGATAAAAGGTGATTGCGGGAGCACACTTCCAAGATATCCAGACAGTGTTGCATGTGTGACGTCCACGGTTGGCTCCGGTTGTAACTCTTGATTTTCCTCGCTGACGGTCGCTTTCCTTTTTAGACTGTTTACCTTCATCTGAGCGTCGAACTTGTTTCTTTTCCTTTGGATTTTCACTTATTTTTGAAGTTGTATCTGTAGTCATCCATCTTTTCTTTGTTTGTTCAGCCATAGTAGATTACTGTTTACTCGCAACACTTGCAGAGACCGGAAAAGCAGCCGCTTAGCTCCGCCTACCCTCTCTGGCAGACCAACCACTGCTGGGTGATGGAAAACGCACCACTAACTGGGCGCCGCTTGTGATTTAGTCCACGAAAGTTGCACCAGACACCCAGTCTGTAATACTGCAAATGCAAAGGCTTTCATCAGTGAGCCATAGGCTCAGTCACTTGTCAGTGACTTAACAGACATTTATTTAAATGAAAACCTGCGAGATTATGACTTTAATCTTTAAACGGCAGTTATGAAAGTATTAAGCAATATGAGCTCACGGAAGGCTTTTATTGTGAAATATATTTGCAGGAGTTTTAATTAAAGTACCCTCACGTAGAATTTAAAAATGCATATACCTGAAGCTGACTGGCACTACATAGTAAGCAAGAACAGTATTTCTGTTAGGGGAATGGAAAAAAGGAATTTCACAAAATAACAGCAGCCTTAAAGTAACATAACGTTAAAAGTGCACATTATCCTGACAACAGGACACACAGGAGGTTTTGGTAAAAGCAAATCAAAAGGGGAGCAAATCAAAAAAGCATTTTTTTTCACTCAAATGTGATAAAATGTGCACATGAAACGAGAGAATTAGAAATAAAAGCCCGTCTCTGTATGAAACAGGCTTATATTAAAGGCTCGGCTCACTCTGCGTTTAAGGTGCATGAAAACAGTGTTTGTGCACGAATAAGGCTTTGGCTTTTCTTACTATCACAGTTCCGCCCATGTCTCCCAGCGCTGCGTGCACCTGTTAAACGTGTTATTATGTTTTACATGTGAAACATTAAGATAAGACCATCAGCTCCTCCGTCTTCACCTGTGAGGCAAGCAGCGAGTAAGCTCCCCAGAAGGCAGGTGACGAGGCGCGAGATGTGAGCAGATAAAAAGATGTGCTCACGCGCCTTTGTTGATAGGCAGATAAACAGGATACACACACACACACACACACACACACACACACACACACACACACCTCAGGCAGAATCAGCTTAGGAACAGGAATAATTACAATGAAGTTCAAACTCCTCGTTTCTTCCCCCTCACAGGAGTTACACCTGCACACAGATCAGATGCTTTTTATGTGTCGTGTTGGTGTTTGTGTGGCTCTCATTATCAGGTCAGGTACTTTGCATTCACTGTTATTTATGAAACATATGTCATCTCTTTCCAACTCTTGTGAAGACTCTTAATCCTTTATTAATGGCAGTTGAACATAATTGTGTTAAAAGAGAAATAAAGGATCTTAACTCTTAAAAACTAATAAATAACTTGTTATAAAAGCAGATTAAAGATTTTAGCGAGGACACACACACACACCATATTCTCCTAGTTGCCGTTACAGCTTAATGTTTGACAAACAGATTGAAGTGTTTCATTAAAGCGCTAACATTAAAGGCAATAATCTATTTTTATGTCCGCACCATTATGACTAAACATTTAAATTGAAGCAGATATCTCTGCTAAGCGGATTCCTTCAGGTTTTAATGTTTCTTTCTCGTTGGCACAACATGGGATTTTAATAAACTGTGGAATTAAAGAGGTTAAACTAAGTGCATATCTTTGCGCACATCTTTTGGGACGAGTGAGCACAGAGGCATTAAAAATCATCAGGACTCGAATCAGGCTAAATCTGTAACTCTGAGCAGAGGAAGACAAAAGCTATTACGGGCTAACGCAGGAATCTAGTTGAACTCCTTCCTGGCCTCGTGCGCGGCAGATACACGGAGCAAAGCAGCGAGAAGAGCAAGCGGCGTCAATATTTCAGCTGCACCTAATGGAGGAACTGAGCATAGCTAAAATAACCCGGGACTCTGTGTCTTTTTCTCGCAGGCCGGAGCTAGGCTCGGCTAAGTGCAATCCCTGATGGGCCTCGGCGAAGGCAATCAAGCCTGAGCAGGAACATCTGCCTGAATGTTTCTGAACATTGTGCATGCTGACGACAGCTTTAGGCTTTTAAAAAGACACCGGCTCCCATACTCTCGCATGTAACGGTGTCTCACGCCTAGGTTATGTGCTGTGTCCTGCCGTTCTTTTCACCTTTCGGTGGATAAAAGAGGAGCAGCGTGCCTTTATGTGGGAGTCGTGGGAGACCTGTGAGGGGAACGGGCCGCTTTCTTTGCCGTGTCTCAGAGAAGTTCAAAAGGTTTTGTGTGAAACGGCGATTCCTTCTTTATTTTCAGTCACATGTGTGAACTGTGATAAGTAAGAACCGAACGAGCTCAGCATGTATTCATCAAAGCTTTTAATGGAGTTTAACAAAACTCCATTTTGTCGAGAGGAAATGTTTGAATTATTGAAGTGACAGTAAATTAATGAGAGAACAAATGTTAAAAGACGTCCTATTAGGAAAATAAAAGCCTGAAGAAAAGCAGGCTCGCGCCATGAAACGCTTTCATTAACCTAAATTCTAAAGTTAGCTCGGAAAAAAATGTTTTTTTTCAACTTGAGTCGGATGAATATTTATCCTGGATATCGCAGATCTCATCTAACAGCACCTTCATGCTTCTTCAGAGCGCTAACAGGATTCCTCTGCGTGTTTAGACTCCATATTCACCGCCGTCCTAATCTCCAATAATCCCCAGTGGAATAACACCCGTGTGCTAAAATTAAAACGCTTTATTTGGATTTCACAGCAATTGTACGAGTCGCCTCAAATGTATCTGCGGTTTTGTTTTGTTTCTCCCCTCCACCGATGATTTGCAGCTATGTGCCTCTGAAAGCGGAAGCCCCGGCGCCCATCTGCGAAAACATCAGACCGACTGTGAATTGTTACTGTCAAATTAAGTTTACCGAGTTCTTCTTCCTCTTCTCCAGAGCGCAGAACAGATGGTCTGTAATCAGTGACAGACACCTAAAGCCACAGCTGAAGCAATTTGCACTTAAATCTGGAAGTCTTTAACATGTGATGCTGGAATCAGCTATTTTATTCATACCTGATGAGCTTGTTAGCACAGTCGCAAAGAGAGGGAGACAGATGACGAAGCTGCTAGATAGCACCACTAATGGGGAGATTCTCATTCAAGGTAGCATCTATTTTACCCCCATCCCAGCCCCCATTTACTTCTGTATAAAAGAGCAATGAGACGAATGCCGGTTTCCTACTTAATTATCTCTCTAATGGAGGAAGAGAATGGCATTTAATTACTCGGCCCCAGATTTAGACTCGTGGCATGCAAGAGGTAAATGGATTTAATGTTGCGAGGATAAATGGAGCCGCGGCGATGATATGCAGATGTTTGCACATGTGCAGCAGGCGTAACAAACCAGCACACAGCACTTGATGTGCCGTTACAGCCTCCCGTCTAAATCGGCTCCGTGCTATAAGGGGCCGTTAGGAGTAATCACATGGCATTTAAAGCACGGGCTCACACCGTAAAGGACGACGCCTGCGTGTGTTACTGAGCGATTATGTCTCTGAAAGGGTGTTAAAAATACACGCGCATGAAGAGGAGACGCAGGAGGGATGCCCTGAGAGTTCAGAGTTTCCGGTGCCAGCTTTGGGATAACGTGTGTGTGTGTGTGGGGGGAGGCGTGATACCAGAGACGCTCTACAAATATTACGCACTCTCATCTGAGTCATGCCTTTAGTCATCAACATGGTCACGGTTTAATGACTGTTTGTTATCCATTAAAGTTTTTGGAAAATAATTTCCACTGGAGGAAAAAAAAAAACGTGAATTGCAGAGTGTAATTTATTCATTTTGGCTTTTAAACACAGCTTCGATTGTCGGTTCAGTGCTGGAAATGAGTCATTTTGTCGTCCTCTTACATGGAGGCTTCAGAGGAAGGAGCCAAATCAGATGTCATATTCGAAAATACAAGACATGTCTTATTTTTTACAACATGTTTATTGTACTCGCTAATATGCTCCACTGTGCCATCCTACGTTACCTACACATCTCCACATGATAGGGAAGAAGATGCAGCAAGTGGCGGAGCTAGGCAGGCTAACAAGTGTCCTTTAATTGATGCTAAGGAGCAAGCTAACGGTAAATAGTTTCCCCTTCTGTTAGGGAAGTAACGATACACTCATTTTATACAATCACAACAACATTTTTACATTTTGGAAAGAAATAAGATTGAAGTGAAATTAATTATCTGACTATAAAAATGCAAAATATATTTTGGGTTATGTTTTCTTTATAAATTCAAATCATCATTTTTCATTTTGAGGTTTTATAGTTACTGGAAAAACAATGCTTACTTTTTTTTAATAAAAAATGACACTGATAATATCTCACAAAAAGGCCTTTAAAGTAATTATCTTTTAGATGTTCATGTAAATAAATGTCTGTTAAGTCACTATCTATCGCCGAATGAGGTAACACAATGGTGATTGAGCCTATGGCCCCTGATGAAAGCCTCTGCAGTATTACAGACTGGCTGTCTGTGGTGACTTTCACGGAAAAAATCACAAGCGGCGCCCAGTTAGTGGTTGGTCTGCCAGAGAGGGTAGGCGGAGCTACTCATAACACTTTGGAAGTGTTGCGAGTAAACAGTAATCTACTATGGCTGAACAAACAAAAGATCGATGACTACAGATACAACTTCAAAAATAAGTGAAAATCCAAAGAAAAAGAAACAAACTCGACGCTCAGATGAAGGCAAAAAGGAAAGCGACCGTCAGCTAGGAAAATCAAGAGTTACAACCGGAGCCAACCGTGGACGTCACACATGCAACACTGTCTGGATATCTGGGCAGTGTGCTCCCACAATTACCGTTTATCGCCATAAGGTGCCGCAAAAGAGAGCGAAACTGAGATCTTTGAGATTACAACTTTAATGAAAATATGGCTGTAACGTGTTAATCATTAGCCGAAATCCTTAAAACACCAGCGTATGTTATTAACATATTTGGATTCTTGAGCATCTCAATGTGGCGCCTTTTTACGTGCTGCATCCTGTTGGTCGTGTAGTTCATCAGTCTCTTGCAATCTTTGCAGACTGTGTTTGTCTTGTCCGTTACCTTCTCACCTCGCTCCAACACCCCCGATTTGAAACAAGATGGCGCTTTCTCAACCTCAAAATCTTCACCTGCTGCCTCCATGTCTGTACGCCTCTATTCAGCTACAGACACAAGAGACGTAACGACGTCAAACAAGAGAAGCCTAAAGCAGATAGCCACCTGTCTCTATTTTTGTAACATTTTGCACACTTGTAAGTGCAAAGGGAGAAATCACAAGCAAACACCAAAAAAAGCAACCTAATCCCCTCAGCATCTCTTGTAGTTTATCCGGACATGTTTCTGCGTCGGCTCCTCAGCTCCATGTATGTGAGGAAGATGTGTAACAGTGTATATGTTTCTCACTGCTGCTCCAGGCTCTGGTTTCTCATTGGTGTGCAAATTGGAGTAAATGGATTCTGCTGGAGGAGAGTGAATAACAGATGAATGTGAACAGTAAGTGGATATCATCACTAAGTCTGAAGAGTGAGTCAGAAATCAGATCCTTTATTATTAGATTTATGAAAAAAAAAAAAAAACAAAAACAACGTTTAACACTAATTTTTAATCTTAAAATAGAGATTCTAAAAAAAACTAGGATACCTGAAAGGAGCCATGTTGGATTTTGCCATTTCTCTTTTTATAACGACTCAAAATCTCTAAATTAACTGCAGTTTTTTAATGTCTTTGTTAACCATTGTAAGATGGATTTTATGGCGGCGGTTTAGCTCAGCGGACGGATGTGCAGAGGCTGCAGTCCTCGATGTGGCAGCCCCGGGATCGACTCTCGCCATTGGCCCTTTTTGGCTGTTCTATCTTCCATCAAAGGCAAAAAAAACAAATGACAAATTAAATTTACTTTTGCCTTTTTTAAATATTGACTGCAACATTTTTAATCCGTTTTAACGTCACCATTTAGGGAGCAGTCAGACCTTCAGATGCGTCTCGTAGCCTCTCCAGTTACACTGCGACATGTTAGAACTCAATTCCAAGTTTCTCTAGTGCAACAAAAGTGACTTGCCACACTCCCACTTCACCTCAAGTGCCTCCCCCCCCCCCACATTTTAATTCCAGGGGCACCATGGTAGGTTTTAAATCTGCAGACTGCATTAATCCACAATAATCTGTCTTCAAAGTGGGGCTGCAAAACTATGGGGAACACAGCGCTGTCAACAGCAGTTAGCTGGCTCGTCACCAATCCCTGCTCCTCTATTTAAATCGTGTTCCTCTGTTCTCTCGTGCAGACAAAATGAGAGGTAGAGCTTTGGCTCTGATTTCTCCCGGATTAGAACTAGCTGTTTATAATCTGGCTGCTGCAGAACACGTTTATTGGTCACAGCAAACACATATAAAACATCTACACACATAGTAGATACTTCCTCTTACAGTAAGTGAACACATGAATGTGCTCTTGCACGCACTTGTGCACATGCACAGTCTCAAATAGCAGGAGGATAGCGCGCATCAGCAGAAACAGAGACCAACAGCTCCTAAACAGCCCACGCTGTACCTTCAAGCAGCTGCAGCATCGGGCTACTGAAGTGTAATCAAAAGCCTCGGTCCGCCTCAGGGTCAATTCATCAGAGAAGTTATCACGCCTGAATTATACATGACAGCTTCTGTAAACCATAAATGTTGAATATCCCGTTTGCACACAAGAAACGACAAAAGAGAAAAGATGAGGGACGAGAGAAAGAGGAAGCGGAGGGATGACGGAGGGCTGCGGCTGTGCGGGCAGTCACTTAGAATAAAACGTCAGCGGGGTGAAACTGTTTTTACTCCAAGACAGATGGATTTAAGAAAAACATAAATAAAAAGGACATGCTCAAACGCTCCGCACGCACACACATCCACAGATAGAACAACTACAGAAAACATCAATTATGTACAGTGTAAACAAACATCAACCAGCGTTAGGGCGGGAACCAGCAGCAGTAAAGCGTTTCACCGCTACATGCTAACAGCTCGACAACTCTCCTCTCAGGCTTGGATTTTGTTCTTCTGGAGACATGACAGGGAATATAAGGTCATCGGGGTTGATCTTATTCACATCTGCTCCTCAAGATGGAGCCTTCAGCTGTTAAGTTCCAGTGTCAGACTCTCGCTGTGAACCCAAACGAGCAAATCAATAGCTATCGAGTGAGGTCAGCCTCCTTGAACTCGCTCGCTCTGCGCTTCACTGACTCGCTGTCTCTCTCTCTGTCTCTGTGTGTGCGTCTCTGCCTCTCACTGGGCTCACATGAGCTTTTTTAATCTGAGCAGAGAGAAAGAATAAAAATGTAGCTAGCTAAGCAGAGGCTAGCAGGAGTGGGTTGGAGCCTGTGGACATGCGCTAGCTTCTGTAGAGGGATGTTAAACACTTTGTTTTCTATTAAGTAAACAGTATGTCAATAAAAGTCAAGAGCAGCTGATTTGAATGCTTTTTTCTTTTCATTAAATGCACATGAAAGTGCTGAATAGAGCCAATAATGAAGCTGCATTGAAGGAACAAATCAAAAAGTATTCAAGAATTCATGCAGCCTGCGATCGCTCGCCTGGTGGCAGCGATCGATGCCTCCCTTAGATTCATTCATAAGCAAATAATTAAAGAAGGCTGACTGTACTCGGGAGGAAAACTCTGCTTTACTCTGAGTTTCAGCGTTAAGTCTTATTTTTCTGAAACTCCTGCCAGTACAGCGTTTGATTCCTCTCAAATTGAACCATGAGTCATAACACTGGACCGGAGCCACGCCGGTGAAGATTAAAAACGGAATGTGCCACCGCGAGTCGCCGATCGACTATCGATTTCCACTTGGGGGGGCTGTGAAAGTGTGTGGAGCAGAGTGATGGCGGAGGGGACGCCGGGTGACAGCGAGCGAGGCTCAAATTAAAGATTTCCCGTCCATGTAATGAAAAAAGGCCAACCGGGCCAATAAAGTGGCTCCTGTTGAGTGGGCGCGCACATAAACTCGCATCCTCTCACAAACACACCTTTCACCAAACACTCAAGCCTCCATCAGCGCTCGCTCCTCGCGGTACATCCTCGCGATGTTGACAGCAGGAGTTATAGCGCTCAGCACGGGGGAGGGTATAACACTGACAGTGATGACATTATCCCTGCCCCTCTTTTGTTAGGAAACGACAGCGTGTTGTCTCATAAATAAAGGCGAGGCTCCATTAAGACCAACGACTGTATCCATCCTCCCCTGTCTCTCATTATAAGGCCATCTGCATCCATCGACACACGCATCCCTCCTGGCAAGGCCACGCGCAGGGCCCATCAGAGACAGGAGAGCCGGCAACGCTTCATCGCCGAAGCCCGCCAATACAGCCTGTCTCGCCTTGATGAGGTCATAAAGATAGCAATAGCACGAGCGTCGACACACAAGCTGACGGAGGCGGACACACGCAGACACACGCACCTTTGGGATTCTGCGGGATTTTTTGTTCCGTTTCTGTTTACCCTCGTCGTTTTTTTTGCCAGCTTTTATGCTCGGCCTCTCTGGTCAAAACGTAAACCAGTGACTCTTCAGCTGGAAAATGGCCTGTGTTCCGCCCACACACACACACACACGTACACACAGAATCGCTGAGAATAAACCCAGCCTTCACGGGCCTGTCGGCTTGCCGCTCATCTCTCTGTGCAAGCCGGCGCTCAATCATTGATGAGGCCAGGTCCTCTGGTACGAATGAAAGGACCGGGCTGAGGAGTGCAATCACCATTAGACTGCAGAAGAAGCATTAGTGAGAACCACATATTAAAAAATCCCCCTGTCCTCAGGCAGATGCTAATGGTGGCGGGAACACACACACACACACACACACACACACAGGAAACTTGACATGAAACATTGATGGAACGGAGCGGTCATGAGAGGCCGGTACAGGGTGTGAACACAGTTTGCTCTGCAATTATAATCACACGCACGCACGCACGCAACGCTGAGACACACAATGACATGGTATAGTTACAGCTGAGTGTGTTACCATTCATCCCTCCTCTGCAATGTCTGCGTCTCCTGTTTGCCATTACCATTTATTAATATCATTTCTCAGACAATGCGTCCCCTTCTCTACTCACCCTCAGTCTCTCCACACACAGTCAGGTCGCTGCGTCTCGCCTGCGCGCCGCCTCTAATTCACAGCAGCCTCCGGGCACTCTGGCACCATAATGCCAACGCATTGCCAGGAGCGACCACAGAATGAGAGCTCTACCGCTGCTACCTCTCTCTCTTCTAACAGTTGGGGGAAAAAAGTAGGTAAACAAAAGCTTTTTATATTCATACCTTAAATTTAATACCAAAGAGTCTTCCCTCACTTTCTCACTCCGCCGAAATACAAATAATTAACCCCCATCGGATCCTCCAACCCTGCTCGTCTTAACCGATTTCACGCCTTCACCTTGCAAACGCGGGAAAAACAAGAAGCAAACAAAGTGCAGAATATCTTTATAATAGATTTGTCTTTGTGTGTGTAGGGGTGACGGGCGGGGAGCAAGGCCCCGGCTCGTTGCCGAGCTCTCGGTAGGCCTGCCTGGGGTTCACTCTCCGCATTACTGGATCAGAAGCAGCTCTCAGCCTGCCGGGTGAACTCTTCAACTCGATGCTGAGTGAGCACGCGAGCGGGGCGGGCAGGCGTAGCCCTCCTGTGCTCGAGCCGTAGCCCTGAGATAGGCCGTTTTTTTTCTAGCATGTAAACACACGAGGCCGATCCGGCGGAGTGGCAGTGGTGGTGAGGAGGGGGGAGCTGCACTTGGCTGATAAAGTGCTACCCCGAGTGAACCTGGAGCCTTTACATCTTCTCGCTCTTGTTCCTCTCCCTCCCGTTTTCCCCCCACTCGTGCGCCGTTTAGCCTCTTTCGCCCACTCTTCACCTGCGGTTATATGAGGTGTTAAAAGCAGGGTGCAGCGTTGGTCACAGTTTAGAAGGAGGAGAGATTTAAAAGCACACATGTAAGGGTGCAAGTGAAGAAGAACAAAATCAAACGGGCAACAAATCAGAACAGTATTTGAACGTCTCAGCCGGTGCTCGCCGGAGAAGGAAAATCATTTCTGATGTTTGTTTCTCATCCGAACAACCATTTAGCGGCTCAAATTGATTCCGGCTCTCCTTCTACTTAGCCTCCATCTTTAGTTTAGTTTTTTTTCTCATCTTCATGTTGCATTAAAGCCGAGCTTCTGCGGAGGCTTATTAGGCGGTGATGGAATAGACACATCTGGATGCAGGAGAGTCACGCCGTCATGAGAGCACCCAGATGGATTGAAATGCAATTATATGTGCTGGATTAATTATGAGTTCTTGCTCTGTTGCTACACTAACGCAAGCGAAAGAGGAAAAAAAACATGCACACACACAAAGACAGAAAAGAAAAGCACAGTTTAAATGTAGAAACAGATGTCCCTGGCATATTGATAACAGTTATTTTACACCAACGCCGGCTCGCTTTGAAGGCTAAATAACAGGGCTCCGGCAGAAGGCCGAGGAGATACATGCTGTTTGAGGGTGAGGAGGGACCGCCTTGTGTAGTGCTACAACAAGCAGGAATGAGAGGCTGCGCTGCCCCCAGAAATGAGACAAGTATCAAGAGACGTTTCTTTCCTTTTAATATGGAAAGCGTACACGTATACCATCTAAGTGGTTCTGTGAAAGGAAAGCAGCAGCCGCACTGTAGAAGCAACATCAAGAATTTCCCGAGCTCGGGGAAGAAATCAACTTGTCCAAACTGCCAGCGGGATTAGGAGCAAATGCTGCAGCGAGCGAGCTCCCGCGTTCACGCCGCCACTCAGGTAGCGAGCTGGAAAGACTCTCCGCTTGATGCCCAGGCCCCTTCGGGTGAAGCCGTTTCATCTGCGCTTGTGGAAACACAAGGCTCAAAAGCGGGGATATCTTACAGAGGGCCGGGCTGAAATGTCCACACGGTCGAACAGGCAGGATGGAGGGTTTGCAACAAGAGTAATGCGGTGTGGTCGGTTATTTATGTCGTCCTCTAGGTGCACGTTTCAAGCTTCGTGTCAAAGATGTTTCCCATGCAAAAAAAACACTTGACTTTTCTGTTTCAAGAGCAGGAAAGGATAAAAGAGTTGCGTGTCTCTCTCCAGGGAGCTGCCTTTCCCTGCATCTCCTACTGCAGCGCACACGCTCGATATGCAGATGCGTTAATGAACAGACCTGCAGCTGCAGTTTCTAGAATATGATTGCCGAGCCACGTTAAGTTAGACGGCGGTTCGACAGCCTTGAGAGGACTCAGAATTTGATTGTTTTTGGAGTGTGCCGACATGGCAGGGCAACCCAACCACAGCTGATTGTTCTGGACGTACGGCTCATGTTTCAATGAGCTGATTATAACTCCCACATTCGAACCTTTGGGATCATTTTTTAGACGTAGAAGCAACATAAAGGAGAAAAATAATGATCCTAAAAATTAAAACTGTTTAATAAGAGCAGGCGAGAGGGGAAGGAGAGGGCGACAGGAGAGGGAGAAGAAGAAGTATAGCCTTTCAAAGTTGTTAAAGTTTGGCTCAAGCATGCATTGTAATCACAGCCCTCCTTTCTTACTGTGGCTGAGCAAAATCAATCCCTGCGATTTGTGTGCCCGGCAGACAGCTAACAAGAGCAGTCAGCTGGAAAATAGGTCCACCGTCACCCCACAACACCTGGCCAGCCAAGACACTGCATGGGTGCTTCTTTCCAAAGGCCACACGCACACACCAGAGCGCACACAAACACACACACACACACACACAAGCGTAAGCCAGCAAGGGCGACCTTCGGCTTTGTAATCTCAATGGCGATGATGCGGCGGCTGAAAGACCCGTGATTGTCACAGAGAGCACAAAGCAGCTTGAGCTCCGCCGTGAACTCGAGACGAATAAGACACAAGCTGAGAATCGTCGCCGGTTTTGCGGCGGCGTGACTTCCTGTTGAGTTTGACAGAAATGTAGGACATAGATAAGCCGCGCAGATCAGCATGTTGAATCTTTCAGCATCTTTCCTCGCTGCTTCTTCGAGCGGAATTAAGATGGACTACTGCCACCTGGGGAGAGGGAGGGCAATTTAACAACTTAAATTATTTCTAGTCCTTATTTTCTACGGCGTGTCGGTAATGAACACTGTTTCCACGGCAGCAGAGGCGGTCTGGGACTGCTGCAAGAGGAATGCAACTAGGTTAGACTGTGATTTTAAAATTATTACTTCCTGGATATATATCACACTTCTCATGGGGAAACTGGGATTTCTCGCTTTGTGTATAATTAATCATAAACTGGCATTTATCCACATTTTTCTTGACTCACTTCACAGGAAACACCACTTCCTGCTTTGGCACTGAATGTTGGACGTAAATCTTTGGGTGCAGAATCCCCCAATTCAAATATAGTGTGCTGATCATTGACATGGATTGAGAAGAATAGGTTAAGTTTTTGATATGCAGCCATTTCGACATGCTGTATAGAATATTGTTTATGGACTTAAACATTGATATTAGCTTCTGTATCCCAATTCAGGGGCTGCATCCTTTGAAGTTCGTATTTGAAGGCCAACTGCGTCAGAGCGGCGCGTCGGAGGCTGTCCCAATTCGAAGGCTCCTTCAGATGCGGCCAACAAATGCGTCCTCCTTTTCCCGAAGGATCCATCGGGTGCATCCTACGTGACCCAACGTATCCCAAGATTCATTGCGCGCCAATTCAAACGCGACTCTTACACGGCCGAGGAATAAACTTTTAAAAGTTAAAGTTTCTGGTTAAATGTTAAAAATAACGGGAGGACCCTTGAAGGGCCTTTTCCACCATTACTTCCTGCCTACTTCTGTAAATAATTATTGTCATATTGTTTTTCTATCAGGCACTGTCTCTTTTGCACTTTATATTTTATACTTTCCCTTATATTTGAGTTGTTTTTTTGCATATCTCTAATTTGTGCTATATTTTTGGAGCAAACTGGCACTATAATTTCCTTCGGGATTAATAAAGGTCTATCTTATCTTATCTTGAAACAAATTATCTTTTAAATAATAGGTTAAGTTGCATGACCCAAGTTGTGCTAGATAGCTAGTCCGCTAGCTACCTGTTGCTAGGCGACAGGAGCAGCGTTTGGTGATGCAAGGGTACAGGCGGGAACAGCTGGTGACGCAAACAGGAAATCCTCCGTAGACCAGACCGTCTCATTTCAGTTCGGCTTTAACGGTTCACACAGGTTTTGAATGTCTCATCCTCTGTAGACTGCCTCCTTTGGAGGCTGCAGCTCCTGGATTGGGAGGCAGTTTTATTCTTATTAGGGGTAAAAGGCCGGATGAACCACCTGTATGTTTCTGTTTCACAAAATGTTGCACCTGACAATAAGAAGCTAAATCGCTTAGATGCATGTTTCCAATTGAACAAAATAAGTAGCCACAGCTTTTGTTTGGTCATATTTGCAACAACCAATTTAAGGTCAGATGCAGACAAACACACGCACACACACGCTGAAAGTCATGAGTTTTTGCGAGAACTTCAAAACCAGCATCTCACTTCCTATATCGTTGTTGCAACTGCACACTTCCATCACCTTGATCCCTGCCACTACCTCCCTCTAAAGTCTACTCCATATCTTATTGGATTGGAAAATCTTTATTGTCCCCAAGGGGCAATTTTGTTTCCAACAGTAGCACACACAAGCAATACACTTACATAGAAGAATAGGAGACATAAATACATTCATATAGTATAACACATACTCCCATGGATGTCATCATCAAAGCCAACAGTCCTTGGTTTATGTCCAATGGCAACAATGGCCTACAGCTTGTTGAAGAACCCAACGGCTGATGGAAGAAATGACCTGAGATATCTGCTGGATTTGGCCCTCTGAGTGTCAGTGAACCTCCTGTAAGGTCGTTACAGTACAAGCCATTTCCGGGCCTGTTTTTGTGAACAACGTGAACAATGCTGAGGTTGCTCATCATCATTTACATTGAAACAAAAAGTATCCCACAGACGGACTTATACACAGCAATGTATGCTTACAACTGCAACTTCTCCCTCACCTACGCAGCACTTCTTATTATCTAACCTCAAATGTGTGTGCTCAGCTGACTCCATGTTTCCTTGTGCGCGTGTGTGTGACCTAAATACTCACAAGGTGTCAAAAAAAAACCACCCTGCCCTGGCCTGCCTCCGCCCGCCACACCGGCTGGCTGTCGTCCATCCAAATCAAACTGTTTGTGCCAACGAGCGCAGAGCCGCCGTCCAAACACCATGTCAGACTGCTGTAATGGCTCTTTGAAATGGAAACAAATGCCATTGATCAACACCGCAATCCCCCTTTCTCAGAGGCCGCCTTAGTCAAACAGCATATTAAATGACCGGCTACACCACAGAAAGACAAGTGCAAACAAGTCCTTTCAGCTTCAGGAGGAGTGCTCGTGTGCGATTTTCCAGCTGGTTGGCTGCTGATGTCTTTGCTTTTTTTATTCAATTAGAATATCTCGTGTGCTGATGATAATGATGATGATAATGATGATTGTTATTGTTGTGTTTTTACACCAAATTTGCGGGAAGTTAGTAGGTTTCAGGTGTTAAATGTCAGGCTTCTGCTGATCCCTCTTTCTGCTGGTTTGTCTCTCTCTTTATCCCCGAGCAGGGTGCGCAGGCAGCATCCATTTGTCCGTCCGACTGCAGCCGAAAGGACGGCAATATCTGGCTCACAATATAATGCATCGCCAGTCCCATCAGAGCCCACAATGCAGAACGCTAACCATAACCCGAGCACCTGCCTCCCAGAATGAAGCGGTGCGAGCAGGGCTGAGATAGAGACTGACAGGGAGAAATAATTATAAATCTTGAATCATGTGTTTGTCATCCCTGAGTGCAGCTTGAGCTGACTTTAGTTTCAAATTGTTAAAGCGAGAAAGATAAATGAAAGATTTTATAGAGAAAAATGTGGAATCCTGCCTCTTTCAAGCACATCAAAGAGCACATTTCTCTCGAGCAGCAGGGGGGGCGAACTCACTCGGCAGACTCGGCTCTCTGGTTCTCTTCCTCCTCCAACATTACAGATTTAATGAAGTCAAATTGCAGCAGGGTTTCCAAGGGAGATCTGTGACTGAAACATCATTTATTACTGAAGTAGCAGGAGCCAGTGATTGAGGAATATGTTTATCACTAATGGCTGTTGTTTTCTAAGAAAGCTCTGAATATCATATTAAAAGACTATTATGAAGTGCTGAGTACTACTTAGCACTTCTTTCTTCTTCTGCTTTTAATGTTTCTCTGGAAATGAAGAGCAAGAAAACTCACTTTGTTTGATTATTTTTTTCAATGGTAATAATCAGGGGTGGGAATCACAGGGTAATACGATAAGATACGATACGCGATATGAGATACGATACGATAACGATAATATCACGATACAGCGATTCTTGATATATTGCATGGCGATCATATAATGATGCGCCAACGATGTCTGATTAACTTCCTTCGCCAACTAATTTCCGTTCACATTACCCTCATTCATGTTTATTACATTTGAAATAGTTGAGCTTTTCAAGGTATTGTGAAAGTAGCAGTAGATGAGTAGTAGTCATCTAGCTGCAGGTGTGTCTTCATTTATTAAAGCCCCCCTCCAGTGAAAATCAAGTGTTTAACCTTGTAAACGTCTCCATGTGGTGTTCTTCATGTGCTACAAGACATATCAGGGACAACATAAGCAGTCATCTCCACAGCTGGGCCTTTTAAACTGCAGTGTACCAAGGACAGGCTGAACAACACGTTTTCAGATTGGCAGGTTTGAGACGTCACAAACCTAAGGAGCCAATCCCGTTAATGGACGGGGTGACGCTATGCATATCATTATGTGTAACCTATGGCAACCACTTCAGCGATGCGCGAGCCAGATGTAACCGTTGTCGTAATGTTTGCAAACTCACTACTGACTACTCACGTTAACGTTACTACTACTGATTACTACATTTCAAGCTAGCTAAGTTTCAACAAGTTGCCGCTGAACGATGGCAGAGACGCGTTTTGTTTTAGCAATGGAGGGGTAGGTTGGAAATTTACATAGTGGAGATTGGAGAGAAGGAGGAGATGCCTTGGAAATGCCTTGGGATGACAAGGTAATTAAACATATTTTGCAAAAAAAACCATATCAGACCCAATTTATTATTTCAAGCAGAGCATTTTATATCTCTTAGAACATGACTGGAGCTGCTCTTTAACAGCTCACCTGCTTATTTAAGAGGACAGTCACAGTTTGGTGTCTGGATTATCACAAACCTGGATAACACATGCCATAAATGCAGTTTGTTTTTAACAGCTCAAGCTAGGTTCCTGAAACCAGGATGAGGCATTCACATACTGTAGTATTTTAGCTTCTGTCAAACTTCAAGAGCTAGAAAATTGAGGTTTTCCTCAAAAGGCGGGAAAGAGTGCATGCTACTCATGACACTCAAAAAAAATCTGATCTTAATGGGCCGCCTGTAAACACACTCCAGTCTGCAGTAGTACACTTGTGACACACTGACGACTCAAGGGCACCATTATGTCATTAGGCAATTAGGAATTAAGTTGTATATTTACTATGTGACGGGGCTCATTCTGGCAGTATGGGTACTTTTGGGGCCTTTGGAGTCTCTCGCCTCACCTGCAGTGGCAGATCAACAGCATGGTGGTTTCAGGACTGGTCAGCTGCGTCCCTCTCTTTCTCTTTCTCTCTGTACTGTCAAAGATGATGCTGCCCTGAATCATGTGATGGGAGGGTTCAGGGGCAGAATGGATGGAGCAAGATTTCAATAATTTCTGAGTGATTTCAAAAGGGAAAAGAATGTGATGCATTAATGGTTGTGCTACTCACTTCTTGGAAAAAGAAGAGATTAAAATAGAAACATTACATGACGTTGGAAACGTGTACGCTACCTGGTGTTACGCCCCTGCATTCCAGCAGTGATTTCCAGTGAAAACCACACCTTTGATGATTTTTCAAAGGAATCAGCCGTGTGTTAAAATGCATAGATTCTAGGTCATGATAGTGAATAATCTTGCCAAAAAAAAAAAAGTGACCAGAGTGCATCTATGCAAATTCAAGCCAACCGTCAAGATATATGTTCTGACATCTCCAGGGAGCATGTGTAGCCTAATTTGCAACACGGTGAGGTGACACATGGATGTGAGCGGGGAGGGAGAGCCGTTGTGGCCCGTGGCAGCGCTGCCCTCCCTCTCTCTCCGCCTTTCCCTCCGCTTCTGTCGCTCATGATCTCTCTCAAGCTCCTTCCTCCCTCACCCCCCGTCCTCCTTTCCCCTTTAACTTTTCTCTGCCCTGCTCTCCACCTCTGTCCCCCCCAACTCCCCAATCGCCCCCCTCCTCCTCCTTCTCCTCCTTTCACGAGAGAGGCAGGAGACGCTGTGAGCGGTGCTGATGATGATGACGATGATGATGATGCGCTGTGTTTGAGACAACAAACAATGAAGTTGCGCGGGAACAAGCAGCTTCCCTTACAACGCTACAGCTGCCTGCCATATGGCTTTCTCTCCAAACACGATTCATTAATGTGGGTGACTGACATTTTTTCCTGATGCATTTACATAAATGGGAAATTGAATACAGTAAAAACATCGCTAGGAATATGCTGCTTTTAAACTCTACCTAATATCAGTACTAGCATTAAAAATAAACTTAAAACGTTGATGTAATTTAGCACATTTGACACACTTTCACTCCGAGCCTTTCCGCTCTCAGACTTGTAATGAAAACAAAGCTGCCTTCAGAACAACCTACATAGCATCTCCCACCTCTTTCGCAGTTTTTATCTCGCTCCAAATATGGCTTGGAGAGGGCAGCATTCATCACTTGCCAGTGGCACGTCCTAATGAAGCCGTCGTTTGTCTGCCTAATGGCACCTGGTCTCCATCTGTCATTGGCAAGCCGACGCAGAGACACGCGGCATTCACCTTGCCAGCTCTCGTTCGCTGACAGAGAAGGGGGCGGAAGGGGGGACGACACGTCCGACCTTACCGCCGTGTGTGTCTCTTTTTGCACGCTGTGAAATCCCTGTAACATCACTACAGTGCAACATGGCCTCTTGCACTCGGCAGGGTTGGAGTGTTCCCGGCCAAATAGAAAGCGTGCCACAGCCTCGGCGCTGCTCGGCGCTGCACGGCTCCCCCCCCCCCCCCGCCCCAATGCGGCCCGGGCAGGGAGTGTGACATATGTCTGTGTTGTCGGGAATGCGGGGTGGGTGTGCGTCTTTGCAGCTCGACAGCTGGAGCCGGGCTCCGCGGCCTCTCTTAGGGGAGCACTTCATGGCTCCTGCCTCTACTACAGTGCCATGGCCTGAAGGCTGGTTTGACAACAGTTAACCTTGGATTTATCTAGCCCAGCGTATCGCTCACAAGCACACACACACACACACCGTCACTTACACTTTTATGTATAGACTCAACACATCAAAGCTCTACTGTACAGATTTCACACTCTTGCAGAGAAACATGCATGCAAACACTTCAAAGCACTCCTCAGTCATGCATATATGCAGCACACACAAGCACCTACACACACGTTCCGTATCTTCCAACCGCACTGAAGGCTGCGGATCATCACTTTTCAGGCTTTTGGTATTTAGCAACCGAGTCATCAAAAAGATCTTAAGTATTTTTAGTGTAACAATCCTCTTTTCCATTCATTCTCCCAGTTCGCCATCACTTAGCCCGGGCTCATTCGCGTGCCTTCGCGCCAGTGGCTGGGTAGGAGGCTGAATCCATTACATTACTTTATGATGCTACATCTGTTTAGCCATCCTTGCAAATTAAAGCACCTCCAAGCAGGCTCATCCTTCAGCACACTCAATTAAAACGGGGCTGCCTCGTGCACTGATATGCTTCCTGAACCACATTTTTTCCCCCCCTCACTTTTAGTCTGCTGTTGGGGTGCAGCGGAGAAGAACTGAGATTAAGTTAAATAGATAAGCGAGGAGAAGAGGGCATTCATCACGTTAGTAAGTAAATTACTGTTCTATTAACGTTGTGTGCATGCGCCAGAGCCGGAAGAAGGCGGATGTGAAGCAGCGGCCAGGCATTTGAATGTTACATATGTACGGGTGCTCGTAGTATATCTCTTAAAGTGTCATATATATGACGGATATATGCCTGTGGGCGTATGTGTGTGTGTACGATCACCTTGGAATCATCAGGATTAAAGAATTGGTCTGCTGCCATGATGCTATGGAAAACACGGCGCATCAGTATGCATGAAGCTGTATGCAAATGAGTCGAGCAGTGAAAGAGAATTGATGGTTTTCCTGCAGAAATTTGCAAAAGAAGCAAGTTCTTCTTGGAGCAACCGATGTTGATATTTTGACTGTACTTGCTTAATTAGTTCAGAGAGTCTGAACTAGTTTAATTACTTCCACAAATCTTTCAGCAGATCCGGCTTTGGTTGTAGCCAGTGGACTTATCACTGGGTCCCATTTACAGAGGAGAACGAGGGAAAAGAGAGCGAGCGGGATGTTTTCAGGAAGGAGGGCTGTGTTCGGGCGCTAATGTTCAGCCAAGCTCCACAGGCTACATCTCTGCCTCTCTGTCTCGCTTTCTCCCTCTCTCCTCCGCAGACCTCCACCTTATTGAGGCTGACAATGGACAAGAGCGGCATGGTGAAAAGTAATTATGAGGAAAAACTGCAAAGCTGCCCACGCAATCATCTGTGTCAGAGGCCACACAACGAAACACAGGGCTTGCTTAAATGAGCCTGACAAGCCCAGAGAATATTAATTTTCTCTCCCCTGATTTTATCTCCTCGCACATGTATTATTAAAGCCTCTCTCATCAAGGCCACAATATGGAAATGATGAATGGTGGTCCAGATTGGCAATGCGGTTCTTAAAGGTGTGTGTGTGATACTGGAGGGAGGTTGCAGAGGTCACACACACAAACACAAACAAACAACACAAGAGCACAAAAGTCACGCACATACATCTCCGCGCCCCCCCGGGTAGCTAACCCTGCAGGAGATGGCCTCAGCGCTCTGATTGGGGTGCTGACCGAAATAAGATGGTAGCCGCCCCCTCTGGCCTGACAGTGTATGGTGGGGACACAGCCTGTAATAACCGCCACTTACGTGCCCTCGCACAAACACACAGACGTACACTGAATCGCCCGCACGCACCAAAGTCCAAAGTAGTCAGAAGTTTGAATTACAGGTTTGCCCTCCTGATTGCAGACCCCTCAGAGTGCGCAGGCTCTGCCGGCTCCATGTAGATACACGCGGGCTCATAACACAGCGTTCAGGCCCAATCAGTGCGGCTCCGGGTGTGAATAAGGATCATAGCAGGTGTAATGTTTCCACAGGGGGAAATATATACTTTGAGAAAGGCACTCACCTTGCCTCCCTCCTTAAATAGAAACCTGGAACATGATCGCAACTTTATCCAGAACATGTTCGACACCGATGCTGCCTGTTCTGCAAAATGCTATGTCAGATGTCTATGCTTTTATGTGTTAGCTCGCATCAAGGTAATGAACCCCAACTGTTGATCAGGTAACAGAGGTGGTACACGCACTCAAGTAGAAATACAGATTCTTGTGTAAGAGTAAAAGAACAGATTAAACTTCTATTACTGAAGAAAATTATAAAGTAGCACTCTGAAGGACTTTTTAGAGCCTGTTTCTGTGCAAAGCTAACTGAACCTTACACCGTATTTTAGTGATTATTAAACTTAAATCATTCTACATCACTTCTTAAAACTCACTTTTACAGACTTGCTTTTATGTGATGCGTCCTTTTTAAATGCTTTTAATCCATTCATCTGTTCTGAAGTCCTCGTCTGATATCCATCCTTTATTCCTGAATCTTAAATCTTTCATTTGTCTCACTGTTTCAAATCTTTTTATTCCCTCCCTCCCTTATTTGCATTTATTATTTTTGACCTTTTGCATTTACATTGTGTTTTTGCCTTTTCTTGGATTTTGTAGACTTCTCTATTCGGCCTGAATATTGACTGCTATAAATATAAAGTTTATTATTATTATTAAATTCTAATGAAATTGAAAAAAGTAAAAATGCAAATAAATCCTACACTGTCTGGTGTGGTTACATTGTTGGAAGTGCAGTGTAAAAAAAAAAAAAAAAACGTTAAATGACCGAATTTGAGAAGACAAGTAAAGATAAATTTGTACTCAATCAAAACAAATAAACTTTCTTCGCCAAATTACCTTAAAATCTGGAATATACGTTTGTCGTATCGAAATATAAGTCGCAGTCTGTTTTGGGGGGTATCCCAGCGGGAAAAAAGGTTCTCTATAGCTGTTTATTAATGAAAACGTATATACACAGTATTTCAATGTAATTTCATTGAAACACATTCAAAACACACAGCCTACCATCGGTTTTCACCGTGTCGAGTTTGCAATCCTGCTAGCTCCTGGTGCGGTAGTTGAGGTCAGCCTACGGTAACGTTGATCGCTGTGAGGATGGTGGCAGCGCAGGCGGTCATGACGAAGCTTTAGCTAGATTATGGCATCGTCTGAATCAGAATCAGAATTTGAAATACTGTATAACCCCCGGGGGGAAATTTGGGAAACATACGGTAACACCATAAAATACCTCTCTCTGCATTTTATACTTCTATGTCGGTCGCACCTGTATAAAGAACGCAGCCCACTTTTTAGATGAAAAGAAATGCAATTTATGCTAACTTGCACTAACAATCGTTTAGATTTCTTAACTTTCAATTCCAATTTAGTGGCCTTGTTAACACGGTGTTTCAGTTTCAGTCATGGCTGAACCCAGACCAGGGACCGTCTAGCCGTGAGGCGACAGCGCTAACCGCTGCACTACGTAGCCACTTCATGTCATATCAACTTTATCATATATTTATATCTGGGTCAACTTTATTAACCTTTGGACTCACATTATTGATTTGAATTGAATCATTTACATTAGTTGAGAAGACAAAAAAAATCGAGTTAAACTGGCAATTAATTATAGGTTACCATGACTACTTTTGGTTTTTACAGTGTGGATATTTGCCACCCGTTGCACAGCAGACAACATTGATAAGATCAGGAAGTAAATTTTTTACAACATATATTATCATTGTGGAAATATGTCAGCACACAGCGTCAGAGTTTACACTAAGCCGGTGTTGGACAAATGTATTGTGACTAATAGGGTGGTACACTGTGTTAATGTCAGCACAATCCATTTGAATTACGAAAAGAAAAACTGCAGCTATATGGTGCGGATCATAACGTCTCCTGCCAGCATCATTATGCAGGGAAATAGAGATGGCAAATAATGTGTTTCCACGCTTTGAATCTGTCAGATCTCCATGTATTAAACATATCATTTCCCTCCTTATGGCTCCTCTCCGACTTGCTTCCCCGTGCGATTATCTATCTCAGCTGTCAATCTTCACCACTGGAGGTTACATGAGCATGTAGCATTGCTGGAAAGCTGCACACACGCATGCACGTCTACCCACACACTCGCACGCAGATGAAGTAGATATGGTTTCACTGGATAACTACGTGATGATGAGAGGCTTCCAGAGAAGCAGCGGACACGAGAGAGAAAAAAAAAGAGAATCGTCTCTTTCATCTGATATCACAACAGATCCCGGCGAGAGGGAATGTGCTGTAGTAGATGTGGGATGGCTGAAAAGATAGGGACGGAACATGGTGTAGCTAAATTTAATAGCAAGGCTGCCGATTGAAAGGCTCCATTGAGTTTCTATCTACTCAATCCTTATTGACATCTCAGAAGTAACTTCAGGGTTCAGGTTGGAAACGATGAAAAAAAAATCACTTTACCATCTGTGAGTCATCATCTCTATTTGAACGATAGATACAAAATTATTTTAAATTGCATTTATGGAAAATGTCTCAACCTTCAGCTCAGTCTGGACCGTTTATTTTATAACCAGGCTTTTATGCTAGCAACTCTGCGGCTGTGATTGCTAACCGCCTGTCAGCTTGTCCTCCCCTGTTTGAGGCACCTACCTGTCCAACAGAAAGAAAGCCAACTCTGCATCGCTCTTTCGCCATGTTCGCCGCTCTGAATGGGGCCCAGTTGCTAATTTGAACCACTCCCACACTCACCTGTACGCTGTGATTGGCTCAGGGAACCACAACAGCGCCCCTCCTGAAAATGTCCCGTGGAAAACAAAACAACAGAACAAATGCAGAGGGAAGGATCTCACAAGGGTCTGCACACACACTCACCAACACACATGTATAGAGGCCCATAAGTGATGATTTATATCATATTATATTTGTAAAAGTCTGTATTTTATTTTTATAGGAAAATCTTACTTATTATACCTTTAACAAGCTGGTGCGTACAAGTAAATGGACTGCACTTATATAGCACTTTTCTAGTCTTGCGACCACTCAAGGCTGCTTTTACACCACATGTCACATTCACCCATTCACACACATTCATACACTGCTTGCAGAGGCTGCTACCTAAAGTGCCCAACTGTCAATCAGGCATCACAGTCACACACCGATGGCTATGCCACCAGGACGAATGTGGGTTTCAGTGTCCTGCCAAAGGACACTTCGACATGTAGACTGAGGGAGCTGGGGATCGAACCACCAACCTTCCAACTTCCACCCCAAAGTACAAGGAAAAGGTAAACAAGGTCATGTATAACATGTTCACCATCTTAGTTAGCATGCTAATATTTTCTAATATGAACCAAACAAAGTATAAGTGAGGCTAATGGGATTTTTATTAGCTTTCGATTATTAAGCCCTGATGATGGCGCTAAAAAGTGTTTAGGGATTACCAACATGATTACAATGCATCTTGTGAGAAACATAAATGTTTGTACCATATTAAATTGGAAATATATCCTATAGTCGTCATTCAAACAAAAATGTCTAGTGCTAATGGGATCACCAAAGTCACGGGGGTTCATCATCTGAGGGCCATGACGAGGGTGTTGTTGTTTTGCCCTTATATGGTAAGTCACAGAGCAAAGAAAGAAAGGGCTCATGGGCAGAGACATGGTTAATGGTAAAACAGTAAAGGGACTTATATAGCAGTTTTCTAGTGTACAGACCACTCAAAGCAGGGGCGGCTGTGGCTCAGTAGAGTCAGTCGTCTTTCAATCGGAAGGTTGGTGGTTCGATCCCCAGCTCAGTCTACAGTGTCCTCGCTCGAGACACGGAACCCTACATTGCTCCCCCTGATACGCCATCAATGGTATGTGAATGTGAAGACTGACTGACAGTTGGGCACTTTACGTAGCAGCCTCTGCCATCAGTGTGTGAATGTGTGTGTAAATGGATGAAAGTGCTTTGAATGGTCGCAAGACTAGAAAGCGCTATATAAGTACAGTCCGTTTATCATTTACACACATTCATACTGATGGCAGAGTGCCGAGCTGCCCACCAGGATCTAACTAATAACATTCAGGCTCATTCATACACTGATGGGTATGCATTCAGGAGCATTTTGATGTTCAGTGTCTCGCCACTTTGACTTGGATACTGCAGCAGGCAGGTATCAAACAGCCAACCTACCGATTGAAATGACTTCTACTGAGCCGCAGCCGCCCCAGAGAGGGTTCGCTGGCAGGGAATTCAACTGTGGACCTAAACTACACTCCACTGCAATCCATCCAATATTTGTTGGGATGTTACACAGGTAAAAAATGTTGTTTGGAAACTAAATTAAATAATGTTTTAAGATATTGGTTTCCACATGATTGAAAATGATTCACAAAAGTATAAATGTAATGTGAAGGGCTTTGATTGTATCCACTTTTTATCAGTAAACATTTCATTGTGTTCCAAAGCCTAAAACAGTCTCAGTAGATGTTACCGATATGACTGCGTATCCACAGGGGGTTCATACACTACAAACTGTGTAGAATAAATTCTGCTACAGAATATTACTGCTTCCGCTCGTTCCTATTATTATTACACAAATTGCCTGTGTTTCGCACAAACAGCCCACTTTATGTGACATATCAGTCGTTATCAGAGAACAATGTCTTCCGCAGCGGTATCTATCCCCCGGCTTCTTCACACTCAATAAACTCCTGGTTGAGTCTCAGAGCTCCAAAGTTACTTTCCCTCTCTTCACATCATAGCTTCATTTCAGCGAGTTACAAGTAAAAGTCATTATAGTTTAAAGATGTTTTCAAGTGGGAGTGGTTTTACTGTTTAAATGCCTGTGTGGACTTAGAAACTGAGGACAGTGACATGTTAGATTTCATTCTGCTCCGTAGTTTTACCTGAAAGAACAGAAGAATCCCCATCTAGCCTTACAGTCATGAAAAAGTTGAACTTTTACACCATTGGATCCATTTATATCTTAATGAAATCCCCACAAAGTTGCTCCTTCCTTTACTTAAATTCATTCTTAACAAAGCTGCTCATCCGTATTTATTTCTTGGTAAAGAGGCCAGGAATATTCACGTATATAAATTGAACTACCCTGCAGCTATAGCATCGACTTAACCTCTGGGAGCTGGAATTTAGCAGGAATTCACAGCAGCCTCCCTCAACCATGTAATCCTCATACAGAGATTTACATACCCCACTTGGATATTTGTGGCGACACACATCTCTCTCCAGAATACAGTATGTGGAAGAGCGCACACGCACACACAGACATGCATACAGCCGCCACGTGCTGCGCTAACGTGTCCCGGGGATACAGAACATCCGAAGGAAAGCGACACTGCTGAGCCCAAACAAAATCAGTCGGCCCATTAAATGAGGCGTGACTCAGGAATCGTGCGTAATTTCTCTTGATGGTGTCTCAACGTGTTTTTAAAGTCATTTATATAACGACGCTGATGATTCACAGAGGAGGCGAGCAGAAATGGAGCAGAAAAAGAGCATATTGACTCTGCTGAGTGTTCCGCGAATTACGTCCCCAGATGTACAGTGGGGCAGTTAGCAGAAGGTCAGCGTCATGATGTAAGCTGTGTGGCACCAACAAAAGAAAGAATACAAGTGTTTTCCTTCTATTCAATTAGCTTTACATCAGCATCACAGCTGTAAAAATTAGAATATGCTCAACTATGTTGATCCCCACCTGCCCCCAACCTAAACTCTTCCTATAAATACCTTCTGTGGCGCTGAATTAACTAAGCGTCTGGGTGCACTCACAGGCAAAGTGAGAATCCTCTGCTTATCTCAGCTCATGTGTCACCTTTAAGTGATACTGGGAACCAAATATATACAGTCTCTCGTGTCTGCCAGCTGTTGAGTGAACATCCAATGTGAAAAGGTGGAGAAAAAGTAAAGAGAAAGTTTTCACAATAAAAGCCCCGTCGTCAGCTGTGAACACTTTAAGGTGCTTGTGGAGGAGGGTCCAAACACATGTTGGGAAAATCCAGGTGGCTTTGCTCAAAGCGTCGGATCATTGAGATGGAGATTAAGGAATCGCTGGAATACTCCAGCAGCCGGGGATGTCCTCTGATTAGAGAGGCTTAGAGGCGCTGCCATCGGAGATACCAAATCATCACTTCTTATGCTATTCACTGGGTGATTTCTTCCTAAGTGACTTACAGTGTAGGAATATCATTTTAGTGCGACCCGCCTCAGTGGGAATCACTTTCCTAACCAACCAAAAAATGGTTCTAGTCTTTGCCTTTCACTATCCAGAAATCTGACAGATATGTGGATTTTCAGTCAGCCACTTATTGCTGAATTATGACAACTTGCCGCGAACGTCAGATGAAATGAAGGGGAGGCAGACAGGAGATGAGGAATCCATTAGTTTACAAGGTAGAAGGCCAAAATACCACCGCCGAGGAGGTTATTTTTACATGATTGCAGGGGTGTGTAATTGCAGTGCCAATCTTCATGATTTAGCTGCAACTTAAAACCAAATCTCACCACTTTAAGAAGTCTAAACGTAGTGTTTTACATAAATGTGTTAGAGAAGTGCGGATGCTAAATCTGAGGTTATGTAATGAGGATAAATGGTTCTCTGTAAAGTAGCAGACTATCACCAAACAAGAATTGAAATATCGATTCTCACGCAGAAATCTCGCAAAATACCATCCTCCCATTTTGCTGACAGCATTTTTCAAATGTTTATGGTTCTGCTTAATACCAAACTAGTCTGCAGTGACTAATAGATTTTTTACTAAATTCTAACCCAAACCACGATCCCTAAGCAAAGAGCCTTCAGCATAGGATAGGCACTTTATCATCGTTGCATAAAAGAATACAGTGAAACTGTTTGGCAGCAATCCAATACAGCAGCACTACACAAACTGGTCCAGAAAAATAAGTAAGGGGATAATGTACAGTGAGCAGGTAGTTGTCACGGAGGAACCCCTTCAGGCCGAGCACCCTGTCGGGGTTTCATTCCACTATAACAACCTGCTCACTGTACATTATCCCGCTAGGGCTAATTACTTACCAAATCAATTATTTGACACAAAATATTGATTTGGAAATAATTTTATTGATTTAAAAATGATTTCCATTTCTTTTTTAAAAAATAGTCTGTTACACTCACAGTGAGAGCTGCTTCCATAGCAACGGTTAACTGTAGCCTTTTTAAAGTGAGCTAAACAAGCTAGTATTACTCACATTAAAATGAGATAACCGAGCTAATATTACTCACAGTAAATTGAGCTAAGCTAGCTGTTATTACTCACATTAAAATGAGCTAAGCTAGCTGTTATTACTCACATTAAAATGAGCTAACCGAGCTAATATTACTCACATTAAAATGAGCTAAGCTAGCTGTTATTACTCACATTAAAATGAGCTAACCGAGCTAATATTACTCACATTAAAATGAGCTAAGCTAGCTGTTATTACTCACATTAAAATGAGCGGCTGCTTTGTCTCTCTTCATTTTTCCCCTCTGCAAACAAACTGTCAAATTTACCGGTGTTCTTTCGGCCGATTGATATGCTCACAGTTAGTCCTCCGGATTGTGTGATTAGAGCTGCATCCCTAGCAACGGTCTGTTATTCATAACAATGGTCTATCAAAATGCTGTAATTAACCAATCAGAATCAATTATTTAACACAGCCGTGTACTAAATATATCTATAGCTATATGCATATAAAAATAAAGTAAAATCAGTTATTAGAACAGTGGAGAGTTATTATATCTCGGCCTTATATTAGATTCCCATCTACAATTTGATAAGCATGTGGAAATGTTGAGCAGAATCGCAAAGCAAACGTACACACATTTAGGCTTATTACAGACTTTTAGATTTTAGACAGGAAGACGATAAGATCACATCACTGTGATGTTCTAAAAAAAATCAAATATGTTAACTTTTGATCATTTTATTAAATTTGCTAATCTTAAACTCTTCCATAAGTGCTTACATCATCAGGCTCCTCGGGTGCTCGGTGACCTCGTGGTGCCACTGAGACTATCAGGCTCTATAACTCGTGGAGCATCTAACGGAGATTGTAAGGTGCCCTTTCGTAAATTATCACTTGGACTTTTCTGTTCAGGGGATCAATATGTCGAATGCCTTACCAGCAGAGCTCACACTGGACCCTGACTGGGAGCATTTTAAACTCAAACTGAAACAGTTAATGGAGAGGGCTCAGTCTTGTAGTCATGTATGATTCTGTGCTTCCTGTTTTACAGTAGGTTCTACTGATATTTTGTATCCTGTGTTGCTGTTTTATGTAGGGAGGGGCACGGCTATAAATGCTGTAGTGTGTGGCATCGGGCTTCTTGCTTCAAACTTGTCCATAGACAAATAAACATTAAATAAAACAAATAAATTAGCTGTAAATGAAGCATTCCAGTGCCTAAGTGAATGAATTAATTCACAGTTATTGCACAAAAGAAGTGTTGAATAGTTAGCAGCAGAAAAATCAATATTGCACTTGTACTTGTCTTGTTGGGGAGTTCAAAAGCCTTTATGCTTGAATGTAATTACAATCCTTCCCAATAAACTAAAATAAAGTGCTTTTGTCACCTAGTGTGGACGCACATTTGGGGCAATGAAGTGGGAGTCAAATGTTTTGCATGCCTGACATCCACCTGCCTCCTGGTACCTTCAGCACGATTCATAAAAAGCATTTCATTTAATGTCTGTAAGTGTAACCCAGTGATTACATTGTCTCTGTACTGCTCTTAGTAAGACCGTTGACTCATATGCAAATATTATTTCTAACACGCTGCTGCTATAGAAAACATTTACACGGTGTCGACGCACTTTTGCCATAAAGCAGCCATAATGTCCGACCTGTTACACATCGCCCTGGTTACATCACCGGCCCCGCTTTATGACGTCTTTCATGCTCTGTTATTTAAGGAGCGTGGTCATGGCTAATGGCTCCCATCATCCTCCATCCTCCTTAGAGCCGGAGACGCACTAATCAATGCAACTCTGACAAACAACATTAGCCGCAACATGCATCACGTTACTAATAGCGGGGAGATGATAATATACAGGTGATAACGCATCGATCTACTGTCGTGAATGTGAAATTAAAGGCCAATGCAAGACAGATTTCTGCATACATAGGCATAGAGAGGATGAAGCTATATTTACTTTCATTTTGTGCAAAGACGAGTTTACCTTCAAACCTGGCTTCAGTGGCATGTGATAACTGGCTACTGTACAATGATCACTATAATAAACTCGGATTTACCAGCCAAAAAGAGGCTTTAAAGACACAATACCCCTCTTCTCAGTTATTCCCCTCTCAGATTTGGAGGATGCGAGAGGATGCAGAAAGAAGTGGATGTTAAAAAGCTAGTTAAAAAAACGCTGCAGGGTTTGTATCTTTGCAAATAAAGGACGTCTCAAGGGAAGCCTAATCACTTGCAGCCTGCATCTCCGAAGACCAAGTTAAACAGAGCAGCGCCACCGCGCAGGCAGCAGACAGCGTTGCTGGAGACGTGTAATAACGGATTGTTTTCACCTCTGGGTCGTTAAATAATTATCCCCGTCTTAGGTTTAAGAGCTCATGTTTAAAATAGGACGCTCCATCACTCGAGCGTACAGCTGTTCATATGGAGCAGCCTCTCTTCAAATATGTACAGTGTGGGATCTGCACGTGTGAAAGAACATCCTGCCACGCTAGATCTATTATTCACACTTTGCTTTGTAGGAGACACTTTGAAATTAGGGTAAAGTATGTTTTTTTTCCGTGTGTGTGTGTTCTTAGAAGTTTCTAGAATGCAGGGACATCAGCTGAAATGATAGCAGGGTAATATGTCACTTAACGTTTTCTAAATATCTAGATCAATATTTGCTCTAACAGGGGCATTACTCATCTTCTCCTCGGATCTATAGGCCACCAAGCCATTAAGCGCTAACAAAACTAAGCCTCCCAAGTGTCTGCCTGTTTTTGTAATCCTTAAAAAAAAAAAGAAGAAAAAGAGCTTTGTTTTCAATTTTGCTGCAAGAAAAGTGTTCTCTGCCATCCTCTTCTTCATTTGCCGTCTCCTGTGCCCTTTCCTGTTTCTTCCCTCTCACTGGGCTTCACTGGAACAAATCATTAGTAACACATACTGCTGTTTTTTCTCTGGGTGAGCCGGGCTAATTTTGACACGCTCATTATGCCTTCTCGCTCTCTGTCTCCCTTTCCCCTCACACAGACTTTCTCTCTCTTTAAGCCTCAACCTCGCTCCTTCTCTCGCCTCTGCTGCACACTGGGCCGTGCGATACATCACTGTAAAAGCTGCCTCTCTCTCAGGGGGGACGCCCGGGGTTAAGGCTCTGCTGGGCAAGGGGTCAAAGCAGGGCCACTGACCAATCTGTGTCCAAAAGACAGCTAACTCCGAGCCCGATCGGCGTTCTGCTTTCCCGCCAAGAGCCCGCTGAAACTGGCAGCTACATCACGCTCGTATGTTGCTACCTTCCATGTTCCCAAATTTGTGTTCCCCCCCTTCTTCCTTCATGTCTCATCCTTTAATGCGTTTTCCAATCTGTTTTCCTCGCTCCAAGACGGAACAGTGCAGTGCGTGCTTGGAGTCGACGAAGGCGCATGGCAGGAGGAGGAAAAAAAAAAGAGGGAGGGAGGGAAGCAGATGCTTGTGACAGTGTGGGGGCAGTAATGAGGGTCCCTACGATGGAGAAACAATCAGTTAGGCCTGAACACACAGCCCACTCGCGCACACACACGCAAAACAGCGAGGGAGTAATGGGCTGGCAAAGGCCCGGGGCCAGTCTCACTGACACACACATTCAGCACACACTACATGGTGAATAATGAAGGGGGAAAGCGCCGCCATCACTGTCGACCACTAACTGAGCAGAATAAAAACAGCCAAAAGTTTATTATCCGACATTTTTGTAAAATATTTGTTTGGAAGGAACAAATAGCGAGCTTGGGTCAGGTGAGTCAGCTCACTTTGAGAGTACAGTAAAGTGAAAAGGGGAAAAGGACTTTCTGGGACTCTCAGCTGCTCTCTGTCTCATGCCAGGACGGCACATATGACATCCCAGTGTGTTCCCCGAGCCTGCCTCTAATAGGCACGCAAAGCCTTTCAAAAGCATTACCCCGCCGATGGGAGACACTCTTATCGCGGCGGACGTTTCGGCGAGAGGAAGGGTTCGATTCACCGAGGCGCGGGGCGGCGGAGGAGGGAAAACAAACGGTACTTGCCGAGTGTGGGGTTCACGTTGCCGCAGAGACATTTCAAGAAGTGGAGCAGTGCAAGAGCGTGCATGTTAAAGCCAACAAGGTTTGAAAATAGCCTGGGATAAAACAGAGCCTGCACGCCTGCTAGAGTTCTGCACAAAAAAATGCACACGACAACGGGGCAAAAAAAGCAAACACGCATAAACAAAGACGCGTGCATAAATCCATGCACGACACACGCTTGCTTGCCCAAACAGAATGCAGAGTCTGAATCAGCGGCGTGCTGGACAGTTTCAGCCGGGGAAGATTGATTACAATTGATTATGTCACCACAGGAAGTGGTAAGTCTTTATCTGCCTCTATCTCTCTCTCCGCTGAGCGTGATTCGGTTGAGATAGCTGTCAAGCAGAAGAAAGACTTACAGCGAGGGAGACGTTCAATAAAATGACATAAACAAAAGAGCTGTGCTGCGTAATGTTGTTGTCTGATGTGATTCATTGCTTGTTCACTCGGCGCCGCATCATCGTGACCTTTGGAAATTGCTCATTATATCGAGGCTGCGCTTTTTGGCTACAATGATTAACCTTTTAAATTTTAAGCAGGGGTACACATTTTTATTTTATGAGGTTCAGCTGTTATCAATACGGCGTGTCCCAGTGAGACACAACAATAGCGTTTAAGGTAATAACGTAGCGCTTTGCTCTTGTAAAGGTAGAGATTAACTCGAGGCAGGAAAAGGTCTTCAGACTTTTTTTTTTTTGTGTTGTTTTAAAAGTTTCCCAGAGACTAAGCAATGCTGAGGGGGCATGCTGGTACTGCAGTATCATCTAAAGTCTCTCAGTGCATGTGCGTGTGTGTAGGTGTGTGTGTGTGTCAGCTTATGACTTGTATCAGCCATCTCAAGACTGACAGTAGTCACTTTGCATTACCTTTACAGTGATGTATTTGACCCTGGTGTTTATGCGAACCCCCCCCTCCCCGTAGACGTGAACAGACAGTGACACAGTTACAGCCGCACACACACACACAGTGACACAAAAATACACACACACACACCGTACTACACATTTTCCTGTTTCCTCGCTTGACGCTTTGGAGACAATTTGAAACGGTGGGTCCATGGACGATCAGCCCTCTGCTGTAATTGGGTCCCTTGTCACCCTGCAAATTCATGTCAGCATTGGTCACATGGGATACTAATCTAAATGGCATCAGTGTCCTACTTTGTGTGTGTGTGTGTGTATGTGTGTAAGAAGGCTATGGGAAGCAAAAAAAGGTGGAGTAAGTTTGAGAAGCAAAGAGGCTGCTTGTAAATTGTATGCAGTTGTGTCACTGGGCGACAGAGCAGCAGAGCTGAATGTCAGCTATAAATATATAATCTCAAATGGTTCGATTTGTTTTGTCTGGTTTTTAAAGGTAATTGCTTTTAATAGTCTGGAGAAAGACAAACATTTTCCTGCTACTGAGTTTGTTCATTTCCCTAAGCAAACTTTAACAACTGGGCGCGAGTGAAACTTCAGGTCAATCATAGGTTTTAAAAATAGGAATTCAACACATCCACGAAGGGAGGGGGCACCGTTACAGCTTCACCCTCTGAGGCCCACGGGTCCAAATTCCACGTCGTCCATGTTCGATGGTTTGACAGAGAGATGAACTAGAGAATTTGACCTTTCCAACAACCCCAAGCCTGCTCATGTGTGAATTTTTGTTCCATCAGTAATCTAAAGCTTAAAGTTGTAAAAAAAATAAAATACGGATAGTCTCCTCTCTTTGCCTGCCGCGTTGCTCATTCTCTCTGTATGTTTTCTAGATCGGTGCTCATCAGCTATCTTTATTGTTGATGTAGAGTCACGTTTCTGAATCGGACACTTTGATTGGCTCCAGTAGGTGCCATCGGCCTGTGTTTTATTCAATGATACAGAGGCAAAAAGTAGCAGGGGAAAATGTGGCGACGGAGAGAGACGAGAGACACGAGAGAGAAGAGATATGTTTTCCCGAAGTTTTGTTTTTATATAAAAAAGATAAAAAGAAATGGCAAAAAAAGAGGCATAATACAGCTGAGGATTTGCAGTTGATTTTTGAGGGAGGAGATGTGGACGAAAAATCCGACGACTCTGAGCCGGATAAAGAAATGCTCTGGCAGGGAAAAAAAGACAAGTCCTGGCAAAAAGCACCCAAAACAAAGGGCATAACTCATGAACAGAAGGAGCTAGAAGCTTCAAATCACTTCTAGAACAATCCAAACACACGTGTGCAATTTTCAGCGTCAAGTTTATTTTGTTGTTTTTAATAAAATATGCAAAAATGTAGGTAAAAGTATGTTGCAGTAATCCCCAGGCTTCTGTGAATGACAGGTTTCACACAGTTTTTTCTACACACTGCACTTTGTGATGTCACAAAGGCTTCAGAGAGCTGGCCAATCAGAAGAAAGCGGGTTTGTAGGGGTGAAAGAAAAAATGATGAGTTTTTTAAACTGTGAATTATGCTAATCTGCTCCACAGGTATCACAGAGTGAAATATGAAGCCTGAAATCAGCATAATACTCCCCCTTTAATATACCCTCTGGAGCTGCGTAGGCGAGGTAAAAGGTCACTGAGGAGGCTGTAACTCTAAGTAATAATCTGTGATATTGTGGCTTAAATGCAAATATTCAACTCCGTCCCTCACAGTTAAATAAATACGCTGCAGTGATGTTTTCCTGACTTTCAATGTGACCTCTGAGCTCCCCGATACCTAGATATATACAGAAATCTAAAGTCAAATCTCAATGTGTTCAGTCTTTAATGTTTCCGTGTTAAAGAAGGTCAGAAAAAACGTAGGCAATCTGGTGGTTTACGGAAAGAACAACCCATGGGCAGCTGCAAGTTTCCTGCCAGAGCAGCGATAAAACCCACACGCGCTTGCTTTACAGTTTGGCACAAATTCCTCCGTCTACGATGCAACTGGTGGATTTGTTCGATGCAATATCCTCCCAGAGAATGTCTGAACAAGGTGATGAATTTAAAGCGCAGTGAGCAAGACAGATAAGGACTACAGTATGTCAGGGTGCCGTTATGTGAAATTAATCAACAGCCCTTGAGCAAATCAGAATTACATATTCATTCAGGCCATTGTATAATGAATATAAATGATGACCTTTGGAGAGCCGAGCTTTTTCTTCATGTCATATTTCCTCTAATAGAATGAGGATGAGCTCCTTTGGTGGAAATACTCCTCTAATGTGAAACTAGTGAATTGTATTTTTAAAAAGGTGATGTCCATTTGAATCAGGGGGAGGATAACAGAGGCTCTAAAGACACAACGCTGGATTCAAACTGATTCAGGTTCAGGGCAGACAAACAGCACCGTCTGAACGGTGGAAAGGCAGGAGGGCAAAACGAAACATGCATGATGATGTGTTTCTGTGGTGATGTTGAAATGTTAACAAAAAATGTAATAACATTTGTTGAATAAAATCATTTTGCGTGTATTGATTTATGTTATTATTCAAGTAATACATGCAGCCTCAAACACAGATTTATTTTAATATGCGAGTGCCAACTTCAAATTAATTTCAATTCCCTCCAAAAGGCATGACCATCATTTCCCTCACCTATTCTAACGTTTTGCTATCTTTCTTTCACTACAATTACATCATGTCTATCATCTGCCTGAATCCATGTGAATTCAGCTGATTAATTAAGCTTTAGCTATTATAATGCACCTGGAAACCGTAGTGAAGCTCCAGAGAGGACAGTGTGTTTTACTGAGGTAAAACAAACAATGATGAGTGTAATGTTAAAGGTATAATAAGTAAGATTTTCCTAGAAAAATAAAATACAGACTTTTACAAATATATTATAATATAAATCATCACTTATGGGCCTCTATACATGTGTGTTGGTGAGTGTGTGTGCAGACCCTTGTGAGACCCTTCCCTCTGCATCTATTCTGTTGTTTTGCTTTGTGTGGGACGTTTTCAGGAGGGGCGCTGTTGTGCTTCCCTGAGCCAATCACAGCGTATAGGTGAGTGTGGGAGTGGTTCAAATTAGCAACTGGGCCCCATTCAGACCGGCGAACATGGCGAAAAGAGCGATGCAGAGTTGGCCTTCTTTCTGTTGGACAGGTAGGTGCCTCAAACAGGGTAGGACAAGCTAACCGGCGGTTAGCATGCTAGCGCAAGGGTAACCGTGATGCTGTCGGTGTTAGCTCAGCGGGGTCGGCGGAGTGAGGTTCTGGTGACAAAGAGCCCAGGAGGAGGAGCCCAGCTTGAATGTGTTGTTGACTAAATGCAGGAAAAATCCTACTTATTATCCCTTTAAGTAGTGCAAAATAAACTATAATAATCCTTTCTTTATACACGACTGCCTACATCACTTTGGCTTCACTAGAATAAACCAAACGGTGGATGCAATGAGCATTATTAAGCCATATAAATTAAACACCATGCCACTGATTATGCTGTGGAAGGTCCATTAAATAAAGTACCAATTAAAGTGGACAACACGTGGATGTACACACAATATAAACTCCACAGCAGCTGCATCCAAACACACTACAAAAACCACAAAAGTAAGTTACAGCAGCTGTCGCATTTAGCATGTGTGCCAGACCTACCGGACACAGCCTCGTTACTGTTTTTGATTTGGGTCGCTTTACTTGCTTAGCGTTTCTGGAAATTAGCAACATTGTCAACAGTCAAGTGATCCTCAAGCAGAGCTGTCGTTTAGCTAAGTGTCACATTCTGTCGACACAAAGCAACGTCTCCATCTGTGATCCACCGTCAGCAGACATCAAACAGTCTTTATTGTTTATGATATGTCGCACCTGTTTGCGCTGCAGACAGCAGAAAGCCGATCAAAGTCGTTGCCTCGATGGCTCCTATAGAGGCAGGTGGGAAATCTGTAGGCAATGGCTTTAAACGTGATGAGCAAGTTCGAACGATGTACCGTGGCAGTCTGTGAGCACCATCTGTGGGGGGCTAAGTGATGAACTAGGAAGCTGCTGACACAATAATTGCAGGGATTTAGCAATGAGGCTGAGAAAAAGGAATAAAAAATGTAAAAAAAAGGACGTGTGAAGCAAAGTGGTAGAAAGACAGGATGGATAGAGAGAAAGAAAGTTTGAGTGAGAGGTTGATCATTATCAGGAGGAGGACATTAAGCACTGAGCATGTGGCCTTTTCAGAGCTTTAAACAGTGTGGTGATACAGTGTTTGGTCAGATGTCAGCATCACGACATGCGTCATTCCCAGCTTGTATGTGTGTTTAGGCAAATTAAAAGGGATAAACACACTCAGTAGAGTGAGTACCAGCAAATTATACAATGACTGTACAGTCACGTCAGAAGTCATTTGTTTACTTTCCAACAAACCATTCAGACTCTCTCTGGCAGCGTTATCTGGATTTTCGTGGCAGGGGGAAGAGAAAAGCAAACTGAAATACTGATCCAGCTTGCTCTCTTAGAAACGGCCAAAAATAAATTTCAATTGATCAAATGTGTCTAAAAGAACTTGGGAAGTTAGTTAATGGAACTTCTCTTTATGCCATTCATGTGTGTTTGGCCCAAGCAGGAAGTTTCTCACACGCAGTGCTCTGTTTGAAGTGGGATAGCGTCAGCATTGTGGCGAGCTTTCCATCATGAACAATCAAGCGGTTGTGTTGAGAAATGAAGCCGATGCAGAAGTGCTAAAAACTGCAGTTCCTCAAGTGGCCACTTGAACAAGAAATAACATTACAGCAGGTGGGAAAATGCCGAATTTTACAGCAGAAATGAACAAGTACACAGCCTGGTACAAAAAACGGTTTTGTTATAAATAGCTAAAAGCTAACACACCCGTTTTAATTATATTACGACACACAGACACTGAACATAACTTCACCTGTTTGTGTTGTTGGAGCCTTTTGGGGATTTTTTCTCTCTGTGGGATTTATGGAACTTTATGGCTTTGCAAGAAGTCTGAGCTCCAGCTTTTCGGTGAGTTAAATGCAAGTATAACTGTATTGATATATTTTTAGCACTAAGCAGCAGGTATACTGTGCTCGCTTTAGCTGCTTGTTAGCCTGTTCAGTGTTAATCAAACATTTATTTAATCGTCGGCCAGTAAATAGGAGTCAGAAGTTGTTTTCCCTAGAGAGATTACAACGGGCTGTAGTGATGAGAAGACTGGTTATTTTAAGTTTACCATTACGTTTCGACTCAACACTCAGCAAGTCCACTGCTTCTGTAGTCTGATAAATAAACCGTCACCGTCACTAACAGAATCTGCTCTGTGGGAAACACAAAGTTAAACTAGCTCATTCATTATTCATACAGTCGATGGCTAATAACCACTAGCTATGCTGAGAAGCATATAGCCTAGCTTCTTAGCCTTAGCTGGCCTGGTAGCTTCAAGCTAAATGGGCGTGTTTCAGCAACAAATATTCATGTGGCCCGTCCATAGTACTCAGCTCTCTCGCGCTCCACGTCTTTGCCTGCCTCTGGATTAGCTGGCTCTGGCATTTCCAATATGGCGACCCCCAGCGACAGCGCAATTCAGGCTTCAAAACGCTCCTTCAGAAACCTACAGGTGACGTCATTGAGACTACGTCCATTATTTGTACGGTCTATGTAAACACAACATCTGAATCTAAAGTATAATCTAAGTAACGTACATATAAAGGTAAAAAAAAGGTCCAGCTTTGGTCTTGTTCTAGCCACATTGGAATGGAGGATATGCTATCTTACAGTTCAAACATAGCATGGAGTAACCGTTAAGCTAACTGTGTCATTAAAGATTTAATTCAGGAGTAATTAACATGTATTAATGCTGCTGCCTGTCGGAGGACCGACAGACATATTATTCTGAATGCAGGGGGCTAGGCCCTTTAACGGTCAAGTGGGCGGGACCGCACGTCCAACTCTTCCCACATGTTTTACTGAGAGACAGCGGACCGCCTGCTCGCTCTGGAAGTAAAAATGTCAGAAGTAATTGCCTCCACCTGATGAAAAGCACCAGTTTCATGTGATGGACGTCTTTGCTGCTCCTCACACGGGCACATTCTCCATACGAGTGCCCTTCAGACGCAACGAGGGGGTTACTCTGCTGAGAGCCCTTTAATGGTTAAAATGAATGGCTGTAAGCTATCAAACTGAGCAATTACTTTTTTTTTTTGCTCAAAGGGGTCGGACCGATTCATCCCATAACCGACCTCACTATGGCAACTGAAGTCAATGACTGACATGACTGCCCTGTGGGTAAACTTGCACCTTCTAATTGTGAGACTACATGCTGAAAATGGCCTGAAATGGGACCATGTAAGCGACGTAAAAGCCTGCATGTAAGGCAGGAGTGAAAAGGTGTACATCAGGTAGACATCAGACATGCAGTATTGGTGATTATCATGTCTATGTCTAAGGGCTGTACAGAGAGTTTCATTCTTTGTTCTCCGTATAGCGTCCTACTGATGATGACTGCACGGGAAGAACAATAGACTCAGACCGACTCACCTTCCCTTTTCACTCATGCACATCTAAATTGGTGCTGTGTGGCCGCAGAGGGGGGAGTTATTGTATGTACTTGCTGGTGCAATTGAGTGCAGGCTGGGAAAGACAAATGACTTGTATTTGTGTGGCCTTTCACAACCGAAATATAGATTTAGACACAGTGTCCCTTGTTTTGTTTTTTTACAGTGTGGCAACATGATGCTGCAGGAGAAGAAGAAAGAGATAATTTCACCGTCTTAGCTCAAACACCAGAGCAAAAAAACAACAATGTGACAGGTAAGAAAGATGATGAAAGAGACGAAAGCAGGACTCACAGAAGCAGAAAGAAAACATGCACGAGAGCCGCACTTACTCAAGTCATGCCTCTGCTCAGAACCCTGAAGTTCAGATGAGTTGTTCGAGGTATTGATTGGGTGATTTGTATGTGTTGCCGGCGCTCCTGAAATGTGTCTAGGAACATGTGTTGATGGATGTGTCTGTAGCTGGGCTCTCAGCCTGAGAGGGCCAGAGTGGGTGCTGGGAACGCGCTGACAGCCTCAAGGTTACCCGCCTGGCACCCAAACAGATGGATGCCCCTCATCGTAACTATCTGTAATGTGTTCAACTCAATCATTCCCTCCGTCCCTCCTCCCTCCTCCCCCCCCTCTCCCTCTTCATACAACATCTCTGTCGCTGGCTCACTGAGGCAGTGTGCAGAAAGTCTGAGAGCAGTTGTGTTCACAGACAGCGGTGGAAGATGTTATTCATCACAGCGGGAGAACTTCCACATCTTCTACTGGGTGCAACAACTACGATTTGACAATAACGTTTTGGTTGTGTGATAAAGAAATGTTTATTTCCAAGAATAGGATCAATGAATCTATATCTGTCAGTTGTCAGAGTTACCACTTGTTTAGCCTAGCTAGCTTAGCATAAAGTTTGCGAACGCTCCTCAATTTGACTCCCATCCTAGGCCCCTTGCTGCATGTCACCCCCCATTCTCTTCTCACAGTGTTCCTGTCTCTCTTCAGCTGTCCTATAAATAAAAGCGAAAATGGCCCAAACAATACTTTTTAAAAAAGGAAAAAAAGTTTGCAAACATGCAGCTACCTACATCTTAAATCTAAATTTACATCTTTATCTTGTTTGTGGAACTTGTTTACAAAAATAAACTGTAAAGCAACCGTCTTATTTATGGGGGTTTGTGGCTGGACAAACTGCCAACAGTGCTGATGCTAAGCTACGCTAACTAAGTCCGATCCAGACTCAATCTCTGTACCTAAACTTATTACACCCTTTAATAGTCAGTAATAATTAGCTTCCCCATATTATCATTATTATAGCTGCTTATGTTAATAATAAACCTGTTGATGCTGTGCTGGTCTTGCTTATGTTACACATTTTAACCATTATTATTGATATTGTACTAAATGTGTTGCTGTTGTAGCTGATAACAACGAGAACATATGTTGTTATTGTAACAAGAACATATGTTGTTGTTATAACAACATCTGCTCAAATGTTCTGCCTGTTAAAAGGTAGAAAAGGTTAAAAAGTTTTCCTGCCACTGTTGCTAAGCGCTGCTCATGATGGATTCATGTTGGGTCTCTCTCTATATAATATAACAAAGAGTCTCGACCTGCTCTTTTTGTAAAGTGTCTTGGAATAACTGTGGTTATGATTTGGCGCTAAACAAATAACATTTGATTGATTGAGCTACATTGATTGACATTTGTGTTGCATAAGTTCACTATAACTTAAAAGCTGCATAAAGGGATTCTTTTGCTAGCTTGTATCATCAAAACAAGCTGAAAACACAACATTATACATTATCTTCATATACAGTTCTTATAGCAAGTGTATTAGCAACATTGCTTGTATCTTGCAATCTGAGAAAGACCAACTGTGTGTTTCAGCAAACATTTTAGAAATAAATTTGTGTTTTTGCAAAATGTTCACCAGCTAGTTGCATATTTTGTGCGACTGCTGTTTGGTTCTAGGCAGGTAGTGTACCTTGTTGTGGTTATCAAAGCCCTAGCTGACAGCGGCCGCCTGCTGCAGCTGGAAGAAGTCAAAGGTGACCTTTTTTTTGACGTGGTGGAAAAAAAAAAGGTGACTTTTTATTAAAACACCAACAAGGACAATGTTTTAGGACTGAAAAGCAAAATAATTAGCTGGATAGGTGGATATGAATATATTGTAGAACAGTCTGACAACATAACGTATGGCTTAGAAATACAGCAATACATTAACTATAATAATAAAAATAAATGATCCAAAAAGGAGAACATTTCTGCAACAAACACATCTTTTTTTACCTGTTTTACATTCTCTTTCTTCTGGCCCTGAGGCACTTAGGCTCCACAGCACCGCATATATCCAATTATACCGCGGCTCTGAGCGCGGAGGTGACACATCGATTGACACAAGTGACATCCAGTCTTATCACAGTGACATGATGCAGTGCTGGGCGAGCATCATTAGCCTGATCAGCCAATAGCGGGGCAGCTTGTTAGACGCCCTCAGGCTGGACATGCAGCTGTGGTTCTAATACAGATATCATAAGAGAAGGAAGAGGAGTGATTGAAAGAGAGAATGAGATTACACAGCTTGAAGGTACAACTTTATGTTTGTGCCAGTTTGGGGGCAATTCCACCTCCATCATGTGCACATGTTCCTTTGTGAGGATCCTTCTTAAATCTTTAACCGGCTGTTTAAGCTTCCTGATCACGTGATGCCTCGTCATACAGGCATTTCTAGCTGACTTAATTGCCTCAACTACTACAACAAAAGAGACCATTTCTAAGTGGGCTTTTGGGATAGGGTTGTGCCCGGAGCGTGAATCACTCTCTATGGATCTCTTTTGGCCCATTTCTGAACTACCTGTGGTATTTATAGGCAAATGCTCTCATATTTCAATGCTCCACTTATAAGCCCACTTTAGCCAAAAGCTACTGAAAACTTTCTATAAGCTTTGGAGAAAAAAAGGGAAGGGAACGATGGATTTTCTGCCGATATCCAATATGCCGATATTTTCCAACCCTTTTTGCCCAATTGGATACCGATATATTAGGCACATGTTTTTTTTTCCACCTATGTGCAGAGAGCATCAAGTCCCCCCTGTAGTGGAATTGATATCATGCCTGCTCTTATTGTAGTGGCCAAAAACTGCCTCATCGCAGACATCTTGCACCCTTCTTCACGTTTGAGGGAAGAGGCGTGTCTGATCACTCACGTTTCTGAACGCACCTGAATGCAGCATCCCCCCTGAAACACAGCAGTGAGGGAGACATGCCCGGACTTGTTTACTGCACCAACTACGGAGACATCAGTGATTGCCAAGGGACTCTTTTTATCGTGTGTGCGTCCATGAATATGTAAGTTAGTCTTGCACTGATGTTTATGTTGGCTGCTAGTGTATTTTCGGCGTGTTTGATGTTGTTAAGTCCGGTAAAATGAGAGAATGTGAGCTAGTTAAGAGTTGTGAAAGTTGTATGTTGCTGATAACTTGAATCATCAAGCATTTAGGCAGAATTAAAGCCGAAAAATATCACCAGAAATATCCGATATGTCATTTTCAAGCCTGTATCTGTAGATACCGATAACGTGCCGATAATATCTCTAGAAGGGAGGCATGTTTACTTTCAGCTCCCCTTTCCAGATGCATCCAAACATCGACCAACTTTGCATGAAAAAGTCCTCCATGTATTCTGATCTTAAGTTGCCACCGCTGCATCTGTTCCCAGCTGAAACCACGCCAACTTCCACGGCTCCCCTGTTCTGCTAGCCAGCTAACCCCCTGCCCAACACCTGCTAAGCCAGCCCCAGCCAGCTCCAGCTACTTAATCCCATTTAGAGAGACAGCAGGTTAAATTATTCACCGCTCCAATGAAAAGTCCTTCAGTATTCATGAGGAGCTCTATAGATACCAGCAGTGTGTGCATTTCTTTTCTCGGTCGCCTGTTTATTCCTAAAACCTTCACTCATCATTGACGTCATGTCAAAGTGAATAGCGCCATTGTGTTTGGGCCTCCTTTTCCCCCCCGTCTGAGTTTAATACTGTGGAGCAGACACATCAGTCAATAGAGGGAAAATGCTGTTATTATAGAGGGTTTTTTTACTCAGTAGAACATTGTGGACCAGAGGAAACACAGCTTGTTCCTCATCCCCCGCCTCTTTTGTCCATTTCTTTTCTTTTTCTCCTCGCTCCTCTCCCCCCAACGAGTGGGAGAGAAATGACTACGAGGCGAATGCCATGATTACTTTCTTTTAAATAGTGAAGGAAGCAATGCCGCTGCTGTGTTTGTCATTTATGTAAGCTGTTAGCCAGATATGGTTACAGCCCTCTGAGCGCGCCTTGAAAAGTAAATTAAGGACATTGGGTTGAGCAGAGGGTTGGTCGGGATCAATGCACAGACGGAGAGAAATTCATCACTTAATCTATCTAAAGAATTACCAATGCCGGCGTCAAGCTGACAAACACTTCTCTGCTTCCTGTCTTCAGCTCGTCTCTCATCTCTCCTCTCTCTTTCGTTCTGTTTGTTTACCTCCCGACTGTGGAACAATGCAGCCCGACCTTTGCCGAGATAATTCTATTACGTAAGTTGAGTAATTGCTCTGGATGTGGAAGAGGAGTGTCCGCCGCTCGTCTCGCTTGGCCCACAGCTCCCATGTCCTTGGATTTGAAATGAAACTCTGCGGTATTCATAGAAGCTGACAGGGAGAGTTACGTTCAGAAAAAACGGAGGAGAGGAGGAGTGAGAAAAGACGAGAAGAGGGAGAAGAAGAAAAAAAAAAAGAAAAGAGGGAGGGATGGATATGAGACGACAGGGAGATGGAGATGAGCATGACAAAAGCAGTGAGCCAGAACCAAGCAGGATGAAAATGCTATAAAAAGAGTCCGCCCCCTCTTTTTTTAAGCAGCGCCGGGCACGACATGCACCTCCAGATTGTCCAAGTGGCTCGGAAAAAAAACGTTGTATGCTTGCAAAGAGCCCCGCAAAGGGGGTACACGAGAATAAATGGAAGAAGCGTGGATAGTTCTTGCCTCCTGAGGTTTTTACCCCCCCCTTCTTCTTCTTCTGTGCCACCTAGAGCTCTGTGCGCTACAAAAGAGAGGAGTGCAGAGAGGGCACGCAGGCTCGACGCTAACAATGGGCACAGATGAAAATGCGAGAGGCTTAACTGGCAGAAATGTTCACTTTACTTTGTTCAAGTTTCTTCATTTGGACAATGGGTAGAGACGGAGTCAGGGAGGCAGACAATTACTGATATTTGCTGGCAGCTATCAGAGAGGGAGAGAGAAACAGAGGGAGAAGCTCCACTCCCACATTGTTAATTAAAAACTCTCTCTCAGCGCTGTGCTCACTGAATAAAAGGCAGCCGCACAGAACACACACGCGAGCGCACGGCAGAGCCTGCGTACACTGGTTTTATTTTTATCAAGCCACTCCAATCAAGCTATAAAACTGCTGGCAATATGATTGTATGTACTACATTTGATTCTGCATTATTTAGGGGATTGCGCAATTTGCTCTCTATGATCCATAACTATAGAGAAGTACAAGAGGCAAAGCAGCGGAGGGAAATAACAGGAAAGCTGATTTCATGCTCCGGGGATTGCATCTCATTTTCTCCCAGCACAGAGGGACACGGTGCGGGCGTGCTTATGGATTTACTGCCACCTGGTGGCGTCTGACCGCACTGCTGAGCTCATGAGAGCCTCACAGGGGGAGGAGGGACGCAGGCTGGCATCAGAGTCAACATCAGAAGATTGGGTCATGCCCGGAGAAGTAAACTAGACCTCCTATCTCGGGCAGACGGCGTCATGTAGACTTGTGTGAGTGAAATGTTCCCAAAGCAAACCTCCTGTTTGCTCGGCTCTCTCCTTCCCTCGTCTCTTTATTGTTTATTTTCTTATTTCAAGCACAGGAAATGAAAAGAAATTGCTTGAAAGAGCAGCCACGGAAAAAGAAAATCAACGACAAAATTCCAATTTAGGGCCATGACGCTCAGTTAAGGATGCTATTATACGCTCGGAGAGTCCGGTCAATACTGGTGAACATTATTCTCCAAAACCAGCAGCAGAAGAACTTCGGCCCGCAAAGTCGAGAGATGTAAAATAAGTTACCGTCCAGGCTCTCGCGTTTCATGAAGAAATATTTCTGAGGCGATAGGAAATCGATGAAACCTCCCTGTAAGTCATCCCAGGCTGCACCGGGAGGGGAATTAATGAGGGCTCCTCATCACTAATTAACACATAAACACACAGCTCCCATCACAGGGTGAGAACTGGAGTCGATTATTCGCCCCGCGTGGAAATGATTGCATCAGATGATCTTTTTTAAAGGCGGAGAGCGAGAAGGAAGAGCGAGAAAAAGGAGGATTTGGGAGGTATAAAGTCATAGACAGCGGCCGGGTCTAACATCAGAAAGGTCTGGCTGATTAGGGGATGCCGGCGCTCACAGAGAGCAGCTCCTCTAACAGCCTCCACCACCTCATTAGTCTGGCCCAGCAGCAGTATGCCCCCACTATTAACCGCTAAATGAAAGACCGCCAACCGTGATTACTGAGGGGAAGTCCCCTGTCGTCATGGGGATAAGAGATCCCACACACACACATATACACACACACACACACACGCACACTCACACTTCGACTTCTATGATAGCTATTTGAAGGGCGTTTATGAAAAGGCGATTGAGGCAGAAGTGGATATTTTACACATCATCAGTTGCAGCCGTTCACTCTGAAGCCCGACACGTGGACGCTCGGGACATCAAGCAAACCTGTACCGACAAATTGCCTGCATTGCAGTAAAAAAAAACCATCTCAACAATTGGCGGCATCTCACAGAAGGTTCATTTAAAGATCACATGAAGCTTTCAGCTCCACTTTCAAGCAGCAAATCTGACAGAAGCTTAATAAACACATGAGGGAAACAGCTCCTGGACGCCTTGAGTCATGGATGGATACTCACTGTTGCAGAGAGGAGGTAAAGGGCTCCTTAGGTGCGTCTGATTTAAGTTCATGTAAGTGGGATTTTGTACATTTTCACAGAAGTAAGCAGGGTATGGTTATGTAATGAGTGTTATATGGTTTTGTACAGCTGTGTTTGTCTAGTGAATGCACGTGTCTTTAAGGAGCACTCCAATTGCTACAATGTAGTTTTGCACATCCGTACAGTCTAAGGGCCACATTAGTGACTTTCACTTCCTAATAAGGGTTAAGCCAAGATGGACGACGCGTCTCCATCTGCTCTCATTGTACGAAATTGAAGCCAAAATAGCCCCCGTGCTAGTGACGTCATTTGGAACCAGAGCTGGCGGGTGGAGCCGCCGTAGCCACTTCCGCTAACTAAAACACACACTAAACTTACCGTAAAAAACAGCAAGGATCCCGCACGCTCACAGATATGTAAACTTCACTGACTGTAGTGATTGTTTTAGTTACATCACCTCTCACCGTTCCTCCTCTACTCTGCTAATCAGGAACAGATCAGCTGCAGGTGCCGTATTTGTCAACAGAGCTGTCAATCATCATTTTTACAGCATCAAATACCTGGACACTTGGACGTAAATCAGCATGATAAGAACTGTGTAATGTCAGAAACCATGTTTGAGAAACTTTTATTTGCCGTGTATTTTGATTTTATAGTTTGACTCATGTCCCATCTGTTAACATGGAGGAGGCGGGCTTTATGACCTATACTGCGGCCAGTCAGCAGGGGGCGCTCCAAATGTTTTGGCTTCACTTTTAGGGAGCTGTCATGTCGTCCATCTTTTTATACAGCCTCCATAAGTCAACAATTCCAACCATCATTGGAGAAGACCATTCACATTTGTCAGCTGAATCTCTGTATTTTTGTCAGTTGATTAATCAGTTGGACCGCATGGCAAGCTATAAAGTAAACAACAGAGTCTCAAAATGACCCTACAGCGTCCACAGTTCTTTACCGGGAGCAGAATTATCCACAGAGGTCTCCTAATCATCAAAACAAACAGACCAGTTGTACAAAACCGGTATAAACACCAAATAAAGCAGTTTCCTGTCAAGTTTTTCTTACCGTGTTCTACGTACAAGTAAAGCAGCTATTTCCAGTTAAATTTCCTCATGTGATCATCTTTAACATCATCTTTAAACACCAAGAAAGTAGTAGGCTAGAAATGTTTTATTTTTCTGCCAACAGCGGTCACTATAAGTCGTCTGACACAACAAGCATACACCTGTTAGTTCACAGGTAAAACATGACACTCATCCAGGCTGATATAAGAGTTTGTCTGGAGCTTGAATAGTCAAACATGTGTAGATCTGAGTCGGGTACAGCCCTCGATCCTAAACTTCCCATAATGCAACTTCTGTCTCCAAATTGAAGCTGACATTACTCACGAGATGAGTACATTTCTCAGACTTGATGAAGCTCCCATCAGAGCCACAAGATGCATCACACGAATACTCGACGTGCTGTTCGGTGCTCCCCATGTGTCATACATCAACTGTGACGTGTACAAATCGCAGAGCGCTCCTTTAATGCACATGCAACGCCAGTAAAGGTAATTGTAAAGTACTCACGGTCGTTGCAGTGGGTCCCCGTGTAGGACGTCATGGAGCAGTCGCAGGTGAAGTTCTCCCACTGCTGGATGCACACGCCCATGTTGGCGCACGAGTCCTCCTGGCACGTCGTGCTCGGGCCTGGGAAACGAGCGGGAGGGAGAAGAAAGAGATGCCACAGGAAGGCAGTTAAGCAACGATAAAAGCTACTGCTGAGCCTTAACAATGCGGGACCCATGCAGAAGAAATGCACTCTAGAGAGGGATAGAGATACAGCAGAAGAAGGAGTAAACAGTGCCACCACAGGAAGCCTGACCCGGAGTACAACACGCTTAAAAAACAGTCTGGGGAATCCTGTTTCATGCTGGGTAAGGCAGCAAGCCGAAAGCAGAGACGCCAGGTTTTCACAGGATCAACAGCACGCTTCCCAAGCAGCGGAAGCGTCTGCAATTCTTCATTTAATGACTGTAAAAACGGCTGCAAAGGGTGCAAATGTAGTTCTAGTCTGCATTTAAGATAGACGAATCGGACCCCGGCTGAGCTGATGTGGTGACACTGTCTGCATCCCTTCTTTTCCTCCTTTTTCAGAGTGTGTGCAGTCGGACAGGCATGCAGTTTGTTCTCATTCCAACATTAATTTTAAAAAGTTTTATCAAGTAAAACTTCGAACGCTGCATTCCCTCTGCGAACAGGCAAGACGAGACAGAAAAAAAAACAACCTTTTAACGAATGACTCACCGATAAAAACAGCAATAATAATACACATCTCAATAAAATGGCTTTAAAGTGCTTGCGGCTATTTGCCTTTCAAACAGTTCTTCCACGGTTAGCATACGCGGCGAACAATAAACACACTAAACAGACAGAAGTCATGAGGAGAAGAGGAGAAAAGGAACACAAAGAGCGCTCGAGAACACGTAGTGCATATCGTCGTGTATGCACTTCAGTCAGACAGAAGTTGAGGAGGGTATTCAAAGTCAAACTGGATGTGTGTTTGCTATTCCTCTGCACCACACATGGCTCTTACCTTTGAATACTTATACAGAGAGGGAATGCAGATAAGGACGAGCGCACAGCATAGATAACGAGATAAACAATTCCCCGTCTAGACAGACACGCGGGGGGAAACCTTGACAAAAACCTTTCCGATAACCACAACGGAGACAGACAAAAGTAAATAAAGTCAAATTAAATTAACAGTCCAAAAAAAGAAAAAAAAAGCAGACAAATGCAAGTAAACGGTGTTTAAGAGCAGGTGTCTTGTGCAAGACAACGTGAAGAGAAGAGTGGAAAACAGATTCAGTTTGCCAGCTGAAAGTGCATTTACTGTGTAATGTACGGCAACGGTAGTCAACCAGGCATTCCTTGACACTGTGCATACGTGTATCTCTGCATTGCATCAGTGTGAATGTCATGTTTGTATTCACACGGCGGTGCACGTCTGACAGTGTGAGCAGCAGAGGGTTTCTAGTGTCTGCGCGTGTCAGCAGGAGGCCGCTCGCTCTCTGAAAGACACTCTCATCTGGGTAGCATGATAGCTTTTAGAAAAAAATGAGAGAGGCGGTGAAAGAGGGCCCGATACATCGGCAGCACGCTGACGCCGTTCAGATGTGCAGTGACAGCTTCTTTCTGCTGTCGACGCCCCCCTGATATGTGTCACTACTGGCATTTTCATACAAGAACACAGGACTCCCACAAACTGTCTCCCTCTGCCTACAGACTGTCGAAACCACGGCGATACATCTATACTGTGTGAACATCACTTCTCTGAACTAATCAAACTGTGTCCTTGAGTTCTATGAAACTTATCAATATGGGCAAGCATGGAAGAGAACATGCTATTAAACCATTTATTTAATGTTATATACAGTTTAATGTAACATATTAAAGCCTACATTCAAGCTGCAGCAGCTGTATAAAAATACATTATTATTTTCAGGATGCTAATCAGTTGTTTTGTCCGCCAGCAGTGTCTCTCTTTCTCCACCTATTAACTTTTCAGAGAGCGAGTCACCTCTGCGGCACCAAGGGGACATTATTGCCATGGTGACACCCACGATGCATTGCACACAGCAGGCTTTCAGGCGAGCAGGCCTCCGAGAGGCTGGATTTTTAACCCTCTACCTTGTAGGTCGGCTTTGGTGAAACCAACTTTGTTAGCGCAGAAAGAAAATAACAAACAGAACAGAGCAGAGCGGAAAACAAGAGTAAAGGTTAGTGAGGGAGCAGCATTGTTAGTGTTGGTAAAAGTTTGTCACTTTGGCAGAGAGAAACAATATTGAAGGTTGAGTGCCTGAAAAAAGATCCTACATAGTTTTATTTATTCAAGCAAAACAAGATTTAAGTTTGTTTTTGGCTTCTTAAAATCACGGCCAAGTGTTCTGCTTATGAAGGCCACTGTGCAGCATTTTGTATTCAAAGCTTCTGCTGCCCTCTAGAGGTTAAAGAGGAGGTCCTTCACATTGTGTTTGAACAGAGTGACATTTGAATTTGGAAAATGTAATGATGCTTTAAGCAAAAAATAGGACCAAATAGTTTAGACATGACAATATGCAGCGTTTAATATGGATGCAAACAACCTTATTTCTAATCTGACATCTCATTTAAAGTGATAATCTCGAAGATTTCCATTCAAATAAATTTCTGTTAAGTCACTAACTATCTCTGAATGGGGTAACACAATTGTGATTGAGCCTATGGCCCACTGATGAAAGCCTTTACATTTGTTGTATTACAGACTGGGTGGAAAAAATCACAAGCGGCGCCCAGTTAGTGACGTGTTTTCCATCACCCAGCAGTGGTTGGTCTGCCAGAGAGGGTAGGCGGAGCTAAGCGGCTGCTTTTTCCGGTCTCTGCAAGTGTTGCGAGTAAACAGTAATCTACTATGGCTGAACAAACAAAGAAAAGATCGATGACTACAGATACAACTTCAAAAAGAAAAGAAAATCTAAAGAAAAAGAAACAAATTTGACGCTCAGATGAAGGCAAACAGTCTAAAAAGGAAAGCGACCGTCAGCGAGGAAAACCAAGAGTTACAACCGTGGACGTCACACACGGATCTTATGGCTCCGTTCCTTTTCGAGATTGGCTCAAAAGAACGGTTCATCGTTCTTTATGATAGAACAAACTTGGCGGAGGGTTATAATGTTGCTCTTCGTCGGCACTATAGTGTGGTGACATGATTCCGCTGCATGTGACCTGGTATAGCGGAGTTGCAGTTGAAAAAAGCTGCCTGAGGTAATTCGGCATAAAGGGGAGTGGATCTGGGTCAGGCAGTGAAATTTGGGCGCAACTATAAACATAACGGTTCGCACCAAAGAGCCGTTCAAAAGAATCAAATCGTTCGCAACGTCACAACACTATTGGGAAGTGTGCTCCAGCAATTACTGTTTATCGCCATAGGGGCCACCAAAGAGAACGAAACTGAGGTCTTCGAGATTACCACTTGAAATCACAACATTAAAGAGATTGTTGTTCTTAAACCACATTATCAACAGCTTATTGTTTATTCTGAAATTGTTTGCCTTGAGAGGGAAATTTAGAAAAAGAAAACAGGCAGGTGGGAAGAGTTTGAGTTTAATAGAAAGTTGGCAAAACCTGCAGGAATGGTGAAACATACTACCTCACTGTTTTGACTTTTCTTTTATAATCTGGGTAAACAGGATTTAACTGTATTCATTATTCAGGTCTAAGTACTTCCCGTCATTTCAAGATATATTGAAGCAACATAAAAAGTTAACCTGCCATTATTAGAGAAACTAAAAGACCAATTATATGCATTTTCCTGAGCTGTGACAAATGCCTGGCAGAGAAGAGGAAAATAAGTGGGATTAACAATGCCAGCGCGTGGCTTTAAGGGGCCACTAAAGAGCTTTCTAATTAGACTAATAAATCTCACGCAGCAGGTCATGATTCTTATGCGCTACAGGCCATCTGTACCTTCACAGCCACGCTCAATCTGCCCGCTGCGGAAAAGGGCGTCGTTTATGAGGTCTGGCAAGCGGCCGTTGAGGTCAACCGAAGCCAAGCAGCCCTGGAAGCCCTCCCGAGAGACCACCAGCTTAGGGAGGTTCTGGTACATGTTGGGTCCCAGACCTCCGATGAACAGGTCACCTGAAGGGAGAGACAGAGAGGGACGAAGATGAGGGAGTTCACTGTATTATAGGTGTCAATTTTCTTGTAATGCAAATAAAAAAACATTGTGATAGAAAGGAGTCTTTAAGATTGGCTGTCAGTGGTGGGACAGATTTATTGTATTAAGTCAGAAGTACATAACTATATTTGCTTTTTATCTACGCATTCATGTGCGGATGATGGCTGCCACACATTCCCTGCGTCTGTTTGGAGTGTCGGCTGTGCATGTCCTCAAAAATTAACGCTACCCGAGAAGCAGTGTGCACATGAACAGTGGGGGCAATGTAGCGGCAGAGTTGATGTGACAGGGTCAACACAGCAACAGGGACAACAAGGACAGAAAGTGCGGTACCTGATAAAACTTCTGTACTATGTGTCATTACCACTGCACAGCGACAAACATGCCGGTCAGAACAGCTGGTGACAGATCCCCACATCTGGGCCCCACGTGGGTTATGCTTGGGCTACATGGGTACTCATGGGGCTCACTTGGGTCTACTTAGTAGGTCCCACATGGGCGAACCCAGGTGGGCTCCCTATATGGGTCCCGGTTGGGTCACTAATGAGTCCACAGGCTCAGAATGGGCAACACAAATGTGGCCCATTTGGGTTTCCCAAACTGGATAGACATGGCCAAACACAATCAGTCCAATATAGGCTAATAGGTAGGACATAAAAGGTTATCAGTGTCTGGGTTAAGAATGGGGAAATACCTATGGGGCCCACAAATATATCTCCGGCCTAAAGGTTTAGCTATAATGTCCCAAGGCATGTTCAAGGCCTTAACTCAGTTTAGTTCAGTAACTTTGAAGCAATCGTTATCCATTTTTAAATCAAAAGATCCACATTAGTGGGAAAATATTCTATTTGTTGAGAGCTGAGAGTTTGATGAAAGATTGATGTCACCGTCATGTCTGTACTTTAAACATGAAGGCAGCAGCTAGTTAGCTTAGCTTAGCACAAAGACTAGAAGCAGAGGAAAAAGTAAGGCTAGCACGGTCCAAAGGAGACAGAACTTTTAAAGCACACTTATTAACACATTGAACATTTGTTTAGTCCAAACCAGAAGTGACAAAAAAAAAAAATGCTGTTTTATAAGGTTTTATATGCAACAGCATTTCCACTCGAGTTACAGTCCCTCATGTTAACCATTTGTAAAACAAGGCTAACATAATCCCTTTGACTTAATAACATTATTTTTCACCTCTGCGCTGAATATTTTATATGTTTCCATCCATTTTTCATGGACCACAGCAGAGTTTGCATAGAAATGTCACCTTACCTCAACTGCTGTCATGCTTGCACGTGATTGGCTGCTGCCAGGTCGATTTAATGATAGCTTTAAAGCTACTTAAAGTTTATGTGGAAATTTAATTAAAATGTTCCTCAGATTTATAGTATCGTCTGTCAAGAAAATAAAGAGCTGACTCGCTGTTTTTGTAATTTTTCCTATTTGGGCTTTGGAAGTTTGCCGAGTCATTCCAAGTCAAAACTTCCTTGAAAAAGAAGTGAAAGTCGACTTTTTGGGAGGTTTCAGACTTCTTACTCAAGTCTGTTGCAAGCCAAGGTCATCTGTGCGTAAGGATTAAATGATATTCTTCGACCTTCACCGTGGAGATAATCATCTCCTTTTCTCCCAAAGCGAGGATGTGGTTGGTACCTTTGAGATCGAGGTTCTTGGCTCCGTTGACGTTCTGTGTGACCGACTTTGTGTCCACCTTGAGCGTGTGTGCGTTGGCAGCGTCTCGCGTGATGACCACGTTGTGCCACTGGTTATCGTTCAGCGGGTTGTCGCTGTTCCCCTTCAGCAGACTTGGTCCGTTCCCCAGGTCGAAGACGTAGTGGATGAACCTGGCGGAGAGGAATAACAGTGGTTAGTATATATTTGATGTGTGTCCGTGTGTGTCTCTTTTTATGTTCCTTGTCTGATCCATCTCTCACAATCGCCTCACGTTGCTTTGACACTATTGAGAGTTAAACTGATAAAGAAAGCAGCCGTTGATCCAACACAGTGAATTAAAGCTTACAAAAGGTGCAGAAGAGGTTTGGGAAGTTGAAAGTCCGGACGGCACCTTCGACATTTTAAACACTACAATCCTTACTGGACCACAACTCACCCTTTGACGAGCTCTACGGCAATGAAGTCGTTCCCGTCCCCGCTGTTGAAGATGATGAACCCGTCAGGCGAGGTGGTTTTGAACTGGAAGAACAGGTGCATGGTGGTATAAGCCTGTAGAGTCGCCAGGCCCAGGTAGCTGCCTTTGGTCTTGAAGGTCACGGGGTCGGCAATGATGAAGCGCATGCCGAAGCGGGCGTTCAGCTCGCAGAAGTCGATGTCCCCGTTCTTGCACATGTCGATGTACTGCATGCCGTTGAACTTCAGGCTCTGAGTAGACAGTTGTGAAAGAAAGTGTTGGTATAACTAAAATGTACAGCATGATTTAATTGCGCACAAAAGTTACCAAATAATCAAACTACATGTGATTTAGGTAGTATCCAATCAAAGTAAACGGATGTATGTTTCCCTGTACTGTTTGCTCCTTTTCCCCCTCTGTTGTTTCTTCCCAGGTGATTGCTTAACGAGGCGCACCTGGTAGAGGAACAGTGCTGAAACACCTGAACATCTGACGACAGAGGCTTGTGGAGTGGGACTGCTGTGTTTTTGTGGCTCTCAGGCCATTTCTACACGTACATGGATATTTTTCAAAACAGAGTTTTTCCCTTCTTCGTTTCCAGGAAGAAAAAAAAAACCTGTCCACACAAGGTAGACGCAGGGAGACTACCTGGCGGGCTGCAATGGCGCATCGAGGAAGGGGGGAGTTTTATGTGTGGACTGATAGCAAAGTGGAATTATTCCTCAATATCACACTGGAATATAAAGTCGGGCGCGTGTGTGTATGTAGCAGTCGGGAGTGTTGGAGTATGTAGCAGTGACGCCTCTGTTCCTCAATCTAGTGGACGAGTAACTGTACACGTATGTGTAAACATATAAAAAGTCCTGTTAGCAAGGTTAGAAGCATCACTGCTTTTGTCACGTCCGTCGTTTTGCAGGAATGTCGCCTCATGAGTGACGCCTCACAAAGGAGATAACAGCACACAGCCTGACATCACGAGCCAAACACACTGTTTACCCCGTCTTCACGTCGCCGTGGAAACGGAATTTCTAAAAGTCTTCACCCTGGCCGGAGTTTTACAAAAAGATCTGTTTGTTAGTGACCTAAAACGGCGTTTGCGTGTGGACGAAAGGTCAAAACGCAGAGAAAAGGCTACATTTTAAAAACTAACCGTGTATGTGTGGACATGGCCTCAGACAGGAATTTTGTGTTGTTGTTTTTTTTATAATTTTGTCCCTAGTTGATCTTTATTTAATGATTTAGGTCTTTGTGTGTCAATTAATAACCAATCCCTTGGTTCTGACTTTTTTATGGTGTTTTATGTCATATTGTTGGGTCAATTATGAATTGTTGTTTGCCCCTTAGGGCCACCTTAGGGTGGAGCGTAACAAACATACTTAAAGGCACAGAGATAATACGTCACTTCTATAAAGCCACTTGATCATCTGTTCTAAAAACTCTTATCAGTAATTGATATTTGTTGCGTTTTATACCTGAAGATGCCCAATAAAGGAGGAGGGAGCAGACGAGACGAAGCGCCTCTCGGTCAAGATGCCCGTCTCCACGTTGTTGAACTCCAGACGGGTGTGGTCGCCCGCCATCTGACCTGAGGTGGAGGAGGGGAGAGAAAGGAGAAGAAGGCGAGGGATGAAGGGGTGGAAGAGGAGGAAGGATACTGCAAGCACACTTTATCCCTGGAAAAAGCCCAGTTGTACTCTGATGTAAGTCAAGTTAAGTTAAAGCTGACATTAAAGGAACTTTGATAACATTTTTTAGCAAATGGTGAAATCACAGACCAATAAATCCCTTCGTTATGTGTTACTGACTTATCTATTATTAGACACAAGGTAATCCGTGTTGTAAATGCGCAATATCCCAATTTTTTTAACTACAAATAATTCTACTAGGCCAAATCCTGAAATAGCGTCAGTGAGACAAATGATTAAACTAAGTAGAGAGATAAAAGCTGTCTTCATCCCTCCCCCCTAAAAAGAGAAAAACTCTATGATCATGCGTGTCATTGTGAAACAGCGAGTAAACGGTCCAGAGGAGTAATACCTTCAGCCATGTCGTCATCCACTGTTAGCTTGAAGTTTTTACCGCGGCGGAGCACTCGCACTGAGTGCCACTCATTGTCGTTGAGCTTTTGTCCGGCATAAAGAACCTCAGGACCTTTGCCTGAAGAGGAGGGTTAGTTAGTCACGGGGAAAGGGGGAAGCACAGGCACATACCAAATCTTTGTTTCTACAACAAATGCAACAGCCTGGATATATTTATAGGGGAATGACGTGTAATCTAAAACATTTTCCCTGAATAAATTAAGATGTTTTATCATTTGGACACTGTAATTTCCAATGTTTCCTTGAATAAACAACAGAGGAAGATAATCAAATAACTCACAACTGCCAAACATTTGCTGTTACTCATTAAAGGACTCAAATACTGTGACTCTGTAAAAGAAACTGTCTCTCTCCCCGTGCTTATTACAGTTTTGCCATCCAGTTAAATTACTGCAGGTGGATTACCCCTTATTCTATTGCTGTTTCATTTCAACATGCTTGTAGAGATTGTGTATGAAACTCCTACAATCAACCACTAGAGGGCACCACAGTCCCACTGAATTTTCTATGAAGGCCGGAGCGGCTCGTTCAGAATCCTGAATCTGCTGACTAACATTGAACGCAGATTTTAAATCCAAATAAGCAGCTCGTTGGAGTTAGTGAAAACGATTTGTAGACTCGACTCATATCCACATTTTCAACACTTTTAAATCAATTAAATCCATGCATGTGTGTTTATGTGTGTGTAAGCATGTGTACTGGATATTTACTTGATGAAAATAATCAAGCTAATCAATTTTAAAAGAGGTCTATGATCTGTTTCTACAGTGCACGGACACACACACACTCACACACAAACCCCCTTTTGAGTCTTAGTTCTCGCTCTCTCTCCTCCCTCTCTTCTACCGCCTCAGTAGGCTTTTAAAATAATGAAAAATACGAGTCCCTTTCATGAGTAAGAGCATGTTTGCTAACACTATCTGTATATCACATTATAGGCCTATATACTGCAGTGTGTGCGCAAACAAGAGAGGAGACTCACAACGATATATATAACAGTGTAATAAATACAATATAGCCCATAGAGTCTGAGTGTAAACGTTGTGTGAGTAGCTATGGGCATACAGGGAACAATTGCCGTCTAGTTGCCTGACTCCATTTAAAAAATGGGCCATTTAAAATATGTGGAGTACATTAAGTCAGATTTGCATAACTTTGATCCCTGGCTATTACTTTTTCCCCTTTTATCTGGGAAATCCTCTTATCAGTCCCCTGCATTCACACATTTCTGCCCTCACATCTAGCACACAGGCTCAAATCAAACATTGACTGAAGGAAGAAGGCTGCAGAAAGAAGAGTGTTGACTTACTGGTGTTACAGTTTATCCTGACACAGTCTAGATGGGGAGGGGAGAATAAGTGACAGATGAAATCGCATCCTTCAAGGTTACAGCTGCAGACATCCAAGAGCAAGAAAAGCCACCTTCCGGGGACGGACACATGACCCCAGCGGCCATTTCAGCCTGGCTGGCTACTGAAGGTCAATAATACTTTACTGATACTGGAAATCCAATTTAATCCAGATCTATTTATTCTAATCACTTTAATCGTATAGCCAATAATACTGCGCCAATTCTGGTCAGTCTTTATTTTTATGTGATGTAATAATAGGAGAGCTTGAGGCGCCCTATTAGTATCATTCACAGACGTTCATGGAGTTACATGTCGAGTTGTTATATTTCCAAATGGTCGCTTGAGATTCCATGGCCACATCGATTTTGCAACCCAGCAGCTATAGAGCCAAAATATTTCACTGTTAACCCGCTACATAATCTAAACCAATCAATTTTAAAATCAATTATCATTAAAAACTGCGGCTAAAACATCCCTTTAAGGGAGAGTATTGAAGCTGTGTTTGGCAGGTGCAGAAATCCATGTGACCAGGCCGGTCATGTGCCGTCAACCGCAACAGAAAAGTGGGAACAAACAGCCTCGAGCCACGCAGCACCAACACCGTACAGAAGCCTAAAGCCCTATGTGGGTGACTGAAAATACATCTGTGTGTTACATGGTTGAATTTGAAAACCTTTAAAAGCTAAACTTCTCTCTTTTGGACGAATGAAAAACACCACATAGCTCATTAAAAACATGAAATAAGCACGACAGATGTTCCATATTTTTAGCAGCTGTGGCGACCGAATACATTGGATTCTACAGTAAAGTAGTTCCATTCACATATTTGTATGTAAACTCGTGCTTTATGTGTAGACTTTCTAATCTCGGCTCGCTGGTATAAAAGCCTGCACTCTACTTAAATGTAGCACTCATGCCACCATCTGCAGGCGCGCTGGGTGCTGTGGCATCGGGCTGTTTGCCAGACGGGCCGCAGGCTCGGGGCCTTTGAAGGGGTGAGTGCCATCTTTGAACAAGGCATGGGAGATGCCAGCTAGACCAAGGGTTACTAATGGACAGAGAGAAACATGGACCTGCTAACATGAGGAAATAAAGAAATAAAAAAGACCACAGAGACACACGATAAGAATGCATACTATCAGTGCAGCCCTAAACTGTACAGCAGCTTACCTGCAGTTCGGAATAGATGGCAGATAGAGTCTAAAATGTTGCTATCTGAACTGATGCATGACTGAGGAAAGTGCCATCTATTTAAATAACTCAAAAAACAAAATGTTGTGCCTCTGGAAAAATCTATTTGCGCACAATGAGCATGATGATCTGTTCAAAAGATGTGCCGCAGAGCAACGATAACTCTGTTACGTGTTAGATTGATGGACATAAAGATCTACGAAGACGTCTAAGCATCAAGGCAGGAAATCTAACAGCTCAGGCAAGTCAAAAACAAGACATGCAACTACGAAGACAAACTACAAAGAGTGGTTTAGTATGTATTCGGTCTAGACCGTAAAGAACATGTACTAAAGAACACAAAAACAGTAGGGCCTCCTCTTGAACTCGAGGGGAGGTGGCCCGACAGGGACGGCTTATACGATACCTAGGTTGACCGTCAGTTTGACTCTCCCGCTGTCCAGCTCCAGCCGCAGCGTATCCGCCGACTCGCGGGACGTGGCGGCCATGAGCAGGCCGAACGCCCGCTGGGACATGAAGCGGAGGGAGACGTCCTCGGCCTCCGTGTGCATGACGTTTGGAATCACCACTTTCATGTACATGCTGCCGTCGTAGGACAGGATCGATGACTCTGTGAAGGAACAGAAGAGAAAAACAAATGTTCAATTTACCAAACAGGGAGGAAAGTGAAGCAGGGAGGGAGAGGCTGTGTCCGATATTGTCAGTGTGCTGAGAATACACTGATGCCTTCAATAACAGGACAAATATATTGCATATGCTTCATCTCCCTCTGACAGCTTTGTTTATGACACAGATGCTTCCGATAAGATGAATGAGAGTGGGTGCTGGGAAAACAAATACACACGCAAATATGCTCTGGGAAGAAAGGTGAACCCAATTTAAAGTTGGAACACGCGTGCATGCATGTGCCTTATATTTTATCAATGAGAGACACACGACATACGTGTCCCACGTGCCCGGTTGCAGCTGCAAACATCATCCATCAAGTGACTTAGAGCGCACACACACTGCTCAGTGGAAACTCCCCTTCATACACTCCCCGGCCACTTTATTAGCTACACCTTGCTAGTAACGGGTTGGAGACTCTTTTGCCTTCAGAACTGCCTTAATTCTTCCTGGCATAGATTCAACAAGGTGCTGGAAACATTCCTCAGAGATTTTGGTCCATATTGTCACAATAGCATCGCGCAGTTGCTGCAGATTTATCGGCTGCACATCCATGACGCCAATCTCCCGATCCACCACGTCCCAAAGGTGCTCTATTCGGTTGAGATCTGGTGGCTGTGGAGGCCGTTTGAGTACAGTGAACTCATTTTCTTGTTCAAGAAACCATGGCGCGTTATCCTGCTGGAAGTAGCCAGCATATGGTGGGTACACTGTGGTCATAAAGGGATAGACATGGTCAGCAACAATACTCAGGTAGGCTGTGGCTTTTAACAATGCTCAATTGGTGCTAATGGGCCCAAAGTCTGCCAAGAAAATATCCTAAACACCGTTACACCACCACCAGCAGCCTGAACCGCTGATACAAGGCAGGATGGATCCATGCTTTAAAAATGTTTATGCCAAATTTGGACCCTACCATCCGAATGTGGCAGCAGAAATCGAGACTCAGGCAATGTTTCCCAATCTTCTATTGTCCAGTTTTGGTGAGCCCGTGCGAATTGTAGCCTCAGTTTCCTGTTCTCAGCTGACAAGCGTGGCACCCGGTGTGGTCTTCTGCTGCTGCAGGCCATCTGCTTCAAGGTTCGATGTGTTGCGCGTTCAGAGATGCTCTTCTGCATACCTCGATTATAACGAGTGGTTATTTGAGTTATACCCCTTTCCCACCTACATTTAGCGTGTTGACGCAGGTTTTTCAGACCCGGGAAGACCTGCTTATAGACGCCAATAGTCTCTTTTCCCATTGCCAGTGAAGTATACTCCTGTCGGTGTCTTTTCTGCTGCGTCACCGTGTAACGAGTCAACAGTGAAGACGTTACGGTGGTTAGGTCTTTATTGTATCTATTACTCATTCAGTCAAGACAAATTTGGAACGATGTTTGAGCGCTGCTTGGACGGAGATGGGCAGAATTTGTAGCTGAGATGACGAGGAGTCGCAGAAGTTACTGACGGAGCACAGCATTGCGCCGGAGATTAGCGTGTCAACACAGGTTTTGTGTTCCCATCAATGCTGATCGTAGCCGAGGCGATAATTACCCGGGTCTACTGCAGAGTCATTTGACCCGGGTCTGAATGTCGATTGTAACCTTTCCCACTAAGCAAAAAAGCCGGGTGTTGGCAGGTTTTTTGACCAGTGGGAAAGTGGCTTTACTGTTGCCTTTCTATCAGCTTGAACCAGTCTGGCCATTCTCCTCTGACCTCCGCTATCAAAGAGGCATTTTCGCCCAGAGAACTCTCGCTCACTGGATATGTTCTCTTTTTCGGACCATGCCACGTTCAAAGTCAAGGTCACCGTTCTGCTCCATCTGATGCTCGGTTTGAACTTCAGCAGATCGTCTTGACCATGCCTAAATGCCTAAATGCATTGAATTGCTGCCATGTGATTGGCTGATATTTGCGTTGACGAGGAACAGGTGTACCTAATAGTGGCCTGTGAGTGTCGGTTAGTGTCTTCTTACTGTAGTTTTATTTTGAAAAGTGACTAAAAGCGGGATATTTTACAGCCAAACTGAAACACAAAAGCGTTGTCCTTGCACCGAGCCACACACCGAACAATAAAACATATCTTAAAAGGGGTCAGTAAAACAATGGAAAATATCTCCGGGTGGTTTTTGAAGGCTGCTGGGCCTGACAGTTCTGCTCCCTTCTTATGAGATCCAAAAGGAGCAGAAAGCCAAGGCTAGTGTGGCAAAAAAAAAAGGGAGGAAGACTGTCAGCAGACTAGAAGCCTCTTGGGCAGAGAGAGACAGATTAAAAAGGGCATCCAACCATGACATACCTGTTTTGACACCTCAGCTTTTTAAAAGAAAAAAATAGCCCTGTGGCCTCAGCGACGCACAAACCATTTGGCTGCGTCTGGGGAAATGCTGAGGCTGTAGGTGAGAGGGTTTTGAAGCATCACGCGAGAGAGGGTTTGTACCTGTAAATGATGCAATGTCGCACATCAAGTCTCTTTTTTTTTTGTACAGAAGGTGTCGAGAAAACAGGGAATTCTTTTAGTCGATTTGTGTAGAGAGATGCTCCTTCATGCAAACAGGAACGCGTCAGAAGAAATATTGGATTTTGCTTCACGCCTAAATGTCAAGATTCATGTGATATGTTGCAAAATTCATGTCTAAGCAGCGTGAGATCACTCAGCCATTCATCTCACCAGGCTGTGCACCGCTGTGTAAAGATCCCACATCCGTCTGTGTTGCTTTTAGGGGCTGTTGTAAAATCCATTCTATGAACAAGCTGTCGACTGTGTGGGTACAGTAGCCTGGAGGGTAATGAAACTCTGGCACTGCATTGTTTTACTCCATTTTAAATTGCATGGGCTCTCTCTCTCGCTCTCTCTGTCTGCTTCTCTCTCATGCACACACATAAATAAAATAAAAAAACACACCCTGCCACACAACAACACATGTCTGCCCACCAGCCTGTCCACAGATAGATCCTCTAACTGACAGAGGCATGTATTGATTGGCGAGCCAGGTCAGGTCCCAGGCTCACGCTTGAAGCAAAACAAGAGAGTCAATCTGTAGTTTAGAAAACACAAAGAGACAGGAAGGATGTGAAAAGTATCCCATAAAACAAACTGTGATGTCCAGCCTGCAGCATTAGCACACTTAGCATAACGCCCAAGGGCTAAGTATTGCTTAAACTGGTTTCAGACATTTGCAGCAATGAGAACGACATGTCACTTCCTTAATACCAAATGAGCTCTCTGGCTCTCATGTGAACGACGGTATAGACCTTTTGTTATAATGTAAGGTGTAAGAAAGACTTATGTTGGAATAAAATATGTCTACTCTTTAAAGGTGGTAGAAGAAGACTGCAGTACAACAGCTGAGACATGAAGTATTGCACAGATATTGTAGAAGTAGAGGGCATGCAATCCTGATGCGTGGAGAAATTAAGGTTAAACAAGATTGAGAATCTGCATCTACTCCAGCAGCTCTGTTAGGCTGGGTTTAATTGAAATGCTAAACAATGTGCATATACAGCAGGTATTATGTTAACTACCTTAGTTTAGCATGCAAGCATGCTATAACTTGCTAATTAGCAATTAACACAAAGTAAAGCCAAAAGCGCAGCTGAACAATTGTTCAGTGTTTTAATTTAAAAACAGAATGAGCTTTGTGTTAATACTAAATGAAAAGCACTGTCATTGGTTTTTCTGCACAGGAGCAAGAGAGTGTTTTTTATCCCAGCCTCCAGGCACAAAGAATCCTCTCAGACCCATGTCATGTTCTCCACCCTGAACACCAGCTCCTCCCCTCAGGAGGACGATGCAGGGTTCCCTTCAGCAGACACAACCGCTTTAAACATGTCCTGTCCATTAGAGCCCGCAGCACTACCTAGGCTGCAACACATACCTGTCCTTGCTGTTGCTCATCATATTCATTTATTATCTTTTTATTTTTTACTATGTGTGAAATTTTAGGATGAAGATAATAATAATAATAATAAACCTCTATGAACGTACTGTTGTGTATTTTCTAACTGTATCAGAGCACGGTGAAGTCCGCGGCAAATTTCCCACTGGGACAAGAAAAGTTTCTCTTATCTTTTTTAAGATTTAACTGGAGCTGGGCTTAGTGATCTTTCTAATGGTGGTCAAGAAAATAAATTCAACATCAGGAAAGAAAGTAGAATTATGGCTGCACCTAATGATTATTTCTTTCTTAATTAATCTAGCTATTCTCTCTTTTTTGGTCGATTAATTTAACTTCTAATTGATCAATTATTCTTAAGGTAATTTCTTTCTTAACATACAGACATAAATGTATTTGACCCCTGGAGTAATAATTACTGCTAGTTAATTACAGTTAATAATCACTGATAAATGTATGGAGCAGGGATAATAATTACAGATTATAATAACGGCCTTTAAATGAGATGTTAGTTTATTAAAGTGGTAATCTCGAAGGTCTCAATTTCGTTTTCTTTGGTGCCACCTATGGCAATAAACTGTAATTGCGGGAGCACACTTCCCAGATATCCAGACAGTGCTGTATGTGTGACGTCCACGGTTGGCTCCGGTTGTAACTCTTGATTTTCCTCGCTGACGGTCGCTTTCCTTTTTAGACTGTTTGCCTTCATCTGAGCGTCGAGTTTGTTTCTTTTTCTTTGAATTTTCACTTATTTTTGAAGTTGTATCTGTAGTCATCGATCTATTCTTTGTTTGTTCAGCCATAGTAGATTACTGTTTACTCGCAACACTTGCAGAGACCGGAAAAGCAGCCACTTAGCTCCGTCTACCCTCTCTGACAGACCAACCACTGCTGGGTGATGGAAAACGTGTCACTAACTGGGCGCCGCTTGTGATTTTTTTGCCACAGACACCCAGTCCATAATAATACTATACACTACACTACACTAAGATGGTGCAGTCTTGACATGATGCTTTAGCTTTAAATGTTCCTGAATAGCAGCTGTGAAAAGGCATTTGTAATTTGCAGGGTTTACAGAGTAACACATTGTTGGTCTCTGACTGTCTATTACCTTCCTACACTTTTAGGTTAGATGATTGTAGGCAAGCAGCTGCAGCATCTTCCTATGGTGGAACCCATGCAATGAACAACGCAATGCATAACGCGCCCATGCACGTTATGCATATGGACATATTTCTCAAATCGATCTGACAATAAAGTCTCAATGTCCTATGAAGAATTAATCAAAAGCTTTACATTGGTATCCATCAAAAGTCTAATATCTCAGTGTGGACCAAGGCGTCTGATTGTGCGACCAAGAAGCACTGCTCTTCTTAAATCCAGGATCTAACAGTGCTCAGCTTTTCATGGTTGAAAAACACCCTGAACTTCTCAGAACTGACGACACACAACCCCCTCCCCTAACCAGTTTGTCAATATGCTTGACTGCTCCAGGGTCAACTGTGCTGTGACTTTTCAAGCTAGATGTAAGAGCCTATTTTAGAGTTCTGTTCTGGTGTTCAGCATCCGTTTGGGGGCAAAGAAGTCCCCATCATGTCTGACTGTCATCCATCAATCTCAGCTGGGACCGGCTGTGGTGTTGTCAAATAGCTTTTTATTGTCTGAGAGAGGAGAGGGGGGAGTCTGAGGTTGAGCAGATCAGTGTATTTTAGTCCCACTCCATATCTTGCTCTGCTTTGAGTGGCAGCAACGCAAAACAAGAAGAGAGCTTGAATTTATTTTTAAGGATGTTTATTTAGAAGCACTGAGGGACGGTTCAAGGAGGAAGGAAAGAAAAAAAGATCACCAGATTTGATTTATGGAAAAGAAAGTCACTGGTCAAATGTAATTCTACCAAATACACGTTAACACACTAACGAAAATCAGGAATGGCAAAGATTCAAAGGGAAGATATTTTGCTTTTCTTTTGCAACCAAATAAAGTGATTTCTTATTCGAGTGTCCACAAATATAAAATTCGACAAAGTACACAAACACACCTTCTTCTGCTTTACCTCCGTTATGTCAGCAACAATTTATTCCCTCCACTGCTCACCTTCTTTCTAGGTTTATACCTACAGCTCTGCAGGACTGACTGAGCACAGCTTCTGCAAGAGCCAATCAAAGTGGCACAAACAACTTGCTTTGGCCATACTGGGTGTAGTCTACAAGGAGTTGATGTTTAAACAACAGTGAGCTGCCCTTATCAATACGTCTGCGTTAACAGTGGTTAAACTGCTGTGTGCAATGTGGCTGTGTTACTCACAGAGAATTATCACCTCAACCTTCAGTTCCTCCCAGCTCTAATTAGCACTTTTAGCTTATTGTTTTGGTTACTGCAACTTTACTTTTCTCAGCCGAATCTCACTGCTCTCTTAAACTTTTGATGAATACATAACTACCCACAGTACCCAGAACAAAATAGCCAACAAAGTGTGCAACTAGCCAGAAAACAGAGTGGAGTATCTCTACCAAGCCAAGACTTAAGACACTGTAGATCTGATGGACAGAAACATGATTCAAACTGAATACTAATCTTGCTCTGTGTTTGCTGAATGTGTAAACAGACACATCATTCTCTCTCTGTCTTCTCTGTATGAACTTCTCAAAGCAATAATCTCAAAGATTTTCATGTAAATAAATATCACTGGGTGTCTGGTGCGACATTCGTGGAAGAAATCACAAGCGGCGCCCAGTTAGTGACGCGTTTTCCATCACCCAGCAGTGGTCGGTCTGTCAGAGAGGGTAGGCGGAGCTAAGCGGCTGCTTTTCCGGTCTCTGCAAGTGTTGCGAGTAAACAGTAATCTACTATGGCTGAACAAACAAAGAAAGGATCGATGACTACAGATACAACTTCAAAAATAAGTGAAAATCCAAATTAAAAAAAGGCAAACAGTCTTAAAAGGGAAGCGTCAAGAGTTACAACCGTGGACGTCACACACGCGACACTGTCTGGATATCTGCTCCTGCAATTACGTTTATCGCCACAGGTGTCGCCAAAGAGAACGAAACTGAAATCTTCGAGATTACCACTTTAAGGTGCTTGTTGTGCTGCCCCCAAGTAGCTATAAAATAAATAAATCTAGGATAAAAGAATACTTTTCTACCACTTATAACAACACTGTACTGAACATAGTAAGTGCTAAGGTCTGGGAACACTACAGCCTGACTCAAACAAGTGTTTCTGGCTCCATCACACTTCTTTTGAGCCTTCCAACATCTCAGCAATAACTGGTGGGTACAAGCTTTTCATACCAATAGGAATGACAGCCGAAACTGTGCTGTTCTTTCAAGTCTCCAGCTGTTTTTTTTTTTGTCTAACTCAGGTATCACAGTTACTCAGAGCTAGTTACGGTGTCATGTAAAGCTTAAACACAGCTCTTAAAGCAGTGCCACAGCTGTGAAGGAGTGAAAGCAGGCAGACAGCTGAACCAAACAGAACTTTACATTTGCAGAGAATTTCACAAGGGTTTCTGCAGAAGAGAAGACTGCTGATTACAGTCATTCATACTCGATGTAAAGCTAATAACAGGCCTCAGCAAGATACTGCAGGTGACTGCACTCCATGCATCCACGGTGTGTGTGCGTGTGTGTGTGTTTGTGTGCTCAGACTTGTATGCCTGCACAGCACGATATCTCTGCACCTACAGTGTGTGCCGCTGTGGTATTTCTAAGAGAGATATCAGCTGCAATGAGGATGTCATTTCAGATGGTAATTAAGCTGCTACTTGTCAGTCTCTGTTTATGTGTGTGTGTGTGTGTGTGTGTTTTGTGTGTGTGTTTCCCAGCAAGCCCCGCATTTCACGTAATTAGCAGTCCAATTGAGGCAGAAGATGGAGGAGGAGGGAAGCTATTAAGGGAGAGGCTTCACAAATATTCAGGGTTTAAAGGGGGCAGTACGCTAGTCAAATCTCGTCAGCACACACACACAAACACACAGGCGCTTTAGTTCGGTTCAAACTCTGAAATCTGTTTTCTTTCTCTCCGTTTTTCCTCTCTGTGTTCCCATTATTTACTCGCCTCGGCTGCAACTGTGTAGGATTATCTAATCTTTTATTTTGCCGAGCAGAGTGACAAGTCTTTGTTTGATACACAAACCAACACGGGCCTTGACTGTCATTGTTGCGTTTCATGTGAATGCCTGTCAACCCATCTGCAATTTCTAACACTCACACAAACACACACACACACACAGCAGGCACAGTGTCTGCTGTCAACAATCTTTAAAGATCAAAAATCATATCCTCAGCCTGACAGCAAGGATAAGGACATCGATAAAGAGTCTCACAGTTGCTAAGTGTGTTTTCGACTCCTTTCTGTGAGTGTAAATAGAGTGTTTTTGTGTGTGTGTTCGGGTTCGTGTAGTATGTGCATCCACACTGAGGCAGTAGGAAATGCCTGCGCTCGACAGAAGAGGCTCTCGGCTGTGGACGTTATCCAAAGTAATCCTCACCACGTGATTCACTCTGGAGACACACAGGCACACACGCATACACAAATTAAGTGCTGCTGAAACACACAACATCACAACGACCAAAAATATCCCAACAGGCCGCACTGTACTTTTAAAGGCATACTCGAGCCGAATAATCCAAACCCCTCGTGAAAGATAAATACTTAAATGAGACACAGAGCAATACATTTGAAATACAGAAGAAATAAAGCTAATTTAAGAGTTTATACATTAGGCAGGAAATATTATCATTCCCACCTTTGCACACGTTCATTACTTACATAGGTCTAGGTCTAATGATGTTGTGATTGTGCTGCTTTTAGTGTACTGTAGTTACTGTAAGCTGAAAACTTTATCTGAAGCAGAGGGACTTTAATTCCCCTCATTCCTTCTTAAAATTACTCTTTAAATATGCCTAATAGAGTTAGAGCCGATATTTGTATGCCCCCAAAGCACAAAATGACCTTAATATATCACTCAGGGTTTTTAAAGGGCTGTTGAGGGACTGCTGAGTCAATCATTACTTAACCTTGTGCTGACGTTAATAAACTGTACAAGTTGTCAATGTCAACTTGTTCCCCACAGCAACTGTGTTGTTATGTTGTTGTGTAAGAAATCACTTTTTAAAAGGTGTAATAATACATTTGCACAACAAGCTAAAAACATACCGTTGTAAAGATGTTACAGCTAACTGTGGCATGTTTACACATGAAGCTGGCACAAAGCTACATTAGCATCTATGTTCAGTCATGTTTCTGGTCACCTTGTTTAATCCAAACCTCAGTTTCCTTTCAAGCTTTTTTTTCTACCCTATTTTATTTGGAGAATATCTGGCTCTAGTTGTATATTCAACATTCTTTGCTAGCTTGCTGCTAACACTGTGTGCTGAGTCATGTGAGGCACAGCAGCGCTAGCTTGCAGAGTTTATCAGAACTTTCTTGCTGAAAATGCCTGCTTGCTGCTGGAAACATGGTTGGTAACAGTGTAATGTGCCAGCCTAATGGCTACCTAGCTCGTTCATAAAATAGCATGCTTTTTTTTTTTTAGTTAGAAGTGAAACAGTAGGATGTAGCAGGACATTATAAGATTGTGTAATTTGTTTTTCATGTCCCACAGCAACCGTGTTGTTATCATGTTGTGTTGTATAAAGTTCTACTTAAAAGGTGCAATGATGTGACTTTTTTCACAAGGCGCTAAAAATATAGCCCTTGCCATGTTTTTTTGGCCAATGGGTTAGCAAAATGTTTACACATTAAGCTGGCACAAAGCTACCTAGCATTTATTTTGAGTCATGTTTCTGGCAGAATCTTTTTGATTTAAATCCAAACCTTAGTTTCCTTCTAAGTATTTTTTGGGTGCTTAAAATATGTGGCTCTAGTTGTAACTTCAACTTTCCGTGCTAGCTCGCTGCTTACATTTTTTGCTGTGTCAAGCGAGGCACAGCAGAGCTAGCTAGCACACAGACAGTTTAACAGAACTTTCTTGCTGCGAGAAACAGGGTTGTAACAAGCTAAAAAAACAAGCTAAATGGCTTTGTAGTTAGTTCTTAAAATCAATACATTTTGTTTCGAAAAAAGAGAGCATGTAGGATGTAGCATGCCTGTAGGAATTATAAGCTTTTATGACTTTAACGTACCTCTTATGTTCAGTGTTATGATCTGTTTTGTGGCTGTTTCAGCACTTGATTGTACCTTTTTAGAAGTCAGTTTAAACCGTTTACAGCAGTTTGTTCATCTGTACAAGAAATACCTTTAAGGCTAAACACAGCTATTTGATCCATCGTTCAAATATTTACTGGTTGAGCAAAGGAAAATAAAATGGTGTAGAGCCGTTCATTACAAGCTAGCTTTGTTTTTCATGTATTTTTTAATATCTTTCTCCTGTGTCTTTCACCATTTTCTCGCTTATTTCTTGTAATGGACACATAGTGCCTGTAGTGAAACCCTGACAAACAACATAACGCTCTATCTCAACCTAGATTTGGGAAATAGTACTTCCTAAGCACTTCTAAGAATTACTTTTCTTTTCGGACTGTAGAACTCAGGAGGTCAGCACACTCACAGGGATTATCAAATATTGTGTCGTGCTCAACGTAAGCAGGCCCAGATGAATTTATCAGGATATCAAAAAGCATGTGGGGCGATGTTGCGTCAATATGAAACAGTAAGCGGTTTTGTGCATCAGACATATTGAATAGGCTTTACACAAGGATGAGGTAAATCCGTAGAGCTTTATCAACATGTGACAGATATAATCAGTATCAGAAACCAGCCTCTGCACATTAAATTTCAAGTATGATTTTGTAATGGACATCGTACTGTACTATTTATTCCTGCTGTATTCTAGGTCAGGAACAATGAAGCGTCTGAGTCATTCCCACAGTGTTGTTGGCTTAACCCCACAGCTGGTGAGAGTCAGAGAGTGACATTTTTCAACAGTCTCTCTGATGTGGATTATTCAAAGGCAAGCGGCTGTATTTCACCTGCACGATGCTGAAGTTTTGATAAATGGGAGTTGGTGATGATTTATGGGGGTAATATGCCTGCTTAGTGGGCGACTAAACACATGGGCAAACAAGGGTCACTCTGTGGAACACAATATAGTTACATGACACTTTGGAAAGCCTTTATACATACGCATTAACCTTGTTAAACAGCGGTGTGGACGGACTGTTTATAAGGCAAATAGGTTTAACCTCTAATGTACACAGGATTGGAATTAATGCTGGAGTTACGTTTAGATTAAGGAAACCGTTGGCGCTAAAATGACACTTGAGCCAATCAAAGGTCAAAGGGCGCTTTTGGGCACTTAGGGCAACTAGGGTTCGACTTTAGAGCAAATGTGTAGAGGATGGGTAGAGAATTGTTGAGAGGATGGCGGCTGCACTGGCAATCATGGCGTAGCATACCCGTGACAAAGCTATTATATTTATTATTATAGCGCCATCGTCTGGATAAAACACCTAAACACAATAACATACCTCTCTCTGCATTTTATACTGGTATATTGGTCACACAAAAAGCCTGTTTTTAGATGAAAGAAATGTACTTAAAGTGCGTTTTATGCACCAAATTTGATGGTATATGTTCAGTAAAAAGGTTTCATAATGATGCACATCGGAAAACATGTATGATTATACTGATACATCTGTCATGCACCAACATCGGCACAATACCAACAGACATATCGGCCTGGTCTACTTTGATGTGGCTCAAGCAAAGCGAGAATGAGTTCTCTGTAGCTTTGTTAGTATGGGCCGCTGTACTTGTGTTCCATGTTTTTACATGGGAATTTGAATTTCTTGATAAACTTTTATTTGACAGTTTGATTTATGATTTCATCCTTTTCCAGACTTCACTGTGCATACAGCTGTTATTGCATCTTGCTCGGAGTAGAGAATATGAGCAAGTCTTCGGTTTTTGTAATAGTATATTAGGGCAAAGTTATAGGTATATCACCACACAGTAAAAGTGCGCAAAGAACTCATTATTTCCATTAAAAAAAGACAAAGATTTGAGTTAAGAAAAAGTTACAAATGTTCTTTCAAAAATCATGTTTAGTGTAACATGATTTAAGGTTAACAGACAGGATGCTTCTTCCTGCTTTGTACAACCTCCTGCTTCATGTCTGCCCAAATAATGTCACCTTGCGAGGCAGCTTGGTTGACAACTCATGTGGCAATCACAAAATCAAATGAGAACACAAATTCGAGCAGGAATCCAGCCCGGATTTGCACTCACTTGGTGGAGATGGTACTGCCAAATATGTGTTTGTGTTTTAAGTATTTTATTGGTATTTTATCAGCGAGAGAGAGAAATACATGTCTGTAGTTGTTCACAAACTGGGAACATTTCAGTTAATGTCAGGCCCAATAACACCCGAGCCATCATGTCTGCGTTTCTGAATGAGGAAAAATGGCAGGACAATTCTGCAAATGCTCAAAATTAAGGAGATAATGAGACAAGCTGATTGTGGGGGAGTGAATGACTGTGTGTGTGTGTGGACAGTGCATGAAGTACTGGCTGTACCTTTAACAGCATCCTCCAAACTTCTAAGATCTGAAATATATGTTAATTTGGAGACAGTGTGGGGGAAGAGCTGACTGTTTTCCTGTGGGTTTACTTCTTCCAGATTCTCAGAGTCCTTGTAGCGGGAATCTTTGATCTGCCTCATTTCCAGCAACTCTAGCAACATGTTGAACAAATGAAACAGCCTTGTAGTGCTGTAAAACTCCTCCACATCTGGCTCTCTGAGCTCTACCTCCTGTTCGGTGTTTAAACCACTGAGTATGCAAATTAAATGTACAGTAGCTACCTTTGCATGAATCCAGAGGGGGGCGGAAGCCTCTACTGCAGCTGCGTGCTTAGTCCACCATGGCTGTCTGTGGATTGCATAATAAAGCAGCAGTGTATGTTTAAGAGTTAGAAGCTTTACCTCGTAAGCTTTCTGCAAATCCAGCACCGTCCTTGACACTCATTGCTACAAAGAAATATGCACCATATGCACACCTGCGTGCACTCCCAACCTGTGACCCAGAGCACCATCAGGGGGCAGCAAAGTCAAAGACAGCCAGCTGCTGTTGACACCAGCTTCCCATCCAGCTTGTTAGGAGGTGAACGGGAAGGGGATGAGAAGTGAGGGATAGAAGGAGACAAGAAAAGGAGAGTGTGACGAAAAATAGGAAGAAATAAAACAAAAAAGAGTGAAGAGGAAATGAAGTGGGTAGAAAATGAAATCAAAGGGATAATAACTGAATTAGAAGTGGATGATTTGATGGGAATGTAAATGACAATATAGAAAACATGGCAGTCCTTAAATATCATTAGGGATGCACAATACTGGATTTTTTGCCGATATCCGATACGCCGATATTTTCCAACCCTTTTTGCCGGTTTGGATACCAATATATTAGGCACACGTTTTTTTCCAACTGTCTCCCTGTAGTGGGAAGAGGCGTTGTACAAAAGGTCACGTGCCTGATCACTCACGGTTCTGAGCGCACCTGAATGCAGCATCCCCCCGAAACACGGCAGTAAGGGAGACACGCCCAGACTTGTTCACTGCACCTACTACGGAGACATCAGTGATCGCAGACGGACTCTTTTTATCGTGTGTGTGTGCATGAATATGTAAGTTAGTCTTGCACTCATGTTTATGTTACTTTGTCGGCTTCGGCCGCGAGTGTATTTTCGGCGTGTTTATATTGTTAAGTCCGGTAAAATGACGAGAATGTGAGCTAACTGTTAGCTAGTTAAGAGTTGTGAAAGTTGTTTAACTTCTGTTCATTGGCTCGATTTTCTGTGACTTTTAGTCTTTATTTGTATATTACTGAGAACTTTGTGCAGGCAATGCACATGCAGTCGTGCTAAGTTAATGTTGTGGCATTACATCAAGCTTTTTTAGGGACTCATCAAGCATTTAGGCAGAATTAAAGCCTTGTTTTATTGGCAGAAAAATGGCATATCTGCCGATGCCGATATGTCATTTTCAAGCCATAAGCTTCAGATACCGATAATGTGCCGATAATATAGTGCATCCCTAAATATCATTCTGCAAAAACACATGAGATTTCTGTTAATGCATGAAAATACGACGAGAACATGCTAATTTTATGCAACCTGCATTCACAGATATGACTGCAAAGTCCACAAAAGTTAAGGTAGCACCTCCAGCAGAGCCCCATTCTGTATTTCATTCCTTCTTTATCCTTAAAAATCAGTTAGTCTCTCTGGGAAAGCTCCTCCCTGCTTTCAGAGGTTTGGAGACTTGTCAATTTCTCAGATGGCCGAACACTGAGGGCTTGATTTCCTCTAAGTATTCTCTCTCGCTCCATCGCTGTGTGTGTGTGAGAGAGAGAGAGAGTAAGTGGGAAAACCCCATGGAAGGACGAGGGAGAGCTTGTGTGTGTTGGAGTGAAAGAAAGAAAAGAGAACGAAATGAGACACAGGAAGCAGAGGAAGATGGATGCAGCACATTCCCATCCTTCCCATAATGCATGGTGTGCCACAATGAGAGTCAGGGTTTACATAACCCGGCGCGGCTCTGAAGCACACATTTAATTACAAATGGGGATTAGGGAGCAACAGCGTAATGTTCTAAGCAGAGAGAAAACAGAGAGGAACAGATCGTTTTAACGTGCAGGAGGATCTGTTCTTCTCGGGGGTAAACATTGTCAAACAAATCTCCGACTCGATACCTCTGCTTCTCTGGCATTTTCAACTATTCACTCAACAGTTTGTACTTCCCTCTCCCTCTCCCTCACCTTCTCCAGCCATCCTCTGCTACATCAGCCTATTTCTTTTCATTTTCATGCACTGTATGTATCTGTGGAGCCGAGTTGCGTCAGGCACTGCTTGCAAACTGTTCCCGCACAGGAGGACGACTGTCAGCTCGACATGAGTCCGTCTCCTGGCGCCAGCGGCAAGAAAACACCATCGTTAATGGCAGGCAACTTAAATCTCCTCTGTGGGAGAGGAGAGGAGAGGAGAGGAGAGGAGAGGACATTTCGCTCTCCATTTCTTCTGCATGCGTTCAGGGAAATTACCCCATCTGGCATCCACAGGAATTAAAATTCAGTCTACATGACCTCCAATCACTTAGGACGTTCTCTCTCTGCAAAAGCATCATCTCAGCGAATGGAGAGGGGAAGAATAAGAGGATAGTGAAATTAGGATGAGGGCGGAAAATAAACCCATCCCCAAGTCACAGCAGAGCATTGTGCCCTTAGCCGAACGCAGCCGCAGAAGCTCGGCTCAACAAAAAACATGTGACACGCGTGATAATGCGGAAGATACCAAACTCATTATTCAGCTCAATTCAGTGATTATTCAACAGCGAGGAGCAGATAAGTGTTAAAAGACGAAGTGAACAAAGCTGGGGCGAGGAGTGAATAGAGGGGTCTGTTTTTCCTTGTTGGGACCGAGGAACGGGCATCTTCTGCACACGGCACACAATGCAAGCACGTTTCGGCTTCAGATGGAATCGGATTAATTTAGCATGCTTCCCTAGGCTGCAAAACAAGACACACACACACACACACACACACAAGCGCAGAAAACAAACTGTACAGTTAGGCCAAGCAAGGTATGCATTTGTGCAGCGATGTATAATAAGCTGCAGAAAAGGAAAAACATGTTAAATTTGGAGACGCACTTTGTGTGACTTGACAATGAGCGGTGCATTCAGGGCTTTCCTTTAAAGGGGTCATATCTTTTGAATGGATATTCTCATATTTTAAAGTGTTAGGGTTAGGGTTAAAGTTTTGGGTGTTTATTGTTCACAGTGAAAAAGTGAAAACTGCATAATTCCGTGTTTTTCCAGAATGACATGTTTAAAAAGGTCGCCTCTGTAACGGGCAGTTCAGAACAGCTGCCAGTTTCTACGTGGAACCTTGCTTTTGCTGAAATCGACCAATCGTCATTCGCCGTCGTTCACCTCAGGCTGCCTTCTTGCACTCGCATGTAGTCAAGTTGTTGTCAAGATTTCAGCTCACCATTCTGAAACCTCCTGGCGATTCTGGCTCATACATATAAGGCCGAATAACAGATCCAAGAGCAGCCATGTTTTCTACAACTTTGGAGTGACAGTGCAGTGCGGCCACTTCCCCACGTGTGGGAGGGACTACGTGGTCACGCCAAATACTGTCAGCCAATCGTGACAAAGATCTGACCTTTGAATGGCAAAATGGCTTGTTGGTTTCAGGAGGAAGGAGAGGCTCCGATAGCCCAAAAGAAACTTTACCAACATACATAGAAAAATGATTGCATAGCTCAAGTATGTCCCTTTAAATACAAGCCATCTCCCTCACAACCAGAATCTACAGGAAGAGTTTGTTGTGTATGACTCAGCATGTACGTCAGCACACTTTCACACATCTACTCTAAACCTAGTCAAACATTTCCAGCCATCAGAGCGCCTGACGACACCTTTCAAGATATGAGAACTTAAAAATACACACTTTTTTTTCCGCAGGAGGAAATAAACTACATCCATCATTCAGCTTGAAATATGGCAACATATTCTTATGCAATGTTTTTCCAAAAGTATCAACCTGTCAATCATCCGCTACGCTTGTTATTTACAACCCAAAAGAGGAAGCCAGTATTTCATTTGTTGTCAAAAAAACGACAGGTGATTTATCTTGCACAGTTTATAGATCAAATATGAAGCGTCATAGTCCCGCTGGTCACTAACAGTCCTCGACGTTATCGCTCCACACTGAGCGTGATAGCAACATTAGCTGTAATGGTGAACTGCAGGTGCAGCTGCTGCTGCTTCGAATGCACCACCTGCAGGGCCCCACAGATGTATAACAGAGGCTTGATGTGCTAAATGATGCAAATCGAGCAGCACATCCGGAGCCGGTGAGCGTCTGTGCGCATGGAAAGCTCATTCACATTTGAAAGCAAAAAATCAGGAGCTAAATAAATCGATTTCGGATGTTTTGAAAGATTCCTCAGCTTAGCAAGAATTTTGTTTATATGCTGGGATGAAAAATCTACACATCACATGCTTCATGTCCGCTGTCCTGCTGCACAAAGCTGATTACTCAACCATTCTTCTCCGGGTAATTCTCGGCCCCTCGTCCGTCTCCATTCCTAATTTGCCGCCCCCTCCTGCAACCGCGCTCTCTCTTTTTCCATTTACCTCGTCTTTCCTTCCTCCATTGTTCACCCCCCCCCCCACCATTTGTCCTGTGTATGTATGTGATGCGAGCGCTGGCCTGTTAGTCAGGGCAGACCTTGAAGTGTCATTTTCTCTGTATGCGGAGATAAATTTCCCGGCAAAGGTGCTTATCGCCCGTTTACAGCGAGAAGAGAGGCAGGGAAAAGACAAGGGCGAGAGAAAGACGGAGGGAAGCGGGAGTTACGGTGCAGTGGGCACAGAGAGAGGAGGGGAAAATAGTGGAGGATTTCAGAAGACAGAAACACAAACAATGAGCGGCTTCTTAAAAAAGGAGCAGTCTGGTAGTGAGGAAGGAGGAAGATGACGGAGCAAAGGGCAGCGCCGACTGCTTAATCATGCCTCTCAGCTTCTAAAGACTCCCTCCCTCTCTGGCTGGATATCTCCTTTATGATAACGCGAGGAAAGTATCCTGAAGCTTCCAGTTGTACATCTCATTCCATCTCACTCAGCGACAATCGCCGTCTCCAAATGCCAACAGTTAATCTGCAAAAATAAACTGCAGAAAGGTGAGTGACTGTGCAGAGTGTGCTCAGACAGCTCCGTCGTTATCAACCTTCAGATGTTCTTTTATTCAAAGCAAATTGTCAACAGTGAGACGGGAGCTTTACGCTGAATGCATCGACTCGTCCTGCCAAACGGAAGGATGACCTTGAGGATGGAGCCGTGAACATTCACTAATTCTTCCTTTTTTAACAACCGTAAAAGCGCTGCTGGCTCGCAAGCTCTATATCTTTAAACCATTTATACACCCTGTCAGGTCAAACTGAATGGATGATATGTATTTAATGCAAAGCAGAGTTAAAACCTGTGTATACCTTCTGGAAACAAATTATGTCAACACTGCAGTCCTTCGGAACAAAGTCAGGTTAGATGATGACACCGGGAAATATTCTGCAGACATTGTGAGGCTAACATACGGGAGCTAAATCAAAAGTGAAGAAGGTCAGGTTTAACTTCTGGTGCTTTTGACCTTGGGTCTACACACTGTGTACATATTAAGCTTAAAGTAATAATCTTGTAAATAAATGTCTGTTAAGTCACTATTTATCGCCGACTGAGGTAACACAACGGTGATTGAGCCTATGGCCCACTGATGAAAGGACTGGGTGTCTGTGGTGACTTTTACGGAAAAAAAATCACAAGCAGCGCCCAGTTAGTGACGCGTTTTCCATCAGCCAGCAGTGGTTGGTCTGCCAGAGAGGGTAGGCGGAGCTAAGCGGCTGCTTTTCCGCTCTCTGCAAGTGTTGCGAGTAAACAGTAATCTACTATGGCTGAACAAACAAAGAAAAGATCGATGACTACAGATACAACTTCAGAAATAAGTGAAAATCCAAAGAAAAAGAAACAAATTCAACGCTCAGATGAAGGCAAACAGTCTGAAAAGAAAGCGTCCGTCAGCGAGGCAACCGGAGGCAACCGTGGACGTCACACATGCAACACTGTCTGGATATCTGGGAAGTGTGCTCCCGCAATTACCGTTTATCGCCATAGGTGTCTTTAATTGACTTTAATCTGTAAATGACAATATTTAGTTAATCACTTTTGTGTTTTGTGTTAAATATTCACAAAGGTCTAACATTAATGCCTTTCTGTTGGATGCACTGGCAATTATGATGGCGCATGTCCATGGTGGATTATAGGGGCATCGGCTGGGTAATAAACCCTCTGTAAACTTTATAGACGGAAATAGCACAAATTTTACGGTACACGGGAAACCACTTAACCTAAGACCAATATGGATGAATGTTTTGACTGCATATTTTCATTTGAACACAATGTAAATCTCAGTTTGTATGTTAGTGTATGTTTCAAAAATTTAAAAAAAGAAGGACAGAGGAAATACTATATCCTGAATATCCTGACATTAAGTAGATTTTTTTTCAATGTGAAGACTGAGGCGAAGTTTTAAATGTACAAGTCAATACTTACACTTTAATTTAATAATGACATTGTTGCTGTTTTATATATATTACTGAGAAAATCAGGCTGGAATTAACTGTAGCAACAACATGTTTGTACAGGACAAAGAGTACAGGAACACACGTCTGGTTTGACATGTGGAATATGAATATGTGGCAGTAATTGGTACCTGACCGTAAGAAATAATTCCCACAATGCCTGTCGCTCAGATTTGCAGCTATTGTGATTATAGGGCTCAAAGATTAAGACCGCCTTTCAGAAAGGAAAAGTGTGCCCCCTCCCTCCATGGGAGGAAAAGGCATATAGAAGAATCTAAATTACGCCACTCAAACGCTGCTGGAAGTGGCTTTTAGAGCATCTGAGGAACAGATGTCATCTGAATACAAATGATGTTAGAAAGCACTTTTTAAAATGTTTCTTACGTTGTGGAACTGGGTGCGGAGATGGTTCAGAGGGAGTCCAGTAACTATGGATCTGTATTTGTCACACTTCTGCTTTTCTTCCCAGAATGGAGCTCCAATATTAAGAAAAGAATATTGTGAACAGCACAATAGAACATAATTGTGGCAGCTATATTAAGAGTTAATCATAGATTCTGCATGTCATAGAAAGACGGCAGCATATGAAGGACTATTGGTCACGGCTTTGTGCAAAGGTAGGAGTGCCGTTAATACTGTGGCAAAGTAGTGCCTCTTTTACATGTGTCCTTTATAGTAGGAACATTATATTATATGCCACAACAGATAATTAAGACATCATCTGCAAAATACTGCACTTTCTTGAATATAAAAGAGTATATAGAGTACATAGCACAACAGAGATTAGATGACATTAATGGCTGCTTTTGTAACCTGTGATTAAACCATAAAAGCCATGTGACAACCGCTAATTTGACTGCCGCTATGAATGGACATTGAGCAAAAATGTGCAGGTAATTGCATACTGTGTGTGTGTGTGTGTGTGTGTACGAGTGTTTCTATCTTTGTGAGAACCATAGACTGTATAAAAAGATGGACGACATGCCAGCTCCCTAAAAGTGAAGCCAAAACATTTGGAGCGCCCCCTGCTGACTGGCTGCAGTATAGGTCATAAAGCCCGCCTCCTCCATGTTAACAGATGGGACATGAGTCAAACTATAAAATCAGAATACACATCAAATAAAATGTTCTCAAATGGTTTCTGTCATTATAGTTAGTTCTTATGCTGATTTATGTCCAAGTGTTCATTTTTCTGACAAGTTTATTTTAATTAGTTATTTCATGCTGTCAAAAGGATGATTGACAGCTCTGTTGACAAATACGGCTCCTGCAGCCGATCTGTTCCTGATTAGTAGAGTAGAGGAGGAACGGTGAGAGGAGACGTAACTAAAACAATCACTACAGTAATTGAAGTTTATATACCTGTGAACGTTAACCTCAGACCAACACAAGAAGCTACTCTGCTGTTAAATACGCTGACATTTCTTCGGTAAGTTAAACGTATGTTATTACCGCACCTTATCCATGTCACCTTATCCCATGACTGCCACTTTTTCTTGTCACATACTCCTACTTGTATAACAGTTGTATATGCCTCATATTTTTATTTGTATTTATTTTTATCTCTTCTTATTTTTATACTGTATTTACTCACTTGCTATTTTGTCTTTGTACTGCTGCAACACCCGAATTTCCCCTCTGGGGATCAATAAAGGATTATCTTATCTTATCAGCTCCACCCGCCGATCTCTACTGCACACTCTCTGACTCTGACTCCAAATATGCAAGATGGCAGCGCCCGCTTCCGGGGGTATTTTTTGCTTCACTTTTGAACAATGAGAGGAGGTGGAGATGCACCGTCCATCTTTGTATACAGTCATTGGTGAGAACCGACATGATTGTTGTTATTAAGGCGTGTATTTTAGGTTTAGCCAGAAATGTACCCACAAATGAATAAGGGAGCTCCCACACCTAATTTTGCCTCGAGTTTGGTTTGTGTTCAAACCGCAGCTTTTACCAGCAGACCAAACGTTTTTATGCGCAAGGAAACTGCTCTCTGATTGGTCAGAATTTCCACGTGGGAAAACTCCCTGAAGTAAACAATGAGGGAGAGCACACTCCTCAATTACACTCAAGACAATCACAGATTTTAATGCTTTGTTGTCAGAGGTTTTTTTTTACTTTTAACCGACTTTTCCACTCTCAATTCCAATTCCACTCTCCTTTAGTTTCTCCCTGAACAGTTTGAATGCCTCCATGTTCTTGTGCGTTTCCACAAGCATTTGTGAAATAGTTTGGTCAGCCCATATTTCTCTTTCCTCGTCGCTCCCCCACCTCTGTCCTCTCCTCATCCATCTCTGCCAGTGTCAGCACCCGTTAACAACCCACAATGCACTGTTTTTTTGTTCACTTCCTATCTTTGGTTTGGATCGCTTTCTCACCGACAGTGAACCAAATTCTGGACCACCCGGAAGTGAACTGAGACCCCCATTTTCAGGCGGACCACAGTTTGTCCGTTTGGTCACACCACCCCGAACCGGTTCAGCTCAAACAGACCAAACAGCTCAGGTGTGAAGACCTGGCTAAATCCTAAAATGAGGAAACTTCTAATAAGCGCTTGAATAAATGTGTCTTAAAACAAAATGTACTGAATTGAAATGCATTTGTCGAGGGCAGTAAAAACCTGATAATACAGGAAGCCGGGGCTTTAATGAGTGATGTCACCACTGATCTGCGGTGGACACACTTCCAGCCATCAGCTCAGGCCCACAGCCATCACTACTCCTCTCCAGTGACAGTAGGGAAAACACAAGCACTTACTGTATTTGGGCGGTGGCATCTTGTCAGGGAAAATGCAATATGCATTAGACACAATCCAATCTGTCTCCAGTGGATTGGTGTGTGTGTCTGTGTGAGCGTGTGTGCCTGTCTGTGTGTGGAGGCAGCAGAAAGACAGAAAGAGGAGAGTCTCAGTGGGACGGCTCGACGCTGGGCTGGCACACCGTCAGACAAACACACTTCATTACAGGCCTATTTACCTGATTAACTGGGCTACTTTATCAGCTGCACAGCACTCTGCAAAGCACGACTGTCTGCTCAGCTCCCCTCGCACACCCACACACACACACAGACCCACACAAACACGGTTTACAAACACGACGCCTGACTGTTTGACTGACTGAATCGAGGCGGCGCGCATGAGTTCCCGTCTCTCCGCAGAATCACCACATGACATCAAATACACCTCCCAGTAGACTTGATTTAATGTCACCTTGTACAAGTTAGACCCAAAAGCGACCTGAATAATCTGCTGCTCTTGAGTTCTCCTGTGCGGGATAACATTTGAGTAACCTTTTCATGTAATGAAACGGAACAATCAAACAGGAATAAAGCCTGGAGCTGCCTCCCAAAGACTAGAGAGAGGACATCTTGAAACATTATCATTACAGGAGGGTAATGATTTCCTTTCCCTTTGCTTTCTGTGGATCTGACTGTAGGCTATTTGAGAAGAAAATCATTCGCCAGCATCACCTCTTAAAGCACTACACCCGACGAAACCTGTACGCCTGATCCAACCCAATTAAACGTATCCCACTGAGGAGTTCTGGGTTACAGAAATAACCTTTCACACATTAGCGAATGATTAAAACGGGCACCTACGCAGAAGAAAATAAAAACAAAAACAGACCAATTCCACCAGCCTTGTCATCTTAATGGTGGAAGAGTTAACATTTCCCCTCTAACCATGTTAATTCATGCGCTCGGTGTTGTATTTAAAGCGAGCAGCGTCTCTTCTCTCTTCGCCATGTGTGCCTGTCGGGGGTGCATCGAGCCAAGCTGCCCTATTTGAATTCAGATCACAGGCAGATGGGTTTTTGGCAGGGCTGCGCTCGCAGTCACAACCCAAACCAGAGGGGTCTATGAGGGCCAGGGCCCCAGTATTATACACCTGCATGAGGCGTTGGCACTGCCTGGCATACACACACACACACATACATGTCTTTATTGCCAACAGGGGACTATCGGTACACAATATCTAAGAGGGGACACCTGTTTCTGCTCATTTTAATAATACAAAAACATATAAAATATTTACTTTTAAGGTCTTTTACCTGAATATTACTTCAAATTTGGATTTTAACTTTTATTTAAGAAGTTGCCAAGTTGACTTGAGTTTTTACGACCTATCTAAGAGGGGACCTCCATATACTGTAGTAGAGCTGTGCCCAGTCTTTCACCTAATGACTGTTAATTTACTGTTTAATAATAAGAAGAAGAAGAATACATTTTATTTACTTTTTACGATACTCAAAGTCCATCCATCCATCCATTATCTATACCGCTTATCCTGTTCAGGGTCGCGGGGGGCTGGAGCCTATCCCAGCTGTCATTGGGCAAAGGGCGGGGTACACCCTGGACTGGTCGCCAGTCAATCACAGGGCTGACAAATAGAAACAGACAACCTTTCGCACTCAGATGGGCAATCTAGAGTCACCAATTAACATTACAAGCATGTCTTTGGACTGTGGGAGGAAGCCGGAGAACCCGGAGGGAACCCACACATGCACGAGGAGAACATGCAAACTCCACTAAGAAAGGCCCACCTTGCCCAAGCCGGGGTTTGAACCGGTCACCTTCTAGCTGTGAGGCAACAACCACTGCACCACCGTGCAGCCTATACTCAAAGTCACTTCACATTATTAAAACAACTAAAGAAACAAAATAAGAACAGAAGAAACACAATTCAAACGATGAAAAAACTTTCTTTGTTTCTTCCAATAATGAATAATGCTTCGCTGCTTATGACCAAGAGGGGACCTCAAAAATGTCCCCTGTTGGACGTTAGGTCCCCTCTTGGTGAGTGTGTAACGGCACCAAAGTCCTCTGTTGGATAGGTACGCGAGTGCGCACACACACACGCACAGACTCAAGTTGGCAGGTATGAAAAAAGCTTCCTATATACGGGGGTGCAGACACGGAAACATATGGGCCTGCAGACAACAGCGCGATGATATGTGTTGCTTTTTATACATCATATTGAGCGTGTGCATAAATCCATAATACACACAAACATAGTGGCTGGCTCCCATGCTGACACTACATCTGTTTGTGTGATACCACAGCAGACCTCTGATCACAGGTGCTATCGCGTCTCCTGGGCTGGGTTAAAGAAGACATGCCAAACAGAAGGTGTGTGTGTTTGTGTGTGAAGAGAGAGAGAGAGAGAGAGAGAGAGAGAGAGAGAGAGAGAGAGAGAGAGAGAGAGAGAGAGGATAGGGGGAAACAAGAGATGCAGAAAGTAAAATAACAGAGGGATTTCAAGACAGGGAATGGAAAAGAGAGACAGAGTTTAAGATAAAAACAGAGACACAGGAGATAAGAGACAGAAATTGTCTGTCTACCAAAGCAGGCACGTTAGGAAACAGAGCAGACAGGAGCGCTGTTGTGTGTAAATGACGCTGGGTACGATCTTTGATCTCCTCAAACAGTCTAAAATATCTGTCAGGTTGTATTTTCGTTCTCGTAAACAGAGCAAGAAAATTGTCGGCTTCTTAGCTCCCAGAGGAAGAGAAGAAATTACAGCGAGCAGCAGCGTGCAGCAGCGTGCTGCGTTTAATACAAATATGATGAAATTATCCTGAGACTTTCGTTTCTGACAATTACATTATTTGAGTTCCAAAAATATCAGCAGTGCAAAACCCGCTGAAGCTACTTCCATGAGGCCTGGGTGTTCTCAAGGTATAAAAATCAGCCACAATGGTGCATGAGGAGGAGATTTTCTCTTACAGCCTTGGTATTGAGAAACATTAAATTCCATACAGCTACATGTGCTCCAATAAACCAGTGAAAACAATGTCACTAAAGACAGCCTAAAGAAGGCTTTGGCTGTTAAATCTTGAGTTTTAAGTCCATACAATATTTTTCTGAGATAATTAGAAGCAATTACAAGTGTCTGACAATAAATTATGTGCACTGGTTTATAATCAAATTGTAAAGCATCAGAACGGGTAGAGTCGGTCGTTACCCAATCCGAAGGTTGGTGGTTCGATCCCCAGCTCCCTCAGTCTACATGACAAAGTGTCCTTGGGCAAGACACTGAACCTCAAATTGCTCCCAGTGGTGTAGCCAACGGTGTTTGACTGGGATTAGTACTGATTGAAAGCTGGGCACTTTATGTAGCAGCCTCTGCAATCAGTGTGTGAATGTGTGTGTGAATGGTAAAAAGTTAATTTATATGGAATGGATTTGGCAGAAAATAGAGGAAAGGAAAATAATAAGAAACATCACTGCTTATGCAATCGTTAGTTAATGAGTATTTGAGGCCACAAGTCCAAATCCCCCCGAGCAGAAGTCTGTTTTGCTGATTTAGCTTTTTCATTTACTATTTATCAATTGTTAATTTATGTTTCAAAATTCTTTCTTAAGGCTTGAAACCTTAATATGAATAAGACTGTTAACTCCCAGATCTCAGAAATGCTTTTCATTAGGAATGTAACGATACCTCGCAATACAATAAAATATCGATACATATAAGGGACGATTTCCATCGATAAGATGAAGGGATGAATTGCAACACTCCTTCTTAAACAGCAGAGAGTGCTAAATGCTTCTGGCTTCTCTTGTTTGATATCATTACTTGTATTGTGTATGTAGCTGAATGGAGGCGCACTGACATGGCGGCAGCAGGTGACGATTTTGAGGTTGAGAAAAGCACCGTCTTGTTTCAAATCAGGGTGTTGGAGGTAACGGACAAGACAAAAACAGTCTGATGAACTACAAAACAGCACAACCGCATTTTTATAGTCAGAGAATTGAAATAAATGAATCATTTTTATTCAAAAATTGACTTCAATCTAATTTCTTTCTTTTCTTCATTATAAAAACATATCGTGATTCATATCGAATCGTGACTTGAGTGTATCAATTGGCTACATCCCTACCTTTAATCGCTACACATCTACAAATAATGTGCAAAAGGCAATATTCAAATTTCATAATACACAACAGAAAACACACAAAAAACAGTTACATAAATTAAAAACATCTCTCAATCTGCCATAATTTTTTAGAAATTGTATGTAACATGAAGCTTATTTTAAATAACAATCCAATGACAGTAGGGCGATTATATCGATTAATCAACAACTAATCATTCTAAAGATTTTTTTTAGGCTCCAATTTCCAGGTCACTGTGTCATTAATAATGATAAAATTAATAACAGTAATAGTACCTCAAATTCAAAAGGACTGCTATGACACATAGATTAATTTAATCACTGTATGTCAAAGCCACCCTGTGCCCGAGCTGGAGAATCAGTACTTTTACTTAAGTACTTAAAACGAGTAGGGTGAGCTAATTAAACAACTACTTCTAAACATAAATCAACACTTTTTGAGAAGGTTCTACAGAGGCCTACTTCTTACCCTCCCCTCTATTAAAAGATCGAGTTTGAGTTTTTCCCACCTGGACCTGAACGCATCCCTCCTCTCCTCACGTTGTAACTTGTGTCGTGGTGTGCGCATTGAGTGAGTGGTCGAGCAAGTACGAGAGAGAGAGAGAGAGAGTGGTGTCAAAAGTAAACTGGACAGTATCTGATCCTAGAGCAGACTTTATAGCAGAGAGGTTGTATTGAATTGCATTAGGTTGCGCAGGCGTACCTAATAAAGGTGCCCATCTTTGTTGACAAATATAACTTCGGTTTGGCCGATTTAGGAGCTCTATAGAGATTCTGCTGTTCGAATCAAACCATTTCAATTAACCTGAGTCACATAAAAGCTGCTGGCTGATGTCAAAAACAGTTTTGAACAAAGACAAAAGAGCTCATTTAAATTCCAACACAAATTCACCAGCAAAGGCCAACCATTGTGATGTAAATGCATAACCTTTGTGATTCTCCCGGGAGGAGCGCTGATCTCCATCACTCCACCCGCTGTCTCATCATACACACACAAATCTCTGTTGTACCATATAGCGTGCTCGAGATCAATAGCCGGCGCCATGTGTGAATACATCTCAGTGCTTGTTTGATATGTCACTGGGGAGCTCCGGAGGCTGCTGAAACGCACGGAGGAGGAGGAAAATACACTACTCCGGCAGCACGACTAATAATACACCATTTGTACCAAAGTGTTGCACATTCATTCTGAAAAACCAAAATACAACTCGTCTTTTTAAGCCCCACAAATCAAAGCCATTTCTCTGACTCAAGTGTTTCTGGTTTTGAAGAACTTCAAAGATATTCTCTGAACTCTTACATGAGTCATCTTAAAAAAACACAGACGCTAATGAGAGCAGACTAATGTGTAATTTCACTTTTCCACCATCCAGACCTCGTGCTATTTGCAGACGATGCTGTCGTCTTGGTTTTTATCAGGCTGCGACCTCCGGTGCGCCTGAGGGTCAAACATTCAGAGCGAGGGGAACGAGGTGAGCTGCGCATTTCAGACGAGCGCTTATTCAGAAGTAAAGGTGAGAGTAACTGCTGAAATAAAGCAGAGAAAAGGTACTGAGTGCTGACTTTATGGTGTCAGTGAAGACGGAGCTCCAAATCAAAGCTCTCAATTTACCGCTCGGGCTTCTTTCCGACCCTTTTACCTGCGCTCACACGCTCTGAGTGGAGGAAAAAAAAAAAAAAAAAAAAAGATTGCTGACACAAGCCGCCTGAGATGAGGTTCCTCCGCAGGGTGTCTGGCCTCACTCTACGTGAGAAAGTGAGCAGTTCAGCAAACTGAGAGAGCTCCGGTATCGAGCTGCTGCGCCTTTGCACTGACAGGAGCTCCAGATGAGGTGGTTCACGGCTGTTCAGGTGAGACCACAGAGCAGAAACAGACACACCGGAGGGGATTAATGATCCTCCAGCTGGAAGAGCTGGAGGGAGAGGACGGGGACATTTAGGGTGCTCTGTCTACAACAAGACCCTGACCTTGATAGGGGTCTAGAAAAGCACGGGAATAGATGTGTGTGGATGTGCTTATTTTGTCGACACAACGTTTAAAAAGCAGAACAGCAGAAGAAATCTCAATTGGAAATGTCTAAATATTTGGCTGAATGATTACTTAAAGGAATATTCCGGTGATTCAGTGGTTCGGGGACTCAAAAGAGTAAGATGGGTTTAGATATCCTCGTTTCTTAGTCTTTAAGTCCTCACTTAAATATCTAAAAAGCACCAATAATCCTGGAAACTTTCACTTTTTGTTCTCATAATTTAAAATCATCTTAACAACATAGTATCATTTAATTGCATCCTTCTAGTCTGGTAACACCGGCAGCGTGGCACCTTCCTAACTGCTGTCTTTCACAGCAACATTTAGTGACGTAGGTTTTCTAGTAGGGACGGGCATTCCAAGCTGTGACAGCCCTCTTGGCTTCCTGTGCGGGGCTGTCTTTTCTTTTCTTAGGAGAGAACCAGGAAGTGCAATCTGCTAATCATTGCAACTGTGTCTGCTGCTGCTCAGCTATATAAGCTGCTGGATTCCGCCAGTCTTGCTCTCTCTTACTGGGCATATTGTTTGGGTTGTTTCCTTATTTAGTTTCCTTGTTTTCTCACAGCACATTTACACTCATTCAACACTCTGAACATTACTGATGTTACTGATAAACACGTTTAACATTGGTAGTGTTCATGATATCTTTGGTTAAATAAATCTTTGGTTAAAAGTGTGGTCCTCTCCTTCTTGTCCCTCCCCTGAGCCGGGCTGTGACAAAGCAAAAATACTATTCGATATTCACTGATAATTATTAACTATTAACACACATGTGCTTGCAAACACACGCTGACTTAAGGAGAGAGAGACCGTTTACTTTCTGGTTTTGTTTTCATGTTAAAGTGTGTCCTGAAAAAACTCGGTGTATAATAAACTGTGCACCTTCCCTATATAATACACACCCATGGATCCTTTCTCACAGTCATACTGGGCGTAGTTGTTGTAGACTGATGATATGTTAGTTTTACCTTTCAAAGTTTGCACCTGACCTCATTATTGTTTATTTTTTTGAGTTGAGAACTGAAGTCTGCATTTTTCTCTGGTTCTGAATAAAAACAGCGCCACACCCGTTTTACCGGCACCTGACACTAATGCTTTCTTCTTCTTTTGTTATTTAGCGGCGGTTAGCAAACAGCTTTCGGACGCGCTACAGCCACTGTCTGGTAGAAGTGCCACATCACAACCAGGCGCTGGTAAAAACAATACAAGACAGATAATTTTAAGATGAGATAATAGTTGCCTGAACTTTTCAATAAATTATAACTATTGAAATATTTGGCCAAAATACACAAAAGCTAAATGAACACAGTTTTATGTTGCAGAACTTTTCATCCTTTCTCGCTCATTAATCAGGACTCCTCAGGTTTAGATTAAGCCTGACCTCTATACTGAAACAACTGGGCCACACAACCTAACTGCATCTAAAGTAGTTAAAAGAGCAGTGACATGCTGCTCAGTCATTGTTGCATTAATATTAAAGACCTAAACAATATGTCAGCCATAAGGGTCATAAGAACAATTTCCTCAAAATACTTGAATATTAACATCATTCTGAATTTATTTTGAAACATCACACTAGTGAATATCTGCTGCATCGTTCAAACACTACCAGAGTTCGAAGCAACACACCACAAACAATCCAAATTGCCCACGAGGGATGCAGCTACTATTTCAGCCAAGTAACTCAAACCTAGAGGGTCAGCACATTTCACCACACCTGTCTCACAACTGTCTGTGTAGGGTACAAAAATCCACTGCTGCAGACTACAGCTTTGTTCTTCAGCTCCACACCTGGAGGGCAGACCTGCGGCCCCTTTGGGTTATCACCCAGCGGCGAGAGAACTCACTCAGTGCTAGAGGTACGACCGATTCAGACACAGATGTGTGGGAGGAAGCAAAACAGGACAGAAGAGGAAGAAGAAGGAGTCAGGGGGACTGGAGGTCTGACAGTGAGTATATGCAGCGGGATGACATTTCTTCTTGTGGGTCACTGAGGCACACTGGCTCTGTTGGATGGTCTTTAGTCGGTACAGTGCTGCCTTCACAGCTGCTGTTTGCTCCCTTTGCTGCAGAAGCAGCATCATGAGAGCTTCTAAAATAGATGCAACAGCCTGGCTAAGACGAGGTTAACTGGCTCGGACAAACTCAGCTCCCAGTGGAAGCTGAACATGGCAGAACATGTACTCTACATTGATGCAATGTAAAGTGAACTGGTCTTTTATAATGTATGACTGAGCGGAACTTAATCTGTTTCCTGGAAGAGTTACTTTATGATTTATTCCTAAACTTATGCTTCAGATTAAAATATTTTAAGGTTCATTAACAACATAAGAACGACGTGTTTCAGTCAACGCATACAAGAACACAGAGCTTCCTCGATGTAAGGTACAAGTCGATCTCCTTAGCCGTTCTTTAATCATTAACAACACAGTCACTGCCTCCCACAGTCACACTTCTCGCTGGTTACATCAACCTACTCTCCAGATACTCATTATTCCTCCTACAAGCACTTTTCTTCACACACCTCAAGTTCTTAAGAAAGTGCTTAAAGGCCTCCGCTGAACCCCGAAAATCCTGGTAAAATAGTGAAAAAGTGAAGGACAATCTGAACAATGGTGCGATAACACACACTCCCCCAGCTCGGAGTGTCCCTATCTCCTCCGTCTCATAAAAGCTTAATGCGTTCAAGCTCTTAAAACCCAGACAAGGAGAGCCCATTTCTCTGCAGAGAGAAGTTCAATTTCACCGCAGAACCTTCTCCTCCTGAAAAACCGGGCTTCACGTCCCCAAAGCCACTTGGCAGAAAAGTGAAATCCTATTAAATCTTTCAGCAAAGCTTCCATAAATATTGGGAGGGGAAGTGTCCCGACTCACACGTGTGCCCGTCTGGTAAAACAGAGCACTGTCCACTCTCATGGAAAAGCTATTGTGGGCGGATGATAGATGTCGCTGCCGCTTTAAAACCAGAATTAGAGATTTTTTAACTTTAAAAAAATATTGCGTTTTGCAGCCTACACAAACAAGCAACACTTTTCCATAAGCACACTCGACAAATCGATTTCCTAGCACGTAAAAGGAGCGATGCAGCTGCTGTGCCCTCTTTAAAAGTCCTTTACAAACAAATCAATAAGCCTCTGACAAACCCAATAACATTTAAAATCATCACTATAAAAGAGAGCGAGCACACACCCACACCTCACCGGCGTGGGAGTGATTAGAAAGACGTCTTACCTCTCTCACAGGTGCTGTCCCAGAAGCCACTTCCAGTACAGTCGCACACAAAGCGGTTCCATCCCTCCTTACAGGCGCCGTTGTTCTTGCAGGGGTTACTGTCGCACTGTTTCCCGGTCACCTTACTACACGAGGACTTGATCCCAGTCGCATTCTGGGACTGCGCAATCTGCCGGATGTCCTTGCTGCGTCCGTCGATGAACAGATCCCGCACGCAGCCCACGTAGCCGTAGTTGAGCATAGCGGTCCACAGCTCGGTGGGGAGCACGAGGCCCGCGCGGTTGTCGGGCAGACCTCCCAGGTAAAGATCCCCCTCCAGGTCCAAGATCTCGTTTTCCCCGCTGGCTGTGAAAGGAGTCCGGCGGCTGTTTACTGAGATGATGCCTGAGGGAGAAAAAAATATCAATTATTAACAACTAGCGAGACGGTACACTGCAAAAATGTACATGTCAGTATATGACTGCTGTGAAAATCTGATAATTTCGCTTCTTTTTAAATCAAGTGTCATGTTTGACATCTTAAGTGGTGTGCCGTATTTTGCAAGCTGTCAGAAAACAGCATCTGCTTCTCGTCCTGAAATAACAGGAAGTGCCCTGAAAACAAGCGACATTAATGCCCTCTGTTTGCAGTATTCTCCACTTGCACAAAAATGATATTTTAAGACGGAACAAAAGGATTATTTTCACACTGAATCCGAGACTGGCAGACGCCTGTTTATTCATCAAAGTGAAGACAGAGGTGAAAATGAGTGATAGATTTTTTGGGGGGTAATTTGGAAACCAGACGTTCCAACAAATTGCAGGTGATGCCGAGCGCGAGCAAAGTTGTAAAAGAGGCGGACAGAAATAGCTCAGCGCACGAGGCTCTGCGCTGAGATGTGGCCTGAGTAGGTGGAGGTGCAACCCTGTGTTTGGCAGCCAAAATTACACTGATCACAGAATTTGAACACTCTCTTAAAGGGAGCTCTATTTGAGTCACAAAATTACTGATTAAAGGGGCAGAAAAAAATCAGTTGGGGGGAAAAAAAATAGGCTTGCAACTGATCTGATAACTACGCCAGTGGAAGTAGATCTGTGTGTGTTCTACGCCAGCACAAAGAGTCGAAGACATCACAGTAGATATTTTTGGGATGGTGAATATGTATCTGTCTCTCAGCAGATGCCTGTTCACCAATGAGTCTGGTTCTGCTCGAGGTTTGTGCCTGTTAAAAGGAGTTTTTTTTTTTTGCATATGTCACCTAGGTCTTGTTCATTGATGGATTAACGTTGGGTCTCTGTAAATGATATCACAAAGAGTACGGTCTATAGGGCGCTGGTTTAGCTAAGTGGTTAAATTGCACGGCCCATGTACAGCGGTTACAGTCCTTGATGCGGAGGTTCAAGTCCCACTCTCGGCCTCTTGCTGCGTGTCATCCTCACTCTCTCTTCACCTGTTTCTGACACTATCCACTGTCCTCTCTCTCAAATACACGCACAAAAAAGGCCATCTAAGAAAAAAATAGTCTGTGTCGCAATTCAGGGGCTGCATCCTTCGAAGGACGCGGTCTGCGGAGGATTCATATCCTGCCTAGACCCTTAAAGCCGAACTGTAATGAGACGGTCTGGTCTACGGACGATTTCCTGTTTGCATCACCAGCTGTTCCCGCCCTTACCCTTGCGTCACCAAATGCCGCTCCTTATGTCTAGCAACAGGTAGCTAGCAGGGTAACTAGCTAGCATAACTAATGTTGAGTAACTTTTATTTTGAAGATAATTTGTTTGAAGGCCCCTTTCGTTTTTCCAAACGTGTATCGCTAGCATCGAAAGCAAAAACTTTAACTTTAAAGTGTATTCCTCTGCCAGTACACTTCAAACTGGGACTTTTACAGAGTCCGCCATCTCATTTGAATTGGCGCGCAATGAATCTCGGGATACGTTGGGTCACGGAGGATGCACCCGATGGATCCTTAATGGCCTGAGAAACAGAGGACTTATTTGTCTGCCCCATCTGAAGGAGCCTCCAAATTGGGACATCCTTCGACTCGCCGCTGTCACGCAACCGGCTTTCAAATACGTCCTTCTAAGGATGCAGCCCCTGAATTGGGACCCAGCTTATGTGTTATCTGCTGAACTCATTCGACTATGCTGAAGTCTAGATTTCTTTCCACATTTTCCTTTTTTAACTGAGCACCAAACGCGACCAAAAAAATCTAGTTGAAACAAAATGATTGTAAGGTCTTTTAGCCGACTAGTAGTTTCACGTTACTGATGTTGTTAAAGGTGTGTTTTAACATCAGTGAACACAGTATTAAAGTGGGTTTACAATTCCACTCACGATCACTTAATAAAGCAAAAATATAATGCAAGCTACATCAGCATCCGCACCTGTAATCAGTGTTTCCTATGAGTACAGAACAGAACTTTAAATAGAGATTGTTCCTCACAGGGCTGACTTCCACATTGTCTCCTCTTGTACGATATTTCCTCTATCTTCATTTGATTTCAGCTCTATTGAGGTCAAGCGCACGCAGCAAAGAGATGAAAAGATCACTCTCCACACAAAACGGCACCGTACCGAGTTCTCACATTTGACTTGTGTTTCATTCACCTTGAAGTCTGACAGAGAGATCCTGGCTGGAGTTCTTTGAGGTTAAGGAATTTAATTCACTTGCAACTCCTATTAACATTTCACTCAAGCCACAAGTGTGATTATGCCTGGTGTTAACCATCCCTCAGTCTGGTATCCATATATCTGTCTCATTCCTCTTTTTCCCTGAGAAAATCCTACTTTCTGCTCCGCTATCGCACCGGGGGCTGTGCCGGTGATTAATCAAAGCGGCGCGCTCTGACACACGGCTAAATTGGCTGCTCTAACCTGATATATAACACAGGCTGTAGCAGCGACTAACACAGCCTAGTCCTCTGGAGGATCGCACCTAATGCAGAGATTGTGTTGGGTTTGGAGCTCAAGGCAACAGAAGTTTCTAACCCTTTTCTCTAATATAATCTTCTTCTAATACTTTCTGTGTACTCGGCCATGTTCTCAGGTCAGAGGACATAAAGATGGAAGGAAGCGAAGGGGAAATGGACTCTGTAGCTATCTGGAGAGAAGTATGGCTTTATACCGGCAATAAATCATCGCTGAAATTAATATATAGAGGAAGTTTACATCACGCTGGGGTTGAGATAGAGGAAATAAGCACTAACATGGATACAGCTTTGATCCCTGCAGCTGCTGCAGAGCAGCTGATAAAAGCCACAGCAATTTTAAAGCCTTATAATTGTTCTTAGAAGACATTGTTTATGTAAATGGGAATTAAATTAAAGAGGAAGTGCAAGCAAGTACAAGATCATAAGAGTGAAAATTATGTGCATATGTCTAATAGTGGTGTAACGGATAATCGTGTATCCGTGTTACATGTTTGCTGCCTCTAACTCGCTGTGCAGAGCTGCAGTGAAAAGAGACGAGACTGAGTGTTGTGTTCGATTCTGAATAGTAAAGATTAGTGGCGTCATACAGACGTGTACGATACTGCATAGATGCCGTGTGGAACCTAATCGTTAGGTGCGGCTGCTGCAAGATAACAAGGGAAGTTAGTTTAAAGTTGGATATTCAAGAGATGTTTTAGGCCTTCACCATGATGCTACACCTGGCTTGAGAACGACGATCACATGGTGCGCTTGTGTGATATGTTTAACCAGAAGTGTGTCTTCAACACTCGCTCTACTCTTTTCACTCCCACCGCGTCTGCATGTATTTCGAAAGAACCAGCTGACGGCTGCTTGTGGTAACAACCGGATGCTTAACGCACGTAACTTCGTCCCACAGCCCCGCTGTAACTTGTGGATATTAACTTACCCGTGCCCTTGGTATACAAAGTTAGATTCATAACGCTCACAGTTTGTTTTATCGCCTGTGACAACTGCAGTGCAGGTGTTATCAGAAAAAAAAAATACACACACACTGAGCATGTTAAATGTAGCCAGAGCTGCTCTGTAAAAACCTTGCTTTTGTTGATGTTAGCACACTTGTAATGCACTAGACTACATTTATGTTTTCAGTTTGTAATGTTTACTAAAGGTAGGTCCCACTGATACTGCTATTAAAAAGATGCAGCTTTTAATCAATTTTACATTAAGCTGCATCACGAAACGTCATTCAGTTTAGATGACGAGTGACAGTAATAGAGGAGAGTGAAAGTATAAGCCGATCCAAAATAGGATCCAATCCATGACTCAAAAACCGTGATACGATCCGAGCCGTGAGTTTAGTGACCCGCTTCACCCCTAATGTCTAATGTCATATTTTAAGCAAGAAAATCTAATAGGTGAGGTTTCTGATAACTACTCAGTATTTATCTTATATATATAGTATATTTATCTTTCAAGGCACGCATCAAGGAAAAAGAGGCTTCCCAGAGGATCTGTGACGCTGCACTTTTTTACCAAGATCACTATTATGGGTTAGCATGTTAGCATGCTGTGATTTACAAACTAGAGGCCAACTTAAAGAACAGCTGGGGTTAACGGAAAAGTATTAGTTTTGCAGGTATTCAGCCATTAATAGAAGCAAGTTTAACCTGGCACCAGAAAGGGAGTGAAATTCCTCATGAGCTGTTGGATGAACTTTATTGTGGCACCAAAAGACGACCAGGGATCATCTAAGTAGGATTTCTCTTCCTGGGACCATGATGGTTGATGAGCTTTAAGTATAAACTTATAAATAAGAAAGTTTCCGAAGCAATACTACAGAAAATACTCGTCATTCTGCAGGCAGTATTTTCAGATATATTGCACAGGAGCATGTCTTTATTTCTCCCGGTTTGATTACCCTCTACTCTGTAGCAGTTTTTTATTTGCCTTGTCAGCTCTGCCTATAAATTCATATACTGTGTAGCCTAAGGCAACATCTTTTTAATTGAGCCAGGAGCTGAGTTTCCTGATTGAAGCCGTTCTTGATTACGTGTTTGTGCTTGTGCGCCAAAGAGAGAAATGAAAAACAGTGACATAACGAGACCCCAGTGTGTTCCCAAAACACCGAGCGAATCATAGTTTGCTTTACTACTTTAGAAGCCCGGAACAGTGATGGTAAACCAAAGTGAAGTTTCTAATACTAAGTTTCAGTTATGACGACTTAAAAAGCCTCCGTGCTTACCTGAGCGACCGTCTCTCTGGATGTCCACGTGGTGCCAGGCGCCGTCGTTGACCTTAGCCTGCGTGGCTTTGACCTTGATGGTGCCGGAGCCCATGTCCAGCAGCAGGTACAGCCCTCCATCCAGCAGCTCCACTGCAAAGAAGTCCACCTTGTTGTTCTTCTGGCCCTTGGCGTCCCGCCTGTCCTGGGGCTTACCGTGTGTGAAGAGTATCAACCCGTTTGGTTCGGAGGTGCGGAAGTCAAAGGAGATGGAGCCGACGCGTTTGGTGTTCCACTTGGGCAACGCCAGGTAGGAATCGGGGGTCTCGAAGTTGATGGGGTCGAGGGTGGGAACGTTTTCGCACTTGAAGACGACGTCGCCCTGGAGTTTCATTTTGGGGTCGACGATGCGGGCGAGGCGGGAGAGCTCCAAGCGGATGTCGTTGTTTTTGTACACCACCTGGAAAAGAGGTGCACAGGTGTGAGGCTCTCATACATGAATAACAAAGAAGCCTTCAGGCGTGGAGATAATAATCAGACCCTCGTGGGAATCCGGTCTTAGACGGTTTTTATTTGCAAGAGCTGTGATGGTTTAAAAAATGTATTTCCATGCGAATGAGTTGCACTTAATTTCAGTGATATAGAGCGATATAACATATTGCTGAATTGAGGACAGCTGGATCAATAAAACTAATATTTTCAAAGGTGCGTGGGGCCCAATTTGTTCCTCAGTTATTTTCCATTTCAACTTCAATTTATCCGAGATGAAAAGGAGATTGTACACAAATCCATGACTGCATCTTTGTTTGATTGAACACCTGCCAGCTGAGTGAAGCGTGAGAACCGATGGCTAAATTATTAGTGACTCATTCCCCGTAATGTTCAAAAAAAGTGCAGACTTCAAGAACAAGCTGCGAAACCCCACGGGAGTCTGTGTGATCGTGTGAGAATATACCCAATATTATACCGATTTACCCGCTATAATTTTGCCTCAACCCTCTAATCCGCAAGTGTAGAAAGCAGACCCACATTATAGTCAAATACAACAAAATACCACATAAAAGGAGAGAAGAATATTGTCAATTGGAATCCATTCAGGCGGAAAATTAATGTTTTTTTTTCTTCCTTTCTTGAGAGGAAGGCAGGCTTTTTCTGGTATATAGGGCAGTGTGTGCGCAGGAAACAGCAACACTGTTAGAGGGAGCACAGCTGTCAGCAAACAGATTTTACTGCTGTGGGATTACCGATAATCCTGGAAGATTTGACAGTAAATCAACACAGGTGACCCGAGCGGCGAGGAGGACTGACGAGAGAGAGAGAAACCAGGGGGGAGAGAGGGAAAGAGGAGCTGGTGGGAATAAGGGGCGGCGGAGGAGAAGGAGACTGCACGAGAGAGAAAGTATGTCAGGAGGCAAATCGGGAGAGAAGGAGGGAGAGAGATGTGGAAGATTAAACGCTGCGAGGCCGGTTTGTGCCACTGGCTTTGGAAATATGCCTGTGTGTATGTTTGTGTATTTGTGCGCGTGTCTGTACAGTGCAAACACAGTGATGTAGCTGTCAATGTCGTTAATGGCTCTACTTAATCTCCTGAACATGACACACAACAAAATACTTACCACACACTTTGTCAAGCACTTAGTCCACTGTAATTCACCACACCATACTATTGAAGAATATGTCACTTTAAATAGTCAATTCACTCTACATGTGTGTATGAAGCACAGAGGTGGAAGTAACGAATCACAAGCCCTCACATTACTGTAATTCAGTAGCTTCATGTACTTCAAAGTCAGTAATTCTACTTTTACTTACGTATCTTTTTAATGAAGTAAAGTCATTTGCTACATTTGTACATCCATCCGTTACCGAGTAACATATTTATCTAAGGATATTAGAAGCTAGAAAGAAAAACTGACTTGAACCAGACTCCATTAAAATGCATCGCATCAGAAACTGGCAAATCAGATCAAAGTGTCATGCATCGCGTCAAAACAGCGGTGATTTTCACCGAGTGCGAAGCGAAGAAGGAGAGCTGGGATGCAGCTAGCCCGACATAACGTGAGGGAACCATGAATGGGACAGAAAAGAGTTCGGAGGAAGGTTTTTGTTTAACCAGAAACAGCCGTCAGCCACCAGACTCCATTAACAAAAACAGTGATTTTACCTCACAGAGCAAGGGACTGGCCGGTCTGTCGCTGCCTCGTTACACGTCGTAACACACGTAAGTTCAGAATCAAGTTAAACTTTTAAAACACCACACAATTACACAAACAAACTAACCGATCGAGGCAGCGGTAGACCATCAGCAACTCCTGTGCTCTGCGAGGTAAAATTACTGATTTTGTTCATGGAGTCTGGTGGCTATGCAGAGACCGATATAACTGCTGTTCCTGGTTAAACAAAGGATCTAACTCTTTGACAAAAGGTCCATCTCCAAAACATGTAAACATAGGGCCCAGGTTTGAAATTAACAAAGTTTAAGTTTATTTCATTTGCATAGGATGCATGTGTAAGGTAACCATGGATACATTAGTTTATTATAAAATTCAGCTGGGATGGGAAAGTGACTCAGTAGCTTTTACTTTGAGAACTTTTTACTTTTACTTGAGCACAATTTCAGTCAAGTAAAAGGACTTCTACTTGTGTAGAATATTTCAGTACTATTTTTACACCTCTGATGAAGTATGAATATAACTGTTTAAATATAAAGTGAAGGGTTAAGGACAATGGCTGTAATGAATGATTATTTTGAACACTGATAAATCTGTCGATCATTTCTTTGTCTGTTTTTTGGCACTTCCTCACATTCTTCCCTTCTGCCTGGATCCATGTGTCGTACTAACTCTCAGATGTACGTCCCTTTGGACAAAAGCATCTGCTAAATCAAATTGTAACATTTAAACATTGTAATAATTTGTTTTTATTTATCAGTTAATTGGAGGCTGGTTTATGTACTCCATCTGTCCGACCCAGTAATGAATTTGTAATTAAAAGAATCAGCTTGTGATCACACAATAATGACTTCTTACATTCTAATAAAATAATGCAGCATTTAGAAAAATTGGAAATTTGACGTAGCTTTGAGGTCAGAAGAATACCTGTAGGTACCTGTAGGTACTAGCTATAGCTGGCAAGAGACAAGCTTATATGAAATGCACAGAACAGAAAACATGTCCAATACTTTATCAAAGCTGGACCAAATTTAGCGCCGGCTTAGCTTAGCGGTTAAATCGGCAGCCCATGCACAAAGGCGATAGTCCTCGATGCGGCGGCCCGAGGTTCAACTCCCACCCTCGGCCCTTTGCCACGTGTCATCCCCCATTCTCTCTTCCCCTGTTTCCAACACTATCCACTGTCCTCTCTATCAATAAAGGCATCAAAGGCCGAAAAAAATAATCTTTAAAGAAAAAATTAAACTGGACCAAATTGAGCTTAAAGTTTTGTTTTACATTGATTGCACTTAATGCCCACGGACTAAATCAGGTCTCACTGATTGCTGTACAAAAGTTCTCATATATGATTTCCTGGTTTTCCCTCTGTTGTCCTCAGTTGCTCTGCCTGTGATTTATAACTTTCCTGATGGGCAGAATGTTCTCTCGCTGATGTCTCGTGAAGCTCACAGCACTAGGGGGAGAGTCAGTGTTTACCGAGGTGATTTAAAGCACCTCTGACTCCAGTGACAAAGAAGATGGCAGGGACACGGCGGGATCAGCCACACGCTGCCAGGAGCCAAACCTGGTACTGTAAGAATCCTGCACCCTAAGTTAAAGTTGACACTTAGCTCGAACCATGAGCTGGCTGACAGGGTAGTGGATAACGTCTGACTATTAACTAACCTGCATACGCTGTTTATACGCATTTTAAGAGCATCTATTATTTATTAAAACAGAAGTAGTGATGCTAATGCAATGCTAATGTGACTCATGCTAAAATCGAGTTTTCTGTTTTCAGCATCGTTAAGGGTCGAAGCTACGCAGCCAACTGTCAGATTCAATGCACTGAATTAATAAAGACATCGAAAGAAAGCCAGAGATGATTTCAGAGAGAAGTTGCAGCTGCCCCGTAGCTCAAAAGTCTTTTAGCTTTAACCATCATCACAGACGTCTCTGAAAAACCACTGTTTTTATGTGTTTTCCTCTGAAGCCAAATACCTTGCCTTCTTCAGCGAGCTCTTAGACAACTCTCGCACGAGAGAACAAACTGAATTTTACATGAAAAGAGAAAAAACACTTTAATGTTGCTCATTTGCAATAAAGAACTCTTTTTAACAGCGCTGTGATGGTCACTGAGCGCTTCTTAGATTTAAATCGCTCAAAAGTTCTGAGGCACGACGTCTCCGTCTTAAGTAGACATTTTCTAGACGTGGAAGGAATCATTAATCTCTGTGATTCCCTCACGACACGAGGTCTGCATCAAAGGCGTAACAGCCTGTTCTCTTTCTATAAGAGACACAGTTTGTCTTCTCGACTCCTGCAGACCTTGCTCTTTATCTTTGTTTGCTTGACAGGCAAAAGTCTTTACAAACTCTCCCAGGCACAGAGATGTTATTCTTGGACAAACTAATCTTCAATCAGCCAGCCCCCGATCTGTTTTGGGATTATGATTATGTCTGTTCTGCTGCAGGCTGATCAATAACGTAATCGAAATGATGTTATAAAAGAGGAACAGACTATTGCGGCTCTGTGAACCTCATCTCTGCCTTTTGTTAGGGCTGTGCTTTGCAACGCTATCGTCCGGCCTATCAACAGCCTTATGGGGCCCATTCATAACACACACACACACACGCACGCAAACACAGGGGACTGTAACGACTCCATAAAGCCCAGATCCTCCATCTCTCCTCCACGATGGTGTATTGATTGGACCCTGGTAAGGGTGAGGGAAGGGCAGGTGGGTGGAAGCGCGAGCGTGCATGCAAACACACACACACAATCTTCTCCCTAATCTACTTCAGATCAGTGCTCATGTCCTCTTGGCCTCGGCCACAGCTGCTGTCAGCTGATGATTTAGCTCCAGTGTTAATGAAGAAGCGGGGTAATTCCACTGAAGTGGAGTGAAGACACACGCACACACACACAACTGCTCACGAGGCTTTGCAGAGGAGCTCAAACACGAAGGTACACAACAAACTATGCAAAAGTTATTGCAAAAAACAGATTAACAGAGAGTGTGTGCACATATCTGGACACATTTAAAGAGAGATTAATTAGTGAGTAATTATTACTGAGGATCAACAAGACTGATTAGCGTGAAACAATGCCTGGGATGTGACAGTGCACAAATTTTGAAGGGTTATTTCTGAATTCTGGCAAGTCTCTCTAACTTGTTCGTTTTGTTTAAAGTGCGAAAATACGTTCCAAAACGTAACGTCAGCGTTTGTCTTTGGGCTCTTTATTCAGCTGAAGATAGTACTATACAGCAGAGTCTATGGATCACACTGAGTAACCAGGATATTGTTTAAGGAGAGACCTATTTAAGGTAAGATAAGCCTTTATTGATCCCAATAGGGGGGGAATTTGCTTGGTGCAGCAGTAAAAACACTGAAATAAGCACAGTTAAATAGGGAGTATGATAAATAAATAATAAGTACATAGGGATATAAAACAAGAGTAAGAATAGAAGTACGCAGAATTGGAACTATACAAGAGGGATTAAAGACAAAGCTAGGTAAAGTGGTGCGATTAACAGCAGCGAATAGGCAAGCCTGTGCACTATGTAAAAGCACTTTCCAGCATGAAATATAATGTCATCACATAATGATACCGATTCCAACTACCACTGTATTGTGTCGGCAGCAGCAGATTCAGCAGCGGATATTTGCAATCTTCAATTCATTGCATATAAAACCAAAACGCTCTGTAAGATCGACGGCTTTGTACGAGCGGGCAGTTTCAGCTGCGTCACATGATACACTATTCATAGCCGTACTTACAGTAACCTGTCAGACACACAGTGAGGTGTTACATTCAGCCTGTCACATAAACTCACTCATATCTCTCCTCGCAAATGTGCTGCTCCAATGCTCAAAGTACCAACGCCCTCAACCCTTTCCTTCACTGTAGTTTTGTAAGTGTTAAAATATACAGATTGCAAGTGTGACAGGTGACAGCCTTTATATAAAATGTTAAATATAAAACAGGCACATGGCAACATATGCACTGCAGGTAGAAATTCCTTTTCTGAGGCTGTTAAACCACTGATCATGTAACCATACACACGCGCCTACATCTGCTGCTATCGCTATCTTCATAAGCTCACCGACGCTCCTGTACAGTTTTTAAAATAGTTTAAAGGTTTCCAACAAAATGTGGAATTAATTTGAATCTCGTGTAGGTCCCAGATGAAATACCGTGGGCACCATCTGTAAAAAGTGGTTATTGATATGCGGAAAATCGTTTTGAAAGAGGTCAAGTTCAGAGACTTGAATTAGCTGAGGTGACTCCTAGCACACAGCCATGACACCCGCCTGTCAGTTAAACAGCCACGGCCTTAATTATGAAGGACTTAAAGCCTTTGAAAAGGGTGAGTTACATAAAGAGCCATTCAGTTGTCCTGAATTGAGAAAAGGAGCAACAGAGACCAAAACCACCTTATTGAACAAATGAACACATGTTCATTCAAGCTGGGCCTTTAATATGAGGGTTTATGGGGATTTACCATAACATTTGGTGCATCAGATGCACTTGGAATATATTTTTTTACATCTTAAAAGTGGGCTGCTTCCTATATACCGGCGCAAGCAATATACCAGTATAAAATGTAGAGAGATATTTTATTGCAGCCGCCACCCTCACAACACTTAGCGTTACGTAGGCTGAGCTCAACTGTCGCACTGATAGCTAGCAGGACTGCAAACATGGTGAAAACAGATGGTAGGCTGTAATCTGTGTGTTTTTAATGAAAATAAATTGAAATAGTGTTGAAATAACTTGCATACATGTTTCTATAAATAAATAGCTGTAGGAAAACTTTAACCCCCAAACAGAATGTGCCGTACAGTCCAGGTTTTATAGTACTAGATTTTGGAGCCTGCCTCAAGAGGCCATTTAAGGAACTGCACATTTTAGCACTACACCTTACTGGCTTTGGTTTACAGCCCAACAGCCTGATGCTTCGTGGACCCTCAGCAGATCTAAGAATCTTTACTGACTGAAATTGTTGCAAGTGTAGTAATTTCTTTTGAGCATTACAACTAAACACACAACAAAAGTTTGCACAATACTGTACTATAGCCTTTTTTTACACTGCAGTTCCGCCTCAGTGATGTAACGTAGCTCCGTCCTCATGCCACCTTTGTCATTCTACATTGGGCCGCGCAACGCCGGCATAAAGCTGCCCCGGCGTTAGGGAAGCAAAACGTGTGCGAGGTGTAACAGCGCATGCTTCAAATAGACACACACTGCGCTGTTCTGCAGTTTACAGACGCCATTTTGCCTCTGTTACTACCTCCAATGCAGGCTCCATGCGTTCTACATAGAAGACAGAACGTAACCGTAAGCGTAATAATCCCGCATCGAACTGGCAGTGCAAAAAGCCCTTATGTTGCACTCAAGTGAAGGACTCTTTCTCAGATCAGCTGATTAAAGTTTTGCATGACTATAACTTTTTGGCTTCTATCAAATGGCCTTCTTCCAAGCTGCCTCTATGGTGTGTAGGTGTTAGTTTTTGTGCATTGTCTTTATTTTCTTATTCATCCTAATTAAGGTACGTCACTGCAGGAAAACAGAAATGAAAGCAAGCCAGCATTGTTACCAGAATATCTTGATATTTTGTCAAATGCAGTAAATTATCTCATTAGGTAGCGGATGTGTGATAAAGAGACCTTTAATAAGTGTGTGTTTAATTTCCTGTAGAAACTGAGAGTAAGTAGTATCATACTGAACAGTGAGACAGCAGCGAAGAGGTGAACTTATTTTCTCTAATTACATCCATTTCATCTGGGTCAAGTAAAGGTTACCGAATGAATCCAACAAAGACCTTAAATACGGGGTGAAGCAAATTATCATCTGTTTTTAGCTGCAATCTTTGAAATTGAAGATGAGTCAGAAAATAGCTCTTATTCTGTCAACACCAAAAACATCATTCCTTTTATACGCTATCAGTCATCAGAGGTGTAATTGTGCTCTCTCAACCTCTGACTGTAGACTTTAAGAATATGTTGGAGCAGATTTCTTTTTGTATTATCATATAATGCTAGGTTTTGAGTTACCTGGAGCTGAGGATATAAAATATGTGCATAAGGTGAAACCGAGAGCCAAATCCTGTAAACAAACACTGTGTACCAGAGCTCAGCCTATAGAGGGGCGAGGGTGAAAGGTGAAGGCATTCCATTAAAGTCTGAGGTTTGTACCCATCCATCACTGTTTGGGCCTCTAAGGGGATATTAAAATGAGTTAAATAATTAAAAGGACAGGCTGACATTTGCATTTGTATTGGAGGGAAAACAAGCGCAGCCTGAGCAAACAGTGGTGACTAACAAAACTGATGAAGACACATTCCTCTTAAATGCCAAACATTACTCTCTGCCCTCTCTCGTCTTCCTCGCACTTGTTCATCATTCTCCTGATCTCCGTCCCTGTCACGATTTCTCTCTCCCACCCGCTGACGTTCACCTCACCCGCACCTGTCTTCTCCTCAGTTCTGTCGCTCCCCTGTTTTTTTAACACTCGCACCTTCCATCCTCCCCTGCTTGCCTCTCTGCTGGTTACTCATCAACTTTCTGCCCTTCCTCCACCTCCTGCACGCAGCTCCTCCTCCTCTCTCAGCAGAGATGACAGCGCATGCCCCGGCCGCCTCCACAGTCTGACACAAGTTGCCACTACACGGCTCCAGTGGCACCACGGGTGCCCTGTGACACAGGGAAGGAGGGGCTGGGTGGCGTGAGAAGGCGCTGACTGCATGGCACTGCGAACATCAGGCTGACCGGAGAGAGAGAGAGCGAGCCGGGGCGGCTGCCCACCGGCCCCTAAGTCACGTGACACACTGCAGCCCACATGGCAAAACACGAGCGTGGGCGGGACATGTATGTGTGTGTGTGTGTGTTGTGTATGGATGACATCGCATGTAGCCTGCGGGGGCAGATGAGTGCAGTGGAGACTAAAAAGAGAGGGGTTGTGATGGCTGCACGCACCATCTCTGTAGTTGTCGGACAAAAAGGAAGAGAGGAATCCGCTCCGTGCAGAAACACATGGCTCCCTCTGCTTATTCATAAGTGATGCACTTTTTATCTAATAGTGAGTGGAGCCCAACATGCACCAACGGTCCTGCTTCAGTAGCGTTTAAAGCGCTCTAGCCAGACATTTATACACACACAGGCAGACAGAAATACTGACGCATTCTGATCTGAGCAACGGGCCAAGCTCAACTGAATCATTCCCTCATTATCCAGGGATATTGGATCCAAAGGAGGAGGTGGAGGGGGCAGGAAGGAATAAATATGGTGTTGAAAAGAAGAGAGGCAGAGAGACAAAAAGATGATGCATGGGGAGTATAAGTAGGTGAGAGCGCGCCGCAAATACACACAATACAGCGCATAGAAACCCTTCAAGTGCGAGTTCAAACAGCAACAAAAGAGAAATTGTGAATGAAGGGAAGATAACAGCGCCGGTCGTGAGCCGTTTGTGAAGTCGTGAGCCGTTTGCACAATCCTGGGTAGCAGCTGGCATCATGCCTGCTAAATGGAGCAACGTATGATGAACAGTTGAGGATCACACAATGCTACCACTACCCAAGCACATGGTGAATCACCTCCATGATGCTGTCCAGCCAATGTTCCCTCCCAAGGGCCAAGTCATGCTGAGTCACGCTGGTTCGGATAATATTGGAACCACAAGGAAAATACAACTGCCTCTGCATAACAGCCCGAGATAAGATATGCCGACTATTTATGTGAATGCATTTGCCTTCCTAAAGATGCACTGATCAATATTTAGATATGAGCAACGGGTCAATTGACTACAGGTTACGAGGAAAGGGCTGTTTGTAGTGGTGACGAATAGATAATTACATCCATAGTGCCCCAGAGCACACCCGAGCATTTTAGCAGCTTTTTGCTAATTTTGTTTGTTGATTGTTGTTTGCCGTCTAAATTGCACTGTTTAGGTTGAGTGTGAACACTCTCATCAATCTTGTCCCCAGCTGTGGTGGCAGCTGTTTTTCAGACAAATAGCCTTTTTAAAGACGCACACAAAATCACCTCCAAGATGATGAACACAAAAGGAACCGAGTAACAACCTCAGGAGCTGAAAAATGTAGCCAACATGGAAGTGCAAAAAACTGTAGTTCCTCGACTGGCCACTTGAGGCTGGCTCCAAAGGCGAGTCATTCCCCATTAGGCCCCATATTGAAATGACCAACTTTACAGAAGAGTTTAGTGTGTTAATAGCCTCGTACAAAAAAGGTTTTGGTGTCTTATGCTAATTTGTCTTTTCATGTTGAACTATTATACAACTCACCTGTTTACATTGTATAAAGGCTTAAAGTAATGCAAAACAGGTGGACACTGTTAGCTGTCTGATAGGTGCCACCTCAGCTAATTTAGTTGTAAATGACATCCGCTTGAACACTGACTCGGGTAAAGTCTCTGTATTATTGGACCTGATCGCTGCTTTTGACACAGTGGACCACACAATTTTGTTACACAGATGAGAGAACTGGGTGGGACTCGCTGGGACTGTCCTTATAAAGTGGTCATCACATGTTCATGACAGAAAGTACTTTGTCACGATTGGTAACTGTGTGTCAGAGCTAATGGCCATGTGGGGTTCCACAGGGGTCCATTCTGGGCCCACTATTGTTCAATCTCTATATGCTTCTGTTGGGCCAAATCATAACAAAGTAGCCTAACATAATTATGCAGATGATACACAAATATACATTTCACTTACACCAGGAGATTATGGACCTGCTTAATCTCTGTCTAACTGTATCAAGCATACCAACCTCTGCATGCAGCAACATTTTCTCCAACTTAACAGAGATAAGACCGAAATAATTGTCTTTGGGCAACGGAAGAAAAGACAGCGTCAGCTCTCACCTTCAGTCCCTCTCTCTTATAGCTAAGAGTCAGGCAAGAAACCTGGGTGTTATCCTGGACTCCGATTTAAATTTTCCAATTACCATTTAAAAAACATTGCTAGAGTCGGAGGAAAAATGTCAAAGCAAGACCTTGAAAAGCTTATACATGCCTTTATGTTCAGCAGATTAAATGCAATGGTCGGTTCACTCAGCTTTCAAAACAAGCTGTTAGGCAACTTCAACGTATTCAAAATGCAGCTGCAAGAGTCCTGACCAAAAGTAGGAAATATGACCACGTAACTCCAGTTTTAACATCCTTACACTGGCTACCTGTAACTACCCGGTATGCTTGTGACATATGAACCATCCAGGACCCTGAGGACATCCGGGCCTATACTGGCCATCGCAAGAGTCAGAACAAAACATGTTGAAGCAGCGTTTTGCCGTCATGCAGCACAAACCTGGAATAATCACCCAGATGATGTTAGACTAGCCTCGACTCTGACAGCCGTTAAATCAAAGCTAAAAACATTCCCTTTTCACACTGCCTACTCAACTCTCTAATGGCTGCAAACTTATTTTTAAGCTCAATTCAACTCAATTAATATTTTAACTATGCACCCCTTGTCTGCACTTTTGGTATTTTAATGAATAATTTTAATGAATTTTCAATCTTTTACTCTTGCTCTTTATAATTGTCTAATCTAATCTTTTACTGTGTTTTATTATTCTGTAAAGCACTTTGAATTGCCTCAGTGTATGAAATGTGCTGTACTAAAGCTGCCTTGCCTTGCCACTGACCTTTACCTGTAGGATGTGTTTGCGTTGTCGGTTGGTATCACAGGTGCTGTGCTGTTTTTTTTAACTAATAGACCATTTAAGAAGTCGGTGAGTAAAATTCTAGTATTATCATAATATATTAGGAGTAATTAGCAGGCATCGGGGTCTGCGTTTCACAATGCACTAGCTTAGTCTGTGTTTTTTATACACTAAGATGTATTTAGATCGACAAACCAATGATGGTCTGTGAGTAAAATACAGTGTATGAGTGAAAGATTTAGCAGCGAGAGAGCCAGACATTTCCCCCAGAGGTTGGTGGAGACCAAAAACTGTTCAACCAGAGAAGTTATAATTGAGTAGAAACTTGAGTTTGCTTAATGTTCGCCTATAGATACACTTTCTGAGGCTAAACAAACACAGTGGTCGGTTGTAAAAGGTGTAGATTTTATGATTAAGTACACGACTTTCTTAATGTCAATGACTGTTTAATTTTTTGATAGTTTATCTTCATACTGTACATGTGGAACATAGACTGTATAAAAAAAGATGGACGACATAACAGCTCCCTAAAAGTGAAGCCAAAACATTTCGAGCGCCCCCTGCTGACTGGCTGCAGTATAGGTCATAAAGCCCGCCTCCTCCATGTTAACAGATGGGACATGAGTCAAAATACATTTTCTCCAACATGGATCTGTCATGTCATGAAGCTGTAGGCAAGTTAAATGTGCGTTTTGGTTAGCACAACAGGCTGGACATCATTACCCTGGCTCCACCCTCTGATCTCGACTGCGCAGTCTCTGGTTCCAAATGATCAGAACGCCTCAGGGGGGTATTTCAGCTTCAATTAAGTACAATGAGAGGTTATGGAGATGCGTCGTCCATCTTTTTATACAGCCTATGATGTGGAACATGAGCCAAAGTAAACGTATGTTTAATTAATGTGACACAAAGATCTACTCTCCTTATAGTCATATTTGCCTAGACCGGAGGATAAATGAGGAAGCTCAGTAGAGAATAAGCTATGGAGCCGAGGCCGCACTACCTGTCAAAACACAAATCTTTATCTCCGTCTTGGTATGGACTAAACCACCAGCTGGGAAGTCCAATACAAAGAATTAGGCCAACAGGCACAGTATTTTTACTGTGTTAACAGGTTCATCATCAATTATTTAACTTCATACTGACGCAACTACAAGCTTTGGGAAAAGGCTTCAGCAACTGACATGTCTCCCCCCTAACTAAAACACGGCGGATACAGGAATTTCCCCGATGATTAAGTTACGCAGGCACAAACCTTGCATAACTTTGATGCAATGTAAAGCAGTGTACAGTATACGAGTGTATATAGCTGGTGAGCCTGCTTGCTGTACTGACCCGAGTGCTCATTTATCTTTCATGCTTTGCGCTGAACTGACTTCAAGAGCTGTCAAGAACAGCAAATCCACAACTACCCCCGTGTTGCAACATTACAACAAAAACACCTCCAAATAAGACACCTTAGAGGAAGAGTTTTCATCACAAGATGGATCAGGTTGTTCTTTGATCTTTGAACATGGAGTGGATGTATTTATGCACCTATTTTTCTTTGAATATACAGCAAGTAAAGTGGAGGCGGTTCTGTCCCTTGCTTTAAAAGAGTCCTCTCTCATTTCTAGTGTTGTTTTGTCACTAAGGGGACACTGGGAAGCGCGGACTGAAAGCAAATAATCAAGTGAGGGAATATGTTCATTACTTACTCATAAAGCCATATAACAAGTACAGGCAATGCTGGGTCAGAGCTAAAAATGTTTGCACTGTATGAGATCAGGTGTCGTAGCAGTTTGAGGATGGACCGGGGATGCATTAGCCAATGTGGAAATGAAAAAAACACAGCAGCCTGAGCGTCTCGGCGGAAACATAAAACATGGCAGACAAGGTGACTTTCTCGAAGCCAGCACCCAAACGCAGCGTGTGCAGCCTCAAAACAGCATGAAGGGAGTGTATAGCTGTCTGATGGAAGCTAACTTGGCTCAATGAAAGGCATGTTGGAAGGTGTTCGACTGAGCTTGGCAGCACATCAGTGGGCTTGTAGGCTCTTGTCAGAATTGAGAAGGTGGTGATGGAGGGGACAAACAGGCAGGATGAGAGGGTGGAGAATTCCCGTCCTAAAACATGGCGGCGTGGTAATGGCGCTATAGTAAACATAAAAATATCATGAAGGGTGTGGAAATGCTGCATAAAGAAAATCTGACTCACTCACAAGTTGTTTTTTTTCCCATCCTAAGCCAACACAATTCAAATGCATGTATTGGCAAGTGAATGCATCACCTACACTTCTAAAGCTGTGTCAGTGCCCACTGCATAATTTAGTACTATGGTCAGCTGGATGCCGGCTCAACTTGTTGCACTAACTAACTTAGACCTTCACATGCAATCTTGTATAAAGATTTCACAGAGTTTCAAATCACGGATGTTGCTTTGGTTTTTGTTGTTTTGATTGAGATTTTTACAGGGACGTAACATGCTGTGCTTCACAAGATTAGTTTTTGCTGTGTCGAAGGTTAAGAATGAACCTCAATGCTCAATTGTACTTCTATTGATTAGTTTCTCATCCCTGTGACCTTGTGTCCTTGTGTAAGAGCAGTTAGACAACAAGTTCGCTGCAAAAAAGTCCACAAGCACTTTTTTTCTTCTCAGCGACCTCAGTCAATATAATTGTTTGTGTATTGTTTTGAGGACCGAGGATTAGATAAAGTGGTATGAAAGAGGTGTTGAAAGTGCATCTGCAGTTAAAGAGCAACTTGCGGGTTACATTTTTTACTACATTAATACTTAATCTTGTCTGAAATGGCTGTGGAAAAAGTTAATCCTTGATATCGTATTATTTACAAGACATAAGGCAGACCTGCCGACACTCCCGATTTGGGCGGGAGTCTCCCTCATTTTAACCCACTCTCCCGCTTTACTCCCGATTGGTCATTTCTCCCGATTATCTCCCTCTTTCACATTGATACCAATCAAACGGGTGTTCCTCAATCTCTACGTGGGATATGTCTTAAGATCTGGCAACCCAACTGGAGGCAGCGGCAAGCATGCACAAACCACTTTACCTTGCCTGTGTATGCGTCACTAACTGCAGCGGCTCGCTACCTCTCTACCTCTTAGCTTGCTGCTGAAAATGGCTGAATAAGGCCTAAAGAAGGAATAATTAAACGCATATGGCATAATTTCACATCCTAATGTTGGCAGGTTTGTGTAAGGGCACAAATTTAGAGGAAAAAGTGGCCATTTTCAGTAAAGCTGCTGCTTTTTCTTCAACATTGTGTCACATCACGTAACAAGAAGGACTCGCGGTGTCCGACTCTGCCTTAGCTCAACCTGCAGAAGTAGGTGAAAGTGAGTCTGAGCGGACGTATCGTATTGTGTAGACATTATTTCGGTAGTCTTACATTGCATTTCACCAGTTGTCATGATGCTTAATTTTTGCGTTTGTGCCGGTTGCACAAATTCTAGCTCGACGAGACATCGAGCCGTACCGTTTTCCTGACAGGAAGAGGAATGGAGCGAGCTGTCGTGCTTTGGTGCATTTTGTGCAGGTGAAGAGACGGGACCACAAGCACCTATCATCCCTCTCTGTCTGTCTCTCTCTCTCTCTCACACCGCGGTGGCACCGTGAAACGTAGAACGGATTTACCGTTACAGAAGGCAATGCGAAAACTGATACAAGCTGACACTCGCCCGTTAGTAACTGTAATGGGTAAGCATTAATGCTCCCACTTGCTACTACTCATGATTTGTTATAGCCTTTGATATGTGATAAACTTTACAATGCTTTGATGAGAGCACAGCGTCAGATATCTCTAGCTAATGCAAGTCACTTGTACTACAAGTCAGTGTCTCTCCTGTGGCCGTAATTTCTCCTGGCCTGTTCCGTGTCTCTTTGGCGCCTAACAGGCTCATAATTATAAGCTTGTGGTCCGTCGTATGCATATGAATTAATTTCTTCATCTTCAATGACAAGACTGGCATTTAGATCCATATTTATTAATGTTAAACCCGTCAGTAATCGGTGGGACTCCTTTATGTTACGTCCGGTTGTCTGTTTTGATGCAGAAATATAAGAAAAGGTACAAAAAAATGAAGCCACTGTAGTGTACTAATTAATACATTTCATTGAAAATGTAATTACTAAATCATTTTCCGACACATCGATTCACTGGGCTCTCCAACCTGCAGGTTGCTCTTTAACTTTTGCTGATATAAGGTGTCTGGAGAAAGCATTGATGAATGAAATAGAAGGCGTTTCTTTCAGATATCTGATCCACGCCCCAAAACGTCCACAGGATAAAAACCCATGGGATCAATTAATGTCCACAGTGTTTGATTCCCCTATTTAATACGATCTGCCTCGTGTTGATTACAGCGCTGCTGCATTGCATGGCTGCAGCTGTAGCACATCATTAACTGTCAACTGCGTGCAGTCCAGAATCACACTCTGAGGATTACAAAGGCTGCAGCTAACTGCTGTTAATGTTTTCAGCCTGCGACGATGCTTTTTCATCCTGGAACGACTTTCTAATAATAAAAGCACGACGGCGAATTATGGCACCAAGTTACAGACAGCATTCAAATGATTTAAGACGCGTTCGTTTCATCAGCACTGGCGGTACTTTTAACGCTGTAACCGAGCTAAAAACAAACTTCTGAGTGCAGGTAGCTACAAAGGACAAACGGATGGGATAAAATCACTGATGATACAATATCAAAGCAATGTCAAACACTACAGCTTCAACACAAAGACGTAATGCTATTTCTAAGACTGCTGCTAAACTGACTTTTTTACAGTCCCCCTTTTCTCTTATTATTAGCAGCAGAATAAGTAATAGTGAGCAAAATGTAACTAACGAGGCACTTAATAAATTCCTTGGCTGTTCTCACGAGCTCAAAGAGCCGGCGAAAACACAAAATGAGTCCCGAAACAACAACAACAGCCTTTTTCCTGTTTCATCACAGGCAAATATTTCATTCAGATTGCCGCCCATTGGGAGGCGTTTTAGCAGCACACTCAAGCTGATGCTGCAAATTACATGTGACAGAAGCAATTTTGGGGATATTTCCTCACACACAAACCGCAGTAAGTGTTATGAATTACATTAAGCGAGGGAATATTGAAAGTCTGATACTTCCTCTGCCAACTCAGCAGCTTTAATTGATAATGCGGTTTTATTTTCTTCTCCCTTTCCGTTCCTTTCAGGGGAAGCATGCTGGTTAGTAGTTTCATCCAGCAAACTTTAATGCAGATATGGAATTGGGAACGACAAACCCTCATTTTCTACCAGGTCATGCACTTGTTTTCTATATGTATTCATGCAAGTCGCTCTTACCTCTCTGAGACAGCCCATGAAGTTGTTGCTAACTGGAGATCCGGGCAGGTCCGCAGTGCTGGGGCTCCCACCCACATAGAAGAAATCATCGGAGCCCAGCATGGTGTAGTCTTCCTGGGTGTAGCCGGTGGTGGTGAGGATCCCATCAACGGAGATGGTGACCTGTTGAGGTGCAACACATAGCCAAAGCCAAGCCATTACACTCTGGGATTCGATCGCGTGCTGTGTTTAAAACACACCTCCTTCCTTGGTCTGCATTCGAAATGAGCTTTTTTTGAACTTGGCTCCACACTGAAGCTGCTCATCAGAATCGTTTGGTACCTTGAAGCGATCTTTTTTTTGGACAGCGTTTTTTGTTGGATTTTGTTAATGGATTTTTTTGCCGTAGGATTCACAGGACAGGTAAAGAAAATATGGCACAGGCATATTTTCTTTATCTTTGATGGGGGTAAGAGAATGGATCCTAGGTTTGGTTCAGAAACTTCAGGTTGGGGGAGGGTTAGTACAATGTTCAAACCAAGGACAAATTGACTGCACTTGTCTTAGGTTTCGGGATTTATCCGGTAACTGCAGACACACACATATACTGTACACATGTATGTGACCACACACATCACACATAGACGGGCTTACGCACGCCTGCACTCGCACCGTCATTCATTCTCACACCATCAGTCCCACATTCGCCCCTCTCTTGCAAACATTTACATCTATATATCCACGCACATGCAAACAAAGGGAGGCTTTTCACACCACATCAATGTGCAAACCAAGGTCATCACTGTTCGAAGGCAACTTAAACACACTTAATTGGACGTGTAAGGGAGTAAGTGGATCAATGGTGCCATTCAAAGCTAGAGCAGGCCACACAGGGTGCAGAGGGGTCATGCACAATCAAGACCAGAGCCCATATGCATACACACTCTGAGAATAGCTGCTGCTGATCTCTGATCAGGTTTAGCTTCAATGTCACTGGACCACACCGATAATCCTAGATCAGTATGCTTATTCCTAGACATGTCATGTATATGGGCCCGGGGGTAAGGTTAGCAAAACACACAACACTGTCACAAGCATGCTACAAGAACACACACAGGGAGGGCAGGGTGAGTGAGAAGGTGACAGGTGGGATGTGAGTGAGTGAATTAGAGTGTTAGTGGTTATTTTGGGTGACAGGGTTAAGGTTCAATGAGTTCGGCAGGTGAGAGGTTGATGAGGTGTGGGCATGCCATGCGCCATAGTGAGTTGGAAACAACTGTCAGAGCTCCCGCAATGAAGGTTAAGGGTTGCCACTTATTGGTAGTTTCTCTTTAAGGGCTCGGTGTCGAGGTCACCATCTTTGGGATTGTGGTAAGCTTCTGTCAGTTCTGGACGACAGTCCTCACAAAAAATGGGGACTTTTTGTGTGAAAAAAAATAAAAAAGTAAGTTGCCCTGAGAAAGGCAAAGAAGTCAATTTAGTTTTACTTGTTGGAAATCTGCAGTAATGTGGAAGAAACAAAGAGAAAAAGTAAAAGCCAAAGTGAAAAAAAAACAGGATGGGAGATTGTGGGGTAAAGAAGGAGGTTGTTGGCAGGTCAGGGAGGAAATTGAGAAGAAGCGAAGAAAGAATTGCCTGGTAATACAAACCCATCTCCTCATTTTTTGATAAGAGTGTCTAGGATGGAACTCAAAGAGAACGAATAAAAGAAGAGAGGGGGAGGGGACACACGGCAAACCCAAAAAAAAGACAATAAGAATGATATCTACCAGACAATGTAGTTTGTTTACCATAGCGTGTCCAATGCCTGATTGCTTTCCAGAAAAAGGGGAAGAAAGGAAATCAAAAGAATAGTGAACAAAAAAGGTTGTTAATAAGGATGGACAGAAAACAAAAAAACAAAAGCAACGATGAAGAATTAGGATGTTAGTTAGTACATTAGTTGGTTAGATATTGGTTAGTATAAAAAAATGACTTTAATCATGGATGAGTTAGTGTTGCGGTGAAAAAACACTACATGATTTGTAAGAGATTCGCAGCAGTAATAAAGTGCCTTCTTGCCATCCTAGCCAAATTTTTCTACACCAGAGTCCTGCAAGAAAAACACAAAGACAAGTACTGTAAGACGTGGGACTTTCACATGAAAATTTGTGTAGGATGGCTTCAACCCCAACAAAACCTGTAGTGTTTTTGTCACGCCTTGTCTAACAAAGAGCGCCTTTCAAAGAGGAAAGAAAATGAGAGTGAAAGAAAGGAAGAAAGATAGATCTGTAAAAAAGAAAGAAAGGAAGGTGGGCAAGAAGCCCTCGGCTCTTAGCTTCTAACCCCCTAAACTGTGTGTTATCCTGTTGGGATTTTCTGCTACAACTATTTACTAACCTGTGGGGCGAGAGCTTTCTGTCAGGGAGGGTCAGGAAACAGGCACTCGCTTGTTGTGCTGCTCTGAGAGCAACACTTAATGCTGCCTCACCTTTCAGACAAACTAAAGGTCGACCAAGACGACGAACAACTCCACACTTTGCAGCTAGCGCTCCGTCCATACAGCCCCGTGTAGCGTTACGGAGCTTCTCTCTTTCTACACACAGCTCTGACTCACTCTAGCTTCACCCGACAGCAAAACAAGCTTTAAGATCACATTAAAAAAATAGTAAACAATGTCTGTCAAGTTACAAATTCTGCTTATGCACAACAGATCTTTGATGGGGATGTATTTCTAGCTTTAAAGAGCATCATGATCATCTGCGCTATAAATACAGCATTAATGGATGGCTCAAAGGCAAACACGCTCTGCCTGGCTTTAAAGTGCGAGGCTATATTCTACCAAAGAAACACAGCGAGGAAGATAGCGACAGCGCCTGATAGAAGTGTCAGCTTAGGGGATTGTAAAGCATAATGGAAGTATCAGACAACTTTAATCTGAGGACGCAGCCAATAAACAGCAGAGAAGAAAACACCTAGCATAATGCTACCTTGACTTAGCCTCCGTTAGCATGCAGAAGAACCTGTAATATTCAAAGTATTTATAAAGTGGAAAAGAAATAAAACATGAAATCAACTTAAAAGAAGTCATGTAATTGTAAAGAGAACTTAAAGTATAATGACATCAGTCTCAACAATGTTACTGAACTGTGGCGATGGAATGACAACCAATCAGAACAAGGTGACATTCTTATAACGCCGGCTCTCTCTCAAAGCTCTTGGAAGCAGCTAATCTAAAAGGCGAGAAATAAAAATCCACCTGTCTGCAAACTCCAAACGTCCATCACTGCAACCCCCGATTACCTGTCTCAGGTTGCGTGTCACTTTGATGTCGTGCCAGGCGTTGTCATTAAATTTCCCGTTGACCGGCTCCACGATGGCCTCGAAAGCCCCGGAGCCCAGATTGATGACGAGGGAGACGGCGCCGTCTTTGAGCGCCAGGTTGACGTAGTCGGCCGACTTCCCCGTGTGGAGGAGGAGGCCGTTGCGTTGCCACGTCTTGAAGGACAGCGTGATCTCGTCGCTGCTGCTCTGGATGGGGTTCTGCGAGAGGTCGTAGCAGAAGTACTCCGAGCCGCGGAAGGTGGCTACGTTCTCCTCCCGCGCTGCAATGACAAAGAGAGAAGAAAGAAAAGGAGGGTAAGCGACTCTCCAGCTTGCAGCCATTCAACATGTGTTGTTAAAAATCTTGTTTTCCTCATGAGTTTTGCGCCCAACAACAACGACAGCCCAACAGTCATTATCACAATCATTCTCGCACAGATTGTCTGATGTTTAAAACATGAAACAAGCCCAGCATCCGTGTTGGTCCTTGCATCAATCATGAAGCCGCCTCAGTAAATATGTCTACACTGCAGAGGTTACATTGAGCAAACACACACACACACACACACACACACATAATGCATTGCTCCCCATAATTACATCTATGATAATCCCATCATTCAGTCCAGATCATAAAATCCTATCTGTACAACTGTGGGTTTAGGTTTCGCATACAGCCTCTAGACAGACAGACTGCTCGAGATGGAACACTATTCCCCGCTAATGGCGCGCATAAATCAAACATAGCCTGATTTTACAGTTTTATATCACTCCGCTGTTACAAAGTGACTTCCTGGGCCCATTTTTTAGATCGACATAGAGGGTAAGGTGAGACAGCTCCAGACGGAAAGTGAAGGGGGGGTTCGAAGATGGATGGAAAGAGCGAGAAAGCAAAAATAAAATTGCTAAGCTGACGGAAAGAGAAGACTCTATAAGAAAGAGAGAACAGCGAGCGCGTCCTTGTGACTTGTGATCATATAATTGACACTTTTCCTCTGCCTCTTAAAGAGTGGTTCTACAAACTCTCGCCGGCTACAGTCCGTTGGAGACAAGGTCACACTCACTGTCAATTATTTACACAGCGTGTTAAGTTGGACACGGCAGCACAGACCAAAGGGCTAGAAGATTCCTCCTCCGAGAACACAGTGTTCAAGGCAGCACCTTTCAGAAATTGCAACCTTCAGAAAAAAAAGCCCTTCCAACATACCAAAGCAAACAACCTCTGTAGCACTTGGTAACAGTAACTATGTCATTACCTGCCAACAATACCATTTTCAATGTGTCATTTCATTTCCTCTGCCGCCTGCATTTCTCTTTGTGTACTCGCAGAGAACTCATGAGGGCCGAGGAGAAAACAAGCGGGAAGACAGAAGAGAGAGACGAGGATGCGAACGAGAGAGAACGCAGTCGGGCTGCGGGCTGTGAAGCGTCAGTTTGTTCTGTTGTGGATCAGGCTATATGTAAACATGAGGGAGCAGCGGTGTAGAGCTGGCAGAGAGATACAGAAGGTGGTACAGGAAAAAAATGAGAGAGAAACAAAAGAGGAGGGAAGCAGTGGGATGAATGTGGGGTGCTGATTCCGGTCATGGAGAAGTTCTGCCCTCGGCGTAAAATTCATGTGTTCGCGCAGCAGAGAGAGACAAGAGGAAGTGGTATGAGAGGCAGCAAAGGCCCTGTGAAAGCCCTCATGCATGTGTCAGGGGAATAAATAAAGAGACATTATTACCGCTGAGGCAGCGCGACACAGAGAGGCAGAAGAATATACATTGGAATAAAAAAGTTTCTCTGTGATCTCAATGCATCTCATCTAAGAAACAAAAAAATAATATTGCTGCTTCAAAATTGTCAAGGTTTGTACATCTACAGTGTGGTTACACTGTGTTCCGTGTCTGTATTAGAACAGGTCTCTAGCTCCTTGCTCCAGTTGGCTTTATTGTACATCTGGACGAGTATATGCCACAAGCCTCTGGGGTCCCCGAGCGAGAGAGAGTCCTTGAAACAGTTGGCACTAAAACCACGATCTGTAGAATTTTCCGATGGTCCAATGGCACTTGTGGGTCCTCTGTCAGATCTTGCCTGGAGGGCCCTTGCATATGCCTGATGGCAGTATGGGTATGAGGCCGACTGGCCTTGCAAGAGACTGATTCTGTTTTTTTAATTTGCGGGCATTTATACATGCTCAGTGAACACCTAATCTTCTGTGCTCTCATTTGTTCCGAGGTACAAGAGTTATTGTAAGGATACCTACACTCATCTGTTTAGCATACTATAATTATGCTCTTCATCTCTGAATACAACATGCTTATGGCATTTCAAAATGTTAAATGTTTCTTGAGGCTGTGGAGGTTGTGCAATAGCTAGTTGCTGTTCTTATCTCGTTCACTTATCATTGTTGTGTCATATGGTTAATGAGCTGGATGTCATTAGTATGTCGTTCTCCATTTACACGTTGAGTGTTATTTTTATTGTTTTGTATTAATTAATACCGCCGTGGCATCTACATGTATGCAGCATTCAAGTCCAAGACAAATATCTGTATGCAGACAATGAAGCATATTGGATCGTATTGTACTGTATTGTATCGTGTATCGTGTATCGTGTCACGTATCGTATCGAGTATCGCAGCGTGTATCGTAGCGTGTAACGTATATCGTACTGTGTATTGTATTGTGTATGGTATCGTGTATCGTATATCGTATCGTGTATCGTATCGTGTATCGTATCGTGTATCATATCGTGTATCGTATCGAGTATCGCAACGTGTATCGTAGCGTGCAACGTATATCGTACTGTGTATTGTATTGTGTATGGTATCGTGTATCGTATATCATATTGTGTATCGTCTCGTGCATTGTATCGTCTCGTATATCGCATATCGCATATCGCGTATCGCATATCGTATCATATCGTTTAACAGAGTTCTCCTTTACATTATTATCAAAGGTGCCAATAGACTTACCCTAAAACTAAGTGGCTGATTACCGGTCCTGGATGAAGGACATCAGTAAGAGTAGCAGCAGTTAAAGACCAGTGTAGCATTAGTTTTGGTAGTTCAATGGACTGCAGTTTCTTTTGTATCCACACAAGCAGCACAGCTATTGGCAATGTGGTCCATTTTAATCAAGAGTAAAATATCTCAACTTCTGGATAGATTGCTATCAAAATGACTTTAATGGTTCCCATTGGACATAACCTCCACCTTTGGTGATCCAAACAATTACATTTTCTTGTGACCGTGAGGTTGGCATTTTTGTTTTAGCACCGTCATCAGGCCAACATTTTACTAACTTTAGTTTATGGTCAAATACTCGCAAAGGTAATATGTCCCCATCTTCCTAAGCTCTATGTATATTGGCAAATGCGTATCTCATGCTAACTACATGAACATAGTAAAAATACACGTTAAACATCAGCATATTGTCATGTAGTCATTGTGCACATATGAGCATGCCAAAGTAAGCAATTAGCTGAAAGTGTATTACAGCTACACATAGTGCAGCTTAGTCTTGCCCTAATATGACTATATACTGTATTAACAGTGTTAAGAGTTGAGTGTAAACAGAACAAGAAGTGTACTTGTTCGTTATTTATAGGCCTGAAAGTCATTACATACAATTTGCAATACTGTATTTTCATAGTCAGAACCACAGCATCCATATTATGTCTACAATATAATGTCTAATAATGTATCTTTATATTTTGACCCTAAATACTAAAAGTACTCATATTAAAGGGTTCTTGTGTTCTTGACTTTCCATATGCGTGTTAATTATAATGCTGTAATTCTTTAGTAGTTGTCGGGCTGTAAAGACCATCAGTGTTACTTTATCGCTATGAATAATAGAGAGAGCAAATTGATATAATGTAATATTTGTGCACCTCAGCGATATTAAACCGGTGGTAAGTGTATACGGATCCATAAAAACCAGGGGAAATGTATTGCCTGTTGAGACATGTTCTGCACAGATCTGTGGCTTTCAAATCGATCATATCACAGGGTCACTTTCCCTTTTTTTCGCCATAGTCATCAATATTCCATTTGCGTGCTGCCAGGCTCGTGCACAGGGGGCTGGGGTTCGATTTCAAAATCCACTGGAAGCAATTAGCTCCTTCATTACCATCTTCCATTCTCTTCCGCTCCCCCTAGCCATACACACCCACGCTGCCCGGGGCTCGCTCTCCAGTTTGACCCTAAGGGCCTTTGAGCAGGGAGCGTTGTCACCTTACAGCGCTCGGGTCCTCAACCTTCAACCTCCTTAAGATCAACGCGGGATATCAAACTGTCCCTAATCACTGTGGGAGGCAAAAGACTTAATACATGTAAAGGAAAAGCAGATGAGTTTAATGATAGGATTAGAGACAGGAAGCTTTGCGGTTACGTGGCAAACTACTGACTTTAGCTGGAGATGCTACAGCTGTGAGATTGCCAAGCACATAAGCTTCATGCTAGCTGGGCGACTAACGCTCGTGCTGGGGAGACTTTATCAGTTGATGTGAACTCAAATCTGTGCTGACATCCGGCACATCCAATGCATGCTTGCACAACATCTGCAATGACAAGCCTGTAGTTCCAGACCTAAACATAGAAAGCCACATTCTGCTGTTAGCTATTGTTGTTTTTGTGACACCCTTAGGAATCAAAGTCGTTCAAGGTTGTGGTGTCATCCCACACAATGCCTTTGACAAAATCTGAAAAATCCATTCCTCTCTCACTCTCCGTCATATCCGCTCTCTCTTTTATCCACCCATTCTCTCCCACCACCCCAAAGAGGTAAATTAGCATCACTTGCTAATAGCAGCCAAAGCAGCACGGTTAGCCTGACGCAGATAAACAGGAGGCTCACACTAACTATGTAACAGTGCAGCTTAAAGCTCAATGGTGAGCCACCACATGTCAAATAAATTTGGAGCATCACGGCTGATGTCTCTCTTCAAAGGCAGGCAGCACTGTCAGACAGGCTTATAGTGGAGGGAGATTTGGTGGAGTATTTTGCAGTATATTTCAAGTGCAAAATTACTACACATGTAGGCCTGCTACAGCAGAAATTAAAGGGCAACTCCTGTATTTTTAAACCCTTATCCTATTTAATGTATTGGGTGTCTAAATGTCTAATAGGTACAAAATGTTTTGCAATTTGTTTAGTAAATTGCTTTCAGCCTGCATTTGAAATATCCCTAGGGGCAAATGCGCCGAATCAAATTTCGTCCACTTAAAGCTTTTGTTTTTCTTATCGCCGACAGGCTCAGATTGTTATTCTATGTGTCTGACAACATTAGAGAAAGGCTCACTATAGAGATAGACCCTTTTTGTTAAGGTAAGACACAATTTTTAACCAGGAACAGTGGTCACATTGCTGTCTTTAAAGCCACCAAACTTCACTGACAAAAACAGCAACTTTACCTTGCAGTCGTTGCTACTCAACTGGTATTGCCATGGGCTCGGTTTCTTTGTGTTATTGTGTACTTTGTGTTTTACATTGCTAGTTTGGATCCAACCCAATGTAAGTATAAGACTGAACTTACCAAAAAACTAACGGAGTGAGGCAGTGGTAGACGTGCAGCTGCAATGTTCTGCGACAACAAAAAATTACTGTTTTTGTCAATGCAGTCTGGTGGCTTTGAAGAGAGTGATGTATCAGCTGTTTCAGGGTACAAAAAAGCATTTCATAGGATGTTGGGATCTAATCCATCCATCCATCATCTATACCGCTTATCCTCTTCAGGGTCGCGTGGGGCTGGAGCCTATCCCAGCTGTCATTGGGCGAAGGGCTGGGTACACCCTGGACTGGTAGCCAGTCAATCACAGGGCTGACACACAGAGACAGACAACCTTTCGCACTCACACCCACGGGCAATTCAGAGTCACCAATTAACCTTACGAGCATGTCTTTGGACTGCGGGAGGAAGCCGGAGAAAACCCACGCATGCAGGAGGAAGGCCCACCTTGCCCAAACAGGGGTTTGAACCGGTGACCTTCTAGCTGTGCAGCTTAGCATCGCTAACCACTGCACTGCAGCCTGTAATGTTATAATACAATTAAAATAATCTGAGCCTGTTGGTGGAAAAAAAATAGCACTTAAAGTGGCTTTTTCATAGGTCACATCTGCCCCAAGTAGCAGCCCATACAGCCTATTTCGCTGGCTAAAGCAATTTACTAGAGCAATTCAAAAAATTTAATTGTATGTTTAAGTCATTTGGACCCCAAAATATGTACAAATAAATGAAATAAAATTAATAATAATACCAAAAATTACCAGGATCCAAAAGTCCTGACGTTAGCGGCCAGATTGTTGTGCATGTACAAAACGTGCTGAATGACAACTACCAAGACATGTGGTGAGGTTGGAATGTATTTTTTCGTCCTGACACGTCAACTTTCATCTCGTGTTTCTCGTAACCTTGTGAAGCCGCGGCGAACGATCTGTCTGAGAATGCTTTTGATTTCTGCACGAACAGAAGAGTGACAAAGAGAGAGACAAAGCGTGAGGGATAAACATAAACAGAAGTGACACGGAGGAAGCAAAACAGTCGACGAGAAAAAGAAGTGAAAGATGGAAGCAGAGACAAGAGAAAGAAAAGGGACGGGGGGGGGGGGGGGGGGGGGAAGCAGAGAGAGCTGAGGGAGAGAGTGGCAGATGGAGGAAGGAGAGACACTTGGAATGGCTCTCCAGAGAAACGAGGTGACACTGAGTGTTAAGACGAGCAGTGAAGTGCTGTCCCCGTAGCTTGTGATTCCAGCAGCGATAAACCTTATTACCACACCCGATATCACAGCAAACCCACCAAATCCCACTCTCTCTTTCTCCCCCTTCACCTCCATCAAAGCGCACAAATCCCACCACAAATCCAGCAACTTCTCAGAGCCTATCACAGGTTTTATTCAGTCCTTAATCCCCCGATGAACGGCTTTTTTTAAATTAGTATCTGAGTATGGTGTTTTCAAAAGATTTCTGAAAGATCTCCCGCTGAAAAAAACATTGCATTAAGAGTTCAGAAACCATCATTACTTACAGTACATGCTCATTTTGTTGCAATATTTACAAAGCGCATTAATAAAATAAGCCCTTCTCAACTTCAAAAATGTTCAAGCATTGGAAACCGCTGCAGGGAGAAACGAGGCAAACTTAGAAGAAAGCAGCATCTCGACTGCGACAGAGTATGACTCATTATGGTAGACAGGAAAGTACTGCATATGGAGGGAAAAATATGGTGGTCAGCGTCTACATTATTTGGAAACTCTTTGATTACCCTCCGTGGGCTGCTCATTTTATCAATAGACCTGCACAGATAGCAGATTGACAGGCTGACTTTGTGTTTCTGATTGGTGGGAGATGTGCGTAGGCTCGAGCCAGTGAACTTGTTGAGGGACCAGAAGGAGGATAGTGGAGGCGTAAGAAAATATTGATACGCTTTATTATTTCTATATTGTGTTTCGTAATAATGTATATTGATTTCCAAGAAACAATGTGACTCTGGGGTTTTGGTAGTTGTCTGTTAGTGCAACAGTGAAATTCAATCAATCATTTTGAGAATACCCTGATTATATTTCAAGTGCCGCCCATGGTGCCTGGTAAAGATCCTATATCCATAAGTCATATCTCCGTCTGAGATTCTGGTACACTTTGACCATCCTTACACAACATACTTTTCCTGTGCAATTTTATCTAGGCGTCATTAAGGGTGGGACAGATTTCCCTGCATTTTGTGCACACTGTGTCAGTACTTTATGACTCTACAGTTCAGTAAACTTAATTTGCAGATTGAAGACGCATACATTGCTGAGTCTCAGTTTGACACTAAATTGCAGTGAATACACACATAAATCCTGCATTGACCTTTTTAGGGGCATTTTGTATTCTTCACTTAATCAGATATCGTCTTGCAATATATCAATTATCACAGAATCGCTATATCGTGATATAATCGTTTATCGTGGGCCATGTATCAGGTATCGTATCATGAGTTACCCTGCAATCCCACCCCTACACGTCATGTGTGCTCACTTTCAGTGTAACTATAAGTGGTTAATATAATCTGGCTAAAATGGCATGTTTTCTAACTTTCTTCTAGTCTGATTGTATATTGTGATTATATAAGATAAGATATACTTTATTATACAACAGTTCCGACTAATTGACTTCTCACTCTGTGTATCACTCTGTGTATCACTCTGCGCCAGCCAGGTGTTCTGAATACTGTTAATTAACACTACAGCAGACAGTGTATGTCTACATTAATCAAGCTGGTGCCTCTGAATCACACAACAGACTCTTATTTCACTGGTTGAAGATATATGACACCTACAGAAACATGTAAATGATAAAAAAAAACAGCTGATCTGTGGCAACCTGTAGACACAGAGTGCGGGAGAATGTTTGTGTTGCTTGGCAACAAATGTCCCGTTTCAGGTAAGTTGGTGAACTAGTTGGGTTGGTGGAGCAAAAAATAATCTGTTGTTGATGACTGTTTGCTGCTATTTGCCGCTTGTATAACTGTTGTTTAAAAGTGTTGGGCCTGCGGCCTTGCGCCTACGACCGAATCACAGCCATGATGATATTCAGTACAACATCAGGACCTCTCATGTGATGGTGCTTAAATGTCCCTGTGGGGAAATCTGGAAAAAACAACACAATTCCATGTAATATATGCACATATACATAAACACCTTTTGACAGTATCCACAATATTTACATATTGCACAACCCCTTGGCGCATCCTACATTGCCTGTTATAGAGAATCTTAATGGACTAAGGTAGAAATGGAGATGTTAGTGTTGTGTTTAGGAGGTAGCTGGAGGTTTCACCCCAGCTGTTACATAAATTGAAGTTCCCATGGAAGCAAATAATTTCTGTATCACATTTGTGCACTGGTTTTCACTTGCTTGAACCTGGTCCAAAACTAAAGTAGTTTTGCAGGTATCTTGAATGATATTTCCAAGTCAATGCTTCCATTGAAATCTCTGAACGTTTTTCAAGGGCCAATCAAGCACCAATCAATGACCATGCCTAGTCCCGAGCTAGCTTTTTTTTAAAAGAGAAACACATAAATAAGCAGAATCAGGCATATTGCAAACATTAAATGGGAATTTAAATTTGAAAATACCAATCTTGCAGCTTGTAGCTTTAACTGATGTGTTAATAAAATATGATTTGATCTCAGATGAGTGATTCCGTGGGAGAGTTTGTCGTCTGCCTATAAAAATCTTGACTTGCTGATCTTCTTCATGTCTGCTCTGTTCACAACATGGTGGTACAAATAATCGAAAATTGTTGGATGATTTTGGACAGGTAGATGTCATTTTCAATATTTTCTGCATTAATGTGGACATGGCCCAAGGCTCCCTTCTGGCCACTGGCTGACAAGCTAGTCACTGTCACTTTGTGTGTGTTTTCCTGCTGGTTTGTGTGTGTGTGTGCGTGTGTGTTTCACTGGAGCTCCTTATTGGCTGCTGATGGTGGAGTCTCCATGGAGTGAGTGATGAGGTTTGGAGTGACAACACAGGGGATGGTGTGAGTGGCGGGAGCGAACGATGGAGGGTGTCTGAAGAATGGGGGCAGGCGCCTGAGGTCCAATCCCATCAACTGAGGCAATTGTGCGGAGCGAATACTGGTGTGAGGAGGTGGGGGGTGGAGGATGAGTTTGCAAAGGAGAGAGAGGGAGTGTGACAGAGATGTAGTGACTGCAATCCTATCACTAATACTGGACAATTAGGGGTAGAGGGGACAGTTGGACACAGAAATAAGGGTGGGAGCTTTTTATGGATCCTCTAAAATGCTGTGAAATTACATGAGCGCTTATTAAGATGCTTTTCCCTCATTTCTATAGGCATCACATACTTTATTGCTTTACATTTATTTTAATATGGTTGGAAATTTAAATCACTAGACCTGAAAGAGCTGAAAATAAGTGTTAAATATCTATACGAGTCTTTTTCAATCACCAGCGTACATCTTTGGAATCCCACCAAAGTATCATCCACCAGGATGTAGTACAGCATCCTCCCCCCGCCCCATAAGACCAGGACTATTCAGAGGCTGATTTAGCTGCCTGACCTTTTGCCCGTTTATAAAAAGCAGCTTGCGTTCATTAACTGTCCGTCCCTGTCAGCAATGATATCCCTGAAATAGAGAATGAAAACCGACTGTTGAATTAGTGCTGTGCCATTGCACCTTATAACTTATTTACTACATTAATTATTGCGGTTGCGAGATGTTATGTTTTGATATCATACGCTCCTTTTTGTTTCCTCTTTTCTATTATTTCTCAGAGTTGTTCCCTGCTCATTATTTTTGTATGCGACTGTACGGCATAAAGAAAATACTAGTACAAGAACTGTTTGTAAAAAATACTAGCAATAAAGCGATGGGAATGTCTTATTAAGCGCGCAATGGCCACAAAACACCTACTTCAACAACATGAAATTGTAAATGGCTGCCTTTGTAATGCCCTTTTACATAAAGCGCTTTAGAATTCACAAACACAACAACGGCTGCAAGCTGACATGCAAGGTGCTGGCCTGATCCATGGGAACAATCAGGGATTCAATGCTTTGCCCAAAGACACTCCTAAACCTTTAGCATCTCTAAAGTTACCTATAAGCATCTGCATGAGACGCACCTGGTTTCAACTAAATATAATGTATGAATGATGTGAGGCAATACTAGACGCTCAGAGAAACAGCACCCAGAGACGTAGCACAATGACAGACATAGTCTGCTTAGGGTGGTGGTCAGGGGCGATGGATGAGCCAAACAACACAGGGTTAGGGTTAAATTGTCAGCATAGGAAAGAGGAAATACTTTCTTTGTTGGTAACAACAAAAAGACTCAAGAATCTAGATGAATTCTACGTGTCGACAGTTGGTGGCGGTAACACGCCGCATTTGGCTCCAGTCCGCTAATAAAATACAACAGAACAGAAGAAAGTGACCAGCTAAGTCAATAGCTAATGTAGCTAGCTTTTGGCGTGCTAGTCGCCAGCCTTGGAAGCTAATGACCAGCCTAGCCAACAGCCGATCCAGTGGGTTGCTAGCTTCGGCGTGCTAGTCGCCAGCCTCGGAAGCTAATGACCAGCCTAGCCAGCAGCCAATCCAATGTGTTACCAGTTTAGACCCATTACTTGCCACCCTGGTTGAATGAATAGGCGGCTTCTCATTTACCACCGTCGGCCTCTCAGTTACCAGCGCTGGCTTATCATTGGCTAGATCAGTGGCTGGCTTCAGCAAGGATAGAGCCTCCTTCGGCTTCTACAAAGTCTTAATTGTGTCCTTTATGCTGCGCCATATTCCCAATGCTGTTTTCCCAACTATAACCATGTTGTTTTTGTGGTAACTACCATGTGTCACAGGCAACAAGGCAACCTTGTGCTTCTTCATGAGAAGTCAGAGGGTTGTATACCAAAACGTTGGTATTTGAGTGCAATGGAGAAGCTGAGGCAACCTTTGGAAATTGCAGGAACTTCAGTAAAGCCTAACAACATGCATCATATCTCCTCTCATTATTTGTTTGGCTTAGTGTCTGATTTACTCTGCCTTATGGGGGATCAGTCAAGAAAATGATCAAGCTCATATTATTAATTCAAATCATTCAGATTGCTTGGCAACAGGGGGGACATGGTCAGGCATGATGATAGCATTTAAAGCAGTGAAAACTTGTCTTGTGGCTGAGCCAGAAGGCAGCATCCATCAGCACTTCAGGAATCAGAGTGTGTGTCCACGGGAGAGTGTGGAATAGTTTAAAATCTATAGTCTACGGCTGCCTGGAGGAAACATCCTGACACAGCTCCAGTTTTCACATTTTGATGACATCATTGATCCATTCATTGTCTGGTTTTTAGCTCTCAGCGTGAGTTAATACTGTCACATATCGATTAAATTACTGCAAACTGCAGGCACAGCATTCATGAATCCCTGAGTGGTTTCCTTTTTTTTAAATAGCTGTAACTAAGGATTACAATATCATGAAGTCATCCCCGGTGTCTGTATTATTTCCGTCAACAATCAAACCATCTCTGACGGTATGTCTCCTGAATGCGGGCTATTGCATCAGCCTGACAGCTGCCATCCTGAGCCGAAATGGGAAGTGACGGCAGCGAGCATTGTGTCGGTTTCGTATTCTCCACCATCCTGCAGAAGCAGAAGCGCCCTGATGGACTTGCATCACTCTGCATCTGTGAGGTATTTGTTTTCATCTGTCTCCCTGACACATCGCATATTTTTACATTAAATGTTTTTTTCTTTCATTTTTGATCCATATCATTTAATTACTTACAGCCACAGAGAGTAGATGTGTTTGTTTGTTGTATGTGGACCTACATAACGTGCTGGTGGTATTCACTGAATATCAAACTACCTGTCAATAATGTAAACGTTTCGTGTGTGCATTTACATGTGCATCTTTTGCTTCTGTGCGTATGTTTGTTATACAGTTTGTATTCCAACGGAGACTCGCTCCATACACCAGGGTTTCAAGCAGGCGGGGCCTTCCCTGGAGCCTGTCAATCATCCGGACTGGCGTTGCCTTATTGGCTATTATCTCTCCTGTCAGAAGGCCGGCCGTGCCTCCGCCTCACCACATCAGTCTCTGTCAGTTCACATGCTGCCTGTGGATAGAGCCGTGGAGCATGAAGCTGCATGCTACTGTTATCATTACTTCTGGTGACATTTGCTGTTTCAGCTCAAGACTCCATCAACAAATGTCACCTCTTGTTCTGGGAGTACGGCTAATAGAAAGCATTTTAATTTGTTAAATAACAGGGGACTTGCGTCGAAGCATATTTCAAGTTTAAATTAAGTCTTTTTTTCTACGTTGATGTGTTTAACACTTTATCACCTACTTAACTGTTGAGCTGACGTAGCTTCAGTAAGCTTTATAGTTGCTCTCAACCCACTTGTGCAGGAGCTGAAACTGCAAAAAAGTAATTAACACGTCCTTTAAGACACACTGAAGTTACACGTGTAGCTTATTCAATGTGATGGCTTGTCTTCCTACACTTTATTTTAGGTATGGTTGACTGGAAGGGTTTGCTTATGCTTTTAATTCCATGTGTTGTGTATTTTTCCCCAGGTATGTTTATTGCTTACGTTGACATAGTTTCTAAATGCAGGATGCCACATGGGAGATATGAGCGTAAAATTCACATTAGTAGTAAAGCACTGTGAGCTTTATGTGAAGGTTGCGCACAATTAGATCATTGAATATGGACTATATTAGGATAAAAACACACTAAATGCCAAGTTTAAATATCAAACTGGTCCCCCTGGTCAAATATAAGTCCCATTAAGAGGGCCTGAATAACTTTGGCAAAGTAAAGCTATATGGACATTTTAAACATTATTACAATCAAGTGTAATTACAATGAAAGAGTTTAAAGTGATAATCTCAAAGTTCTCTGTTTCGTTCTATTTGGCGGCACCGTATGGCGATAAAAGGCAATTGCGGGGGCATACGTCCCAGATGTCTACGGTTGGCTCCGGTTGTAACTCTTGATTCTCCTCGCTGATGGTGGCTTTCCTTTTTAGACTGTTTGCCTTCATCTGAGTGTCCAATTTTTCTTTTTCATTGGCTTTTCACTTATTTTTGAAGTTGTATCTGTAGTCATCGATCTTTTCTTTGTTTGTTCAGCCATTGTAGTTTTCTGTTTACTTGCAACACTTGCAGAGGGCTGATAAGCAGCCGCTTAGCTCCGCCTACCCTCTCTGGCAGACCAACCACTGCTGTTACCTCATTCGCCGATAGATATAGACTTAACAGACATTTATTTACATCAAAATCTTGCGTATGCGTACTTCATTTATAGTTTAATTTCTTAAGGTCATAATACTGTGAGTTCTTTATGGTTTCAGGACCATATAAATAAGCTTCCAATGTGTTCAATATGTGCTGAGTTTTCTTAAGTGGACTATTCTTTAAATTTCACCTTTATTTTGAAAATCCCAGGATATATTTGACCCAGAATACATCGATTACATGATGTGCACTTTTGCCAACTGACCTACAAGTGGGCATGTTTTCCTATTTTAAACTCTACATTATTAAATGACATTATATTAATACGACTTTTAACTTAAGTTTAAAATAACCCAACATAACTCCGAGCAGAAATCATAAAGTAATGAGCGCTGCAGAGAGGCAAAGTCCCTCTCCTGCAATTGAAACAGATTAGCACACATTCCTAGTCGAAGCTGAGGCCATCTAATATTTATTACCTCTATAACTTACTCTCCTGTGTACCGCCGGAACATTTAGCTGCGTGCAGGGAGGCGAGGGGTTAAAAGGGGAACAGCGGTGCCATAAAAGGGACAATGAAATAAACATGACTCACCGTGAAAGAGCCCTTCAAGCCAATATAATCTAGATGCCAGGGAAGAGCAGGGTGCCAAAGGCGGTTAACGACAAGCACCCCCATCAGGATTGAGCTTAGACCTCGTCTCAACAGCCAATTACATCAGGTGCTGCTTTAAGATGGAGGTGAACGGCAATTTGGTTACATTATTGTCTACTTAGAGGGAGCGAAAATCTGTTTACGCCGCACTCGGGGACATGAGAATAAAAGATGACTAAGATTCATATCCGTTCCCTTACAATTTTTTCTTTCCAAAAGCATGTAGGAACTGAGAACAATCAGTATTTCTTGGAAAGCAGATGAGAGTCGGGGATAAAGCTGCAAACAACTCAGGGAAACATATTCAACACTAAGCTTAGCAAAAAGAAGAAAAAACCCACTGCTGTAGCTTTAAATCCAGCTAGAACCAGTTGTAGCCTGTAGCCAAAACAATATGTGACTCTCACTCTGCGTGTGTGTGTGTGTGTGCGTGTGTGTGTGTGTGCAGGCATTTGCAACAATGTTTTCCTTCAAGAGATAAGAGTAACAATGGATTACTCTCACCTTTCACAAGCGTTCTTCCTTTAACCTTTAACTGCAGGGCTGATTGCAAACTCCACACATGCAAATAAATAAGGTATAATACAGAGGTGTGTCTATATAGTAGAATATAAATATGGAGGATACACAAACACATACACGAACAGTAATCTCGGCATATGCTGGCAACAAACAGCCACACTAATCACGCAATTCTACCAAGCACACACACACACATCCTGCGTCACGTGGCTGCAACACTGACGCTGGAGGCCGAGCCACCGTGTGACGAGATGCTTTTTTTCCCCCCTACCGCTTCACTCCTGCTTAATCCACCTCTCTTTTTTCATTCTGTCCCTTCCCTTCCATCCATATACGTCACATATGTTTCCTTGAAAAGTGTGCTCGCAGCTTCAGGGGACAAGGGGGGGGTGGGGGGGTGGAGTTAAGCCACGTCCTCTTCTCCAAGGCTTGGATCGGTTGAACCGAACTCAGCGTTCCCCCGGCTCCTCGCAGCTTTCTAAAATTAGCAGAGAGGATCCACAGCATCCCCGGGGAGAAGCAGGCACCGACTGATACGTCTGCACTTTCATGGAGTCATCTGGACCATCATGACACCCTTGCAGAAAATTTATTTTGTCATTTCTTTTTATTGAATATGTGTAAGCTGTGGCCATAACATGTATGCATGTGTACATGCACAATAAGAGAACATGCACGGGGGTGTTTTATGAAAAACAAATGCCAGCTGCTTTCTAAATCCTGTTTGGCTGCAATCAAATCTCAAATCCTGACATGCTGAGGTAAATACAGAATTACTGTCATTGAGGAAAGAGGTATTTGCTATTTATGGAGCCAGGTCTGCCCACATCTACTATAACTATGCTAATCCTAGCTTGTTAGCTTTGCACCACTGACTCTTTGGCCGTCTGGTAAATAAAAAAATAAAGGAAAAACAGCACAAAGGGCTTTTCCTCCTTAGAGCCAAACGAGCGCATACGCATGTGATATCTCTACAAGCAGTCATGCTAACATTTCCGTTGACAATGGTGATAAGAGCCAATTAGACTGCAGCAATAGCAACAACAGCCAGTCAGCTAGTCTGCAGTTTTTTGCTTGTATGTAAAGTATTCTATGCGTTACATTAACGCACACTGGACATTTATATTGTCCGTACACTGCACTATCTTTATTCTAAACTTTAACGTTATACCGTAAGCCTTTGCACTCATTAATGTTCTGCACATCTGTACAGTTTTTTAATCACACCTGTTGTACATATTTTGTATTATACGTTTTGCTTTTTATATTTTTCTTCTTATTGCCTGTTTTTTTAATCGTATTCTATTTAAGTCTTTTTCTTATTTTATTCTAGTTCTGTGGTAATTGTTCTGCACCAAAACCACCAAAACAAATTCCTTGTATGTTTAAACCTACTTGGCAATAAACCAGCCAGAATGCACGCCCAATTCATGTGGTTTTCACCCATTATCTTTACATGAGTGAAAATATATGTGGGTTACCTTAACTTGTACGCATAGGAAGAATTCACAGTCCCGATGGACGGGAAAACCCTGTGGTAGTAGTATAATTAACGTTAGTAGTCAGTAGTGAGTTTGCAAAAATTACGATGATGGTTACAGCTGGCTCGTGCATCGCTGATAGGCTGCACTTAATGATATGCATAGCGTCATCCCGTCCACTAAAGGGATTGGCTCCTTAGGTTTGTGATGTCTCAAACCTGCCAATTTGAAAACGTGTTGTTCAGCCTGTCCTTGGTACACTGCAGTTTAAAAGCAGACAGGCCCAGCCATGGAGATGACTGCTGATGTTGTCCCTGATGTGTCTTGTAGCACATGAAGAACACCACATGGAGATTTTTACCATGTTAAGAACTTGATTTTCACTCGAGGGGGTCTTTAACCTAAAACCAACTTATCAAGTATTTTTAGTTGTTTGAATTAAAGTGACTGTATATTTCGAGGAGGAGGAGACATCGGCTGATAATTCGGCTTCCAAACGTCTTTGTAAACTGTGAACACTGAAGGAATCTCAACTTTTACAAGCAGAGTTCCTGGAAACAAGCTAAGCTAATTAGCAGCTCGGCTTGCAAATCCCCTGACACATTGTTTCTGCGGAGGAGCGTTAAAGAGACTTACAGTATATTTCATGTGAAATTTCAGTTTCAATTTTCTTTACTTTTTATAAGAGTACAATTTTACAACACAATGTTACAATTTAATATAGCAGACGCTTTTGTCCAAAGCGACGCACGTCTGGAATATGTTCGTAAACTTTAGTTTCTTCAGACTGCAGTCATTATCAAATAGTCCTAATCGGCAGCATTATTTAGTTATAAAGTATGATAATTATTGATACTAATCAATACGGGAAAAAATACCTTGATTGTATGCCAAATCACCCAGCCCCTGCAAGAATTATGTGAGTTAATACAAGAGTAACTAATAACTCACTACTTTGGGCGCTGGTTTTGCTCAGTTGGTAGAGCAGGCGCCCCATATACAGAGGTCACAGTCGACACACTCGTCGCAACACTCTGCCGATCGTTGGGTGTATCAACATATGTGGTAGACACAATCAGATGACTGAGATACATACTTGGACACAAAATCAAAAATGCCAGCCCAAAATAGAAAAGTTACACAGGTATATTCATCCGGGGATAACGGTACATTCATATGAAATCACACACACAGACGCACACGCTGGCAGGCTGCCGTCTAGCTGGGAAGTCAATAACATTATCCCCTCTCCATCTCAGCGACGGTTATTAGTCTGGAGAGCCAAACGGCTCTCTTCAATGACACTCTGGAGATGAAGGGATAAATCATCACACTGAAAGGATGAGTGTGCGTGTAGCCGTGAGAGAGAACTGCGATGAGAATCGGATTCACAAAGAGAGAGGGGGAGAGCTAAAGAAGGCACAGACTCAGACGTGGAAACAGTGAAGTCAGGTGGTGTGACGTTTCAGTGTTTGTAAAGTGCAGATGATGTGAAGAGAAGTCCTTCAAAAGCAGACGATGTTTAGTTTCACAAACCTGCCTCATTCTGAGCATCGTACCCTTGAGTGTCTCTCTCTCTCTCGCTCCCCCCTCCCTTCTCTTTCCCCCCGTCACACTCGCTCTCCGTCTCCCTCCCTTTTGCTTTGTCAAACAGAGAAAAGGTGCTTTATTTGGCCTGGTACTCTAAAAGCATAGGCTTTGTTACTTTCTGCCCCTGCCACTAACATCCCTCTGCATTTCACCCTCCTCTCGCTCCGCTGGGATCCTTCAAAATACAAGGAAGGAGGAACAAATGCCAGAAGGCTTACTGCTTTTTGGATAACACCTCATGTGCCCTATTTAAGGACACTGCACAAATAACTTTAGGCCGGATCTTTGAGTCATTTTACTGATCCATGTGTCAGCGTAGATTTCTTTGCATGCTTTTAAAAGTCGATCCAATATTGAAATTAATGTGTGCTATGAAATTTGGGGGACTACGATGCTACAGTGCAGAAGTCTGTTCATATAGCCTCACCAACAGCAGCCATTAATCTATTATTAAGCCCTGTACAGTGTCTTCATTTGGGCTATGCTTCCAAATTCTCCCAGTGGCCACTTGCGGTATTGCAGCTGAGTGTTTTCACCATTAACCACCATTATAAAAGAGATGTACAGTATGTAGAACTGCTGTCAGGACTGCTGGAACTGCAAACAAAGCCAGTCATGACTTATTCTATCTAGAATTGTTATCCATGGAGGTTATATATTTGCACCTCCTCCTCTAGCCCGGAAAAGAGGAACACAAAGGGAGAACTACTGTGCATGTTCTGCACGCCACAAACCCAAAGTGAACCCGGAAGTTGGAAACTTTTTTGGGATATAGACTGTATAAAAAGACGGACGACATGACAGCTCCCTAAAAATGAAGCCAAAACATCTCTATCGCCCCCTGCTGACTGGCTGCCTCCTCCATGTTAACAGATGGGACATGAGTCACACTATAAAATCAAAATAGACGCCAAATAAATTTGTCTAAAACTTGGTTTCTGTCATTACAGTTAGTTTAGTAGAGATACTTGATGCTGTACAAATGATGATTGACAGCTCTGTTGACAAATACGGCTCCTGCAGTCGATCTGTTCCGGATTAGCAGAGTAGAGGCGTCTGCTTCAGACCGACACAAGAAGCTCAACGTGTGGGAGCCTTGCTATTTTTCCCTGGTAAGTTAAGTGTGCCTCCTCCATGCATAGGCGACCATCTTTGGGTCTGGTATCCAGGTCCTATTAATACATTCATGCAAGTAGTCCATGAAAAAGAGCCTTCGAACAAATCTTATCAAATGTGTGGGAGCTGCAGATGACTCAGCAGCTTTCAAAATAGCACGGACTGTGATATTTTAGCCAGCTAAGCTAACTAGGTTCCAGTTTCTGCATGGAAGCTAGATTTAGCCTCGCTTTTCAGCAGCCACATTCCAGCTGGAAAAGAAACTTAACAAAACCGGCCCTCCGAAATGTTGAGTGTCGAGAAGGGACAGACAGTGTGTGAGTTATTATGAAAGATAACCGGCGCCAGAAGCAAGAACAGTTGTATCCTCTTTTTAAAAAATGTGCAAAATAGCCGTTTTTAACTCGCATATTTCCAAACATAGAAAGTGAAGAAGCAGAGCCACCCAGGTCACACCCTTTTGCGTGTTTCATTCTTGTCAAACCAAAGAGGGAAGCAACTTGAGTCTGTGAGATGAAAAAGTAAAACTCGTGCAACAGCCGTGTGTGTGTTTGTGTTTGTGTAAGATGTGTCTGGGTGTGTGCACCAATCTAAGAAAATGTCAATTCCTGTGGGACAGCTCGCTGAATGGTAGACTGGCCAGCCCCACACTGCGGGCTATCTCCAAATGTCTATTTCTGGAGCCTGAATGTGTGACTGTGCGCGTGTGTGTGTTTGAGAGAGAGTGTGCATATGTTTTCAACCAGTTAGAGCTGGTGAGGAAAGCGACTGCAGCGCTGCACCAGAGGCTGCTCCATATGGACGAGAGGCTGAAGCACAGGTGGGTAAAGGAGAAGAGGGTGTTTGTGCGTAGTGGAGTTAATGTGCGAAGGAAGAAGTAAAGAGGGTGTCATATCCAAACTTTACACACGCTCATTGTTCGGTTGTGTTAGAATTTAAGCTGCTTTTAGTGCCGTTTCTACCTGACTGGTTTTAGCGACAAATTGACCTTTGCTGCGTTATTCCTGACAGCCTTCCCCACTTCACTGGTTTTAATTGGCTGCCATGCCACAAATGTCACATGAGGGGGAACTCTAAGTAAAAGCAAACAACACATGTCCATCATTTCATTATTTCCATGAGCGGGTGACCATGGAGATTATGGTGGCGATGATTGTGAGGGTTTATTTAAGTGTCTCTGTGGAGTTTCCAGTTAAGAGCAGCTCATTTGCTCAGAGGAAAACCGGCCAAGAAAAAGAGGACGAAAATAAAACACAAAGGGAGGAACAAACAGACAAAACAGTAAAGTGCCTCTGAGGAGCCATCGGGACTATTACAATGAGCTCATGAAATCGCCATTAGAGGAAACACTGAGCTTAGTGATGCATGTTTATTGCACATTTGTGTATCTGTGTGTTCTTTGGTATTTAGTCGAACACTTTGTCCACAGCGTGCTACGTCTGAAACATTAATGAGCGGCGGGCGAGATGAGAAGAGAGAGAGGATTTGCTGAATTGCCATGATGAACGTTGATTCGTAATTATTCATGATGACACATTTAATCTGATGTGGTCGAGGAATTGGGAAGATGTGGCTCGGAAATGGAAGCTGCTTTTACCCAAGAGGGCCGGCTATCTCGACTCTCGCTCAGATAAACAATCTGCAAACTCACAGGGTTGAATTATTTTATGGCTTTGCTTTTTTTTTATTGTAACAAAAAGTCCTCAAATCAGGACGGAGCCGAGCACTGTGTGTTCAGACTCTTTCAACGATCCCTGATGGTTTGGATAGGAAAAACCGAAACATGTCGTTCATACATTAACACAACTTTCATTGACCGCAGATAGGCACTCTCACAAACCACAGCAAGGATGACCTCACCAAACAGTATCTGGCTAATAGCAGCAGTCCATTAAGGGAAAACTCCAGAGGTTGCTTCCCTATTTTCTGCACTTCACAGCGGAGGACATGCAGGGCAGGACGCCACATAAACCCTCAAAACTTATTAGACCGTAAATTTAGACCAGTAATTCATAAAAGATGACCTCAAAGCGGGCGACGGCTGGGCGTAACGAAAGAGGAATACCGAGGCCGGGAGCTTCGGAAGAAATCAAAGTTTGGCGGTGTGTATCTGTGTGTGTGTTTGTGAGTGCATGTGTATATGAATGGAGCCCTTTTATAGAACTTTCAGTTTCAATTTATGACCCATTAACTTGTAATAAGTGCCATACGTTCCCTCCTGCCCTGAGAATCAACAGCGAGGGGAGTGAGAAGGAGAAGGGAAAGGGCGTTTAGAAGTCGGCCATACAGTTACACAATGCGGCGATTAGCGCGGTTCCCGGCTATGATGTGGCATTTAAAGGACGCCTACAGAAGTGTGGAGCCAAGGAGGTTCACCCAGCAGTCACATCGTGCAGGATTCATGGCATACCCTCCCCTATGGACACCCTGTGCGTGATCTTCATATGTAAAACATCACATTCTCTCAATATCTCTAAGATGTTAGCAGAGGATCCTTTAAGTCCTGTAAGCAACGAGGTGGGGCCTCCATGGATCGGACTTGTTGTCCAGCACATCCCACAGATTGGATTGGTAAGCGCTGCACACGCACCCGGCCATCCACATGAAGTAAAAGAAAGCGTGATTCATCAGACACCTTCTTCCATTGCTCCGTTGTCCAGTTCTGATGTTCACGTGCCCATTGTAGGCGGTTTCGGGGGTGGACAGAGGTCAGAATGGGCAACCTGACCAGTCTGCTGCTATGCAGCCCCATCTGCAACAAACTGCGATACACTGTGTGTTCTGACACATTTCTATCAGAGCCAGCATCAACTTTTTCAGCAATTCGAGCTACAGTAACTCTTCTGTTGCATCAGACCACACGGGCCAGCCTTTGCTCCCCATGCACATCAATAAACCTTGGCTGCCCATGACCCTATCGTTGGTTCTGACCACTGCAGACCGGGAACCCCCCACAAGAGATGCAGTTTTGGAGATGCTCTGACCCAGTCGTCTAGCCATCACAATTTGGCCCTTGTCAGAGTTACTCACATCCTTGCACTTCCCATTTTTCCTGCTTCCAACACATCAACTGCGAAGACAAAATGTTCACTTTCTGCGTAACCACCCACTGACAGGTGCCATTGTAACGAGATAATCAGTGTTATTCTCTTCACCTGTCAATGGTCATAAGTTTACGGCTGATTGGTGTAGAGCTGCAGGGATACTTGGTAGTAACATGAGTTTCAAGATGACATTAAGGGCGATCCCTGCAGTGTCCCTCCATCAAGGAGGCTAATAGAGAAGCTGTCCTCTGGGATACCCTTGCATTCATCCCCCAGACTGCTCTACTACCTGTTGAACTACAATTCCCATCAGGCTATTGGGTATGACGGCAAATAGCAGTTCTGGTTTGCACAATCGAGACAGGTAACCATTGTTCAGTTACTGTTGAACTTTAAACAGTAATGACTGTTCACTATTTTCTCTGACGTCACACTCATAGTGGGAATCTTAAATTACTGTGTTTCCAGTTGACGGACCAATAATTGTCGGACTTCCTAAGTTCCTTAACTTGAAACCAGGAACACAACAGTACAACATTATAGCAGCATTTGAGCTTCCTACAATGCCCATAACATCAGAAGAAAATGGCCACCAAATGACCAAGATGACAGAGGCAAGATCTCAAATCTGGAGGAGCAAAGTCGACATATAAGCGTCCCCGATAAGTGTAAGACGTTCTGATTCTAGCCGTGTGTCTACAGAGAATTCAATCGACTCAGCATGAGTATGAATAAAAGAATTTCAAATTTTGGTCAAAGGATTTAGGCGCTAAGATCTTCCTTTGTAAAAGCATCTGTATTTGACAGGCTTCTTCTGATTTGTTGAGCACATTCATGCAAATTTCAGCGTGCTGAGATAACAAGTGGGTCAGAGTGCTAAGTCTGATAAGATGCTAAGATTTCTCAGGGTTCAATATTCACTCTGAATTTCATTGCATTTGCCTATAGCACATTAGCATTTACATTACATTAGAATCAGGCCTTTGCTTCTCTCTTTGTACAGCGAAAAAGCCCCAGTAGGAAGTGAAGTACATTGTGCAGAGGGTATTGTAGATGCATATGGAGCATAAGCATGCAATGTGGAAAAGGGATTAGCCTATATGTTCATACACTATTTATGTAAATATGCATCTGAGTTGAACATATGCACACATATTTGAATTTGCTGCATACATGTAACAGAAAAGACTGCCCTTCTTCTTAGCGTCAAAAAATGATCATCTGTTTTCCGAGCGATTACCTGAAAAACAGCAAAGAAAAGGCTGCTAGAAATGTCAAACATTTTGTGTTGTAATTTGCACCGACTCTCGCGCAGCTTGCCGACAAACACGGGGTCGTATTCGGGGCTAAAGAGGTAATCACAGCATTTTCTTGAGCAAACTCAAACATTGTTAAACACTGCCAGGAAAAGCAAAGCAAAGAGGAAAAAAAATCTAATAGTGGCTAAATCAACAAACTTGAAACAAGTGGCACCATGAATATTCCGGTTAGCCCCTGAGGGCAACGCTTCATTCTGCATATAGTCGTCTTTTTCTCTCACTCCCCTCTTTTCTTCTCGACTTCAAAGACTGACTCTCTTGCAGAATTCCAGTCAGGTGGGGAGGGGGGGGGGGCTAAAGCACACAATATGCTGAGCGCACGCCATATCACACATCTCTCACTCTTTTATGTGTTAATCATCGTCAGTGCAGCAGCGGGTGGAAGACGAATGAGAATGTAATGAAGATTTAGGTCGTGGGAAGTAACTGGCAACCCCCCCTTCTCCCTCCTCAGCACGGCCAAGACTCCTTGACATCTGCTTGCTCCATAATTTGTATTCACTTCTGCTGGTGTCGGGGACATATGCCACATGAAAGGAAAACATTCTGACCTTTCAAGCTCGATCATAAAAATGTGACGATGGCGATGAACCGGGCACGTCCCTGACTACTCGACGGGTGATTCCTTTAAACGTCTTAGGGAGCTGGCTAAGTGGGCTGAGTCATTAGCCCCGACTGATGTGGTCTCATCTAAATCATCAAAATCAAATCAGGTACTGTAGCCTGTGATACCTATAAAAGTGTCACCTGGGAGGGAGGAGGAAGATGAGGAAAGAGGCTGAGACAAGTCCTCTCAGAGAAAGCCCAAGCTTTGATATAGAATAGCAGGAAGGACCTCTCTTTAAAAAAATTACATAAAATAAAAATCCAGGCTCGAGTCTGGCAGGCAGAGAGCTCTATCAGAGCCAAGCCACACATCTATCACGAAAAGGCACTGAGGCTATTGGGGATAAGGCATGGAGGCATGAAGAGAGGCTATTTCCATGGGGAGTCCTTGGAGAGGCCAGGCCCAACCTGCTAGTGAAGCCCAGCAATGAGAGGTCTCTCTGGGGGACTGCAGAGGATAAGAGGCCCCGGCGGAAGAACTCTCACGTCAGCACTTCAATCACGCCTAATCCCTGCTTAGTACACCCACTGCTATGGCAAGGAGAGAGAGAGGGAGAGAGAGAGAGAGAGAGAACGGGAGGGGGAGTGCAGAGTGAAAATGGTAAGAAGGGAAGGGGAAAAAAAAGGAAAGATAAAAGCCACGAGGAGGGGAAAAAAGATTAAGAGGAAGAAGGAGATGAGAGACAAAGGGGAAAATTGCCAAAGGAAGCATCAAAGGTGAGCGGGAGGAGATAGTGTGTGAAATGGAGAGCGAGGATGCAAACTCGGGCGTGTTAAAAGCATGAGAGCAGCCTCTGCCAACACACACGTATTTTTGTCATTTCAAATCCTATCCAGGTCAGAAAGAAATCAGAGCAAACAGAAGTGGTGCATGAAATATTAACTGCGAAATTGAAACTTCAAAAGGAAATTGCAATTACAAAATGTACTTTTGGTTCCAAAAAAATAAATCCTAATCGTGGCATTTTTTGGAAGATGTGGCGCTCAGTTTGTATTCAGTTTTGATTAAAACATCAAATTATAAGAGCACCCTGCGCGTCCATTGTAAGCAGGTTGGAAGAGGATATACTTGGCTGTCTTTAAGGAAGTCCCTGCTGCAGCACCAGACGTACAACCAGAAAACCAACTGTTCCAATTGTCAGACAAATTACTCGTCTTTTCCTGAGAGCGAATAAGAGGTAGGTTAATCCCCAAAAAAGTCGTACAATCTATGCGCAGATGTAAAAGAAACGGTGGAACCCAACTGGGTGAGACATCTAAAGATACAGGAGAGAGAGAGGGATAGAAATCTGCTCTAAAGACCTGCGGTCACTTTGCAGAGACACAACACGACAGCAGCCAACATCGAAACCTAATCTGATGAAGGCCGTGCATATGTACAGTGTGTATATATCCCCGCGTACGTCCATCTGTGAGCAGGGATTTTAAATGTGTCTATACGCCTGTGTGTGCATCTGGATGGAGGGATGCAGCGGCAGGGAGGAGAGGAAAGAGGGATGGAGATGGAGCAGATGGACGAGGGGAGATCAGCGAAAGAGGATTACGGCACGTCAAACCATCATCGCACTCATAAAATCAGTCCACCCACACTGCTCGGGAGCCAATGTAGAGCAGGGATAATTTAAGGCCCACACTTCATCTCCCCTCTCTGACTCCAACGTAGTAAACTAGTGCTGAGGGGGAACGGACAGAGGAGGCAGTTTAAATTAAGCGCAGGGGATTCTACAAGAAAGGGCGATTGAGAGGACGTCGAGATAAATTGTAAGGGGTGATTGTGCAGGAAAGCTGTGAGGGGATTTCCTAGGCGGGAGGGCAAAGGCTGCGTATGTATTACTAAGTTGCAAAACGAGGGGACAGACATAAATGTGCTGTGTCTGTAAAGGCTTATGAGTGGGAACAGGCTGCTGCGTCTAATCTACAACACAGACAGAACCTTAATAGTGCTTACCTGACATTTAAGTTTCACTGAGATGAACAGCGCTGTTTGTAACTTTACATTAACACGAGCGAAAATCAAAGGAAATCAAAGCTGCTTTCCAGTTTACATAATTTGTACCTCGGAGTTGCTGCTTGTGACAGGAAGGAGAAAAAAAAGAAGTTGTCAGATGCTGTTTCACCAGCGGCACATTTCCCACGGTTAGCCTCCCTGAATGTAAGCTAACATCCTCTGAGCTGCTTTGAACAGTTAAGAGAAAAAAATGATATGAAATAGGCCACCTTTAAAACAACATTTCAACATGCTCTCCGCACCAGCAAATGCTTCCACCGGGGGATCCACATGGAACGTGGCCAACTCAGAATGTTTACAGAACAAGGCTGCTGACAAATCCTCTCTGCCAGGTGAGAATAGTGCAGCCTCTGGCGAAACATGTTCCTCACACAGCCGCACATGTTCTTTCATAAACACGAACTTTTGAAGATTATTGATACGAGACTCCTGCCTTGTGCCGCTTAACACTTTGATTTTTGTCTGTTTAGTTGGTTGGTGTTTTGCAGGAAACAAAATCTTTATTCTCGTCTTTACTGCTGTCAATCACAAAACAGTTCCTTTAATGTATTTACGATCTGCCTTGTCAAATCAAATCAAACATCCTCTCAGAAACGTCATATTCTGCTTTGGATTAGGATGTCTGATGTCTAAGATCACAGTATGCAGAGTACTGAATGTGTCATATTAGCACCAGACATGACTTTTTATTCCCCCTAGTCTTAGCCAGGATATGTATAAAAGAAGTGGTTTGTACAACATGTCGTTCAGCAAGGTCAGAAGTTGTAATTCCTCATTAAATATAGGAAGATGGAGAAAAGCCAGGCTGTCACAGAGGGGGGAATAGAGCGCATATCCTTAGACGGTCTCTCCTGGAAGTCATTCATAGTTTTGTTTTTTTTAACCCTGACAAAAAGGACAAGTTCAAACCCCGGCTTCTCCGCACAGCCGGCCAATCACAGCGGGAGGTGGGATGTGAGGAAGTTACAGTGACTGTCGGACACAGACCCCCTAATCGGACGTCGGGGAGGTGGGTTCTGAAGCTATTAAAACCACCCAGCAAGCACTTCTGCAGGAGCACGCTGGCACATTGATGCTCTCCCACTGAGCACTATTGAGCATTTCAGCACCACGGACAGGGCCACTCTCAAGCCTGTTCTGCCGCAGCTGCAACTACCTTCAACTCAAGTCACAATCAAGTCAGTCTGAGGCTTTCAACAATTGTGTTACTGTGTACTGAACATGTCCCCCTGATATTATGATTATAAATGAGTAATTTGTTCTGCCGTTTAAGTTCATGTTAATTTGCCGATGCCTTGCAGGTATGTTTTCCTTTGTGATCATTACAGTTGAATGTTTTAGCATGCTACCGTTTGCTAATTAGCGTCAAACACGAAGTCTAAGAGGCTGATGGGAATAAGCTGAACAAGCTGAATTAACCAATGTGTGACCTGGTGATGACTCCGCATGGAGACATGCAGCTTGTGCTACAATGCTCGTCATGTTCCTGTTAGTGTTTTCAATATTAAGACTAATCTCTATTTACAGATTCGACATAGAAATGTAGAAATGTAGAATCTGTAGACAGGGGTGTGGATTTTAGGGAAGCTTCTGGTTTCTGTTTGTACTACGCTTGTAGTCCGAGTAATATTGACCAATCACGTATCAGCAGGCTGCGGCGTATGCAGGAAAAACAGTCAGTGAGGAGAGCAAAAACAGGCGGAGCATAATCCGCCGTGATGACATCCCGGCTCGCATCAGCGGCTATCTGACGATGATTTATTCATCTCTATAAACAGGTTTCTACATCTACGTTCTAGATCAAGAAATTCAACTTGAGATAAATCCCCTTCACGCGCAAGCCGTTCAGCGTTTTCCTCGAATGGATCAGAAATGACCGATCCGACCTCTGTTCAACAACCAATTTTTAAAAAACATTGTAAAAGTCGTTTTCGTCTCCTCTTGAGGACAGACCTGACAAAACTTAATTTTTACCTTTTACAAATCTACATCATGATGTTGGCAAGGGTAAGACCCATTCATTTCAAGTAAATCACAAGATAAAGTGTTTCTTTTTCGGGTTCATACCGCTGAAGTAAGCCAGAGTGCAGCCTCTGTGTAACTTAGTATTTACAGTGAACAGGCGCTCCTCTGGGGGATTTAATGAACCAAGAAATGACGGCGTTTATTTTGTGTGCTGTTAATGTTTCTATGCATTTTACTGTTATTTTTTTTTTTATTTAATTGTGCAGCACTTTGTTGATGTTTTTTAAAATGTGCTACATAAAAAGTGGATTGGATTGGATTGCTGACATATCCGTTTTAATCTGAACACAAGTTGCTAATTGGACTGTAAACAATGCTTCACACGGAAAAGGAAGTCTTGAGTGGAAGTCGTTTATCGCTGGCCAAACCAGACACGCCCGACATGTTCACAGTTGTCCCCAGAGGATAAATTGTCTCAGACGGTAGCCGACGGGTTTCCAAGACTGAACCAAGACTGAGTAGCTCACTTGTTCTAAAAATAATAAACAGCATGTCTAGCTATCGCAGGCATGTCATAACGCCTTCACTGACAAGACAAAATCCTGTCAAGGGAGACTAGAAGCACAAGCATACATTAATCTGCACTTCCCTGTACTCATGTCACACGCATGTTGAGCAGTACAGAGTGAGGCAGGCGTTGTGGCCTGAAGAGGTGAAGGCTGGCGGACCGGTATCCCCAGAGAGAAGGTCTCATCTTCTCGTTGAAGGCCTGCCAACAAGGAAGCATTGCTGGCTCACTGGTCAATTATGCAAACGCTCTCATCCCATTCCCCATCCCGGCCCACCAGCTGCCCTTGAAAGAAAAAAAACACGTCTCTCCAACAAGGGGACTGAGGAAGGATTAATTGTTTGCCACTGTCCAAAGTGGTGTCACATGAATCCGTGCCATTCCAATCTTTGGTGCTATCCCAAGCGACTTCCCGCCCCGAGTTCACACATAACTTTGCTCTCAATGTTTAAAATGGCCAACGATTAACGCCATCTGCGGTGGGCGGACACCATGCTAACACCCTGGAACGGAATGGATGGTGCATTCAGGGTCCATCTGTGCCTGTGCATACAGATATGTACACAGGGGGAGTGCATGCATACTCACATTTGCTGTATGTATGCACACAAACAGAAACTCGGAGACCAACTGAGAAAGACACTCAAGAATATAAATAGAGCAGAGAAAGAAAGAAAATAGAGGAGATAAGAGGAACACAGGCGGCTCCATCCCCTTATTGATAGCAAAGAGGCTTGGACTCCCTTTTTCAATAAACCAACACTTCATGTCCCTGGCACTCCTTCCCAGCAGACACACTCTGCAGCATATCCAAAACAGCAAGAGAGCGGGAGGATATTAATTAGCACAGCGCCAGATCGGAGCGTTTAGAGAGGCACGGATTTGCGCGGTGTTTGATGGGTTGTCACCAGGTCAGTAAAAATAAACCCATTAAATAGCCTCGGCAAAGTCACGCCGCTTCAGCAGAGCGGGAAAAACAACAGAAGAAGTGCTCGAGTACATGCCGCAATTAATATGTCAATGAGTTTGTCTGGAATATGCCATTTTTGTTTTTTTGTAACTGTGACTCACTCAGCTGTTTTGAGTCACGTTTTTATGACCTTGAGGCAAATATGTCGTCTTCGAAATCGCTTCTGACAAATGAGATAATGAGCATCGTGTTTATGTGTCAGCGTGGAGAAAAAACAGGTACGACGCGTGGGAGGGACACCTTCACCTTCTCTTATATTCCATCTCTACATTATTTATGTCACTGTAGGCATTTAGAGTCCATTATGCACAAGGGTCAAGGTGCTGAAAGATGTTTTATTTGACTGACATAATAGCTCAAACGCTCCCAGGCAAAGAGGAACGGGAGAATTATGCAGCTCTTAGAGAAGCCATTTGTCACCATGTTTTTTGGTTCTCCTCTCTGCCTGTGTGTTTGTTTACTTGTTGTTTTTCCCTCCCCTGTGCTAAAAAGCAGATGAATCCATTTTGTGCTTCATAGTGTGGGAAACAAAAATCCAGCATGTTACAGCGCTCCCTCTTCATGGGAGCGAAGAGGAGCTCGGCTATTTTTTGCTGCGGGGGAGACGAGACAAGGCGAGGCGAGCGGAAACGCAAGCGTGCTCGATGTTTGGCTGCTGGTGGAGGTGGGGAAGATGTGGAAAGATAAATGGCTTTGTTCTTTACATACTCGCGGCGACACAAAACCCCTTTCATATTTACCTTTCCCCCAAAATACAAACAAAGTAGGACTTTCATTACAGCGTGTATGCCATGACAGCGAACATATGGATTCAAGGTGAAAAAGCTTATTCCATCACCTCCTAAACTTGACAAGAGCAGAGAGGAACATTCAAGGGGAAATTGTGCAAAAGGGAAAGAGGGAGAGAGAGACGGGTGATGGAACTCATTTCTCACCAGAATGACAACCAGCTCCAGCCGAGACAGAGAGGAACGGAGGAAGCGAAACGCTGGAAGACAGCTCGAAAAAGGGAGGACGGGGAGCCGAGGCTGAGATTGGAGAGGGACTCGGGGCTACTGGGAGTCTGTGGCTCCCCTTAACATCTGGGTGAAGATCATTAAGCAGTGGGTCTGTTGTGCAGAGACTTCATTATGAAGCAGACTCGGAGCGAGGGCGGGGGGACGTCTGAGGCTACCGCTCCAAGGTCACGGCTCGTCCCGGGGGTCAGCGACTTTAAAGAGGGGATTGCGGATGATAATGATGAAGCTGATGGTGGAAATGAAGACGGATGATGAACAGAATCTTATGTTCTATTCGAGCCAATGGCCAGCAAGAAAAACATGACAGCATGGACATAAAAAAAGACGTTTCATATCTCATTACCCACATATACTATTACCTAACGCAGCATCCATGTGTGACATTAATTCTCACAGTTTCTCTCTCGTATATATTATATATATACATTATAAGTGACAGCAGAGAAGTGGAAAAAAAGCTGCTTTCTTTGTGAACAAACATCTTAGAGATGATGTTTACCTTCAACTAATTTCCAGCGGCGTATAGAGTTAGAGAAAAACAGGATGCCGCCTGAATTACATTTTTTATCTACATAATGAGGAACTGTTGTTGATTGTCTTTAACGACCATATTGTTGCTGACAGTATCCTCTCGTGAGGAACAATATCCACCTACAGCAAATACAGCATGATTAATGTTTTTAAGCTACAGCTGAAAGGCTCTGGGGATGGAAACGTTGCTCAGTGTGTGGCCATAATGTGGAAGGATGAATCTTCACGACTCACGACTGGTGATCCCCTGAATTCTTCTCACCGTGCCTAAATGAGGTGGACGTATGTGGTTGAGAGTGAAATGCTTCCACAAATGATGGATGAATTGCAATAATAGTTTCTTGTCACATCCCAGCCCCACTTATAAAACATTTCTCATCGAGCAAAACAATAAAGTCAGAATTACATTTCTTGCTACGCCAATGACATGCCCATAAACCTTTGGGATGCTTTGTGTTTATTGCTTATGAGCAAATGTTAGCATGGGCAAAAAACCTAAAACAAGATGGTAAATATGAGATAATCCTTTATTGATCCCCGGGGGGGAAGTTTGGGAATAAAATAAATAAGGTTTAAAATGATTTCCGTCACATTAGCATGATCAGGTTAGCATACTGACTGATTTAGCTAAAGACCAGCCCCTGTAGATTCTCGCCATGGTTATTTTTAAGCACTTACAGGGCCTGGTTACGGTTAGGGAGCCAACATGCTCTTTTTATGTATTTAAATAAGTCAAAAGGGTTTCAAGGCATGAAATAGGAATAGGAATAGGAACTGAAACTAAAACAATACTTTCACTCACTAACAGGGGAGGTTGAGATCCCCTGTCTCCAGAACTCACACCATTGAATTTAGGGATGCACGATATTATCGGCACGTTATCGGCCAACATGCCGATATCCACCAATGTAATTAACCGATAAAATAACGGGCTGCTGCATACTTGATTAAATGCCCGACCTCGGAGCAATGTCCCTGGCGCGACCTGCGCTGCGCAGCGTGATGACGTCACGTGCATCTACCTGCAGCATGACAGAGTTAGAAGCCAAAATGTCCGTGGTGTGGAAGTTTTTCAAAGTGTCCGAAATAGATATCAAAACTGCTCTTTGCAATGACTGCTCAGCTTCGGTGATGCGAGGAGGAGCCAAGGCAAAGTCTTTCAACACTACAAACTTGATTAACCATCTCAAGACCCGTCACCCCGACCGTTGTAACAAATGTGATAAGAGTATCATCATTATACTGTACGCTAATTCCAATATAGAAGAGAGTTGATGATCTCTGCAATTAGGTGTGTGAGAAAAAAATATCAGTATCGGTAATCGGCTAAATGAGTTGTAAAATATCGGCACATCGGCATATCGAATATCGGCAAAAAATCCAATATCGTGCATCCCTAATTGAATTCCTTACATATCTGCATCACTTTCATCCCCCCTATTCTAGATATTGGCATGTAAAATAATATAGCATAAAAGTTACAACACATAGGGATATATTCCCACTGATGTTACATGTTAATATTAATTTCTTTCACCAGACTTCCTACTGAGTCTGTTAAAACAGTTTTAAAGGAGTAATTCGCCTCTGGAAAAAAGGAACAGCCCAGCTAGAGGCGCTGGAGTGAAATACTACTGTTTTACTGCAGGCAATGGCTCAAAGCAATACAGAATCCGAAGTACGACAAGAATATACCGGTGGATGGTCTAAAAACTCTTCAGGTCTGCAGTCTACATTTCAAACATGACGATTCTGAACGAGACAGAACATCGGAGGCGGGCTTCCTAGATTGAGGAAGTGTAGTTTAGCCAGCTCCCTGGAGGTTTTCCAGGGCCCATTGGAGAAGCAGATAGTGTCCTCCAAAGTCACAGAGCCAAATTGTTTTTTTTCCCTGCCTTGATGGCATTAGCTCCCCATAATAGCGCGACAGGACTGAGGTTGAAAATCGGCGAACTGGCCCTTTAAATTCTCATGTGTGTCTCCAGAGGAGTTTTGTCAAGTCTGAGAAAATGAAACAGTGATGATGTCACAGGAATGACGTCATGGTAACCTCTGCTTGGACACATTCACATAAAGCAACACTGAAGTGTTTGTGAAGAATGGGGTACCAGTCAAAAACAAGCCTAACAAAAACAAGTATCTGAGTTGCATTGTGGGAAATGTAGGATGTTGCATATTAGGAGCTTGGCACGTACTGAAGAGTCAGGATACTGTCGCCTCTGCTGCATTGATTTTGACTATTCCTTATAAGTGTAATACTATGCAAATGGGAAATCCCTTTGACTTGATATGTGTTTTTTGGATAAGACAGAATCTTGAATGAATTTCTACTAACTTCCAGAAGGCAATGAATAATCTGTGAATTTGATGTATAAATACAATCAATATGGATACATATCCCATAAATTATAATAATATTGAGAATAAATATGATTAAAAAAATATATTCAGTACTTTTGAAAAGGATAAAAGAGCTAGGAGTCCGGTATCTGAATAAAGAATACACTTCTGCAGACAGGTTGTGAAATTAAGACATTATTAATTCAATACATTATTCTAATCTCTCAGTCCAGACACGCTTTCATCAGAGCACACATTCTCTGTGTTGAAGATTACTGCGCGAGGTAAAAATACAATAGCAACCTTTCGAAGGATTTTGTTTGATCTAATAATGCGTCCTCTCATCAAATTTTTACCCCCTCCTGCCCCTGATCTCCCCATGTGATCTATATGTGTCACAGATGATTTATACAATCTCACAGAGAAATAATGTTCCTTCAAATCATTAATCTTTGGATTTTAACAATCAGTGACATGCAGGGTAGAAGAGAGAGTTAGAGAATATAATACAGTGTGGCTGCGGTCTTACATGAATGAGGGTATCCATAAAGGCCTGTCAGATTAGGTGTGCCAATTCCTCAGTCTGGATTTATTATTATTGTAGGCCGTGGAATACTCGTGAATACTGCCTGCATGCAGATGAGGGGCCCGCCGCCGAGACGTCAGACCAGATCACACTCCATTAAGTTCCACCCTGAAGTGTGAGTGTGTGTGCGTGTCTGTGTGTTTGAGTGTGTGGGGTGGAAACAGTAATTTTATGTGTTCACGTATATGTGGAGGATGGTGGGTGAGATGTCGTGCTGAGTGTGAAACATGTTTCAGGGGGAGGCTGGAGGACAGTTTGTGTCCTTTATTTAGTCCTTAGAGATGTTCCACTGTCGCTGTTTCGTCCCTGATACAGATTGTGACACCTGAAGTTGCTCATTGGAGAATACAGATTATTGATCAGATACAATTAAACGTAAACTACTATATGGATATGATGCGTTTGCTACTATTGCTGTATGGCCTGGCTCAGGTCAAACCTTGCAAAACACAGTAGTCATTTCTGAAAAAGAACATTGATAAACTTAATTGTGAACAGTGATGTTTCTCTTTTTACACATCCCTCTTTCCTGTTTCCACCAAAGAGTGTCTAATAAATATTACAATTCAATGTGAAACTGCCGTTTTCTGTGTTTTTACCCATTATAATGGCCAAGGCCATTTATTTTTAAGAGGAAAAAGCTCTGTGGATAATTCAGCTCCCATTAAAAACATTGTGAACAATGACAACTGCAGGAATACGAACATAAAACGAGGCAAAGCGCCTGGAAACAAGCGAAGCTAGCGGCAGCTCGGCCTGCAGCCTCTCCTGAGGTGCTTTATCTACTGAAGAGCGGACGAAAAACACCGATTTTTATACGTGAAGCTGATTTATTAAAGACCCCCTCCAGTGAAAATCAATTGTTTAACCTTGTAAACATCTACATGTGGTGTTCTTCATGTGCTACAAGACATATCAGGGACAACATCAGCAGTCGTCTCCATGGCTGGGCCTGTCTGCTTTTAAACTGCAGTGTACCAAGGACAGGCTGAACAACACGTTTTCAGATTGGCAGGTTTGAGACGTCACAAACCTAAGGAGACAATCCTGTTAATGGACGGGTTGACGCTATGCATATCATTATGTGTAACCTATGGCAACCACTTCGGCGATGTGCGAGCCAGCTGTAACCGTCATCGTAATTTTTGCAAACTCACTACTGACTACTAACGTTAACGTTACTACTACTAATTACTACATTTCAAGCTGGCTAAGCTTCAACAAGTTGCCACTAACTGACGGCAGAGACGTGTTTTGTTTTCGCGACGGAGGGGGCGGTTGGAAATGTGCACAGTGGGCGGGGACTATGCAGAGTCGGGAATTTTTAATGAGGGAGAAGGAGGCAATTTACAATTACAATTTATTATTTCAAGCAGAGCATTTTATGTGTCTGAAAACGTGAGCTGGACGTTAACTGTAGCTCTAACTCACGTTACATTCTAAAAGTAACGCTCTGTTGTTGTTTGGTGCAGTTATTTCCTAAGGGCAGCCATAATACATCAAAGTATGATCCTCTTTCAGCACAGTTTGCTTTCTAGGCAACTGAATATTTGTAGCGGCAAAGAAGAATTGATTTCGATTGACACATTGACACTATTTGGGGGATAATAAATTGTAGTATCTGATATGAACATAAACTGGTGTATTAGCTATTTTTAATTGTATCTGTATGGCAAACACATCTGCCTATAATCTTGTTAGGTCTAACCATACATTAAACTCACAACTCTATCACAGGTGCTCTGCCCACAAAACAAACCCAATGCCGAGACACATCAGAACAAGCCTACTCTTCGTCTGCATCTTCTGCTCGGGGAGACTGCAGAGAAGGACAGCAGCAATCATTTGCATTCATATCCGAGTCCCCAGCTCTCCTCCAGATGTTGTCACAGAACGATCTGAAGCTCCCCCGCTTCCATCCCTGAACATGCTCCATCTATTAGCATGACTTTGAGCACACCTTTGGCTTCTATGATCATCTGCAGAGCGAACAAAGCCCTGAAGCTGCTTAAACGCCACTCATATCTCCTCCTTAGCTTTTTTCTTCATCTATATTCTGTTTGCTTTCTCTCCTCTTCTGTTTCCTGTTATTATTTCCTCATCCTTCTTCTCTAAATTTGCTCCTCACGTCTCACTGTTCCTCTCCCTCTCTTTGTCTCTCTTCCTCGCTTTTCTTCCCCATACATCTCTGCCTCTCCTCGCCGGTTCAAGAGACACCTGTGGTGCCTGTGTGCACAGCCGCGCTCGTCTAAGATTTATAAAAGGCAAAGCCACACAGTAAAGCTGCTGGCTTTTTAAATAACTAAAGAGAAAGTGCGGCTGGGGGACAGATAGGAGAGGAGGAGGGGAGGGTCGGAAGGTGAGAAAAAAAAGTATTGACTTTTACTGTTCAATGCTGAGTCAATGTTTGAAGTTCGAAGGAAGTTTTGCCTGATAGCTTAGATGTTCCGAGATATCGACTGCAGAGAATAATGGCTGAGAGGACTGCAAATGAGGGATGAGAAGAGAGTAGATGGACTTCTGCTTCACTGTTCTGTGAATGATTTTAGATGAATTCACAAAATATGAAATGTTAGTGTCTTAGCATTGCCAGAAAGAAAGATGTTAGCGGTGTATTGCTGTGAGATGGCCTAGAAACTGTCTCCTATTACTTCTGAATGATACAGATATGTATGAAATGAGGAGATCTGATACTCTCGCCCTGCTGCCCGCGTTCTCATGTGCATCGCAGGCTCTTAAAGCTGCCTCGCCTGAATTAGTATTTTAAACATTCAAACTTTCCAGAGTAAATCCAGCTGTCACATCTCTTTGAGAACCTGAACACTGAGCGCAGGAAGTTACATCGTCTCAGAAGTCCCACTGTTGAAAGTTTTTTTCAAGTGTATGAACTTGTTTGTTTTTTTTTGCTTTGTGCAGTGGAGCTACAACTTGTGTTGCAGAACTGGTTAAAAGACCTGTGAAGTATTTCTCAGCATAAAGGTTCGTGTCAAAAACAGATGCTTTTATATTCCCTGTAAATTCTATCAATACAATAAAAACAGACAGACATCTTGATTAACTTATCTTGATTACATATACCTGTTCATGCAGTAGTGCATTTGTTGACCTGCTGCTTTTCTTTTGAAGTGTATCATTGGTATTATCACTGGTACCATAAAGGGCATGCTAGCAGGTCTTTGACGCTGTAATGTGGCGTAAATGTGTCCCAATGCAGGAGCTGCGTCATTCAAAGTAGGCGGGCCTACGAAAGATGAGTTACTCATAGCCTGCGAAGACCGCTAAAGGCCAAGCTGAAATGAGACAGTCTGGTCTACAGAGGATTTCCTGGTTGCATCATCAGCTGTTCATCAGGTAGCTAATGGGCTAACTAGCTAGCACGACTAACGTCCCATAACTGAAAAAGAATAAGTTTCAAGGCCCCTTTCATTATTTTTAACATATGTGTATTGGCACACAATGAAACTCGAGCTCCATCGGGCTGCGGAGGATGCACCCGATGGATTCGTTGCCCAGGAAAAGGAGGAGGCATTTGTCGGCCGCATCTGAAGCAGCCTTTCAAATGGGACAGACTTAAATCGGCCATCAAATCGGGCCTTGGAAGGATGCAGCCCCCGGATTGGGACACAGCTATAGTCTCACTTTATGCTAAATGCTAAGGCAAGCATGATATCATAAACACAATCACTATGTTCTGCAAGCAAATGGTAAATGGAATGCACTTACACTGTATAGCGCCACTCAGAGCTGCTTTTAAATTACACGTCACATTCACCCTTTCACACACGCACATTCATACATTGATGGTTGTGCCTTCAGGAGCCTTCGGGGTTCAGTGTCTTGCCTAAGGACACTTTGACATGTACACTGCTGGGGCTAGGGGGATCGAATGGCCAACCTTCCGATTGAGAGACAACCCACCTTCCCACTTAGCCAGAGTGTTTGCCACGGTTGCCATCTTAGTTTAGCATAGCAGCATTAGCAGGTAACACAAATGACAGCTAAGGATGATGGGAATGGCATTATCATTGGTCCAAAATAGCATGTCTATTATTATTACCTCACGCGCCTGTAGGGAGCACATTTAAGCTGGCTACATAATCGGATGATACCGGCTGTACCTGCGAGGTTGCTTCATTGACGTCAGCTGGTTTTCTGTTTATAAGTTTTAATACGGGTGTAGTAAAACTATCAGAAAACCCCTTTTTACCACCACAGCAGTACTTTGAAAAAAAAGAGTCAATTTTAACACACCTGTGTTTGTTTGACTCAGGCTGCGCACTGAAAAAATAGGGACTAAAAATTCTGTCACAGCGAGTGTTTCAGCCCAATAAAAGTCTGAATGTTTGGCTGTCAACATCAGTTGGTCTTGAAGCAGGAACACTTTTAAGGGCAGCAGAGCTTTTTCGCTTGGGGATATTTGTCAGCTGAGTCATATTAACTGCAGAATTCAACAGAACCTGACCTAAAACATCACTCTCTCTCTCTCTCTCTTAGGTGCACCGTCTGTGGCATAGCAAATTTGACTGCTTATGTGTGCCTCGAGCAATATGTCCCCTTTTTTTGGGAACAACTTGCATGCGGGGAAACTTAGCAATATGTAAAGCCTTTGATTTAAAAAAAGAGAGGGCAACAGAAGTGGATAAACAAAAGGGAGAGGAAGGCGAGAGCGGCAGCGAGCAGCGAAGAAAAACAAAGACGGTGACAGCGAAATGAAAAAGGAAAAACAGGAGGGCGAAAGTGTCAGCAATACGAGAGTCCCTATCCCGTCTGCAGACGGAAAGATGAATGACGGAGACTAAATGAAATGCCACTCTGGGTAATGGGAAAGAGCCGGCATCGGGAAAGCAGGTCACTTGAATTGCAGGGGATGTTCTTGAGTGGCTTTGCCCTCGGGCCTCGTGCATTCAAGCTTCCTCCTGAAGAGTCGATAATATTAGCTTTAACACACACACACACGAGGGAGAGCGCGCAAGCTACTGCAGGTGACAAGAAGAACCGCCTATCTCCTATTTTGTAGTTGATATTCTAATACATAAAAGCAGAGCAGGAAGTGTAGCCATGGTGATGTTCATCATTATGGAGGTGATGATGTTCCCTAGCGTGCTCTCCTCTCTCCTTCCTGCATCCTTGGCTCTTAATGCCTCAATCTCTGACCTCTTCTTTTTTTTTTGTGCTCTGCCTTCATCCCTCCCTCCTCCCCTCTCTCTCCATCCCTCTGACCTGGATTATACTTTTTTTTTTTGCTCCCTGAGCTAAACAATACGCGCCGGCGTATTAGCACGCAGCAAAAAGCTCAGGCCCCTCCTCCCTGTGTCTGACCCTCTTCCTCTCTTGTTTCTCCCCGTGGCCTGAGCCCTCCATCTTACACTCTGTGGCTCTCACGTCTGCCTCCCGGTCACTCTCCATTTCCGTTGCTTTGTCTTTCTCTGCGAGGCCTCCATCTTTCTTATCCTCTCTTACTTTAAATTCCCTCCATTTCTTTAACCCTCATTTGCTTTCTTTAGCCCTGCCAAATCTTTATATGTTTCCTCCCCCCCCTCTCCCTTACTCTCTTTCCATTCCTTCCTCGTTCCCTCACCGCCGCCCACACTTCACTGCCCTGCTGCTGGAGTGCTCGAGACAGAGAGGGGGGGAGCAGCACGCTTCATTTAATGACAATAATTAATTCTCCTTCTCCCGATCTTAATGAGCCGAATCAGTCACGAGCCCGAAAAGAAAGAGAGAGAGAGAGCGAGCGGGGAGGAAAAGAAATGAGGGAGTGACGTGATGAGACAAGTGCCTCTCATCCTTAATGCCTGTAAACGCAGCTCTGACAGCCACCCGCGGCTCAGCTTCGCTCAAACTTCTTCTCCCCACGTGCCGGCTTACTCGTGCTCACCTGGCGATCAGATACCTCTCTCAGTCTCTGCAGCTCCCAACCTGAATGATGATACTTCAGCGGAGATGGTTTCAAAGAGAGAGGAATGTTTTTCTTTCACAGCCCACGAGTCACACTCTCAACCTCTGATTCTCGTTATCCAGGTGATGAGTTATCTCGCTGTCTGTTCTCCAGCTATTTAAAGACAACGCCACAAACAAATGTCCGTTCCTCTCCTGTATTTATTTGCTAAACAACTCATGAGCAGATGAGCTTTAACCTCTTCCTGTGCGGGGTTTTATAGAATAAAAGCATCTTTACTGCTGCTCTGATGATGATGGACTATGTTGCGGTAATTAGTTTGGATTCGCAACTACAAAAGTAGCTGTTTCTACGACACTTCTAAAGACATTATCAAAGCAGTCTCTGCTTTTTTTTCCCGTCTTTGCATCCGAAGCATCATCAGATATCGTGCCTGTAACAAAGATACACACGCTCTTCTTCCCTGACACGTACACCAGTGGACATGACGGACCATTGTTAACCACACATTCCTGCATCTTTTCCACCCGACCACAGTTCAACTGCAGAGACTATGACTCTTAACCTGAGAGCTATTTTCAAAGCCAGAAGCTATGAATGACTTTCTAGGTCAAAATCAAGCACATATAGCCGGGGGGCGCTGCGGTCTCCCTGCGAACCGAACCAGATTGTTTCACCGAGGTTAATTTGATGTAGCCGACAGCTTAGAGACAGTAAAATAGAGTTTGTGTCATTTCTGATCAGAGAACAACCCCGTCTGCAGGTCAGGCCTGTTGAGACTGCACGGCAGCTTTAACACAAAGAGCACTTTTTTGCATACAAATTATGTGGCCACCAATTAACATGAAGGCCAAGCATTAAAGTAGCTTTGGTTGTGTAAAATTATTACACTCACGATTCAGAGGCATCCTGCACTTAGGCAGAAAATGAGGTCAATTTGACATGACTTTAGAATAATAACACAGAAAAGAGCCTTAAACTAATACTGACAATGAAACTTTAATTTCTTTTACATAATTTTCTATGGAAAAAAGGTTGGGAGCATTAATCATGTCAAGCCCAAACAAGATTGAAACAAGTTTGAAGTTAGGGCCAGTCCTATCATGCTATTATGGGAAGCTAACGCCATTATGGTAGGGAAAAATAGCTATTTCGCTCTGTGCCTTTGGAGGACGCTATCCGCTTCTTCAATGGGACTACATTAAACTCGTCATCTGGCGGAGGCCAGGGAGCTCGCTAAACTACACTTCCTCAATCTAAGACGCCCGTCTCCGATGTCATGTCTCGTTAAAAATCGTCAGGTTTGAAATGTAGACTGCAGACCTGAAGGTTTTTTTGACAATCCACCGGTATATTCTTGTCGTTTTTCGGATTCTGCACCTCTCTGAGCCATCGCCTGCAGTGGAAACGGTAGTATTTCACTCCAGCGTCTCTCGCTGGGCCGTTCCTTTCAGAGGGAGGGGCGCAATGCATGCTGGGTGCTAGGAATGTAGAATGGGCGAAACCAGGAGCTGTTTGCGCAACTTTCTCCACAGCTATGGCACCAATTTCAAATATTATTGCTTCTATGGATTACAGAGAACACCAACTTTGACTGACGGTGGCTTTTTCCAGAGGCGAACTGCTCCTTTAATGTTTTAGTGAATTGGCTTGTTGGCGATCAGTCCAGGGTGTACCCGGCCTCTCGCCCACCTGCGACCTTGAACTGGATAAGCGGTATATATAATGGATGGATGGATGATTGCAGACATCTTTGGTTAATGATGTGATGTTAAGATCGTCCAACATTCAGCCCATAATCCTGCTCAGTGTGGGCAGGAGCCTTTGTTAAGCAGCTACTTAACAGAAATACATCAGAAAAAGAAGAGCAATCACTTCAAAACAGATGTTTCAAATATGCAAATGTGTTTCAAATTACCAGAGATCGCCATTTAAATCCATCAAAGGCATGTGGGACCCTGCCACTACCAATGCAAATCATTATCATGTGAAAGAAGAGCGATATCTTACTTTAAGTCACCCTTGCATTAAAGAAACTTAACTAATAGCTTATTTTTATGAGATATACTCGATTTTATTGCACCTGAAATTTACTACATCCTCATTAATTATACAGGAGTGTCAAGCTATTGGTGCCCGGAGCGAGCATTTATTGATGCCAAATACCTAAATAGACACTCATATCAGCTAACAACAACATTATGCTGCATAATAAAACAATTAGTCAATGTTTTTATATAGCTTATAAATGTTTAATAGCGGGACATAAAGTAAAAGTGTCAGGGAGAGAAATGATGTGAATAAAATTCTTGCAGAATAATTGGTTCCCAAAGACTCTCACTGCAGAATGCTCCGATCAAAATTGTACCGACTTGTGTCGCCTCACAGCTAAAAGGTTCCTGGTTTGGGCGTAGGGGGCCTTTCTGTGTGGAGTTTGCATGTTCTCCTTGTGCAGGCGTGGCTTACCACAGTACAAAGCTTGTTAGGTGAATTGGTAACTCTGGTCTGTCTCTGTGTGTCAGCCCTGTGATTGACTGGCGATCAGTCCAGGGTGTGACCCTGCCTCTCGCCCAATGACACCTGGGATCGGCTCCAGCCCCTCCGAGATCCTGAACTGGATAAGCGGTCTAGCTAATAGATGGATGCATGGACATTCAGAAACTTGGACTCAAATTGGTTCTTCACTTATTCCAATGATGAGGAGTCAATTTAGTTTTGAAGCGTTGCAGGCAAAATAACCTCTTAAAGGGACCACGCTACAGTTATCCGAGTCTCTGGCAAAGAAAAGTCACGGAGAACTCTCTCTGCACACTACAGTCGAATAATTTATAATTAAAAATGACAACCAATAGATTAGTAACAGTCCACACTATGTGACACTGTTGGGTGTATGGTACCAAAATCTTGGCGTTCATATTGTCAGCTCGTTTTCACAGCTTGATTGCCACCCTCCTTAAGATCATAGTGACACGATCGATTCAAGGATAAAGATCAGTCCGCCTCGCAAACGTGCGATGGGCTATAAACGCCTCTTTATTCTTACAGTATCATCACAACCCATGAAGACTAATGTGACATTGATAATAGTGAACGTAGGCAGAGTCCATACCATTTTGAACGTAAAGTTTTGTCATTGAAACTTGTCATGTGGCTAAATAAAGGTTAAATAAAAGTCAAATCAATGTAATTACCCTGCGTGTCCACCCTGCCTACAAGACACTAATGCTACAATTAATAGACGGGGATTGACAGATGGATTAGTGCTTTAAACAGACAGAGATTATTCCTCTGAACAACGACGCTCCAAGGAGAGGAAAGGAGAGGAGAGAAAAGGAGATCCATCTCCCAACAGATCCCCATTCACCCTTCGGCTGTTTTCATTCGGGAGATGCTGAGCAGAGAGAGCCCAGAAAGAGACGGAGAGAGAGCGCGCTGAGGGAGGGGGACGAACCAAAGGGAAAGGGTTGACTGCAGTATTACATCACTGCATTCACTGCCATACCTTATTGCCTCTTTGCTGACATTTCCAACCCATGGAGTAAGGTATCCACGGTCAGAAATAATGTGTCACAGCCACAGCTGACCCATTACAATGCTTGAAAGGCTGTGATTATGTTGGGGAGCTAGCGAGACAAAAACACAGAGGCCCAAACAATAGCGGGAGGTCACCTTGATGCAGCTGCCTGCCGGAGACGGTGCTCGAACAAGGAGAAAATGACTCAATTACAACCAGGCGCACAGCGGACGACTGGGGAAAAGGGGGGGGCTGTCATGGAGGGACACGGGCGGAGAGGAAAGGAAACACAGATGTAGCATTTTTAAACATCTTCCATTTGATTATATACAGGCTGTGCTGCAGCGCTGAGAGAAATCTGTACACCAGATTACAAATCAGGACCGACATGTGAACAGTTTATTCTTGACCTGAATTTAGGAATAATCTGGAAAACAAATTGCAACCGATGTTTAAGAGGAGAGACATGAAAGACGTTTAAATTGAATGCAAAAACCCGCGTAAGGCCTGTGTGCTACGTATCAATACAACACGAATAAAATACAAGTATTTAAAGTTCTTATTTCTGTATTAAAAACATTGGAAGAGTTGGTGGATTGGAGCAGATTTAGTGCCGTGTATTTCAATTATTTTCTGATGTGAATTGGAATTTGAAGTTGATATAAATTGTTGTTCTGCTGCCACTCCTTGGTGTAATTTGGGAGACTAAGATAGAGTGATAATGTAAGGACTAAATTCAAACGTCAAACATGAAATGTCATTGAGCTTTCTTTCTCACTTTTGGTTCACTAGCGGACGATCCCGACAGTGGCAGTCTGTGTGAGGGATGGGCATTTCAAGCAAAAATACTATTCGATAGTCACCGGGAACTATTTAACTATTACTGGAGGCTTTGCCCCGTTTTCAAAGCTGCCGTATACGGACGCTCAGTTACGTATGAGGTCCGTCCGGGATATATAATAAAGTGCACACATTTTTTGACGCCTCATTTTTCTGTAGTTAATTAATTAATCGAAATTAACGTGTTATTTTGACAGCCCTAGTTATGATAAACGGTGCACCTTCCCTTCATAATACACAGACATGGATCATTTCTCTTCATACTGTGCACAGTTGTAGACTTGTGATATAGTAGTGTTACCTGGTGAGGTTTGCACTTTTTTCAAAAGAGTTTCACACAGAACAGATTTTTCTCACGTTCCGAATGTCACAGCCCAACACCCGTTTTACCGGCACCTAGTGCTCGTGCCGTCTTCTTTTGTTATTTAATGGTGGTTAGCGAACAGCTTTCAGATACGCTACAGCCCCCGTGGCGGGAGTACGAATCACAGTTATTTTGATCAATATTGAGATTTTTAATCACGATTATTTATTAATCTCAGTGACTTTTTTTTTTATTGCACTTTCACATTAAAATAAACAGAGCAACACTTTTAGTTCCATTTTGTGCGACTTTCTGGCTCATGTACAAAGTTTGCACCAAACTAAGACTTTAAATGAGGTTCTTTACCAGAATCTTCTCGACACAAAATGCACTGGTAAGTTCAGTGTGTCTTTGTGGTCGGGCGTACAAGCGTATTTTGAGACTGTAATGAAAAACAACAAAGAGGCATTCACGAGGACGGCTACATATTCTCTTCCTGGTTTCAACAGCTGCTGTAACTTCGACAGCCACAGACGCGTTTGGCTGAAAGACCCACTTAACACGGTCACTCGTTGAACCGAAACACCGGCGTCTGTCCACTTTAAACTACCTCTGCGAGGTTGGCGCTCACCACATGACATGCCAGCTCCCTAAAAAGTGAAGCTAAAACCTCTCATTAGTTTGGGGGGCGCTCGATTTGATATGCAGCAGAGTTTTCGACGGGTGGAGGACAAATTTTGAACGTCAATATTGCTGTCAATCAATTATTTAATCGAGGGAAGCCAAAATCGTGATCAGGATTACTATTCGATAGATTGTGCAGCCTGACTGCAGGTACGTTAGATATTAATTTATTAAATATATTTTCCCTGCACTGGCTTTGACAACTTTCTGTATTTTTACTTTATGTATTATTTTTCTTTACAGCATGAACTTATAATGCAAATAAAGTGATCACAACATGAACAACAATCTTGAACACATACTGTATTCCATCTCCAACCATCCCGCAGGCTTGTTGCAGAAGCTCCCCTCCCCCTCCTCCTCCTCCTCCTCCTCCTCCTCCTCCTCCTCCTCCTCCTCCTCCTCCTCCCGCTCTATAAGGGTGACATCTGACAGCTGTCAAGCTCAGCTGACAGCATTGTCCCAAACACCGCCCTTGGCCTTATATCCACAGAAGACAACAAGGATTTTCACAAAATTCAGGGCCAGGAATAGCACAGCTTTAACATTCCCACACAAAGACGCCAAGAGCTCATCTCTCACAGAACTCCACCAAATCATCCGTGGTCATCATGATGTCAACGGTTGGCATTGATTTGGCTGCAGGATTTGAACATGAGTATGTGAGCGTGCACTTTCAAAGACAACATACAGATAAAGACATAGAGCTGAAAAGGATACCCTTAAGATTAACCTCCATTTCAGAAATCCTTATTGATGCAGAAAATCTAATCGACATCTTCATTTCAAACAGACTAGACTGCAGTTATACATCATACACACGCCTTCTAAAGCACTGTATTGATTCAAAACTCCGCTGGTAGATAGCCGACTACAAAAGCAGAACAAGCTTGAAGCCAGTTCAAGCCGGGCTGCGCTCGTATCTCGTATCTTTTGGAGTTTATAAGTTCATCTTTTTAATATACGTGCATCTCTAGATGGCCGTCTTCCTCTTGGACTTGTAGATTCTTCTATATTTCACACAGGCAGGCTCCCCTGGCAATCTCCCCATTATATCAACACCCTCAAGAAAAGTTGGTCGTACAACTTTGGAGAATGTAGACATTCAACTTTTGAGGGAGAGAAATATAGTTATTGTTTTAGATTAACTTTAGAGATAATCTTGTGCTGTGTTCTTAGATCTTAGAAACATTTCACTAATGCAGAAGACTGAAGCCATTTGGAAACTTCAAGAATGCTTTCTTCAAAGTGAGATCTTGACAGAGGTCCCGTCAGCACACGAGCCCTGAACATCCTGCAGGAAACTCTTTAAAAGGCGACTGGAACTCTTTAGAGATGAGGCTTCACAAAGCTTGACGTGATCGCCTTCTCGGCCAAGTGCTGTTAGTGCCTGAGGTAGCTGAGGGCACTGAGGTCAAGGCTCAACATGCTGTCAAAGATTTAAAGGTGACTTGCACCAACAGCCTGACTTCCACTTTGTAGAATCCTGCTGAGAAACTTGTGTTGCTGGATTCACGTACAGGAAGTCATGTCAACCCCGAGGAATGTTGTGCATCATCAATCCATCATCTACACCGCTTATCCTGTTCAGGGTCAAAGGTGGGGTGGCCTACGGGCGATTTAGACTCAATAATGAAGCTAACGAGCATGTCTTTGGACTGTGGGAGGAAGCCGAAGTACCGGGAGGTAACGCACGCATGCACGGGGAGAACATAGGAAACTAGGAACCTTCCAGCTGTGAGGAGACAGCGCTAACCACTGCACCATCGTGCAGCCCCTAAACGACAGCACTGGAAGGGGGAATGTGACAGGAACCTAGCAGATGTGGAAATTGAACCCGTGGGCTATGGTAAGCTTTGACACAAGGGGCGAGTGCTCTATCCATTGAGCTGAGTGGATGCCTTAAAACTGAATTATACATGATAATTAAATAAGATCTATTAAACCTCCTGATAAGTTTGGGACAGTTACAACTGCATGAAGATAAGTCAGACAAAATGACCGATGAATCAAAGTGACTGGTGTGGGGGTAGCTTTAAGTTTATATACTGTGTACATGAGGGCTATTTAGTTTTTATTACTTGGCCATTAATTTAACTAGTAAAATTGTTAAAGGGGGGGTATTATTATTAACTTCAAGCTTCATATTTCACTCTGTGATATCTGTGGAGTGGCTTCATTTACAGTTAAAACTCTTGTTTCTCACACTGGTGCTCTGTGCAGGCCCTCATACAGCCTCTGCCTGAAACGACTCAGTCAGCTCTGTCCCTTTAAGAAACCCCGCCCACACAAGCCCGCTTTCTTCTGATTGGCCAGCTCTCTGAAGCCTGCTGAGGCTGCGCTTTGCAACGCCAAAATGTGCAGCCTGCAGACTGAGCTGAAAAGCCTGGAGATTACTCCAACATACTTTCACCTACAGATTTGAAACTTCACCCACGTTTAGTTTGAACATCCAACATTGTAACATTATATATATGTCTTAAAATATAAACAGCATAAAACCCTCTCAGATTTAACCAGAGTAAGGGTACTGCCTGCAAACTAAGTTTTGTCTTTGTATGGGCAACAGATGGTGTAAATACAGTTTTTGTTTCAACTTTGTCCAACCTTTCAGAAAGAAGAGATGTTTGTAGAACATGTGGACATATGCCTGATGCCGAACGAGGCTATTCAATTCAACTAAATGAAAGGGAAAAGTTCCATTACATGGAGGAAGAAATGCACAGATGTGGGAGGAGAGGAGGCATATGGAAAGAAAAAACAATAAAGATAATTACATTAAAAAAAGTCGCACAGTGTTTTCCCCAAGTCGCAGCCACATCTTTCCCCCCAAAACTATCAACTATCAGTCTCACAAATTAGCTCCTGACAGTCTCCCAGAAGAGCAAGTGGCATGTAGGCCAATATATATAAAGCTTTTCCTGCGCCCGAGGCCGGCCGAGCCTCGGCAGCAACCAGCGTTTTCCTCTGTGGCTGCACACAAACACACAGACACGAACATGTATGTTTACGCACACACATAAACATGGGTTATTTATCAGCTCAGGGACGGGGTGTGTGAGCACAGTACAAATGTGTGTTCATCAGAGTGAAAGATAGAGAAGACCGCTGGACTGAGACTTCTCAGGGACAAACAATGAGCGATGGAGCCGACTGAACCTGCAGGTTTGTGTGGGGATTCACGTCCCTGCACGTGCATGTGAGCCTGACTGATCCTCTCCACACTTGTTCATGCTGCGCACACGCATTTATCATGTTACAGTCTAATTCTTCTGCAACCGTGAGGAAAGCGGGACACGAGAAGCTGCATCCTTACATCAAACATGAGGCTAGGTAGAAGGGTAAGCGTTGTGTTTTGTAAGCGAGGGGAAATACTTTGAAAAGAAAAGCTTCATTATAATTTATTTAAAATAAATAATCACATTAATCACATTTAAATATGCTATTTTGATACATAATATAACTAAAATGTGATGATGCTTAATTCAACTGCCTTTTTAGGAGAATAGTAATTAATGCATTATTTGACTTTTCAACCCTTAAACCTGCAGAGGAGGGTTTTTCTGCCCTGAGTAGAGTCTGCAAGGCTGATTGGCCCTCTCTTATTGTAACTTCCTGATTTAAAACAATGATGAATAATCAATGATACCATCATCATCACGATGTTTCACTCTGGACATATTCATATGTGGTAGTCAAAACAACGTCTTTAAGTAAAGTAATGCCTGAGAGTCAAAACTCTGGGCAAAAAGCAGCCAACAGCGCTAAGATGGGTTACCACCCTCAACCTGTCATTCCCTTATTAAACTTTAAACAACTGCCTGCTCGTAGCTTTCCCTCTCTCTGCAGAAGCGGCTGATAAATATGTAGAATGAGTATGTTATTTCACAAACATCACAAAGAAGGTGATACAATGTCTTATAAATATGGTGGTTTGGCAGATGTTTATCATGGGGGGGTGGGGACTTGGAGAGGGGAACATACAAGGAGAACAAAGAGAAGAGGAGCAGCAAAATTAAAAGAGTTAGTAAGCTAATTAGAAATGCTAACCTGCTAGCTTGCGCAGAGGAACTGGGGAAATGTATTCATTGGAAGAAAATAAGTATACGCCCGAGTGCAGGATGAGTCATCAACATGTGTTGAGGCATGTTGAGGCTCCTACTGGTGCATATGTGGCCATAAATGCAGGACGAAAAATCTTGAAAGTCCAGCTCCAGTCATGTTTGAAGACATATAGAATGCTCTGCTTGAAATAATAAATTGTGTCTGATATGTTTTTTCTACAAAAATCCTCTCAGGGCATCTCCTCCTTCTCCCTCATTCAAGGTTCCTGAATCTGCATAGGCCCCGCCCATTATGCAAATTTCTATCCACCCCCTCCACCGTAAAAACAAAACACGTCTCTGCCATCGTTTAGTGGCAACTTGTTGAAGCTTAGCTAGCTTGAAATATAGTAATCAGTAGTAGTAACATTAACATTAGTAGTCAGTAGTGAGTTTGCAAAAATTACGATGACGGTTACAGCTGGCTCACGCATCGCCGAAGTGGTCGCCATAGGTTACACATAATGATATGCATAGCGTCACCCCGTCCATTAACGGGATTGGCTCCTTAGGTTTGTGACGTCTCAAACCTGCCAGTCTGAAAACGTGTTGTTCAGCCTGTCCTTGGTACACTGCAGTTTAAAAGCAGACAGGCCCAGCCATGGAGATGACTGCTTATGTTGTCCCTGATATGTCACATAAAAAACACCACATGGAGATGTTTACAAGGCTAAACACTTATCTTACTGTTATAACTGGAGCTGACAGCGATTAATGCATCAAAAGCTCTTCTAGGATTTTGTTGGTAGACACTCTGTTAAGGGACAGTGTTTAGAGTTTAGTGAGTAAACTGCAAGGTCACAAGTGAGGGACGCAACAATTTTGGAAGGTGAGGACGATGTGTCCTTGTAATCCCCAGTTGAAATTCCGCCTTTGGCTAAATATCCAAAAATATTATCAGCATCATGTAATTTAGAGGGATTGTGACGTGTTTGGATTGAGCACCACACCTTCTACTGCAGAGACACATTTATAAGACTCATATTTCCACCTTGACTCTGAGCGTTAATTTGGCTTTTGGAGGCTGACCTTGAGGAAGTAGTTCTATTGGAGCGGAGAAGCAGACTGCAGATTGCAAATTGAGATTCTATATGCTAATTTGACTGAGCAAAGAGCCTTTATAACAACATTTTGACTGATAAAAACACACCTGCACTCACAGTTTTTCTCTTCTGTGCTGAACATTTCCGGTAGTTTAGTCGGCCTCTATACGCAAAGGTTTAGCAGGCTAGTGTCCTGAGCTGGAGTGGAGTTCACACTGGCCCTAAGCTATAGCCGTGGCCCCATTCTGCCAGGAAAACCAATTACTTAGTGTTTCAAAGCCCTCTGAGTGCCCGAAAGGGGCCCATCATTTAACCATGAGACGGTCCAGCTTCACTCACTGCCGGCCTTTCAGCACTGGGTCATGACGACGCACGTAAAAAAGCCCTCGTGCGCGCACACATACCCCAAAAAACCTGAACCCACACACCCACAAACAGTGCAAGGAGAAAAACCTACTTCTGATGATGTTAATGTCATTCATGAATAAAATACAACGGCACCACGTAAATATCCTTAATCAGGGGAAAATATATACAGAAGCACTCGCCCAAAAATGTCAGTCCAGAAAGTTGCAGCTCTAAAACTGTATTTTCCAATTAATTTTTAACCAGCGTTGGACAGTGAGTCAGCGGCTAACAGGGTGACCTCTCAGCGCCGCAGACAGGGTGAGCTTTCTACTGCTCAGTGTCTTCTTACCACCGTCACAACACGCACACACCAACAGGTAAGCGCATACAAACAAACAGTGACGCTTGAGTGCGCTTACGCACACCAACACTCCCACACAGGTGCACGCCAGGTCTGTTGTAGCAGACATGCTGTCACGCATTACCCTTTACGGGAAGCCTCATTTAGCTCGGAGACGCTATTCTTGGTTTACACGGTGATGTATCTCTATCTGTTGTGAGCTAAAAACCTTTAACACAAATCTTCTTTTCGACCGCTCCGATTACCTCCGCGTATATTCATCGTGCTCACTCTTTGTCTGTCTCGCTCTATCGGCCTCTGCAGGATAAGTTAATGAGTCTAATGAGAATAAGAGCTGAAGGGGAGAGGGGGAAAGACAGAGAGGGAAGGAGAAAAGGAGGGAAGCAATCAGATGTGGCTTTGCCCGGCCCTTGGCAATGACAAAGTGGAGCAATTATGCATGAAGGCTGTGACATTGACTGTGGCATCACCTCTTCTGCTGATCTGTTAAAAAGCAAACATACTCTATAATTCAGAAAGGCACTCACTCACTCTGTCACACACACACACACACATAAGGAGACACACACTCCTGCCAAACATGTCCAAGGTCACAGATGATCATACTTTGACAAGTTAACACGTCCACGCACACGGACGTGTCATTGACTGGTGTGATCGTTTCGCAGCGCAGGTCAGCAGAAGGTCAGAGCTGTTCTCCAATCTCTCACCCACTGGGTGTGTTAGGCACCGTGAGATGAAAGTGTTCCTCCCATGAGTCCATCACCTACTTTTAGCCTCTCATGTCTCCTTGGACACACACAAACACACGCACACACACACAGCTTAGACCTTAACAAAGCACACGCCTGCAGCCCCCATCATCCTTCTGCCCCACTTGATGCTTGGGTGCATAGTGATGGTGTCGTGCTTCAGTGAGATATTGATTACTCACACGAATGAGCCTCGGTGGCTCTGGTTTTACACACTCGTAAACTAAAGACTTCTACACAGTCATCGTTAAACGTATTGGCAAAGAACCTTTCATGAGGGTGAAGCAGTCTATCCCAGCTAAAGGTGACAGTAGCAATAATGGTCATGGTATTATTGGCTGCCTTAAAAGAGGTGTTATTATGGAGAACAAAACGGTAGCTGTTATCCGATGAATGGATTTTATGCACTTATTAAGGATGATTCTGGTTTATTAAAACTGGGGGCACATTTTTGGTCCTATTTGACGTCTGTTCCAAGTTTTGTCCAATATTTATCCATCCATTGGGAGAGAGGCGGGGTACACCCTGGACTGATCGCCAGTCAATCACAGGGCTGACCCATACAGACAGGCATTCACACCTATGGGACATTTTAAGAGACACCAATGATAAGCATGTCTTTGGACTGTGGGAGGAAGCCGGAGTACCCGGAGAAAACATGCAAACTCCACACAGAAAGGCCCACTTCGTCCGAAACGGGGTTCGAACCGGGAGCCTTAAAGCTGCGAGGCAGCAGCGCTAACCACTGCACCACAATCCTGCCAATATTTATATTATTTACAAAAATAATGTTTAAAAAATAACTTGACTTTTTAAACACTTGAAAATTGTATTAGCTTTGCAGGGCTTTACTTAAGCATCGCTTTCAGCTAAATGCTAACTTTAGCATGCTCATAGGCTAACAATTCAATGTAAATATTTAGCATGTAAATTTGTACCATGTTCAACATTTTGCTATGGTGTGTACGCATGCTAAAGTTAGCATTTAGCGCAACACAGAGCAAAAGTTCAGGCTCGTGGAGCGGCTAAAATGGCTAGTTGTTTTAGCAGCTCTCTAAAGCTGTACTTAAGCTGTGCTTTGAGCTAAACGCTAAGTTTCAGAGAGCGCTTCATTGGATGAAAATAAGCACACGTCCCGGAATGCAGGATTAACATTTATCTATGTTTTCCAGGAAATCCAGGAGACTGGCACGGGAATATACGTGACCATGAATGCAAGATATATATATATATATATTTTTTTTTTTAAAGATTTTATTTTTGGCCTTTTGCTTTATTTATAGGACAGCTGAAGATAGACAGGAAATGTTGGGAGTAGAGAGTGGGGGATGACATGCACCAAATGATCGGCAGACCGGGAGTCAAACCTGCGATCAGTGTAGCCTCTGTACATGGGGCGCCTGCTCTACCGACTGAGCTAAACAGCACCCCGAATGCAAGATATATGTGGCTGTACTACAGCAGTGCTTTGAACTACATGCTAACTTTATCATGCTAACTTGCTTATAATTTAAATGTTGATATTTACCATGTTCAACATATGAATTCAGCATGTGGCATCCCGTGCAAGATGTAATGAACAAAAACACAGCTGGGTTATTGGGCTGGTTACAGTTTTGACTTAATCATGGTCAAGCAGTTCATCCTGAGGGGGACATTAATGTGTGCACCAGATTACATGACAATCCATCGAGTAGATGTCAATACATTTCGGTCTTAACCACTTAAGACTCGACTTGCTGACGCTGGAGGAAATGTCAGAGGATTATTAAACACCCAGAGCGCCGTGGTTATCTGCGCATAATTTCATGGCAAACCACTAACGGCAGTGGAGATATTAAGTCATAGATGGACTGACATTGCCATCCATGATAGACCCATAGAGCTACTGGCATTCTTACAACGTGTGAACCTCACTAACTTTCTTGATATAATAAAATGTAGCTTTTTAAAATAAGCTGAAGAAACTGAACTTCCTGGTAGGGTGATGTCACAACAGCTGGTCAATTTCCTTCCAGCTTCACTTGCAGCTTTGGTGAAACTGAACCTTCGTTGGGATATATCACCAACATGCTCCACATATAGACAAAGGTCACCAGCAAATTTGTCCCAGCAACAAAACATTTAGCTTACAAATGTGCTCATAATCAGCTAAAAAACAAAAGTCCTGCCCGAGCATGCAACTGCCAGATGTTTTCCTCTTTCCAAACAGCTGTGTTAAACACACCCTTGAGCCATGCATTTAACAGGATACTAAGAGAATAAGAGCCGTCTGCGAACACGTTTCTTTTTCTTTATATCCTCCAGCAAACAGCACACATGAGACGAGGAGACGGCTCCCTCTGAAAAACAACACAAACGCAACATGACAACTGTATGTGAAACATGCAGCCTCCTTCAAAACGACAGAAATAATTATGGAGTCTTATTAATCAAGCCCTCTAACTGTGCTTTAATGAGTCTAATCAGGAGTGATCAGGCATTAAGTTCATAATCACAAAGAATTCCCAGTGCGTCATCTTGCACATAAAAAGACGCTCACAAAGACTCCGCCCGTCAAAATCTACTGTAGGGTCAGACCGCGCTGCAGCAGCGGAGTGTGTTGGCTCAGCATATTTCCGTGCAAGTGATCAGCCAATTACACGACTAATTATTGCTTTGTGCAGATCTGTCAGGCTGTGCGAGCACGGGGCAGGGGAGATCAATAGGATGTGTTAATCCAAGCAACTTACACTCACACACATGCACGCCAATGAAAGGGAAGATTATGATCAAACGCCATCAAGCGCCTCTGCGAGTCTCTCCGAGGACCCCCAGTCAGGCGCTGAGGCAATAGGGGTTAATGGGTGTGTTGCGATGCTTTGAGATTCGACTATAAGAACATGACGTTGAATCCGTTATCGGCTCAGCTTCACTCACATTTCAAAAAGGGAGAAGTGATAAGAGAGTGCAATGGTATTTTTGTTTATTTAAGGCTTCAGGGAGGGTCAGGGCCAGGACTAGAGAGGATTGGGAACAGGTGGTTAAGTGGAAGATGGGACCAAGAGACGGAGGAAGGGAGGTCAAGGGGAGTGTTACAAACAGCTCTGAACTTCAACTGAACTGGAAAAAAATGGAAGGGAGTGAGAGATCGAGAAATAGATAATAAAAAAGGAGGGATGGATGATTTAATCATGAAAGAAGAAGTATGTTTTTTGTCATCTTACAAAGGATGGGATGAAGAGAAACAGGGAGTAAACAGAGAGAAGAGGAAGGAGGGAACGTTGAGTGAACTGATGACTGTCTGATAGCCAAACAACAGGAGTAGGTGTGACTAATGGGTGAGGGTGAAAGAGTGACAAGACAGCATGCTGAGGAAAAGGGACAGGGGGATGAAAGAGAGGGCAGATAAGGAAGAAAAAGAAGGAGCAGAAAAAGAACAGAAATAATCAAGAGGGATCACTGCGAGATGAGAGCGCCAGAGACGGGAGCAGCTGGAGCACCTCTTACAACTGAGGTACAATAAATAAATAAGTGTAAGAATAAAAAGCAGAACCTTGTAGCAGAGGTCCTCTCAGCACATTTGTTGTGAAGGCAACAGGGACGCAACTGGCGCTGAGGACACAGAGGTCATGTGCTCTCGTTTTGTTTGTGGAGAAATTACAATCTAGGGATTTACACTTCGGTGTGGATTTTACAGGCTGATACAGGTGTGTTTATACACTTGAGTTTGACTACATAATTGCAAGAAAAAATAACATATAAAGTACAAGGGCAGAGTGTCAATTAGTGCCTTTACGATGCCTTAATTTGGGGAAAAGGAACATATTTTGCGCATCCTTTTTTTCCAGCATTTTATATATTGCAAAGTTAGAAAAAACAGGACATTTCACAGATACATACAATGCATTATTCATTTACAGCTATATAATTAATGCCTATATCCCCAACAAAACAACCACCCAGGTCCTGAATCGATCAATCTTGGTTCAGAACTCTGCCAGAGACTCTGGCACAGGCTTGGACAGGTGAAGAGACATTATAGGAGAGCCACTAGGGAGGCACCGACTGAGAACATCCCGGCCAATACCAATACCGATGTTTAAAACAACAATTTAGCTGATGGCCGATGCAGATGTTTTTTTCAATTACTGTAATTTTTGTAATTATTAATGCCCTCATCTGGATAAGGGGCCTAAATTAATTTTAATTATAAAAAAAATAAACAAAGGTGTCCTTTACAGGCAAAATAACACGTCAAGTGTCCTCTTTTGTCCTGTTTCACAGTTCCAAAAGCTACAAAATATAACCCTTTCCCAGTTCAGTTTTCCCAAGGTAAATTCACTTCACAACAGTCTTAAGCTCCAAATTTCTACAAAGAGTGAGCCCTCCTGTCGACTCACTCTGGTACTCAGTTTAGTTCCCACAAACTGTCGAGTGAGACCTCTCAATCGTGCTGTGGAGGTCTTCTTGTAAGCAGGATCCAGGGAGTTCCTTACAGGTAGAATCCGGAGATGGTGTGTCCAAGGAAGCAGAGCCAAAATTCAAGAGATTATAACTACTGCAGATTGAACTGGTTAAAGGCTGGGGCAGCAACAGACGCTCTTGCACCGACCTGCAGTGAACTGCCATCTTGATTCGGTGCGTCACCATTTTTGTCATTCGCCGGCCGCAACATAACCGAGAGCCTAGTGGCTCAGACGTGAATTGTGGGAGTTAACGTGAAAGGTAAGACCAAAGAACAATTACGGACAGAACGCCACAAAAACATCGGCGCATGCCATCTTATTTGCAGAAGGGCCGATGGCAGTCAACACGGCCACCATCGTCCTATTCCAATGTTCAACCCCAGCGACACATTTCCTAACAAACTTTGTAAACCATCTACCATCTCCATCTATGTTCAGATGTAATCTGCATGGTGGAATATAAACAGGCTTTCTTACGAAGCACAGAACACGAAACACTCATCTACAGCATACGCCTGCACAAAGTACAGATAGATCAGGGTACTGTAGGTTTTGTGCAGGCAGATGATGTGTAGACTTTGCATGCAGAGCAGTCATCTCGCTTTGCTCTCTGGTGAAGTGGTGCACTCGTAATATCAGACTGACTTTTCTTGTAGATTTGTCAGGGAAAATGAGCACCCTGCAAGTTTTGCACTAAGCAGCAAAGTTGTAGAGTTGATTCCTCTTACTTGACATCAAACGTCCTGCAAGATGATTCTTGCAAAAGAATACACTGTGATATTGTTGCTGAAAGAATATATCGTGCAGCCCTTATGTATAACACCATCGTATTTATAAGCTCCTGGCTACAGCCGTGGACGGCAACATTGCAAGTTAGCAGAATCTGTTCGGCACAAACAACAGACCCCAACATTTACCATATAAACACACAAATGAAGCAAACAAAGTTAGGCAACATATCTGTACGACACACACAACTAAACACACAGCGAGTGCAGAGTCGGGAGCTGATCGCTGCTTGATTATCTCCCCTCAATGCGGCACACCCCGAGCAGAACCAAATCAGATGACTTCATTAGCATATCATCTGCATAATGGCTTCACCAGAGCAAGGGCATTCTCCCGCTACGTGGTTCCTACCATGTCTCATTCTGAAGGGTTAGGGTTGGAGATTCTCTTTAATTTTGGTCATAACAAAGCACATGCTGGGTCTCTGCCAGGTCACATGAGTGCATTAGACATCTCAGCTCCTGCCCACTTAACTGAGGGCAAACAGATTTCTCTCTATGGTGCACAATGGCTGGAGTTTCCTCGCTCGTACATCCATTAATAAGCCTTTCCGCTACAAATTAATGTACCAACATGTGGGAATGGATGTTTGCAAGGAGAATATTAATTGCTGGAATATTTTTATTTCAGCATTCTCAACATTTTTCTCTTGTAAATGACCCGAGGAGTGTTTGGTTAAAGAAATGGTTCTTATAAATAATTAAAATAAGTCTAATTATTCAATCCCAAAAAGATCTGACTATAATATGATCAAAATGAATTCTGTAGTTCTGGTATAATCACAATAAAAGACCACCAGGTCCTCACTAGTTTCATTTTTTCTCTTCAGTTATCCCCAGGATAAAGAGTCATGTAAGATTATGAAGGCTTTTAGAATATTTATATCCTTCAAATGGTGTGCCATGAAAGCTTTTCACTCCACACCTCACAAAAGTCTGCCCTTGGTTGATGTTGGAAGAATGGCTCTTTCTCCTCACCTTTTTTAACTTTTCATATCACTTATGTTGTACCACTTATGTTAATGGAAGTCATGGCCATGTTTTCCATTATCTGAGGATCTTTTGCTTTTAAGTACCCACTCCCTTCATCGTAGTTCACAGGTCAAAATTTCTCCAGCTTACATGAAACACGTTTTTCGAAACCGAGGCGAAACCCTTTTGTAGTCATGGGTGTCAGATTGTTGGAGTGGTAGACACACGCTGCATGAGCACTACACTTCAACACACATAATGTTCACACAGGCACATGTGGGAATAACTTCCATGTTAGAAAAAAGCAGACGCTAGGCTAAAGGGCTGCCAACCAATGTTAGACTCTGCAGACATGAACGCTAAGCAAATACTTTATAAGAGCAGCAGTGGGACAGAACAAACACCTATGGAATCAATATTTAACCATTCTGACATACAAATAGTGAAGGAGTTGGACAAGCCTTTTGGTGTTAAAATGGTTCTGTTTTTTTAATGTATTATGAGTACATAGTAATGACCGATCAGATTGGAGTTGTATGGGCTTTGGTTTGGTAGGGATTTTAGCTTGTCATGAATCTCTTCAAAGACCCCCTCCAGTGAAAATCCAGTGTTTAACCTTGTAAACATCTCCATGTGGTGTTCTTCATGTGCTACAAGACATATCAGGGACAACATAAGCAGTCATCTCCATGGCTGGGCCTGTCTGCTTTTAAACTGCAGTGTACCAAGGACAGGCTGAACAACACCTTTTCAGATTGGCAGGTTTGAGACGCCACAAACCTAAGGAGCCAATCCCATTAATGGACGGGGTGACGCTATGCATATCATTATGTGTAACCTATGGCAACCACTTTGGCGATTCCCGAGCCAGCTGTAACAGTCATTGTAATTTTTGCTAACTCACTACTGACTATTAACATTAACGTTACTGCTGCTAATTACTACATTTCAAGCTAGCTAAGCTCCAACAAGTTGCCACTAAACGTTGGCAGAGACGTGTTTTGTTTTCGTGACGGAGGGGGCGGTTGGTAATTTGAATAGTGGGCAGAGACTAAATTGGGGAATTTTTAATGAGGGAGAAGGAGGAGATGCCTCTGGAGGATTTTTACAAGGTAATTAAACGTATTTTGGAGACAATTAATTATTTCAAGCAGAGCATTTAATATGTCTTAAAATATGACTGGAGCTGGTCTGTGTGTGATCTGTGTATGAACGCAGGTAACACTCCAGATGTCGTGACTCTACCTGAACTGTATTCTTGTGTCTCCACAAGAATGACCTGTGTACAGAAAGTCTTGGCTGGGGTATCTTCTATCACTTATTAGAATATTTTGGGGTACAATGAAAGTCCTGAAATATTGGATGTCAAGCCCAGAAGCTAAAACATCATCAGATGGTAGCTAATGGGTTCTATATAACTTGGACTAAACCATGTGTACCTTTTTTGAGGGGGTAAGATTGCTTACAGAGTATCCACACACTTCTAAATCTGGTTGTACCCAATCGAAAGACTTTGAAATTCCAAAAAGTCACAACTCGAAGAAACGACAGTTACAGGAATATTGTTTGCAAAGTTAAAAATTACCTTGTAATAATCGTCAAGGTCATAAAGAAAAAGTGGTGCAAAATACGGCAACCTTGACGTATGGATCACCTGTTGGACATAGACATCTGAATTAAAGAATCAATGAAAGAAATTTGCTTCTACGATTTACAACTGAACTGTTGTAAGGTACAATGTTCTTTTGTAAACAGTAACATTGTGTAAATATTTATATTTGTCTTCAACCATTGAAAAGAAAAATGTTCTACCAATTTTTCCCAAATCCGTCACACAGTTTCTGAGATGTCGAGCAAACTAGGAGACCAACAGACAAACAAACAGGCAGACAAACAACCTGAAATAATAACAACCTTGGCAGAGTTAACAAACAGAGGAAGAAACAGAGAGAGAGCGAGAAAGAGGCTGTGTGCCCCGACTGCGGTTGCTGCATTTCTTACCATTCGGCTGCCATGTTTGTTTACTTTCTCCCTGGTGTGAACATCTATGCATGGCTGCAGCCATCACATCTACACATGTCACCCCTCTGCACAAGCACAGAAACACTCTGCACATGCACACACGCTCCCACATATTCCTAAGCCTTCCTGCACTCATACTCAGACTCTCACAATACAGCCCTTCAAGCCACATCTTAACCTAGTTCTTTGCACAAATCCTACTCATACAGTCTTAGGCTCTTCACAGACAATACGCAGCATTCCTCAGTTTTCTGCTTAATGTGTTCACTCAGTGTAGTGCGACTTCTGCATGTGAACTATGTTATGTATTTGTAAAGTCTTATTTTACTTGATCCTTCAAATGGGGTCAATTTTGCCGCTTTTATGACACGTTTCCCGACCTGTGAGCAACATTCATTTTTAATGGTACAACTGTGTTCATCAAGATCTGACAGACTTTGAAGGTGAGGGAATGTTTCAGCTTGCATCATTACCTGTCACTGTGAAGATGAACGTGCGCACGCGTGTGTGTGTAAACAGATTTTGTGTTTGCAAAGACGCAAAGCCGATAATGACGGTTTAATTATTTCAGACAAACATATTAAATATGTGTCGAGGATGTGGCAACACCAAGTGCAACAGTCTTAAGGTCATGAGTCGCAATGCAAACAAAAAGATGGACAAATATGTCAGTTACATATTCACATGCTCTCTCTCTCCTCCTCTCTCGCTCTGCGTTGCGTAACCGCTGACGCACTCGTGATCCGTGAAAAAGTAGGAATCAGTTTTGCTCGGTTGATCCCAGAGGTCAGCGTCACACACACAGAGAGAGAGAGAGAGAGAGAACAGAGGGAGAGGAGTAAAGAGAGCACAAGGGCCAAAAGAGAGTGAAAATGAAAATGAAGGAGGGAAAATAAAGAAATTGCCAGGTTGGCACCGGGGAGGCTGGTGTGTGGGTAAGAGTTTAGCACTGCAGCTGACAGCGTTTTGTGAGCCTGTCATCTGGGGAATTCAGAGATCCAGGAAATGGCTTGGAGGAACGGGGACAAGAGAGAGCAGAATATAACTTGACAGAGAATAATGTAAACTAAGTGGAAGACAAAACGCTGAATAACAGAACAAGAGTGTAAAAAAAGAACCGGATAGACGCAGAGAAAGTGGGGAAAACATGTAGAGGAAGTTATAAGACAAAAACAAACGATGCAAATGCCATAAAACCGATGCAAAACTTACATCATTCCTCAACACAGCTTTGAGACGCAAACAGAATTCTTGTTCCCTCCTCTTTTCAGGAACAATTCTGATAAATGTACGCTCTGGCAGCTCCAGTTCCACGAAAAACACACAGCCAGCCAATCAGCATCTTTTAGGCACAATGAGCTGCAGCAGGAAACCAACATAGTGGATACAGCTCATATTTCCTGACTTCCTGAGCAGCAGCCGGCCACTGCTAAAATATCAATTTGACCATTGGCCTCAATTTTGAGCAACTTTGAAATCCACCGCGAGGATTGCGTCGTAGTCGCAGACGGAGTAATGAGCAGAGGCAAAGTTAAACTCAATTTCGGGGTGAGCGTCTGGCCGTTAATAGCCGTTTATCACCAGCGCCGGCAACGCGCGCGCCAAGGCCAATAAGCGCCAGCTGGTGCTCTGACTCCAACGTCTGACACATGACAGGAAATCCCGTTTCCAGTGCCTCCGTGGCAACAAATGGATGCAAACAAACCAAAACCTCTGATGGCACGCAGTGGCTGTCCCTATCGCATGCGTTCCAAAGGACAAGGAAGGACGGATAGCTCATTTTGCAACACGCAATCATGGGTCAGTAGGGTAAAGACCACGTTTAGACTGGTAGATACTGGTGGTGCTATATTTTGATTTGATGCACTTATGTAGGGAAAAAAAAAGCATTTGGGTTCATTCTCAGAGTCGTTACTTTTCTACTGCAGTCGATTAGGGCTGGTTAACATCTACATAAACTCAAAATGAAGGCTAAATATGTTTTCTCTTTAAAACCTGGACACAACTGATAAATTACAAGGTATCCATTGGTGTATTTGGCCACTAGCAGTACTGGAGCTATGATTAATGAGGGCGCCCAAGTGTTATTAGTATTTCCAGCATGCACACAAGTATGCACATGCACATGGACGCTCATTCAGTGCACACTTCTCCTTGTAAATCTGGGTGTGTTATGATTGAAGGGGCTAATGTAGCCACGATCTCCTGGCATCCACACTGAAGATTTTTTTGAGAATTGTGGGGGATTTTTTTTTGCTTTAATGCCTTTATTAAGCGAAAGAGGACAGTGGATGGAGGCGGAGACGGGGGATGAGGGTGGGAGTTGAACCCAGAGGATTGTAGCCTCTGTATACGGGACGCACGATTTAACCACCGAGCTCAACCGCCGCTGTAGTTTTTACTGCTAGCCAACACCGACCTTAGTGACATCACTTGAGGGAATCTATCAGACTTTGTGGATCCATAGACGGATTACCGCATGGGTAAAGTGGGCACATGCCCAGAGCCCTGAGCCAATCGGGGGCCCTTGGCCTAAAGAATGAATATCTTCTTTTTGACAATGTCGTTTAAATAAAATTGTTGGAATGTGATTTTAAATTGAAGTTAAATTCCATAGACGTAATGACGTAGGTTGCAAGGTACATTAACTTTCTATTTCGTGGTCAAAATAACATTATGGAAATGGAGAAGCTTATGCCCGGCAGGTTGGCAAAACTCAAACCAAAGAAAGAAAGAGATGCTCAAGATGCTCAAGATGCCGCTTTGAAACATCAACATTTTTCAATAAAAAGCAAGTGGAAGGTGATTGTGATACTTTTAGCAGGGGGGCCGTTGCTAGAGCACTGCCTCCATGGGGACCTGGATGCTAATGCAGCCCTGGTTGTGGGTTGCCACACCAAATTTGTTTACTTGGTGAGGGCGTGTTTGTGTTTGTAAAGGGGTCATGATAATCCGTCCATGGTGGGATCCCTTTCAGAGCCATAAAACCTTTTTTTTAATATGTTTGCAGGACTACTCCCAAAGGTCTGTAAACAGACTTTGAAGTATGAAACCGTCAATTTATTTGTGCACACCAAAAGCACCACAAAACACAATGAATCAGCAAAAAAAAAAAGTTCTTAACTCAGTGCATGAGTCACCAAAGTGCATGACACACTGGCAACGGATGACTAGTGACGAAACGATGCGTCACTGCAGGCTGTGAAGGTATTGTAAATGCCAGTGATCAAGACGTTAACTCACCAGAAAAGCAGCATTTTAATCACTTTTGCTCCCAAGGTTGGTTTATGAATTAAGATGGCATTATGTGACAGTATGTGACATACATAACACATACACTTTGTTGCAGAACAACAATATAGACTGTAGTATCTGTTTTGCAACCCAACACAACTATTCTATTATTTATCTTTTGGGATTAATAATATATAACCCAATGCTATCGTTGAGGGTAAAGTATATTTGTGGACCGGTATCTAAAGCTACAGACTCTGGCTTCTCTGGTCTAGTGCTGGCAAAGTCCAGGGACTAACTGCAAAGCTCTGCCGAGGACGGACAGAGCTGACCATTAATCCCGTTGAAGCCTGAAAGCATCTGTGGTGGGCCCAGAAAGCACCAGCACTGCACGCCCATCTTCAGTCTCGCTGTGATGAGAGACTCACGATGTTCAGAGCACTTTGAACTGGAGGAACATAAGAAAGAGCAAAGAGGAGGAGAGAGAAAGACCAACTAGAATACAGAAGCAGACAGATGAATAGGGACAAAGGCAGGGAGAGATGGAGTCAAAGTTAGAGGAGGGGTGACAGGCAAAGAGAGAATATATACACACACACACACAGAGAGAGAGAGAGGGAAGGAGAAGCAGAGAGGGTGTGACACAGGCAGAAAGCAAGAATCGTGTCTGTGTGAACTTTGCAGCAGGACTTTGAGGGGATAATTAGGGAGAGTGACTTCAGAAGTGGAGAGTAAGTTCTCAGTCCTAAGCCTTCATGCAGGGGGATTAGACTCGGGCAGAACTCCCAACCTCCCTCCCTTCCTCCCTCCCACTCTCACTCCTCTCTAAAGTGGACTCACCATCATTGCCAAGTTCTGTCCAAAGCAACTATGGCAGCGCTGTATCATCTAAAGTGCAAGGAGTGAGTTCAATTCCAGGAAACATGCTGCAATTCTCTCCTATAGCCGTCAATAATGTGCAATAAATCATTATGTACCGCAGATGTAATCACAACGCTCGCATTTGGATGAAACCATGTCAACAAGGTTTTTAAATTAACTCCGGATTGCATTATTGCAAGGTGTAACCAATATTTTCTCCCCCCCCCCCATTGTGTGTGTGCATTCAAGCAAAATTCTCACTACACTGAGCTTTTGTCACGCGCATAATAGATGATTCTGTACTCGGAGGAAAGCCATTAGGTAATGCTGGCAGCAGGAGCTGCAGGCTGAAGCTTAGAGTCTCATCTCTGACCTTGGGCTGAGCAGTCATACTCTGATGAAGCCCCTCCAGGTGTCCACTGAAAGCTCGTCACTGATTGGACGTGAGGGAGAAAATAATGATGTCACGAGTCAGTGAGCGCAATATGGGCCTTCGTGATGTGGACGCCGTGGTCAGGCTGTGTTTCATGTTTTTGTTCGCCCTTTGTTAGCAGAGCCATGAATGCTTTGCTAGCAGGTCCTCAAATGTTTGCTAGCATGCTAACACATTAAACCGTCAAACGTGCCATCATTGTGAGTTCAACGCAGGAGAGAAAATAATCTCAATATGTTGCTTTGTAGAGTAAATACAGGAGCGACACACAACATCTGGAATCTGATTGACTGTACCGCGTCACATCTGGAAGCTGCACGTGCAACAGCTGATGTCTGCTTTCACACTCGGCGTACTACTGCAAATACAGAGATCCAATCTCGACGTAATTAAATAAACAAGTACAAATAATTACCGTCCCGTGTAGACGTGATCAGATCTCATTATCTGCATGACACATCGAGGTATGATCACATCAGAGTGTCAGCTGTAAATGGCTCTTTGATTAGCACTTGGGCTCGCTGCATCTGTCAAATTCAGTGAACGATCTCATTCAATTTGCAACCAGATGAACACGAGCGTAATCCGAAACCTCTTCATTAATTGGATACGTTTTTAAAAGCACCTTTCAACCACTTAACTCCAAAATGGGAGATAATGTTTGGCCTTGGTGGAGGCTTATAAACTGTGCGTATCTGGAGGTGTAGTGCAGAATGTTGTTAACTAGAGCAATGTTGCTAACTGGAGCACAGCTCCTGGTCCTCTGCCATGGCTTATAAAAAGTTTGCTCTGTCTTCAAAGCTGTGCATTAAGAAAAAGTTGCATCTCTGAGCCAACAACAATCGGGGCCTAGCTGCGAACTAAAACTTTCTCGATAGATGGCTCAGGGTGCATGCGGCATTAAGCCAGGGCTGACAAGGTGCTCCATATTGCTCATCGTAAATATGTGGCCTCGCGATGCTGGCGTGCTCCCCTGGCCCCTTCATCCGCAGCACTCTATCCTTATTCCTTCCATCTTTTTGTCTCTTCTTTGTCTTCATCTCCCTCCCCCACTCTCTCCACTCACTCCTCCCGGGTCTATTCTCTAGTCTGCTGTCCCCAGCGTCCCACTTACTGTGCCCTCTGACCGCTGTGCCATTTACAGTACACACTGCGGAGACATGAATCTAATAGCAAAGGGACCTGCTATGAGGCATCATTTTACACACTATGATAGTGGTATTTGTCAATAAAACTTCATGAGATATTCGATTAAATAGCCCCTATTCTATTAATGTTATTAATTCATTATATTAACATTGTTAGCTCCAAGGGTCACAAGGGTCAGGGGCTGGTGCAGAGATCATTGAAAGGTTAATACAGCTATACAGACAGTCCTTAACACCGTTGAGTAATTCCACAGTCCATATAATTTGCATGTCCTTGGACGAAGAAAACTGTCACACCCAGAGGAAACCCCCCACAGACTCCACAAAGGAAAGGCCAGAGCTGTGCATCAAACCCAGGTCCTTCTTTATCTGTTATGCAACAGTGCAAACAACCAAACCGCTGCAGGACGCCCCGCTACATACTGCTCGGCCCACTGTGACCTTATATGCTGATGTTATAGCAATGTAAGGGAACTCTGTTTTCAGTTTGAACCCATCCACAGGGAGATTACAGATACTGAGCCAATTGTTCGGAATAGTGAACACGAGAGATGCTCCGATACAAATTACTTCTTCCCAATACCAATTTGGATACCTGGACTTGAGTTATCGATACCAAGTTCCCAGTTCAATTTTCAAAAATACACATTTTTACCATTTATCAGCTGTTGGCTGCTAACCTTATAAGGACATGACACGATTGCTTTCACTGTTGTATGGCCCGGCTTACAGATCACAGAAGAAACCTAACATAAAAACAAGTTGAGCACCCAGACACAAGCCGAGCTAATGTTAGCTTACATGAGCACAATGAAGCTAACATGAGTGTCTAAGAAACCCTGATTTCTACCATAAAGCTGCTTTATTTGTTAGTTTTTACCAACTTTTATCTAAACTTAAAGTGCTTATCTCGAAGATCTCAGTTTTGTTCTCTTTGGCGGCACCTAAGGTGATAAACGGTAATTACGGGAGCACACTTCCCAGATATCCAGACAGTGTTGCATGTGTGACGTCCACGATTGGCTCCGGTTGTAACTCTTGATTTTCCTCGCTGACGGTCGCTTTCCTTTTTAGACTGTTTGCCTTCATCTGAGCGTCGAATTTGTTTCTTTTTCTTTGGATTTTCACTTAGTTTTTTTTAAGTTGTATCTGTAGTCATCGATCTTTTCTTTGTTTGTTCAGCCATAGTAGATTATTGTTTAAAAATCAGCCGCTTGGCTCCGCCTACCCTCTCTGGAAGACCAACCACTGCTGGGTGATGGAAAATGCGTCACTAACTGGGTTAGTTATTATTATTATCATAGAAATAAGCGCTTTCTGACTTTGCTGCCATAGCAAATAAACTTTACTTACTTACTTAAAATACATTTGGCTCGCTTTGACTGACGTAACACTCCTCCCACTGTTCTCCTTTGCCACTCTAAAACAGTAGTAGCTAGTTGCAGCCGTAATATATATATTATTGCTGTGTAGGGTAATGTGCTGGAGAGGCTAAATTATGGTATCAGATCGATGCATTGGCAGGAGTCCTTGCCCATGCCCAATACCATATTTTATGCAGTTTAAGAGGCTGCCCTAATGCTGGTATTGGTATTGGAACAACTTTAGTGAACACAGGCAATTCACAAACACCACAATTTATGCACTTTCAATTCACGCCTGCCGTCCTATCCAGTCTCCTCGTACATGCCTTTCAGTCTGTTAAACTAATGTCAATCAAAACAGGTCATCAGAACGCACCGTTTTCCTCCATACACACATACAAGACGCATGACCACACAGGCGACTACACAGTGTATCACATGGCTTTGATAAATGAATAATGAGGATATTCTTTGCACGGTCGCAATAAACAGAAGCCACGGCTATGACCTCATTCAGATGAAGCCAAATGTCAGGTCGCATTCTCTAATCAGCTCCCTTTCAACACACACAGAACTGTCACATCCAATTAAGCGCGTACACACACACACAAGTCTTGTAGATGTAAACACAAAGGCATGTACGCCTAATCCTCACCTACAGTGAATTATTGATATTTACTGTTTGCACCGAATAATCCATCAGCAGCTTGCTCTCATCACGCTCATCATTTCTTTTTAAAATGTGATAATTACTTCGTCTCCAGCACTGACACCACATTTCTCTCCGTCTCCACGCAGCTCTTCGCTCAATCACCCCTCCTTCACGCAACAGTGAATGTGGGCGCTCGCTGGCTGGAAAGCAGAGTCCCCAGATTTTCACATTTTCTCTCAGACACTCAGATGAGCATATGCACACATTTAATGAACACACACATAATGAATGATTAACCAGCATCAGCACAAGCGCAAATTCCACACACACATACAAAGGCAAAGACACACGCACACACACAGCTTTTGCAGCACAGATAAGAGTACAGTAGGGAAAAAAGGATTGCTGTACCTTTGTTTCTACCTACAGTTTTTGCAGAGGAGAAAGGGTCCGTAGAGATAAAAGAGGGAAGAGTGTCATCCCGCGCAGAGCACCAGAGAAAGACAGCAGAAAGTGGGGATAAGCTACAGTTAGTCTACAGTACGCCCTTACACTGCCAACTGACACTTGCATGCAAAACGTTGACAATCATGCAAATGGTGGGGGAATGGGAGATGCACATGTGGGCAGCACACAACTTACACCTTATTCATCTTGCATGTGTTGCATCCCTGCACGTTATTCATTGCACGGCCTCGTTACATATGTGGCACTTGAGGGAGATAAAGCTCTCTTGACCTCATGTGTTATTTAGAGGTAGAAAAAGGAAGGTCAAGAAGGAAACATTGACACTCAGCTATTTGTATGCAAAATTTCACTGTTAGAAACGCTGGTCTGACTAAGCGGCAACACCTCTGCAATGCTCACTGTTCCTGTTTCCTTCTAAACCCATCACCCGATCGTTGATACTCAGACATTAATAGCCTGCCAAGCAGAGGAGCATATGAGTGTGTCACATTGGTTGTTGGAAATCTTAAAGGGCCAGTTCGTCAATTTTCAACCTCAGTCCTATCATGCTATTATGGGGAGCTAACGCTATTATGGTAGGAAAAAAATGCATTTGGCTCTGTGCCTTTGGAGGATGACTACTTTAATTCATCTGGCGGAGGCCAGGGAGCTCGCTAAACGACACTTCCTCAATCCAGGATTCCCGCCTCCGATGTCATGTCTCGTTCAAAATCGTCAGGTTTGAAATGTAGACTGAAGACCGGAAGATTTTTTAGGCGATCCACCGATATATTCTCGCCAAATTTCGGATTCAGTACTGCGCTGAGCCGTTGCCTGCAGCGAAACGGTAGTATTTTACTGCAGTGTCTCTCGCTGGGCTGTTCCTTTCAGAGGGAGGGGCGCAATGCATGCTGGGTGTTGTAGGAATGTAGAACGGGCGAAACACGAGCTGTTTGAACAACTTTCTCCACAGCTATGGCGACACTTCAAATATAATTGCTGCAATCGATTAGAGAGAACACCAGCTTTGACTGACGGAGGCTTTTTCCAGGGGGGAATTGCTCCTTTAAATAAACTGGGAGATTTTCAACTATCAGCAATGAGAATGAGAATATGAATCGGTCTCTGCACTTCCAGGCTATAATGACAACGAGCTGAAGAAGGAGATGTGGTTTGATTAAAAGCTTTGTTGACTGCTTTTTCCAAGTTCAACGATGACTGCATGATGGTTTAGGTACGGGAAAGATTTATGCAAATTGGCTCAACTTAAATTATAGCTGAGGTAAGGTAGCTAAAACACAAAGCTGCAGTTAGAGGAATGCAATCCCTGTGGTTGGAAAGAGAGGCAAACATTATATGTAATTGCATCAGTGATGAGATGCAGCCCCAGTCGACGCAATTTAAGTCTGGCACTCCCTCAACCCCAGCCTTCACGTCCTTTATCCTTCCAAAACAACTTCCCACACTGGCTCTGGATGTAAATATGCAAATAGTTGGTTGTGATACTCGGCTCTGTCTTACATATGTACCTTACCTAACATGACACGGTTGGCTTCTTATTTTCCTCTTCCCCCCTCTCTATCTCCAAAACCCCTCTTCTTCTTACTCTAAGCTGTCTCTCCTAATTCCAGTGATTTTCTTTTCCTACCTCCTGCTTCCCTGGATTTCATCCTCCCCCCCCTTTCCCCTCCCCGCTCCCCTACCCCGTCGCTGCAGAGGTCGGGCAGGAACAGTGGAGTGTGTCACTGCATGTTAGCTGTGGAACTGAGAACAGTACACAATTATGTAATACACAGAAACCTGGGTGAGTCGAGGGTGAGGAGACACAGAGCCGTGGAGAGAGATAGAGAGGGAGAGAGGCGAAGGTGAGATGAGGAACATGCCACGCCGCCATGCACCCCTCCCTCCCGTTCGACACGCACACACACAAACACCTCCCACTTCTCTGCAGCTACAATGGGAGCATTGCAACACACAAATGCACACGGACAGGTAGTGAAGGCACGCAGCGTAACATGACGCCCCATAACCAAGCCAGGCGCGAGTGAACAAGAAAAACAACAAAACTCTAGAAAGACACAGAACAGAATACCTTGCTCTGCCTTCAGGTGTGCGAGGCCTTGAAGAGAAAAACCAGAGAGGGACAGAGAGAAGATGTAAGGAAACAACTGCACACCAATACTACAGATGTATTGTCAGTAAGCATGCTTTGTATGATGACAAAACATGGCGATCACACTTTAAGCAAAGCTTTCCCAAGTGCATTTAAAAGCTTTCAAGCAGACACAAGCTAATAAAGTGAGCAACACAGAATATAGAGTAGCTCTGCAGGTTGTTTACTCAATAAATATCAATTATAAATGATTACTGCTACATTTTTTGCTTGCCTTTTACAACTCAATGCATTAATATTTTGTTAGCAGATTAAAAGAACTGTTGGTGAATGTATCAGAAACTAGGAAAAGCCCTTCTTAAGACTCACCTGGTGTTCTCTGGACTGCTGTGGATTTGTCACAGGAAAAAAAAACAGGAGAGAAAGCAAAGAGAAGTCCTGAATTAGCAACACACTTTTTTTCGTTTGCATGTGGAGCTAGCATGCAAAACATAGCACACTTCTAAGCTTTGTTTTTCCATGTAAGGGGCAAAGAGGCGCCCCTTGACATGCCTGATCAAAAATAGCAGTTTAAACCCCTGTGGAGAAAAACACTTTTAATCTGTCCCGTGTTCTCTGGGAGTCAGATCGGCATTCGGCAAACAACTCTGTCACATTTCGAATATTGTTGCGTTATATTCTGCATCTTGTATCGCACAGAGGTCCTCACACACATTAAAAGAGGCATAAATCGGTGAGGATTTATGGTGTTGTGAGGTTTGTGGATTCTGTGATGCTCCTTCTCAGACCCATATCATTCTCCTCCACCTCCACCTCCACTTTTGCCCTTTTAACCCCAACAGCTCTTTTTCACACTGACCCAAACTAAAAGGCACCCTGTGCGGTTTCTCAGGGGAATGCTCACTGTGGGATTCAAAGTGTAGTGTTGCAAAAAAAAACAAGCCAGATGTTAAACTTCCTCGAAGATCGCAGTTTCGTTCTCTTTGGCGGCACCTGTGGCGATAAACGGTAATTGCGGGAGCACACTTCCCAGATATCCCGGCAGTGTCGCATTTGGCTCCGGTTGTAACTCTTGATTCTCCTCGCTGACGGTCGCTTTCCTTTTTAGACTGTTTGCCTTCATCTGAGCGTCGAGTTTGTTTCTTTTTCTTTGGATTTTCTCTTATTTTTGAAGTTGTATCTGTAGTCATCGATCTTTTCTTTGTTTGTTCAGCCATAGTAGATTACAGTTTACGCTTGCAGAGAGCGGAAAAGCAGCCGCTTAGCTCCGCCTACCCTCTCTGGCAGACCAACCACTGCTGGGTGATGGAAAACGCGTCACTAACTGGGCCCCACTTGTGACACCCAGTCTGTAATAGTGCAAATGCAAAGGCTTTCATCAGTGGGCCATTGTGTTTCCTCATCCGCCCATAGATAGTGTCTTATTTGAATGAAAATCCTGGAGGTTACACCTTTAAGCTCCATCTCTTACATAAATTCAAACACATCTTCACCAGGATCTAACCCGTGGACGACACCTTGCGGGTATGAAACATGCCACTCTGATTTAGGGCACATGAAAGATCACTCGGTGAGTGCGGTCTCATTGAATCTGCGGTTATGTGTTGAGCTTTTATGCAGCATCATCCCTCTTCAGCCTCAAACTTGGTGCCTGTAGCCCAGAATTAATATTAAGAGATTCCTGTAATCAAAGCCCCTCAAGAGCTTCAAGGACTGACAAGAGGAAATTAAACAAATCTTAATTAAGACGGACCACATTAGACATTTCAAGTGTCGGCTATAATACACAATATCTGATGTTAATTTGACTCAGTATTGCGCCTTGATCTCTGCCGAGGCTGCACAGAGGCCTGGACCGCTTCCCACCGCTGGATATAGCTGAAGATTTCCATGCTTTATTTCCCTCTCTGGCAGCTTTAAGTCCTCGTATAATTGAACAAACTCAGCTGAGGACGTAAATATTGTTCGGAGGGAAACAATTGTGTAGAAGGAGCCGGTGAAGGCTAGGTGAATTCTCCTTTAGGGAGTCAAAATGGCTGCTACTCCTCCTCCCTCATGAGAAGGGTGACATTGGGAGTAGAAAGGGAAGGACGAGGCATGGAAGTGGCAGGGGGGGAGGGAGGGAGGGAGATAGAGGCCAGCTGATGGACAGCAGCGCAGCTCCAGATCTCAAGAACTGAGGGGGACTTAAAGACCCTTGAACGAGCGTGTTTGTTTTGCAAGTGCGCATGTACTCGGTGTGCGTGTTAAACGCTCAGTTTCCCATGTAGATAAAACCCTTTCTCTTGATGCGACAGCGCCCGGAACAAGCCAATGTGCTGTGGAGGACATGTGGTCCGAGCGTAATCCTCTGCTCTATTTTACCAGCAGCTTCGCCACTCAAATCCAAACATAATTTTCAGCTCGGGCGCTAGACACAAATGCCCTCTGCACTGGAATCAGCCGAGTCCCCCGCACCATTTTTTCCTTTTTTTTCTCCTCCCTGTGACCTACTTTTTATAGTAAGATTATTGTAACTGTCATTTTTTCCATGTCTGTTTATTAATCCTCAAAGCTAAGCCTGAAGGCACCATTTTAGCACTTGCTTAACAGTTTGCTTGCCCTAGCCTTCAATTACGACCCTTCCATCAAACCGGTGAATATTTATAAAGATAAATGGGACGTAAACTGTTCAAATCAAACGCAGGATGTGCGATTGTGATTTACAAATACAGTGTAGCTCTGAATAACCTTGACCTTATGCAGATCACATCGTAACTGCAAAACCCCAAGGTATTCAAGCGACTTCATAATGTTGCCCCGATTCATTTAATTGAGCTGAATGAGGGACAATATCCAGATCATTACCATAAAACATACTGCTATTTGCTCAGCTGATAACAGAATCATCTTAAAGGTGATTCAACAGAAGGAAGTAAGAGTTATAAACGGTGCACACGACAGCAGATCCGCCTGCCACAGCCGGCGAGTGTGGGGAGCGAGTGGTAAGAGGTGTCTAATTTCAGCTCGTTGCCCTGACACAGTTAGTCACTGATACATCCTGATCCACACGGAGGAGGGACTGAACATGTGTTTTATTGCCAACTGTTTATGGTGCTAAGCTGCGAGCCGAGCTGGACGGTTTGGGAAGAGCTTCAGGAGCTCAGAGAGAGAGAGAGAGAGAGAGACGGGGCTGTCTCGTGATCGTCACCGTGGTGAAAGAATGATGCTTCAGCAGTCGGCTAACCCAGCTGTCCCGTGATGCGAGTAACAGCGTGGAAATATGGATGATTTTTTTGTGCTCTGCCCTTCTTCCTCGTTTCAGATCTCATCTCACATGTTAATTCTGCCCACTTCTCATATTTCGCTTCTAGGCCAGTGGGCTAGCAGGCTACCATTAGGAATACGGCTGGCAAAATGCTTCCGAGGCCCAGTCCACTCAGTCAGTCAGCCATCTGCCCGTTTTAACGAGCAGCTCCGGGGCCTTGTTGCTCCGTGTGTCTCTGCATGTGTGTGTGAGTGTTTGTGTGCACGCCTGTAAATGCAAATGTGTCGGAGTGCGTGGATGCCAGGCGCGGGGCCGTTGCAGCCTGATAATGTTACGTATGAATATTCACAGGTTTGACAGATTGCTTTCATCGCTCATTAATGTACAGCATAATCAACAGTATGCAGATACAGACAGGTGTGCGAAGCAGTTGTTCGCGTCTAACTGCAGCCAAATGTGCAAAGTGTGATCGCTCTGAAACATCGGCGGCTCGAGGGGAGCTTGAACAACAAGTTTTATGACACTTGTAGACATGTGGACATAACAATTAAAAAATTCTGTGCTAGTTTGCCGACAGACAGTTTGAATTGACGGTGGTGTTTGTGCGGGCATTTTCCCGGGCAAATTAGCCATCTCTGTTCTCATTATCCTCCTAATTATGGCTCCCTGTCTCTGTGGCATAATCAACAATCAGCCACATCAGTTAATGGGAAGGCAGAAAAGAGCAGCAGTCACATCAGCTGGGGAGCTACCCTTCCTGCCTCGCTCTTTTTATTGCTTGAAAACAGAGATGTAGAAAAGGTGTGCAAATGAACATGTGTGTGTGTGAGGGAGAAAGGGACAGAGTGGAAGTGAAGCAGGGGTTGGTTCTTGTCCTACAGCTGACCTCCTGGGACAAATTGGGGTACAAGAGGCCTGTGGTGGATGCACTCATCACACTTGCTCTGCCCTGGGGCTGAGCTATGACCGTCTCTTTCCCCTGCCCAAGCTGTCTGGTCGAGTCGCAAGCGCACTCTCAAAATCTCGGTTGTTTTAACACGAGGATGTCATAGTTCCCCTGTCAGCTCAGGATGCTTTCAGACAAATGGACCACCTCCTCCTCCTCCTCCTCCTCCTCCATCGACTGTTCGACAGAGGCAATGAGCAAATGGGATGAAGCGAAAAGGGGGCAAGTCCAGTCCGTCCGCTTGACTGCTCTGCAACCAGCACATCGCGTGCTAGCCTCTGCAATGCCACAGGCTAGTGCTTGGGATTTAAGCTCCGAACAGCTTCGTTTGAGCAGCAAATCATAGGACATGGTTTGAGACCAAACACGGCAAAAATCGCTGTACAAAAATATGGAAGTGCTTGTTCAAAATGCATGCTGTAATGGTGACAAAATATAATGTCTTAAGTGTGTTTGACGTGGTTCAAAATAGCTGCTGCAGCAGTCAGTGAGCGTGAGCATTCCCCTGATTTTCAGCAAAATAATGTCATCCCGAAACCATGTCACCGTGATTTTGACAGGCAGGAAGTGGGTCAGCAGTGGAGGAAATTTGACATGGGTCTATTCACACGTAGTTATCTTTTTTACAGTCCATACACATGAAGAAAGGAGAATAAGATTAGAGTGAAATGTGTATTTTGTAGATTATTGAATATCGTTTATTATGTGGAAGATGCAGTACCAAAAAAAAAGGCAGTTATTCTTGCTGGCATTAATCTCAAGGCCACAAGCAGCGGTATGCTTTGAAAAATAGGTTTTAACATTAAGCAGCCCTCAACCAGCAGTAGCATAGCCATAGAGGAAATAGAAAGTAGTTCACTGTACAAGGAACAATGTTTTTTTTAGTATATGCTGGAGAGGGAAGAGAGGACCAGAGGCAATTTTTAAAAGTGGCTGCTGCATTATATCACTGTCACAGGGCCGTTTGATAGCATACAGATGTATTAGCTGAAAAAACAGCTCAGTATGTATGCCCATATCTTTAAAGGTGTGGAGATAGAATAGGATAGAATATTGTCAAAGTGCCGCATCTCATTACACCCCCCCCCCACGAAAAAAAGAGATGACCTTGGCACAGAAGCAGAGGAAAAATAGATGAAGTTGTTTCTCATCCAAACACTGTGTATACCTTCAGGTCCCTGCACCAGCTTGCAGGAGCTGAATACGTTTAACGGAGAAAAGAGAATCGAGTGTTGTAATTTTAGTCATATCAGCTGATACTGTATGCACCGCTTCCTCATCAAAAGTAATAACTGTGAAGGAAGAGGAAACGCTGAGCACATCACCTCCAATTTAACACCCACATGAAGTATAAAGACTTTATAAAAGAAGCTGTAAGAGCAACAACATGGTCAGAAACATCCTGATTCACAAACCGAGAGATGATTTAAACAATGTTTATAAAAAATGCATTATGTGGGGTTAATATCACATTTTTACTTCGCACCTGGAAGCATTAAACCTGCTGTAAAAGGTGTACATTTTTAAGGAATCTCTTTGATTTTAATCAATATTCAGCGCTTCACACAGAGACAGAGCTCTGGGCCCAGCCCTCTTACCTTCAGTGCAGTATCGACCTACATATCCAGTTCTGGAGCAGTCACAGTAGGTTTCTCCATCTGCCAGCGAGCAGATCCCGCCATTCTCACAGGGGTTCTCCGTGCAGAGGCCCATCATCTCCAAACGCACTTTCTGACTGTTGATGAGCGTGGGCAGCTTACTCCCATAACTGAGGTCTGTGATAATTCCCTTGAACGGTGGCAGCTCACGGACAGAGGGCAGGGTGATGGCAGATGTGCGGATGTCCCCCGGGAGCCCTCCGAGGAAGAGGTCACTGACAATCTTCATGAACCGTCGCTGGGGCCGCACCTCCTCCGTTTTGGTCTGACCATCCACAGCCAAGCCAGTCCGCAAATTGTGCCTGTTGATGGCGGCAAAGTGCCAGCGGCTATCGTTGACCATCTTGTCAGAGGTGATGGTGGTCTCGGCGCAGTCGATGCTGATGCGAAGCTGCATTTTACCCTCAGATACCGTCAGGAGAAGGAAGTCGCAATATCCGCCGTCGTCGAAGTAGAGCAGCAGGCCTTCCGATTCTGAAGTCTTGAACTGAAATGTCAGGTCACTTCTGGAGCTGGCGTCCCAGCGCAGGTAGCGAGCCCACTGACCTTCAGAGCCAGTAAACTCCAGGCCTACGCTCAGGCCCAGCACGGTACTTAGCAGCAAGAGGACATGCCCAGGTAGGCTGTTGGGATTCATTGTAGAGAGTAACAGGACGCACCAGAGGAGGTTAGAACTGGGGATAGATCCTCACAGTGATAATAACATCTGATTATGTCTGGATTTATCTGCCGAATGTTATATTCCACATAGATAATTAAACAGTCAAGTGGAGAATGCAATATCCGTTTTTTTTATTTGTGAGGCAGATCTAATGTTGATAATGGATGAAATCAAATCTTCTCAGCCAAGGTTATGCAGAGCTATATGGAAAAATATCCAATTTCCACACAGAGTGGACAGGTTAAAGTGCCAAGATGAAGGTGCTCCTTTGTGTGTTTTGTCAGTGATTCAGAGCTGCAGCTTGCGACTTTTCCTTGAGGCGACTTCCTGGATTGAAGCACGTGACCTTCATCGTTGGTCCAGTTCCGTGCCCCATGGTTTGATCTCCAGCTTCGGACACACCTTTGACAAAACTGGGGGGGAAAACAGATCATTTTGAGCAAAAGGCATTGTTATGATGAATGTATAACTTGTAGGATTTATCTGTAAGACATTCAGACATCGTAACAAATACATGTTCCATTTTGATTGACACTTTACGTTACAATATATTAGCATATATTTGTGGAATGAAGTCACTCCAAACTTTAAAAAAAGAAGCCAAATAGAAGAAGCTATACACAGTACATCTTACAGATACACAAACGTATGCCAATGAGTACAGACTAAAATGTAAGTGGATATTGAGAGCACCACTCAATGCAGATTTGACTCTCCATGTGGCCATTAAATGCCACTAAATGACAACTATTAACATCCATTAAAGGTTTACGAGCATTTCACGCAGGAAGTTTCTCTACCAATTACCCATTTTTGTAGATCAAGTCTAATATTCATTCTGAGTTTGAATTTTAGAATTAAATTCCCACATCATATTGGCACAATTAAAAAAGAAAAAATAGTGAAAAGACTGCTGTTGCTGATTCTGAGATGAGTGAAAATCCACTGAGGTGAGCCACAACATGTGTTAAGCCTCACACGTTAGCCTGCTATCTGTATGGGCCTGCTGGGAACCTGATAAATATGACTAATTATCCACCGCCACTCTCTCACTCATTTGCATGTCTTTGGGGGATTATGATCATAAACAGCTATTCAGAAAGATGTAAGGATGGTGCCACTTCATATTCGATTCCCACCACTATTAACATTTTTTAAATTTTCTCCCACTGAATACATATTCAAATTTTTCCATCACCGAAACCTGGATCACACTGCTATGGAATATTAACTAGTGCACTGGTTCTTGTTTGCTGCTCCTGTACTCATTCTGTTCTGTTTAAATTTACTCAGCAGGGCTAGAAATGATTCACATGGCGAAACCTTATATGTGTGTGTACTCTTCCAGCCCTTTGCCCTTGCAATTGTTTTGGCGGTGGGCTGCCCACCAGACAAACGCATTGTCCAATCATGACAGTAGCACAGAACCATGCAACACAATAGGGGCTTTAACCACCTGCCCTGAATAGTTAATCTTGCTGCAGCAGGCGAGCTATTGAATTCTAGTAACTGATACCTATGCTAATGTACTGTGTGCACGCATGTGTGTCCCTGTGCAGGCGTGTGCATGTGTGTACCTCTCTGACAACACCGGGTTGCCTGGTTGTATCATTGTCTTCGTCTTAAAAGTGACTCGGTGAGACAGCGCAGAGGTTAAAAGGTTCTGTGTGGTGAAAATAACCCTGAACGCAGCTGTGTCAATCCAACCCACAGTCTGTAGAGATGTGCTGTGTGCTCTGTGCCTTCAATAAACAGGGCTCACTATGGCCATGAAACCTGAGATGTGTCTTTTTTACATTGGCCCCGGCTTTCAGTCAGTTAACACGACTTATTGTGTGTATTGGCTAACTGCGGCATCAGGTGTCCCTGTAAGCAATAGATATGACAGGGAATGCTAACAATGCTAGCATGTTCTCCCTCTGTTCACTTGAGCACGAATGGGTTACGAAATGCTCGGTTTCAATTACATCACTCGCATTTAACCCTAAATACAATTTCAATTAGACTACAAAGCTGGTTTATGTTTAATTACTTTACAATTGACAACCAGAAAACCCTATCGAATGTTGACATAACTTTTAATACCTAATTTAATTAAAAAACTGTCCTCTTACTAGGTAGCCTGTGGCCTAAGCTAAATAATGCGAATGTGGTAAAAGTCATGTTTCCCACGACATATTTTACTAACACTTTACCACCCAGACTCTTACAAAACTTACAAAAGATGGCCTTCAGCTAACCCCACGCTTGATAGCAACCTTAGCCATTCTTAGCCTCACTAAAAAGGCAATTAAGAGCGAAGGGTCCAAATGCAGACCCCTTTCCTCAGGCACCTAGTTCTGTGAGCCAATGGCGTTTGAGCATGGTCACACGTGACCTCCGTCCTCAAGCACTGGCCCTTACACGCTAGCATCTAGCTTCCCAGTGCTGTTTAATAAGCTAAATAAACAATGTATGATAGGCAAGTAACTATACAACTAAAACGCAGTTTTTTGTCATTTCCCCGACCCATAAACATACAACACATCCTCCCGCATGAGGTACCTGAGCAGAGAGGTCTGAGGTACTGCATTTGGACCCTCTTGAATGAAGAAGCTAATTTTGGCCACTTTAAGAAATAAGTTAGCTACGTGCTTGCCTAGCATAAACAGAAAACTTACTCTGTTCATTCAAAGGTATAGGCCACACATTTAAAATGCAAAGCAATGTCTACCTTGACGTCGTGATGGGACCTAGGCAGTAACGTTAGCTATCTCTTGTTCTTGATAGAGTAATAAGTATGCTACAATAAGCACATATTTTCCAGGATACATACACGTTGAATTATTAAATGGAAAAGGATATGAGTTGACCCGCGCGGGATACCGTCACTTGCCATAAATGATGCATTGATGCATCCAGCTTCGGAGCTGCAGATTTATTGACATGTTTTGTAATACAGTCTAGCCCCCCATCACGCACTAGAGACCCCTCTATCCCCCGCTGTGCTCCCTGTCCATCACAAGCTGCAGCCTGCAGGAACGATTTAATCCCACATCAGTCACAGCAGACGAGGGGATGCTACTCTGGGAGTGTGTCCGGACCTGCTAGTCTGCTACTGGTTTGACAAAACGAGGTCCAGGGACCGCCAGGGGGCCTTTAGTTGGGTACTAAGCGGTCTTCAACAAAAATTAATAGCGTTAGTTGATATTTTTAGCATTTTCTTTCACTATACAATGAGGAAAATGTGTATTGATCAAGTTTAACGATATCTCTGAATCGTTTGACCAAACAAATCCAATTCAGAAGCTTCGTCAAAACACGTAACACTTATTTGGGGGGACATGAATGGTCTGCCCTTAGAAAGATGGTAAAGAGATGTTTTAATACAATGTGGCACCAGCAGGCCTTTATCGCCATAGAATGAATGGACTTTTTTTTTTAAATAGTTTCTTCTGTCCTATAGAAACATCCGTGCAAAGCCTGATGTCAAAGAAATAGTCCCACGTCAAACAATATTTCTTTATGTAACCGAATTCTAACAATAATCCTGTGTACAATAAATACTAGTATTGTGCCCAACAAATTCTTGAGAAAATACAGATCACGATCAACTTGTGAAGTGAACACAAAATGACAGAAGTTCTTGCAGGAATATCAATTTTTATCGATGTTATAATGTTTATGGAACCCACGTTGGATTTGTCCATCCCACACAGGCATGCTTCCACAAAATGAGTGCAATAACTATCGTTGTTATAGGATATGTGGGTTGTATTGGACAATTTGTAGAATATTTGCATCTTCAACTGATAGTTTAGCCGACTGGAAACCCGAGCCGAAGCAGCCCTGCACCGATGAATTAAACAGCGGGCAGCCACATTTTCCAGCAGCGCTCCAGCTTTCCCTCTGCTCCTCGCACGGTGGCAGTCTGACTGTTGCTCAAGGGTTTACGAGCTCTTGCTTTGAAAATTACGAAGCGAAATTTGGACTCGAGTCTGATTTATACGTGTGAGAAATCATGTTTAAATCGTAAGAAGTTCTGGCACTTTCTGCTGTAGCGATTAATATACAATATACCGAGCTGTCCCCACTGAGAGACGCGATTCAGTGAGCTGAAACTTTCCGTCTCATCGCTCTTTACTCATTCTCCACAAATATATTTGTCACAATACTGCACCGACAAATAAACGTGGTCTCTTGAGATGTGGTTTCCCACAAATCGCGTGCTCTTCTGTGGTTATACTGCGGACGAGAGCTTTTAAACTCATCCAAACCATCCCATTGCGCTTAAACCCACATCTCAGCCCAAAGTCACCAATACCCCGTCAGATTCACAGAAAATGATTTTTTAAAGAAATTCACATTACCAGAACATAAATGCCTTCACACAAACCCCTTATGTGTATCGGGCGTCTTAATAAAACGAATAGCCTAGTTTTAATCTGCTCCTACCTTTTCGTGCAAAGAGGCGATTCCGGACGGATCAAACCAGTGTATAAATAAAAATTATAGTAATCCAGAGCAAAATTCCATCCAGAAAGCGTAGTATTTTTAATTATAGTGAGCCCGGGGCGGTCAGATGCTCATGCTGGTGATGAGGAGGTTATTATAAGTGAGGCGCGGTGGAGGAAACGCAGCGGTCCTCCTCTCCCGGCTCAGTGAACGCGCATCTCTCAGCTCGGCTCACTCAGCGCAACTGATGATGGGCCCCTGGATTTCACCCACACTGACGCTCTGACCCGCCTTCTACACGGCATTACTCGGCACAGTGAGGGGGGAAATCAAATTGAAGACAAAATAAGCAAAATAGCCCCTAAGGACAAATTACTGATAATGAAAACGCTCGGTCCCGTTTTATATGTGGTTTACAGTTTGTGCCATGGAAGTATGAGGAGGGCAGGGCGCAAAGGACGTGCAGACCATATGCATAACAGTTAATTCATATTTTTAGGTATACAATTGGAATGCCATGAATACTTTTGCTGTCTGATTATTTTGTTGGGTTTGTCTGGTGTGTGGTTGACAGTTTAACAATAAGGGTGGCCACTGAAAGTCCTGGAACTGCTTGGTTAATCCGGTTATTGTAGTTCAGATGCCAGCAAAAATGGGAAAAAGAGAGTGCAGTGAAAAAAAATTAAGGCTTTTTGTAGCCTGCCTCAGGAGTTCAGCACCACGGACAGCTACTTTGTAGTTATACTCCTTGGCCAACATTACAGCCCTGTGCAGGATTCAGCACCTTGGACAGCACCTGGGAAGTTTGCATGTGCCCCAGTAGTCCTAATGCCAGAAACCTCTTCGCTGTGTTGAGCTCCTGCGAGGCGAAAAAAGAGGCCAGGGGGATTATGCAGTGAGGAGGAGAAAACCGGGATTGGCAGTGCTCTGTTCTCACATAAAATATCACAGCACTTTGAAATGTCTATGGTGCAATTCTTATTATGTGCCGTTTAATTTCCGTTTGAACACAGGGGTAGGCTAACATGTTTCCTTATTACATTACTATTAACGACATTTACTGCTGCAGGTAGTAATGAGTATCATGATGTTATACTACGCTATAGGATACAGTTTGACCTATATGAAAGCAGGTTTTGTATATGCAAGTCTGACATATCTGCTGTGTTGAGAAATGGAGGAAAGCTAATCCCAGGAAAGAATGGCCCCCAGGTGTGGCAAATACAGCTTATGATGCAGAACTTACATGCTGGTTATTTATACTTTGTTACTGTCCAATATTGACAATTTTTTTTTTTTTCAATAGAGTTCAAAAGGTGAAATGTCTCATCTTTTATTCTGATTGGACACCACTGACCAGCATCTAGCATTATTTTTAGCCTGCCACTTCATCTGCAGGCAGCCCTCTGCCACTTGTGACGATGACTGTTCTTGCTGTTACATAATTAATCTAAAAACAGTGTTTACAAAGTGCTACAAGAAGAAAATACAAGACAAGAATAACCTAATGAAATGCATAATGAGAATATTAAAGTGACAAGGAAAAATAAACAAGGGAACAAAGAGATAAACATAAAATGCAATCAGAAATTAGCCAGAATAAACAGCACAGAGCAGAAAATTGTCAGAATAAAAACAACTGCATCAAAGCTAATTTTAGCATATCTGGGTTATTCAGGCGGGTTCTTGAAGACGTGTAGAGGGACCTAATGTCTTAAGTCTATACTGAGGGTCAGTCAGTAAGGCCCCGCCTGAGGGTTCTGACCTGATCTCTGACATGTGGGTCAAGAGGTCCTACCCCAGAGGTCTTTATATATCCGGGCATCAGACCAAGTTTAAACATGATAAGTACTCGCAAGCAATGGCGAAGTGCTAAATCTGGAGATACACTGACTCTCTCCTTTGGCACCGATTCAAATCTGAGCTGATGCATCGAGAAATAGCTCGAGGCATGAGAGTGACTTTTGACTGTGAGGCAGGGCCTGAGGGAGACGAGAAGAAAAGCATGAATGACCTTCCCTTGTTCTGTGTAGACTAAAACGTGCACCGACCGGCGAGAACTGAAGAATCCTGGAGGTGGTACAGCAAAAAGAAAACTTTATTTACAATTCTGTGGCTGAATTCGGAATCATGCAAACCCGCAGCATTCAAGTCGGCATCTGGTGGACATTTACACAAGAATAGATGTTTTCAGGAATTTTAGCTGAGATCTGTTTCCAGGACTAAAAGGACGTACATATCAAAACAAGCTTAACTAACTACACCTTGCTTAAGTGTTGCTTTTACCTATTGCTACAGGTCACTTTGAACTCTTATCATTTTTTTTATTATGTATCGTGTATTTAGAGATCAAATCATCTAAACTAAATCTAAACATTCATGCTCTTCTCCAGTATTAATGTTGGTACTCTCCCAAAAGAAAAAAGATTGGGCCTAAAATGAGGCCATGGGGGACACCACAGGTAACGTTAATTGCCAAACAATAAAAGCTGATTTTATAACCAAAATACATTCTGTCAGAAACGTTTGAATGGAGCTGAGACAGATATTTACCTGCTGCAATAATGAAATACAACTGCAAAGAGAACAGTGTTAAATGAGGCACTAAGGTCTAATAGGATTCAAATGAAAAAATATCCTGCTCCTGTCGTCAAATTGAGGCCATTTGTTACTTTGAATAGGGCTGCAAGGTTAAAACAACACCTTGGCTGCTCTGGTTGCTAACATGACCTTTATGGATGAGTTTCTTACTGTTTTGTGCTTTTTTTAATAATTGGACAGTCAGAGTTTGTGTTGTGCAAGAAACAATATAGAATAACACATTGAATGGCAAAACGTTGAAGCTTAAATAAAGTTGACCCACTGATATAAAAATGATACGGATAATGATGATGGCACGCTTTGGTGTAATTGCAAAGTCTAATCAGGTTATTGTAGATTTCAGGGAAGCGATCATGAAAACTGAATACAAATGAACATGTAAATTGTCTTTTTTTCCTATAGTTTGAAAAAAGTGTTTCATGTTGTCTATTCCATACTGCCAGTGCCTCACCTGACTCATCCAGGGGTTCATGTTAATCCAGTGACACATTAATGAGGTGTTAGGGGCTAATTAAACGCAGCAGTGATGAGACGATCAGCAGCTCTCGCTAATGAGCAATGGCAGAGAGAGACATAGTATAAAAGGGATTGTGGGAGAGAGACTAGCTTCAGTAATAAAAAGTGTTCATGACTTGCTGAATAAGTATGCACAATCATGACAGAAATGCATGCACACACAATGACAAAGTAAATGGTGTCTTCCACAAATAAGTCACTAAAATCAAAGACAATATCGCCTCAAGCACCCTCGCTTCCTCACACAAAATGTTCTTTCCTCCTTTCCACTGTACTGAAAGGCGTAATAAATGAATTATATCTCTTTGATAAAGTCTTCAAACTGAATTCAACACACGCTTGTGGTTTACTTTACTAACACCCCAGCTACTTGTTCTGTAAGCATGAAATGAATTGCCAGCTGCCACAACAACTGCTTTACAGTGTATGATATATGGTAGGCTGCGAATAAAGTATCAATCATGTATGAAGCACATTCCTACAAGATGCTTAGTCATCATGCGGAGGACTTATGTGCATCGGTTGAGTCGTACTGTGACATGCTAGCATGCTCTAAAATGCAAGGCGTGACAGGGTTACCAGGCAGTCCAGCAGGGGTTTCTCATAGTGACAGCAACTAGCTGGTGAACAAAGTGGAGCAGTTAGTAGCTATAAGAGCCAGAAATGTCACTCAGAGTCCAAAAACAGAGCTAAACAAGAGTTAATATAGGAATATAACTGTTTGCTAACAACTTTGCTTTTATCAACTGAAATAAATCCATCTTGTGTTCATATACTCACTGCCCCAAAGCACAAAGCCCCCCAAAAAACTCTGGACATGCAGCTAGCACAACATGCTTTTAAAGCAAGCTAGCATATCACAGTATGACACAACTGCTGTCCATAATTCCTCTGCATGATGACTAAGCTTAAGCTTCTAGCATGCTAGCATGTCAGTTAGCATGATTTTTATTTAGCCACCAAGCTCATATGAAAGAACTTTAACAATATTTTAATTAAAGTTAGCTTAAAAGTATAAAATAATCTGTCAGAAAGGCATGTCAACCAATTAGTGCAGCTAACGTTAGCTTAATTAGCTAGCTAGCTACTGTCACTCTATTCTGGCAGTGACACTGGCTAAAAAAGATGACACTTCTTTTTTCTTACCATTTAAAATTAAGAGCCAATTCTGTCAAAGACTTTTAAGTGATAAATCTGCCATGTTTTTTATCATTAACTGCAAGTGTGCTATGCAAGAAGAGTAAGCTAGCAACAGTAAAGGGACCCTTAGCAAATGGTCACTTACTTTTCCAGAATCCCCCTCCTCTATCTTTCTCCCAAAGCCATTGGTTTGACCCTGTCTTCTACCTGGTATTTTGAAGACATTAAAAGACAGGATGCCCTCACCCGGCAAACATAGTCTTTCAATTCTGAAGAAGCCATTGACTCATCAGTTCCACAGCATATACTGCCCATCCTCTTGCTAGATCAGTGGCCTCATGGCTCCGCTGTCTAACCCAATCGTGGGAGGTTTGGAGTGGAGCTTGATCTTCAGCTGACTCCTCTCTGCGTGATACTAACTGCACTCCTGTACAAAGGAGTGTGCTGAGCCTCCACTTACCAGATAGAGCAGATGAGCTACTAACCTATTAGCCTTTAGTTTGAACAAGGCTTATATTTAATCCACACATAGATGACACCCTGCCAACACTGCCCATCTCTGTGTGGTTACTATGTACACTGCAAATATTCATTACCTCCTCCGATTGTCCCCAGATCACTCATGTCATAGCTGTGACTCTGCAGGAACAAACTGTTTCTGTGAGAGTGTATCCATATTCCGTGTGTGAGGTTATATTTTTGAGGACTAATATTTACACTTTGACAGGAGATGCACACAACAAAATAAAGACAAGGAGAAGCTATTGTTCTTTCAGCTTCTTTACAGCCTTTTTTTTAAAATTATTTAGTCTTTGACGGTGCTCCCACTGGGAAGTGAGTTGATTCTTCTAAAAAGATTTATATGACTAGCGGGCAAAATTTAGAAAACGCTGTGTTGCTTAATTCCAAGCAAATCCCTGTTACCTGTTATTAGATCAAATGAGACAATTTTTCTGTAGCAATGCTGTAGATCAGCGGTTTTCAAAGTGTGAGGCGCGCCTCCCCTGGGGGGCGCCAGAAGACTTCAGGGGAGGCGCAGCATGAGAAAAAATTTCCCAGAAAAAGGAACTGAATGACGGCAGAATGACAGTGTGAGACCATGTTAACTCCGGCGTCATACTGAGACAAAGACGTCTGTGGAGACTGATGGGGAATCTACACATGTAACATATTTGAGGCGTATTTTTGACACGCATGTGGCTTGGACAGAACCACTCCAATATTATTCAATGCTGCAATCTCCAGCAGCTGCGTACGCTGCGCGGAAGGCGGGCGTAATACGCCTGCTGCTCCTGCTGTCTATTTTTTCCCCGCTGCTGCGTGTCAGAAGCAGAAAGCCATTGACTGCTATGTCAATAAATGCTCACAACCAAGGAATCCATGTTTAACAATATACAAAATACATTTCCTCAACATCTGGGTATACCAATCCATACTCATTTGATTCTACATCCTACATACATGCAGAATGTATGCACAATTAAGAAATAAGTATTTAAGTCGGTTGCAAAGTTGTCTTCTTCTACTGTTTCCGGCACTCACTTTGGCGTCACTGCCACCCTTATTTATGGCCAGGAATCGCTCCTACCTTTGGCTAACTTTGATACTCTACTTTGCTAGTTCTAGGCTGTAGTCGCAGCCGGTGAAGATTGCAAAATAGATGCTGCCGTGAGCCTTACGTGTCGCGCACGTTCGTCTGGCGCTTAGGTGCTCACATCTTTCCAAAAAGGCCATAAGAGTGCCTTTGAAAGGGATGTGAGTGCGGATTTTCGGTATTGACCAAAAGCAAGTAGCCTACCGGTCAAGGCTGTAAATGGATGAGGATGATGTGCGTTTATTTATTTCTAAAGTGCATCCCCACATCAACCGCTTATATGCAACAAAGACGCAAACTAAAGTAGAGGTGATAATAATAAGAAAGCAATAATGACAATTAGTTTATTGCTGAAAGCAAATATGAAAAGGATATATGCATGATGTTGAGACAGTGATAGAAAATGCAGCACTGATCGTGCGCATTAATGATTTTGTTTGGTGTCCACTTGACATTGATGTGATCCCAAAATTATAAAATTGCTGAAATAGGTTTTACAATGTATGATTATAGTTGTGACATTTTAAAGTCTGTTTTCAGTGTAGCTAATGAATTGTGGAGGATTAATTATTGAATAATTAATTTGACATTGCGGGGGAGGGGGGCTCAGCTGCTTTTATGTTCTTTTAGGGGAGGCTCACTTTGCCATACTTTGAAAAGCCCTGCTGTAGATGAAACAGCACAATATATTAATATAGGTACATCCACTTCAGCTTTGTAGGTACAGATACATCCCCATGCAGTGGGCTTATGACGATGATGCCATATTGTAGTGTTAAAAAGTTAAAAGGACAGTGAGTTCTAAATGATAGATATAAAATGTCGATTTACAAAAAAGTTGCTTATGTAAGAATTTCATGATAATAAATTAAAAAATGTATCTTTAAAGTTAAATATGAAGCTACAGCCAGGAGACAGTTAGCTTAAGTTAGCACAAGGACTGATAGCACGGAGGTCAGCGTTATATCTCATTTGAAGAAAACACCTTACTGTTAAATTTGTTGTAATATGTCACAGGCTCAAGGTGATAGGGACATTGTTTTTCACCTTAGCAGGCTAGCTTTTTCTCCCTGCGTTCAGTCCTTGTGCTAAGCTAACATAGCTAGCTCTTAGCCATAGCTTGATATTCAACGGACAAAACAAGAATGGTATCAATATTTTCTTTTTCAATTCTTCAAATACTCATTGTAACGACAGCCTAACATCCACCTTTATGGCACCGAATTCCCCATGCAGTCTTGTATGCTAGCATGCTAACACGCTAACCCTAAAGTTGTGAATACAATTAACTGATTAAAACCTGCTCGTTCCCAGCACTGTAAGCCCAAACCATACTTTTCTACCAGCCTGCTGCCAGCGGGCACCACCTGCTATGGCGTTATCAATAATCCATGAGGGTCCTAATAATGCTGTATCATGGTTTACCACCTCCACACTGAAGGTCACGCAGGCTTTTTCTCTCCCTCTCTAACACACACACACACACAATTACACACAATGATGCTGATTGATCCTAATTGTACTGATTTTACCTCAAATCCCAGCTGCCTAAAAGCCTGCCTGTCTGGCCAGCCGGTCAGTGAAGAGGCCCTTAGCAGGTCAAAGTGATTACACTATCAAGGACATCTATTAGAATCCAATTTGGCCAGGTTGGGTCCTCAAACAGGCCCGGCTAACCTCCTTAATGGACATTCATTTATCTCCTGTTGTTTGGGAGCTGTTGCGTGCAAAGCCTGCAGCTTTGCTACTAAGCAGGATGGATGTGATATTTAGATCAATAGGTCCGGCTTATGGGGAAAAATGCGATGGTATACAGATGATAAGAGGGTGATATTTCCTTGTAAATGTCACTGTAATGTAACCATCAATGCCCAGGGTGGGGGCTGTGCATACACACTATGTAAGGCTGTGTACTGTATATGCAGTGACTTATAAAGCAGGACACACGAAGGCATTTCTTCTATCGCACCCTCTCGCCCTGCTGAGAATCTATTTGAATAATGAGGAGAAGCACCTGTCAGGCTGGCTTATCTTGACACACGGACTGTAGTCCTAACACCTACATACATCTGAAGGCAGAGAGAGACGGAGAGCACACATACTGCACTGCAGGCCAGGGTACTTGCATTTTTTTAAACCATATACCTGGGAGCTTGAATAGAGAATCACCAGAGAGGTGCCGGTGCTGTAATACTGCATCAGTCATCGACCTCAGCTAGCGAAACCGTTGCATTGAGAAGAGATCCATCACTCTTACACCACAAACATATTACACAAATACGTATGCCCTCACTTTACTATGATACGTGTTTATTTAACGGAATTGTGAATTGGGAGCCCGACTGATCGGCGCACTTTAAATTGCAAAAATGTTGAGTCATAGTCCATCCACTGGTTGCAGAAATGTTCTGTCTCTGTCATGCCGTTTTCTGAGCCCATCATCTCAGTTACCCATCTGTGAAAGCACATACAACCCCATTAACCTCAAACCCAACCCCACTACAACTTTCTGTGCCAAAGTCTATAGAGACATAAAAAATGTTAAAGACAAAATATGAGTTCAATTATAACCTTTTAAATCTTATTTGTTAGTGTTCTCTTGCTTTTTATTTAGTTGTTGGTTTTATTAAGTTCTTCTTACTTTCTGTTTTGTTACCTTGATTCTGAGTTTATCACTACTATACATTATAATAGTATTATAACATTCCTGTAATCATGTATACCTGTACTGATACAGATTGTAAACTTCTGCATTGACTGTAAAGCCCTTTGGGTCAACTCCTTTTAGGTTTAAATGTGTATAGCGACCTGACTTGCTGTTTTATACACATGAAACATCAAACTATGTCTATGAAACTCACTATCAGTGTATATTTACGGGACGTGGATTTTAGGGATGGCAAGTGTTCTGGTTTCCATTTGTAGAGCGCTTGTAGTCCGAGTAATATTGACCAATCACATATCAGCAGGCTGCGGCGTATGCAAGAAAAACAATCCATGTGGAGACCAAAATGTGCCTTAATGACATCCTGGCTCCCAGCAGCGGCTATCTGATTTACCTTCTTATTAATCTCTATAAACGGACATCTGCATGCTAACAGCTAACAATCAGCTCTACATCAAAAATTCAACTTGAGACAAATTCACTTGACGCTTTGTCACGAAAGCCGTTTAGATTTCCCGACTTCCTAGAATGCATCAGACAAGATCCATCCGACCTCCGTTCAACAAACAAGCATTTTTAAAGTAGCTTTCTTCTCCTCTTGAGGACAGACGTGACAAAGCTTCATTTTTACTAATCTGCATCATGATGTTGACATTTCGGCAAAGGTAAGACCCGTCAATAAAAGTAAATCACAAGAAAAGCGGCAAAGGAAGTCTCGACCTGCAGTCGTTTATCGCCAACTGCTGGCTACACGCCCGACACTGTTGTCCCCAGAGGCTATATCGTCATCAGACTATGGCACGATGGGATGCTATCTGTGTAATGCTCAGTGTTGTTTTCATCATAAAAGTGGCATTGATCCTTCACTCCTGCTTGTAAACTCACAGGAAATCATTGTGTTCAGACCTTAACAAAAGAGACAGACATACACTGTAGAACCCTGATAATTCATCATCTCCACCACAGATTTCAGCACTATTGATAAAATGAAACATGCATGAGGATATCCTGGTGACTCAGGCCGTATGCTGCGAGGATCTTAGCTTGTGCGAAAGTATCAGCTGTCTTGAATCCTTTCCAAAACACTTGTTACATGTGCTGTTTTTCCTCAGATCCCCCCTGTGCCATCTCCAGCAATATAGCTGAAATGCCACGAAAACAACCTCTCAAAGAAATACCAACACCAGAAATAAGGCTTATTATTGAAGTGGGAGGCTTTACTAATATATTCACTTAGAAGATGACAGAATATGTGTGGTGCTAAACCCTCAACACAGCAGTTTTTGCATATTTGAGTATATAATTTTAAAGAAAAGGCTCCATTTGAGCCCAAATTTACATCTTGCAAAGGTCAAAGGTCAACTTTTCATTTGGATAGGCCCAGTGAGTGCAACAGTAACATTGATAACGAAGTGTAATATTGCTTTAAGTGTTGCATTTGACGCCAAACAAGAAAAGGTCTCGGTGAGACACTCCCGCCACCTGGGCACCCGGGACACCCTGACACCTGGCAGGGCCGACCGTGTGATACCTAAGTGTTTCAGACTCCGGCCAGATGGTTGCGTGAAGAGAGATCACACACGCAGACAGTCGTGTACTCGCAGACACATACAGTTTGGCATACAGTCGCCTCACACTAATAATTCATGTGAGCCAGATGCACTGCAGATCTACAGTCTTAAACACAGGCCTGCAAATGGACACAGGTCATGTTTCTTACATGTGCTCTGTTCCTGGAAAGGTGAAAGACTTTTACACTTGATACCAGACATCATGTTGCATTTAAGTCAGTCCATCACGTATAAATTTAATGTAGGGAAGATAGTGTTTCTTTTAAAAACTATAAAGATTTAATGAGATATAGATTTCTCATAGATACTGACTTCCTGTCATTGTCGACAAAATATACTGAGCCGCCTATGGTAATGTTTCAAACGGGGGTACTAGTGCCCCTAGGAGAGCCCTGCAGGCGGTACTGGAAATCTATAGAATATAATTCATGCATAATTCCTACAATAATTATAATAAGAAGAATTTGTTTAAAATTATTATAATGTCAATAAATATGAGAATGTGAGTTCATTAAACCACATTTTACATTTTAAATCCCAAGTCAGTCAGTCAGTCAGTTTGTCGCAACAAATCCAATCATCCAATGACAGATGAAAATCATTTAAAGAAAATGTATTTGTGGTTTAAAGTTGTTTTTAGGTAGTAGTTGAGCGCTGTGGGAGACGGCTGCCTCTCCAGTAGCTCTTCGATGCCATCAGGCTGTACAACTCCTCACTTAGGGGGAGGAGGTAACAGGGACAGACTCTCTCACAAGCGGTAGCCACTAATTCACCTCACAAAGTTAATAGTAGTTAACTTCTTTTATTCAATAGTAATATTTATTTATTTCTCAAAGGGTCATATGTGCAATAAAAATCTGTCAATGTGCAATAATCTCTCACCACAGTGCAATAACCTAATACCACAGTGCAATAACCTAATTTAGTTTAATTGAACTATTACCCACTGTTTACTTGTACATTTTCTAAGAGTGTATATTTTATATATTTTGTTATCTAATTTTGTACTTTTTTATATATATATATATATATATATCGATAGATATATATATTTTGATCTTTATTTTTTACCCTCTGTGTGCTGATTCTTTCCTATTGTATTGTACTGTATAAGCTGCTGGAGACTGAATTTCCCAGAGGGAGTCATCCCAAAGGGATCAATAAAGTTGAGTCTAAGTCTAAGTCTAAGTCTAATCTCGAACATCTCTGTTTCGTTCTCTTTGGCGGCACCTATGGTGATAAACAGTAATTACGGGAGCACACTTCCCAGATATTCAAACAGTGTTACATGTGTGACGTCTGCGGTTGGCTCCCTTTGTTACGGTTGTAACTCTTGTTTTTCCTGGCTGACCTTTTTAGACTGTTTGCCTTCATCTGAGCGTCCAATTTGTTTCTTTTTCTTTGGATTGTCACTGATTTTTGAAGTTGTATCTGTAGTCATCATCTTTTCTTTGTTTGTTCAGCCATAGTAGATTACTGTTTACTCGCAACAGTTGCAGAGACCGGAAAAGCAGCCGCTTAGCTCCGCCTACCCTCTCTGGCAGACCGAGCAATGCTAGGAAAACACGTCACTAACGCCACAGACACCCAGTCCGTAATTCTGCAAATGCTAAGGCTTTCATCAGTGGGCCATAGGCTCAATCACCATTGTGTTACTTCATTTGGTGTTTGAGATTATTAATTTAAACAAACAAGCCCTTATTTATCTTAGAACACTGTAAAAGAAGTGAAAAACAAAGCAAAAACAAATCCTACAAAACATTATCAGTAAGATGATTTTTTAGTTCTTGTATTAACCCACCCAACAGTTTTTTAATGGTGGGAAAAAATGGGTTTTCTATTAAAACACTGCTGTTTAGTAAATCCTATATGCTGATGATGCAGCGCTGTATTGGACATCTTTAAATAGGCTATTTTTCCAACCAAAAGTGTTTTGTGTTGGTCAGCAAAACATTGCCCAAAGCATCTCACTCCCTCCGCCGGCTTGCCTTCTTCCCATAGTGCATCCTGGTGCCATGTCTTCCCCAGGTAAGCGACACCCTGCATGGGCACCCTGACGGGCATACGCAACAAACAGCGATGTACTGTGCGTTCTGACACCTTTCTGAAGTTCTGCAGTTTTGGAGATGCTCTGACCCAGTCGTCCTGCCATCACAATTCGGCCCGTGTCAAAGTCGCTCACATCCTCCACATTTTTCCTGCGTCCAACACATCAACTTTAAGGACAAAATGTTCACCTGCTGCCCATCATATCCCACCCACTGACAGATGGCATTATAACGAGATAATCACTCGACCTGTCAGTGGTCATAATGTTCGATCGGTGTACATGTTGAGCGACTGAGGTGTGAGCACAGAAGGTTAGAGTATGTGTGATCCACCTAGATATGACTCCTGGTTCCTCTACCCACTGCCTCACACAAAGACTTTAAGACAGAAAGATTCATCTTCGTTACTCAAACTTTTCCGTGTGGGAGCAGAGACAAAGGCCAGGCTCTAGATTTTGAATAAGAAGAATGACAAAGAGAGAAAGGCAGACACAGAGAGACACAATGAAGCCCTCTGCCCCTCACACACAACTTCAGAGGCAGTGGGTGAAACAAAAGCGAGACGCAGAGGGACAAACAAAGTGATGAAAGCTGGGAGAATTTTTTCGAAAAAGATGACACATTTCTTTCATTTGCAGAAAAGAATGCCTGCTTATCAAAGCAACGCACAGCACAATGGTGTAGCACGAGTCATTTTTCCTTTTGTTCTTCCTGCAATTGCGCAGGAAATCATATGCCACATAAATCATGTGGACATTTCTTTTCCACCACGCATGCACCGCTGCCATATGCTTTCAAGAGCGAGACCATTTGTTTTTCAAGGGGGCTCTTGGAAAAAAAAAAGCTTTGATGCCATCCAAGAGGGAGAAAAAAAGGAAAAACAGGCACATTTCATTGAAGTCGCCCCCTTTGGAAGATAAAGCAAATGTGTATTAGAGTAGAGGGGACCCGGTTTTATATCAAAGCCCTGGAATGACTCTGATTTGTGGATGTGAGGGAGTCAGCAAGGGAGGATATCCCGCTCCTCCCAGTCTTAAAGCAAGGTGTTGCTACCAGTGAAACCATTCTTTCTTCTGTTTCACTAAGACCAGTGCATTCATTTTCCCCACCTCCATCTTCAAGACAATCACTCATGTCACAGTCTTAATGGAAGGTACAGCAGTCACTTCGACCTGGCGGGAAGGAGCTCCTATTATTCCCTCGTTGCATTGACGGATGATTCCTGGATGTGAAACAGAGAGAGAAGGAGAGATAGAATATAAGAAAGGAGGGTAATGTTCAGGCCAATAATGTTTGCTTTCAGATTCAAAATAAAGCTTTGCGAGCGGATGGAAGACAGATCAATCACTGCACAGAGAACAGGTTTAGCATTCTGGGTCTAAGCAGGTGATTTGTCTACGGGCCTGAAATGGAATTGGACATTTATACAGGAATGGTTATGAATATGGAACCAGGCAGTGGCTCTGAAAATGGAACAGTTCAGGATGAAGCGCTCCGGTAAGCCGCAGAGACTGCAGCGGGAACGAGTGATGTAGTCCACGAAGCAGCCATTTCTCATAGTCCGTGCGTAAATTCCCCAACGAGGGCTCGGGTTCACCTCCTTTGGTATTTTATGCGCTGTGATCCTTCTTGCTCCGAAACACTTGCTGACTTCTCACGATTTAAATGAAGATGACAAAAAAAGAAAGACACTAGAAAGGTGTTCATTCATCCTGCAGGGTGGGAAAAGAGTGTGTTCTTATGCTTGTGTTTGCAAAATGTAAGTGAAGATATCATAATCTGTACCTATACTGTGCTCAGAAGCCCTGTCGAAAGACTTATAGGTCACTACATTTATTCCATTCTATTCTTCCCTCCCGAACAATACAGACCGGCTCTGTGCAAAAATATATCAAAGCCCCCCTCCAGTGAAAATCAAGTGTTCAACCTTGCAAACATGTCCATGTGGTGTTTTTCATGTGCTACAAGACACATCAGGGACAACATCAGCAGTCATCTCCATGGCTGGGCCTGTCTGCTTTTAAACTGCAGCGTACCAAGGACAGGCTGAACAACATGTTTTCAGAGGCAGGTTTGAGACGTCACAAACCTAAGGAGCCAATCCGGTTTATGGACGGGGTGACGCTATGCATATCATTATGTGTAACCTATGGCAACCACTTTAGCGATGCTCTAGCCAGCGGTTACTGTCATCGTAATTTTTGCAAACTCACTACTGACTACTAACGTTACTACTGCTAATTACTACATTTCAAGCTAGCTAAGCTTTAATAAGGTGCCACTAAACTATGCCGTGTTTTGTTTTCACGATACAGGGGGCGGTTGTAAATTTGCATAGTGGGCGGGGACTAGATTGGGGAATTTTTAATGTGGGAGAAGAAGGAGATGCCTCGGGAGGATTTTTACAAGGTAATTAAACATATTTTGCTGAAAAAAACACAAATGTATCATTTCAAGCAGAGCATTTTATATGTCTTAAAACAGTTTAGCAAAAGCTAATGTGAGGCTTCAGCAGTCAGAGCTAGCTTAATCATGTGTTTAAAACATAAAGTGCTTACAGACCAGATTCTTCCACTTGTTTTTTCCGTTGACAATGCTGCGGTTACAGTCTCGGTGCAGGACGGGATTTTAGTATGGGAAGTGATCAGCTTTCCTTTTTTTTTTTTTTTAAAGATTATTTTTTTGGCTTTTTGCCTTTATTCGATAGGAAAGCTGAAGAGAGAAAGGAAATGTGGGGAGTAGAGCGTGGGGGTTGACATGCACAAATGATCGGCAGACCGGGAGTCGAACCTGCGATGAGTGCGACGAGGACTGTAGCCTCTGTATATGGGGCGCCTGCTCTACCGACTGAGGTAAACCAGCGCCCCAATCAGCTTTCCTTTTGAGAGAGAGATCGCACCAGAAGAAATAACTCCCGTAACCTGATGTTAAAAAACATATTGTTCTTTGGGCCTCGGTGAGACTCATGACAGTGTTAATTCTTTCAGACTTTATCTACCGAACAATTGCCTTGGAAAAACATCAAACATCAAAATAAAAGTGTTGGTAGAAATGCCAGATAGTGTTTTTAATTGACATCTGGATTACTGTGACATCCTTTTCACCTGCCTTGGTCAAAAATCAATAGATCGACTCCAGACTGTACAGAGCTGCCAGGCTTTTAACCACAACCAACTCGGTCCGTCTTAGAATTGATTTGAAAGCTCCTGTGAGGAACTTTAGGTTTGTGTTAATTTTGGCGCCCCCTGTGGACAAAGCCGTACCTCTTTGCTGATTTTATCCTGTACATGCTTAAGTGGTGGTTTTTAACAAAAAAAAACCAGTCATATGTTTCACTCACTTTAAATATTTGCAACAAAGGCAGCGCACAGTTAATCCGACGCCTACCCTCCACCAGCAGTATCAGGCATTAAAAATAACTATATAGAAATAATCAGTCTTGTCGCTGATGGTCTGTTTTGCTTTTGTAGCTCATATAATCAGAATTAATTTCAGTCTGTTTCATAACCTCCTCACGTGAGCTTTAAGGCCTTTCTCCCAGCTATATCCAGGACCTGACAGCACTGTACGAGTCGACACTTACGCTGAGATCCTCGGGCTGAGGTCTTCTGTGTGTTTCAAATGTCAGACTGAAGACCAAAGGGGTCAGAGCGTTTGCTGTGAGCGCTCTGAAGCTCTGGAGCGACCTGCCCGAGGTGATCAGGTCAGCTGAGTCAGTGATCTCTTTTAAAACCCTTCTTAAAACATACTTTTATCGGTGAGCCTTCTTTTAAATGAATTTTATGTCTTTAAAATTATTTCTTATGTCTAATATTTGCCTTTGATTACGATTTTATGACCTGACTCTTTAAATAAAGTTTGTTATTGTTATATATGTAAAAGCATACCGGAAGCATTTACAGATTTTATTTGTATTTATATTTTCCATATGACTCTCCACATGTCGTTTTCTCAGGCTATTTATGCCAAAAACAATGCGCCTGTCAATTCAAGTCGAGTCGAGTCCGTAGTTAAAGCAAGTCAAGTCTTTTTTTCCACCCAAGACACAGCACTCTAACCTGTAGTATCCGGTCTTTATAAAGAGAAAAGACAAGGTGTTAGCAGCCCATCTAATAATGATATTATTAACCAATTTATATAACCTGTTCAAAAAATATGACAATGAATTGTATCTGTGTTATCTTGGCACAGACGCAGCCATGATGATGGTCTGGTCTGAGACCATATTGAGTAGTAACGAGTACGACTGATGACGACTGAAAACATCGGGTAGCTGGGGTCTTTGATGTTGCGTGTTGCCATAGCGAGGAGTTTGACTGACAGCCAGTCCTCCAATTATGACTCCCAGAGTGTGCTGCATTAGACAGAAACTTTCAGTTACATCATTTGATATTTAACAGCTAACATTCAAACTTATGAACACACTCAAGTCTCAAGTCATTAACTTGCAAGTCCAAGTGGAGTCTCAAGTAATTTCTTTTTTGTCAAGTCAGCTCGAAAGTCATCAAAACAGCGACTCGAGTCCAAGTCACCAAGTCTCAAGTCAACATCTCTGGTATGGAGGCTCTAAACTGTTAACATGTACGTTGAAATGAAAATCACAAAGTTCTCCAAACGGCACGCACTGCTCTGGCAGGAAGTCTCAGCAGACAACATATCTTAACTGTTAAACTTAATTTTCGCTTCTGAAGTTGGGAGTCGGAATGTGAACAATGTAACAGTCCTTTATCGCTAACTGCTGGCTAAAACCCCCAAAAAGTTAACTGACTCTCCCAGAGGCTACATCGTTCCGAGTTTGATCTAACCCTAAATTTCAATATAACATCTACTCAGTTACAACAACACGGCATGTAAGCTTGTGTGCTTGTCGCTAAGCACACGTGAGCCAGTGTGGGCCGATGTGTGATAAAATGTGTTTATGTAAATAACACTGAAGTTTGTAGCCATTAGTAAATGTCAGAAGCACAAGCACGGTCCAGTTTCAAACTGAGGAGCAATTAAGTGCGGCCAGTTTGTCGCTGAATCAGACCTATCCAGCCCTAAATCAAGCTGTGCCCTATGAATCAGCCGTGCCCTTGTGATTCATTGCAGCTGATTTGGATCTGAAATGTCCTTCCCTCCCACTTACGCTATCTGATTGGCTTCCTGATGTAGCTTCCTCCCATCTCCTTCCATTTGTCTAATGAAGAGACTATTGATTACTCATGCAGACAGATGGACGGACAGATGGACACGGGAAAAGTGAGAAAGAGAGGAATAAACATAAAAACAAATACAGACGGGCCGGGGGGCGAGCGGAGCGACTGGAGAACGACTACAGCTATGAGTCAATGTTTATGTATGAGCGATCACACCAACATGGAGCAATCAAAGGCTGCAGTTTTTTACATCGTTGACTCATAGCATATTTAATTCAGAATGTGGGCCCTTTGAACAATGTGCATTTGTAGCAATTCTTTGGAGTGGATATTATATGATGAAAAATTCCAATTCATTCTCAAGCACAGTATTGCACACAAAAAAACCCACACTTATTAACGGCCACATTTTAGGACGATCCCTAGCTGAATTTTTCAACCTTGTCAGGATCAAAATATGGTGAAAAAAGATAAAGATTAAACATGTATAAAAAATGTATTTCTAGCCACACATGGCTCATTGGTTCTTGATAAGATAATGGCCTGTCTGGCCGGCCTGGCCAGCTCCTTTGTCCAGACTGATTGATCTCAACTAGGTATTGGATGGACTGGCACGTAATGTGGTGCAGAGTCAGACATCCACTGCTTTGGGTAATCCCCTGATCTTTTCTCTTTCGCCACTATAGCGTTGACATTTGTGGTTTCCAGGGAAATACCCCAACTTCTGAATAGTTTTTCATGGAATTTCTTACATTACTCCTGTCTACCCTCAGCATGAATTTTCACAGCTAATCTCCTGACTTTCATGTAGCACCACTGTCGGGCCAAACCTGCAAAACATATGCTGTCCTTATCAACTTCAGATGTACTTTGTGTTTAAAGTGCAGCTCCAGTCGTGTTTTAAGACGTATAAAATAGTCTGCTTGTAATAATAAATTGTGTCTGATATTTTTTTCCTGCAAAATATGTTTAATTACCTTGTAAAAATCCTCCCAAGGCATCTCCTCCTTCTCCCTCATTAAAAATTCCCACATCTGCATAGTCCCCGCCCACTATGCAAATTTACAAAGCCCCCTCCGTCGCAAAAACAGAACACGTCTCTGCCATCGTTTAGTGGCAACTTGTTGAAGCTTAGCTAGCTTGAAATGTAGTAATCAGTAGTAGTAATGTTAACGTTAGTAGTCAGTAGTGAGTTTGCAAAAATTACGATGATGGTTACAGCTGGCTCGCGCATCGCTGAAGTGATTGCCATTGGTTGCAAATAATGATATTCATAGCATCACCCCGTCCATTAACGGGATTGGCTCCTTAGGTTTGTGACGTCTCAAACCTGCCAATCTGAAAACGTGTTGTTCAGCCTGTCCTTGGTACACTGCAGTTTAAAAGCAGACAGGCCCAGCCATGGAGATGACTGCTGATGTTGTCCCTGATATGTCTTGTAGCACATGAAGAACACCACATGGAGATGTTTACAAGGTGAAACACTTGATTTTCACTGGAGTGTTTTTTTAAAGCTATTTAGCAAATGCTAACACGCCAAAATTAGAAGTTGAACATGGTATATAAATATGCACATTAAACATCAATATGTTAGCATGCTAATATTAGCTTATGGCTGAAAGCACTACTGTGCTTAAATACTGCCTCACAGCTGCTAGTTTGGCTGTAGACCATGGACTGTATAAAAAGATGGACGACATGACAGCTCCCTAAAAGTGAAGCCAAAACATTCCGAGCGCCCCCTGCTGACTGGCTGCAGTATAGGTCATAAAGCCCGCCTCTTCCATGTTAACAGATGGGACATGAGTCAAACTATAAAATCAAAATACACGCCAAATAAATGTTTGTCAAACATGGTTTCTATCATTATAGTTAGTTCTTATCATGCTGATTTACGTCTAAGTGTTTTATCTGACAAGTTTATTTTTAATTAGTTACTTGATGCTGTAAAAAGGATGATTGACAGCTCTGTTGACAAATACGGCTCCTGCAGTCGATCTGTTCCGGGTTAGCAGAGTAGAAGAGGAACGGCGAGAGGAGACGTAACTAAAACAACCACTACAGTCATTGAAGTTTCCATATTCATGAATATCTGCTTCAGACCAACATAAGCTATTCTGCTACAGATTGAGCTGACGTGTGGGATCCGCTCCGTGTGGTTAGCGGAAGGGGGCGGAACCACCACCACAACTGCCGCTCCACCAGCAAATCTCTACCGCGCAGACTCTCACTCCAAATGTGCAAGATGGCAGCGCCCGCTGTGGGGGTATTTTTGTTACAACTAGAGGAGGTGGAGACGCGTCATCCATCTGTATATACAGTCATTGCTGTAGACTCAACTGTAGTGGTGTTGCCCAAATGATTACCAAGAGGTCTACTGATGTCAATAGAGAAAAGAATCCTCTTCAATCTCGCCGCCTCACAGGTAGGTCAGTCGATACAACTCTGGCTTTGCAGCCAAACTTCAAACCAACTGAGCTTTATTTTAAATTCTAGTGGAGACCTCAAAGTTTCAAATATTCCAAATACATCAGCCTGAATTTGGGTTGAATGTGGATATGAGAATTTTTGTTTGATGAGGGTTATAAAACAGAGTCTTGTGTTTGAATATTTCAGCGAGGGTAAACACGTTTAAAGAAGAGTTGGAACAAGCAGATACAGAACGTGTGCGTGTCAGATTGTACTTTATAAGTCTATTTTTTCAGTCTTGGAGCCCCTAAAGCAAAATAAAACTATATATTGAGATGGTCAAATTAATTCAGTCAAGATTAAGCTATGTTATTTTATTTCTCAAGTGATCGCTCAGACTTCCTGGTAAACAGAATATCAATAATGTAATAGTAATATAGACGGTGTAACCTCTTCCAGATTGGAATATAAAAATCTAATTACATTGGTTTAAACGAGACAAAATAAGGAATATATTATCATTACATTCATGCGATGTTCTCTGCGTTGCCCTCTGAGTTACTTCTATCAGATGAGTATCCCTCCCTCCGACTCCCTTCCTCTCTCTCCTTCCTCTGTAGTCAAACCCCTCTAAGACAGGGCTGTAAGGGAGCTGATCTCCTTTGATTCTCCTGGACTAGGAGGAGACAGACAGACAGCGCGAGAGAGAGAGAGAGAGAGACTGTGAGAGAGGGAAATGGAGGATTCGCTCAGAAACACAGCCTCCGTCCTCTCATCCAGCCGCCGGTGCGCACTTGTTTCCCTCAGAACTTCGGTATTCTTCCCAGGGCCAGAGAGACGCTGCGAACAAAGGGAGGGGTGGAAGGAGAAAGGTGTAAGAAAGAGGCAAGAACAGAACAAGCTCTGCATACAGACAAAGATTTCGGGGCGAGGAAGAGAAGGACTCAGAGGGGGAGAGGGGGGAGAAAGAGAAAGGGTAGAGAAGTCAGGGATTAGAGAGGAAGAGATCTTCGTTGAGTCTGTGCCGTGCTGTCTAAGTAGTGGTTGAATATGTTGCTTTTAATAGAATTAAAACCTTTGGTTGCAAGTCACACGGGCTCATTTTGAACATATACGCCTTCAAGATAAAATACAGGAACTATTGGAGTATTGTTGCCTCATATAGCAGGAAAGTGGTTCCAATTATGCAGCTGTTATTAATCATTGTAACAAGCGAGTGACCCCTCCTCCTCTGTATAATGTCCTTAAGCACCTTTTGTTTTTGGCTGCACACAGAGAGAGGAAGTGAGAGGCAGGAAGGGATAGCGGGAGACTTCTGCTTCTTAGCCGCAGCTTCTAATTGATTCGGTTGCTTAATCCCTCTTGGATTGAGTTAAGGAGAGAGTGCAGCATGATTGAGGCATTTGAATTCCCGTCTGTGAGACGCGGTGGCGGCGGAGGCTGCAGCAGCATGGAGGTCACTTAAATTGAATGTGGATCAGTCACCGCTCATGTTTACTCTGGGGGATTTGGCCCCCACTGACAGGCAGGACTCTCAGTCTGTTAGGACGGATCATCGGCGGAGGATATCGACTCCGGTCTGTTTGTTTGCGCATACGTTATAGCTCTCTGACGTCGCCGTGTCACATGTGGATTCTCGAGAACACTCGGGCGTGGGAGCGCTGCCAAGCACGCAGAGCGTAAAATATCTATCAAATATCCATTTTCGCACACATTTCTCCTTGCCACGTTCCTCCTCTAACCCCCTCCTTTTCCACAAAGCTTTAAATGAGCGGAGCAGCTAACTTCTCTGAGAATATTCATGCCAGCAGTGACTATGGGTCTCTTGACATTATGAGGTTAAGCACAAAAGAAACACATATTACGGCTTAGCTCTGGACTAATATTGGAATGTGACCATGAAAGACATTTCTAATCTGCTCAGCCAAAATCACATTAACTCCCTTCATGTATTTTCTCCACACTAACAGAGCCGAGGCTGGGAACATTTTTAATAGGAAACTTTACACTGAGGCCGGTGAAGGAGAAGGGAGGAGGGGGGGCAAAAGTACAAGAAAATTCTCCTTCTGTGACTAATCGACACCGATTTTGGAAGCAGGGTGGAAATTTTTGCACACTTGAGCATGCAAACATGGCCAGAAACAAAAGCTCTGCAGATTTCCCTATATAATAAACACAGCACAGATCTATCAGAGTCACTTTCAGCAGTGTGTCAGGGCAAAGAAAAACCACCGGTCCATTCCAAACATGAAACAGCTCTCCGGGCAGGAATATAAGAAATGGCACCCCGCTGGAATGTGAAGCCAAGCAGGACGCCACTAGAAGACAGATGATTGGCTGTCAGGATCTCTCTAAGACTTGCTGATCATCACACGGAGCACGCAGACTCTCCCTCGGGTCCCCTGCAGGATTGTGAGAGCTCGGTCTACAAAGCGAGGGAAGGAGAGAGGGGCGGGAGTGAAGAGGAGGTCATTACGAGCCGCTTTATTGAGGAGTGAGGTATGGAAACAAGGGCAGCACATATGACCAACCACAAAACCCCTCGACAAGCCTTTTAATAGCTTTCTTAATTACAAGGCACGCACTTTCTGTGCATATGTCACATTTCCTAAAGTGGTGATTATTAGCTTTCACTGCGGTTAGATCGTCGTGCCCTTTTCTGGGACTACAGCATGTGTTTAGGCTGCCAGGGACACATAATGGAGCACAATGAAGAGAAATCAACACCAGGTTACACATGCTTTACTGTAGCTTGAGCAGAGCAACTTGACCTTTACCTGAAGAGCTCTGAAAATCTGACTCACCAGCCAGAAAAATACCTCCCTTGCTTGCTCGGGATGTAAAGAGATACATTAACTGCATATGAAGTGATATTAGGCACTGATCAGATACAAAATGACACTTCAGACCAACCTATTAAACAATCATTATATACAATGCATGAAGAAAAAATCATGAAATGTAGGCCGATGCGGATTTGAACTTTCCCCCTCGTCAACACTCGTGTTTGCACCATGCATTTCCACAACCGGTCTCCTTTAGATGTTCAGACTCCTTTAGACTGCACTGACTTATTTAGGAGGGAGTTCACCCGCTCTCTGCTTCGTCTCAAGGTGCGATTCACAAAGCAAATTGCACTCATGATATTCAAGCGCAAACACGCCCATAAAGTTTCGCAGATCCGTGCAGTTTGCTCTTGTGTTGCATCCGATGGTGAAGAGGAGCTGACTGCACCTCCAGATCAATGATGTGAGGTTTATTGTCTCGACAGGTGTTTTACTACTTTCACTGTCTTGAGCAAGCCCACATGAGCAGGTCGTCCATATAAGAGTCCCTGTCATGCGTAACGGCTCCAGGCGTCTCCACACATGTGGACCAAGTGTGCCGGGGCTATCTCGGACCGACTGATCTCATGATTAAAATAATAACAAAATACTATTTAGAAACTGTATTCGCATACATGTAGTTTTTTTGATCACCAGAAACCCCAGAGCGTGATGGCTCTTATAATACTGCGTCGCAGTTACCACCAGCTCTCTGCACACAGTAATATTTCCACTCTAAATGCGCAGTGCTGTTAGCGCTGGGGTTTGTGAATTGGACGCTTTTTGCCACACGGTTCATTTGCATGACTGCAAACAGCACCGGAGCACAGAGAAGTTTTCGGTGGATGTAACCCTTTCTGTGTGCTTAGAGAATTAGGCGTCTTAGGGCGTTTAGAGTCAGTTGCACAGGTTTAGCGGTCGCAAAAGCCGAGCAGTACTTCAGTGAATTAGGCCTTTTCTTATTCTTTATAAAATGGGGATAAAATATTAATTTACTATTTGATTGATGTTTGTAAATGTAATTTTGTATATTTTGTTATTAGCTAAACTTTTACATATACAGCATGTATTGTGGGTAACTGGCAGTAGTGTTTTTACCCTTGTCTTTGCCCTACCCTAGTCACTCTATTTAAAAGGGGTTACACACCACTGGTCATAGGATTGTTGTAATATGATGACATACTGTGTGTACATACTACAATATATCATCATATTTAATGCAGTGACAGTAGAAATAAATTCTATTCATAAACCCTTCTGCTATTCTGATGAAAAATGTTAAGCTCCCATTCTTGAACAGCAAACTAGCTTATGCACAGAGTACTAAAATGTGCAGCTCTGAAAGTTTTACAGTACTTTAATAGGCAGTGATATCAGCCGTAGATGTTGTGACAGTGATAATAGCAGTAGGAGTAGCAGCAGCGGGCTTCCAGATAGTCTGCATGAGCTTTTCCAAAATAGAACAAAAGCAGATAAGACTCTAATCTCAGTAATTGCAGAAATTCTGTCCCCATGGAGACGGATGAGGGTCAGTAAGCCATGATTGCCCCAGTGTTATCCCAGACGACAAAATGGCAGAGAGGCGGGAAATTCAGACAACACTTTTTTTTCCACTAGTGAACAAATTTGTAAGTATTTTTTGTTGTTTTATGTTTTAAATCCATGCAGTCATATGTATAGAAATCCCTTTTTATCGTTAAAGACCAAGCGGCAAACACCAGTGTTGAAAAATGAGTGGCCACTTGAGGCTCCAGAAACCAAGACAATAACATTACAGCAGATGGGAAAATGCTAATTTTTACAGCAGAAATAAACATGATTACAGCCCGGTACAAAAACGGTTTCGTTATAAGTAGCTATTTTACGAGCAATTTTACTATCCAAGATAGAGAATTTTTTTTATAACACACCTGTTTTAATTATATTAAGCCTTAAATCACAGGGGCTTGAGTGACAAGTGGATGCTTCTGGCTGTCTGCCAGACGTCAACACAGACACACAATCACTGAACTTTACTTTGCCTTGTGTGTGTTGTTGGAGCCTTTTGGGGATTGGTAATGCAAAAATCGTACAAATAAGGTCCATTGTTGTCTGCGTTTCCAGAAGTTTATGCAAATCAAATCGGTATCATTTGTGCGACACTACAGTTAGCCTGTTAGCATGGAGGAGATTTAACTTGTGCTGTTTTTGATTGTTCTTTATTGCATTGCAAATGGATCCACTGAATTGATGATAACTGTGAGCTTGCTGCTGCAGTCTTTTAAACATGGCAGGTGAAATAAAACGCTGCGAGTACTTGACCAATCAGAAACCACCAGCACTGCAGGCCCTGCCCTGAAAGTTCCTGGACCTTTGGAAAGTACTACCCCTAGGGACTTTTCAGCGGGTAAATCAATTACCCCGGAACTATATTTAGACCCAGGTTCCTGCTATCGAGACTCAATGTTCCTCAAAAGGTTCCTAGTTCCTGGGCAAAGTTCCTGCTGTCGAAAAGCACCTATAATCTGTCTCTCCTTGGGATTTCCGAAACTTTCTGGCAGCGCAAGAAGACTGTGCTCGAGCTTTTCGGTGAGTTAAATTCCACTTTTATTGCATTAATATTTTTGTAGGATATTTGTAGTAGCAGGTATACTGCACTCACCATTTCTGGCTTTCTTGTTTATCTTAATCTATTTGTCAGCCAGTGCAAAGGATCCTGACAATTGGCTTTCCCCCAGAGAGATAACGACAGGTTATTTTAAGTTACCTGGTTCGTATCGTTAGTCCAAGCCCACTACTTCTTTAGCAAAAAAGATAAATAAACACCTGCAGTCAGTCACCACCACAAACAGAATCTCCTCTGTAGGGAAACACAAAGTTAAGCTAGCTAATTCACAAGCTAATGAATCAGCCTCGGGAGTAGACTGTGTAGCTTTGATAACTTAGTGTGTGCCAACTCCTTGATACTCTGCAGCACCCCTCTATTCCTAATATGGTCACGTCTGGCTCCAGGAGACCAACATGGAGGCAGTCAAATCCTGAACTCGAGGCTTCATTTACGCAGTCAAGAAACCAATGGGTGACGTCACGGTGGCTTCAACCATTATTTATACAGCCTTTGCGTAACACAGGACAAATGCATTCACCGGGCATGATAGGAAAGATTGTGCCATACCTGCCAGACACGTGTTAATGCTGTTTCTCCATGTACACAGCAGTCTCAGCTAATTGTAAATTTACCTTGGGTGATAAATTGGACCGCAAATGTATATTGCCAGAACAGGTAATGAAGCCGTTTGGGATTCCAACAGCTGTGAAGAGATTTTAAATGTTGTGGGAATTAAAAAGTACGAATATTAAAGTGTTTTAGAATCCTGCGCAGGTAATGTGGAAACGCAGCCATTCAGAGGGGAACGCTGTTCCCTTAAAGAATTCAAGGATCCAATTATGTCTTTCAGACTCGGCTACCTCTACACTTCAATCATAGTGAAGAGAAAGAAAGGGAGAAAAACTGGGAGAGATTGGGTGAAGTAAAAAGAGGAATTTAAAAAGGAGAGAATGTGAAAAGAGTTTGGGAATGAAGGAAGGTTTTTGTGGCATTGCTCGTGTTATTCTTTGACCTGGAATTAATCAACAGGAGATACCATTCATCTTGATGGACTGCAGTGCATCATGCTGTCGCCATTGTTAGCTCAATCTCACCACCACCTCAATTACTGCCAGCTTCATTCAGCGGTGCCCACTTCATCAGCACCGAGCTTTATTATTCACAGGGACGTTTGATTTAGCACGGCGTTCAGTTTTAATAGGGTAAACATTGAAAGTCACAATTACAAACATTCAGCCGCTCTGAATCCTTCTTTGTAACCTTTTTTTTTTTAAACTGAAACAGCTACATTTTAATTTAGCCACTGAAAGGACACAGTATCTATATACACAAAATACAGGCTGGGTTCTTCCCTCTGGAAATTACCTTGATTCTGTTTATGCACGCACAAATAGTGTCTGAGAAATATGGAGAACAGAGTGTTCGCAGCTCGCAGAACTGACAGTGAGAGATTAAGTCTACAGGAACAGCTGGAAGAAAAAGAACTGTACGATATACACTAATAGTACACATGCAATCTAATCCGCACAGTGAATACTAATCAGAGAAGATTACCAACAGGGCAGCATTACATCTGAAAGAGGCACTCATACAGCTGTAAAGTGGGGGAACTATTTTCCCTCCGCTCATTTCCCAAATTAAACTCTTTAAATTACTGATTTGTGAATTCCAAAAATCTTCCAAGACGTTTGGTGGAAAGAGCTGAGTAATTTGACGATGTTTGCAGTGAAAATTGAGACAGTTTTTCAATTGGTACACTCGCCTTTTAGAGTTAAGCGGAAAAGTTTGTCTGGTCAGAATCTGGCAGGTCATGTAAACATTCAAAAATGTCAGATTTATACTTAGGCAAGCGTACGCTTTCACAGATATGGAGAGAAATTTCCAATGATATTTAACTATGAGTAAATATTCACTTCGGTTTTAAAAGGTTGTTCATTTAAAAGGTGTATTTCCCCCATAATCTGTACACTTCCAAGAAACACCTGGGAAAACAAACAACACAGATAAAGGACATTGAACACTGACATCTTCATCAGTCAACAATGGTCCTTATTCGTCACCCAAATTAACCCAAGTCGAAAAAATGAACACAACATTACATATGTAAGAATATATAGTGTATATATTGGGCTTTTTGCCTTTCATTTGATATTTGAGTGGGGGATGTTATGCACCAAATGATGCAGTCAAACCTGCGATCGGTGCGTCAAGGACTGAGCCTCGGTATATGGGGCGCCTGCTCTACCAACAGAGCTAAACCAGCGCCCTTATATGTAAGAATATTTGATACAATAATTTGTACTCAGAGTTATCAGTTAAATCTCAGTCACTGTGATGCTATAAAATGCTTCACTTCCAGAAAGTAAGCTAGTATACTTACAGCCGAGTTATTTTGATCGACTACATCTTTATAAGCCATTTGGATGTATTGGGGAATGTGCGGCCACTTCCTAAAAACAAATTATTAACATTTAAAGACTCTTTGAAAACTTTTAATATCCTAAACGTTCCTTTATGTAGAAACATTGGACTCTTCCTGATAATTAACTGATCGTATAGGTTTGTGCAACGGCATCCAGTTTATTGATTTAAACCTTCTGTCGGATGTTAAGTTTGCACTAGTTTGGTGTGATGGATGGTAAATGAACTGTATAGCGCTCTTTGCGACCACTCAAAGCTGCTTTTACGCTACGTGTCACATTCACACATACACTGATGGCACTGATGCAACGTGCCCAACTGTCCATCAGTTATCATACCCATTTGGGGTTCAGGATACTTCGACATGTAAACTAAGGGAGCTGGGGATCGAACTTCTGACCTTCCGATTGAAAGACGACCGACTCTACCACTGAGCCACAGCCGCCCCAGGGATGGACGGCCCTTTATACAATGCTAACCATCAGAAAACTTAAGCATTGGGGATTGGGAATGAAATATTGAGTGTATAATTCAAATTCACTTCCAGCTTCTACAGTGTAACCTTTAGCTTCCGGCTGCTGTTAGCGAGCTTAAAATTACACTTTCAAGCATAGGAGTCATAAAAAAGTTAATGTCCACAGGCCTGTACCTTCAACTTTTTATCAAATAACCCAAATACTTCCTCACACTGTTGCTCATCTTTTGTTCTGATGATTCAACCTGGACGCTTTGATGCCCATGCAGGCCTTGGATAAGCTCCAACTACCAGTCATCTAACACCGTCTGTGCAGAAAATGGATGTGCCTTTTTTTAAGCTGCAAATCTTCAGTTCTGACTTTATCTGCTAAACACTTCCCTAACTTGTGCCATTGTGCATCCCCAAATGAACCAAACCGTATGCTCAGGCTGGGCCAAACATCTGATGCAGAATGACTGCAGATGGGTGAAAGCAAAGGACAGTGGAGCCACAGAGGAGACATGAGTAATCAGAGTGGAGAAATGTCACTTTGCCTCCTGCCGCCTTTTGCATTGATTGGATAGAGACGTAATTAAAAGCGACAGCTGTACAATCAATAACAATCCCCACGCTCACCCACGGGCAGGACTGCGGACCACCCTCTCAGCACCATCTTTCTCTGTCTTTCACACACACACACACCTCTTGGTTGTGGACTGAGGAGTAGTGATTCGGAGCGTGACCAAACGTGTCATGCAGCAGCAGCAGACGTTATGTAAGAGAGTCATCCCCGCCTGGCTTTCTCTCTCTCTCTCTCTCCTCTCAGTCATTGGCTCTCACCTCCAAACAGTGGGAGTGAGGACTCAGCGAAAAAAACAGCCAGAAAACACCCATGAACGGCTAATGTTGGATCTGAAAGCCTCCCACGTGCTCTCATCTCCTCACGCTTTCATATGTCAACCAGCCTCATATCAACACCGTGGCCCGTTGGTTGAATCATGGAGTGAAAAACTGCAGGGAAGAAGCCGAGGGTGCCAGTTAGTAGGCACAACAGACGTGTCGTGCACATTTCATAATGATGAAGCTGCAAGGATGCCAAGTTGTTGCTGCGCCGAATTCATCAGAATAATCCCTGTTTTTAGATTTGTTTGGGGATATTTTGGAGGGAAACTGGTTCCAATAAAAGAACTGTCTAAAATAGATGAATGTTTTAAATGTGACTGTAACACAAGATTTAAATTAAATCTTCAGTAATAATAGATGAGGGGAGGGGACGAGGTAGTCAAAATAGCTCTCGCTCAAAATATAAAATAAGTTGTGGATCCCCAAGAGAGGGCCCGCATTCACACTGTAGCTTCAATTGGTGTATAATTCACAGAGAATTTATAAGATGCTTTTTCATGAAAAATATCTGTACCAAATGTCATGGCATCCAGTGGTGTTTTGTTGATATTCCAATCATGACCAAAGTGATGCGATCTGTTATATGTAATGGGAAGTATAGTGTGGATTTGAACAAAACTCAAACCAGCCACTGTGGCACGGAGAGAGTGGATTATGCGCAGGCTCAAGCAAGTTCATGGTCTGGGCAAAAATATGTTTCTTTTATATTTATTCAACAACTTACAATCAACCAGTGTTTCCTCTGGCGTGGTAAAAAACATTTCACCTTCCTGGTGCCCGCCCATTCTAGCTTACCTGCCCATATATACGTCACAAAGTGCAAATCTACTGATTGTAAGTAAAAGTCTTTATAAATACTTAAATATATTGATAGATACACAAGTGGTATCAAACTTAATCCTATATCTTCCTTAAATGAAATAACAAATAAATAAATTACTACATGTAAAATAATCACATTATATAAAAGAATGTGAATAAACTGTTCAGTGTTAAGCATTCATACCTGTTTGGTTATAAATACATATAGTGTTTATTTAGTATTTGCAAAAATGTAGTATAAAGAAACTCAAACTTTAATTTCCTCAACCAAATTTGCTAAAAAATGCCCACAGGTTGTCAAATCCCAATGCTTTGTCATGGCGCTTTTGCAGCTCAATGGGTACCCGAGGTAAATGATAAATGGATTGTACTTTCACTCACAGTCACACAATTATGCCAATTTCCATTCAGTATCTATGTACATTCATACCCGATGGCTATGCTTTCGGGAGCAAATTGGGGTTCTGTGGCTTACCCAAGGACACTTTGACATGTGGACTGTAGCAGTCAGGGATCGACCCTCCAAGCCTCCGATTGGGAGACGACCAACTCTACCGTTTAGCCAAAGCCTCCTCCCAAGGTAGTGCCTGATTTGTTTATTACACACACACACACGGAAGCATTTTTTCCTACCTTTCTGACACTTTGTTATAGTGGGGTAATTGTAAACAATAACCGTCAAGAGTCGATCGCGCCCATCTAAGTCAGTGCTCTTCATTCCACAGCACGCGCCGCGGTCCGTTTCCGGCGTGTCCCAGAAGCGCCTCTCCGCTCTGCCCCACTAAAGATACGCGCCGAGTCTATTTTTGACGGAGGCCGCTTTAAGCACGAGTCAAGCTGAAACAGAGCAAATCGTTCCAAACAGAAAGTCCGACAGAAAACAGCACAGAGCATCCGGTCATTTCAAAATAAAAACTGCGGACCAGGCAAGCTTCCTGTGGCTGAGGGCTTGCGCCGTCTGACGGACCAGAACCATGGCGGAACGCGCCGGCCACGGATCCTGTGGGATCGAGGGGTAACAGTGTTTTCACAGGGTTTCACAGGGGACTCTATTCCTCGGTCTCCTGGGTGAAGGTCCTATGCTGTTGGTCCCTTCCATCACCCCCATCCTCTGCCCCAAGTGACTTCCTCAGTCCTTCCACTACATCACACACAGCAGTTTATCTAAGCCTCTAATATTTCCGCAGATGGGTTTATGTCACATTTAGTAAAAAGCCCAGTGCCCAGTCTCGTGTAGACGCTGAAATGTACCTTTTGCATCTGGATGAGAAGCCGAGGGTCGTGACAAAGCATCGGTACCTGAGACCTTGGGAATGAGAACAGGTCGTTCAACCTCATGAAATCACTAGAATATGGAAGATCATGAAAGTAATTTGCGTGGATCCTCATCAACAAACAATCAACCCATTAATATGAGGAGGACCGACCAACAGACCACCGTTTGTATTCCAAAAGCCACACATGGCTGAAAATGAATACAGAGATTTAAAACAATTATCCCTTACATGAAATGTCCAAGTTTTGAGGATTATCAGGTCATCTGCGTTGGATGCTGCTGCCATATTGCCATACACAAAATATACTGTGGTGTGTAAGAAAATTACTAAATTCCTCTATTCAGATCGCTGGTGTGTGATCTTTAAGCTCTGGCCGGTCACCCTGTTAACATACTGGACGAGCAGAATCAGGATCAGTACAGGGTTGGAGCGCTCCGTGCTTACACAGGCTTATTGCATTACCAGCATCCCGGCATGCGAAGTGGGACAGAATATTTATTTAGGGATCATCTGTTTACAAGAGCACAATGTATTAAATATCCAACAGTGGGGTGGAGGATAGAGGAACAGGGATTGTAACAGTTGGAATAACTTTACAGCATCTCCATGAGATAATGCATTTGCAGAGGATAAGCTGGAACTTCTGTAGATTTCCCCTGGTGCCCTTTGCCGTGCGCTTTTCTTGTCAGGGACGGAAAATAAGATCAGATTTGTTTCTGCAAAAACTCTTGTGCTGTTTTTTATCCCTTAGCTGTATTGCCGTTTTCCTAAACATTGCGTATATTTTGTCCAGTTGGAGACGTAAATGATATCACGATATAGAATTACGAGGGCAAGTGACATCAGAATGCATGTGTGTGTGTGTGTGTGTGTGTGTGTGTATAGAGTCTAATGTACATCTGGGGTAACCCCCTGGGGTAGACAGTGGCTCTGTAAGCTCCTTTAGCAGGAGATAACTCTGTGAGTAGATTAGTTGGGGGGTTTGAGGCTGGTTACACCCTCTGTTCTGTCTGTGTGCCCGATGGTCACTCACACTGTGGATCAAAACCGCTAAATCCCTGCCAGATCCAGGCTGCGCTGTTAAACAGCAACTTCCAGACCCCCACCCGCAAGAAAACACACATATACATACACACAAATTCAGACAATATATATCCCCAACACAATAAATGCATTATTCTGATTATATTTATGAAGAATACGTCAACAATTACCGGGACAGACAAATGAAAAAAGAGGATGTTTTAAGGACGCCAAATATTTGATGCAAATGACTTCACTCGATGCATTCAAATATGCAGGAATTGTTCGTTTTTCTTACAACAATGTTTCAATTTCATTCAGCGGACGCTTTTGTCCAAAGCCACGTACGTCTGAGAGTTAATACAAGACAAGGAAGGATCAAGAACGGTGAGCACGGCATGCTCACATTTAAAGAACAGATATTACAATGGGACATATTTTATCAACTACTGTCCTTTAATTCTGTTCACAAAGCTCAGCCAGGGTCTAAATGTAAGATGTATTGTAGTAGGTATGATGTCTTTGTATCTTTGCATGATGCATTTCTTTTGTGACCGTCCGGCATGTTCAGCACGCGCCTTTGAGATGAATTCAAGTTTAATAAAGGAAGAATGGGGTCTGAAAAATGTCCTCAAACCAATGTGGCTCACTTTGGTAGGAGATGGAATTAGCAAAGAATTGAAATTTCATTTGTTATACTCAAATTAAACTGTCGAGTTTTGGATGTGCACTTATAAATGAGTCAGAAGTTGGAGGAGGATACAATGAGGTGATGAGCGGCCTTCATTTGACTTTTAACCTTCTGATAACTTCTGAGTTCCCTCTTCAAGTGACAGTTTGCTAAATCCCCCAACAGTGATTGTCAAACGTAACTAGACATGACAGGTCGGTCAAGCTCTCGACCCGTCCACATGAAGTGACAAACATTTAAGGAATTTTAGAGGGTGTGTCTGTGTTAAAGTTATTCCAACACCAAAAACACAAGATAAAAATGATAAGGACTAGATAAAAAATTCTCTGCTCTAAGGCAAGCTACAAATGTTAGCATATCCAGCTAACTAGCGTTCAACCTTCAAACTTATCTCCAATGGGGGAGACATCCAGTGCCAAGGAGCAGTTAATACTGTTGTTTACAGCAAAAACAAGTGTTGATAATATGGATGGCATCGTCTGATTTACAAGCCTCACACAGTGACACACAGAGGCCCTAGCTCTCTATTCAAATATGTTCTGCCTGTTGAACATGATCTGGGAGTTTGTGACAGAGCCAGGTCCGTCTCTGTAAGATGCGGGCACAACAGTCTAAGATTATGCCTTTGATGGGTCAGTCCCAGTTTAGCGATTCCATTTTCCTGCTCATAATTAAAACTAATAAAAGCTAAAAGTATGCTGGATAGTAAAGCACCGTAGTTCAAAGCTGGGTTACTTCGAGCTAAATGCATGCTACATGCACAATTGAGGGTTATGGTTAAATTAAGTTACACTGATCTTACTAGCTCTAGTGACTAGCTTTTTCCATGTTCTGTACTGGAAAAGTTAGCAAAAGGTTAGCATACTTTACTAGGTCTAACTATTTTCCATGTTTTCTACATGAATAAGTTAGCAAAAAGCTAGCACCCTACACTAGCTGTATCCTTTTTTCTATGTTTTTTCCATGGGAATGTTGGCAAAAAGCTAGCATCCTATAAGAGCTATATCCTTTCTCTGTTTTTTTAATTGAAAAGTTACCAAAAAGCTCTATCCTTTCCCCAGGTTTTCTACATGGAAACGTTAGCATGAAGTTAGCATCTTATGCTAGCTCTAACCATTTTCCATGTTTTCTACATGGAAATGTTGGCAAAAAGCTAGCATCCTATAAGAGCTATATCCTTTTCTCTGTTTTTTTAATTGAAAAGTTACCAAAAAGCTCTATCCTTTCCCCATGTTTTCTACATAGAAACGTTAGCGTGAAGTTAGCATCCTATGATAACTCTATCCTTTCCGCATGTTTTCTACATAGAAACGTTAGCATGAAGTTAGCATCCTATGCTAGCTCTATACTTAATGTTATAAAATGATAATAAATGTTGATTTTTATAGATTGTAGTTTTTAATGTATGTTTTCAAATGTGAACAGTAGCGGTGCATTATGGTACAGCTAATGCAGATCCAATTACATAAACAAGTAGTTCTCCACGATACACCTCAGGCCAAAAAGTTTTGTCCCGGGCACTGAACCAGAAAGCAGCAGCCTAAACAAGCCACTGTTTATTTTTGGCTACACACTGCAGCAGCCATCTTCCCCCAGGCCTGAGACCATGCACACTGACACAGCAGCCTCAACACCAGAAGGAACAACCCACAACAGCCACATCTCAGGGACAACCACCTCCTCGCTCTTTGCTCCAACACTTGAATCAAACTCACCCCTTCCTCCTTGTATTTACAGCAGTCCTCAGGCCTCATTTATCCTGATATCGCCCCCCCCTTCTTCTGGTCCCCTTTATCCTCTCCCTGTGACCCCACAATAAAATCCTCCTCCACCTCGACCTTCAGTCACAGTCTGTCCCAGCTGTGCTGATAATGAAGACAATAGCTGATGTGCTAAAGCTCCCTGTTGTCATAGAGATAGCTCCTCCAACAATAATAACAAACAGGCATGATGTGTTGATTATCTGACAGCATCTTTTGTACAATACACCACATCCCTGTCATGACAAATGAATCACAAATTATGCTTTCTCAACTTTTAAACTCCATGTATTCCTCATCAGCTACCTTTCACTTGAAATCTAGTTTTACCAGCAAGTCTTTAGCTCTAAAGTCTCTTTTTATGCATTAATCTAATATTTTTTCATTTTCTTTTCTTTCTCAGAATGAATGCAAAGCTGAGCAGTTCTTTCTGACTCATCCTGCACAAGTTTTAACCTGATGAGGGAGGTTAGAACAGATAAAGAGATGGAAAATCAGCTTTATATACAGCAATAGCAGTTTCTTAGTACAAGCAGGTATCATTTGGGAAGTTCAATCATATTGAAATGTTTGTCAAATTGTTATATGCCACAAAAATACACTCAGTTTAATACATGGAATTATTTAATGCAGGGTGTATGTTTTCCTCCAAATGTCAGAGCTTGTCCTTTCACTGCAAATGTATACCTATAACTACCGCTAGTTAGGCAGGAATTTATGTAACATTTCATTTTGGGATTCGTTTTCAATTTAAAGCTTCTGTGAGGAACTTTTGGTTTGTGTTGATTTTGGCGCCCCCTGTGGACAATCAAATCTCTAATGTAATGACTGTAAACCACATCTGCTCTGAAGGACCTTATTTATAAGGAAACACCAAAAAAATCTCTTAAACCACAATACAGATAAAATGCATATTTTGGGGCTTCCATTATTTTCCCTTAAAGGATCGTAGAAATTTAACATCTAAAGAAAAAATAGACAATGGAAAGATTAACACTCAATGTCTGGCAGAGAATGTAAGCTTGATGGTTAAGAGAAGATGCCAAAAAAATTCAATAAAATTTAGTGGCGTGTGACCCACCGAAAGATTGAAACACCTTACTTGTGTTAAGCACAGTGTCCTTTCCAGTAAATTGGAGCGCGGCGTGAGAGCGAGGGGAGAGTCGGTGGGCCGGGGCTGGTAGCCTGTCGTGATTGGGTAATGGGCCTAATGTCCCATGCAGTGCTTATCCTGCCTCCCAGATGGATGATGATGAGGTAATGGGGGGGCAGAGACGAGTGCGCTCCCCCCGGGGGACTGGAGAGCGGAAGCAAACACTCTGATACTGCTTTCGGCCTGAGGTGAGGAAAGAGGGATGGAGAGTGATGGAAATCATGCTGGTGTGCAAATAGGGAGGCATTTCTTTTATCATAAGTGAATCAAAAATCTGCTCTACATCTGTCACAAACTGTAAAAGAGACGAAGTCTAGGGTTTAAATGAGACTATATTGGTTGTGTCTAAAACCATCTCATTGTATACAACGTCCCATTTAGCTCCTATTTTCTTATTTCCATATATTGACTGAAGACAAACCACAGCAGTTCTCAAAATGTCCCTTTTTACAGTTTAAGAATTATTCTCCAGACAAATCGGCCATAAATAGACTGGGCCCCAGCTGAAAGTGGATTTGCATGATTGCTCTTGTACGCAGCCAAAACATTCAACAAGTACTCGTGGGTAGAGAATTAGTATCTTTGGAGAATTGTCTTGAAATTTGTTCCAGAGTGTTCGGTGCCAAAAACTTGCGCCTCTCGCAGGCCCAAGTCCATCTTCTGCTGTCGATTTTCTCCCCTTACCCAGAAGCGTATTACTGGAAGAAAAGGTGGTAAGGGAGAGAAAAACAAAGATCTGCAAGTGCATCTACTGTAAAACGGCCTTGAAGAATCGCCTCGGACAAGCATGTAAAGCGTTTGGAGAATTCCTGCAGACACGAGAAAGTTCAGTTAAAAGGAAGAAGGGGGAGCGGGCACGGAGAGAGACAGAGATTGAGTGAAAGTCGGAGAGAAGATGAAAGGGGTTCTCTTCTATCCCTTCATCGACCCCGGGGCTGGATTGAAAGCTGTCACCTGCTGAGATAGGTCTCCTCCTCAAGGGCTGCAGTTAAAGGTAAGACTACTGACAAGAGAGTGTGAATAAAATCAAAGTTAACTGGATGAGTCGGCTGGTGAGATCAATACACTGTGACCTACGGACATTTTTTTTTCGGTGTCATCATCAGATATATCGCACAGAATTATAATCATGTGTGATTATGTATGGATACATCCAGGCAAGTGTTCCAGTTACTAACGCAGAGCTGCACTTTACTGGAGACACTGATGGAAGGCTCCTCTCGGGAGCTCGTAATGCTCGTACGCACTAGCTTGAATGGAGGAGCTGCACTTATGCTTATGTGTGTACGTGAAGGCGTGAGTGTGTAAGTGCGGAAAAGAGCATTAAGCCGCAGAATTAACGGTGCATTTATGTACCTGCAGGCTGTAAGCTGCTACTTTCACAGCTGGGCAGAGGACAGCAGCGAGTCCTTATGTGTCTAATGAAAATAGAAAAGCAGTGAACACACACTTGCACACATACAGGCTAAAAGTGTCTGTTCTTGTATCTGAAGTGTTTTGCCAGAAAAACATTCACATGGTGAGAGTTAATTAGGTTGCTTTAGTCACTGAATTGTCTCAGCTTCCTTGCAGTTAATTGCTGATTTTGTTAGATAACTGCGTCCAAAGCCTTTGATGGAATAAGTTCTGCAAGTTCTATCTTTTAGTCCAAGTACCATCTCTCAGCCATTACAATGTTGGGATGAGATGTGGAAAACTGGCAGCTATTTTAGATTTAGTCTTTTAAATTTAACGACAACTCAAAATATTTTAGTCCAGTTTTAGTCAATAAAAAGTCATCAAACTTTCGCCATTACTTTTAGTCAACACGTTTTCTCTCTTTAAACTAAATCATTTGTCTAAGGCCTATCCACACGTACACAGGTATTTTTCAAAACGTCGCTTTTTCTCCTAGTTTTGACCTTTCGTCCGCACACAAACGGCGTTTTAGGTTGCTGCGTCTTTGGCTCATGACGTCAGGCTGTGTGCCGTTATCTCCTTTGTGAGGCATTCCTTGCAAAATGTGACGTGACATAAACAGTGATGCGTCAAACCTCGCTAACAGGACTTTTAACATGTTTACACATATACACTACCAGCTAAAAGTTTGGACACACTTTCCCATTCACTTGTATGAGAAAATGACAAACTTTTGACTGGTAGTGTATGTACAGTTACTTGTCCACCATATTGATATATCTTCCCCCCTCCTCGATGCGCCCTTGCAGCCCGCCAGTTAGGCCCAATCCCAGTCTCCACTCTAAAGCCTAAGCACTGAACACTCACGGACTTTAATGGCGTCAAGCATGCAGTGCGTGGGTGCGTGAGTCCGTGAGGGTTTGAGAACTGCATAAAAATGATGAAATGGGACGCACTATCATGGCATCACACGTTGCCTGGAAACCAGATGGGCTATTAAATTTAATAAGTAAAAAAGCCGACCTGCAGCATGTATTTCTGTGTCTTACATTGTTTACATATTTTAAGATAAGATAAGCTATATTTAACAAACTATCACAAGTCAGAAAGGCATTAATGTTATTCATTTGCGAATATTTAATTGTTGTCACTTACAGATTATGGTATTAGCGGTTCTCGTCAATGTCCGTGCTGGAATGGTTTACATTTCTTATTATATTTTTGGTCAAACTTTATTGAATCCTACTTCAATGTACGAACATTTGTTTACATTTAGTGGGGGGCTGGACAATCACGTCTGTATAGGTCACCAAGTTCGCGATGAACCCTGGGTAAGTCCCACAGGAAAGTCTGCAGATATGCGGACTCACGAAAGTCCGTAATTTGGTGTTGAAAAGTCCGCATCAGAGCCCTCACGCACTCTGTGATCTGACAGTGGGACAGCACTAAGCACTCACACGCTTACCGGGAACGCACCTCATGGTCCGTGAGTAACCATGTAATTTAGTATAAAATGTAATCTCACTCATTTTCCTGTAAATCTGCAGCATTTTCAGTTGTTTTTTTAAACCTTTCATGAGTCAGGATGTCCTCCAAAAAGTACAGCATTCCAACCCTGTGGCAGGAACGGCAGGCATGAAATATAACTATTTAGAAAAATAGTCTATCATCATGCTGATGGTCTGGTTTGCTTTTGATGGTCATGGAGGTGTCGGTATTCAATGGGGTTTTTCCCATGACCTGTTAAGAATCCTCGATAAGTTTAAGACTTTTTCAACAAAATAATTTTAAATGGATTAAAATGTTACGTGTCATATAGACAATGCTGCTGTCTATAATGGAAAACCCTGGAAAAAAAATGATCACCCTACTCTGCACGTCTCCTAGCTCTATGAAGCACTTTAGCATATTCTAGCTAAAACAATACGTAGCATTATTGATTGTTGTATTTTTGGCCCCAAGTTTGATTGTTGAAGATTTCTTCAGTCCCTCCACTTTCATCAACCTCGCTATATTCAGCAAGAAAGCTTTGGACAGACTCTATAATATTTGCCAAGCACCAACCGGTTAGCAATAAGCCACGAGCCAGATATCTCTCTTCACAGAGGCTTAAATCGAGAGTATTTGGTGTCCAGAAAAAACATATTGACAGGACGGCCATTTTCCTCTCATGTCACGCTTAGGTTGGGATGCTCAAATGCTATTTTAATGCTGTACTGCTGTGTTCCAGGTTTTCAAATCAAATAAACCAAAAGAATCTGAAAGCATTGGGCCACAGAAATAACACAACATATCTGTACTGAGAAATATATTCGATAACTCAAGGAAGGCTACCAACAGGCAAATCAAAACAGCAAACGTTAGTGTGTGTGACCAATACCTAGCTAACATTACTGTTAGCAAGCTAACAAGCTAATGATTGCTAACTATGAATTTATTCCTTTTCTACTGTACCATGTAACACTTTAAAAGTTAGCTGGGAAGCTGTTGAACGCTAACGTTAGCTGTTGTCTAATGGGGCTTCAAATATGTTGCTTTACCTTAAAATATTGCTAAATGTCCTTCTAGCTTTTATCTTTCTATTGTCTTTTCAGTTACTGAGCAATCGTGAAGCAGTGACATCATTTGTGACATCTCCTTTGTTAATACACGTTGCAAACATGGAGTACAGCAGTAGGCTACGACGCCCACCTTGAGCGGGACATCAAAGACAAATGGCTGCCGTGTGAATTAGGTTTTTGGTCTGTGTATACATTTCATGTTAACTACTACGACTACTGATAGCTAACACATTAGCCAACTCCGCATTTTAAGGTGATATCTTTATAGCTAAATGTGCTTTTTCCCCAACATGACAGCTTGAATAGAGACAGATAGAAACAATAACCAGTTAGCTGAACCAAACTTGTTAGGGAGCGTAGATCAAATAAGACTGTGTGTCTGTGTGTTTGAATCGTTGTGTGCCAGTCAAACAGACAGAGGATGAGTCGAGCTCCCCGCTGTGCTGGAATTTCCCCTCGCTGAAACTCTCACGGGATGCCGTCTCGCTTCAGACCCAACAGGAAACGTAAAACAAGAGCAACACAGTCTGATGTTCTCATGTTCCTGTTATATTGAATTCTGTTTTATTTTATTTTGATCTTTTTCCTTTAACACCCCCCCTCCTCCCTCACCGTCTCCCCAATCTCCCCCCTTTCCCACTCGACTCCCTGCCTTTCCTTTTCCCTGTGTGATGACAATGGTTCATGTCTGTTTCCTGATGCACAAACACTCTTCACGTTTCCCCTAAACAATTCAGCGCTAATGGAAATCTTCAATATTGCATGTTGAAGCCCTCTGGGTGCTGTTGATGGTCTGTTGTTGGAGATTGGTATAGATGAAAGGTGGTCAAGCTGGAGCGGAGGAAAGAGGCTGCTGTGGTGTAAATAAATGGAGAACTGTGTCGGAGAAAAGAAGCGAAAAATGTGTGAATTTTTAAAATGTGCACATACAGCCTGTTCAATAATTAAAGCCAGCATGTTGGGAAAAATAGATGAGACAAGGTCGAGAAGTTTCCTTAATAATACTCAGAGGATGTGCCAGTTACAGAACTTTCACTGTAAATAAGTTAATTAAGAGTTGCACACCATATAAGATGTTGTTTTATTGAACAACTACTGCATCCACGTCAAGTCCAACTGACCTTAAGCTCTTAAAACTCCCCCAAAAGTCTGGTGAGCACAATTTGCCCCTCATTAATAATTTCCAGCCTTTGCACAAACAGTCAATAGTATTCATCAGCGCATTTAAATCACGGCCGTATAAGTTTCCACAGTCCTTTGTATAAAAAGCCTTTAGCTCTGCAAATGCGGCCTTGGTTTCGCAGTCCACCTTCAGCAGGTGAAAGCAGCACCCTGAGGGAATCCTGTTTACTCCCACTCTATCTCCACACAGCTTGCTGCATACGGATGCGACCGGATTATGCAAAGTGTCTTCGCGCACACCTCTGAGCAAAGATGGAGAGAAAGACGGGAATAGAGATCTCCGGAATGAAAGGGCTTTATCTTTGTCTGTGGCTGTGGTAAGACGGCTGCTGTCCCTGCGATGTGTTGGTTTAAAGTGACTCAACCATCCTCTGTCCCTTTCAGTGTGGATGTCGCAGGTGATGCAGTGCAAACTTTCCCCCGTATTTCACACTCAAGACGGAAAAAGTAATCGCATTCGGCGACATTTGAACTCTTAGTTTGAGCTATCACAATGGCTGCAGCCTCGGCCTGTCGTCAGACCTTGGACATGCAGCAAATCTCTCACATTGCTTTCCCGACTCATCTGCCTCTCCGGCCTTTCGTCCACCTCTTCCGGAATATCGCACATCTTTCCATTTATCCCCCATCACGCTCTGCCCCTCCCCCGACAACCTCTGGCCTCATTATGGGAAAGCTTTAGCGTGCACAATGGTGCATGCTCACAAACTGTAGCGGAGTGTGAGCATCAAACAGCATGGTAATAGAGACAAAAGAGGAGGGGAAAATAAGAGAGTGAATGAGTAAGGAAGAGAGAGAGGTCTGAGGCAATGGGGCTGCCTCTGTGCAACAAGCCCCAGGGACAGACCTATTTCCTCCCATTAAAGACTATTTGCTGTGATCCAATATTTGAAAGGCACTGCAGGAAAAACACATCTACTGTAATACAGCTCAGCTTCCTGGTAACATGTATTTTAAACCAAAACACAAGAAGTTAAAGGCAATGTTTCTGGGGGAGTTCTGTTTGAAATAAAAGGGTTATAGGAGGTTGGCTACACAAACAGAATTATTTTGTATTTGACTTCCAGAGGTAAAATTGCCTGTCTGCAAAGTGACTGAACAATGTGCCCAGGTACAAAGGTTACCGTCTGCATTTAAAAAAATATAAGAAAAGCAAAATTCAAGGAAAATGAAAAGTCAGTCACTGAAATGGCCTCGGGTACGTAGCAGCTACAGAACACCAAATATACCATTATCAAAGATATATACATTTACTACAAAGAGTATGCAGAAATAGGCAGAATAAAGGGCCTTTTGTCCACAGACATTAACTAATATAAGCAATGGCTTTCTGTACTTCAAGTGTCCCATTAAGCCACGACAGTAAGCCAGCATACACAACAGTAGTACTCGACGCCAGGCAGGCAAAATGCTAATCAGTCCTCACCTTATTAATTACACCTGTCAAATAGTCATCCAAGAAAAAGGCCTACATCAGTCCAGCTGAACACACTTTAATATCTGCACCTCAGAAAACAAGCAACAGAAAGCATACGAGAAAGAATGATATGGGACCAAAGGAAGTGATAAAACGACCACATTAAAAGGTCAGGCTCGAGAAAAGCTAGTTTTTGCACATTAAAGGTAACAGTGTTTAAAGTTGTTCGTAATGGCCACACTCGCAGGTGGAGTCAGATGTGATCATTGATCAAATATGGGGATATTGTCACACTCAAACATTCAGTCTTTGAAAGCATTTACAATGTTGTTATTTGTGCAAACATGTCAGGACATGTCAGCAATCCCTGTTTTAAATATTGTGGCGTTAGTGTTAGTGTTTCTGTTTTTGGGAGACACTTTACATTCAGCCAACGGTCTCCCGCCAAATAAATCACATTTTGTAATGTTTATGAATGTTTACTACTGTGGGTGCACACAATTTAGTTAGCATTCTGTCTCCTGGGTGTATTTTCTACTACATGGTTTGATTTTCAAAGTAATACTCACCTTTGTAATGTTTGTGTCTGAGCTGGCAAAAGGCCAGACTGCTGCCAAAGATGGCCTTTTAAGCCCAGCCTACAGGAAGCAGGAGAGACCAACATGGAGATGGAAGAAGGGGGGATTTTGACTTCAGATCTTCCTCTAAATCCTTTTTTTTATTTGGTTTACTTTGTTTCTGTTCATGACCGACAATTCATTCTTTGTAAATTGTTTCTTATTATACATTTTTTATGTTTGTATATCTCTAAGTTTGTTTGATGTTTTATGATGTTGTCTGTTTAGTTTCCCCTTGTATCTGTGTTGGACTAGTTCACTGTGTATAGAACCCCTGCTATGTTACTTGAAATTAGGTTAAAGCCTTAGTTATTTAATAATCAGTTGATCACCTTTGAGTTCAAGTATTCATGTTTAGCAGGCATGTTTTTGCAACGACAATAAAAGTGTATCATGTTAGCATGCTAACATTTGTCAATAAGCATTTAGTCTCAAAGGTATTAACACAGACTGTATAGAATAACTGGATGTAGCCACAGTGATGTCAACCTTTTCTTGGTGAACCCACTGTTTTGATGGCTTTCTGGCCATCACTATTGCTACGCGTTTATCCTAGTTGACAGGTCTGGTAAATCAGGGGTAGCCTAGCTCCCAAACCTGCTTTATCCTCGATTCAAAGCTTAATCCAAACGGCAACTGCGCTTGGTTGAGGTTCTTTTAGACGTTTTACCTCTCATCTGAAAAGCTTCAGTTATTCAGCTTATCCTCAATTTTACTCTAAATAGGAACATTATTTTCTAAATTAACATCATGTCTTGAAACTAACGAATGAGACCATAAAACTCATTAGGAAAATCTTTAGGGAGGCAATAACTTAACTAAGTAGTTGAGTCATTTTCCCATCTGATTTCATAGAATCAGACTTCTTTATGCAACTTTATGCAAATTGGCCTTTGCCTTTATTGGACAGGACGGTGGATAGAGTCAGAAATGAGATAAGAGAGAGTGGGGATGACATGAAGCACGGGGCCGAGGGTCGGAGTTGAGATACATGAAGCGCATGCCTTAACCCCATGAAATGTCCACTTCTTAAGTCTTTGGGGATAAGTCATTAATCACAAGCTATTGCAGTGTATTCAAGGTGTTAGCAGCATGCATAATAGAGTGAGATATTTCACATTCTACTAAAGTGCTGTACCAAGGCACCAATGGAGCAGCCCTAGAGTCACTCTGCAAGCATGGCCCAAAAGCCCTTATGAGATAAATATAAATATAAGCAGACTGTGCTTTAATAATCTGTCACTACACTCTTTTCTCCGAACCATACAGATAATATAAGCATGAATTATGTCCAAGAGATGCTGATCTAGGAATAATGAACATTCCTGTTATCTCGCATCAGCAGTTCAGCCCCACAGTCTGTCAGAGTAAGCTGCCAGGCAAACAGGAAGACATACATATGGAAAGACTAAAGATCCATCTGTAATAACCAAGTGTTCATTAGATGACATCTCAGCCTTTTACAGAAGGCCCATGCTTTCTTTTCTTCTCTGTGATCAGCAGCTCAGTAGTAAGCATTTGGCGTGCTTTACTTCTCCTTCATAGACAGACAGACTTTACATAAGCGTCAGCCCTACACTCTGTCTACCACGCCATCAAAACAGCCACAGAGGCACAAAAGGCAAGCTTCCAGATGAGCAGCCCGCCTGCCAGTCATCCACACAGACAGGCAGGCAGGCAGGCTTCCATTATGTTCTGGGCTGTGAGTGCTGATTGCTCGCCACGGCTGCCTCTGTCAGGATTAACCATTGTGGCCGGAGCAGAGTGGATGGGCTCGGAGCCCGAGACGATGCTGAAAACTCCCTCTGTAAGCAGCAAGGGGCTGGAGTGTATTCACTGCAGACTGAATAAACATTTACAGTAGATATGCACCGACGTCCAGGCTGGCACACAACCACACACACGAGCACTTGAAATCTCACACGCACACAAACAGCTATAAACGTGCACGCACACACGCAAAAAAAGGGAGTAACTACACAGGAAACCAAACAGGCTGCTCTGTCTGTGTCTCTCTCTCTCTCTGTCCATCTCCTCCCTCATCCCTCCTTCCACAGAAAAGTGGCAGGCGGCAGGGCTGGACTCGCGCCCCGTCAGAGTGGTCAGCAGTAACAGGATTAGCAGGGAGAGAGAGCGTGACGACAAGCCAGTTTGCCGCCGCACACTGTCATTATTGAAATACATTACACACTCAAAATGGAGCTGCTGGAGCCAAACTGCTGTCGACTTAATTACTCCAAGAGCACTTTGCGGCCGTGGCACATTTTAATAATTTCTTCCCCTTCTCACCCCACTCCTTCCGCCCACTGGTTTGGGACACTTTCAAAAACATGGAGGTCTGCACGATTCAACCCAGAGAGGATCCAGTACCATTTTTTTATTCTTCTTTAGTACATTTAAAAAACATATTGTGCAAATAACAGTTGTGTTCTGTACTACTTACCCCGTATGGAAGCGATATGTGAGTGACTATCTGAGTGCACTCAATCCTAACCTAGAAACATGTTAGCACCTAAAAACACGCTAGCTAACGTTGGCTCGCCACCTCTCCTGATGTCCTGTGTCCTTAAAGGTGCAGTTCGCCCCTGGAAAAAGCTGCTGTCATTCAAAGCTGGTGTTCTCTGTAATCGATAGAAGCAATAATATTTGAAATTGGCGCCATAGCTGTGGAGAAAGTTGTACAAACAGCTCGTGGTTTCGCCCATTCTACATTCCTACAACACCCAGCGTGCATTGCGCCCCTCCCTGTGAAAGGAGCGGCCCAGCGAGAGACACTGCAGTGAAATACTACCGTTTCCACTGCAGGCAACGTCTCAGAGCGGTACAGAATCTGAAATACGACGAGAATATACTGGTGGATCGTCTAAAAAATCTTCAGGTCTGCAGTCTACATTTCAAACCTGACGATTCTGAAGGAGACATGACATCGGAGGCGGGCGTCTTGGATTGAGGAAGTGTAGTTTAGCGAGCTCCCTGGCCTCCGCCAGACGACGCATTTTACGTCGTCTGGCGGCAGGTATTCCAGGGCCCATTGGAGAAGCAGATAGCGTCCTCCCATAATGGCATAAAAGCATGGTAGGACTGAGGTTGATAATCGGCAAACTAGCCCTTTAATGATCGTCAGGAAAACACATTTGTTTGTAAAATGTTTAAACTGTTTTGTTTTACTGTTTTAATTATCCTGCCTTTAAATTTAAAAGAAAATAAACCCTTAAAATGTGTGCTAACATTTTGCTAGCTTTGACATTGTACACTACTTTCTGCCTTAGCAGCACACTGTTCTCTTTTAGTGCTCTAAAAGAGTGCAAGTGGCAACTATAATACATATTATAACTGTGTTGGCTCCTGTGGAGAAGAAGAAACAAGTTGATTTTTTGTGGGTTAAAACGTTTTGCTTTACTGGAAGCATTTCAAATACTGATACTGGTATTGAAACAACTGTAATTCAACAGCTCTTCCTTCTTGTTGGTGTAATTTTTTCCCCTCCCCCTTTCAATAAACTTTTGACCACAGCGCTGTTTTAACTATGCGTTTGAAGGTGCGTGATATGCAGGCTGACAAAATGCAACATTATACCAAAGCAAAAGGAAGCGTCTGTGAGTGACAGAGACAAACCTGGAGACCCGGCAGAGATCCCTTAGAGCAGCCATTTTTAAAAGGCACTTCTCATTTTAGGAGCATTGGGCTCAGAGCAATCCTGCTGCTCTTCAGCGCACACCATCATGCACTTTTCTTTGAATCACATCAACTTCTATTAGCTCTGAGATCAAATCTTACGACAGGCAAACTGTTGCGACGGCAGCTGCACACAGACCTCCTCCTGCTTGGCTGCGCTCTATGCTTAACTTTCTCAGCAGCATCGCTCAAGGCCATATGACTTGACTTTATGAATTATGTAGAGGCAGGTTCTGCTGCAGCTTATAGCCTAGAACTGTCACGAGCATCTGTGGCCACCCGTGACCAATGAGGCTCTTGATTGGTATAAAGTATGCCGGAGTCCCCAGGGGTGAGAGGTCACAAAGGTTCAAGTCCAGGTAGATAATGTTACCAATAGTTGTTAGCCGCAGGCGAGATGCGAGTCCTCAGGGAGGAGTGGGAAATGGGATATCTGGGAGAGAAGCATTGACATCCTCAAAGAACAGAATAAAAGGGAGGAATAAAAACAAAGAGCTCTGGAAAGAGAGGGAAAAAAGGAGAAGGAGAGAGAGAGAAAATACACGACGATGAGAAATTGACAGCGTTCTTTGTAGAGTCACGCAAGCATGAATTAAAATGCCAACCCTGTGCAGGAGAAACACCAGGGGGTGTGCGCACACGAGCACATGCGAACATATTTGCACAAGCACACATGCAGGGAGGTTGTCCAGTTCCGTTAGCTGTGCTGTGCTTTATTTGCATCATGCAGATAGCCCACACGTACAGTTAATACCCCTCGAGAACAGACATCGCTGCAAAACACTAACAGGATGTGATGCTCTTTCAAACATAGAAAAATTCAACACGGTGTCCTCTCTGCTTTCTCCACAGTAACAAGGAAAGGAAAGGCTCCCGAATGTGCAGCTACACACCTGCATGAGACAATCTCCCACTGAAACTGATAAATGGAATTCGTCTGGGCAGAGTTTGGCAGCTGAGTATTAAGTAGCCGAGGAAACACAAACACGGAATCCCCTCCCTTTCCCATAAGGCAGCACAGCGGGGCACATATGGTGCTGGAGATTTATCTCGTTCTAAGAAGTGCATTTATCTGCTTTAGAAGTCTCTCTGGATGAGATAAATGATATCACCTGCGGTCACCAGGGAAATTAAATAGATTATTTTCTTAGTGTGCTGTGGTACAGATGGCACCAGAGCCTCGACTTCCAATTGTGTATGCATGCAATCAACGCTCAAGAGGTGGATTACAAGATTGATTTTCTTACTTTGCTTTTGCTTGCATAGTTTCTTTGCAGTTTAGCTGCTTTATGTCGCAGCTTATACTGTACAGTGACACAGTACAGGTGCTGTGAGTAAAACCCTGCATACAGGATGGGCCTGCCTGTGCTGCTGCATCGTATTTATTCCAGCGCTTTCCCTCCGTTTCTGCACTCTTTTGGCGGCAGATTACAGTTGAGTCATGCACCAGTTACGTCAACAGACTTAGCGGGTTCACAAGTCCAACAAAACGAGTACGAAAAGCAGGTGAGTGGCAAGAAACCTTGTGAGTGTGAGGTGCAAACAAGGCCCAGGGGGGGGAAGCAGCAGCTGTGAAATTACACAAACAGCCAAATGTGCAAAGTTGGAATCAAGTCGGAACATGTAATATGCACTGCAAACATTAGGATGTAACATATGCAAGAATAAATGCATACACGATGGGAGTGGAAACTCTTACACAGGGAGGAGAAACCCAATAATGGAGTGGAGGAAAAACACAAAGAAATCCCAGAGAAACACATGTTTTGCCATTCCTATCTGCTTAGATGAATTTAAATGGTTTTGATAGCGTTAGGGAGTCCTGCGTGTGCATTGATTTCTTCGCTCAGGGGGAGATGCAAAAAGAAAAGGGTTGGAAACTGCAGACGTCAGCTAGAAATAAGCAACGGATGAGGAGAGATGATTGCTGCATATTCCATGTAACACAGGCTGGACTGTTTGTTTTCAGATGGCCAGGTGTTGAAGATACGTGTACTGCGCAGAGGCAATAAATGGCTGTTTGGCTGTGACATGAATGCTTATTTGATGAAAAACCAGCAGCTGAGCTCTTCTACAGTTCAATCATTGCTCATAGATTTGGATGTCTGCAGTGTTGCTGCTCCTTTGCTCTTAAATATTTAAAAATACAAATGCAAAAGGCATGAATTTCACCAAGGAGATTTATAAAGTATCTCTTAATTTAATGCAGAAATAGATGTTATATACGGCCCGTTTGCAATGTTTGAACGTGCTGTTTCACTTGATATTGGCACTTCATTTTATGGCTTTCAATACAAAAGAACTCAATCATCAAGTAATGCGTTCTCGCCATTTTGTGCTTTTAGGCAATAGAATTAGAAGCTTACATTTTTGCATGTTTTTGAGATGTCACCTTAGGGGATCTGTCATTACTGATCGTTGCACAGACTTTGGGTGCTCTCACACCTAAAGTGATCCAAATCAAAGACCAAGTTGTTACAATGTTGCATTTTGCTTTGAGTTTGGTTTGGAGTCACACGGCAGTGAGACTAAACTTTTAACGGCATTGTTCCACAGATCGATCGGTTTCACTTGCCTTTAGTTTTTCACCGAACAGTTTGAATACCTCCGTGTTCTTGTGCGTTTCAACAGCATTTGTGAAATTGCTTGGTCAGCCCATATTTCTATGGCCTCGTCGCTCCCCCACAACTATCCTCTACTCATCTTGCTGCCTGACTGCATGGCTGTCTTTGCAAGTGTTAACAACCCACAATGCTTTTGTTCTTGGTTTGCTTCCTGTATTACGTCCTACTTTAAGTCCATCTATGTTCTCACCTGAATCGAACAGGTGGTTTGTTTGGAAACCGACCAAGTCCCGTCTTTTCAACTGGGCCATGGTCCAGTGGTTTGGTCCGCACCGGAGTTTGAATGCGTGTCGAAATGAACCGGACTTTCTGCGTGAAGTCCGAAAATCCGTCAGGTGTGAAAGCAGCCTCACTGACTTTCAGGACTTGATGACATAAGTGGTCAGCAAGGTTTGAACAGTTGCACCAACAGTGAATTTTTAATATATAATCACAGTTAAAGTAAAGCCAACCTGTGACATCTCATTGTCACACAGCAGTCAAGTTGAGCTCAGTCCCTTTCTTTCCTTGTCTGTAGAAAGAGGGTTAGTATGTGTAGTGATGTGTGTGTGCACGTACCCACAGTCATTTATAATTTGCTGTAATGCTCCTGAACTGAGGTTGATTGTCGCACCTGTCTCTCATTTTCAAAATGGCCTCCCTCGATTTGGATCAGGCAATTACAGGGTTGATTCTGCATTTGGCATAAGATGTACTTTGTACGAATAATAATAATCTGTGGCTGGTTTAGATAAATGACTACTTTCTTACAAAACGCTTGCAAGCAATGTGTTTGTATACATAATTAATTTAAATGGTTGGCATTAGTGTCATAGAGGACTTCTCTAAATGATGTGGATGCCATTTTTTGTTGTAGTTTGAACATCCTGCCAAACGTTTTTCCTGTTGCCATCACAAACGGTATTAAATTCAGATCTAATGGCCTTTTACGGGTTCATCGAAGCATCCATCCAAACTTCCTCTTGATATGAATGTAGAATCTATTGGCGAGGGAGATTATCCGAGTGGTATTGTCAGATCCTGTTTCCGCTAGCTTTGGTTGTATGAAGGAAACCAGTCTGTGATGAAAGCGAAAGCGGTGTACTTCATCGTACCAATCCAATCTCTCCATTCCAACTCCATTCTCACGTTTGAAGTTGCTTGTTGGACCATGAACACTGACCATCATATAAAAAAGGAAGACTTGATCGAGGTCACCTAAAAGCCAGTCTGTGCCACCAGTTGAGGTGGTTTAGGCATCTGATTAGGAAGCCACTTAAATGCCTCTCTTTGGAGGCCTGTCAAACTGGGAAGAGACCCCGCGGTAGCCGCAGAGCTTGCTGGAGGGATTATATATCCCATCTGGCCCGGGAATGCCTTGGGATTCCCCAGGAGGAGCTGGGGAAACGTTGTTTGGGAGAGGGACACCTGGCCTAACTTGCTTAGCCTGCCTCTGACGTGACCCATTCCCGGATAAAGGGAAGAAAATGTATTGATGGATGGATACACCTACACCAAGGCCTAAAAGATTGGCTATGGTCCCCAGAGGCTATATCTTCATTGGACAATACCAGACGGGTTTTGATTGATTGCAGCCTATCAAAGGGTAATGCAAACTGGCTTTGTGGTTTTAGAAACACTGGTACAAATTCAGCTTTAGCATCACCTCCCACGTTTCAATCCAGCTCCGGCCCTATCCAGACTACCCACTGGACTGTTGTAGTGCAGTTGATTATCTCTTTCCCCACATGTCTCAGTGGTCTCAGGTGGGGAGTCCCTGGCAACATCTCTGTTGGTTGTTCACACTGTGATGTCATGGTCACTGAGGTCACACAGCAGATGGGAAAAAATGGTAAGCATAACATGAGTGAAGGTGCGGATTGGTGTGAAACCAACTGGGAGATAGGGATAGCAATGTAAGCAGCCGATTCTGGTTTCCTGTTCAGAAGGCACCATCACTATTGCCTTTTATATTAATGATGTATCAGTTGGCTACTGTAGACAACACTGGTAATGAACCATCTTTTTTCACCTATAGAAGGAGCCTCTGTATCCACATTGCTTTCTGTTCAGACACATCCAGCAGAGACCAAGTACCCTCTATGTTGAGCTGTTAGAGTTTGGTTCCATTTAACCATCCATAGCTTGTTCGGGATGCACACAAAAAGTGACTTCACATCATGACACATCACACCTCATTCATGTCATAATTTTCGTATCTTGCGCAGAGAAAATGGAAGTGTTGAACATGGTGTGAAAGAGGCGTCATGTCTCAGCTTTCTCTTTTATTTATGTATGCGTTGCTTCCGCTCCGATACTGTTACTCACCTTTTTCCTGTATTTCTCGAGCTTGTCTTCTTAGTTTTTCCTGGCGAGGTCATGAACCTGACTCAGTGTTGTCTGTTCTGTTGGTGCCAAGACAAAGCTGGGAAACTTTGCAGCCAGACAACTACAAGCCCATAGCTTTAGCCAGCATACTGTCGAAGGTCCTGGAAAGAATTTTGCTGGACAGTTTAAATGATTTAATTAAGTCCACAGATAACCAGTTTGGTTTTGAAAGCTAATCATGGCACGGATTTGTGTATATATGCCTTAAAGGGCTAGGGATACTCATCTGTTCTTATGTGTTTTATTGATGCTTCTGACCGTGTCAACCATAGGAAGTTGTTTGTTAAATTGTGTTGAAGAGGAGTGCCCAAACACATTGTTAGAAATCTGTCTTACTGGTACGCCCACCAGACTAAGCGAGTAAAATGGGGAAATAGTGTTTCAGCTCCATTTGGGGTTAGTAACGGTGTCAGACAAGGGGGGAATGTTGTACCCAGTTCTTTTAAATCTTTATATTGATGATCTGTCAAAGCAGTTGGAAGCCAGTGACACTGGGTGTATGATTGGTAACAGTCGAGTGAATCATCTGATGTATGCAGATGATCTTGTGGTCTTTAGTCCAAGCAGCGCTGGCCTCCAGCAGCTGCTAACTATTTGTTCTGTATATGGTGTTGAACATGATATTTAAATATAATGCCGGTAAGAGCGCGGTTTTGATATGTCGCACCACAGACGATTTCCTGATTTCATATTGTCTGGTAACAATGTTTCTGGTGGCTCGATGCCTTAGAGAACGCTCATCTTGGTTTTGTCAAATATCAGATGTAGTTCTACACACTACCAATCCCAGCTCTGGAGACAATGGCACAGATGCCTCCTTATAAGATGTTCATTTTTGTATATATTTTACATTTTAAACGATGATTTTTAATCTGCTTTAGGAGATTTATTTTGTGTATTGTCTTGTCTCTCTATCTGGACCTTGAGTCTGTAATAAAGTTTGAACTGAATTAAATTGAACAAAGCCTCAGTGATCACTCTGCCTCTGTGTTCATGACCTCGTCTTGTTGTCTACACCTTTGCCTGTTGCTCGATTGCTCTCCTGTGTACTGTAAAGGTTTTGACAAGTAACAAACAGTATAATTGCTTTTAGGTCCATTGTCTTGTGTCCCTGCTTACACCAATTGTGACAAGAGGCTGTGACAGGCCAGACACCTCAACAAAACAAGAGACAGGGTCTGTTATTTCACCTGAATGCTTCTTACGTTGATGCACACAACCTCACATTAAGGAAGCTTCTCTTTGTTGCTCTCTCTTAACATGTCACCTTATCTTCCCCTTCCTATGCCATTTCATATCATCTCATGTCATCTATATAAATGTATCTATGTCATATGATCAATTTACTTAGATTTTTAACATTTGCATGTGCAATAATTTCCATACATGATATGACCACCAGCTTTTTTGGAGAAAGGATTGAAGCATATCCATTCATTATCTATATCCCAGCTGTCATTAAGCGAGAGGCGGTGTTCACCCTGGACTGATCACCAGTCAATCACAGGGCTGACAGACAAACTTTCAGGCCCACACTCACACCTTCAGGAAATTTTGAATCACCAATGAAGCTAACAAGCACATCTTTGGACTGTGGGAGGAAGCCAGAGTTCCCGGAGGGTATTTGGAGAACATGAAAACCCTACGTCCAAACCGGGATTTGAACCAGGAACCTTCCGTGAGGCCACCATCAGGGCAAAGTTGGGGACACTACACTACCTGGCCAAAAAAAAAGTCACACACTAATATTCCATTGGACCGCCTTTAGCTTTGATTACGCCACGCATTCGCCGTGGCATCGTTTTGATAAGCTAATGCAATATCACAACATTTATTTCTGTCCAGAGTTGCATTAATTTTTCTCCATCTTGTATTGGTGATGGGAGAGTCGGGCCGCTACGTAAAGTCTTCTCCAGCCCATCTCAAAGATGTTTAGTGGGGTTAAGGTCTGGACTCTGTGATGGCCAATCCATGTGTGAATGTGATGTCACCTGCTCCCTGGTAGGTGGCCTATGGCCAATCCCACGTTACTAGCCCCTTGAGGTAGTTCAAATCCACCTTCCTGGAGGACAGATTGCAGTCAGTCGAACAACCTCTTAGCTTGCTGTTCAGAAGGGAGGCTCTGTAAACAGTTATCAACATAGAAACAGTGTTCTATTGACAGGCGGGCATCTTCTCCTGGTTCTGTGTGCCTCTGGCTGTTAAGTCCCAATCCCTTGAGTTCTCTTTGCATTGTGCATGTGGAAATGCTCTTACTTGGAATGACTGTCTCAACCGGGCTTTTATACAGAGCAGAGTGTAGGTGGCTTGATAAGCTGATGAGCGGCAGGTGTGCAGGCTTGTTCTGAGAATGAAGTCAGCAAGGCCACGCCCAGCTCCTACTGACACACAAAGAGAGAACATACAGGCAGACGAGGGAGGGGAAACAGGGAAACACGGGGAAGACAGACTAGGACCCTGACAGTTGGTGACTTTTTTTTGGCCACTCGTTTGGTATTTGACCCATAGCTTTTGAATATTTCATATTGCTAGAAAATCAGTGTTTAACAACTCAGCAGCTGTGACGTCCAGCTTAGATAAGTATTTTTCTTTTATGTGATTTCTTGGACAATAATGGAATTTAACTTCTTCATACTTCAAAAACAACATGCAGTTACTCTACGGATGTAATGATACATCAAACTTTGGCCTTACAATTGAAGATGCTAACATATTTGAACTGCACGTTGCTCGTGACCCAGACCTACAGCAGCTAGTTCACAGCACTAAGAACTTCTGACATCATTTCCTTGCTTGACTTGGTTTTGAATAATTTCCACAACTAGCGTGTGGCTGTGTAAGAATGGCCTTATATAAAGTAAGTGCTATATCTGACCTTAACATACCCATGTTATGTGCAAGTGAGAATGGTACATGATCATGTATGTGTAGCATGAATATTTTCATCAGTGTCTCAGTGTTTCTGCCTTGTTGCAGCAATCTCCTCCAGTCACCACCTTCATCAGCTCCTATCCCTTCTTTGAAGTTCAACCTCAAAGGCCAGCTTCAAAGCTTCATCTCCTACAGGATAACATGTTGCTCCTTATGTGAGGAAAATATCAATAGGCCTCTGCCTCTGCCATTATGATTTAATGGCTGTGTTATTGAATGACTGGAGTTGAAGAATTTATAATTAGTTTTTGCTGGTGAAAATCATTACCATTCGATTAGCTCAACCCCAGTGTTTCACTGCAGTACATACTTTGCATATTAATGAGATGTGGTTGTGTGCTGGAGAGGTTTTTGTGTGTGTTGGTGCGTTTGGAGGGGGGCCTTTGTGTGGGTGTTGCAAACAAGCCAATCGGCAGTTGTTACTGGCGTTATGCATCTTGTAGCTGTGTGTGTTCACTTTACATCCATATTTTAGAAAAAGTGTGTGTGCGTGTATATTTGCGAGTGCATGCAGTAAAATAAACAGGCAAATAAAAGTTGAGTAAGTTGTGCATATATCAGATTTTAGAGTGCAGCAAGCTTTTTTCAATAAATTGATGCAAAGTGCACTAGACCGCCATTAGAGCCTGAAAGGTGTATGTAAAAAGTAAAGTAAAAAGTTAATAAAATCCCCTCTGCAGCCAGATATATTTTGCTGAATAAAATCCTCCACATAAACACACTTAAACACAAACAAACACACAGCCCAAAACACTCAAACTAATGGCCAGTTAAATGTAATGGCAAAGGTGTTACTTTATATCAGAAGGTAAGTTTGTGACTGTCACAATGATAAATGAGTAGTTATGCATGTATTATCCCACGCCCTTCTCCCCATGCTTGCAAAATGGCAAAAAAAAACTTCACCCAAAGCATTGTGGGACACCTTGAGGCGGTCTGGTCTACCCTTGCGTCCTCAAAAGCCGCTCCTGTCGCCTAGCAACAGGTAGCTAGCAAGCTAACTAGCTAGCAGAACTAACATCGAGTAACTAACCCTATTATTTTAAAGATAACTTGTTTCAAGGACCCTTTAGTTTTCTTAAACATGTGTAAGGCTAGTTATTCGACTGAAGTTGAAATCAAAAACTTACATTTTAGTTTATTCCTCAGCCACGTAAAATCCGAACATATCATTTTAATTGACGGGCAAAGACTCTTACTTTGTGCCATGAAGGATTCACCCGATGGATCCTCTGCGGCCCGGAAAGAGGAGGACGCATTTGTCAGCCGCATCTGAAGGAACCCTCGAATTGGGACAGCCTTCGACACTCTTCTGTGACACAATCAGCTTTCAAATACAGCCTTCGAAGGCTGCAGCCCCTGAATTGGGGCACAGATTACATGTTAGCCGTGTCTCAATTCCGGGGCTGCATCCTTCAAAGGACGAGGACGAAGGATGAGACAGCCTGTGTAGACCACGAAGGTCGAACAGAAATGAGATAGTCTGGTCTACGGAGGATTTTCTGTATGTGTCACCATATGCCACCCCTGTCGCCTAGCAACTGCTAGCTAACATAACTAACTGGCTAACTAGCTAACATCACTAACATCTCGTAACTTAACCTATTATTTAAAAGATAAGTTGCTTCAAGGCCCCTTTCGCTAATTTTAACACTTGTATCGCTAGATATTGAGTTGAAAGTTGAAACCAAAAAATTTTCAAATTTTTTCCTCGGTCGCTTGAGAGTCCGCCATCTTGTCTGAATTGGAACACAATGAATCTGGGGAAACGTTGGGCTGTGAAGGACACACGCGATGCTCCTTTGTGGCCTGGGTAAAGGAGGACGCATTTTTCAGCAGCACCTGAAACCTTCGAAATTGGACAGCCTTCAACGTGCCGCTGTGATGCAATCGGCCTTCAGATACGTCCTTCAAAGGATGCAGCCCCTGATTTGGGACACAGCTATGGTCTGAGTAAACATTCAGACAGCACTAATAAATGGCAAGCTCACTACTGATTAGCGAGTTGTGAGTAAGTTCAGACACAGCCCATATGTTTGCTGATTCCATGTGGCTAGCAGCTTGTATTGATTTTAACAGCATCTATGATACGGACAAAATGGTAAAAGACTCCAGTCTGCATCTTGGTGTTTGATACTTGACAATCTATCATCTTTATTTACAAGAAGTGAAGGCGCTGGAGATGAATGAGTGCAATATGTCCTTTGTTCAGAGTGTGCCTACTTGCTGGGATGCTAATTCTAGCGATCCAGCTGTCTGCAGATATCTGGTCATTGTCAAGAAACACAAGCAGCAGGAGCACTTGAATAAGTTTGCAGACTTTTCTGCTCTGCCTGCGCTAAAACTGATCATTAAAGAGGAGCATTAAGGAGTCAGCGCTGTGCTCATTTCAAAAGAAGCCAAACTGAATTTTGATTCTAGCTGTTATCTCCGCTCGTACAACAGCATGTAGTGTCAATGTCTCTTGTCGAGAATAAATGCTAAAAGATTAGCTTTGTGACTCTATAGCCTCATTATGTAAATGCATGCGGCTGCTGGTGTGTGTGGTGTGCCACTGCAGTCTTACACGGCAACTCATCATTATATCCATTCTGTGCGAGAAGCTCACCTGTCAGTCCGGCAGTGAAGTGTCAAGACTACTGGATGGTAAAGGCAGCCATCATAGCATAGCAGACATTCAAAAGTCACTTAGCATCCCAGCCACATTTGAATGAGAGCATGCTAATTGGCTGCTGCAGTGCAGTAGCTCTATAATGTAGCAGGAGGAAAATGTTTAAGCCATTAAAAATTTCTTCAATTTGACTCATTAATGGGCGCTGAAATAAATAAGAAACTTTTGTTTGCAGGAAGTTTGTGAGTTGCACCCTGACACTGGATGCTAATGTCATGGCAGGTGAATTCTGGGATTGATAGGTGCTGCTTCCTCACTGTCTCTCCTGCTGTATGCAGCTGAACCACCACGCTGTGAGAGCTGTCACTTCCCTGTCTGTCTTTCTCTGCCTGAGGAGATTAAAAGCGAGCAGACTGGCAGATGGATGTCAATGCTAGCATTCCAGTTAGCGCTCCAGTAAGCCAGTTGGAGATGATAAATTGCTGTGCGGTAATCATGCGCTGTTTGATGCTAATTAGTCACAAATGAAACTCAGATCTGACTTTTTGATAAAGTTTCCCTTATTTGGATGACTGATCCTTTATTTTCTATAACCTATGGGGAACACAGAAGGCAGTGGCAACATATAAATGTAGAATATTAGCATAAGGGAGCCAATAATTCAGTCAATGTTGACTTTTGATATAACTGTGTGTTAATGCTATTTTTAAGCAATTTAACTAAATGAATTTTGTTAACCTGTGTGGGCATATCTAAATAGCTTGGTAGCATGTTCTGTGTAATTGACCCTTCATCTGTCAAAGTGTAAAAAAGGAATAGTATTTGGACCAGAGCTATAGATTAGCTTATGACTTGACTTGAATGCGAAAAATAGAGGAGACATATTGTACCATAGATATTAAAAAATGCTATATTGCACAGAGTTTTGCCATCCACAGCTCTACCAAACTGTCGTGGATAATTAATAACCCTAATGCACGCAACATCTCCATAACCATATGCACACTTCAGTCTCCACTGCTGGCACTGGATTAAAATTGGAAAAACTCTAAATTTAGATTTAAAAATAAATTAAGTTATCCTGAGGCCTACACAAAGCTTAATAGTTTAACCACTGAAATTTCCAAGACTTGCATCCAAAGACTTCCAAACGACTCTGAGAAAGACAGCGATGAGTCAGGCATCGATGGTACAGATAGAGTTTTTGAGTTAGCTTGCTCGCTCTGACTAAAGATACTTGCAGAGTATATTCCAAGTATGTTTGGTTGTTAGTAGTTTGCTCGCCAGCCACAGTAGTTTTCCCACCTAGCCAGTGAGAAGATCCTCTGTCATCAAGCTTCTGGACACTGTTTAATAAAATCCTTCGATTTTTCTTCTTCCACTTTGCTGGTCCGTGCTTATGGCTTGCTGGTGTGTAGGTTGTGTCCGTTTGTTGTTTTGAGATGGATCTTTAGAATGAAGTTGAATGGAGCTTACAGATGTTTGTTTTTAGTGACAGGGTGTTGCCATGTTGGATCTCGCCTCACAGAGCAGGTCTCACGATCACATCACACAGTCCGCAGCTTAAGTCGAGACATGTTCGCTTGACACTGTGTCGCGAAAGCCGATCAGTATTTAGATTTCCCAACTTTCTTGAATGCATCAGAAGATCCGACCTCCGTTCAACAAACGAGCATTTTAAAAGTAGTTTTCTTCTCCTCTTGAGGACAGACCTGACAAAGCTTCATTTTTATATGTTTTATGTATTTAACCTGCATCATGATGTTCTTTAAGCAAACCTAAAACTCACTAATTGCAAGTAAATCACAAGAATTATTTTGTCTTTTTCAGGTTTAAACTGCTGTAATAATCCAGAGTGAAGCCTCTGTGTGACCTATTATTTACAGGGAAACTGAGACTCAGCAGGAACAGATGAACGGGCACTCCTCTGGGGGATGTAATGAAGTAAGAAATGACAGGAGGGGTGAATTTTCCTGCACTTTCGTTTTGCACACACATTCCCTTTTCAAGTTGCTAATTGGACTGTTAACAATGCAACACGCAGAAAAGGAAGTCGTTTATCGCAAACTGCTGGATAAACCGTAACTACTGAGCAGTCGGCCATCGTTCCCATTTTCGTCAGAAGATAGCCGATGGGTTCCGAGATTCAGGGAATACACTTGAAGTGCATGAGAGTAGACGGTGAGGGGTTCTCTGAGCATCCTGCAGTAGCAGCAGTAGAATCAGGTTCGTTTAAACTGTTTGGATGATAAAAGGCTGCAGATCAATCAGTGTACCCCAGTCCCTTTTTTTACCTTGGAAGTATGAAGCCTTATATAAAAGATCTATTCACCTCCTTTGCTGTTGCGTGTTCAGTTATGTTTTCTGTAAATTAGTTTCATTAGTGTAGCATTCTAGCTTAGCATGTCAGTAGATCTGAGGGGTTCTCCACTATGTCGTAGCGTGGGCTTCAGAGGTTTAAAGTCCCTTTGTACTTATAGCTGGTTGATGATGTTTATTAGATGCAAGGAAGATGGAAAAATAAAGACACAGACTCTGGGTGAAATGTATTCATTTTGTTTGCTCTCAGGCAAAGACTCTCTTTGCTAAATCATGGCAGGGCTGCCTCTAATCTGATTGGTCAACCTCTTAGACATTACCAATAAAAAAAGGGGGGAAAAATCTCCACGGTAGGGGTCAAGAGGTCACAGTCATGGTGTTGGAGTGGCATTACTTGCATTGAAATGTCTAAATCACCTCTATATAGCTGAGCAGCGAGGACACTTCCCTTTATACCGTGCTCTGTAGCTCTTTGGAAGCAATTCAGGTGGACAATATTGCCTTTGATAGAGATAGATATTGCCAGAGGGGAAATACTGAAGGTGGAAGCCATAGTAACACACAACCTCTTGACTTTTTATTTTCAATCTATGGAGTGCTGCAACCTCCACAGTGCACTTTAACAAAATAAAATTCACTTCATTCAATTGAGATATGCGTTTGAAGAGTGCTGGAGTTTTTATTTAAAAGCTCCTCTATGTTTGCAGTTTGCTGTGAGCAACATCACATCTGAAAGTGAGTGAAAAACACAGGTGCTGCTACATTTTTACATTGTCTGCCTTTGAAAAAGAACAATAGAAGAAGCTTTGGGGCTTCCCGAACGTGAAGCACGGTCTGTCAGCAGAAGAGACGGTAAAGGGTGGATTCTTTTTGTTTCACACATCTGTCGATCATGTTCATTTTCATGACATTGCTATATGAGGAAACCTGCACGTTAGGTCAATGTAAAAAATCGTTGTTTTAAGGAGCAAAAGAGCTCAAATCTGTGGTGAAATCTGAAGGGACAAAGCCAGAAACATGAAAGTAGATTACACAAGGGGAGTTCCGGGACGAATTAAACCTGCATTATTTAATATTCCCCGAAAACAGAATTACTACGTTCATTTTCTCATAAGACATAAGACAGAGGGAGCCTCGGCCCATGTGGTTCAGACCAGTGCAGTCGAACATTTCTACAAAAAGGAGAGAATTGCTTCTACATTTTTGTAACGATACAAAATCACGGTTTGGGCTCAAACCTCCCTGCAGACAATAATGTTTTATTTATCTGTTTGGTCCACAGGGGAATAGAGGGAAGCAGAAAATTGCTACTTGCTTAAGCCACTGTACTTTCCAAGAGGTAACATGATCTGCTACATGACTGCACATAGGGTAAATAAACAATGTGAATAAATGATAAGGGCTAAATTCATAGCTACAGGAAGGACCCAATTGCGAGTTTCTGTATACTTATGGCTACTTAGAAGACTAAGAATTTAGACTATAAGGTTTAAACATGCAAAAAGGGACCTGCTGCTCATTAAAGCTTCCTGGTAATTCTAAGGAGAGATGTTTTGTGCTGTCAAGTTCTCCCAGACAATTGTGGATTCCTCAACAATCATTACTTCCACTTGTAAATCATGAATTAAGTCGTTACAAAAACCTTGAGTTAAACAACCCGCTCGGAGACGGGCTTTTATTTTGCAGGAGACAAATGAGCAAGTATAGCTGGAGTGTTTTCAAGTGGCAGTGTTTTTGTTCTTCAAAGGAAGGAGTCCCATCACGAGCAGTCAAAAGGGCAATTAAAATGATCAGAACTCTCCTCAGTATTGACCGTGCAGGACGAGCGTTGTGTTGGAAGTGCTCGTCAAAAAAAGGCCTCTGAGAATTAGCTACAAGAAGCAGTTAAGTGTGTAGGAGCAGAAAAGGACACGGAGGCTGTGAAAGAGCAAATACTTTGTTCAGAATAAAGGCTTTAGGGATAGTTCGGGTTTTTTAAAGTGGGGTTGTGTAAGCTACTTCTCAATAGTAAGTGTACTATGTAGAGTAGATGACAGTCAGCACAGCCCCTGTTAGGAGAAGCCGGCTGGAGTTCCTACACAGATGCTTAGCACCGCTGCAGACGGGGTCAGGAGTACCACATACTTTAGCCACTTAAAAGAGTCCTACATATAAACAAACATGTCAGTGTCAGGTTAAGTGCGTGCTGTATTTTAGTTTTTTGTCATCTCTACACGTCAGACAGCCCTTGGACTCTTTTAAGTGGCTCAAGAGAGGTGCTACTTTTGACCCCGTCTGCAGCGGTGCTTAGCTGATTAACAATAATAATAATGATCTAAATATTCATAAAGTGACAGAATGTACACCCATGCAGCCTAATAACAGGAATGACACAATACAACCTTTACAGCCCTTTATTATGCTTACAATCTGACAGTAAAGTGGGCAGAGGCATACAGTATCAGGCACAACTGTTTCAATGAAATCAATACAACTCAGGCTCTTAGTCCCACCAGTGTAGCGGAGCTGTGTTTAGCTGCAGAAGATTCTTCACATTTGAAGTCGAGCTCTTCACAGCTGACGACCACTTATCCTCCAGATACAACTTACATTTCATTGCATGTTGTTGTTGTCCCTTTCGCCCAAACGTTCAAAATAATGTGAATATTTCCATAAAGTAAAAGCTGTCCTCTCTGCCATCTCGCTATAGTTGAATTAGCTAGCTGCACATGCGCACTGACACAGCTGTGTTTACCTTCTTCTATGCAGTTATGGATTTCTTTGTAACTTTGTTACCCCCAACACTGCTCAGTATAATAATTCATCTGTGAAAGCTTGCTCAGTCATCTCTGCTGCTGTAATAATATAATACATACTAACCCAGTTTATTAAAAGGGCCTCAATTAATTATTTATAGTTAGTTATTGTCAACTCATGTTTACATTTTTTAGATGAATTAATCTGTAAAATGTCAGAAGTAGTGAAAGCCCATGGCGAGTTCCAGAAAAGATGTTCTATTAGCAGTCATATAAAACAGACAGAGGCACATTTCCTCCAGAAGCTGGAACCAGAGAATTATTGGCATAATAGCTTTATAAATGACTTAATTAATTTCCTGGTGATCAAAATCATTTCAGCTTTTATAAATGTGATTTCACAGAAAAGCTAAAGAACGTAAGGAATCCGAGCAAAGACATTCATATAAATTAAAAGGCACTATACTCATAAATCCTTATCAGCATGGGAGCTGAAATAATGGCAGTCCTCTCTCATAAAATCCCCCCCTGTGGTCTTTATCGGTCTGTGTGCCAGCAGCGCTATTTACATCAGTGCAAGAGCAGCTGAATAGCGGTTGTTTACTTCATTGTCATTTGTGTCTATTGTATCTAAAAGGACCACCTGCTAGCTAGAGTAGCGCTGGAAAGCCTTCCAGGGTGCGCCTCATAATTGCCACTGGGGGGGCTGGTAAATAACAGCATGCTATTTCACAGGCACACAGCCCCGCCACGGAGCTGTTTCCTCTTTTCATTAGAGAAGGTCACAGCTAATTTGGGACATTTTGGTGAGAGAGTGAGGAGGTGAACATGTGAATGGGGAGGACAGGAAGGGAGTGTGGTGATAGGGTGGGAGGAGGTTAGCATTTAGCTAGGTTGCTATGGTGGTGCATGTTTTGGGATAGAGCGGCTCTGACACTGAGAACACAAGTGAAAAGGAAACAATGCCTATGCACAAACACACACACAGACGGGCATGCACACACTCGTAAAAGCCTTTCCTTTCGGCAGCTGATATTAGTAACTCTTACTCTGTATTTCATCCCTGCTGACACAAACCACAAAACAATTTACACTCATTAGTTGCGTGTGTGTGCAGTCTTAATATGGTTAAGGTTGTGTGTGTATATTAGAGCCTTAAGGTAGCAATATACTTGAGACAAAATGAAGCTGGTAAAACATGGTGCTAAAAGTAACGTCTGTATGATCACTCCAGCCTCTGTAGCTTAAAAGTTTGCAAGTAAGGACGTACAGGTATTTCAAATCAAATGCAAAATTTGGTGCCGTGTAGCTGACATGTAACACTCCAGAAGCATTATCTTACTATAAAGGAACAACTCTCTGTCCGTCTTACTGTATGTATATACAGTATGTATGGGTTTATGACCGTTGGCGTATCTTAAGAACCATTCATCTGATCAACACTTGGCGGGTGTATTGCTGAGTACCCCAGGAAGTGCAGTGCAGAAGGTTCGGAAAGCAGCACTTCAAGGGGCCAAGATGACCATGATGTCTTTGATAACCAAAAAATAAAAAGTTATTTTGAATGTGCATCTGTAGTGCATGCAACTTTAAAAAGTAAAGGTTTTCTATCAGGTTATTTATTAAAAGAAGGCCTAAAAGTTTTTGGAGATTCATTTGTTATAAAGTGCACCATAGAAAAGGTTGGATGGATGTGATCTGGTGCTGGATTCCTAATTAGCTTATTAATAGTATGTATTACACATTAGGTTTGTGGTTAAACCAAGGGGACTAGGGTGTAGGACACATTTTTAGCTGACCGCCGGGGTCAGCCCTACACATGGGTCTGTATGTAACTGACTGAGTGACGGTGCTTTCAGAGCCCCAGAGACAGAGAGAGTTGCGACATCGCAATGGCGGATCATGGAGCATATTGGCCTTCCACTGACGCAACTCTCTGTCTATACAGCTCTGGATACTTTGTTCGGGGAGTAGGCGCGGCTGCTCCTCCGCTGTCCTCACCTACGTCCGCAGAACGTACCTGCTTTCAAACACGTTGTCATCGGCCTCATAAGGACAGTCCTTGTAACACACTGCCCACAAAAGCGCATATTGACCTGATGCGGTCAGCCACATACTAGGTGTTGACATCGTCTTGTTACATACTTTGCCTTCACCATTAAACCCAAAAAATAAATTTTAACAAATGTAAATTACACTTTGAAGAAATCATGACGACGATTTTGCTTATACTCCACATACATGTACACCTCAACGTTCTGGACAAGCCATTTCACGTTTTTCACATTTGAAAACAATCTTAACAATTACCTTTTTATTGCTAACAACTACACAATCTTGGTTGAGCGTAGGAGAATACTCTTGTTGATTTCTACATGTCCCCAAGAGACCCCAGGGAACTGTTTTCCTCTTAACCTAAATCATGATGAGAAAACATATTGCTCTGTGTTTCCCTCTGGTTTATCACTCCATGCACAGCGCTGTCATTACCAGGCACTGGACAAATCAGCGACATCGAGAGGAGGCAATTACCTGCAAATTGGTTTCATTATGTACCAAAAAAAACTAGAGGACGACTTCAGAATGCATCACATTTTGCTCTCAAGGAGCAAGAAGAGAGGCTCTGATAGGAGGTAATTTACACATGCTATTTAATATGTCCTTCCAATGTGTTTGCATGATACCAAATGCTTTTATTTCACATCATTTCTTTCCATTTGCAATTATCCAAGATTATGACCCTCACAGCTCTTCTCGTGGAGAGATAAACCTAAAGACCCCAACAGCTGAGGCTGCAGATAAAAGGCCACATTGAATGACATGCCACCTTGTCATTTCCAAAGTGAGTTACAGATAAACACTTCACTTTTGACTGAGGCAGAAGGTTTGCAGTTGTTACTTTTTTGGTTTGTTATAGCACATATGTGTGTCAGTTACTGCCCATGAGGACTTTAAAGACTATTTTACAGTGCATTTGAGAATAAAACATGATTGTGTATTGCGTCTGACTGGATATTTTTGAGTCTTGTGTGTTTTTGGTGCCAAGCAGAGAGACAATTTTATCGGGTCACTGTGAATTCAAAGCAGGAATACGTATATGGGCTGGAAGCATTATCAATCAAGCATTAGCGTTAGCACAAGAGTTACCATTTGCCTTTCACAGGCTAATACATAACTCAACAGTTAGAATTAAGGCTCATTTAGAGTCCTGGTTAAAGTTTTGGTGTAACCATTTATTGCTGTTTAGTTTTGTATTTTATGTATTTTGCTGTTCAAGAAGCATGTCCTGTTTTATTTTGTTATTTAGTCCCTTGTGATGTTCCACTTCCTGCCTTGGTATGTTTCCCTGCTTGTTTGATTATGTGCCCTGTCCTTATTGTTTTCACCTGCCCCTTCATTGTCTCACCTGTGACTGATTAACCTCACCTCCCCAGTGTATTTAGTCTTTGGCTGTGTTCGAAATGCCGTACTATATACTACATACTATATACTATGTATTACATACTGCATACTGCGTTCGGTGGTAGTTTGTAACATGGAGGTGCTTTTCAAATTAATTTAGCAGTATGCTACGCCAGGCGGAAGTAAACAATAACCGTCGCTTCTTTAGCTGTAGCGCTCCCCTTCTGCTGTCCGTCATTTCATCTGCCGCTGTGATGTTCCAGCGCTTTGCATTGTGGGATACAGTAGGCCAGATCAGTATGTACTGCTAGTATAGTACGGCATTTTAAACACAGCATTTGTCTTTGTGCCAGTTCGTCGTGTGTCAGAGCCTTCGTCTATCTCTGTGAAACCTTCGGCAATCTCTGTCAACTTTTGTAACACCCTTCGTCAAGTGTTTTCGCCTGTGGACTCTGTTAAATTATTACCTGCACTTTAATGGATTCTCTTTGTAGCTCCTTGTGTTTTCTCCTGTTTTGGTTGGATTTTCATTTAGATCTTTTGTTGGATTTTTTGATACCTGAACTTCAAACAGTAAGCCTTGTTTTGTGTTTGAATAGGCACTTTTTAAAATTCTTTTTTAAAAATCAAAGTAGCTCCTGTAGCTTAAGTAGGTCTGTCAAAAAGTTAGCCGTTAGCATCGTTACAGTTAGCTAACGCCGTATTTAGGAACATTAACATATATGTGTTAGAATTTAGAGCTCGAGTGATACAAATGAGATATTATTATTATATTATTATACCTAAAGAAGATACAGAGTACACATGTAAGTGTTTTCGGTTGGAACACATTTTAGAGCAACAGCAGATCCTATGTGCACCTTGAGGTAATGCTAAATGATTATATGTTGCTGACTACTGTCATAAATACATTTCATGCCTCTTTTACTAAATTAAATACTAAAATCTGGACCAAAGTGATTCATTCTAAACCTGTAAGACACTGTTGATAACCATTTGAACAAGAAACCTGATATGAGTATCCGTATGTTAAATACTGTACATGTAGTTAAGGAAGAGAAATAAATTTTAAGCTCAACAATGCGTCCATAAACCGTCGATAAAGACTCCTACACTTTCTCTTCACTGAAGAAAGTCGACAAAGTGCTTTGAAAGAAAATAAAGCGAACAATTACGATTTGTTTTATCCTCAAAGCCTTTGAGCAGAAAATGTTAAAGAATGAAAAGAATGAGACGACAATAAGAGATTGAGAGAAAGGAATGAGAAGACACACAAAGACCATGCACACACACACACACACACACACACACAGAAAAAGGTACATGAAGGTTGGCACACAGCGTGACAGAGAGGATATAAATGGAACTGAAAGATGAGGACTGGATGAGACTACGATTGGAGAAAAATTGACATAAGAAAGAGGGGAAATCGGTGTGAGAAACAGAGAGGCGTTGGGGGAGCTAGTTGGAACCCTCCCCAGCTAAATACAGTTTGATTAAGTGTTATAGTGTAGTTCAGCCAGCTTGGCATTTGATCCAATGGGCTTCTGGCAAACAAGCTGTAACAGAGTGAAGCTTTTTCCAACTGAGTTTGGGGATAATTACATGTAGATATCCGTTGGCTAACGGGGGGGTTTTGTTACAAATGTTGACACATATGCTAACGAATTCCCATGTGGAGTAAGAAAATAAACCCACAGCTTTGTAGTTATTGTGGGTACACAGGAAAACAGTTTGGGAACTACAAAGCTGGAAGTTTTATCTCACTTTTTTCCTTCTTTTAGGCATTTTTCAAACTCAAACTTTTTCTCAAACGTGCCTCGTTAAAAAATCTCCGACACACATTGTGCAAACACACACGGAGGTTTAAGACAGAGACAGATTAATATTGACACAAGCGGTCCGACACACAGAAACGCACGCTCGAACACACGGAAAGGGCAAACACTCTCACGGAGGTGTTTATGTTGTATTTTATGATGTTCAGAAGCACCTAAGACTGTGTCTTACCTGACAGCAGAGTTGTTGAGCCCCCCTATTGTTCAGCTCAGTAGCTTTAAGAACACACTCCACAGGACTGGAGGCCCGCTTTCATAACACACTTCAAAAGCCACCAGGATACACACCTCTATCTATATCCCCTCTCAGAACTCCTTTGCACCCTGCCAGCTCTCTCACCACTCCTCACTCTTTGCTCCCTGTCTCACCTGTTTGCTTCAGCCGCATAACATTCCTCAACTCGATCTTCACCACCCTGCGTCTCCATACCTCGCTGCAACCCTCCTTGTCTCTCCGTCTGCTTCAGCCTTTGTCTACTTTTCCTCCGATTTCTCAGAGAAAAAGAAGGACTTTGCTCGTGCTGTCGAGAGGCCTGGCGCTGCCAAACTAAGAAACCACACTAAGCACTATTCCAGGTGGAGAACTACATTTCCCATGACAACAGTGGCACATCAGAAAGGCAGAGTGTCGATACAAAGGAGGCTTTTTGTGTAGTCGTAAATCATAGCAGAAATAAATTGCTGTGCAAGTACTTCACACTGCTTTCATAAGAGCTCTCACTCGTACTTGCACACTGCGTCCTGCCGCTCAGCCAAAATCCATTAAACACTCTGCTTACTCGATTGTTTGAGAGGCATGCCCTGTGCAGTGATATTGCAGTTAATTGGCCTCATTTGCATGATGTTGGGTTGCAGTGTCTGTTTGTCCTCAGTCAAGTGGAACATTGAGTTCTTGAACTCTAATTGTGTCCTGAACCTCGCTGCTGCAACTTCAGAGTCATCTTTACACAAAGTGCAACACATTATTAATTTAGAGTGAAAACATTTAGAGGGAGTGATGTATCGGCCTACCAAGAGATGTGTGACATAGTTAGAAATCAGAGGCCTTTATTGACCGTTGGCCAAACTTAGCCCTTATTAAATACAGTTGAAAATCTTGGCGCACACATGCTGTTTACAGTGATAGCAGTTTCATATTTAGCACGTTTTGAACAATGTGTTTTTGACTTTAGACAGAAGTATTCAGGCTTCCTATTTCAAGCCAGCAACCAACAATTTTACCATCTAAAATCACAACTGTTGCAGATTTTTATCAGTTATAGCTAGCTAGCTAATTAAGCGAAATCAATCAATGTTCCATCTGTGCCGCGGTTCTGGTACGTCAGACGGCGCGACCCTACGCCCACAGGAAGCATGTCTGGCCCAAGCAGCTGGATTCGTGAGATCACAAGATCACGGGAGAACTACGTTGTTGCGTGGGAAACAATCAATTTTAAACAGAGCAACACACAAACAACAGTTCAGTTTGCACCTCAGAGGTTGATTATCGGCTCATTAGGATATCAGTCCGTGATTATTGTGCTTCTACCATGGATGAGTACACTACTTAATTAAAACTGTTCTTGGAGTCTGTACCGGTCTGTACATGGTGTTTTATTTTGAAATGAACGGATGCTGTATGCTGTTTTCTGTCGGACTTCCTGTTTGGAACGATCTGCTCTGTTCAGCTTGACGCGTGCTTGAAGCTGCCTCCATCAAAAATAGACCCGGCGCGTATCTTTAGCGGAGTGGAGCGGAGAGACACTTCTGGGACACGTCGGAGACGGGCCGCAGAATCACGAGCATTGACTTGAATGGGTGCAATCCACTTCAGAGGTCGCAGCGCACACGGAACGCGCGCGGGAGACGGATCCTGTGGAATTCGAGGGTTAGCTTCTTGATTGAACACACAGTCTCTGAATGACTTTATATGTTTCCAGCTAAATTGATGTAAAACCAGAATCCTGTAAATCCTGTCTTTTCTAGGCACCTGATGGCTAGTTATTGTGTTTTAAAAGACTGAAGCTAAAGCTACATATCCGAGGAAAAAGTTAACATCCCTGTCAGCTGATGGTCCATGAGGAAGACACGGACAAATGTATGATAAGGAAATAGTTTCAGGAGACCCACATATCTTATAAAGAAGTAGGCCTATTGATTAATGTTCAGACAAGGAGAATCAAGATGAACAGAAAAAAAAAACTTAGCAGAGACGGTCTTTGACCTTGTGTCACGTCCCCTGGCCAGTTAAGTTCCCTTTGGTTACGCTAATGTTTCATGTCTTGTGTTTCCTGTTCTATTTTCACTTTGTGTCTCATTTCAGATCCTCCACTTCCTGCCCTCCCGTGTTCCCACCTGTGTGATTACTTTCCCCGCGCAAATGCGTTTCACCTGCATCTAATCATCTTCACTCACCTAGAGTCTGTGTTCCCCTCATTCTGTGCCAGCTCGTCTTGTTCCCTTGTGACAGCGTTCCAGCATTCCCTTGTGTTCTCCATAAGTTCTGATCAGATCTTTTTCCTGCCAATTTGGATACCTTGCCTGGACTGCCTTTGTGTGTACCGATGTTGGCTTATGATTACACAGACTTTGTTTTTTATATCCTGTCTCTGAGTCTGCATTTGAGTCCACATCCTTGGTTGAGCACTTAACCTTTTCCTAGGCTTAGAAGTAGATAACGTGTCTGAATAGTGTTATTCTACCAGGACAAAGATGTTTGAAGATTCTATGGGATATTAAATTCAATAACAAGGAATTATGCTTACCTAAGTCAAGATAAGTTATTGTTACATCTTCAAGTCACCCAGGTGATTATCTGAGAGGATAATGGTGAAGACTATAGGTTGACGTTCACAGATCTTGATTCCCTGGGAGACGGAGCCTGTCAAGCATTATTAGCTGTGGCTAACTGCTACCATCCTGTAGACGGTGAGCTGATGTATTGACAGACAGGCTGTGACCTTGTGCTCCTGCATTTGCAACTGCCCTGAAAATGACCTAGGGTCATACTGTGTCACACACAGCCACTTTTGCTGCTCAGCACAGTTTTTTTTATTTTAAAAATGGCAGTAGGCCCATGTTTTCAGTTTTAACAGAAAGAAAGGGCCTTTAGGATTTGGACCAACAAATATGTTTGCAAACTTAATGCTTTATTGAGTTAAGTTGCTTTACTAAAGTTTAAACTTCCCCTTATTCATGAAATAGCAAGACAGAGCTGCTAGCATTAGCTTAAACACTGTAGAAGCACTCCGATGTCGCACGGTGGGAACATAATCTGATACGCAGTGAATGTGCTGATGATGGCGGCATTTTACCGGCGACCTATAAGCTCAGAAACTACCTTGGATGGTTACAGAAATGCTTTTTGGCTCAAGAATTATCAGAATGAGATTATTACTTAATCTAGTAAGCTAGCTAGCCCCACATGCTAATGACTGCAGCTTATGTGATCCTACATGTTTTCTCTTGTGTATTTGGTTTTGGAAGGGCTGGAAATGACACCTTCCCAATCTTTAAATGCTGAGTATTATTTTTTAAAATGTGAGGAAGTACAGTACTGTAATAGGTAAATAATATACTCACTTATGTTATTTATGTTACCAATTAAATAAAGGTTTTTAACAAATCTCCAGATGTCAGAATTTAGAGCTGTGAAATCTATTTTTCTCTCAGGTTAAATGTGACAGTGCACCCACCTGAAACTAAATCTTTATAAAGAATGAGGGTTAGAAATGCCTTCACCCAGTGACTCAGAGCGTGATCGCTAACCTGATCAGAGGCACCAGGGAGCCAGCAGGGACCCGGAGGCTGGGTGTTTCACTGACTGATCACAGCGGGGGATGGGAGAGCGGGAGGGCTAAGGGGACCCTTTACCACCAGGGCATCCTGATGGTCTGAAACAGCAGATCTGAGGGAGTGATGTGGGAAGAGCAGACTGTGTGTGTCCTAGTGGGATCCTAGATCTGCACTATCTCAGAGCCTTTGTGTCCCTGCAGCAGTCCAGATAGCAGGCACGGTGGATCAATCGATGGTGAAGCCTCGCCTCCCTTCCCTTTGCTTTCTTCCTCCAAGCTGTCACACAGTGTTCAAATCACAGCTGTGCTTTGACAGTAAGCGGTAGTAAAGTAGCTCAACTCCAATGCCAGGCGACGCCGGTATAATTGTTTGTTTGTGGAAGTGTTTTATATCCAAGATGATCTGAGGGTTTTACTGTGCAAATGGTTGGAGGATGACTTGTGTGAGAGCAGTATTCATCTCTATAAACCCAATTATGATAACATTTTCTTAGATAAAGTATCAACTATTACAACTCCATGGATGAAACATTGTTACATTTATATTTAAGGAATATTTAAATATTTATTTGACAAAAGCAGATTTTCTTTGTTCACATATTTAAAGACACCAAGTGTTCTGTACTCGAGTTGCTTGTTATCAGAGTGACTTCTTGTAAAACTTGAGAGAAAATATAAAACAGAATCCCTTAATACTTAAATAACAACAGTTTCTTTTAAAGTAGTTATAATGCTGGAAAAACATTTGCATTAGACTCCATCTCGTCCTCAGAACAAAGCATGATGTCATGAAATATTCAGCGAATGTTAAATGAGAACTGATGGGAGTTTTAAATATGCAAAAGTGGAAATTTGGGCTGCAGGCTATGTTATCATAAAGTATAACTGCTCAGTTTCAAGGGTGAGTCTATTCAAATGGAGGAGGCCTTGTCACATGACATCACACGGGGAGTTCAACCAAGAACCTTTTCAGAGAAACATAAGCAGAATGATCAGAAACAGACACTTTTGTAGTGCGCACAGCACATGAAAAACATCTTCATGTAGGGTTGTTTCAACATGGAATAGAGTGTGAATAGGTTTTGACTGTAGATCCATTACCGTACTTTTAATACATTTTTTCAGTTGGCTGCGTCCTATGTACAGATGCGACCAATAAAATGCAGAAAGTATTTTATTGTGTTACGGTATATTGCCCAGACGATGGCACTATAATCTAGCTAAGCTCACGGACGTGCGGCGTCATCATCGCCACTGCAGCTGCCACCCTCACAACAAATGTTACCGTAGGCTGAGCTCAACTTTTGCACCGGTAGCTAGCAGGATTGCAAGCCCGACATGGCGAAAACAGAGTCGACTATTATTTGTCAAATGAAAATAAATTGGAAATATGTTGAAATAACTTGCATATATGTTTTCATTAATAAATAGCCATAGACAACCTTTTTCTCCCTCTGGGATACCCCCCCAAAATAAACTGCGTCTTATATTCCGATGCAACAATTCCGATGCAATAATGAGTTAGTAAGTTAAGATTCTCACTAAGTATCTCATAATTCTGACAATGTCAGCCAATCATATTAATTGTCATATCTAATTATCAGCGTTGGGTCACGTTACTTTTAAAGTAGCTTGTTACAAGTTTACTGCCATTAAAAAGTAACTCGTTATTTTACTGCGTTGCAGGAATGGGCAGAGGCATACAGTATTAGGCACAGCTGTTTCAATGAAAGCAATACAACGCGGGCTCTTAGTCCCATCAGTGTTGCGGAGCTGCAGATAGTAGCTGCAGATGCTTCTTCAGAAGTAGAGGTCACAAACACTTATCCTCTAGACACAACTGATGCAAATGATGGCATCCCAAAATATGACTGCTGAAGATGTTATGGAAAAGATACATTTTATAGTGTATGGCTCCCATGTTTATTCAAGCCGTGTATAAAGCAGAAGATGCAGGAGACCTCAGCTTTCGCCGTCAATATAAGGAATTCACTGCTGTGGTGGCAATTTCTGATGACGAGACCAGTAAAGTTCTTTGGGAAACAAAGTTGTCTTTTGATGTCTTTTAGTTGAAGAATATTAAAAGATGAGTAAAAGCAATTAACAACTTGAGCTTTGTCAGACCAGTACTACACAGAACGCAGCTGTCTAGCTGACTGACACAGTTTCAAGGTTCACAGTATATGTTATATATAACAAAAGAACTCCTTCTCACAGAGACAAAGCATAGTGTTACTGTTATGACTTTAGCTGAGGCGCCTGACTATCTAGAGTTTACCCCTTGCCTTGGAGCTCTCAGCCCAGACAAGGCCACTAACTATCTCTCTGAGACAGAAGGAGCAACAGTACTCATGCACAACACCCTGGAGAGAAGTAGACAATACATATCCTTAAAATGTAACCTTGATTATACCATGATTATTGACTCTATAACACTAAAGAAATTTAAACATATGATCAAACAGGTTAACATAAAACTGTCCTTCACAATTGCTTCAGTTGATTATATACAACTATCATCAACTCTGATAGGACATCAGAATAAATGTGGCTAATTTGCATTTTGACTCTTCAAAGTTTGACTGCAGATTCAGATTTGAGAGATTTGATACATAAAACGTGTTATTCTTCTGATATTTTAGTTTTCAGAAGTCTGAGTTGTTTACTTGCCTCTTTTTGATCCTTGTGTAGCCCCTCATGAATCCAAGAATTTGAAAGAGTACACTGTCTCGTATCATATATCTCTCTCTTCCTTTCTTTCTTTCCCTTTGAAACTCTCGACATATCACTCCTCTTGTTCCCTCCTTTCAAAACATAATGTCAGACAAGTAGATTGGATTTGGCAGAATGGATTCTACCGACGCCAGTGGGACCATATCTTCCCCGGTCACCCATCCATGAGGTGCTGCTTCAGATGGATTCACCCTCTTCCAGGCCCACTGTGGGTCCCAGCTCCCATTATGTGACCCCGAGTCCCTCATCAGAATATTACATTGCTATAGTCTCAGAATAACTCGGATCCCCAAAGTGCAATGCAGGTGCCGTATCATTTCTTTCTGTCTGGCAAAAAAATGGGTGTTTGAGAGAAAACTGGTACATTTCCCTGCTGAAACATGTACTTTTTCTCAATGTGTAAGCTTTGGAAGCTTCCAGAGTCATAGAACTATACTTTTTCATTCTTCGCTACATTTTCTTGTTATTGTTGCGCCTAAAATGCCAGATGTCAAAGCAGCTTTTTTTAAAAGTTGGACTGCAAGTTGCGATGTTGTAAGTTTTTTTTTTGTGCAACTCATTACATATCCACTGGGTGACTGGAACAAACACATCTGTTGGCTGAACAAGCTGTTTGTATTCTGACATTCTGTTTGATTTCCGTGTCAAGATGCCAAAAAACGGAACGGAAACTACAGAAAGTAGCCATTGAATGCTTGATTTGCACCTAGTGTGCAAATTACAATGTTATCCATATGCGAAAAGGAGAATCTACACGTTATTTATCTACTCGTTATGACAGGTGCTGCGCTAGTATAGAGTGAGCAATAACCAGGGGTATTTCTTACGGAAGCCCTAAGCGGACATGTATCCATACATTTACTACCTTTTCCCGTGATAACATTGTCTTCTCAAGATCTCAACTTACTTATCTCGTTATCTCAAGATGATGCTGGTTTTCCAGTAATAATGAGTTATTTTCAGTTGAGATCTCAACTTCTTTTTCTCGTTATGTCGGGATAACAATGCTTGTTTTATCCTGATATGGGATCATTTTCTGATCATTTTTTCATCCAGACGACAGCTGTCCGTACGGAGGAAACCCGGAAATGGCGTGCGCCACAAATAATTCAGATTTATAAAACCGTGTGCAGTCACCTCACGTCACGTACCTGTGTCACTTTATAAATCACAATCCATCTGGAAATGCCCACATGAATTAGCTTCTAACTCCGCACTCTACATGCACACATTACACCATTCATGGTCAATGCAAAGCACCTTGTGAATGGAAAATGCATACAAATAAGCCAGCTGATCACAGGTGGTCGTTTACGGTAAATCAAGGAAACAATCGAGAGGAAGCCGAAAGGTCATGAACTTTTTGCTTGTGACACAAACAGAGGAAAAAACAGTGAGTAACAACAAGTTGTTACAGCCTGTAACATTTACACGATCCATTTGTGCAGGTAGTGAGGATATTCCGGTGGAGGTGACAGGTGAAGCAGCCACTGCGAGTCTCCAGTGCACACTGAGGTCCAGACGGCACAGTCGTGATCATTGCAGTTAATTAAGTCACAATATCTTTATTAAATCCTACTTGCTAATATGGTATTAAAATATATTAATAAAAACTATTCATGCTCTGGTCTTTAACTCTTTAACACTTTTTAAAGTGTTTTTTTTTTTGGATTTCTACATCCGAGGATTCAGGAGACGGTCTCTCCTTTGCGCTCTGAGGGGGCTGTGAAGATGAGACGGTGCTGATTAAATATTAAATCAGTCATTTATTTAATATTTGCTAATATAATATATAATATATGTACCTGGATTGGTCGATAACGTTTGATATTTAGTGACATTAAATGTGTGAAAGGCATATATAATATACAACCCGGCCTCAGTTCACCACCTCACCACCTGCGTCGTCAATTTCCCCCGTACATTTTCCCGTCAAGTTTTTTTTTTATAACTCCCAAAGTTTTCTTCTTTTGTGCGTACGCTGCGTTTACAAATGAGGCCTCTGGACATGCCGTGCTCCCACTGCCCACACTAATGAGCTAAGTTAAGCCTATTTCTATGTATTGTGCTTTTGCAACTCTGGGGATACGAGTTATGATCATCTGACGTTAGGGTGGTGCAAAACAGCGTAAATGAAATGCATGGATGCATGTCCGCTTAGGGCTTCTGTAATTACTATCTTCCTGTACCAACACCTTTTGAGCTCAGCGCTGACACACATTAGTAAGGAAGGACCACAGCCTTTGATCGGCCAATAGACTGAATTCAAAGGCATATGGCTAGCTGAAAGGCTAACCGTTTTTAACACTGAAACATGGATGAATAATCAGTAGAAGACAGTGAGTATTGGATTTACCGTCATGGGTTTACTGCAGAGTCTCCCAAAAAGACGTCATTGTTCGAGGCTGGATGAGGAACCTCCTGAAAGACAGCTCTCATTAGAACAGCACAGCTGTCTCTGCTTCACCGCAAAAAAAAAAACATGTTAAGCATGCATAATTCCATTATACCATCTGATTTTTATACACCATAAGTGTAATAATATTATAGTAATATTTTGAAAAACAAGAAGGCGTGTTTGGTGATGCACACGTGGCGTTAAAGTTGCGGACAAAATTGCTAGGCTGCACAGAATGCTGGGGGATTGGTTGGATTTGCGTTAATGTTACATTAGGGACATCGTGAGGGACTGTTTTATGCATTTGGAACCGTAAAAATTAGAATGAAACGTTAAATTAAAGATATTTTCTTTGCTCTGAAATGTCCTAACTCTTGTTAATATTATTGAAAAAAAGTTTCCCCCTCATTTTTCTTCTGAAAAGTTTGTGTTTAGAGGAAACAAACTGTCTGCAATACTGAAAGTACATACTGTCTTCAGTCTGTCCTAGCGTGTGCGCACACTCGGAACCTGTCAATTAAAGACCAGGAACTGTCAGAACTGAAAAGAGTATATGAGTTAGTGGTAAAAAAAAAAGAAAAAAAGGAAATATATCCTGTACTGTGCTCTGCTCACATGCCGTCTTAATGCTTGGACTGCTTGTTCGGGGTCTGAATAGGGGAAATTGCATTTTCCAGACCTCAATGGGTTTTGTTTGGTATGCCTCTCTGCCTGTGAGGGGGACAGATATGGGGGGATATATTTTGGGATTCAGATGGTGGTCTGTTCTTCACCAGAGGAGCTGGTGCCTAGCATGCTTTTTGAGCCTAAACTGCTGCAACCTTCACGCAATAATGCTCAACAACAGTCTTCTTTCACAGAGATACACACAAGAGAAGTTAAAGTCTAACTCTTCTTGGTGAAACAGTGAGACATCTGCATGTACAAGATGGGGTGAGACAATAAGATCAGCGCTGTGGCGAAGGAGGGCAGCTTAAAGCTAATGGCATGTGATGCCCAGCTGCTGGCTCAAATCTGTTGCAGCCATCTGTTTTGTCTCGCTCGTTTAATACGTCCTCACTTCGGCAGGAACCAACACCTAAGAAGAAGCTGTGAATCGCTTACGTTCAGGTTTGTAGAGCCTCGAGGTTGGTCTCATGGGATCCTGCAGTTCACTGGGGTAACAGCCTTCAGTCGCACTCGCAGTGATTGAGGGGATTCGCAGAGCCCGCCGAAGCTGAAATGTTGTGACACGCCAGACGCAGCTGGATCAATGATTAAGTAAGGCCTAATGTGGCTCTGATGAATGCTGCTTTGCATTTAGGAAATGTCCTCATCAGAGCTCCACAATCAATAGCAACGAACCTTTTCCTTTCAAATGGCATTAACCTCCGTGATGGAGTCTTAGATTGTGAGTCATTTTGTGTTTAAAACACAATCTCAGATCTCAGAGCTGCTGAAATAAGGGCTGACATCTGTAACAAATGTAATTCACTGGGTGTTGTAGGATCCTTCCGTAGATTTACAGCCTTTAACCAGTGGTGGATAAAAAGTAGGAAAGTAAAAGTCAGCTATTAATATCAATATTTAATGTACTTAAGTATCAAAGGTATTTTTCTGATATTAATTGCACTAAAGTTTTGTAAAAATAAAAATAAAGTGTTCAGACTTTCGAGAATTAGGACTTTATTTTTATCTGTTAACGACCTTGAATAAAAACAAGGTCTTCACAACTTAAAGGGGTGTTTGTCGACCTGTCTGTCTTCGTCACCACCGTCATCTTTTACCGGAGTAGCTGGAGCCGATGCTGTTGCTGCCTCTGCCTCCATCATGCATTCAGTATCCCCCGTTGAGTGGTATTCTAGTCACGTTGTCGCTACTTGCATCTGACATGCCTGGACTTGACTTAGAAGCGAAGCCGCACATTTGCACTTCTTTATTTACAGACGAACCAATCACATCTGTAGGCACGCGACTGGATTGTAGTGTGGGAAAGTGTTCTGGTTTCTGTTTGCGGTGCGTTTTTAATCCGAGTAGTATTGACCAATCATGTGCCAGCAGGCTGCGGCGTATGCAGGAGAATCAGTCCATTTTGCTTCACTTTTGATCTGAACACACAATCACTTCTCAAGTTGCTAACTGTAACGATGCAGCGCTCGGAATAGGAAGTCTTGAAGTCCTTATCCCTAACCGCTGGCTAAACCGGAATGCCTGATATGTCCACCGTTGCTCCCAGAGGCTATATCGCTGTCAGACATTAGCTGATGGGTTCAGAGATTGGCACTTGATTTACCTTGCTTCTTCTTCTTCAAGGTTTTTACGCCAGTTGGCACCCAAGATATTGCTGTGCTGCACCCTCAGTTTATTTTTGTGGCTTTTGCCTTTATTTATAGGACAGCTGAAGACAGGAAATGTTGGGAGTAGAGAGTGGGGGATGACATGCACCAACTGATCGGCAGACCGGGAGTCGAACCTGCGATCAGTGCGAAAGCCTCTGTACATGGGGCGCCCGTTCTACCAACTGAGCTAAACCAGCGCCCTGACCAAGTTTTTAACCTCTCAGTTTTCTCCAAATTTCTCCCGACTAATTTTGAGTAACATTAAAAGGGGAAATGATTCGAAGTAAAAGTGGAAGTTGACAGAAATATAAAAACTCAAGTACAGAAAATACTTAAGTTCTATAACAAAGTACTATTACTTTGTAACGTTACATCACTGCTGTCAACAGTGTGAAAATAAGTTGTTGAGTTATACATGCATCAAATGTGGGATTGAAATGTAATTAAAACATATTTTATAGCGTATGAGGCAGAAAATGTGCCACCATCTTCATAAACACTGCCCGTTGTTGTTCCAGCTATGTGGGCTCTCTGGAGAGTATTTGTGTTTTTATTGGATATGAATTTAATGACAAATATTACTTTGTTACTGAACAATTTTCCTCTTGGTACTTGCCATTCAATTAAAATGTCTTTTCAGGCTTGAAAATCTTTGCCGCTTCCCTCATGTGCAATTATGTTCGGATACAGAGAAATCCATTTTTTAAACAACTCAAAAAAGTATTCAGTGAACATTTATACACTGAGATGAAGTGGTTTTAGATCCTTTAACAAAATGTACACTAGCTTTGTAGTTTAAGCACGCTACGCAACCAAATGTATGTTACGTCTTAAAAGTAGTTGTAGTAGTAGTTTCACATACGAATCGAACCCTAGAAAGAAAGAAAGCCCCCTTTTTCTTTGACCTATACATCACCAGGTAGACTTCTGCAGTCATTATACTACATCACCTGGCCTCAATGCTACATCAAAACAACAAGCTAGAGGATAGCATCCATAAATGATGCTACAGTGGTACCGACAGCGTTATATTTTGACGCCTGGGGCGCTAACCAAGCTGCTGTTTTTGACAACTTGAGAGTCAGGGTGGGCACACACAAGGGTTAACAAAATAAAACAGGAAATACCAAAATAATAGATTAACTTGACAGGTCTGACAACTACAGACCACGTGTCTGGACGGAAACCGGCCTTAAGAGACCCATTCATTCAAAGATGACCCGTGTCCAGACCCTGCAGAGATTGACAGGTCGACCCCCATCTCTAACCCAGACAGTGGTTTGGTCGGTCTGGATGAATGATAAGTAAGCAGCACCAAGTTACTAAAGTTGCGTAAAGTTACAAACTTACATCGTACGCTCATTTGCATATTGTTGACATCCTTGCATGTTCATTTGCAATGAAGCTTAATGACTGCTTCAAAAGGAAGAGATCATCTAAAGCCATAGAAAATGTAGATGGAGGCATCTCTAACATACTCACTACAGGCACATAATTTTGTTATAGATCATTTTTTTCCTCCATCTTGTAAGCGGCGCTGTAAAAACTCATCTAGGCCTCCTGGTTGATGTGATGTTCTTTACAACAGCACAATGAGATTCTTACAATACAATGGAATGACAGCTATTGCACTTATGACAGTCATAGACATTTTTCACACTTTGAAAAGTTCCAATCTAGACAAAATTTCAAAATAAGAGTGTCAACAAAACCATTGAAACTTTATGCAGATGAGCTTCCCTTGCTTTGGCGAGCAGCGACCTACTTCCTGACCGACGCCTACTGCTACATGCACACAGGGCGACAGGAGAGGAAGCTACCTAGTGCTGCTCTGACTAGCGTGCCTGGTAATGAATTACAATATTATAATTAATGTAAATATTATTATGTTTTCTCTGAATATGTTGTTATATAGTTGCTTTTTAGAAAAGGGTCTGAAAAGTCGCTAAATCCGAGAGAAAGTCGCCAAGTTAGCTTCTGTCCTTCTCCTCAGTCCACACGCATTCATGTTTCTCCTTGTATGCGTCACTTTTCTCACTCCTTTGAAGTCCTTAAAGGACCTCTAAGTCTTTGGTCATATTAAAAATGAAAGCCCTACTGCTGTATGAATTAAAAACAAAGGCAGAGTATTATGGGATGTCTAACAAGCAGCTGTATATTCCTGCCCCGGTTCGGGCATCCTGGATTGCCACTTACAGGGGCATTGACGCATACATAATCGCCACTAATTTCTTCAGAGCTGTTGACATTCACTACTTTCATCCAACTTTTCTTGTAAGTCACTGCATGGCGTTAAAAAAGAATTCGCCTCAGGCAGAAAATTCTTTAACAGGCACTCAGTTACAAGGCTCAGGGTTTTAAAGGATGCTTCTTGAACATCTGTGCAGCGCTCAGGCAATTTGAGATAAGACTCGCACGGGGGAAGTTAATTAGCAATATGGATCAGGCCTAATGAATACATGAAGTGTATCTCAAGATGTAAAAGCATGGGATGCCTCTATTAAACACAACTTTTATTTGAAGCTCCGTCTTAAAACTTACACGTATGCACTTTTACTTTATAATTACACACACTTCCCGGATCTCATTTGTATAGTACAAATCATCCCAGGCTGTGAGTTTCCACGCTGCAGCCTCACAGGCTGTACTCGCACAGTTCGCCGAAAATGCACACTGATTTCTTTTATTTATTATTTCTTTTTTTTCTGTGTGATGGGAAGTAATTTGCCGTAATGCGTGAACGGGGCGTTTTGAAAGAGCCATTTCATCTTGCTGTGCTGGTCCCTTTCTCTGTAGGGGAGCCCGGCTGTTCCTGTTCCTCCATCAACACCAACCGCTGAAGCTGAAAGATTCTGCTCTGCTGCCGCTGACGCTAAATGAGACTTCACACCCCTTTTCTTTTTCGCTCCCTCTCCGTCTTCACACCGTCGCTTTTTCTTACAATGTTTGCGACTCTCTGTCTCTCGGTTGCTAACTCTCTCAATGCTTTGCTCATGTGGAAACGTGTTAATAAAGTCCGGAGAGAGAGAAGAGTCACAGATGTCACTAAATGAAAGAGAAAACTCCGAAAAACAAAAACTGATTAACAGAAAAGGAGCAAGTGAACGCCACACTTTGCTTTTAATCGCTCATCATGAAAGTAATTAATTCCAGCAGGTGTTTGCGGCCTCAGAGCCACGTTCAAAAATGGGAACAATGGTGTCAGCTTTGGTTATAATTATGGTTTCAGTGGGTGAATAAGCGATCAGTGTAACCACCCACTCCTCTGCCACATTTGTTTTAATAAGAGGTTTGAGGCTGAACCATTTCAGCCGTTTAGCTCATTCGGCCTCCAACAGCTGTGGCCTTAACACGATGATTCTAGCTACCATAGCTGTGAAGAAAGAAAAATAATACGTATTACGGCTGGCCAGATGGACCCATCGGAGGTGTTGGTCTGTTGATATAAATGAGTAACAGACAAATCTGTTGGTCAAGATCCAGTGTAGCGAGAGTGGAAAATGAAAGGTCATAAGTTTGATGGCTTGTTGTAGTTCCCTGCAAACAAACATATTTCACCATCTCAAGAATGACTATGAAAGGGTGTTACTAAAGAGTTGTTATATAAAGGTATTAAATGGATATTAAGAATGAGTAGTAGTGTCCTACCATGAAGTAGCACTTGAACTATCTTTACTCATGACTTGGCCTACTTACCGGAAACACAAACTATACATCCATCTCTGTGAAGGTTATCAGTCATCCAGGTAATTCCAAGCTTAATCCAAAAGGGCAACTGGACATGGTTGAAGTTCTTTAAGACGTTTATACTTCAGTATATACTAATGACCTACAGAGGCTCATATTTCTAGCTCCGCCCACCAGTCATTTTAGACCTGAAGAAGCCTTTAAGGATGAGAGGTGAAACTTCTTCAAGAATTTCAATTAAGTGCAGTTGCCCTTTCGGATTAAGCTTCGAATTATACGTCCATCCATCTATTATTTATACCTCTTGTTCAGGGTCGCGGGGGGCTTGAGCCAATCCCAGCTGTCATTGGACGAGAGGCGGGGTACACCCTGGACTGATCGCCTATCAATCAGAGGGCTGACACAGAGACAGATTACAATTTCAACTCACACCTACGCCAATTTTAGAGTCGCCATTAACCTAACGAGCATGTCTGTGGAAGCCAGAGTACCCAGAGAACACCCCCACAAGCAGGAGCAGAGCATCCAAACCTGGAGCCTTCCAGCTGTGAGGCGACAGCACTCCCCACTGCACCACTGTGTTACCCCAAACTCCACATATTGACTTTTTTTCAAGAACACTAAAATATCAACATATATCCTACAAAACATATGTTTAAGTTCATATGGTTAACTTGTTTAGATCTAGCAGACATGAAGTAACATTTGTGTAGTCTAATATTTACTTTACTTTTAGCTCAAATTTGGTCTCCACCAACTCCTGAGAAAAACAGACTAATGCAGTCAGAGTGGTAAGAAATGTATGTCCAGCAGAGGGGATCTCTGTGTTTAGCATACAAGCAACACCTTTCACATTTATAATGAAATGATGCATTGTTAAAAAGATATAGATTAAAGTTACAACAACAACAATGATGCAACTTTTAGGCCATCAGTAAAAACATCCCTATGGTTCTTTAATATCTGCAGGCTCCTTCTCTCCACTTGCACTACACATCTTAAGGTCACATAAAATGCTGCTGTGACAGAAATAAGAGGTACTTATCCTGTCTGCTTTACTCAAGCTCCCAATGAATGCCAAACTTGAAGGTGCTTCTCTATACATATAAAGTAGTACATGTGTTTGCACTGTGCTCTCTCCTTGGACTGCCGCTCGTAGCAGCAGTGACAGGGACATATTTTCCCTCCTCTGATGACCTTAATGAACAGAGCTAAATGTTGTCCTTTTGGCGTCCACTGTAAACCTGACTTTACTTTGTAGAGATTCCTTTGTGTTCGGCCCTTGTGTTCAAAGCTTCCAGCACAGTGTCTTCCCTATAAGCCTTTTAAAGCTCTTTATTATTCTAGAGGGGGACTTCAAGGTGAAGGGTTTTCATCTTCATTTGTTTCATAATGTGAGCTTTGTTAACCTCGCAGAAGAAAACTGAATGTTGGATGAAGGGCTATACTAAACTTTGACTGAACATTTGATGTAACAGTGAGGCAGAAAAAAACCCGAAACGACGGCACTGACACGACGTAAGAGGTGAAAAAGCATAATGACACCGCTGTCAGAGATAACCTTCATCAGACAAGGGCAGACTTTGAACTGAATTCAGCTCCTCTTATGCCTCATGGAAAGGGTTTTATCATCTTTATGAGGACGTCTGGTGACACGTAGTCTCGCAATGCTTCAGCTCAATAGTAAATCAAAAATACAGAGATAAATAAATCTTCAGTGTGAGAATTTAACCTTTTTTTTTGAGACATTGTGAAGAGCTGACGTGATTGAGATGTGCCTCGCAGCTTTGCTCACTCAAAGCTTAAGACATCCCTTTTCAAAGAGATGAAGAGAGAATGACATTCAGAAAAGCCATAAAGTAGACATTTAATGCCTGACTGATTGTACCGATCGAGGCGATGACATCAAATAATATGATGTGCCATTCCATGGCTGGTTTCAATCATACAAAAGGTCATAGGTTTGCTACTCTGACAAGTAGGCTTTACTCCTCAAATGATGGGTTTAGGCAGGGAAAAGGTGCCTTTTTGCACTGCTCTGGGCAACATCTCAGAATGACTAATGAATATGTGACTTTGAGGAAGATTTCTCAACAGGAATTAAATTTGATTCATTTTCTGCCAAAAGTAAGAAGAGAACATCATGGCCATGATCCTCTCTGTCCATTTAATATGAAGCTACAGCCAGTAGGATGTTAGCTTAGCTTAGCATAAAGTCAGAGGGGAATCAGCTAGCTTGGCTCCGTCCAGAAATGTAACTTGATCAGGGCCTCTGAAGGTCACAATTGTTTTCCTTTTTGTTTAGTTTGTACAAAAACGTTATCGGAACAACAATTTTAATTGTGTCTTTATGCTAAGCTAAGGGGAGGCTAATCTGCAAGCAAGCAGCAGTTTTGCATCATCAAAAACAGCTAGCTTGGCTCCATCCAAATGTAAGTGATCGTTGCTTCTGAACGTCACTAGTAAACATATTGTTCCTTTTTGTTTAGGTTGTACAAAAGCATTGTCGGGACAACAATTTAAATTGTGTCCTCATGCTAAGCTAAGCAAAGCTAAACTGCTGCTTGCTTACAGTTTAGCTTAGCATCATTAGTATCAGCTAGCTTGGCTCCATCCAAAAATGTAACTTTATCGTTGCCTCTGAAGAACACTAGTAGGCTAAACATATTATTCCTTATAGCTAGTTTGGACAAAAACATTGTGGGAACAACTATTTTAATTGTGTCTTCATGCTAAGCTAAGCTAAGCTAACCTGCTGTTTCAATGCAGTTTAACCTAGCTTAGCATCATAAGAATCAGCTAGCTTGGCCCCATCCAAAAATGGAACTTGATTGTCGCCTCTGAAAGTCACTTGTTAACATATTATTCCTTTTTGTTTGGTTTGGACAAAAACATTGTAAAAATAATAGTGTTGGTTGTGTCTTATGCTAAGCTAAGCTAAACTGCTACTTGCTACAGTTTAATGTTTTATGGATGAAAAGGAAAAAAAAGTTTCTGCAACAAAGCAAATAAGTGTGTATGTCACAAAATGTCAGCCTGTCCCTTTAAAGCTTTGAATTTGATCTGTACTTTATCAGTATTTTATAATAATTAAATTTTTTATTTAACTCAATTTCAAATCCAAAAAAGTTCAGGGGCACATCCAAACAATTTTTACGTGTGACAACAGACCTACAGTATCCAGTTTAAGATAATAAAAACCTCCCACCTGGAGTAGCTTCAAGGCCCACACTCTGAGAATCACTGCTGTAGATCCATGATTGTCTTTTATTTTTAAAGAACAACCCCATGACAGTATCTAAATGTTCAAATATGTTGCTGTAAATTCACTGTGCCTGCTGTTACTTTTCAGCAGAGGCCTATCTTGGACACACAAGCAAACACAGACACACACACACAGAGTTATAAACATCCACATCTGGGAGCTGCCCACTACAATCACCAATCTTCCACCATTAGCCGCTGAGCTGTTCCAGTGGAGCAGTTTCTTCCCAGCTCAAGGACGACTCAGCAGCAGTTCGCTGACGGAGCTGTGGGCCCTGTTCATTTATTTTCTCAACCCAAACTGGCAACCTTTCAGTCAGCGGCCCACTCCCTAACCTCTAGGCTCCCCAGGTTTGAAATAAGCGTTTTCCCTCACACTAACACTCTACAGCTCCTACAGTTAGATTATCTGTGCAGTCACAACCTACTGTGACGGCTCCACTGAAGCACTTAGAGGGTTAATTGCAATTTTCAAGGACATCATGACAAAAGCTGCTCTTTTAGCCTGTGTCAGGCTGTGCCTCTGACATAATTACTGATAATAACATAGACATTAGCACGTACCGAGCAGATAGGGATTACACAAATTCAGTGTGAGAGCATAGAAACAGAATAAAAGGGAATAAGGAGACAGATTTTCCTAGACAGAACAAGATTTTTTCTCAGATAGACGAACACATTTACCTTCAATATCATTAACCTGTACTGTCTATTTTAATAAAAATCCACATGGAGGTCTGCATGCGGTCACCCTTCAATTCACTCACTTTTTTCTCCTTATAAAATAAGAAAAAGGTTTAATAAGAGTCTAAGTAACAGTGGTGGGCGATGTGATGAGTTCAAGTACAGTATTTCTTTACAAAAGCCTGCCTACACACAGAAACCTCACCTCAAAACCATCCTTCTATACATCCCTCCATCTCTCCGTCTGCCCACAGTCTTGCATACACAGACACACACACACGCATGCCCTGATCTCCAGTGATGAGTAATGGGCCATTCAGCGCACTGATATGAAGCTGCAACATGGCCGAAAATGACAAAGACTACCGCCGTAATGCTCCATCATTCACATCCATGTCTCATTTCGGACTGCAGGAACATCATTATGTCCAGTCGTTTCTTTCATTTACACGGAAAGATGTATGACAGACTCTGTAGATCATTATGCATGGAGCATAAGCACGGTATATGTAGAGCTATGGCGCTGCTAACCACATACTGCACTACAATGACCTGAACTAATAAACTGTATAGAGGAGCTGGATGAAACCTTCAGCAGTGTATGCTGCTGACACTAAAAGGGGTATATTTTTCTCAGTGGTATGACACTACCATTCCCCCTTTTCTTTTTTATGATGATTTTTTCCCCACAACATGACACCATATCTTCTTAATACACGATGATGTCAAATAATCAGGCACAGAGACTCAGTAAGTTATACAATTAAGACAAGCTGATTATGAGTTTGAAAAAGTGCCGCAGTTAATTTTTAGTTAACTCTAATGAGAAAATACTTAATCGCCATCATGTTGTATTACAATGTGCCGCCCACCAAGGCCCTATAAAAGCGTTCACTGCTCAGTACAACTCATTAAAAAATAATAAAGTAGAGAAAAAACGTTAATTGTAAAACAACCACACACGCAAACACACACATGCTCTAATCTGACTATAGACTACAAGGTCTTCCTCCTTAAAAGAACTTCCTTGTTATAAGCAACAAAAGTTTTTTTGCTTAAACTAAATAAGTGTGTCATAATAGAAAGAGAACTCTTTCTTTTTTATAATGATCGTCTGAACATATTCCGTGTTTTCACAGCGGCAGCCATCTGCCGCTGTAGAAATCTAAATGAGCAACGAAATGCTTCGCAATCTTACTTGTGTTTGGTTTGTTTCAAAGACCATTACATAAGTAAATGGATGCAGGTTCGCTCTCTTATCATCCAGTCTCCATCTATAAACAGCTTCTGTATGAGTGCTCAGAAAGTGTCCTTGAAAAATCCATGACAAAAATACTTTGACTAGGACTGAAAGCAAAGCTCCTTAAAACAAAAAGAAACAAGGCTTTATCTCTTTGTTGTTTGCTGTTGTGCCCAGGTAATGCATCACAAAAAGGACTATACTGTCATGGTCCTGAAGGAAAAGAAATAGAAAATCACTTGTATTTGTCTCACTTGTCACTGTCAGAGGTGTACCAATAAGCATAAACAATGGTTCTGTTCAACTGTCCATTTACGTGTCTCTTGCAGCGAGCTATTTTAAACAAAACCAGGACCCTGCAATTTTAAGCATCTTAAAGGAATGCAGTAATTAAGGTGATTAATTACAGCTGTGTGTTTGCTGCTTTGACATGTCAGAAGTTGTGCTGTTAAAAAGGGCAGAATGGCCTGAATGTTACCACTCCTGTTACTCTCCGTCAGGAAGGCTAACTAGCAAAGTCATGGTTAGCCTAGCTTAACACGAAGGGAGTAACTTAACCGCAAGATGAAACAGCTAGCCTGGCTTTCTCCAAACTTAAACAGAAATACAACTGCCAACACCATTATTAACATGCTTATTGTTTGATCTTGACTCGCACAGAAATTTTAGAGGGACAGTTTGTGGCTTGTCGAACTACAACTGAACAAGTTAGCACCTTTGTGCAATCTCTGCCGCCATAATTCAGGTTGCCAGATGTGATTAGTGAGGAAAGGTTTTGGCATAATTCTCTGTACAAGCAAATTGTAACAATACTGGCAACCTCACTGTAATCCATACACAGTAAATCTCACTGAAACAATTTGTAACTTACATTGCTGTTTGAAATGATGAATAAACAAACAAGATATTACAAGTTAATTTTAGCTTTATAGGTGTATTTTTGTGTTGGTAAGATACAGACCTAAGACAAATGTTTCCTGCTTCCTGTCTCTACGCTAAGCTAAGCTAACTATGTTGTATCTACTGCTTTGTACCATATACAAAGACATGAAATTAAAGTCAACTTCTTATCACACTTTCAGGAATAAAATGAGAGAGACAGTGCTAAGCTAACTGTGTCCCCTTACCTGCTTCCTGTCTTATGCGTCCTTTGCATTAGAATACAGCAAGTCTAGGGTCCTCTCCCCGTAGTTGGGCAGTTCACATACTGCTCAATTGGCCTACTAAAGCTGCAGTAGGCTAATTGAACTCACTGCTGCTCTGTCTGACAGGTCGATCAGCGTCCTGACGTCTTTTCTTATTTTCAGTAAAAAAAAAACTCACACAGTCAGAGTTTTTTCACCTTTTTATTAGCCAATGTTTTTATTTCTTCTGATTTCAGGGGGTGCTGCAGCACCCTCAGCACCACACTTCCGGCGCCGATCAAGCTCTCTTGTGATACATTTAAAGCACTCTTGGGGGCCTCCTGGTGGCGTCGGGGGGCCTAGGCAGGCACTTAGTTCGCTTATGCCTTGGGCCAGCTCTGTCAGACGGGTTACCATTTCTGCTAGCACCTCTTTTGGTGAGCTTTTATTTTATGTTCTTCATCTGATTTACTTCCTCTTTGTGTCAGGATTTTTCAGTATAAAACATTTCTGACATTAAAAACAAAATCAGCCAAATATTAATCAAAGTGAAGCCTCGTCCACCAACATTTAGACCACAGGACTCAAAGGAGACTCTCTTTCCAACAGAGAAAACAGACGCACTGAGGAACCAGGTGACCAGAACATAAACCCAGGATGAAGAGATTGAGTGAATGTGGTGCTGAAGGTGTGGAGGTGGATCGGTGTGTCAGAGGAGACTCTGTAGAAGGACAGAGTGCCAGCAGGACAGTCCACATGTACTGCCACTCTGTGAGAGACAGAGGAGGAGAGAGGGAGGTCTGTTACTCTGTTATTGTGACGCACAGAGTAACCCCGATCAGAGCATCTCAGACTCCAGGACTGATCATTCCATCCAAACAAACAGTAATCACTGTCTCCTTTCCTTCTGATTCCTCTGTAACTCACTGATATATAAACCTCTCCACTCCACTCAACCTCCCAGTAACAGCGACCAGTAAGACCATTACTACACAGCAGCTGAGGCCAGTTATCAAATCTGTCTGGATGATCAGGATATGACTGATCCTCTCCAACAAACGTCACCTTCCTGTTGTTGTCAGACAGTTTGAGCTCTCTGTTCAGTGTGTTTGAGTCCAGAGTGAGTTCACAGAAATCTGATGGAGGGAAAACAGCAGCAGTTTACCATCAGACAGGGTTGATTCTTTGTCTGCTTTTTTGTCATCATGAGTGAAACTGATTCCACACTTACACTTCCTCACGTCAGGTTTTAACCTCTGCTCTCCACCGTGGCCCATCCTGGAGGAAGAAACATAGTCAGATTGATATTCTATCCAACACGAGTCCTAACTGCTGTTCAACATGAAGCAGTGTTCCTCAATTTGTCACTGTGACGGAGACACAGGCTCAAACTCATCTGAGTCAACTGTCTCATCAGTCACTTTATCTGAGAGAAAGACGTGAAGAAGAAGAAGACAATATGATGTTCACACATCACTGAACTTAAACACAGATGAATGTCTGGTTCAGCTCGTTTGTAAAGGAAAAGATCTTAGATGGATACAGGGATACAGACTGTTTGTACTTTTGTGCCACCTGTATCTGTCTACACCAATTATGACTTAAATAATAGAATTACATGCTTTGTAATTAATTCATCGCTGTTAATTGCGTATATAAATCTTTTTTGTAAAAAGCACCACATCCTATGTAGACTTACTCAGTCCTCATGACCCATAGATCTCACTTCCACACTTTAATTGTGACTCTCTTCTTAAGTCTTGATTCACAAACTCCATTAATCTGATAGCTTTGCATCCCTTCAGTTCCCCAAACACCTGCACCTCTGCACACAGCTGCTTGCCCCGCCCCCCTCTTTCTGTCTCTCTGTCTGCATTATTGACTGTCTTCATCAGCAGTCTTTAGTCACAAAAGTTTAATGTTTTACCTCCTGATTCAGTTTTCACAGCACTTTAGCCATGTGTGTTGTTTATGATGTAGGGTTCAAAATGATTGATCAATTACAAAATTGCATCGGCACCTTAAAAAAGCTTGAAAACAGCCACAGATTTATGTTTGTTTTAAAAGGAAAAGCTTTCCTCCACTCATTGGATCTGGTCCACATCCAGACCTAACTTCAACCCAGCTCCGCGAACCATGTTCCGGCCCTGCCCCCCATCAAAAGTCGCTCACCTCATACTCCACTTTACGTACTTAAAGTGTTTGAAGGTGAAGAAGTATGTATGGGTGTATATACGTATCTGTGTATGTTTGTGTATATGTAAATATATATATATTTGTGTGTATTATTTATAATCTGTTATAATATATCTGCCACTGTCTGTAAAGCACTTTGGTCAGCTCACGTTGTTTTAAATGTGCTATACAAATACACTTGACTTGGAAACCATTTCTCACTGTTGACAGAAACCCTAATTCCAACTGTTTTGTTTTTCAGGTACTTCCTCTTATGAATCAGGTGTGTATTAAAGGGATAGTTTGGTCTGTTTGAAGTGGGTTCGTATGAGATACTGATCAATAGTAAGTGTACTACATACTGTGGATGCAGGTCAGTACGGCACCAGTGTGAAAGCTACGCTATATGCCGCTGCAGATAGGGTCACTTTATCCACTAACAAAGACGTCCCACCTAAAAAAGCAATAGTGGTTTCAATTGTACTCTATATTTGAATAATTCACCATGTTTCACTTTTCAGTACGAAAGCCTCTTTATCTGGCACTACTTTGTGTGGACCGCAACACATACGTGTTACTACGCCTGCAGCGTACAGTGTCAGATCAGCTGTTTGTGTCAGCAGTTTGTAGAAGAAACAACAAACAAGCTGGAAATAGTTTCATCTTCTGCCCACTCCTCTGAAAGGAATTGATGAAGGACCTGTTGCACCTGCAGTGTTTGAGGTCTTGTAGACTGTCCTTACCTCAGAGTGTCCAGTCTCCAGTGTGGATCCTCCAGTCCGGCAGACAGCAGCGCCACTCCTCGTTCTCCTGGATGATTGAAGCTCAGGTCCAGCTCTCTCAGATGGGAGGGGTTGTACCTCAGAGCCGAGGCCAGAGCAGAACATCCTTTCTCTGTGATCCGACAGCCTGACAGCCTAGAATAATAACACCATTGCATACTTTACATAATCAGATGATTATGAAAATCCTATAGTTGTTGACAATCTTCACTCAGAAGAACATTAAGCCGGGTTAGCTTGAGTTAAATGATCAAGTGTTCAACAAACAGCCTTATAGTGACCTGAGGGTTTCCAGTGTACAATGTGGATCCTGCAGTCCAGCAGACAGCAGCTTCACTCCTGAGTCCCGCAGGTTGTTGTTACTCAGGTCCAGCTCTCTCAGACGAGAGGACTGGGAGCTGAGAACTGAAGACAGAGCTTCACAGCTTCTCTCTGACAGCCTACAACCACTCAGCCTGAAGAAGAATAAGCGATGAGCACAAACAAAATGTTAAATTTGTTATGAACAAGATTTTATAAAATTCATCCACCTACAGAGCTTTGTTGGAGGCTTTGACCACCGGCAGCAGCCTCAGAAGAGCCTTCTCTGAAGCAGAGTATTTCTTCAGGTCAAACATGTCCAGATCTTTTTCTGATGACAGTAAGATGAAGACCAGAGCTGACCACTGAGCAGGAGACAGATTATCTGTGGAGAGACTTCCTGATCTCAGGGACTGTTGGATCTGCTCCACCAGAGTGTGATCATTCAGTTCATTCAGACAGTGGAACAGATTTATGCTTTTCTCTGATGAGAGGTTGGCATTGATCTTCGTCTTGATGTAGTGGACTGTTTCCTGATTGATCTCTGAGTGACTTCTTGTCGCTGCCAGCAGGCCGCACAGGAGACTCTCACTGGTCTGCCGTGAAAGACCCAGGAGGAAGCGGAGGAACAAGTCCAGATGTCCATTTGGACTCTGTAAGGCCTTGTTCACAGCACTCTGATGGAGAAATTTTTGATTACGTTTGTCTCTATAGATTTGAGAGATTGGGGATGTTGTTTGTTCTTCTGACATCAGATTGACACCAGAGTTGATGAATGTCAGATGGACATGAAGAGCAGCCAGAAACTCCTGAACGCTCAGATGGACGAAGCAGAACACCTTGTCGTGGTACAGTCCTCTCTCCTCTCTAAAGATCTGTGTGAACACTCCTGAGTACACTGAGGCTGCTATGATATCCATGCCACACTCTGTAAGGTCTGACTCATAGAAGATCAGGTTTCCTTTCTGCAGCTGCTCATAAGCCAGTTTTCCCAGAGACTCAATCATCTTCTTGTTCTCTGAACTCCAGTGTGGATCAGTCTCAGGACCGCCGTCATACTTAATGTTCTTCAGTTTGGACTGAACCATCAGGAAGTGGATGTACATCTCAGTCAAGGTCTTGGGCAGCTCTCCTCCCTCTCTGCTCTTCAATACATCCTCCAGAACTGTAGCAGTGATCCAGCAGAAGACTGGGATGTGGCACATGATGTGGAGGCTTCGGGATGTCTTGATGTGGGAGATGATTCTGCTGGCCTGCTCCTCATCTCTGAATTTCTTTCTGAAGTACTCCTCCTTCTGAGGGTTAGTGAACCCTCTGACCTCTGTCACCATGTCAACACACTCAGGAGGGATCTGATTGGCTGCTGCGGGTCGCGTGGTTATCCAGAGGCGAGCAGATGGAAGCAATTTCCCCCTGATGAGGTTTGTCAACAGCACATCCACTGAGGCGGACTCTGTAACATCAGTCAGGATGTCATTGTTGTGGAAATCCAGAGGAAGTCGACACTCATCCAGACCGTCAAAGATGAACACAACCTGGAACTCTTCAAACCTGCAGATTCCTGCTTCTTTGGTTTCAGTAAAGAAGTGATGAACAAGTTCCACAAAGCTGTACTTCTTTTCTTTCAGCACATTCAGCTCTCTGAAGGTGAATGGAAATGTGAACTGTATGTCCTGGTTGGCTTTGTCTTCAGCCCAGTCCAGAGTGAACTTCTGTGTTAAGACTGTTTTCCCAATGCCAGCCACTCCCTTTGTCATCACTGTTCTGATTGGTCGATCTCTTCCAGGTGAGGCTTTAAAGATGTCTTCTTGTCTGATGGTTGTTTCTGGTCTGTGTGGTTTCCTGGATGCGGTTTCAATCTGTCTGACCTCATGTTCATCATTGACCTCTCCAGTCCCTCCCTCTGTGATGTAGAGCTCTGTGTAGATCTGATTCAGAAGGGTCGGGTTTCCTGCTTTAGCAATCCCCTCAAACACACACTGGAACTTCTCCTTCAGGTTCGACTTGAGTTTATGTCGGCACTCTGCAGCAGGAGTTCCTGAATGAGCAAACAAGAAATGTAATTAATAAGTTTAAGCTTCAAACATCAGAATGGTGTTCATTTTCCTCATCTTACTGCTCTGCAGACAGTCAGCCAGCTCCTCCTGCTTTATTCTCCTCAGGAAGTGCAGTGTGATCTTCAGAAATGCCTCTCTAGTGCTCCTCCTCTGCTCTTCCTCCTCACTGTCCAACACCTCCTCATCTTCCCTCTGACTCTCTAAGCATTGTGGGTAATCTGGACTCAGACCCCTCTTGATCTTCTTCAGCTCGTTTTTCACAAAACTGACAATGTTCTCCTCCAGCAGCTGGAACAGAACAAAAAGTAAACTTTGACTTGTAGAACTCAAAAGTCTGGGTGAGACCACCATCTACCACGATCTCTGACTCTATGAGGTGCAGAAATGCTCCATTCAGTCAATAAAACTGTGACTGTGAACATGATTCAGGCAGACATGATGTTTGCAGTAAGTAAAAAAGACAGGGGAGCACAAAGACTAAATAAACGTAGGAGGTGAAGCTAATCAGACACAGGTGAGACAATCAGGGGGCAGGTGAAAACAATCAGGGCAGGGCACAGAATCAAACAAGCGGGAAACACAAAGGCAGGAAGTGGACCAACACGAGAGACAAGGTGACAAAGTAAAACAGGAAATTATCTAACCAAAGAGACACAAGTGAAATACTTCACTAAACAAGACTAACTACTGACAAGAACACAGAATAAACTAAATACAAAACTAAACGATGAGAACTCATGACAAGGGACAAAGTGACAAGGTAAAACAAGACATAATAACTGAACACCGAAATACAAGACAAAACCAGAACTAAACTAGAAACTCATGACAACATGAAAATGTACTTTTCAGTAAACTTTGATTCACAGTAGTCGCTGTGTTCATTTACACACCATAAATACGGAGTCCAGCTGTGTTTGATGCTGCTGGGCAGACTGGCCAATGGGAACCTCTGACCTCTGCTGCTGAACTCTGTGGATCAAATATAATATAATAAACAGTATATAATATGATGACACAATAACAGTGTTACATGTGATAGATTCTATCTAGTGGGTGCTGTTAGAAACACTGCTGGATCCTCCTACAAACACAGGACACACATGAAGCTACATGTTCAGTACAGTTATTTATGTGTAAAACACAGTTTACTGCTGTTGGATCCTGCTGGAAACACAAACGCTGAGAAATGTTCAGGTTCACATATAAAACACTGATGACTGTTATGTTCAATTTTTGATGTTTTAATTCAGAACAACAGAAGAATGTCCCAAATGTTCTTACCTTTGGTTGCCATCTTTGAAATCAGTAAGTCGAAACATAGAGCCGTCACTCTTTAAGGACACACAGCTGGGAGCAGGTCCAGGAGAGTCTGGTCTCTCTTGTTCGACACTGAAAGAATCACAAATAGTGACGTTAATGAACACCAAACGTTTGAGTATTTTAATACTGAAAATGACAAACAAACTGATATCAGATTACTTTTGATCTCCAGACTGACGTCCATCTTTGAACACGATGAATCGGCCAATAGACTGGTCACTTTTGAAGGACACGCAGCTGGAACCAGGCTCAGGTCCAGCAGAGTCTGCTCTGCGCTGCTGCTCTGGCCTTCAACACAACACACACAGAGCTGTGAGTGTGAATAATGATGGTGGAGTGATGCGAGTGCTGAGCTCTGACATGGAGAAGAGTGATGGAGTTAGAGATCTTCCTCTCACCTCTGAGCTTTGGTCTGGCTGTCATGTTCCCCACGCAGAGTGGTTTTAGAGGGAGGGGCTCCCTCCTCTCTGTCCTCACACTGATTCATAGCAGAGCCCTCACCTTCACACAAACACAATATGCTTATTCATTACAACCAGCTGTACATCACAGAGACATTAGTTCTAATCTTTCTCAATAACATGACACAAATAGAAACCTTGTTGGAGCCCCAAACAGGAAGTGATGAGCCCAACAATTAAAAAGTGTTTTTGCATATTGACCTAAAAATTTTTAAGACTTTTGTTTTGATGATTAAATCTTTAAACACGTGTTTAACAGACAGACATATGATGGGTGTAATTTCCTGTTCCTGTGGGGCCCCTGACAGCCGAGTGGCTCGGAGACACCACCCTCCACCCTGCGCTGGCTCTGCTCCATTTAGAAAGGATGTGAAGCCTTGGGGACAGTTGAGACCTGGACCGTGCTAAAGGCTCTTCAGTGAAACCGAGTCATTATCAGAAGATGGTCAGTGTCAACGGTTTCAAAATAAAAGCACCTGAGCCAAGTTGATCGGCCTGTCGGACCAGTTCAGACACGCATTTTTCACTCATGGTGCAACTCAGATTACAATCAAACTGCTGCTGATTCTACTTGACAAACACAAACTATACGACACATAAATCTTTGTGAAATCACTACTCTTTAAGTGAGAAAGAAACTCTACAGCAGATTTCAAACAGCCAATCAGCATCAAGAAACATCTGTACAGTTAAACAGCGATACAGCACAATGTGAGCACAGTGAGGTCATCAAACATGGACAGATGTCTCTGGAAGGATTCTCACCTGTTGACTTCAGGTCAGCTTACAAACATTTACTTTACCACTTAGTTTCACCTTTACATGAGGAGAGAAGAAACTGCTGGTTTGTCCCTCGTCAGTCCCGGTGTCTGTGTGCATAGAGTCACATCCTCATAACTCCAGTGTGACGTAAGAACCAGTCTATCCTGTGGCAGAAACCCAGTCAGAGAACTCACAGATCACATGATGTAGTTCTACTATCAGATTTCTAGGTGCTAACTCACCTTCTAATGAAACATCAGAGGTGTGACGAAGCAGCAGTTGATACTAGAATGTATTTTGGACATGTTATGAGGTAGAACACAGCCTGAGATACCCTGGAGGGTCCTTCTCTCTGTTTCCTCAGTTCTGGTTCCTAACAAAGGGGGTCAGAACCTCCGACTGCTGATGATACCAATGATGATGTTACAGGTAACAAAGATGATGTTGAACGTGATGAGGATGATGAAGGAGGTTACAAAGACGACGCTGAAAGAGTTGACAACAAAGACGCCGCCAAAGGAAGTGACGTGGATATTAATGCTGAAGAAGGTGACGAAGATGATGAAGGAGCTGATAAATGATGAAGGAGGTGTCAAAGTTGAGTGAGAATGTGATGAAGACAACCAGGAGGTAAAGACGATGACTTAAAAGGTGACGAAATATACAGAGGTAGTAACAAAGATGACGTTAAAGCTGTCGAAGATGCTGCTAGAGGAATTGACGAAGATACTGATGCTGAAGCAGGTGATGATACTAATGTGTTACAGGTAATATAGATCATGTTGAATGTGATGATGATGATGAAGAAGGTGATAAGGAAGATGGCAGAAGTAACCAAGAAGATCCTGAAGGAGGTTAAAGATCCTGAAGGTGGTTTGAAGATGATGAAGGATTAGATGAAGACGACGGGGTTGGTGACTAAGATGATGATTAATGAGGAGGAAGGTGGTGTAGATGATGATGGAGGTCTCGAGTGGCAGCCTGTTACAGCCAAGTGAAGAGATGGTCTGTGGAGTCTGAGAATGGTCTGAAAGACTGTGAGAAAAGCCTCATTTGGACAAGATCAACATCATTGTCCTCATCTGACTCATTCGAGTACAGCCTACAGACAAAGTTTCTTGCCACTTCTTTAAGCCTTGGCGATGTTCGGAATGGACTGTCGACTACAGTAGCAGATTGCTCCATGAGGAATGGCATTTTGCTGCAGGATTGCTTACCCTTGAACTTGAAGGAAGATGTGCTGTCTGATCCAGTGAATGCATGAAAGAGAGCCATGGCATGTTGTCGCGCCCAGGTTTGTGGCGAGTGTTAAGGGAGATCATTCCGGTTGTCTTTCCAGATTTGAAGGAGATCCAGATTTCCGCGGCCTTATCCAAAGCCTTGATGTGATGGAAATTACTCAGAAGGTTTATGAGAACATGCATTCAGTGGTGTTCACTGATGTTGATCTTGTCCAAATGAAGCTTTTCTCACAGAAGACTAAGGACATGGAGAGTATTCCCCCAATGAGGGATCAACACCTCAAAAGCCTTCCAAGCAAGCATCTTGACAATGGGTGGAAGGGAGAGAACGGAAGGTTGCTTCCGACTTGGACCACGCTGCTCCTCGCCAAGGATGTATTCCACCTGGATGAAAAGTGCACTTGTACAAGTAGGCCTACCTGCTCTTGATGCAAGTGCATGAGGGCAAAGTTGAAGTTCACACGTCTGTGCATGTGCAAATGTGAGAAGTAGCTGGAACAGAGCAATTTCCAAGACTGACATGTACAGTACATGGGATAGGTCAATTTGTTTGCCACGTTCTTATTAAACTATTGTGCAAGCAGTTATTCAAGCAAATGGCAGAGCAGTTACTCACCACCATATTGTGACACAGTTAAAAAATACAAATGTTACATACCTCATATGTTCAGATCAGATCTGATCATATTTTGCAAAAGCCGGTGGGGGGTCGGGAACCCCCAACACCACCTGGAGGCCAAGTGTTTGATACTCGAACAAAAATTGTTCTATAGACCCTTACCTTCAATTTAGAAGTGAAAACGAAACTATCTTTATGCTAAGCTAGGCTAACTATGTTCAACCTGCTTTGTACCAAATACAAAGTGTCAACTTCTTATCACACTCTCAGGAATAAAAGGTAAGTGCTTCTCTCCAAAATCCTGAATGACTCCTGTAAACATTTACAAGCTTGAAAGCAAGAAAGTGAGGTGAACTTGCGATTCATTGTGATCGTTCACACACATTGAACCCACACACACAAACACACACACACACACATAAATTGTGGCTTTTATCCTGAGAATGACAACTTCAGCAAACAGAAAAGCTGACAGTCTTGTTTCTTATGAATGACCTCTGGTGAACACCACAGTTTAAAACTTGCCTCCCTCAGATTTTTCTTTGTTTCCCCGAACTTTTATTCTGCCGGTGGAAAATAAACTCGGTATGAACGGTGGTCTGGGAAGGAGGAGGATTTGCTAAAAGATGCAATTGATCTCTTTATTCCTGAAATAATTTGTATGGCTTGGCAACCGCAGCATCATCCCTTATCAACGTCTGCCAAAAGCCAGGCAGCGGCCTCCCGGGTGTAAAAAAGCTCTGAGAAATAATGCTTCTCATCACCAGCAAGAATGGCAGAAAAGGAGAAATGAAAAAGGAGACCGGGGAGAGGTGGGGCGGAGGGGAAGGAGTCGGATGATGAGAGGCAGGAGGAGGCTAGGAAAACAGAAAGACTGAGTCAAACTTTTACAATTCACCAAGGAGACGATCAGATGGTAGAAGGCAAGACAAAAGCAGTGAAACCTGGGCAGGGTAAATATTCACCTCTGGGGAAGGTGTTTCCAAGTGAATATCAGAAGCTTTTTAAAGTACACAGGTTGTGTATGTGGATCTGGGGCGTGTGTAAGCAACTCTTATCCGATAGTGCTTTTCAGAATATCATCTTTACCCTTAAGAGCTTAGATGTCATTGAATAAACTCAACTTATGCTACGTTTTGTTCTCCTGCAATGCATTTTGTAAGTCCGCTCTGTGGAGAAAAAGCACATTTCATTATGCGATAACACTTTTCTGTCTTTATCTGAACAAGCTTTTTGCTTTCGCCAGCACAATGGTCATTTTTCATTTTAGTTTTTGTACGTCGGTAGAATAATAAAAGCCCATTTTGTCCCATTGTTAAAGCGCAGCTCCAGTCATGTTTTAAGGCATAAAAAACGCTCTGCTTGAAATCATACATTGTGTCTGGTACGTTTTTTTTCTGCAAAATACATTTAATTACCTTGTAAAAATCCTCCCAAGGCATTTTTCCTTCTCCCTCATTAGAAATTCCTCAATCTGCATAGTCCCCGCCCCCTCGGTTGTGAAAAACAAAACACGTCTCTGCCATCGTTTAGTGGCAACTTGTTGGAGCTTAGCTAGCTTGAAATGTAGTAATTAGTAGTAGTAACGTTAACATTAGTAGTCAGTAGTGAGGTTGCAAAAATGACGATGGCAGTTACAGCTGGCTCGCACATCGCAGAAATGGTTGCCATAGGTTACACATAATGATATGCATAGCGTCACCCAGTCCATTAACGGGATTGGCTCCTTAGGTTTGTGATGTCTAAAACCTGCCAATCTGAAAACGTGTTGTTCAGCCTGTTCTTGGTACACTGCAGTTTTAAAGCAGACAGGCCCAGCCATGGAGATGACTGCTCATGTTGCCCCTGATATGTCTTGTAGCACATGAAGAACACCACATGGAAATGTTTACAAGGTTAAACACTGGATTTTCACTGGAGAGGCTTTTTTTTGTCTGTGACTGGATTTTTAAGTTTCTATATTGAACGAATGATAAGGAATAAAACTTGCGAGTGTTTATGTGACAGAAATCTTCTGTTTCTGAACACGCACATCCATCCTTAATTTTATTTCCATTATTCAAGCAAAATGTTTGATTCAATAATCCCCAGACAAATGAATATGCAACAATTATTTCATCAAAGCGTTCAGAGTTTGTGAATGTTAAACAGTGTTATTTAAAACCCAATTCCAAAGCGCAATGGCTGTAAAGATTCGTTTTTTCTACACTGCTTGTTTCCTTTTGTTTAATGTATGCTAAAGCAAATCATGTTTATCCGTTTTTGCAAAATGATGTGGGAATAGAACATAATACCCGTCCTCTGAAAACAACATGAGAGAGCACAGAAGATGCAGCATTTGGAGGGAGATGAAATAATACACAGCCCCTCTGTGCAGTACATCACAGGCAGCCGGGCCGGCTTCAACACTCCTGTCTCACCAAACGCTAACATCCCCATATCAGCATTCGAGAGGTGAGAAGTTGTGTATAAATCAGCTTATCTTTGAAGTCTATTCTCCTGATTCGCAGTGGTTTAACTGCCTTCAGTCCGCCTGTCTCTCCTCAGGTAAAGAAGCCGACGGAGGACGAGAATCAGGGTTTCTCTTTCCTGCAGGTGTTAAAAATGCAGCACCGTCTTTGCATTAAAGTGCAATAAGACGCTGGAGTTTGAACCAGTTTGAGTCTGCACATTAGTTTTTAGATTTAAATATGTGCCGCTAATCACTGTGGACAATTTACGCAAGATAATAGTAGTACACCTGCAGCCAGAAACGTCACGATGGCAAGATAGTGATTGGAAACACTAGACTTTATTGGCCCTTTACTACAAGATAGTTAGCCGCAGCAGTTCCTTAGAGACACTATAACTTGATAGCGACCCATCAGCTATCAGATATCATAAGCCATAATGAAAGGGGGCACAAACGCTACAGACAGCTCAAGTTGTAACAGCTTTTCATTGCATCTGCCACGTCTCCTGGCTAGTTAAGTTCCCGTTGATTCATGTCTTGTGCTTCCCGTTTTATTTTGATACCCACCTTGTGTCTTGTTTCCCGCCTGTCCCGTCCTAATGTGTTTCACCTGCGTCTAATTGTCTCCACTCACCTAGAGTACATCGACCCTGTTCACATATGGTACCAACAAGTGGACAGCCTTAAGTACGTGGGATCACTCAGGCCACATGCGGAGGTGGTCTGGGACACATTCATCCACATACGTCTGGCAATGTGTACGCACGTGTCCTGGGACAGCTCTCTCTACTGACGTTATCTGCGGTACTCGGCCAGTTACCACAGAAGAAGATGTCCCATGGGTAAGCCGAAACACGTACTTCTAAGCACACATACACCATAACAACCTGAAAGCAACTGAAGACAACAAAGCAAGATGGATTCTCGCGGATGGAGTGCCAAGGAGACTCACAGCCTTATCTCCCTTTGGACCGAGGAGTCAGTCCAGAAAAAACTGGACGACTCCTACTGCAACCGGGCCATTTATGAGGGGATTTCGCGGGATATAGCAAACAATGGATTTGAGCGTTCATGGCAGCAGTACCAATGCAAGATTGAGCATTTGAACTACATACAGAAAGGCAAAAGATTCCAACCACAGATCGCGAAAGATGGATCCTTTTTACAACAAATTGGACCACATTCTGCCCTCTTTCTGTCAGGCCAAGGAGGAAGTCTTGGACTCTGAACTCGACATCACTGGGAATGAGCCTCTGCAAAACAACAGCTGCCAGACGGTCCGAACGTCAGAAACGAAGGTGAGAGTGACAGTATGTATTTAGTAGCGTCAGTGCAAAAATACTCTTGTACAGCCAGCATTTCCTCGTGTTCTCAGTAAGCCTTGACGTGAGCCTTTTTTGTGTTTTTTGGACCTTGCCTTTTTGATTTGCTTACCTCTGCTGGTTTGACTGACTTCTTGTGTACTGAACCTTGCTTGTGATTAATCAGACTTTGTTTCATACATCCCGTTTCTGAGGCAGCATCTGGTTCAGTATTTACAGCATCTTGCTTTTGCAATGTGCATTATTTCAGTTTGAAAAAGGATATTTAGCTTTAGCGTAACGTATAGATGGACTGAAAAGAAGCTATAACACAGAAGGAAAAGCAAGGTTACGAGTAGTGCACCATCAGTGTAGCAATTAGTTGTGAAAGGCTCTGAAAATTCAATCTTTTTCAAGATAAAATAAATTCTTACCACTCGAGTAGGAGTTACGCTGCGTTCACATGGATGCTATGAATGCAGCTTACTCTCGATATTCTATTGAAAACATAAAAATATTGTTAGATTTCCCTCAAAACGTAAGTTCATTCATTCAGTTCCAATATAGATAGTGAAAGGAGAACTGCGCTTGGTGTACCCTTTGTAAAATGACAACTGTTTGTTTTACGTATTATAATATGCTGTCAGATCGCCCATGTTTTCTTGTTGTGTGAGGGAGGTACGTAACATCCAGTTGTAAATTCCGTTGTGGAGAAGCACAATTTATTGGGACGGCAATGGCGTCTACCGTTACCGTTGCCGGCAATTTCTGCCAGCCTCACCACATTTCACCGTCCTGCTCTCGTCCACTAAATTGATATCCTGTTTGCCATCTACCATCTGCCTGAATCCATGAGAACTCAGCGACCACGACCTCAATTTCAGAGCGCTTCTTACTGGCGCTTACTGTTGCTAAGTGACAAAAGTTTTCTTGCAGCACTTCTGCTTCCCTTGGTGGTGACTGTTAAGTCTGTTTTAAATCACTCTGAATGCTTAATATTTGCTTTTATTCAAGGACATTTTTCAAAGAAAACAAAAAACAATGGAAAGGAATGGTGTCCTGGCATCAGCAGCAGCTCTACGCCTGGAAATTGTAACCATGAAAAAATGAAAGAATTAGCTTCACTTCCACCGTTGTTGTTGACTAAATTGAGTCCCACTCCTTCTTGATTTTGATTGGTCAGTGAGGGAGAAGTGACATTGACAAGTGCAGAAAATAGGCACTGCCAGCCCAGAAAATGCTGTTAGTGGACACAGGCCCTTATAAAATGTGAGGCTTGTGAAATAATACAAAACATGCAATAAATCAATACATTTTTATTTTTATATGACCATATAACAACAAGTTATCTCATGACAGTAGACCATGTTCTTTGTTATATAATTTACAGAAACCCAACTTAAAGTCGAGGTGAAATGAAAAATGTCATTTTAATCCTTTTAGATCACATCCCCGGTAATATAGTTAATCTTTTTGACAATATAGGCCAAAAATAATACAGAAAATCAATTTCTACGTATTCTTATATCAAAATCTGATCATTGTTTCTTCCGGTAAAACTACATTTTATGCTTGCTTACGTTAAGTTAGTACCAAACAATTTCAACCAATCAATCTGCAACATTTAGCCGCAGAGCACCAAGAACGCTCGGTCAGTTAGCTAGCTACTGCGCTGTGGAGAACGTCTGTCTAAGCCCACTTCTCAACGATCAAATCAAATCCCTCTAATGAGATGTTCCGCCTGCACGTCCTGTTTCACTCGGAAATACGTCACGATACGGAAGCTAGATACTCTCGAAATGCCGTTTCAGCTCGACTTTAACCCACCAATGAGCAAGAACTTCCCTTTAACAGACAGAAACTTTGCACAGAACCAGACTCATGGGTGAACAGCCATCTGCTGCTGAGCTTCCGCTTATCTGGTGGGTTAGGAAAAAGTGTCATAGAAAGACAGAAAGAGAGATGGATCGAGAGAGACGGACAGGGAAATTTGCAGACAACAACAGATTTATAGAGATTAATAATAGCAAGGCCAAAACAAAAAAATATCAGTAATAACTACCATGAACATAATATAAGTATGACTGAGGATAAATGCTTCAGCTGATGTCCATTATCTGCCTAAATTATAAAAAGTAATTTTCCCTTTCATCGTGACCTTTAAGGACATTTATGTGATTGTTTGCAGGTAAAAAACATCAGTCAGGAAAGCTACTTAAGGACAGCACATTATGTATAACTGGATGTTGTCAGTGTCACAAGTATGCTGCAGTGTCTAACTCATCATATGGGCCGTCTAAACACACTGACCTTTGTGGTGTTCCTGTCAAATTGACTTTGGTTAAAGGGCAGCGCTCCTCGGCTAAATGTCACAACTGGATTGTTCCTGTCGTCTGTCCCTTGTTGAGCATGAGCAGTCCTTCTATCTGCTAACTCTTCCATGTGGTTTGATAAGACGTCCCTGCAGACCGATGCACAGTGTCTCAGAGTATCCAGAGTTTGGTACAGGTAGAGTGATCGTGTGCGTGTCTGTGTTTAAATGTCTTCATGTCAACTTTAGTTCCTCTCAGCATGGAAGTCCGACAAGACAAACCAGGGTCGATATTGCTATTGAAATAATAATCTCAATTTTTAGAGGACTGCAATACGGCTGTGCTTGGTTGTGATTTAATTCACCATAAATCTTTAATACCTTTCCCCAGGTGGTGAAGTGTGAAACAGACTGATGCAAATAGAGTGGGACATTGATTGAAAAGGAAGGAGCCGGGAGAGAGAGAAAAAGAGGTAAGAACAAATGGATTTTTGACAGGAGGTAGAAAGAAACTAGTCCTAGTTGTAAACTGCAGAGGTTATCATGGAGGAAGAAAGACATCAAACAAACAACACTGTATGGCACCTACTGTAGATCTTAACAAGACAATAAAGTTTTCATTAGCCTTACTTGCTAAGCTGTCTCACTCTTCATCCCCATCCCCGTTAAACCCCAATCATACATTCACTGAGCTAGCATTCCTGCTAATGTTTTTTACCAGCTTTTTATACCTGTGTTTAGGATCACCTCAGCTCAGTGTTCTTCAGGGGTGACAATAAAAAACCATCCATTGAGATGTACTTGACGAGGTGACCTTTAAACCCAAGTGTGTCCTTTATATGCCACTGCTGGGCTGAATTAATAAACAAATATTATAGCTTTTAAATTGGGTTTTTTACACAAGAAAGATCAGTTAAGCCTGGTAAATAAAGTACAGTTAAACCCTTACGCAGGGATACAAAGGTGATGGATTGGTCATGAACTCCATGAGGGCCAAAAAGCACCATTTTCAATACATATGAGACAAAATACACTAAGGGGGGAATTCACTAAAGGATTGCGTGGCTTTTGCAACCGCAAAACCTGTGCAAGTGACACAAAAAGACTCTCATTCTCGAAGCACACGCAGAGGGTTGAATGCGCCCCAAAGTGTGCTGTAGAGTAAACAGTGTCTCTGTGCTCCTGTGCCGTTTGCGTGTATTTAACTGTCGTCATGCAGACATTCGGGGCAAATTTGGCCCCTTTCTGTGCAAATGAGCCTCATGGCAAAAAGCACCTAATTCACAAACACCAGCATAACAGCACCGCACAGTTAGACTGAAAATATACCGTCTGCAGAGAGCGGGTGGTAACTGCTGCACAGTATATTAAGGGCTGTCGCGCTCTGAGTTTCCACTGATCATGATGACAATTCACCTTTTGTGTGATAAAAAAATTTGTTTGTCTGTGAAAACAATCTAATAATAATCAGGAGACCAGTCGGTCCGGGGCTGTGCAAGGCTAGACCCCAGCACACGGGCACAGACACGGCGAGACGGTCTGGAGCCGTTACGCCTGACGGGATGATCTGGATGAGCGGCTGTTAAGCTATGTTACAGACAGTTAAACTAATAAACACCTGTCTGTCCAGTCTGAATGCTTTATGCTAACCACCATTATATAACAAAAGAAGAAGAAAGCATTGTGCCGGTAAAACAGGTGTGGCGCTGTGAGATTCAGAATTAGACAAAAATACTTCTGCTGCCGTCAGAGTTATGTGTGGAACTCAGGTGAGGTCAGGTGCAAAGTTTGCCTGGTAAAACTAACATGTAAGTCTACAACAACCATTCACAGTCATTTAAGAGCAAAATAAAAGCAACGGGTCTCTCTCTCTCTCTCCTGATGTCGGGGGTTAGAACAGTTACTTCATTGCTCCTCTAACAGATTAGGACCACCTTAGGCATCGGGAATTGTATCTTAGCTAATTAAAACAGTCATTCTCCTTTTAGCTCTGTTTTGGTCTCCACCAACCCACGAGGCAAATATATGTCTCTGTAGTTCTCAAGTTCTCCAAAGTGTTCATTTGCTAGTTAGGATTCATGAGAGCAGTAACACTGAAAGAAAGTTGTTGACTGTCAACACAAAATGAGCTGAAAGTTTCTTGAAGTTTAATTGGAACTGTAGAGATGGGGGATGATTTTCAGTGAATTCATCACTATGAGCGACACCTTTCATGTTACTCGCGTGAAATTTTGTTAATATAAAAAATATATATATGTATCTTTAAAAATATAGGAGGCCAGTTTGTCATGGGAATAGGGCCAAAGCTGATTGAAGCGACTTATCTTTTGAGAAATCGTTTTTGTCTGTTTTGTCCTTCGTGAAACTGTGCTGAATATATGGGCACAGACATAACACAACGTTGGGCATACAGATAACCTAGTGCAAACCGAAATTCATATTCAATCATACCTCCCCCAAACCTCTGGGAATTCATTCAGTAAACCCTCCTAGTGATGCCTCAGAGCAGGCGGTGAATCTTAAGAGAGACCTGAGCGGAAAGACAGATGGCTGAGGAGCTGAGACAGCCTACACGCCGAGGCAAAGACGGGGATAATTCAGGGGTAAGCCACCCTCGCTGAAAAACCGAGAGCGCTGTGTTTCCCTCCGACGAGAAGTTGAGAAGGAGCTCCTGCCATGAAGTGCCTCATCTCATGAGTAACGCACACACACAGTGCCATTAGCAGTAGCTACTCTATCAGAAAGAGCAAACACCCCCAGTTTTAATATTTAATAACGGCAAACATAGTCTCGCTGCAACTGCCTGTAAATACATACACATAAATGGGTGTGGGGAAAATATGAACTAAGCCAACAACTCTGGGTTATGTAAAAAGCAAGGCGGATGTTTCAAGGAATGCAGCACAACATTGTTCCAAAAAATAGCTTTTGTGTAAAAGTACCAAATAAAAAAACAGCTTGACAACTTCTGTCATTTTGATACTGCTCACTTCTTGCAGTGTTTAACCAACTGGAGTAAAAATGCTCAGACAGGCACACAAACAATTCTCAAGACGTGTACATCATAGAAAAACCCACAGAAAAAAGAAAAGATGTACTCTTTTGAGGATTTATACACTAGAGTTCACGTGTCAAGTGAGTGAAGGTTGGGGCAGATCCATTAGTATTCGGGTCAGAGGTTATGTTGTTCTGTTGTGCTTCATCCATCTCTCCTCATGCAGTGAAAGTATCAGGGGGCTAACCGTGTAAGTGCTCGCACATTCACATCTGATACACACACAAACACACAAAGATAGTCAACAGTGCAGTCCTGAGCTATCTGCTGTGACAGCCGAACTCCAGAGGAACTATCTCTATTCCTCTTTCACCTCAGCTCGGATACTGCAGAGCCTCGACTTCCTTTCAGATCGATAATATGACAAATTGACAAAAATGGCTGCGATAAGGATGAATAGCTTGAGATCCTCTTTTCTGGCCTCCTTACAAGCAAACCTAAAGTGGATATTAAGGCCTTATAGAGTGATGTAACACCTATAGCCTGGTACTACACTGAATTGAAAACAAATCATCTCAGTCACTCAGTTAGGGGTGTCAATCTGGGGTCAAAAAAGTTCAGATATATGGGTGTTAGTTTGTTTCTTTGTTTGTGTATTTCTGGCTTTTGACATCAAGAAAATTTTGCACTACACAGAATTGAAAGCAAAACAAAAAAAGTCACCAGTTTAGGGGTGTCGATCTTTGGTCTAAAAAGTTCAAAATTCAGATATAGGGGTGTTGTCATTTATCTCAACTAAAAACAAAATCTGGGAGATTCTTTGTTGTGTTTCTGACTTTTGACATCAAGAATGTTGGCACGACATTGAATTTTAAAAATCATTTAGTTTAGCGGTGTCAATCTGGGGTCTGATGAGAAAAAATTTAGATATAGGGTTGTTGTCATTTCTCTTAAATTAAGACAAAATTGGGTCGATCCAAATGCTTCCTCTTGTTTTTTGCTTTGTTTCTTTTGACATCAAACTAAATATCTGTCTCTATTTTAAGGGTGTCCATCTGGGGTCAAACAAGTGACAAATTGAGATACAGGTGTGTTGTCATTTATCTCAACCAAAGACAAAATCAGTGGATGTAAATTCAATTTTTTTGGTTGCTCGGTTTGTGTTCCTCAAGAATGTTGGCGCTTCATTGAATTTACAACATCTCAAAAGTCATTTTGTCAATCTGGGGTCAAAGAAGTAAAACATCGAGATATGGGGGTGTTGTCATTCATCCCTCTTTTTTGGTTGCTCGGTTTATGTTCCTAACTTTTGACATCAAGAAAAGTTCACACTACACTGAATTGAAAGAAAAAAGTCACTTAATGTAGGAGTGTCAATCTGGGGTTAAACAAGTAAAAGAATTAAGATATACGGTTGTTGTTTCTCTTAAATTCACACAAAAGTTGGTAGATGCAAATGCGCTCTCTTTTTTGGTTTGTGTTTCTAACTTTTGACATCAAACTAAATATCTCAAAAGTCACTTTTTTAGGGGTGTCGATCTGGCGTCGAACAAGTGAAAAAACTAAATCAGGTATATGTAGATTATATTTTTTGTTGGTTTGTCTTTCTTACTTTTGACATAAAAAGTGTCAGTAGAATAATTTGAAAACATCTCAAAAGTCACGTAGTTTAGGGGTGTCAATCTGGGGTCAACCAAGTAAGTTGTTTTCTTTGTTGGTTTGTTGGTTTTTGTTTCTAACTTTTGACATCAACAAAGTTGGTAGTACATTGAACTGCAAACATCTTAAAAGGCCCTTATTTTAGGGGCGTCAATCTGGGGTCAAGCAAGAAAAAGGTATATATAAGGGTATTGTCATTTCTCTCAACTAAAGACAAAATCGGTTAGATGTAAACGCTCTTTCTTTGTTGGTTTCTTGATTTGTGTTCCTGACTTTTGAGATGAAAAAAAACCAGCCCCATCACTTCCGTTTCAAGCAGCCACAATCGCTCAGGTTCTCACAAACATTTCCAGTAAGGGTTCAGAATCCGGTTAGAGTGCTAGCTGTGGTTTTTCCCACACACATCTATTCTGCTGTCTGTCTTCTCCATTATGAATGCAGGCACCTCTACTGCTGCAAAGCAATTTGTCCCATCCTCTTCATGTCTCTTGTTCTACTTTCTTTAAATCTGTCAATCACCCCCTCTCCTATTGTGTATTATGTGACTGTCTCACCTGCTTTCATACAGGCCATCAAAGCAGTGGTAGTTTTAGAAATGTTTTGTCTGCACCACTAACACTGATTCAAATCTAAGAGGAAACATTTAGAAAATGTCCTTAAGTACAAGTGCTTGATAGATGGAGTCAAATGGAGGGTGTTTAAGTGTGTTCGGGTTCAGGGAAATAAAAGTGTTCGAACCTGCCTAAATGACTGTTATGAGGAAAGCATAAATATCTCTAACATGAATATTATAGCAATTTTAAATCTGAAGTAAATAACTTCAACTCTGGGCTAAGGCAAAAACTGTTAATGCTGCTTTTTAAATAAGTTGTACTTAAAATGTGGGTCAGGGAGATCTATGAGGCCCACATCAGATGGCCAACCAACTCTGAATAACAATGCCATTGTCTTTTTAAGTTGTAGTTTAAATCAAATGTTTCATACTATGTATGAGTGGTAGCCTATATATTCTGTTAATGCAATAAAATGTTTTTACACCCATTAGTTATCTCTCTATACAGTAGTTTTATAGTATACAGTATATCAGTGGCAGAATCGACCATTCACTGACGTATGAAACCTACCAACTTGACCTACCGTATGTGATAAGTGGTCATGTGCTTGAGTAACAAAATTGATGTCAAACAAAAGTAACAGCATTATATAGAAAAATAGCACTCCACTGATGTATACTGATATAAAGACTTGTAAACAGGTCATGGTTGTCCAAGGCGTCTTATGTCGGACCAGCTGTAAGGACTTCTCTCAAGTGGGTAAATAAACCATCATGACTGAGGTGAATTAGTCTAATGGATGAGTACTTTCTGAGTCAGTTCCTATACTGGCCGTGAGATATTGACTCTAAGAAATTTCTGAAGACGAGACAGGAGAATTAAAATGTTATTACTTTGCCCGAGTGAAGAAGAAAGACTACTATATTAAATGTAGGGCTGGGTTTAAAAATAAGATTTTTCGGATTCTTATCGATTCAAATTTGAATTACTCGATATTGATTAATAAATCCCGAGATCAATCTTTAAAAATATGTGTAGAAACGTGTCAGCCCATCCGCATCCCCCCAAAACATGGCAGTGATGGAGACATGCCCGGACTTGTTTACTGCACCTACTACGGCAACATCAGTAAGATCGCAAACAGACTGTTTTTATCGTGTGCGCATCCATGAATATGTAAGTCAGTTTTGCACTGATGTTTATGTAACTCTCTGTTAGCTTCAGCTTTGGCCGCGAGTGTATTTTCGGAATGTTGTACAATATGTCCTTTCCCAATATCTCTTAGCCTCGTGTGGTTTTGTTCTCCGCGCTGTGAGATCTCGTGGCCAAATCTCACACAAGTTGAACCCCAGTTCGTTAAATCAAGACCATGAGCCAAATGTTCAGACTAAAGATCTGAAAATGGAAAAGAAGTTAATAAGCTGCCTGATTCATAAAATTGTTAGTATTGTGTTGACTGCTGTGTGTTGGTCATGTTTAATAAAGAGTACATCTTGTACAACTTGTAAATTTTACAACTTTGATAAAAAAACGTTTATCACATTAAGATGCTATTTAGCACCTGCTTGTCCCATTTCAGTCATTCCCACACCTCACTGTGACATTTGGCAAGCGTAGACTCAAACTCTGTGCTTATGGAGACATATCAGTGATAACACAGGCCCTCTGCCTTGTTATTTAGTGTCAGTGTTAAAACTATGATTGTCAGACACTGACCTGAGGCCACTGCTGACCTATCCAAACTTGCACATGCACAACAGCAGCCCAGCAGATCATCCATCAGAGCACCGGCGCCCCCCTGAAAGCCAATTATAATACTCCCATTTCCATCTTCTCCACCCACACGGAAAGTAGGAGGTTTTGTGTTGGAGGATAAAGAAAAAGTTAGGCAGCGATTTGAGACCAAATGAGTCTGCAGGAAGGAAGAGGAGCAGGAGGAGGAGGAGGGGAAAGTTTGGGGGGAGAGGAGGCCACAGAGAAGTCGAGGGCAGGATCAGACAGTTGGAGCAGTGCTGCTGTGGAGAGATATAGAAGCCTCTGTGGTGTGACAGTGCCCACTTAAGGCAACCTGACAGTAGGAATCATCCACACTGTCAGTCTGGGGGAGTCAGCTCAGGGTATGAAGGAAATGGGGAAGGTGCGTGTGCGTGTACGTGTACGTGTGTGTGTGTGTGTGTGTGTGTGTGTGTGTGTGTGTCTGTGAGTGGTTAAAGGGTTGAAGTGTTATGACTGTAGGGGGAGTTCCTGAAAAAGAAGACAGACAGAGGTTGTCTATGTTTTGATCTAATAAATGTCTTTTCTCAAACATCTGCTTTCTGCATCAAATCCAAAACAATACATCAGCAAACACAGGAAGACATGCGTATGGTTTTCACAGACAAAGACAATGAACCAGCACAGAAGGGTAGGAACACAGAGACTAAATACACACAGGGTAATCAGGGACAGGTGAGACTAATTAACACAGGTGAACACAATGAGGGCAGGGCACACAATCTAAAAGGTGGGAAACAGAACAAAGGAGGGAAGTAAAACAAGACATGACATACAAGGGGTAAGAACTACAAAATAAATCAGGAAACACTAGAAACCAAACTCAGGACTACAAAGTAAAACAGGAAATTCCCCTCAAGAAATGAACAACTAAACCAAACTAAACCAACACAGGAACACTATATACTAAATATAAAACTAAACAGCAAGAACTCAAGACAAGAAGAGACAAAGTGACAAAGGAAAACAGGAAATAATATCTAAACACCAAAATACAAAACAACATAACTAAACTAGAATAACCCATGACACAATAAGCTTCTGTAAAAACAAAAGCACAACTAATGCTCACATTTAGCCACTAGGCTAACTAGATAGCTAATATCACCGTTAGCTAGGAAGTGGCTGAATGCTACCATTAGGTTTGGCAGTGTTACTCTACATACATCTCATACAATAGGAAAGCTGTAAATATCTAGCTATTCCTAATGTTAGCTAGAAAGTGGTTCAATGCTAGCATTAGCTGTTGCGTAATGGTAGCTATCAAATATGTTCATTTACCTTGGAACATGTCACTATCAATTGTTCAACAAGATGCAGTGAAATAATAAATGTAGTCAGCTATCATACATTAATATGACTTGACATAGAATATTATAACAGTATTTGAACTTTCCACCCTGATTGTGAAGTTAGAGGAAATGGCCACTGTGTGTATATGGTGAATGGCACATCAGCAAAGTGCAGCCATTAACAGGATGTTTAGGTGCTCTGCCAAAGCAGTCTTACCTGTGAAAAATATTTATTGCATTTGGTCACTGACAGATGAGACACAAATGCACTGCAATCCGTATCATAGTTAGCAGTTAGCATACAAATGTACCGTGAGCTAACATGTCGCTTTTTGTTCTCAAATCTTTAAATACAATGCTAATTGATTGCTATGTGGCGTTAGCTCCCGCATTAAAAAAAATGATCTTTCCCGGCCTGCCCTAACTCCCTGGACAAAAAACAGACCACTGTGCTTTACACTCAACAACTGTAGCCTGCAACACTTGGCTAGCAGGCGATGCTAATGCTGGGTTCAAACAGACAAATAACATCAGCGAGCTTACTGTGAAATTTATGTGATAAATATCCGAATTTAATACGCAAACGCAACGTCAGAAAAGTTTACAGAAAGTTACATTTTATTTTATTTTCGAAGTAGGATTGAAACTCATTTTTTAATATTAAGTCACTTCTGTCAAGTATGTACATAAGACCATAAATTACATGGTAAGAAATCTATTGTGGATTTGGGTTTCCAGTGGCTTTAATGTCTAACACAGCTCAGTAAATAATTTTATTAGGACTTTATTCGGCTCTGTTTGGTCTTTATATTTAAATTGCAAAAGTACTAAGGTCATAACTGTCAGTTGTTCTGGTTAAACTGCATTTAACTAAAGTCATGCTGGAAAAACAAGTATGAATTTAAATTTCAAAGTGTTTCATGTGTATAGAAGTGTTGATGCCCAAGACAGGTGCACTCTGTTACTCTTTTAAATCTTTGTTTTATTTTTACATGTTCTATTTTAGCTGTAGCTATATTTGCTGCTCTCTTGTTCTTTGTCTGACAGATGTGCGGCAGTCTGTCTACGTCTGAAGAGACAAGGCCAATTGAAGAGTCTGGTAGTGCTTTCTCGCCCTCCGGGTCAATTCAGTTCAATTTATTGGAGCTTTATTGGCATGACATTTTAATTAAAAACATGGTGTCAAGACACACATTGGAGTTAACTATCAATACACATATACTAAGGCACCTAGTTACTTTTAAGGCTTGTGGCTTAAGTTAGAAAAACAGGGGTTTGAATCAGGGTTAGACCGTCTATTTGTATGGAGGCCCATTGATGCTCATATACACCGATCAACCATAACATTGATATGTTGGAAAAAATGGGCCAGCATAAGGATTTGAGCGACTTTGACAAGGGCCAAATTGTGATGGCTAGACGACTGGGTCAGAGCATCTCCAAAACGACAGCTCTTGTGGGGTGTTCCCGGTCTGCAGTGGTCAGGACCTACCAGAAGTGGTCAAAGGAAGGAAAACAGGTGAACAGGCAACAGGGTCATGGGACGCCATGGCTCATTGATACGCGTGGGGAGTGAAGGCTGGCCCGTGTGGTCCGATCCAACAGAAGTGCATCACAGTTTGTTGCATGGGGCTGCGTAGCTGCAGACGGGTCAGGGTGCCCATGCTGTCCACCGCAGAAAGCGCTTACAATGGGCATGTGAGCATCAGAACTGGACCACAGAGCAATGGAAGAAGGAGGCCTGGTCGGATCAATCAAGTTTTCTTTTACATCATGTGGATAGCCGGGCACGTGTACGTTGCTTACCCGGGGGAAGACATGGCACCAGGATGCACTATGGGAAGAAGGCCGGCGGAGGCAGTGTGATGCTTTGGGCAATGTTCTGCTGGGAAACCTTGGGTCCTACCGTTCATGTGGATGTTACTTCAACAGGAAGTAACAGGAAGGTTAATGCGCCCTGCCACATTGCAAGAATGGTTCAGGAATCGTTTGAGAAACGAGTTCAAGGTGTTGACTTGGCCTCCAAATTCCCCAGATCTCAATCTAATCGAGCATCTGTGGGACGTTCATGTGCAAACAAGTCAGATCCATGGAGGCCCCACCTCACAACTTACAGGACTTAAAGGATCTGCTGCTAACGCCATGGTGCCAGATAACTCAGCACACCTTCAGAGGTCTCGTGGAGTCCATGCCTCGACCGGTCAGGGCTGTTTGGGCAGCAGAAGACACAATATGAGGCAGGTGGTCATAATGTGATGGGTCATTGGTGTATGTGTCAATATGTCAATAATAAATCTGATATACATTTTTATGGTAAGACGACAGCAGCATTGCAAGATGAAGACCAAAAGTTACCACTGCCATGATGCTGATGCATTCAAAGTAACATTTAAAGTGTGTAAGATTTAATGGGGTCCATTGACAAAAATAAAATATTCTATTTAACTTCTAAAACACCAATAATAACACCAATTCACTGCTCTGGTGTCTAACCAGGGTTGCCATGACTACCTCGTGTAAAAAAATGTTTGTATATTACAAAATTTCACTTTTATAAATTGAATAAAATGCAACATTTTGTACTGAGCTGGACTCACAAGGGAGGTGGCTTTGGTGGATGGAGTGCAACAAAAGGACAGGTAAGTTAGTGCTATAGTCACTTGAGAGAGATTTAATTGCAAGAATGCCTAGTATAGAGGAAAACAAATGAGAAACGGCTTCAGTTAACTCAACACTGAATCGTTTGATATCAATATTATTGTGACTTTCCAAACATAGAAGATGTGGTCTGCATTACGTTTCCCCCCCAAAACATATTTTCTGTTGCAAATTAGTTGCATATAATCTCATTTCTAGGAGGCGGGGCCGATAATGCACACACTAATCTGATTAAAAGTTTTGAATATTGGCAGCAGTGGGCTTCCATACCTCAGTGTATTATAGTCTATAAAAAGAAAAGAAAAGAACAGACTGCTCTGACCTGACTTCACTTTCCAATCTCCTCGTCATTCAGATTCCTGCCTGCGAGAATCCGAGTTGAAAGCCTCTCCAGTTGAATGACACGAGACATTATACAAGCTAACTGTGAACATGGAGAGGCATTCTAAAAAGACTGCTCTAATTCAATATTAAACTAATCCATCTGGGCCACGTCACTGCATGCAGATGGCTATCGGGAGCAGGAACAACCTTGAGCCCAAAGACAGACGAACAGTGACTCCTATTACTCCGTCTCAATCTCTTCTTCTGTGTCTCTTTGCTCTGACAGGCATCTGACAGGCATTCTTACGGCTCATTCTTTGGGCTTATCATTGGCTGTAATAATCTTTAATATTAAAAAATAATTAGCATTTCCAATTTCATAGCTAGGTATCAAAGAACACTGATTAATCCCAGGACAAAAAAGCACGGATAATTCCCGCTTTTTCGACTGCTCGTGCCACATAATTAGGTGTCACTGCTTAAATGAATATTATATCAAACATCTCTCCCCTGCCATTCAAATTCCTCATGTTGCAAAGGGCTACACAGATCAATGGCACAGAGGGGAGCACACAGTGTGCCGTTGACGCAATGCAAATTGAATTGAGTTCAGTGTAGCTGCAGTATTGACTCTAGAAGGCAAATCCATGTCTTGACTTTCTGATTGAGTTATACTCTGCCGTGCGGCGCTCGTCGACTGTGCTGGATGATTTCCTATAAAAACTTCAATCTGTGGGGGAAAACAATCTCAGCCAAACACAAATAGGACTTAGAAAGGTTTGATTTTTCATTCTCTCACGCTGTTTGTTTTTCCCACCGCTTCTTGAGTGTATTTCTCCCCCCTTTCTCCGCTCTTTCATCAGCCATCTCCAGATCATATTCTTTCCACTCCACCTCTCCTCCCTCCCTCTTCTCCTTTCCGTGTCCTTTTCTGTCGCCTTGTTTTCGTCTCTCCTTCTCCCTTGTTGTCACACCTTCCTCCGCCTTCCAATGTTTCCATCCCTCCCTCCTTCCCTCCCTCTCTTGGCCTGTGTAATCAGAGCTGTGACTGAGCAGTGTTTACAGGGTCTTCCCAGGGGCCTGCCAGTGTGACACATTCACTTTACAACTACTCACCTCGCTTCACTCTACATCCTCTCTCGTTGCTTTGGTCATATTACACAGGAATCGTCAGAGGACATCCCCCCCCCCCCCCCCCCCCCCCCTTACGCCATCCCTCCACCTTCACCGTCAACCTCTCCCACTCCTGCTGCGCTCCCCCCTGCGCTGGCAGACCGGTGGGAGGCCGTCTTATCTTTGTGCTCAAATGGAGCTTCGACACTCGGGGCGTCTTGGTTGCACGTAAGAGCTCGATCAGACCATCAGACTGAAACATGATCATTTAACTATGACTGGGGGGCGCCTTCCTGCTGTGCACAGCAAGATAAACTGTCAAAGATGCGTCTGTGTGCACTTAGAGTTATTCTACAAATCATACGGGTGCAAATTGGGGGAGTTAAAAGCCCCACTCATGAATGTTTGCACCTTTTTTGAGATTCAAATATGTATTTAAACAAGCACAGATGTTTTGCTGAAGGACTTACCGTTGCAGGAGTGAAAAGCGTCTTCAGTTTCTCCTCAACTGTTGTGCCACAGCGAGGTAGAGTTTTCTGACTTGTCTATTTGTGTGAGCGTCAGATGAGCTGATTGGAGCTGGAACTGACTGATTGCTCTTGAGGGAAGGTGGTAATTTCTCTGTCATATTGTGACTGATTATAGCTCTGAAATATGTCACTGTTCCAACTCCATCAGAAGTTTTTGACAGCAGGCTTTGATGTGCGTTCACACAGGCGGGCGGGCAGACAGACAGCTATCTTGCACCCACTGCACGGGAAGTAACAACACAAGTGCGTTTGGGTTGTTTGCTGCACACGCCTGTATGTTGTAAATTGTCAAAAAATACTGTGGTACTGCTGTGAATAAAGTGTTTGGGAAATGACAGAACATCTCGTGTTATCACAGCTTGTCTGTTGAAAACTGTCACAGTGTTTTATACAACATGTGTAGGGGGGTAATTGAAGACTGGATGGTTGTTGAAGAGAATATCTCCCTTGCAAATTAACGCAGGCAGCGCTAAACACGTTTAGTGTGTTGGTGACGGTTCGTCAGTGGCTGAGCGCGTCAAAATATTAAAATACACCTGTAGCCTCTTCTCTGGATTCTGTCCTACAGCTTATTGTTTTAATGTGGTGTTGAAGTCAGGTGACCAATCTAGGAACCCATCAGCTATTGACGACGATTTATCCTCAGAGAGCAATGGCCAACGTTTTAGGGCTTCCCGTGTTAGCCAGAACTTGTAGCTAACAATCCATTATCAATCTGCGTCAGATGAGAGTCAAGAGGAGGCTAAGTTGTCTCCATATGGACTTCCCGAGTACAGCCAAAGCTTAGTGAAACGCTAATGGACATTACTACTTGCACTGCAAACAGAAAGCAGGATGATTCCATCACCCAAAATTATGAAAGAGATTAAAGGTGAAGGAGGTGACTTAGCATGAGTCATGCAAAAGAGCGATTTGGGTAAATGCCGGGTTACAAATGGTTCAGACAAACAAGGGACGACTGGGGTTTGATTCCCATGTGGAACAAAAATTCAATGTTGACCTGCGTAAAGAAGTGGACTGTTCGTGACGTCACGCACATACAACCAAAGGGATGTACATCTGAGAGTTAACACAACACAAGTAACGATCAGGACAGGAGGGAACGAAGTCAATAAGTGCCAACAAACAGCTTCAAGTGCAATCGGACACTGGTGCCAACAGGCAGCGCACAGAGCGTTTTTTTTTTCTTTTTTGTTTTGTTATCATCATCAACAACATCAACAAGGTCAATATAGTCATCATCATCATCATGAATATCCTAATCAACATCAACAACATCCTCAATGTCATCATCATCAATAGCATCAATATCATTAAGGTCAGAGGTGTTCATAAAGAGCTGGCTCTTAAGCGTCTTCTTAAAGGTGAAAGATACAAATGCAGTTTGGTAGCTCATTCACCGCCAGGGCGACTACTGAGGAGTCTAGTTAGCGACTTGGGGCCCTGTTGTGATGGGAGTACCAGGCGCCTTTCATTGGCAGAGCGTAGTGGGCGGGACGGAGTGTAGACCTGGATGAGGGCGTTCAGGTAGGCAGGAGCCGTTTTTGTTGCTGTTTTGGAAGCGAGCGACAGGGTTTTGACTTTGATTCAAGCGGCGACTGGGAGCCAGTGGAGGGTGCTGAGGGTCAGCTGAGTGACGTGTGCCGTTTTGGGTTGGTTGAAAGACAGTCGCGCTGCAGCATTCTGGATCATCTGCACAGGTTTGAATGTGCATGCAGGAAGGCCTGCCAGTAGTGAGTCTCATAGTCAATACGTGATATTACAAGAGCCTGTACCAGTCTGTACCAATTGGTGTGTTAATTACGAAAGTTACGTTAGATACTTATCCAGTGTGCATGTGTTTGTCATTAAACTAGTGTACGTAGACTAGTACGACTTATTCGAATTAGTAAATAAGCAGTTTTTCCAAATTCATAAAACGTGAAAGGTTTGTCGGTATGCTTTATTTTGAAATTTGTTTTGTACAGTTTTACTAACTTGTCCACTTTATTTTGAAAGTCTAATGAGATGTAGCATATTTATTCTTGCTAGCTTGACAACGTAGCCTTGCACCACAAAACTGACGCCAGAGGGGTAAATAGATTATCATATTTCTGACCAAGCTGCCACTCTTTTAGGAGTGATAACCTCTTTTTACAGAAATATAAAAAAGAAATAGCCTACAGAGAGCAGCAAACTTAAAACGAAAACAATGCATTAAGTAGAGGATCTGTGTGTTATTTAAGAGCATATTTACAGCAAAGTTTTCCTGTCGTACACAGGACAAAACTAAAGGCTTGAGGAGATCAAACTTCCTCTGCAGTTTTAGCCTGCAGGCTGCCAGAACAGCAAAACAGACATTTTATGGAGGAGCACTTTATAAGCCAACGCTCCTCTGGGAACGTAACATGAAAACTGAGTCACATCCTTTGCTTGTGGGCACAATATTTAGCGAGCTGTTTTTTCTGACGCCATACTAATAAATTCAGTTTAGAGGGTGAAGCCCACATGGCAGGTGTATTAAACATAAATTTGGACTCACTTGTAAGAAAAAGTGTCTTTTTTTAAAAGAATTCTGCAGCTTGTCAGTGACGGTGTCTAACAGATAAAATATTTTGATCTTACAGCATAATAATTTGATACTGCAGTTCTTGTGAAGCTATTACTTTTGACTCAAATAGGTCACTTTTCTCAGGGGTTTCCACAGGAGCAGGCGGTGTTAATGACCGCGGGTATTCAGTCATTTTCAGGGCCCAGGCTGGAGGAAATTCACTCCCATAATAACACTGAATTTGAATAAGGAGCTAAGGGTCAGAGTGTAGCACGGCCATTATCATACTGCTCATTATCACTAACTTGGTTCATCCAGTTCAGGTTTCTTGGCCTTGTCTCTGAGCAGGGAGAGGAAGTAGAGTAATAAGAATCATAATGTTTTATAGAGGGGATGGCGAATATAATGTGGGTATTGGTAAGAGAGTTTGATGTATTGTCTGTGAAGGAAGTTTCACTGTTATTAAATACATATTTACTGGAATGTCTTCCCATTTTTACCCATAGATTTCAGGGAAAAATCGAGGGAAGTTCACTCAAAGTGTACCGTGAAAGCTCGACACGAAGGAAATCAACGCTCTCATATGGAGGGTAAAAAAAAAAAGTGTGAGGTCACGGGGGTCAGATTCCTCGGCAGTGTGCGTTTCCACTCTGTCTGCGTGTCTAACACCAATCCTTGTGGGGTATGGCATCAATACTTGCTTTTATGTCGGGAGACAGCGATCAATGCATCTCTCCTTCCCCGAACGGAAGCACTCCATATTCAGCGGTTGGTTTCACGGCTGGATATCCGACACACCACTTAATGGATGTGCGTGTGTGTGTGGGGGGGAGTGTGTGGTTCAGTGTACAGTTGTAGCGGTGTAATTTGAGGTGATTAATCAACATACAGTAGGTTTATTGAACTCAACACGGGCAGCTGGGTTTTTTCACACTCAGTTTAGTGTTCTCACAAACGCTAAGGTAATGAGAACACGACTACATTAAACACGTACAGAGTGCAGTTTATTGTCACCATTCATTAAGATGGATGCACAGAGAGTAAGTGTAGCAGTGCAGTAATTAAGTCAACAAACTTGTTTCTTTGAGTTTATTATGTAGTACATGTAGTAACTGGATACATACAAATACTATGTTCAGTGAAATAAAAGCAGTGTGATAAAGCATATACTTTTCCTTTATCCTTCAATCTCATCATACAAAAAGTACAAAGCACCATAACTCGATTTTCTCCTCTTTGATGATATCATTTGAAACATAATTCATTTAACACTGAAACACGAGCTAGATGCACAAGCTACATTGAAACCCTAGCCTTCTTAGCTAGCTGCCATGCTAAAGCTATAACTTGCTACATAAAACCGTACAAGTAATGTCAATCACAATAGAGTACTTGACACTGCTGCAGCATCACTGTTACTCTTCTAACAGTGGCTAAAGCATTGTAGCCTGCAAGCTAACGCAATCTTGTCTTTATCAGTAGAGGCCAGTGTTGGGGATAACGCATTACAAAGTAATCCATATGGATTACTTTTTTGTTGCAACAAGTAATGTAACGTGTTAGTTCAGCATTAATCCGTTATTTTTTTATTTTTTCATAAAAGTAAGTTATTGGAAAATAAAATCCCCTTTTCACAAAAAAACAGAAAATCCCTGAAGCACTGTTCCTGCTTCTCTCCTGCTTCTTGGCAGGTAGCTGCGTACCAGCAGAAGGTAAACACAGCTGTGTCAGTGCGCATGTGCTGCTAGCTAATTCAACTAGCGAGATGGCAGAGAGGACGACATTTACTTTGTGGAAATATTCACATTATTTTAAATGTTTGGGTGAAAGGAACAAGAACAGGATGACGGTGAAATGCTGGTTGTGTCTGGAGGTTAAGTGCTCGTCAGCTCTGAAGAGCTCTACTTCAAATGTGAAGAAGCATCAGCAGCTAAACACAGCTCCACAACACTGGTGGGACTGAGAGCCTGTGTTGTATTGTAGTCATGTAAACAGCTGTGCCTAATACTGTCTGCCTCTGCCCAGTTCACTGTCAGATTGTTAGCATAAGAAAGAACTGTAAAGGTTATAATGCGTCTGTCATTCCTGTTATTAGGCTGCAGAGTTATAGATTATGGGGTGTAAACGAGGCTATGCAATGACGGTAGAGTCAATACATTCAAAGGTATATGCACAGTAGGCTACAATATAACCGTCATGCGTGAAGAGTCGCAAAGAGGGTTTTCATTTTGGTTATGCAAAAGTAATCTAACACGTTACTTTTCTCAGTAGGTAACGCAGTAATGTAACAAGTGACTTTTAAAAGTAACGTTACCCAGCACTGGTAGAGGCGCAATTTGTGTTGGTTCAGAGGAATCACTGAAACCCAAGGGGCTGTTACCAAAGGTGTATGTATGGATTTAAACATTATTTATATCTTTTAGTAACACAGAACCATTAATTTATTGTAATGCCAGGCTGTATACTATTACCTGTAAAGGGTAAACTCATTGTGCAACAGTGATGACTTTAATTAAACATTGGTTTTGGTCTAATTCTGGGGTATGGTAGCCTGCATAGACAGTCTCACATGCACACCTACTACAGAGGATGAAGGGTTCACACCTAAGCCTCGTTGTAACATAAATTATTTGTCACTTGCGACAACTAAAATAAAAGGTGTTGCAGGGAGTAAAGTTACTCTAAATAAAGAAATAAGAGTTATACATCCTTCAGGTAGGTGTTAAACATGAAAAGCCAAGAATAATACTTTTGCATGATAAAAAAAATTAAAAAAACAGTGGTTCTGCCTTACAGCATCATGTTGTCCATTATTGCATGCCAATTTGCAACACAAAAGTCCAGTGGAGACCTAATTTGTGGCTAACAACCAGGTGCTATGATGCCAAAAGGCTCAGTTAAAGCTACTGTGAGGAACTTTCAGCTTGTGTCCTTTTTGCTGACATCTGTGGACCGACGGCGCCTCATATGTCTTTGCTGATCCCCTCCTGTACATGCAGTGTTTTCTGATGGAAAATCTCTTCTTTTTAACTCACTGTGAATCCTCATTACGAAAAATGTTAAGCAATACACTTCTGGTCTGCTGGCTGTAAAACTCTACATCGGACCCAGACACGGTGCCAGCATTTACAGGCCTTAAAGATAACTATATAGAAATAAGCCATCTCATCCCTGAGGTCTCATTTGCTTTAGCAGGTCATAAGGAAGCATCAGTATTCATTTCAATTTGTTTCATTAACAGCTCCTCAGTAAAGGTTTAACCATTGGGTTATTCTTTCTGTGTAAGTTCAGCCTCAAGGAAACCTCTCAATACTCCTCACTGGGTGTATTAGTCTGGACTTGAAAATGACCCTGCTGCTATTATTAATTCATGGTAAAATAAAGCCTTCTTCGTTCACATATTTCTTCTACATTTTCTTTGTGAACCCCCGAACCTCAGACTTCAAACTGTGCCTATGACCGTCAAAGAAACCGCAATGGAAATGATTGATTGATTGATTGATTGATAATGAAATGATACTCAGGTGTTGTGCTTCCTCAATAACTGATGGACAGACTGCAGTTTCTTAAATCAAAAGTTGACTTTTAAGCTTTTAAGTGAATGAAAGATTTATGTGAATTGATTACAATGTTCCTGTGCTTAGCTGCAGGGGTAAATAATCAAAAATTCTGTTTGTCTCTATCAGCTGAGATTGAGTTGGACTCCATACCAAGTTAGCATCTGAGGTGGGAACCATTAGCAACTTTCTCACCCGCAAGTTAGCTCTTATTTTTCCCTGAAATTCAGTGCAACCCTTTCTTTGCATTTGTGACCTGGTGAAATATCTGGAAATCTTCCATCATGAGCCCAGTGGGAAGACAATTTCCAAGTAGAGGGTAGGGAAAGATTGCATCATTGTTATGTACCAAAGCTAACCGTGTATGACCTCCCTTCGGAAGACAATTGAGTCTGGTGGTGCTGTCTGCTGCATGCTAGCAAGGGACTAGATAGAGGTTTACCAAGTGCTTTTATTTTACAAAAAAATCCAATATTGGGCCAATATTTCTGAACAATTTCTTGCAGAGGAAATCAGGAAATGAGCAGGATAATTCAATAGAGCTAACTCTCTTTTTTAAGGTTATTGCACAGAGAAACCTGTGCCAGACATGCAAGGTCTTTAGCTTAAACATGCTAACATACAGCAGGTAGTCACCCCAGATTTTAAATTTCCTGAGACATTAAACAATAAATATGGTTAGCTTTCATTTCCTTTCAAATAAAAGTGATGGATCAGTAATGGAGCTGCAACCCTGAGAGAAAAACATACACCTCTGTGCTGATATCCACCTCCACACTCAACACAGCCAGAGCTGCTAGGTCAAACACACAACCGCTCTCTCTGACACGTTGACACGCGCACGCACACACACACACACACACACACACACACACACACACACACACACACACACACTGTATTGGAGCAGGGCAGTGGTTTGTGCATGTAAATCACGCCCTTAATGGCCTGTGAGAGAGTGTGAGGCGAGGAGGCTCAGTCTCAACTCTATGAATAGCAAAGCAGATCCAGCTGGGACCGCCGGTCATCAACATAAATAACAGATTAACATCTTTTCTTCTACAGATTAAACATTATCTTTCCCGGCACGTCGGATGAATCGCTGCAATTCAGACAGCACTCATTTAGGACGAGTCCTGGGCCTGTGCTGCTGAAAGCTCATAAAGCTACAATTGCTAAGCTAATAAACATTCCTGGATCAGCTTTCCTCCGGGTGCCTCGTAGTTATACTTCTGCTGTTGCTTTGAAACAAATCGAATCACAAAGTAAGAGGCTTGCAGGGATTATAGGCCTTAAATGCTATTTATCCAGAATGAAGTTATGTGAGACGTTGTTTACTTACCTTATTGTAATTGTGAGTCTGCTCTGTCTACGGCTCTGTGAAGGCAATTTCAGCTTCATTGTGCAGCCATTGCAGCTTGAGTGTGTGCCGTTTGGTTAAACCTTGAAAAAACAATCTTGTGTTGTGTTAAAGTGTTTCTGAGATGTGTACCATTGGGTCAGCCAGTTTAATAATGTGCTACCTCTGGTGTTCCAAATGGTGGAAAATAAATTGTTTCTGACCTTTGAGGTAAAACCGGTTCCTGTGAGGCGGTGTGTAAGTGAAGCCATTGGTGGCTGATGGCACACAGATCAGTATTACTCACCAGAGCAGACCTCCGCAGCTGAGGGAGCCATTCGGCCCCTGCGCTGTCTGTCATCCCTGTGATATATGCTCGCAGAGAGAGGCTGCAGAGATGGGAGAGGGGAGGCAGGATTTGATGGGTACATGCTGCTCAAACAACGAATGGCCGCTGGGCTTGCTGTGTGTGCGTGCGAGAGTCTGTTCACAGAGAGTGAAAAGCATGTAGCCTTTGAGGGATTGACTTTTATTTGTGGCACGATGTCACATTTCCAAGCGTCACACCGGCAGTTCTTTGTGTGCGCCCGCGGTTTGTCGAGCCCACGTTTCTCTAAAATGCAAATGGACCTTTCCGCTTTTTTTGTCCACTAAAGAGAAGAATCAAGATAGCGCGGAGGCATTGTTTGTTTGTCATCGCACAATGACATTTCTGCTCATCTCTGGGCCTGCAGCGAGGTAGCAATTTAAATGTTAACATGGAACGGGTAGCACTGGCAGGATAAAAACCTAGACATGGCATCTGTTGACAAAAAGACCCAGTCCTCCCAATGGTCTTTATATAATACTGTCTATCAAGCAGAGGCTACTGCTGGTGTACGCTAGTAGAAATTTGAACATTTGGAATCATAATAAAAATCAGATTAAAAAATATATTTTTTTACTCCTGTGTTAGACTGATTAATTTTACTCCTACGCATTGTATTCACAATTTTCACTCTCATTTTAGTCTTTTTTAGTCTCCACAACATTTAGTTATTGAACAAATTAAAAAATTAATGCTCCTGCAATCACAAGCTAGGTGCTAACTTTGACACAAGCTAGCTGTTAACTTTGTCTGGCTAACTTTTCATGCTGAGCTGGAAGCATATTTCTGTTTTTTAAGTTTTAAGTTTAGTCTCTGCAACATCTATTTAACTGAAGCTAGTTGCTAACTTTGACACAAGCTAGTTGCTAACTTTGTCTGGCTAACATTTGATGCTGGGCTGGTAGCATAGATGTGTTTAAAGGGGTTTTAATATTAGTTTCTGCAATATCTATTTAACTGATTAATGCTCCACTGTAGTCACAAGCTAGTTGCTAACTTTGTCCGGCTAACATTTGATGCTGGGCTGGTATGATTGATGCGTTTGAAGGGGTTTCTGCAATATCTATTCAACTGATTCATGCTCCTACGCTGCCGGGGATCAGCACGCCAAGGCCCCCCCTTGCCTGCTGCCCGGCCCCTATGCCTATCCTTGCAGGCGGCGGCTCCACGTTGCTCGTTCGGGCTGAACCTGGCCGGGCCCCATGGACAGAAGCCCGGCCACCAGACGCTCGCCAACAAGCATCCCACCCAGGTCTGGCTCCAGGGGGAAGCCCCGGTCTCCCTGATCCAAGCGAGGTAACTGTCACATGTTCTTGCCTCTTCATAGGGGGTTTTTGAACCGCTCTTAGTCTGGTAAACGGTGGATTGCCCCCTCTGGGTGGGGAGTGAATCTTTGCCTCAAGCGAAGGAGTTCAAGTATATCTGGGTCTTGTTCACGAGTGAGGGTAATATGGATTGAGATTGACAGGCGGATCGGTGCAGCATCAGCAGTAATGTGGGCGTTGTACTGGACCATCGAAGTGAAGAGAGAGCTGAGCCTGAAGGCAAAGCTTTCAATTTACCAGTTGATCTACGTTCCAACCCTCACCTATGGTCACGAGCTTTGGGTAGTGATCGAAAGAATGAGATTGCGGGTACAAGCGACCAAAATGAGTTTCCTTCAGAGGGTGTCTGGGCTTGGCCTTAGAGATAGGGTAAGGAGCTCGGAGATTCAGGGGGAGCTTGGAGTAGAGCCGCTTCTCCTTCGCATTGGAAGGAGGTGGTTGAGGTGGACACCTGGGTCACCTTGCTGAGCCTGCTGCAACCGCGACCCAGCCCCGGATAAGCGGAAGATAATGGATGGATGGATGGACAATTCATGCTCTACTGCAGTCACAAGCTAGTTGCTAACTTTGTCTGGCTAGCATTTGATGCTGGGCTGGTAGCCCAAAGAGTCGGTCTAGACCTGCTCTTTTTGTAAAGTGTCTCGAGATAACTCTGGTTGTGATTTGGCGCTATACAAATAAAATTTGATTTGATTTGATTTGATTTGATTAGCATAGTTGTGTTTGGTAGCATATTTTTCTTGAAAATGCTTCAACAGAAAAATTGCACTAATTATTGTGATAAAACTGCATCAAAGGGATGAACTAAACAGAAAACTAACACAGCATGTTGCCAGAAGCGTAAGAACACTGAAAGCAAAAAGGAAACATACTAAAAAGAATATCACACACAACTCTCTGTTATCAGATGAATGCTCAGTTTTTGGCTGACAATTTATTCATGAGAAAATGCTCACGAGGGAAAAGAGAATTGACAAGAAGGAATTTGAGTTCACGGCTGCTTCGTCATTTTAAAATAATGTAGCCTACTGTAAGGGTTTAATGTCCTTAAAATCAGTGACCTCTAAATTTAATTACAGCAGGGACATCACAGCAGGATCTCACTTTGGAACGTTTCCTTTTTCCACAAAAAAAGTTTTCTATACAAAATAATATAATGGAGACATGAAGGCAAAGGCTCCTGATCTTTACATCAAACGTTTTTCTTTCATGATCCTGTGTGTTTCCATTTTCAGGTCGTACTCCTCCCCTTCATGTCTCAGCAAAATGTGAACACACCGACTGCACACACATATAGATACGCACATCTTGACAGTATCATTATCTCAGCTGTCAACTGTGAATAAACCTCCATAAATCTACTTAAAATGCACTTAGACTGAACTTGGAATTTAAAGAAATAAGACACTCCTCAGGGCTGCATGGTGATGCAGTGATTAGGCTCCAGTTCGACGAAGTGGACCGTTCTGTGTGGAGTTTGCATGTTCTCCTCGTGCATGCGTAGGTTCCCTCCGGGTACTCTGGCTTCCTCCCACAGTCCAAAGACTTGGTCGTTAGGTTCATTGGTGACTCTAAATTGCCCATAAGTATGAATGGAAAGGTGAAAGGTTGTCTGTCTCTATGTGTTAGCCCTGTCATTGACTGGCGATCAGTCCAGGTGTAATCCTGCCTCTCGCCCAATGACAGCTGGGATAGGCTTCAGCCACCTGCGACCCTGAACATTATGGATAATGGATGGATGGATGGAAGCATTATCTGTATCAAAGTAATAAAGTTGTTTTGAATGATTGAATGTTGAATTTGTGAAGTTGTAGCTCATACTTACTGACTACAAGGCAACCTTCTATACTTCCTGTTTATATCCAATAGCCCCTAAATTATGGGGACTGTAGTTTCAGTACTCACGCAAATAGGCCCTAAGTATGACAAACATTCAGTCGTATTAACTTAAAAGTTAATATTGATTTTATGCTGTATTTACTAAGAAAGACATTTCTAGCTGCTTCTACAACACTTCCTCGTTCGTACTCAGGAGGATAGGTCAATTACCAATTAGTCCCAAGACAACCTTTGTGTGTCACAATTTCCAGTTAAACAAAAAGGTGAGGACCCAGAAGCAGACATAGATGTACGGATTTAATTAAATAAAAGGCAAAAATGCACAAACAAAATCTAAACTCCAACAAAAGACAAAAAGGAAAATCAAAAAACTTACAAACAAAACCGGGAAAAAGGTAATCCAAGGGAACATGAGGAGCAACGAGGAAATCAGGGGAGGCACGAAGATGATCCAGAGTAAGGTCAGGGACATAGACTCACACACGATGGACGACAATGAACAGGCAACGAGACAGGGGAGCACAAAGACTAAATAAACTTAGGAGGTGAGGCTAATCAGACACAGGTGAAAACAATCAGGGCAGGGCACATAATCAAACAAGCGGGAAACACAAAGGCAGGAAGTGGACCAACACGAGAGACAAGGTGACAAAGTAAAACAGGAAATGATCTAATCAAAAAGACACAAGTGAAATACTTACCAAGACTTAATTGTGACCCAAACATGGAATACACTAAACACAAAACTAAACAATGAGAACTCATGACAGGGAGACAAAGTGACAAGGTAAAACAAGAAATAATAACTGAACACCGAAATACAAGACAAAAACATAACTAAACTAGAATGACTCATGACATTGTGACCTTTGGAGAGCGCAAACTAGAGGCCTGTCGGACAGACACATGGAACAAAAAACCACTTTGATAGGTCCAGAAAATTATTGTTGGTCTGGGTTAAAACAAGTAAGTTTAGTTACGCACGCAACATACTTAACTTACGAAAGTTTTAGAGATTAGGTCAAAGCTTTGTGTCACTTATGGCGACCCCTGTGGACAAAGAAGCACATCTTACCTCTTTGCGTCTCCTGTCCTGTCCATGTATGAGTAGTGTTCTCTAAAGAAAAATCTCAAACTTTCTCCTTTAAACTTTCGAACATATCACGTCCTGCGTAACTTTACTGTGGGAACAAAGTCACTTCCTGTCTGCCTGCTGTAAGTCAGTTCTGACACCGTCTCGGTGGCAGCAATGACAGGCGTTAAAATGAACGTAATAGAAACAATCTACACCACTCTGGAAGGTCTTTTTGCTTTTGTAGCCCCTTTCAGTTGGTTCCTTAACCTGTAAAAACTCATCACAGTACGTTTAAGTGTGCACGTAAGTCAATGTTGTTGATTGAAGTATCTGACCCATTAATTCCACTCCAACCTTCTTCAGAGCAGACTTTCTCGCTCTTTGGAGTCACAAACTGTCTGAATTTTGGACATAGACACTGAAATGTCGATTGCCCCTTTTCAGTTCAGTTCAGCATTTTTATTGTTGCTTCATTTGCTACTTTGGTTTTTAATTTGGGGGACTATTTTGCAATGTTCTCCTAAACATTCAACATCATTATTATTGTAAATTAAAGTGTGTCATTTGTATTATTTTACTCTCCAGACATCTAAAGCTGTCCTAATTAACTTGCTCATGTTTTCTTCTGTAAAACCTCTGAGGTGAAAAATGTTTTTGTCTCTCCATTCAAACTGCAAAGTGAATAAAAATGTGTCAGATCTGTACGTCTGCATGAAAGTGATAATCAGTTTTCCCTTCTCACCTGGCAAGACGAAGCGGATGAAAAAAGACGTCTCAAATTATCTTCCGCACCAGAGCCGTTGACAGGCAGAGAAAGTGCCGCTGCTGTGACATTACTAATTTCTGCTCTGCCACGCAGCCCAGATGGCAAATCAGAGACCCCCATAATAAAACATTAAGTTTAACAACATCACCGCAAGCAGCTAAGAGCGACTGCACTACAACAGTTGGTGCATTAACAGTCGTGAATCAAGTGTGTAACAGTGTCGGTCTCCAAGTGGTCTTCAAGCAGAGCGGCGTTTTAATGGGATCCTAGGGGCCCTACATATCAAGGCTGGGGGTCGTACAGGGAGACGCCTGTTTCTCTAGGAAATAATGAGGTCATTCGGTGTATAATGAGGCAACTGATGTGAAGGGGGGGGGCAGCGAGACACGAGGGATTTCAGGCTCTGCTCAACATCAATTTGTCGAAACAGGTTTTGGATTGCAATTTCTCTCCCTGTGTTTTCTCCCTCCTTCCTCCTGTCTTTAACACGCTGTAATTTTGTCGTGTCATCAGTACCAGCAGGGTGTGACAACCCGCTGCTTTTAATCATTCTCAATCAGGAGGGACTGTGTCTCTCTCTCCGGCTCTCCCTCTCTCTCCCTCTTTGTCTCTGCAGGAGACAGACAAAATGGAGAAGAATGAAACATGTGCGTAACCTTTTCAAGGACAGCAGTGAGGATGGGCTGTCCGGCTAGAAAGCACTTTAGGAAAAGAAAACCACTGGTGCGGTTAATACAGAAAAGAAGAAGAGAGGGGAAATAGATGAGGGGGCCTGAAAGCCGACTATGATGACTTCTATATATAGCCGCTGCAGCGCGTGGTGAAGGCCTGCGCCGCTAAGACGGCATGCTCTTCCAGCTAAAGGGATTTCACACAGAATATGTGTGTGTCGGAGAGAGTGCGCGCACGCATGTATCTGCATGTGTTTATTAGGAGCAGAGATTACACTGAGCACTGCTGCCGTCGTGAGGAGAGGAAACGAGGAGGAGGAGGAGGAGGAGGAGAGTAGCTGCAGGAGCTGCGGCGTCCTTAATTACAAAGCAAACAACCACAGGCCTTCTCCCTTATAGGATAAATGCTTATGTATTCCTCTGACGGGCTATTATTACAAAACTTTTCTACTCAGCAATTTCTAATAATTAAATGTTACAAGGACCCATTTTTCTTGCCAGGATTGTATGGATTTTTTTAGAGCTGCCTATTATTCAGCAAAGAAGACATCTTTTATTGTAGCAGGACCGGTTTGTTAGAGGAAACTAGGCTGCAAATGATCCCTTTAATAAGTGACAAGTATAACACATCGTGATGTGAGGGCCTGAGTAATGCTGCTATTATGATGTTGCAAAGGAAAATGTTTCAGAACTACACACTTTTAATATCTGTAACATGAGAGGAGGTTAAAACACGGTGAAAGTCTGACTGCAACTTGTTTATTTATGCTTAAATAAATGTTTTTAAATGTTCGTCGTGGTTGCTTCTGCATGCATGCTCTATCATAAGTCTTTGAAACTGTGCGTAGCGTACGTTGCTGTCAGCATTTTAGATGAATGCGAACATGTTACAGTTTGAGCCCTATGTAGAGACTGAAGGGAAAGCTAATTTCTGCTTCACTGACTTCTGCTTTCCTTTCAAAATAAAACCGTCAACCCAGCTGACAGTGTCTGAGTTCACACAGCATCCACGCTCATCCCGTCGCCTCCACTTGTGAAAAGTATCTGAGGATGGAGGCAGCTTGGAGACTGCGCCTGTTTAACTAGGACTGTCTATTTCTTTAGAAGCTAAAATGTACACGATCAGAACAACATATTATAAATGAGATTTTAGTTAAGCAATTATTACAACTTAGCACACTGAAAAAAACAGTATCCAAAAAGCCTGTTAAATGAAAAAATTAACTTAAGAAATTAAACTAATCAATTTATCAATCAATCATTTTGATATATACATCGCCAAATCAGAACAAAAGTAATCTCATGACACTTTACATACACCCCTTTCCCACCTAACATTAACCTGTTGACACATGTTTTTCAGACCCAGGAAGACCCACTTTTAGATGCCAATTGTCTCTTTTCCCATTGCCAGTGAAGTATCCTCCTGTCGGTCTCTTTTCTGCTGCGTCACCGTCTGACGTCACAAACGTGCCAGAGACAGGGTTAGTAAACAGTGAAGATGTTACGGTGGTTAGGTCTTTATTGGATCTATTACTCATTCAGTCTGTTTATCAAACTCGGCACTGACAAATTTGGAACGATGTTCGAGCGCTGCTCGGACGGAGACGGGCGGAATTTGTAGCTGAGATGACGAGGAGTCGCAGAAGTTACCGAAGGAGCATAGCATCGCGCCGGAAAGGGGGCGGAGATTAGCTTGGCTACATGGGTTTTGTGTTCTCATCAATGCTGATCGGAGCAGAGGCGATAATTACCCGGGTCTACTGCAGAGACATTTGACCGGGTCTGAATGCCGATTGTAGCCTTTCCCACTAAGCAAAAAAGTCGGGTGTTAGCGGGTGTTAGCGGGTTTTTTGACCAGTGGGAAAACGACTATATAGAGCAGGTAGACCGTACTCTTTCTTATATTATTTACAGTATATAGACCCAATCTAGGAACCAATCCGCTACAGTCTGACAACGATATAGCCTCTGTGAGTGACGGTGAATTTTGCGGGCATTCCAGTCTAGCCAGCGATAAGGACTTCAAGCCAAGACTTCCTTTTCTGTGCACTGCATTGTTTACAGTCCAGTTAGCATCTTGAGAAGCATCAAAAGTGAAGTGAGATTTGCCCCTCATTAAATCCCCTGGAGAGCCGCCCGTTCATCTGTTTCTGGTGAGTCTCAGTTTCACTGTACATAGTCAGTTACACAGAGGCTGCACTCTGGCTTACTTCAGCGGTATGAACCCGAAAAACAAACACAATTTCTTGTATTACTTGCAATTAACGGGTCAGTTTGCCGAAATTACAACATCATGATGCAGATGTGTAAAAAGTAAAAATGAAACTTTGTCAGGTCTGTCCTCAAGAGGAGAAGAAAACTACTTTTAAAATGCTAATTTGTTGGACGATTGGACGACGATGTTTCTGATGCATTCGAGGAAGTCACGGAAATCTTAACGCTGAACGGCTTTCGTCACACCGCGTCAGGGAATTTATCTCAAGTTTTGATGTAGAGCAGATTGTCAGCTGAACTTGTAGCAGATGTCTGTTTATAGAGATTAATAAGAAGATGAATCGTTGTCGCATCATGTTCCGCCTGCTTTTGCTCCTCCTGTTTTTCCTGCATACGCCGCAGCCTGCTGATGCGTAATTGGTCAGTTGGACTACAAACTAACCTCCAACCAAAAACAGAACACTTCCCGCACTAAAATTCCACGTCCCTGTAAATAGAGATTAATACAGACCCAACATTAATCCTCCATGAGCAAGCAACTTGGACAGGGAAAAACTTTCTTCCAACAGGCAGAAACATCGAGCAGAACCAGACTCATCGGTAAACAGCCATCTGCTGAGACCGGATGGCCGAGAAACTACAACTACATCTTAAAAATGACAACCTATCTATGAGTAAATTGCACGCATTTAGAAACGTAACTCAGGGAAAAATTGAGAACACCTTTAAGGAAAAAGTACTGGGAACAGATACAGAGATCTTAACGAGTAAGTAAGTGCAGAAGACCAAATACCAGATTCACCTATAAAACACAATGTCAACTGGATACTTGTCTACACACAGCAGTGCGTTTCTGCATATGTGCGCATTTATTTGTGTGTAAGGGACTATTTTTTTGGCCAGATAAAAACTACAGTTGTTGTGAAGAACTGACAACAAAGGCCTAAACTTTCAGTGAATCAGCCGTTCCAGCTCAGACACGACAAACTCGGGCACCGAGCTTCAGGCAAACTTTTCAGGAAGTAAAAGATGAAGTGAACACTTCAAAGAGCTCTCACAGTGTTGAGACAGAGCTGCTCTTATATTTACAATTCAACCAACGCAGGGAAGGCGCAAAATTTGTGGGGTGTACGCACTCCACTGATGGGCAGATCATACTCCCCATTGTCTAATTTTAATAAGAAAAACGTCTCCATTAGCTCCCGTGGAGACTGTGAGTGGCGATGGAGGTAAATAAAAGACTCCTGATTGTGAAATAATGAGCACGCCGGTTGCTTCCTGGCAGCCGGCTGCTGCTGTCAGCAGGTTTTGAATCACGGTGAAAAGCAGTGGAACGGGGGGAATAATGGAAGCTATTAAAATTGCTCTAAAGATTAGCAACATGCCCACCTAGCGAACACTTCACGTGATGGAAGGAGATTGGCAGATAGGAGACGTTTACGTGACACATGAGTTCATTACGCTCAGAGGTGATATCATCAGAGCATTAACAAGGTTATTCTCTGGGCTCACACCCACAGAGGTGAATGACAAGGGAATCATCACAGACTCGGACTTGATCTTGAGTGTTTTCATTCAATAAGCACTGAGAGAAAAGGCCATACAAAGTATATAAAAGTCAATGCAGCCACCTTCACATCACCAACAGGTGTGTGAACCTTCATTCTGAAGCCTCAATTTTGCCATCGTGTCCATATTTGGATGGATAGCATCATAAATTCTCAATCCTTGTAAATAGGCAGCTACTTGTCAACCACAGGTAAAACATACCCTACTTTATGTTGAATTTTAGTCTAAATATGAGAATCATTTAAAAAATAACCATCATGCTGTATTGAAGAGGACTTTAAACAAGAGATTGAGAACATAAACTCATTGGGAACATGTTAACTGGCATGATAAATCAAGTGAGAAGTCGAGTCATTTTCCATTCAATTTGACTTGTTTTTCCAACCAGTGGAGTCGCCCCCTGCTGGCCATTAGAAAGATTGCAGGTTTAAAGCACTTTTGCTTAACTTTAAAACCAAGAGGTTTCAAACACAACAGGCCATGATGAAAAAGTGCAATCACAAGCTCAGATTAATGCCATAGGAAACCCAAGATCCACATCTTACTGCTTTATTATGGGATATGAACATAAAATTAAGCATCTAATAAGAATACTGGGTTTAACTTCGGAAGCTCGGAAATTTAGCAGGAAAATTCTGCATTTCATTCACAAATAGTCACAGTCAGTTAAACCCAGCATTAGGTGCTTTCCCACTGGTTTAAAAAACCCGCTAACACCCGCCTTCTTTGCTTAATGGGAAAGGTTACAATGACTCTGCAGTAAACCCGGGTAATTATCGCCTTGGCTCCGATCGTCATTGATGGGAACACAAAACCCGTGTCAACACGATAATCTCCGCCCCCTTTCCGTCAGTAACTTCTGCGACTCCTTGTCATCTCAGCCACAAATTCCGCTACAAAACAATTAGAGGCACCTCAGCTAACCTTGCATGTGTATGCTAACTGGAAACAACGATATACAGTTAATAGCATGTAACCCACTCTTCAGTGACCAATTTTAACTAATATATTTAGACTGCAGGGCTCCTGTTCCTCTGATTCTGAATAAGACATCTGCTCTACTCTAATTGTTACATAGGTCAGTCAAAAGGCCCTTTCACACATGCACCAGAACATTTTAAGACAGTCTGCCTCTGACATTTTCCAGGCAGGACATGACATAAAAAGTTGACACACACACAACCGAGTCCCTTGCCTATTCCAGCAACTGGTGAACTGATTCAGCATCGGCCCTCACAGCCAGAAGCTCCAGAGTCTCTTCATCTCTCCAATTTGCAGGCATCTGTGCAATTGTCATCTTGTAAATGATCCTTCTTTTTCTTCAGCCTTCATCCAGTTATGTGCCCGCTCATTCGGTTTCACAGCTGTCGTATGATATAAACGTCATCATCCCGCCCACTCGCTCGCATTGAATGTTCCTGACTATTACCTGCTGCGTTCACACTTCAGCTAACCCCGACTTCTTGTGGAAATTTTACTAGGTCCACATAAAGTCAGTTACTCTTACTATTTCAACGCAAATTTCCAGAGGCCTAAAAAAGGTACACAAACACGCAACATACAAACACTCAAAATCAATAACATACCCAAGTTGCTGAGTTACTGATTCGCCATCGATGTAACTCATTTACATTTTAACAGTTCAAGCAGCTTTTAAACCACAACTTACTTTATCATTCATGAGGAGCGAGAGGTTTGGCAACAGGACACAGGATGCCATCAACAGAACCACCAATATGCATTTATTCAAACATTTCTGTGCACAGTATAATTTACTGAACATGTGTGGTTAATCAACATGTATACTGGAGGGATTTGGATCGATTCTCAAGGACACTTATCTGCTCACTAACACAAGGTCTCAAACCCTCTATCTCAAGTTAAAGGTAGGTCTTCCAGCTGATTCATCGAGAGGCCCTCGGTGCAAACACGTATATGGATTTGTGTGTGTGTATTGGGAGTCTTTTCTCACTAAGCTAACAAAGTACCAGCCTTGAGTTTATGCTGGCTCACAGCTCAGATATGAATACGACAAACTTGTGTTTTGCAGACCTGATAATTTCCATAAATTGGCTGTGAGGAGTTTGAGGGAAACAGAATTGTACAAAACTAAGACTCTCCAGACACTGCTCAGTGTCTGCAACGAGTGAAAGTTGCCAAATTTGAAATAGATGAAGGAAAGTGTCTCTTCAGATGGCAGTTGGTTTATTTGTCAGACAGTCCACCACTGTGGTCGAGACTGAAATACAGTATACGGCTTCCAAAATAAAATCCATTCCAGTGATCAAATGATCCTGGACTTTCCCTTAGCGCCACCATGAGGTTGAAATTTGTCTTGATACAATGTTCTCTACAGGACAAATTGTAATTACTTAGAGATCCCTTAACATATCTCATGCCATTCTGCTCATACTCCCCTCACCAATACTCACTGTTCTCATCACCTGGTCACATCTGCTCAATAGCACTGCAACACACCCGCATTGTTAGCCCATCATATTGCTGTCTTTTTTAATGTGGCTTTGCTCTGCCTCCAGTTTATTCATGCCGTCGTAATGCACAACCCTCCACCTCCCCATCACCGTCTTCGTCATCAGCTTCATCCTCTCATTACCCGCTGACCGCTCGCTCCCCGCTCCCAGGCGGGCCGTAGGTTGTTCAGCACTGGGCCGCGAAACCCAACAGGTGTCTGTGACATTCCAAACATTCGCGGAGTCAGAACCGTCGAATGGACTCTGTGAAGTGTGCAACCACACAGGGCCTCGCGCCTCGAAAGACACTTCAAAAGTCGCCCAATTCAGCTGGAAAAACCGCGGACCTGGCAACCCTGGCTTCGCATCTCATGAAACTTTGATCGAGAAGCCTGATGCCCCTCTAAAGCTCTGTGTTTAACAGTGAAAAATATGAACTACACAGCATATGGGCATATGTACGAGACGAAGTTTATGCTTTAACTGTGCGCAGAAATACGGAAGGATCGCAACGTTATTGATTCAGGTTTGAGCATCAAAACACACACAGGTCTGTGTCATATCTGCTCCTCTCCTAACGGCTGTCCCTGCGCGGCATGATAACTCCGTGTGGATCACCTCCGGTCCATCTCAGTCACAGCGTGAGAAGACGTATTTTATGCTTTATAAAGGGTTTTCACGGAAATACGGGACCGATCACAACGCTATTAAGTCAGGGGCAGACCCTGAGAAACACACAGATCAGTCACTGCGCTGCATGATTAGAAACTGCTCACTACTGGATCACATTTTAAATTTACATAAACTGCTAGGATCACTCTATGGATCGAGCCGTCCCTCTCTTCGGCTCGTCCCGTAATAAAAAAAACTTAGATGCAGTCTCCTCACTGAATAAATACAGATACGATCTGTCTGTATTTCCGTGCGTGTGACCGTGATTTATGCGCTTGCGTGTCGAACCCCCCCGGTCCGTCAAAAATATTTTTGCTGCTGTCTGGTCAGTGTAGTCAGAAAGGTTGGGAACACCTGGTCTAATACCTTAAAATGAGGTTAGCATTTATTTTAACTATATATAATTTAATAAGGGACAAAATAAGCAGTTAGAGAATGTTAGAAGTAAAAATGTGTTTGTTTTGTGAATGCTCGCTGCTTTCATCTAGTACATGCACTTGTATGTTTTTGGTGTGTGTGTCAGGTCTGTGCTGTGTGTGGAGTTCTCAGGCGCCGGACCAGAGTTATTGAGAGCGGTTAATGAGAGAGCTGGCAGAGTTATTAGCTGATCGCTGTAAGTCAGTGATCTGTGTGAGGGAGGATTAGGTTCCTCGTGTCTTGCACAACCTCACTGGAGACAGGGGCTCAGTCTCAGGGAAGCTCATTAGATTTAAAAATGGCTGTCTCGAGCAAATACTATAGAAGAGATGGATGTAAACCGCTATCATGATGAGGGGGAAATTCAGATGGTCAAATGTCTGAGTGCGCCGCTTGTGTTTGTGTGTGCTTTAAAATGAAAGCTGTAATTTGCCTAATCGCTGCTTCACATTCAAATTTTATTATGTACTTTAACAACTTGTTATTCACTGAGAGAGATAAACATAAGGTGTCAGGAGACTCATTTTGGCAGAGCCCACTGACAGTTTGTTCTGATTCCGTTTACCCTGTAAAAAAATACACATTCGCTCATATGGGTGTTAAAGCAGACTGCCAATTAAACAAATCAACACATAGCATGTGCAAACAGGCCTCCAACTGCCTCCTGTGGTTCTGTGTTGACACATTACTGAGTGCAAAATATATCTTTCGTCAAACAATCATTTATTTCAGTGTCAATATAAGAAGTGGTCTCGTACCTCATGGGGGCAGTGATTTAATAAAATAATGAATTACAACGATTACTTTCAGCCATATTGGCAGAAGAACAGCAGAAGCAGCAGGTTAGCATTACAATAGACAGATTGTAAATACCCAAACAGGGACCCATGCTGCACATTCATGCACTCTTACATGTTTGAGCTTATGCACAGGCAATATACAGTACGTGCTCTTCCTGATGGGGGGGTCAAAGCACACCTACTAAGCACACCTTTAAAACCATGAGCATGAATGCAGCACATTTCATTGACTTTATGAAGTCAGAGGATGGGGGAGGATCAAGTTTCAGCCTTTGCTTGTAGCGTAGAGTGTAGCTAATGTTATTGTCAGGGATGCATTTTACAAGGTTTTGGCTGAATCGGATATTCAGCCTGATTTATTCCAGCATATATGAGTATGTAAGTACGTAGCAGAAGAAATGCAGAGCAATGCTGAGGCTCCAGTTGTTTGCTTGCTAGGCGTGATGGTACATTTAGATACTGCCAACACTGCTCCAAAAGTAGGAGAATAAATTTAGTGTAGCGTGTACTAAAGATTGTGTTGCTTTTTTCATCAACAGGGATTGGATGTCCTTGCAAGACATGGTGGAAAAGTAACCTGGGACAATCTGTTTGTGAAGGTCAAAAACTGGCATATCTAAGTGTTTTACAGTGTTTGTCAGGAGTTGGGGCAGTTAGCTAGAAATCAGGACGATCCCAGACAAACCAGAACACCTTGTTACTGTGCAGTCGGGAATGGGCTGGTGAATGAACTGTACTTATACTGTGCTTTTCTAGCCTTTAGACCACTCAGGTGCTCAGTGCTTTTACACTACATGTCGCATTCCACCTTTCATCAGCTGATGGCAAAGGCCTAAGCGTCAATCTCCATTCAGTATCTATGAACATACCCAATGGCTACACCTTCAGGGGGAAAATTTGGGTTTCAGTGTCTTGGACACTTCGACATGTGACTGTAGCAGTCAGGGATCGAACCACCAACCTTCCAATTGAGAGACGACCAACTCAGGTGCCCCTGTGGGTGGGAATCGCAGAGTAACTCACGATACGATACGTGGCCCACGATAACAATAATATCACAATATTGGGATTCTTGATGTATTGCAAGACAATCAAATAATGATACATCACAAAATCTGATTAACTTCTTCTCCGACCAATTAAAGGGCCAGTTCGCCGATTTTCAACCTCAGCCCTATCATGCTATTATGGGGAGCTAATGTCGTTATGGTAGGTAAAAATGCAGTTTCGCTCTGTGCCTTTGGAGGACGCTATCCGCTTCTCCAATGGGCCCTGGAAAACCTCCAGCAGACTACGCAAAACTAGTCATCCGGCGGAGGCCAGGAAGCTTGCTAAACTTCACTTCCTCACTCTCAGACGCCCGCCTCTGATTTCATGTCTTGTTCAAAATCATCAGGTTTGAAATGTCGACTGCAGACCTGAAGATTTTTTAGACGATCCACCGGTATATTCTCGTCCTATTTCAGATTCTGTACCGCTCTGAGCCGTTGCTTGCAGCAAAAACAGTAGTAGTTCACTCCAGCGTCTCTCGCTGGGCGGTTCCTTTCAGAGGGAGGGGCGCAATGCACGCTGGGTGTTGTAGGAATGTACAATGGGCAAAACCACGAGCTGTTTGTACAACTTTCTCCACAGCTATGGTGCCAATTTTAAATATTATTGCTTCTATTGATTACAGAGAACACCAGCTTTGACTGACGGTGGATTTTTCCAGGGGTGAATTTCTCCTTTAATTTCCGTTCAAATTACCCTCACTCCGGTCATGAGCACCCCGCTGAGGAGTCAGGAAGTAGTGACGCGGTGAGTCAAAATCGCAGGGAAATCTTTTTCGATAATTGTATTGCACGAGTCAGGAAGATGATATATTGCTGTATCGGTATTTTGTCCCACCCCTACAGTACAGTATGTTAGCAGCATTTTCAACAGTAAATATAGCACCAGTATTAGCTAAAACAACGATGTAAAAGAAAATGAAACCATTAGCAAAGGACTGGAGGACATCCATACCACAATGACTCTCAATGAAAATCGTTATTTGTGCAGTACGGCACACATATCCTGTAGCATGCAAGCATTAGGCGGCTGAAGAACAGCCTCTCTTGCTATGTTGCTTTGTTATGATATATAACAATGATAGGAAGGTTCACATTGTCCTTTTACTGAAAAGGAGACTCAAGTTGCTCCGTGGGCGGACGCCCTTTTGTTTATTGTGACAGGAAGAGATGAAAGCAGAAAGAAAGAAAGACAAGTTTGCTCTATGTTAAAAGGCAGATAACTGAGCTTTTCCTCAGCTTGCTAAAGGTCAAATACAAATGCTAACAAAATCTTGACAATGCCAATGTTGTCAATGTGTCTTTGTAGCTGCCATAGCCATAGTCATTTAGCTAGCTAAGATGTTATGTATGTAGCCTACGTTGCCACTGTATTATGGGTGAGTATGGTTATCACTCAGTTACAAACATTCAAGCAGATCCTTCAAGAATGTAGCATGGACAGGAGTTTTTATTCCAGAGGTCAGAGGTCATGGAGGCTGTTTTCATAGGTGTTGCAGAGAAGGTTGTTTTACAGGAGGTCATGCTCTGCTCTGACACTAAGGCTCGCTCCTTCTTAAGCCACAAAGCAAGACTGAATGGCACGCTGAGACGGACATCTCACACAGTGAGCAGTTATTATATAAAATATAACATTATTATATAAAATCAAGGCCTTCTGCTTGGCATTATGCAACACAGCGGTGAATCAGGGAGATGATGACAAACACACGCTGCTGCGGACAGTGGTCCTGCTATAAGCTGACTCCATCTGCAACTCATTCCCTCACACAATGCCTGCCCTTTTCGTCCCGTCATCTCTTCCTGCCATTGTTCTCGTCACTTCGTCTGCCCTTTTATGCCTCCTTGTAGATAGCATCATGCACCGTCTGATCCTGCAAATCTTGGTTAATTCGAATCGGTGCACTTTTGTTTTAACCTGCTGACTCTTTTGTTTCAACTTTGGAGCCTCCAAATTAAGTGATTCTTTTGTTCCCGACTTTTTGTCTCCTATATGATCTCAGCAAAGGCTGCAGGACCGCAGTGACGCCGTTGGTGCTTTCCAAGTGCCCTAGAAATGAATGAAGATGAATACCTCGTAATTTGATTGCTGTGTTTGCTGCTCGCACAACAAACAGCTTCATTGAAGAATCTGTCACTGGCTGGAAATGGAGGCTTTATGAACTCAGGCATTACGATGTTAGTGTGCATATATTTACCTATATAATAAAGAACGTCTTTTCTGCTGCGTGGGAAGTATTAAAAACTGGATATCCATGTGATTTGTGTTTATCCTGCATTCATATGTTAATTTCAGCACACTTGGGAAGACAGTGCATGTGACCTTCAAGAGAGGAGTGTTAAAGATGAGGAAAGGAGGAGGAGGGGCAGCTGGATCCCATTTCTTTCTCCCTTTTATATTTATATATCATAACCAATGACCCATGTAAGACCGCAGTGCCAGCCACCACACTCATTGGCCGTCCTTTTACTCCGTGTACCGTGTGTAAAGCGTCTTTTATTCCCCATCCGCCCCGGCCACGACTCTCTCCTCCCTCTCCCTCCCCGTCCGAGAGAGAGCCAATCAAGACGGAGCGAGATAATGAATTACATAACAACGAATTCTGTGTAATCGTCTCCCCGTTTGCCTCCGTCGCCAATGTCTACAGGGACAATTAGCCGAGAGAGAGAAAGAGGGGACAAGACGGGAGAGAGAACACGAGGGAAAGGATGGAGAGAGGAAATGTGTGGACGTTTTTGTGAGAGTAAAATAAGAACAAACGGGAAAAGAAGGGAGAGGAAATAAGAAAACGAGACATTTGACATTTAAAGTGTCTTTATTGAGTCATTTAAAGTTCATGTGGCAGGCGGAACATCTCCACTAAAAATATGGTCCACAGAGCATAAAGTATCGCACACCAGACTATTAAACAACACGCCGCATTCACACGGAAAGCCAAACGAAATTGCAGCTTTTATCAAGGTTTAGAGCAAAGTCAAAAGGTCACGGACAGCTCCTCCTCGCTCAGCATTGTCTGACGTGAAGATAGCCAGTTTTGCTTGAGCAAGGAGGAAATTGTTCCCTCGGGACAGAGCTAAAGAAAACAAAACACAGTGATTAAACATAAAACGCAGCTTGCCTTGTGAAGCGCACAAGATGTGAGAGGGGTGTTAGTTACTGCACCAAGGAAACACAGAGTGCCAGGTGGGATCAGGTGGGTCACTACGGACTGTTTGGTTTAGCTTGTGGGTTGAAATGAGACTCAGATGCACCGGTGTGGATCCCAGCCTCAAGCCAAAGTCCATGCATCTTTTGTAGACTTTATATAAGACACTTAGTATGGCAGATTGCTCCCCTAGATGCTAGAGGTGACTCCGACACTTAAACTCGCAGTCCTTTCTGGTGCTGTTAGCATTGACTGACTTGACATAGAGGTCATACAGACTCTTCCTCCCAATTTTGGATACATTTTGTGTCTCAAGTCCTTCAAAAATAGATATGCTGCTTCTGCTCTCTAAACTTCAATCGTCTTTGGAGGCACTGGGGTCAGGGGAGGTCGCCTCCAATATATTTTTTAGTGTTGTGGAGTTGTGTGTAGAGGTCTTACAGTGAGGATGCATTGGCAGCAGGAAAATTGAAAGAAACTGCCCTCTGCCATTTCGTCTTTCATCACAAGTAGGGATGGGTATCGAGAACCACTTTTTTGTGGTACTGGTACGTGATTGGTAAGTATCGAGTATTTTTTGATCGTTCACCACACCAGCAACCTCACGAAACACATGCACCGTATTCTACAAATCTGAAGCAGTGCAGCCTGTTTGACTGCTTTAGCAAAGCAGATAATGCTAACTCCTTTGTGAGTGTTATTGCTAGCCTCAGAGTCCCGGTGGCTCCGACAGCAATGCTGCAGATGGGATTAGCCAAACTGAAAATGCAGTTAAAATGCCTGGTTGTTATAAATAAGCCAGTAGTCATTCAGTCACTGTTGTTAGTGAGCTTCGGTTATTAGCTCTTCCAAGTTGTGTTCCAATTTAATTCATAGACAGCGTCAGTCCAGCAGCAGCAGCCCCAGCTTCATCTGAAGTGAGTTACGTTAGCAGATGTCAGACAGTCAAGTTAAACCCATCTTCCATCGCTTGACGGAAAATGACTGTCACCATGGTTACTGTGAAAGATTTACTTCCCTTCACTACAGTGGAGACCAGTTGATTTAGGTAAGTGATAGCTCGCCTAAGTGTGAATTTTGAGTTGCCATGACAGCCAGAAAACTAAAACTTTTTATTGCTAATGATTGTTACTGCTACTACATTTACTGTTAATGTTAACTGTAGGGAGACAAATTATCAGACAACCTAATAAAGACTTTATTTTTTGCACCATATAATGGAGAGTATCGATAACAGTGTCGATGAGTATCGGCAGGGTCGGACTGAGAACAAAATTCGGCCCTGGCAATTTTCGTCTCTGGACCGGCCCATTTTTTCAAACATATGCAGCGCAATATTTAGGGTGGGGGGTGGGTGGGGGGGGTCGCGATCGGAGCTGAGGCAATAATTACCCAGATCTACTGCAGAGTCATTTTGTCTGAATACCAATTGTACTCTTTCCCACTTAGCAAAAACGCCAGGCTTTTTGACCAGTTGGAAAGCAGCTTTAGAGGAAAATGATCCCAGAAACTACAATAATGATCTTCTCCTTTAAACACGTTCGTCCTCTAAACTTTCTGACCTGCTCCTGCTTCTCTGTTGGTGGCGAATTCACTGCTGAGCCCCGATTTTGCACCACATGTCAGTCTTGTGTTACCTGGAATCCCATAATGGCTCCTGAAATAATTTTACACACCTCCCATAGAAATTGAACAGCAGCAAACATTGGGTTGCCTCATCTCGTCTTCACTGTTATGGCGCCTCAGGTAGCAACTGTCAAATATTCCAGAAAATCCACCAAGAAATTTCAGTTTTCATATCCAAACTTTTACAAAATTTACAGTGGTGTGGCACTTTTTCACTCCAGACTACAAGTGATGTAATTTAGAGTAAACCCCTCTTCATGAATGCCATATCAACCCCTTTAATTCCCTGTGAGAGGCCAAAGTCACTTAGTCTTTTAGGCACACATGTTGCAGCACACCCTTGCAGATAAATAAACTAGTGCTGTCCTCCTAAAGGGAAACTAATTCAAAGGAAAGTCAATGAAGTCCATCTTTAATGACTTCTGGAGAAGAGGATCAGCAGGATGTGGCAGCTGCTTTCAAAAGTAAATGTTTCCTTTACTTTTCGTGCCGAAATCTGCCCAATGTCCAAGCAAGCTGTGATTCTCCAGGCCCAGCGCTGAAGGCATCAAACCAGTCAACGGTCAAACCATGACCTGTGTGAAGATACCTGGAAATACTAGCAGAAAAAGCCTATTGGTTCAGTGCTACTCCCTGATATTTGCACTGTGTTATGATTAGAAGGAAAAGGTTTCTGATTGGCCACTGCAAATTCAGTAACCCCTGCCTTTTTGTTGCCCCGTCTACCCCGACAGCAGTCCCATTGAAATGAAGGATGGGCAACAAGTGCTGCTAACTGCCATCCTCATGCTGGGCATACCGGGCAGAGGCATACAGTATCAGGCACAGCTGTTTCAATGTGTTTAGCTGCAGATGCTTCTTCACATTTGAAGTCGAGCTCTTCACAGCTGACGAGAACTTATCCTCCATGCACAACTTAAATTTCACCGTTATGTTGTTCTTGTCCCTTTCACACAAACATTCAAAATGAGGACAATATTTCCACAAAGTAAACGTCCTCTCTGCCATCTCGCGCGTTGAATTAGCTAGCTAGCACGTGCACTGACACAACTGTGTTTACCTTCTGCTGGTGTGCAGCTACCTGCCAAGAAGCAGGAGAGAAACAGAAACAGTGCTTCAGTGATTTTCTTGTTTTGTGGTGACAAAAGGAAGAGAGAAACACAGCATATTTTTTTCCAATAACTAATGACTTTTTATGAAAAAGTAACTAAATAACGGCTTACTTGACTTGCAGAACTAACGTGTTACGTTCCGCGACAAAAAAGTAATCAGAGTTCAGAACAGATTGCTTTGAATTGCTGATTATTCCCCTTAAGGTACTCCACAAGAAGCATGTTACTCAAGCTAATCCACTGACATCTTTCTGAACTGATTGCTATCCTGTGAAAAAACTGTATTCATCAAACGCTGAAGACATTTGCATACTGTAACGTCGTCTGACGTCATGATATTAAAAGACGAATTCATTAAAGTGGAGGGAAAGAGAAGGAAATGAAAGCAGGATTAAAGGGAAAGTAAGAAGCAGATGAACCTGAGCAGGAAAAGCGTCATCAGGCGGAAAAATAGGGGCGACTAAGATAAAGGAGAGACGGAAATGAAAAGGGTGTTGCCGTAGGGGGGAGATGGAGTGTGAATGTAAAGAGGAAAACATGAATGAGAGGTGCGAGTGAGGAAGGTGTAAAGATAATGGCTGGAAAGGAGAGGATGGAGACGGGCTGCGTTAGCTGCTCTGATCCACAGCCAGCCGAGTGTGGACGGGGGGAATAAAATCCTCGTACTGATTCCCGCAGAGGTTTGGTCTGGACTGAGCAGCTTGGGTGACATCGGACTGTAAATTCGTGTTCGGGTGTCTTTGATGTCGCCTCGGCTTGACTGCATTTGACAAGAGAATACACTCAGAATAGCAATTAGCTGCATGATGTACAGTTTTATGTGGTGTGAAATTGGGTTTTTCAGGTGTTATTTCCCCCTGCATTCACCATAATTTACTCAAAGACTGTCACACTCACTGCAAACCAGCTGCCAGTCTCATAATTGGGAAAAGTCAACCAAGGATGGCACGGTATACTCGACTGTATGAATATATTTCTTCCCAGCTTACAGTGGCTCTGCTGGTTAGTCAGGCATGTGTGACACAGAGTAAAAATGCCATCCTATTTCCTTTTTTGGACGGGGAAAGGCACCTCGCTATCAAACATCTCTCGGAGCCTGTCAAAACAGATTGCTCTGACATACTGGTTTGACACAAGCAAGGGCATCCCTCGACTCCTCAGAGAGGTTTTTGGTAGAAGATACAGAGACGTAGAGACAGACAGCGCTCATAAAACTGGCATTCACTGACAAACCCGATACCCCAGAGGAGAAGACGCTGACAAATTGACATATAACTTTACTGTATCTGTCGGTGTTCCTCATTTTCTGATGCAATAACCCCTCAAACAGTACGCACTGCCAGACAGCAGAGATAACGTTCTGGTTCTGACATCTGTGGCCTTTTGCGATATGTGTAAGTCAGTTAGATAAATTAGGCACACACACACACACTCACAGGGACACATCCTCACACACCTCTTTCTGCTTATGTCATCAAATGTTGCGTTAAATTTGCGCTCGGAGCAGGAATACACTCTAACTGTCACCATGGCAGCTGCGTGGGGTGATTGCAATCGCACAATCAGCGGTGGCTCATGGGAAATAAGCTTGAAAGAATGAGCTCTCCTGAGAAACGGAAAAAAAAGGCAGACAGAGGAAGAGAGACGGAGAGATAAAGAACGAGGGAGGAAGTGAGGCGGAGTGAGAGAAAGGGCTGAAGAGAGACAATGAATCAGAATAACCTTTTGTCTGCAGTGACATGAATGAAGTCTTTGACTTTACATGTTTGGCTTTTGTTAGCATCTGAAGGCCGCTCCCACAGGTTTGAATAGCATGAATTATCCAATAACATGTAGGATACATTAATAATGATGCATTTCATCATGCAACTATTTAATGCAAACGCCAGTGAGCAGCCGGTGATGTACGTTCCCTTAAAGGTTTCCTAGATAAATTAAAGACTAAATATAATATAAATCATCTCTTATGGGCCTCTATACATGTGTGTTGATGAGTGTGTGTGCAGACCCTTGTGAGACCCTTCCCTCTGCATCTGTTCCGTTGTTTTGCTTTGCACGGGACGTTTTCAAGATGGGCACTGTTGTGGTTCCCTGAGCCAATCACAGCGTATAGGTGAGTGTGGGAGTGGTTCAAATTAGCAACTGGGCCCCATTCAGACCAGCGAACATGGCGAAAGAGCAATGCAGAGTTGGCTTTCTTTCTGTTGGACAGGTAAGTGCCTCAAACCGGGTAGGACAAGCTAACCGGCGATTAGCATGCTAGCACAAAGGTGACAGTGATGCTGTCAGTGTGGGAGTGTTCTCGCACGAGAGAGTGAGAGTGAGCTTCTGGTGACGATGAGCCCAGGAGGAGGGGGCCAGTTTGAATGTGTTGTTGACAAAACGCAGGAAATCTTACTTATCATAACTTTAAGTACTGTACTTCTACTCGAATATTTATGCTACTTAATATCTCTACTCCATCACATTTCAGAGGAAAATATTGTTTGTTTCGCGGTGAATATTCCTGACTGCGTTCCCCCCTCAGCTCAGCCCGACTTCTTTCTCAAACCACACCCTACACACTTCTACTGCGTTTGCGCGCTCGCGTGGAGAGACCGCCACATTGAGTGCCTTACAAAACTTCTGAGTGTGGAGTGGGAGAGGCTTGTTAACCCCTCCGCCAGCGAGTCCACACCGATGCTGACTTACTGACCAGGTGCAACGCTGTGTTATGATCGTGATGAGACGAGAGACTTAAATTAAAGTTCTGGGTTATTACCCGTACAAATTAAAGAATCTTTCATTTAGATAAACATGAATTAATTTATTGATATCATCGTCCTAAAGTTCACGTTATATTCAGGATTTAATAAGTGTGTTCTTGTGTAGAAACGATAAAAGTGAAAAGGTAAGTGTTTTATATTAACAGGGACAGTTGAAAAATAGTTGAGAAAAGCCACCAAGGAAGCTCGGGATGAAGTGTATTTTCCTCATGATGTGGAGTGATTTGAATGACTCTGCTTCACTGGTATTTACATAGCTTTTATTATTTTTGTAACCACGGTTACACACATTAAATGTCTCCACCAGAGTGAGGGGAGTTCGTCTCAAAGCTCGGCGCTGTATTTAATCCCTTCCTCTTAACGAAGGGTGCTCACATCAGCTTTGAGTGTGACGTCAAACAGAGTTCACTCCACAACGGAGTGTGAGTGAGAAGGGTCCGGTTTGAGAAAGGCTGCTTGTGTACATTTAACTCGGAGGCTGGCAGGAAAAGTCTGCGTAAAGTTGGGGTGAATAAGTCTGTTCACATGTGCAGCCCACCAGGACAATGTTGGCACATTTTCAGGATTCGGTGCATGTCTAAGGGCGGGTTCACACCTGCCTTGTTTTGTCTGATTGAACCGAACCCTGGAGCGTTTGTCCCCTCGGTGCGGTTCGTTTAGGTGGTGTGAACGCCGGAATTTAAACTCTTGTGCGGACCAAACAACCGGACCATGGTCCGCTAGAAAAGACGGGTCTCGGTCCGTTTCCACATGAACCACGGTCCGGTTTGATTCTGGTGAGAACGTAAACGGACTTAAAGTAGGACCTAATAAAGGAAACAAACCATAAAACTGTGCATTGTAGTATGTTTACAGGTGCTGACATTTGCAGAGATACGCAGCGAGATGAGTAGAGTACAGTCGAGGGAGAGCAATGAGGAAAGAGAAATATGGGCTGACCAAACAATCGCACAAGAACACAGAAGTATCCAAACTGTTCAGTGAAAAACTAAAGGAGAGTGGAGCTGATCGATCTGTGGAACAAGGTCGGCTAAAAGTAAAAAACTCCGACATCAAAACATTAAAGTCTGCGATCATGCTGAGTGTGATTGATCGGTGTGCTCTCTCGCTTTGTTTACTTCAGGGAGGTTTCCCACGTGGAAATTCTGACCAATCAGAGAGCAGTCTCCTCGCGCATGAAAACTTTTGGTCCGCTGGTAAAAGCCGCCGTTTGAACACAAATCAAACTCGAGGCAAAATGCAACATTGCAACGGTCTTTGATTCAGACCGAACAAACAGACTTTAGGTGTGAATGCGTCCCAAAAGGGGCTTTTATCATCTGGCTCACTTACTGCATCTCACTAACGACATCAGGGTCCTAATAAATGACCTTATATGGATATTTATTCAACATTTCTATTTATATAGAAGATCCAATAAGTCCCTAGGAGTGAGGAGGGATCTCTGAGGAGCCACGAGCAAGGACACATAAAGCAGCCTTCACAGAAGTCTTTCACTGGTGGACTGGCTGCCTTATTGGATGTCAGTTGCTGAATGGACGCTGCAGCTGAGTTGACCTGATACATGTAGATTTTATCTCTTTTACACCATGTAGTTAAAACTGGGGTTAATTTAATTAGTGTTTTTCTGCCCCCAACACTTTTTAAATTATCGTCTTTTCCATTCAGTCACATGAGAGCCTGATTATGTCTGACTGTCGACTTTGATATGAATCACATCATTTCAGTTTTCCCCTGAAAGTTTTTTGGCTAATAAATAATTTCCAGTGTTCAAAAGACACAAACTCCATCAAAAGCAGCTAAACAGCTGTCAAAGCCAACTGACAGATGATCTAGCCGTCTTCTCAGAAACAGACTTGTCACAGAAAATTGACATTAAACACCAGGAATGTTTCCCCAGAAACTCATAAAGAGAGATTGCATTGAGTTACAGAAGCTTTATGAACATGCGAGGAGGTAAACCACAACAGGAATGCATATTACAGGCAGAGAAGGGGCAGGACTCGCTAAGGGACATTAAAATGCCGTCCTAAAAAAGCTCTCGAGGCCTGATTTTAAAAGCACTCATAGTGAGCGGTGCCCCTGGGTGTCTGTGTAGTTTGTCCCACCAGCGGGAGCAGGAAGTCCCCCTGTGGTGCAGCGCTGCCTCCCGGGGGCCTGGAGGTGCTGACTACTGCTTGACCTGCCAGAGGAGGATTGTGGGATAATAAGCTCTCTGTGTTATCGGGCAGGAAGGCTTTTTTTTGTATACTTTTTAAATATAGTCCTGGAGGAGACAAACTCCCACCTGACCCAATCTTTTACAATTCCGTGATGTAACACTCCTACTTATGCCCTGAGCTCGTGTTTCTCTTCTGCTTCCCTTTCCTCTTTTATATCTCTCACTCTATCCCACCCACTCTGTCTGCCTCTTGCACATTAGCCCTCCGTGGGAATAAACTGAATGAGCCAACCTGACTGTTTGAGTGAGTCTACTCTTCACTTCATCCCCCTCCTTCCACATGTATCGTTCCACATTAGCCTCATTGCATTTCCTCTCTCTTTCCTCCCCTTTGGACGTCAAATTAGCCTTTTACCCCCGAGCTGCTGCGAATCATGACAACACGGTTCACCCCTTCACCCGCCCCTAGCCAGCATCCCTGTCATGCTCCTTATTCCCCCATAAGCGTCGTGTGTCCCGGCTTCACCTTTAACAACCATGCTACGTCTCTCTTTCTCGTCTCCAGCAGCTACCCCCAGCTGCACGAGAGAGCCATATTTAGCATAAGCTGTGCAAAATGAAAATGCTCGGCTGGAAGATGCCATCGCTGTGTGTTAGCGGGTGACGTTTCACACTGGGGGCCCAGGGTGTGTGTTCTCTCAGCTACGCGGCTCAAACCGACCAGATGCTCCACTGGGGGGATGAAAGAGCAAACATAGCAGTTTCATAGCGCTGCCATTACTTCACGCTTCACGAGGGGAGGAGGAGGGAGAACTAGTAACACATTGTGGCCTTGGAGAAATGGAAACCACGACAAAGCTGTAGATCAGCAGGGCTCCTGTGCGGAGTCTCAAACAGCCAGTATGCTTCTCTTTTGTCATGTCTTTCCATGGCCTGCCTATTTGAGGAATGTTTTTCTTATATTGTAACTTCACCAAGCAGGAACCTCGGGGGCTGAGAAATAAAGCTAAATGCCGGAGTGCCAAAAACTGCAGTTCCTTGTGTGACCACTGGAGGCTGGCTCCAAAAGCGAGTCAATCTCCATCAGGCCCAATAATAAAAGGCTCAACATTACAGCAGACTTAAACGTGTTTACAGCCTGGTACAAAAAACGATTTTGGTCTCTATAGCTTATTACTCTATTCCTGACAACTGTAAAAGGGGGGACAACGTGTGCTATGTATCACCTCAGCTTATTCAGTGACTTAACTTTACCTCTTGGTTTGTGTTGTTTGTCTTTTTGGGATTTTCTCATGCAAATATCGGACAGATAACATGGCTTGCCGTGTGTTTAATTGTTGCAGTTTTGGCGGGTTTCTGTCTGTACCTGGCTTGCTAGCTGTTGTTTTTCTCTCGCAATGATTTATGTGTGGCAACTTTTCCCCGCAGAGAAGACTGGGGGCCGTAGTGACGAGAAGACTGGCTATTTACCGTAAAATTGGGTGTATAAAACCCACTTTTAATATATATTTTTTAATCTAAAAAGTGGGATGCGTCTTATAAACCGATGCAAGCAATATACCAGTATAACATTCAGAGAGGTATTTTATTGTGTTACATGCTTAACCCAGATGATGGTTCTATAATCTAGCTAAAGCTTCGTCACGGACATGCACCGTCATGATCGCCAGTGCAGCCGCCACCCTCACAACAATCAACGTTACCGTAGGCTGAGCAAACTCGACATGGTGAAAACAGATGATAGGCTGTAATTTGTTTTGTGTTTTTAATGTTTTTAAAATGAAAATAAATTGAAAGTGTTGAAATAACTTGAAAACACGTTTTTATTAATAAATACAGAAAACATTTTCCCCCTCTGTTATACCCCCAAAGCAGATTACGACTTAAATTCTGGATTTTACCGGAAGAATATTTTTTGAGGGGCTGGGTCTCGTCCATGGAGTCTGCCATGTTGTACCACCATGTTTCTTAAGTAACCAAGAACCGCCTGCAGTTTTTTGTACATTCCTATGCCCTTGAAAGAGGAGGATTTGAGGGTTAGTTATCAGTTTGTTGAAATCTTTAACCTCAGCAGTATGTGCCACTAGATCTTACATACTGGTACTCTAAAAGTGCACATACTCTGTTGTATAGTTTAAGGCTTTTTTCTTCAAAGGGACATTACGGTAAAACTGAGATAAATTCAGATTGAAGTTACAGTGCGTTATTGAGCCGATATGATCCCTCTTAAACACACAAACATTTAAACCGCTTCCTTTAATTTTCATTGTTTCTTTCATACACACTTTCTCACAAGATACTCACTTGACTGGGGGCCATAGTGACCAGAGGACTGGTTATTTTAAGTTACCAGTACGTGTCTGTTACCCGCTGCTCTCTTATCGGACATGTGGGTGAGCGAACCGTGAGTTTGTTACGTTCAACAAGCTCTATTAACTTCCTTATACAAACAACTCCATTCAGGCACCACTACAAATTGAATCTCATTCAGGTAACTAGCTAATTTGTTCGTCTTCCAACTCCTAAGTCCACTCCAGCACCACCCTCATGTTCACTTCTAACTCTAGAAAACCAACATGGCGGCAGCCAAGATGCCAAAATCGAGGGTTCAAAAAGGCAGTCGACAAACCAATGTGTGACGTTACAGTGTCTCCTGTTGTTATTTATACAATCTATAGCCTTACCTTGTTAGCCACTCTGAGAATTCCTGGATATCTCTCAGTAATTTATCCCACAAAAATAAAGAGGTAGGTCTGGTTTGACAGAGGCTTATCCTCTCTCTCACCCTGAGAGCGTTATGGGATCATGCCTCTCAGTGACTGACTGTCAGACAGGTTCTGGCAGCCCCAGCTCAGTCAATAAAAGTGCAAGCAGAGTGGAAATATTATTGCCCCAGGCTTGCTTTTTCTAGCCCTGCAGTACACCCTGGTTATCATTACCCAACAAAAAAAAAAAACGATAAAGATAATCTCCAGTGCTGTGAATACTGGGGATGAACATCCAGGCCAAAAAAAACCACCCAATTCCAGAGAGTTAATTAGGGTTCGGATGACTGGCTGCAGAGGGTGTGGATGAGCAATGTGCTGCTCACCGATAAAGACGATTGGTTCCGTTTATTGTTGTTTCCTCAGCCTTTTTCCGATCCCAAAAAAAACTCTTTCTCAGGCTCGGTCGGTTAATGATTGCTGATTGCCTGATTGTTTCATTAATCCGATTACTGGCCAAACTGTCCGTTATCTCCGTTTGGATTCAGGACATTACAGGGGAGAGATGCATGTTATCTTGCTGGGGCGCTGGTAATTGCACATGCTTGTGTTTCACATTTGCATGCATAATTTTAGAAAATTAACCAGAAAATAGTTCATTAGAATTGTACAAGTGTAATTCTTTGGGGGTCTTGACAGGTTGTTCCACTGCTGGGGGGCACAAGTAGCTCAACATGTAACCTGCCTGTCTCTATCTTAAAAAAGGAAAAAAATAGACAAACACTTTTGTAGTCTGGAATATTCTCTGGCAAGCAAAATCAAGGGTCAGAGGGTTGACAGAGTAGAGAGTTATAAATAACTAGGCCCTATAAATGACAACAGACCAATTTTTGATGGCAGCACTGACTCAATCTGTTAAAAGTAGACTAAAAGCATAGACTGTGGTTCTGTTCAAAGATTAACTGTATTTAATCAAGATAAAGAAAATCCTTAGTGGTATTTGTGTTCCTGTGAAATACGCAGTAAGGATAGTGAAGCGGTACATGTATCAACCTCTGTAACACACCGCCCTAGGGATTGTTAATCAGTTAGTAGCTAACTTTAAAGGGGGGGGGGGGGGTATTATGTTAATTTCAAGCTTCATATTTCACTCTGATACCTCTGATCATTTTTCTCACACTGGTGCTCTGTGCAGGCCCTCATACAGCCTCTGCCTGAAACAACTCAGTCGGCTCTGTCCCTTTAAGAGACCCCGCCCCTACAAGCCCGCTTTCTTCCGATTGGCCAGCTGTCCGAAGTCTTGTGACGTCACAAAGTGCAGCGTGTAGAAAAAACAGTGTGAAACCTGGCATTCGCAGCAGCCTGCAGACTGAGCTGAGAAGCCTGGGGATTACTCCAACATACTTCTACCTACAGATTTGAAACTTCACCCACGTTAAGTTTGAACATCCAACATTGTAACATTATATATATATATCTTAAAATGTGATCAGCATAATACCCTCTCTTTAACCTCTTCTTCATCTTACACACTGTTACTTTACCCTCCATTATCTATAGTGCTTATCCTGTTCAGGGTCGCGGGGGGCTGGAGCCAATCCCAGCTGTCGTTGGGTGAGAGGCGGGGTACACCCTGGACTGGACAATCACAGGGCTGACAGATAGAGACAGACATTCACGCTTACATTCATACCTGTGGCCAATTTTAGAGTCACCAATGAACGTATCGAGCATGTTTTTGGACTGTGTGAGGAAGCCAGAGGAGGTGGAAACCCACGCATGTACGGGGAGAACATGCAAACTCCACACAGAAAGACCCCCTACGTCCGAACCAGGATTTTAACCAGGAATCCTCTAGCTGTAAGGCTAACCACTGCACCACTGTGCAGCCCATATTCCGTTGTATGATTTAATGTTTTATCTTAGAAAAGACAATACAGTAAAACTGAGGTAAACTGGAGTTCTTTTACCTTTCATTTGTGTTTCTTTTGTGCACACTTCGTCCTTACCACTGTTGGCTTACAGCTTCACAAGCTAGCAGTTGCACTCAAAGCAAAGCTTAGTCAAATGTAAATTAATACCACCAGTCAGTCACAACAGAAATCATAAGAAAGGTTGGAAATACAGGGAGACGTATTGATGTGAAATATTAAGTAAACATGTTATTTCATGTTATTAACAGACTAAATGTAAAGCCCGGTCGACTCCTCGTCACATCAAGCCTGTTCTTGACATTTAAATCCCCTGTGGCTCAGAGGGGGTCTGCAGGTCTTTGTCATTTCAACTGATGTTTCTATCGACTCTGCATTCATACTGCAACTAGCCCTCTCACTTGAGCTCTAATCAATGGACGCTAATGCCTCTATTATAATCCATGCTCTCGAATTAAGGTCGCATTGATCAACAGGCCTGTTGTTGCTACAGTGTGGGGCTGCGTGAGGCACTGGTGGGAAATGTCTGTTTGAAGCAAACAGAGACTCAAACGGTGACGTGAGAGTAATATGGGAACAGAGCCCGTGTTGTTTTTCTCAAACTCAATCTCTAATTTGTTGCCTTTCCCCGAGAGTTTTAAGTATGCATTGTTTCTATGGGTTTAGAAAGGGTGGGAAAATGCATCATGCGTGTCGATCAAAGGTGTACTGGATTTTAAATACCGCTGAGCTTTGGGGTGCTCACTGAAAGGATTGCTGCAGGTGTTTTTCGAACAAAACAGAATTGGCTCAGTAAGCCTGTTTGAGCATCAACATGCATCAAGTTTTTCTTGTATTTTCAGGGTGAAATACGAAATGTGGATTTATACACACAGGTACTGCAGGTCAACCCTGTAGCTCTGACCGGTGGAGGTGCAGTTTGCTCTTTATGTCTCTGCCTTTGAACAAAAATGTTGACCGCTTTATTATATTTGATCATCCATAGAATTGTGTAGACACAAAATCAAACAAACGCAGGTGTGTATTCTTTTTGTGCACATTCAACAGACCATACCTCTACCCACTGCACAATTTTGAAAAATGCTTAAAGTGGGAAAGGGGCTGAGAGGGGGGTGGGTGTGTCCAGCAGCTCAGTGACGTCCCCTTCCCTGGCCAGAGAAAACTGGAGAGCGACACAGTCACAAGGCGCATATGCCACAGAGGGCTCTTTTGAGCTGGAGGACTTCTTCCCTCCAGAGTCCCCTGAGGAACACTTTAGTGGGGTGGAGGGCCGCGGTGGTCCCGAGCCCCATCAGTTCGAGCCATTGGCTGAGAGCCGGGGCAAGCAAGTGCGCATGCGCTGACGTTCCTCGAGTGGCCACTCGAGACCGGCTCCAGAAAACAAGAAATATCATTACAGCAGATGGGAAAATGGCCATTCTTACAGCGGGGGTGTGTGTGAATTTTTACATAACTGAACCGTCATAATTATAATAAGCCTTAAATTATAGGGGCGGTATCACTTCAGTAACAGGTGGATACTGCTGGCTGTCTGCTTGACGTCAACACAGACACACAGTCACTGAACTTAACTACTTTGCTGTGTTTGTGTTGTTGCTGACTTTAGGGGATGTGAGTCGGAGCTCCAGATTTTTTCGGTGAGTTATATTCTAGTATTATTTTATTGATATATTTGCTCTTAGTAGCAGGTATACTGCGCTGGCCATACCTCGCTTTTAAGCTTGACCAGTGTTTTTCATACATTTATTTATTCGTAAGCTAGTGAATAGGAGTCAGGGTTGTTTTGGGCTTTTCCCCAGAGAGATTACGGTAGTGATGAGAAGGCCGGCTATCTTCAATATCCCGGTACGTGTTGTTCACCCGCTGCTCTTACTGTATATGTCTGATAAGTAAACAACTGCAGTCAGTCATCACCACAAAAAAAAACCTCACTCTGTGGAAAACATGAAGTTAAACTACCTCATTCACCAGCAAATACATCAGCCACGGGTGTATAGGCTACGGTTTAGCTTTTGATAACCCCTCGCTCCTCTCCAGCACCACCCTCTCTTCCAAATATGGTAACACCAACACGGCAGCGGCCAAATCCCGCACTCAAGGCTTCATTTGCACCGTTGAGAAACCAATGGGTGACGTCATGGTGGCTACATCCATTATTTATATAGTCTATGCGTTAGCTACAAGGAAATAGGCTCCTACGTTAACGTAGAAACAGAAAGTCACTGCCTAGCTTGCCTACCGTTACCGCACGTCACTGCTAATGGTGAGGTAATGGCAGTCACGTCTGTCTTTGTAAATATAAAGACATGAATACAGGGTAATATTGTTTTCAGCTAAAAGAGTCTCAGTTGTATAACAGTGGAATAATCCCCATGTGTTGCTGTTCATGATTAGAACTCCAGGTCTGATTAGATTAATACATGGTCCTGTTCTTGTTTCTTACCTCGCTCTGTCTGCCAGTCTTGCTGCCAATTTGCTTTCTATCACTCTCTGTTCACTCATTTTCTGTAATCTATACAGCCAATCAGCTTCCATTCCATTTCCAAGGCTGACCAGGGAAAACAGAGCTAGAAAATGAGAGAAAAGCATGATGGAGTTCTCAGAGACACACCTTAGGGAGAGGTATAAGGAGTACATGTGTGAACATTTCACTGTAACGGTAGGAAAAAAATCGATATGTAAAAGTATATCATGGAATTGTACCATACTGAGCTGTTTAATACAATGCGTCATCATACCTTGATGACTGACTAGATCAATTTTAAAACTCCAAAAATGACAGCCTTTACGACGGTAAGAGAGCGCCAGCAACAGGATTGAACACATCCAATACGCTAACTGTAAACTGGTCACGCCTTGGTCGGGTTGAGGAACAAAACCACTTGAAAAGGTTTAAGAAATATTGTTGTTTAGTGAAGATTAGTGCGGTAGGTACGTGACTTAATTTACATTACGTGTGTGACGTAACTTACATGAGTAAATAACGCAATGGTGACTTTTGTTTTAGCCACATACGGGCCACGGATCCAGGTCTCCGAGGGGAAAGTCTTCCTCCTTGCCTCCCTACGCAGACTTTTTTGCCGTCACCTCACATCCTCCTTCGCTCCCATCATTATTACTACAGCTACCAGAGATTGCAAGCCTCACTATAATTAATGATAATGGTTGTAATTAGATGCTTATTATTACAACCAATTCAGCCATATTTTTTTAGGATGGACGTGTTCAATAAGACAAATTAATTGTATCTGCCTGACTATTGCCCTTTAGATCTGCTGATGTTCTTTAACATTACTATTTCATTATGTTTCGTTTTCTTAACTGCCCTTTGGACAATTAAAGCGCCTTTGAGCTGAGTAGTTGTGTGGTAAAAGCATTTTTCAAAGATGTTTTTTGGCTTGGGGCTGTTAGCGTGCTTTGCTGTGTGTTTTTTTCGACACAGCCAAGACATTTCTGACGTATCACGATGGGAAAAGGACACATAAATAATTAATTTAATGCCGGTTAAAGTCCATTTAGCTGGTTCTGTTCCTGGGGTTGTTTATGTCGCCTTGCTGTAGCAATGTTATTGCTTACTGAGATAAAGTACTTGAATATCATTAACGTTAAAGTCCTTTCCTGTAAGTCGAAATCTCTTCCTGTTCTCCTCAGAGTTACCGACTGTTTTTGGAACCTGTTACAGTTTGTCCACCATGACATCCGTCTGCCTGGTTAGTGTGTGTTTTGGTTATTTTTTAAGTGTGAGTGAGGAGTGCTTGGTGTGTTTTTGTTCTCCCCTCCCCCTTGCGCTCTGTCTCTACTCTCTGCACACCTGCCCCTGATCACTGATCAGCACACCTGCTTGACATCAAGCAATCACCACTGAATACAAGAACCCTGCACTGACAGTCACTCCCTGCCAGATCGTTGTGCCATACATGGACCTCCATTTTGCCAACCAGCCCAGCCAGCCAACCTCCGTCTGGATCACTCCTCTACTCCCCAGCCCAAGGCCCCACCAGCAACCCCTTCACCATTCTCTGCCAGTTTTTTCTTAATAAACCAGCTTACCTGTTGTCAGTCTGCATCTGGATTCAACCTGAATTTGTGACAGAACCACACAATTTGTGCTGAGCACAAAGAACAGACACAGTTAGCAACAAGCTAAGAAACACAGTGAAGCATTGACTAGCTAAAAAGACATACTTTTTAAGGTAAGGTAGGTTGGTGGAGACCAAAACAAAGCTAAACGATAAGTAAAAATTTGACTTACTCGTAGTTCCAAATTAATAGTTATGTTTCTCCATGTCTTGTAGATTCACCGGCAACTGTATATGCTAACACATTAGCTGTATCAACTTTATATTCAACGTCAGGTGTATAACACTGCCCCCTTACCCCTCGATCCCACAGGATCCGTGTTTGGCGCGTGCGAGAAATGTGAAATCACGTGATAGCATCAATGTTAAACAGAGCAACACACAAACAACAGTTCAGTTTGCACCTTCGAGGTTGATTATCTGCTCATTTGGAAATCAGTCCTTGATTTTTGTGCCTCTACCATGGAGGAGTACACTACTGAATTAAAAGTGTTCTTTTTTCAAGATTTCAGTGTGTTGATTACCGGTCTGTACATGGTGTTTTATTCCCGTTTGGAACAATCTGCTCTGTCCATGTTAAAGCGTGCTTGAAGAGGCCTCGGTCAAAAATAGACTCGGCACGAAATCATTAGTGGAGCAGAGCGGAGAGACGCTTCTCGGACGCGCCAGAGATGTACTGCAGTGCATGCTGTGGAATCACGAGCATTGACTTGATTGGGCGCAATCAACTCCGGAGGTCGCGGCACACGTGAACACGCCGGAGTCGGATCCTGTGGAATTTGAGGGTTAGTTACAGAACTAAGGAGGCTCCGTAGCTAGCACTGGCAGAGTGTGGTAGCTATGTTGTATAACTACACAAATGGAAAGCACACAAAATGATAGGAATTCTCTTTAGGTTCCCCTTCAGACGGGGCCAACTCTTCCATTACCACCAATAGCTCGCAGTCACTTGGTCGAACCCTGAATTTCATCTTCCTCTCACGATTACTAGCTGCTCATTTACGCTTCTGTCTTTCCATCCTTCTCCCTCTATCTCTCTCTAACACGCTGCCTTTTCTGCGCTGACATTAATTACAATGAGGATCACAAGTGATGGCGCTCATTGCTTCAGCATTACAGCGGGCATATTCAGCAAATGCACAGCCTGATGAAGTGTCCAAATAGCACTGCACTGTGATTTATCACTTATTTCTGCCACAGTGCTCAGGCCGATAACTCTTATTCTACACCATTTACTGCCACGACATGTCTCACGAGCAGAGAGGTGACTGTGTTGTTTCTATCTCAGAGTCTGTGGAACGACCTCAAGCGATGTAAGGACTCAAAGAAGGCTTATATAACTTTGAACAGTATGTTGCACAAAAACATTATATGGTATGGTTAAATGAAAGGGAACACTGTGCACACGAGTGGGCTTCTTTACACTCTGGACACATATCCATCATGTGTATGTGAATGTGCCTGCGGGCGATAAGCATGTGTATACAGTCCACTTGAGTTGTTCTTTATTTCTCAGGCAGAAGTTCAAGGCAAATGCTTTTCTCATACCGCAAGCCAACTTACACAGACTTGAGGGTTTTTATTTAGAGGTTAATGCCAGTGAGTCCCTTCATAAAGAGCCAGTGACGATGTTTTAATTTGCTTGCGGTGCCATTTGGATGGGAAATCACAGACGGATATGTTGTTCGAGTGTGCGCCCTTTTAAGCAAGAGAAAAATGTGTAAAAAGATTAACAGGATATCACAGTGACGGTTTTTCAAGTGGGGGGAAGATGGAGAAGGAAAACAGAAAGGGGAGAACGAATGAGACGGAGGTGGAGAAAGGGGTTGAGAATCAAACTAAAAGACAAATACTAGAATAAAAGAAATGTGCGCTTTATCAGTTTAAATTAGTCTGAACTCAAAGATGGCAGGAGAGCCTCTAATCCTTCCTCCCTTAGGCCTTGAATCACCTGCCATCCACAAAGTCACCGTCCATCCCACAGGAAAACACTCATTACAGGCTGCCATTACGTTTGACTGCATCCCTCTCTATAACCTTGAAACACTGTTCACTCAGCCAAAAACACTTCAATCCAGCGGGAGAAACGGGTCAATTGAGTCAATGTCGAGTGACTCCTTCTCCCAAAGGCACAGCAATTGACATGTTTTTTTTTTTATGGAGACTATTACAAGGACACGTATAGGTGTATCACATGGGAACGTAAAGCGCTCTGTGTAACTGTGTGCATTGATCTTAGGAAAGCCCTCAGAGGGAATCAAACCTCAAATGAAAACGGTGCTTGGCAAAAGATCCTACAGAGTCAATGTCCTTGAATTTAAAACTTCAACAACCTTGTCTTTAAATAATTAAAGAATTTCTCACGGCTGCTGCCAGTTAAAAATATGTACACTCATAAGAAATGCACATTCCTTAAATGTATTTATATAGTAGCAAATTATATAGTTGCACTACATTGGAGGCGGATTTCCACACCACTCTGCCGTGCTGACCCAAAGTAATAATCTTATCTGCATTTTCCTGCTAGTTTATTTGCAATGGAAAGTATGGCAAATAATACAGCAGGGTGCAACTGATGTCTAGAGAGTCAGCTCACAGAGGAAGGGAGCTGTAGCTAATTTCATGCCTTGTATTTTGCTGTCATGCATGGCTAATTCCCGTTTTAGACCGCCGCAATGAAATGTGCGCCCTGTGATCTTCCACAACAACCCCCCCCTTCACTTGCCTGGGCATTGAGTGGTGGAGCCTGAGCTATCTTTATGAGGGGAAGGCCTGGCAAATCCATATTATGGTTTTTGCATTCATACGGTGCTAATTTGGAGAGAGCCCGATAAAACCAAGAGGGAGACAGTGATGGCAGTTCCATTTGGGTTCGCTACCCTTGACTGACTCTGAGATGTAAATGACTATCCACCCCCCCGCTGTCCAATGTGCCTGGTCATGCTCCATTTGTAATTTAATACCTTTAACGGATGCACTAGTTGGCGGAAAAATATACTGGAAAAATCCTCCTCATGATGCTATAAAAAGACTTTAAGAGGGATGGATTGACATATTGTACATTATGCTCATTAACTATGTTGTTGAGAGTACGATGGAAGGATTGATACCACTCTCATGTCTGTACGAATATGTGGTTGGAGCCAGCAGCCAGTTAGCTTAGCTTAGCATTAGGACTGGATTCAGAGAAGAAATGCTAGTCACGCTCTATCCAAGTATAAATGTAAGAAATCTGCCTAAAGCTCAGCACCCACAAATTTCAGTACTAAACATTTTACATATAGTTTGTTTAACCTGTGTAAAAACTGAAACCACATAACTTTATGTTCCATGGGGGCTTATGTACCTGATTATTCCTTGGCTAGCAAAAAAAACCAGCAGTGACAAAGTACTTTACCAATTACCGTAAAATCCGGAATATAAATCACACCGCAATACAAGACGCAGTCTATTTTTGGGGGTATCCCAGCTGTTTATTTCAACACTATTTCAATTTGTTTTGATTTAAAACACATTCAAAACACACAGAAATCACGGCCTACTATCTGTTTTCACCACGTCGAGTTTGCAATCCTGCTAGCTACCAGTGCGTTAGTTAGCGGTAGCTGGCAGCCTACAGTAACGTTGTTTGATGTGAGGGTGGTGGCAGCAATGGCGATCATGACGATGCATGTCCATGACGAAGCGTTAGCAACAATCACGTTAGTTTTCCTCGCTTAAAACAGTGAGGAAAACTCAAAACAGCACTGTGGCATATTGGAAATGGGAGATGTTGTAGCGGCTTGGATCTGGAAACAGTTTAATGCGGAGATGTGACGTCACCACTGAACAACCAGATAGCGCCATCGTCTGGGTAAAATACAAAGTAACATACCTCGCTGCATTTTATAGTGGTATATTGCCACAGCCCGCTTTTTAGATGAAAAAAAGTATTAAAAGTGTGTCTTTTACACCAAATTTTACGGTATTTATCACCAGGCCTAAAAGTAATTGGTAACATAAGTCCTAGTCTACATTTTACTGACTAACCAGAGCTAGCTTAACGTCCCCTTTATTCTCATAGAGTAGTCAGACACAGTTCATACACCCTCCAACAAAACATGTGTTTAACATTAGCAAGCTCGTGTGACACGCACAAATGTATGGTCACATTTGATGTAATTTTGCTTATGTATTTATTTTGGTCTTGTCCATTTTATTTTCATTAAGGGGAATATTCCAATATAAGCCGTATGGTCAATTATTGCCTTTTGTTTACATGGAGTATTTCAGTATTGCCAGCAGGAGGCAGTGTGGCGCTTTACTTCTTCGGTGGGACCTTCTTGCTAGCGGACTCTCGTAGCTCCCTCATTCTTATGAGTGAAGCTGCACTGAAAAGAAGCACTTGTCGCCTGTCTCATTCTTTCTCCTGTTTTACAGGTTTGTGATGTTAAAAAAAACTTGTATAACTACATATACAAATTGTTTAACATTTAATTATATGTTAGATCAATTTTGTAGTGCTAAGCTGTTTGTTTAAATGGTTTTGTTACCGAGTAGAGAATACAGTTTCCTGCGTTTGGCACGGCCAACTTAAGATGGCGCCGGTTGTAACGATTCAGTGAGGTTAAAAGACAAATCACAACAAGGTTTAGTTTATGGCTCCAGTACATTTCATTTTGGGTTAAGTCCTATTTTTCTTGTATGAAAGTCTGTTGTAAACGAATCTTATTGTGGTTATAGTTGATTAAATTGCATGTGTACATTTTCGAACATGATAAACACTGTGAAAAGTTAGATTGTGCCAGCCTTCAGCTCATGCATTTTTGATTCACAGGCACAGCAGTGCGGTTAGATAAAGGAAAGTGGTAAATGTAGAAATTCTACTTGTCATAGTAATGTTTTACTAATAATAATAGCCATCTACATAATTTAATGTTTTTGTATTGACTTGAAACAAGGATTAATTAATGCAGTAGCAAACTGATTGAATTTAGGAGTACCTTAAAGGGTAAAAAGAAAAGAGGAATGGAAAAGAATGTGCTTCATTTGAAGGAAGAGATTTTTACCAGTATGTGTAAATAAAAGATTCTTATGAGTCAAGCTGCACTGAAAAGAAGCACTTGTCGCCTGTCTCATTCTTTCTCCTGTTTCACAGGAGCTCTTATCTGTGTATTGGTTCTCATTCTGAGACCTGTAACACTCGCTCAAATTATACAACATTTAACTTAGACAACTTTCTAGTTACTGGAGTTTGGATTTTTTTCTCTTTTTCGCTGAAGCATCATCTCTACAACATCTCTAGCCTTGCGTCAAGCTAACGCCACTGCGACTAAACAATGGTAGACCAAAGTGCTATCAACACATTAATCTCCTGGAAAGACAATTCAAAGTAACATTACTGGGATTGATAACTAAAACAAGGAATCCTGTTACCATTAAGTTTTAAAAAATGAATCCCCAATAGTATCCATTATTGAGCTTTCAAGGTGAGGGTCGTCCAATGCTGTTCAGATCCGGTCATTAGCGAATAAGCTAATCGGCTTCTGCCAGTAGCTTATTTACCGCACACTGGAGAATGCTATCGATTTTTTCATCTAACTCTGCAAGAAAATGAGAAAGCATATTTCTAAAGATGTTAATTTTTTTTCTAAATTATCAGTCAACATCACAACAACAGCTTTTGGACCACTAATATTATTATAGGCCTGAGTTACGTGTGCCGTCATTAACACCAGCTCTACACGGTGGAACAAATCCTGCATATCGCAGCTGTGTCCCTTCTTCCTCAGGAGACGACGCCAGCTGATCTGCTACCAGGTATGTGTGGGCCACAGCTGCACATCCTACCTCCCGTCTCCTTCACCTGTCGAAAGCGGTTAGGGCGGAGTGGCCCCATCGCACCACCCGCTACCAAAACATATCGTCTGGTTTGCTGTGGAGGATGCAGCTGTCCCTAGGTAAACCTCGCTGGCACTTACTCTCGTAATGAGGTCCATTTTGGAAAACAGGCTGCCTGTGGTGGGGTAGTTAAGGGGTCGGGGGTAAAGGAGGGGGGTGAATGGAAGAAATGGACATGGAAAAGAAGTGCGATAAATTGGGGGGTGGATCACTTCAGGGAACCTCCATGCATAAAGATGAAAGCACAGGGGCCTTGGTTGCTCCAACCAATCAATCAGACAGTGGTTGGAGGGCGCAGCTGTCCTGGAAGTTCCCCAACTGTGACAGGAATATGTCCCAAATACACTTGTGTGTGTGTGTGAGTTTGGGAGCTGATTTGTGTGCAACTATGTCCACTGAAAAACATAGAAATATCTTGCAACCCATCACAAACACTCACTCACTGCTACACTCTGCCAAATAGAACAGTCAGAAACTTAAGTCTTGGATTTTATGGATTATTGTTACACCACCAACAGCAGATGCACAATATTGCTCATTTTCTCGCTTTGGTTTGTATGACACACACTGAGTTCTGGGTTTGAGCCCCTCTTGCAGTATCACTGGGTTTCAGTGCCCTTTTTTAAACTAGATTACGTTACCTTTACTGACATAAAATGGAGCAGAAAATGAGGCTGAACTGCAGCTGCTTAAAGTCGCCTTCCAAATCCTTCGCTTCACTTCGAGGGGCTCTGTCTCAAATCTGGAGCGATACATATCTCCACTGCAGGAGAGGCTTCTGCTCCTGCTCACTATCAGCTCTCTACATCGAGCGACATGCACTGGAGATTAGCCCTGTGCGCTGCTGCTACCAGCGCCGCCTGTATCTCCTCTTCCCCTTCCCAAGGTCACATCTGAGGCGAGGCGCCGAGCACCAGCGCCACGTGTGCGAAGGCTCGAACGCAGCATGAAATGTGGTTGATCAGAGAGCGAGTCCGCTTGCTTGTTTATTTGAACACACGCAGAATGTTGAGTAATTGCATAAAAAGGCTGTGATGTGCGCTGAGAGCGTTTTAATTAGCTCTCGTTTGCCCTCTCAACGACAAGCTCTCTCCGAATGACAAAGCAATTTTGCGTCGATTAGGAAATTAATGACTTCCTCTCCAAATTGGGAGGCCGATGATGGGACTGCTGATGGGAGTCCAACTCCCTCTTTGCATCCTGAATGGGATGCACGCTGCACAAGTTGGAAAAAGTCCAAAACACAGAGGAGGGAGAATAGTATCTCAGACAGCCCTCCTGCTGGTGTAAAGCGACCCTGACTGGCTGCAGCTCTCTCGCCCTCTGCTAATGCTTTCTCTGGCATTCACACAGATCTGCGCACACGCACACTCCCCCCCCCCAAAAAATAAATACAGTCGCCTACAAAGCTACAGCATCATCTCGCCATTTCAGTGTCTGTTTCTTTCTCATGCAAAGCGGACGCAGCGTACAGGAGCTCAGAGTCGTGGAAGCACCTGCAGGCATCTTTGTTGTCACTTGTAAAAAGTGTGTGTGCTTGGATTTGTGTGTAGGAGAGTGACAACCCAGCTTTGAGTGGTGCTGCCATCTAGTGGTGAGTGTGTGAACTCAGTGCATATGTTTGACTCGGTTCATTCATCATATAATAAGCCGATGGGTGAATAAACACATTGCTAGATCACGTACTCATCCTTTGATTTATGTAAAGAGGAACATGCAATTAAACAGCTCTGCAATTGAGGTAATGTGTATAAATTACAGCCTCCTTGTCGTATCTTTACGTTATATCCAATTTGGGTAATAGATTGTTGAGTCTAGCCATTACATTTAGATGAAAGAGGTTGTTGAATACATGATTCACAACCTCCAGCAGGCAGCAAAGAGTATGTAGTGTGTAAATGTGTTTCCGCTGTTTGCATCACTGCATTAACTACATGGTCATAAACACTGAATCATCCGTTCTGCTGCAGACTTAATCATCCATTCCACTGACCTAATTATGTCCATAAGACAAATCTAGACCCATTTCTCTCCTGCAAAATAGCTCAGTGAAACCAAATCAGACGGACAAAATACTTGTGCACAAAGATGAATAGTGACGTTTTTACCTTACAGTGCGTCATGCAACATCAGCCCCCGCCTCCCCCTCTCCTCCTCCTTCTCCCATAGTTGCTCCCCTTTTAGATTTAAGGCTCCAAAGGCAGCGCCTGCAGTTTATTTAGCCCTCAAAAGCTGCGCTAGCGCTCTGCTGACCTTGTATGATCCCAGAATTCTCTGTATGCTGGCAAAGAAAGGCACTGAGCACTCCACTTTGGGGAGGCCAGATAACATGGCCGCCAGCTTCAACAACACCGGGTTAAGGTCAGTGCTAAAGGTTGAGGAGAACTTAGCAGCCGTTTATACAACTTACAATCTCTCTGTCTGCTTCTCTTAGCCTTTCTCTTATCTCTGATTTGTTCCCATCTTGTTATCTCCTCCCTCGTTTTCACAGTCCTTGGATTGTTCAACATCATATGCTCAATTAAAACAGCAGTGTAACCATTAGCTGTATAAAAGATGTGGACTCAGCAAGCATTATGTCGCTTTTTGGTCTCAAATTCGACCTTTTCAATTATATTTGTCTTTAACTTAGTTTGTTTGATAGGGACGAAGCCATTTATACACAGACTGTATAAATAATGGACGTAGCCTCAGTGACGTCACCCATTGGTTTCTGAAGATGCGTTTTGAAGCCCTGAATTGCGCCGGCGCTGGGGGTCCCCATATTTGAAATGCCAGAGCCGGCTAATCCTGAGGCAGGCAAAGAGGCCGGGCACGAACGAGCTGAAGCCTGTGGCTGAGGACTATAAGCGGGCCGCATGAATCAGCCAGCTACGGCTATGAAGCTAGGCTTATTAGCCATAGACTGTGTAAATAATGAATGAGCTAGTTTGACTATGCCAGGAGGAGATTCTGTTTGTGCAGTGACTGACTGCAGGTGTTTAGTTATCACACTAAAGGAGTAGTGGACTCGCTGCTCGCTTACCCGGTGAGAGAGCAGCGAGCCGACGCGTAACGGGAAAAGTAAAGTAACTTCTCATCACCACGTTCCGCTGTAATTTCTCCAGGGAAAAGCCAACAACTCCTGACTCCTGTATACCAATAGTAGGCTAACAAGCAGCTAAAGCAAGCACAGTATACCTGCTATTTAGTGCTAAAAATATTTAAATACAATAACATTAGCATTTAACTCACCGAAAAGCTGGAGCTCAGACTTTTTGCACGGCCGTAAAGTTCCATAAATCCCACAGAGACGGATTATTTGTCCAAACTTTGAATGAAAAAATCCCCAAAAGGCTCCAACAACAAAAACAGGTGAAGTTTAGCTCTGTGTCTGTGTGTCTGTGTTGACGTCTAGCAGACAGCCAGCAGGATCCTCCTGTCAATCAAGTGATCCGGCCCCAATAATTTAAGGCTTAGTAAAATTAAAACAGGTGTGTTATAAAAAAAATCTGAAAAGAAGTTGCCGTTCGAATATAACATAGCTCCAATACAGAGCGTGAGTCCATACTATCATATATCAGATTTTCTCAGATTCAAAACAAGATGATTGTCTTGCAGCCACTGATTGATCTTATCTAAGTATGCAGTAAGGACCTGCTAGATGACCTGGCAGGTGCATATAATGACAGCGTGAATGCATTAGTAAAAATTTAACTGATGAAATAAATCAACTCAGAAGTAAGCAAATATTCCCATTAGGTTTCATGCAATTGGACTTATTTTTGCAACCAGTGGAGTCGCCCCCTGCTGGCCATTAGAAAGAATACAGGTTTGAGGCACTTCTGCATTGACTTCACAGTTGAAACCAGATACTATGAACCTATTACAAACAGTTTGTGAGTGTAACCAAGACATTTAAAGAAAGTACTGAAAAGATAGATTGTGAAAAGGGAGGAACATCCTGCCAGCACACACAGAAGCTCTCCATACCTGTCTCCTGGATTTACAAATGATGTTTTGCCCAATATAGAGGAACACACATCCATGTAATTCAAACTGATTCCCTTCATCAAAACAGCTGCAGAGGGGAACAGCAACAGCATTCACTGTGTAACCACATCTGACAGGTGAGGAGTGAACGGACTTAAACTAATCTATGACCCTCTTCCTGCCATCTGTAATCTAAGGTGACACATAGTTAGGCAGCTTTGTGAGATTGTTGTATCAGGTGGAGGGCTGCGGTCCAACAATGAATAAGCACAGTGCCACGATAGCATTGCCTCACTTTGTCAAACACGCGGTAAACAACCTTTCAAGTGTCTCTGCATGTGTGTGTGCTTGTGTATGACACATGCACGTGAATATGTGTGCACGCGTGCATGTGTGTCACCAGACTGGGAACTGGGAGTCTTGTGACCCACTTTGAGTTGTTTTCATTTTTCATTCACTCCCCCTGTGCAGCCACGAGGCTTTCCTTTTTTCTTTTTCTGCGTCTTCCTGTTCTCCTCCCAGTATTTACCTGGTTATAATTGTGACATGAATCACTTCCGACAGGGAGGAGCTCAGTTTTGGGAACAAACTCCCGCTACAAAAGCCGGGGAGAGGAGGAGAAACTTTCTTTTGATTCCCACCGCTCGAGCAACTGATGAGTTTACAAGAGCTCCCTGTGTGTCTGTGTTTACCTTTTAACTGCTTTAAGTGGGAAACATTGTCTGAGGTGGGCAGGGAATGTAAAATGCTACTTAAAAATGATAAAAGAAAGTATGAATGTATTGCACTGCATTGGAAGAAGATATTTAACCATACAGGTCTGTCCTTACAATACAACCTGTACTAACCGCACCAAATCCATCACCATAGCAACTCGCTCCACGCTGACCAAATGCCTCACTTAAATTAAAACATGCATACAAGCAAACTTCCTCCAACTCAACTGTGAAAAATCTGACATAATAATCATCGGCCCCAAATCCCTCACTAAAACCACCCACGACTTCTGCCTAACCATCGACAATTCCACTCTGTCCCCATCACCACACAGCCACAACCTTGGAGTCATTTTGACAGCAACCTCAGCTTTGAACAACACGCCAATCAAATCACCAGGACTGCCTTTTTCCATCTCAAAAACATTGCTCGTCTCTGTTCACCACTCTCTTTCTCTGCTGCCGAAACTCAGTTTATCACATCCAGTACTGCAACAACATCCTATGTGGTTCATCCTCCAAAGTCCTCAATAAACTCCAATACATCCAGAACTCTGCTGCCCGCCTCCTCACTCACTCCCGCTCCCGTGAACACATCACCCCTGTCCTCCAGAAGCTCCACTGGCGCGTCCAGTTCAAAGTCCTTCTTCTCACCCACAAAGCCCTCCATAACCAGGCCCCTTCATACCTCACAGACATGCTCCAATGCCATGCTCCCTCCCACAAACCTCCTCTCTCCGCCACTCAACCAAGCAGTGCTATATAAATAAAATGTATTATTATTATTATTAACGTTCCCATTTTCAACACCATTCATCTCATGCCTAGCATACAAATCCCACTGGTATTGTACTGCATGACGGCCCTGCATTGGTGCGATACAAAGATCCTTATGGATTTTCTCTCTCTGGACCCCTTTCTTTGTCACGTAATCTCTGATGCTATACAGCGACTTTATTGGTTGAATGTAGCGTGAGTGTCTTGATGCTATCAGCCCTCTCTACTGGGAGGGGATACCAAACATGTTCCACCCACCACAGTGAGGGTTTTATCAAAAGGAGAGTGCAAGACCTTCAGTTCACAGGTGTAGATAGATGTCGACACTTATCAGAGGTCCATAGGGATCTGCGTTGATGTCTGCGTGGTCAAACAAGACAGTTGAAGCAGCTGCAGCTGGTTGTCAAATCCTCAGAGGTACAACCTGGCGTGAAGATGGTTTTGCATTGAAGAACACAGTTTTTTGCTCACTTAACTGTGTGTAATTTAAAGTGGAAAGGGCAATCACATATAATGTCACACAGCTGCAGACATGAAAAATAGTTCTTCCTCTCTTGTACTGCACTACTGTGTCTGGGAATTGCCATGATAATTCAGCTCCTGAAGCCCCATACCTCTTTAAAAGGCGCAAACACAGCACTTCCTTTTACCTATGTTCTGGTGTAAGTCCATTTGTTACTTCATGTAACACGGGATTTACACGAAGAAAGCAAACACATGCTATGATATAGGGGGGCTGAGGGGCTATAATCTGCTGCACGTGACATGCATGCAAAGCTATAGGCTGAGGTTTGACATTAGAGTCCCCTAACAGTCTGGAGAATATGGGAGTAAAAAATCCAGGGCTTTTGTGCAGCACTGCTGGTCCCCTAAGAAATAGTAAATAAAAACACCTTTACTGTTACAGGCCTCATAGAAGTCTCTTGAATAGCTGTGTATGTTCTGTGTGAAGGAGACAAATTATAACATATATGTTTACAAAGTACAGATTTATACATCAATAAATAAAAAGGCACTGCACAAACTAATCATTCAGTAGAGATTATTGTTCCTTAATACTCTGTGACTGTCGCTAACTGACAGAGCTAGTGCTAGCTTAATATGTGACTTGTTTAGAGTGCGGAGAAAGATAATAAGATAATATGGTTGTCAGAAATTTGATTAAAAAACTCTTTAAAAGTATTTTTTTTAACTTAATGTCACACAAATTTTGCAGAGTAACTCAAAATATACTGTTGTCCTGATATCAACATTAGCTAGTTTAGCACGATAGCCTTGTAGGTTAGCAAGAGCTTGTGATGCTACAGTGACTTCCTGTTTACATAGCTTAGCTGATTGCTTTCTGTTGGACAGCACTACAGATGTAAAGGTTACAATCAGGCATTCAGACCCGGGTCGAATGACTCTGCAGTAGACCCGGGTAATTCACTACTGGTAAACCAACACCTATACAGTCCTAAGTGAATGCTTATATAATAGGCACCTATAGATTAATTATATAAGTGTGTGAAACTAGCTAGCTATTATTACGATCTTAGAAAGACTTACATCCACAAGCTTATTACTTGCAGAATTACCATTAGCTAGCTCCCTTGGAGTGACGTAGGCCTGTTTACAATTAGCTTAGAGGGTGAATGATGACTGCTTACGTATCTGGTCATCTTGTGTCCTCTGTTTGGCCTCTCCTTGCCCTGGCTCCTCTGGGTCTTACAATGACTCTCGGTGATGACGATAAGGTTGTTGCCTTCCTTGGTCCCTCATACTTTTAATGCTGGGGGCATTAACAGAGCCTGCAGCTCTGCCGCCTCCATGTCAGCTCACATTAGAGCCCTCTGCCACCAGCACGAGGACACCCCGCCTATTGTTAGTCTGGCCTCATGATCAGAAAAGTTTTCCTCCTAGACATGAGCCGACCTTAAGCTAATGAGCGCATTTTATTAAATGCTACATCTTAGTCAAAAAATAATTAGCCCTAGCCCTTGTCTTTGATTTATCTCAAAGGCCCTTTTTCACAGAGGTCCTATTCAGAAATTCAATCAGTTAATCAATTAAACTGATGTCCGAAAAATTATTTCAGAACTTTTGTTTAAATTCTCTCTCAAGAATTAAGTGAAACATCGCCCACCTTCCTCAAGATAGCACTCAAGAACTCTAAAGCACTGCTTACAAACTCCCTGGAGGGTGATTCTAGTCGAGTGTTGAAACGATGCCCTCTCCATCAGTCATCCTGCAGCGAGTCCAGGGACGGGCAGACAGAACGGTATAAAGCTCCTCAATGCCAAATGCCAGGCACGGCGGAAGAGTGAAGCACCCTGATGATTGGGTTTATTAAAAGCTTTCGTGTCCCGTGCCACAGCGCGGTGATTGATCTCCTTTGACGTGTCCTTTTACCCTGTGTCACATTAATACGCTGCGTCTCTGCTGAGGGACTGACAGACTGCTTCCTCCTCCTCCTCCGAGAAACAGGGAGGAAGGAAGAAAGATGGGGAGGCAGAGGTGACGGGGAGGATGGAAATGGTGCAGACACCCTGATGAAAGGATTAGCATTGAAAAAAACAATGAAGGAAGGAAAAGAAAGTCAAAGGCAAGGGAGGAAGACCAACAAGTTACTGGCCCTACACACCCGGGATGTCACTTTTACTGCTGATCATTATGACAGGAGAGTCTGAGTCAAGATATTCATCGCATTCATCATAACAGCAGGGTCCTTAATGGTGACATTACATAATTCCTGTACGCTATGGCAAAGCTAATAGTAATGTTTATGCTTCCCCGAGAAGAACTGTATATAGGCGCATACAAGGAATTTGACTTGGAACTGGTTTTCCATTACTCGATGTACAAACAAACAAATTAACATTATACTAAAAACAAGGACAAGAACAAGGACAAGTTAGACAAATAGTAACACAAACACTGGCACTAAAACTAAAAGCTACTATTACAGGCTTATGGATACAATATTATACACATTGTTTAATGCTTGTAGAAAGAAGACAATAGTGCCATAGAGAGTGCAAAGATGCTGATGTTGTTATGGATACGATAGCAAGACACAAGAGGTAGATGGTAGTAGTATTTACAGTATTAAATGCAGTGATGACGTATAGATGAAAAAATTGTGAATTTTAACAGTTAGACTAAATAATAAATCACATTTTGACATTCATGTGGATTTTCTTCCTTCACATGTACAGCTGATTTGGTTGTTGTACGTGAACTGTTCCTGACGTGCTGACTGACTTAGGAGTTCAACAGAGACTATATATATAGATGGACGATGCGTCTCCATGTGCTCTCATTGTTCCAAATTGATGCCAAAATAGCCCCCGTGATAGGCGCTACCATCTTGCGATGGTGACGTCATTTGGAGCCAGAGTTGCACAGAAGAGATTGGCGAGTGGAGCCGCTGTAGCCACTTCATCCTGTAACTAAAACATACACTTAACTTACCGGACACACAGCAAGGATCCCGCACGTGGGCGTATTTAACAGCAGAACAGCTTCTTGTGTTGGTCTGAAGCAGACGTTCACAGATGTGGGAACTTCAATGACTGTAGTGATTGTTTTTGTTACGTCTCCTCTCACCGTTCGTCCTCTACTCTGCTGATCAGGAACAGATCGGCTGCAGGAGCTGTATTTGTCAACAGAGCTGTCAATCATCCCTACAGCATCAAATAACTAATTAAAAATAAACTTGTCAGAAAAATGAACACTTGGACGTAAATCAGCATGAAAATAACTAATTATAATGGCAGAAACCATGTTTGAGAAACATTTATTCGGCGTGTATTTTGATTTTATAGTTTGACTCATGTCTCATCTGTTAACATGGAGGAGGCGGGCTTTATGACCTATACTGCAGCCAGTCAGCAGGGGGCGCGCGAAATGTTTTGGTTTCACTTTTAGGGAGCCGTCATGTCGTCCGTCTTTTTATACAGTCTATGGTCTGGATGTTTTGGCATACAGTGCTCTGTGTCAACTGCCGGAGGGGAGAAGTTCAAACAGTTTGTGACTGGGGTGTGATGGGTCTGCAGTGATGTTACCTGCCTGTTTCCTGACCCTGGACCGGTATAAGTCCTGCATGGAGGGCAGGTTGGTTCCAATGACCCTCTCTGCAGACCCGATTGTCCGTTGCAGTCTGTTCCTGTCCTGTTAAGTGGCAGATCCAAACCAGACAGAAATGAGGCAAAGCCATTGTCCTTTAAACTCAAATCTCAGGTGTAGTAAAGTTTCAAGCATGTGTGCAGCAGTAGGTTTGAAAAAAAATGTAATAATAGCTCTTATGTTTCTTTTCCAATGTTTAGAAGATGAAATCACTTGCTGCAGTATAAATAGTGTATGTGAATTTGAGGCACTTTCTTTAAACTTCCAAATCACACCACAATTAAATGAGCACATGTCTGCTCTGGCTTGCTTCCATGACACAGAAAGTCCAGCAATAAAACTTCTAAATGAGACTTTGCAACGTGAGCCCAGGAGTGTGTCTGTGTGTCCTTGCATGATCCTGCTTTTATTTTTCATATTTATCTGATTTTCTCCGTTTATTTCATTTTTTACTTACTTGACTGTAAATAGATATTGACTGGTGTCAGTGCAACGTTCTGTGTAAATAAAATTTACGTTCTTGCTTTGAATAAAAGTAGTGAAATATTACCTGTGTGCATCCCAAACCTTATTAACTAGGACCCCATCACACAAGCAAAATGTCCACCTAAAAAATGTAGCAATAGCACAATAGAGATTTCAGCTGTTTGCACACAGATGTATTCAAATTCAGGCAGTCTGTTATTAATTTAATTTGAGGTATTTTCAGTGCATACAAACTGTGTTAAGAAACCATGACAGTACAATATTTTTTCTACTGACTCTGCATCTTCTCGTTGAAATCTGACCATATCGCCATAATGCTAACAACTAATAATGCTCTTTGCGGCGAGTAAGAGGTTTACTACATATTAAAGAATTACAACCATTACTTTTGTGGTCCGGCAGATTATAGCTCATACTGTTCAACTGTTGTTGATCAAAATCATCTTTCTTTTTGAAGTCATTTTTGTATGAAATCAGTCAGAAACTAATATTTAGGCCCCTTTAGGCACTGACTAAAGATTGAGCTGACATATTGGCAAAATGTTGAGGTCATTAAGCTTTTCAAAGATACAATTAATGTTTGTATAGTTTTTTTATTAAAAAAAAAAATCTTAGTATAGGCTTTTTTGAACAGAATAAAATTGGCATGAAACAGTAGAAAAAAGGTGTAAACAATAAGATGGTTGAGTGCCGCTTTCCATTTAACTGCTTTAGAGTCCTGGTCCTTGCCCTGTTAAAAGAAACACCCACTTATTTTGTCGATATGCACCCAATTAAAATATATTTTAACACTAGATCACTTAAGATGAAACAATATGACATTACTTCCCAAAAATGTATTACTTGATTATGAAATAATACTAATGGAAAGTATTGCTTGCTGATTTCACTCTGTTTGCTATATTACTTATTAAATTACTTGGTTCTTTACATATTTTGAAGAAACAACATATTTAAGCTATAATGAAATTGATCAGGAATTTGATTATAGTTATTATAGTTTATATTTTTGGGGGGTGGGAAATTACAGCATTTCACCAGTGTAATGGCGAGCTTTACATAACACAGTGTCATATATTCTATTCATTTCTAGCCTACCTCACTAAAATATAGGCTACTGTAATGTCATACATCTATTGTCATAAATCCTTCATTGTGTTGAAAATTATTTCGGGGGGGGGGGATTTATGTTTTTTTTAAGAAAACAACATTTAAAAAGGGATACCTAAACAATAACAGAACCGTTTATCGTTAAAATAAAGACACTAACAAAAAAAGAATTGCGCAAAATCTTGTCAACCAACCCTCTTCTAGCACTGCGCATGCTCAGTTCCTTGCTAAGGAAGAAAGGGGAAAATGTCTCTGACGAGGTGAGTACCACGACAAGGCCTTTTGTGCTTTTAATTCGCTAAATTGTACAATATTTCATTTCCATATTAAGGTGTACGATTTATAGATCGCTTTTGATATTTCACAGTGGTGTTTTAGGTATTTCCGCCTTCGTCTCCTTGTTTTAATCGTAGCTAACGGCATGAGCTAATGCTAGCTAGCTGACCTGTGTGTCGTATGCTAAACATAAGGTATTAGCTAAATAGCTTAGCAACATGCAGCTTTGGTGGCAAAACACACGTTTATTAATTGTTTACAAATTGCATGCTAGCTTTATACTTCTTTTTTTTCTTCTAGAAGACATGTAAAGTTGTGAATCCTGTGTCTGTTAGCTAGGTGACTGGAAGTTCAGACACTTTAAACAACACTAGCAGTGAGCTAACATACTCTGTTGCGCTTTTAGCTCACGCTAGCTAGGGTTTACAGCAGATGAGGTACTATACTAACCAACGTGATTTAAACATGTATCATTCTTTGTGTTCAGCTTTTTACCGGCGCCGACTCAGCTGTCCCAGGACCAACTGGAGGCAGAGGAGAGGCTCCGGGCCCAGAAGTCCTACTCCACCGCCTTGGTTTCGTCCCGCAGAGAGCCCCCTCCGTACGGACACAGAAAAGGCTGGGTGCCTCGTTCACTTGAGGTAAATCAGTTAATCTTCTCATTAGCTTAATAGTGATCCCAAACACGATAAAAACTGTTGCTATGGGTTATAACATTTTGTTTGATGGAGGTTGTTGATGTTTCTTGTCAATCGCCCCACTCTTGAAATGTATACTAAGTGCAAAGAAGTCCCTGCCATAGAGATGTGCAAGACTTACCGTGATTAAGCCTGATTAATCTTCTAATATTTTCCCCTAAATTCTGTGTTCCTGTAGGACTTTGGAGATGGAGGAGCTTTCCCAGAGATCCATGTGGCCCAGTTTCCTCTGGAAATGGGGAGGAAGAAGAAGACATCGAATGCCCTTGCCGTACAGGTGGATGCAGAAGGAAAGATCAAGTATGACGCCATCGCCAGACAAGGACAGGGCAAGGAGAAGGTATACAGGCAAATAACTGCTTTGTCATTCAGCAGTGATGCTCTTAATACATGCATCAATATGTTACTTGTAAAATGTTAAGTTGAGATGAAATTACAAAGTCAGGAATAGTGGAGAAACTCCTGCACTGGTCTTTTATTGCAATCTTGCGTCAAAATAATTTATGCTAACAATATGTTGAGACAAAAAGAATCGTCCAAATTTGTTTTGTCACATTTCATGAAGAGTATAAACATGAACAGTGTACTATAATACACTGTAATTCTCAAAGTTATGCATTGTGATTGTGCATGACATTTCCGGATGTGAGTTATTTTTAAACATTTCTCTTTATCTTGTTTTGTTGCAGGTGGTCTTCAGTAAGTACACAGACCTTCTTCCAAAGGAAGTTCTGAATGAAGACACTCCAGAGCTACAGAAGCCCGATGAGGAGGCTGTAAAAGAGGTAAGGCACTGGTTATTTATGGAAAAACAGAGCAGTCGCCATCAGATTAAGTTTTAATGGGATGTGGATTTGACTCCTAAAGTTCATATAAGATTCTTATACCGTTAAAGGCGAACATTTAGTTTTTGGTATTGCTAAATGTCCACATGCAAGCAACAATATTTTTCTAACTAAGTTAAATATTTAAACTTGCACTCAAAGTGAAAGTCTCAAGGCATTTTCTCAGTGTAATCATGATCATAGCTGGGAAACCATGTGATCACTCTTTAAGTAGCATTACTAAGTTAGAATAAATTAAGTGTGAAAATCGGTCTACATCTTAACATGGCTAACATTTTGTGTTCTTCATAGCTAACAGAGAAGACCCGGGCGGCCCTGGACAAGCAAGTTTCTCAAAAGATTGCTGCTGCCATGCCTGTAAGAGCTGCAGACAAACAAGCTCCTGCACAGTACATCAGGTATGTGTCAACATTTTAACTATCTCAACACAATGTTAGACCGCATAAGGAGAAGGTATAGTGATTAGGGCTGCACAGTTAAGCAAGTGTCAACCCCGATCAAGATTTTGGTTTACCCACGATTAAATAATTGATTTACAGTCTATATTGACATTTAGAATGCGTGCTCCACCCGTAGAAAACACAATGCATATCAAATCGAGGGCAAGTGTTAAGTAAGAAAAAATAAAATGCAAAGTGTGCATGAAACCTGTGTCTGCGCTGCAAAGCAAGACAACTATTTCAAACCCTGTAAAAACACCAGAAAGTGCAGTATGGAGCGGGTACCCCGTCCTTGTCCAGCGTCAAGTACAGCACAACATCCACTATACTACACCTATCCACCTAACTCCTAAAGACACACTGAAATTACCAATGCATTTGGCCTCTAGAAGATGCATCAAATTCAAAGGTCCCGATCAGACGGAATGCGTTTTAGCAGCTGGATGCGTTTTGTAGGGTAAATTTTTTTAAATATGTAAATATAATTGTGATGCAAAATTTGTGCATGAGCCAGAACGTAGCACACAATGGAACTGAAAGCGCTTTGTTTATTTAAATTTGAAAGTACATTAAAAACTGTAACTAGAATTCATAAATAAACTTGATTATAATTTTGGCCATAATCGTGCAGCCCTAATAGAGATATTGATCTGTGACAAAGTTGATAACTGCTGTATTGACATCATGTGGGATTAAAGGTAGTGGTGAGTATTTTGCCCAGTTGTGTTATGAAAACCTTAAGAATTTACTGTTTATCAATTTGATTTGTCTTCATAATCTCTGTATTTGTGGGTTAAGGGAAAAGGATGGATGGATCTTGACACATTTCTTTCTTTTTGTCTCTCCCCTAGATACACCCCGTCTCAGCAAGGAGTGGCATTTAACTCGGGGGCCAAACAGAGGGTGATCCGCATGGTGGAAATGCAAAAAGATCCTATGGAACCTCCACGTTTCAAGTAAGTAAAGATGTGTCTAACAAAGTAGCTTGTGTTGACTGTTCTGATTGGGATTATACAGGAAGTAAGTACCTTCCTCATCCTAATTACTCACTGGGGCTCTTTTGGACAAAGTTAAAAAGCCATTTTAATTCATAAAGTCATCATTACATTTCTTTGTGGAGTCTTTTTTAAGACGTCTGATGAGCCCCAATTTGTAGTTTTAACGTCATCATCATATCCGTCTGGATTGAGCAGCAGGAAATGGCTAAAGGAAATCTAAGTGAGAATTTAGTTCTAAGAAGCAGGGGGATTTAAAGGAAGCATTAAAAAATTAAAACCCATTTGGAAGGTTTTGGTTTGATGTGATTCATTACTTGTAAAGTTCTTCTGGAGTAGGGCTCTTTTGCACGTCTTAATAATTAATTCTATCAATGATTAGACATTTCCCCTTTGATAAATTTAGATGCTTAAAATTAGCTCAATTTAATAGCTAGGATGCTTTTATCATGAAATCTTTTTTGACTGAAAACTTTTACACATTTACAAGTTCATAATTTCCTGTATCTATCGTTTGACAATTGTTCCTGTAGAAACCAGCTAGTGTTTGTCTTCTCACTTATCATTAGTGGTATTATATACAATACAGGATATAATAGTTTTTATTGTATGTTTCAGGATCAACAAGAAGATTCCTCGTGGTCCTCCTTCTCCCCCTGCCCCTGTTATGCATTCCCCAAGCAGAAAGGTACAGTTTGCTAAACAATTTACTTCGTATTATATTTAAAAATAAAAAGACATTGCTCACATTGTCCAGGAGATACTTTGTTTAACAGAGTTTCTCCTTTTGTTGTAGATGACAGTCAAGGAGCAGCAGGAGTGGAAGATTCCTCCATGCATCTCCAACTGGAAAAACGCAAAGGTAATGGGACACCAGAATTAATAGATTAACACTAGATCTTGTTATTCCGGTTTCATTGCCATACTGCCTTTTTTCTTCACAACTCCTTAATTTCTCTGGATGTGCTTGATATCTTTCAGGGTTACACCATTCCTCTTGACAAACGTCTGGCTGCTGATGGCAGGGGGCTGCAAACGGTTCACATCAATGAAAACTTTGCCAAGCTGGCTGAGGCGCTCTACATCGCAGATAGAAAGGTACTCCTCCATTACTCCTGATTGATATGCGGTACAGAATTCTTGCCTTTTTATTCACGTTTAGATAACATATTAAAATGTTTCCATAGGCCAGAGAGGCAGTGGAGATGAGAGCTCAGGTCGAGAAGAAGATGGCCCAGAAGGAGAAGGAGAAAAAGGAGGAGAAACTCAGGGAACTGGCCCAGATGGCTCGAGACCGCAGGGCTGGGATCAAAAGTCACGGAGACAAAGGTGAGTCCTGAAGATGTCGGCCAAATGAAAAGGTTACTTTGTCTGTTCATGGTTGCTGTGTTTCTGTGTGAGTGGAGCCGACTTTGTTGTCAGTGCTGTTGCCAGCTCCAAATCTGGAACATGGATGGCAGAAGTGATGACAACATTTTTCACGCTGCCAGCGCTCGCAGGACCAGCAAGCTGTGAAATGTGTCTGCCTCCCTGCTGATAATTCTCATTCAGATTTTGAGAGGAAAAATCAGTGTTGCGTGCCCTGTTTTTATGCAGACTTTTTAAATGATCGTTTAGACACATGAAATTGATTCAGAGTTAAAAATCAGAATTTCCATATTTGTCATAAATTTCAGCATCTGTCTGCTGATTATTTTGTCTTGCAATTGTACTGACAGCTTTTCTTCACTAATTCTTCCCTCTTCTTCTGCGTCTCAACCACCTGCCTCACATTTCCTCCATTCCTAAACAATGTTTTTCCCATTGTCCTTAACATCCCCTAACGTCCACCTTTCTCACCTCTGTCACCTCATTTCTCTCTCCATCTGTCTCGCTCTTTATCCCCATGTTTCTCTTCAACTCTGCACGCCCACTGTGCCGTTTCCCCACTTCTTCCTCTCTTGTGGTTTTTATTCCTTTTTTAAAAAATGTCCTATTTTGTGTCTTTGCACCCCCTCTTCCCCCCTTTTCCGTCCATCCATCTCCCCCCGTCTCACGCGGCAGGTGGCGAGGACGGCGAGGCCAGGGAGCGTGACGAGATCCGCCATGACAGAAGGAAAGAGAGACAGCACGACAGGAACATTTCCAGGGCTGCTCCTGATAAGAGGTGCTGGACACGCACTTAAAACACACTGCATGTGAACTCACCCACCCTCGTCTCCGTAGACACACACACGCACACACAGCTACACAGATGCTGAATCATTCATGGGGCCGGCAGTAATACTGAACAAACCCAGCAGGATCCAGCAGAGTTCCCAGGCAGTAGTCCTAGTCTGCAGTTATCCACACAGTGTGCATGTGAGATGAGTGATGTGTGTGCGCGCACTGTCAGATTGTCGTTTGTTGGGATTGTGGGTCCCTGGAGGAGCAGAGGAATTGAAATTCAGAGGAGAGCTCATTACAATCACAATTCCAGCTGTTAGAAAGCACAAACCTTGTTATCTTAAAATTACCTTTCACTTAACTTTGAGACACTTTTTGCTGAAGAACAGTCAAGATGTTAAAGTCACAAGAACTCAATGAAGAGAGTTCAGTTTGATCACATACTCACATTTTAACATAAACTAAAGCTTTAATGGCAAAATGTAATTATGGATGTTTCCTTATGTAACACCCAAAGGCATACATACCAATTTACAAAGTCAAATGTATTCCCTTATGAAGTGGGATTTTTTTTTAGTGCAGCTGCATTAATTTTTTTCCAGACAAATGTATTATTATTATATATTATTAATAGAAAGACTCTCAAGCACTCGTGTCATCATTGTGTGTGTGTGAATCCTTTCTAACCTTCAGTCCCTGTTCTCTGTTCCAGGTCGAAGCTGCAGAGAGACCAGGAAAGAGACATCAGCGAGCTCGTGGCTCTGGGAATGCCCAACCCTCGCTCTACCAGCGAGGCGCAGTACGACCAGCGACTCTTCAATCAGAGCAAGGTTAGATTGTATCAGAGATTCCTCACTGCATCAGTATGGGCTTGGATGATTTATGCTGACTGGACAAAGATAGCAAAGTTTGAAAGACTAAATACCTATCTCTGCAACAGGAGGACACAGTTTCAGTATTGAGTTTACAGGTCTTAAATCTTCTTGCCCGAATCCTATGGACTGTGTTTTAGTTATTTGCAGGCAGAAACTCCCTTAAAAAGATGAACAACTTGCCTTCATATGTTCTAATATGTTTTTTAACAGTCACTCCGACTTTCTCTGTCTCTTTTTCAGGGTATGGACAGTGGTTTTGCTGGTGGTGAGGACGACACCTACAACGTGTACGACCAGCCGTTCCGCAGCGGCAGAGACATGGCCTCCAACATCTATCGGCCCAGCAAGACTATCGATAAGGACGCCTATACAGATGACTTTGACACACTCATGCAAAACAACAGGTACTGTGGATACAATCTTCAATAACATATACATCTACTTCTATTACTACTATTCTATATTATATATATTCTATACTACTATTGCTATTTAAATATATACATTACAAAATTCTTGTTTACATTTTTGCTTTATTCTAATTAGGGTAATTGCCTCGATTGTTGCTGTAGAAAGCATGACTCATGCAGAGCCAGTCGCTGGTTTCTGAAAATACAATGGCTCACAGATCTAACACATTTCTAAGAGTACGATTAAACGCGCCCACTCACTCCTTCGGGTCGTCATCATGAGCCGCAACACCATACAGCCTATGTGCCACACACACGCATACGAACATCACAAACGCACATACTGATTAGCAAGTTTAGCTAGGTTATTTAGCCATGAGCGAGGACTCGAAAAGCAGCACAGACACTTTTACGACAGGAATGTCGTTTGCGGAAGAGCACTTCTCTCCTCCAGAGTCTCCCGTAGGACACGACCACGGCGGTCCAGCGACGTATCAGTTTGAGCCGTGAGCACAGTGCAGTTTGCTAAATCAGATGAAGCGTGCTTATTGTAGGATCCAGTGACAAAAGCGGGCACTACATACGTCTGCTGCCTCCAGATCAGCCAATAGGTAAATTAAATTGCAGTAGCCGGTTTGAACCTGTAGAGGGCAGTCGCTATGCATATTTCGAACACAATTTGAAAAAATTTAAATACTTTTATACACTCAAATGTCAAGGTTGGGAACTGAATTATTCAACAACATTACTTAATACCCATGTATATAGGTTTTCAGTTGAAAATAGTGGTGTGGGGGTTTAGTCACAATTTAAACTTGCCTTATTTATAATTAAAGAAAACGCTTTTTGCAACTGCTGTCGTTTAATTGCACTAATCAAATAGCTGAACTGGCCATGATTTAATGGTGATCACATGACATCAGCTGAATTAAACATGCTTTCCTTCAGAGAGAAGAGTTACAAGTGAAATATTATTTTTTCTTGATGACCGAATATCTCCTTAAATAATTTCTGGTTTGTAAACATTGCACAAGTTTTAACCTTCCTTTATAGTTACTTAAAATAACAAAAGCCTGAATTATTTTAAGGTCATTGTCTCTTTATTTTGAAGCACGGGGTAGGAGCGCACATGACACCCCAGCAGGAGCCTTTGTCCTTGGGGCAGCAGTGCCACACTCTACTAGCCGAGCATAGCCTGTCCCATATGTTTAGTCACCAGCTTGTCATTGTCGTCTAGGAATGTTGTTTGGCTGCGGGGTGTTACACCGCTGTGCAAAACAATGCAATGGAAATTTCACTTTAGCAAATCCCCTTAGACGTACAAACAGATGTTGCTTGTAGTACCCTGATAGTTTGGATTCGGTCCTGTATTTCTTCCCTTATAAAAAGTAGTTCAACACAAGATTGTCAGGGAGCACAGTTTTGATAACCTCTAAATCACTGAAAAACACTGTAATAATTGTTGGTCTTTCCCACCATCAGGTTCGTTCCTGACAAAGAGTTCTCAGGTGCCGACCACGCGCAGAGGCGAGAAGGGCCCGTGCAGTTTGAGGAAGATCCCTTCGGTCTGGACAAGTTCTTGGAGGAGGCCAAACAGCACGGCGGCTCCAAGAGACCCTCCACCAGCAGCCGCTCGAAGGACGACTACCACGACAAGAAACGCAGGAAGGAGTGAGAGCGGCCGGGGACCGAGGCCACGTAGGGAAGCTGCTAGCATGTGGGAGGACAGAGAGAGGGTCTGCATCGTCCCCATGTTTGAGAGGTGTTTTAATATTCTCAAGTCTCTATCAGGAATCATCTGATTGTTTTCAGTGTGAAAGAAGGTAAACGCTTGTGAAAGATGCTCATGTTTTATCCTTTTTTTTCACATTTGTTGTTTACTTTATTTTGAAATTCATTCAGTGTCGTGTTAAATATGACACGAGTGAGCTCTTGAATAATAACGCAGGTGAACTGATAGCTGTGTAAGGTCTGCCTCTTCAGTCTCTGTACAGTGCGGCAAAGGTCATTTCAGGCTTGGAGGGTAATATTTGATGATATTTTGACCATCGAAATCCGTAGATTTTAGTAATTGTATCTTTTTTTCCCCTTATTTTTTTTACATGTATACAGATGAAACCCAGCAGGAACTGTTCACCTTTACCTTGTTTCCATTTGTCCCCACCTTGTTCCCTGTGTTTTATTTAATCCCTGCTGTGTTTGTGAGCACAGTTAAAGCCCGTATTTGATGGCAGACATGTACAGCAGTATAAACTCATCTGTAAGATGTAAAGCAAACCAGCTTTATAATTCTTGTACATTACTACCAATGAAATAAATTTCATATAGTGTGTAATTAATCGCCCTGTATGTGTTCATGATTGAGTAGATTATTTAAAAATGTGTTCTCCCTGCAGCTTTTTTCATTCAGGTTTACAGCTGCTTCATTTTAACTTTCACAGCACTGCAGCCTAGAGAAAAATCCATTAGTTGTCTAATTATTATAGTTTTCTTGTATTAGATTTGCCTCATTTTAATCACTTCCGAGTAATGCACCCCATTTACAAAGATGATTAAATGTCCAAGATGTGTTTAGAGAAGCCATCCATTACAAAGCGTGAGTACTGACAGGGTTATTTTTTTCTTCCAGAAATGGGCTCTGCAATTTCTGTGATGATTAGACCAAAACTGGTTCCATTAATTACAATTAATTATGACTTATGCAGGCTGACAGTTTTATTTTCCCAGCCGTCAGAAAATAATGATTGCCGCATTACACAGCCCGGCAGACTCGCACATCTCTGCACAGTGCAATCTTTAACTCATGCCTGAATAGGGCTCAGACAGTATTTATGTTTTCTTCAATCTGCACTGTTTGTAGTTATGGCTTCCTGAATTAGTGCCATGCACCAGACTTGTATACTTTGTTTTATTGCCGGTCTAAACAACATCAGAAAATTAATAGCCTTGGAACTGTGAAAAAAACATATTGAGGGCCTCCGAACCAGAAAGAACCAATTTCCAAATGACATTGAATCAATATGGGATATGCAAAAGGAACACTGAGCTTCGGGACATTTGATTTGTGCCAAAGTTGCTTACATTCATCACAATTATACACTTAAAGCCACTTTTATGTCAACAATTGTTATGCGATTTTATTAGAAAGTGTAAATGTAGAAGTTTAAATCACTGACTGTATGTGAGAAGTGGATATAGCCTGTTGGTTTCAAGAGTGAAGCCAATGTGGGCATGTCTTAAAGCTGCATTCTTTCTAATTGCCAGCTGGGGGCGAATGCACCGCTTATTAAAAGAACTGATTGTATGGAAGCAGATGCTGAATTTTCCCTAGTCCTCAATAGATTTATCACCTCAGTTAAGCTTTTCCTGTTGAATGAATAGTCTTAATCAGCCATTTCAAGTCTCTTTCAATACAGCATGATGTTCATGAAGCAGGGAATGCTGTATGGTGTGGTTTCCTATGATTGAGTTGCAACCAAGACAGAAGTGAAGCAATGTGTATCCACACAAAAGATGGTGATGACCAAATTGCAGACATCGAGGCTTCAAACCAGCAGTTGAGGTCTCTGAGGCTGCATCGACTTCTTACAGCCTATTAATTTTATATCCTTCACAACAACAGATCAGATGCTGTTAAGTGATGATGATTTTAAAACATTTTCTTTCTCACTCTAAATATGACCTTTGAACTTTTAAAGCTATTGTCTTTGACATTTGGTTTTATGTGGTCACACCTGTTTGAATCTCAAATTACCTTCTGACAGAAGAGCAGTTAAAAGTAACTTTTGATTAACAGACAGATAAGCCAATGGCTTTACTTTCACCAATGCAAATATGTTACCTCTTTGAAATGCCTTGTGAACACCATTCAAATCGTGCAAAGGCAAATGGCAGACACCCTCACTGACAATGCAAACTACAGTCACTACAGTGTAAACACATTTTAAGGCTATAGCAGAACATAAAAAGTGTCAAGAACGGGGTTTAATGCGGTAAAAATGCTGCAGATTTGAACTCACTCTTTGTGATCGCAGCCAACTCGCATCCTGAGGAACCAGCTAAAACACATTAAACCCTTACTCAATTACAGCAAAGTGGCTCTGATGTGATTTAACATTGACCTGTACTCCTGTGGAGAGGAGACGACAGCCAGGAGCTTGAGGGGGAGAGGCGGTGGTGTGTCCCCGTCTCCCCTCTGCAACTGAGAAAACAAGAAAACCATGACACTGACCGTTATCATGTCGAGAGGGTTATCTATTTTTCCTTTCTACCCAGGGTCATGACTCTTTTATCATTTACATATTGCACTGTTATGAATTCTTGATGTAATATTATCTGCTTTGTTGCAAAGGGAACATGATCAGGCGTGCGTATACTCCCACTGTGTGTGTATAAATGTTGAATGGATGGATGGAAGTCGCTCTACTACCAGTGTGAGGTGATTTAAGGGCAGCAGGGGGTTATTGTGAGGGCCTGGTGTGAATGTCACTGCGAGGAAATCAATTTGACATGCACCGTCTGACACATGAGGGGAAAAATGATTGCTGTATGTGGTTTGGAGGGACGTTTTTGAACATCATTAAAGTCTCAGTAGCAGACAAATGAGAAAAATATTTACAAGTTTACACCAAGATCAGGCTGGGTTTAAAACAGAAAAGCAGGGCTCACTCTCAGGCTGCATTTTTCCTTGGACCTCTGTTGAAATGTAAGGGACAACTTGATAAAAGGTCTCTCAGCTCTTGTCTTCCTTCATGAATGCGCACAGAGGGAGATGAATGAGATTTTTATTCATGAAGGTAAGAGGAAATTGGTTCCTTGGCATTGCTTTTGTGTGCTGCTTGATGTAAACGGTGCACATATTGTGTTCGGCCATAATGGAATCCTCAGGTTGCGGACAGAGAGGCCATGATGGATCGCTCCTTATCTTTGCCCCACAAGGAAACAAACCCAGAAATAATAAACAATATTGAGTTGCTGCAGCGCATCTTCCCACTCTTTGGACTTGCAGGAGGAGAGCTGAGTTTGTTTTGTGATGCCTTTTGTGATACGTCTCCCAACTTCCTCCCCTCAGTGGCAGCAAAGCAATAAGTTGGGTGATAAATGTCCCCGCTGCTCCTGTTGACCTGTCGAAGAAGCTGGCCAGAGAGAGATCTTATCCCGCTCCGTGAGATTTGCTCTTCTCTCACAGTATTGTAGGCTGCTGCTGTAACAGAGGCGGCCTTTCTGTTCTGTTCAAGAAACACACCCACATCCATGGAAAACAATGGTCCCATTTCCTTTCTGCCAACGCCACTGTTCTTCATCCACATGGAGAGATGAGTCACTTTTAGAGACACAAAAGGGAATCATGAAGATTTCTTCCTTCTATAGGCTGAAATGTCAAGCATTTGCTATTATACAAGATGCTTAGCTCACCGAGACTCTAGTTTCTGTAAGGCAGGTGTCTAACTTCAAAACTAAAGCTAGTGGGGTATTACCTTTTGTATGTTATGTTTGATCTGCCAACAAGTGGGCACCTTTTTGCAAAACATCAGATGCATATTCTCTATGTAATAAGTCTTTTTGACTAACTTAAGTTAACCAAACAAGAAATCTCCCTAGTGTGGCTCTGGCTCTTCTTTCATTGTGTAGTGCAGAGCTGTGCTTTCAAGTAAGCTTCCCCAGCACTGCCCCTGAGCTCTTCAGAGCATTTAGGAGTTGTTTAGCAAACTGTTTTGGTGTAATAGCCTGCTACTTTATTATTTAGTTTCAGGCTCACCTCTTTATAAACACTTTTCCCACAACAACATTGGCAAAAAGCATCTTCTAAACCCAGTGTACTTCACCTGTCAGGCACCGAATGTCGGATATACACTACCAGTCAAACGTTTGGACACATTTTCTCATACAAGTGAATGGGAAAGTGTGTCCAAACTTTTGACTGGTAGTGTATAAAGTTTAAAAACTAGCTAGTAACATAGCTTTGGACACAAAAACAAAACTGAAATGAGAGTGAATATTGGACTTAGATTAGTTAGGCAGCTAGATAATTGACTCTAAATAAAGGCTAATGTTGCTGCGTGTTAGCTAGATATAGCAACTGTTTGCTAGCATGTTAGCCATCAACTCTAATGTTGTGTTTACAACCAGGATTAATTCATTAATGCTACCTAAAATTGTATAAAATATAATATTCATAGTCTTATAGTGCTGAAAAAGAATATTAATGCGGAACATTTGCTTCAATCACAAACAATGTATAAAGTTTTGGCTTTCCTTGGGGAGCAAGTTTGCCGTCCATTCCACAAAAATTTTCTTCCAGACGAGTAAGACTGTACTTAAAACTTTCTAGCATATTACAATCTGCAGATCCCTTTGGGTCTTCTCAAAACTACAGTTATGAATATAAATTCACTGCCACTTAAAGCTCCTGTGAGGCACTTTGGGTTTGTGTTGATTTTGGCGCCCCCTGTGGACAAAGCCGTACCTCTTATCTCTTTGCTGATTTTGTCCTGTAAGTGGTAGTTTTCAACAAAAATCTCCTCCTGCTTTCTTTAACAGTCATATGCATCACTCGCTTCAAATTGTTGCCATGGAAAATGTAAACAAAGGCAGCAGGCAGTTAATCGCTACGTCTGACACCTACCCCTCCAGCAGCAGTTTCAGGCATTAAAAATAACTATACAGAAATAATCAATGTTGTCGCTGATGGTCTGGTTTGCTTTTATAGGTCATATAGAGTAATCAGAATTAATTTCAGTCTGTTTCATAACCGGTGAAAAACTCCACACAAGAGCTTTAATGCATATTGTTAATACATAGTATGGATACAGGAGGCACAGCCACAGAGTGTGTAAGTTGAATCTGACATTCACAACCAGCATCACGCGCCTGAGCTACCTGTCTGTCCTCCGCCACTCACTCACTCTCATATCATTAGTTCCTCATCTGTGCATATTTAGGCCGGATTTCACTCATCATTATACCAGCAGTCTAGTGTCGGACAGAGTCTACTGCTCACTGGAAAATGGTCTCCTTGTCAAACTGTCCTTCTGTCTAACTCACCTGAAACCTGGGGAGCAGATTTCCCCGTCTCCACGGCGGTTCCCTCTGTGGATAATCTATTATGTTGGGAAGACTTAGACAGGCGTAACAATCTCTAATGGTTGTGTCAGTCAGAAAGCAGACTACCACACATACTCTGGCGGCAGGGCCCACCCAACCGTGGTGGGAGTGCACATCGACTGCTCTGGGATTTGCTGTGACAGGAAGTGATTGACGCCAATGTCTTCATCTGGGGAAGAGCTGGGATACAGGGAGTGGGTTCTGAGAGGAAACATGTGGTGGTGGAGTTGGATATATTACGCATATGTTGATGACGCAAGAAAGTTTGTTTGTTTCCATGATCCCCCCTTTCAGCCATTTGCAATGTCAATAACAGTGGAATTATCAGCCAGTATTTAAATGCATCATTTGGGATGTGACTTGGACTTCCTCTGTTTGTGAAGGAGCGTAATTCCCAGCAATCGATTCATTTATACTCATTTACATGGTTACTTGTGTGCTATTGTGATTTCATCATTTGTTATCAACCGCATTTAGCCGCCGTTGAAGTGTAAAAAATGGCTGCTTGCCTAGATTTCCTCTCAGGCAGCGCTGGGTCTTAATAGGTTGTCGGGGGAATAGGGAGATAGAGAGATTGATTCTCCTGATGATTTCATTACATGACATCAAAGCAGGGAAATCTCAGCAGAGAGCAGGAATACATCTACAGTGAATAGAAAATCATCTGTCATTTGAATGATACTGTAAGAACTACAGAAGGGACATGTAACCTTGTCAGTGGAGACGCTAATTATGATGTTTCTCTCTATCTGCATTACATGAGGTTAGATGGCCTCATTCATTAAATAGCTGATATTTATTTCATGATGCAACAGGCAGGCAGGGAAACATTTCATTATAGATCCTCAAAAAAGTCCAGTTTTCCTCGCTGACGATCGCTTTTCTTTTTAGACTGTTTGCCTTATATGATACTATATATTGCAAAGGCTTTCATCAGTGGGCTACCATTGTGTTACCTCATTCGGTGATAGATAGTGACTTAACAGACATTTCTTTAAATGTCATTATTAATTTAAGGACTCACAAAGAAGATATGTCACCAAAGTCAGTTAAAGAACCAACAAAACAAATGTGCTACATTGAAATACGCTTCAAAAAGCTTCAAACAGCCTGTTGCAACATGCACATAACAAAATTAGTTTGTACATAATTCTGCCTCTGACGGGACAAATAGCCCTACATTTTGGGGTAGAACCTGGGGTGGCTAATCAGATTTCAGGGGGGCCCAAGCCACCCCAGGCCACTCCCCTGAATGGGACCACAAAATGAACATCATTCTGTATTGCATCAGAGTGTCATCAGAATAAATGATTGTTAAAGCTCTTTGCTGTGTCTGTATCAATGCAAGCAGATCCTCTTTCCTTTTAACCCTGCCTCTGATCCTATTAAAGCTGGATGCTTATCACCTTTATCAGGTTTGGAATGGATGGGAGCTTAACTGCTTTTGTGCACATTGACAAGAGCTGGTCGGACTAATGTTTCACTATTCCACACTCAAGGTTACAACCTTGAGACGAAAACAAGAGGCAAAGGTTTCAAAATTGATTAGAGAATCAAGTCATCAGATGTTATCGCTTATGTCTTCATCATGGATGTCACACCCAATAGGAACACCGTGCTGCAGACCAATGCCACCAAACACTGAACTGTAACCCACGGCAGCAGCATCACCTTTGATGTCAGGTCTGTTTACATGCAGGGCTCAACCTTTGTGTGGCCCAACACTGCCATCTAGGTGGGTGGAAGTAGGAGTAGGTTTAAGGAACAGTGGAGCTGATGTTTCTTTTGCATATCAAAATGAATAAAAATTCCTCACCACAGTAACACATGCAAATAGTAGAGGAAGGAAGGAAGGAAGGAAGGGACATGCTGCCTCACAGGTGGAGTGTTACACAATACATCATACCTTATCAAATACACACGCAAACACAGCAGGGGCTGTGCTGACAGGCACGTTCCACTGACCATATTTACCAAACAGGAAGTGAAAAGTACAACCTGCAGGTCCACTGTGACTCCAGGAAACCAGCCTATTGTTGTTGCATTCTCTTCTCCCCCTTTCTATGCACCTGAAATACCTCCACTGGTAGTCCTCTGCCCAGTAGGATATTGTGAAATGAAAGCGAATGGAGCCCATAATGCAATACATATATAATATATGCTAAATGAATTATCTTACTAATAAATAATTAAACACTTCAAGGTGTGGTGTTAGGCAAGATTATATTGTTTACATACCCTGATGTACTCCAGATAAAAAGCCTGTCACAGGTTACAGTTTAACCAGGGCCATAGGCTCATCAGTTACATGCTATGTTTGTTTTCTGTTAAGCGGAAGGAACACAATTCTCTTGGATATTTCATAGTGAGACACAAAACCTTTGGGGAAGATTAAGATACCTTTCTTTGCTGCAGAAGCAAAACAACCCAAACCTTCTAAAACACTGAATTGGTCATTTTTTCTACTAACTTTAGTCATTATTCCATAGATTTTTTTTCTGTGGGAATCAAGTTGACGATAGCCTTGACCCTTGTTTAGCATCTTCCCTGCTCAGGTGAGAAACAGCGTCAACGGAAAGGGGTATTACGCTGACGCCTGACCAAAGGTTATTGTGGGTTATTTCCATGGGATGGGCTTTAGGACGTCCCACGCTGGAGAGAGGGTGACGCCTAGCAAAGAGATGGAAGAACAGGAGGTCTCACACTGTACAACATTAACATGCAACAACATTATTATGTACCGATTCTGTAAGGAGTTGGACTCATCATTTTATTGTTAAATACTAAAAACAATAATCGTTGTTTCACCCTGACATGACAGTCTTTTCAGACTTGACTGTTGAGATGGATAGAGAAACCCAGTAATGTGTTTTTTGTTTCAAAACAGGTTACAAACAAAACAATTATTAGATTAAAATCAATTAATATAAAAAAATACATTTATAGCGTCCGTAACGGTAGGGAAAAAGTGCACAAAAGAATTGAAAACCGCTTTTTACTTCTCACTAGGCTATATCTACTGGACTTTTTTATATATATAATGATATTAGGATGTAGTAGCAAAAACCTGGAATATTTCATGAATTAAATTAACCCAAATGCACCATTAGCAGCTAGAAGTTATGAATTTTCACCAAACAGAACTCTGAATTCTTTCTCATTACCGGTATTTATATTTTTCAAAATTAATTATGTATTATATTGTAAGAGTTTTGTTTTTCAACAATTAAGAAGGCTTAAACTGGCTGCAAAAACTGTGGAGAAAAGTAAATCTGTTAATTGTTCAACAGCTTAAAATAATTTAAGCATTTTAAATGTTTCTTATAAACTCCCCCTAGTAGCTAACACTCTCCAAATCTCTTTTAAATAAGCACATGGTCTCATATCCTCAATGTTATACACAACCCAGGTCAGAGTTATGAGTTGTATCTGTATAGACGATCTTTGTATTGAAGCCTCAGCATCGACCAATGATATTACTCCAGGGCGTGGATTTCCGGCAGGCTCGTACGCTCACAGTGCAGAGTGGGCGTTTAATCCGTCTTCTTCTCCTGCTCATACATGACTTCACGATTAACGTTACACAAGTTGGGCAACTTCAATTAGACACATATCCAGTCACAGACGACAGGTAAAGATGACGGAAAGCTCCGCGAACAAGCTGCTGAACGGGGACGCCTGTCACCGGACCTCAAACGGTAAAAAATCGAGTAAAAATGGCTTCGTGAAGAACCACTGCCTGTTTCAGCAGCCACAGAAGTACCGTCGCCCCAGAGAGAAGGTAAGGAAGGCCCAACCGTCAACTGCGCGAGACTGGAGGTAGCTGCTATGTTTGGTACGCAGTGAAGTGGAATAGTTTGAATGAAGAAAATAATGTTAGCTCATTTGATGAACATTTATGGTTTTGCGGTTTATATTGCGGCTGTAAATTCCAATTTAGGAGTATGCGTTTTATTTTGAAGGCTCACGAAAAGTGTGAGCTGCGGCTGTATGACGTCACGTCATCTCAGAAGTAAACTGTATTTATTAGCGTTAATGTGATGACTTCCAGCTAATGTCCAGCTTTTCTTTTACTGTCCAGCTTTATGTGCTAGTTTAGTTTTGCAAGCTGTAGCCAAATGCTTGAAACTGAATTTCTAATACTTTCTAATCACGTGGCTTCCACAATGCTTAGTATTATTAACATTGTGGTTATTAAAAAGCGTATAACCAGTAGTATGTGCTATGTAAGTAACAATTAAGCATTTTCAACTTCTTGTTTGGTGGTTACCTGCCACCTGATCAGGGAGGATTGTAGTGGGGACTTGTTTGTAACCCTACACCCTGTTGTTTCTTCACTCCTGTGTGTGTGTGAGAGCCTGGTGAAGTTAGACCGGTCTCTGTTTACACTGACTCTCGTATGAAGAAGAGCAGTGCCCCGTTGTGTTATTACCAGATAAGCTGTGTGTGTGGGTGTGGGTGTGAGTGTAAGTGTGTGTCTCCTGGGAGAGGAGGGCACATGACACTTTAGCGGGAGAGGAATGTCTCCAGGCTGTGAAGGGTGTGGTCCCTCCTAGGGTAGAAAGAGAAACACTGAAAACAGTGTGTGTGTGTATTGGTGGAGGTGGGGTATGCAGAAACCCACGTCTTTGTTTATTTGTTTGCAGTTGTTTGGTTTTAACTCAGAAAACACACTTTCAAAAATCACACCTACTGTGAAAACTGATTGAAATCTCTCATATCTGAGAACATCACATTCCAGACTTGCGACAGCATAAAGCCACAGGGCTGCTGATTTCAACATACTGTTGGTTTACACAATCAGGTCCAGATGCCTTGGCTGTCAAACCAATTACATCTTTATACACACAATGTCTCCATCCAGCCATAAGTTAAAGCAGAGCTGCATGTCACATATACCTGCTGATGACTTCCACATGTATCATTTGGTGACTTTTATGTCTCTCAGATGAACTAGGCCGGTATGTCCTCATGTTTATTCTGACAGTGTGATTGGGCCAACCTGTATGATACTATGACCAGTACCGATACTTAAATATTAGTAATATACAGGATTGCTATCAGCACTAAAAAAGGACATTGAGTCATCCTGTTCTAATATGAGCTCTGCTGGTTCATGATAAGGCAGCTGAAATAAGAGTTGGATGCACATAGAGCTTCCCAGAGGGCCTGTGTCTCAGCTGGTCAACATGGGACTGGCTTTTTACAGGTTAAGTGCAGTGTTTAAACCGTTTCACAGTCTCAAGCAAAGTCCACTAATAAATGCCCCCCTGTGTTAGGGTGTGCAGCTGAAAAACTGAACCTTTTATTGATATAGCTTTAATTCCTATATGGAGAATATGGGGGAAATGCTTAAAGGCAGGATTTTGATGAGCAGGCAGGAATAAATGATCTTGCTTTCAGCTATCAGCAGGGATGGTAGTGTCAATTAACGCTCAGCAGAAATGAGATGTGAATACTCAATTAGCTGAGAGAGGACTCACTCATTTATTCAGTTTAAGGGCTAATGTGATACATTCTCTATTTGCAAGCTTTTTATATTGTGTGCACACTGTAATACAATCATCATCTCCTGAGCTGCAGAGCAAGCACGTTAAAGAGCAAATTTCCATAGAGCTTGTTGGTAGGACGGTCTCCTGAGGACAGTTGCCGTGCCATCCAGCTGTGAATGAACGGCACAGATCTGCTTCTTTCCAGTCCCTGTTTGTCCACAGGTATAAAAGATTAAGCAAATATGACGTCAGCCGTACTGTATTTAGCTGCTGTGGTTTGCATCTCTTTGAGCGGTGTACCTGGATGTGAATGTGTTTTTGTGCTCGCTGTTTGAGACAGGCCAAAAAACCAATGAAACCATGGTTTCTGGTCTGTTAATTCAGAGAGAGGGACCTGTTTGACCGGCTTTACACACACCCACACACACGCAGTGCCCTCCTGTTTCCCGTTTCAGAGGTATTTCTTGGAGAAGTATGACTGGTCACATGAGCTGTGGTTGCTAAGCTGCAGGCCACAACCTGTAATGAGTGACCGCGCTCATTTGTTTAATGTTGGTTTTGTAGACAGGAGCGAGTCCACAGGCCAGCTTATAACGACAACTTTTTATGGTGCCTCTCCGATGTGTGACCACATTTATACGTCCCCATAATCCCAGATCAATATTGCTTTTCATAAAACTCAATGAATTGGAACCGCAGACTGATGGCCATTTTACTGCTCACTGGTGCACCGGGGCTCGGGCACATTCAGGTCTCCATGAATTAATGTGCTCCTTCTGGACTTTATTGGGTTTCTAACTCTTTCCAAGAAAAACACAATTTGACCAAATCAGACCTGCTGTCGTCCTCTGTGTGCCCAGCTTATACTGGACTTGTGTGGCTGGTTGCTATAGCAGTTTATTGGTCTGTGCAGTGAGGCAGACTTCATGGGTAAATACGCTTGAAGCATAGATAAACTATTATCCTTTTAAAAAAAGAACCACCAGCTGGAACAGGCTTCACTTCAACATAGAGTTGTTTGATTTACTTACATTAGCACTCTTATATCTGTGTTTTGGGTGTAGATTAAAACTGTTGTTCATTTCAATCTCAATGTCAACTTTTACAGGCTTGTAATGACACACTATTTTACTTTATTGTCCCCCCAGAACCAAAATGCCACACACAACTCCAGCCTGTACAAGAAGCCCTTCTTGGAGTCATTCGAGGAGACGCCTCTTTTGGTGGCCGTCCTCACATACATGGGCTACGGCATCCTCACCGTCTTTGGCTACCTCCGAGACTTCCTTCGCCACTGGAGCATCGAGAAGTGCCACGTGGCTCGGGAAAGAGAGGAGCAGAAGGTAAAGCGGTGTTTACATTTGACAACTTTGAATGAAAAGGCTGATTTAAAAAATCAAATGAGTGACGGAAAAGTGAAGTCAGACTACTTATTCCATGACTTTCTTGGATTGCAAATGCTTTGTTTTGTAAGCAGAAGTTGCAATGCAGAACTTTACTTATATTACAACACCACACTTTGATTTTTAGATATATAATCTCTCTGATACACGTCTCTATCTACTACATTAGCTGTCACAGTGTTGCAAGTCTATCACCCTGATTAAATGTGGTTAAATCATTCATCTGCCACAGAAGAAAGATGGCTCCCTTGTTATATATTGAACCTCTAAGACATGCCATTAGAAAGTCGTTGACATTTTCCCTCTTCCTCTGCAGGATTTCGTCCCCCTCTATCAGGACTTTGAGAACTTTTACACCAGGAACTTGTACATGAGAATCAGAGACAACTGGAATCGTCCCATCTGCAGCGTCCCTGGTGCTAAGATGGACCTGGTGGAGAGAGTTTCCCACGACTACAACTGGACCTTCGAGTAAGTTGCTGCATCTAGGTGTGGCTGTGAGTGTTTGTTCTGTGTGTGTATGTGCACCGGGATCAACCCTGTATCAAGGTGTTGTCTATGACCGTCATTACTCCCAAAGAGGTGTGTCTGTTTCTGTGTGTCTTATCCTTAGCTCAACAGGAAGTACATTGATTTGCACTTAAAGTCACTGGCCTCTTATTACTGATAGCAAGAATGACGTACGGCATGATTCAGATGGTCATATAAACACAACCTGCTATAAACTCATATACCACTGTACTGTATATGACTGTTTAAAAAATTGGATGGCATGACATCTCCCTAGAAGTGAAGAAAAAACATCTCTAGCGCCCCCTGCTCACTGGCTGCAGTATAGGTCATAAAGCCCACCTCCTCCATGTTAACAGATGGGGCATGAGTCAAACTATAAAATCAAAATTGATTGACAGCTCTGTTGACAAATACAGCTCCTGCAGCCGATCTGTTCCGGATTAGCAGAGTAGAGGAGGAACTTAACTAGAACAATCACTACAGTCATTGAAGTTCCCACATCTGTGAACGTCTGCTTCAGACCAACACAAGAAGCTGTTCTGCTGTTAAACACGCTGGCATGCGGGATCCTTGCTGTTTCTTTCAGTAAGTTAAGTGTGTGTTTTGGTTAGCGGAAGTGGCTTCAGCGGCTCCACCCGCCGATCTCTACTGCACAGCTCTGGCTCCAAATGACGTCACCATCGCAAGATGGCAGCGCCTATCACAGGGGCTATTTTGGCTTCAAATTCATACAATGAGAGCAGATGGAGACGCATCGTCCATCTTTATATACAGTCATCGTATCAACTTATCAAGATGGCACAAATTTGAAATGGAATGCACATAACTTATTGAATTTGTCCCTTTTCTTGAATTTTTCCCTCTGGTACCTCAACGAAATATAGACCTCATTCATTCAGTGGTCCACTAGTAAATATGTATAATGTAAATATGTATACATGTATACATTTTTAGCTTTGAAAATGGGAAGAGTGCTTTAATATTGCTGCCGAAAAATTGCCCGGACTACGAGGGGAAAGAAGTTTATCTCAGGCATTTGTGCAGTAAAATATTGACTTTACTAGCCGAATTCCATTCCGTCAAACATTTTTATGTTATGAAGGTGCATGATAACTGTGACTCTGAGTTTCCAGGCAACAAGTCTCATTAGACATGAGACTCATGTTGAAGGTACTGTTTTCTATCAACCTAACGTCAGGCTACCAATCCTCTGTCTCTCTCAGGCACACGGGCAGAGTGGTGAAGAACGTCATCAACATGGGCTCATACAACTACCTCGGCTTTGCTGAGAATGTGGGTGCTTGCGCCGATGCTGCTATTGAGTCCACACAAAAGTATGGCGTTGGAGTGGGCAGCACTCGCTGTGAGATGGGTAAGTGTCGTTTTTTTTTCTAAAAAGATCATCATTTGACATCAAAGTCTTTTTGAGTCCATTCATGATCAAATGGACTTTAAATCCTCAGCTGGTACTTGAGCCACTGCTCCCTCCTTCAGCGTACAACAGAGGCCACAGGCTGGAGTGGTTCTGAAGGGAAGGGGAAAGATTGAGTGTGATATGTAGTGACGCATTGTGAAACCTTTTGAAGTTGAGGTGTTTCTCCGTTTAGCACCTTGGTTGCTGCTCCTGACCTCAGAAGCTAGACTAAATTTCCTTCCGCATAAAACATTTACAAAGGCGCGTTTTAAAGTGTTTTCAATCCAGAATTGTTGACATCCATGTGTACTAGCTTGCACTCTTCTTCTTTCCTGCTTTTTTTTCTGGAGAGCAGATCAGTCAGTGGAATAGACTGACAGCATTGATAGTTCTGTGTTCTGCGTCATCCATATTTTGCGTGTACTTGCATGCATGCTTGTTCAATAGATAAACAAACTCAAGGTCTGATAGGAAGTTGTAGTAAAACTGAGGGATGTTGTTTTCCAGGGAACTTGGACATCCATGAAGAGCTGGAGCAGTTGGTTGCCAGGTTCCTCGGCGTTGAGTCATCCATGGCTTTTGGCATGGGCTTCGCAACAAACTCTATGAACATTCCTGCTCTCACCGGGAAGGTAAGGAATTTATCTGACTTCCTTTATTTTTGTTTTTTGTTCAGACTAGAACATCCTGTTCTGTTTGATTACATTACTGCGTTTTCAAGGTAATATTGCCCCCTGTATCCATCCTGTAATTGTATTAACTGCCGTTATTAGATTTACTGTTAAGGAAAAACACTCTTTCCTGAAAACAAGCTACGTTCTCAGATGTATGTCCAAGCTCAGACTGTTCCTCAACACACTTGTTTCCAGCTGAAGCTTTCAGAACATTGTGAGTGCAGAAGGTTGGAGATTAATATTTGACAACTCCCAGCCCCTGTTGTTCTAACCCCAACAAATCACACATTCCAGCTCATACCTGCGTTCTTACTCGCTCCTTTCCTCCCTAGCTAACGTATCTTGAACAGGAAGTAGAAATCTGAGCTGACAGAGCACATTTCCTGACAGCCACATGAGCGAAAAGCAGATGAAATGGGAGGAAGAGACCTTCAGCCAGACAGTAAAGATTTGAGTCACTGACCTTGTCACGAGGGTTCATAAATTCGTTACCCTGCCCGTCACTTTTCTGCTTGCTGACGTCGTTTTGTTACTGCATAATTGTGTGTTGTGTAACAATCCCATTTATTCATTGACCAGAGGAAGTGGTGTGACCAGTGTGAATGTTTGAGTGTATTGACTTTAAGAGGTGGATAAGGGGTTGGCAATAGTTATGATGTAAAGAGAAATAAGCTCTTATTCTGAAAATATTTGGGATAAGCTTTTCCTGTTTGATAAAGGTAATAATGAATAAGTTGCAAAAGAAACAGAGCAGGGTACTTATATACATGTTTTTTCAGTAGTATAAAGGTAATATAACATAATTGTTTTAGTACATTTAATCATGACAAAAGGTATTCTTTCTCACCTGTCATTAAAAGGTAATGTGAACATGCTTAAAGCTACAGTAGGCAACATTATTTCATAAGACTGGTTAAAAAAATAACGCATTTTGATCATTGCGTTTCCCTAACAAAATTAAATTGAAATAATGTTGATTGCTGATCTGTGGCTGTCAGAGCCCTCCTCTTTGTATTTCGTTTGTCCGGTCTGAATCAAACAACCAATCACGGTTAGCTTTCCACGTAACTTAGCCAATCACAGCGACTCAAACTAGCGTCATTCGGCTTCTACTTGACTTGTGTCAGCAGCGCACACGCAGAGGTTGTGTCAGTCAGGAGCCATGGCAACTTGAGGTAAACTTAATACGCTTTAGCCCACTCTGTGCCCACCCAGTCATTGTTCACGTTTAAATCTACGTGACAACATGGAAACACTGCTGTAGCCTGCTGCTACAAGCTGTGCTATTCTTATACTCTCTTCTTACTTATTTATAAGCGGTTGTTGATCTGCCACTGCATCAACTGCCCCTGTATGTTGTTTATCTTTAAATCAGTAAATAGCGAAGCTGCCTGCTTAATTTCTCTATATATGGCTATGCTACAAATTTCAATTAGATGGAAATGTGAAGAGAAATAAAGAAGAAAAGCCAAATGTAGGCTTTATTAAAAGTGATTTGTTTATTCGTTAAGTTTATTAACATCTGTGTGGCGTATTAGGAAAACCTTTTAATGCTTAACGTGCAGGCGTCACGTTGCTGCAACCGATGTTTTCCGGTGTTTTCTGAAGCTGCCCGTAACAATGATGCAATTATTCTTCTTGTCTTCAATTCTTTTGCTAGTATCGATCAAACACTGAAGTCTGCCCTCCGCCCAATGCGCTCTCTGCTCTCAGCTGAGCACCCCTGCCTCTCCACACTCACACACTCTGAGCATGCAGGGGCGGGGTTTACACGGACAGACGGGTATCTCTCCTGCTCGTATTGATTTAAAACACAGGCGAGTGCTTCTAAAAATGAACAGGAAAAGCAATACGCAACTTGTTAGCCATAACAATTGTCTTGCAAAGTAACATCTTTGATATGGCGTTACCACACTTTCTTATCACGTCAAAAAATTATACCAGTATAATCTGAACGATATGATATGGCACAGCCTAATTTTGCCAGCAATAAATTGTACTTTTTGGAATAAACAGCATCTCTCCTCTCTGTCTCCTTGCCTCGGTGCTGCAGAGAGTCGCACACACCAGTTGCAAAATGCGCGTGCATGTTTGGTGTAGCGGAGTAATAAGAGAGAGGCAGAAGGTTTTTTACACAGGAATGTTCATGTTGCTTCCTGCCACTGTAACCCATGCATGTCATTGCAAGACTTCAGCTCTGTCTCCCTCAAACTGGAATAATCAGTCTGGTCTGGAAAGCTGTTGCTCAACACTAAAAAAAAACTCATGTGACACCCTTGGGTGTTACAATGATGCAAGCAAAGCTCAGGGTTGATTTCTCTGGCTGATTAGTAGTCGCTGCTTTCCATTCCTGTTGTTTCTGTAATATTTATGAACATTTCTTCTCTTGTCTTCTCGTTGTAGGGTTGTCTCATTCTGAGTGACGAGCTGAATCACGCATCGCTGGTGCTGGGGGCTCGCCTGTCCGGCTCCACAATCCGGGTCTTCAAACACAACAGTGGGTGACCTTCAATAACGAGCATCTTACCTAAGAACCATTAGACACATATGTGACTAAGAAAACATCAAAGGAATGCGATCACACAGCTTACATAGGGTTAAATGAGCTTTCAGCACCACGAGGCCGGACTTGGTTATAATCTGCTTTACCCAACAGCAGAGCAAATACATTCAACATGGGTGTGAGTTGCTGCAAGTTGCTCCACTCAGTGCAAACACTTTACAGTTCTACACTTGCTCGTCTTTCTCTTATTTGTTGTATTGAATCACACAGTAGTGGGCGTGGTGCAGTCCAACATTAACACACACATCATGTATGTAAACACAGTCACCAGATATCCTCCCTTAAAGTTACAGCAACCAGAAACCATACGGGCAGACTGCTGAGAGAATGCTTTGAAGCTATGCTACAAAGGGCTGTAATCATAAAATATAGACACTCATCCATTAATGAAAGAAACTCTTATGTAATTTTAAAGGCTATTAAATCTACCCTCAAACAATGAAGGTTGTTCCTCTGTGATGTAGACATGCAAAGCCTGGAGAAGCTGCTGAGAGACGCTATCGTTCACGGGCAGCCGAGAACCCACCGACCCTGGAAGAAAATCCTCATAGTGGTGGAGGGCATCTACAGGTAGACACAATCATCCTTCTCTAACACACATGTACAGTAAACTGACGCACACAAGCATCCACGCTCGGTGAAAAGGGCCTCAGACTAATAATTAAGCCAATTTTGGCAATAAAATTGTACTTCTCTTTTATTGTTATTTCACTGAAGTATTTTAATAGCACTGCTGCATTAAACAATTACTTCTCCGGGCGAGGACTCATTTATCCTAATGGCACTTTCACTGGTACTTTAAATGTATATTTATCTCCAAAAAGACAGTAATAGTTATAGTCTTACATTGTTGTTACTTGTGGAGCTGTTCTTTGTTTAAGACATTATGGTGTCATGTAGCAAAGGTATTGATTTACTAAGCCTGCCATAGACCTAAAGGCTGTTTTTATGGCATTAACATCCCCATCTTTACTGTACCAGGAAACTCATTTGCAGTAAAATAACAAAGAACTTTTATGAGATATATGACGCAATATTTCAGAGTAAAGAACATTTCCCTGCATTGATTTAAAGTGGTAACCTCGAAGATCTCAGTTTCGTTCTACTTGGCGGCACCTTATGGCAATAAACGGTAATTGCAGGAGCACACTTCCCTACGTCCACGGTTGGCTCCGGTTGTACCTCTTGATTCTCCTGGCGGACGGTCACTTTCCTTTTTAGACTGTTTGCCTTCATCTGAGCGTCAAATTTGTTTCTTTTTCTTTGGATTTTCACTTATTTTTGAAGTTACATCTGTAGTCATCGATCTTTTCTTTGTTGTTCAGCCATAGTAGATTACTGTTTACTCGCAACACTTGCAGAGAGCGGACAAGCACCCGCTTAGCTCCGCCTACCCTCTCTGGCAGACCAACCACTGCTGGGTGATGGTGGGCAGTCATCAGGGGGCCATAGGCTCAATCATCATTGTGTTACCTAATTCGGCGATAGATAGTGACTTAACAGACATTTATTTAAATGAAACTCTTCAAGATCATATCTTTAACTTGATGCAACACCCACACACTGACTTCATAAAAAAAAGCTGTTTTCTGCTTGAGCAAAATTGTGAATACCAGTGTCACAATTTCTACTTTAGTTTATTCAACTACGATGTCAACACTCACTTTTATCACTTTGTTTAAATAAAGAAAACGTGTCCCATTCTCCTCTGAGCATAATGCATTCCTTGGTCTTTGAAGTGTACTTACTGTAAAGGTGATCAATCCTGTTGATCAATACAGCTGTCAGAGAAACTCTCTGACATAATCAATGGCCTTTACTGATGTAATGTTAATGGAGCTTTATTTCCACTGGGATTTGGAAAGCAAACACTTCAACTGCTAAAATAGACAGCGCCTGTGCAGGCATTAACGCCTGCACATGCAGTTAGGCAAAGGTCACACGGTATTTTATAAGGTCGACTTGTCACATGCTCCTTCAATTACGCTGCAGCTTTAGGGTTAGGTTGTGTGTGTCTGTTCGTCAAACATTATCCCTTATAAAAAAAGAGAGACCTCATAAATGTGTTGATGTTTCTGAGCATGTCTTTACTATGAATTTATACGTTATTTTCTTGTCCCGAAGTATGGAGGGGTCAGTCGTACGCCTGCCAGAGGTCATCGCACTAAAGAAGCGCTACAAGGCGTATCTGTACCTGGATGAGGCCCACAGTATCGGGGCCATGGGGCCCAATGGTAAAGGAGTAGTGGACTACTTTGGCCTGGATCCCAAAGATGTCGACATCATGATGGGCACATTCACCAAGAGCTTTGGTGCTGCTGGAGGATACATCGGAGGCAAAAAGGTTGGTGGTACAATAAAGGCTGTGAGGTCAGACAATGGCACATAAAGGGAAATGAGAATCAAACTGTTTTAAGGAGCTGGAGCACTTTAGGGAAGCTGCTCTTTAGGGAACTATTTCCCAACTGCTGGGAACCAGCAGGTTGTGTGTCATAGAGTTTCATTATTGTTCACAGTGTTTACCAGCATTGGGAAAGTTAACTTCCTGCTTTTCCTAAAGGGATTTTGACTCAGTGTAAGCCTTCGTTTTAAGTCAGAGTAGAGCTGCCAATAAGGCTTCCTCTTGTTAAGAATGATATAAAATAACATACAGATAGGAACAATATGTTAGCAACACTTCAAACAGAAGTTAAAAGCTGAAACACTTGTGTGGAAAGGTGAAGTGTTGGACAGTTATTAGGCCCAAACTGCCTTGAAGACGATGCTGAAATATTATTTCCTGAAAAACTAGGAAACCATTTATTTCCCCCAAACAAAATAAAGTTATGCCTTAAAATATTTGTATCTTTTCTTCAATACAGAAGAACTGTGTCAATCTAGGACGCCCGCCTCCGATGTCATGTCTCGTTCAGAATCGTCAGGTTTGAAATGTAGACTGCAGACCTGAAGATTTTTTAGATAATCCACCGGTATATTCTCATCGTATTTCGGCTTCTGTACCGCTCTGAGACGTTGCCTGCAGCGTAACTGTAGTATTTCACTCCAGCGTCTCTCGCTGGGCCGCTCCTTTCAGAGGGAGGGGCACAACGCACGCTGGGTGTTGTAAGAATGTAGAATGGGCGAAACCACGAGCTGTTTGTACAACTTTCTCCACAGCTATGGCGCCAATTTAGAATATTATTGCTTCTATCGATCACAGAGAACACCAGCTGTGACTGACAGTGGCTTTTTCCAGGGGAGAATTGCTCCTTTAAGCATAATCCCTGCTGATGCCTCACATACTATTCCCTGCATCCAATCTTTAAAACTCAGTTTTTCTATTCAAATGCCTATAAAACTACAAAGTTTTAGGTTATTTACCTTGTTTGTAGTTTGTACACATTAGCAGCTTTTAAGCATTTTCCTGTTGTTAGCTAGCAAACAAAAGTGTGTAGGAGGCACATTCACACATCACAAAGTCAATGGATTTGTCTTCCCCTCTCGTGTGTGGGCTCGTGTGTCTACTACCATATATCTTTATCAATCAGAAATGTATAAATAATATAAATGTGTTTCTTTTATTTTGTCACAGACACATAATTGGTTGTATCCCTGTTATATAAAAATAAAATCAACTTTTTTACTGTTGTAATTTCTCTGTCAGGAGCTGATCGACTACCTGCGGCACCACTCTCACAGCGCCCTGTACGCCACCTCCATGCCCCCCCCTGTGGCCCAGCAGATTATCACCTCTATGAAGATCATCATGGGAGAGGACGGGTCCACACTCGGTAGGTGCCAGAAAATGATAATAACCACCTTAAAGTGCACCTCTGCTCCGGCAGCAGCATTGTGTGATGAGGAGGGAGCGTTAAAAGGCACCTTCAATCACTGCACTACTATCACACTAAAAGATAGTGGATCGATGGACATCACTTTTATGCTATGTAGACACCTTAAGGGTTGGGCAAGACACTAAGAATCACACAGAGTAAGAGTATGTGGAGATTTGATACTAAGCTAATGATACATGTTTAGTATTTTGTGGACTACAGAGATAGTATTTTGGTTGTAGTTGGTATCAGTGTGCTTGAGTCACCACAAGATGGCAGTATAAACCTTTGACTCAGACTTGATTATTTCCCGCAAACCTGAGAGGAATTGTTGACAGTCCTTCCCCTTCTTTCAACTTACATCGCCTTTGCCACCTTTTGTACTTTGGCTCCTTCATGCAGATTGTGCTTGTTTACCTTGTGAAGTTTTCCTTTCCCAGCTGAGTGATAAAGGCTACTATCAATGGCAGGCTGGCAATTATTTACCAGCAAATAAAGGGGTGTTACAAAGCCTTATCAAACTGTGTAAACCCTTTTCGAGGCATAGTGTAAATGCCACATGGGAACAGTTGTGCCCTTCATACTTTTGCAGTCACAGCAGGTCACTTGCAACACAAAATTGGATGCATTTTTCAGTAGCAGTAATTTCCTGTTTGGAATTTCACCTGATTTAACTTTAAAGATGAGCGACAGGCCTTTCTAAGAAACACTAGTACTTTTGGTTTTCCAAAATGTTGAGGTAGTTACTTCAGCCTTTGAGAGCAACTGATGATAGCTATGTTTCTTCAGCATGGTTTTGCATACTTAAAAGTGTCTCTGTAGTCCTCTACAGCAGCCTTTCCTCCCGTCTTTGTAAATTTTTAAAGCAGTCGGGTGGACAGTTGCCTTCCTCTTTCAGGTCTTCCTGACGCAGTGGTATGTTGACTCTTCTGCCCTTTCCCTTTATGGCTTTCAGATGTGTGTTTCTTTGTGTACGTGTGCTTCTTTGCCTTCACGCTGGGTACAAAGCAGCGTGGTGCTGAGGGCCAGAGATCCATGCAGATCAAACTCTGTTGGACTCATCTCCTACACACACAAACAGATCACTAAGTCTTGTTTTTCTTGCAGGGCGGCAACCCCATTACTCTTTTACGGGGCTTGATTGATGCCTGCTCCTTTAAGAGCCTGATTAAAGATGCTGATTAAAGATCAGATTACCTCGCTCCCTTGTCATTGAATCATTAGGTACAGGAGTAAACACCTGGGGCAACCTTTTATAGTATGACTGCTCCACAATGTCATCAGCTCTGAGCAGAGAAGGCCTGACTGGCTGACCTTTTAACATCTCTCAGTTTTCCTTGCAGAGGACTAACAATGACAGTCTGATTGGTTGCAGCCCCGTCACTCTTTGAAATCCAGGCCTTTGAAGATTCAGACACTGACACAGACTTGAAGTGACAGTCGAGAGCTGCCTGCTAACAGTTTGTTGCTGCGTTCAAGTCGCCGAGGACGGCTGCTCGTGGTTCCAGGCAAAGGCCTGCGTCGAAATGTGACATTTGTTGTTTGAAGCTCACATCAATCAAAGATGTGGATGAGGAATAAAAGCAGAAGACGGGCTTTCTTCAACATGAAAAGGATGCTAAAGCGCCTGAAAAGCAAATTGTCTGAATATTATATAGCACTGTTTTTTTGTTTCAAAGCTTTGGATTCTTTGACAGTGGAAAAAGACGTGTGGATAAATATAATGTCAGACTTTGTTGTGTCTCAGGTCGCTTTGAAGTCGTGTTGTTTCTGCTCTGTTTTTCAGCACGGCTGGGCAGATGTGTGTTGCTGTTGGCGCTTTTTAGCCATATGGTTATTTGTTTGGTTAAGATGCTATCTGTAGAGGTTCAGCCTGCGGATTCAGAGAGTGAATCCGCAGTGTGCATCAGACTGACACGTGAGGATTGATGCCTGTTTACTTTCAGCCCCTTGACCTCAACTTTAAAGAACCCTGGTCGTCTTCAAAGGCAAACTGTGTCCTGCTTTCTGCGGAGGACATGATACAAGACATGCTGTCTCTTATGAGTTTTGAACTTCTCCAGGGAGTTTGTTTTGTTTTTCTGGTTGACATGGCTTTGTTACTGGAGCCGACCTGTTACTTCTTACTGCACCTTGGTTCAGTTGTTCTGTCAGATGATGTTGATGTTCTGAGTGAATTAAAGCAGAGGTTCTCAAACTTTTTTCAGTAATGTAGCCCCCTTTTTAATATATTTTTTCAGGCCAGTACCCCCTGACCAGCACATCTATAAAGAGGTACAATGCAGCGCTGTTCCTTCAGCATTTGATTCGGTAAACAACAACCTTGTAAATGAGAAACGCTTCATGAGGTGCCCTGGCTTCATGCAACTGTTGGCGTAAAAAATGCCTGAAGCCTGTGGGCTTTAAAACCAGCATTAAAATATATTCTTCCTGATACTGAGGGTATATTTCAGGCTGTGATTTTGCTTTTTGTCACTTATTTCTCTGCGTTTTAGCTCTAATGCTTCTACGTTTCAACCTCAAATCCATAAACTAAAAGTTTGTCTGTCTCTCAATATTTAAAGATAGAATAAATGTCTGTTAAGTCACTATCTATCGCCGAATGAGGTAACTCAATGGTGATTTAGCGTATGGCCCACTGATGAAAGCCTTTGCATTTGCAGTATATAGTACTATTACAGACTGGGTGTCTGTGGCGACTTCTGTTGAAAAAATCACAAGCAGCGCCCAGTTAGTGACACGTTTTCCATCACCCAGCAGTGGTTGGTCTGCCAGAGAGGGTAGGCGGAGCTAAGCGGCTGCTTTTCCGGTCTCTGCAGGTGTTTCCAGTAAACAGTAATCTACTATGGCTGAACAAACAAAGAAAAGATGGATGACTACAGATAGAACTTCAAAAATAAGAGAAAATCTTAAGAAAACGAAACAAATTTGACGCTCAGATGAAGGCAAACAGTCTAAAAAGCAAAGCGACCGTCAGCCAGGAGAATCAAGAGTTACAGCTGTAACAAAGGGAGCCAGCCGTGGACGTCTGGTTATCTGGAAAGTGTGCTCCCGCAAGAAGAAGAGATCTTCGAGATTACCACTTTAAACCGGCTTCACACAAGAACGAACAAAGTCATAAACTTAAACATGATTGCTTTGTTAAGTAAAATGAATGGTTGAGTAATTTGCAAGGTACATGCTGTTTCTCTCACTTGGCCACTGAACAAAAGCTAATACAGTTTCACAGAGCCTGCACGCATAAATACTAACTAAAAATAGTGTTGTAGGACCTTCAGATGTTTTGACTTCAACAGCTTCCATCTTTATTCTTCCTATTTGTACATAAAGTTCGGTACGCATCAACAGGTCTAACAGCAAATTGAGGGAAATGCCGATCAAGAACATTCTGTAACTTCCAACAGAAATTATGAGGAAAATATCAAGTAAGGGAAGAGAAAACATCTGGAGCGAAGAGATGCAAACTGACAGATACTCAGTATGAAGGCTTTCTCATTTCAACAGAACACTTTTATTGACTCATTCTATGTGTACGTGCAGGCCTGTGCTCACGTTGTGACCTCCTTATGTGTTTGTCTGCCTCTTCCAGGTGCTGATCGCCTCCGACAGCTATCAGAGAACACCAACTACTTCCGCAGGAAACTCCGCGACATGGGCGTCATCATCTACGGCAACGATGACTCGCCCGTAGTACCCATGATGCTCTACATGCCTGCCAAAATTGGGTGTGTGATTCTCCTCCATTTCAGATAATTTAATACACTTTCAATGCTTAAGAGATCAAGGATAATTAGTATGGATAAACAGAAGAATCTCCGAATGATTTCACATTTGGAAAAGACATAAAAGCCTCTTAATTTTAGTGATTTTCCGTACTCTTGTCCCTTCTCCAAATAGAATCTGACTTAATGCGTGGAAAGCTGTTTATGATTTTAGTTTCACACATTAAAGAAAAAAAACATCTAAGATGTGGCTGTGGTGTTGGTGGAGAAGTTGGACTTTCCATGCGTTGCCCTCCGTCTAATGTCGCTGTTGCTTTTCAGGGCGTTTGGTCGGGAGATGTTAAAGAGGAACATCGGCACAGTGGTCGTCGGCTTCCCAGCGACACCCATCATCGAGTCGAGGGCACGTTTCTGCGTTTCAGCAGCCCATACCAGAGAGATGCTCGACACAGTAAGTCATCCCATAAGTCCCAATCACTGTCTCAAACACAAACATTAAATACTGTATCTTAGCAATCCTTAATGTTTAAAAGAGGTTAATCAAATTGAAGGAAAACAAGGTTTAAAATTGGATTATAAAGATTGAATTTCCAGCAGAGACATCCTAAAGGTTTACAGTTTAGATTTCATTCATACAAAGGACTGTGACTGCTGAAGGGTGACATCATCACCAGGTCCATTAGATTTTCTTGCCATTTTTTAATTCAACTGTTTAACGCAAAAGCCTTCCTCAGATGTCCTGCCATAAAAGCAACCTCTTGACTCTAACATGGTGAATGCATTTGCAATGCAAACAAACCATAGACTGTATAAAAGATGGACGGCATGACAGCTCCCTTAAAGTGAAGCCAAAACATCTCTAGCGCCCCCTGCTGACTGGCTGCAGTATAGCTCATAAAGCCCGCCTCCTCCATGTTAACAGATGGGACATGAGTCAAACTATAAAATCAAAATACACATCAAATAAATGTTTCTCAAACATGGTTTCTGTCATTATAGTTAGTTCTTATCATGCTGATTTACATCCAAGTGTTAATTTTTCTCACAAGTTTAGTTTTTATTAGTTATCTGCTGTAAAATGATGATTGACAGCTCTGTTGACAAATACGGCTCCTGCAGCCGATCTGTTCAGGATTAGCAGAGTAGAAGAGGAACAGCGTGAGGAGATGTAATTAAAACAATCACTCCTGTCAGTGAAGTTTACATATCAATGAGAGCAGATGGAGACCCCTTGTCCACTCTATATAAAATACAGTCATTGGAACAACTCGAAAAGCTGCATGAAAATCACTTTAAAATGGTCATTGGCTTTTCAACATCTGGGTGTCTTTGGCAGAACATCAGCACTAGCTGCACTCCACTGTCATCACCTTTATGCATAAGCAAGATGATGACCTCTTTCTGTGCTGGGGAAGATGAGTAAACCCTCCGTTCCTTGGACCGTCTGGGCTTTATGTTTTGATTTAACGCTGTCACTTCCAATCCATCCAAATTATAAAGAGTAAGACATCTGATCCGTGTTGATCAAGGTCAAGCGAGGGCATACTTGTACTGCTGAAGATTTAATTTTATCCTCAGCATGGTGTAAGAGTCTGTTGGATTTATGGCCCTCTCTATGGTTTTTCAGCTGATGTGTGCGCCTGCTGAAAAATTGGCTCCAAATATGTCCTTTATTTTAAAGTAACTTGGAAAGCCGAGCTGTCTCTAAGCATTACAGCGTGGCTCAGAGACAGACTTTTATTTGAGCTGCTCTGTCTCTCCAAAGACACTTCATTCATCTTACTGAGGAGCACGTCAACACCGTTTGTAATAGTCCATTTAAAGGGCACCGGCCTGCCTTTGTAGAGCACTTCGAGGAGCCGCTTTTTCCGTCTTTGGAAAAGCCAGCCCTCGCTATTTCTCAAAGCATGGAGTCAGAAAAAAAAAAAGGTCAGGAGGAAGGTAAATTGTTTCCAGGTGCTGCGCAGTGTTGCAATGCTGATACAGTCTCCTGCGGAAAGAAGTGGAGGGAGTTTGAGCTCAGTTGTGGTTCACGCAGGGAGCCTTCTGTCATGTTTAGTGCTTAAAAATCCACGTGTGATTAAAGCTTATCACTTAATTTGTCACCTTCAAAAGCAAGTCTTCTTTTCAAGTAGTGCTGTGTGTGTAATCCGCTGATCTTCAGGGGTTTCATTGTCTGGCTCGTCTGTCTGGCTGTCTTCATTATTGTGATTGACACAAATAATTTTGGCTTCAGATTAATCGCCTTCTTCCTGTTCTTTTGCCAGGCGCTGGCGGCCATCAGTGAAGTGGGCGACCTGCTGCAGCTGAAGTACTCCAGACGTGAACAGCCTCTTCCCTCTCTCGGGTGGATGTCTGAGGAGAGTCTCCTCCAGGACTGAGCCTAAACATTGAGGCCGCGCCTCCCTGCCCCTCTCTTACTTGACCTTCTCTTGTCTTAAATCCCTCTTCTTCCTCTGAGCCACTCTCTCCACCACATTTGGCATATCTCTTCACACTGGACTCCCGTGGACTCACAAGAACCAAATTCTTCACAGGTCCACCCTGTTTTGCTAATTAGCCCCAGTGCATTCTGGGACTTGACCAGCTGATTCTCCCCATAGCAGTGGAGGACCAAAATCACCTTCCTGTATGTGTCCGTTGTTACAAAGTGCGTTCAGAGCCTTTCAGTTTGTCCTAACTTATTGTGACTGCATCTGTCTAAGTCTTATTCCTGTGTGCACATTGAATGTGTATCCTATTTGTGCAATAATAACAACAACGTGGAGTTTTTTTCTATCTCAAATAACCTCGAGCAAAGTAGACGAACTCTTGCCATGAGTTCAAAAAGAAATCTGATCATAGCTATGACGAACACAAGAGGAAAAAGTTATATATGTAAATAATATTTATCCTGAAGTTTGTAATTCTGCCTTTGGGTAGCATCCCAAACCTCAAAGAGATACATTTTTTCACAGGAGTAACATCAGCATGTTCGCTCCACATGTATTTATCTGATGGCTTCTTTCTTTTCTAATCACTCTTACTTGAATAGAGAGCAGAGAATACGGGGTTCTTTCCCTCACCAAAGGATATACTGTACGTGTATAGATACGTTTTCTACCTGTTCTCTTAAAATGCAAAGCAGATGTTTCCAAAAGAAAACATTTAACAGGGAAAGAATCCCAGGGAGCAAGACTTAAGGAATATTTTTTACTGCTTATTTTCTAGAAATATTTCTCAGCCTTATTTACTGTTTACACCTGCACTCAAAAGACTTGAGCCCAGTGTCTTTAACATTTCTATAAGCTAATGAGCTCCATGTGTGATTCTTCTTTTCCCTACACGCCGAGTCCTTTTCACTCAAGTGCTTTCATGTGAATCAGCGTCGACACGATCTCTGAGCACGATGACACGCTGGTACCTCAGCTCTGTATGTATGACGATTGTGCCGCCATGCTCATCTGATATACAGACGGCTTTATTTATTTTAAATGTCTTTGTCATCTTTCAGCTATGTTAGTTTTGTAACTGTTTTCTGAAAGGCAGCTCAAATGGAAGGTGTGCATTTTATCTGACTACTTTAACGCGTCTTAACTTCAGTGCCAGCACTACTGACAGGCATCCTACATGCACAGATGACGTAGTCACTGAAACTTGCAGGATTTGTTTGGGTATGCTTCAAATGTTTTTTTTAATTTATCATCTGTGGTCTGTAAAGACATTCCATATCAGTTTGTTTGAGTGTCAATTGTTTTGCTGTTTTTGTCTGAATTTTCTGTGTGAGGTTACCCCAAACATGGCGTACACATTACTGTAAAATAATGTTACTGTTTTATCACTTATTGAAGTGAACTGGAGGCCGCGTCAGTGTAGCCAGTCAGAAAACTGGCCATTGTCCGGCTATGTGACCATTCCTTTAAATGCTCATCCGAGTGATTCAGCTCAACTCATGTTTGAGATGTTTTTATTGTTTCATTTTAGCACAGCAAGACAACTTTTCGGGGTCTCCTTTTAAGTCTACATTCATTAGAAATTTATTGCATTGTTGTCTGTAAATATGTCATTCCAATATTGTTTTATTTCTCTGTGCAGAAAACGTCTTGCATAACAACTCAGTGATGCAGTTGCTTTTAATAAATATAATGTAAAAGGTGGAACACATGACTATGATCTGGAATTGCACTCTTCAGAAATGCGCTCTGACATAAAACGTTTGCTCCTCGTCAAAGTTTCCTCTCAAGCTGTCTGCAGCACCGCGCAGTACGTTGAGCTTCTGCATTTCTGTCTATGGAGGCAGAAATGTAATTGCAAACAGCAACATGACTCGTTCTCTCAGCCAGGTTTCCCTCATTGAAACTGAGGAATTAAAGTCAAGAAATTACTGACATGTTTGAGTTGCTTGGAGCCCTTTGACCTAAGGTGCCGTTTTCCAGCCTACCTGCAGACTGACCTGCAGCGACCACTGGAAAACTTGCCTATCACTTGTTTTTGCCGTTGGAGTTGTATTTAGGTTGAATATAAACCACTTAGAGGAGTTTGTAAAGCCATGATGTTTGTTGACCATGCTGTTGGAAACAGTGCTGATTAAATCACTTTCTTTGTACCAAGTCCTGGAATGGGTTTATGTTTATTTACAGCTGGCACACACAGACTGTAGTTACAGTTTGAAGCTCATTACAAACATGTTTGAAAGCATTTTATTCTGGAAGGTCACCGACATCCTACCATTACAAAGCATTCCACATCGAACAGTCATTCACTACTGTTTTAAAAGTGTATTTTTGAGAAATGGTATGCCATTGGGATGAGATGTGCTTGTTTCCAGAGTTTAGTGAAATAATTAAAAGCATCGGCGGAATATTTTACTCTACAATATGACTTTTGAAGTCAGAATGTAAGGTGAAACTTTCTCTTCTCAGTGGTAAGTAAAATGTCCTCTTCGTGTCCTGCCTATGTAGCCCTTTGTAGTTCATATGTAAACTAAACCGCGTACCTTATCAGGAACCTCAGTGGCCCCACGCGCCCCCCTCCTCACAGCTGTGAGCAATAAGCCTCCCACCCCCAACTCCTGCAGCACCAACCTTCTGAATGCGTGCGTAAAAGGCGAGTTTACCGAAACCGGTTGGCTGGGCTGTACGCACACAAACGCACGCACACATCCACTCGAACCGGTGGATGAACTTCAGATGGATACTGGATTAACGCATCAGACAGATAGCAAAGACGCACAGCATACTATGAGCTCCAGATGTCAATGTATTGGAAGAAAACACCCACCCACCCACGACGGAATGACTCACAGTTTAAAGTAGTTGAATAAGCGGGCGCCGGTGCGGACGGGGAGATTCTGCGTGGGGTGTTTGACTTCTTTCTGGTACTTAAAGCTCTTCAAACTGTGGTTTTTATGGGGAAGAGAGGCGTTGAGCTCGAGCCGCCATACGGACTGACAGTTGCTGCGCGAGGCGCTGGTGCCAGATATGGATAGCGCGCGGGATACCTCTGGACGCTGGTGCGCATCTTCATAAAGTGCGACACTTCGAGACTGACGGGGCCCAAAACTTCATCTGTCCTGAGTCAAAGTTGCTGACAAGCGGAGGACAAGCGGGACGGAGTCGCTTCTGCTAAACAAACAAGCTTGTTTAGGGAGAAAAGTTTGAGTAAAACCTCCAAAGTACTTTTACAAATCTTAACAGGAAGTTTTGAAGATGCGTCAAGAGGTCGCGTGGAGATTTCAGATGCTGCTCGTGATTTGGTCAACACTTCTTAGCTTGGGGACAGGGTTTCCTACCAGACACAAGCATGTGGGCCACAAGGTAAGTTTTTTTTTCTACAATATTGAGCATGTGTTGGATTTTTTTGAAGTTTAAGAGCAAGTTCCTTGCTGTTAAAATCACACCTGTTGCTGACGAAACGTATTTTTCCGTAAAATTAGCTAGCATCGTGGTGCATCTTTGCTAACTTATAAAATGTACACACTCCTATGGTTACTATAGATACAGTTCCGTTATTAATGTTGAAAAATAGTGTCAATTTCAAGAAAACTTTCCCAGCATTATAGAAATATCATATATAAATTAAAAACTTTATGAAAGTGGTTTATGAAAGATATGAATGAAAATACACAAAAATCTCCTTGCTTACTTCTTGCAAAGTCATTTTTAGCCTAACTTTATGGGGTACAACAGGCAAAAAAATTAGGTTTTAGGAATTTATTGAATATAAAATATATAAGTTAGTCATTTCTATTATATCTGAATATATTGTAAGATTATTGGGGCTAACAGATGGCTTGAAAGGTCACTTTTTTAACTATTATCTTCAGCCAGCATCCATCAAATGATTCCACCTTTTATTGAGGCTAAAAATAATAGAGAGAGAATAAAATGATAAAGAAATAATGATACATTTCTCTTTAGTGTATGTCTCTCTCTTTTGTTGCACTTCTCTCTATGTATAGTAAAGGTTGCCATAACTGGACCTACTCCTTGCTATAATAAATCCAAACTCCTTTCACACTCACACACACACGCTGTGCAGTGTGTGGTGTGTGTGTGTGTACTCCAGTGTTTGTGTTACGCACGGACATATTTGGATATCAAAGTCTGTTTGTGTGTGTTTGTGTCAGGGTTCAGTTTTTGCCTTTGAACTCTCCTTCTTGTGTGGCCTCCCATGGATGCCCTGTTGGGACTCTCTCTCTCTCATCATCTGTCTGATTGATGTCAAAGCAAAAAAAGAGACAGGGAGGAAAAAAAGAGGGAGGGAGAAATGAAAAGTCTCACTGTGGCTTGTGTGATTGTTCGTTTCATTCACCAAAAGGCTGCAGTCGGTGACTTTCGCCTGCGACCCGCTGGATGCGTGTCCGTAAGTGCTGGATGGAGAGGAGAGATTAGCAGAGGAAGAGAGGAAGGAGGAGGAGGGGAAGCTCAGCAAAGCGGGTGCCCAGTAACGAGATGCTTATGTAACTAGAATAAGGCGAGCCCTCGGCATCTCTCACGCTGGAGATGGGGTCAAGTGTCACTCATCTGATTGTTTACATTGGCTCTTTTTTTTCGTGTTAATGTGGAATTTCCTGTTTTTGGTTTCACCCCATCTCTCAGCAAGAAGAGGGGGAGGAGGAGGGGTTTGTGTTGAAGTGGCCCCTTTTCCAAATATTGCGACCTGTTTGCCCTAACTTGTTATGTACCCCCACCTCCCACCTCCCACCTCCACAACCTCACCCCGATTCCACCAGGCATGCATTTGTTGTCCTGTTTCCATTTGTAAAAGACGGCGATCAAAGAGCGTCTATAGTTTATTGTTCTTCTGTAATGGTTTGGAAACAGCCAAGTGCAGAGGCCTTTGATATCTGCGGGCGCATAAATCAGGGCTGCCACACCGCCCGCCTTCCCAGCCTGCCCCCCAACTCCACCGGATCCCATCCCTGGCCCTCACCTCAGCCCCTGCTGCCCCCATCCAGACTCAGACCTCCTCTCCCTAACAGGAATGTGTGTCACCACCAGCAGTAGCAATGACAGTAGCTAAATGGATCCACTCTTCTCAGCCTAATGAATGGAAGACTCGCTGTGTCGCCAAAAAGGTGCATTCAATGTTTGTCTTAAAAGAGAGAAGCTCTCCAGACCAGGCCGAGGTCCCCCACAGCATCCAGATAGTCTTCCTGTTAAACACACCGCATGCCATCATCCTTCGGGCCTTTGATCAGAAGAGCCCCTCTGCAGAGAGGAGGAGAGCAGGATCAGAGAGAACGAGGGGGAGGAAGAAAGGAGGAGGAGAGTGATATACAGGGCGAAAGAATACAGGATCCAGATGTGTAACAGGACGAGATGAGGAGGGTGTGAAAGTATGTGGCCTCTCTCGTGACTCCGGACCTTCTATGTCTGCGTGAGTGCGTTAGGTGTTAGGGCATGTGTGTGAGGGAATATTGTCACTGCTGGACAGACTTGACTGTGATGCTCTCCAGGACCAGGCCGGGGTGACATGGAGCATCAATATGGAGGATTAAGATCTTATACAAGAGACCAGACGTTACGTGTGGGCCTTTTATGTTTTGATGTGGTCACATGGAGAAAAATGTGGTTTTGTTTGTTAATAATTTCTTGCCATAAATTCCAAACATAACACATGATATTTGGAGAAAACAGCACTGGCACCTATTTAACACTCAGGGCTGCTTTTAATGAACAATATTACTGTTTATAGAGTCACACGATACAGAAGTAAAAGCATTAATTCCTAGACAACTGTAGTGGTTAAAAGCATAGACCCTATAAAAAGATGGACGACATGACGGCTCCCTAAAAGTGAAGCCAAAACTTTTCGAGCGCCCCCTGCTGACTGGCTGCAGTATAGGTCATAAAGCCCGCCTCCTCCATGTTAACAGATGGGTCATGGGTCAAATCATAAAATCACGCCAAATACATTTTTCATACACATGGTTTCTGTCATTATAGTTGGTTCTTATCATGCTGATTTACGTCCAAGCGTTCATTTTTAGTTTAGTTTTAATTAGTTATTTGATGCTGTCAAAATTATGATTGACAGCTCTGTTGACAAATACGGCTCCTGCAGCCGATCTGTTCCTGATCAGCAGAGTAGAGGAGGAACGGTGAGAGGAAACGTAACTAAAACAATCACTACAGTCATTGAAGTTTACATACCTGTGAACGTCTGCTTTAGACTGACACAAGAAGCTGTTCTGCTGTTAAATACGCAGACGTGCGGGATCCTTGCTGTTTTTTTCAGTGGCTATGGCGGCTCCACCCGCTGATCTTTACTGCGCAGCTCTGGCTCCAAATGATGACACCATCGCAAGATGGCAGCGCCTATATCACGCAGGCTGTTTTGGCATCAATTTCGTACATTGAGAGCAGATGAGATGCCATCGTCCATCTTTATATACAGTCATTGGTTAAAAGCTAACGCAGCTTGTTTTGTTTTAATTTTAAATGTTACCCGATGTCCCTACCTGATGTTGGCTACTGTCGGATTCCACACGTTTATTCGAGAACAATAGCGTAAGAGTATTTCAGCTTGCCATCCTGAGCGTGACGTTTGAAGAAAATGGCCGCTGGGTGAAATGCCAATATCTCAAAATCCAAGGCGACCTTATTGAAGTTCTTGTTTATCAGTCAGACCAACAAAAAAGAGAAAAGCAACAGATCAAAATGGTAAATGGACTGGACTTATATAGCGCTTTTCTCGTCATCAGACCATTCAATGCTTTTACACTACATGTCACATTCACCCTTTCACACACACTGATGGCAGAGGCTGCTGTGCAAAGTGCCGACCTCCAGTCAGACTCATACGATGCACTCGCAGACACACACCGGTGGCTATGCCTTCGTGAGCTATTTGGTGTTCAGTGTCTTGGCCAAAGACACTTCGACATGTGGACTGTAGCAGCCGGGGATTGAACCGCCAACCTTCCAATTGAAAGACGACCGACTCTACCACTGAACCACAGCCGCCCACAAAAGAGGCTTTATATGAGATTTTGTTATTTTTCTCTTTTCAGCAGCTTTGCTATAAAAGCTTTGCTATAATTAGTCCAAGAATCCACTGTTATTGCACTATGTGTAATGTTTGCTTACAGTATTTGGAGTGGATAACATTACAGCACAGAGAAAGGTTCAATGTGCCCAATAGGTTATCTACTTGTCACCACCAGTTTACAGATATCTGGGGAGGGGGCCAACTTCTCTTCATCCATCATCTATCATGCTTGGCTGGCTTCTCCTCTAAACAGCCATAATGTGTTCACATGCTTGAATTTGACCGACCACATAACTTCTTTATGGGACAATCACAGGCAGTCAGTGAAAAGTACGCCCCGTTCTAGAGGCCACAACTATAAATCATCAACCGTCTGGTCATTAATTCAGACATTTCTTCTCCTCTTTAGTGCTCAGACTGCAACTGCTTTTCTCTGCGCAGACCGCAAACGGGCTCAGGTCAACTCTCAAGGTCCAATCATGGTTTGGGGCCATATTCAGGATGAAATAGACATGAGTGAATGGCAGACGTGAAACAGACACATCCAAATTGGGGAATCAGACCAACTTTAACTCAGTTTTCAGCGACTAAATTCTGCTGTGCTAATATCTACAATTCCCTACCATTACAATGTCATCATTAATATCAGAGATCTACATTTCCTCCGGTTATTCTTAGTACAGTAAATCCCAAAAGGTCAAATTAAGTGGTGGCCGTAGTGGCGGCAGCACAGCAGGTTCAGACACGCTCGCACCAGCCCAGGGGTCCCACGCCTCCCAGGCCCTCTCATTAAAGCTAAAAGAGGATCCCTCTGGCACAAGCCCCTCTTTGTCCACGGCCTGGATGCCATGACTGTTGTGGGAAAAAAAAGAATGAACTGAACGAAGGCTGGTTGGTCACTTGGCTGGTTAGTTGGATGCCTCAGGGGCTTTTTGGAATTGCTGACCAAGCTACAAAGTGTTTGATGGTTTCAAGGTTTCTTCTTGGAAACAGAGCACTGATTGTTTTTCATCAATGAGCTGTTAATGATCGATCTTTTTTTGTCAGTAGAACTTAAGTAGCCGCTGGACTTTGGATGTATTCCAGTTTTGGGTGTTCTTAACATTATTAAAGTAATAATCTTGAATATTTTCATGAAAATGTCTGTTAAGTCACTATCTATCGCCGAATGAGGTAACACGATGGTGATTGAGCCTATGACCCACTGATGAAGCCTTTGCAGTATTACAGACTGGGTGTCTGCCGACATTCGCAGAAAAAATGTCCAAGCGGCGCCCAGTTAGTGATGGCAACCGTCAGCGAGGAAAATCCAACCAACCACGGACGTCATACATGCAACACTATCTGGATATATCTGGGAAGTGTGCTCCCGCAATAACCGTTTATCACCCTAGTTGCCGCAAAAGAGAACAAAACTGAGATCTTCGAGATTACAAGGTGGTGTCTGCTCACACAGTAAGCATATATGCACAAATCAGGCTAAGAGGCATTTCCTGCAATTAATAGAGTTGGTCCGATGCTGATACCAGTGTCAGTAAAGCCAAAAAAGCAATGTCGTTAATGGGCGAGTCGTTTCCATAACAGCTGCCAACACAGCAAAATTATACATCGCGTCTGCCACTGGGGGGCTGTAGATCAGAGGTAGAGTCGGTCGTCTTTCAACCGGAAGGTTGGTGGTTCGATCCCAAGCTCCCTCAGTGTACATGTCGAAGTGTCCTTGGGCAAGACACTGAACCCTATATTGCTCCTGGTGGCATAGCCATCGGTGTGAATGTGAAGACTGAATGACAGTTGGGCACTTTAGGTAGCAGCCTCTGCAATCAGTGTATGAGTATGGCAAAGTAGAACTATTTCTAGTTGAGTCATCACGTGATGATAGCAGACAACACAAACACAGTGCTAGCTGGGAGTGTAACATATCAAAGCTAGCAAAATATCAGCACCAGCGTCATTAGTGTTGACTTTATTGCAAAGGTATTGGAGGGGTTCTCTCATCGGCCTAGGTCTAGTCTTGGTATCAGAATTGGTATCAGGAAGGAAATCCTCTAGATTATTATTTCTGGTCTTGATAATGGACCATAATCTCACCTCTTACCTTGTACCTACAGAATCATGGCCACCAGATCCACGGCGGTGGGGTCCAGTATGTCCCTGAGGCTTTGGAGCAGCAGAACCAGGTCCAGAGTCTCCTGCCTGAGCCCCATAGCCAACAGAGGAGGTGGCCCCACCCCCAGCACCGCTCCGTTGGAGTTCTTCCACAGCCCGAACCTGAGGAGGAGACCAAACCTTTCATCCTGGATCTCAAGAACTTTCCAGACCTGGCCAATGCCGATATCAACTCGCAGAACCCAAACATACAGGTGAGTTGGGAGGAGGCAGCCACGCGTTTCAGTGAATGAAGATTATTATTAAAGCTCCAATAGAACAAAGATAAGTCCATTTAGTGTGTCTGCTGTGTCCATGCAGTAACCAAAAGAAGGTAAATTATGCGTTAAATTAAAACCATTCATGCGAGGAGAAGCGGGACATTTTCTCTTTCATTTGTTGAAATGATTTATTTCCTTAACGTTTAACAAAATCAACAGTCTCTCAGTCTAATCTTAGACCTCGCTTTGTTTTTTTGCTACTATTTAATTAAAGTGTAATAAAGGAAAACAGGCTCTGTGATTATAAGCGCCATTAAGTCCTCATCATCTCCTTCTAAATTGACCCTAAAGATCAAAAAGTTGTTCTGTTTAACTTATCTCATGGCAGTTATGCTCTCCAGCTCCGGTCAGTGTAATCAGGATGTGGTTAGAGGGACGTAATGATGCCGGCCTCTGTCTGCATTAAGTACAGAGACCAGTGACATGTCTGATGAGTTTTTATGTAGCGTATATACCAGATGTACCGTAATCCATTCAAAGACTATTTAACCTGGACAAAAGGAAGTGTTTCCAATCATACTTAAATGAATGCCACAACAGCTACTAATCGAGTAGTTTTCCTCTCGCCTGGCCTTCACATCAGCTGGAGCGGCCTCTTGGAAGTGCCGTAGCATCTAGGATGAGTCATATCGAGGTAATGAGAGGTACTTATCCAGAATGAATGCTCACTTTCTCTCCCTGAGAGGATCGTTTAGCTGGCTGAATGCTCATGCTTACGTCTGGCTGGCTGACTTGCAACCGGTGAACGGAAAGCCTCTCGCATTTGAGATAGTCGATTTCCTGAGAGGGAAGTATTGTGCACAGAAGTATGAAGAGTACTTAATGATGACACGTCACGGCAAACGCAACAAAGCAACCAAGGACACTTCAACCGCTTGTCAATGTCAAGAATATGTTACTTTGGTTTAACAGAGATCCTCTCTTGTCCAATGTAGGTAACCATTGAGGTGGTGGACGACCCCCAGATGGAGGTAGAGATGGACCTGGCCAACGAAAAAGAGTGGCTACCGTCCTCGTCCTCCTCCCCCTCTTCCACAGTGGATTGGCTCAATGGCAAGAAGCTCTTCTGGCCCCTTTTTTGGAGCTACACAGATTCAAGCGAAGACAGCAACAGCCGGTCAGGCGCTGAAGAAACGGGAGAGGAAGAAGAGGAGGAAGATTACTACCTGGATTACGGCAGCGAGGAGCCCTTACCCAGCGGAGTGGGCGGAGACTGGGATACACACTGGAACGAAGGCTGGGATCCAATGCAAAGCTACTACGGTAAGGACTGCCAAGTGGTACACTGGCTGTCTGCTAGCACGCCGCTCTTTTAGATATGAGTTCATCAAAATGTGTCCTATGGGTTTCGCAAAAGAAATAATGCGAAAAGGAAGAGTATGAAGAACTGGTAGAGATAATGGGAAAGTCTGGAATGGGAGACAGGGAGAGAGAGACAGACAGAAATGGATAGAGAACAACAGAGTGGTTTTGGAGGGCTGCATGATAACTGTCTTCACAGTCACAGAGAGCCAAAGGATGCCAGCATGCGAGGCAGCATGAGCACTCGACCATCGGGACATTGTGGGTTATGTGCACTTTGAAGTCGACACTGGTCGTGCTGGTCGCTGAGGCCTGTCTTTTGAAGATGGGTCCGATGCGCTCGCTAATGGCAGCGTGAGGCCGGCACTGTTCCCTGGGACAAAACATCCCTCTGCTTGTGGACAATTAGAGGGCAGATTGGGAACACAGAATGACAGGGGCCATTGGGCCGGCCCTTTCATCCTTCCCCAGGACCCCGTGGGCCCCCCCAGACCATGGCGGCCCTCGCTGCCCTCTGCGGCTCGGCCTTTTGAGCCAGTTCAAGAATTTCGGGGGGCTTTCAGGGTTCTGCATAACTTTTACAGCTCTTTCACCCCCTCTTAATTCTGCCTTCCTCTGGTGGGAAAAAATGTTGTGTCTCAGCTCGCACAGACTGCTTATTCAGTGGTACAAAAAAAAGTAAATAATGATAGAGAAAGGTGTGCATGGTGAATGAAAGAGAGCAGAGATTGAAAAGAGAGACAGAAAAAGACGGAATGAAAAAGAAAGTTTGATGGGTTTGGCAGTGGGTAGGCCAATGTGTGTGAGGCCTGCTGTAGATCACAGAGCTGTCATGGGTTAACCACAAACTCAAGCTTTCATTCTTCAGAGACATTTCTCACAGACACTAATCTGTGCATGATTGATCTATTTGTTTTCCTAAGGCTTTTGAGGCTTGGTGTAGTGTAATCTTAAAATTTGCGAACAAGTGTCTAAAAGCTTGGCTCCTTTTTACTCGTTAACCTTTCCCTTATCCGTCATGCTGCTACACAGACTCTGTCTGTTGAACTGTTGTGCATTTAGCCAGCAAAAGGCAACAATGCCTATAAAGTGGTCACATCTAAAGACTCTGCGAACATAAATCAACGATGTCTGCCTTAGCTTCTTCTGTAATTACGACTCTCCTGAGACCTCGTTCCCGTATGGCCACATGGCGAGTTGGCAGCGCCCACAGAGTCAAATTGGGTGCTCGCTACACCCAAGCTGGTATTTCTGCACCCACCTCGCCTTTAATCAAGGAGGACTTGTTTTCAGTGTTATTAACACCACAAGGAAGCATGGTGCGGAGGCGGACAGCCACAGCACAGCTTCCCTCTCTCTAATTTTACTGAAGTCGTCTTAAAAAGAATATGGGTTTGCATGGGAAAGGTTCGACCAGGAGAAAATTGGCATTTACATAAAATGAGACTGTCCAGAAACATGGAGCACGAGCTGAGTGCACTTCAGCTCAGAACTGTGAGGTAGAGGTTGATTTTGTAGGGTTTATGCTTTGCGTTTCTAATCTTAGTCAATTATATAAGGCTGCTTACTTTTAATACCTTTTAATACCGTCCACCTATTAACTGAATGTGTTCCTTAAAGCACGATTAAGAGCTTCTGTCACTGTGACCCTCAGTATGTCTGAACTGTGTTGTCCTCTCCACAGAGAAAGAGACAGACGAGTGGACCCCCTGGTCTCCCTGTTCAGCGACGTGTGGTCACGGTGAGAGGAAGAGGACCAAGTCCTGTGGCTACTCCTGCACGCTGACAGAAGCCTCAAAGTGTGACCTGGAGCCTTGTCCTGGTAAGAATATATTCACACTTCAAGAAACTCAAAAAAACATACAGAGATTATTTCGGTATTTTATTCTGTTTTTTAATCCACAAATGATGTTCCACTCTCCTCTCTGTAGGTGAAGTCAACACTGTGGTAGAGCCGTTCCCTTTCGAGATGGAGAATGGCACAGAGCCATTTGGGACAGGTGAGTTTAACTCTCCATTACATCCTTACTTTAAAGTATCATAATATATTCTCCCCCATTTACTGCAAGCTGTATTTACATCTTATAAAGTCAATAATATAACGCTACCAGTCCTAATACCATAGTGGCACATACTGTAACACAACTTCATGTCGTATTTCAATCCTCTCTCCATCAGATGTGGACAGCTGTGAGAAGTGGCTCAACTGTAAGAGCGAGTTCCTGCAGAGGTACCTCCACCAGGTCCTGTCTGAGCTGCCCAGCTGCCCCTGCACCTTCCCCTCGGAGGTGGCGTACACTGTGGTCAGCATCTACGACGAGACTCATGGCCGGCAGTTCCGCTGGCGCGATGCGAGTGGCCCCAAGGAGCGCCTGGACATCTACAAGCCGTCAGCGCGTAGCTGCATCCGCTCAACACTCTCCAGTGACTCATCTACTCTCGCAGCGCAGCACTGTTGTTACGGTGATCGCGGGCGGCTGATCACGCGGGGGAAAGGCGCAGGCACGCCGAACCTGATCAGCACCGAGTTCTCACCTGAGCTGCACTTCAAAGTAGACGTGCTGCCTTGGATCCTGTGCAAGGGAGACTGGAGTCGCTTCCATGCGGTGCGGCCACCCAATAATGGACTGAGCTGCCCAGAAAACCCCCATGAAGACGTGTTCATGAATGAACTGGAGGAGGCCAGGGAGTACTGAGGGGCCACAGCCAAAACTACCACTTCACTCACAGAGTCAAAGGGCCCAATCCTAATTTGAGCGAGGACTGCCAACCTTACAAGTCATGACATATTACATCCAAACCAGCATCATGCTTTGACTCAGAGGAAATGCACATTTGTGATTGGGAGATCCGTGGGCTTTAGGAATGATGGTGAAGTGTGACTGCCTCAAGTTAGGATTTGGCACAGTGTCCTGATATCAGGCTCGACTGAACTGAACTGAATTGCAAGAAAAAATGCAGTGTTCTCCCATCGCTTGCCAACCTGTTCCACATCTGGCATGACATCAAGCTCTTTCTTTGTGTTTGGTTCGCTCTCCTGGGTGCGTGTAAGCATGATGTCTACCTACTGGCTTTCTTGATGGTGTCCTGGAGCGCTTGTGATTGACAATAACAACACATGGTAAACATCCTGATTGTGCTTCTTGTAGGTTTTACATTAGTATGAGTGTGGGCTGGTTATATTGATGAAACAAACACATGCATGGGAAGAGTCCAACAGATGAATATCCCAACTATGCTGCTACAATATGAAATCTTTCAGGTTTTACAAAGGTATTAAGAGGAACAAGACAACAGGACATAAATAAACCCAAAAGATGCCACATGCATTAACAGTAATGAACATTTCAGCCAATCTTTTGGGACACTACATTTAGTTATTTTAGAGTAACTTGGGATCCAAACCAGAGGTACGCTGCTGTTGTTATTAAGCTTATAAAGTGAGGACTATAAGAAAAAGCAGTAGTGGTACAGGAACAGCACATTTGATTTCAAATGTTTTGTCACACAGATTGATTTCATGTATTTCCTCACATTTTCCCAGCCAGGAAGGTGTATAATCTGGGTGCCAAAGAGTTAAAAATCAGACTGTTGGTGCCTGTGTAAATCCAGCCTCCTAAGTCTCTACGGTGCAAATGTAGGATAAAAATAACTCTACAGTGAGTAGATTGTGCTCATAGATATGTCTCTACAATGTTCTCAGGGGGACTGACTGACCATGATAAACACATTCGTTCATTTACCTCGACAGCGGAGCACTATCGGAACAAAGCGTATTGGGGTGAAGATTAGATTAGAGAGTATCGGATGTGTAATCCAGATTGGAATTGATGAACAGAAAATGCTTTCAGAAAGCAATTTGAACCCTTAAAACTAAATAATTGTTGTTGATTGTGGTTGCAGAAAGATGTCATTGCTGTTTAAGCTGTTGGCTTTGGGTCTTTGGGTTTATGTACAGAACTTGACTGGATAGAAAGGACATTCCTACTCATTCCAGATAGATCGTAAAGTAGTTGCTCTTATCCTTGTTAACATAAATAAAGGCATGGAAGTAGTAGCCTAGTAGTCTTTCTCTATTCGGTAAATTAAAGGGCTGTAAAGGCTCCTGTTAGGTTACCATAATCTGGATAATTATTGGAATAGCAGTGGTAGTGTTAAAGTTATAATCTCGAAGTTTTAAGTTTCGTTCTATTTGGCGGGCGCATACGTCCCAGATAACCAGACGTCCACGGTTGGCTCCGGTTGTAACCCTTGATTTTCCTCGCTGACGGTCACTTTCCTTTTTAGACTGTTTGCCTTCATCTGAGCGTCGAGTTTGTTTCTTTTTCTTTGGATTTTCACTTATTTTTGAAGTTGTATCTGTAGTCATCGAACTTTTCTGTTTACTCGCAACAATTGCAGAGACCGGAAAAGCAGCGGCTTAGCTCCACCTACCCTCTCTGGCAGACCAGCCACTGCTGGGTAATGGAAAATGCGTCACTAACTGGGCGCTGCTTGTGATCTTTTTTCACCCAGTCCGTAATTCTGCAAATGCAAAGGCTTTCATCAGCGGGCCATCATCGGCTCAATCACCATTGTGTTACCTCATTTGGAGATAGATAGTGACTTAAAAGACTTTTTTTTTAACGGAAACCTTCGAGATCATATCTTTAAATTTCTATTCCTAACTCAAAAAAAACAGTGGCCTTAATCGTATTTTATTGTGAAATACAGTAAAATTCCAGGAGTTGTTCCTTCTATCCAGTCTGGTTCTACGGATGTTCGCTCCAAACCTTTATTTTCAGGAATTCTGCTTCCAGATGTGTTTATGCAAACAAGCATTTACATTTTGGAATCACCGATTTTTAAGGAAGGCACTTTATTTAAGGTTTATATATATACAAAAGATATATCAAAATGTACTCGTGTTTGCCATTTGTTGATGACGGTGTTATCGTGAAGGGAAACTCGCCAGAAATGCTGCATTGTTCTATGAAAGCGCTTATATCAAGTGTTCTGTTGAGGAAAGCATGATCTTGTGATTTCTGAATCTAGTATTACATATATGGTGTTGTACAGTATTTATTTGTCTGTTCTCTTTTTTTTTAAGTTTGCTGAAGCTTTGAAATGTCTCTATACTCAACATGGTGCACTAATCGGACTGAGAAATGAAGGCACCCGTTATCAAAAGGGAAACCACTCGCCTCATATCACTTCATACAGCAGCATCAAGTGTGTGTTTCAATCGACTTTGTACTGCAGTGCTCTATGAATATGTTGTTGCAATTATACTGAAGAAATATATAAAGACCTTGCATTCATCATCTGACTTTTTAATGTGTCATTTCTTCTTCCACCCTTTAGATACTGTGCGTTAGAGCCAAACATAGCATAGCACTGTACAGCAAAATTCCTCAAACACAACTGAGTAGTTATACTCTTCACTGACCGACATACCAAACTTTTCCGTAGCTTTCCTCTCAAACAAGCCAGGTACAGTGCAGCAAACATTCCTGTAAAGCGCAAACATGTCACTTCCTTACTTGAGCAACAGGCCAAATCTTAAAACTACTAATGGGAGAAAGTGTACGAAAACCAACCAGAAAAAAAGGGGATTCAGGCCTCTCTCCCTTTAAAATACCCCAAATATATGTCGCTTCTTTATATCAGGTAATTCAGCAAAGAAGAGTTTATTCTTAAAAGAACAGAGCTAGAGTTAGAGACTGATACGTTAATATGAAGCTAAAGGCAGCAGGCAGTTAGCTTAGCGTATTACACAGACGAAAGATGGGAGAATTTTAAAGAACTTGGCCATCTGTAAATTATTTTCTTGACTTTCTTGTCAAAATTTAGATGAGAAGATTGATGCTACTCTCATCTGCATGGTTAATATGAGGCTAAAGGCACCAAACAGTTAGCCTAGCTTAATACAAAGCGTTAAAATGAAGAGAAACAGCTATCCTTGCTTCCAGCTCCTCTAAAGCTCACTAATTTTGTATCTTTTTAGTTTAATCTGAAAAAAGCTAACTGTTAAAACTACATGCAGTGTTATGGGGTTATGTGCCAGACTCTTACTTGACCAGTAGTAACCTCCACCGACCAGCTTTGGAGGTTCAGGTAGGCAGATATTGTCAGCTATTGACAGATCAAAGCTAGCTGTTTACCCCCGTTCCCAGTTTTGTGGTGCTTAGCTAGCTGGATGCCGCCTGTAGCTTCTTATTAACCAAATTGACATGCGAGTATGACTAATCTTGCCATCTAACTTTCCACAATAAAGCAAGTAGGCATTTTTCCCAAAATGTCAAATTCCTTGTCAAGTTGTTATTCCCTTGTAAAGCTAAAAACAGTCAAATACAGTCAGTCCATCAAAGAAGGGTCCTGACCACATAGCTAAGCTAACGAAAGTGGGTGGTGATGCCAAAAGGCTTAATAGGTATAATTTGTGGTGTTCTGTATTGTCCAACTTCATGAAAATGTGTTACATGTGATTCTAATCGTCATCTACATTATCTTTTCCACATTCAACAGATCTTTAAAATAGCAATGACAGGATTCCTAAGGTAAGATCTCTCTTGCTAGCACATTAGCAGCGTGTGCAGTTGCTGTTTGGACTATCACCATCAAACGTTTCCTTAGTTTACTCTATTTAATCATCTGTGTGTTCTCACTCCAACATTGGTTTTCTTTATAAGTTGAGTTCACGTCTAAAAGTCAAAAGTCGTACTAACAATTTCAGTCAGACTTCTAAACAATCGACCACAGCCTTTTAAAGCCATGCACGCTTCGGGCTGTACAAATGTGTTGTGACATTTTTCTGGTGATTCACAAGAGTGACACATTATGGTACTTAGTTGTGGCTGGGCAAGAGAAAGTGGTGGTGCTGGGTTGAAATTCCTTTAGATTAAAGAGCCAAAAAAAAAAAAAATGAGCATCAAAAATATAAAAAGGTTCCCCTCAACCACTCAGACAGAAAAGGCCTGCTATTACACAACAACAGCCACCATTACTGACATCCATCTCCACTGTGGTATCTAGTAGATATATTCCTCCCGTTGTGCTGTCTGAAGCTACACTCTTTCCAGGGGATTAAATTACATTGAGATTTAAAGTTCAAAGGTCAGAGTAATACAAATCCATAGGCTTAGGCAATCCAAAGATACTCTAAATCTGGAGGTCACAATGTCTATCTTTCACTTGCTCTCATTGACCCATGAGAAAAGCCTGGTTATGCACTTACAATAGAACATTAGGTCAAAAGTGGGACACAATTAGCAGAGGATGTTCTGATGTTACGTGCATAACCAAGGAGATACTTAGAAATCAATCTATCCATCCATTTGTGTGTGCAGAGTATCGGCTGTGGAATGAATGATAAGAAGCTTGGTAGGTCTACTGTGGTCTCTCACTGATTCCTACGTTGACTACAGATGAGTGCTGCGTGGAGGAAAGCCAGACACATGTTGACCACATTGCTGCCGCAGAATAACAGATAAATAACCACAGATGTGCAGACAGAGGAGAAAGCAGAGGGAGGAACAGACAGAGGAGAGAGCGAGAGAGGAGAGAAAGCAACATAAAAGAGAGGGGAGGTTTCAAAACCTCTGTGGCTAAAAGATGTTATCTAAAATATTGAATGAAGCAAGAGGTCCCGGGCGGATGTGTTTAAAAACCGTGTGGATTCACTTCACAACTTATGGAGGGCATATGTATCATGTCACTGAAGGGGTATAATGTGGTTTTACAGAAGTTCAAACTCATTTGATTTCAAATTAGCATGATTTATCTCACATACAACATATGAAAAGATGAATTGCCATACAAAATTCTACATGCAACCTCCAACGTGCGACTACATTTTACATTTCAAGTGAGTGTGTGTGATGTGATTCATTCCTGTAGTTAAAACGCCGGTGGCCCAGGCCAGGTGCCAGCGCTTCGGTGGTTGCAGATCTGTTTACTTTTGTAGGCTGGCAGGAACATGAGATTTCCTCTGGGTGTACTGTGGCTGGTCGACCTGCAAACAGCGCGGCCCTTCAAGTCCCTCGCGGCTCCCGTTACGGCCTAGGAGCACTTGTGCTGAGGGTAACCCCACGCAAACAAACACACACTCACACCGAGGCTGACAAGGGTTCATTGAAGTCATGAAAACGAGCCGACATTCTGCATTAAAGCTGGCAAAGGTATGCTTTTCCACACACACACTTACAAACTCATACACATACTGGAGCTGCTCTACCTACAAATGCCAGGGGATCTCCGGATTTTATGGATTATCTGGAGTTTGACTTATCCCATTCCTTGACCAGCTTGACACAGAGGAAAGCCTTGTTCTGAGATGATTAACAAGACTAATCTTTAAAATGGAACCTCCATTCATAAGAGCTACAGAGCATGAATAACAATTCACAAAAAACAAGCCCCACGTTCTTTAGTTGTCCATCGGCACAGTCCTACTTTCAGCTTAATGCTAACATGCTCACAATTCTAATGTTAAAGTTCCCATGAAATCAAAATAGATGATTTTTTAGACATATCTTGCGCTGTTTGTCACTTTTATGCTGCTGCATCCTTCGAAAGACACGGTCTACGAAGGATGAGTCATTCGTAGCCTTCATAGATCGAAATTAGAAATTAGATGGTCTGATCTATAGAGGATTTCCTGTTTGTGATGCAAGCATAAGGGCGGGAACAGCTGCTGACGCAATGCGCCGCTCCTGTCGCCAAGTAACAGGTAGCTAGCTGGCTTACTACCTAACATAACTAACGTCATGTAAGTTAATGAATTATTTTTTAAATGTTTTAAGTTTCAAGGACCCTTTCATTTTTTTTACATTTGTATTGCTAGCTATTTGATTCAATTTTGATTGAAACCAAAAACTATTACATTTAAAAGTGTATTACTCAGCCACTTGAGAGTACGCCATCTCGTTTGGATTGGCGCACAATAATTCTTTGGATACGCTGGGCAAAAGGAGGACGCATTTGTTGGCCGCATCTGAAATTGTCTTTAAAATGGGACAGCCTTCGACGTGGATGCAGCTCCTGAATTGGGACACAGCTTGTTTGTGTTAGAAGGTTCTCACATTCAGTGCTATTGGACACTGTAAGCGCCAATCAATATCTTTGACAAGTCAAGACAAGTCCCTTTGCTTTATTCTGTTTTTAAAGGAAACAATAAAATATGCAGAATAAATATGCATTGTGCTCGCAATCTTATCGGAAATGTTGAAGTTTAGCAGGTACAACGTTTAGGTTTATCATCACAGTTTAGCAAGTTAGCATACTGGTGGTAAGATTTGCTTATTCATATCTTTATTTTACCGCATATTGGCCCTATGAAAAGAGAAGGGACCGCCAATGTTATTGCAACTCATGCTGAGGAGAACAGAAATGCCTGGGTCAAATTTCACGCTAATCCATCAAATACTTCTAGACATATTTCCCTCAAAACCTCAACTGTAAACCTCATAAAGTCAGTTTGGCTCATCCTCTGGGGACCATGAATATGTGTTCAAAGAAAATTACTGGCTGTTGTCCAATTTGCCATATTCACACAGCAGCCATTTTCGTCTGATGTCATCATGCTGAGGGTGGGAGGATCAAATGCTGTCATGATGTTGTACTGCTGTGTTCCAGGTTTGAAAAATTATATACACGTAGGGAATCACACCGGTCATTATCATTTCACTGCTTCTCAATTGTACGTCAACTTAATAGATAATAGTTCATGAAAACCTGGACGGACCTGGTGCCATATTTTAAGGTAAAACGACATATTTTATAACCCATTAGGTACCAACGACAGCAGCTAATATTAGCTATCAACCACTTTCTAGTAAACTTTATCCTTTGATAGGGACACAAGACACAATATGAAAGGCATAAGCTCCTAGCTAACAATGAATGCTAACGTTAGCTGTTGTGATTAGCCGTGTGAATATGGTGGACAGTTAGCATGCCTAAAAATGTATTAAAACCAACTATAGTCTTGCCTTCACTTGCAGGGACTGTTACATGGAAAATGAACACTATCTTTTATTCTGTGTAGTGTCTAATATATCCTTTCCTCTTGCAGACAAAGTACAGGCAAATTGTTTTATCAAGCATGAGCAATATTCAGCACGATAATCCCAACACTGGACATCAATATCCTCAGAGAAGTCTGAATAACTGACATTCTTTGGATGGACCAGACTCTACAAACCTTTGTTTGTTTACTTATGTCCAGTGGAAGACTTAATTCTCTCCATCCCTCCCTCTCTGTTGATAATATAATCAAAAGAGCAGCCAACACAATACCTTTGGACATGAGAGGGGCCTGCAGATCCAGTAGTACTGAGGCGGCAGCCAGCCAGCCATAACAACATCAAACAGCCCCTAGCCTCCAGCGTTTACCCAGAGCCAAGAGCCAGGACCAAAAATATGATTGCTCGTTCTTTGTTAGATAAGAATGCAGACAAGCTTGAAGGTTATTGCGAACAATATGTAAAGATATAAGTGGCCATAGTGATAGAAGTGGATGGATTTTAGCAAACAAATAGGAGGAAAGGCGTACTTTAGATTTAATGAGGCCTCTTGGATGCCTTGGATCAGAGTGTGAGATCTTGCCTTGCAGGAATTCTCCTTTAATCAGTCAACACAAGGAGAAGTTTTGGCACTAAAAACCTCCTAATCTTTTTATTTTCCCAGTCAGTCTACAGTTCATGTTGTCAGAAAGCAAAGACGCGAGTACTAGACCTTTGAGGAGACTGACAAAGAGCACACCCTGGTGGTCAGTTTGACTTAGGACAGAGGCCTTCATATGGCTTCACCTCCTGTTACTCTTACTGAAACTTTAATATATATCTCAGCACCCTTTTTACTCTCAATTACACTATTGTGCACTGTTTCCTGCCTAAAAGTGTTGTTGTGTTCTATTAATATATATATTAATACTTTTTATTATCTTCTTTAAAATCTGAGTTTCCTAACATATACTTTTTGATATACATTTATATCCACAGACCTGCAGTTTATATAAAACTGCTCTAATTGTGAGTTGATCTGGAGTGCTTAATAAGGATGAAATCACAAACTCCTAAACATAAAAAAAATTAATATCCTAAAGAATCATTTTATCTTCAGATTTCTGGATTCAGCACCTGTTCTTTTCATGTAAGTAATTCTTCTATTAAAAGCTTGATTCACCAGGTTAAAAATAATTCTATGGCGTGTGTATATCACCACCCACAGACTAAGATGTTGTTCATATTAGTATGCTGCTCGTTGCCTCCAGCTTCGTGTCAGCCTAAAGACTGCTAAGTAGGTGAGTTTGAGAAGAGGACATGCCGAGCTTTTTTGGGTTTAACAATGTTTGACCCAATATATTTACATGAGCAGACTTATTCACAATGTTCATCTGCATGACTTAGCCTATCACTTCCGTACGCATTTTTCATCATCAAACCTATGTGAGAGTCTGTGTTGACTCAAATAATTACCGTTCTGTCAGTGCTCCTGGAGATTAGTGTAATTGTATTAACCAAGTGAGGGTTTCCTGCTTCAGAAGCTGAAGTGAATGTAGACGGGATCTGATGTGTGAAGTGAGTCTACTTACGTACAGGTACGCTCCGATTGGCAAATTGCTCCTATTTTCAGTTTTAAAGGAATCCCCTTGTTCCTCTATGCTGAGACATGAATGCTGAACTCTGGGAAAGGGAGGCAATACAATTTGGCTCAAAGTTTTAAGTCATTAAAAACAGCTCACCTCTGTGCCAGAATCAGAATCAACTTTATTACCAAGTAGGTTTACACATACAATGAATTTGTTTTGGTGCAGAACAATTATAACAGAGCTAGAATAAAAATAAGTAAAAGACTAGGTACATATAACATAGGCCTACTTCTGCTTCATTTAGAAGGCAAAGTAGTTCACTTACAAAGGACCTGACATAAACCTGACAAAGACGGCTTAACTACTTTTTGTGTGCTTTGATTTTATACTTTATGCTGCTCTCTAGTCCTACATTTAATACAAAACCAAGATGACAAAAACGCCAAACTATTTCAAAATAAAGGATGAAAAGTGGCAATTTTCCACTTGCAACCTCCTTTTTAAGAATTAAACACTGTCTCAAAAACTAAAGCGCTTTTCAGCTTGTCTGTAGCTATCTTATTTATACAGTATATGATCTGTACTAAAGCAAGCGTTGCAAAACCCAGGTCGTCAAATACTGACTGTTTGTCACGCCCGTTTAGCGTCTCTCTCTTTTTTCGTTTCTAACTCGTGGTTAACACAAAACATTGTTGTTTGGTTTATGGGAAGAACACCTACACATTTAAAGTTAGGAACAACATAATGAGAAAGATCAAAACATAAGCTACAATAACCCGGAAATACTTTCACACGGGACACGAACGCCAGTCTCCAGGGTGAAAAGTTTGTCAGAAGCTACAATTTCTTTGAGTTGCGACTTTTAAAATATCAAAACTTTTCTGGATCACAAATCTACGTTTTTCTTAGTGGTCATTCTTAAGCTATCAGTGTTGAAAGTAATAAATTCGTCTTTCTGCCATATATGTATATTATTTTTAAACCCTTAAAGTACCGGCATGACTGATCTCAAAATCTGCGTTTCCTGGTAATAGTTGTTGGCACTGTATACTGATACATGATATTTCCCATGGTCATTATACTTTATATCATACTTTATTTATTCATTTTGTTAGTGCAGTTCGTTTACTGTTATTGGGCCTCTAAAAAATATATTCCCGAGAAAATTTGCTCTCAGTATTAAAAACCACAAAAATGTTGATGTTTGTGACTTCCGTGCGTTATCACGGCATCGGAAATGTTCAATGCTGAAACCGAAACCAGGGAGAATCTTTAAAGATATATGACAGACCCAAACACGCATTTGAGAGTGAAAAGGCAATTCCCAGTCAGGCCCCAGCGAGGATCGAACTCGCGACCCCTGGTTTACAAGACCAGTGCTCTAACCACTGAGCTATGGAGCCCGATACAGGGCAATTGTAGTACAGTAAAATTTTGAAATTGGATTTGTGTATACGTATCAAGGACGTATTGACGCAGCGACCGTCGCGGAGAACATAATGGCTAGCTAACGACTGACTGACTTCACTTTGGAGTAGCTAACCGACGGTACACCACTACGGTCTACGGGACTACACTTCTCGAAATGGCAGTTTTACATATAATTTTGAGCTGGGCTGCTCACGCGCTTCTCTTTCTCCTCGGTCTTGCTTTCATAGGGTTTCTTGGTTTCTGCTTGTACATTAAACACATTCATGACAAATATGACCATATACCAGGGCCACCGAGAGACAGGTAAGTCAAGTGGGTCGTTTAAGATGAAGCTACAACTTCACCTGATTCGTTGTTACCCAAGTTACCTTTAAGGGTAACTAAACCTCAGAGTTTCGGCTGAAGTGCGTCTACTCTGGTATCCAGTTTCTTTCTGTTTGCCTCCCCACAGTTTCTTACTTGGACATTCACCAGCGTTTTTGGCGGTAATGAATAATGGCGGAAATGTACACGACAAATTTATGGAATGGTAAGCAAAGGTGCTAAATATGATATTTAACTATTAACGTGTCTTTCAGGACAAACTTATGCTGCGTTCCAGACAACTGGGAACCCGAGGACTTGAAAAAATGTCCGAGTTCCGAACTCTGAGGTCCTGAATGCAGCGTTTTTCCGACCTCCGAACGCAGCATTAGTCGAAAACAGTGTTGGGTTAGGTCCAGACTCTATGCAGAATGTTTTACCCCTTTGCAGGCTGCTAAGATTTAACTAGTTTAGTCCGTGATTTATAGTTTAGGCTATCTATCAACTGGCTTTAACATGTTTTGACATGTCGTGTTTGTAACTACTATTCATGTGTTGCAATCCAAACTTCTGTTATTTACAGGTCCGAGACATATGGGCCTGTTTGCAGGATAAATGCTATTCATTACGTTTTACTCCTTGTGACCTGTCCAGAGGCAACCAAGGTAAACATCTATTGCAGTATCATGACTGTTTGTGTAAACAATATCAATCAATAGACATTTTTCAGCAATGTAATGAACTGCTGTGACAGTTGTGTTGTTGTTGAACACACCTTACAGTGGTATTTGTCTAACGGTCAGTTGCACAAACGTAGCATAATAAAAGATTAATGCCTTTGTTTATGGCTCTGTTTCAGGAAATCCTGATGTCTCCAAAGCACCCCAAAGACAGTTTCGTCTACAAGAGACTCTTCAACTTGTTTAATCAAAGGTTCACATTCAGATTTGTTATACTATGCATTCTGTATACAGATAAAGAGTGTACAGGTACTGTGTCCTAGTGACCTTGGAACAACCAATCAGTAGTTTGATATGTATTTTTATTTCTTATATGTTTATTTTACGAACTGACATTACTGAGCATGATACAGTATCATATACTTTAATATCAATACAAGTAATCTTGGCTTGTCTTCAGTTTGCTTTTTTAGAAGTTTCAACTTCTGAGTCCACAACCCTTACTTTGTTGTGTCACTGTACTCTCTTGTAATGTCAAATTTTATGTTTTATGTCTCTTTTAAAGGTTCCTGGGTAATGGCCTGATAACAGCACAGGACCATGAACTGTGGTATAAACAGCGGCGGATCATGGACCCTGCATTCAGCAGCTTGTGAGTAATTTAATAATCATTAACAATATGGAGTATCTGCTCAGCCAAACTAGTCCACTGTCTAAAAGTATCATTATTTCCAGGTATCTGAGAGGTCTAATGGGCACCTTCAATGAGAGGGCAGAGAAACTGATGATTCAACTTTCGGAACTTGCTGATAACAAAACAGAGGCCAACATGCTCAAGCTCTTCAACTGTGTTACCATGGATGTTATTGCTAAGGTATTGTTCTGTAGTCTGTTTCAGAGCTTCCACAGCAGTAGCCCTAATGCAATGTTATAATGTATGATTGTCTTCTTGATAACTGTCAGGTGGCTTTTGGTGTGGAGTTAGACCTGTTGACGAATAGTTCACCTTTCCCTAAAGCTGTTGAGACGTGCCTGAGGGGGATGGTGTTCTACATAAGGGACTTGTTTTTCCAGGTATGCAGAATTTCTTTGACGTTTGTTGCCGAAAATAAAAACAGTTTAGAAAAACAAAATGACTCTTAAAATCTTCACATTCCAGTACAAGCCAAAGAACCGACCATTCATTAAGGAAGTGAGGGAAGCTTGCCACCTGCTGCGCACTACTGGAGCTCAGTGGATTAATGACAGAAAGACTGCCATTAAAAATGGCGACGACGTCCCCAAAGACATCCTCACGCAAATCATCAGAAGTGCTGGCAAAGGTTAAGATTACTAAAGTTCTGATTTAATCAGGCGGAAAGCTGTGTTGTATTTGGGTCATGGCAGTTAAAAACAGTGGTATAAAGATCTAGATAAGGGCTGTGTTTTTATTCTAACTGTAAAGTAAAGTTTAACAAATAACATAGGAAGAAAAGATACAAGCATCACTATCTTAACTTGTGTATAATTTAATTAGCTTATAGTTAAATTTGCAGAGCAGGATTTCAATGTTAAGCTTCTACCCGTTCACAATCACATACAGTAGACATTATGTAACTGCATTAAATAGGTCAGTAGGCATGTTCATTTGACTTTCAGTCCAACATGGATGTCAATGTTTGTTGTTTATTTTTCCTTTCGATGGATAGACAATGTTTTACTTGTTCAATTCTTTTGTTGTTCTAGAGGAAAGCATGACTAAAGATGATGAAGAGTTCATGTTGGACAATTTTGTCACATTTTTTATTGCGGGTGAGTATTTCTCTGCTTTGGTGTGTGAAATAAGCTTGAGACTAAATGTTTTGCACAATACAAAGCTAATAATTTTTATGGGGAGAATTCACCCGAAAATTCAATTTAACCTAACTCCCCCTTAATCACATTTGCGATATTTGTAGTTCACCATGTATGGTGAAGTTTAATGTTTATTTATAATATTTAAAGACTTAATATTGACATTAATGGGGTAAACGGTAGCTCAGTCTGTAGGGATTTGGCTTGGGAACTGGAGGGTGGCTTTTGAAGTCCCAGCACGTACAAAGCATGGAAATTGGGACTGGTAGCATGAGAGGTGCTATGTCATTTCCTGGGCACTGTCAAAGTGCTCTTGAGCATGGCATTGAATCCCCCACTGCTCTGCGTGCATGTCTACGTGCAGCCCCCTCACTCTGACATCTCTCCAGTAATGCATGTCCTTAGAGTCATGTTCGTGCATGTGTGTATTTCAGGCCTGTGTGTCGCATGTTTGTAATAACAGAGTGAGTTCTTTGATTATGAAAGTGTCTTCTTCTAATCCATAATCTTTGCTGTAAACTACCTAAAAGCATACTTTGATAGAAAATATGGTTTTGAAGTTGTGAGGGTTTTGTAACATTTTTAGGGCAAGAAACAACAGCCAATCAACTGGCTTTCTGCATCATGGAACTAGGAAGACATCCTGATGTCCTGGAGAAGTAAGAACTAATAATGCAGTGCACAAAAGTTTCAAAGTATCGCTGTTGAATGAAGGCTTCTTCAGTTGTGTTTTTACTCAGAGTGAAGAAAGAGGTGGATGAAGTCATTGGGATGAAACAGGAGATTCATTATGACGATCTGGGGAAACTGGTCTACCTTTCACAGGTGCATGATGTTTGAGAAATTGTAATTCATTCATTCAAATTCAAAAGAGTGAAGTATGAGGGTCCAATTGTCAATATGTTCACTAACTAAGAGTTAACTTAAATATGCTCCTCACATTGTAACCTCCCACAGGTGCTTAAAGAAACTCTGAGGCTTTACCCGACTGCTCCAGGCACATCTCGTGAAATACTGGAAGACACAGTCATTGATGGTGTCCACATACCTGCAGGAGTTGCAGCTTTTGTGAGTCATTCACTTATGAGTGTGTTGGAAATGTGTCGACACCCAAAAATGTTTCAGAGTTTGGTTCTGCTTTTTATAAATGTAGAACAATGGCACTTATTACTTTTAAAAAAACACAATAAAACAAGAACTTTATTGGCGAACATGAACGGGCCATCGACTAAAACGTTGCATTTATTGTTCAAAAATTCAGTTCAGCAGCTACACCTCTGGGAGAATGGAAAGATTCTTCAAGGACCCTCTGAAATTTGATCCAGATAGATTTCACCCAGATGCTCCAAAGTAAGTAGCATTTAATTTTCAGATAATAGTTTGTTTATTCGGGTCATTATGTCAGATTATCCTTATCTTATTGTCCCAGAAAGAAGAAATCAATATAGAGTATTAAATAAGCCTCTCTGTTATCTTTTTTGTAAGGCCTTATTACTGCTACTACCCCTTTGCCCTCGGTCCACGCTCCTGCCTGGGAAAGAACTTTGCTCAGGTGGGTGATGACAGCCATTAATAATAAACACAAATAAACATTAACACACATGAGATTTACTCAGTGGGTGGTGGTGTGATTGCAGATGGAGGCTAAGGTGGTGATGGCCAAGCTGATCCAGAGGTTTGACCTCACTCTTAAGCCGGGCCAGACCTTTGATGTCCTGGACTTTGGCACACTCAGGCCAAAGAGTGGAGTGGTGTGCTTGATTAACCACAGGGAATTCAAGAAATAAACGGTCGTAGAGTGATACAACAAAAAGAAAAATGATCATAATCCATGTGGTGAAAATTGGGATGTTGGTTTGTTTCTAGTAACCTACTGATTGCTGCTAAAGCAGCCCCTTATGCTGCAGAGTTTTTTTTAAAACACACTGTCATTTTGCTAGCCTTTCTCAATATGATTGTATCAGAGATTATTGTTTTAAAGGTATACACTGTATTCTAAAAATGATAGTGATTTTTATTTTCTAACCATAATGAGCATATAGGAAACTTTTTATAGTTATATTATCATTACCAGGTATATCTTGTTTGAGCTAACCCTTGAGCTCTGTAATAACACTGAGTGTCTACACTGGTTTTGTGCCTTTAACACTACTATAATACACCAAATTATCAAGCGCTTTAGAAATTATTTTTATAACAATTTTATTAATGCAGAAATGTATATTTTTTAATTTTGCACTTTAATAAACTGTTAATTAATTAATTGAATGCCTGTCAACGTAGTTTTATTTCATTTCATAGTTTGCTGTGCCTCGTTTTCAATGAAGTGACCGGTGTTTTTAGCTATTACTGACTTTGTACACAGGGGGGCGCTGTGACATTGCCAAGAAACCTCAAAAGCACCTGTTGAACTGCAATTTTCAGAGGAATCACACTGTTGTGAGAGGCTGGCGTCAATACAATGGTTGTCAAAGATATTTTTAATTAAAATAAGAAAAAGAAATAGGTCAAATTACTAACTGCAAAGCTTTTCTTTTGCTTAAAAATTAACACAATAAAATAAGTAGCCTTACTTAAAGAAGTCCGACAGCAAAAGTCTGTTTATTATATACTAAATATACAAGAAAGAACAGTTAAATAATCGTGTGTTGATAAAGTTTATAATAAAATATCCGTAAGCTCAGCTTTGTTAGCCGATGTAATACTCGTGATTTCTTTTTCGAAAACAATTATACATGTTTGCTTTAGTGCTGCTTAAACTTAAGTTTAACAACTGTGTTACTGTTCTTTTAAGAAGGCCGAGCTCCATCGAGCTTCGCCGCACTTTTTATCAACCTGCTGCCCACTCCGCTCCTGCATCAGGAGAGGGCTCGGCTGCTAATTCTGAGCTGGCTGGCTGGAGGGCGGAATCAACGCACATTGCGATGGGACGCGGTTTGTTGTGCTGACAGGACTCGGGGCCAGGACCTAAACATCTCTGGTAATCGATTTTGAACTATGTGTTTTGACGGAATGTGAATATCTGCCGTTGTTTTGGGGATTCATACAGGATAATAACTTTAAAAGGTTAGCGAGGGCATTTAGTTCATGCTCGGGTTGCCATAGCATCACAATAATATTTTCCTTTTCATTATCAGCCTTTTGAAGAAGATCATACTTTTATTATATTTTGGATTATGTATTTTAACACAATGCCGCAATTAAGACTCATAGCAGAGACAGTCATGGCTAAAAATCCGTCCGAGGGAGCGAAGGATAAACTGAGCCAGCTGACGGACGAGGAGCTGGTGCGATGCAGCAAAGAGGAGCTGGTCCGGAGATTAAGGAGGGTTGACAGCGATAAAAATGAACTTGATGATCGAGCATGGCAACATGATGAAAGACATCAACCGGCGGCTGCAGGTGCACCTCCATCACAGGAGCATCCCCAATGGACTTAATAGTGAGTAAGAACTCTATTTCCACCTGTGGAAACACACCTGTTTGACATTATCTGCATGCAGACTTCACAGACGCCTAAGAAGAGGCCCTAGAAGAAGCCCTTCCTAGAGTCCAACCAACCAGGCCAAGGATTAGTTTCAAAATAAAAGCTGTTTGGCCTTGTTCTCTTACAGAAATATATCTCATGGTGTTTTTCTTTGGGCAGAAATATTATTAGTGCAAACAGCTAATAATATAACTATTACTACTGATATAACTAACTATCATTAGCTCTGGACGCTGCCAGAAGCTCCATGTAGTGAAGGAAATGGTCAAAAATTGGCCCACAGGGAATCACTGACAGCCCCCCGTATATCGTTCACTGATTATCGTTGTCGTCTTTGGTTGTGGAAGAGCTCTCAAGTCTGCTTTTGGCCCGTTTGAAATGCGTGGCGTGGGACCAGAAATCAATGTCCCTGTTTTAAGACCTAAATACACGGCTGAAAGCTCCAAGCTGGGATGAAAAAGCCCTGATGGAACAGGAGGACACTAAGCCTCGTTTAGCTAGGACACTGGCTGATAACTCGCCATGATCTGTTTGGCATGGGGAATAAATTCTGTTGCATAGGAAAAAAAAAATCCCCTATCCAGTAAAAATTCACTTATTATTCACGGGACCGTCCTGGTTTTGTGGACTGAAACCGTGAAGGTAACACATCTAAAGGATGCAATGAGGGACGGCCGAGGGACACACTCGCATGCCAACATTTTAAGGCCGCAATTGGCTGTCATTACACAACATCAATATTGTGGGAGGCTCCTCTATAAGCCACTGTTTTGCTGGATGTGTGTGACATTGTGTGCCCCTGAGGCCCTGGCTCAGTGTGTTCATCACTGTCAATAACAAGCAGATACACACAAACGCACATGATGCAGCCAGCATGGGACAGACCTGGGTTATTATGTCATTGTTAAAACCAATGCACTGCTAATGAGCTTGATGCTATCTCGTCCCAAACAGAGATGAGCATCACAAATCTTTCTGGCTTTCACGTAATTGTAAATAAGTCCATGCGGAAAGAAAACAGAGCTGCTGTTTAACACATTTGTACAGCCCGAAGTGTGCATGGCTTTAAAAGGCTGTTGTTGATTGTTTGATGGTGATAGTCCAAACAGCAACTGCACACGCTGCTAATATGTGTTAGCAAGAGAGATCTTACCTAAGGAAATCCTGTCGTTGTTGTGTTAAAGATCCATTGAATGTGGAAAAGATAACGTTGTAATTTTTGCAAACTCACTACTGACTACTAACGTTAACGTTACTAATACTTATTACTAAATATAAAGCTAACTAAGTTGCCACCAAACCAGTGGTTCCCAAACTTTTTCTGCGGGGCCCCCCTTTGCAAGATGAAACTTTTTTCAGACAGCTGAGAATAGGGCTAAACCATAAATTGTTTAACAATCACAATAAGCATGTGCGCATGTGTAAGTCACATTGTAGGACGTGCAATGAGCCTGGAGGTAAATCAGCCCGTGAGTCAGATACAAATAGTTGAAATGACAACAAAATAAGACCTAGTGAAGGACCTCCGCTTGGCCCCCTGTTATACACTCTTCTCCCACTGCCTCCTTTCCTTCAAAAGAGATGGACTTCTAAATTAAAGTAGATTTTAAAAAGTGTCAAAATTGGCTGTAAATGCAGACGAGCTTGAAGGTTATTGTGGAAAATATGTAAAGACATAAGTGGCCGTAGTGATAGAAGTGGATGGATTTTAGCAAACAAATAGGAGGAAAGGCGTACTTTAGATCTAATGAGGCCTCTTGGATGCCTTGGATCAGAGTGTGAGACCTTGTCTCGCAGGAATTCTTCTTTAATCAGTCAACAAAAGTGGAAGTTTTGGCACTAAAAACCTCCTAATCTTTTTATTTTCCCAGTCAGTCTACAGTTCATGTTGTCAGAAAGCAAAGACGTGAGTACTAGACCTTTGAGGAGACTGACAAAGAGCACACCCTGGTGGTCAGTTTGACTTAGAGGCCTTCAAATGCCTTCACCTCCTGTTACTCTTACTTTAAACATTAATATTTATCTCAGAACCCTTTTTGCTCTCAATTACACTATTGTCCACTGTTTTCTGTCTAAAAGTGTTGTTGTTGTGTTTTATTTATATATATATTAACACTTTTTAATGTCTGTTTTAAATCTGTTTCCTATACAAATACTGTTTAATATATATTTATATCCATGGGCCTGTCGTTAAGTGTTTAATTGCCAGTGTTACCTTTGCCCAACTTGTCCTTGTTTTAAGTGTATGTCTTTTTGTGTGTCTGTACATTGAGAGTCATGTAAAACTGGATTCAAGTTCCTACTATGTGCACACATACACATACACAAACTTGGCCTATAAAACTGCTCTAATTGTGATTATCAGTTGATCTGGTGAGCTTGATAAGGATGAAATCACGAACACCTAAACATGGAATATGATTGATTTTTCCTGAAGAATTCCTTAGTTAATTAGTTAGTTGTTTTTTTTTCGGTCATATATAAACATACAGTAACATAACAACAATTGTCCATACAGTTTTAAAGCAGTTGAATATGATCCAATAATTAGTCCCATATCAAACAAAGAAAAAATAAAACAAACACATTTTTTGACCGAAACAAAGCGTGTAGGCTGAAGCCTGAGCTTATTGTGCCTACCCGAATTACTTTACGAAGCATTACCCGAATTCTACTCAATGTGGAAATGAAACAAGACAAAGGAAAAAAACAAACAAAGATAGATTATAATAAAGCACACCATCTTAATAAGAACATACATAAACAAAACAAAAATAGACCATTATCGTCAGCCAATTCTCTTATTTGGTCAAAAGAATTATAATAACAAAACAATATGATCTAATACTTTATATTTTTAAAATACCATGTCTTTGTACATTTTCTTAAATGTACATATATTACTACATTCTTTTTAGTCATTGTTGCAACTGTTCCATAAATTGACCCCTTTAATTGTCACACATCTGTTTTTCACATTTGTCCTAATTTTTCCAAACATGAAAGTTCCCTCTGGATGGATACCTGCTCTCCCTCACTGAAAACAACCTTTGGATACAGTTCTTTGTTTCGCTCTTAACATTACTTGTAGAGTTTTAAGGTCGACCAGTTCCTTGAAATTTAGCACATACTATTTTATAAATAATGGGTTGTTTGGGTCATTATAATCAGCCTTATTGACAATTCTTATTGCTCTTTTTTGCAGTATAAAGATTGGATTAGTGCTAGTTTTATAGGTGTTTCCTAGTTTTGTGCAGTATTGCAATGGATTTGAGACAGTTTTGATTTGATATGATTTATGTGAGGTTTCCAACCGAGTTTATAGTCTATTATCACTTCCAAGAATTTGTATTCATACACTCTTTCAATTTCTACATCATTCATTTTAAGATTTACTTCAGAATTTAATTTTGCGATTTCCAAACACAATGAATTTTGTTTTACTTAGGTTTCATTTATTTGTGTCAAACCACTTTTTTAGTGTCTCCAATTCCCCTTCAACTATATTCAAAAGTTCTTTAAAATTTTTTCCCTGAACAAAATAGGTTTGTGTCATCAGCAAATATTATATTACAAATGTCATTTATATAAAGTACAAAGAGCTTTGCACCCGGCACTGAGCCCTGTGGAACCCCACAAGTGACCTTCATAGGTTCTGAGTCACAGTTCACAGAATCACTTTACCGGATTCAGCACTGGGTTCAATGATCACACAATCTGCAGAGTGTACATGTTCTTTTCATGTAAGTAATTCTGCCCCACACACTGTGACTCTGAAAACATATTAAAAGCTTGATTTACCATGTTAAAAATAATTCTATGGCGTGTGTATATCACCACCCACAGACTAAGATGTTGTATGCTGCTCATTGCCTCCAGCTTCGTGTCAGCCTAAAGACTGCTAAGTAGGTGAGTTTGAGAAGAGGACATGCCGAGCTTCTTTGGGTTTAACAATGTTTGACCCAATATATTTACATGAGCAGACTTATTCACAATGTTCATCTGCATGACTTAGCCTATCACTTCCGTACGCATTTTTCATCATCAAACCTATGTGAGAGTCTGTGTTGACTCAAATAATTACCGTTCTGTCAGTGCTCCTGGAGATTAGTGTAATTGTATTAACCAAGTGAGGGTTTCCTGCTTCAGAAGCTGAAGTGAATGTAGACGGGATCTGATGTGTGAAGTGCGTCTACTTACGTACACGTACGCTCCGATTGGCAAATTGGTCCTATTTTAGTTTTAAAGGAATCCCCTTGTTCCTCTATGCTGAGACATGAATGCTGAACTCTGGGAAAGGGAGGCAATACAATTTGGCTCAAAGTTTTAAGTCATTAAAAACAGCTCACCTCTGTGCCAGAATCAGAATCAACTTTATTACCAAGTAGGTTTACACATACAAGGAATTTGTTTTGGTGCAGAACAGTTATAACAGAGCTAGAATAAAAATAAGTAAAAGACTTAAATAAAACAAAAGATAAAAAATAGGCAATAGGAGTAAAAATATAAGAAACAATATGTGTAATACAAAATATGTACAAAAAGAGGTACATTTATGGAATGGTGAGCAAACGTGCTAAATATAATGTTTAACTATTAAGCACTCTGTATTGATTCAGTTTTAGCTGACTTTCATTCTGTCCTTACATATCAGACATGTCGTGTTTGTAACTACTATTCATGTGTTGCAATCCAAACTTCTGTTATTTACAGGTCCGAGACGTATGGGCCTGTTTGCAGGATAAATGCTATTCATTACGTTTTACTCCTTGTGACCTGTCCAGAGACGACCAAGGTAAACATCTATTGCAGTATCATGACTGTTTGTGACAAAAGATCAATCTTTAGATTACATTTATCATCAATGTAATGAACTGCCTTGACAGTATGTGGAACACACCTTACAGTGGTATTTGTCTAACCGTCAGTTGCACAAACGTAGCATAATAAAAGATTAATGCCTTTGTTTATGGCTCTGTTTCAGGAAATCCTGATGTCTCCAAAGTACCACAAAGACAAATTCCTGTACAAGAGACTCTTCAACTTGTTTAATCAAAGGTTGTTAGATTTGTTACATGCATCATGTATACAGATAAAGCGTGTACAGGTACTGTGTCATTGACTACACTGTTGTCAAAGTGACCTTGGAACACTTAAGCAATACTTTAGTAAGAAGGATATTTTGTTTGTTATGCATTGTTTTGCATGATACAGCATCACATACTTTAATGTCACTACAAGTAATCTTGGCTTGTCTTCAGTGCGCTTTTTTAGAAGTTTCAACTTCTGAGTGCACAGCCCTTACTTTGTTGGGTCATTGTACTGTTTTGTCATGTCGAATTGTCATGTGTTTGATGTGTCTTCTGAAGGTTCCTGGGTTATGGCCTGGTAACAGCAGGTGAGTCATTTAATAATTATTAACAATAGACAATATGGAGCATCTGCCCGTCCTTGCTGTGATATTGCTACTTCTGTTCAGGTTTCCGGTATCTTTTGCTGTTTTTCTTTTGGGCAACATTGTCCACTAACAAAATGTGGAGCTTGACAGAAATTGCCTGGTCTAACTAGTCCACTGTCTAAAAGTACCTATTATTTCCAGGTGTCTGAGAGGTCTAATGGGCACCTTCAATGAGAGGGCAGAGAAACTGATGATTAAACTTTCGGAGCTTGCTGATGACAAAACAGAGGCCAGAATGCTCAAGCTCGTCAACTGTGTTACCATGGATGTGGCAAAATCATCTAATGAAAAAAGTTAATGTAATCAAGTTGTACCAATGTTATTATGTATGATTGTTTTCTTGATAACTGTCAGGTGGCTTTTGGTGTGGAGTTAGACCTGTTGACGAATAGTTCACCTTTCCCTAAAGCTGTTGAGACGTGCCTGAGGGGGATGGTGTACTACGTAAGGGACTCCTTTTTCCAGGTATGCAGAATTTCTTTGACGTTTGTTGCCGAAAATAAAAACAGTTTAGAAAAACAAAATGACTCTTAAAATCTTCACATTCCAGTACAAGCCAAAGAACCGACCATTCATTAAGGAAGTGTGGGAAGCTTGCCGCCTGCTGCGCACTACTGGAGCTCAGTGGATTAATGAAAGAAAGACTGCCATGAAAAATGGCGACGATGTCCCCAAAGACATCCTCACGCAAATCACCAGAAGTGCTGGCGAAGGTTAAGATCAGATTTAATCAGGCCAGATAAGAGGAAAGCTGTGTTGTATTTGGGTCATGGCAGTTAAAAGCAATGGTGTCAAGATCTAGCTGTGTTTTTATTTTAAAAGAAAAATGTAACAAATATACGACAAATCACAATCTTAACGTGTATATAATTTAGCTAGCTTATAGTTAAGCAGGATTTCAATGTAAGGCTTCTACCCGTTCACAATCACATACAGTAGACATTATGTAACTGCATTAAATAGGTCAGTAGGCATGTTCATTTGACTTTCAGTCCAACATGGATGTCAATGTTTGTTGTTTATTTTTCCTTTTATTATAAGATGGATAGACTATGTTTTACTTGTTCAATTCTTTTGTTGTTTATTGTGGGTGAGTGTTTTGTCTGCTTTGGTGTGTGAAATAAGCTTGAGACTAAATGTTTTGCACCATAAAAAGCTAACAATTTTTATGGAGAGAATTCACCCGAAAATTCAATTTCACCTAACTCCCCCTTAATCACATTAATGGTGAAGTTTAATGTTTATTTATAATATTTAAAGACTTAATATTGACATTAATGGGGTAAATGGTAACTAATCCACTGAATTCCCCACTGCTCTGCGTGCATGTCTACGTGCAGCCCCCTCACTCTGACATCTCTCCAGTAATGCATGTCCTTAGAGTCATGTTCGTGCATGTGTGTATTTCAGGCCTGTGTGTCGCATGTTTGTAATAACAGAGTGAGTTCTTTGATTATGAAAGTGTCTTCTTCTAATCCATAGTCTTTGCTGTAAACTACCTAAAAGCATACTTTGATAGAAAATATGGTTTTGAAGTTGTGATTGTTTTGTAACATTTTTAGGGCAAGAAACAACAGCCAATCAACTGGCTTTCTGCATCATGGAACTAGGAAGACATCCTGATGTCCTGGAGAAGTAAGAACTAATAATGCAGTGCACAACAGTTTCAAAGTATCGCTGTTGAATGAAGGCTTCTTCAGTTGTGTTTTTTCTCAGAGTGAAGAAAGAGGTGGATGAAGTCATTGGGAAGAAACAGGAGATCCATTATGACGATCTGGGGAAACTGGTCTACCTTTCACAGGTGCATGTTTGAGAAATTGCACTTCTTAAGAGTGAAGTATGAGGTTTCAGTTGGGCGAATATGTTCACTTATTCACTGGCTCCTAACCAGGATCATTCACATGTCCTTATTTGCTCTATTTTTTTTATGTATGCAAGTATGCACCTTAAATTGTAACCTTCCCGTAAATTGTAAATTGAAACAGGTGCTAAAAGAGACTCTGAGGCTTTACCCGACAGCTCCAGGTATGCCAAATTAACCATTTTATTATTCTATTAATGCAGAAATATATTTTCGTTTGTTCTACAATTTAATAAACTGTTGATTAATTAAATGCCTGTCAACGTGGTTTTATTTCATACTTATTTGCTGTGTCTTGTTTTTAATGAAGTGATTGGTTGTGTTTTTAGCTATTACTGACCCTGTACACAGGGTGGCGCTGTGACATTGCCAAGAAATCTCAAAAGCACCTGTTAAACTGCAATTTTCAGAGGATTAAAACTCAAAAGTTTTCACTCATCAGCCTCAGTTCAGGAGTTTGTTTACATATATTTTTTACATTAAAGATAAGATGGCTATGAGGTGAATCTCACTGAAGTCAGAGGCTGACGTCAATACAACGGTTGTCAAAGCTATTTTTTAATTAAAAAAAGAAATGGGTCAAATTACTTACTGCACAGCTTTTCCTTTGCATAAAAGTAGGTTCACACGAAATACTAAGCCCTTCGGTCTACCAACAGAAGTCAAACAGCAAAGCTTTACGTAAATTAAAAACTAAATGTACAAGACAGAACAGTTAAAAATACGTGCGATAACAAACGTTACAATAAAATATTCGTAAGCTCAGCTTTGTAAGCCACAGTAATTGTAGCCTACTCTTATTTTTTCGAAAACAATAATACATGTTTGCGTAAGTGCTGCCTGTACTTGTGTTACTGTTCCTTTAAGAGGGCCGAGCTCGTGCCTGCTGAGGCTTCGCCGCACTTTTCATCTACCTGCTGCCCACTCCGCTCCTGCGTCTTGATTGGCCGTCTTGGCTGAAATCCTCTTGAATGATTTCAAACCCGAGTGTTTGGACGGGGAGGAGGGGGTCGACTGCTAATTCTGAGCTGGCTGGCTGAAGGGCTTTGAGTCCTCCGTCCACCAACAACAGCACCTCAGTAAAGAGGCTTATATCCGAGCGAAACGCGCTCTGCACAGCACCACCGGGAGGAAAGTGTGCTTTTTATTGGTGTCGTGTTTACGAGAATTGTTACATTGTAGTTTAAATGAGGTCTTAGCGAGCGGTACATTTTTTTATTTTTAGTGTTTTCTGTGTATCATCGTTTGAATGGAGGGATGTCCAGCGGAATCAACGCACATTGCGATGGGACGCGGTTTGTTGTGCTGACAGGACTCGGGGCCAGGACCTAAAAATCTCTGGTAATCGATTTTGAACTATGTGTTTTCGTGTTTGACGGAATGTGAATATCTGCTGTTGTTTCGGGGATTCATATAGGATATTTCCTTTTAAAAGATTACCGAGGGCATTTAGTTCATGCTCGGGTTGCCATAGCATCACATTAATATTTTCCTTTTCATTATCGGCCTGTTGAAGAGGAGGGCAGAACTATACTTTAATATTTTGGACAATGTATTTTAACACAATGCCGCAGTTAAGGCTTGGTTAGTTTTTCAGTTAATTTCGAGCCACCGTTTATACAAAGAGACTCGCAGCAGAGACAGTCATGGCTAAAAATCCGTCCGAGGGAGCGAAGGATGAGCTGAGCCAGCTGACGGACGATGAGCTTGTGCGGTGCAGCAAAGAGGAGCTGGTCCGGAGATTAAGGAGGGTTGACAGCGAGAAAATGAACTTGATGATCGAGCATGGCAACATGATGAAAGACATCAACCGGCGGCTGCAGGTGCACCTGCACGAAATCCGAAGCCTGAAAGAGATCAACCAGAAGCTGCAGGACGACAACCATGAGCTCCGGGAGCTGTGCTGCTTCCTGGACGACGACCGACAGAAGGGCAAGAAGCTGTCCCGAGAGTGGCAGCGCTTCGGCCGCTACACTGCCAGTGCCATGTGGAAGGAGGTGGGTACCTACATGATGAAGCTGAAGGAGCTGGAGGCCAACCAGGAGACCGTGTTGAGGGAGAACTCTGAGCTGAAGGAGATCATCCTCATGCTGGATGAGGAGAGGAACGGAGCAGGGTCCAGAAGCTCCATAGACAGTCAGTCCAGTTTAACCAACCTGAACGGCGGCACCGGCACGGTCAGGGATGTTGGAGACGGGAGTAGCACTTCCAGCACAGGTAGCGCTGGTAGCCCCGACCACCACAACCACAACCACATACACAAGCCCAGCACGGAGAACAGTAAGATGGGCCCCACCATAAGGAGGTCCATGGATGACCTGTCAGCGCCGCACCATCACAGGAGCATCCCCAATGGACTTAATGGTGAGTAGCAACTCTATTTCCACCTGTGGAAACACCTGTTTGACATTATCTGCATGCAGACTTCACAGACGCCTAAGAAGAGGCCTTAGAAGAAGCCCTTCCTAGAGTCCAACCAACCAGGCCAGGGATTAGTTTCAAAATAAAAGCTGTTTGGCCTTGTTGTCTTACAGAAATACATCTCATGGTGTTTTTAATTGCTAAAAGTTAGCCTTAATATAAAAATATCTCTCAACAAGGGCAACAAGTTGTTAACCTTTTGATTCCTCTTGAAATTATAGTAAACATCTTGTAGTTCTGTAATTCTGCTCTCAAAATACACATATGCGTAGTGACCATATGCCTGTGATTGCACTGACAGCATATGCTGATCAAAATTGCTGTGAAGGATTATCATGGGGGGCCTGGGCTTAACCTCACTGTAAGTCTTGATTGGGGTGATTATAACACACACACATGCACACACAGCATCCTTAAGTGGCCTTTTCAGACCCACACAACCCCATCATTTGAATCTGCACTGATTTAGGTCACTGCACTCGTGGTCCTCAAGGAAGAGGACTTATCTAAATGGCTTTTAAAGGATGGGGGGGGGGGGGGGGCTCAAGCAAATTGATTTTTTTGGGGTCGTTCACTGATTATCGTTGTCGTCTTTGGTTGTGGAAGAGCTCTCACGTCTGCTTCGGGCCCGTTTGAAATGCGTGGCGTGGGACCAGAAATCAATGTCCCTGTTTTAAGACCTAAATACACGGCTGAAAGCTCCGAGCTGGGATGAAAAAGCCCTGATGGAACAGGAGGACACTAAGCCTCGTTTAGCTAGGACACTGGCTGATAACTCGCCATGATCTGTTTGGCATGGGGAATAAATTCTGTTGCATAGGAAAAAGAAAATCCCCCATCCAGTAAAAATTTCATATCTTTTTTATTTTACCCTGATTTACAGGGACAGCAGCAGCATATAGAAGCTCAAAGCAAGCAGCTACAAATCAGATTACATAGGTCGCTTGTTATTCACGGGACAGTCCTGGAATTGTGGACTGAAACCGTGAAGGTAACACATCTAAAGGATGCAGGAGGAAGGGACACACTCGCATGCCAACATTTTAAGGCCGCGATTGGCTGTCATTACGCAACATCAATATTGTGTCTGCAGCGGCCCAGGCTCCTCTATAAGCCACTGTTTTGCTGGATGTGTGTGACATTGTGTGCCCCTAAGGCCCTGGCTCAGTGTGTTCATCATTGTCAATGACAAGCAGATACACTCAAACGCACATGATGCAGCCAGCATGGGAAAGACCTGGGTTATTTTGTCATTGTTAAAACCAATGCACTGCTAATGAGCTTGATGCTATCTCGTCCCAAACAGAGATGAGCATCACAAATCTTTCAGGCTTTCACGTAATTCGAAGTAAGTCCAATGCGGAAAGAAAACAGAGTGTTGAGAAAAAAAGAAAACAATCGATAAAAACCAGCCACAAAGCAAACACTACATTGATACTAATCTGCTGTAACACAAGATAACTGCACCCAGAGGCAGGCGAGGTTAAGTATTTAATCACTTCTTTCAATAAATGCATCTCAAAAACCTGCTCCGATTCAAAGTTTGCTGATAGCTTCTACAAGCCTGAGCAGTCGGAAAATTCTTCACCCGCACAGATTTCCTCAATTGGCTGCTTGAAATCGGAGCGGAGTGACCATGTTGTGAGGTCAGCTCTCCTCGCCGTGTGAGGTCTGCAGAGTCACTTTAGTTAACGCTGTGCGAATGCCAGTGGCTTCCCCTGGGCATTTAGGAGACAAGCTCGAGGATCGGCGCTCAAGTGCTAAATGAACAGCATCTGTCTGGTTGCCAGACACACACACACACACACAGACCGGAGGAAGAGGAGGAGGAGGATGAATGTGATGGTGTCCTAGCAGTAAAACCAGCCAGTTATTTGAGGCTTTTATTTTATGCATTTACAGACAATTTTGACTTTTTTAAAATCGTCTTTAATTTAGAAGTCCATCTCTTTTGAGGGAAAGGAGGCAGTGGGAGAAGAGAGTATAAAAGGGGGCCCAGCAAAGGTCCTTCAATAGGTCTTGTTGGTGTTAGGGGAGTGGCTGAGCGGTGGTAAGGGGTTGGCTGGGAGGCTTGGGGGAGGAGCGGCGGGGGGGACTGTTGGAGGGCATACTGAGCTCAAAGGAGGTTGGGTTGCGGAGACATCCTGCTGTCTGCTTAATTGAATTTCTTGTGCGTTGACATGGCTGACAAACCCCCCCCAATCCTCCTCCTTTGGGGTTACAATCTGTGTGTGTGCATGTTTACTTGGACAGTGTGTGTGTGTGTGAGGAGACCAAAGGCTTCTGTACTAAAGAAATAAAAGAGAAAGAACAGCAGGGGCTACATCGAGAACCACTGTGTTTCATAACCTTTAATAGTGACTTCTATTTCCGGACTTCTCCACGTCTGCGTTCGCCTTAGGTGGTCTGGAACCCAATTCCAGTCTGAAATATGATGCTGTCGCAGAGCGCTGGCATCGGGCTCCCCTATAGTGTCGCAAGGACCGAGTGTAGCTGTGATGGATTAAGACAAAGTGGCCAGGCGAGACACTGAAGTGCTGCTTTGACATTGTCCAGATGAACTGATAAAGATCCTCTTTGCAATAATGCTTGTTGACCTTTGGCAGACCCTCGTACGTGCTGCTGGCCTTTAGCTGCCAAATGGCTTTAAAGGAACATTGTTTCTAACTCAGCAGATAAAGTGACTCTTAACAAGGCAGAGAGCAGGAAAGAGAGAGAGAGAGAGAGAGAGAGGAATTCTTTAACCCAGGCTGACTACAACATAATAAGCTAGTTTTACAGAAAGGAAGAGTGCAGCCGGGCACTTTATTTTTGTATTAAAAGCTTTGTCAAGTTCTCCATGCCTGTGATGTTATCAGTTTAATGAATGACTTTCAGCTCAACCCATATAATCCGTCTACTACAACACCCTTGTTCATTTGAGCTAGGTCACCGCATGTACATGGAGTGACACATTAAACCTGCAGTAATACAAACATGCGGTAAATAAAACATTGATTTAGTAAATGGGTTTTGGTCCAGCTGTGAGGGGAGAACTCTGTGTGCAGCCCTGGTGGACCCATCCTTCACTTTCACACAAACCGGCGCGTGTTTGTTTTTCCACGTGTGTGCCAGAGGCCAGTGAGATGTTAAACTTCTGTTGACATTTGGACACAGCACGCTAAAACCGCGGACCTTCATTAATTAAAAGATTACAGTGGCCTCTTCCTCGCCTCCCTCCCTATTCACGTAGCTAAAGAGTACAGCAAGAGTAATGCCCACAAATTCATGCTGGTTACCAATAGCAGGCAATTTTGACAGAGCTGATATGTAAGGAAATGGAAAGCAGTACAAAAATAGAGGACGCTGTAAAATCTGTAAAAAAAATTTCCCCCTAATTTCTGTTTTTTGCTTCTTTTTGTTAACAAAATGCCGTGTTTTCTGATTCTGATCTCTTATCATGTGTTGGATGAATAAAATTCCTACCGTAAAATCTGGAATATAAGTAGCACCGGAATATAAGACGCAGTCTTTCTTTGAGGGGTGTATCTCAGAGGGAAAAAGGTTTTCTACATTAATAAAAACGTGTATATAAGTTATTCCAACACTATTTCAATTAATTAATTCCAAACACACACAAATCACAGCCTACCGTCTGTTTTCACCATGTTGAGTTTGCAATCCTGCTAGCTACCGGTACCAGTAGCTAGCGGTAGCTGGCAGCCTAAAGTAACGCTGATTGTTGTGAGGGTGGCAGCTGCGATGGCGATCATGAAGGTGCATGTCCGTGACAAAACGTTAGCAACAATCAAGTTAGTTTAAAACACCGAACAGCACTGCGGGACATTGTAAATAGGAGACGTTGTAGCGGTGCGGACCCGGAAACAGTTTAATGCCGAGATGTGACGTCACCACTGGTGGTTAGCGTCGTCGTCTGGGTATAACACCGTAACCTCTCTCCACGTTTTATACGGTAAATTGGTCGCACCGGTATATAGGACTCAGCCCACTTTTTAGATGGAAAAAAAAAGTATTAAAAGTGCGTCTTATACACCAAATTTTACTGTAAGTTAGAAAATAGCTCTGAGGAATTTGAGCTAAAAGCTACATTCAGTTTCTTGATGGCTTTTTAACCAGCTGACAGTTTGTATCAGGCGTATTTCCCTCCAGGCTCACTGGCTGACGTTCCGTGTTTTACATTTCATTGTTAAATTCTGTGATTTAATCTGTGTTTTACACATTGCCGCACAAAAAAGATAACTTAAAGGTATCTCAGGGAGCTTGCTGCTGCTGATAGTCTCGTCCAGCTAGTTTGTTAGCGGTTAGCTCCCCAGCTTCAGTCTTTAACCAGCAAGCCCTCAGTCATTACCTCACCTCACCAATCTTCTACAGCCAGACATTCTGCATAGGTGATTTTGAGTTTGCCTCCTCCTGTTGTGATTTAGCCGCAACACTTCTCAGACGTCATTACCATGAGTCTGTCAGCACCTTCAGCTGCGCGTGGCTCTCAGAAACCAGTCGGATAAGTTAGTGATTCACCGGAGATTAAGACCTTTAGCAATTCATTTGAAATTGCCTCATATGTGTTTTTTGGACGTAAGAGGAGAGTGCTTGCTCAGACCTCTGTTCCTGTAAGTCAGTCATGCTGTTCCTGGGAAGCACTGGCTTCTCGCTTAGGCTCAAATTAGGTTCAAATTAGTGCCAATTAACTCGGTGAGAGGTCATAAAATTGCGTGTTTAAACTGGCATCATTAGCACCTTGCCTTTCAGTGTGTGTGTGTGAGTTTAAAATATGAGGTGCCGCAGTGATGTGAACTTTTTCCCCTCTCTGATTTAGAGGTTTTTCTCTCTCTGTCTCGCCCTCTTCTCAGTCTCTGTTTCCTTTTGCCCCCGGGGAGTGACGTGACCTACAAGCTCACAATGAAACTGTAAAACCAGCCCTCCCAGTTGGCCACCAGTGTGTCTGTGTTTCATCATGCTCACTGAAATTAGTCAGTGCCTTTAAATTCACATTCATGTTCCCCTGTAGCATTTAGCCGTTTTCCCTCTTGAGGTGAATTATCAGGGAGCTTTTAAAGTCAGATCACACATTTGAGTCGCTTTCTTGAGAGCTGAATTGAAAGATTGAGGTCACATTTTATAGTTGAGACAATCAAAGTCCCTGTTTTCTTTATTCAAATCACAGCAAAAATCTTTATAGCCAGCTTGATCTCTTCAAAGAATCAGTCAGGCTCTCAGTATCTCTTGTGTTTTCTCAAATAAACATCGCTCAATCACAGCCAGCTTATCAAAGTGAGCCTTGGAGTTTCTCTGCGTGAGCTCCTTTCTGGTTTTCAAAGGAAACCCTCGCATCAACAACACAATGGTGTTTTCCTCTCGGCTGTGGTTTCAAGTCTTTGTGTGGCGTGTCTGCAGGCTGTAAAAGGGCGTCTAAGCAGGAATAGGATGTGTCTGTCGCTGATTTCCTGTTTGTCCACAATCAGATACACGTTTCTCTGTGTTCCAAGAAGCTGACTTTGCTTCTTGTGGCCCCACCCCTACGGTTTGATTTGCACTTTTATCACAACTCCTTCAAGGTGCGTTGTCAACAAAAAAAGAGGACTTGGCGACTAAACTGAAATGACAACTTTTAGGTTTAATATAATTGTGAAAATTATAATTAAATCATGTTAAAACACGTCTTCCAAACCGAAATGCTGCTCATTAGACTAGCTTCAGTGTGCAAATGAAACACATACAGAATGGGAGAAACACTTGTATTCTTATATATTATAATCAGAAATCCAACGTCTGCCGTGACTGAATTGTATTAACTATTTTGTTCGATAGTTTCCTGGATCACAGGCCCGTCTGGCGCTCTCTGGCTTGCGTTTTTTTCCTAGCGCCCCGCCTGCCTGTGTGAGGCCTGGTCGACTGATAACACAGATAATGGAGTAGAAACACATACACACACACACACATGCAGGAGAGACTGAGAAAAAGAGCCACAGGGGGAACTCTCAGCTGTGTACTGTCAATGAAAAGCCAGCCTGTCAGGACGTCCCACATTCCTGGATAAACAAAGGAGGAAGTGGGTCTCTCTCCTCTTAGTGTCACAGCAGGAACTGCGTGGAAAGAGGAGGACGGAAGAGGAAAGACGGCGTGTGTGTCTAGGTCGCTGGATTGAACTTTTACCTCCCCTGTCTCCTCTCTTATCTGAGACGCTCCTCCAGTCTTTTCCTCTTCCTCCATCTGCACCCGTCCCTCTCTCGATCCGTGTGAACCTGCTGTCTGATGCGCTGTCCGTTCTTTCCCATCATCACAGCACTCAGACGACAGAATGAGGTTATAGAGCCGGCGCACACGTAGACACGGACCCACTATGAAATGTAATGCAGGTTCCTTTTACAAAAGTTCTGCCTGCTGTTTTAATGCTTATGAGGTCTTCTATGACATCTTTCACTACCAATATTAAGGCAATTTCAGCCACTTATCTCAGGCTTCGTCCGTCCTGATCTAAAAAGTGTGTCCTTCTTTTCCGATGGGCCGCTGGAGGGGCTGGGTCGCTCAGTCGCACGGGGCAACAGCAATGATCAGTGGGGCGAGTGGACGGCGCCCACGCCTAGCCTCAGAGCCACTGAAGCGGAGGGAAGTAAGGGATAGGGGGATGGGGATAGGTTCGGGCATAGGCGGCCTCCATGCTGGATGACCCGTGCAGAATATTACTAGCAAGAGGGAGGTCAGCACTGTGTGTGTGTGTGCATGTGTGTGTGCTTGTTAGGGTGACATAGCTTACTTGGAAGAGACAGAAAGGGCGTGGTCAAAGTTACATTTTCAGTCACAATAATGATAGTTCACTAACTTTATCAAGGTTACCCTCACTTGTCCTCTGCCCCACTGTCCTTTGCTGACTTAATTAAAACTTTATGACCAAATTGCACCCCTGGCAAGCCTCATATTGATCTATATTATAGATAAGATATAAACAGCTGTTTAAGATGCAAACTAGAGACACAGGAGTGGCGTTGGAGAGAGTATCTGGGCTCAGGTGGCACAGTGTCAAAAACCCATCTGGGGTTGTAGCACAATCTCACCATCAGCGATTTGTTTTCTGTCTATGCAACACACCCTGCGACCTTCGACAATAGAACAGTCCCAGGTTGCCAAAAGTCAGCAACTCCTCGACAGAACACCTCTTCATCAGCTCCTTTTCGCGGGCCTGGGAGGAACAAGGCGTTCATCTGGATTTTCTGCCTGTCAGCTCTTTGGTTCAGGTTGTGACATTGGAGACTGGCGTCAGCAGATGTCTTCACCTTGCTTGCATTTAGATAGAGCTAGTGTCACCTCATTTCAACATGGAGTTTTAACAGTTATAGATTGTTTTCTGGCGCTTGAAATGTAGGCATGGGACCACTTTTGGTGGGTCCCATGTGGAATGGCACAATAGTTTTCAGGTTGAGAGTCATAATTCCTCATTTGAGCAAGCTGACGGGAAATTCAGTTGGGTTGTTGCAATAATGAAATATCGACTTGATTGGTTGCTTGGATGATGACTTCAAAGTCGTAGTTGAGACATAACTGGAGCGCCTGCAGAAAATGTGAAACTGGCGGCGGAACCTCGAGATGGATGAGATAATGTGGAGTTCTGACGGTCGGCTCCGGCATCTGGAATGAATTGTACAGTCTCAACATTGTTGGTCTATTCTCAGGAAGTTTTTTTGGAAGGTTTCAGGTAACCTTACTCTGCTGGTCTGGAGGCTAATTTCCTCCTGCAGGCCGTGTTTAAGTGCCAAGACTGGACTGTGTAACTTGGAAAAACATGTATCCGTTTGGGTTTGGGAAAGAGCTTGTGACAGACGTTTCTCTTGGCTTGATCTTGGTGCTCAGAGCCCGGTGAGAAGCGATAGTTGAAACAATTGGAGGACAAGTTATCAATCAAAGCAATAAAGAATGCTGGATGATTTTCTAAACATGTTAAGAATGAACCGATCTGAGAACATGTGAGTGTTATGTTGGGGTCTTGTGTTACAGAGGAGGAGGTAACTGAGTTTGAGGGGTTAACTGTAACTGCCCTCCGCCTCCTTTCCAACAATGGCCATCTGTCACTGTAGCATATTGATATCCACTTTATATTAGAAAGATGGCGGAAAAGGACGTTTCTGACTGTCTGTCTGAACTTTAAGAACACTTTTTTTTTCCATTTCCCAAGACATGTTTCCTTTGCATTTAGCCACACTTGTGGAATTTGCCTTGGGACGGCAATGTTGGTTGGTTTGTTGGTCGGTCAGTCTGTCCACCTCTTTGATCTAGACTGAAATGTCTAAATAGCAGCTTATGTATAATTCTTTCTAGTTTAAGGGATTGTTGTGGATTTTCATGGTTTCAAGGAATGTCTTACCAACTATTGGAAGGTTTACCATGAAATTTGGTGTAGCCATTTCTGGTCCCCAGAGGATGCTTTGGTCACCCCCTGACTTTTCATCTAGCACTACTAGTGGGGCAAACTCTTCAATACTCCCATGACTTATGTCAGCATCTACGAGGATGATTGGCATAACATTTGGTACAGACATTCATGGTTCCCAGATGATGAATCGTACAGATTTTGGTTATCTGTTAACTTTTTCCTCTAGTGCCAGCGTGAGAAACACATTTGTGGTTTTAAGTTAAATGCATTGACAATTAAGGCTCTCTATAACGCCAACATCATATCAAATGAAGTAACCAGAAAACATACAAAAGCACCAAGCTAAGACAGTGAAAATAGTAAACATGGCCTGCTTAACCTTGTTTTGCCATTTTGAGCTTGTTAGCATGCTAAGGTTAGCTCAAATGCAACCTCACAGACCAGCTAGCCTGGCTTTAGAGTCTTGTTTACCCATACTTAAATCTCCCCTACTCAAACTAGACAGTATTTGAAATGCTGTAACACTCCTTTCATCTTGCGCTCTATTTAAGGAGGGAGTCGGTGAGTCACATGGGGAAGGTCAGACTCTGAATGCACCATCAACGTTGCCCTACACATTAAATATTTATTCAGAAGTGATTTATCTGTTTTCCTGCCTCCCAGTTTTGACAAATACTAAGAGACAATCTACTGGCTGTTAATATTCCTTCAGAAACGTATTGAGACAGACCAGCTTCACTAGGCTCGGATTGTAAGGGATGATCAAAATCAGTTCTTATTTGTACTCAGCCAAATGTAAAACATTCGATTCCACCGATGTGACTGCGACAATCATTAAGCTCTTTGGTGAAAGCTGATCGTATGAAAATTTAGGCTTAGGGGCAAATACTTTTTATCCCTTCATTTGACATTCATGGTATTGGTATTACTGTTATTGGAACCACCATAAGGGACGTCCACTTGATTATCCAAAACTCTGGAGTTGTTCCTGGGTTTCCCTCAAATCCGCTTTAACTCCATCAGCACATAATTCCAGATCACACACTGGTTCGCCAAAATGATTGATCTTAAAAGCAGATGTTGAAGAGGACTGACGGAGGGAGAATCGACTGAAAGTGTGGACATGTAGAGTTTGGTTTAAGAGTGTTTTTAAAGGAAGAAAGAGGGAAGAGATGCAACCCTCTTGCTTCTATTGCAGTCAGTTTTCGTGAAGAAGGCCATTATGGCTTGGTATAGAGTTGTTAGGCGTCAGATGAGGCAAATGAAGCCAGTTATTTATCTTCAGAGGGGGCATCAGGCAGCATATTCACACTCTCCTCACTCACACGCTGAGAGGAGACGGCGTTGCTGACAGTCAATTAGAGCCATTTCTCCTCTCCAGCACTGTGGCCTCTTTAGTTCTGATCTCACACCGCTCCACTCCTCTGCTGCTGTTTTTGGACACTTCAACATCAGCACTTTTTTGAATCAGGCGTTAGCTTGCAAGGCAACAAAGGCAAGTTACCAGTTATGTAAGGATTTTCCATTAGCACATTGCAACCAGAGCAAGGCTGCTTTTAAACATGGATTAAAAAGCATGATAATACTGTATAAAGGAATATAAGTAGGGAACACATTAGAGGATAACGTGAGTAAGGAAATATAGTGGCCAGGCAATTGAGATGTTCCCATACAACTGATACTGAGTACCCAAACAATATTAGTGTGATTAAAAAAATATACATAATATTGGTGGAAAAACACTGATTGCTGGACTTTTTCAAGGTGTGATTAACATATCACTCTCTGCCAGCACTACACTGTTGGTCATTGTAACCAGGGCTGTGACGCCAGCTACACTGTTGGTCATTGTAACCAGGGCTGTGACGCTTACGCGGGGTGGACCGAGTGACCGTCATCACCATTTTTTAATTTCTAAATAAGGACCCAGTGATGTTGTAAAGGGACGCAGTAAACTCACTATCCATACGTCTCAAGGATGCACCTCGTCTTTCTATACAGAGCAATACATTGTGAACTGCAAACTTGTGTTTAAATCACAGTAATCAGTACATCAATACATGCTGTAGTTTATGTTGTGTTTTGTTATTGTTAGGTCCTTTTGTCTTAGTCCTTTTCTATAAATGTAGATGATATATTGGTGTATACTTAGTATAAATCATGTTCATTATTACTATTATTATTATTATTATTATTATTATTGTTATTAATAGTAGTATTTCTAAGGAAGGATAGATTTATAGATTTATAAATCATTGTGCAGGGAGAAGGGGTGGGATTAGATAAATTTCGACTTCTTCCCACTCCTTTTTGAACGAACTTTTCATTGTCTGTGTTGTAGTTGTTTTCTTTTCTTTTTTTTGTGTTCAAAATAAACTTTCAAAATTTAAAAATTAAAAAAAAACAAAAAAAAAAACATACTGCGGCAGCGGGCTGATGGGCAGCTAACTGCCAAACCGCAAGGGGACGTTAGTGTTTCACCCAATTAGAAAAATTCAGTACTGTCACAGCCCTAACTGTGACACGATTAATTACCTAAAACCAGTTGATTTTTTAAAGAATAATTGATTATGGTATCAGATGGGTGCATTTATTGGCCAATTCGCCAATACACAAAACCGCAGTATCGAAGGCCAACCGATACCAGGATTGTGTCGGAACAACCCTGCAAGCCAATTCATGCATCGATCTGATACCACAAGTAATTACCCTCGAAGAAGTTAGATTATTTCAGCAGATTAGATTCTTTTTTACTCCTCCAACATGACTGACACTAGCAACCAGTTTTAGATCAAAAGAGAGAAGCTCATTTCATGTCATTCATGAAGTGATGCTAGCAGGGAATGAACGTTAGTCCAAGTAAGGAACGTCAGTTTCAAGCTTCAACTTGCCACACAGGATTAGTAATAGAAGTCTATGCTGTTGTAATAATAATATCTCTATTTTTTTATTGCACTGGAATCAGATTGTACACTGACTGACAAACAAGTTCAGGTAGTGGAACGGGTATCAGGAAGGAAAAAGTACCAGTATATCTCTAGTAACCACAAACACGACTTTATCAGGGCCTGTGTCCACTAACGCCGCTTTTTGCGCTGGCAGCGCTTCTGGCCTTGCCGGCACTTACTGTTGCTAGGTTACGAAAATTGTCTGGCAGCACTTCTGCTTCCCTTGGTAGTAGAGATAGACCGATATGGTTTTTTCAGGGCCGATACCGATACCGATTATTAGTAGTCAAGGAGATAACCGATATTTGGAGCCGATATTCATTTGCAGTAAAAGTTAAAATATTGGCGTCAAAATTTTGAATAATACAATCTCTAACACTTAACTTTGTTTAAATGCCTTTAAGCATATGTTTATTAAACAAACAAACAAAAAGCGCAGGGAGTTCCCAGGGTCAGCAGCATCTCTTATAAAGTTAACTGAAAACTTAAATAAATAAATAACTTCCTGAAGTTTTATAAAGTAAATAAAACAAAGTTAAATAAAATTTGCTAAGAAATGAACTTTTTCTCCTCTCCGCCGTGTGTGTGAGCACTCTGCATGCACAGCTTTCACTGCTGATTGGCTGTTACCCGTGCCATGGCTCTGCGTGTAACCAATCAGTGCTGTGGGTGGGACAATGCTGGAGACAGAGTAGTGACTGCAGACAGAGAGGCGCGGCTGCATCAGAGCCAAAATAACCCAGTTTTAAATTGATCTCTTATCGGCCGTCGGAAAAAAAAAGAAAAGGCAGATGCAGATATGCGTCAAAATGCCGAATATCGGCGCCGATAAAAAAATAACAGCTCACGCAGAGGGCGATTTTTTCACTTTGTTGTTAGTGGACACAGGCCCTGAAGTTCTTTACAAAGTGCAGATGGATCTAAGGGCTCCTATCAAATAAGCAGATCAACTTTAAGATGGCATTGAGTGCTAATATGCATGGTAGCGTTTGTCCTACACTTCTGCTCCCTCCAATTGGTTGAAATGCAGCTGTGATATTTCCAATGCTGTCTGAATGAGGTTAGACTGATGAGCGAACCCAATGAACCCACCCACACATCGCCTCACATATATGCTTTTCTTTCATGATTCCACTTCTGGCTATCCATCACTACTTTTGATCACAATCTGGAAATTATTAATTGAGTCCCGAAGCCAGCCAACAGGGCTTTCAGGAGATGATTTACAGTCTGTTATCTCCTATATATCTTCTCTGTCTCGCTTGCCCTTCTCCCAGTCAACAAAAGATGTAAGGGGATTAATCCATCGATGCTGTAGCCCTGCATTGGCTCTCAGAAACATGGCAGAGGGTTTGGAGGGAGGTGGGGGCTTCTCTGTTAAAAGGATTTGATGAGCGGGACCCAGTGCTGTATTTCTGCCCACCGCTCTTTTAAATACGTGGCACGTAGCCCTGCGTATGATATGCACTGTATGAACAGAGGCGCTCTCTTAAACCCTTTAGGAGAGTGTTAAATGGTGCAGACTTGATGAAAGTGCTCTTATTAGGGTGCGACAGGGTGTTCTTACAGGAAGTGGAAGGATAAAAGGAGGTGGTGTTTGTGGAGGAGAACCTCTAAAAGAAAGATAAAGAAAGACGCAAGGTTGAAGAACCAGGAGCAACAGAGGACAGCGCAGAGCAAGCAGCTTGTTGCTAGGATACTATGCCCTTTTATTCAGTATTATGGGGTGTGCTTTACGGCGCTTTCTCTACACCTCTTCTAGCGCTGTGCATTCCTTCTGCAATGATATATTTCCTCTGTCAATTGTTACTCTCTTTGTTTTTGGCAAGTTCTACACAAGTTGGATCTTGTTGCAGAGGAATGCGTCCAGAGCCAGGGATTTATGTTCTCCCTTAAGGAGAAATGTAGACTGTACACCTGCAGGGCCTTCTTGTACTCAGCACATGTACAGCAAACAAACACAGTTGGCATTAAGCAAGAGAGGATGAAGAGGGAGCCTGCTGCCATGTGCTCCAGCTTAGTTATCCTCCAGACCCATGCTGCAGTATTTATATTACATGGAAGAAGATGAAAGGTGCAATGTGATTTTTTTTCCATGCAGAACTTAATAATTGACCTCTGGATGAGGGAAACGTCTCATAAAAGCCCGCCAAGTAGAATGAAAGCTGAAGCATGGAACTGATTCCTGTTGTGTTGATGTTGTATCTACCACAGTCATGGCAGGGCGGTTCACCAAACGGGTGGAAAGGCTGACGGTGGAGGTTTTAGAGGAGCCCACATCAGTGGCCGCAAGATGATGGAGCGCTGAGGAGAAGGGTGAATCTGAGAAATGAGGAGTCAAGATGTTGGAAAAAGGGAGAAATTGATGACGGTTGGGGTTATGGAGGGTAAGGGGAAGAGGAGAGAGAAATGGGAGAACAGAAAGGGGAAGTAGAGACGATTGACGAGATGAGAGAAAAGCGAAGAATGAAAGCGAGGCCAGATAGAAAAGAAAGGCGTGTAAAATCAGAGGTAGATGTAAAGGAAGATGTCACTCCTGGAAATTGGCCATCCCTGAAACCTCAGCTTCTGCTGCCGCCAAGAGGTGGTGGTTAAACAAAAGGAGGCGAGAGATATCACTGCACCTGCAGAACACTGAGCACTGCTGGGTTTTCATACTTTCTTTTCCTGAGAAGGTAATATTTCAACAGAGAAATCCATTTTTTCTCCTCTCACACTGCTGCTTTCGCTTTACATGTTGACATTTCTACCCGGCACGCAAGGAACATTCTTTGACTACACCAATTATTCATGCAAGGACTCAACAAGAAACCTGATAAACAGGAGATCTAAAGGTTATAAGGAAGTGTGTCAGTGAGATCACTTTGTTCTGCTCTTAAGCTGAGGAGCGATTCTTCATTGCTATAGTGCAGGTGCATACACACAGGTAAACAAACTGTACACTCCCTCTCCACATTCCAGCCTAATCCAACAAGTGCAACTCTATTCAAATCTCTGCAGACGTGCATATGATTACAGTGTTTTTCCCAACTGAACTTGGAGCGATTCCAGCTGCTTAAATGCTTCTCTATCCTCACATGTTTCAGTGGTGGTCTGAGGTTGACTTATTTACAGCTTTAACTCTGAGTTATGGCCGTCACATCGCGACACCGATTGTGAAATTGTGATAAGCGCGAGGCTGCAGATGTTCGCAGCTCTTTGGTGGGAAGTTGCCTCGCCTTTTAAATTTCAGGGGAATGTTAAATAGGAAGAGTGCGCTGACAGGAACTTGGATGTAAGGTAAAGGGAACGCAGAGTATTGTCATTATGTTGTAATAAAAACAGGGAGTTTGGTTATGTAAGTCAGGCGTCAGGGTCTGCGAACGTGCACTGTTGTTGAACTGTTATATTCGATTCCACATGTGGAAGGAAACATGTGAGAGAGGGGTCAGGAGTTTATACTCCACAAGTGGAGTTGAGAGAAATGGGACAATGCTATCTCTCCATTATTTATACATGTCTGTGCAGCAGTTCAGGAAAAGGACACATGATGTTGTACATAGATGTAAAGTGGAAAACTAGGCCAGTGAAACTTATGCTGACATTAGCCTTCATCCTACAGCATTTTACATTTTAATTAGTCCCTGTTGTGTAATTACAAAGCCGGGCTTGGATCTATCTTTTGGTCACTGCGGACACCAGATGTGACAAAATCAATAATCTGTCCGTTCATTCCTATACCCGCTTTTATTCTGCAGGCGGTTGCAGGAAGTTAAACACCCTGCAGACACATGTAGAGCCGCTTTCCCACTGGTCAAAACACCCGCTGACACCCGGCTTTTCTGTTTAGTGGGAAAGGCTACAATCGGCATTCAGACCAGTCATTCAAATGACTCTGCAGTAGACCCAGGTAGTTATCGCCTCGGCTCCGATCGGCATTGATGGGAACACAAAACCCGGGTCGACACGCTAATCTCCGCCCCCACTCTGGCGCAATGCTATGCTCCGTCGGTAACTTCTGCGACTCCTCGTAATCTCAGCTAAAAACTCCACCCGTCTCCGTCCTCTGGGCAGCAAAATTTGTCTGCCCAGAGTTTAATAAATAGAGTGAATGAGTAATAGATACAATAAAGACCTCACCACCGTAACATCTTTACTGTTTACTAACCCTGTTTCGAGCGTTTGTGACGTCAGACGGTGACGCAGCAGAAAAGAGACAGACAGGAGGATACTTCACTGGCAATGGGAAAAGAGACAATCGGCATCTATAAGCGGGTCTTCCCGGGTCTAAAAAAACCCGTGCTAATTTCGGTGGGAAAGGGGTATAACTTAACGCATTCACACTCATGGGATAGCCTTACACATGGAGGAAAGTCACAAGAGACAAAACTCTAAACAGAAAGATCTCCAACTGTTGAAACCAATGAATTAAGTCCAAAAAAGCAGCAGATTGATGTTGAGGACAAAGAGCTAGCATATGTTCCTATTTGCTAATCTGGAGCTTTTACTGTAAGATGATTAGAGGTTTAATATCCCTCCATGTACAAAATGGCAAATAACATCTAAGGGTTTTTTTGCCACAATTTTGCCACTCTTAACCCTTCCTCTGATACAAATTCAGGTTTATTTCTCTATATTTGTCTTAAAATGTCCAGATTTTACACCATCCTCTTTCGTTACGCTGTCTCTCCATCCATGGCTATTTCCCCCACCAGTTTCTTGGTCTTGGATTTGCCATTGACCTCCCTCTGTTTCACCGTTGGCCTGTTAGTAAGATCCACAGAGTCAGAGGGACCACCTGGTCACAGCTGGCTTCTTCTGATCTGTGTCACTCACGGCTAATGCGAGCTGACACAGCAGCTCCCAAAGGACAGCTGGCTCCGCGACAGACAATGGAGGCCAAGCAGCGTCTGACCCAACTGCAAGGTAAAGGTAGTCTAGCCTGGGTCGGTGACTCATCGCTGCTGCCTTTTGATTGTGGTTGCAAAGGTCTCTGGGGCAATGGAGGTCTGCTGGCTGACCTTTAGCAGCCAGACAGCCTCTAAAAAAAAATAAAGGAGTGGACGTTAACTTGGCAGAAATGATCATGATGATGAGTCATCCTCGCTGTTGACGCAGTTAGTTGGTAATATCACACATCATTAATTGTTTATAGCCCTGTTAACACCTAGTATCTTGTATAATATCAAGACGGTGTCCCTTCAAAATAAAGTGAAAATACTGTCTGATATAAAGGCAACATTAAAGCTGCTGTGAGGAATTTTCAGAACTCCCTGACTGATTGACTGATACAGCTTTCGTGTCTATGAAGTAAATCTGCAACTAGAGCTGGCCGACGGTTAGCTTAGCTTAGCTTAGCTTAGCTTGGCAAAAACACTTCACTACCCTTTAAATCCACTCTTACACTTTTACTTTAAGCCCAAAGAGATTTAAAAGAATCAATTGGCTGTTTTACAGGAGGGTTGTACGCTGCATCGTTTCTAGGCAGGGCCCACTGTTAAGTTGTGCATTATACAGGATTCTTACCCCAATCCAGTACCACCTAATTCTGCCCTACTGCGCTGCGATTGGCTGGTTCTCGTTGCCTCTAAGTTTGCCTTCTGGACTTCTTGCCAGGAAGCTTTTTCAACTATCAGACTTCTTTTTATGTGTCGTGTAAAAGTTATGGTGTATTATTTGTTTAACGCTGGCCAGACGACAAGCAAAGACTCCAGGTCGTTACTGCTCTGCACATTTTTTGTTAGCAGTGATGCTAGCTAGAGGAGGGACAAAATATTGATACGGCAATATATCATCGTCCTGACTTATGCGCCAAAGATCGAGTTTTTTTTATTTTCAAATAAATGCTGCTCTAAACAGATTTACTTCTGATTTTGAATCACCGCGTCACTACTTCATGACTCCCTGCGGTGGCGCTTATGGCATGAATGATGAATGAATGAGGGTAACGTGAACAGAAATTAATTTGCCGAAGAAGTTAATCAAATATCAGTGATGTATCATTATATATTTGTCTTGCAAATATCAATTATTGCGATGTAATAATACCATGTATCGCATATCGTATCATGAGTTACCCTGCGATTCCCAGCCCTAGTGCTAGCTGTCTCCTGTTTCCAGTCTTATTGCTTTGCTATGCTAACAAGCTGTGTGCTGTAGCTTCATATTTAGCAAACTTTAAAGTGGTATTAATCTCTTCCTTCCTCATCCTGCTCTCTGCAAGACAATCAATAAGTGTCTTCCTTGAAAAAGGCGACATTAAAACATTCTGTAATCCGAACGTTAGCTAACTAACCAAGCAAACTACATTTTGTCTTCCCAGTGGCCTGAATGTTGGTTTATTCAACATAACGATCGAAGTTCTAACACTGAAACAAAAAAGTTAACTTTGGACATCTTGAAACAGCATTTAAGGAGCAGATTTGAGGGATTTATCAGATCAAATGTTCCCCTCTTTAAAAGTATTTACGCAGTAGCCTGAGTGTTTTATTCCACCGTCTCCGGCAGTTCAGTGGTTTTGGAGTCGCAGTGGCAGCATATCAGCTTCAGCCCCGGCTGTAATTTAACTGTCACAAACAGTTTTATTTTATAGTTTGGGAACACATTTTGCTGTTTTGCATTTCATTGACGATACCCAGACCTTAAAAAACTGTTCAAAGACCGCTTCTGTTTGATTGATGAGGCCTGCTTATGATTGTGCCCCGTCAGAGGATGATCCAACCGAACTGCCTCTGTAACCTCCCCGCTGTGTAAATTATAGACATGGATCATAAAGTGAGAACGTGTGGCTTGACGACCTGACGATGGGGTGTCAGAGAGGTCCTCCATAATGAAATTACCGGTTGATGAGTTTCCATTAGGCTTTATGAGGTATTTATGTGTGTGTGTGTGTGAGTCCCGCTGCACTGCGGTCTCCATGTGATTGATTCAGGGCAGGTTAACCATCTGGCTATAAACTGATAGTCTCCTAATGGAATTTGTCGCTGTGATTCTCCCCTCTGTTTACGTGTGTGTGTTGTTTTGCCTCCTGTACAAGCTTCACTAATAAACCTAATGGCTGTAAAGTCAGAGGTGGGGTTTAGAGGTGGGGTTTAGGCCTATTAAAGGGTCGCAGCGTCTCTGTGATGCAGAGGCAGTTACGTCATCAGGACCTGTATGATACACCCTATATGAGCCTCCCTATGCACTGGGCTACAGCATATACAGTATATAATTCCATAATCTGCTCTACATCCGATCACATGTGATGCCCTAAATTTTAGTTTAACATGGGTAGACGCAGCAGTAGTAACTCTCATTATAGCCCGAAGGGATGCAGAGGAAGGACTGGGTGTGTGTAACAACGCCGCTTGATGATGCCATTCATTATCTGCAATTAAATGTTGAGTGGTGAGATTAATCACTATCACGTAATTGGAGCTGTGTTTGTTTGAGTTGCTGCTTGTTTTTATTGATTGTATACTCTGTAGAGCTCTCTCACACAGTCTGCCTGTTCACTGTTTGTGTGTGTGTGGGTCAGCAGTCAGTCATTATGTCTTCATGTATTCCCTTATGTTTTAGAACATCCTAAATCCACTCCAGCTGCGTCTCAAGCTGTGACCTAATTCCATACTACATGTTCATATTATGGTAAAATAATATTGCAGTAAGCACACAAGAAATGAACATCATGCACTATTTTATACTGAGGATTCATGCAGCGGTGGATGTGAATGGGAACGGCATAAAAAAATCTTTACTAACCGAACATAAGTAGCAGCAACTGTTAGTGTTGCATTATGGGAAATATAGTTTTAATAAACTCAACTCAAAACTTTTTCAGAATACATTAGGGCTGCAACAAATGTCGGCTAGTCATCGATTATTGAAACGATTAATTGACTAGTCTGAGAATGAATTGCACAATTAATGAATTGCACAATTAATTAACGGCTCTCAGTTTTTAAATTTCGTTGCAGGTTCTTTTAAGCATGCGCAAACTAACAATAAAGACAATAAATAGAGTTCTTCATTCAAAAATATGTCTTTTAATAAACTTTGCTGCACTTTGGCTCCAACTGATACAAAACAGAAGAAAAAGGAGGAAGAACAAGAGAATGAGAAAGAGAAAAAGATGAATTGTTCACACAGCGTGGCTGTAACTGTGGACTGTTAAGTTAAATGTCACAGTTGATTTAACAGAGAGATGTTTCAGGTTGTTTCTATAGCACTACAGTGTTATATTAATGTTAAAAACCAATACAACTCTGTCTATAGACGTTAGCTAGCTGAGATGCTAATTATCTTATCTGTGTGAGTCTGTAACATCCACAAGTCCAACGTGCCTTCTCTCCAAATGCTCGCTCATTACCGACATGCTCCCGTGATAAGCAAGGCCCGCTTTACAGATCTTGCAGGCGACCCTTTTCTCTTCAGCGTTGACAGTGAAATGCTCACAGACCTTAGAATTTTAAGGACGCGATGGTGGTGCTTCGGCCGCCGACATTTTGCTCAGCTCTAGAAAATGATGTTATGTTGCATGTTTCCACAGCATGAAAAATGAGCACGATGATGTCACCGGCAACTTAATTCGTTGGCAACTGATTTGGTCATTGATCTTTTGTCCACAATGTTGACTAATCGTTGCACCCCTAATATATATACCTACTCAAAACCTCCAAAGAATTTGGCAGTGTATTTCCTCTATTTTCCTCTACATGGAAAACAACTCTTTGGAATAAATAAGTGCTCATGAACCGATTTGTTTTTGGCAGTTGATGAATATTCTTTTACCTGCCCAGGCGTTAATGTAAAGGTTGTGTGGAAACAGAGCAGTGCAGAGACAGACGGATCATGTTAGAGGGCTCACTGTGCTCCAGGTCAATTGAAAGGAGAAACAATTAGACAAGATCAGACAGCTTTGGGAATGCTTGGCAGCTCCGATCAAACAGAAGTCGTGTTAAGAAAACGTGTACCTGGCGCTTTCGCTCTCTCAGCCTGGCAGACCTGATGTTTGCTCGTCTGGGCTTATGAAGTTTACCTCTGAAAGGTCCTTGGCATTTACGCTATCTTGACTCATCCTCTCTTCATCTTTAAGAAATCACAAACATACATGGAGGTGCGTGGGCTTCCTTCTCTTCCTCTGCCTGACGCTCCTCACCGTGTGAGGGGAAAGTGAGTGTTACGTGCAGACGCTCGGAAGATTAAAATGTTGCTGCTGCTGCGTCTTACAAGAAGATTTCATGTACAGGGGATTAAAAATAGCCCGGGTTAGCACCATGTGCCTGTTTGGATACGTTTCAGACTGTTCTGCCCTGCGGATGAGGATGAGGATGAGGATGTCTGCCACTCCAAGCCTGATACAGTGGTCACTTTTCGCCTGTAGGTCGGAATGATTACGAGTCGGAAAAACTCTCCAGGGATAAATCCGGTGACGTGGATAATGACTCCTGGCTAGCCTTGTTTCCTTTTGTAGTGGAGACCTGGATGAAGCTGCGCAGTCTAGCCCTAAGCCCAGCGCTAAGCACTCATAATGGGATGTAATAGAATTCCCTCGGTTATTACGCCTGTTTCTGCCCCGTCTGCACTGTATCTCTTGTCTCCTTACTCCTACTGTAAAGCGTCTCGCTCCCATTCTCCTGTTTCCTTTCTGATGGCCTCTTTTCCAACGACTGCGCTGTCGCCCTCGCTTAGTTTCCCCACAGCTCAAACCGCTGCTGTCGGGCCGAGTCAAAGGCTGTGGAACTCCGGTCCAACATCAATCCAATTTTAGCCGCGGTTGGGATGAGATAACTGTCTATCTGGACAGCTCTTACGTAAGATGTCTTTCTCTTTGTGGCAATTACTGTGCTAATAGCTCTTCTGAGATCCCTTTTATCCGTCAGCTCTCCGTTAATAGTTGGTAAAGCTCCAGATGACACTGGGGTTTTGATTCTCCGAGTCGTTCCATTTGAGAGCTTAGCCTTCTCTCCAGTAATTACACATTTTAATGCGCTGACGCTAAAGAATCAGTCTTGTATTCTTTTACAGTATTTTGGGGGGATTTGGTTCCTGTTGTCCCAGGTAATTCTTTGTTTAGACATAAAGTCACCATAGATTTTGTCTGCGTGGATTTATTGGAAGAGCCACAAGATGAATCTGGCCCGCTCTGGATTCTCTCTGATTTGCATCAGAATGAAATCCGAGGCGGTTATTATTCATGTAAACAGTAATGAAACCACGAGATGATGTCAGTGGAAAGAAAAGGTTATTTTCACTGGATTGGAAGACCTGGTTTGCCAATTTGCATCCGAACCCACATGGCACATGGGAGTTTCAGAGGCCGATAATAAGGGGGTTTCATGGTTAAAACATTCTCTGTATTTACCGTCTAACTGCTCGCTGTTAGACTCTGCTTACATAAGCACAACCTTTGCCAGCTCAGCAGTCACTCAGACAGGCCTTTAAAGGAGCGGGGAGGTATGCAGATTAATGCAAATGAAGTTGCCAGGGGGTTTGTGGTGGTGAAACCGTGGTAACGGGGAGAGGAATGAGGTTAAAGAGGGCCACGGGCTCGGGGAGGACGTTCCCTACCCATAATGCCTTCTGGTGTTTGTTTACACACTGTGGTGGGTTGCGGGTTGTGCGAGGTAAAACCATCCATCTCTGAAGCATCTTCTGCACAGCCTTTCATTGGTGTCATGTTGACGAGATCCAGACATTTATAGGCAACATATCTGTTAAGTTAAATTGCTGTTTTAGTCGACTTTTCCAAATGTTTTAGTTGAAAAGGGCATGCTTTCACTCCAATCTGACCAACAAGTAAATATCCATAAGCAAAAGACACATAATTCCCACAACAAAGCGCCCCCTCTAAATGCCTGTTGATGTTGAATTGTATTAAAACAAAAGGGATTGTGCATGTGTGCACTGCTTTTTGAGACAGATAAGGGGAAAGCCCTACCGTACTTCTTACAGAGTGATCTTCATGTATGCAAGCATGAAATCTAACTGGTTGAACGATCCACTGGTATGTAGTGTCCCATCCATAAATCAGTCATGAGTTGTGACCCTTGACTTTTAGTGTCAAAGGTCATGAATGTCACTGAGTGTGGAACAGTGAAAGGATTTGTAGGTGTGCTTAGAATTACTCAAGAAAGTCTTCGTCTTTGAGAAAGCCGTCCAACATTATTAGTAGAGATGTTCTGATACAATTTTCCTTCCCGATACCTAGACTTGAGAATTGTCTGATACCGAGTAACCCTCCTATACGAGTACAATGAAAAACATGACATTTTGCTAGCTATAACTAAAACTCTTTGCTTGTGCATTGGCTGGCGTACTCACCGTAACTGATACTGTCTGGCCCATTACAAACATGCCCTAAATATTAGCTGTGTCTCAATTCAGGGGCTGCATCTTCCGAAAGAAGCGGTCTATGAAGGATGAGTCATTCATCGCCTGCGTAGACCACTAAGGCCGAACTGAAATGAGACGGTCTGGTCTGCGGAGGATTTCCTGTTTGCATCTCCAGCTGCTCCCGCCCTTACTCTTGCATCACAAAGCGCCGCTCCTTGCGCCTAGCAACAGGTAGCTAGCTGGCGAACTAGCTAACATAACTAACATCATTTAAATTAACCTATTATTACAAAGATGATTCTAGGCTTGATCCAAAAGGCAACTAGACTTGGTTGAAGTTCTTGAAGACGGTTCACCAATCATCTGAAAGGCTTCTTCAGTTCTAAAACTGACTGGTGGATCGAGCTAGAAATATAAGCCTCTGTAGGTCATTAGTATGCTAATAGATGTGTAATCAAGGGTAAGTTAGGCTAGCTCAGGCTAACGACTCTGCCTCATGCCTCTCAGCCTTTCAGACAAGAGGTGAAACGTCTTCAATAACTTGGATTAGAATTACCATGACCTGGATGACTGAGAACCTTCACAGGCAGATATTTCAAAGATGATTTAAAGTTTCAAGGCCCTCTTGGACTTTTGAAAATTGTATCGCTAGCTATTTGATTGAGTTGAAACCAAAGACTCTTACATTTAAGTGTATTCCTCGGCTGCTTCTCTTATGCAACTCATTTGAATTGGAGCGCGATGAATCTCAGGAAACGAAGGATCCATCGGGTGCATCCTTCGTGGCCCGGGAAAAAGAGGGCGCATTTGTCGGCTGCACCTGAAGGAGCCTTTGAAATGGGACAGCCTTCGACCCACCGCTGTGATGCAATCGGCCTTCAAATACGTCCTTTGAAGGTTGCAGCCCCTGAATTGGCACACAGCTATAGTTCATCCTGGCTTTATTCACATTCATAACACAGATTGCAATATAGTTATAAATTCAATCTGCAGCATAACATATACAGCTAAATTCCTGTACATAAACAATCGTCCACGACCAATACATCTCCAAATATCACTAATCCTTTGTTGTGTTTCCCAGTGAATAGCCACCTCACGCACACATTGACAATAATTAAGGGTGTGGACTGAATATAAGCCCACAGCTTTGATTTCCTGGGATTAAACCCAACTGGCTGCCAGATTGCCATTCTTCTAGCCTAATCAAAAGATTAAGGGTGAAGGGCACCAGCTTTATGGGCATCCACAAAACAAATAAGCCGTGGCACTGCTGTTTATTGTTATTTTTTCCTTGTCGCACTCAAAAAAACTGAAGAACTTGTTATTTTAAAACCCCATTAACACTTTAACTGTTAAGTACGTAATCACAGATGCACACTAACATCACACGTACATGGACACATTTCCAGCCCTGACGCACACCGCTGCAGGCGCGTCACGGCGCCCGCTGACCCTGCAAAGGGCAGTGACGACGAGCCGAGCAGACAGCAGAGGGACGCATCACTCTGCCGGACAGGATGTGTGATAGCAGCGAGACACACGTCTGTGTTACTGTCTGCTTTAAGTCTATAAATACACTACATCTCCCTCTGTCCCTCTCTGCGTCTCTCCCACCGAGGACCCTGACAGACTGATCGATAGCGAGACACGAGAGATGAACACAGGTCTTCAATTTCCACTCAATCGACATTAACGGCCCTCAGAGCATTAAAGAGCCCCAGCTGACCTTTGTGTTACTTTAAAAGACTACAGTGGGTGTAATTACACACATAACATGCTGTGGTTATTGTGTGTAATTAGATGAAGTCAATAGTGATTATACATCCACTTCCTCTTGTTTAACCCGAACAGTCTGATTGATGTATGTTGGCGATCTGAGAGGAAATGAGGTTCAGCCTGGATGATAACAGGAAACAAATGAGCGCCTATTTTGTAATGTATGATTTAATCTCTTTGGAAAAACGGTGTTTCCAAATGTCAAAATACTTAATAAATTGAGAAGTATATGTAGTATCTATGTGTGTCAGCCCATCTAAATACTCTTGCTGTCAGGTAAGGCAGCAACACCAACATATTTAGGACATTTCAGGAACTTTACTTTTACAAACTCTGAGAGTACTTTCTGAATTATTTCTGAGAAGTTTTGTAACACTTGGCTTTAGATTAATGCTGCAGCTAAGAATTATTTCCCTTATTAACTAATCATCTGTTTTATGTAGAGATGTTCCAATACCATTATTACCTTCCCAATACCAATGACAGTAGGCTAGCCTTGAGAATTGTCCAATACCGAATACCTCCGAATAATGTTGCAATTAAAAAAACAAACATAATATTGGTGAAAAACCGTGATCGCTGAAATGTTGCCGGCTTTTGCAATTGACATTGCAATCTCTATAAGCACCAGACAGTTAAAAAAAACAACCTGTAACCGGCTGTGGCTTAGTGGTAGAGTCGGTCGTCTCTATCTCAGGAGGTTCGGGATTCGACACTGAACCCCCAATTGCTCCCGAATCCATGGCCTTTGGTGTATCCATAGATCCTGGCTGGAAATTGGCCTAATAGTGTGAATCAGTGTAAAAGCGCTTTGAGCGACTACATAAGTACAGTCCATTTATCAAGTTTTTAGGCTTAATTTGTTTTTTGGGGGTGAAATTAGGTTTTGAGGTAAATGCACAAATCTGATACCATAACCAATTAAATGGTGTACTCGCAGATTCCCTGTTTTAGGTGGTAGCAGAGGCCGATACCAATTCTTGTATTGGTATCAGAACAACTGAACAGCTAGTTTAAAGCTTTCTGTGAACTCCCTCAGAGTTCTTGAAGGAACTTCATCCAAGTCCACTTGCCGTTTTGGATTTTTCCAAAGTAGACAGAAACCCGTTTTAGCCCAGGAGATGTGGATAATAGACACAAAACAGGGCTCGCAACTGAAGTCTTTCTCTTGAACAGTGGAGACACAGCTTGTATATTCACTATCTGTATATGGGCAAGGTCCAAAGTCTAGCCACAGCCAATCAGCAGTCTTGTTTCCACTGCAGAACCAAACAGGGCTTCACTAAACTATTATACTGACATGATACACAAAAGAGTGCTAAATATTTAATCCACTAAAACCTCCTGAAGGCCAAATCTCTCCTCGCAGTTTTGTATTTGACACAGATGATTTCTCAAACGGCCTGTTACTTTGCATTAAAGGGAAAATGCATTCAGCACTGAGTTAAAACCCTGACTGGGATGTCCCTGGTTCACAAGCAGCAGATGATTAAAAGGCTGATTCTACCTGGTCAATGTTTAAAGGGTTGTTGGGGCTCATAAGCCGTCCTTTTAAAGAGTAATCCATTAGGCACTTTAACTTTCACACTAGTCCCTCAGCATGGGTCGTGTCCCTTCAAACATAAAGTAATACAGTGCTGTTATCACACACAGAGACTCACAAACACACACACTTAGAAATATCACATGCACAGGAAAAAACATGTCTTGCTTTCTCCAGAACACACTCACCCACGCACACACACACACACACACACACACACACACACACACACACACACACACACAGCAGAGAGTGCGTGGGGAGGTGATGCGCTCTCTCCCTCAGAGCGGGTGCCATGTCTTGTCAGATGGGGTTAGCTCCCCGCCAGCTGATGAGCCAGGCGAGCCTTTGAAGCCCTTCCAGGGGCCCGTGGTTTACGTGCCTGGGTTGCCAGGTTCTGCCATCCCCCTCATTAATGCAGCATGGGTGCCCACTTAACTTGTTCATCTCTGTTCCTCTGGTCAGCCTGCCCTGGCTTTGACCGATGCGCTGGGCAGCCGAGCAAAGGAGGCGCATAGGCACGTCCGCATGCTGGCCAACAACATGCATGCGTATTCACACGTTGCTCTGGCTGCAGGTAAAGATGCAAGATGCTTGCTTAATCCACGTATACACACACACAGAATCACTTTCCTCTATTATGGTGTGTGTTGGCATGCATAGCCTTCTCTGAAACTCCTACCCCAAACACCAGTTGATAGCTAAGCAACAGTAACTGGCATGACAGGCCTTTTGTACGCTTCAGATTCCTCCACATGCCAAAGCCTTGCGCATGGAGCTGCAGTAAGAGAGATAAGTTGTCTCTACAGAATGTGCCTTCTTTTTTCATGGCCTTTGTAATGCCAAAAATATAACTGCAAAAATGTAAGGAATGGTTTAAATAGCTTGATTGTCTGCTCTAAAGCGAGTTTCAATAGTAAGCATGTGCAGCTAACAAGCTCGCTATGTACTTTAGTACCCTAGCATAGCTTCCAAAGTAAAGGAGCATATCTTTAGCTAACTACAATCTTTGGTTGCAGTTTTGTGTTACAAAAGCCCCACTCAGGACCAAACAGATCAACTCTGTATGAAGTTAAACCAAATGTTAGCATCTTTGTCCTGCTTTTTAACGGTCTTCCAGGCCGTTTACACTCAAGCAGCCTCTACATTACACAACTCTCAAACTAAGGCAGCATTCAGTTCACTTCCAATTAATTGGTTAGCCATCTTCATTTTTTTCTTGTAAAAGTGAAACAAGCTGTTCTCTGTTTAAGCGTTATCCGCTGTAAACATCAGAAAGTCTACAAGAGATGGGGTTTTCAATTAACTCACAAAGTTAGCGTTAATTAGCTAGCTAGCTACAGCTGATAGTTGGCTATCTGCTAACAATGATTATATGGGCCGACAAAATCAATGGGTATTAGCTATAGATAAGAGGCCTTGCCTTCGTTCGATTGTGTTCAATATTACAGAACATTTTGAGTGGTAAAATCTGCCACCGTTGTCATTGTAAACTGCATGTACAGAGCTAGAATGGATGACCTATTGGTGGAAAAATGAGGCACAACAGTGATGATCAATTCAGCGTTGAAATCATTTCTGCTGTTGCTGTACACTGAACGTCTTTGGGGTTTTAACTGTTGTTCAGACAAAACTTCTTAATGTTTTATACAACATATCAACATAGAAAATAGTGACTCTCCTGAACAAACTTCTTCCTTTCCCTCAAACCCGCCTCTCATGACTGGAACCAGCGGTGCCTCTCGCTTCTTTGTTTCTTTTTCTCCCTTTCCCCTCTCTGTTTTTTTCTTCACTTTCCCTCCTTTTTCAGCTTTTTAAGGTGGGCCTTTTAGTTTGAGTTTCCTACTCTCCCAGACATTTTTGCTTTAAGTTGCTGCTTAACAGAGATGTTTTTTTGTATGATAAATTCGACTTTCTGGAAAGGGTGAGGTCAGATTTCATGGAATTTGCTGGACTCTGAGTTGGGTGTTGGTGCAGAGAAAGGAGAGAGAGAAAGAGACTGTTTGGACTGTTTCTGCTCTTTCTTCAACATCTTGAGGTAATTGACCCAACCTCCTGCCTTGAGCACACAAACTCACACACACACATATATACAGTGTAATCACAGATGGGTTTGAAAATCCCCTTTCTGGCAAAAACCCTCTCGCTTACTCTCCTACATACACACACACACACATATTCAGCCATGCATCCCACATGCATTCCCTATCTTACACGCTGCACATGAGCACTTATTCATACTCGGCGCGCACACATACACACATGGCTGAGAGAATATCCATGTCTCAGTGCTAAAAACACTGCATACAGCTGTGAATAGGAGATGAAAGCCAGAGCAGAGCCAGGAATAATAAAAGCAGAGCGATTTCAATTCACTGCAGGCTTCTATAGGCCACGGGATCTGAGTTGAAAACATGAGGGAAGCCTGGTCCTTTTTAACCATACAAATTTACCAAAGCTACTTTGATGTAGCAAAGACCTTGGAGTCAACAGCTTGAAAGCTGGCTTTGCTCTAATTGTAACTTTCCCGGCAGTATCAGCTCAATGCCCGGTGTAAATTTGTACACGTGCGGTCTATTTTTAACACCATCCTAAATCTAGCAGAAACCCTTTTACCAGCAAGCCCGGCTCCACGCAGGCCGCCTGCACTTCCTCTATCTGCTACAAAAACGAGCAGCCTGCCTTGACCTCCAGTAAATTCAGTCCCACCCACTGCCCCACACTGAGAGTTGACACATATATAGGGAGGGTGTGGCAGAGAGGAAGAACAAATGCACAGATGGAAAGACAATCTAGAAACGTGAGGAGGAGACTGCATTATAAGATATTTGAAAGCACATTTACCAAAATAAAAGCAGCATTTAATCATGTTCTGGCCCATTTACTTCACATACACTAAACCCTAGCTGTAAACACATGCCATGCTGCTGTAGCTAAGAAATGTGAATTACTTTTTTCTACCATCTGCTTTTCATTCATTTTGTGTGACGTTTAAAGGATAAGGCTGGCTGCATTCTTTATTTTTGTTGCCTTCAACAAATCCTATGAAAAGCCAAACATGCAGTCTGACTCCCAGTCAATGCTGTCTGACTTCCCCAGCTTCTTTCAAGCTCTCAGCCCAGAGCCCTTTCACTTACTGAAGACCTGAATCTATGAGAATGTCTCACACATTTATACTTGCATGTAAAAAGGATAACTTCCTAAAACACTTGGGCTGTAGTCTCCAGTAAACCTCACGAGAATACAAAGTGCAAACTGTGTGTATCAAGCTTTGGCCCAATTGACCCTTTGCAAAGCCCCTCCCTTAAACAGCCACTGTCCAATCCTACGTTAACAAGCGTAACTAGGCGCGGGAGTCCTGTCAAGCTTTCAGAAGACGGAGAGTGCATATGTAATCTGCAAGTCCGGCAGCCGATATCCTCAAAGTTTAGAGGGGGGGTGTCATATTTTTCGCTTTTCCGAAGCCAAAAACTCGAGAGGAGAGATGTCGGACATAGATCATAAATTGTTGAAGACAGTCGACTGGTCTCCGCTTGCGATCCTGTCCTGGCAAACTTGTTGAGCTTTCCTGTTGTGCCTTTAGGAGACCCAGTGTTTGGATCGAGCCAACGATATGCGAGCGATATCCTGACGTGCTTTAAACAAAATAAAAAAGTGGGATCATTTAGTTTTGCTAGCAATGGGCTAAAACATATTAGATAATGAAAGTTATAGGGAGTCGTAACTAAACATTAGCTGAGAATAAAACAATATGTTGACTCACCCTGCTGTGCAGGAGCATTGTTGCTCATATGATTGTCCTTAACATGAATTGTCAAGACGTGGGGTGCCTGATGCTTGCATTGAGACCGGCTTTTTATCCTCTTCATTCTCAACACTTCGCTGACAAGTTATTTTCTGGATGAAGCTTCTGTCGACTTCTCTCTGATATTTGGGAACTATTTTTCCAGAAATTTGCTATTATTTCTCTCGGAACATCTCTCACCGTTATAGTTGAAAGCGACATAATATTTACATGCCGGAGCGAAAGCTTGACAGGCGTAGCAACAGTAACCAAGGGGGGTGGGACTTAGCGAAGGGTCAATTCATTATTTGTTTTTTGACTTTTTGCAGAATTATAATGGGAAAAAAATCTAGACTATATAGACTATTTGGATGGAGATGTAGCTTTATTCCAAGTAGAACTATTGATTAAACTGTCTGATAAATCTTGCACACAATGTGAGTGTGAGCAACTGTGGCATGCTGCAGAGGCAGAGTGATCTATAACAGACAGATGGGGATGTTTGGAGCTCAGTGAAACACAAAGAAGAACCCGCAGAGGTCATGACCTTTTAGAGGATTGCACCAAATTTACGGGAGCTTGACTTTTATTCTGCGTAACTTTTTTCCTGTAAAAGGAATGAGAAAAGAGCTTCCAAGAAAGCTCAGCTGACCCAAAGGATTGGTCTTTAAAACAGCTGAGCACTTTTTAAGAGCAGAAAAAAAGCACAGAGGACGAGAGAAGTAAAAACAGAGGGATGTAATAAAAGAGAAAGAAAGAGAGGGAAACGGGGAGCAGAGCGGAGTTAAGGAGGGAGTGGCCGCTGGAAGTGGGTCACAGCGGGACTGACGTGATACAAAGTGACGTGCAGGGAGGGGGGACGGACTCGCACCACCGTCTGCGTCACCTTTTGTCCTGCGTGCACACAAACACACACACACAGGCGCGCACATTAAGAGCTCTCACATGCTGTCGATTCATTGGATAAACAACACTTGTGCAGGGGTAAAAATAGCTTCCTTGTGCGTTTTAAGGACACGGTTCCCCCCCTGTGTCTGCATCTCTCTCTGTATTGTTTACTGCTGCTTCTATTCACTTTATCAGCCCTTAAGATTGCATGCAGGGTATGCATTAGTAATAAAGGCCTCTCCCTGGGTGCTTGTTATGTATAACAGAAGATGCATAGACTGTTATTATTACTGGCTATGCGATGCTCTGCATGATCTGTAGCTTTTCCCTCAGCTCCTCTGGAGGAGAAGCGAGGAGAGCATGTGCAGCCGGAGGGATGGAGGATGGATGAAAGGGTGGAGGAGTGGCAGGGGGAGCCAGGGAACAGTTTAATTGCCTGACCCCTCTCCCACCAGGATGACTCTCCAGAGCCGGGTGTTCAAGAGAGGGTGACGGCTGGATCCTCCCTGCAGATCCCCGCGGCTCTTTGCGTGTGTACAGCGTGTCTGTGTGTGTGGGGGGAGGTGGGCGTCAGGGCGTTTTGTGCATGTTCCCACGGCAGATCTGCACATATTTAAGCAGGACCACTTAATCTTGTCATGTGTGATGCTCAAGTGATGCGCTCTGAGATTTAACATAACCCCCCGTATAACACATCAAAGGCTTAATGATGAGGAGAGGGAGGGAGTCGTAGTGTTCTGGTATGTGAAGACAGTGGGATCCCTCAACTCTGCTCCGCCTGAGCTATTTATCAATATTTATCTTTGATTGCTTATCTGCATTTTTCTTTAATTAGTTCTAAGGAGATAAAAAATAATCCTGACAGACTCAGATGACTTTTGACTTTATTGGATTACTGATGGCGAGATCTCAATCTCTGTAAGTAATCTAAATATCCACACTGATCAGAAAAAAACAAAAACAAACGTTCATTTCCCGTCCTCCCTTTTTTTTTTTTTCCTCTACGGCTTCTTTCTTTTGTTGTTTTGAGTTTGCTGGCGAGGGCTGAGGAACCTTCAACCTAATCGGATTGAGATCTGGCTGCGGGTCAGGCCAGCAGATGAATCCAGATTAGAGGGTCACAAGGCAGAAAGAGAGGATTACCAGCTCGGGCCACTGCAGCCTCCTCCCCTCGTCTAACCGGCCGATTGACGGCACTGTCTGCTCAGGGCCGTGCTGTAGAGTCAAAGGGCTGGACATAGACAGGACCTGCTGGGTGCTGCTGTCACTCACCTCTGCTCAGCCTCGGGTCAGTGGAGAAGGATCGGTTGCACCTTGGTAGCCGATTGGATATCTCCTTTATTCTAGAGTTTGTGCTATCGTGAATTGTGGATTATTTTAACCCAAAAGAGACATCTTTCTTGACACTGTTTTTTAAAAGTAACATGCAAATAATAGAGTAACAAACTCGGATTAATTGGTTAAAAAAACAGAGGTTCTTACACTGAAAATCCACCTATTTATTTGTCATTTATAGTAACTGTTTGGGACACAGAGTCTTTGAAATCCCCTTTTATAAAGCCAGTTAACCATATGCTCATTAAGACATTATTCTCAGGCTGAAATCTAGCTACATATGTTCACCTTACTTCTCTGATCTATAAGCCTGGGTTTCTTATTTCACATGATGTTTAGGAAGTGAAGGACGTGCACAAAGTTGACAGTAACCTGTTAACTTAAGTGCATGTAAACAACCTGTAAAATGCAAAACACGGCTGAAGCTGTTGTCTCTCTGTAAAAGATCCAGGCTGCAGTGGATTTCTGCAGAATAGCGCCCCCTGGTTGTTCTGTTTAAGTATGAAGCATTGTAAACACAGGTAGGGTAGGCTTCTAAGGGTCAGTTAAGTATAAACAAACAAAGGACAGAGTTACCTCACTGATGCAACAAGCTGCAACAGTATGTGTGCGTGAGTGTGTGTGCGTGCTGTATCCACAGCATCTTAACTCAACCCATTTATCAGCACACTCCCCATCGGCTTTGTTATAACTCCCCATCACTCTCTCCGCTCTCTGTCTGTCTGCTCTCCTCATTTAGAAAACAAAATAAAATAAAGCTGTGTGTGCAGTCGTGTTCTCCTCGGCTAGTTGTCGTAGCGCCGTTCCTGTGCGTTCCTCGTCTTTGATCTCGCTGTAAATTAAACATGCCTTTTTAGATAACAGGCTCTGTGCCACCTACCGATTCAAGCTGCAGCACTCCGCTCCTGTCCCCAGTTTGAACTCGCAAAAGTTGATTCATGTGAAAGCAGAATGCTGATAAACAACGGTTGAGGGAATCTCTGTGGAGCAATTAGGCCACAGTTAGATTGTTTGGCGGGCGTAAACAGTATAGAAGCAGTTTTGCAGCATCTGAGCTCCAACATGGACGTCTGTTTTTTACGATGAATGAGTGAGACAGGAGAATGTGGGCCAAACTGGGAAATGGCTCCAGTTGAGAATGGGGTCGAAAGTTAGGTCAAGCACTGCTAATCTGGGTGGGAACGCTGAGTGCTTGACCTCTGACATCAGGCTACAGCTAGTTTTATAGCACATGAGGACTTTGTACATAGAACTACACATGGTAGACTGATCTACAGAGAAACACTCATAATGGGCGTTTTCCTAAAAGTCAGCAGGCTTAAATTTAAAGTTCATTAATCAATCAGTCGCTAAACAGAAATGTACTGTCAGGAAGGAATCCCAAGGATGAATGCTAAATGTTAGCTGTTTTTAGCTTCTGAAAATATCAGGATTTGCAGCTTTTCTTTTTTATTACTCTAATTAGAATATTAGTTCTGCCTTTTTTTTACCATTAGTCTAAAGTCCCTTTTACACTGCCAGGTGGAGGCGGGATTATTGCGCCTCTGTTAGGTTCCGTCTTCTATGTAGAACGCACAGAGGCGTAATGGTGGGGCGAAGTCGTTCCACCTCTGAGCCGGCATCGAATTTAGTAACAGAGGCGAAACAGCGTCTGTGTTAGCAGAGCCGTCATGGCGGAACAACGCCGTGTGTGTGTATTTGAAGCACACGCTGTTTGTTTAAACCTTGTGCATGTTTTGCTTCCGCACCGCCGGAAGGCTATTTAAAAACACACACTGCAGCGGCTTTATGTAAAATGGCAAAAGCTGCATGTCGGCGGACCTTTGTTACGGCGCTGAGGCGGAACCGCAGTGTAAAAAGGGCTTTTGGTTCATGACTTAGTACTTGGAAAACGATCATTTGCTATCAGTCTGAGCTGTACTTAGTGTTTACAGCTAATTATCAAATGTTAGCTTGCTAACAAGCTAGAATATGATGCTACTCATGGTTAATATTTTGCCCGCTAAACTTCAGAATGGTGTCATTTTGTTCATGTTCGCAAGCTAATATTAGCTCCAACCACTGCTGTGTTTAAATACAGCCTTACAGAGCAGCTAGCACTGCTAAAGACTCTTTGTTGCTAATGTTTTATGACATTTTCCAGTCTAATTTTATATTTCTAGTAAAGTGGTGAGCTTATATTTTTTTCTCCGATAGTTTTCGGTTTAATGGACTCTCATTTACCAGCTGATACTCAGACTAGAGTAATAAGCAGCTAACAAGCAGTTAACACAAAAAAAACAACAAAATCAGATCCCTCCACGTGGCTTTTGGTTAGCAGAGGAATTATGTTGTTGATGGGTCAGTGTCAGGAGGTTAGCGTTAGCATGAAACCCCTAATTTGGAGAATGGGTTTATGGGTCTCTTAAGGCTTAAAGCAAACTTTACAGCTCTATGTGGGCCTTTTACTTTAGTAGCCATGCCCGCCTGTTTTTCTACTTGAGGTCTTTGAAATGCTAATCAGTTCTCCTTCTCCTCTTTTCTTCTCCTTCTCTTCTTCAGATTCCTCCTCCAACTACATCAGGCAGCTGGAGACGAAAGTGCGGATCCTGGAGGATGACAACAATAAACTTCTCTCACAGGTAAACAACACAGACAAATGTAAACGCTATTGCGTATAACCCAGTCCAGTCCTATGTGAACTTATACCCTCACTAAACAATGCCTTTGCAACTTCCCAAAAACTCACCCCAAAACATGTGACAGGCGTCTGTGATGAGACAAAGTGGTAGCCTGATGCTTCAGTGGAGCTACCCCCTCACAACAGCCTGCCTGTTAGTGGAAGAATATGTTTATCTATGTTTTATTCATGGGGAGTCAGTAAGCTTCTGTAGCGAGCACTGATGTTAGCCCCCGAGGCGAGCTGTGAGAGCAGAGGAGAGATGAGAGGAGGAAAAAGGAGGAGAAAGAGGCATTAAGTGACGGTGACAGAGCAAAGTATTTCTCCCAGAGTTGACCTTGCTCTGACTTCTCCCAAATTTTAGAGGATGGAGGGCTGAGCGAGTGGAGGTGGGAGTGTGAGAAGGCGGGGGTGGATTTTTGTTCTGGTTCACCCGGAGTTCACATGTCAGTCTGCAGAGGTGTGTGTTTCACGCTCACACCCGCAGACAGTGGACTCCGGGCAGAACACTTTAACTGGAACATTAATTGGTCATGTTAGGGGTCAAACTGTAGAGCAGTCACAGCTATGGCTACTTAATTACGGGTAAATATACGAACATCAAAGCCTTTCGTGTATCAAATTTTCTCTTTTATGATGTTTCAGTTCATTTGAATGCGAGTCAGGCTGCAGACAGTGGAGTTTGAATTTCACAGTTTAACTGGCTTTTGAATAAAGCCTTTATTCTTTTTTTAAAGTGATTTTTCTTCGCCCAATTATCTCCCAGCAGATTCATATGTAGGCAGAGCGTGTAGGCTGGAACCGCTGAAACAGAAACCTAAATGATCCACATAATTAGCCCTTCACTGATACGACTAGGCGCTACACATTGTCTCACAGCAGTCAGGGCTTTTAATATGTACCTGCGTCAGGTTAATTGTAGTCCCTGATCACATTTAAAGTAGTTATCTTTAAATGTTGCGCTGGGATGAGCATGTTTTTACAGTAACAGATCTTACAGTCTTAATAGAACAAGACTTAAACACACTTAAACTTTGCCTCCTCTAAAACAGCTTCAAAGTCTGTTTCTTCTTTTACAGTATCTTCTTATTTGCAACCCAGAACGAGTAAAGTTGCTATCATTGCTGTAAATAATGGTTCCCAATAGACCAGTATCTAATAACAAACCAACACACATCATGTTTTTCTCTCCCTGTAGGCTCAAAGCCGCTATAGTTTATCACAGATACAGACGAAACAAAAGGTAACTTTCTGAAACGTCACTATGTCTTGGCTCCTCTCTTGGTCAACTGGTTGAGCCTCTTTTGCCTACTTCATTCTTTTGTCTGTGCGGTGTCGGGACTTTTCACAGCTTCGAGCTTTTGCTTTCTTATTCCCCGAGGATGGACACAATAAAAGCAACACCTTTGTGATGCAATGCACTCAGTTTCTGTTACAATGATTTGTGTAATGTTGCGTTTATGTTGACACTTCGACACTTCAACTCTATGGTAATGTTTATAAAATAGTCTCGACATTTTGCGCAATGTGCTAATTATCTACCTAGCTTAGATTCAGTTGAGAAGATTGATACCACTCTGATACCTGTGTGCTAAACATTTAGCTAAAGCTGCTAGCTAGGATAGCTAAGTGCAAAGACTGGAAACAAATAGCCTGGCTCAGTCCAAAGGTGACAAAGGTCTGCCTACAGCTCCTCTAAAACTCACTTTTATCTTAACACACACTTGTTTGTTAAATTTGTACAAAAACTGAAGGGTAAAAGAGACACGCTTAGAGAACTACAATCCCCATTTTTACACTTTGCTAATTGTACAGACATAACTAAGAAGATATAACATGTTTTAAACTTTTATTTGCTTATAGTAGATTTATTTCAGCTTTGGAAAGAGGTTTCCTGTTTTTACTTAATTTAAGCTAAGCTAAGCTAAGCTAGGTTAGCAGCTGTTAGCTGTAGCTTCATATTTACAGTACAGACTTAAGAGTGACATTAATCCTCTCTTTTAATTACCCTCAGGTGAAGGAGCTAACTGCTAAAAATGACCATATTCAGGTACTTAGTGTTGCACCTTACAGTTTTATCGTTCAAAGTTCAATACGACAAAATACAGGCTTAAACATTACCATAGAACTGAATCACCTTTTTTACAGTCTCAAAGCTATAAATCACAAGGAATTGGTTTGCATTGCCTAGCAGAGGTGTTGCTTCTGTGCCCAGCCCCTCTTGTGTGCTGCTAGCATGCTATGCTAATAAACGAGCACAGGTGGCCCTGCTTGTATGTGGCCGATCTTGGCAAGAAAGCCTTCCTCTGTCCTTGGAGCTGTCCTTTTTTGCACAGCGCAGTGAGGGTTTGGTACAAGTTACCTCAGGTGAATGACTGCTATATTGTGCTTTGGTGCATAAATGACACGCACTTGTACCCGCTTGTCGGGACGTCTGGTGGGCTGAATAATTGAAGTTCTGAGGTTCAGACAGGTAGATCCAGGTATCAATAATGCATGGCAGACAACTGGTGTACGAGTGCAACTGAAATATGAAGGAATGTCTGTCTGAAATGAAAAATCTTGATGTTTTTGTCATGAATAAACTGTTTTTCTTTACATTATTACATGTAATACAAAGTACATTACAAACTTGAGTGTATAACAGTAAATATTGGAAAAATAGAGCTTTAGACTTTACTATTTATTATGACTCTTATGCAATAACCTGCTTACTGATGTGTCTGAATGCTAGCAGGTGGGATTGTTACAGTGGATTAGTTGCCTGAATGGACATATTGCCTAACTTCCTGTTATGAAACTGGCCCAGTGAAACCTGTATTGAGCCTGAAGGAAACAATAGCCCCTTATCACAGGAATGTTGACCCTCCAAACCAGCTCGGCTAAAAGATTTCACTGTACCAAAGGGAGCAGGGAGGGAGTTAACTAGGTCCCACAGTGAATATTAACAAGGACCGAAACAGTACAGGTATGAACACAATGAGAAGAACAGGTTTGTGTTCACGTGCACGCCCACGCTCGCAGTTAAACATGCGCAGCCTCATGCATGTGCATGATTCATTCTTTCTCCCACACGGATCTCCAGTGTCTTTCATCCGTTACTTATTGCTGTCAGCTCAGTGAAGTGAGAGGCACTTTCCGTCCTCGCTCACTTCTACTTTATCATTAACACGAAAGTGCTCAGTGTGACTCTGAGAGTTGAATGATTTATATGATGGATTAAGATGACACTCCATCCGTTAACCGCAGGCTAATTTAACTCATTTTGTTAGAGAACTACAGTAGAGTCCAGTGGACTCCTGGTTAATGAGTTGTGGGTTGTTGAATGTCAAAGTTTCGATATGACTGATTTATTGATTTATGAATCAGATCGGAACAAGGAAGATGGGTGGGGTAGTGTTGCTACACCAGTTGAGCTTTCAATCCTTACACATGCCAGAAATTTGAATTTTTTCTGTAACTGTAAACTATTAGCTTTAGCCAGCTTGCTTATTAAGCTAATGTTTTTTCGCTTAGTTAATTGAAAATGGTGGCTACAGCTAACTTTTTAGTCCAGCAGAGATGTAAAAATACCAACCCTGCAAAAGTGTTCTTTGATATGCTACCTGAACGCATCATTATGTGCTAAAACATCGGGGCTAAAGCTGCAGTTCAAGGGAAAAGGTTAGCATCTTTATTTATAGAAGGAAGAAAGCCACTGTCAGTCAAAGCTGGTGTTCTCTGTAATCGATAGAAGCAATAATATTTGAATATTAATATAAAATATTTGTTCCTACTATAATGGCATTAGCTCCCCTTAACAGCATGGTAGGACTGAGGTTAGAAATTGGCGAACTGGCCCTTTAAAGAAATATAGAGCTAGACATTCCTACTATTTTAATTAAAATTTTCCGACTATTTCTAGTTTTTACAGCAGGTAACTCAGATTAAACTGATTCTGTTCTTTATTACAATAAATTCCTGCTCTCAAGATACATCCTCTTCCATCCTCTCTGCCCTTTTGTCAGGGCAGCATCACCCCTGCCCCTCATAACTCAAACAGGAAGTGATGCGTGATGTCCACAGCTTCTCCCTGTCGGCACCGAGAACATTGTGATGGATGTGCAGACGAAGGGGTCGGAGTTTTAGACCGCAGAGGGTCAACTGTCCCCAGCTGTCTGGCAAACAAATGGCTTTGTTTGGTCTCAGTGGTCAAGGTCAACTCAGGAAGGGCAGGAAAGTTGGAGACAGCTAGAGTCAGCTCAACAGGATTTTTAATCGGTCGTCTTATTCAGTAAACAGATGTGTTAATTTCAGGGATTGAGTGTTTAAATCACTGCTCCAGATATGGGATTTAAGGCGTAGCTTTCTGAATGACACAGAGCCTGGAGAAATGACAAAGAGACGTTCGCAAAGGAACAGAATAGAGGGCATGAATATCGAAACCCAAAGGATAGATCACAAAGAGCCAAGGGAAGGATTGTGAAAGGTTAGAGGAACACTCGCAGGATACTAAGCTGGAAGAGGAGAGGAGAGGAGGGAGAACATCAAAGAGCAGGGAAGACAAGGGGAATGCTGATTGTAGCTTTGTGTGTGTGCCAACTGTGTATGTGACTGTGCACCTGCGTGTGTGTTACACAGACAGAGATAATACAGAGGCAGACAACACAGCACAATGTCCACGCATACACAGATGCACAGCCACTGCTCATCGGGCTATTTATTGCCTGAGCGCTTGCAGGCATCACGTGTGTTTACACGCCGAGCCCTGCGCAGAGGGAACACGAGTGCGTGACATGAGAAATGTCAGAAGGAACAGCGGTGCTGCCATGTTCCTGCCTGCAGAGAGGAGCAAGGCTGGTTACCGCCCCCAGTAAGCAGTGGTCTTTGGCTGCTAATGAGGACAAATCTTATGAACTCTGATCCTGCATAATGGCAACCAATCATGAGACATTGAGGTTCAGGCCAGCGTCACTGAAGAGCCATTTATGATGCTGCTGGAAGCGATGGCGTGAGAGACGATGAACGGGCAGGTGCCAGTGTAGGAGGAGGCGGAACATCAGGGTTTTTAATGAACCATCAGTGGATCTTAATACGTTTAGAAGAGCCAGACCAGGATATAAACATCATGATATATATAGGGGGTTATCATTGGTTTTAGTGCGTATGTTGTTGTTGTTTGCTTTTGATTCACGTTGTCTTTAAACGCAATATAATTGAATATAAAAACATGTTAAGTTCATATTAGAGGCCAAATTGTAAACACGTTTCCCAGTTTTTAAAAAATTTTATTTATTAGTTTATTTGACAGGGACAGAGCATGATAATCATCAGTTTAAAAATACAAGATGTAAACTTGCTGGAATTAGCAAGAATGCTAATTTATACCAATAGTCCCTGACAGGTAACATAGACACACATTAAAGGACAATAAACAAATACAATGATATAACTCTGGATGGAGGATTTTCTTTGGCAAATGCACAACAACTTAAATAAATGTCAGATTTCTAAAAACCTGAAGAGATCAATATTCAGAATCAATAATGGGAAATTTGAAAATAACAATTCAGTTAGAAAAAAGTTTTTTGTTTTTTTTAATCCAGCCTGAGAAAGTTGCAAAGATGCAGAAAGAATTGTAAACTGAAGCTGAAATCATTTTCATGCAGCATGTTGTCTATGTTTTAAAATGTTCTCAATTATAGTTTGATATTGTAGTTTTTGCTTTTTGCTTATATTTTTTTGTGCAACTGAAAAAATATCTTTGCTCGAACCAATATAAAAATATAACCAAGACAGGAAGTACAGTACATTATCTCTTGGCTTTTAGATTTCCTGCCCAATACATCGCATGTACAGGATTTTTATAAAAAATAATGTAAGGGACTTTCTAATTGAAAATGTTTGAGTAGGTTTGGCGTTTGTGTTAAAGAATTGAAAATGACCAGAATAATGAGTTTCAGCGAGATAAAACTGTCAAATATCAACCAGTATCAGCCTCAAAAGTGTCCGGTATCATTCCAGCTCTAATACTGTAACTGGTATGAAAAAAATATGACAGCCAATAAGTACTATTATAAAATTTGTGTACACTTTTATATTTATGTTATTATATGCCTCAATAATGTCAAGGATGCAGTAAAGGATAAGCTCTAATGGCCTAAAAAGAAGAGCCTTAAAATGCATGTGACCCAGGAAAGGATCCTTTGTGATTTATCTGTTTTGGATTAATAGTTTGGATTAGCATTGAAGTCTTATATCTGTTTTTTTTGTTGTGTGTGTTTGTTTTTCCGCCCTCAGCAGTGTAACCCAGGTGACCTCCGTGTCCTGAGGAAGGGGATGACCCTCTACCACTCAGAGTCCCAGCTGTCCTCACTGCCCCAGCGCCAGGACGGCATGCACATGGTCAGTACGCAGGAGGCTTACACACACACTTATACACACAAATACCACACAAGAAGGGTACACTCAAACAAAGACACGCTCGTACATAGAGGGACACCTACTCATTCCTATCTTCTTAAACACTGTCACACTGCTTATACAAAGGTGGGTACGTATAGAGACTGTTTAATTGCACACACACACCCACACGCCTAATTGTGGAGAAGACTTCTTCCTTTGCCTCCTCAGTGAAATCGAGTCAAGTCAGCTCTAATTCACTTTACATCTAACGCTCCAATTATACCTCCACAGGCAACCTAACTCTCTCTCACAAATGACAGGAAATGAAACACACACACACAGTAAGAGAGAGGGAAGAAAAAGAGAGAGAGTGAAAGGAGGCAGGGGGATGAGACAGACTGGAAAAGAGAGGAGGAAGAAGAGAAACTAAAACAGAATAAAACAAGGATTGAAAGTTAAGAGGAGTCAGCCTTCTCCTCTCCTCCTCTCATATCCTGGGCCTTCAGCTCCCTTGCTTCTCCCTGGAGCCTGTTTGAACTGAATCCCACTATGAAAGTAATAATCCTCTGAAATCCACCGCCACCCCTGACCCTGCCATTGTCTAGGGAGGCTGGGTAATTGTTTTCTGACTGCTTAAGGGAGGTCAGAGCTGGGCTATGCCACTAACCAGTGTATAAAAATCAATGTTGTGTTTTAATCACAGGCCCTCAGTGTGAGGCGCAGGTCGAGTGCGTTCAGAGTCAGCTCGCACTTCTTAAGCTCATGGGTCAAAACTGCCTCCTTGTGGAGGTTTACGCCGCTCAATAATGTCCATGAACCTTGACCCCTCGAGAGGTCTCTCGCCGCAGGAGGAAGGATAAACTGTGAATTATCTTGATAGTTGCCTCCCCGCATGTAATTTAACGGTACAGGTTCGCATGAAACAAGGTCAGGATATTGACTAGAGGTGACTTTTGGCTCTGACTGACATGACGGTTGACGTCATTCTGACTGAGAGTGGAGACTGTAAGTAGATTTGTGTGACTACATTTAGCTACATTCAGCCCACAGCTGGTCACATCAGATGTTCTTATTGTAATACAAATATACACAGAGCAAAATTATGTAACTGAATTAAAACAGTTTGAAACACAAAAAATAGTTCTTACATATAGGCATTAGTTTGTTTTAAATAACCAGTAACTGTAGTATTTGTTGCTTGTCTAGAAAACTAGCTAACTGGCAGAGCTAAATTTTGTTTTTTATTTCATATGTTTGCATTAGCTGTTACTAAATACTTTCACAGAGAAGCTAAACTAGCTAAATAGCTAGCATTAGCTTGTTATAACACAAATGTTCACTCAGTATAGATTTACAGTTGAGTAAATTATAAGAGAATGAGCAACAAAAACTAGTTCTTACATAGGTATTAGCTGATACTAACAAATACCCAGTAACCACAGATGTAACTGTTGCTTAGCTAGCTAAACTAGCTAACTGGCAGAAGTAACATTAGCTAAAACACAAATGTCACTTGAATTGATTTTTACATATCAATTAAAAGTGATGGAACCACAAAACCAAGTTCAAACATAGGCACAAGTTTAGTTTAGTTCTAAACGTTTATAACCAGTAACTGTAGATGTAATCGTTGCTTCTCTAGAAAAACAAGCTAGCTGGCAGAGCTAACTTTTGATAGCTATAACACAAATGTCCGGTAAGTGGAGCTTCAAATATCAGTGAATTAAAAAGTTTGAAACACAATCACTACTTCAAACGTAGGCTTTAGCTGTTGAGGTACTTTCCCAAAGTAGCTAAACTAGATAACTCGTAGAGCTAACATTGGATTGTTATAACGTAAATGTTCACTAAATTAGGATTTACAGTTGAATGAACTACAACAGAATGAGCCACAAAACTAGTTCTTACATAGTTACATACTTAGTTAATGCAAAATAATTAGACACAGTATATAGATAAAGGATGTAGCTGTTGCTTAGCTAAACTAGCTAACTGGTAGAACTAACATTTGCTATAACACAAATTTTCCTTTAATTGATTTTTACATATGAATTAAAACTGATGTAACCACAAAAACTAGTTCTTACATTATTTACAGTCAGTGACTGATGCAACTTTTGTTGCATCAAAACTAAACTAACTAAACTAGCTAACTGGCAGAGCTTACTTTAGCTTGCTAACAGGTCTATGTCCATTTTTGTTTAGGTATATGATAATTATATATAAATTATATGACATGAACGCTAAAATGAAATACCGTTCAGTGGTGTAAACCAGGAACGTCTTATTTCAACAACAATATTTTAACATATTTTACACAACAATATGATGATATCTCAAAACAAGCAAAGCTAACACCATGCACAGATTAACTTTTCTCTGTGGTGCATGTCCTCTTGTTAAACTTTGTTGTCGTGACATGTTTAACCGCATGATGATCGATTTCCTGCTCTCTAATGTGACTAAGTTCATCCACATGAGAGAAAAAGCCCTTGTTGGAAGATGGAACGAGAGAGAAAGAGTAGATGAGAGATGTGGGGCCTGAAGCAGAACTCGAGTGAACTGTTGTGTGTACCCATCCTAATCTATCAGTTTATCCTTTGTGTTCATTCTTTTGTACCATTAGGGCCCAGTTTCAGGTCATTGTGCGTGTGTGAGATGGTCAAATAGAAAATGAGAAAGAAAGAAGAATATGAAAGATGGTTAGAGAAAGGAAGCGGGCAGGCTGCATGATTCTCACAAACACTCCACAGTCAGATTTGATTCTGCGTGCTCAAACAACAAACCATTGATACTGACAGTGTTTGTCGTCCTCCCCGCCTCATCATGCAAGGCCGAAATCAGGCGTGTTTATGCAGGCAAGCCATCCCAAAATGTACATCCATATGAACAGTAAACATTGCCCCAAGCAGGCTGTGTTTCTGCGCTGTCATCATCTGTTTCTTTGCTGTACGACTCTCACAAAATAAACAGAAAAACCTGACCCGATGCTAGGAAGTGTTTACACATTTCACATAATAGCTTTAACCAACTGAAGAGAGCAGAGGTGACAGCAATTTACATATTTTTTCTTGTAGCTGACTTCAAAGTACTGCAGAAGACCGGTATGCTAAAGCTGTTACATTTGACCTTAAACAAGAGCAGACTCACTTTACTCTGTGGGGAATATGTTTGTTTGTAAGACCATTGTTACATATCATTTTCTCACATATGTAGAGTATCTATCATCCTATGCTTCACTCCTCTTTGTTTTTCTAAAGGGACATGCAGTAAGGGTTGGACAAAATATCGATACGGCAATATATTGTCGTTCTGACTCGTGCAATACAATTATTGATTAGCAGTGTGATGCCCCCTGTCAGTGTAATAATGCCGTAATGATTTTTTATTACGGCTTTACTAATGTGTAAGCTGATTTTTTTCATATTGTAGAATAGGGTCGAACAATTCATCCAAATATAATCGAAATCGCAATATGGCCTGCTGCAATTTTCAAATCGCAGGAGGCGCAATATTTATTAAAGCTGAAATGTGTTAAAATACCTTTTTAATTTAAACATTGTGCTGCAGAGATATTCTAGCCTACACGTCATACACAGATGTAAGTATCAAATGTCTTTGTTTGGTACAAATCCCTGCAGAAAACACACTATAATCATTTTAATATGTTTGTTCAATGAAAATTAGAAAAATTATCATTCAATTTAATATCGCAAAACAAATCGAAATCGCAACATAAGTCAAAATAATCACAATTAGATATTTTTTCAAAATCATGCAGCCCTATTGTAGAAGTTACTGTTCATTTAATGAGTGCATCATGTTTTTTTAAACTGAAATGATGATTTATTTTGAATGTAAAACCTGAATCTATGAAGTAGATTAGTAGCAGCTGGCGACTAAATGTTGTAGACTTAAGTTAAAAGTGAAATAGAAGTGCTTGTACTTCAAAATTGTTCTTTCATTACAGCGTTCGAGCAAATGTACACTTTACATTCCACCATTAACCAGCACAGAGCATTAAAAGCATTCAAAGCCCAAAATCTGTCAACAAATATCAGGTCAAATTTATCGCCTTCACCTATCCGTTGGTCTCACAGTTCCTGATTTTTGGTTTTAGTCTATATGTCTATGTAACATCAGAAGTTGGAAGAAGGGTCCATTCAGAGGACAGCTGGATACTTTTATGCATGCTGCAGAACCATTTAAATACAGGAAACATTCAAGTTTCCTATTAACCTTTTCATTCTCTCCATTTTCTTCTGAAAATAAAGTTCATGAATGTAATATCTTATGGCAGGCGACCCCATGCTAACAAGCAGGGCATGTTTGACTATTACTGTGTGTGGATAAAAAACAAACCTCTGCTATATTTTGTTTTTTGCTATCAAAGTTGATTTTCACTTTTTACATTTACGAAAAACGCCTGAAATTATTATTGAATATTCAACAAAATCTTATGTAACAGTTCAGTGGTTGTCAGGTGAGCAGTTTTCAGGCAGGACCAGCAACCTTAATCTGCTTTTCATTTTGGTTTATTTGGTCTGTTTCCACAAAACCTCCCTCTCTGCTGCAGTGGGATTATTATTTTATCTCTGTGCTATTAGGTTGTGTGGGCTCATTCTGGCACCTAAACGGGGCCAGTGGGTGCGGAGGGAGCTGACAGGCGCATCACCAGCGAGTGGAGAATTGAACCCGGGCTAACAGAGCCATGGAGCTGTGTCTAATGCAGGGCCTTGATGCCAGGTTACAGTGAATGGTGCCATTGTGTGTCCCAGAGATCTGTGTCCCTCCAACAGAGAGCCACTGTCTGGAACTAACCAGGGGGTAGGATGAGTCAAACAAACCCCCGGTCTTCTTCCTGGCTGGCTGCTCCCATCACAGCAGGTTAAATCACTCTGTGCAGGTAGCAGACCTGGCTGGGAGTTGAATATGTGGTGAATGCAGAACGGAAATAAAAACACAAGGGAAGGAGAGGTGATGTGAGTGGGGATGAAAGGGATGGCATTTTCAGTGCTACCGTACAAGAACACTCTCCTATTAAATCAGAGGCAAACACCCTCTGATGCAGAGAGAGAGAGAGCGGTTATTTTCCTGGTGTTGAGCAAGGTTTCTTGGAAGTGGCTCACATGGGGAGCTACGTGAGGTGGTGCTCGTTTGACCCCTGGGTTAAATGCTGTGTGACGGCAGATGTGACGAGATAAGAGTTTGACAGGCTGTAGAGAATGTCCACCGGATGTTGTTGGTTTAGACCTGACCTGTTTATCTACTGCGGAAGAAATAACACACAAATATTTATGATTTTTTTTTCCTCTTCCTCTCCCCTCAGGGTACCGGTCGTCTCCCAACCAGCGAGTCCTCTCCTGCAACAGGCTACCTGTCCTGCGTCCAGAAGCCTGAGGCTGTGGTGCATGCCATGAAGGTACTAAATTCCGTTCGCAATCTATGTCACAATCACACAAGCTAAATTCCACGCGTATAATAAAAACAAACTTTATCGTTACGTCTTCCATCAGGTGCTGGAGGTCCATGAGAACTTGGACAAGCAGGTTCCCGAGGACTATGAGGACGATCTCAGCGAGAAAGAGAAGGCCATCGTGCGAGAGATGTGCAACGTAAGCGCAACCCTTTTTCCATACTCCCTTAAAATTCTTCCTCTAGTAACCCTGAGCATGCTGCTTTCAATGCTTTGCTATTTTAAGTATCAGAAGACCTTGGTTTCAGCTGCATAAATGCGTGCAAACTGAATTTCAAGGAGGAAGTAAGGAAAGCATGAGGTGAGCGTGTGATGCATCATGCAAGGTCAGCTGTCTGGGCTGCGAAATAACTTACATAACAGATCACGATTTAAGAGCTGATGCTGAATATAGTTAGGTCTGGTTAATGCAGTAAACTGTGTTGCACTTTTCCATACTATATGCTCTTCATTGGTGTAAACACAGGAGCCTTATTGTCCATAGCGTCCCGGTTTGTTGGTCAGGTTTTAGGCTCCGTCCTGCTTGGTTAAATCAGGTCAGCTTTTGAGCTGATTCCACTAATGAGGAAGCCTCATTTAGACTCATTTGGTTTGGAATGACACTTGCAGCAGTGTCCCGGACACAGCGCTCCCGCTTGCTTCCTCTTTTCTCTCCAACTATCTCTCCATCTCCCCCCTCCCACTCCATCATCCCGGCTCCAGAGCCAACTCTACACTGTAAGTAGATGCTCGTAGTTGAGCTGTCAGAGCAATTAAACTGGAGCGGCAGGGAAAAGAGCACTCCCTCCCTCCCTCCCGCCATTCTTCCTCTCCTCTGCCCTCCCCCCTCGTCTCTCTCCATCTCTCGGTTGGTGCTGAAAGGCCCAGTCCTGGATAAAAGGTCCGCTGATTAGAGAGAAAACTAGAGCGGGGCTATCTGGGCCCTGCAGAGGTATGTGACAGGCCAGGAATCTGGGGAGCACTACAATGGTACCTCTGTAATATCACTGGGGTCCCCCGGGGGCCCTTCTCACTCACTCGCAGAGAGACAGCAGAGACAGAGGACAGAGATTCAGAGATAGCTCCACCGTAGTTTGTGTGTGTGTGTGTGTGTGTGAGTGTGTGTGTGTGTGTGTGTGAAGACTGCAGCTCAAAGCCAAACTGCGAGCATTTGAAGTTTTCACACTTGAAGAAGAAAGTCTTTTTATTTCTGCCTCGCCTTACTCTTTCAGTCTCTGCGTCTAAGTCTGCCTGTCTCGCTCTTCCTCTTCCCCTCTCTCAACTCCTCTCTCTGCTTCTGCTTGCAGGTGGTGTGGAGAAAGCTGGGTGATGCAGCAGGATCAAAGCTGTCCATCAGACAGCACCTCTCTGGGAACCAGTTCAAAGGGCCGCTGTAGCACCGCAACCAGAGAGCGAGAGAGAGATCAGGATCTACAGTACCTACACTCACCTGAAAACACCTCGTACTACCTGCGCCTACACAACCCATCATGCCATGCTCCCTACTGCCTACAGCACCCAGCATTCCTTCAACAAACCCTCTCTTAAGACTGGCTAAGAAAGCTACTTCATGGACCTGTTAGTCTGTTATTCACATGTACAAACATGTTTTTATCTCAGAGCTCATGAAGCATTGACAACTGGCAGCTAGTTTCACCGATTCACCACTTTTACGTCGTTGATTTGGAGGCTTCCAGCTACACAATGATCTCTCTCTGTAAAAGCGATAAACACACACCCCTTTTAGCCCTTTATAGCATAGCTGTGCTTCACTAAGCTAGCGATATGACATGGTTTAAAGCACAGACCTGATGAGGCCGCAGGGGCAGAAATCTCTTCACTTGTTGCTGCGATTTGAAGGCAACACGGTGGCGGTATCTTCAGAGAAGTTTTGATAGTACCTCCTATAGAGATCCTAGCTCCTGTCACATGTATCGCCCCCTAGTGGTCAACGAGTATAACTAGCATTAGCGTTCTAAAGTGTTAACTAATGTGAAACCCACTGTGACCTAGCGCCTTTTGCTCATAAGACAAGTCTATGGATAATTAAGTCTAGAGATCACTGTTAACTTGTGTATATTATGTATAAAACCATAGCACTACTTCATTGTTATTGTTGATTTTACTTTGATCTATTTTGTATTCTAGCGTGGCCATGTGATCAATTCTTTAGTTTGAATCGCACACACAACCGGACCTTAAACAGGGTTTGCTTTTGGTAAAAAAAAAGTTTCTTTTTTTTCTGTTGTTTTTTTATTCTTTTCCAGATTAATTACTGCTTTTCCTTTTCTCTGTAACATCTGAAAATGTATCACAGCCATTCTGAATCAAACCATCTCCGTACGTTAATTGATAGATAATTTTCTTACTTTGTGAAATTAACTAAAATTGTATGCTGTGTGCATGCTTGACAATCATTTTCTCAGGTTGGGAGGGCTACAGCTTTACCTTTGCCCATCTTTGACAGCGTGTGTGCGTGTTGGTGTGTGTGAGTGCGCGTATGGAGACTGAATGGTTCTCTTGCAGCTGTAGCATCTGCCTGTGAATCCTCTTTTTCTCTATTGAACCCTGGTTACAACTCGGTTGAAGACTGCTGAAGGCGTTTGCTGAATCCATACTAAAAGCCTCTTCCCAACAATCTTCTAACAATGAATTACAAAATCTAAAATGTTCACGGCCAAATGCTAATGTCTATGTTCAGTTTTAAAGGTATGTTTGGATTACTCTTCTTGAGCTCAGTCCTTTCCTGTCGTCTTGGATTCAGCAGGTGTGTTTATGCAGCGCATGTTTTCTTAAAGTCTTTTTTTTTCTTAGAATATGAGAGATAAGTCTTCCCTTAGGTGTCTCCTGAAAACACTAACATTTAAAACGAGTATTTCTTGATGTCAGAATGAACAAACACTGTTTGTCAAAGTATTTATTGCCAGGTGTTAGATAGAGATGGGAGCGCTATCAGTAACTAAACAGTCATATTTTAGATGTATGAGATTTAATTCAACTGTAAAGGTATTTCATAGATGAGTTTAGTGACTGACAGCTCCAGCTCTCCCATCTCTAGTGTTATTTGTTCCAAATTAGAACATTTCTAAGGCTTCTTGCCATGCACCTCTCTTCTTTCAAATAATGGCTCAAAAATAAATCAGAGTATGGTTTTATAAAAGTGTCCTTTTTTCTAGGAACTAATTTGAAGCCATGATACAATTTTGAATACTTTATATAAGGCATTTGATTTAAAATGTGCCACATTGTTTCTGCATGGTGTTTTGATTTGGAACTCAACTGTTTTTTTTAAACATCTATAGTGTTTCTTTTTTTCTGCCTATATGCTAAAACCACATTACAGAATCCTAGAGTCTACAGCATAATGCTCAACTCCTGTAGTAACTAGCATGGCTGTAACTTCTTTTCATGACTTTCACTGATGAGATGAATATTTGGCAGGTGAAAAGAAAACATGAAATAGGCCACTTTTAGAAAAAATTGGGAGAAAATAAACAAGTTGGTTAATGATACTGTGAAGTGCTGTCTTTATTTGATGGAGCAAACATTCCTGCAGGCATCTTGTTTTTCTTCAGTGGATGAGTTAGACTGCCCTCTGCTGGTACAGTGCTGGAAGTAAAGCTACAGATTTTCTTCTGAGAAGTTTTGTATATGAGTGATTCCAACCTGGTGAACTTTGAGTGGAAACCTCATATAATTGACTTAATGTCACTAAAAAGTGTCTTTTGATTATAAAAAAATATAAGTTTTGTTTGAGGGGGGAATGAAACAACTGGATTTGATTATGAAATTGCAGTAAAAGTTCAAAGTATGAATAAACAGTTTAAATAATTAGTAATAATTTAACAGTCATAAAGCAATAAATGACATATTAACTTGAAATATCTAAAATAAATGGTTAAACAGAAATAGTTAAGAGGAAACAGTTAAAATAGAAAAAGGAATGGATAATGGTTAAAATAGTCAGAAAAAGTTGAAATTGTTGGCTATAGGTGGGGAATACATACAGCTGAAATAGTTAGCTAAAGTACTGAATAAGTAGTTGAAACAGTTAGCTCAAGTACTGAATAAACAGTTGAAATAGTTAGCTAAAGTACTGAATAAACAGTTGAAATAGCTCAAGTACATAAGTAGTTGAGACAGTTAGCTAAAGTACTGAATAAGTTGAAATAGTTAGCTAAAGTACTGAATAAATAGTTTAAATAGTTAGCTCAAGTACTGAATAAATAGTTGAAATAGCAAAAGTACATAAGTAGTGGAAACAGTTAGCTAAAGTACTGGATAAATAGTTGAAATAGTTAGCTAAAGTACTGAATAAGTAGTTGAAACAGTTAGCTCAAGTACTGAATAAATAGTTGAAACAGTTAGCTCAAGTACTGAATAAGTAGTTGAAATAGTTAGCTAAAGTAGTGGATAAATAGTTGAAATAGTTAGCTCAAGTACTGAATAAGTAGTTGAAATAGTTAGCTCAAGTACTGAATAAATAGTTTAAATAGTTAGCTCAAGTACTGAACAAATAGTTGAAATAGCAAAAGTACATAAGTAGTGGAAACAGTTAGCTCAAATACTGAATAAATAGTTGAAACAGTTAGCTAAAGTACTGAATAAGTAGTTTAAATAGTTAGCTCAAGTACTGAATAAGTAGTTGAAATAGTTAGCTCAAGTACTGGATAAATAGTTGAAATAGTTAGCTAAAGTACTGAATAAGTAGTTGAAATAGTTAGCTCAAGTACTGAATAAGTAGTTGAAATAGTTAGCTCAAGTACTGGATAAATAGTTGAAATAGTTAGCTCAAGTACTGAATAAATAGTTGAAATAGTTAGCTAAAGTACTGAATAAGTAGTTGAAACAGTTAGCTCAAGTACTGAATAAGTAGTTGAAACAGTTAGCTCAAGTACTGAATAAGTAGTTGAAACAGTTAGCTCAAGTACTGAATAAATAGTTGAAATAGCAAAAGTACATAAGTAGTGGAAACAGTTAGCTAAAGTACTGGATAAATATTTGAAATAGTTAGCTAAAGTACCGAATAAATAGTTGAAATAGTTAGCTAAAGTACTGAATAAGTAGTTTAAATAGTTAGCTCAAGTACTGAATAAGTAGTTGAAACAGTTAGCTCAAGTACTGAATAAGTAGTTGAAACAGTTAGCTCAAGTACTGAATAATTAGTTGAAATAGCAAAAGTACATAAGTAGTGGAAACAGTTAGCTAAAGTACTGAATAAGTAGTTGAAACAGTTAGCTAAAGTACAGAATAAATAGTTTAAATAGTTAGCTCAAGTACTGAACAAGTAGTTGAAACAGCAAAAGTACATAAGTAGTTGAAACAGTTAGCTAAAGTACTGAATAAGTAGTTTAAACAGTTAGCTAAAGTACTGAATAAGTAGTTGAAATAGTCAGCTAAAGTACTGGATAAATAGTTGAAATAGCTAAAGTACATAAGTAGTTGAAACAGTTAGCTAAAGTACCGAATAAGTAGTTTAAATAGTTAGCTTAAGTACCGAATGAATAGTTGAAATAGTTAGCTAAAGTACTGAATAAACACAACTTAATAACCTTTATAAAGATTGAAAAGACACGACTCAGTTCAAAGTAGGAAAAGCTGTTCTTTATTGTCCTAAATGCCACTCAGACACAAAACCAAAGCTGTGTGCAGGATACAGAAAAGAGAAGCCCGACTAAGGCACATATGGATAGAAACTCTCTCTAAATGAAAAGATCAGATATGTACACATACACCTATGACTGTCCAGTGTTAGACAAGGTTGGTTTGACAAAAGGGGTTCTTGTACTGTAGTTCATGTTATTCTGTCTGCGGTTCAGATTCACTAAAAACAATGAGACAGGAAATAAGAGCGTGCTATAATATGAAGGAAAAATGCGTCTAATAGTAGCGATAACATCTGATAACGTGACCTCAGTGTTTGCACAGAATAGAAACTTAAATGACAAAAATATGTACATCCTGTTTGGACAAACTGCATATTCATGTGTTTCCATCAGTATTATTTCCTTTTTATATATTTGACAACTGCATGTTCAGCCATCTCAGGTTTCGCTGCGCTCTGTTTTTTTCTACAAAACCGTGGCAATGTGGGGACAGTAAAAAAAACAGACTGCAAGAAAAGAGGCTTGTATGGCTAGAAATTAAAGTAAACCATAACACATAATCAAGCTGAAAGAATATAAAGGGACATATGAGACTCCAACTTCCATCTACTTTAAGGTTAAGTAAAAGTGGTATGTTTAATTCTATCACAATCAGTGAATGAGCATGTGACCAAACAAAAGAAAATATCAGGTTGTGAACATTTCCTGGTACATTTCCAGAACATTAACAAAGAGTGGACAAAGTGTTTGTTACAAGATCCAGGAACTAGGTACAAAAAGTACCATCCTGTACATGTTTGAATTATTTATTCCAAAAATATAACAGGTTCTCACCAGGTCAGGTTCTCATGATAACACCTCACATGAGGTTATGAGAACCTGACCTGACGAGACCTGTTCAGACCTCACTTTTCCATTCAAGTCTCTTCCTTCAGGAGGAACCTCATCAACAAAAGTCCAGCTTGAGGTGACCAACCTAGTCCTCCCTCTCCAGCAGAGGCTCAGTTTATACTCTGTCGAGACACTCTCATCTCATCCACCCCCCGCGGTTCAGGGGCATGCCGGGTGGCGGAGGGAGCGGCACCTGTGGCTGTCCAGGGGGCCCAGGGGGTGGGGGAGGGTACCCAGTAGGTGGGAGACCGATACCTGGAGGGGGCACGTGGCCCGGTGGCATGCGTGGTGGCGGTGGTGGAGGGTAGCTGTTGTAGCCTGGTGGTGGATACGTTGGCGCCAAGCTGGGTGGCGGGTACGATGAAGGAGGAGGCGGGGGGCCTGGAGGTGGCGCTGCAGGCGGCGGGTAGACATGGGGGTGGTACGGTGGTATTGGTGGCGCGTAGCTGGGCGGCATGGGAGCATAGGAGGGACCTTCTGTTTTCATCATGGACTGCAGGCTCTGGAAGCCTTCTCCAGACATGTAAGAGCTGGTGGTGGACATAATGTAGTTGGAGGGAGGAGGTGGAGGCGGCCGATGGGGTAAGGGAGGAGGCTGATGTGGAGGTGGGGCATGCGGGGGAGGAGGAGCAGCTTCACTTCCTGGTTCTGCTTCCGCAGGAGGGGCTGGAGCTGCGGGTTTGCGGTCTGGTGAGCGACAGGAAATAAAAGAGAAAACAACTTGTTAAAAATGTTGATCATCTTTCCCGTAAAAACCTCGAGACCACTCAGTCCTCTTTGATCTCAAATAACCTCTCTATTCCCAGACAGTGAGCGCACAGCCAGAGCAGGACTGCCAGGCTTCAGCCACATAGGAGGTCTCATTATCAGGCTCAAGCACTAATCAGATTGGTCTGGGAGAGGTTAGGAGTGTGCGTGTGTTAGGAAACATCATGTCCAGACGAGTTGTGAGTTATGTAAGCAGACTAAAGACTTTATGTTGCTTTCTAAGCTGGAGCTGCAGGCAGGGGTCCGGGCTGCTCATTACGGGCTTTTTGATGGCACACGCAAACAGACAGTGTGTACCGACGCTCTAACCCCACTCGAAATCATTTTAACCTCACTAATTAGATTGGAGGAAGGCTGAGGATGACAAACAGTCACTCTTACCTGGCGGAGGCTGCGATGTAGGCAGAGGGGGCATTGGGCTCTCCAGTCTGGGAATCTTTGATCCAACTTGTTCTGGAAATTTAACAGATGATTCAATAAAAGCAAAAATCAGTGAATGCATTCAAGTACTTTAACTGCAGGTTTACATATTCATAAAACCTGTAGGTATATACTAACCACAGCCACTTAGAATCTAGGGTTTATATATCTGTAATCATGCCAAGACTTGATCTGAATTTATGTCACATTTATTAGCTAATTTGGGTGAACAGACGACAGGAGCAGTTTTGCTGGATCTTACCTGGAGCCTTTGGTTCATCCTTTGGGGATGTCTGTAAAACAAAAGTTACGTCTGGTTAAACACACACACACAAGCTGTAGGACACTTTAAATATGCTAATGTGGGAATTTAAACCGTGGGGAAGAAAGAAGGAACTTTCCACCGACTATGGTTTTAAGACAAAGAGAATTCAAGCATATTACTCACATGTGAGCGTTTGAGCTGGCGCGCAGGGCTGCCTCCCTGAGGGGAAGTCTTCTTTGGTGGTGGGGGAGGAGGGTTGGCGGCTGGTGGTAGTCCCTGTGGGATCGGAGGGGCCGGGATCGGAGGAACAGAGGCCCGCTCCTTCTCCTGGATCTGCTGAGGGATGGGCTTGTTCCCCTGGGAGTACAGGTCCAGGATCTGGTGGCAAATGTCTGGAAGACAAAGACACGTTATCATTAAGAGAAAAGATAACAGAAATATCTCAGAGGAAGTGTCAAAGCTTTATGATGAATACCTTCAAGCAGCTCCACTGGGACGTCCTGGACAAACTGCTCCCACCAGCGGCGGGACGACTGCTTGGCCGTCCACTCCTGGATGTCGAACTTGCAGAGGCGGCCGGCCAGATACATGACGGCTACGGCAATGATCTCTGGTTCCCATTGGAGAGACAGCATGGTGCACAGGCTGCAGGGACACGGGATATAGTTACTGCGTTTTTCATCTCAAATGTAAGGAAATCACATCAGGGATGTACCACAGAAAACCATCAGAAATAAAAAGAGAGTATGCTTGCTGACTACTCACCTGTCATTGACAAAGGTCCAGGCCATCTGCAGCACCTTGCACACTTTATTCTTCTCACCTTTAACAGAAAGGAAAAGATCAATACGTTTTAAAGATTCCTAGAACTAAAAAATACTTTCACCCCATGTGAGGATCCAAAGCCACACTTCTCCTATCTCACCTTTGAGCTGCTTGACGTAGCGCAGCAGGAACATGTAAGGATGCTCCACCTGCAGGTCAAATTTGATAGTCTGGAGCAAAATTCTCTCCAACACCATCACCTCTTCCTGTTGAAAGAAACACAGACACCTCAAGTAATCCTGTTGGTTTGGAACAGTACAAGGGCACTTGTTCACCTGGCAAAGGCACACACTTTCATGTCTTGCACATTATCATACCTATCAACATGAAAACAACGCGTTTAAATCAGATCTACAACCCTTACTTAGAACTCTAAAAGTTCCATATCTGCATTGTGTGGTTATATTATGATTAGATTTTTTCAGAAGCTCTGTATTATAGTCTATTTTTGATCCAATTAAACATTGGTACATGAAAGCCACAGGATGTTACTAGCCGTCAGCTGCCCTGGAGTACACAGTAGATTCAGCTTCATTCTTCATGTATAAATTATCCAGTTACTTAACAGTAAAAATACACGATAATTGCATTGCATTTACAGTTGCACATAATAAATTATAAATATAAAAATGCATTTAAATTAAGGTTAAATTAAATTCCTTAACAGGCTCAGAAGGAGATCGGCCTACATCACAGCGTGTACTCAGTAACACCTTGTTCTCAGTACAGAAAAGGGGAACATGGTCAGTCAGGAGGTTAAATCCTCATACATGAGATATTGTCTATTTGGTGGAGCAGATTAACACTACATTAAAAAAAAATGTTATCATTATTCTCTTTTTAGAGCTACATGATATTATGTCAGGGCATTCATCCAGGGGGTCAGTGTGGACATTGTGGAGGTCTATAAGTACTTGGCGGTGTACTTGGATAATAAACTGGACTTGGCCAAGAACACGGAAGACGTCTACAAGAAGGGCCTGAGCCGCCTCTACTTCCTGAGGAGGCTGAGGTCCTTTAACATCTGCTGCACGATGCTGAGGATGTTCTATGGTCTGTGGTGGCTAGTGCTATCCTGTTTTGCTGTTGTGTGCTGAGGCAGCAGGCAGAGGATAGCTGACGCTGACAAACTGAACACAACTGATCCGCAAGGCCAGTGACGTCAAACTCTTCGACTCCTCCCTCTGACTGTCTGACACACAGACACCTATTTAAAACCGTTACATTAAATGTATATACACTTCACTGTATATATATATTTCACATATTTACTTATTATGTATATATAATATCTTTTTTCCCCCCATATTTTTCTGTATATAACTAACATATCCACATAGTTTTACTCTGCTTATATTTTCTATATTCACACTTACTCGTCTGTATTGAGTAACTGCAACGCACAAAGTTTCCCCCGGGGATAAATAAAGTATTTCTGACTCTTAATTTTCTACACTCTGTGAACAAACTTGATTGAGGTTTACCTTAACTGTGAACTTACACTGACCAGTGTGAACAGGAGAAATATCTTAAGACAGCAGGGAGAATGAAAGAAATCGTACCTTCGGATCGTCACCGAACTGGGCGAACTGCACGTCGTTCAGCAAGCTGCGAGCTGTCTTGATGATGTCTTTACACTTCTTTGGGGTTTCCTCCACTTTCCCCGCCAGGAACAGACAGCAAGCACCCGTCACCTGTCGAGAGGCAAATAGCACCTGTAATCCTGCAAATTTGGTCACATTCCAGGAAAAGTAAAACCAAAGTGAGAGCAGTCAGATGAACTTACATATCGGGGGAACTGCTTGAAGGAGTGAAACATGTAGAAACGGTGGAAATAAATGATGCCGGTTGCCAGTGTGTCATAGTGTCTGATGACAGTCAAGGATATCATAGAAACCATCTACAATTATAAAGTTAAATATTTCAATTAATCAATAACAAATTAAGTTATTGAGAAATAAGCAGCTTTGTAAAATAAACATAACAAGTACATTACATTAAATAAAGTAACTCACTGTAGCTTCCTTTTCACAAGCATGTCTATAAAACAAAGTAAAGTACTAAAGTCATACGATTTCTTCAGTTTTGATGCTTTTACTGTCATTAAACTTGCCATAATGACATTTTTGGAAATGAAATGTTCATGCTTTGCCTATTATTAATCAATCAATCCATCAAGGATACAGGCCGAGTCTGGTCCCCACGTCAAAAATGAAGCGGGCTCCTTCCCTCCGATACCGCGCCTCTGTGCCAGGGTCCAGGCCTTCAGACTGAGAGGGGGTGTGGGCTAAATCCTTCTTGTCCCAGTACCAGCATGGCTTGATGTGGTCCAGGATCCCTTGGTTGGTCATTGAGAGGTTCTCCTTTGATTCCTTCATTGGTTGAGGAGAAGCTGCAGAGGATGGACCTGCTGCACTGGACTGTTAAGAAACAAGACAAAAAAACAACAACACTGTAGTTATCATAACTAACAATTAGTATTAAAGACAAGAGTAAATACTAGCATTGCAGGTGTATTATGAAAACTGTGAGGTGGGCTTACTTTGATGTTCAATGTTTATAGCTTCAAACACCTAGGGGTGTCATGTCAATTTCAGAAACGCATTCTCCTGATTTACCCTAAAGTGCAGAGGGGGTGATCAGAAGTTAGCAAGATTCACTCAACGGATGCAAGCACTCACTTTACCAGGAGGAAATCCTGCAGGATGCACTCCTCCTGCTCCAGTGGCACAGCGTCACCGCTCTGTGACCCACAGTGATCACAGACACAGACGCGCTCCAAAGGATCGCACTCAGTTTTCTAATTTATCAAACTGAACGACAACTTAATATTTTTCCATCGTCGTTAAAATAAATCAGTCATTGACGGAACTACAATTAGATGAGACCACCCTCTGCAGGCATTATACACACTTGAGCCTGTTGTTAAAGTCCCTGGTTTGTACTTGTCTATGATGTGCAGCACACTTAATAAACTGCAATGGGTTATAAAAACTAAGATTATAATGTATTAATATCTCTCTCTGAATTATGATTTTATATTCTTAGAAATGTTGGAAAAATGCATTTAAATCGGTGATCGGCAGTTCTCACTATTAAAAAATCGGTAATCGGTATCGGCCCTAAAAATCCTGATGGGTGCATCCCTCGGTGTAAGTTATCCCATAAGCCAAAATGGAGGGATGTTTCATGTTTTGCCAAACAGTTGTTTCCCAATGTCCAGTTACTGTGGGGGCCACAAAATTAACAGTTCAGAGTTTAAAAAGAAAAAAAAATGTAGAAATGATGAAAATAGTAAACTTATTCTAAGGGGAATGTAATGTTTTGCATGGCACCTCCCATCTCATTCATTCATAAATAACGATCGACGCTGAGCATGCTAACATTACATAATGTTACAAACAATACATTTAGTGACATAATCAATGTATTAGTATGACTGTCAAAAGCAAAACATAAGATTTTCCCATAATTAACGAAGCGAAACCTTACTAGCATTCAGTGTTAGCCGAGCTAGCGTTAATGAGCACTCTAAGTTGCAGCCATGAAGCTAACATTACCATATAACCACTAATGCGAGGATGTTAGTGGAGTTTGTAAAGGCCGAGAGGTCTGCAGTTAAGGTACGTTAAACACACTGCCTTAATAATCTGTACTCTAAAACACATGTGGTCAAAGTTGACAGCTAGTTCACGTGAAGTCAAACAGGTGACTCTCTGTTAGCAGCTTCGGCTAGCAGACCTGCTTCACTCGAGGTCCGAGTGCCGCTACGGCTCGGAATCAAAACTAGACTAAATTAACATCCATCTCAGTCCTTATGTTCGTAATGAAACACCGCTCTCACCTTTAACATGTGTCCGATCGAGTAGATCGCCGAAAAGAGACGTCTGTATAAATAATCCGCAGTTATTCACAAAAAGTTGGCTAACAAGTCATCATCAACAGTCCCCATTGTAACAAGGGCACCGCCATTTTGGAGGACGTCAGAGAATGTTGGCAGACGTCATCACGCAGGGTGCCGGATAGAGGCGTAATGTGGTTAAATGTCGTTTTTACATTTCCTCTCCTACATTAGTTTGTTGAACTCTTAAATTACTATTCCTTCTGCTGGAGATAAAATATAGACTACTCGCGTATTTTCTACTAAGATTGATGAAAATATGGTATTACCAATTATGTCCACTAGAGGGAGACAAATAATTACACATTGACTTCTGGAGCCAGGAATGGATTTTGGACACATGCAGTCATTTGACCAGATGACTCACAAGAACAATGAGTGTAATATATATCTTCTACACGATATTTTTCAGACGATTTTCTGACTATTTATGAACTTATTTTGCAGACTTAATTCTTGATTTGGTCCCCTTTTTATTGTTAAACGACAACTTCTGTACTTAGGCTGCACGAATATGATGGATAGCTTAATGGTTTGTGCAGTAGGTTTGTAGGTCCTTAATTTAAAGGTAAATAGAAAAGAAGATAATTTTAACTACAGGCGTATTTAATGGTGCAAAGTTATTTTATGGAAGGATGTAAAAATATGAGTAAGAGTGAGTGGGGTTAGAGAATGACATGCTACACAGGCAACAGCATTTAAAGTAATGAAAGATAAGAAATCAGGACAAAATATACATATTTATTTTATATTAAAGAGATTTATTTTCTAAACCAGTTAGACCTCCTTTGAGAAAACATGCAAAGTGATTTCTACTTTGTAAGGGGAAAGTTATAGACTATAAGTAATGTTTTAAATAATATAGATTAAAAAAATCACACTTTTATCAAATATATTTGCGCCAATAAACAAAAGAGTTTAACATAAAAGGAATTCTTTAAAGCATTGTCCTGATATATGAGTGACATGTTACAGCCCATTATGACAACAAATTAAACTTTTATTTGACTAAAAGGGAATAATTTAATGTTTTTTAAGGATATTAAGTCAAGATATTTGATATCTTTTATATATATATATATATATATATATATATATATATATATATGGCTATTATATAGCAGAAAAAACGACTGAAGGAGCATCTTTTGCAGAACAAAGTTAAACTACAGTGCAGGAAAATTTCAGTACAAATTCATTTCCCTCCCTCACTATTTTAAATCCAACATAAAGCAATGCCCTTTGTCACCATCCTATACCTTTGTTTGCTTTCCCTCTTCCAGCAATAAGAGCAGGCTACATCTAAGTAACATCTCGTGCCCTCTGCGTCCCCCCTCCCAACCCTCACTTCTGAGAAAAGCCGGCATTGAATCATTTACTTGGTCCAAATTAAAATTTGGAATCTGCATGCATTATACATTCAGCGGTGCTCGGACAAATCCTCTTAACTGCTGCAGAAATTGTCAGGATGTGTCCTGTAGAAAAGTAAGAGCCTTGTCTCGTTGTATTGCCCGTAGCAAGGGAGCATCTCAATCTGTCACTCAAGTCCACACACACACACGCACGCATACACACACATACACAGTAAATCAGCTTATGAATAATATATACTTGTACTTTCTTTATTAATATTAAACATTGCATAATGAAGCACCGACTATAAGCAAATCCCAGAGCAATATTCATATTACCACGAGCTGTCCTGGAGTGGACCTCTCATTGTTTGTGTCAGTCCTGTGGTGGTTAAACACGTCAAAACGTCTGCAGTGACCGGCTTTTATACTTAAACCTCGGGTACCCAGAATACTATCTTTTATTTTCTTTCATTTATAAGCACAATATTGGTCTATTTTAAGATATTAATGCATTTTTGGTATTCTTTAGAGATGAGAGGGACATGAAAAATGGACGATAAAAGGATGTGATGAAGGTTGTGACCCAGAAATCAAAGCCTGTTAAGTTGCATGCACTTCTGTCCACTGATGTGCACGAGCTCTCCCTTCTTATTGTTATTTAACATGAATTATAAGTGTCCAGATTCCTTACATCTTGGGCCACTTTTTGGGCTAAAATGTGAACATAATGTCTTTTTGTAACTTGGACTAAACTTTCATCTCAGCATCTCCTCCTCTCTTGTGTAGCTATTGCCCTGCGGTGCGTTCAGGGGATCTCCGATTCAACAATGGCACTTTGCCACGCAAAGATGCTTGTCTCCTCAGAGGCAACACTCTGGACTTAAAACCTTTCCTGTGTCCACAAGCAGGGTATTTGTGTTATATTGGCCTTGTGCAACCCAGCTTAAACTGCCTTTGCCCGCAGCCTGCAGATACAAGCTATAATGGAGACATTGATGTATTATTGAGAAACCCATGGGTGAGGATCAAGGAGCTGCTTGCAGGCAGCAGGGAGAGCAAGAGTGTGTGTGTGAACCCAGGATAATGTTTTCCTTGAGCATCCGACGTGTCCACGGCTGCTGTTGCTCTCTTGGCCCCGATGCGAAAAAAAGAAGACATTTCATGTAATATCACATACTGAATTTATGCTCTCCAGTCAAAGCAATATGCTCGACAACATGCCGGGCATGTGTGTGTGAAAGCGAGCTGTTGTGTGTAGTGTTTCCATGTGGAGTCTGCTGAGGTTATGTCTACTTGAGCCAGAGCTGAGATGACATTTCATTTATATAAATAATTACTGTCCTGAAAGTCCCCTAGGCCTGCCCCGAAGCAATCAAACTTCTAATGCTCTTAAAATTGCCCACCATGTTTTATTAATGGCCGACTATAAAATGCATATAGCTGCACACTTCTCTGCTGATCCACCAGGAAGTGGTGTCGGCTTTAAATGGCCGTATTAGGCTTTGTATTTTTATTCAACAATGTATTTCACTCAAATTATAGCGCAGCACAGGTTTGAATTGTATGCTGAGGTAAAAAAAAAAAAACTTGAGCATGTTCTTATCCGAGCTGTACAAAGCACTTATCTGTGCACACACAGCGATCTAAACGAATACAGTGAATTATGTGCCCAATGATTGCCCATTAGTGCCATTAATTGCCTCTGAGTGAACCTGATCTGCTCTTCAAGGACTCTCTTACATTCTGCATTGTATAAATGGCAAATTAAGGAGGCTTCTTATCTAAAAATAAGAATAAAACACAGCGAGGCTGTGTGTGTGTGTGTGTGTGTGTGTAAGGTTTCACCCTCTCCTGACTGTGCCAACAGAGGGTACTGTTGCCTCACAACATGCTTAAATGATCCAACAACAAAGATGCAGCCTGCTGTTTCTCCCTCTGATCCAATGAGAGGAAATAGGTGTGCTTTACATACTGATCAGGAGCCTTATCTGGTCATTTACTGAGCCTCAAATGTAACAATATCATAAAAGTATTAATTATCTAAATGAAAGGTGACCTTTGAACCCTGATTGACTCATGTGCTTTCTTGAATCAGATCTAGGTGTGGGTGGTCCGGACATTCCTGACGTTTAAAACTGTTTCCTAATGATATATCCGCAAATTTTCAGCTGGCATTATAAGAAAGGAAATAAAGTTTTAACAATCTGATTAAAACTTGATAAAAAAAGGAAGCATGGAGATTAAAAAATCATGATTAGATGCGCGGATTTCACGTTTTTGGGGGGGGGGGTTTAATGTCCATTAAAAGCAAAAACATAAGAGGAAAAAAGGGTCATTTTTGTGAGTGACAGTGTGTCATACATAAGGAACCGATGATCAGTAATCATTACTTTCTGTGTCAAATAAGTAATGATCAACCAGCGCTGAGCTCTACAGCCACCTCTCGCTGCCTCCAGTGTCCGCGTGCTGTCCGCTGCCTTCCTCCCCATGCTTGTTGTGTCTGACGCGCAAACGTCACGGACGCACTTGAACTTGAATCCAATCCCACTCCAAGGAGGCAACCCCAACCACACACACTCCCACACAAAAACACAGGCTGCATATAGACTATACACACACACACACACACACACACACACACACACACACACACACACACACACACACAAACACACGCGCGCATAAACGCGGGGTCCTCCCTAACAGAGCTTCTTTCATCGTGTGAGTCAACAAGAAGTAGCCTCGACACTGGAGGAAACCTGGAAACATTGGACCTCTGCTTGTTGGACGAGAAGGAGGAGGAGGTGTCTTGTCTGCCCGCCTGCTCCCTCTCTCTCTCTCTCTTCCCCCTTTCTCTCTCTCTCTCCCTCTCTCTCTCTCTCTCTCTCTCAATCAGCGAGGCTACTGCCACCAGAGCCAAGAGTTGCCGTTCCGCGCGCCGATGCCAAAACGCGCAGGAGGAGTCAGTGCCAAAGGGTCATTTTAGCGCACCGCTGCTGAAATGGAAGGACTGTAGGGAATCCTAGAATAAACAGCAGCAGTTTGACCCCAGATGATACAATCATATCATTAAATTAAGAAAAGGAGAAAGGGAAAGGAGCCAAATAAAAGCCTGAGCGCATCGCCGGTGGAGCCATCACGGTCGCTGCAGAGGTGGGCAGTCCAGGATTTTTATCTGCGAAAGGTCATTGCAAACAAATAACCTACGCATTGATCAGCTCATCGGCCGCTTCTTCTTCTTCCTAAAACTCCACTTTGGCTTCCTCAGTCCAGGTGTTGCTTCCTCATAAGACGCTGCCTGCAGGACACTGTGGACAAACTGCTCTCCCATCCTCATTGCGCTCCTGTCCGACTCCTTACTCACCTTCCCACGCGCGCATCAAAGTTGTAGCAGAAGACTGAGAACAGCAGAGGGATTAGGGAAAAAGTTTGTCACCTGCGATTCCAGAGAGGACCGACACCACGGTCCAAGCCGACTCCAAGTGCCGTTCACCGGGCGATGCCAGAGTAAATGCCGGGGCAATGTCCCGCCGCAAGCAGGTGAACCCGCAGCACTTATCACTGACGCACAGGGAGACAATACAAGGTGAGTTTCATTACAATCACATGTCCCACTTCTTTCATGATCCACTTAAATGGTTTAAATTAATTATAGGTTATCGTTATTATTAATTATCATTGTTATGGGGAAATAAAAGTTTTCATTTGCAGATTTAAAACATCCTCATGTTTTTATTCTTTAAAACGCGCCGAATGAGGACGCAAAATATCGACCACACTGTTACACTATTACACTGATTTGTGACATAAAATTTACCATGTGATAACAGAAGATAAACATAGATCTATGTTGTTTATTAAAAACGACTTTTAGACTGATTTTGAGCGACTACGCGGGTCAGTAATTGTTGTTTTACACTTTTAAAATTTAACCACCATTCAGTGATATTCTAAGCGCGCCTTTTGCAGCTTTACGTGACTTTATTATAACAGATGATCTTTTGACACTTACATCGGACTTTCTGCCTGAGTGTGTGTGTGTGAGAGAGAGAGAGTGTGTGTGAGTGTGTGTTTTCTGTCTGTTTGCATGTGCACGCACGTGCGTCTCGAGCGTGTAATCCAACATTTTATCACAACACAATTTAGTATTTTTATCTGCCATCTTGCAACATGTGGCGTCGTGTTTATATTTATGTGCACTTTGTGAAATATTACACTGATTTCTAAACACGCAGGTATTTATTTTGTGACTTTGCAGGATTACTTAGATTTAAATTTAAACGTATTTTTAATTCAAATAATCTCGTTTGATCTCAGTCTATCACTCACACACACTCAGACACACACACACACACACACACACACACACACACACACACACACACACACACACACACACTCACACACACACACAGTCTCATATTTTTCCTGACACATAAAGGCCCATTAGCACTTTTTGGTAACACATAACACAAATCAATTTACGCACAAAACGAGTTCAGTTTGCAGTCACACAAAAACGCAAACAACACACACAAATTCACCACAATCTAAACTTTATTAACACAACATTCTCACACAAAGAGTCACAACTTATTTGCACTGTTTCAAAGCTGCGACTAAAAAATTGTGATGAAATTGCGCAGATTAAATCTGAGGCAGGAATCGCTTCTTCTTTTTTTCTTTTCCCGGGCTAATGATTAAAAAGTCACATAATCCAATTTCAAATCAATTAAATCAATCTAACCTTCATCTCCCAGCGCTCCCTGCTTTGCCTAAATCCAATTTCATAGAGGCCTAATCTGGGTAATTCATTGCAGAAGTTCATGATGTAATCTTTGGCCAATCTGGTTTGTGTTGAAAGGGCTTCGGCGCATTCCGTCCCACCCGACACGTTTGGCATTTACACTTATCATTTATGCCTCCACTTTGCCTCTGCTTCATGTCACCGACTTTCCTCCCATTCAGCTGAAATAATTACGGTAATTTCAGTCGTAAGGAGCAATCTGAAATATAAATGTTTGCTTTAAGAAGTGTTTTATTTTTCCAAAGTGTCGTGCATCCATAGCAGACTTTATATCGATCCAGCTTCAACATTGATCTGACATTTTATCCTCTGCTGGCACAGTCACTTCATTAGGGTGGGGACGAACTTCATCCCCCACAATTCATTTTTAACTGTGCAAAAAAAAAAAAAACATAAGTACAGTTTGACCTCAGGCATGTGTGCTCGGTTTTAACGTTTACCTGCATGAATTATGACAAATAATTGCAACCTTATGCATATTTTCATTTGTCTTTAGGGAACGGGTACAAATTTGGACTCAATGTTAAATATTTGCCTCCCCACCTTGCAGCCATGGGTCATTCTTTTCTGTTCTTTTTTTTAACATCCTTTTGCATAATAGTTACACAAACCCTCCAAGCACCTGCTGTGCAGTCAGCAAATTCTTCAACCTGTGCTGCCGAATGTAGATTCTTGCATAATTAGATGGATAATTAGCTAATACACACTGGCTTTTAATGTCTTTATTTCTTCGTCTGAGGGTCACATGTAAGATGCATGTTTTTGTTCTTGCATGAAGCTTTTAAAGACGTGTTTTGGAGATCTGTCATCACTGCTGACCTGTGTCCAACAAAAGCTTTATTTGTTGCAAAAGCTGACAAACGCTCGATGTTCAGCTCCGCTGTGCAGAGGTCAAAACCGTGCCTCAGTGGCTATTACAGCACGTACAGTAAGGTGCCTTAAAGTAGGGCTATCTGGGCCTGAATCAGGTCCTACCTGTTCTCTCACATGATACACACTGTCTCCTGTTTGATGAACTGCGGCCTCGAGCTGTGACAATGACCTGAGAGGCAGGAGTGCAGGATTAGGGAAGGACTGAACCTGCAGGTATTTTCTTGTTTGTTTCTTTGTGGTGTATTCAAGGAGGTCAAGTGCAATGCCAAAAGTGGACTTGGAGAAAAAACACGCGATTGCATAATTTTTAAAGTCCTATTGTTCTCTCTGTCTGTGCTTGAACGTGTGTGTGTGTGAGTGTGTCCTGTATTTGCATAAAGCACCTTTATGTTTGCCATACGTGCAGGATGTCTTAATAACGGTAGCGCATCAGGGGCTGTGATGGATGGATGGAAAGCTCTTAACGTACCCATCATTCAGTGTGGGGAGGCTGTGTGTCGCTGTGGGCTGTTTCCTTAAGCTGGGTGGGTCTGAGGAGGACCAGGATCCCACCTCAGGCTGAAGGATCTGAGGAGCGCTGGGGGAAAACCAAACTGTAATTTGATTGAGTCAACATAAGATGAGAGCTTTGCATATGTGCAGAGGACATTTAGGAAATTCTGTAAGTGGTCTTTATTGTTTATTTAAAAGTAACTTTGTAAATAGGTGGTGCAGCTTCCCAGCGTCTCCTCGCACAAGTAATAATGCGACGTTTCTGCAGGGTGCCAGCATATATCAGCCACATGTCAGACAAGGGGTTACTCAGTGTAACTAAACACAGCCTGGTGCCCTGCAGCCACGGGCTTATAGGTCACACTCTTCATGGGAGAACACAGAACCTGAATATCAGCATATTTCTGGACAGGCTTTCTACAGAAGACTATGTACTGGAAATCTACTTGCCAGGCCAGACATCAAGAGGGACGCACAAGTGACTGTAACTTGCAATGCATGCACACAATGCACAAGTATGCGCCAGGGAAACAGACAGAGAGAAACCGCACATACCACCGTCAAAATGCTACAAACTGCATATTTCACACACTAACTAATGACATGTAACGAGCTGGATTTGACCTTCAGTTTACTGTTCATCCTTTTGTTTAATTAAGACTCCTTCAGGCAAACGACACCTCAAGGTTTTTTTAGCTTTTCCCAGCCAATGATTCAGCCTCCATGACAAAGAAATCTATCATAGGTACATGTATTACTCACATAGTAACATGCAGCACCTGGTGTTGAGTATCACAGGCCCGGCGGTCTTTGCAACCTGATACCAGAATTATTAATACAGACGATTGTTTTCAGCCATCCAGCCATGGAAACGCCTCGCCATAACTGTTTACTCTCAGAATTGGCATGCTACTTGTGAAACAGTTAATGTTTTCCTCTTTATTCGCACCATATGGCTGTCGAATGCTGGGGGAGAAAACCCACCGTACGCACTGCAACAGCACAGTAAATATTCACACACATTGTGGTAAGCGGATGATAATCTCACAGGAGATGATTGGTGAGCGATTTATGATTTGCACTGCGGCGCTGCAGTTTGTTCTCAGCTTCTCTTTCAATATTGCAAAATTATCGAACACATTTAATCAATTTTGAAACGCTATAAAGCTCCTCTATTATTATTTTTATACGTCTTCAAATTGTTTGGCAATTTTTGATTTATATCTCCGAATGTCATGCATCATAGCTCGCGAGTCATTTATAGCGATTTAGTGACAAGTCACAGTCAGCAGCAGAGCTGTATTTTGCTCACTTTCAGCCTGATAATCTAAGATTTATGATAAGAAACGCGACTGCTACAGATTAAATGGTGATAAGATAATGAAACACACAGGCCTGGCCTTACACAACCGAACTGTTGCAGCTCTGCTTGGCAATCGCAGCCGAGAAAAAGGGATAGGCTAAGCGAGGCCGCTTGTTGTTTGAATTTTTGATTGCAACCATCTGCATCGTTGCTGGTGTCATTTATTTTCAATGACAGCGTGAATCTTACCCGACTTTCCCTGTGGGGTTTGCACATGTGTGTGTGTGTGTGTGTGTGTGTGGTGGTTTAGCTCAGCAGAAGGAAAGGGGAAAACAAAGAAAGGGAGACAGGTCTGAACCCATACAGCATGGTCGACTGTCATACGAGTGCCCCTGGCCTTACTCTGCCTCCACCAGCAGAACAGAGTGTGCAGCTGGTATTAAAATGTTGTGTAAGGTCAGGACTCCGGCGGCAACGGGAAATAGTTTCACGGTTTCTGTTAAACGGCGCTCACAAGAGTCTAATCAAATTCACATCACTGAATAAAAACAAATGTTTCAAATCCGGCTAAATGAAACGTCCTCCGGTTCAAACCCCGCGCGGGACAGAGCCGAGCTCGAGACACCGTGCTGCACATTTAACTTTGCCCACACCTTCACCTTAGGCAACAACTCAAGGTCGTCAAATTTATTTATACTAGTGTTTAAGGACGAAAGCAATAATTAGGCGTCAGTGGGAATAATGGGGAGATAAATCAGAGGACACAACCCTTATGTATCTTGGCATGTGTTGCCTTCCTTGCTTGTTTTACCTGGTCGCTTGAGTGAAAAAACATCAAACATTTCCCGCATAATATACAGATTTTTACAGTTTAAATACGACACAGGCCTAACCTTAATGTGCTGCAAACACTGACATCTGCTCGCACAAATAATCCCAACTATTCCTCTTCTCTCATGAAGAAGTTTCACCCCTTAAATCCTTCTTCATCAAGCGTTTAATATAATTTTCCACCTTTTTTTTTGCACAAATGGAAATATTGGTGAAAGAGGCCCATTGTCTTCGCCTCTGTCTCCCATCTGGTACACATTGTGCAGAAGCAGCAGCAGCAGCAGCAGCAGCAGAGTGACTGACTCTCTCCTCATCAAACTGATAGGGGGTGCTCTAAGGCTGCCTGACTTAACTCGCACTTGATAAGGCAGAGTAGCAGGACTGTCATTGGGAGAGTATAGCTCCCTGTGTGTGTGTGAGAGAGAGGAATAAAGTATGTGCGGTATCGTGTTAGACAGCTGGGTTTCATTGCTATCATCACGCCTTCTCCTCGATGGCATGTTTGACAGTGCGTCTGCTATGCTCCCTCACCTATCAAGCATGTTCCTCTCACATACGAGTTTATACAGAGGAATTAGACACTGTCTGTCACGATGATAGGCCACATTAGACTGTTTTTCTTTCATGTGTATGTTTCCATTTCACCGTGTTTGTGTCCACACTGTCTTTTTTTTCGTCTTCTCCCCCCCCCTCTGGAAGAATTCCACGTTCAGTTCCTCCTCGCACCTGTGTTTTTCTCACACAGGTGAGCCTCGGGAAAGACGAGCGAGCGAGCGAGCGGGTTTTTCATAAAGGGGTGCGGTTTAAAGAAGATGTCCGACTGATATTTGAGTGTCGTAGTGACAGTGCCAACGCCTGCTAATTTACCGCCTTCTGCCCCCAGGCCGTGTTACTCAACCATAGGCTAACGAACAGGCCCCACTTTATCTTTGCAGGCAGAAAGTGAAGTTCAAATGTGTCCAGGTGTCTGTCATCTCGCTGTCTTTATCCAAGTTACACACAAACAAAGATCCCGGCAGATCCTCTGCAACCTGTCCTGCTTCAACGTCAGGAAATAAGAGCGCCATATTGTTAGCAAAGCAAAGTCCTGCGTGTATTTTTATGCGTCGCACATATGCACGTATGCATGCATGCATGTGCACGCTTACACGGCCTGTGTGAACACTCTGGAACATTGCTTCATGTGAATTATGGTCGCAAGCTGTGAACTGTAGGTAAATATGTGTTTGTGTTCCTTCTTTGCCGCCAAAGATTATGAGATGGAAATTATTTGGCAGGCATCCAGGAACCCATCTCCATTTAGAGAAAAGATATTTGGCGTCGGATCATCACTCCAGGGCGAAGTGAGTGGACTGGAACGTGTGTGTGCGTGTGTGGGAGGGTGGGTGCGTGGTTGGGTAGTGAGAGGGGGGGGATTCATCGCTGCAAAGAAATATTTGAAATGATAAAAAATTGTGGAAAAATGTGCGTAATATTCAGGCGGATCTCCGCCGGAGTCTAACGGTTATGACTGGGATTTTTAGAGGAGTAACGCCTCCCTGACAGTTTGAGATGGGTGATAAGAGAGTTTAGGATCTTTGTTCTGATAACTGCACACCGAGACGCAGGCAGGCACACACACTCTTTGTCTAATCTTTGCAATTATTAGGGTGTCATGTTTGGAGAAAGAGAGAAAAGAGAGGCACAAAAAAAAAAAGAAAAAAGGGAGGGGTGGGCTTAGAGACAGACTCCTCTCCCAGGCATCAACACCTCTCCCTGGGTACCCGCTCGCTCAGACGCCCCCAGAGTCTCTGGAGCTTCAGGTTTCCTCCAGGACACGTCTTCATACTGGTACATCAGGGTAGTTTTAGAAAAAAAGAAGGAGGTTGTCCATGAGGGATTTACGTTAAGCTGAGGGAGTCAGTCTGTGCCATAGGGGACGAGCGGGGGGGAAGAGTGTGTAATGGTTATTAATGACCGTGTCAGATCTGTGAAGAATGAGATTTACTCTCTTAACAGGACCCCGGGTTTGGCTTTATAGATTTTCTGTCTGTGGAGAATACAGTGTTCAAACTCACCTGCTCCATTCATACACACGCACTTCTTTTTCTTTATCTCTGGTTTTTCTTTTTCTATGTCTCACTCTGTGATCCACACGAACACGAACACACGCGCACACACATGTTGGTGGATGTGGCCTCCGCTACGCTACACTTTGTTCTGCACAAGCTGGGGCTCCCACGTGGTGAAGGCAGCCGTCTAGCTGTGACAGCGCAGCGCAGCAAAGGCCCTCACCGGAAACCCAGCCTGCACTGTGAGATGAATAGCTTCCTGGCCGCACGCACACACACACACACACACAAATAGGACCAAACACACACATATAGATGTTATAGTGTATGTACCGGGTCCCACCCACGCAGATCTCTCACGGATAAGCCGCGCAGGTGTTTGTCTGGGCAAAGTAGCTTCACAGGGGCGTTGTTTTATGCCATGAAAGTGACACAAGTGTGCACGTAATGATCATCACATGCTGGAGGGAGGGTTTGCTTTTATCATGTGACTTCCACAGAAATAAATAAACTTCTGTGTGCATTCTTTTCTCTTCCTAATCCAATCCAATCCACTTTATTTATATAGCACATTTTAAAACAACAAGGTTACCAAAGTGCTGCTCCTGTGTCTCTTTAAAAAAAGCAGCAAATGATTTAAATGTGTCCCTCTTCTCTTCCCTTTTCTGCAGCAGAGACCAATCATGAATCAGGGGCGGGATCTCCATCTCCCCAACCGTCGACCCCCAGCCCTCGGAGGTTGGGACCCGGCGAGCATGACCTCCTGACCTGCGGCCAATGCCAGACCAACTTCCCTCTGGGCGACATCTTGGTTTTCATCGAGCACAAGCGCCGTCTCTGCCGGGGGCCGGGAAGCAGACCGGGGTCCTTCTCCAAGCCGGGGGAGGCTGGCGGGCTCACGGGCATCCAGCTCTCTCCGAGGGCCAGGTCGCTGGAGCTGGGGAGAGGGTCCATCCCGGTGGAGGTGGGCATCCAGGTGACCCCCTGCAGAGAGGAGGTTGAGGAGAGGAGGATGACGCCGGCCAGGGGGATCTGCCCCAAACAGGAGAGAGGAGGTACGGAGGCGGAAACACACTGAGCATTTAAAGGAGGAGCAGCTCAATTCTCAACACAGTTTTGAAGAGCGCTCTCATGTCAAAACACACACACACACACACACACACACACACACACACACACGTCTCTCACCTGTCCAAGACAGATATCTCTCTTTAAAGAATCCCAGCTGCTTGTTATTTTGACAGTGGCCTTCAGGAGGGATTAATGTAGCTCGGGATGATTTCATTAGTGTGAGTGAGAGCTGTGTGCGTCTATTCTGCTACGTAAAAAGTAAAACATCACACACACACACACACGCTCACACACCAAACAAACAAACAAACACACACTGGCAGGCCTGAAGGACTTCTTCAGCTGAAACCAATTGTGAAAGGCGAGGAGGAAGGTGATAGAGGAGCCACCCCCCCTGTATGTGTGTATGTGTGTGTGTTTGTTGTTTTTTTGGCTCCTGTGAGTGCACGTCACGTGTCGCAGCGTTTGTAAAGAAATCCTGCAGCATATGAAGAAAAAAAAAGAGGTTAAGAAAGCTGATTAAAATTCATCTGTGTGCGTGGTGAGGAGAAGGGGATTAATAAAGCAGCAAGGCCGTTCATCTGGCTACGGGAGGGGAGGGGGGGCGAGAAAGGGGCGAGGAGGGGGGCGTGTAGACTGCCAGCGCTGCAGGGAAACCAGTTCAAAGTTATCAGAGGAGACAGTCACCATCACACCCAAGAGCTGGGAAGGCTATCCAGGATTACACAGACTCCAGTAGACTAAGAGGGACTCGGTTAGAGGAGGGAGACGCTTTTATTGTGGAAGTTACCCGCCACAATAAAACGTAAAGAGATTACACAGAGAGACTGGTCAACAGAGTGCCTTACAGACTTTTTTGTCTCACATACATGCAAAGTTTTTTTTTAAAGGGACCGTGTTTCTTATTATTTTTACATTTCAAAATAAAAGCTGCTGCAGATAACTTTCATCAGCAGCATAGACGCTCAGTCTCCGCGTGTGTAGCCAGCAGCTGCTGCGTGTGGTCGCCAGCTTTTATAGATTAAGAAAAATACATAAAAGAAGATTACAAATAATTTGTGACAGCGCTGTCACTGCTTGTTTTTCAAAATAAAAGTGATGGGAAATTTATAGAAATTCCTTAAGTTGTTTCTTTGAACCAAAAATAAAGATGGAAGAAAGCAGTTAGCATCTTATTTAAAAGGAAAAAGTTGCAGCAGCCCGTCAGTTTTGTTGTTAGATTGTGACGCGCTTAATTTTTTATTCTCCAGCCACAATTTTGATATTAAACGAGCACTGAACCAACCTAGAAGCCCTGCGGCAGTAGAGAGAAAACATGGAACTCATCTGGAAGCTCATGCAATGAAAAAGACTCAATGAATTTTACACGGCACTTTGTCTGTTAGGTGGTCAGGGGGAAAACATTTAAGCAGTTAGCGAGTGAGTCAGCCTGTTAGAGCGGCAGTCATTTAGTCACTCACACAGACAGACACACTGACGGTCTTATCACGAAGAGAACAGGACATGAAAGCACTCCAAGCCGCAAATGAAAGAGAGGAGGAGCGCTTTGTTCAACACATTAGATTGCCACTCAAGGCAGTCTCAAGTTTCAACCAAATTAGATTACATTATTAGGTCTAATTAAGTCCAAAGTGTTAGCAGCACACACACGGAGACACGCACGCACACACACATAAGGACATATCATCACGTTTGCTTGCATTGAGACCTTTGCAGCCAGAACACACACACACACAAAATGAGAACATGCATCATACATAACACACACCTGCACACATATAAGTGCAGAAATGTACCATAATGTCCTCGGCGTGCATGACATACCTGCGCTGTATAGCTGTATGCATAACACTTAACCCTCTCCTCTCCTGGATTGTTCTTTTTTCTCCACCTGCTTGTGTTTTATAACATCCTGTCTGGCCTCTTTGTCTGTCAGCCCGCTTGCTTAAACTGCAAACATGCTGCAAGGCTAGCAGATTCAACCCCAAAAGGTGCACACACACACACACACACACACACACACACACATGCACATTCGGCGTAGATGAAAAATGGCCCTTCTGTGCCCTATTTTATTTTCCTTGAGTTTCTCCTGCTGATGCATGCACTCTGCGTGTTTATGTGTGGGCTTTGTCAGAGTATGTTAATATGTGTGTGCGTGCGTGTGTGTGCACCTTGTATGAATTTGTGTATGCGTGCCGCGTCTGTGAAGAATGACGCGTGTCACCAGGCAAGCGAGAGGTTGTCGCTATGGGAGCGTTACCATGCTAAGGCGACCCTGGCCCTGCTTTGAACCCCTCCCAGGACGGCTGGCGGCCCCCTCGGAGCACTTAAACACATCCAGCACATCCTGGGCGAAGCCACATCATGACAACTCGTCTCTCTTCTGTGTGTCTGTCTGTTTCTGTGTCTCTCACAAACACTTTGTATAGAGATCGCACGGTAAATATTTCATGAGACCATGTGAGCGACATCTTTTTCTCTCTCTCCGTCCACCTCTCATCTTCCTGCTCTCACTTCTTCATCGCCACATTGGTCGACTTTAGTCATCTTATTTTGATAGGAAGCGACTCGCCAGCTCGATGTGATACCGATACCGCTGCTCTTAACTGAACCAGAGTGACACTGGATTATGATCAAAGGATTTAAATGAGACAACCGCCACTTTAAAACTGTCACACCTAAACGTGCAACATTTTTGCAGGTTTGAAAGTGTGTTAAAGTGCAGTGCAGATGTTTTTTTTAAATAACGCGGTAGGATCGGTTTTTGATCTTCAGCCAATTAGCATCAAGGATTTATTTCATTACCTAATATGACTAGTGGTGGTTTCTGGTTAAAAATCTGTGGTGTAACACACAAAAAAACGACAAATGACCTTTGTACCCGGCGAGGTCAAACCCTCATGTTCGACACTTGTCACTAAATAACTGTGACATCCTACTTTCCACACCTCAGCACCGCTGTGGATTTGAAGGTGTCCCTCTCCTCTCTTCCTCTCTTCCTCCCTCTCTCTCTTTCTCTCCCCCCCCTGTCTTTTTTTTCCTCCCTTTTTTTTTGCCCCACCACCCAATGCTCCTTTAATCACCTGGCTTGCTCTCATTTCCATATTAAATAGGCTTTAATCATGAAAAGCAATCAGGCTTTTGCATATTCATACCTTCCCCTGTACGCCGGCTTCCCTGTCTCGCTCCAGTGCCAAGCAGCCAGTAATCAGTAGGCAGGCGGCGTAATGCCATAGCCTCGGCCCATCGCATGAAAACACACACACACACACACGCGCGCACACAAACACAGTGTGTGAGTTAGAAATAACTTCACATGCTACTTACGCATTATCTCTACTCCAGGAGAGAGAGAGAGGGAGAGAGAGGGAGAAGGGTAGGAGATAAAAAAAGAAAGATGGCGAGACTGATCCCTGATTTGAGCTGCGAATATTTGTACAGAGGCTCAAGGAAAAGTCGATTTGCATAATGACTTTGTAGTTTTGCATTAATCACATTTGCATATGAAAATGCGTTAATTACTCCTGATGATTTTTTTTAAAAACTTGCTTCATTTGATGTCCAAGCTCTGGGGTTGTGATTAGGGGTTACATGGTGGCAGTTGTGTAGGTGGTGTGTGTGTTTCCAGTGCAGTGTGTGTGTGTGTGTGTGTGTGTGTGTTTATGCGCTCTTACATGAGTGTTTTGAATGCTTGCCAGGGAATTTGCCTTGTGTCTGCTAGTAGGCATGTGTGTCTTTTTTTAATTTTCTCATTTGTGCGTGTGTGTGTGTGTGAGTTTCTGCGAGTGGCAAATATTTCCTTATTCCTCTGTGGGTAAAAATAGGAGTACACTTCTTCCTGCACAAAAATACACATCATTTTGTTTTTGATTAAGACGAACAAACAGTCATTCACGATGCAGAATCTCCCTCTCATGTGTTTTTTTGCACTTTTAAGCTACAAAAGTAACAGAAATAGAGAAAGACAAGATAATCTGATGCTTCAGATATATAAAAAATATTTTTTGAATTATGAACACAGATGACGGATGACTGGACTTGATAAAAAATATGGTTGCTTAACAATCGAATCCTCCGTTTCTCCAGTAATGCGACACATAAGCCAGGTTCAATGTTATTTCTGAACCAATTTTGAGCAGTTTTTAAAGAATAAATTAAATAAAGAACAATTATACCCATGTGATGCATTTTATGTGTTGCATGTAATTACATGTTCTTCTGCATCACGCTGCATGCAACTACACCTCTGCACAGGCACTTGTCGACACCGGTTGGGTCTAAAAAAGGAATCAACTTCTACATTCTACATTTAGACGTAGAATAAGCGCACGAGTAGTGAGTGTATTTCTGCGGGATCACGCCATAAAATACAGCTTTAAAAGTAAGGTAGAATAATTTAATAATAAACTTCATTAAGTCGCTGCTTCTACGTCTGCGTGCGCCTACGATGTTCACGTACGCTACATCTGTGTGTGTGTGTGTGTGTGTGTGTGTGTGTGTACAATTACAGTATCCGTGTTCCTGCCTGTGTATGGGCCCCTAGAGTTGTTGGCTCATAACACTGAGCCTCAGACAGGACCACCCCAGGGGCCGTCTGACTCTGCTTGTGTGTGTCTGTCTGCTATAACGCGCAGGGTCAACTAGGTCTATAAGGAAAAGCTGCTAAAATGGCACGGCTGCACACACACGTACCACCTGACACACACAAACACACACACACGCTTACAGATTAAACAATTAAACATTTACGCAGAGAAACAGAAAGCAGGAAGACACACACACAGATAAGAACCACACGTACACAAAATGTGTGCGCATGCTGGAATGCATACATCTCACATTAAGGCCTCGCACACACGCACACACACACACACACAGCTTAAAGGCTCCCACATGAAGGCATCAAACGCTCCACAGCCAGCTTTATGGCACTCATATGGCAGCAGATTTGATATTTTCCTACCACAGCGGGGGAATAAAACTCGCCACTAATTTGGACTGCGAGCGCCACCGCTAACTTTCAGCATGTGCCGACTGACTGTGTCTTCCAGATGTGTGGACTCTTTGCTCCTTAACAGCCTTACTTAAGAGGCATTAGAAACCTCACACCCCGTCCCTGCTACGCATGGGGAGCGATGATGGCGCTTCGGTCTTCCACACAAACACGCCGCTTTGAGTGAAGTGCTGATGTGAAGTTGACGGCGTCGCTGCTGCGGACCATAAGTTGTCTTGTGTCAGTGGGAATCTGTGATGTGTTTATGTTCTTTGCATAAATAGCTATAATCAAGGTAATTTGACTGCTGCACCGTAGCCCTTGCTTCTCCTTTCTAACAGGTGTGCTTTCAGAGGCTGAGTAAAGTTGCAAAATTCTTTTAAAACTTACAGTAATTACAGAGCGAATGTACACGTCCAAACACACACACATGCAGGAGCCGAGAGACGAACCTGCTGAGCAGCATGTTCTTAAAGTGTTCATGCGACATGCATGCAACTCATGTGTCTGTGTGTGTGTTCAGCTATTGTGCGTAACATGTAATATGCCCCCTTTCAGGAGTAAATGGGGAGATTTTCTGACCGCAGCTCCTCTATAGAAAAGTGTTTGCCTTTGGGAGGAAGAGGGCTACCATTAGTACTTGTGAAAAGGGAAAAGAGATGGCGCTTGTTAGCCAGTCAGACAGGGGTAATCCTACTTGCTTCACTGTTGTTGCTCCTTTCCTCTTATCTTATTAGCGTCCCGCTCTGATTGGGCGGGATTGTGGGAGAAGAAAATGAGGAGACAGCGTTTATGGCTGTATTTTCCTTTTTACAGGCTGCTCCGCCACAAGAGATATTGAAAGCCTTTCATGGTACACTTACGATTCCCCTTATTTCATCCACTTATTTGTCTCCAGCAATTACTCGGAGAGAGAGAGAGAGAGAGAGAGAGCACACCGGACACAGACAACACAAGATGATGGGTTTGTCACTTAGATGTGAATCAGTAGTGAGCCAGGAGCCATATATAGCATGCACACGACATATTGATACACCACATAGTATCATTTATACAGCTGTATCCTGTAAGCAGTGGAAGTTAAACGAAGGGGCCTTAAAACTGAGCTTTTGATTTCTTTACGCTTCCACTCCAATACAAGGGATGTGCATTTGTAGTGCTTCAACTTGACAAAATAAATAATTTAATAATTTTAATAGCAAAAGCTCCTTCCAGAAACAGCGTTACTCCGTTTAATCCACTGAACACTGTGAACAATTTTCATAGGGACATTTTTTTGTTGGCAGAAAGCAGTTCCATTTCCTGTGAAAACTCTTAATAGAGAGGTCGTTTTTGAGGATTATTCAGAGCGCCAGGGACTTTTATTTTGGAAAGACACTTTAAAGTTATACCAAAACTTTTTATTTGCGAGGTTTGATTTTTTTATATTTTCTTTTTGAAAAAAAAAACCCCACTTTAAGATGCTCAAAATTGTCCTTCAAAATAAAAGTCACGTTACCTCACAGAACATGTGCTCCCATCTACAAGGAAAAGCAGGAATCATGTGCTCTGCTCTGGGATGAAAGAGGGCTTGCACTGTCATGTCCATAGATGGCATTGCAGACAGGGGAGTTAACTGCTCAAGGTTAAGGGGGCTGCACTCTCCCTGTATACTGGCGTAATTCATACTTTTCCATAAAGCCCTCTTCTCCGTGTCTGTCTTTCCCAGAGCACAACAGAGCGAGCCAAAATGAAATAAAGCCTAAGATGTTATCAGGGTGATTGGTGCCAGCGGAGCTTGTCTGGGCCTGTGGTCTGGTGGGGCAGCGCTGGCCTGCACCCGCGTTTATATGTGCGATCGAGTGTGGGTGTGTGTGTGTGTGTGTGTGTGTGTCCTAAAGGCACTGGATAGATGAAAGCTTTCTTTAACCATAAGCTATGCAGGAGCCGTGCCAGGAGCAGGAAATGTATCAGCGTGATAACAGCCAGAAAGACAGAGAGAGAACGAGAAAGAGACAGAAAGAAACGACAAGAGAAAGAGAGAGAGAGAGAGGGAGAGGCCACATGAAAACCCACAGGGGGAGGCCTGAGGCCAAAGTCAGCCCAATCACACACACACACGCGCACGCACAATTGTCACTTCATAAATATGTCTTGGGTGTGTATGATGAGAGATGGGTCTATGCTCATTTCTGGATGTGTGTGTGTGCGTGGGTGTGTGTGGAGCATTCAAGGTTAAATGTTAGAGACGGTTTGACACACCTGAGCACGTATAGGACCTATTAATGAGAGAGAACAGAATACACCTGAAGACACGACCGTTGCAATGCTAATAATGTTGTGCTGTCCCGACTTCACTGGATCACTTTGGGATAGATTTAACAGAGATAAATACATCAGCAGATTGTTGTGTGTTGCGTTGTTGTACATTAAAGCTAATATTGATCATTTTTGTAAATTAATTTGATAGTATTCGATCATAGTTTGTGTATTTGAAGGACGTAAGTGAAATTCCATCTTCATCTGTCCTTTTATTTGTCCTAAATAGCTTGAAGGTCTCCTATTAGCATTGCTACATAAGACGCTAAGCTAAAAGTTTAGCCTTACCCTCAGGTACAATCATAAAACATTTGACATTTGCTTCACATTTTTGGAAATGAGCTTGAGTTCATTTTATACTGACACTTTTATGAAAAGACTTGCCACTGCCCTAGCTGTAAGGTAAACATGAAGTCGTAACCGGCTGTCTGCTAGCTTAGCTTTGCATGATTTGAAATGGTTAGCTTAAGACGTGCTCGTAGGTGGATTTTGTTAGCTTTGAACGAAGCAGTTTCCCCCTGATCACCACTTTATTTCTCGTTGTTAAATCAGCACAAGAGCTGAATTTTAACAACAACAAAACAACACTCCAGGAAGTCACTGCTCTGTGGCAGGAAATATATGTCTGATACATAACCCCCAGCAAAACCACACCATGTCATTTTAGCACTTCTGCTTTTGTATGGACAAAACAAAGAAGGTGAAAGTGAGAATAACGGAGTCTAAGAGGTGCTGCAACACAGATTTTATTACTGTTTCAAAGCGTCAGGTTTGCTATTTGTGCATTTCCAGCCTTGCGCTAAGCTAAGCTAAGCTAGCCAGGGGATCATATAACCACATCCTTCTTTTCAAAGTAGCTCTAATGCCTCTTTTCCAACACTGAGCAGAGCGGTTTTAATAAAGAGGGCTATATATCTCTGGTCCATTTTTTATTTTCAACACTCTACTTTTTGTTACTTCCTTTTAGAAAGCTAACACTAATTAAATAGCTTGCAGAATTGGCGTCAAATGATGCAACACTTCTGGGCGCTCTCCTGTGTTGCTAACAGCTTTTTGCTTTGTGTTGGAGCGTGAGGAAAAGGAATGCATCCTCTCACAGCCTTTAGTGGCCAGAATCACGTATTAAACTAGAGAAATGTTGGAGTAATGGTGAAAAGGAACATAAATGTTCAGGCCCTGTTTGCTAATCACTGGAAAGGACTTTACGCCATGTCTAAAGCATGTGAGGGGCAAGTTTTATAGCAGGCTGATTGGGTTGGAAAGGCCTGTGTGCTTCATTCAGGGCCGCGGTGGTATTTTCCTGTGGGCTGCTAGTTAAGTGGGCCTGGCTGCTTGGCTCCAGTGGGCAAAAAGCAGCTGGGGACCATTACTACTGCTGAAAGAATACAGCACCCTGTCACAGGATGGTAGCCTGAGATACACACGCTGAGCATGGGTATATACATACAAACACATCCATAAAACCGCCACACATACATCACAAACAGAGGCGCTTTTTTCTCCTCCCTTTTGTTCTTGCTTCTGTTTCCATATTCTCTGTGCTTTTCTTTAATTTAATTTTCCTTAGTTGACCATTCAGGGAAGAAGAGAAGCACGATACATTTTATCCACTGTTTGTATAAAATGATTGATCCGATGAAAAATTTAATAAACCCACAAAAACAGAATTCGCGTGTCACTCACATGTCAGAGTCAATTTCCTATCCCCTGCCGCTGAATAGGAAATTAACTTTCTGGACAAAGTGCGAGTCCCCGAGGGGGTTTGACTGCAGCTCATTTGGATGTAAAACCTCGAACAAACATTGTGTGAGTCCACAAAGTCGGTCTCCATTTCATTGTCACAGCAGGGCGAGGTTTTTTTTTGTCTTTTGATGGCATCACCTCTGCAAACATTTTGGTGTTTTTGTAGCCTCAGTGGGGACTTTAATTTAGCATCCTTTCACCGCTACAGCTCTGCCTTACTTTCTCTCTGAATGCATGGCGTCATGTTTCCCCTGCTGCTGCTCTGCTGCGTCACGGTAATCCGGGTAGGTGATGGAATGAGAGATTAAAGTTCTACTGAAAAAGGAAAGTGATAAACACAAACAAGACACATTTCTTCTCCTCTCTGTCTGTTGTTTTTTTCCCCCTTCTCCCGCCACCCCTCATTTTCCGTCTTTCATCCTCTCCTCCATCTTGCTTCTATCTCGACCACAAGGCACGATTGAGTGTCATCCATTTGTCAGCGTCACATGACAGACAGCAGACCCCACAAGTGTGCACATACCCCTGAATCGCGCACACACACACATGAACGCAGGCGCTGGGACCAGTTAGGAGCTGATGGCGATGAGTCAGGCTTAGAGAAATGCCACAGAGAGCTTAGCTAATGCACTTTATGGAGCTCCCTTTTTCTTTTCAGCCTTTTTTCTCTTCGGCCTGTATCGCTCCCTCTTTCTCCCTCCCTCTTTCTTTGTCCTAGAAGCCGAGCCAAAAGTCATAGCTCTTCACTGACAGAGAGGTCTTTCCAGTTATTTTTCACAGCGCGTCCCCTGTGCCCTCGCTGGGTTAGCTCGCCTCATGGCGGTAACGTGCTACATGAGAGCCTGCTCCGCTCGCGCATTGTTGTACAGCTGCGGCTCGCTCCGTGTGTGTGTGTGTGCGTTCCAGTGATCAGTTGTTGGAGATACCTGATCCCTTTTATTGTTCATTTGACCCGCATCCCAGGAGGCATGAGGGTCAGGGTGGAGTACCCAGATACCTTGTACAGGTGCTAAAGTGTGTACGTGAGAGAGGAAAAGGAAGACGCAGAGGAAAGTGAAGAAATTAAGTTAGTGAAGGGAAAATAGTTTTTACTTTCCACCCTGCACACTTTCCAGCAAACACATTAAGCAGCACTGTTTCTTTAAAGCTTCTCAGGCATTTCAGCTGGTCATATTGGCTGCAGACACACACACACACACACACACACACACACACACACACACACACACACACACACACACATGTGCATGGTTAGCAGGCCGAAGCTGGTTTGAGTTAGCATGGAGCCAGCCACACTGTGTGAGAGCCTTACCCCCTGCCTGCTACCGCCACCCTCCACAGTCTCTCTCCTTCTCTCTGTCTCTCCATCTCTCTCTCTCTTTTACTTCATACTGTACATGAGACCATCAGCCGCTGCTAGTCTACTGTCCGAGCCCCCCCGACGCCCTCTGAAACCCACCCGCAGACACGCTAGCTTGATCTGCGTGGCCTCCTGATTAGCCCCCGTCATGACAAACAAGCCATCAGAGCAAAGGGTTAGAGTGGAGAAATGAAGGCTGAGGAGGAGGAGATGGAGGGACGTATGGGAGATGTGAGGAGGAGGAGAGGAGCAGAGGTGTAAGGGGAGCGGGGTGGGGGGGGGAGCGGGCGAGGTGAGGAGGCTGGGACCCCTGGGGACCCCTAGATCACAGCCATGCTAATGAGGAGCTGCTTTGCCAGCAGCAGAGGTGTCAGCTAACCCCTGACAGGTGCACACACACATGCGCGTACTCCCAGGGCTTGTGCCTGCGCGTGCATGTGTGTGTGTGTGTGTGTGTGTGTAGGAGGGGCTGCAGGGGCAGGTTTGTGTCCCAGTGGCCTAGCCTGCGGGCGGCTTTGTTCAGTATGCAAATCTGTCGCTGTGGCGTTCTGTCGCCCTTGATGGAATGCCGGAGCAGAAGAGCGAACCTGAACCCCTGGAATGCTGCAGCACACACACGTATCCTTACACACACACACAGGCAGGTGACACCTACTGTAGTACATCCTCTGCTTTCACAGTCACATCCTTGTTAACAACCAGAACTTGCTCTGTCTTCCGTTTTCTGCAGTAAAGCAACTGTGGATGTTTCTCTGTCTAACTGTGGAAGTGTCCGTGCCAGTGAACGCAGCACAGCAGAAGAAGTTGCCGGGCCAGCGTTCAAATCCTACTTATTTTCAATTACGTTTCTTTTTTTCTAAGCTTTTGAGAGTTAATTTGGCATCAGTGAGCGTTCATTACCATCCACTCACTGTTCACTGTTCACTGAGAAGCTCCGGTTTGCCATCTTGTCGAAGGCTGAGTTTGCGGATTTTTGTTATTCTTCTGTGGTCTTAGTATAAATCCCTCTGGATTAGAGCGACTGATAAAGCCCCCGAACTGTAACTTAAATGGAGGGAGCTCATGCCTCCAAAATATAAATCAAACTCAGACTGCGGGGATGGCATATGTGAATTCTTAAATTAAACGCAAATCCACATGTCTGCACCGTGCGCCTGGTGTCTACTTTAAACCCTGCCAAGCTCACACCAACTTTCCTCCACCGGCCATATGCAAACAGTCAATATCATGGCTCCCCTTCATTCACTGGCATTTTGTTTGTACTTTTTAAGGCAAAATAATGGCTATAAAAGGCAATCTGGAAGGAATAAAATCTGATGTAAAGCTCAGATCTCGGTCCCTGAAGACTGGCTTAATTGGCCCGGTGGTTTAGTAAAAAAAAAAAAAAATCCAACCCAGGAGAGAAGGAGGGCATTATTACTGGCCCACCTCAGCCTCACGCATGTGCCAATGTTTTAATAACTTCCTCCAGGCCTCCTGGCCCTTAGCCCTTGTTTTGTTGCACAGGACAAAGAGAGCTAAGCTGGTCTCAGATCCGTGTTGTGCTCATCTGTTTCAAGGGAAAGTCTGTCTGCGGGGACACCTAAGCAGAAATATATCTGATGAGTCAAAGATTAAGACCATTTAAAGGCAATGGCACCACACAGCAGCATAAAGGAGAAGCTGCACTGCTCGCTAACTGACAAAAAAAACGGCAAATTCAATCTATAATGCAACGCCAATTTACACAATCCTGCTGCGACTCCATTTCATTTAACCTTTCATCTTTCATCATTTGCCGAACAGCGTGCGTGCTTGTGTGTGTGGTTACGTGTCTGTGTGCATATGGTGTGTCAGAGTAAATTGGGCGATTAGGTCCGGCATCAGTGGCTGCGTTGGAGACGAGAGTGTAACTGTTCTAACTGGTAGTTGACCTTGGCGGTCAGCAGTGGAGGGGTCCCTGCGTGCATGTCAGAGAGACGACTGTAATTACCTCAAACTGAAGCATGACACGGCCCATCGTGAGTCCCTAATGAAGGCTTTTATTGGCTGGGGCACTACGCAGTGACAATGTTCACACTCACCCAGCGTGTGTGCAAGTGTGTGTGAGAGAGGAGAGAATGGAGGGTGTACATCTTTGTGTGTGTACCTGTAATAGAAGGTAGTGTAAAGGGGAAGTTTTGCAGCATGCAGCTTTGGGTTTACACTTATTTTTCTATCAGTTATTTACAGAAAAATCTACATTTTTGCAATCAGAAGAAATCTGTGTGGAGCCGTGTGGCAATTGCAAACCGTGACTGTGAGCGTGATAGCCTAAGAGAGCTGTCACTCAAGCAAATATAAGGTTCTTTAGGCCCCTTAAGTCCTCTTAATTTATGTTTAATTTTCTAGTTATTGCCTGGATGCCGAGAAGAAATTTAATGCGTTTTTAACGTGCTAAAATGTTCTGCAAAAGTAAAAAAAAAATGTAAGAAGAAAATTAATCTAGCTATCTAGTTTCCTTTCCTCCCTCTGATTCCTCCCCCCACTCGCTCGCTCGCTCGCTTGTTTGGGAAGTTGATGAAATTTGTCTTTGGCCGTCATTAGGCAGCAGCCATCAGCTGCCAGTCTATTAGCTGCCACGCTTCCTTTAGCAGCATATGGCACAGCTGTGTAAGATATGACAAGATGCAAATGTGTTGCTGTAGTGGTGGTGGGATGGAAAGGTTGTGGGGGTGCTGGTGTGGTTGGGTGCTGCGCATTGATGAGGCCATGTGTGCGGAGCAAAAAAAAAACTGGATAAAAGAAAACACACTATTTGATTAATTGAGAGAGAGCATCAGTCCCTCTGCCAATCTCACATCTTCATTTCATATTGATCCTCGTGTGTTCATGAAATTAAACAACTCCCAAGCCTATAGACCCCTCTTGGTCCCTGGGGGCATGTAAATGGCCTCTATGTGTGTGTCACTGCTCATGTGTGTGTGCCCGAGCACGTCTGGCCCTTAAAGTCCCTCCACCTCTCTTCTTACCCCCTCTCCTCCTCCTCCTCTTCCCTTCCCTCTCCTGCTCTCGCTCTCTTCTCCCCGTCCAAGCTGTTAAGCTGTCCAGCTCTCCGCTGCCAAGCGGCCGTGTGAAGCCTCGCCAAACTAAACACGGGCAGGCAGCCCGCCACTCGCCCCCCAACACACGCACACACACACACACACGTACAGGCGCTAAAATACATCCACATACATGTCCACACACACGCACGTACACATGCTGTTACACACACGTTAGAAGCAGGAGTCAGGTCATCTCCCACCCGCACACACACACACACACACACACACACAGTGAGAGTGACGGCTACACCAGAGCCCCACTAATAGCGGAGAAAAACAGACAGAATCAGTAAATGAGCCCCTCATTAACTCTTTCTGACCCCGTCTCCCCTGGGGAAAGCCAAACCAATCACACCGCCAAATCAGCTTCCTGTACGAGACACTGATCCAACATCAGCTTTTGCTCATCTGTTCAGCACGGCACAAGTGTGTGTGTGTGTGTGTGTGTGTGTGTGTACTGAGGTGTGCTGTGAGAGACAGAGAGGAAAAGTGAAAAGAAAACATTTCTGCGCATGTTTCTGTGTCCGCATGTGTGTTTTACATTCCATGACAATGTGTGGCTTTGAGGCAGTCAGCCATCTTAAGGGCTCTCTTCTTGATCACATAAGACTTTGGGCAAAAGTAACTTCTCCGTCTTTGTTTTCCCCCTCCGGGCTCCGAGCTGTGGGACCACCGTACCAGCTTGACTCGGCTTGCGGTAGCCACTGATGATAAAAGTAGATGCAGATGCCTTGCAAGCAAACACAAGACGATGGAAATGCTTCTTCAATGTTAGCCTGTGTCGAATTAGATGAATCCAAACCGTGGCTCTTTTTTTATGAGTCACCGGCAGGCTGACAGGGCCGTGCCACAGTGACTGATAGGTTCATTTGGCATTATTAAGTCATGCCATTTAAAGGGGCGAGTTGTCATTGAGTGACGTACGGCCTGTGTGTGTTTGTGTGTGTGTGTGAAGCCACAACAAATAACTTTACTGTACTTATTATTACACCAGTGACGTGGAGCTTTATTTAATGTGGAGGCTGCATTAAGACCAGAGGGGTTTTTACTGTTTACACATAGTCTTCATCACCTCTCCTGTCGCTCCCTTTGTGTGTCTATCTTTCTCTCTAATGCCACATCTCACCCTCCCTCTCCCCCTCTTCCATATTTCCTTTTTTCCCCATTGGTGTGTTTTTTTTCCCGTCGCTGCCTTCCCTGTCTCCATATGGAAATGACAGAGTAGACGAGATGGATCTGTATATTAAAGCCTCGCTGACATTAGAATTAGCATAATGTGTCATGGCCTTAGGGCAGTACCTGCCATCTGCATTAGCCTGTAGACACAGACGCACATTCAAAAATCATACATACACAGAAAAAGCACATGGAAGAGCCTCATACTGAGACACAAACAGAAAGTTTTAGGTACTGTACAATTCATGTTCCTCTAACGTACACACAGGTTACGTTAGTTAAAGGTTGGTTTGAAATGTTGAATAAAAACTTTGCATATTTTTTTTTTTTAAAACACTGATGTGGTTTTCTTTCCCTTTGCCTACAGATAAAGATGAGCCATCCAGCTACATCTGCACTACTTGTAAGCAGACCTTCACCAGCGCCTGGTTCCTGCTTCAGCATGCCCAGCACACTCATGGCATCCGCATCTATCTGGACAACCACCCTATCAACTGCTCCCTCACTCCCCGCATGGCCCTGCCTCCACCCCCCTGCCCTGATGCCCTGCCCCGCTCCCCTCTACCCACTTTCCTCGGTGACGCCAACAACCCATTCCACCTCCTTCGCATGGCTGCGCCCCTGCTCAGGGAACACCCCCCTCCCCCGGGGTACATGGAAACCCGGCTGCCTGCAACACCACCCTTTCTTAGCCCTCCTCCACCCCCAAGACCCCCCCTAGAGCGGCTTGGCCCAGAGGAGATGGGGCTGCTGTCCCAGCACCCCAGTGCCTTTGAGAGGGTGATGCGGATGGCACCAATGGACCCTCCTTCCATGGACTTCTCTCGACGTTTGAGGGAACTAGCGGGCAACACGACCAATAACGGGGGACCCACACCGCCTCTCTCACCCAACCGTGTGCCACCCATGCACCGCCTGCTGAGTCCAACGCTTTTCCAGCCTGGCGCCAAGCCCCCAACGTTTCTCACCTACGCTCCCCAGCCGCCAACTCCTCAGGGGGGACACGGTTCTTCCAGCCCTCCGGATCCCCAGGGTCAGAACCAGACCCCGGGGAAGTCTAAATCCTGTGAGTTCTGTGGGAAGATTTTCAAGTTCCAGAGCAACCTGATCGTCCACAGACGCAGTCACACAGGAGAGAGGCCATACAAGTGTCATCTGTGCGATCACGCCTGTTCCCAGGCCAGCAAGCTTAAGAGGCACATGAAGACACATATGCACAACAAGTCTGGGTCCATGAGCGGCTCACCAGAGCAGGGAAACAGAGGAGAAGGAGGAGAGGGTGAGGAAAAGAGTAGGGAGGGGGATTCAAGAGGGATGGTGATGGACAATGAGGAGGAGGAGGAGGAAGAGGAGGAAGAAGAAGAGGAAGAAGAGGAAGAGGAGGAAGAAATGAGGAATGGAAGTCGGCCAGATTCCAACTTAAGTGAAGACTCTCAAGAGTTCGGCCAGAATCGGGAGAACGGGCCGAGGCAGTCGCCTGAGGAGAAATCCCTGAGCAGTGACAGAGTAAGTGACAGTGGCGGGGTGGGCATCATGCACCAGTACAACCACCTGGACAATCACCTGAGACTGAACACCAACAAGAGAAGCCTGGAGAGACAACCTAACGGGGATGGTGGAGAGAGGGGTGAAGCAGAAAGAGCAAGAGAGAATGACAGGGAGCGAGCAGAGGAGAGAGAGCGAGAGAGAGAGCGAGAGCGAGAGCGAGAGGAGCAGGACGAGCACAGGCCTTTGATGAACGGCAGGATCAGTGTATCCGAAGCAGACTCCTTCCCTGGGCTGTTCCAGCGTCGGCCTACCCCGATCACCAGCCCTAGCCCCTCCAACAACAAGAGGATCAAGATAGAGAAGGAACAGCTGGAGCTTCCCCCTACCATACCCCTGATCTCCCCAGAGAACGTCTACTCTCAGCTCCTGGCTGGCTACGCCGCGTCACGCCACTTCATCAGAGAACCCTTCCTGGGATTCACGGATTCTCGTCAGTCGCCGTTCGGCACCTCCTCCGAGCACTCCTCCTCAGAGACGGGAAGCCTTCGATTCTCCACCCCGCCAGGGGAGCTGATGGAAGCAGGGAGCGCCTCGGGCCGCAGCGGCAGCAGCACTCCTCACCTCATGCGGGGACCTGGACCCGGTAGGCCCCCGAGTTCTAAGGACAGGAGGAACGACACCTGTGAGTACTGTGGCAAGGTGTTCAAGAACTGCAGCAACCTGACGGTGCACCGACGCAGCCACACAGGGGAACGGCCCTACAAGTGCGACCTGTGCAGCTACGCCTGCGCCCAGAGCTCCAAGCTGACGCGCCACATGAAGACCCACGGTCAATTCGGTAAGGAGGTGTACCGCTGCGATATCTGCCACATGCCCTTCAGTGTCTACAGCACGCTGGAGAAACACATGAAGAAGTGGCATGGGGAACATTTGATGGCCAGTGAGGTCAAACTGGAGCAGGCGGACAGAGGTTAAGCCAGCAAACATTACTTATACAGCCGACAGTGTACACAAGCAAACACTCACATACATTCACACACACATGCACACACAAAATCCCTATAACCACTTCTTCAGCTATGGGGCTTGGCTGGATATTCTTTCTCTTTAAAAAAATGAGACTGATTGATGTTCATCTCTTTTTCTTGTCACAGAAACTGCCACCTGAGAATATAAACAAAGGGAAACTTTAATGAAAACTTGTCTGGAACGCCATGCTTGGTGTTTCTTGGCAAACCGTCTGAGGATTTTATCAGTTAGGAATCCATGGAGCCTTTCTACTGTGCAATAATTTCTGTATTTATTGGATTTTTGTAATGATATTTGGCATGTGCAGGTACATCTTTGTGGGATTTCATATGGAGTTAGTTTTGAAATGTGCTAAAACATTTTTTTTTTTCTAAAATGAGATAACTGGAAAGAAGTCACCCTTAATACAAATTTCTTTTTGTTTTCCTTTAAGGAAGCTTATTATCATGTGAGAGTAAAATTGTGTGAAGCAGTTAGCTTTTAAAAGTAAAAATAGTTGGTTTTTTTGATATAATTACCTGCAGCAGCGGACAACAATCCATTCCCTCACACAGGCCTAAAGCACTGAATGTCAGCCTGACAATAAAACATTGTGCTGGATTTAAAAAATCCAACATTATCTTAGAGATCTGATGAGTTACTTTAAATTGATTCAGGGAATTTGTCCATTTAAATATTGGCATGTGAATAATTATTTCCAAATGCAGTTACTGTATTGCTGTCCTCGCGTCAGTGAGGACGTAAATAAAGGTTGCACTTAATGGAGATACCCTTAACTGATGCTCAGTACATTCCCAATGTAGGATTAAACCACCATATTTAATACGTTGAATGAGTTAAGACTACTTGTGATTAATGTGAGAAGGAGAACAGTCCTGTTTATTGTTTGTAAATATATTCTTTTTTTAATGTTAAAGTAGCCCCGACTGTACCTGAGAGACGGCCTAAAACTAAACAATCAGAAGACCAGCTGCTTGCATCATCCACAGTATATGCTAAGTGTTACTACCATTCATTATTGCTTTATCAGACCCTCCTGATTACCTCCCCCACCCATATTAGTTAAACTAAAGCTACTTCAACAATCGTAACGCCGTCTAAATCTTCTCTATCTCCCTCCCGTGTCTGGCGTGGCCGCTCTCTCTGACCCAGGTCGACTTCCTGTGTCCCACAAAACGGCTCTAAATGAAATTCATATCAATGTGTGTGTTAGCGTGTGTGTTTTCTTCTCTCCGCGGCGTGCTCTAAGCCTCTCTCCGACGGCGTCTTTTCACAGTTCACTAGCTCAGATTCATGCATTAGAGCGGCTTTTAAAAGGGAAGCCTGTTCATTCGCCTCACAAAGTGATACGGGTTTAACTCCCAGTAACAGATTCAGAGACAGTGTGCATGTTCGTGACTTTTGGGGATTACAGTTTTTATTTTCTGCATCGTTCATCCTGAAATGAATCTGGCTATATGAGTTATGATAATTTGTGAGCACAGCTGCAATGGGTGGGAAGGCCGGGCGACCTTGCGTTGGGGCTATTCTTATAGTAAAAATGAAAGATTGGAACTGAGAAATGAAGAAGTGGGAGAAAGAAATGGAGGGAGAGAGAGAGCAGGACCTTGACCAGGGAGAGGAGTCATTCAAATGAAATTGGAAGCATATGAAAAGTGAGTTTTTTTTCTGTACCTAAATGCTACTGGCCACATCTTATAACGGACCGTCAGAGTGAGACAGCGAGCGTGAGAGGGAGGGAGACAGCAAAGCCACATGAAAGGAGATTGAGACTCATCTTTCATTTTAGTGCTGCAATTCTCAATCGTCAAAATCATCCTCACTTGAAAGTTTGACCTGTTTTTTTTGGCCGTTTTGTCTGGTTTTCATCGTCGCCCAAACACACTTGTTTTGATCGAGAAAGAATTTTACTGTATCTCGAATGCAAATTCCTCTTTTTGTGATTTTTTTTTTTCTAAGCAAGGAATCGATGTTGAGGTCACAGCAGCACTCCATAAGCTATTCAGTTCCCGCGTAGTTCAGAACATCAACACAAAAAGAGATGGTCTGAAGAGCTGCTTTCAGCTTGCTTACACATGTTGATGCATGAGTGCAAAAATCTAGATCCTTTTGTAAACGCACAGTGTATTCATTCGAGGAAAACTCGAGTTAAGAGTCAGGCCAAAAAGAGCCATGCAAGCGACAAAACACACCACCTTCAAACGACGAACAGTGCAACCCTGAGATCTAAATCACACATGGACATTCAGTCTTACAATATGTTTACAGTGTTGAAGTATGCCATTAATGAAATACTCTGTGTAAGTGTTTAAATGATAATAAAGTATTGTTTTCTCCAATGTTCTTTCAGATGTTTTTGAATGCCATAGCAGTTTTGTATGATTATCCTGGTGGAGGGGTTTTATCTTCATGGATATGTTTCTGTATGATTACTCGTTCACTGTATGGGAAGACATTTGTCGGAAATGTAATATTGCAGAATCATGCCAGATTATTATTTTTTTCTAACAAGAGTGGTGCCATTATTGACTTTTGGTTTCTTCAGTCCTTTGTTTTTTTAATTTAATTTTTTATAATGATTTTCCTGTTGTTGGTTTGGTGAAGCTATCCGTCAAGGATGTAAAACAAAACGATTAAAAAAAAGAGTGATATGATCCTAAAGGAAGAAACCTTCGGCAGGGGAATACGACGCTTTGTGCGGGACCGCTTTTTTCCACATCACTTCTCTGAGACGTTCATGAACTTTATGTTGTTTTTTTTCCCCCCTCTCATGGTTGAAGGTCTTGTGATGGCACTTACAACTGTAATTTTAAATACATTTTCATATTTCACTTTTCACGACTTTCACTTACACTCTTTGTACAAAATAGTTTCCTTGGTCTTTTTGGGGGGAGTGCATCATTGTGAAAAAAGTGATTTCAGAACAGTACACATCTGCTGTTTTGAACATATATGTATTTTTGTAATGTGTTGAAAAATCAATACAAGAAAGCCAACACTTCAATAAATGTTGCAATTGCTCTATGATTGAAGCAGCTTTTCATTCTGATTATTTCCTCCTCCTCTTCTTCCATCACCATTAAACAGTTTGTAGTTTTAGTATTGGTTTTAGTGCACAGCCAAAACTGGAATATGCTGCTACAAACTCTGTTGTTGCTAAACTGTCATTCGAGGCCGTTACTGTAAATGTTCCTTTCTGTTAAGACGGAGAAAAAGCGTTTGCATTTCTGCAACGAGTTGAGCAAAAGTGTTAATTTAGTCATTTCAGGCATTCGTTGGTAACTGTCTGGAAATAGCCGCATCTTTACACCCCACATAACATCAAACTTGTACACTTTTAACCATTACAAGTACAAACCATCACTTCTGATCTGATGCTGGCTTTAAGCTGGAAAACGTTAATTTACTTCACGTGGGCTGACCCAAGAGAAAACATGTATAAAACTATAACAGTTTACAACATACATAAACAAAAGTGAAACTAATATATTTTCCCTATTATTAATTTAGTATGTTGTAGAATGGCTGCATGGCGGTGCAGTGGTTAGCGCTGTCGCCACATATCAGTTCGAATCCCTGTCCGGACGACGTGGGCCTTTCTGTGTGGAGTTTGCGTGCTCTTCCCGTGCATGCGTGGGTTCCCTTCAGGTACTTCCTCCCTCAGTCCACGGTTAGGTTCATCGGTGACTCTAAATTGCCCGTAGGCGTGAATGTGAGTGTGAAAGGTTGTCTGTATCAGCCCTGTGGTTAACTGGCGGTCAGTCCAGGGTGTACCCCACCTCTCGCCCAATAACAGCTGGGATTGGCTCCAGCTATATTTCAAACAGCAAACATTATAAAAGCATACACAACACAGAATAATAAACAAGACGTCTTTCAGAACATCACTATTGTTAGTAGCAGCTACTTGCACTACAAGCACTCACCTCATGCTAGTGTTGGGAATTACGGCTCTTTGAAGGGAGATGGATCTTATGGCGCCGTTCCTTTCAGAGAGCCGCTCAAAAGAACGACTCATAGTTCTTGTTTTTTTTGTTTTTTTTTTCAGGTGGAGGTTACTTGGTTTATCTGCGAAATAATCACTAGGATAATGACAGGGTAATGTTTGAATCAGATACGAACTTAGACATCCCACCAATATAATTTCAAGTCGCATGTGTGTACTAGGTTTAGAAGCACTTAATCACTTCGGCAGGCGGTGAAATTTGGGCACGACTATAAAAAGAACGGCTCTCACCTACGACTCGGTTCCCGTTGTTCGCACTAAAGAGCCGTTCAAAAGAATCGCATCGTTCACGAACGTCAAAACACTGCCTCTTACAGATATTTTGGAGCATCTGTGCAAAACAGGTGAGCGAAACGAAGCTGGAAAAGATGAATAAAAGTGGACGTGCGAATCATTAATGTGTACAACTAATCAGGAAACAATAGCATATCCTGTGTCCTTAAAACTTACTCTTTTTCTAATCCTGAAATGAATTCCTCTTAAATTATGTTTCAACTTTTAATCAGAATCTACAAAGTCACATTTTCTAACTCTTAGAATCATTTGGTCATTAGATGCATGAGACATGCGGTAGGTGTTTAATGGCTCTCATGTGACGTTTAAAGGTCTCTGAGTTTATGTTTTTATGGTTGAAATTCAGGAATTAATCTACCTATCATGTTGTCAGAGAGGAATCTTGCTAGCTCGCAGCTATTTGGCCAAACGTTCTTCGGGCAAGACGAGACGCAGACTGAATCTACGACTATTCCAGGTAATTGATTCTAAAAACACTCCTACCACTACTACTCGTAACTTCAATTATGACTACTAGTACAGCTCCCTTGTTCTTTGTAAAACAATACAAGTGAGAGAGTGACTCATACTTTTATTAGTGACTGCAGCTCCTGACAGTCTCATGCTTCATAAATGAGTCCTGGCATGAGTGCGGGGACCCATCAGGTATTTCTTGATATCAGGCCAACTGCAGTCAAGCCCGTCCTCGCTTCAGCCTCCAGGCCGTTGGATAACATAACAGAAAGACAGTACAGTGTGTGTGTGTGTGTGTGTGTGTGTGTGTGTGTGTGAGCGCACTAAGTTGGAGGGAGAGCGCGAGAAAAGAGAGAGACAACAATGGAGCGGAGATAGAGGAGTGAAGAAAGGAAAAGAAGGCGGGCTCGTGTGAGAAAGTCAAATCAGGAGGAATTCTCGCTGCTTGCCAGCTCTTGCCACACACAACGACCCGTACAGCGTTTCGGTTCTGCAGAATTATGCATAAGTCAATGTGAAATATGATTATTATGTCAGAATATTCTGCAAAATAATCGGACATGTGAGTACAAATTGCTTACACGGAAGATGTTTGGAGGAATTTCGGTGTTTGCAGGAGGGATCGCTTTGTGACTCTTTGTGTGTGTGTATGTGTGTGTGTGTGCCTGAAGGCTGACATCTGGGTGCCATGTTGATGATTCTGGTCTTCTGGTCAGCAGAAATGTGCATGCTGAGGAGATGTCACATTCCCACAGCTCTTATCCCAGCAATGGCAGAACTATTGACACAACAATAGCATGACTCTCTGCGCATGGTTAGCAGCTGGACGGTTTTAATGATCGAAAATAGGTAAGGCTGTGATATCAAATGATTTCAAAGTTTAGGTCCCAAATTTCATATTTTTATTTAAAAAATATGCAGTTTTATGGCATTACATGCATTTTACTTATCCAATTCAGGAGCAGGAGTTGCGTATTTGTCTTGCAAATTTGATTAGAGCCGCAAACATCATATTTCACAACTTATTCTGGCGTCGTTTCAGCCCACACCGAACTGTGTCTTATGTCTAAGGGCAACTCTCCATGTAATCAGAGGCCACACAGATCTGTGCTCACAGTCCCGATCCGGCCACTTCTCCGCCACCAGCCCATCTCGCCCCGGCCACATGTGACATGAGGTTACAAAGTTCTCTTTTAAGCTTGTTTAGGAGAAGGCCCCCTCCTGCGTGCCCAGCTCCGTGGGAGAAAAAGCGGCCTGGAGGGAGAGTGGCGAGGAGGTGCCGTATCCTCTCTGCTGGGCAGAGGCCCTGTAGTCACAGACAGTGAGTCGCGGAGCGGGAGATGGGAAATCATGGTTTGGAGTAAAACCACGTCCTCGGGGAACAGGGTGTCAGCAGGCATGGCGGTTGACGTCCTGGGCCACACAGAACCACAAGGCGGCCGCAGAGACCCAACTTTCCACTGGATCACAGGGCTCAGGCCCCACTGGCCTCTCTATACATATACAGTTACTAATCTACTGCTCCTGACCAGTACCCAGTCAAATGACGCTGCCCGCCCAACAGGCACACTGGGCTACAACCAGAGTAAATCTGGCACAGCTGGCTGCGCTTGGGAAAACAGGGGAAAGAAGGAGGGAGAGATGGATGGAGGGCGAGCAGGGAGAGAAGGGTGGTCAGGAGACAGAGAGCGGTGTGGTCGAGCGTGGTCACTCCACAGCTGCGGCTTGGGAAGATTCTCTCTGCTGGGACAATCTGACCCTGAGGAACAAAGGCTTTGTGGTCGTGTCGAGCGTGTAAGTAAAGGACAGGAAAGGCAGACTTTTTCAGAGGGAGGGAAACGCTGAAGCCGCTCGGTGGGAGGTTTTGGTCGTTTAAGATGCAGCCATGTCGTCAAGCATCAAAACGGAACTCATCTCAAAACAGAAATGACAACTTATGGTTTCTGTTATTTCATCCCTTACATTCAGACGATCCCTTAAGTATAGGAAAGATAGAATCCATTGTTTAAAAGTAAGATATTATACAGGGGAAAGAAAAGAGGCTGTCCAACATTCAAGTGTTTTTTATTCTCTCCAAAAGTGTAAAATGATTTACTATTCAGGTTGAGCCTATTTATTTTATGTGGACTCTGTCAGTGGCAAATTATTAATTTGATTAAAGCAATTTTGTTTGATTAAACAAACCATCCATCCATCCATTATCTTTATCGATTATCCTGTTCAAGTTCGCGGGGGGCTGGATCCTATGCCAGCTGTCACTGGGCGAGAGGCGGGGTACACCCTGGACTGATCACCAGTCAATCACAGGGCTGACACACAGAGACACACACAGAGACTGAATTTCCCAGAGGGAGTCATCCCAAAGGGATCAATAAAGTTGAGTCTAAGTCTAAGTCTAAGACAGACAACCTTTCACACTCACACCTATGGGCTATTTTAGAGTCACCAATGAACCTAACGAGCATGTCTTTGGACTGTGGGAGGAAGCCGGAGTACCCTGAGGAAACCCACACACATGCAAACTCCATACAGAAAGGCCCGTTATGTCTGAACCTTCTAACCACTGCACCACCGTGCAGCCTTAAACAAGCTATAAGCTGTGTCCCAATCCAGGGGCTGCAGCCTTTGAAGGAGGTGTCTACGGAGGATGAGCCATTCATAGCCTGTGTAGACCGTTAAAGCCAAACTGAAATGTCGCGTCTACGGAGGATTTCCTGTTTGCATTTCCCTTACCCTTGCGTCACGAAACGCCACTCCTGTCGCTTAGCAACAGGCAGCTAGCAGGCTAACTAGCTAGCAAAACTAACGTTGAGTAGCTTAACCTTAAGATAATTTGTTTCCAGGGCCCTTTCGTTTTTTTAAACTTGTGTAACATTAGCTATTCGTTTACATTTAAAAGTGCATTCCTTGGCTGCGAAAGAGTCCGCCATCTCATTTGAATTGGCCTGCAATGAATCTCGGGATACGTCGGGATACTAGGAAAAGGAGGACGCATTTGTTGGCTGTATCTGAAGGAGCCTTCGAAATGGGTCTTCAACGCGCCGCTGTGACGCAATCGGCCTTCAAATACGGCCTTTTCAATTGATTATCCCAATTTTTCAGTCAATCTAACCTTTTATTTTTTTCAGTGGACTTTCCTTTGTTTTTAAACTCTGGTATATACTTCTGGTATCTTAGTGAAATATCACAAATATGGTATGAAAGACTGAGCAGACATGACCGTGACACTCGATGTAATCCACTTGAACACTTTAACTGATCCTTCTTTTTTATCACTGAAACAACTCCTCGGGTCGTGACTGCACAGGCCCTCCCAAACAACCGGCCGTCACCTCTCCATGGAGACGCCATCAAGCAAAACATTTATTTATCTCTGCTCCAGCCACTCCCTCCCTGTCTGCATATTGAGGTCTGCTCCTTCTCTCTTGTCATAACCTCACTTGTATCTATTTTCAGCTCTTTGTTCTCTGTTTCCTCTCCTTTTCCTGCTTCTTCTGCATTGATTCCTTCCAGATAAACTTTTTTTCCCCTCCCTCCCTCCTTCTCCTCACCTTCCCTCCCTCTTCTCTCTCCTCTGTCCCACTGTCTGTGTAATTCCACTGGTGTCAGACCTCCCAGGTGGGCCCAGACGCAGGTACATAGCTACTGTGGTGGGGAAGCTTCTCTGCTGTCGGCTTCCTGACGCCCGGCCTGCCCCCCACACTCACACACACACCTTGCCTCAGGGGGGTCAGTGTCATTGTTGGCATTGGGCACATGCTTGTCGTGGCGCAATATTAAATCTTCTCATTTGATTTGGACTGTAATTATGTCGTAAAAACAAACTGGCTGTGAAGCCGTGGCCCGCCAGTGTGATCTACTTTCATCAAGTGCAGACTGGCTTAATTATAGAGTGCGCCATACACCAATCTTTCACTGGGCAGCTTTTCCTGCTGCTTCTTTAAGCCATCGCATTCTTTTATTGTGCGTTAATCACAAGGCAATTGGGCCGTTTGCGATGGCTGGGGGTAGACTTTAACACTGGTCTGTACACATCCTGTGTATTCTTGGAAAAAGAGGAAGACTTGAGCGGTTGTAGCAGGTAATGGAATCTGATGCCTCCTCTATTTCTGCGGTGCACTTAATGATATGGTTTTCATACCACAAAGGTATTCAAATGTGAGGAATCTGCTGAGAATAAAGGATTTGCTGTTCTTTGTGCGCTTCAAATTGAGTGTGTGAGCTTAGATAGATAAATAAGTCAATCTGACAATAAATGACCAAATCTCATCAAAAGAAATCACGCTGATGAGAACGACTGTAGATAAAACTTAGATCCTTCCCCCGTGGGGTTTTATTTCTGTTTCATTATGTTAAGAGGGAGCCGTAAAACACTTGAAGGAATAACACTCAAGTATGAAGATCTATGAATTTTACGAGCAAATTATTTCCCCATATAGCCACGGCTTTTTATCTGAGTTTTACAGCCAGACATCTGAAATCCATGTTTGTTTAGGCCTGTATTTGCCACATGGCTAAGTCGAACCAGACCCCACCTTCACATCAAGTGGCACAGGAGGACGCCAGATGCCAAATCGCAACATATGGCAATATGTATTTTTTTTTTTTTACTGTGCTTCATGCAAGATGTTTAGGAGCACTGCTACAAATCACTGAAATTATTAAATGATTTTTATTATGTTATATATCAAACTAAAGTCCCCTTCATATGATTAAAGTATGGACCTTTAATGCAGTCAGCATTAAAGGAGCAGTTCGCCCCTGGAAAAAGCCGCTGTCAGTCAAAGCTGTTTTCTCTGTAATCGATAGAAGCAATAATATTTGAAATTGGCATCATAGCTGTGGAGAAAGTTGTACAAACAGCTCGTGGTTTCGCCCATTCTACATTCCTACAACATCCAGCATGCATTGCGCCCCTCCCTCTGAAAGGCGCAGCCCAGCGAGAGACGCAGGTGTGAAATGCTGCAGTTTTCGCTGCAGGCAACGGGAATATACCGGTGGATCGTCTAAAAAATCTTCAGGTCTGCAGTCTACATTTCAAACCTGACGATTTTGCACGAGACATCGGAGGCGGGTGTCCTCGATTCAGGAAGTGTAGCTTACCAAGCTCCCTGGCCTGGGCCCATTGGAGAAGCGGACAGCGTCCTCCAAAGGCACATTTTTTTCTACTATAATGGCATTAGCTCCCCGTAATAGCATGATAGGACTGAGGTTGAAAATCGGCGAACTGGCCCTTTAAAACACTTATAAATGATCATTAAAAATGTTAAAACCGTCACTGAAAGTCACAAAATGAAACTATAGATGAAGAAGCAACCATTTCATCACAATGCAAACCGAGTTACAATTACACTCTTGATGTCAACTCTCAGTGGCGACCAATGAGAAGACACAGCAAAGGTTTTATGTCAAAGACGAGTGTGTGCGGGGAGGATGGAGCCGTCTGGGGACTGACCCCTTTATGTCTTAATAGTCGAGCTGAAAAGGAGGGGAGACTATGAAAGCTGAAGGGTCACCGGGGGAGAACTCCCTCGTTTTTGTCCCTCTCCACCGGCCTTTTATGATGGGTTCATCTGTGTTGTGACAGGTGTGTGAAGTGGGCACCTTACTGGAGGTAATTGCCATTTCTCTCCTGTGGGTCATTGTTTGTCCCTTTCCCTGGAAAGACCATTAGAAAGAGAGGATTTTAGGCTGTTACATCGGCAGAGGAGTTAGAGATGAAGGCGCTGTAATTCTCTTGTTCTCCTTGGCTTAAATTGAATAAAAATCGCAATTATGAAATGTTAAAAATATCCTGAAAACCTGAAGGGGATCCATTAATAGTGTGGTGTGCTGTCCATAAACAGAGACAGTAAACACACCCTGCTGATGCTGCTGTTCTGTAGCTGAACAGACTGCTGTGGCTTCACTGCAGAAACCATTACGGTGCCACTGAGGAGAGTCATAAAGGTGATTAACAGCTGCTTCTAATTAAAGATCAATGGAGAGTCTTTCTGAGGTGATTTGTTATATGAATTAGGATGCCCACTGTCCATTAATGACATCAGGCAATGTCACTGTAACAGATTGGGTATTGATTCACTCGTGTTTGAGACGCAGCTCAAGCCAAACTATAGATCAAGACTACCGAAGACATTGGGGTTTGTTTATGAATGCCCCTGTACTCATGAGTATAAAAGAGGCCTTTAAACAGCCACACACAACATGTGTTCAAAATGTATGGCTTTTACTTCATGTATGGATTGCGTCAGAAGACGGATAAGTGGCATACATCTTTCTAATGCTGGAGCAGAGGTAGTTGGATTGAGAAACTAAAGTGCAAAGCTCCCATATCCTGATTCAGTAACCAGACACCATCACAGGGGGTAAGGGCGCCTTCACACCTGAAGTATGTTTGTTTGGTCCGAATCAAAGACCAAACTGTTACAATGTTGCATTTTGCATCGACTTTGGTTTGTGTTCACACGGCAGCTTTCACCAGCGGACCAAAAGTTTAGACGTGTGGGGAAACTGCTCTTGGATTGGTCAGAATTTCCACGTGGTAAACCTCCCCGAAGTAAACAAAGCGAGAGAGCACACTGATCAATCACACTGACACCGTTCCACAGTTCCATCTCCTTTCGTTTTTCACTGAACAGTTTGAATACCTCCATGTTCTCGTGCGTTTCCACAAGCATTTGTTTGGTCAGCCCATATTTCTATTTCCTCATTGCTCCCTCTTGACTGTCAGCACTCGTAAATATGCTACAATGCACAGTTTTATGGTTTGCTTCCTTTATTAGGTCCTACTTAAGTCTGTTTACGTTCTCACCAGAATAAAACTGGATGATGGTTCATTTGGAAACGGACCGAGACCCCTCTTTTCTAGCGGACCATGGTCCAGTTGTTTGGTCGGGACCAGAGTTCGATTCCGGCGTTCACACCGACCTAAACGAACCGCACCGATGGAACAAAGCTCTAAGGGTTCGGTTCAATCGGACTAAACAAGGCTGGTGTGAACCCACCCTAAGAATGCCATGAGGGACCAAAGTTTAAGTTGATTTCATGACGGTTACTGTAAACACCTACCGTTGTAAATACCACTGAACTATTGACTTAACAGTGGAGCTTGGTTTGTTGTAGCAGGAAAAACACAGGTACAGTCTTTGGTGTTCAATTTGTGCAACGTGTTCTCTTTAAGGTAATCAGATACCAACACTCACAATCCTTTGAACCCTCTCATTGTGAAGCACAAGGTTATTATGTGCCATTCAGACACTCATGGTTGCACCCGTGTTGTCTTACATGTGGTCATTGTCCGGTTAGGTTAGCCAAAGGACACAACATACTTGTGGACTTCGGAAAAAGTCCCTTATCATTTGAGCCGGCGACCAGCCGTGACTTTTCCCCTTACATCACTTTGAGCATCAACTATGGAAATGCATGGGCAAGTACATTAGTTTAAGGCTGGTGCATCTCATTGAGATGCAAAAGAATGAGAACTGGCTGGCATTACCCAAGCCCTGGTACTGACAGCTTTAAATATAAGATAACAAGTTTGTCATGATGGAACATCCAGATTTAAATTTCCTTTAAGGGAAGACATTGTAAAAATGTACTTTACACTTTGCGAGGAACATGTTTAGGCATATAAAAACCAGCGAGACACTGATGGTAGAAACTTCAGGTCAGATAAAAACAGGATCTGTTTGATTTGTCTGCTACACATTACCAGTTTCCAGGATAATTGCCACTAGTCTTAATTGGGCATAAAGTCTTTGCCATAATTTGGAGATGCATTTTCCTTCTGTCATTTGTCAGCACTACCCAAGTGTTACCCTGTACTACCCCTTGCACTCAAGTGCAGATTAAGTGGTCAAACAAAGGAATTAGCTTTGTTGGCATTTGTAATTAAAGTTTCTACACCATCAAGTGGAACAAAAGTCACTTTGTTTAAGTGGAAGTGAGACATTTAGGCCTTGCTGGTGCTCCTTAGGACCCACTACCAAAACCAACTGAACACCAAGTCACACATTAGCTCTAAGAAATCTTTATTGAAGTCAGAAACAAGGTCTGCTGGAGATTCAATTAGTATCCAACCTGAAAAGACAGATCAGACATTAGAATAAAGTTAAGCTTTGACATTTATTTGGTTAATGCTAACAAACATTAGCCTACCTTTCTCAGTCCATGTCCACCTGCTGGGCTGCCCCGATTTGGTTGTTCAAAACGTCCTGGCTGGGAACGAGAACCTTGATGACCAACTCCTCCGTAAGGCTGGCTTGGTCCAGTAGCTGCACCACTCCAATCATAGCTAGCGCTGCCAGCGCTTTGCTTCACAGGTTGGCTGGGCTGCTTGTAGCTCTGAGGGGCTTCCAGAACAGGAGTCTCAACCTGCTGAGTGCTGGGGTAGGCAGGGTAGTGGTACCTGAGGTAGTGAGAGTCTTGCCAGTGATCTGCCCCCTGCTCGAAGCTGCTGCTGGAACGAGTGATTGTGCCTGGAGGATACTGGCCGGTCAGGAACATGTAGTCATAAGGGTAAGGATACCAGGGCCCATTTCTGCCCAGGCCGGATGGCTGAACTTCACTGGGGGAGCCTTGTTCAGCTGCAACTGCTACACCAGGAGGAGGTGGCTGGAAGCCTTGCTCTTCAGTCTCAGATTCAGAGTTGCCATGCTCAAAGGTCTTCTCATATTGGGACAATTCCCCTCCCTGGTACTCTGGATAAATAGGTGGACTCACATTGCTGGGACCGTAAGCTTCAGAGTTACCAGAGGACGCCCGTTCAGCATTAGGTCTGGTGTCACCAGTGAAGAAACTGGGAGGTTGAACTGCCCAGGTGACCTCTGGGAGGAGAAGTAAAACAGGATTTAGCATTTCAAGCTTATACATTGAGGTCAAATATTTATTACCACTCCATTTGAGTACAAAGAGACAACTGCACTACCTACAGAAGTAAAGACAATCAAGAAGCCAAAAGCAGAAAATGTTTCTAAGCAAGTCTTTGTTACCATGGGTAGAGGCTGGTTGAAAAGAACCTGCAGAGGAGCTGCCAGCATATCCTGAAGGCCCTCGAGCAGCAGCGTTAGCCCTGTGAGAAGCTGCTGCTGGTTGTCTTTGCACACTGGGTTGAGAAGGACCAGATTCTGTGTACGGAACAGCTTGTGCATAAGCAGGATTTGACAGTGTACCAGAACCAGAAGCTGCAGGCACATATCCACCAGAAGAAGGCACCTCCCAGTTTGAGCTAGACGAAGCAGGGTTTGCAGCACGACTGCTGCTATAGGAGGAGCTGGGATCAGAACCTAGGTAGTAAGAGATATCCATTAGAATTTTTAAACATCTAAGCAACTTTTACATGCTGACAAGGGAGGAACTTGACCTTACGTTTCTTCACAGGGTAGCTGTAACTTGTAACAGCCAGCATAACAAGGAGCAAGGACCTGTTCGACAAAAGCAAAGGAAAGAGACAAAACATTACAAGAGTGACCAAGCAGAATTCAGTGAAACATCATCAAACAGAACTTTGCTTACCCTGAATTGACCAAACCAGCCATCATGTTGAATGAGTGAGTCCAATGCCATCATCAAGCTGTGTTAGGTTTATATTTGCTTCAAGTGACCTACACTGACCAATCAGGACACAATGAGGTAACCAAACACAGCTGCAGCTAATCAATGCTGATGATGGTGGATCCTGCATGCTGAAACTTCAACAGGAAGTGTGTGAAGCTGTTTAGTTGTGTTGACCCTTGCACAGTAGGTGTGTTATATTCCACAGTTTTGTTCCTACAGTATATAGGTTTTTCTTCCAGCATAATTGAATTCTCCTTAGTTTGTTTATGTTTCTGTAGATTACTTGTGATTCTTGCTTCCCCTTTTCCATCCCCTTCCATCAAATACTAATGCTTTGTCACAATCATCTTCAGAAGCACATGGTTGCTCTGGTGTGTGTCATATGGATGCTCATGGTTGCACCTTTTATCAATGACTGGTATAGGCCAAAGAACTCATGGTTTTGGTCTTATAGAAAACTATGGTATAGGTTAAAATAATTCATTTAGATTTCATTAAGGACTCACATTGTCCTCCTGGTAAAAGTCCCTTGTTTTTTGACCTATCAGCTGTGACCAGCTGAAATGGAGTCACTTACAATAGAAGCACTTTGACCATCAATTATGGAAACATCAAGTATGACTGCGCATTCATTGACCGTGCATGCAGCCTGTTACAGTTGCTCCTGTTCATTTTGTCAGAGCAACTGCAATGCCCAATTTCCTCCCAGGAATTAAAGTATTTCTGGTTCTAATTTTGAAATGCATGGGTTTACAGAACAATGAGTTTAAAGCCTGGTGCATCTCATTGAGATGCTAATGGATACTTTTTGCATTGTTTGTTGCCATCGGAATGAGAACTTGCTGGCATCACCCTACCAAAACGTTTTAAAGTCATGGACCTTCTAGTTTTAGGGCGGGTTTACACCTGCCTTGTTTAGTCCGTTTGAACCGAACCCTGGAGCGTTTGTCCCCTCGGTGCGGTTCGTTTAGGTGGTGTGAACGCCGGAATAAAACTCCGGTCCAGACCATGGTCCGCTAGAAAAGATGGGTCTCGGTCCATTTCCAAACAAACCACGGTCCAGTTTGATTCTGGTGAGAACGTAAACGGACTTGAGTAGGACCAAATACAGGAAACAAACCATAAAACTGCATTGTATGTTTACAGGTGCTGACATTTGCAGAGACTCGCAGCCAGATGAGTAGAGGACAGACGTGGGGGAGCAATGAGGAAATTGAATATGGGCTGACCAAACAATTTCACAAATGCTTGTTGAAACGCACAAGCACACTAATCAAACTGTTCAGTGAAAAACTAAAGGACAATGGAACTGATTGAACTGTGGAACAACGTTGTTTAAAAGTAGAAAAACTTGCATTGAAGTCCTCGATCGTGTGGAGTGTGATTCATCAGTGTGCTCTTGCTTTTTTTTCCCCTTCAGGGAATTCTCCCATGTGGAAGTTCTGACCAGAGAGCAGTTTCCCCATGCATCAACTTTTGGTCCGCTGGTTTAAAAAAAAAAAAAAAAAAAAGGCAGTTTGAACACAAACTTAAAGCAAAATTGTAACAATTTGGTCTGATTCAGACCAAACAAACAGACTTCAGGTGTGAATGCGCCTTTAGAGTGCCTTCAAGGAAAAAAAAAATTAAAAATGGGAATTTAAAAAGCAGTGAGACTAATGGTGAATTAAAACAGGATCTGGGATTTGCACCTGCAAGTTAAGTGTCAAGTCCAACAATTTGGAACAATGCCTGGCAAAAATAAAGTGCTGCTAGACATTACTGTTTTCCAAGATAGTTGCCACTAGTATTCAGTTTAGAGCTGCATTTTCCTATTAAGTGCATCCATCATGTTCAGTCATTTGTCAGCACGTTCAATCCCAATGGTCCCTGTACTACCCCCTGCAGTCAAGATTAAGTGATCAAATAAGAGTTAGCTTTGTTGGCATTTGTAGTTAAAGTTGTTTGTCAAAACTTAGTTTGGCTAAGTTGAAGTCAAACATTTAGGCCTTGCTGGTGCTTCATGAGAGGACCTGCTGCCAAAACCACAACAAACATGAGTTTGAAGAAATCTTTATTAAAAATCAGAAACAAGGTCTGCTGGAGATTCATTTAGTATCCAACCTGAAAAGACAAGAGATATTGAAATTAAGTCTCAAGCTTTGACATTGATTAGGTTAATGCTAAAAAAACCCCCAAAAATTAGCTTACCTTGCTCATTCCGTGTCCAGCTGCTGGGCTGCCCCGATTTGGTTGTTCAAACCGTCCTGGCTGGTAAAGAGAACCTTGACGACCAACTCCTCCGTAAGGCTGGCTTGGTCCAGTCGCTGCACCACTCCAATCATAACTAGCGCTGCCAGTGCTTTGCTTCACAGGTTGGCTGGGCTGCTTGTAGCTCTGAGGGGCTTCCAGAACAGGGGTCTCAACCTGCTGAGTGCTGGGGTAGGCAGGGTAGTGGTACCTGAGGTAGTGAGCGTCTTGCCAGTGATCTGCACCCTGCTTGAAGCTGCTGCTGGAACGAGTGATTGTGCCTGGAGGATACTGGCCGGTCAGGAACATGTAGTCATAAGGGTAAGGATACCAGGGCCGACTTCTGCCCAGGCCGGATGGCTGAACTTCACTGGTGGAGCCTTGTTCAGCTGCAACTGCTACACCAGGAGGAGGTGGCTGGAAGCCTTGCTCTTCAGTCTCAGATTCAGAGTTGCCATGCTCAAAGGTCTTCTCATATTGGGACAATTCACCTCCCTGGTACTCTGGATAAATAGGTGGACTCACATTGCTGGGACCGTAAGCTTCAGAGTAACCGGAGGACGCCCGTTCAGCATTAGGTCTGGTGTCACCAGTGAAGAAACTGGGAGGTTGAACTGCCCAGGTGACCTCTGGGAGGAGAAGTAAAACAGGATTTAGCATTTCAAGCTAATACAATGAGGTCAAACATTTACTACTCCATTTGAGTACAGAGAGACAACTGCACTAACTACAGAAGTAAGGACAATCAAGAAGCTAAAAGGCAGAAAATGTTTCTAAGCAAGTCTTTGTTACCATGGGTAGAGGCTGGTTGAAAAGAACCTGCAGAGGAGCTGCCAGCATATCCTGAAGGCACAGGAGCAGCAGCATTAGCCCTGCGAGAAGCTGCTGCTGGTTGTCTTTGCACACTGGGTTGAGAAGGACCAGATTCTGTGTACGGAACAGCTTGTGCATAAGTAGGATTTGACAGTGTACCAGAACCAGAAGCTGCAGGCACATATCCACCAGAAGCTGCAGGCACCTCCCAGTTTGAGCTAGCTGAAGCATGGTTTGCAGCACGACTGCTGCTATAGGAGGAGCTGGGATTAGAACCTAGGTAGTAAAAGATATACATTAGAAGTTTTCAAACATCTAAGCAACTTTTACATGCTGACAAGGGAGGAACTTGACCTTACCTTTCTTCACAGGGTAGCTGTAACTTGTGACAGCCAGCATAACAAGGAGCAAAGACCTGTTAGACAAAAGCAAAGGGAAGAGACAAAACATTACAAGAGTGACCAAGCAGAATTCAGTCAAACATCATCAAACAGAACTTTGCTTACCCTGAATTGACCAAACCAGCCATCATGTTGAATGAGTGAGTCCAATGCCATCATCAAGCTGTGTTAGGTTTATATTTGCCTCAAGTGACCTACACTGACCAATCAGGACACAATGAGGTAACGACACACAGCTGCAGCTAATCAATGCTGATGATGGTGGATCCTGCATGCTGAAACTTCAACAGGAAGTGTGTGAAGCTGGTCAGTTGTGTTGACTTTTGCACAGTAGGTGTGTTATATTCCACAGTTTTGTTCCTACAGTATATAGATTTTTCTTCCAGAATAATTGAGTTCACCTTAGTTTTTGTTTCTATAGATTACTTGTTATTCTGGTGATTTTGCTTCCCCCTTCCATCAAATACAATTGATTTGTCCCATTCATGTTCATAAGCACATGGTTGCTCTGGTGTGTCATATGGATGCTCATGGTTGCACCTTTTATCAATGACTGGTTTAGGCCAAAGAACAGATGGTTTTGGTCTTAGGGAAAACTATGATATAGGTTACAATAACTCATTTAGATTTCATTAAGGACTCACATTGGGCCTCATTTACGAACAGTGCGTACGCACAAATCTGTGCTTGAACTGTGCGTTCGCACGTTTGACGCACAAATCTTGGATTCATCAATTTGTTCTTACCTAAATTTCTTCGTAATCTGCGAACAAATTTAGAACTCCCTCAGACCATGCGTACGCACAAATGATGAAAGAAATGTCCTAGGAAATGTTAACATACACCCTTTTAACTAAATGCATACTATATTAAAACTTCATTTATTGAAAAAAAAAAGGCTTTAATAGACAATAATTGAATTTACTAATGTACGGACCAAACGTCAATGCTGTGTCATCCTCATAATTTATTGTCATATAATTAAAATCTTCAATTATAGCAGTTGAGTTAGTTTAAGTTTAAAATTGAGTAGACAATATGAAAAGGTTCATATTGAAATGTAACAGTTTTGTTACAATTTTTTCTATTTCTGCTGATGTGAAATTTTTCTTTTTTCCTTTTGAGGCCATCTTTCACGTTCTTTCAGCTTCTCCGTAACACCGATCTCTTCATGTGGCACCAAATAGATGTCCTTATATAGAGAAATAGAGGCGTGGCAGTATGCTGATTGCAGATCGCGGACACGCACCTGTCAATGTAGAATGGTTCTGATTTACTAACATACGCACGGTGGTGAGAACAAAATTGGCTGGTACGCACATGTCATAAATCTGACTGATTTTGCTCAAGTACTTATTTTTTGCGGAGAGTAAGAACATTTCTGCTCAGATATTAGTTAATGAGGCCCAATGTCCTCCTGCTAAAAGTCCTTGTTTTTTGACCTATCAGCTGTGACCAGCTGAAATGGACTCACTTACAATAGAAGCACTTTGACCATCAATTATGGAAACATCAAGTATGATACAGAGCACAGTCACCGACCGTGCATGCAGCCTGTTACAGTGCTCCTTTTCATTTTGTCAGAGCAACTGTAATGCCCAATTTCCCCCTGGGGATTAATAAAGTTATTCTAAAATGAATGGGTTTACAGAACAATTAGTTTAAAGCCTGGTGCATTTCACTGAGATGCTAATGGACACTTGTTGCAGTGTTTGGTGCCATCAGAATGAGAACTTGCTGGCATCACCTTACCGAAAAGTTTTACAAGTCACGGACCTTCTAGTTTTAGATTGCCTTCAAGGAAACGTAAAAACAGGAATTTAGGAACCAGTGAGACTAATGGTGAAACCATGAGGGTGGATTAAAACAGGATCTGGGATTTGCACCTGCAAGTTAAGTGTCAAGTCCAACAACTTGGAACAATGCCTGGCAAAAATAAAGTGCTGCTAGACATTACTGTTTTCCAAGATGGTTGCCACTAGTATTCAGTTTAGAGCTGCATTTTCCTATTAAGTGCATCCATCATGTTCAGTCATTTGTCAGCACGTTCAATCCCAATGGTCCCTGTACTACCCCCTGCAGTCAAGATTAAGTGATCAAATAAGAGTTAGCTTTGTTGGCATTTGTAGTTAAAGTTGTTAGTCAAAACGTAGTTTGGCTAAGTTGAAGTTACACATTTAGGCCTTGCTGGTGCTTCATGAGAGGACCTGCTGCCAAAACCACAACAAACATGAGTTTGAAGAAATCTTTATTAAAATCAGAAACAAGGTCTGCTGGAGATTCATTTAGTACCCAACCTGAAAAGACAAGAGATATTGAAATTAAGTCAAGCTTTGACATCGATTAGGTTAATGCTTTAACAAAAACAAAAAAAAAACCCAACAACATTAGCTTACCTTGCTCATTCCGTGTCCAGCTGCTGGGCTGCCCCGATTTGGTTGTTCAAACCGTCCTGGCTGGGAAAGGGAACCTTGACGACCAACTCCTCCGTAAGGCTGGCCTGGTCCAGTAGCTGCACCACTCCAATCATAGCTAGCGCTGCCAGTGCTTTGCTTCACAGGTTGGCTGGGCTGCTTGTAGCTCTGAGGGGCTTCCAGAACAGGGGTCTCCACCTGCTGAGTGCTGGGGTAGGCAGGGTAGTGGTACCTGAGGTAGTGAGAGTCTTGCCAGTGATCTGCACCCTGCTCGAAGCTGCTCCTGGAACGAGTGATTGTGCCTGGAGGATACTGGCCGGTCAGGAACATGTAGTCATATGGGTAAGGATACCAGGGCCGACTTCTGCCCAGGCCGGATGGCTGAACTTCACTGGTGGAGCCTTGTTCAGCTGCAACTGCTACACCAGGAGGAGGTGGCTGGAAGCCTTGCTCTTCAGTCTCAGATTCAGAGTTGCCATGCTCAAAGGTCTTCTCATATTGGGACAATTCACCTCCCTGGTACTCTGGATAAATAGGTGGACTCACATTGCTGGGGCCGTAAGCTTCAGAGTAACCGGACGACGCCCGTTCAGCATTAGGTCTGGTGTCACCAGTGAAGAAACTGGGAGGTTGAACTGCCCAGGTGACCTCTAGGAGGAGAAATAAAACAGGATTTAGCATTCCAAGCTAATACAATGAGGTCAAACATTTACTACTCCATTTGAGTACAGAGAGACAACTACACTACCTACAGAAGTAAGGACAACAGCAGAAAATGTTTATAAGCAAGAGTCACATGAGTCTTTGTTACCGTGGGTAGAGGCTGGTTGAAAAGAACCTGCAGAGGAGCTGCCAGCATATCCTGAAGGCCCTCGAGCAGCAGCGTTAGCCCTGTGAGAAGCTGCTGCTGGTTGTCTTTGCACACTGGGTTGAGAAGGACCAGATTCTGTGTACGGAACAGCTTGTGCGTAAGTAGGATTTGACAGTGTACCAGAACCAGAAGCTGCAGGCACATATCCACCAGAAGCTGCAGGCACATATCCACCAGAAGCTGCAGGGACATATCCACCAGAAGAAGGCACCTCCCAGTTTGAGCTTGCTGAAGCAGGGTTTGCAACACGACTGCTGCTATAGGAGGAGCTGGGATTAGAACCTAGGTAGTAAAAGATATACATTAGAATTTTTTAAACATCTAAGCAACTTTTACACGCTGACAAGGGAGGAACTTGACCTTACCTTTCTTCACAGGGTAGCTGTAACTTGTAACAGCCAGCATAACAAGGAGCAAGGACCTGTTAGACAAAAGCAAAGGAAAGAGACAAAACATTACAAGAGTGACCAAGCAGAATTCAGTCAAACATCATCAAACAGAACTTTGCTTACCCTGAATTGACCAAACCAGCCATCATGTTGAATGAGTGAGTCCAATGCCATCATCAAGCTGTGTTAGGTTTATATTTGCTTCAAGGGACCTACACTGACCAATCAGATCACACTGAGGTAACGACACACAGCTGCAGCTAATCAATGCTGATGATGGTGGATCCTGCATGCTGAAACTTCAACAGGAAGTGTGTGAAGCTGGTCAGTTGTGTTGACCCTTGCACAGTAGGTGTGTTATATTCCACAGTTTTGTTCCTACAGTATATAGGTTTTTCTTCCAGAATAATTGAATTTTCCTTAGTTTGTTTATGTTTCTGGGGACTACTTGTGGTTCTGGTGATTTTTGCTTCCCTTTTTCCATCCCCTTCCATCAAATACTAATGCTTTGTCACAATCATCTTCAGAAGCACATGGTTGCTCTGGTGTGTCATATGGATGCTCATGGTTGCACCTTTTATCAATAGGCTTGTTCGAGATGAGCGAGGCCTGTGCAGAATCTATTGCCGCCTTGCCAAGCATATTGTATGACGGTTAGATTGTTGTCCGACTTGCTCTCCACCGACTGCACAACTCCATGCAGGATGGGAAACGACTTGCTCTGGTTTGAATGAAGCGCCTATTGGCTGAAAAAAGCTTTGACACCCCACACAAGGAAGTGATGAGACTTCTGTCTCGTTCATCATTATTCATTAAACTTAATGAAGTGTCAGACAGACACCAAACAGGTTTATCAAAGTACTGTCATTCACATTGTAATGCTTTACTCATTCCTCATGAAAGTTGTCTTAATAAACAAATGCAATGACGTTTATATCGAAATATCAAAATCCCTGAATAAAGTATGAGAACTTAAAATTAAATCCAATTAAAATAATGATAGTAATAACAAATGAAGACTTTATTCACTTCAGTTTACAGTGAGGTGTTGGTATTATAGATGCTTGACGAGGCCAGCAGCAAACTTGTCAACAAAGAAGTGTCCGACTTTATGACTCCTCCCCCAGCTGCAATCGGCTACTCTCGCCTGTTGTCTAGGCGAGCCGGCAGTCATCTCGAACAAGCCTAATGACTGGTTTAGGCCAAAGAACACATGGTTTTGGTCTTAGGGAAAACTATGGTATAGGCTACAATTACTCACTTAGATTTCATTAAGGACTCATTGTCCTCCTGGTAAAAGTCCCTTGTTTTTTGACCTCTCAGCTGTAACTAGCTGAAATGGACTCACTTGCAATCAAAGCACTTTGACCATCAATTATGGAAACATCAAGTATGATACAGTGCGTGCAGCTTGTTACAGTGCTCCTGTTCATTTTGTCAGACCAACTGTAATGACCAATTTCCCCCTGGGGATTAAAAGTTATTCTGAAATGCACAGGTTTACAGAACAATGAGTTTAAAGCTTGGTGCATCGCAGTGAGATGCTAGGATATTTTTTGCAGTGTTTGGTGCCATCAGAATAAGAACTTGCTGGCATCACCATACCAAAAAGTTTTACAAGTCACGGACCTTGTTTTTTTATTGCCTTCAAGGAAACGTAAAAACAGGAATTTAGAAACCATGAGGGTGGATTAAAACAGGATCTGTGATTTGCACCTGCAAGTTAAATGTCAAGTCCAACAACTTGGAACAATGCCTGGCAAAAATAAAGTGCTGCTAGACATTACTGTTTTCCAAGATGGTTGCCACTAGTCTTCAGTTTAGAGCTGCGTTTTCCTATTAAGTGCATCCATCATGTTCAGTCATTTGTCAGTACTTTCAATCCCAATGGTCCCTGTACTACCCCCTGCAGTCAAGATTAAGTGATCAAATAAGAGTTAGCTTTGTTAGCATTTGTAGTTAAAGTTGTTAGTCAAAACGTAGTTTGGCTAAGTTGAAGTCAAACATTTAGGCCTTGCTGGTGCTTCATGAGAGGACCTGCTGCCAAAACCACAACAAACATGAATTTGAAGAAATCTTTATTAAAATCAGAAACAAGGTCTGCTGGAGATTCATTTAGTATCCAACCTGAAAAGACAAGAGATATTGAAATTAAGTCTCAAGCTTTGACATTGATTAGGTTAATGCTAAAAACCCCCCCCCCCAAAAATTAGCTTACCTTGCTCATTCCGTGTCCAGCTGCTGGGCTGCCCCGATTTGGTTGTTCAAACCGTCCTGGCTGGTAAAGAGAACCTTGATGACCAACTCCTCCGTAAGGCTGGCCTGGTCCAGTTGCTGCACCACTCCAATCATAACTAGCGCTGCCAGTGCTTTGCTTCACAGGTTGGCTGGGCTGCTTGTAGCTCTGAGGGGCTTCCAGAACAGGGGTCTCAACCTGCTGAGTGCTGGGGTAGGCAGGGTAGTGGTACCTGAGGTAGTGAGAGTCTTGCCAGTGATCTGCACCCTGCTCGAAGCTGCTGCTGGAACGAGTGATTGTGCCTGGAGGATACTGGCCGGTCAGGAACATGTAGTCATAAGGGTAAGGATACCAGGGCCGACTTCTGCCCAGGCCGGATGGCTGAACTTCACTTGTGGAGCCTTGTTCAGCTGCAACTGCTACACCAGGAGGAGGTGGCTGGAAGCCTTGCTCTTCAGTCTCAGATTCAGAGTTGCCATGCTCAAAGGTCTTCTCATATTGGGACAATTCACCTCCCTGGTACTCTGGATAAATAGGTGGACTCACATTGCTGGGACCGTAAGCTTCAGAGTTACCAGAGGACGCCCGTTCAGCATTAGGTCTGGTGTCACCAGTGAAGAAACTGGGAGGTTGAACTGCCCAGGTGACCTCTGGGAGGAGAAGTAAAACAGGATTTAGCATTTCAAGCTTATACATTGAGGTCAAATATTTATTACCACTCCATTTGAGTACAAAGAGACAACTGCACTACCTACAGAAGTAAAGACAATCAAGAAGCCAAAAGCAGAAAATGTTTATAAGCAAGTCTTTGTTACCATGGGTAGAGGCTGGTTGAAAAGAACCTGCAGAGGAGCTGCCAGCATATCCTGAAGGCCCTCGAGCAGCAGCGTTAGCCCTGTGAGAAGCTGCTGCTGGTTGTCTTTGCACACTGGGTTGAGAAGGACCAGATTCTGTGTACGGAACAGCTTGTGCATAAGCAGGATTTGACAGTGTACCAGAACCAGAAGCTGCAGGCACATATCCACCAGAAGCTACAGGCACATATCCACCAGAAGAAGGCACCTCCCAGTTTGAGCTAGCTGAAGCAGGGTTTGCAGCACGACTGCTGCTATAGGAGGAGCTGGGATTAGAACCTAGGTAGTAAAAGATATACATTAGAAGTTTTCAAACATCTAAGCAACTTTTATATGCTGACAAGGGAGGAACTTGACCTTACCTTTCTTCACAGGGTAGCTGTAACTTGTGACAGCCAGCATAACAAGGAGCAAAGACCTGTTAGACAAAAGCAAAGGAAAGAGACAAAACATTACAAGAGTGACCAAGCAGAATTCAGTCAAACATCATCAAACAGAACTTTGCTTACCCTGAATTGACCAAACCAGCCATCATGTTGAATGAGTGAGTCCAATGCCATCATCAAGCTGTGTTAGGTTTATATTTGCCTCAAGTGACCTACACTGACCAATCAGGACACAATGAGGTAACGACACACAGCTGCAGCTAATCAATGCTGATGATGGTGGATCCTGCATGCTGAAACTTCAACAGGAAGTGTGTGAAGCTGGTCAGTTGTGTTGACTTTTAAAAATTCTAATTATTTTGCACATTGCCACAGTAGGTGCATTACATTACAGTTTTGTTTCTACAGTACTGATTTTCTTGTTTCTGTGTATTTGTTTTTATTCTGATGATTTTTGTTTCCTTTTTCCAGTTATTTGTGTAGATGATTTTATTACAGATTTCATTTGATAATCTAATTCTTAGACTTATTTTGTAACAAGACAATATGAAACACATACATTTACAGGTTAAAACACAAGGAAAGAGGTGCGCTGGTTTAGCTCAGTTTGTAGTGCAGGTGCTTCATGTACAGAGGCCACAGTCCTCAATGCACTGATTGTAGATTCGACTCCCAGTCTGCTGATCATTTGGTGCACCCACCTTTCCTGTCTCTCTTCAACTATCCTATACAATATAGGCAAAAAAACAACAACACAAAACACAAGGAAAGATGTAAAGTGGTAGCACTAGCCCATTGTGTGGCTCCTCTAGGAGATCAAATATTAGACTCGGAAACATTTTAACCACAAACAAACCCACTGAAATAATTCACACAACCTAAAGTACAGCCATTTTTTTTGTCACACATTAATTTGTGGAAGGAAACTTTTAACCCAACCCCTGACCTGAAGAACATATCCTGAAGAAGCTGATAAACTGCACAACTAAATGAGAAATCTAAAGCGTTTGATAGCGGCACATCCCTTCATTAAGATCTTCCTCCTCTATACCCAGCTTGAGACTGTGCCAAATGTGCCGTGGTTCTGCATTGTGACAATTTCCGGCACTTCAGATGTGTATTTCCTGGCTTTCTAATCAGAATGCTATTTTGTATCTCAAAAGGGGCTCCATTCAGCCCAACATTAACAGCCCTCGTCTGTGATAATGTGGATGCTTCGGGCCATAGGCCACCAGCTGCATCCACTTGTCAGTCTTTGGTACAGATGCCCTGTCTGTCTGCTGTGGCGAATGAAACTCATGGACTAAATTGGCACTTATTGTGCAGGATGATTTTATGTACGCGTTTTAATGTGCCTCATCCAATTCCTTAACATGGTTTAATTATATCTGCTGACAGCAATCTCACATTTTAAAGTGATTTAAATGGAAAGCTCCTGTCCCTCTTGTAATTTATGTCTTTGAGTGGCCAGTGGAGACCAAATGGAAACGCTATAGATCTTTGTATAAAACCCGAATACGCTCAGGCAATTTATCCAAATCTGCAGGATTTTCTGTGCATCATATTAGTTTCTCATACAAATCAGATGAAGAGAACTCAATTATGACGGATCAATAATTCAGCATTCTCAATTATGCTTTAATTGTAAGAAGCAATATCATCCAATCTTATTGTGCAGAGAGGTGTTGTTGCTCTGCAGAGCTTTAGCTGATTGTTTATATGAGATTAGAGCCGTGTATCAAAGAAAAGATCAGGCAATGTCACACAGCCTTGGATAGCCAGCAAGTGACACGTGCACAGGCACACTCCCGCACACACTCAGATACACACACGCACTCTTAATGACACAAACACATAACATAAAGCCAAATGCTGCCACTAAAATTTGCATGGTGCTCAGTAATGCATTAGTGAACATCACTTGGCAATCTGTTCATACGGGCTTAATTGGATTTTAATACCGCCTCTGATCTTGTTTTCTAATTAACGGCGGTGGCTGGCAACCAAGCAGAACCATGCACCCAGCAACACCTTTGATCCCGGCCATATGGAGTTCCTCCAAGCACGCCGGGGATGTAAAAATCCCTCACCTAGACGTGGGCGAACAACAGGCCCCCGAATCAAAATGGATGGGGTGAGGAGAATGGAGGAGGGTGGAGAATGGAGGAGTGTGGCAAAGGGGTGTTGAAGGAGGAGGAGGAGGGGGGCGGCACAAGGTGGCGGTGGGGGTGGGCAGTGGCATGTGTCATCCACACATCCCGGCGGCATTGTTATTGATTAATTTCTCTCACGATCAGTTGTGATCACAGATACATAAAACATGAGAGGGGGGACTGAATGCCTGTACACCTTATCATCCTTGCTGCCATTTGACACCCCTTCCTTGCTATGTGGAAATGTCAATAGCTTCTCTAATCTGTTTACTTCTCCCCTTGTGGCCACTGCTTTATGCTTTTGATGAAGGGCTGCCAAAAATGTGTCCTTTTCTACCCTTGCTTTTCCCGCTTTGGCAGACGGAGTGCGGGTATTAAACTTTACATCTGCACAGCCGCCCTTGCTCTCTGGCTCTTATTTAGTTATTTAAAAGGAGATCAAACCCAGCACCCAGCGCAGGTTTTAAAATTCAGATTATTTAATAGACATAAGGACAGCTTCGGGGCTCGTTTCTGTTTACTGAGCCAGTTTTTGGAGGCTTGATGTGGCATCAGCAGATTGACCAAAGCCACATTGCAGCCTCTGAGGGTTTACGCTAGGCAACATATCATACGTGAAAGCATCTACTCACTTATCTTTATGCTGCAATCACTGCTAGAAAATGATTTCTGGAAAAGAAAAACATTATAAAATTGAATATTATTGTATGTCATGTCAAATTAAATGTCTTTAAAGCTCTAACGTTCCTTTCTCTGTAGACATGCCTCAAGCTTGTACGCATTAATCTGTAAGACAGGGTTGTGTATAATGAAAATAAAGGTCTTGTCATTGCCGCTCGTATGTCATTAAATGAATAGTTTGACATTTTTTGGGATATTAGCTTATTCTCCTAAAATAAGTTTATGTCTACTCAAGATTTAGGGGAGAAGATTGATACGATACCACTTTAATTGTGTAGAAAATGTCAGCTTAGCTTAGCACAAAGCCTGAAAAGGGACAAACTGCTGGCCTGGCTCTGTCCAAAAGTAGCAAAATCGATCTGTACCGTTAAAGCTCACTATTAACACTTATATCTTCTTTTAATACCTCATACAATAACTGAAGTATAAATAAACACTACTTACTTACTTTGGTTGGCTTTAAATTAGATATGAAGTGTTAAATAGTGAGCTTATAGCGCTGGTTGGCAAATTTTGTTACCCTTGGACAAATGACTGCATATAAAGATGGATGACGCGTCTCCATCTGCTCTCATTGTATGAAATTGAAGCCAAAACAGCCCCTGTGACAGGTGCTGCCATCTTGCAGATGGTGATGTCATTTGGAGCCAGAGCTGCGCAGTAGAGATCGGCGGGTGGAGCCGCTGTAGCCACTTCCGCTAACCAAAACACACACTTAGCTTACTGGAAAAAACAGCAAGGACCCTGCCGGTGAATTTAACAGCAGAACAGCTTCTTTGTGTTGGTCTGAAGCAGACGTTCACAGATATGAAACTTCAATGACTGTAGTGATTGTTTTAGTTACGTCTCCTCTCTCCGTTTCTCCTCTATTCTGCTAATCCGAAACAGATCGGCTGCAGGAGCCGTATTTGTCAACAGAGCTGTCAATCATCCTTTTTACAGAATCAAATAAATAATTAAAAATGAACTTGTCAGAAAAATGAACACATGGACGTAAATCAGAATGATAAGAACTAACTATAATGACAGAAACCATGTTTGAGAAAAATGTATTTGACGTGTATTTTGATTTCATCATGTCCCATCTGTTAACATGGAGGAGGCGGGCTTTATTACCTATACTGCAGCCAGTCAGCAGGGGGCCATAGAGAGGTTTTGGCTTCACTATTAGGGAGCTGTCATGTCGTCCTTTATTTTAATACAGTCTATAGCTTGGACGGGGAAAGGCTGTGTGTTTCCCGCTGTATCCAGTTTTTATGCTAAGCTAGGCAAAAAAACAGCTAGCTGTTACTGTCGGTATCAATCCTCTCATTTAATTTTTCGCAAGAAACCCAATCAGGGTATTTCCCAACGAGTCAAACCCTTTCTTTGGGAGCCACTCTGTGTGTTCCTTTGTTTCTTTGCAGGTATTACCTTTTGCATACTGCTCAAGGGAGTAACAGTTTGCCCTCCAGGCCGTGGACATTCCTGAGTATCCTACAAGAGGTAAAAACGGTTTGCTGTATATCTGTTAGGATAATTGATCATGTCAAGTCAAAGCAGCTGGACTTGCTGTGTAGTCTTGAGGACGGTTCACAAGCCCTACTAAAGGCTTTAACGGTTCAGCAGTGATGGGGGGGGGGAGGTCATCAGTTTGGAACCTTTATAGGTGCTGATAACCTTGACTTGAGAGAGTACTGATAATACACACGACAATATGGCAGTCATCCATGCATGGTGATTTTTTTTCAGTTTGGCAAGCTGCCATTTTACTGCTGTCAGAACGACAGAAAGCAGCTCATTAAATATGCACGTCAATTAAAATACCTTAAAAAAATGTGCAGCAGTTTGATTGACAAGCAGAAAGATGGTTGCTATTAAAGGGTATTTGGGTAACTTTTCATTAACGCACTCTATCAAATGTCTTCATCAAACCAGGAAACATTACTCTTATGGTATAAAGTGTTGATCATGGCAGCAGCAGCTCTCACAAAGACGCTCTGACGCCGCTGTTTGGCAGCTCGCTCTGCGTTTCATTCTTACTTCAGCAGAGAGGCAGTGTGAGATCAGATGGCCTTGTACAACAATAGCAAAGAAGAGGGAAGGCCTGAAAGTCCTCGCTGGTGATTGCACCTGAATAATGATGCCTTTTTACGTGCTGGTTGTTTGTCCTTCACAGGGCAATTATTCGAACAATGTGTACATACTCTTTAGAAGAGGATTGTGACATATTGTGCCCCGGCTAATGAGTAGAAATGCATTAAGACTTAAGTGGAGTTTCTAATGAGGATGGTTGACAAGGCCTGAAGGCCTTCCTTTTCTTTCATATGGAGCTCTTTGCTTTTATGAAAAGAGAAGTCCTTGCCCTCTTAATTTATCAGATTGTCCTTCGACCTGATCGTGTCACAGAGTTTGTCATCTTTCTATCAAAGACACTTTCAGTAACATTGAACTCTGGTTACTTAAGTGGAATATTTTAGTTTGAAGTCCTTTCCTTTCAAACTTATTATATGGCCGTAAGGGAAAGTGGCCTTAGCTTGTGTTTGAAACAATTACACACTAATGGCTAAGTCAACTGGCATTCTCCCACTCTTGTATGCTTACCATGTCTACTAAAGGTCAATATAAAGGTTAGTTTGGCCTCAGTTGAGTTGTGGATGAAGTGTAGGAAGCAGTTGCTATATTAAATATTAAGTTATTTTGATTGAACCGGATTAAACTGAAGATTAAAGATACTTAAGCAGGCTGATGTGTGTCAACACTACAAAAACAAGGAGACAAAGTAAGGTTGAATAATTTATTATATTTGGATCTTGGTGAATTTGCCATCTCAGGTGTCCAATGTCGTCAGAAACACCTGAATGAATCCACCACAAAAAACATGACCTATAAAGAAAATGACATCTATAAGTTAAACTCTCTTTATTGTGTCGCATTTGATCCAGTTCATCACATTTAAGCATCATATACATACTGTACGAATTCAAATGTCATACTTCCTTAAAGCTGGACTCAGTTTAAGGTGACCGAATAAATGAAAAAGTTGAGCACTTTCTTTGTTACTCTCAAGCAAGTGTTGATAATTATAGATTAAAAGTAATAAACATTTTAAAATCATATGACATAGAAAGTAACAAAACAAATTGTTACATTATTATCTGAACAAGTCGCTCTTGCTGTCTCATTTTTGTTTGTTACAGTAAGTTTCGTCCACTCACATGTCAGCTGGCCTCTGGCATTAAAGCTGCTCCACCAGTTTGTCTGACACTGTTATACAAACTGTGAGCACAGACAAAAGGTTACATTTAACTGCTTCTGATGGGACACGATTTTAACTGTAACGAAAAAAACTTATTTTTAATTGCAAAGAAATGTGTTTCGTTAGCCGCATGGAGGAAGGCAGACTGCTTTTAGATGTAACCAAAAGCACCGATTGAATAAAAACAACACATATAGAACACTTTACTTAGATTTTCAAAATAAAAGTATATCTTAAGTATGTATTAAGTAGGTATATTTCGACTAATTTGCTTATGAGCTTATCTGTATTCAAACTTAGTAAAACAGTTGTCTTAATTATGAAAGGACTGTGACCTAGTTTTAAAAAAACAACATTGAGTTAAAGTTTGAAAATGGACAAGGTTTTAGCCGTACACTGCACAGGCCCCACTTTACAAAAACTGGAGTAAACATCGCACCTTTCTGCTGACGGCCTCTCAACAGCAAAGCTCTGGTTGTAAATCAGGATGATTTGACCATAACATGATAATTGTGGGATACTGAGATGAATCAAAAGCAGATTTAAATTAATCCCGGGCTTAATCTCAAAGAGACATGAAAGGCGAAAACACCCACACGGGATCATCTGTAAATTCTGCTGAGGGTAAATGTAGTGTACATGTTTTCCAGGTACAGTATGTTCGCATACAGCAAATATGTTTTTTGGCTGAGAGACGAAGTCGAAGGTCTAATTATGGGTTCCACAGAATAGACAAAAAAGTTTCTCTCTCCTGGGCTCACACACTCACATGTGTGTGCACCATACACATTGCAACGTCCACAGCACTGTACACGCCCAGTGTACTTAGCCCAGGGTGATTCTGGCACGGTTACAGAAACCAAAAGACAAGTCATATCAGCAATGCAAACCGTCCCTCGGGTCAAAAGTGATCAACATCAGTGGAATACCTCAGCGAGTTGCAGACTGTGCAGCAGTTTGCTTCAAACACTGGAATGAGCCGCCTTGCTCAATCAGCGTTATGAAAGCAGGGGAATAAACATGCATATGAATATGAGATTGATTTATAGTGTGGGCATTTTATAACCTGTGAGTCAAGCCAGGATTTCTTGTTGTGTCCCTCTGGCAACAATACAGTTACCAAGTACCAAGTAAAAGGGAAAAAGTACGCACTCTTAAATGTATGACAGTATAAAGTAGCCCTCTGTATTTCTACAGGCTGCTTCTGTGCAAAGCTAACTGAACCTATGTTTGGGAGAAAATGAAAATCAGTCCACATTAAAATGAATTTAAAAATCATAATAAACTGAAAATAAAGGAGATTAACTACTAAAATTTAACAGAGATTGTAAGGTGCCCTTTCGTCATTTGGACAAACAGATTTCTCTGTTCAGGGGATCAATATGTGGAATACCTTACCTGCAGAGCTCACACTGGATCATTGTAAACCGTAACAAGTCATGTGGTCATGTTTGATTTTGTGCTCCTATTTCACAGTTGGTTTTATTGTTAGATATTTTCTATCCTATATTGTCATATATGTTTTATTATTGTTGAGTCTGTTTCGTACTGACTCATAGTTGACCTAATATATTTTAGAAGGCCCATATAGAGAGCAGCTAGAGATTGCAAATTAGCCAAGGCTGTAAATGCTGTAGTGTGTGGCATTGGTTTACTTGCTTTAAACTTGTCCCTATACAAATAAACTTTAAACAAACAAATATTCAAATCAGCTGAATGAAGATTATCTTGCTGCTCTGAATCCACCACAAAGTTTCCAGTAATGTCTTGTGTCACATTGCATCAGGTAGTTAGGGTAGGTTAGGTTAGATAACGTCAGTTAACGTTTCATTCGGTTACGTTAGCTGATGTTACATTAGGTGAGGTTAAGTTACGTTAGGTTACGTTACGTTAGATTACATTATGTTAGGCAATGTTAGGTTATGTTAGATGACTTTACATTAGGTGAATTTACATTACGTTAGGTAAGGTTACTTTATGTTAGGTTACCTTACATTAGGTTATGTTAGGTTACGTTATGTTAGGTTACCTTACGTTGCGTTATGTTAGGTTACCTTACGTTATGTGAGGTTACCTTACGTTGTGTTATGTTAGGTTACCTTACGTTATGTGAGGTTACGTTATGTGAGGTTACGTTATGTGAGGTTACGTTATGTTAGGTTCACGTTATGTGAGGTTACGTTATGTGAGGTTACGTTATGTGAGGTTACGTTATGTTAGGTTATCTTACGTTATGTTAGGTTTACGTTATGTTAGGTTATGTTAGTTACCTTACGTTATGTTATGTTAGGTTACCTTACGTTATGTTATGTTAGGTTACCTTAGGTTATATTATGTTACGCTAGGTTATGTTAGGTTACGTCATGTGAGGTTATGTTAGGTTATGTTACATTAAGGTTACGTTATGTTAGGTTAATTTGCGTTATGTCGTGTGTGATTATGCACTGATGATGTGCCAAGGATTCGTCTTATCTGTGTTTTTGTCCCAACCATTTAGGTTTAAATTAATCTTGGTGTCTAAAAACAGTGCACAATGATGCAAAACGATGCAAAATTAAAATGATAATTATTTCACTGAAAATGAACTAAAGTTAAAGTAACATGGTAGAAAGTAAAGACATTTGGGTAAAGTAGTCCCTGTCTGTCTTCCCATAAAGAGAGTCCCACAGTTAAGGGAAAATATTTACATTCAAGTTCCATGTATAGAATCTATAATAATAAACAACTTAACAGACAAAGCCATAGAAGTCTTTTGGAGGCCCCACATGTTGTCAGACTGCAAAGGGCAGGAGCACAGGTTGTCTCCCACACCAGAGGAAGGAATTTCAAAAGAATATGGTCCAGTCAGAACCCCTTTGTATCACAGCAATTCAGTCCTTTTCTGCCTGCCGTCAAAGAGGAGATTAAGTTGTCAAAATGTGGGTCTTGGTCCAGACTGGTCTTTTGAGTGGATATTCACCAGTCTGATCTCCAACACTGCTAATAGACAGAGCTCAAAGGGGAGCAGGGAGAACAGAGGAGGGAGAGGGGTAAGACGGCTTTAGGATCACTTTACCTGGATTCGGCAGTGTGGCGCTGGTGGATTAGTGCCCCGGGCCTCATGGCACGCTAGTCTGCAAACACCCCCGGAGCACTGTGCTACAGGTATGAAGACACATGCACACACACATGCTCACTTACAGGAGAGTGGCCAGTAAACATGCAACATAAATCAGTGGTTTATTAAGAAAGAGCACATTTGGTTCTAAGTCTTAAACATATTTTCATGCCACATCTAAATGTTTCACACGACCAAGTGCCCGGTGATGTTTAAAGTGTGACTAAATCTCAGCCCAAGACAGAGCAGCACCAGATAAAACAAGTACTCTTAATTCCAGTGGCTTATAAAACTTCTGCTTTGATTCCTGGCGTGTGTACAGTTGGGATGCCTCACACAAACTTTCTTCGACATCCTCAAAGCTTTCCGAAGTCTGTTCCTGCTCTGATACCACTGTGTAAGGTCACTCACTCATCCAGAACTGCAAAAACCATAACCCATAAAGGAGAAAATACAGGTTGTTCTTGGCAGGGAGGAGAGAAAACCCACCGAAGCTTCATCCCTCTCTGCCGCCTCTGCCTGCTCTCCCCCCAGTCACTACCTGATGACTTCTCCATCCGTTTTAATTGGTAATTATTTTGCGGGGTTTAATGCCTTTATTCAGACTGTCAGTGTGGAGTCAGGAGAGGAGGATTAGGTGCCCCAGGGGGACGAGACACTGGCACGGCCAGGACAGCTCATTTTTACACGGGCAGGGGAGGAGGACAGCTCATCTTTGATCCGGTTGGGGCTTCGCAGGCCAGAGGGGTGACAGCTGCACTTTCTTTAGCCCACATTTGAATTTGAATTCTATCTTAGGATGCAGCGCGCCGCGGACTTGGCAGGGCAGTGGGGTAATCTGCTCGGCACAAACGCCCGGGCCTTTTCTTCCTGTGTGCCCTCGCAGAGATTGGAGTAATTAAAGTTAAATGGAATGCATTAAAAACTCACTTGTGCCGAGGCTGTGGCGGCCGTGCCAACAGTGAATGGGCTGGGGCTGTCCTTTTACGCTACTCTAATCCTGCGGAATATATGTGTGCCCCGTGACTTTGATGCTACGCTACCAAAGCATCGGAAACGGCTACCAGCGGAGCTACAACTGACTGCTGGCTTTCACCTCAGAAGAACATCTTGGAGAGCAAATTCAGCTGGATTCTGACATTGGCAGGCGGTTTGGATGGAATCAGCTCGAAAAAGGCTATTAGCACTTTCCAGACTCACATGTCACTGTCAGATTGCTACGCCTTGATGTACCGCCTATTTAAATGCCACACATTGCCTTCCCCCTGACCTGTGGTAGCATTTAAAGTGAATCTTGACTAGCTGTCCGTGACAATAACTAACACATAAAGAACTGAACTGTCAATTGTTCTGCGAGAGGCCGGCCTATACATGAAGAACAGCTTTCCATGCCAACAGATTCTGGCTTTAGACCAATGCATCTTTGCAGAAGAGATGGGTGCTCCCAGTTTCTCAGCTATCTGTACGTGGACAGTAATTGCCGCAGTAGAAAAACCTGCGCATATAGCCATAGGCTGGGAACCAGACCTGCTCTTCAAAGTGCATGTCAACAAACTCGAGGCATCAGACACTAAGGTAATTGTTGCCGTCTTTCATTTTAGAGGAATGTGGACGGAGACAAAGGGGGGCAGGCTGCAAAACTATCATCATAATCTCTCGCTGGCTTTGTGTGTGATCCTCGAGCCCTTCTAATGAGAGGAGATAGGACGGGAGGAACATCGGGGTGTGGGAAGGCTGAAAAAAAGTGTTCAGTGAAACAGAAATATGGAGCAGAGAAATTGGTAATAAGAGAGACAAAAGCAAATCAAGTGGAAAGAAAAACCTGTCACTCTCAATGCTGTTACCACCTAGAATATCTTGGTGAATTAGTAGCAACATAAATCAATAAATTAATCTGTCGGTTCAGTCTGCAGGCCTTCCAAACAAAGTCTTGTCCAGGAGAAGCGAACAGAAAGGCTCGAGGAAGCGAACAGGTACGGCTCATGTCTTCCGGGTTCAACAGTAAATGCCTACAGCCGAAAGCAAGCATGAAACTGTCTGATCGCGCTACATGTACATTTTTCCTTTAAGGCCCGTAAGGGTCCATGTGTAGAGATGGCCACCTAGTATGACACTATTTATTGACATTTAATAATCACAATAACTTTTTAGGCCATTAAAAACTCTTCCCACTTGACCCACCCCTTTTCAAGATTTCCTTCCTTATTTCATGACTACAACCTCCTGTAACGCCCAGCTTGATTACATCAGACGTCTGCCTGCTCCTTCGGTGCTGTTCTTCTTTGTGTTTGATGGGACAAAAGCTGTAATCTCAAACATGCTGGTGAAGTTATCATCACTGTTGGAATGCTAAATGTAGGATCTTTGCATGTTATCTCACCAGTCCTAGGAGCCATATAGGATGATTTGGCACCTCTTGTTGTATGTCCAGTGTCAGTGTAAAGTGCTTAATGTGCTGGTTTTCATCTCTGGAGTTTGTATCCTTCCAATTCCACCTGTGTGAATTGAATGTAAATGTGATCTTAAACCTATCTTAAGTTTTTTTGTTGCCTAACCTCACCTTTAAAGGATTCTTCCTCTACTTGTCATGTTATTTCTATCTGACATAAGGACATAGTGTAAAAAACACCTGCAGATGTTGCTGATGTGGTAGGTATGGCCCAGTTTTGAAATCTGTTGCACCAGTTGCTCTTATTGCGGTCATTTGACGCATACAGTGATGTAGTTCGTGGCTAGGACGAACTATACCTCGAATTGCTAGTCTCTGCTTTCACTGGTATTGCAACCAGCTAAGTTTCCAACAGCAAAGATGTCATTTTTTGAGAGCAGAGATTGTTATGAATAAAGATGCATGTAGCTGTCGCAGACATTTAGTTGTTTTTTTTTACAAGCCTGACTTCATGGCTGAACACTTGCATCAGAGTGATGGCTGATGGCATGCACTGCATCCTGTAGGCACGGCTCCATGAGCAGTATTTTTTTCTCAATATAGCATGCACTGCAGAATTTATAATTCAATTGACATTTACCGTAAAAAAATCTGCCAAAAATGATATTTTAGGGGAAAGATTTGCAAAAAAAAAAAAAAAAAAAGGCGTCGTTCCTTTATGTGATTTAAATTGGAAATAGCAGCAGTTGATTTAGACAGGTGATCTCATTTGTTTGATCTGTAAAAACATTGTTGTGACGGTTACTGTATTTGCAAGACTTTTTTTTAACCTGGGCACAGTGACAGTCTCCGACAAGACTCCAGCAAGGCTAAGATGCTAAGCTAAGATAACGACCTCTAAGCTTCAGCTTCATATTAAGCTTACAGCCATTAAAAAGGCATAAAAAACTCAAATAAGCCTCAAAATGGTGGCAAAGTTTTTCTCTGCCCATACTTTTGCCATAAATACCTTTTTCCCATATCATTCATATCAATGCATATCATTTAAAAACTCCAACATTATCATAATGTGTGAGTTTGCATATTTGTATGATGATGGGGTTGTAGTTTTCATGAGGTGTACCTGGAGTGTAGGTAACAATGGAGACTTGATTTCCAAGCATATTCCTGTATATATTTATATTCTGTCAAACATTGTTTGAAGGCCATGCAAGAAATTCTGCAATTGACATATACTGCACGATGAGTCAATCTCCTTTTCTCCTCTTTCTGTTTGTGTTTTTTTTTTATTTTTATCAAACATCTGAATTGTATTCTGAAGACAGCTGATCTGACAGATTCTTCAGGCTCATTAGATGAAGCAAAGAATGCAGAGACAGACGGGATGAACCCACAAACATGACACAAAAAAAGGCACATCCACAGAGAGACAGCCCTGTCATGCGCTGATGTAGCTTATTGCACATGTACACATCTGGACATATCACCTGCAGTTTAAAATTCAAGTACATCTGCATGCATACATCCTCTCTTTAACTGCTAAAACCAGGGGAAAGTGGCATGATTACAATCATACTTCTATTGTCTGCGATAAACAGGCGAGCTGGTGCTTCTGCGGAGGAGGGATTCAAGTGCTTATTCACTTTAAAGTGAAAAGAATCCCTGAATAACTAATTAAAAAGCATCTGAATACCAGTATGAGACCTTGGTTTATACTTTTGTGGATTTGATTAGTGGTGATTTGTCTATTCGCTGACAGACGTCTGATGTTGGCGAGATAAGGGAAGAAAGCCAGAGCTTTTGGCTGGGAAACACTATTATTCATGGGCAGCGTTTGAGTGTGTGTTTCCATTAGATGTGTGAAGGCCTCTAAGGTCTAAGAATGCACTTTAATAGATACCTGTCAAATGTAATTAACTATGTTTTTCCTATATCATACGCTTTCCCATCGCCTCCAGCCAGAGGCTCCGCTGTGCGTTTGTGCGTGTGTGTATACGAGTACACAAGCGTGTGTGTGTCTGTGTGTGAGAGAGACAAGAGTCTGTCTCAGCGCCTTTTGCCACCCAGCGATTGGAGACAGTTTTAATTGCAGCATGACAACCACAAGAAAGGACCAGAAGCCCCATAAAAGCCAAAGCAAGCTGGCAGCCGTCCCACAGTGGAAAGCTAGCCATGCCATAATTACAGGTAAAAAGACCTCTAGCACTGTAGCTCAGCACCGTGTTTATTTGACACCAATCATGCAACTATGCAGGTATCCCAACAATAACGTGCTCTGTCCCGACAGGACCGAGGTGCCTCCGAGAAACGACTTGGACATCAGCGGTGATCAAGGAATGTCTCGTGGCGTGGAGAGCGAACCCGTGTCAGAACATGAAAGCGAGCAGGGAGACCTTGATTTTTTTAAGAGCTGGGATGAATTCAGCGGCGCGAGTTACATTGTTCCCAGTCAGAGAGGAGCCACGCAGGGCATCAATAATTCATTCTTACAAGACACACTTCTGCCTCCAGTGAGCAGGTCGATTTAAACGTTTTCATATCCGAGGGTGTAAAGAGGGCCGCATTAAAGACACATTAGCAGAGTTAGTGACACCTCCTGCTCGGGAGGGAATACAGTCCTCTCTCAGAGAAAGCAGAGGTGATCACCTGAGCTAATTCTAGATGCACTTCTGAGATGCACTCACGTCTCTTCTTTGTAGTTGCTTTTGCATGAGCAGAGGACTGTTTAATCACTGTCTGCTTGAGAGCACACACATTTACAGACATGGAAGCTCTTTTTCTTAAGTGAAACCGCAGTGTTGAAATACTTTGTTACAAGTAAAAGTCCTGCATTTTAAACCTTTACCAAAATAAAAGTACAAAGATAAAAGCTTCAAAATTAAATGACCAAAGTAATGCAGAGTCATATTACAGAACTGGATTATAGTGATTGATGCATTGATGTGTTAATTACTTTAATGTTGCAGCTGGTTAAGGTGGAGCTCATTTTAATTACTCTATAAACTGCTTGGTGTTTTAATTTGTAATAATACATCATCATTAATTAGTTGGTTATATTATGTATAAGTGTTCTGAATTTTAATATCTATATTCCATACTGCTGATCCTGTTCGGGGTCGCGGGGTGCTGGAGCCTATCCCAGCCAGTGTTGCCAGATGTACGATAATTATTGTATTTGTACGATAATTTTGCCCTCTGTACGATCAATAATGCCAAAAAAAGGCAGAATGTACGATCATTTTTCCCTTTCAAAGAACCCACAATGACAGTTCAGCGATGCATCTGTCACTCGTTGCATCTCTGCGCGAGCTCGGCTTGCAAGCAGCTTCCCCAAATGTGCGAGGATTTAGTAGATACGGTGCTTTTGTTTTGAAGGGTAATAAGGGAAGGAATGAATGTGCAATGGGCTGCAATTGACTCTGTCGTGTGAAGCATACAGTTGATGTCTTGTTCAAAGAACAGGACCTGGCTGTTGGTACATTAATATGGTGCGCAGGGTATAGTTTTGCAATTCAGAGTGGTATTTTGACCCTTTCACTTTCTGTTTCTCTTGACGATAGATCATTTTAAAGCTGCAGTACCATATTGCTGTATTTTCAGTCTGGCAACACTGATCCCAGCCGTCATTAGGCTTGAGGTGGGGTACAGCCTGGACTGATCGCCAGTCAATCACACCTATGGGCAATTTCAGAGTCACCAATTAACCTACCGAGCATGTCTTTGGACTGTTGGAGTGGAACCCACGCATGCATGGGGAGAACGTACAAACTCCACACAGATAGGCCCACTTCGTCCGAACCGGGATTCGCACTTGGAACCATCTAGCTGTGAGGCGACAGCGCTAACTGCATCCCAATGCACCATATATCTCTCTGAAATGTACCAAAGTAGAAGAATAGAGTAACAAATACTGTAGTTAAGGGCAAGTACCCCAAAACTGTACTTCAGTCCCAGCCTGGCCTGCAGGTGTGTCTCTCAAACAAAGGATGTAGAAACTCAATGTTAATGAACTCTGCGTGTGTTTCAAGAAACGTGCCTGCCTGAACAGCAGACCCTCTTTTAGCGCTCACTCAGTAGAATTTTAAATCTGCTCAGCTCATTCATATCAGACATCATCTTTCAATTTTGAGGAATCACATTGGTAATCACACCAATACATTGGGAGTGTAAATCAAACACATTTTAGTGACAGCCTTTCTCTCTATTTGGAAATCCAGACCCCAGCACATAAATCTCACCTCTGTAAGTGCTTTACGAGAGCACAATGTGTGTTTTATGTGTTCTTTATGAGTGTGGAAAGGCCACATCTTGAATGACACTCACTGCCAGACCCATTGGCAGGAAAAAAAAAAAACAAAAAACGTTTTTACAGGCTCGTTTTCTATAACATATGCTCACTTTCTCACTAAGAGGGAGTACGTGTAAAAATGCAACATGTTTCCTCTCACTGCTGTTCGCCTCGTTTTTTCACTCGTTCATTCACGGACTGTGTTATTTACTTGTTTCCAGGTTGTGGTGATTTACTAGTTAGCTAATGACTGTCAGAGCAATTGGCTGCTAAAGTGGTGAACCGGGGCTCAAGTGAAGAGGAGTGTTTATCACGCTATTGACTTTCTGACCAGGGTGTCACAGCCTCTTTTGTCACCAATGCTGGGACACACGGCTTGGCCACTCGAAGTGCTGGCACATGACCCACATGCTTATACTAAGCCCTGTTGTGTTTTATTAATGAATCACAGTCTTTGTTTTCTTAGTTTTTCCTTTTAAAATTTAGATTTTGCTTTGCTAAAGCTTTGAACATGAAACCAATGGCATAAATAGAGGCTAACCTGCTGAACCCTACACTCACAAGCTAACGTGCTTTACGCTAGCCTTGGTGTCATAGCAATAAAGACTACAAAAACACACACAGCCCAAATAAGAATAGTTAAACAGAGAGTTTGATATTTCAATAAAGTATCTATTGGCTTTTTGCTAAGATCTAAACAAGCTGATTGTTTACACTGTCAGGTCTGTATGTTAAATATTGAGCTAGAGCCAGGGGCCGATTAGCTTAGCTCAACGCAAAGAATGGAAGCAGTAAGAAAAAGCTAGCGTGGCTCTCTTCATACTAGCAAATACGTTTATAGCTGTGTCCCAATCCAGGCGCTGCAGCCTTCTACGGCCAATTGCGTCTCAGAAGCGCTCCAAAGGCTCCTTCAGATGCGGCCGACAATCGGGTGCATCCAATTCAAACAAGATGGCGGACTCTTATGCAGCTGGAGAATAAACGTTTAAATGTAAAAGTCTTTGGTTTCAACTTCAATCGGATAGCTAGTGTTACACATGTTTAAAGAAACGAAAGGGCCCTTGAACAAATGATCTTTAAAATAATAGGTTAAGTTACGTGACCTTAGTTATGCTAGCTAGGTAGCCTGCTAGCTACCTGTTGCTAGGCGACAGGAGCAGCGTTTGCTGACACAAGGGTAAGAGCGGGAAAAGCTGGTGATGCAAACAAGAAACCCTCTGTAGACCAGACTGACTCATTTCAGTTTGGCTTTAACGGTCAACGCAGGCTATGAATGACTCATCCTCCTTTGAAGGCTGCAGCCCCTGAATTGGGACACAGTTATTGTGTTGGTATGTCTTTTTTAGAGTAATTTAGACAGAGTCAGACTTACCCTTGCTTTCAGTGTTTATGCTAAACTAAGCTAATCGCCTTCTTTCTGCAGCTCTATATTTAGCATACATGAATAAGACTGCTATCAATCTTAGAGATAATTATGCTGAACTTAAATTAGTTGGGGTAAAATGGTTTAACAAATTAAATTCTAAATCTGCAGTTCATTTACTAGAATTTACCTGCCACATTTTACAATCTAAAATTGGTTTGGAATAAAGGTTTTGATCTGTGTTACCAGACATATTAACATGATTTCCTGTCAACTTTACAGATAGGCTACAGAGTGACAGAGTTACAATACGACACATGCAGGATGTTGTGGTCGCTGAGATTTTTACTGCCAAATTCACAAAGTAAAGGTTTATATTGGATAGAAACAGGGGGGAGAACTACACAAGACTGCTTACCAGATGAGCTTCACTGATTGTAATTATTCTGGAGATACAACAACCTTTATTTGCTTCCTATAAGACTAATTAAACCCTACTACTGACAGCACCAGCAGTGAATCTGTGTTCTGCCCCTTAAGAGTTTAACATACTCGGCTGGTGTATCGCATGAGAGACAGTATTAGTCATAGATAAAAAAAAAAGTGGGCTGAGTTTGATCTATCGAAAAAGTGGACTGACTGGCCACAAGTACTTTGTCTGTGTCACACGGCAGTGATGAAGTCTCCTCTGAGCTTCAAAAGAGAGACGGAGGAAATTAGAAGACCACACACAACCGTGAGAGGGAGGGTGGTCTCTGATCAGGCAACAGAAGATGAACGAGGGGGATTTCATACCTGCAGTGATATTATGTCATCTGGGTCAAGTCACTGCCATCTGAGACATGACTGTTCAATTCGAGGACAGCATTATGTCAACACTGATTGGTGCTGTTTAAATTTGACCTATTTTAATGATCTATTTATTCAGCATTTCTCAGACTCGTCGTGCCAGGATGTTTCACAGAGGCTGCTTTCAATTTTTAAAAAAGGTTATTCCTCCTCTTTCATAATCAATTTCCCCAGAGTTCATAGTGTGGCTAAAGTTTACGTATTACAGAGACTAACAACATAAAATTATATAACTAAATTAGTTTTTATAGGCCAAGTACCTGTGTACATACCAGCAAGTTGACTTGGTTTTACATTGCTCTCAATGTGCACACTCACAGAAATAGACATAAGCTTAAAACAAGGGCAACAAGTTCGACAGGGTAACACAACACTCAACTATGTACTTACATATATCTACTTCTCTTCAAAGAATAGTTTAAAATCTTCCGTGATGGACTTATTTACATTGTTGCTGGTATTTAGATGAGAAGATTGATACCACTGTCATGTATGTACACTAAATATAATGCTACAGCCTGTGGCATGTTAGCTTAGCATAGAGCAATCCAGGAAACCAGGGGAATCAGCTTGCCTTGCTCTGTCCAAATATACTAAAACCGGTTTATCAGCATGTTTCTTTGTTTAGATTGTACAAAAATAGAAGCATAAAAGTACAATTTGTGAGCCAGGATACAAGAACACACTTTGCTGCATTTAACTAAAAATAGTTCAACCTACTCAGAAGAACTTCAACGTGTCCTTTTGACTCTTTTTACAAATGTGGATAAAAAACAAGTCATCATGTGTGAGTTTTAGAGAAAGGAACATTTTGTAACCTTTGGACAGAGCTAGCCAATTGTTTCTTATATGCTAAGCTAGGCTAACTGTCTACTGACAGAAGCTCAATATTAAATGTATAGGCATGAGTGGTATCAATCTTCTCATCTCACTCTCAGCAAAACAGCAAAAATGTTTTCCAAAATGTCAAACTCTTGGCTCCAGTTAAAAGGAAATAGTACATAGAGTACCAAACACACTCTGACATGCTATCCAATGAGCCACTTAGGTACAGCCTGCAAGTGTGAGCATAGACACATAAAGACACACCCACACATGTACAGTATGTGCACTTGAACTTAGAGACCCTCAACATGCACTGCTGTGAGTTTCTTAAATGCTTCTACTTTGCTGCTACAAGATTTCCAACCATGTGTGTCTCCCTCCCTCTCTTTAACATCGCACATGCATGCACACACACTTTCGCACTCTCCCATGACTACAAATTTGCATATCTAGAAAGTATTTCCTGGTAAGTAGAGCAATGGCAGTTCTCAGGAGAGACACAGACACAGATAGAAATTTGTATTAAAAAGAAGAAACATCTAAGCAGAAAAAGAACAAAACCACGGTACACCATTACTTTAATGATCCATCATGTTCAAAGGAAACTTATTCACAATCTTGCTGCAATAAACAAGGGAGTGAAACACTGGAGTAAAGTGCATCTCATTTGCAGCAGATGTTTGCCTTTCGCTCCTCCTTTCCTGTAGTTTATACCACATTTTCTCAAACATGTATTATATCCACTGCACATTATACCGCTGAAGATTTGTTAAACTGATGACATTGAGTAACACGGCACACAACAAAGGGTTAAAGGTCAGATTCCTCTTTTTTTCCTCTTCACTTTGAGAACGCAAGAGTGTCTTACTTCTCTTGTCCTTGCACAGGCCAATACATCATGGGTTCAGAGTTCAAAGGTTATGAGTCCCAGGAGGTGTCAGCCTCATTACCCAGGAGCGCATCAACCCAGCCCAGGGGGCTTTCTTTGTATTTACATGACCTCTGACCTCTCGCTACCGGGGAGGAACACACTCTCTGTCGCTCATCATTCAGTCTCCAGTTCACTTTTTTTGCAGGGGTTTCAGGGTTCAAGTTCACTGTCAGCGCAGCCCAAACATGTCGAGGCCTTTCCAGTTCTCTGTCTGAGCCTAAAATGAACCCACAGTCTCTCTTTTCTGTCTGTGGTGCATGTGTGTTTTGGTTAAACTAGTGACAGGCATTTTAAGTGTTTGACTTAAATAATAATCTTGAAGATTTTCATTTAAATATACGTCTGTTAAGTCACTATCTATCGGCGAATGAGGTAACACAACGGTGATTGAGACTGTCTGGATATCTGGGAAGTGTGCTCCTGCAATTACCGTTTATCGCCATAGGAGCCGCCAAAGACAACAAAACTGAGATCTTCGAGATTACCACTTTAAATTATGTTTGTCTTAACATGTTCATTTAAAACATCTTGCTATATTCGATCACGTGGGAGACATTATTTAAATAATTAGTTTTCTCTTGTTTTTCTGTTTTTTGATGCAAACAATTTTGTCAAAAAAGAATTAAACAAAAATCGCAAAAAAGTGTCAGAGAAAATGTTTGTCCTTTGAAACAGCAGCCCTAAAAACAATCTAATCATAAGGTATGTTCAGTGGTTTTTCAGGATCTTTTAATCATAATAATTACATCAAAAAAAAAAAAAAACTTTATTAATATACATAGCACCTTTTAAATCACAAAAAATGAAGTAAATCCATTAAAATTTAACATATTTCAAAACACAGTTACATAAATCTTAGATTTATTAAAAAAAATAAAAAATATTGAAACATAATTTGTATATAAAAAGAGTTTTTAAAAGTTATTTAAAAGACAAGACAGAGTAGCTGCCCGTATCCTCCAAAGCAGGTCATTCCTAAGTCTGGAAGCACTGACCGCCAAGCCTCTCCAACTTTTGTGTACCAAATCAAGTGTTACAATTTTCATCATTACAACGTTTTTGCTAAGTTGACAGTGTAAATTGGCTTTAATTCCACAGAAAGTCATTTTTATTCTTTTGTGTGTTTTTAAATGTTTTTAATGTATTGTCTCATCTGCTATTTCGAAGGTCAAGAATGAGCTTTGAACCTTTTAAGAAAACATGGACGAAAAGTCCTCAAACTCCTCTGGAGCAAAGTGTAAATTGACCGTCAACACTCAATCAACAACATATCAAAATCGGAAGCCGTGTTTGAACTTACCTTCATGCGTGTATATCTTATCAAACATTGCCTCAAGTGACTCCAACGACACCGGTGACGCTGTGTTTGTGAGGGCAGCCAAACTGGAAAAGCTTCCACTGAGAAACGGAACAGAGAGTCCCAGTCCAGGATCCTTCCTTTCCTGTCCTCCTCCCGTCTTTCTCCTTAACGTCTGATTGTTAAAGTGATAAGTGACGGTGATGGATGAGTCAGGCTTTGTGTAATTATTGTCCTGGTTATCATTGTCACTGCTGATGGCATACATCGGCGTGTCCCAGCCCATGTTGCATGTGATAAATAACTGTGGCAGGAAAAAAATACATTTGAATGATTCGTGAACAGACCCCTGGAATGTAAACACACGGGGGAGGCCAGTCGAGGGTCCTGTAGGTACGATGGCGTGATTCTGATACTTTAGCTGTGTTTTTTCTGTCAAATTAGCAGTTCAACAAATTGCACACCCATGCACACACACACTTCTCCTCTACCAGCTTATAGGCCCAAACATACTTGGCCCTTTTCCTCGCTCTGCATGTCCTAGCTTATCCAAACAAAGCTTCTTTTAAAGAGGACTCATTCAATCATTTTATACACTTTGTCAGAGGCGATTAACTGATTCCAACACTTTATCATGCGTCTATGATACTTGACAGCCCTTAGGTGATGTAATCTCGGAGGATGATTTATGGATTATGGCAATTAGCGCTCAGATAAAGGCTATTATTAGAGTTCATTTGCCTTTTACACATGACTGTGTGCATTGTAATGCCTTTCTGTCGAGGAACATTTACACAGTACCTGTGCGGAGATAGAATCTAGCTCGAGATAAGGAGCGGCTTGAGGGAAGTCAGTATTTAATCCACAGGCTATCTAGACTCTGTGATGTTTCTCACACATCCACGCTGTGAGATATCATCTGCCATTTGCCTCTATTCATAGGTATTTGTGGTAATAACAGCAGAACTTCCCGTTATCTGTCATCTATCACAATAAAATGAGCATTGAAATTCTGCACGTCTGTTCCCTTTTTGCTGTGCTTCCTCTGCTTCTGTGTCATTCTCTCTGGGACTAGAGTGGCCATGACCTTTGACCCCGAGCTCTGTGGCTGACTGAGCATTATGACATGCTAATTGGCCGTGTAACAATACATCAGACTGTGATATACTGCCATGTAAAATGTGGAAAGAAATTGTAGACTAATTAGCAAAGCCAATTGTTACTCCAGTCTTTCGTCTTATATTTGACCGTTACAAGAAATACTCCAAAATTCTCATTCATGTTTTTTTCATATGCTCTTTGTGTCGTGATGTAGTAGTGAGTTTGCCTGTTCAATTGCAGTCAACATCATCGTTTAAAGCTCCTGTGAGGAGTTTTTTCGTTGGTTATGAAACAGACTGAAATTAATTCGTATTAGTCAATATGATCTACAAAAGCAAACCAGACCATCAGCGATAAGATTGATTATTTCTATATATATAGAAAATATTTCTATTTTAATGTCTGAAACTGCTGGCAGGGGAGGTGTCAGACGAAACGTTTAACTGCATGCTGCCTTTGTTTACATTTTCCAGGGCAAACGTTTAAAGTGAGTGATGCATATGACTGTTAAAGAAAGCAGGATGAGATAAGAGGTACAGCTTTGTCCACAGGGGCCGCCAAAATCAACACAAACCAAAAAGTTCCTCACAGGAGCTTTAATGTCCATCCATCCATCATCTATACCGCTTATCCTGTTCAGGGTCGCGGGGGGGCTGGAGCCTTTCCCAGCTGTCATTGGGCGAAGGGCGGGGTACACCCTGGACTGGTCGCCAGTCAATCACAGGGCAGCTTTAATGTCACATTTTCATAAATATAAATATGCTAATGTTCATGGATAGTGTTAGCTTACATTCCACTACAGTGAGTGTTTATTGCACAGTTATGTTCATTCTTGGATATTTTATCAGTGGCAGTTTTTGATTTTGATTGTTCTATTGTCCTTGAACCAATATCAATGACTGTACAAAGATGGATGACGCATCCATCTACAAAATTGAAGTCTACAGTCTGTATACGTGCTGTGTTTAATTACATTATAAAACAAAATGTTAGCTTGGCTCTTACGCTCTACTGAGCTTTTTACCTTTAAGGGAATATTTTGGTCTGTACTTCTAAAATCTATCGAACATTGCATCGTAGTGAGATTACACCAATAGAGCAGCGACCTTTACACTCCTATCATTTTATTGCTGTTCGTTTCATAAAAGAATCCTTCGTCTCTTACCCAGTTTGAAATGTCACCTGATCCCATCAGTTACACTCTGCTCCGCAGACAAACTCTCCCTCACTCCTTCGTGGATGCTTTGGGAGATTAGATGCTTGACAATCACCTGAAAAGCAAAAAAGACCACGTCACCTGGGGGCCTTTTAGGAGAAAAAAGTGACTTAACGGTAAAAAGTGACACGTAACACCTGCACCGTAACTTTCTTTCTGCTGGATCCTGAAGTGCGAGGTCAGGGGAGTGAGCAGACCGTTTTTTCCGACCATACATCAAAGAGCTTTTGGTGTGTCGTAGCTTTCATGTCAAAACTATGAATTTTCGAAAATGTCAGCTTCTCATTAGCTTAAATAAACAGCTCTGTGTCAGTTTCTGGTTGTACAGCAATAGATTTTTATAGATAACTGAAGTCTGTTTGAAGTTGGTTTACTTTGCCCAAGAGGAATGACAAGTTCATCAACCGAAATAGAGACACTCCGTCCTTCTATATTTTAAAAAACATTCAAAATCAACCAGTTTGAGGGTGCAATATATATATTAATTCATTTTTTTGGCCTTTAATGTCTGTATTCAGGGAGAGGACAGTGGACACAGGGGTAGAGAGAGTGGGAGTTGAACTGGGGACCTAAGCATCAAGGACAGTAGGCTCTGTATATGGAACGCGCAATTAAACCGCTAAGCTAAACCGACGCCTCTGAAATATTTTTAAAGAACACATGAAGATTTTTTTTACTTTCACAGGACCCTTCTAATAAATATAGAGTAAAAAAAGTATTTTAAAGAATTTGGGGGCGTACTGTCTTTATTTATAGGACAGCTGAAGAGAGACAGGAAATATGACGAGAGATTCAAGGCTGCGATCAGTGCATCGAGGACTGTAGCCTCTGTACATGGGGTGCCTGCTCCACCAACTGAGCTAAACCTAATTAATAATAAAAATAAATAAATATTTAACAATAATTATTAATTAATTATTTGTTCATGTTTATGCGCAATTAAACTTACCTGACTGGGGAGCAACAAAACAAATGATATCACGTTAACTCTAAATGTAGTTTTCTTAATATGTTTAAAATGACTAAAATTATCATCATCAATATCACGAGTTGTGACGTTGCGGTCCCGCGAAATTAGCTGAAATTCAACGATGTGCTGCAACTATTTCTCAACCTTGTAATTTCTGGCAAATATCAACTTCTTTGATATTAAAAGTATTGATCCCGTGTGTTGCATCTTTTATTGAATATGTTTTGAACGCTGCATGCCAGAGACGTATTTTTTTGTGCTGTGAAGTAGACAGCTGCGCCGTTCTAACAAGGCTCAGGTGTGAACGTCTAACCTAATCCGGCCTCGAACTACAGTGTCTTTAAGGAGACTCCGTACAGTGAATCCATACCAATAAATCCAACTCGTTGCCTTCTTGTGATGAAAACTATTAGCTGTCCGATTAGCCACTTCCTTGTGTTGAGGCTAATGAGACTGTGTTCCTAACTTTTTACCAACCAGAGACTGATGTGTGTCAGCACTGCTCTGTTATAGTCATTGTTAGATAGTAATCCCCCTGTCTCTTATCAATTCATTTATACTGCTGCAGCAGTTGAAAGAACAGCGTAAATAACATTGAATGTGCACGTGCAGCGCGAAATGAGCATTTAATGACTATTTACTTTAGTTTCATTCATTTTTTAAACATTTTATTTGAGATCGTGACACATAAATAAACCAGAAGTGATGTCAGAAATGTGGATGTGATATTTGTTAAACAGAAAAATTGCTAAAAAAAAGCTGATCTATTTATTAATAATTTTTTTTTCTTTTTTACATTTTTTTTTTCTTTTTCTTCCCACCAATCTATCCACACAATAGACTTCTCTGGAGAACCAATCAAAGTACGCACACACACACACACGCACAAAGTGACAAACATACTGTATGTACAGCTCTCTTCGGGGCTTTAGGTTTCATGCTGTGTAAGAAGCTGACAGCAGCTCGGCTGGTGAGTACACATGGTTGTTCTCATGTTAAGATTTGATTTAAAGATCAGGTTTCAGTCGGAATCACGCATTTCTGTTCCCTGTCAGCTGGGAGACAGGGAGCAGTTTAAAGGCCCTAAAGGCCGATCAATCAACGCTGGTGTGTGGAAGTTGAACTGTAGGAAAGGTCAGACGGGTCGGGGAGCAGCGAGAGTTCACTGCCGCCTGCCTGAAGCTGTGTCTCCGTCATTTTACAATAAGTCACTGTCGCATGATGATAAAGACGTTTATCATAATTTAATTGGCGCTCTTGGTCCCGAAAATCAAAGCTTGTTACTTTGATTATTCAGAAATTAAATCTATGAAGAGTATGTGGGAGTGTTTGGAGGTAAAATCAGGTGTGTACAGCTGCACACGGTACAATAGATGACCTGAAATGACAGCAGCTCGGATACATGAGCCACTAAGTACCCCATAAAGCACCTTCACGCCTCTCCTTCTCCCTCTTTCCTTCTCTCTGTCTCACTTTCTACCCCTCCCCACCCCCTCTCTCCATCTGTCTCTTTCTATAGCCCCGTCTTACTCTCTCACCTCCCCTCCTTTTTTTTTTCTTCATAGACAGATGATACGCTGTCCTCCTTCCAACACCCTCGCAGTAGCATATTTCTCTCCCTGGAGCGAGTAACTCTGTCTTCTGCCTGTGTCCACACTCCTGTCCCGCCTCTCCCCCCTGCTCCCAACACACACCCCCCTACAACCCAGGACAAGCATGGCCTGCAGCCTCGATGGCCCTCCGTGGAACAAAAACACACGCTGCCTCTCAAAAGCCTCCTTTATTCACGAAGAACAAAAAGATGGCTTCACCTCCGCACTGTTCCCACCATTAGGGCTCTGGCCTGGGCCTTCTTTTTCTCCTCGTCCCCTCCTCTCTCGCCTCCTCGTTCTCACCCCCACTGAGTCCTTTCAGCATGGGGGCGGTGGGGGTGTGAGGTACGCCCTTTATGTTCGCATGTGTCCATGCTGGTTTACTCTGTCAGACTTGCCCCCTTCACAAAAGACGTGCAAAGAGATTGACCAGCAGCTTTTGACGCGGCCATCCCCCCCATTCAGATATGAAAGAGCATGGGTGGAAAAACACACCTGCACCTTTATGTGTGTGTGTGCACAGTTAATGCTGGAGGGGTGTGTGTTCTCCGGGTCACTTGGAAGTCTAGATTTAGGCCTGAAATCAACTCTGAATCAGGCTGAAATGTTTGTTGTTTTTTGATTTTGCAGGATAAGAAGTTATCAATCTATCAATCATGACACTTTACATATAGAGCAGGTCTAAACTGTACTCTTTGTTAGATTATTTACAGAGACCCAACATTAATCCACATCCACATTAATCAAGCACTTGGCAGAAACCTCGACCAGACTTATTGGTGAACAGCCATCTTCCTCGACTGGATAGGCCTACAAAGTAGGGTGGGTTAACACTACAGCCAGTGTTGGGTTACTTTAAATGCTACTTTTAAAAGTAACTTGTGACGTGACTGTCTCACCAACTGACAAAAGTAACTTGTTAGTTTACTTTTGCAAAAATTAAAACGGTCTTAGCGACTCTTTTCACATCTGTTATATTGTCAGGACGGCGTGTAGCCTACTGTACATCTACCTTTGACTGTATTGACTCTACCATCATTGCATAGCCTCGTTTACGGCCCATAATCTGTAACTCTGCAGCCTAATAACAGGAATGACAGATGCAGTATAACCTTGACCTAACAATCTGACAATGAACTGGGCAGAGGCATACAGTATTAGGCACAGCTGTTTTAAAGACAACAATACAACACGGGATCTTAGTCCCACCAGTGTAGCGGAGCTCTGTTTAGCTGCAGATGCTTCTTCACATTTGAAGTCGAGCTCCTCCAGACACAACTTACATTCCACCGTTATGTTGTTCTTGTCCCTTTCACCAAAAATTTTAATATATTAAATATTTCCACAAAGTAAATGCTGTCCTCTCTGTGATCTCGCTAGCTGAATTAGCTAGCTACGCACACAACTGTGTTCACCTTCCGCTGGTACGCAGCTACCTGCTATGAAGTAGGAGAGAAATAGAAACAGTTCTTTGGGGAAATACGGCGATTTATTTTCCAGTAACGGATTACTTGTTAGGAATAAGTAACTAAATAAAAGATTACTTGAATTGCATAAGTAACACGTTACGTTACTTGTTACAACAAAAAAGTAATCTACGCTAACGCAGTGGTTCTCAAAGTGGGATCAGCGAACTATAGCCTGGGGGTCCATGAAATAATTTTAATACATTTATAATAATTATAAAATTGTGCTGTACCATTAAAAACTGCATGTCTACAGATGAGGACCATTTGCGCCAATGACACAAGCATATTTTGTCCATTACTCCCACCACCCACGTTAGCTTTGGACCAATAGAAACTGACATGATTGTGACACATCAAGTCAGTCTGTCATGAATCACTCAACGCAGCGAACCGTTCCTGCAGCTGTCTTGCTGCTGTTAATTTCCTGAACGCTTTTAAGATCAATTACTTTAAAAGTATAAATGCTGTCAAGTTGAGTCCACAAGCAGTTTGAATAAAATGACCCTCTGTTTTAAAGTATTTAAGTGGTATTAACATGATTAAAATGTAAATGTTTTTATGTTTATCACTATGAAACAGGTCTGAAGATTTAGGTTAAGTTTTACAGTCCAAATAGTTCCAATGGCATCTAAGAGTGCAAATGGTAGTAAGCATCTGCTTAATCGATGTTACGATTATGAGAGAGTCCTTGGAAAATGTTCTCCCCTGTAAGGGGTCCCTGGCCCCAAAAAGTTTGAGAACCCCTGCTCTAACGGATTACTTTTTAATGCGTTAGCCCCAACAGTGATGACAGCGTGTATGGAACATGACAGGGTAATGCAAGGAGAGGATGAGCGATAAGACAACAACAAAACGAAAAATAAATAAATAAAACATATATTTATAAAAGCTTTTGTAATTGGGCGACCAACAGGAAGTACTTGTGTATTAAAAACTAAAAAGAGTGTGTGGATGAGTGTTGGAAAGTGTATGGGGTTTCTGAGCATATGCTGCCACAGGGGAAAGTTAAATAAAATGAAAATCAATGTGTGGGAAAGAAAAAAAAGGGGTAATGTGGTGGTGGTATGGTTTGGGAGGGGGCGTAGGGATCAGCCAGGCACCGGAGGTCAAGAGGCATTGGGTTGGTGCTTGCACGGCTCAGATCAGCTGCATTGGGACTGGGGCTTTATTTGTTATCCATTTATTTAATTAAACTTATCCATTTAAATGTTTTTCGTGGTTTTAATTTAGTTTTGACTGATTTATTTTTTTCCCTTCCCTACTTTGTCCATACTCTCTTGCCGTTGCATCCAGACCCTTGGAAGTTTACAGGCCCTTTGGAGGTCAATTCCCCTTCACAACAGCCTCCACCCTAAGTTGAACCTGACCAGGTGAGCTTGGTCAAACATGAGAAGAGCATTTTTTTTCACACCCTATATGTCACCATATTTTGATATCATGAACAAATGATATGTTCTCTTGTTCAACATATGGGAGCAGCACTCAATCAACGAGGTCTAATGACGCGGCGGCAAATTTGCATTGCGTGAATACAAAGTGGGTCATTTGGAAACGTTGTTGGCTTGTAGACCCTGTCATAAAACCAAATGCGTTTACATATTCAGTAAATGCCCCTGTTCCGTGTAATGTTCACCCTTACACTCACTCCTCCTTTCAAAAATAAGCAAACGAGACGCCTGGGCCATTTGACTCTGACTGGGTCCATGAAGAAATCATTATCCCCATGACCCCGAGCTATTAATTCCATCTCTCACTCCTCCCTCTGTCTCTCCTTCCCCTCATTCTCTACACAAATTCATTTACATGAAAGACCACTCACGCTGGCACGGGCCCGCAGGTAAATGACAATCTAACCAACGATTTCATGCAATATTACCATCTCTCAGCTGTGTGCGTGCAGTCCACGGGGCTGTGGTAAGTGTATCATTAATAAATCTGCCCCTTCTCCATGACTGAAGGGATCAACATGTTTTAATTATCCTGCCGTGATTTGAACTCGATCAGCGTAGCGTTCAGTTACACAAACATTCCACCAGCGAGCGAGATAAACACTCTGCCTGCGCTCGCTGCATACTGAGAGCGGCGCAGGGACAAGGTAAGACACGGTCAGACTCCTTCTCTGTTTGTCTTTCTGTCTGTCTGTCTGGGTATTACTGGAGTGGAGCGGTTAGGTTTGTTTAGTGGAGCAGAAAGACAGACAGTGTATCCAGACAAGTCTGGACCTGGTTGTGTCTGATCAGCCACAGCAGCGCAGACACAAGACAAGGAGGGGGGAAACAATCTGTAATGTGGTTTAATATATTTAACAAAATAAGAGCAGAATTGAACGCTTTGATTTTGGGGAATAATTGGGACCCTTCAATGGCTAATGTAATAACTCTGAGGGGTTAAAAGATGATAAGAAAAGAGATGAGAAGACATGAAAAAATGTTGTTTTTTTTCACTTGTTTTCCATTTTTTTTTCTCTTGTGAAATACTGGACACTTTCATAACTTAAATCATTTAAACAAGGAAGGAAAACTCTTATTTTGTAGATGTCTCATGTCCACTTTCAGGCCATAACCTTTAATGGAAGGTCACAGACGTATAAAGATGGACATAGATGGTTGATTGGTATTTTTGTCCACTATTAGATACATATAAAACTTGCCAGACAGTCTCAAAATTAAGAATAATTTTTTGTTTTTCAAAATAAGAGCTCAAAATTGTCGTTTTGTTTGTTTCCGCCTCCTCGTTCATGAGTAGTTCACGGTGGGAGAGCAGCATAAATACTTGTGCTGGGACCTCAGCATTTCACTGGAACAGGCTCAGGCAGTACAGCCAGTGTGTGTGTGTGCGTGTGTGTGGGTGTGTGTGTGTGTGTCCTCCCATCTCCTCATCAGGAAAAACTGCAGCCCTTTTTTGCGGCTTTGGTGTCTAAGTCCCGTAGGGCAATGGGCAGCTTATGTAGTTCACACAAACACACACACACAGTGGAAACACACACACACACACACACACACTCACGCAAGAAGGAACCTGTTATCAAAAGCTCGTCCCACTGGCGGGCTGCCAAAAGAAACGTGCTGAGGCGAACACTAATCCACTTTAAATTACAACAGTACTGAAAGCCTGTGACCACAGCCAAATATTGATACGGGGTCATTAGTCAATTATGGCGGGGGGACTCTCGCCGAGTGATCAGAGAGGAGGAGCCGGGGGCAGAGGTGACCGAGCGGGAGGTGTCAGAAGCGGTCCGAGAGGAGGAGGTCACGGCTGAGGGTGGGGTGGTGAGGGGGGGATTATGGTATTAGCGGGCGGAGGGTGAAACTCCACGGCAAAGTTAGCGGAGATAGAGCTGTAGCTGTAATCTAAGCAGTCATGTGACCACCATCTCCCACTCTTTATTCTCCCCCCTCTACAAACCACCTCCTCTCTGCATTGTGGGAAAGCGACTGTGTGTGTGTGTGAGGGAGACGTTTGAATGTGGTGTGTTTTCATACTCAGGCCAAAAAGCATCAGCACCCCCCCTAGTGGCACAACATGATGCAGTTCCTAATACTGGGCTGCTTCCAAAAATGCATTACAACTCATTACAATAAAAGATATGGAAGAGAATGAAATTCCACCTGTCTTCAGATCACTTCCACGACAATTACAGCCAATTACAATGAAGTTTTATTAAATTCTGCGTGATTGAGACGTCCTTTTTTCTCATTTTTACCTGCTTTTTATTTGTTAAATTGACACGTAAGGCACTCGTCCTCGATTGTAATTAGTACGAAGACAGATAGAAAATCTAGAGGAATCTAATCATTCAATTAGGACCATAGTGTTTCAGGCTAAGTGAAACTGCATCAATGCCTTGACACAGATGATACCATTAATTTCCTCTGGGTTGGTAATTTGATAAGGCATCAAATTGGAGAGATTGCATTGCAAAGGGCATCATCACAGCCAAGCCAATTTAGACCCTGCATGAGGCTGCAGATATAAGATTAGAGAGCGAGGGCTTCAAAAGAGGAGTCGTGTTTACGTCTGATATGTTTACAGATGTTTAAATGTTTGGTTATAGTTTGTAATAATCGCACGCACAGGCCGGGGAAAGTTTCTGTACAATTTGTCCTTGACAGCCACCGTAGAAGCTTTTAACATCCGGCACATAAACAACACAATGACTGCAGCTCTGAATGGATGCAAATAAGCGACAAGAGCCCACTAACAGACCACCAGTAACGTAAAGACCACCTATAAATGCTTTCCATCGGTGGGTTCACAGAAGCACTTCAGCTGTAATACTTTAATTGCTCAGGGACTCAAAGTCTAATAAGGTTTCTAAATCGAGCTGCTTTATTTGTTTTCCTTTGACTCGCGGCGAGAGCAAAAATGCAGCCACTCTAATTGCAGCGCCGTCATTAAGAGCTGAGGGTATTAAAAGTTTCTTCCTCCAAAAACTAAGCATGTTGCAATGTTTTGTTTGGTTTTTTTTCTCTCCTCTACAGAACTGAATTATGGGGCCCCTCTTTTCCGTCAAGGCCAGCTTCACACAGGAAGTAATTGAGTTTAATAGAAGGAATAAAAAAAATAAAAAAAATGCTCTCAGGCCTGAACAAATGTTGAAACACAGGAGGATGGAGTTCATTTATGGTTTTTACTAGTTGTGTGTGATGTTTCATGACGATTGTCTGGTCTCTTTTAAAGCGACCTCAGCGCTGCGCTCGCAATAGAGGGCGAGGGTTTGTGACGGAGATGGAGCCTTTAATTCTGCCTTTTATTTAGTGTTAAATGGTGATTTTGTTCAATTTAAAAGCACGATAATGCGGCCCAGAATGAAAGAAGCACTTTGCCTCTCGCCTCTCGCGTCTCCCGTTTTACAGATACCTGCGCTCCTTCCTGCAAACCTCACGCCGTCTCCGGGACGAACCTGTAAAAATATGTATTCTTAGATTTGTATTTTTATTCATATTTTAATCAAACTCATCTCCTTCCTCTTTGAGCTGCTTACTTTTAATTGAGTTTGTATTACAGTAATTATCAAGTGAGAAGGAAATGAAGTATCTGTCAGCTCCATGTGTCGCAGGTACACTCTCACACTGACATGAGGAAGGGTGGCGGGAGGGTGGAGGACGGAGGAAGGAGGGGTGGGGGTGGAGGGGGGGTCTTCTACTTCCCCTGATGAGGCACACAATGGCAATCACAACTCAATTAACACTTTCTATATATACAACTGGAGACACACACGCGCGCGCTCGCACGCACACAATCAGCGGGGGTAGAGGAGTGAAAAGGCTGTTTTTCCAACTCTTTCTATTGATCCTGCGACTTTGACAGCCACACCTGATGTAGGACCTGTGAAATGAGACAAGAGGAGCGCGCTTAAGACGACACTTGTTTGATGCCAATTAGTTAACTGTTTTGTCATCCACTGTTTTTGCCGCTCGCAAAAGTTTAGGAGGCGAGAAAAGGGAAGAAAAGTTTCATTTGAAGGAGGAGGAGGAGGAGGGAGATCTGTGTGTGAATTAATTTATTTTCACACGAGGTCAGAGAGAAGTTAAATTACAGATATTATCAAAGAAATAATTGGATAAAAGTGTTCATTTATATGATTAATTAACAATGAATGATAGAAATGCATATATCCGGCTCAGAGCAGTGGAACTTTGCTCCAGCTGGATTCATGTTCTGCATTACTGTGCGTGTACAACCTGCACAAATCTGCTCCGTCTGGCTGCTATTTCATTCCTAAACCGCTTCATAGCCTCCCTTTATTCTACACCTGATCTACTTTAGTGTGGCCAGTCAGAGAAATCCACCTGAACTTATTTCTAATACATCGTCCTTCCCCTCCCTGCGCGCCTTTCTTCTTTTTTTTCTCCCCCTTCTGTTCCCTCTTTCTCTGTCTAAACTTGCTTTCCTTGATGAGTCCTAGCAGGGAATCACAGGCTCGGAAAAAAGGTAGGTGCCTGACAGAGATTGATGTCTGAGCGCTCCCCCTGATTCGCTGATTAAACCCATCAATCAATATGCAGAGGAGGTGTCCAATGCAAATGGATCCAATCAGGCGGAACGGAGTGGTATTGTCTGTGTGTTGTGGCGAGCGGTGAAGTTAGAGGTGGAGGACGGGCACTCGGAGCGCTTTGTCTCTCCAGGACGCCGACTAAAAATGGGTGCAGGGTGGAAAAAACGAAAAGAAAAAAACCCAAAACGGGGCGACAATTTGAGATAAGAAAAACAGAGACGGGATGATTGCTGTTAATTGTGGGAGTCTCTGATATCGCAGACGCGCGCGTGCTCCCTCTCCTCTTGTGTAAACAGCAGGAAAAAAAATGCGGCTACAGCTGCTAATTTCACATCACACGCAAACACGCGTGACGCGCGCACTCTCGTATACATCATCTGGGCGGCGTTCTCCTTGCGCCGTCCCCATCAGCTCTCACACACACACACACACACACACACACACACACACACTATCATATTTTCCATGTCTCCATCTTCATCCAATCTCAGTGTAATGGTACAGCGGGGACCGCGGCTGGATCTCCCCTCTGGGCCCCGGCTGCTCCCTCAAGTATCTGCCTCGCTCTCACTTCAACCCTCATTTGAATACAAGCAGCATCCTCGGTCATTATAGTGAGAGTGTGTGTGTGTGTGTGTGTCCTGCTCGCTTGTCATTGAGATTGGTGTGTGTGTGTGAAAGTGACACAGCCGGGATGGATACCATTGCACCCAGGGGTCACGTCGGCCTCTGAGAGCTGCAGTTGTTTCGGCTTGTCGAGAAACATAGCCGCCGTCGCAATCACCCCCAACCAGCTCCTTTTTTATTTTTTTATTTCCGTCCAGTTCAAGTTCATTATTCATGATTGTTCCATCAGACTTCTATCTCTATCACTCGGCGGGCTCTCCCTCCTCGTTCACACAGAAAGAGAAGCCTGGTCATTTGTTTCAGTAAATGACACAGATGCCTCTCACTCTGCTTATAGACTTATTCCTCCTCCTTTTTTTTTTAGGGTGAAGGGGTGGGGGGTGAGGCGGTGGCGCATGTGAGGGAATGATACCATGACACGTTCTTCCCTCCCTTCTCCTCCTCCTTCATCTCCTCCTTCTTTCTTCCTCCCTCCTCCAGTAGGAGACAACGAGCCCCCAAAATGGCTGCCTCGGTGCCAGGGGGACCACAGGCTGCTCTCCCATCTCCCATAATCACCGGGGCGATGCTCGGATGCCTCCCCCATTTGCATAATGCCATCCTGACACTTTCACTTCCGCCATCCATCACCGGCGGCGTGAGTCCCGCGGCCTGCTCCGTCGCTCCGTCTCCCCCTGATTGCGTCCTGTGTTTATCTGCCCAAGCACAAAAGATTGATTCCCCGCTGTCTCTCGGCCTTATGTTCAGCAGATAGGGATTTTCGCCGAATGATGAAGCACCCAGTCAGCTAATGATAAACAGAAAACACATATTCAAAAGGACGGTCTCTCCCCCCCTTCTCTCTCTCTCTCCAGCTTTAGTGTGGCTGCCGCTCGCCTCTGCCATGTGTGGGGAAGGGAGGGATGTCAGGTTAAGGAAGTGAACACACTCTGCAGGGAGTTCAATTTGAAACGCAATTGTTTTCCTGTCAGTCCTTTTACATTTTTTCTGTTGATTTGCTCCAGGGGTAAGGGAAAATGAAGGACCGGGAGGAAAGGGAGATAGCAATTAAAATAAAACTGTCGTCTTGATGGCTGCTCTTGTTCTTCTGCACAGCACAGTGCAGGCGGATCTGACAGAGCGTGCTTTAAGAACATATCCTGGCTGAAAGATAAAAGCATACATGAGTGCAGCCCAGTAGCTTTTAAGAGGAGGGAATTGGTACAAGAGGGTTCGTATACTGCTACTTAAATAGGTACAAACCAAACCCAATGAGTGCATTATTCATTTAATCACTAAGCAGCCAACTTGACGCTGTGTTTAACCTCTGAAAGCCGCATGTTGTAGCACACGTATATTACATTATAACATCCGTTAAATCAACAAATAAAATGTTTTGACATCATGCGTTGCGTTAATGAAGTGGGCTGGAGTCGCATTCTCGCAAATGCACTCAGTTTGCAACGCGGGATAAAGTGTGCAGGCAGAGCTACTGTATGCAGCTGCAGAATGCAAAGCGAGTGCACCAAGTCTGCAAAGTTTCACTCCGCGATAACAAAATACTATTAGCTGCTGTCACGTACAGGAGAAGAGAGATTATTTTATTTATTGAAATGAGATTGAAATGATAAATCTCTCTCCCCATGATAAAACACTGGGACTCATAAGCCAAGTGTGGGGGATAGGGATTAGAAAAAGATGGAGGCGAGAGAGAGGGAGAGAGAGAGGGAGGAGTGAGAGGGGAAGAAATTCATAATGCATAATAAAACAAAAGGTGTCGTGGGAAACATCACTGATATTAAAATCAGAGGCAGACAGATCTATATGAAAAATGCAGATTTGAAAATGTAAATAACCATGGCCCCGGGGGGGAGGGGGAGTGATTCAAAGATAGGATGACAACATGAAGAGAAAGGCATTTATATGGGGGCTTTGATGTTTCTCACATCCAAATTTATGCTACTGACGACCAAAATAATGCCACTGAAGGGGATTTTACACAGTGCACTGCTGGCCTTGTTTCATACCATGATGATATAAAACACATTATGCTTCACATTATCTCAGTGTGAGAATGCCTGGTAATGAGATGATTCACATTCAAGAGGGATACTTAAGATTGCATTTCAACATCTCCAAACAACAACATGTTATCTTCACATTAAAGCCCTTATCCCGAACAAAGGCGTTTGATCCGCGCTCCGACGCGTGTTCCCGCAGCCGGGAAATCCACACAGTGTGCCTAACCTGAGCCTTTTTCGCGATGACCCTCTCGCTTTAATCCAAATGCATCCCAGATTGCTTTGATTTTCTGCCGGAGTCCACCTGTCAATCAAAATCAGGGAGGGGAGCGGACCCCTGTGTTTGGATGAAATATCCCTTTAATAAAGCGGCCTGTCCTCGTCGCTCGGGGGGCAGGAGGAGGGCTGCGGAGAGGTGCTCCTGAAATATGGATTTAGGCTCATATATTTTGTCGTACATCCTGTTCGTATCACAAATTTAGATCCTTTTGGTGCCTCTTCCTCCCCATGACATTGTTGCATGTGACAGAAGGTTTGTGGGAGTGTGAGAAAACTATACTAAGACACCATGTTGACTATTGCACGTCTTTTATGTGCAGGAACGCCGGATTGTGAGGAAAAGAGTGGGAGTCGCCGGCTATTTCCCCATGTAAATCCACCGCATGGGTTTTAGCCTTGTCGCGGTGCTTTACAATGCTCGCCTCCCGAACATTGCCATTAGGGAGCTCTCTCGCAGCCATTATTTTGAATATATCATTATTCTGGCAGCACTATCGCATCCAGCTCATCACCATTTCTCTCTTTTTTCTTTGTTTTGAAGAGATAAAAGCTTCATGAGAAGAGAGCATCAAGTCACTGACGCCTCAGTAACCAGATTCATCGGCTTCTCCAGCTTCTGCATATGTTGTCGAATGCCAATCCACTTCTTATTCTGTCTTCAGCATAAGATCCCGCTTATCACATTACTGCCATTTGCACAAACTTTACATGTATGATAGTCTCAGGATTCAGTGCTGAAAAAGAAACATGCATTATGATTTATTTCGGTTATATTTGGTTCAGATTCATCTCTTTTTGGTAGTTTTGGACATCATTAGTATCAGTCATAATAACTTCAGAGGTCACACTGGGGGAGGAAACATGTACAGCTAGATGATCAAACAGATTTCAAATGAACCCCCACAGTTGGTATCTTGGGACAGTACGACTCACTAATAAACATCTGTTATAAAAGGTTTAAATAAATGGCTAATACAAATTTACAAAGCTTTTCAATCAGATAAAAGCCATTTCTAAGACCACTGTTTGGGATACAAATCTAATGAGAAATCCCTTGTATTGATTGGACTGTCTTAACTATTTACCTGCTGGAAAAGATCTGCAAGCGGTCTGGACTTAAATTCATTTATAAACAGCTTATTACACATTTATTATTGGAATAACTCACATTTATAACTGCAGAAAAATGGCGAACGAGATATTGCTAACCTTGAAAACAAAACTTGTTACTTATTTTTAGAGGAGGAAGGAGGAAATGAAAGTGAACAGTGGCATTATTTGGTGTGCCCACTTTCCGTTTGTCCTCCAAACGAAGCGGTTTGAATAATTTATATTAAACGGTTGCTTGTTTACTCGGGATGAGTCACGATTCTCAAATATTCGAAGAGTCATTCATTTATGCGACTATTAACTGATCTTAAAAATATATTTGTTCCATTGTTTTTACCGGCGCCTGGTCGTAATGCGCAACTACCGTCAGACGGTGGCTGTAGCTCATCTGAAAGCTGTTTGCTAACTGCCAGAAATAACAAAAGAAGAAGAAAGCGTTGGTGAAAGGTCCTGGTAAAACGGGTGCGGCGCTGTGAGTTTTGGAACCGGACAAAAATGCAGAGACTTCTGCAGCCGTCAAAGAGTTTTGTGTGGAACTTTGAAAGGTAAAACTAGCATAAATCTATCAAAACGTAAATGCGTCTCTCTCTCATGTCTGTGACTGTTTGTGCGCACCGGGGGGTTTTCGAATAATGGTCAAATAGTTCCCCGTTAATAGCGAGTAATACTTTAGCTTGAAATGCCCATCCCTATTGTTTACAACCTGTCGGATCAGCTGACTATTTTAGTTTCTTCCCCGGTGCCTTCACGCTCCCTGAATTCAGCAATCTCAAGTGTATACAACTTGTTTTAGAAACGACGGCCAAAGCTGCAAATATGAGACTGAAGTTGCAATAAAGTGGAATTATCCTTTAAAGTCGGATCCAAATTAGAATCATATGAAGCACTTCAGTGAGTAAAAGTCGAGCTATCTGCCAAGCTAGCTAACGTGGACGTCTTAGCGCTTCCACGTGGAGCTCTGCTGAGGTCAGTCTCTCTGAGCCCGTTAAGAGCACACGGGGCCTTCACCCCCGCCCGCTGCACAGCTGCTTTTAGTCAGGACCCGAGGTCCCTCCATCCTCTCCCTCCCCTCTCCCCATCCCTTCATCCCTCCTGCCCCTTTAGCTTTCTGTTCTCTTGCCAGGACTGTAATCAAGCCTTCAGCTTGTGGCCAGGGCCTAAACCCCCCCCCCCCCCCCCCCACCCTCGAGAAAAAGCCACCAACAGACTAAACTATGAGAGAAATGAAGGGCAGAGACAGAAGGAAGCGAGCGGGGTGTGAGAGATACTCATTAAATGTGTGCGCTGGATGCTGACAGAACACAAGCATAATGTTTTAAATACAGGGATCGCAGCAGTTTGTTTGGGGAAACATTATTGCAGAAAGTTCTGGCAGCGTTAAAGATGGCAGAGCAGGAACAGTACGCCAGGGAGGGAGCGCTAATCAAAAACATGTGCACCTCAAATTCCACTCATAGCAGTGTCTGATTAAGGCCTTCGTCGGGACGTTTGTTGGTGGTACAAAGTTGCGATTATGAATATTGTGCACACAGTCAACATCTTTTAGAGGAATGACACTTTCTCACTCAGGGCGCCACCTCTTAGAGCCATTATCAGGGTCTGACTGTACCTGCTTTTGTGTGCTTTCTACCTCTCCAGTGTCATCTTCCATGGCCAGAGGGGATGGCGCACCCGGCATGGTCATGTCCAAACAAACCCCCATCTCGCTCCTCAACTCGACGCCCTCTCGGATGACATGAGAGCAACAGCAGCCCATTATTCTGGACAGGCTTTTGGTTTTGCTCAAGGATGTTGTATTGTCAGCGCTGCTTTTCAAGGCCATGTCCATGTGCATTCTGTCAAGGCCACTGAAAAACAGTGCGGAGGATCATTACGCCGTTATGCAGGGCCATAATCCTCTCTTTTGCATCCATAGAGCCGAGATAATGACGATACAGTTGTGGTGGGGGTTGATTTGATTGAAGAGAAGTGAAAAAAAAAAAAGATTTGCGGGAAAGTAAATTCCAGCATGGGCAAAAACATTTGAAATAAAGTTCAGTCCCTACTTCTGAAGATCCCCCTTCAATATTTTTAGCATCTAAATATTTGTTTGCCTTCTTAAACCGAATTTAAATAAAATAGGTTCACTTTATTTTCTAAAGACATTTGTAAAGGAAAATCCATGGCAGGAAATCCGCCCAAATCCTTGGAAAATCCAATAATATTTGCATAGAGCTTAAAACATGCAAAGTCCCTGCGTACGAATTAAGCTGGAAAGGAAAGCCCTGCTGGTTATGCATTAAAATGGATTGGAAGCAGGGTTTGACTCCTACAGGTAAAAGCCCTGCAGTGACGACTGATTCTGCACTTTGAGGAGACAAAAACCCAGAGATGTCCCTTCACTGCTGTCCAACTCCTCGCTGTGCTGCGGGATAATCTGTTTGGCAGCGCCGCGTACGGCTCGGTGACCCTCTCCAAGCTTTCACACCTACCTCTTGAATAGCAAGGATGAGCACAAAGGAAGCTACTATACATTGCACGAGCTCATTGATGTACAGTGCAGATGAAACGGATAGATTCCTTTGTGACAGCAGCGAGATGAGAGGCAAACTTGTGCACAAAAGCTCATGAGAACATAAACTTGAAGAGAGGAGGGAGCGAGGATGGGATTTTTTTTTTTTTCCTTTAGCTGAAGTTCTTCCAAGGCCAGTGTTGATTACAGGACCCGGCCTGACACAGTATGCCTGCGCGCTGTCAACCCGCGGAAAACAAACACGGAATTTATAGCACATTAAGAATTCAACAGGCAATCTATTCAAGCAATTAATGGCGTATGAAAATAAGCTCTGTTGGCGTTGAAAGCACTCCAACATGAATGTAGGCCACGACTGTTGTGTGCTTTTGTTTTCCGCTGATTCGCCCTTGAGGATCACAGTTCCCGAGCTCACACACTTCACAAAGCCTCCCCTGCAAGTTGTTGTTGTGAACCCCTTTTATATTCCCGTGTTAAAACGTATACAGCAATGCTACAATTACAGATCCACTGCTGTTTGCCCACAATGCACAGTCAAGGTGATTCTGATTATACGAAACAATGCTCCGACACCGACAAGATATTCAGAACATGCTGCCTTCAGTCGTCCCAGAATTAAAAAATGACGCTACTTTGATGCATGTGTGGGAAATGCAGCATACAAACCGACAAGGTAAAACACTGGACATAGAGCTCCTCATAATCTCCCTGTTAGCTTTACTATGTTTATCATTCTCATCTAATTGCTGGTGTGGCGGAAACGCTGATCCTGTAGCTGACGGATGAACCACATAAATACACAGACACACACACACGTGGAGGAACACACACAAGCTTGAGGCTATTGGACATGCAGGCACTGTAAAAGTGACCTCTAGCCTCACTGTGTTTGCTTTGCACTGTACTATTGTCACTCACAGGACATTCCTGACATATTTGTAAGGTTAAACTTAAGTGTCACTGTGGAGATGTTTTAACGACACTTTTGCAGCTGCAAAAACAGATTTTTTAAAATAAGCAAAGAGTTTCCATTTCTTTATTTTCTCTTTTACTTTGAAAGTTTAGCAGACACCCCGCTTGTTTAGTGGAATTCAGAATAAAACTCAGGGAAGGGGAAGGTCAAGAAAAGTGAGTATGTGAGGGTTACTTAAATGTGTTCTGATATAGTTACTAATTACCTGATGAAAAATTTAATTAGTAACCTTATCCAGGTATCACAATTTTAAAGTAACGTAACGGATTACTTTCATTTGTATTACTTCATTTCCTAATCTTTAATTAAAAACAAGAGAAAATAAATTTTGTAAGACTTTTGTAATGCGCGGATGCCGTTTAAATTAATACCGTTAATTATTCACGCTTAAATGTACTTTAAGTATGCTATACACAATTATTCACACTCAAACTTCAAGTAAACTGCCATCAACTTATTCCAGTCTGGGGCTCGCGCTTTAACCCACACCATCCCGTCCGCGGGAGTCACAAACTATTTTTCAGATACCACTTTCCCACCATAATTAGCACGGTGACGCAGGTTTTTCAGATACGGGAAGACCTGCTAATAAAAAGCCGATTGTCTCTTTTCCCGTTGCCAGTGAAGCATATGCGTGTCGGTCTCTTTTCTGCTGCGTCACCGTCTGACGTCACAAACGCGCCGCAAACAGTCGCCTTATTTCTTCTTCCCCTCGGTTTAGAAGAAGCTCTCTCACCTCGCTGTCTTGCGAACATATTCGCCGTTGTATGTTGTTCTTCTGTATTTACGTGACAGCGGCCGGAACTTCAATGCGCGACATAGCATCACGCCGGGAAGGGGGCGGAGATTAGCGTGTCAACCCGGGTTTTGTGTTCCCATCATTGCTGGTCGGAGCCGAGGCGATAATTATCCAGGTCTACTGCTGAGTAATTTGACCCGGATCTGAAGCCTTTCCCATTAAGCAAAAAAGCTGGGTGTTAGCGGATTTTTTGACAAGTGGGAAAGGGTAGAATAACATCTTCTACTAGTGGAAGACGACAGGTTAGCTAACATTTTTAACTGGAATTCTGTGCAGCTAACGTTAGCGGTTGGTCTTACCTGTAAATGTTTCTTAGATAATGACATAGCATTTTCATAGCCGGAAGCCATAACTTCCACTGTACTGCGACGTTGCTCCCATTTTCTCCTTTGCAGACAGAACGATGGCGAAATTTCCACCCAGTGAAACCACAGGCCAGGGCAACCAGAGACTGTGGATGGCAACTTTGAGGAGCAGTGTTGTGACGTGAAGTGTCGTAAGGTGCGCGCCCAGGTACATAGTATTATCCGAGACGTTCAGACGGACAGTTTAGAAATGAGTTGCCAGATGTTTTGGAGCATCTTTGGTATTATATCGTCTATCCCCATGTTTAAGAAATGTATCTGTAATCTAATTACCTTGCCTTTTTTTGGTATCCTAATTATGTAACGCCATTACTTGTACAACGTTACTCCCTAAGCCTGTCAATACTTGTGATACAGATGTATATATACTGCTACTGACTGAGTTACACGTCACAATTAAACAATTCTAGGTGCTTTCATTTATCTTTTGACCGAGTTTGCAGGTCATAACTCACTTATTATTCAACACATTTATGGTGCAGTGTTTTTAAGCTGTAGTGAAGCTAAGGCCAGTAACCTTTGTAAAGCCGTACAGTAAACTGAGACCTGACACTGTGTCCTGACCCATGAGAGGGATTATAGTGAGGCTCTGACAGCTCAGGAGTTCCACAACAAGCACTTAGGACAGGAATCTGGCCTTAGGTTCTGTGGGGAATGCGTGTGTGTGTGTGTACATGTGTGTGTGCGTGTCTCGGAGGAGCCTGCTGTGTTTCTCATGAGTAAAAGAAAAACAGATATAAGTGACAAGGATTGTGGAGGAGTTGTTATGAGTGCAGCTCCTTAAATACACCTCATCAGGCCATTTCCAGGGGAAGGTTAATGTTGCACACACAGCTTGTAGGATACTTCCTCCTATACATTTACAGATAATATCGTATGCAGAGGGAGACGTTAAATGTATAGCTTAAATCACCTCGTTGTCTGAGTGCTCCATTAAAGGCAGCACGTCTCACATTCATGATATTTACTCTCGGCGATACGAAAGATCCACATGTGAGTGACATAAAGTGATCGTTTCGACACTTCACACATGCACAGCATTAGTTTCACATGTTGTAACCTCATAAAACGATTCTCAAGGAGAGGCTGCCGCAGATTAACACAGTGTACATTATAGACCACCGATGCCTCCCTGACATGTGACCAAAATTAATCAGATTTAGATTCAAGTGATCAAACTGTAATTAATCATGTGAAGAGGGAAATGATCCTTGACGCGGCTCCAGCTGCGAGATGCCTCTGTTTGGTCCCGCGTGCCCCTCTTACAGGGGGTCCGCCGGGGCTACATTAAGAGGCTTTGTGCCAATGTCACCTAAATTACAGTCACTTAACACAACAGATGTACTGAATGTCGAGCAAATGATGTGCTCGGGGTTGGGGAGACGCATTCACATGCATGGAATAAATTTTACTCTATGTATCAAACGTGTTTTTGTTGCGGTGAATTTGCATGCGGCTGTATGGATAGCATGCTCCGCTAACCCGCACTGTCTTGTAGCTCAATCTCCAAACAACTCCATCCATGCCTCTTTTATTTGCCGGCCTTCACCGTCTCCAGTGCTGCATAGGTAAATTAAGCGTATTTATTTCAGTGCATCAGTTTGAGAAGATTTTCTCTGCTCTTATAGACTCAGCGCTGGATATGCCAGACGAGCTTAGTTCAGAAGATTATTTTTCTCTTTGTGTGTCACACTCCTCAGAGGCAGATACAGGTATTCAGACGGGAGCCAGCGCGGACCGGGGCCATTGTGCTCTCCCGCACGCAGGAACACAGCGTTCTGGCATTGCAGGTATAGAGGGGGGACAATAACCCGGGGTTGCAGGCACAAATTACATTCATCAAGTTTATCAATAGCAAGTCGGGATTTAAGCCAACGAGCTCACCCTACCAACACCTCCTCCCCCTCCTCCGTAAGTCTGGCTTTCAATGCACAAGTTAATTCTGCATATGAGAGGAATGATCTGCTCACAATTACGCCTCCTTGGATGGATATTTTATGAAACCAACACCGCTACCGCCACTGCTCTGGCAACAATCCCGTAACATCAGTACAGATCTCATTCCTGCGTATAAAAACTAAAAGCATTGATGCTATAGCTTTAGTCTTTTTTATGCGATAGCAGGAGTGGAGAGAGAGAGAGATTATAGGCAGTTTAAAAGACGACACCCTTCAACAGTCTGTAATTGTACTTTGCTGGGAGAAAGAATAAAGTAAGAGGGGATATATTCTGAAAAATCATAAGCCATTATGCTCCAGAAAGGGGTTTGTGGGGCGGGGCGTATATGCACATAAAGCACTGCTGAGAACCTCCAGCAAATTACCCCGCAGGCCTGCGAGGAGGGGGAAATATCACTAATTGCCCTCCATTCTGTCAGGTCAATTGACTCTAATTGGAAAAATAATAAAAAGCATACTACCCCGGGAGCAGCGAGCGCTGAAAACGACAGGGTCCTTTTTGGAAAAGAGAGCGAAAGGGGGGAGAAAAAAGCTTGAATTCCTCCGTGCAAATATGGCATCTGAAATCTATCTTTGCCACTGCCTCAAAAACAATTACAGCGTTCTTCCTCCTGCCACTCGACGGCTATAATTACAGGAAAAAGGGCATGGGTTACATACCAAAGGAGTGTTATAAAATGACAAGTGATTAGGCATTAATGTGTGGCTCTTTTTACACCTTTATGTCTGATAGTACTGAGAGTGTCTGTGAAGGGGGGTCTTCTGGTCAGCTGCTGCTGAATCGTCTCCCCGGAGAGCTCGGTAATTTAGAGTCAAATGAGCGTAGTGGGGAGGCCAGGCCACCTACAACAGTCAGAACATACAGTGGGAGAACAAGGAGGTATTGAATATGAGCTATGCCCCAGGTGTTGGCAGACAAGAGGGAATAGAGCTAATCTACTATCTACATTACTAAATTATTGGAGATGAATGGCTCTGCTAATATAATCTCCCACCCCGGGGGGATGATCCTAAGATTAAGGGTCTGACTCAGTATTCATTGCCGTATTCAGCCCCTTTGAGTCGCTCCAAAGTTGTAATTTTGTTTAAGCTCAGTGCTTACCGCAAACCAGACCAAAGTTCTCCAACTTGCCCATTCGAACTTGGCAAAAATACAAACACAGTCGGTTTATAAAGTATGTCTCTCCTCTTCTCTCACAAAACTGATCGTTGATAAGTTTGATCAAAGCGGTGAAATGCGTCATCAGTTTGGGTCGGAACTTGTGATCATGCATGACGCATTTGGCAGCCTGCTTCTACTGTCCAAATGTGTCACAGGAATTAATATTCTTGGGAGAGTAAATGGCTTGTATTGACGAGTTCTGCGTGTGCTTTGTTTGATTTTAATGGAGGAGGAAGTCATCAGATGTCAAATGTCCTCTTCCTTTATTTTGTCCTGTAATTGACCTGATGGTAGCCGAGGTAGAATCTTATTGTCAGAGCCTGAGGAATTGATAAAGGCCACAAGATCCGTCAAAACTTCTCTGACAAACAATGTTTTCAGGTTCGGATTCAGTGCCATCGCAGGTCTTGGAATCCGTGTGATGAATTCACCGGCATGTAAGGCTTCTGGATGACAAAGACGTTCTCCTGTGAGACCCACTGGCACATCCCCCGCCAGCGACGTCTTGCCCCTAGAGACAAACTTGGGATAAAACAATGACAGGAGCCCAGCAGCACACAAACCGGTGCCAAACAGCACACCCACCTGCTTATGATCAATGAAACCTCGGCGTATACTATCTCGACACACCACGCCAGCCGCTGATGAAAGGCCTCATCGTTAGTGACCGTCTTTGATCGGCTCATCGCCTGTTTTGAAATGTAAATTGACGGGAAAAGGAAAGGGCTCCGTGAAGGAGTGGCACGCAGAGGAGAAAAGGGGACCCCACCCTCTGGGGAGATTAACGCCACCCCAGTCAGACATGTGTCAAGTGGGGCTTGATGAATCCTGGGAAAATGAAAAAAAGGTATGAAAAAAGGGGAGACAGAGGAAAGAAAGCCCTTTCTCTTCCCTTCTTGCCTCCTTCTGCACATCCCTGCCTCTCAGATCATCATCTCCCGCCCTTATTCTGTCAACGCCCTTCTTGATGGTTACTGTCAGAGGTGCGCATCTCTTTTGTAGTGTGGTGTTTTGCTGCTGCCACGGTGGAGATGCCTCCTTCCTCTGCATATGCACAAGTAGGCGAGGATGGGTGAGAAAGGGGGGGGGGGCTGGCACGGCAAGGATGCCTCTGGTATCTGCTGATCCTGACACACCTTTGGGAATAAGAAACCAAAGGACAGAGGGAACGCTTCTCGAGAAAAAGTGGGAGCATGATATCGGAGTAGAGGGATTTGGTTGTTGTTGGTGGTGGTGGAGGGGGCTGTTGCAAGGGCAAGGCACAAGTCTGTGACATTGTGGATGATAAGACAGCGATGACAGCTAACCAATGTGTTGAAAAACCTTACAGGGGGAGGCGTCTGACTGTCAAAGGTGTAATCCTCAGCCTTATTTGGACGTAGATCATCAGTCAATCAGTACTTTTATATTTGTATAGCGCCAAATCATTGCAAAAGTTATCTCAGGACACTTCTGGACTGTAGTCCTTATGTTATTTAGAGAGACCCAACATGAATCCACCATGAGCAAGTGCTTGGAAACAAGGGTGGGAAAAACAGGCAACCTTTAACAGGCAGAAACCTCGAGCAAAACCAGACTCATAGGTGGACAACCATCTGCCTTGACTGGATGGGCCAAGACAGTGGCCCCTTTTACTTGATTATTACACCTCTGTTACGTTCTGTATTCTATGTGGAACGCTCGGAGGCAGACTGGTGGGGCGCAGTCGGAGGCATCGGAGGTCATAACAGAGGTGAAACGGCGTCTGTGTACACAGCGGAGCCGGCAGGGCGGAACAGCGCCGTGTGTGTATTTGTATGTTTGTTTACACCTTGCGCACGTTTTGCTTCTGCAACGCGGGGAACACTAGGTCCAACGTAGAATGACAAAGGTGGCGTGAGGACAGAGCTTCATTACGGCGCTGAGGCGGAACCGCAGTGTAAAAAAAGCTATTGGGGTAGAGGGAGAGACTTGCAGATTTACAATGACAATAACAATAGGCACAATTATAGTAATATGTATGATAAGTATGACTGATTGTTATAAGCGTCAAGCAGGAAAGACCAGACGAGTCACTGAATGATGGCATTCTGTTTGTCTCCTGGTCATCCGCACTCGTGAAAAGGAATGTCTCTCCCGTCACAGAAGGGCGGAGGTGTCACCTTCTCTCTTCACTCACGTGTCTGTCTGCCTGCGCCTGAAAAGACCGTTGCATCATTTGAAGTGACGATGAAATAGAATAGCTAAATAATGTCCCAGCAGGAGGCCGTGTGCAGAGACGATACAATGCGCAGGGCCTGCAAACTAATGGCCAGCTGTCTTATAATGAGCTCCGGCGATCCAGGCCTGCTGATTACCCCCCTTGCCCCATCGCCGTCCCCACTGTGGGGACATTACGGGCACTTTGGGGGTATGGGGGGGTGGGGTGGAGGTGGAAGGGGAGTAGGAGGGCGAAAGCGGAAGATGAGGGTGGGAATGTCCCTCTATCTAACAGCTCACAACCCCCAAGCCCTCCATCACCGCTACTGAGCACCGAAACCCTCTCAGTTAACGAACCAAGAGCCGTCTAATTAGAGCTCAAAAATTCATGAGGGTCCTCATTAATATTGAATATCTGTTGTGGGCCACGACTTCAAAATAAGCACTTGCATATGCAGATGGAAGGTGAGAAAGAGAAGAGGAGGGTAGGAGTGCATTGTGCACCGCCAAAGTAAAGGTAGTGAAGTTAAGGTGGAGGGAATAAGGAGGCAGAGAGGATCTGAGGGGATAGGGAGTGGGAAGTACATGAAAAGAGGGGCGACGAATTGGGAGACAGATGAGAAGGGGAGATGGAGGGAGAGCAGACAAGAGGAAAGGGGAGGAGAGGGAAAGGGATGAGAAAAAGTGAGGGACCCAAGAGAGCTGTACCTGTGGAGAAGAGTTGTAATGTTGGAGGACTCTCCTGGGAGAATATGCATGGTCTTTAATGAGGAGGGTGGAGTGCAATGGCGAAGAATAACAAAAAAAAAAGAAAGAAAAAAACATCCCGCTCTTAATCCCTCGCTGAGAGGAAAAAACTCTTTTAAGCAGGTACGCAGAGGTATCACTTTTCAAGTCCCTCACTCCTTCTGTTTTACCCTGGAAAAGGGTACACGGATAAAAGGTACTGTCATTTGAAGATTGTCTGCTACCAACAACCATCATTTGCCTTTGAGATAATTCTGGGTTTTCCACTTCAGATTTAGAGGCATATGGGTAATACAGAGAAGGAGGAGGAGGAGAGGGGGGGATACACTACATTAACTATATGTCAGCCACTCTGGAAGACAACAAGAAAGTCATTTCATAGAGAAGAAGGAAAAAAAGCTGACACAAATAAACAATTTCTTCTCACATTGCCATACCAGTGGTTGAGTTTTGTCTTTTGAATAACTGCAACAATATTTTCATGAGGAACTGAGTGGAGGGTGTTTGTACCTGTCCTCAGGCCTCGGTAAGGGTGCCAGGTTTAGTGAAATAGGCCCCATTTAAACTTGTCTTTTCAAGTGTCTCGTCTCAAGATAAAGTTCCAACGAAATTTGAAAAACTTTTCTTCAGACTTGGCTAAATATATATGCCTCTCTTAAACATAACAAATGGGATAACAATCAGTCTTGGGATTTAAGGACAACATAAGAATCAGGGTTAGCTTGCGCCAAACCAAAGGGTGATGATGAACCTAAAGCCGTTTAGCAACTACCTCTACCTACCTTATTACTCAAAATAATGTATGCACATAAGGTTATCTATAAGAATTAAAGTTAAGCCAGGTAGCAAATCATACATGAAAAAGTAAGAATGTATCTGAACCTTTTAGGCTTTGGGCATGATGTGGGTACATGTAAACGGGGTAATAGGTGTGTCTTTCGTAGACCAGCATTTGAATTCTGAACCTCATATCTCTAAAGTCGTGCTTCTTCCAGCTGACAGTTGACAGTAGTTCCAAAATCAAACCTATGCTAACAACCAAGCACCCCACTCCTGAAGTACACACTTTAACCTTTTCCCGTTAAGATCACTCCCTCCTCACAGGCATTACTCAGTCCTCAACAGCACGCCTCCAAATGGTCCAAAATGCAGAAGCTAGGTTGTTAACAAGTACTGGTTGTCAGTCTCATATCACTCCAATTCTTGCCTCCCTTCATTGGCTTCCAGGAAAGAACAGAATCAATTTTAAATTGTATTAATTACATACAAGGCCCTGAACGGCGTGGTGCCTGCATGCAAAACTATTAAGAACCTTATCCAGCGGCCAGCCCCTCCGTTCTTCTGATCAGGGCCTTTTATCGGTTCCTCGATCACACTTCAAATCCAGCGGTGATCGTGCATTAAAAGTTGCAGCTCCTAAACTCTGGAACGGTCTAACACAGAACATTAGGTCTGCTGAATCAGTGGTCAGATTAAAACGGCTGCTAAAAACTAATTTCTTTAGGTTAGCGTTTGCATAAATTCTGTCTGTCTGTGCATCATGCTTCTAAGTGTGTATGAATGTATGCTAGTATGCTTGTTTCATGTAGGCTATATGTATGTAAGTTGTATTTCTGCCTGTGCAGGATTTTACTTGTGCACTCTCTCTTGTATGTAAAGCGCTTTGTAACTGTGTTCTAAAAGGTGCTAAACAAAATAAAGTGTATTTATTTATTAAAATAGTGGTTTCCTGCTTTAAAGACAGTGTTTGACAAACTGTGGTTGCATGACAGAAAGCAAAATTTTGCCTGGCCCCATTCACGCAACTATTTTGCAGGTGTTAGATATAGGTAGCTAGCATCATATCCATTGACCAGGTTCATCTGTTAACTAACACTCTTTTTTCAATGTATTTTCCCTTGAATTGAAACACTGTAACTAGTGTGAAGACTACCTCCGCTGAGAATGACTTAAGGTCTGTTAGCATCAACTTGCACATGTAAAGCTACAGTTAGCAGCTGGTTAGCTTAGGTTAGAACAAAGACAAACAGGGAAGAATTGCTAGCCTGACTTAAACACGATAATCAAGTCTGCCTACAAATGCTTATAAAGCTTTTATTATGTTATTAACACATTATATCGTATGATGTAAAATAAAAATTGCTGCACTATTTCTTGATAGGAGACGAAAACTTCCTGGAGTCTTTCTGTCAAAATGTAGCCACCTTCAAAGGAACAAGGCGAGTGAGGTAGCTTGTTAGCTTAGCTTCAAGCTTCATACCTGTGTATCTACAGTATTTGCATGATTGGAAACATAATTGCCCATGCACACATAAGTGAATGCAGGTCTGCACACAAGCATGTGCGTGTGAGGGTAATTCTGGTTGTGTCAGCTCCGGCATCTGTTAGCACATGTGTGTTCAGCACATTGCTTGTGTCCATGTGTGTATGTGTTTGTGAAAGAAGTGACTGTGGTTTGGGGCCGACCTGAGCGCTCTTCCTTAATGTGTCTGGGAGGTCCAGGAGAGTCGAGAGCTTTCGAGGGCGTGGATGTGTCTGCGCTGAGAGATTTATAGGCTTCAGCCAGGATCACTCTCTTTCTCTGGTGCCAAGTTAAGCAGTAGCATAATTAAAACCTCTGAGGAATCCTTTTGAAGTCAACAATGGGCTCTTAGGCGAACCTTAATGCAAACACACATACTGCACACACACACAAGCTAAGCCATGCACCCAGTTTGCTCTCACACTTACAGATACACAAACGACCACACACATATACTGTACGTCCATGTGTCTTCACACACTCTGGAAAGATGCAGGGTAGATTAGATTAGGGCTCTATTTGTTGTCGAGGAGGAAATTCATTTCCACAGCCAGCCAGTTGCAGGTACATTCATACAAGACAGTTATTACTCTGGCACATGATTTGACACATACCAACACACCATCACGCGGGGAGTGCACTCATAACAAGGAGACGTTTCACATAGTTGCAGAAAAAAAGAAACAGTCCAGGGTGCTATTAAACGTGGTGACAACATATGGGGCAAAATTATGCATCGATTGTAAACGTTAGATCGTCTATGTGAGCATGTAGGAAGAAATGACATCCCCTAAATGCTTCCCCTCAGTGTATACTAACTTCATCTTTCTCCACACACACACACACGTATACTGTACAGGACAATTACTCACATTAAACACCAACAGATGCCATCTTGATTAAATTTGACCGCACAAACACAAATGGAGGCGAGCGGGTCTGCGTCAAGAGTTCCCCGAGCATATGCCGGGTGGGTCGTCAGGAGCCGGGAGAATGAGGGAAGGATCTGAGACCGCCTGCTGTTGTTGCCTTGCTGACAAAACACCGTGGAAAAATACCCTCCGAGCCCCGAGACGGCACGGGGCCGTGACCCACCATCCGGCCTCGCTCGGAGACTTGGCGCTGAACACCAAAAGATGTAAACAAAGGGAGGGAAGAGTACAGTTGATGTTGGTAATTTGTAGCGTGTGTAGGTCCTGACCTTGTTAAGTGAACAATAGTATCGCTGCACAGACATGATGGAGGTGTAAATTGGACAATTCCGGCGGTTTCTATAATGAGCAATGTTTTTTCACAGCTCTTGGCTCCCACATCAAAGGGAGAAATGCTATAGCTTGTGTATCTCAAGGTTGCTAAGTCAAGTTAGATTCATGCCCCTGGACCCACACTGCACCAGATCAAAAGTAGTGGGCCTTGTAATATGATCACAGTGGGAGTTCACAATGTGAGCTAACTCAGTATTCAGAAGGGGGGAGATGAAAATAAATGTGCGATCCTTATCTGCCATTGCCCATAACCCATGCAGGCATGCTGGTGGTATGCATCGATAAACTCATAAACAAACTGTAATTACTAGCCCATTAGAGTCAGGCCCTCACAAACACACGCTCATAATCCGTACACAGGAGGCACGGAGGCTTGTCGCTCATTTTCATACGACCCACTGCGCTATAAAAGTGGAGCAAAATACTTAATGATTTGTGACTGGGGGACAAACAAACCATTTTGATATAAGGAGCTTACACACTCTCAAAAGAGCATGTAGCAAATGTTGACGCTGGTGCTCATTATTGTACACACTCCCCTTGTTTGAATTGGAGCAAAGCTTAATTTATAGGGGTGGTGATCAGAAAATGGAAGGCAAATTGGTTGTTTCTTGGATAAACATGAAGTCGTCTTCTGGGAGTAATCAGGGGGAATAATCGCTTCAGCCTTGACAACAAATCTACTTGAGTAAGTTTGTCGATGATAGCCTTGTTGTTTGAACTGGACCCTGTGGAGCGCAGTTTGTTTTCTCTGTTTGAGTCTAGACAGGAAGTCTCTTGACAGTCCGGGCCACGCTCGCAGAAGGACGAACCCAAATGCGGAGGGATTGAAGGTAGGGACCCCGAGTTCACTCATTATACAAGGTAACGCTCTTCCCAGCTCTAGATGTCACTCTGTGGCGTTTTGAATGAAACCATGGCTTTTCTTTGACATTTTGGACATTAATATTGCAGGGATTCCTTACATCCCCTCTCCATACCTGTATGTATTCCCATGGACTCCTTCAAAGGCGCTGGTCAGGTCCTCTAACCTGAGATATATACGGCTTTATGTCCTTCACTAGCTTCCTAGTTGGACAGCAGGGATATGCTATGATCCACCGAGTGGGAATGTATGTGTGTAAAGATCTTCTACCTAAATCTGCCTGTGTCCTAACCTTCAGTGGACGCGGTATGACTGAGTGATCAAGCAGATCAAGCCCGCATCTGCCTCAGCTCCTCTCTGTGGTGACATTTCGCCAAACCCCAGACAATCCAGGCCGCCCTGATCCTCCTCAGCCCATGTTTATTCAGGAGGAGGACGGACCAGCCGACCCGGGGGACACAAGAAGAGAAACATGGGTGATATTGTTAATATTAAGGGTAGATATGTGGCACAAATCAGTTTGCATATCATAACATTCAAAGCGCTATTTGTACATAAATAGAAATCTCTGTTGGTTTATTATAATACATGACGAATCTGCAGATCTGCAGTTTTGAATGTTTTGCTTCGTCTTTAAAAAGCACCTCTTTTATTTTAGTGTTTCTCAGAGGATCCAATAATTTATTCTTCATTTAAATTCCATAAAAAGCTTTTCTCTACAATCATCACAGCAAATATGAAGCTGACACGAGTCCTCTCACTGTATCATGCCTCGAGCAGTATTTCATAAATGTATTCTACATTTGTGGAAATGATTAGTTAATTAACAGACTAATTGTCAACATAATTTTCCCATTATAACTTTTATTAGAAGTTCTCGTTTCGATAGGAGGAAAGGCCACTTTTTGCACTTTTTAATCACGTTAATTTGAATTTTTTTTGTTAATGTCACTCTGGACAATTTAAAAACAACTTTTCCAGACGAAAAATATATCAATCAGGAGAGACTTCATTATGAGTAAACAATTACCGTAAAATTTGGTGGACTAGACGCACTTTTAATACAGTTTTTTCCATCTAAAAAGTGGGCTGCGTCCTATATTTCAGTGCGACCAATATACCAGTATTAAATGCAGAGAGGTATGTTATTGTGTTGTGACGATGGCGTTATAATCTAGCTAAATCTTCTTCACAGACATGCGCCGTAATGATCGCCAGTGCAGCCACCACCCTCACAACAATAAACGTATCTGTAGGCTGAGCTCAACGACCGCAGCGGTAGCTAGCAGGATTGCAAACTCGACATAGGGAAAAAAGATGGTAGGCTATAATTCGTGTGTGTTTTGAATGTGTTTTAAACGAAAATAAATAAATAGTGTTGAAATAACTTGTATACACGTTTTTATTCATAAATAGCTATAGGAGACCTTTTTTCCCCTCTGGGATACAGACGGCGTCTTATATTCCGGTGCAACTTATTCTGGATTTTACGGTATTAAATCTACAAGATTGAGTCTATACACTGGTGGTGGTGAAAGAAGGATGGATGCAGGATGTGATAAGGAGTGGACCTCTGAAGAGCTGAACCTGGACACTGAAGAATAGGATTGGAGGTGACTGGGGTGCAGGAGGGTCGCAACGATCCCACTGACAAACTGACAGCAGCAGAGAGGAGAACAGGTTTAAAGGTTGACTGCAGCAGGATGATTGGCTGATGAAGATCATGGCAAAATCTGTTTGTTTAAATTCTTAAAAAAGTAAACCCCTATGATCAGCTGATCGTAGAAGCGGGAAGAGATAGAGAGGGCGTGAGAGAGAGATAGAGACTGATATGAATGACGAATTAATGAATGAATGGATCATATGAAACTTCTTGAGCTTCATGTCAGTAAATCAAGGTAATACATGTTTTCATTTGTTTTTGATCAAAATCCAATCAATTCTATCCGGTTTAAACCTTTATTACTAAAATTCATCAGTATGGTTATAACTGGCCCATTTACACAAAGATCCCACAATAAGGGCCCGTGTCCACTAACAGCGTTTTTTGTGCTGGCAGCACCCACAACTTCAGTTTCAGAGCACTTCCTCCTGGCTGCTTACTGTTGCTAGGTGTCTGGCAGCACTTCCGCTTCCCTTGGTGTCCCGTTAAGTCTGTTTTAAATTGCACTGTATGCTTAATATTTGCTTTAATTAAAGGAAATGTTACAAAGAAAACGTAAAAACCATCTAAAGGAATCGTGTCCTGGCTTTAGCAGCAGCATTAGACCTGGAGATTGTCCCCTCGAAAAAACGAAAGGATTAGCTCCACCTCTGCAATTGTTGTTGGTTGTTGACCAAGTTGATATCCGAAGTCCCGCCCCTTTTTGATTTTGATCAAAATCGGTGAGGGAGAAGTGACATTGACGAGCATGGCGGTGTTCCAAAAGTTGAACTATTACCAACTGAGAGCGCTGTGAGCTCAACGAAAACAGCTGACGCAAAGGGCGCTGAACTGTATTGGCTTTGTATCGAAAGTAGGTGCTGCCAGCTCAAAAAGCGCTGTTAGTGGAGACGGGTCCTAAGGCTGTAAAGAAGGCCTGCCATTACATCACACAGAACCAAACAACACTGGCACATTGCTGCCTCATTTTGGGATTTTTGACAGCATGCTGGTGTTTCGGAAACCAACGACTGACGTGTAACACAACAGCAACATGGTCTATGTGACATATTTAATAAGCGTCATCGTTCTCTAAACGATAAAGATGGTTCTTAACGATGGCTGTTGATCTCGTTCTCTGCATGGAGAGAAAACACCTCCGGGACGTTGGTGTCGTCCCTATTCTTGGACATTTTTAGTTGCAGCAGCTTTTTTGACCATGTCCTTAAAAATACAGCCATCCCTATCACATTCTTCTTGCTCCTATATTTAACGAACTTACCTTGCTAAAGGCTTGATGGTGGAACAGCAACGCCCCTGATTCCTTCTTTGTGCTTTTGTTACTGAAAAACAAATAAAGACACAACATTCCTACCATGAACAGGCTTTGTAAAAGTCGCTATGTTTTTCAAATGACATGAACAGACTCCTTGTGGCTGCTACAAAATATATTTGTCCAGAGACGGTACATAACATTTATAAAGAGCACTTGCATTGTCTTACACCAGCAGGAATAAATTGTCTTAAGGTCACATGTGTTTAATAATAACTGTTGGTACTTTAGTGTGTAGAGAGGAAGTTATTAATTACAGTACCTGGTGATGTGTTTAAGTGCAAAGTATGAGCCTCTGTTGTGCTAACGGGTTGCTAATGCGGCTGGTGTTTGACCGGCGCTGAGCTCTCTAATATGTCTGCGGGGACTCTGGAGCTTCTAATTAATCCTGAGCTGACGGCCAAGCCAGGACGTCCCGAGGGAGGCATCAGGGAAAGCAAGGAGTATCAGCACACTTATCCTCAGATTAGACTCGACTCCCTCTCTGGGAGGCTGAGACGGGATGCCGGGCCAAAGGGTTGCAATTGTTCTTCTCTCACCTGGCTAAGTGAAAAGACGAAGCTTTGGTGATGTTTTTGGATGAATCTCGAGTTGAAACGATCCGTTTTTGTGCTTTAAGATTTATCTGTCAGTCAAACGAGACAGTGTCACTGGAGTGAGGCAGTAATAAAAAAAAGGAATATTCATGTCCTGTCTGACTCACTCAAAGTTTCCTCTGCTGAAAAGGTTGTCTGACGGAGGATGAATCTCATGCATGTTTGTCAATATAATTTGCTCTCCCCTTCACCCCAGAGGAACACGCCGGTCCCTTAAGGTTTCCCGCTCAAATGCCAACATCTGTCTGGCAACAGAGGCAGAATGAGACAGAGTAGGACACCTTCATCAGAGGTATTCTCTGGCTGACAGAAGCCACAAGGTGCAAATTCAGAGATGAAATAATGGGCGAGCTGAAAGAGGCTTAGGAATGCAAATCCCCCTCTGCTCCCGCCCCTGTGTTAAACGATCCATCTTGATTAATATTTCATGTAATGAAAATATATTAATCAGGAAAAAGTAGAAACTTTGCAGCTCTCCCAGAGGACACTTAATCCCTTGTTTTTGCCTTTTCTGATACTTGTGCGTGTGATGTCATCTTCTGGGCGACCATCTTGGAAAACGCAGAGACAAAACACTTTGTAATAATGGACCAAAAAAGAACCCAGCTTCTCTTTTCTGTCTGGAGCTCATGATAGTCTGAGCAAAGCGAGGCCAAATATGCTGAAAGTCCAAAAGCATTGGGATCCACAAACAATTTGGCATGGCCGCTCACACTTATCCCCATTCACAAACCGTCTTTTATGTACGTTTTACTTGGCACCGTCCGCCCCCCCCCCCCCCCCCCGAGCCCAGCAGACTGATAGACAGAGTGTGAGAGCAGCACATCACAACCCCACACTGCTCTCCACCTCACCACTTTCATTATATTGTCATTTTGAATTATCAGCAGCGATGGACTGGCAAGGATGACTGACACATTCCTGCGAGCGGAGCAGCTACAGCCTGGCTCTCCGGCGTGTCCTGGCAAGCCCGGCTTTGTGGCGTGCCAGACGGGAGAGGGCCGGCCAAGTGTCTGGCCGAGGGGCTGCACTAATACTGCATAAATAGGGGGGAATCCCCTGCCCACGTGCTGCTGGAAAACAATACACCTATGTTGAAATGCAAGGTGATATAGCGGTGAAGACGTGATTATACGTAATTGAGTAGAAAAGTCACATAAAAAGGCAGAAATGCAGATATGCAAGGGTGAGTACATTTTAATATCTGCACTGTATCCATTACAAAATGTCAATTTCAAGTCAAGTGACATAACTGAATAAAACAGATGCTCTCTTGCCAGAAATACGAGGCACTATAACTAATGTGTCAGTGAAAATCTATCTAAAACGAGCGAGGGTGACAGAAAAGATATCACTATAAAATGCGGTTTTAGCAGCAAATTAGATCGCGGAGCAGCAACGGATTTCACCATAATTTGCATTTTGCATGTAAGCAGTGTCGAGCCAAAAATACTCGCCGCAACACCACAGCGGCGGCGGTCTCAGAGGGCTTAACAGCACCAGCAGACAGGAGCGAGAAGGAGAGGAAAGATAGAAAGACAATGAAAATGAAAATGAAGAGTGGGGAGGAGAAAAAACACAGAAAGGACATGCTAATAAAATAAAAATAAAAAGAGTCCCTGAGCAGCAGGGCGACGGCCAGGATGAAATCTCGTGGGATGTTACATTTCACAAGATCCTGGGATCCACATCAACCAGTTAGCAGCGGTTTTACAGCTATGACTCTGTGGTGAAAACCACTTTGTTGCCTTGGATGTAAATTACGTGTTCGTACAGAATCATACACTCTGACAACGAAAGGATCCAAAATCTTCATCCTCTGTGTTTTTCACTCAGCAGACAGCTCTTCAAATTAGTATAACAAAGCCTAGAAAAGGTGGGCGAACGTCTGCTAACTAGAGAAGTCTGGGCATTATGAGGGTTTGTGTTGCCTGGCAGGGTGTAGCCGGGATAAGAGACAGTGAAGAAAATGCAGCCACGCTCCGCACTGTACTACTTTTCCTCACTTGAAACACGAGGTTACTCTCTGACAACTGTGTAGTGCTTTTAATATCCTCAGGACTGCAACTCTTTCAAAGACAAAGACGGTTAATCTGATCTCCTGCAGCTCACATAAAAATAGTTACAGTGAAGTTCTGAGCAGCGTGTTTGAGCTGATTTGTCAAACAGATAGAAGGCAATTTGTAGGCTTGACAACCGAGATCAGGAGGTCAGGACACGACGGCATGGATCTGTTTGAATGATATTCCTTAAAACTGTAGTCTAATTTGTTAATTGGGATGAGAAAACAGAAAATAAATGAACAAAGGCGACATTAGGTGAACTAAATCAAGTACTTCTCCTGGAAAATGTCTTGCGTTAACGTCTTCTGCCCCTGAGATTTTACATGACATCCTATTTTTTCTGGTTTTAACAGATCTGAAATAATTGATCAGTATCCTACAGTGTAGAGAAAAAGAAAGACATGCATTGGTTTCCCCACACCCTTTACAGCAATCCTTATAAAATCCTGCACTAATTGGTATCAGGACAATGCTAGAGAAGGATTGGTTGCGCCTCATTCGATCCACATTATCTTTGGCACATCTTTGCTTACACACACTCTCCACAATAACCACTGCAGAGTGTTTTGCATCTGAAACGGTCTGTCTTAAACTGCGCTCAGGAGGATCTGGCCAATATTTACCTGATTCACACTTTTCTGAAAATCTGCTGTCACTGTATGGAATTGATGCCAAAAGAGCCCCTGTGACGGGCGCTGCCCTCTTGCAATGGTGACGTCATTTGGAGCCAGAGTTGCGCAGTAAAGATCTGCAGATGGAGCCGCCAGAGCCACTTACAATAACCAAAACACACAACAGCTTCTTGTGTCGGTCTGAAGCAGACGTTCACAGATATGTGACTGTAGTGATTGGTTCAGTTACGTCTCCTCTCGGCGCTCCTCCTCTACTCTGCTAATCAGGAACAGATTGGCTGAAAGAGCCGTATTGGTCAACAGAGCTGTCAATCATCCTTTTTACAGCGTCAAACAACTAATTAAAAATAAACTTATCAGAAAAATGAACACTTGGACATAACTCAGCATGATGAGAACTAACTTTAATGACAGAAACCATGTTTGAGAAAAATTTATTTGTTGTGTATTTTGATTTTATAGTTTGACTCATGTCCCATCTGTTAACATGGAGGAAGCGGGCTTTATGACCTATACTGCAGCCAGCCAGCAGGGGGCGATAGAGATGATTGGCTTCACCTTTTGGGAGCTGACATATCGTCCATCTTTTTTACAGTCTATGGTCGGTACCAGTGTTCGGCCCAGATCATCTGCTAATGTGATGTTTTTACGGATCCAATCTTAAAGCTCCCGAACAGCTCACAGACTCATCAGGACTGTCCCGATGATTTCAAATATGTTTGATATTTAGGGTTTAAAATTGTGATGATAATGTCAGTAGTTTCTTAGCCAATAAGAGACAGAGAGAGGCCGCTGAAGTACCCTTGCAACGGTAAATCTTCTTGCCCCTGCGGCTAACGTTAGCTAGCATGCTACTGTTGAAAAAAAACTCTTGTTCCCACTAAAAAGAAGACGGCATCTCCCCAAACAATTAACTACAGACTTGTCACTGTTTGGTCTTAATGTGCTTTCCTGTGAGATCACGTGAGTCGGTACATGCTCCCTTGGACACACCATAATCTTATTAATCTCCTGTAATTAAGGATGCACTGTTATTTTCATATCCTGTCTTGTGCTCATGTTTCTTCTCGTGTGTGATGCAACAAGATTTTAAAATTCGGTCGTCAGGTTCACCAGCGCTCTTCATCTGGATAAAGGCCCAAACCTCGAGTCAAACAGTGTCGCAACTTTCCCTGCTTGTTGAACTTTGTCTAGTTGAAACCTCATCGTCCCTCAGCCCGTCCTCACCTCTCTGTGATTGTTGGAACGCACTTCGACTGGTGTCAAACTTCTTGGAAGCAGATTGAAGGAGATAAAAAAGGTATTGTCAGGCGTTTGTTCCTCTTCTGTTACACGTACAACAGAGGAAAATAGGATTTCAAGGACCTGTTGACTCCTTGCACTGCAGGAAAGACTTCTTCTCTGAAATACTGCCGAAAAACTTTTCAACAATTCAATTAGAGAGTAAAAACTGTCCTTTGATTTTGGTGTGAAAAGACTTTTTTTCAGTGTAAAAAGACCTCTGAGGGCTGAAAATGAATTATGAACACTCTTTCTTCTCGCTGCGTAATTTCAGTATTAAAGAGAATGAGTGTTTAAGGCCACAGCTGAACCGACAGAGGACCGGTCGCTTAAACTAACTCTGCCCATAAACATCCTGACGCCAGTTAATTGTTGGTTTGAAGATCAGACCCCCCTCCCTCCCTTCCTCCCTCCTCCCTCAACCTTGCTTTCTTTCTCTCACACTCTCTCGGCCCATTCTTTAACAATGAATGTAGTTTTTATAGAAAAAGCGAGATAGAGTGGGTGAGGCACGGAGAGAGAAAGAGAGGGAGAGAGCGAGGGAGAGATTGCAGGCAGCGGCGGTAGTGTGAGAAGGGGCGTATGGCACCCATTATCTTGTTTATTAAAAGCAAGTTTCTTTCCTTCGCTCCCTCCTCCCCACGCAGCTGACCGCAGATATTTCCAAAGGCCTCGCTCGGCTCTTCTGTGCCTACTTCACAGGCTGCTGGAAGGGTCACAGAAGTTGAAACCAGAGGGTGTCAATCGCCTGTTTGGCTTCATGACCCAAGGGAACCATCACGAAGACAAAAAAAAAAAAAGTCCTCATGTGCATCAGCTGGGCTCGTTTGCATGTGCACAGCTGAGTGTGATTTATGTATGCATGTGCATTTATTGATGAAGCGCTGATAAAATGAAGTATGAAGAAAGGAAAGTCACATTTGTCAGCTGTTGTGCACATTCAAGTTGCATCAAAGTCGGTCTCTTTCTTGTAGACGCTAAAGTGTCAAACATATTTAGCAGAGAAGCATTTGTTTTCAATATGACTTTATTATTGACGCTTTGCTAAGTCTTATTCATCTGCTAATAATGCTCAAGTATTAAATATGCAAACAATGTACATTTATAGTGATAACGGGAATATTTACAGCACAAAATTCATGGTAATTTTTTAAATGCGTTCTTACTGTCAGACAAACATTGGCATGTCATTTTTACCCTACGGCTGTTTGTATCAAATTTTAAGCTAGCTAATTAGGCTAAATGTTAGCTATAGACTTTGGTGAAAAATGTCACCTCTTACTGACTTTTTTATGATTCAATCTTAGCCTTCTTTTGTATTCTTTTCTCCAATCCAGTCTTTTAAAATGAGAAGTCTGTACAAGGGTAATAAGTGCTTAAATGCAATATACATGACAACATGCTAAAAGATTGAGGCTACATGTTTAGCGTAGCGGTTTATTCATGGTGTAATGTTTCTATGATAAAGTTTTATGTTTTATCAGTAAATGTACAATAATTCAGGCTTTCAGGATGAGAACTAACCAATGTTTTTGACAAAGTAAGGTTACCTTAGATAACAAGTTTGGCAAAGTTCCCCTTATTTAAATAAAGAAGGACAGAGATGCTAACGTTATCCTGCCCTGATTGGCAGCATCCAGTAGTGGCTTTCCCCTAGTGGTAAAACTTGAACTTAAAATGACTCTATCATCTTGAATGTCAACGCTAGCTACTGTAGCTAGCTAGTCAGACATGCTAACATTTGCAAGCTGCAAATGTTACAACTGATAAAGGCTCTGTTCCTAAAATTTCTATTCGTAATCTTCTGTTTTTGGTTTATGAAAGGTTAAAATAGTGTTGCTCTTAACACCAAAAATCATTTTTAATGTCATGCCCATCCTGCATGCGGGTTACTAAACTATAAATGTATAACACATTTTTGAGGGACAGATAAATAGGTCATTTTATAAAATTGTCTGACAATCATCATACGAACTGACGCGGCTGAAAATTCGTCCCCTTTCATTGTGTATTGGACGTGGCTGATTCGCTGCTCAAAGCATGCTGGGCTAGCGACGCACACCAGGCTGTCGGCATAATTTTTTAACAGCTTTTCTCCCTGATTATGTCATAATCATCCATTTTAAGAAAACAATATCATACTGTTAAGAAAACAAACTTGTGGGAAGCTAATTGGATTGAAAAGACTCTTCAATTCACGCCAACAAGCTACCAGCGAGGAAGGGCGAGTGTAGGTTAATTGGTTGCGTGCAGTGGGTCCACACAGTCAGGATGGCTCTGTAATCCAGCTCTGAAGAGGGTTCATGTGGCGAGGTCTAGTTTTAAGACCATGTCTACACGTGCACGAGTATTCTTTAAAACCGAGTTTTTCCCTCCTGCGTAAAAAAAAACAAAAAACGGTCCCTGCTAGCTGGCATGTATTAAAAAAATCCCTGTCCAAACCCAAAAACACAACAGAAACACGTCATGACAATCCCACCAACAGGCGGCGATATAACCCGGTCATACAAAGAAGAAAAAGAAAATCTATTTTCGGAAGACTACCTGGCGGGCTGCAATGGCGCATCAAGGAGGGGGACGATACATCAATATAGTGGACGAGTAACTGTACATGTATGTGTAAACGTAAAAAGTCCTGTTCGCAAGGTAAGAAGCATCACTGTTTTTGTCACGTCCGTCATTTTGCAAGGAATGTCGCCTCATTTGTGACGCCTCACAGAGGAGATAATGGCGCACAGCCTGACGTGAGGAGCAGCCAAAACGCAGAGAAAAAGTTACATTTTGAAAACTACCTGTGTACGTGTGGACCTCAGTCTCCTATAATCTTAATTGTGTGTGTGTGTGTGTTTTTGTGTCTGTCTGTGTGCTTGTGAATGCAGCCCTGTATGGATGCTGAACAGATCAGACTGTCCTCAACCCCTGCTGTGATGGAGCCACAAAGTGTTTAATTAACTATAATTACTTAAAGTTACTTTCTTAGCACTTACAGGGGCTAACATAATAAGTAATTACAGGTTAATCAGTGTAAATCTAATTTAAAAACACCTATGTATTGACTCAAAGCAAATGACCTAAAGTTAAGTTTTCATGTAAGTTTCTTACCTTACAGTAGAACTTGTTCTGCAGATTTCACATACAGATACACTGTGTGACTCATTCATTTAGAGGTGAACTCGCATGTTGTCCAAATGTTCTCTGCATAATAAGAAACACGGCACATGCTGTCTGTGGTCGTGCTTTATATGTTTTCCATACTGTATCAAGATGCCCACGTGTTACCCAGCACACACTGAGTGGTACTACTGTACATGAAGAGAGGCAATTTTACTGCTGGTAAAACTGGCTGTTAAACATCTGAGCCGTTTCTATATCTCCTCTGTCTTTGTTACGACAAATTCAGACTCTGAGTATGAACAGTGGGAATCCACCCGGAAAAAAATCATGTGTTTTTCATTGGCAGTGATCGGTTTACAATATAAATTGTACACATGAATGAGTTAATCCCATAGCTACAAATAAGGCGAGAGGCACTTATGACGCCACTTGTATATTCTGTGTAGATGAAGTGTCGACAGTTCTCAGGGTGATTTTCTTGTGTTGTGGGTTTTTCTGGAAAAAAAAACTGTTAACACAACACAGATTTTAAAATGTATTTACGAGCTATCAGATATATATTTGCCGGTCATATATTCACTGCATTTGTAGCGGCTCCAGATCATTTCTGTCATAAACATCACAAATTAAGTTCTGGTATGTGTGGTCTACAGTTTTGGGAGAGACTTGGTCATGTTTGCATACGCAGACTCAACTGTCATCGGGAGATCATTAGAAAAAGTCCGGACAGTTTCACCCTGAATGTTCTGGGGCCTCTTTCACAGCTCAAAAACAAACCGAATATTCTTTTATTACTTAAACACTTCATGACTTTTGCCAATTTTGTGAAAATAACATTTTTAAGAAGGCCCCCCACAGAAAATTACATCTGTGTGGGAGGCTCTGTAAAACACGCATACATACAACATGTGCTTTGTGATTTTTGTCCATCTTCTACCCCTGAAAATTATAAAATAAAATTATTCAGATTTTGCACTTGAAGTTCTATAAAAGTTTATTCTTCAGTTGGGAGTTTGTGCAACCACACAGCAGATAAAATCCATTAGTTTTCATGTACTGTACATTTCTTTGTCGGTCAATGAATTTTTCTCTGACAAAAAAATGTGTTCTGTTATAATATTAAGTCTTTTCTTTATTTTTTAATTTTTCATCAAATGTACAAGCTCCATTTGTGGCCAGTGTCGGGTAATGTCTCTTTTAAAAGCAACTTGTTACGTTACAAGATTACTGCCATTAAAAAGTAACGTGTGACATTACTGCGTTACCTACCGGAAACACGTTAGATCACTTTTGCGTTACCATAAATTTAAACCCCCTTTGTGACTCTTTACACGTGTCGGTTATATCGTCAGGACTGCGCGTAGCCTACTGTACGTCTACCTTTGACTGTATTGACTCTACCGTCATTGCATAGCCTCATTTACAGCTCATAATCTGTAACTCTGCAGCCTAATAACAGGAATGGCAGATGCAATAGTTCTTTATTATGCTAACGATCTGAGCTAAGTTGTGGTTTGCTTCAGTTGCGTCTTTAAATTTAAGGTAGAGCTCTTCACAGCTGACGAGCACTTATCCTCCAGGCACAACTTACATTTCACCGTCATGATGTTTTTGTCCCTTTCGCCCTAAAATTCCAAATAATGGGAATATTTCCACAAAGTAAATGCTGTCTTCTCTGCTATCTCGCTAGGTTGATTCGCTAGCTAGCATGCGCACTGACACAACTGTTCACCTTCTGCTGGTACATAGCTACGTGCCAAGAAGTAGGAGAGAAACAGTGCTTATTTTTTTGTGGGAACAAAAGGAAAAATGAAACACGGCAATTTGTTTTTCCAGTAAGGGATTACTTTTTATGAAAAAGTAACTAAATAATAAATTAGTTGACCTGCAGAACTAACGCGTTACATTCGTTACGATCCGAGTACTCTATCAAATTACTTTGTAATGCGTTACCTCCAACACCATTTGTGGCAAAGGGATTTTTTTTTTAACCATTTCTGTACAATCGTAGACATTGAACTTTTATAAAGTCAGAAAAACAGATTTAAAGTGGTTAGAAAAATGGTAGATTTGGCATAATAATTTTAATACAGCTGTGAGGTCAGTGGCACCCCAAATAAAAGTAAAGTAAAACCACTGTCCACAAATCATAAGGACTAAATTATCTTTATAGTGTAACCTATAAGAAGGGCAGGCACAGACACAAACGCACAGGTACACACCATCGTCCTGCGTGCGCTCAGGTCATTGTGCGCTGTCATTATCTAACACATCTACAGCAGGAAAACAACCGTTATTCAATTTGCACAGAGCAAATCTCTGCGGCTGTTCAATTCATCAGGGCCAATTACTGATACAAAGTGCTGGAGGTTATCTGCACTCGCCACATATACTACTCTCATTCAGACATAGACCATCGGCTCTGTTATGAAGCAGCTTGCCGCCTGCAGGGCTGCACAATGGGCTCACAGTGCAGCTGGAAAACTGGGTGGTCCGAATATTTGACACTGCCCAAAAAAGTCCAGAGATGGATCTCAAGGACGCTGATTTCAGATCAGTTTGCCTCAATTGAAATCCACTCTATTTCAGGAGAAGGAAACTAAAGCTGATAAGAGATCAGTGCCAGGAAAAAAACAGAGCTAAGTAGCCGTTAGCCGCAGCGGGGCCTGGTCTGTTCTGTTGGGCTCTGTTTGCATGTCCTGCTTTGTGATCCCTTCTAATTGGCCGTCATTACACCCCACATTACCCTATCAGGGCACGGCTAGAGGGGGAAACAGACCATGGTGGTGGATGGTACGCTTTGGTAAGTCTGAATTACAACAACACCGGGGCCATGACTAATATTGGCGCAGTCGATAACTGCTAATGTAAGCCATGGAACAGATGCCCGCGGTGGAATAACAACAAATATAGTCCGGTTAACCTTCTCGCAAGGCTGCTCTCGACCAGTCGGAGAGGCTCAGGCTCGGTCAAGCGCACATGATGGCTCTCATTCAGCTGTGATTGTGTTTCACTCTGTTGTGTTAAGTGTTTGTTAGTTTGAGCTGTTTGTTTTTGGGCCTTTTTTTCCTGCACGTGTGTGGCTGCGTATGATGAACGTTTCTGTGCATGTGTGAGATGTGCCCTCTGTTCCTTGTGGTCAGTCGGGTGGGTTTAATTACGGTCAGTGTTTATAAAAGATCCATCGCAAGATTAAAAGTGTTAAAGCAAACCTTGATGGTAATAGTAGGTACTCAAACGAACAAACAAAATATGTTTATTTGAGTAAATATGGACGAGGAATCACTCGAGACCGTCCAAAAAGTACGATAAAGACGAAACAACAAAGATTACTTCCATGCTTTTTTGTGACTCATGAGTTTAATTGTTTGTTTTGGTTCGGAGAGTCTGCTTATGTTAATTACGCTCGCCTCTGTTTGAGAAAAATAAGAGTCAAAAATATTTTTCAGAGCAAACACAAACACTTTGACAGAATGCAAACATGAGAAGCCTCCCCCCGACAGAAATCCACACCTCTCAGCCCCGCAGAAGGAAATTAAACATCTGTCTTTTCTCTCCCTCGCTCCTGAAAAACTTGGCATCTTTGAGCAATTTTTCTTTCTACTTCTTGTTTTTTTTTCCTGGTCAGGTCTGGGATTCCCTTGCCACAGCCGAATTCAATTTACCGCAGTTTTTTTTTTTTGCTCGTACGGGAGACTCTGGGACTGAAGGCCCGGTCCAAACCGCTCCAGAACCAGCCTGGGCCGCCTTAAGACCCGATGGATGATTCGGCAGCCTTGACCCATGTGTCGAGCTGCCGGGTCGCTTGATTGAAGTGCACCACACTTGAGAACATCAGCGCCTTGCATCCATTGAAATAATAAGCTGACCCAGAGAGCTGCTCGCCTTTGAGCTGCAGCCAAGCCATCTGAATCCACTCTGCCCAAATGAGGGCTTATTTTTCAAAGCGTCTCTCTCGTGTGCTCCGGTCGACCCTGCACCCGTCTTCTGCCTGCGCTATATGTGTGCGAGTCTTTTGAGTTGGAGAGTCTGAGGCCCGATTGGAGAGGAGAAAGATCACGTCTGTGGCTAAACAGTTTGTTTGGTGAGTCACATGTTCCTGGACAGTTTGGCCAAGTCACCGTTTTTATTTCCAGTTGTTTGGTGTTTGTTTTTAACCTTTAAGTCACGAGGACACAGCATTTCTTACACAGGACAGTTGCAGCTACAAAGAAACCATATAGAACCAGTGAAATGTATCATGTGGTGACTCTTTTTGACACTTGCAGACCTGTGACACTCTCTTTTGGAGAAACTTGGGACACATTGTCTGACGATCTGGAGAAGGTAGACTAATTTATACAGTCCATACTGAGAATAATAAAGCCTCAGATTGCTTAAAAATATACATAATATCATAAAAATTGAGTTTGGTAGAGGACTGATGATTCTCTGTGAATTTCACTTCTGCTCCTCTTTGACGATCTCATGCACGCACCATCCAGGATCTGGGAGAGAGGGAATAGATGAGGACACACGACAAGGGAGGGAGGGAGACCCAGAGGAGCACAAAAAAATATATCTAGTTATGTATATGAAAAGGCAGTGGTATAATGTATGTGTGCTTGTGTAGGAATATTTTATGTTCAGTGTTATGTATGCAGGGGCTGAGGATTTGCATGAGGACACAGGATGTCCTGATGTGTTCGATCTGCCTCCAGGATTGTCAAAATAAAAGCGTGTGGTAAAAAAAATAGACATAAATATTACAAATAAATATTAGATCATGTTTATTTGATTGTGACTTTACACAGTAACTTTAAATGTCGTATTAATAGCCGGAGGATGCCATAAAGTCACTGCGTTTAGGCTCAATAAGGGCTTCACTTAGAGCTCAAACATTTAGTGGATTTACTGAAGATTAAACGGGAAGTCATTTTTAAGAAAAGTTACCCAAATTTCTTTGGCTTTAGCTTGCAAAATGAGAATATTTGCTGACCTCCTTAAACCTTTTTGTATTGGATAAAAATGTGCTTTTTTTTTGGACATTTTGGGGCAAATTCATAAATCCCCCAAATCAAGAAAATAATTATAAAGAAAGAAATCTCAATGGGAGCAGATGACGATGTTGCAAGATTACAAACATTTAATAGCTGCTGGACAAGATACACTGTAGATATGTGTGTTTTCACACTGATAAATGCAATCATTCCTATAAAAACCCAAAATGAGATTCTTCCGCAAAATTGAAAAACACATGACATGTTTTTTTTAAGATTAGTTTTTGGGCCTTTATTATTATAGAACAGCTGAAGAGAGACAGGGACAAGAAGAGTGGGGGGTGACATGCAGCAAATGGCTGAGGATGGGAGTCAAGCCTGCGGCCGCTGCATCATGACCTGTGACCTCTGTATATGCTCTACCAAGCTAAACCAGCTTCCCCAATAGGTCCACGACTAAAGTGCTTATCTTGAAGATCTCAGTTTCCTTCTCTTTGGCGGCACCTATGGTGATAAACACTAATTGCAGGAGCACACTTCCCAGATATCCAGACAGTGCTGCATGTGTGACGTCCACGGTTGGCTCCGGTTGTAACTCTTGATTTTCCTTGCTGACGGTCGCTTTCCTTTTTAGACTGTTTGCCTTCATCTGAGCGTCGAGTTTGTTTATTTTTCTTTGGATTTTCACTTATTTTTGAAGTCGTATCTGTAGTCATCGATCTTTGTTTGTTCAGCCATAGTAGATTACTGTTTACTCGCAACACTTGCAGAGACTGGAAAAGCAGCCGCTTAGCTCCGCCTACCCTCTCTGGCAGACCAACCACTGCGGGGTGATGGAAAATGCGTCATTAAGTGGGCACCGCTTGTGATTTTTTCCGGAAAAGTCACCAGACACCCAGTCTGTAATACTGCCAATGCAAAGGCTTTCATCCGTGGGCCATAGGCTCAATCGTCATTGTGTTACCGTATTTGGCGATAGACAGTGACTTAAAAGACATTTATTTACAAGAAAATCTTAAAGATTATTATTTTCTCTTCAAGATCAACTAACTGTCTCAGCGGTGAGCCTTATTGCACGCCACCTCTATCTCCCCCTGTGTTTCCTGTCTACCTCTACACTGACTTTTAAATGAAGAGAAAATGCATATTGCATACGTATAAGGAAAATCAGTAAAGCCCTGAGAGTTTGGGGTCCTAAAATTAAATTTATTAGTTAGATAATATAAAAACAGTTAATCTGATCATATTCCACTAAAGCAGTGATGAATATGACCTTTTCTATTTCTACTGTTAAGGTTCATATTGTTTAATTCTCACTAACCAGTGAGCTCCCTCTGTTTTTTTCTCTCCACTCTGACAAGTCTTTACAACATCTGACATGTGTTTGAATTCAAAAGGCCAAATGGAGACTCCTCTTTTTCCACGCTCATCCTTCCATTTAGGTTTTTTCGTCTTTTCTGCCTCTCGTTCCTGATTAGATCTGTCGGTGGGACATCGTCACCCTGCAGCCCCGCCCCCTCCGACAGGCTGCAGCACAGTAGCCAGTCAACAGATACATGAATGGGATCTGGAGTGGACATGTGGCTGCAGGATGAGGGCTGCAGGAAGGAGGTAGATGCATGAAATATGTCAGTCAATGGTCACTTCCAACTCCTCATGAGAGGAGAAAAGAGAGAGAGGGGATGAAGAGGGCGAGAAGAGGAGGAAGACCGGGGAGAGGAGAGAAAGACGTCACCGTGCAATCTGCTCCCTCAGCACAGCTCTTCAGATGTGGTCTGGCACCTAGTTCACAAAGCCAACCAGATCCACACATTGCCTTCATATATCTTTGGAAAAGGGGTGAGTGAAGAGGAGGGGTAGCGGGGAGAGAAAGTGGGAGCGGGTGACAGAGGAGGGGAGAGGAGGGGGTGTTGGAGCAGAGAGGGAAGAGCAAGTCTTTTGTGTTTACTCACACCGAGTCACTGCCAGAAACTTTAAACCACATAAGCGATTCACTCTTGTCGTCTTTGCTGACCCGGTCCCATGTGAAAGATTGATGAGGGAGATGATGAACTAAAATAAACCAATCTCACAGTCAGTCACACAGACAGGCAGCCAAGAGAGGCAGAGCAGCAGACAGACAGACAAACAGACAGACAGACAGGCCCTCTTCACAGAGTGAAACCAGGCCCAGATTGTCCTCCAGCCAAGTCTGACAGAAGAGGAGGTCTGCTCCGGTCAGAAGCTGCCTGCTGCCCTCTTTTGTCAACTTTATGGCTGCACTGAAAGAATATCACTTTGATCACAGTCACATGAGACTTCATGTGAAATAAAACCTAGGCCTGTAGATCTGGGATCCACAGTTAGTACAGGAAATCAAGAAATAACATAAGAGAAATGCTTTTATTTGAATATTGATTTCAGCATCAAACTTCATTCTGTTTTTTCATCAATTTTAGTCAGTTGAACAGGGCGATTTAGACTGTTAAAATGTGGCTTTGGACCTGATGTAAGAATACTTCAGGTTCAGTAGGACGTATGCAGTGGTGGATAATTTGCATAAGGACACAGGATGTTCTGATTTGTTTGATTGTTTGAAACAAACTTGATCTCTCTTCCTGCTGCACTCTTTTGTCAACATTATGGCTCTACTACATGAGTACAAGTTTCTGCTAAGTTCCATAAAACCTAATGTGAAATGTAAAAAAATATCGTACGCCTATAGATCTGGGATCCCCAGGTAATAAATTACATCATAGAATAACATTTTAGGAACCCTCTTTTTTTATAATGTTGATTTATGCACCAAACTTCATTCAGTTTTTTAACAATTTTACTCCACTGGGTTGTAAACTATCATTTGAACTGTTTAAATGTGGTTTTGGACCTTGTGGTAGAATACTTAAGGTCTAATAGGATGTATGCAGGAGCTATTGATTTGCATCAAGACACAAAATGTCCTGATTTGTTTAATTTGCCTCCAGATTGACGAGATAAAAATGTACCGACAAAAAAACTTGATTTGGATTTAATAATGAATAAAACATATAATAAATAAATATAATACTAAATTGTTTTGGTTAAAAGTTAAATGTGGAGCACTGATGTCATAAAGTGACTTCTGACTTCTTTGTTAGGATAGGATAAGTCTTATACATAAAGAAAACCCCCTTTTTTAAAATTGAATTTAAGCACCAAACTTCATTCAGATTTTCATAAATTTTATTCCTAGTTATACATGATGATTTAAACGTTTAAAATGTGCTTTTGGGCCTTATGTAAGAGTACTTTTAGTTGAATGTATGAAGGCCTGATGACGGGTCCTGATGTGATCGATTTGATGCAAGAATTATCAAACTGAAAATGTGATTTAAAAAAAAAATTTGGATAAAATGATAATATATAAATATTAGATTAAATAGTTTGGGCAAAAAGTCATTTTTCTCCGACATTATGACTTAAAACATTCATCCTAAGTGTCACAGCTGTGGAGTGATGATGCCATTAAGTGACTGCATACTGTGTTGAGATGGCAGGGTAAGTCTTTGAGTCTTGATCCCTCTGCTGCTTTCTGCTCTCAACATTACAGCTGCACTAAACGGTTTTCATGATGTTCACAGTCACAAAAGACTTAATGTGAAATAAAATCTTATATGCCTACATATCTGGGTTCCCCAGTTAATAAAAGAAATCTTAGAATTACATTAGAGGAGTCCTTTTTTTAAATGTTGATTTAAGCACCAAACCTCATTCAGTTTTTTATCAATTTTACTCCTCTGAGCTTTACATGCTGATTTAAACTGTTAAAATGTGGTTTAGACTCCTTTATTTTTAAATTTATATGCGTTTCCTTCTTACCAGAATAATAATGTCCTGTTAAACATCATGGGACAGAGTATATAGTATATCTGCTCTGCTTCAACCGTCATTCTGCAGCTGCATACAGAAGTGCAGCTTTTATGAATCCATAAAATGATGTCTTGTTTTAACGAGAAAAGAAATTCATTGCTGCCGTAATTGGTAAGTGCCCAAATCATTAAGCCCTAATGCGGGGCATTTCCTTTGGAGGTAGTTTCCATTTAAGAGACAAGTGTCTAATTGGTGAGTTGTTGAAAAGCACCACTACCTCCCCAGAGATCGTTTCTCAAATCATATAGAGGATAATTCCCTTTCAATTAAAAGCTACAGTATTCCAGGTTTGATTTAATTGAATGCGTTTATTCAAATCACGAGGGGGGGCAGGGGGTTGGGGGTGGGGGTGGAGGCACCGTGATGCCATTAAGGGCTGTGTAATATTACCAGGCCAGTGTGAAAATATCACTCTGTCTCAGGGAAATAGAGCAATATCAGAAATAGATTGCTGGAAAAAACAGAGCCCTCTGAAGTAGACGGCGGCCGGCGAGGGTGCAGATTGAATAAACAATGTTCAGAGCAGAAAGCATAATGCTGAATAAAGATGACCTGCTGCCGCCGCCGCTGCCGCTAGATTTGAATATTATTGGAATTAATTTAGCAGCCGATACTGAACATTGACTATTTGTCAGCAGACTGAACGAGAGCTCCTGCAGTTTTTAAAGTAATGCATGTGTGGAATAAAGAGACAGGGAAGTGGGTCTGTGTGTGTGTGAGGCTGCAGCTGGGTGCATCATGGTCATAGGTGGGAGAAGTGAACACGTTCTTGACTCAAGACAAAGTACAGATACTTACTTCTGGTAGAAGAAAAAGTACTGGTGGAAGTTCTTCACTGAAGAAGAAGTGAAAAAGTGCAGGCTTAAATGTAGTCACAGTATACAAGTAAAAAGGACATTTCTACCAGCTGTTTCTGTGCAAAGCTTACTGAGCCTTCCTTATATTTAAGAGATTGAACAAAAAATATTCCTACACCAAATAAATAAATTAAAACAATATACTGAAAATACTTTCCTAGATGGTGCTGCGAATGGCAGCCTTGGTACTGGTACATCACTGTTTTAGTGTTTAAGTGTTTTCTTTAGAGTATTACCGTAAAATCCAGAATATAAGTCTCACCAGAATATAAGACGCCATCTGTTTTTGGGGGTATCCCAGAGGGAAAAAGTTTTTCTATAGCTGTTTATTAATAGAAACGTGTATACAAGTATTTCAAAACAATTTAAAAACACACACAAATTACAGCCTACCATCTGCTTTTGCCATTTCAAGTTTGCAATCCTGCTCACTCCCTGTGCTGTAACTAGCTGTAGCTGGCAGCCTACGGTAACGTTGATTGTTGTGACGGTCGCAGCTGCGATGGCGATCATGGCGGTGCATGTCCGTGACGAAGAGTTAGCAACAATCAAAACAGCACTGCGGCACATTGTAAATAGGAGACGTTGTAGCAGCTCTAGACCCGGAAACGGTTTAATGCGGAGATGTGATGTCACCACTTAACAACCGGATAGCAACATTTTCTGGGTAAAATATCATAAAACATTAACATACCTCTCTCTGGTATATTTCTCGCACCAGTTTATCAGACGCAGCCCACTTTTTAGATGAAAAAAATGTATTAAAAGTGCGTCTGATACACAGAATTTTATGTCTATTTTTGTGTCCGTACATTGGGAGTTTTGTTATGTATCCGTCAATGTGCACACATACTTCGCCAATAAAACTGATTCTGATAATGAACATTAGCTTTGCTCCAATGTGCAAATAAGTTGGATGGTGAATGTCTTCCCACTTTGGATTCGGTAAAAATTTACTGTTTTAATGTCTTGCATGTTGCTACGAAATTCTCCCTGTCCGTCCCTGAATTTGCATTTACTGGTCTTTTCCTCTGTCAAGTTCCCTTTTCTTGTCTGTTTACAGATCTTTTACAAAGCTTTTTAATGTGTTATATCGTGTTATTTCTTTCGTGCTTGAGATTGACAGTGAAGGATTCCCCAACAAAGCATCTTTTCATGCGTTGTTGTCCCAGCCATTAGGCTGAAATCGCTCCTGATGTTGGAAGGGCGGTGAACAATGATGCAGCTCCAGTCATGTTTTAAGACATCTAAAATGCTCTGCTTGAAATAAGAAATTGTGTCTGATATGTTTTTTCTGCAAAATACATTGAATTACCTTGTAAAAATCCTCCCAAGGCATCTCCTTCTTCTCCCTCATTAAAGATTCCTGACTCAGCATAGGCCCCGCCCACTATGCAAATTTCCAACTGCCCCCTCCGTCGCGAAAACAAAACCCGTCTCTGCCGTCGTTTAGTGGCAACGTTTTGAAACTTAGCCAGCTTGAAATGTAATAATCTGCAGTAGTCACGTTAACGGTAGTAGTCAGCAGTGAGTTTGCAAAAATTACGATGACGGTTACTCGCACATCGCCAAAGTGGTTGCCATAGGTTACACATAATGATATGCATAGCGTCACCCCATCCATTAACGGGATTGGCTCCTTAGGTTTGTGACGTCTCAAACCTGCCAATCTGAAAACGTGTTGTTCAGCCTGTCCTTGGTACTCTGCAGTTTAAAAGCAGACAGGCCCAGCCATGGAGAGGACTGCTTATGTTGTCCCTGATATGTCACATGAGAAACACCACATGGAGATGTTTACAAGGTGAAACACTTGACTTTCACTGGAGGGGCTTTAAATGCATTAAAGCTAATGAAACAGGAAAATGTAAGGGATAAAAAGAACAGATATTTAGGTAAGAATGTTGGCGGTAAAAGTAAAAAGTTGCAATACATTAATACATAAATAAAATGATAACTGAAACAACACAAAGTAGAGTAATGAAATATGTCTTTCGAGCCTTCAAACCTCTGACTGTGATTTAGGACAGCTTGGGCTTCAACCACTACTTGCCCTGGTTTTGGATTTAGTGTGCTCAGTGTGTCACCCAAAAATCCACTCTCATTTGACTTCCTTTGACTCGGTGTACGAGAACGACTGAGAGAGACTCGGTCAGATCATGACTGTAGCTTCTTAAAAGTAAAAGGTGAAGAGAGTTATCTCACTCTCCTCATCTCTCAGTTTGTTCTGTCAACTCTCCCCCTCCTCCTCCCCCCTCCCTCCCTGGCAGGTGTCACACCCACACTGTGGCCTCTGGGCTGCAGTAGCAGTGCAACACACCGAGATAAGGCCTGTACAGAGACAAGCGCACATCCTGTATGAGGTTAGGGCCCCACCAGCACAGCACTCCTCTGCAATGTATCTGTTTCTATGTGTGTGTGTGTGTGTGTGTGTGTGTGTGTGTGTGTGTGTGACCGCAGCTCCTTCCCGTCTCCACGCCATGGAGGACAGAGCCTGCGGTTGGCAGGCGCAGGTGTGTGTGTGTGCGGGCAAAACAGACAGACCTGAGAAACTCCGCCACGTTGTGATCTCATGGTCGTTTTGATACGTCTGTAAAGCAAACAAGGTCAGAGAGGGTGAAGCGGGCCTGCCGTTATGACGGCGGTCTACACATGTTGTGATCTCACGGCTTTCAACTCCCCTCAGCGAGGCTCGTCTGCGGTTTGAGATTACACTGTTCAATACAAAGGTTTCTGTCTCTATTTCATTGTCAAATATCCTCACTGATCTTCTCCGAGCTGTTTGGCACTTAGAGGAAGGGAGAGGACTGCGAAACTTGTTGGTGGCCCGGGATTGAAATTCAAATCAGACAGTGTGTGTAAAGGCTGAACTTTGACGGCAAGTTTATGCACACTTTCCTCACACATCTGGGTCTGCAATGCCCTCTCATGGCTGCACAAGTACACACCCGTGCAGCACAGTGTGTGGTTTCAATGGAGAGGAAAAGTGAAAGCGAGGCTCCCACAATGTGAGAGCGATATGGTGTCGAATGTTCAAGGAGAAACATCACGTGTTGTCAATATGGAGGGGATTTTCAGCTTCCTGCTCTGTTCTTTAAATCGCTCTGTTGCTCCGAGCCTCGCGGTGAAGGGGGGGGGGGGGGGTCGTCTAACGTGAGCGTCATCACACCAGTCGACGTGTGTGTGTATATTAAAAAAAACCTGTTTACCAGCTTTGTGTGAACTTATGAATTTATGTATGTGCACGTGTGATAACAAATTTTCCAATATTCTTAAAGCTGTGATATTGCATGAAAGTAGTGAAGTTAATGCATGCTTTGCACACAAGGAGACTGAATCTCTCTCTCTCTCTCTCTCTCTCACACACACACGCACGCACCGGATATCATCTACAGGCCATCTCGCAGGCCATCCCATCAAAAGGAGCGACTATTCCTCCCGCTCCCTGCCCGGCTTTTTCTCTCTAAAATCTGACACCGCTCTCATAATAAGCAGCCGTGCATATCAGCTCCTTGGAAAGAGATGCAACTGCTCAACTGAAGGGAAGAAGGAAAGAAGGAAGAGGGGGGAGGAGGAGGAAGAAGCAGGGGTGGGGGGGGGGGGGGGTGGAAATCGCAAAGACTTCTGTCACTTCATGAAAAATAGCTTCCCCTTTGGACGGAACTTCACAGGCCACAATCAAGCGGTGCCAAGACGCTGCAATCGTGGCAAATCAAGTCAGCATCTATTAATAATATTTCTGGGGCTGCTGCGGTGAGTGCGCCGCGTGTCCTCCCGCTGTCACAGCCCCCGTGATGGAGCGCTGCCTTTATCTCAGCCCTGGCACGCTTCTGTCACCGTGATAAACAATTCACACACAAATATGAATAAGGATCCTCCCAGTAGGCCCCTACACACTCTGCCTTTCCCCCTCATTTTCTTGATGGGGGGAATGTAATCTTCCGGCTTGGTCTTTCTCTCTTTTCCCCCTTTTTTTTCGCCTCACCACTCACTCTTTCTCTCCATCTATCTCTTTTCTTTCTTTCTTTTCCACCCTCCCTCCACCTCCATCGTTCCCTCCTTTCTCTTTCTTTTCAATCTGTCTTTCAAAGATATGTAAATGACCCCGAGATGGGACCCCAGCGCGTAGGTGGTGTAGCGTGAATGTCAAAGCTCGGGCCTGTGAACCCTGCACACACACACACACACATGCACGGACACACACACCTGCACTGTAAAGATGTCTGCTGTTTTGCATGCTTATTCACAATCATATGTCAGAGATCTCCATGCACACACACGCATGCAGACATATGTGAAGGACATCAGTTTTCTGGTTGTCACAGAGGACAGGGACGCCGTCAGCTGCTGTCAGGTTGCAGTCCAGCTTCATCGCAACACCTGTGTTGTTCCCAACCTCTAATGTTGTAATTATTCCCTCTTCAAAAAAAAAAAAGGATATACAATACGATCAAATTGGAGTGGCGTTTATAGCCTGTTCGCAAGAGACTAAACAACATAAGAGAAAAGAGCACATTAAGAAATCGTTGCCTGTAATTCCCCTCCTCCATCCTCCTGACACCACACACACACGCACTCTTTCACATATACAACACACCTGCAATAAGTTAAACAAGTTTGGTTAAAAAAACATGGAAAATCAATTAAATTGGTTAAAAAAATTAACAAAGATAAAGTTGGTCATTTAGCAGGACTGTCATGTTGGGGATTTGAATAGTTGATGAGGTAGTTCTGCATGGGTCTGGTGAGCCGCAACCTTAAAGGTGCAGAGAACTGACCCTCTCATCAAGCCGCTGTTTAACTATATCTATAATATAACTACATGTTTGTGGCTGTTGGAGAGCAGAGACGCCAGTGTAAGCCAGATCCCGAAAACTATTAAGGTAACATTGGGTCAAGATGGTGTTATTAAGCATTGCACAGACTGCGCTGAAGACCAGCTTATTAAACAAAGATTATTCATTCATCTTCATGTCACCAATTTGCCTTTGTAATTTGAGTATCATTTTGTTTAACTCTTTCAGCAATATCATTAACAAATAATGAATAACCAGAGGTGAAATGCTAAGTGAGCTCAAGTGCAATTTCTAGGGACTACTTTTCCTGAATGTTTCTATTATAAGCTACTTTATTCCTGCCCTCGACAACATTTCAGCCCTGCCTCCTAGAAAACAAAAGTTAATGTACAATTAATCTGTTTTAAAAAACAGAATGCCGAAGAATTATAATTCATGTTTTTAACATTATAAAGAAAGTTGTTTCTTAGCGCAGCTGGCCGGTCACATAAACATATTGTATTTGTTTTCTGCTTGCAACACATCCCACTCATAGTGACTGCAGCATTATTACACTTTTTATGGGGATGTTTAATGCAAAAAAAAAGTCAGCCATAAGAGTTTATTAATCCGTATCATGATCTTTCACTAAAACCACAGAGTGTGGATGTGAACTGTGGTGCGACGGTCCTGCACTTCCTCAATCCAACCCAAACAGCTCTTAAGACTGCAGCTGTGTACGTGAGTATAAAGTTCACTTTAATCGTCTGTGATATAATCCAGACAGAGAATGTGTCCTCATCACGACGTTAATATGAAAATAGTTACAGACACAACTTTATATTTAATATTGTAAAACTGTGGCTACTCGTCGCTTTGTACATGAAGATTTTACACTATATGTGTGTTAAGTACAAACTACTTAATGCACTTTAAACAACAAGCTTTTACTTTGAAAGGTCTGAATGCTTCTTATTCTGCACTATGAATACGTCTACGGACAGGCAGACAGATAGATGGAGGGATGGACGGATAGATAGATAGATAGACAGACGGACGGAAGGATGCATGGATGGATGGATAGATAGATGGAGGGACGGACAGAAGGACAGATAGATAGATCGATCAGACAGACAGGTAAAAACGGACAGATAGACAGACAGACAGACAGATAGATAGATAGGCAGAGAGACAGATAGATAAATAGACGGACGGATTGACAGATAGATAGATAGATGGAGGGATTGACAGATAGAAAGATAGATAAATAGATAGATTGATAGACAGACAGATGTATGGACGGATCGATGGACGGACAAACAGACAGACAGACAGACAGACAGACAGGAAGACAGACAGATAGATAGATAGATAGATAGATAGATTGATAGACAGACAGACGGACGGACGGATGCATGTATGGATGGATGGATGGAGGGATGGACGGACAGACAGACAGACAGACAGACAGATAGATAGATAGATAGACGGACAGGAAGACAGATAGATAAATAGATAGACTGACCAGACAGAAAAACAGACAGACGGAAGGACAGACAGACAGACAGATAGACAGATAGATAGATAGAGTGTCTACACTACAGACTGATAGAGTTGAAAGAGTGTCGTCTTCTTCTTCTTCTGTGGTGTTTGGCACAGTTCACACCTGGTCTGTTTGGTGTCTAATTGTCAGTGGCTGCTCCCTGCCGGGCGTCGTCCCCGCACGTCCGTGATGTAATTGCGTCTTCGCAGAGCAGCGAAACATCCAAAGAGGCCTAAATGAGATTTCACTCAGCAGGACGGAGCCGGCGGTGGGGTGCTGATGATGAATGTATTGTAAGATTGATTAGCGCCAGTAAGAAGTGTGGCGGATATGGCCACCAGAGGTGTGTGAGTGCGTGAGAGAGAGACAGGAATGTGCACAATGTGATATGTGTGTGTGTGTGTGTGTTTGGATGGACTGCAGAGAGTGTCGTTCAGGTGAGAAATGACACATGGTGGAGAGCTGAGAGGTGAGAAAAAAATTTGTGAAGAAAGAACGGAAAAAACAAACAAAATCCGAGTTGTTCTGTGAATTGAATAGATGGAGACAACCAAACAAGCAGCATCCGCCGCAAAACAAGTTCCTTCATTTACTATTCAGTCTTAAGTAGAAGATTCCTCCCTGGCTTTAGGTACTTCAACAGTTTGCCAACTTTCAGTAATTGGGTATCACCTGTCATGTTCTATATACTGTCAGAGTGATGCGTCTTATTCAGCCGCGTTTCAAGACGCAGATCTTTGTTTCTTAACAAATCCTGAGCAGGAGAAACGAGGTATTGTTGCGAGAGCGCGTTCGCTTTGTCAAAATTGATCAGTTTCTCGAAAGATTTCGGCTCTGAATATGAAACTAAATGACTTATAAGATGAATACTTTTGCAGTGTTTTACCGGGACACCAAACACAACAGCATATAGATTAAACAACACAAGCACACAGGGGCAAATTCAAAACTCTTCAACTGTGGAAACACTTTCAAAATAATCTGTAACTTTTCCTTAATTGCTCGAAAAGTTACCCAGTGACATCATAGAGTTACTTTTTGCTCAAAGTTACTTGTTAATAATTAGTTAGAGCAAGTTTGGTTGCTCCTCCTTGTACCTTCGCATAACATCAAGCATGCTTTTATTTTGAAAAGTCAAACTCATCTCTCTTTGTTATTTCTCCCAGGCCCTGTGTTATTGTGCCGTACGGTTAGTGAATGTTGTGAATTATCTTTTATGTGACTCTGCCACTTCGCCCAGGTCTCTGTTGATACAGAGATAATGTATCTGAGGAGACTTCCTGCTAAAATAAAAGACATTTTTCAGGTGTTTTATTGAGAAAAGTTTGTCCTTAATGCATTTCTAAACACTTGACTGGTTTGTTTGTTTGTTGTGCAAATGGCGTCAATTTAATTCAAACTTTATTACAGACTCAAAGTCCAGGTAGAAGACAAGACAACACAGAATAAATTATATAGTGCAGTAAGAGTTAATATATACACCATCTAGATCGCTATAGTAGTATTCTCATAGCGTCATTATGAGCTACTTGCTGTCTTGTAGTTAGAACACAGCTGTGCAGTATAGAGAGGCTTAGAATAAGAACACAGACATCTTCTCTATACCTGTACACGTACTAAGTCTGCGTGTATAGAGTATATCACTGTAATGTCCATAGACTGTATAAAACGATGGACGACATGACAGCTCCCTTAAAGTGAAGCCAAACCCTCTCTATCGCCCCCTGCTGAATGGCTGCAGTATAGGTCATAAAGCCCGCCTCCTCCATGTTAACAGACGGGACATGAGTCAAGCTATAAAATCAAAATACACGCCAAATACATGTTTGTCAAACATGGTTTCTGTCATTATAGTTAGTTCTTATCATGCTCATTCACGTCCAAGTGTTCATTTTTCTGACAAGTTTATTTTTAATTAGTTATTTGATGCTGTATTAGGATGATTGACAGCTCTGTTGACCAATATGGCTCCTGCAGCCAATCTGTTCCGGATTAGCAGAGTATAAGGGAGAAACGGCGAGAGGAGACGTAACTAAAACAATCACTACAGTCATTGAAGTTTACATATCTGTGAACGTCTGCTTCAGAACGACACAAGAAGCTGTTCTGCTGTTAAATACGCCGACGTGCGGGATCCTTGCTGTTAATTTTGGTACGTTAAATGTGTGTTTTGGTTAACAGAAAGGGCGGGACGTCAAAACTGAGGCTCCACCAGCTGATCACTTTTGCGCAGACTCTGGCTCGAAATGTGCAAGATGGCAGCGCGCGCTTCCATGGAGACGCAACGTCCGAAGATAAATTAGCATTATTAGCATGGCATTAATATTAGCATTAAAATACAGACCTATAGAGAAAATTGCTGCAATTAAAACTACAAACAAAAAGCAACCATAGATCCATCTGTAATAAATGGACACAGATGTGTAAGTATCATCAGTCACATACAGAATATTGTGCATCAAAGACCAGCAGGCGCACACAAAGGTTTGCATATTCGCCAAACTATTCATAACCCACTTCCTGTTCCGATCCAGCACAGATCAGCATGTCGAACCTTAATGTTTTAGGTATGTATTTACTTGTTTGATCATCACGTGTTGCCAACAATCCAGCACAGAGTGCACTGGATTCTAACCCTCTGCGGTTTGAGTCTGCAGGTGCGGGAGACACCTGCTCTGACAGTAACGGCTCCAACTTCCAGATCAACACATCTCAAGTCGTCGAGAGCTCCACATAACACTGCTGATGTTTCTCTCTTACTCTATGGTGTTAAAACTAAAGTAGAGAATCTGTGACTTGTGCTCAGCTTAAAGCCTTTGTCGTCTCTACAAACCTGATAAACACGGGTTTGTGTTTGTGAGGGCGAACGAGCCCCTCAGATTGCATTTAAGCCCGGCTGTGGCATGGCAGGACGCAGGCCTCCAGGCTTTGGCATGGGATCATTCTGCCTGTTTCATAAGAGGGAAATGTCTGTGCTACCCTTTCTACTGGAAGCTCGCCACCACTCAGCGAGCCAAAAATGCGGCACGGACAATTCCCCCCACTCTGTTTTTAATGGTGGTACACAGAGGCAATAATCATAAAAAGCCAGGGTCTCTCTCTGAATGGTAACTGACATTCGTCTCCTACAGTAACCGCAGCCCCCGATGCCGGGCAATTTCCCCTCAACATGCAAAACTGTGGGGACAAAATGTGGGACCTGCCATTCTCCATGCATATTAAAGACACTTGTCATCAAGACGTCACCCAGGAGCTATGAGAACAAGAGGTACAGTTCCTCCGAGACAGACTCACTCACCATCAAAACCATGAAATTAGACCCGGGAAAATATCCTTGTGATGGGAAAAATGCTACACTTTAGTGCATTTTGCATATAAAAAAAACTGAAACGGATGCATGTAAATTGCCCGTGCCACAAAGACAAATTGGTAATTCAGGTTTGGAATGAAAATGACACTAAAGTGCAAAGCGGAAATGGTGCAGCGTGAAAGGAATAAGGGTTGTTAAAATGTCACATTTGAGATTCTGTGCCTTTAGGAATCGAGATGTATTGTTAGAGGAAATGTGATAAACACGAGCCAAATGCACGGGGAGCAAATAGAGCTCCGTGTATGCAGCGTTGTCTTAGTCAACGCGCTCCGAGCGACGCCCACAGAACAGACGCAAACTGATGAATGCACAATTTGTGGTCATATACTTCCTCGCACCTTTCTCTTAGGAACTCGTACATTTCTCTATAATGACAGAGAAAAGGAGCGTGTACCCACACAATGACATTCAAAGTGTAATTCTGAGTAAATGAAAACCAGATGTTGATTTGTTCAGAAGATCTGACGGATCTGAGAAACACATGCTGATGTTGTCGCAGTGAAAGGACGTCAACGACAGTTTTCACATGCAGAGTAAATATTTCTCACTTCGGACATTATGTTAAATCCACATCTAACACTTTTCATACAATGAACACTTGAACCAGATCTCTTCCCCACACATGGGTGCTGCTGCTGGTGACACAAGCCCCCCCCTCCCCTCCCCTCCCTTGCTTTGTCCCTGGGCTCCTCAGGGCCCAAGACCAGTGCCCTCCAGGATGACAAATGGCCTTAATGAAATTGGACAACTCAGCATACATGCATAAGAGGATGTTAAATATTGATAGTGAAGATCAACGTAGCGGTGCATATTCCACTCTTTAATATTTTAAGTGTCAGACAGGCCTATTGTCTATCTATTGGGGGGGTAAATCACTGTCTGCGTCCCCCCGGTTCTCTCTGAGACACGTATGATGGCCGGGCCAGCGTTCACTCACGTTATGGATGAGCGCACACAGGTCGGCGCTTTGCATATGCGCTCGAGTCGTGGCGGGGACACCTTTTTCATACATCCTGATGAAGTGGGTTTATTCATGTGAGGACACGCGCGTGAGCAAGCAAATAAAGGCTTGTTTTAATTTAGGGTATGAGCAGCAACAATCAAAGGCCGATGCAGAGCGGCACTCTCGAACGCACGCGGCCTCACTGATGACAAAAAAAAAACATTTTGATCTCCGGCTAAAAGGATGAGTCTTAAGATTTCGTACTAATCCATGCCCTTGCAATCTCCTTTCTTCCCTCTGATGTATTAATCATTTTACATTTTCTCAAGTTATGAAAGAGCGTGTAACATCAAACCCGGAGCGCATGCCAACACTTGTGTATACGGTGCACTTATCACAGTGGCCGCGCTGCACCTTGAGGGCGTGTCGCCGCGCGGCACAGTGGAAAAAAGGCAAAAGATCACATGAATAACCATTATTCAAATCGATTCAAATTAGGGGGGCACTCAAAGTAATCGGCTAATATCCTACAAAAAATCAATTCCACTCCCATTTGGACACAATTGAATGCGTCTGAAGAGGGCAATTATTAAACACACAGATCAGATCCATAATTGGCAGTGGGAGGAGGAGGGGGAGGGGGGGGGGGGTGCATTGTCATGAGGGCTAATGCACTTCCACTGAGCCAAGAGCTACAGCAGACACTTAGCGCATGCTAGGTTAGCGTAGCGCGGGGCGGACGGAGCTGGCAGCAGATAGGCTGAGGGGCTGCCAGGAGTTTATCACAGAGGGGTGAAGGGTGGAGGGGTAGGAGGAGGGCACCTGGGGACTGTTCTCTTCCCCTTGCAACCTCCCCCTTTGCTCACACCCCACCCAACCTCTCCCTACTCCCCCACCCACCCACCCACCCATCTTCTTCTACATCCCCTGGAGGCTTTCTGCACTCCGGGTCCCTGACACACCGGAGGGATGACCCTGGGAATCTCATTATGCATACAACCAAAGTGTGCCCCCCCGCCACCACCACCAGAACCACCACGCTCGCCCCCCCACTAATGCATTTGCATACAGAAGACAGACCAAATAAGGTAATAAATCAGCGGCCTATATTCAAATGGTTTGCAGGGAGATTGAAACCCCTGCATACACTTCCTGGAGTAAATTCACTGCAGAGCCAGATACACATTCTCATCAGCGGACACAGGCACACTGCGTCCACCGGACACCTACATATAAATATATATCCCGCCTCATTGCATAGCCCAGGGACGAACTACCTCAATATATCAATATACATATGCTTATATCTCATATGCCTTAGGCAAACTAACTGCGGCGGCGATAAGGCTGGGCTTTCATGGCACCCGAAGGTCACAGCTCATACTGAGAGAGGGGGCCCATTTGAATATTGCACTTAATGTAGGTCTTTGGACACCACCTCTGCCAATTCACTTTGCCTCATCAATAATGAAATTGCCATGAACATGGAAATCAAAGTAATTTCCTTAAGGTGGGATTATGGAGGGTTTCAATTTTCTTACAGCAGGCCAACATGTAATCGAGGCGCGCTTTTGTGCCGCCAACAAAGTCATACTTTACTTTAACGCGGCGTGAGTCACGCGCGACATGAAGGCGGGCGGTGCGAGCGGCGCACATGCTTGATATGGCTGATTATAAAAGTGGGAGAATAAATAAATAGGAATGTCTGGCTGTTGTGCATGCTTGAATAGGACACAGTGAGATGGAATAATAAAATCAAATCCTAAACTGAGTAAGATGTATTTGTGCGTGTGCGTGTGTGTGTGTATGTGTGCTGACTGGCACAATAAAGCAGGCCAACTATGATTGCATTATGATCTGGTGGAAAATGAATTCTGCTTAACAAGCCGACCCGGCACACACACACACACACACACACACACACACACACACAGAGCCAGCCCCACCTACACACACTTACTTCCATTCCATTATTTTCAATAAAAATGGGGAGAGAAAAAAAAGATGCATTTTAAGATACATGCAAATAGCGATCCATCAATCAATTTGTTGGTCCCCAAACTACCATCAAAGGGGCAGAGGCTGTGAAGTATGCAATTCCCCATCAACAAATGGAGGATTGAAACTGAATCCTTCAAGCTTAATTAATGGGAAGTCTGCCACTATTACTTGGTTTGTTTAACGCGCCTCACACAGAGGGCAAGTTGTCCTTTTTTGAATCACTGCACCGAATTCCTCTTGTTCGACATCGCTGAACTGCTTTTCATGCAAAAAAACAATCCATCTCATTTTTTAATCCCTTCCTCTCATGGGCCGACATGTCATTATTTTGATCCCCACGTACAATGGCTTCACACATTGCATCCCGGTGGAAGTATGTGGCAGTAATTATCACGAGGCAAGCGATTTCTATTTGTAGAATAACTACCTACAGTTAGGCAGAGGCACTGAGGCAATAATTCTCTGTTTCATCCCAAAGTTCAGCACCACACCAAATATCTCGCGACTCCAGATAGCCAATTATATCTCGGTAAACACCGCCCGGGAATCCTATTTTTACTCGAGCATCATCGCAAATCTATAATAAAAGCTAATAAGAAAAAAAACACAGAAGTTTGCTCAAAAATGTCAAGCTTGAACTTTCTGTAGGGAACCAAAATGGAAATGAGTCAATGTAAATAATGGTTTAATAAAAATCCCTTCCAGTGTCAATCCGACGTGAAATTCACCAAAAATACAGAAACTTTTCGCCCTCTTCAGCTAATAACTGGCGACAGGAAGAGGGCTTAAACAAAAGATCAGTCAAGCGTTCATTTGAATATTCAAATCCTTTTTAATAAAACTCGGCTTGATTCATTTCCCATAGATTTGCCAAAAACACTCGTTCTGCATTGGAGGGAACATCATTTGAATTTTTACAGGAGGAAGGAGAGAACGAGACGAGGGATTCACCTGCTTCAGGTCATTGTCCCCAAATATGAACATTTACACACAATTAAACCGTAAATACTTCTTAACATGATAATGAAGCTAAGAGCTCAAGAAAATGTCATTTTAAAGTCTTATTTTTACACGTTTGCTTATTCCTATCAATAAAATCTGCTCGCAAGAACCACTGCTGAAATCTGAGGATGTGTGCTCAAAACGGTCAGAATAAATCTGACAGCTTTAAAATGACCCGCAGGTAAGCATGACTTGTTCATAAAAGAAAAGAAACGTGAACAATAATTAACCCAAACTGATAAGATGGATGAGATAGTGTCACTTTAATAAAGATTCATCAAAATTAAAGCACAAGCAAGTTTATCTTTAAAGTTATAATCAGGAAGATCTCAGTTTCGTTCTCTCTGGCGGCACCTATGGTGATAAACGGTAATTGCGAGAGCACACTTCCAAGATTTTCCTCACTGACGGTCGTTTTCCTTTTTAGACTGTTTGCCTTCATCTGAGCGTCGAATTTGTTTATTTTTCTTTGGATTTTCACTTATTTTTGAAGTCGTATCTGTAGTCATCGATCTTTTCTTTGTTTGTTCAGCCATAGTAGATTACTGTTTACTCGCAACACCTGCAGAGACCGGAAAAGGAGCCGCTTAGCTCTACCTACCCTCTCTGGCAGACCAACGACTGCTGGCTGATGGAAAACGCGTCACTAACTGGGCGCCGCTTGTGATTTCTTGCACGAATGTCGCCACAAACACCCAGTCTGTAATACTGCAAATGCAAAAGCTTTCATCAGTGGGCCGTAGGCTCAATCACCATTGTGTTACCTCATTCGGCGACTTAACAGACATTTATTTAAATGAAAATCATCGAGATTATGTCTTTAACTTTAAGATCATGAAAGTTTCCAAGCACCAAAACCTGTGGATCCTATATTTCCCACAATGCATCCCCAAAGTCCCCCCTGTGTGGTGAACCTTGTCATCTATAAGACACATGCCCTGTGTTTGTAACGCAGGCTTCTGATGACTAATTTCTACTCTTGTAACCACACATTTTTATAATCAACTGCAAAATAACCCTGATGACATCATCAACACGTGTCCAGGACTTGCATGTTTATGCGAACAGAGGAACATTAGAGTTTCTCAATAACTTTCTGCTCACTCTCAGAAATGAGAAGAAGCATAAAACAATGTGCCGATGAGACTCTTTAAGACTTTTATCGGTTCAATTCCAAAAAAACCCCCACAATTCCTTTTAATACTGAATATGGAACAAACGTCCTCTTGAGCCAGTGATGCAAAGTTCCTGGTTCAACATGATCTACCATGAGCTCACTATTGTTGCATGCAGTTTCCCTGCACCCCCGCTTTCGGTTTCTTCTACCAGTAACATGGTTTAAATCAAAGACTGTAAAAAAAAAAGATGACATGACGGCTCCCTAAAAGTGAAGCCAAAACCTCTATATCGCCCCCTGCTGACTGGCTGCAGTAAAGGTCATAAAGCCCGCCTCCTCCATGTTAAAAGGTGGGACATGAGTCAAACTATAAAATCAAAATACACGCCAAACAAATTTTTCTCAAACATGGTTTCTGTCATTATAGTTAGTTCTTATCATGCTGATTTATGTCCAAGTGTTAAATTTTCTGATAAGTTTAGTTTTAATGAGTTATTTGATGCTTTAAAAAAGATGATTGATAGCTCTGTTGACAAATACGGCTCCTGCTGCGGATCTGTTCCTGATTGGCAGAGTAGAGGAGAAACGATGAGAGGAGACGTAACTAAAACAATCACTAACAGTTTAACAGTAATTAAAGTTTCCATATCTGTGAATGTTAACCTCAGACCAACACAAGAAGCTGTTCTGCTGTTAAACGCGCCGACGTGCGGGATCCTTGCTAGTTTTTTCGGTAAGTTAAGTGTGTGTTTTGGTTAGCAGAAGTGGCTACGGCCGCTCCACCCTTCAATCTCTACTGCGCAGCTCTGGCTCCAAATGACGTCACCATCGCAAGATGACAGCGCCTATCACAGGGGCTATTTTGGCTTCAATTTTGTACAATGAGAGCAGATGGAGACGCGTCGTCCATCTTTATATTGTCATTGGTTTAAATAAGTAGACTTTGACTTTTTAAAAGCTGTTTGTTGGTCTGACTTTTGACCTTTTGGACCATGCTAGCGGTGTTGCCAGGTTTCCCTAGATATAAGCGATTACTTCTGAGAGGATAAACGGTCACAGCAGCCTCGCCACGACGTTGGGACAAAGGTGTATTGAAGCAGAATTCTCTGTACAAAAGTTTAATGTCTAACAGCTCTGTAGGAAACATACTGGGCTGTTTTCCCTCCTTTCGGTGGTGTGAATGTGGCTCCCTTTGACTCGACTCTTCTCAAGGCCTCAGCACTCATAAACAAAGTGATTTATTCAAACTTTCCATATCAGAATTCTGCTATCTAATTACTTCAGGGGGGACAGCATATTCCACTCGCCTGTGAGTTATGGAGAAGCTTCTTTATGAGTGAAGTTGATGGAGGATCAGGCGACGAGCTCATCATAAATCCTCAATAATGCAAACGTTTGAGGAATATCTCAAAATAAAAATGCAAATGTGATTAAGAATGGGTTAGCCTGTGCTGATATGGCAGCTTGTATCATCTAAAGAGATGCAGAGCACCTACGGGTGGGGAGGGAGGGAGGTGGGGAGTGCCACGTACTTAGGAGGCACTCAAATAAATAAATAACACTCAGTAGCATCGATGCTGTGTGGTAATATCTCAGACGCACATGGAGACACACACAGGAACAAACACACACCCTGGTGCAGTCAGTATGAAAATGAAAGTGTGCCCAACATTTTAATCTCACACCTACGTGGCCCTAACGAGGAGGCATAAACTTTTAGGAGGGGGGATGAAGTGGCGGCTCGCACATGCAAATGGAGCGGTGGGGAAAATGGCGGAGGTACAATGCAGGAGCTTGTTAGTGACTGAGAGGCGAACAGTGAGGACGATCGCGACACCTCGTCACTCGCCTTTTATCTCTCGTCACCGGCAGATGAAAAATCACTGTGAATCTGCCACATCCGTGCGCATTACCATAACAAAGCCTGCGAGGAGAGAAGGAGGGAGGGAGGGAGGGAGGGAGGGAGGAAAGGAGGCCGAAGCGACCGTCCCTTCCCGAGTCCAGAAGTCCAAAAAAATCACAAATCTTTTAGCCTGTTTCTGCTCGTTCTTTCTTCCTCCCTTTCACACGTTCACACAGGATACACACAGCGAGAACAGATGTCACTTAAAGAAGACCCTCCCCAATCTGAGCATCATCTCACCACTCAGCCAGTCTTGTCAGCACAATAGACACGCAGGACAGAATTACAGACAAGTCTCTCTCTTTCTTTTAAAAAAAAAGGCACAAAAAGAAGGACTCATCACCTCTTTTCTTTCTCTATCTCGCCCTCACCTCCTCCTCTCCCCCCCCTCCGTCTCTCCATACAAAGCTCATTGGGTGGAAAGGGAAGAGAAAGAGGAATGAGAAGGAAGAAAAGGTGGGGGTTGAAAGACATTATGCATATGAAAATGTCCTGAAAGAGGTGTGATTTATGTATGCATTAGATGCAGATTCCATTACGGGCCAGTGGCTCAAGTGAGATCTTTCCAGGAACAGCGAGGCGACCTGATCAAACTCAGTCTCATTACTGGCCATACGGGCAGCGGGGGGAAAACTAGCGACGGAGGAGAGAAAGGGTGCAGCGGAGGGAAGAAAGAAGGGAAAGAAGGGAGATGGAGATAGAGGAGGCATATTTACAACCTGGACACACACACCTCACCCACAGGGAGAGAGTAAATTGCAATCTGCCCTCCAAGACCGCGGCGGATCACAGACAGGCGTTCACCTGAAAGACGAGTGGGAGAGAGAGAGAGAGAGAGGAGCAGAAAGGGAGGAAGAGATGGAGAGAGAAAGTGTGAATATATGTTTGTGGGTAACTGTGGTCAACTGTGAACAATGTAGAGCTGTGTGTCTGTCAGTCAAAATCAGAACCAGGGTTTATTGGCTGGTAGGTTTACACATACATACAATAAAGATATGAATAGAATAAAATACACAAGAGTGTACAAAGGGAGTGTGCAAAACTTTATTGTATCAAATACAGAGAGTAAAGTACAGAGTCAGATTTATATTATTTATAATAATGTAGCGTTAAATGCAACATAACTAGTGACCAGGCCGGATTAGAGTCAACGTCACGATGGCCAATCTTTCAATCGAGCATCCTGCAGCTTTATTTTACACCTCAAATACCCACACGCTGCTGCTATGTACTGTATGTGTTGCAATGTATGTGCATTGTATTTGCAGGCACACGCAATGAATTTTTCATGGTGTTTTGTGACAAAAGTAGGACGCTATAAGTAACCAGAATCAGGCCAGCGCAATGTCGTATAACTTAAACAATATAGATATAAAATAATATTATATTAAAGTGGTTAAAGAGCTGTTTAGTTTGTACAGGAGTGTGCAAGATGTGGCTAAAGGAGCATGCAAAAGTTTGCTGCATCAAATACAAAAACAATGTGCAATAAATAGAGATATTACTCCAGATTATATATGTGATTATGTAACACATGTTACAAACATCAGTCAGATGTGGAGGTTTAAATTAGTATAACGTGACCAGGCTGGATTAAACTTTCAATCTCGCATGCTGCAGATTGTTTCAGACCCAAAAAGGCCACACACTACTTTAATACTACTAATAGTACTTAATAAATAATGTAGACAAACATAGATATGGATGAAAAAGTAAACCTGTTTTGGGGCCTTAATGGAGAGAGAGGACAGTGGATAGTGTCGGACACAGCGGAGGAGAGAGTTGGGGACGGCACGCGGCAAAGGGCCGAGAGTGAACCCTCGGGCCGCAGCATCGACGACTGTGACCTCTGTGCATGGGCCACGTGTTTTAACCGCTGGGCTAAACTGGTGCCCCCGTTAGACTACTCCTACTGTCGAGAAAGTGAAGTAGAATAAATTCACTGACAAAGACAGGACGGTGCAAGATGTGGCTATGAGAGTGTGGGAAGTTAACAGTATGAAACACAGGGACAATGTGTGCAGATTATGTGCTTTAATGTGACATATAGAGTCACAGGCTGCATTAGAGTCAACGTCACGATGGTCAATCTTTCAATCGAGCGTCCTGCAGCTTTATTTTACACCTCGAATACCCACACGCTGCTGCTATGTACTGTATGTGTTGTGATCCATATGCATCCTTAAGAAACATATATGCATGTGCACGTCTGTAGGAAGCCTGGGCAGGAGGAGGAGGAGGAGGAGGCTTGTTTGGCTTGATAATCACGTGCCTTTTTCGAGATAAGGAAAAAGTGTTTTGTGAAAAGAAAACATGGGCGGCAGTCCTCCATCCCGGCCGACCCGGCGCTGCAGCCCCTGTGATTGGGGTCAGCCTGGAGATTCCTCTCTGGCCAGCTAATGTGATTGCATCGGAGCAATCCCCTTAAACGCCATCAGCTCTGATCTGCATAGTAATTGGCTCGACTCTCCTTGGACGTGACCTTGGGAAGGGGCGCTGTCACTCCCGCCGCTCGCTCCTGTACCGGCAATCATACACACAAACTCACACACACACACACACAAGCATGAAGGTGTGTGGAAGCAGGCATGGGCAGACAAGGTGAGGAGCAGGTGCCCTACATGCTTGGCTGGGTAGTGACTCTGCTGAAGAAATTCAGGTGACAGGTGTTAATATACTACCAGGAAATGGGTGATTTCTCGCAATCAACGTGTATTACAACATAATAGCAAACTAAGTGTTGCACCAAACGTCATGTGGAAAAAGAGCGTTTTAGATAAAAGTCTTCTGCTTTCTAACCTGAGAGGAAGAGTGCTGAAAATGCCCTCAAAGGCGCTTTAAGAATAAATGAATCTCTTTTCATGATTAGCAGTAATTCATAAGGAAAGTACAGTGAGACAGGGGTTAAGTCATGCAGCTGCAATTCCATTCCTCAAACACCCCATAACCTTCTCTCTTTTTGTCCTTCTTGCATCAGCACTATTTGTTGAAGATCTTAACGAAAGACAAAGAAGCAAATGTATATTTTATGACTGTGTGCCTCTGGTTTATCTTCCTTTGTGGGGCTTGTGTATACAATCGAAACCAGCTCTCGAAGAGAAAAGTGCTTTTTCTTCTCCTGTCCCCCGATGTCAACGACAAGGTAAGTTGTGGCTTTGGCTGCCTTTTTGATATGCATTTCAAACGGGCGGAAAACTTCACAACCACCGAGGCTAATTTGCAATGGAGATTTCTTTCTTTTTTTTTTATTATTATTATCGTTCTCTGCTTCGGAAAGCAAAACAGTCAAGGGTGTCAAGCGAGTGACAAGTTTGTTTTCCTGTAATGATTTCCGCAAACTTGAGGTCTGTTCTGTTTTGTTCCTTCGACAGTTTGACCTAGTTGGAGTGCGAGCGCGTCCCCTCTCTCTTTCCCTCACTCATGCATTGTTAAAGCCGTGGGCCCGTATTAGGCACTCTGAAGTCATCACATGTCAGAAGCAGCTAATATAAACTGTGTGCGGAAATGTAATATTTTATTTTTTTATATATTTTTTATTAGCTTCTCACTAAGTTTGAGCCACACAGAAGCTCATCAGGAATTTTACAGAATTACCTAAAAGGAGCCAAAGCAGACTGTCACCGCTGTGCAGCTGCACCACGATGAATTAAGTGACACTCCCTCAGCTGTAAGTCTGACATTAAACCGCCATCTATCCCCGCTCCCTGAGTAACCCTCCGCATGGCCGCAGCAGCGCTGGATTATTCATTTGAAACATCAGCACCGAACAGGCCCCAATGTCTGCGAGAAAAAGTTTCTGAGGCATCCTCAAATGGCTGTGGGGGAAGACTGGGGGCCCAGAGGATTTGACTGGAGCGCACCCAGCGATACTCAAGAAAAAAACAAAAAAAAAGGCACAAAAAAAAAAAGAAGTGCTTTGTTAGAAGAGCGAGAGGCATCCCTTGGGCTGTCTCTTTGAATAAGCCAGGAGTAAAGCATCCAGCAGCACCACCAACCCCGCACACCCTCCACTGCTTCTCCTCTCACTCACTCACTCACTCACTCACTCTCGCTCTGTACCCACCATCTCCTCCCCCCCCCTCCCACCTCCCCCTCTTCCTCCTCCTCCTCCCTTCTCCCTTCAGAGCGACAGAGGTATAATTGTGCCACAGGGTTTTAGGTGGTGTGACATATCTGTCACCTGGAGACGCGGCGTATCGTTGCTCTCCGGAGGAGCGTCGCCTTCCTGTTGGGTGTCGTGGGGAGAGAAAGAGAGTGGGAGAGGGCGAGAGAGAAAGAGACAGAGAGAGAGAGAGAGAGAGAGAGAGGTGCTGTTGGCTGGGGCTGTTTGTTGACTTTTGTCACCACATTTGACGCTGATTTGTAAACTTTCCATCGCCCCAAAGTTTTGTTAGCGCGCTCAGGTACATGAGGTGGCGCGGCGGCCACATGCGCATGGCTGAGTGTCATTAAATGTACACAACGACGCCTCTCGGAGCACAGCGGGAACATGTCATGCTCCTTAACACATGCTCGACAATATGGCTGCCGCTGTTGTCCCTCCTGAGAGGAAAGTCAGACTTTAAATCAAAAAAAGTCCCATTTTTTACATAAATTATGAAATGTACGTGGTCCTGAGCTGTCGCTCTCAAAGAGGCCTTCACTCTAGTTCTCTCTTTCGCCCTCTCACTTCACAGCCAAATCAAGAATTCCGTTGGCAGTGAAATATATTGAATTTGACAACTCCAAGAAAGACTTTCTGGAGGATAGCGTTTTATTTTGGGTGACCTAATTGTACGCTCCCCATGGCTGCTCCTTGTGCGGTATCTCACTCACTCCTGAAACAGCTTCATTTCTACATTCAAATTATTCATCATCGCCCGGATTTATTTCCTCCTTTCTTCACTTTTCATACCTTTGGTGTTCTCTGCGGGGATTTGAGATGAGGAGGGAGGAAGAAAAAAAAAGTGCCTCTTTGTTTTGTTTTTTCTTCGCGAGCTATTGTTGAAACACCTTAAGTCTCTGGTGTACGGCAGAAAGTGAAGTGATAGACAGGGCTGCCCTATTTACAGCCAGATTAAAAAGAATCACACAGGAAGACAGTGTTAAATGATGATTGTCTATGACATTTAACAATTGATTAAAGAAAGATAAGTTTTAATAGGTGCTGGTGATGTGGGTGTACGGGGGAGGGGGGAGGGGGGAGGAGGCGGGGGGGGGGGGGTTCTTCTCGGCAGCAGTGTTTTTTTACGCATGCCATATTCTGCTGCTTGTAACAATGAAATGATAAATTTAACATAAAACATCTAAAGTGAATCAAAAAGAGCGGCGGGATTGAAGCAAATGAGGCTTTTTTAAAAACTTGTACAAACATAGTGAGACTTTCCTTACACTTTGTTTCACAAAAACATGCCAAAAAGCATTTTATTACACTGATACAGGAAGTGAGTGTAATTAGGAAATGTTTTAGGGGGGTTTTATTTAGAAAATCCTCCACAAAAAGTCTTGTTTTTGAGTTTCTTTACTTTTAACAGGTGTGACTTTATCTGTCATTTATGGGAAGCCACATCCGTCCTCGCGCTAACCCGTCTCATGCTGATGCTCGGATAAAAAACACACGTTGACGACACACTTCCTGTTCCAAACGCACCAAATCTGCACGTTTCGGACCACAATGACCTCATCTTCAAAAGGCCAGAGTCGTTTGGGACTCGCTCAAAAGTTGCTCGAGAAACTGTTTTTACACTTCTGCAGGTATTATATAAACAGAATTTTAATCAAGCTGAATATGTGTAAGTAATGTCTGTCAGCATGCCAAGCCTGTCTCCCCGCATGCTAATTACACGTGCAAGACAAAAAAGCATAAGAGCAGGAGCAAACAGCAGCAGCACCTGACACGACCGAAGCTCAGGCAAAGTACGAGCGCTTGACAGTGAGGCAGGCAGACGGAGAGACAGACAGTCAGCGGTGGTGGAAGGAGAAGTTGCAGCGTCTTACTGAAACTCGTGAAAAAGAAAAGGACAAAGTGACAGATAGCGTGGGATATTTGTGTTTTCAGAAATAGAATGTCAAAGAGTCCGTCAGAGAGGGCTGCCGGTAAAACGTCTGGGTCACAAGTTATCAAAGTATGACGCAGAATTCGAAGGTAAAGATTTGAAACACTGATATGGATATGTTTCGTAAGGTGTGACAAACTCCAACTTCCAGTATGCCAGCGATAAACTGAATAATGCATTTTATGGCGTTTGTCTAACGTGATTCGACACACAGTCGCATGCATAATTTCAAGCTGCAAGAAAGTATGTTAAAATTAGGGCACAGGAGCGTCTGACAACACAATAAAAGTCTTCCACACACCACACACTCTTAAAATGTTGTTAGGTCTAAATTGGAGTCCCACTGTGATCCAAACACACTGAAAGTGTTCGACACCAGCCTTAAATTGATCCTCGTCGGCTGTTTTTATTTTGCCTGCTAGCTAAGCGCACGCACACCGAAAATATTTCCTCCCCAAAACTTTGAATAACAAAACTTCGGATGTAAAAATTCCACAGAAACAAATCAAGTTCCCCACGAAGAGTCAACAGTGACAAATACAACTTCATCTGAGAGTTTAATGAGTTGAAATGCATTGTGCTGTAAATAGTCTCTCTCCGTAGGGCACTGCGTTGGCCTGCGGACGGTTCCTGGCACGTCTGTGAAGTGTGGCGGTGCCCTGTGGGGACGGTAACACACACACACACACACATACGCGCGCGCAAACACACCAGCCCCACCAGCATCCCCCCTCGCAACAGCTGCCGTGCTGCAGGAGGCAGCCGTACCCCTCGCTGATCAAATCTTGTCCGTCACATTTCCCCTAATTAACGGGCATCTGCTTCCCCCATTTTCCCTACATGGCTACACACTTTCCCTCTGTAGTTCCAATCATCTGATCGTTATGACCTTTAACCCCTCGGAACGCTGGCTGTGTTCGCCCGCCCGCCTGGCTGCTCGCGCCCACCCGCCCTCCTTCCTGCTTACCTGCCTGCCACATGAGACGCAAGGGCACGCAAACAAACAAACCAATGAGGCACATTAGCGTCTTTTACAGCCGTTGTTATTCCTGCCAAACTTCTGCTAAAATTCACTCATTTTCAAAACTAATTATTCCACAAAGAAAAAAAATCAGAAACTTCTGGCTGTAGGAAGTTTCTTATTCCTGAAATGGACCTCCAATCGCTGAATTCAACTCTATCTTAAAAAGCTTCCTTTTCTACATGGGATTTGGTTTCCTCCTGCTCTCTTGTCATTTCTGAAACGGTCGAAACAATCCCAGGATTTAAGCCTTAAAATGCGTTTTTTTCTCATGAGATTTGGTTCCTTCTTTCTCTGAAGGAAATCTCATGTCATTTTAGAGGGAGAACCGGCCTTACAGTCCTGTAATGATTTTAATTTCACTAAGAGGAGTGACATAATTAAAGTGTGCTGGATTAACAGCAGTCAGTCAGACCCAACAGCCTCTGAGAGGAAATCTCTTTCTGTTGGAGGGTTTATGTGTTATTGTAGGGACCGAGGAGGATGATGATGTGTGTGTGTGCGCGCGCGTGTGTGTGTGTGTGCATTCCGTCATTCACAACACAGAAGCACCTGAGCAGGCACCAGCTGGCAATGTGAGAGGTGCGCTCTAATTTAAAATGCATCTCATTAGAAGCAACCCATAGCCTGTCACTTTACTCTTTCTCTGTATAAAGACACAAAGTGGAATTAATGATTTTCTCCCAAAACTCTGCCTCTCGATGAATACGTTACACACAGAGAAAAACACTTAATCGCTATTTTGTTTTGAATTTTTAAAAAACATATTTGTCTTAACCAAAAGGAGCTTTTCGTCAATTTCTCCGTTGAAGTCTGACCTTGAATTATGTGCGTTTCCACTGAGCGCAGATTGAAGGCTTTTGTTTGTTTGTTGCTATTGTTTAAAACCCATTTCCCATTTGCAGGGAGAAATATACTTAAGAGAAGTGTTTATTCATTTGTAGAGATGGCTCCACTGCCAAGGAGAGGAGACTTGATGGAAGCTCAGATTCATTAAAACTTAATTAATATGCATCATTATGTAAATGAGGGTGCAGTTAATGAGTTTTTAAAAGAAGCATTCCTTAATTAGTTCACTTTTAATGGCATCATCATTTATCTTTTTCTTCTTTGAAGCAGAATGATGCACTCGATGCAGGCAGTTCTAAAATGCTAATCTACGTTTTATCATCTTATTTTTCTGATTTCCATGTGATAGCGACGACATCTCGAATCTTGTCGCTAATGAGGGACGTTTACACGTTTTAATGTCAGTTATTTCAATTCAACAAACTGTAAAAAAAAATCACAAAAAAAAAAAAGGGGAGGACTCTAAACAAACACAGAAAGCTTATCAGACATCCTGTGGAAAAAAAAAAAAAGATAATTAAAAATGAATCGAGCAGGAAAAGTTAAATCCAGACCCTCAGGCTACTCACGAATGCAGCTCTTTTTTTTTTTCCTTCCCATCCCGTTTGGAGAGGGGGAAAAAAATCTCAACAGTTCCATTTCCCAGAGAACAACACTGGCAGGGTGTCAGAAGACTTGACAAAACCTGGAGACTTCTGACAGCGTCACACTTCGGGATAATTGGTCCCCAGCACTTACTGTAAGGAGCGGCGAACTTCCTTCTTTTTTAACGGAGGTCCCAATAAAACTTTCTTCACAGTGTTGCACCTTAACCAACACCGCGTTTTCCTCTTCATTGTCATGCATGCCACACTGCTGCTAAAACCATAACCTAAACTGCACAGGAAGTGTTTTTTTGGCAGTTTTCAGTCACAATCAAATCCCGAGAGCGTGTGACAGCAGAGGTGAGAGACATAAACACCTCTTTTTTTCGTAAAAAGAAAATTCATCTAATCGTGTTTGACATTTAAAACGTACACAACTAAATAAATAAAGCAGTAATTTAATGTTTGGAAGCTTTTTAGGGGTGCATTAAAATCTAAAAACACATCCGGTGAACTGTGTGACCTGTGGTTTCTCCATCACACACACACACATATATCTCTCCACCCTCTCACATCTTCTCCTCTGATGAACATTTTGATTGTTCCGCCTCAGAAGGAATCAGTTGCATCATTTCTCCGAGGGCATCAGCACTGGGCGGTACAAGCCTTTTGCATTAACAATAAATTCATCATGCATGAGTGTGGCCCTCTCCTGCGAATTGATAAGTGGATGTGAGGAGGGAAATGTGGTGTATCGGCTCGCAAGTGACAGGAAAAAAGGGAGCCGGCGTGACGGGAGGTTGACCCAAAGTCCAAATGTGGACTCACATCGCACATCCGAGTTCACGTCGGATGTTTGATCAAAAATAATCACGTCTGTTTCCAGGAGTTAAACGTACAACATGTGTAGGCTTATCCCACTGTTCTAATTGTTGTTATAATTATTATCATTATTATTAATGCAGCCGGCGTTGTTGTGGAAAGGCCTTTGTTTTGCTATTATTATCCCTCTGCCTCCCCTTATAGATGAAATGCAGCAGTTTCTCTCATTATTTAGATGTGCATTCCTCTGGAATCAATTCTCATAGACACATATAAATTATTGTTTAACGAGAAGCTGTATCCTATAAATTATTCAAAGCACCTGGGATTACAATACGAGATCAAATGATAGGAAAGAAAGAGCACTCTGCTGGAGGCAGCCCGCACACGAGCCATCACATCCCCAGTTTGATGTTCCACACAATCTGCTTATGCAGGAATAATTGGGAAGTAACAGACACCATGTGTACAGAAAACGCCGGCCCCGCTTTTGTACACCATATTTGGAGAGAGGTAATTGGGCCGCTGGACATGGTCAGCAATGTCACCCCGACTCGTGTGCGCGTTTGTCCTCTGCGCCGGCAAAGTTTGGCTCCGGAATAACAAGGAAAAATAATCAGCTTGTTTATTCCCTCCTGCAGGAATCCTCAAAAAAACTACAAAAAAGCATGAAAGTTAGGGAGGAGCTACTTGTTTACAGCCACGGCGCCGACATACGGAGGAGCAAACTGTAATAATTTTTTTCAGGGCCACTTTCCCCGCCCGTCCGGGTGAATTTAAACCTCAGATTTCAGTAGGTGAGAATACGGAAACAGTAGAATTTATTGGTGTGTTATGGCGCCCTGATGTGTTGTAAAAAGGACACTCCAGTAGATAAGGAGGAAGCCATTGTGTGGCGTGTGACTGATGGAGAAAGGGGATTTAAATTGAGTCCTCAGTCATAAAATAAATAATGTGTGTGTCACCAAAGTGAAAGAGGAAAGAGAAAGATGACAATGATCTGCTCTCACAGGAACCCGGGGCGTCGTAGGCCGGTAGATGAAGCAGGGCATTGTGGGACTGTTAGAAGCATGAGGGATGCAGGTGCACTGAGGGATGAATGTGGTTTTGCTGAGTGTGTGTGGCTGCGCTAGGATGAGAGCGGGGCACATAATTGCCCCCACAGATGGGTGAAGTGTAAAGAGGCAAAGAGGCGGGTGTGTGTGTAGGGCGGGGGCGGGGGGCGGGAGTGTGCATGAACTATTGTTTGTGCATCTATTTTGCTCTGCAGAAACCTCAAGCAAATGAGCTAAGAACACATCCAGAGTGGAAGAAATGTCACTGAAATATTAAAACTTCTGCAAGCAGAGGAGAAAAAGTTGAGGAGGGGATAAGAGGAGTGCGCGAACGTGTCCAAAACAAGCACAAGGCAGAAAAAAGTGCGTCTACAAAGTGCAGCAAGTTTAACAGGTGCTGCAATACCCACAACAGGACTACTTTTTCTTTCCTCATGAATCCGAACTCACCTCTCAAGAAGAGAGAAAGACACAGAAACTCGGGGAGGAAGAGGGATTAAGATGAAGGAAGGCCGGGCCGTGGGGAAGGAGAAAGTGCGAGAAACAAAGATGGTGGGAGCGGGGAGAGTGGGAGGGAATCAGGAAGAGGGAGATCATAGCGAGGGAAAAGAAGGAGAGCGAAAGATCATAAGAGATGGATCTGCATTTGCACACGAGAGAAAGAGAGGGAGTAAAAAAAAGAGGGGGGAAAGGGAGCAGGAGACCGTAGGGGACTGTCCCCATTCCCGCACCCCAGGCAGAGAGGCTCCTTCTCCTCGGCCGTGCCACTTCCGATCAGCCACGCAGACGAGCCTCAGCCCCCGTGACAGAGCCGCGGCGGAGACTGGCGGTTGGCGGCTGAAGGCTGGATCCCCACTGAATACACCGAGGAGAGAGCGAGAAGTTTGGGGCTCTCAGTAGGCGTGTTCCTCCCTCTCTCTTATTCATTTCAATTACAAGGGGCTTGTATTCCTGCAGGGCAAGGCCGTGTCGTGTGATCCACTGTAATGCAGCGAGGGCGACACGGAGAAGACACGCTGATGCACCATTATCTGCATATTATATGGGGCTGGGTACATTAGCGGCTGCAGCACGAGGGGAAGCGGGCAGGAAGTCTTCGCTGAAAGGTGGAAGATGTAGAGATGATGTAAACAGCAGATAAAAACTGAATCTTGAACACAGAAAAAAAAAAGCAGTTTGTTTATGCTGCAATTGATGCACCTTGTTCCGGATTCAAGTGCTGCCCATAACACCTACTTGAAATATTTGAAACCGTGTCGAAATCTATTTTGATTTAATCATATCACCGTCGAAAGAGGCTCGAGATGTAAATGCTCTGCCTCTAGTAGGAAACACACACGTGCACGCACGCACACGCAGCCATCAGAGGCGAGCATTGTTGCACTCCTATTGTTCAAGTGCAAAAAAGAAATCTGTGTTTTCATGCTTCATATATTACACCGCGGCGTATTGATTAATCTCCAACTCAGGCTGGAAAAATATATTAGAGATCCTTCCTCTACCTGAAGTCTTCCACTTCCTCTAATCTTTGCTTCAATTTCAGAGGAATCTGCCTGTTTTGTAGTGCGACTTCCTTTTCAGCGAGCGCTCTCTTTGTGCAGGCAGAGAATGTGTTTTATTTGTATTTATGCATATGAATAGCATACGCTGAATGCCAATGATTAGATGGCTTAAGTTCCCCTTCAGAGTTCATATCCTCCATAAAACTGTCCAATTATCTGTTCATGAGCTGAGAGGAGGATATGTATGCATGTGAGTGAAAGCATGCCCAACAGTGCCACCTAGCCCCTCAGAGCAGGGGGGAACACATTTTAATATCCTCCTCTGTTTTTCATTTGTATGATGCACCGGCATGCTGCTGTGAACTCTGAAATATTTTGTTTTTTTTACTACTTTTTACTTAGTTTTGCTCAGTTTTGGCGCCTTAAACTTGGCATTTGTTTTGGAAAATCTGCAATTTAAAGTCATTACAGTTTGGCTTTTTAAATGACGAGGATGATAATAATAATTTCCCTTCCGTTCAAAACAGGAAACCACAACGTTTTGTTGTGAAAATTTGAGTGAAATTCCAACACAGCATATAATATGCATACCTTGTCAGCGGTGCAATATAATACCTCACTGTGAGCGAGTGAGTAATTTTTCGCTGTGTGAGTCTGAGTCTGAGCAGGGGAGTTATTCTCCGCCTGATAACTGCCAAAATAACAGCAGATAATTAGGCCCTTTAGAGCGCTGGGTGTCTCTTAACAAAGGCACCTGCGTTTCCTGTGGTGTTTGCCGTGCACCCCGAGTGATTGTCATTTTTAATCTAGCGCTCCCGCTGAGACTTCTCCTGCAGCAGCCTCGTCTGTAGGGTGCCAGGGGTACCTGCATGGGAGGAATGCGTGTGCGTGCGTGCGTCTGTGTGTGCACGTGTATCCGGTTAGCTAAGCATGTGTCATGTGCATGCACGTAAAAAGCAGACATGTGTAAAAAGCAGCTACCTTGTGAAGGTGTTTATATGTGTGCAGTGTTGGGTGTTTAAATCTGGCATTCTCCTCATAACTATGCTGTAATTGCCCACAAGTTAAACTGGTTGACATTAAAATTGACATCACGCCAGAGGTTAATGTTATCAGTCAGCCTCCGCAGAGGAAATTACTTCCCCTACAGTCAGGTCTGTGTAATCGTAAATGTGGCTTACGCTCAGGACCGGCAACTTCAACAGCAAATGTTTGCAAATGTACAGGAACCGTTCTCAGTTCATCTGAAAGAAATAATTTGTTCTGAACGTCCTCCCTCATCTGACTGCTCTGACAAGAAACAGACACCCTCCTCCTCTTCCTCTCTCATCGTCTCTCTCTCTCTCTCTCTCTCTCTTCCCCCAATAAAGAAACAAACAGAGAGCCAAATAAACCCGTTGCAATTCCTCTCCAGTGCAGCCATCCACATCCCGGACTGTGCCAGGTTGGGGAAATCATTGGAATTGTTTACCCCCTCACTCCACCCCCAAATACCACCACCAACACATGCGCGCACACACGCCTCCCATCTTCATCTCCCTCTCCTCCTCCTCCTCCTCCTTCTCCCCCAACACACCCCTCCTTTTTTCTTCTTCTTCTCCTCTACAAAATGAGATGCCCGTGTCTGATCGCCTGAGCCAATTTGCAGACCCATGTGGCACCCTTCCCTTCAGACCTGGGCATTGTGCCTCTCGCTCCCTGGCAAAGAGGCGAGGAATTATTTTTATCCCCCAAACACGCGGATATGCACCGATGATTTCAAATGCCTGCCTCGCACATTGTCAGGGATGATTTTGGCCAGGTGCCAAACCTATTATATTGATCTCTCTTTCTCTGTATTTCAATAGCCGCAGACAATGCAGATTTACTGCAGAACATATTAGGGAAATAAAAATCAGTCTCAGGCACTAAACTGGCTGAAACTGATGGTATGTAAAGAGTGTTTGTGCGTCTGTGCATGATTGTGCGAAAGGCTTTTTGCTTCATTTTTCTAACAATACTTGGTATCCTTAAAAACAGTGGCTTTATTTGCTAGCCTAATACGAGCTCCTTCAAACCAAACGCCTAATTACATGCTGACATATTCTCATCGTGTCATCACATATCACAACATTTGAGCCATTATTTCTCTCCACATCCGCTTATTGCTTTGGCATCTAGATCTTTCTCCTTGGAGTGCGTCGCTGGCACGTCGGCGCTGGCTTTGGTTGGAAACGATGAGACCTCCGATGTTTGCCGAGGTACACACGGGAATATTCAAATGTTGAAACTGGCAGGGAAACGGGCTGTCAGCTAATGAGCGTGTCTACGAGAAAATGATTTGGTTGTTTCCTGAGAGGGAAATCACAGAGAATGGCTAAATGGGAAGCCCTCCGAAGAGACTCTGCAGAGGCTCGGCGTGTGTACGGCGGTGAGACCGTGTTGGGAGGCCGGCGGGTTGGATGAACACGGTCTGTCTGCCTCGCTGCCAATGTCATTAGTGCTGAGGACTGAGAACGACCACCGTGTCCCTTTTGATTGCCATTAGAGCCTGGAGCCAAACAAAGGAGCAAACAAAAGGCCCTGAATAGACTTGGAGTGGAGGTCATGCCAGCCGCAGAGAGACTTCAATAGCAGAGCCTTTGGTGTCCTCCAGACCAGCAATTTTCAGCCGCTTGGCACCGTGGAGCACTTTAACAAGGCAAAACATACTGTATCAATCACGCACAGTAAATGGATTGATCACACACAGTTGAACATTTCGTATAAAAGCCTCCTGGCTGATCCCATAAAGAGAGGGAATATGAAATGTAAACAAAGCTCTTTTATGTGCACAAACAATGTGTGATCGCGATGTTGTTTCAGTCCTACAGGGATAATATTTTCATTTGATTCTGCCTCAACCTTTGAGCTAAATCTCAATTAACATGTTAGAGGTACCCTGCAGGTACCCTCATGCTCTGCCATCACACACCCACGCACATATGAGCACAGGGGGGAGCTGATACACATTTCTGCCAACAGTCAGGACAGCTATATGTGTTGAATGTCTGTGGTTGTTTGACCAAAGTCTTTACAAATTGAAGACAGAGAAGCTGTGTCCCAATTCAGGGGCTGCAACCTTCGAAGGCCGCATTTGAAGGCCGATTGCGTCACAGCGGTGAGTCGAAGGCTGTCACATTTCAAAGGCTCCTTCAGATGCGGCCGACAAATGTATCCTCCCATCATGTGCATCCTTCGCGGGTCAATGTATTCCGAGATACATTGCGCACCAATTCAAACAAGATCGCCAAGGAATACACTTTTAAAAGTAAAAGCGAAAGGGGCCTTGATACTTTAAATTAACTTTTTAACTTTTTTTTATTTAAGTTATTTAGTTAATTATCTAAGTTGATGTTAGTTATGTTAGCCAGCTAGCTACCTGTTGCTAGGCGACAGGAGCGGCAATTGGTGACACAAGGGCAAAGGGGGGAACGGCTGGTTACACAAACAGGCAATCCTACGTAGACCAGACCGTCTCATTTCAGTTCGGCCTTCGCGGTCTAAGCAGGCTACGAATGACTCATCCTTCGTAGGCTGTGTCCTTCAAAGTATGCAGCCCCTGAATTGAGACACAGCTATAGTGTCTTGCCAAATGCCAACTAGCATCAACACAAGGTGTTACAATGTTTAAACAAAGCCCTTTAGAGGCCCTATAATCTCAATCAGCCTCCTACTATGAACATGAGGGTCCTACATGAGCACATGATTCTCTGATCAAGTTTGGAACAGTTTGGGTCAGAAGAAATTCTTGTATTTTTGTGCATTTTCTTTGTTTCAAAAAAGTGGGCCAGGCTCAGTTGGAGAAGGACAAACTTTGGTGCACCAATCAGGATTAAGAAACCTATTTGAATCTACACTTGAAGTCAGTCGGCAGCACAGGCACACATCCATAGAGTTAAGATGTAGAAGATTATATGAACTGTTTGACTTTTAAATATTTAATTAATTATCACTATCTTAATTGCAGTGTATGCGATACTGTTAATTAAATGTTACAGGGGCTTTAAACACACACTTCACAATATGCTTTACACATACAATGAACCATTTAAAGCACCTTGTCAGTATCACACTCCTAATCAGCGACTGTAAGTGTTCCACTGACCTGACTGACACATTACACATGCTTGGTCAGCCATGACTTTTAACAAGTCAAAAGCTCAAACTCTAACACAGTGATAGATTACGTTACGTTCCCTGAGCAAGACAGAAGAAAGCAGAGGAATCTAGTAGTCATGCTATGTAGTAATTCTGTTTCACCTGGTTGGGCCCTGGGTCAGTACCAACATTTGGCCTAGATTGTCTGGTAAAGTGAGGAGTTCAGTCTCCAGAGCTACTCGCAGACTCTAAGGAGTCACCCCATTATATCAAAATCTCATGGTTATAAATACCATAAAAGCCAATGAGAGAAGAAACAAACGAGACTGAGACGCTGATTCTGTTTGCAAGCAATGTTAAACATTCTAGCCCTGAGGCTTCTGTTAGCGAGCATGCTACTGTTGATTGAAAACGAACTGGCAAATCTAACCTAAAGTTCTCGGTAAAGAATAAACAAACTGTGGTCACTGTGTCTCCCATACAATCTTGTTAGGCCTTCTGCTTTAGTTTTCTTCCACACTGCAAAGCAGGTTGTTGTCAGTCTCTGTTTGTCTACATCTGCTTCCCAATGAGATCATGTGAGATCATATGACTTCACGTGAGGTGGTACTTTACTCCCTCTGGCACACGCAATAATCTTAATATCTTGTACTGAGTGATGTGCCATTATTTTTACATCTTGTAGTGTGTTCAATGTATGTTTAGTTTCTCTTTATCAGTGCTTGGTAACATTACTTTTAAAAGTCGTAACGTTACGAGATTACTGCGATTAAAAAGTCACTTGTTACATTGCTGCGTTACCGACAAAAAGTAACGTGTTAGATCACTTTTGTGTTACCAAAATTTTAAAGCCGTTGGCGACTCTTTATGCATGTCGTATATATAGTCAGGACGGCGTGTAGCCTACTTTACGACTACTTTTAACTGTATTGACTCCACTGTCATTCCATAGCCTTGTTTATGGTCCATAAGACGCAGTATAACCTTTACAGCTCTTTATAATGCTAACACTCTGACAGTGAACTGGGTTATACATTATTAGGCACAGCTGTTTCAATTAAAACAATACAACACAGGCTCTTAGTCCCACCAGTGTAGCGGAGCTGTGTTTAGCTTCAGATGCTTCTTCACATTTGAACATGAGTTCTTCACAGCTGACGAGCACTTATCTACCAGACACAACTTACATTTCACCGTCATGTTGCTTTTGTTCCTTTCACCAAAAAATACAAAATAATGTGAATATTTCCAAGAAGTAAACATTGTCCTCTCTGACATCTCGCTATAGTTGAATTAGCTAGCTAGCATGCACACTGACACAGCTGTGTTTACCTTCTGCTGGTACGCAGCTACCTGCCAAGAAGAAACAGAAACTGTGAAAAAAACACTTTTATGAAAATGTAACTAAATAACAGATTACTTGAATTGCAGAACTAATGCGTTGTGTTACTCGTTACAACAAAAAAGAAATCCGAGTACGCTAACGGATTACTTTGTAACACGTGACCCCCAACAATGCTCCTTATGTGCATGATTCAACCCAGATTTTATAATCTCTTAGGATCATAAAGGGTGGTGTTGACTATTGAGCTGCCAATTAACACAAATATGTGTAGATGGGGGGAGTTCTACACCTTTTTGGCTCAAGTAATAGCTTTAGTTTTGCTTCTTTGAGTGTGTGATTAATACTGCATCCTCTCTGTATGACATTTAACTGTGTGTGCGACTCTGCAGCAGTCTGATTGGATAAGTCATCTTCATCTTGTGTGCAGCAATGTTTAAAGTGTAGAACATTGACAGCATGGACTAAAGAAACAGATAATGGCTGCTTTCACTGACCTCTGATCTTTGGCAAGACTAACAGCTCATTGTTTGACCCTGAGTTTTCACTTGCAGACGTCCTGTGGTAATTGAGGTTAAAATGTCTTCACTTCATATGGTTTGACTTGGTTTCTATATTCCTTTCTATGACAGGGGAGAATACTGGCTGCTATAATAACCTTTAGAGTATCTGAAGAGGTTATTGTGGCTTGTGCTTTGGCTTTCTGAGATAGTTCAATGTCAAGTGGAAAAGTTTATCTCAATACCCTGAAGTGCCCTGAAGAATCATGTCATACTTCATAGTGTGAGCTCTTAAGAGATTGATATATTTGAAGATTATCAAGCGAGTCGTCTATTACTGCTTGAAACATTGATTTCTGTGTTATATCTGTGTTTGTGTGTGACTCCTCGCATCTGTTCCTGTGCAGGATTTCGTCGCCGATCCCATAAGGCTCCTCTGGCGGGCGTCCCATCAGAAGTCGTCTCTTGAATGAGAGACGGCTCGATGGTGCTCAGATGGAGTGAGTATTGTCAGAGGAGCTGCATGTGACTAATCAGGACTGGGCTTGGCTCCCTGCCTCCCTAAACTGCTGATTCAAAAGGCCACTGAGATTTAATGGCAAAGCGTGATGGGACCGTCTGAGAAAGTCAAGGAACACTGTGGCTGATGACCAAACAATATGCGGTAATGTATCAGAGAGAGAGCCAACTTTGGATTCATTATATGATGTAGATAAACACTTGATTGATCCACCCTGGTGTCAAAAACTGCCACAGACCGAGTAAGGGATACAAAATATGGGTTAGCCGTATCTTACATGCTGTCTTTCTTGCTGTTTTTCATGCCTTCTGCCATATGCTCCCCTTCTCCCTGTCTCTATCTTTCTCTCACTCGCCTTTTTATCTCCTCTTTCTTTCTCTCTGGTCACTCTCTGCCTTTGCTCCGCGCCTGCACACACATAAAATGGAGGGCAGCGGTGAGGTTCCAATTCAGAACTCATTTGTGGTGCTGCCGGCCCCCTACCCGCTCAGCAGTTGCCGAGGGGACCCAGGGGAGCCCTATCACAGCTCTATATGCAAATGTCCTTGCACCTGGACAACAGCGTGGGCATGCTGGGACTGGGAGCTTATTTATGCAAATCTCAGGGAGACAGTCACAGCACACAACACAGAGCCGGCCACAGACACTGGTGGCCATATCTCCCCGCCAGCACGACAACTAGTCGCGAAAACGATGAAAACATGAAAGATTTGGACCAAGTTGTAAAAGAGAAAGTGGGGAGTGACAGAGTCTGGGAGATAGGTGGGAATAAAATGTATGGAGGTACAGTGTGTAGGATTTGGTGGCTTATTTCCTGTATTTAAATGGCTTCACTAAAAGATGTGTGAGATGTGACTGTACTGGTATGTGCAGCAATCAATGTGTGAGATAATTAATGATGAAAGGCTCGATTTCTTTTGTGTATCTGTCTTTTTTAGCATGACACACAGAAAGATGTAAGAGACCGCACACAGAAACGCGCACCGCAAAGGTTTTGTTTACCACCACAACAGCGCTGACAAGAGGCAATAACACTGAATGTGTTAAAGCGCTCCGCGGCAAAAGGAGAACAAAACCAATCTTTGTGTCTCAGCTGGCCCTGCCTCCCGACTGGGCCGCACCACTGTGTGAGACATCACACAGGAAAACGCTCCCTCTCCGCACACAACAGGCCACATTAATGTGCAAATGTATGCAAGGAAATTTCAGAAAAGCCGAAATTACTGAGCCAAATGAGGTAGCTGCACTCAAATTGTCGGGATTATGAATAATTACCGCACGTTGCATGGAACTTTTCTCAATTTCCTGTGAAACAATGACTTCAGTGGTTTAATTGAGGAAAATCCAAACGTGGTGTGAAGTTATTGTTTTCCAGTGATGGAGGTAGAGGCTACCTTTGCCCATTTTATATGCTGAATCAGGGGACATGGAAGGAGTCTGCTAAAGCAAACCATTTCGCTTTGTTTTTCCTGAACTTCAAGCATGATCTGTCATCTCTTTGTAATACCTGCCAGTTCTCTAAAAGAAATTACTGTCAACATACATGCATGTAGTTGGACATGCAAGGGAATTCAGTTTGGCTTTGTTCTGCTCACTTTGGACAAATGTTTTCTCAAGAAGAAAAAACTCCATACTGAGCTGAACTGAACGAATACTTTTGGGCAGCATTAGTTGGTTTCTGGTTACAAAAATATGATTTTTTAAAGTGACAATAAGCACACAGGAATATAAATAAGGTACAATTTGCAATAACACCCTACTACTTCGCCAAATTAGTTGTTGTGTTGTTCGCTAAGGGGTGTATCAGTTTGATTTCTATATGTTTAGAGGAGAGACTGGTCTGGTATATGCTAGCTTGGTGCCTGGGCTGCTGGTTAGCCTTAGGGACAACGGTGAACATGCCGGGCGTGTAGCCAGCAGTTAGCGATAAACAACTTCCAGTTAAGACTTCCGTTTCCGCATGCTGCATTGTTTACAGAAAAATAAACCGTTTTTCTTGTGATTTACTTTAATAAACAGAATTTTAACATCATGATGCAGATTAGTGACAAGTAAAAATGAACCTTTGTCAGCTCTGTCCTCAAGAGGAGAAGAAAACTACTTTTAAAATGAGAAGTTTGTTGAACGGAGGATCAATCATTTGTGATGCATTCGAGGAAGTTCGGAAATCTGAATGCTGAACAGCTTTCGTGACACAGCGTCAAGGAAATTTATCTCAAGTTGAATTTTAGATCTAGAGCAGATTGTTAGCTGTTAGGTTGCAGATGTCTGTTTGTAGAGATTAATAAGAAGCTAAAGCCTGCTTTTGCTCCCCACAATCCACGTCCCAGCCAATTCTACATTTCTATGTAGAATCTGTAAATAGAGATTACCAAAAGAGTAATGATACATTCCTTTTAACAAGAAAGGCACTTCCTGATAAGATGTCTTATATCAGTTAAAGCTGGGATAGGCAATGCATTTTAGATTTTTCTTTAATAAATGTTTAAGTTTGCCGTCCCTATGCTTGGAACGAATTACAAAAAGACATGGAACTAAGGGAGATATTTATGATTGTGGTTGTTTTAGACAAAGATTGACTGGTTTCACTTGTTATTTCATGTCTTTTATTGTATTATAGTCTCATATTCTGTGTTTGTATGTATGGCTGCTCATTGTTTGTCGGAATCTTTGTAATGTGCTGCTGCCTGTCTTGGCCAGGACACTCTTGAAAAAGAGATTTTTAATCTCAAGAGCTTTCTTTCCTGGTTAAGAAAAGGTTAAATATAAATTAATAAAATAAATGTCATGAGATTGAAAATCGGGTTTCTGTTGTAAGACCTTCTAATTATTATATTTGGTCCGTCGCTTGAACAACCTACAGCATTATCTGACCATCTACTTGCCTATCTGCACAGACTTTTCACGTTAAAGCTAGTGAACTAGTGGCATAACAAAGGCAGAATAAGGACGCTGAATACAGATAGCTATTACAACAGGACACTGCGCTCCTTTCCCCACCACTCTGTTGAAGACCTCCAGCAGTAATATGTCTGTGTGCATCATGTGTTTTGGTTGAGTAGCCTAGAGAGAGATTCTTTTTGAATACTTACAATATTTAGCTTGGTGTTTATAGTTTTCCAAGGTTGCCTACCCCAACTTGAGGTGTCTTTGCTAGCTTAAATCGTAAGCCTCCAAACTGTGGTTCAATGCGACTTGATAGACCTTAGTGTTCCATACATCACATGAAGCTGAGCTGAATAACTAATGTAAGGATAATGTAGATACTCACTTTTACTGGTGAGAAATAACTTAACTAAGAATGCTAAAAATGAATGAACGTCTCTACAGCTAACACTGCTAACAATGAAATGACGATAATATCCAGCTAACGTCTCTACAGCTAACACTGCTTACAATGAAATGACGATCAAATCCAGCTTATGTCTCTACAGCTAACACTGCTAACAATGAAATGACAATAAAATCCAGCTAACGTCTTTACAGCTAACACTGCTTACAATGAAATGGCGATAATATCCAGCTAACGTCTCTACAGCTAACACTGCTAACAATGAAATGAAAATAAAATCCAGCTAACGTCTCTACAGCTAACACTGCTAACAATGAAATTATAATAAAATCCAGCTAACGTCTCTACAGCTAACACTGCTAACAATGAAATGACGATCAAATCCAGCTAACATCTCTACAGCTAACACTGCTAACAATGAAATGACGATCAAATCCAGCTAACTTCTCTACAACTAACACTGCTAACAATGAAATGACGATAATATCCAGCTAACGTCTCTACAGCTAACACTGCTAACAATGAAATGACAATAAAATCCAGCTAACGTCTCTACAGCTAACACTGCTAACAAACAATGAAATCCAGCATCTCTACAACCTCCCAGTTCAAATAAAAGCCCCCCCCTCTTAGCTGCGGACTTGACAGGCCAGACCAGGTAAGATTGAGGTGTTTTCATCCTAATTAGACCAGTGTCTCACTAGCTGTGCCTTAAACAGCAGTGGTCATGGAGAACGGTGCACCAGCCTGGGGGCTGACTGGCAGCTTTGATGCTCTGATCACCAGGATGCTGCCTCTCACCTTTCTGGTTTCAGGAGAGTAGAAAAGAGACAAGGTGGTTAATAATGATGGCTTACGACTCTTTGTGGTTTGATTGAGAGCAGCAGCCAACTCGGATATGACGTAAGCTGCTTTAAAAAATGTAGATGAGTCCACCATGAAAGGCAGATAAAAGGAGCCTTTGGTGATGTGGACCAGGAAGAGAAATGTCAGAGAAGAAAATGACTTAAAGAAAAGAGGTAGAAAAGGGAGGGTGTGAGGATGAAGGGGGGCTAGGACGGCTGTTGTTATTGTGTTTGATGTAGTGCTTGACAAGAGAGAGAGTTTAGAAATCCTTGTGTAGTACGAGGCAGAGGAAGAGAGGGTTCATTTAAATGCATGCTCACTCAGGGCCCATACGGAGTGGGTGTCTGTTGAGAATTCATCATGGCCTTACTGATAAAGCCTCAGCCTCTTAGCGAGGGGAAAGGAGAGACAGATCACTCTCTTGAGGTGAGATTGCCTCGTGGATGGACACTTGTTAGGTAGAAATACACAACACTGACGGATATTACCATGGCACTTTCGGACTGGTTAGTCATCCCTCCATCCTCCATCCATCCATCCATCCATTCCACCATTTTCCTAGGTTGGATATGAAGTGCTCTTTGGGGACCATAAGCTGCAGACTGCATTCGTTGCATAGCTTCAGTACAATTATGAGGAAAGTTTTAGGAGAGAGTATCCATATTCTTCACACAGCAACCACATAGTTATATGGAAAATATGCGCAAGTGTAATAAGTAAATATGTTAAAAAACATTCAGACAGACTAATCCCTTCTTTAGCAGCCCCATAAATACATCTTGGATGTCAACTTAAGCATACGCTCTATCCTTTTATTTTGATACATACTACATTAATTTATTTTGGCCATTTGGGGGACAATGCAACAAGCTGCAAACAAAACCTTCACATACACTGATCAACCATAATATTGACCACTGACAGGTGAACGTTGATTATCTCGTTACAATGGCTCCTACCAGGGTGGAATATGTTAGACAGCAAGTGAACATTTTGTCCTCGAAGTTGATGTGTTGGAAGCAGGAAAATGGTCAATCGTGAGGATGTTAGCGACTCCGACAAGGACCAAATTGTGATGGCTAGACGACTGTCTCAGAGCATCTCCAAAACTGCAGCTCTTGTGGGGTGTTCCCGGTCTGCAGTGGTCAGGAGCAACGATAGGGTCATGGGCAGCCAAGGCTCATTGATGCACCAGGTGAGTGAAGGCTGCCCCTTGTGGTCCGATCCAACAGAAGAGCTACTGTAGCTCAAACTACTGTGAAAGTTAAAGCTGGTTCTGACAGAAAGGTGTCAGAACACACACAGACTGATCAGGTTGCCCATGCTGACCCCTGTCCACCGCCAAAAGTGCCTGTAATGTGATGAGCATATGAGCATCAGAACTGGACCACAGAGCAATGGAAAAAGGTGGCCTGGTCTGATGAATCACGTTTTCTTATACATCATGTGGACGGCCGGGTGCTTGTGCGTCGCTTACCTGGGTAACACACAGCACCAGGATGCACTATGGGAAGAAGACAAGCCAGCGGAGGCTGTGTGATGCTTTGGGCAATGTTCTGCTGGGAAACCCTGGGTCTTACCATTCGTGTGGATGTTACTTTAGCACATACCACCAACCTAAACATTGCTGCAGACCAAGTACACCCCTTCATTGAAACGGTATTCCCTAATGGCAGTGGCCTCTTTCAGCAGGATAATGCGCCCTGCCACACTGCAAACATGGTTCAGGAATGGTTTGAGGAACACCACGAGTTCAAGGTGTTGACTTGGCCTCCAAATTTCCCAGATGTCAATCCAATCGAGCATCTGTGGGATGTGCTGGACAAACAAGTCCGATCTATGGAGGCCCCACCTCCTAACTTACAGGACTTAAAGGATCTGCTGCTAACGCCATGGTGCCAGATAACTCAGCACACCTTCAGAGGTTTAGTGGAGTCCATGCCTCAATAGGTCAGGGCTGTTTTGGCGGCGAAAGTTGACATGGTATATATGTGGGCGGAGGTTGTTAGCTAGCAGTTGCTAATTTACGCATCCAGCAGAAACAGAGCGGTATTTGTAGGAAGTCTGGAGCTGTGTTGGACTGAAATCCAATATTTACTTTCCTTTTAGCTCTGTTTTTGTTTCCACCAACTACTGTGGGAAATATCTACCTTGTTAGCTTGTTAGCCGCTACATGTTCCACAGTGTTCAACAGCTTGTCAGTAACTTTACCTGCCTGTAGTCTGCTGAAGCACTCAATTAATATCTGCTGCTGGGAAGCAGATTAACAAGAACCAGTAGAATGACCCAAAACAGGAAATATTCAGGCTGGAAAACCAAAACAATAAGCTCAAAGATGCTCTGTGGCACTTAGGGAAACTGCTGAGTCAGATAATAGTACTCTGTGGGTTAAACACTGCCACATTTGACCCATTGTTGTTGTAGATATTCTGTATAATGTGTTCAGCTTCAAACAATTCAGGTCATTAGCAAGACTAGCAGCATCTACTGGCCTGCCCTGACAATATGTTTTACATTTTGTGCTAACAGCATGGTTGGGTGCTGAAATGCGCTTTAATACTTTACTGCATGAAAGGAGGTTTTTTTATGGCATAAAACAGATGTTTTCCAGCTCGACTTGGGCTATACATAGAGGGAGTCTATCAATATCAGATGCTGATGGACCAAATGAACAATGACAAAAAAAACATTAACAATCCCTTTTATTTTGAAATTGTTACCTACAGATTTAAAGAGGCTTATTTTTAAACCTATACATGCACTGGCTTTATCTGGTCTCACAGATGTAAATTTAACCCGGGGAACATTCATTTGGACCAACATAATTTAACGACACATCATTCAGCTTTGAGGAGCAATTAGCACAAATCTGCAAACACAGGACCGGAGAACAATGGACCTTTGGAGGTAAGAGCTGAGCATGAGTGTGTGTGTTTGTTTGTGTGTGCGTTGCAGTTTCTCTCTTGAATTTTTCAAAAGGACGGTGAAGTCGTTAAACAGTGACATGAAATTCTTGTTTGACTGATGAAATGTAGCACGTGCCATGCTATGAAATGTAGCAAATCTTTAAAGTTAGGTTATTGTATGAGTTTGTCACTGTTTGTTGTAACCACAACCATTATATTCTGCTGTGGTTAACTTGGGTTTTATGATTTGCACTAAGTCCTATGTGCTTTATTTGTTCTTTGTGCTTTAAATGCATGATAGCTGCAACATTGAATCTAAGTATAAATATGCCTTTAACAGAGTGCTTATGTAATCCAGGTGCAGGTGAGGTTGTCTTCAAGCTGAATCAGCAACACGCTGTGCTTTTTCTTGTTTGGTTGCTTTTTCCGGCAATTAGCTTTTGAACCTCCATCGTGTCCTTGGACAGAACTGTTTTACTTACATGCAATGCCCCTCTGCAGAAAGCTCCTGCTGCTCATCGCTGTGAAATTTCACAACCAAAACAACTCGTTCCCTCTCCTCCTTTGTGTAACTTTGTGCTCCACACACTTAAATAGGTCCAAACAAAAACTCTTCCATCTGCCTCCAGTCCGATCTCCTAAAAAGTTACAGATTTTTTTTTTTTTTAATCTCTAATGTGTTAGTCGGGCAAACTTTTTTGGAGTGCAGGGGGATTTGGGGGGCTGGCATGGCGGCAATGGTGGCGGTGTTGGTGAAGTAGGCAGCAATTAGCGTGTTGCTAATGAACTCCCTCTCATTATCAGTGAATCAACAGGCCTGTGCTAATTACGGTTAGCAGGACAGACTCCTCTCTCCCACTGCGACGGGCTTCAAGGTCCCTCCGGAGCTGCAACATACCGGATGGTCTGCCAGCAGCCACAGGTGCAAAGCACTCACTGCCAATGTTAAAAACAGAACATAACACATGCTCACACACACAAACATGAGGTCTGACAAACACACAAACCCAGGGAGCAATACTCTCTCTGTCATGTTGTGGTCATCTCGTGCAGGTGGCCCCATCGCACAGCTCTTTTTTTATTCAATATTCGCCAGGAATTAAAGTGCTGTTAACCTCTCTCACCCGAAGTTAAGCACCTGAGAGAGGAATGTGTCAAAAACTTAAGTGGGGCTGTTAGAGGACCTCACCTGGACATTGTTAACTGCACACTTTTTTTTTTCAGCAGGCCTAGCTCTTTCAGCATTTAAAGGATCATTTCGGTTTGTTTCATCTTGGGTCTCACAGATTTGGCCGTCGTTCCAACGTCCTTATTCACCAAGTTAATTGCTCAGATCTGAGATCATGCCAACATCGCTAAAAAGGAGCCAGATGGGGCATCCATCCAAGAGGTTTTAAAGCTGCATTATTAAATATTTTTATTAATGGATTAAATGAAGATGCCATACGAGAGATGATTATCACACAACATTGCATTTACCCTCTTTCTATTGAGTGTTTTAGCATCTTTCAGCTCATTGTTTTGGTTTTTTTGCCTGAAACTTACAACTCTGTTTTATTCTCACTACTATTACAGAGCAGCAGACAGCTGGTTTAGGCTGGAGGTAGACAACAGGAGTACCAGGCTGATTTGCCCCCTCCCCACAATCAGAGGAGAAAGTTCAGGACCTTGGTCTGTACTAATGTTGAGCCCAGATTACCTGGTCATTTGAGTCTTAAACCTTCCAAACAGTTTGCAGACTCATCGGCGCGTCCTGATGATATCAAACTATTTTAAATTTAAAATCTGGATGATTGCATGAGCACTGTTCCAGCAGGTCGCCCTAGCCAATGAGGCAGACAAGGTGACTGAAGCCCCTTTTACACTGCCAGTTCAAGGCAGGACTATTACATCTCTGTTACACCTCGTCTTTTATGTAAAATGCACATCACTAAAAGTGTGGGGCGAAGTCATTCCGCCTCTGAGCTGACATCGGAGGCAGTAACAGAAGCATAACAAAGGCGAAACAGTGTCAGTGTAAACAGCAGAGCCAGCAGGGCTGAACAGCAGCGCGTGTGTATGTAAAGCTCTCGCTTTGTATTTACATGGCCAACGCCTTTTCTTCCGCAACACAAACGCTATGTAAAAACACACACTGGGGCGGCTTTACGCTGGAACGCTTGCTTGGTTCAATGTAAAATGGCAAAGGCGACGTGATGGCAGAGCTTCGTTACGCTGCTGTGGCAGAACCGCACTGTAAAAAAGGGTTAACGACTCTGGCGGTGTTTCCTTGCAGCAGTTCACATTAAAGCCCTGAGGCTAACGTTAGCTAGCATAGTACTCTTAACAAAAAAACTAACAGGTGCAATCTTAGAGATCCCACTCTAACGGCGTCCCCGCAAACATTTGCTCATTCAGACTTGTTTGGCGTTCTGCATTTGTATTTGTCCCCACTGCTAACCATCACTACAGCAGGTTCAGTCAGTCTCTGTTTGATTTACATCATACTCTCTGTGAGATCACGTGAGATCGTACGAGATCACGTTTGCAGGTTCATTGCTCCCTCTGGCACACAAAATAATCTTCTTTAAGGTAATTTTTTTGGCTTTTGCCTTTACTTATATGATAGTTGAAGAGAGACAGGAAATGTGGGGAGTAGAGAGTGGGGGATGACGTGCAAGCCAGGAGTCGAACCTGCGGTCAGTGCGATGAGGACTGTTGGGCACCTGTTCTCCCAACTGAGCTAAACCAGCGCCCCCACACACAATAATCCTAATAGTTTCCTCTAGTGAGAGATGCACCATTATTTTCGTATCCTTTAATAACTCCAAACAAATGCCAATGTTGCAACAAAAAGTGTGTTAAAACTGCTTTCAACAAACTCCAGGTTGGCCAAAAGTTGAATGGTTAAACGTTCCTTGAACTCAGCAATTACTTTTGCGTATCAAATATAATCCTAACAGTTTAAAATGGGGCCCAACACTACATAAAACAGGACCCCAGTTAAGTTAAATCATCACCTTTAAGCTGTGCAGGTCCCACTCTGAGTCGTGAACATTTTAACTGACATATTACGACAAAATCTTTCAACATTCCCCTGCTCTGCAAACAAGTGTTTTACAATAGACACAGCAAGATCCATTAATCAAATGCCACTTGTAAGGCAGCAGCGGCCCTCGCCTATCAAACACTAAATACTTACTGAAAAGCACAAGTTCTAGCTCCATTGATAACGGCGCTGAAGGCTTTTCAGTGTGTCACTGAGGCGAGCAAACACCAAAAAGATTGTCGGTGTCAGCGCACAGCATGCGCCATAAGATGGGACCTGGGCATGTAAAATAGACCCCCCTCCTTCCCTTTCTATCCATAACTTAAGCAGAGATCAGTGGCTAACACTCTTAATCCCAAGGGGGTGCTTTCTGAGCTGTAATTTAAAAATAGCGTTTTAATAACACACCACTGCTACAGTACATTAATCTCAGAATTAATTATCTACCCCACCCCCAGCCTATTTACTTGAAAGAGGCTCTTTGCTGCATTTCTTGTGTTTTAGTTCTATTTATTCACAGAGTGAGCGGATAAAGAGATGCATGTGGAGTGTCTTGTGTGGCGTGCAGTAATTATGCAGTCGCTAGTATATTATCAGTATGTGTATGAAAACCAGCGAATACATTAGAGCTGCAGGGTGTCGTCGGCGTAAATGGTCAGTAAGGTAAGATGTTCTTAAACGGTGCACAGTCTTTCTCAGACTTTGCAATGGAAACAAGAAACAATTCAATTAAGGGATGCATTAAATAAGAAGGCGAGCGTAATCTAAAGATATTGTAGCAAAGCGCTGCCGTATGGAGAATAACTTCTCGTTCGTTTACATTTTTATGCAAGAAAATGTTTTTAATCAAACGTCACTCCTAGCGATAGAAAATCAATTCCGAGGAGAAATTAAAGAGCATAATGTGACTGCGAGCCAGGCCTAAAGGCACCGCAAATATTCAAAAACAATATTAAACTGCGATAAATAAAATATGAACCTTCTTTGGCAATATAACATTCGGGCGTCAGGGGACGCGGGCACTTAATGCGAGTTAATGAAACACAAGAATCACGTTTAAAGGCGCGGCAATCACCGAGCGTTTGTGGGGGAAAAAAGGTGGTGATGGCGTTGCTGAGCCCCGTGGCAGAAGTTGCGGGCTGACAAGAGATCAAGTTGAACACTGACAGTGATTATCCGGATATGAGCTGTGGCTGTTAATAAAAATGATGTTAAAGGGAGGAAAAACCTTCTTGTTCTCTCCCTCCCCCCCACCTCACTTCTTCCTGTTTCCCTGATTGACTGACTGACTGACCTCTATTGTCATAGCTCCACAGCTGACAGTGATCTCCACACATACATCACTTTGTATGTTCTTGCCTGAATAGCGGCAACGTGCGCGCACTCCGCATGAGGCAGGTGCCCCCGGGTCTGTGTATCACAGATAACCTTTACAAGGAGGTGTAGTTCACGCCTCCCGGCCCCCGCACCTTCCCGCTATCGCATCAAAGGATCTGGATGTGGTTAAATTCAGTCACTGGAGAGACAGTCGGGGCTTGGCATGCATGATTGATGTCGAGTTTGCAACATTAGGTATCATAAGGTGTAATATAGGAGATAGCGCTAAGTGCGAGATTGCATTTGAGCGTGTTGAAGGGAATAGGAACTGTTTGACAGCTCGGGGTGTTTTACGGTTTCCTGCTGGTCTCTTTTTGCGTTCTGGATATCTGACCAAAGCAATAAAAAACAAAAAGCTGATATTAATTTGTGTTATGCAATGTGTTCACTCCTTTTTATCCTGCATTTGTGTTGTCTTCCCCTGCCTTTAAACAAATCCCTCACACACACACACACACACGTAGAGAATCCCTCGCAGACTTTCATGTTTCAATTAAGCTTTGATTGAGTTATGAAATATACAAGTCTTGCAGCCAAAGCGTGACAAAATGACATACATTTCTGTTGTTTGTGACATGACTCTACTCAGATTTCTGTGTCTCCTACATGACATCCTATTAATTTTGTTTATATCGAGGCAGGTGGTTGTCAGTAAAAGTCATTTCGTCAATCAATTTTTTTCGGACTGACTATTTTTCAGATGAAAAAATAAGTTGCTAATTTTGTCAGTGCTCTTTCTAGACACTGCAGGTTTAATTGCTAATTGTTAACTGGGAATGAATGCATTTGCATATTAATTAGTTAGCCCATTTGCATTTTTAATTTGCTGCCTTCAAAGGGGGTGAGATAAAAGGTCGCACAATTCTGAATAATTTAAATAATTTATGCTCCACTGGTGAAAAGAAGCTGAACAGAAGTGTTCTGCGGATATTAACCCCTGAGAGCTTTTACCGAATAAAGCACTCCAAAAATTGTTTTAACAAATCTAATTAAACGGAAAAAGGTCTGAACACACAACCACCCAGAGCACTAGCAGCTAGAGTGTGTCCTCGGGAACAAAAAACGCTCAGGAGAGAGTGATGGAGGCTGTATGGATGTGGAGGACGAGACTTCCAGCCCTCCATGCGGATATGAAGGCCTCTCGTAGTCTTTTCATCATTCAGATTGATCAAATACCCCTACAGGAATGCTGATGGAGTCAGCGCTTGGTACTGTAATAGTAATTCTCTGTGAAGTTAAGCTGCTCTTTGCAACGTGTCGTACTTCATAAGCAATCAAAGAGATGCATGTGCTGCGGTGGATCCTTGAAAGTTAGCCGAGACTAATTTCGACTACGCGTCCAAGTTGTAATTTTAATGAATGACACTACTAGCGCGGGTAAATTCATCAGATGATCACAGGGAAGAAACAACAAATAGACAGCATTTGTCAGCATGTGTTCATCACTTTAACTTTCTTCTCTTGAAACTACTGAAGTGTCCATTAAATAAAAAAAACTTCTTTCCATTTTTGGGCGCAAGGAGCTGATATTTTCTCTCCCTCGTCTTCAACCAGGTCCCGACTGCATTGTGAGACTGTCTCCTCGCCTTTGTCCCAGTGATCTTAATTACAGGCCCTGGGCCTCGTGCACAGAAGCCCATTTAAATCAGAACACATCCAGCTTCCATTATGGGCTTGGCATTTGGTCTTTGTGCCCATGCTCTTAAATTACATGCTGCCAATCCAAGTGGGCACGGGCAAGATGAGGAGCGGAGGATGGGTGAGAGATGAGGTGAAAGGGGGGGATGAGAGGAGGGAGAGAGGGGGGCTGAGAGTAAGAGCGGCGGGGGCTACAGGCTACACTTGTCGACTGAAAGCCCCCTCTCCCTCTCCCTCTCTTCTTCTTCTGCCCTCTTTATCACCAGATAACTTATGTAAAGTAGCAGATGAAACCCATTCCCATTCACGTCGGCCTGATTGTCAGAATAAGCTTGCATTCCTTTGAAAAGTGATTGACCGCCTGAAAGGGTACAAATTAGGGGCCTGTTCGTCTTTTCTTCTCCGGTCGCGGGGTTTATTTGCGGCAGATTCACCCAGGCCCAAAATTAAGTGAACTCAGGCAGGGATGAATGGGAGAGCTCTGATTGAATAATTGATTTCCTTTGTGCGGCCTGTGTTTAAGAGGGATAACTAGACATCCTTTGGAGTGTAATGATTGTAATTACTGCGATGACTGGTCATGTCAAATATGACACAGGAAAGGACTGTTATTAACCTTTATTCTCCACATAGAGGGAAAAAAACTAACCCAATATCCTCTTGTCTCTCCCGTCTGCATATGTGTTTCACCTCTGGTGGAGGCTTGGCTGGCGGAGGTTGAATGCATGGATGAACTCGTTCCCTGTCTTCTACTCCTGGCCCATGAAAGGTAGATGGGTAATTGACTGTGCAGTCGGAGTCACTGGTGTGTCAATGACTCAGACGGCTGGTGAGCCTTGGGGTAACTCTCCGAGTACAATGCATTACGGCTCCAGAATTTCAGCGTAAAAGACGGGAGTTATAGGCGTGTTCATGATGTCTGTCAGATTCGCAGACGCCTTGACCTCTCAAGCAGCGCGGCCCGAAACAGGCTTTAGTGCACTTGATGCATTCGAGGGCCGTAGTGAAACAGACGTTCATCATGTAGTGATCAGACAGCCCGCTGAAGATGCTGGACATGTGGTCCATATGAGTCACAGACGCCACCTCTGATCTACTCAGACCCAAACAGTCAGGTCTAAAGCCTTAAAGCTGCAAATGCAGACCTGACTGACTGTAGCACTTAATAGCTTCAAGCCTTAGCTCTGACCCAAACACTCTCCTGTATTTGTTAGATGTACAATGTTACAAACCCTAAATGTGTTAGATAAAGCAGCTAAGAGATGGACCAATTATTTAATCAAAGCGTAACAGCCTCCTTCCCTGGCTAGACCTACCTACAAGTCCTCTAGAATGCTGGTTTCTTTAACCCGATTCAATAAGCTTTAGCCTGTAGCTGCTAACTAGCTAGCTAACTAACTAGCTTATGAAGTTGTCAGGAGTTCTGGTAACGATGCATAAAACAGGTGCTTTATTTACTCTGCAGTAAACACAACACACACTTGTAGTTTTCTGTCGCTTACACACAGGAGAGACTCACTGCCCATAAAAACACAACCAACCCACATGCATATGTTAACCACAAGGTTCGGATATATACTTGATCTTTAACCTTGCCTCCGTGCATGCACCCGGCTGTGTCATGAACGTAATTGTTCACATACTTGTCTATGCACTACACGTGTTACTGGAGGATACCTCTAGAGGGCACACCAGAGAGCTCAGGCAGTACAGTGTGTGCGGGATGTAAACAACACACATGGCGACACTCGAGGAGGTTACTATTATGTTTATTCTGAAATCACAGCAGAAAAAGCAACCGCTTTTGTCTGTTTGGTGGACAAAACACAACATTGGCACCTTCCTGCATGGACGTAACGCTCCCGACTTCCATTTAGTTTTGCAGGTTTCCCTGCGACTTCTATAATGAAACTTATCTGTCAACAGCTGTTTTGACAGGCATGTTAGTCGCTGTGCAGTGGTAATGACACATTGTACAGATGTGGATAATCTTGGTCTATCCGCTTGTCTTCAAAACTTACTTCCATTGTTGTCCCTGCTGCTGTGTTGACCCTGTCACATCCCCTCGGGCCACTACACCGGCCACTACCATTCATGTGCACACTGCATTCATTTTTGAGGCCTTGCACAACAGACGCAGGGAGCGTGTAGCAGCCATCAAGCGCACGCAAACACGTACTTAAAAGCAAGTGCATCTGCAAATTGGCTACCTGCATACCCAGCCAATACAGAGCAAAATTAGCATTAAGCTAGGTTAACATTTCCAGCCTCATGTCACATGAATTAAGTATTCACTCATATTTGTTGTCCACCAACTCTTCAGTAAAATATGTGTCTCTTTAGCTGCTAAATGCTCCGCCATGTTCACTTGCTAACTTTGTATGACTGCTGCTTAGTGATGGACAAGTGGGGTACAGTGGTTTAATTGGAGCATTTTTTGCTAAAAACAGTTACCTGCTGCTTCTGTGAACAAGGTTAATGAGAGGGTGAGCCAAAAACAGTAAAGGTGTGGGGCCATAAACAATGAGCTGAGAGAGGGTGAAACACTCAAAGCTAAAGGAGGACTGCAGCACGGGGCGATAATTCTCTGTCACCACAACAAACCCCTTTCACATCACACATAGTGATTTGATCACTTGATGATGTGAGAAAAAATATTAGTGCAGCTTTAAATTGAGACGCCTTACTTGAAGAGTGGAAGGCCTACCTGAAAATAAAAAATACAGGTGCTTATTCCATCATAAAATGAAGCTCAGGTTTAATTTGTACAAACAAACATGAGTTTCCTTGAGCTGAAGAGCAGAGAGACGAGACAACGGTTATCATTTTGAGCTGAAATCCTGGAGCTGCTCCATAGACGGTGAATAATTAAACAACTGCAAGGCCACTGTGACAGCCCCCGTGGTGATTTAACGGGGATACGTAGACATTTTATGTTTCACAGCTGTAAGGCCTACAGTCAAATGAAACTCATTTGGTTGTAAAATCTCAGATATTGCACCAGCCCACGGAGTCATTTACTAATTCAGCGTATGTGGACCTCCTCCGAAGTGTCACAAAATTATTAATTCAACACTTGATAATGTGATTTTAAGTTTTTGTGTTTGTGAATGTAGACTGACCAAAATCTCTTGGATTACCCAATTTTAAAGTTGTAATCTCGAAGATCTCAGTTTCGTTCTCTTTGGCGGCACCTATGGTGATAAACTGTAATTGCGGGAGCGCACTTACCAGGTATCCAGACAGTGTCGCATGTGTGACGTCCACGGTTGGCTCCCGTTGTAACTCTTGATTTTCCTCGCTGACGCTCGCTTTTCTTTTCAGACTGTTTGCCTTCATCTGAGCGTCAAATTTGTTTCTTTTTCTTTGGATTTTCACTTATTTTTGAAGTTGTATCTGTAGATAGATCTTTTCTTTGTTTGTTCAGCAATAGTAGATTACTGTTTACTCACAACACTTGCAGAGACCGGAAAAGCAGCCGCTTAGCTCCGCCTACTCTCTCTGGCACACCAACCACAGCTGGGTGATGGAAAATGCGTCACTACCTGGGCACTGCTTGTGATTTTTTTCCGTGATACTGCGAATGCAAAGGCTTTCATCAGTGGGCCATAGGCTCAGGCTCCATTGTGTTACCTCATTCTGCGATAGATAGTGACTTAACAGACATTTATTTAAATGAAAATCTTCGAGATTGTGGTACCACATTTGTAAAACTTGTTCCACAGATTGCAACACCTGAATCCCACAGGAACAGTGTCCGGCGCAGATGGAACGTGGTTCTGGTCTGTCAGACAGCGCGAGCCCTCGCCCACAGGAAGCGCGTCTGATCCGCAGTGAGCGGAGTGCTGGCCCCAGCAGCTAGATTCGCGAGATCACAAGATCGCGAGAGAATTGCGAAACGCGATAACATCAATGTTAAACAGAGCAACACACAAACAACAGTTCAGTTAAAAGTGTTCTTTTTTCAAGATTTCAGTGTGTTGTTGTGATGAAAACGGAAAAAACGGGAGTCTGTACTGGTCTGTACATGGTGTTTTATTTTGAAATGACCGGTTGCTGTATGCTGTTTTCTGTCTGACTTCCTGTTTGGAACAATCTGCTCTGTTCAGCAAGTCGCATGCTTGAAGCAGCCTCCGTCAAAAATAGACCCGGCGCCAGAGATGGACCGCGGCGCGTGCTGTGGAATCACGAGCATTGACTTGGATGGGCGCGATCGACTCTGGAGGTCGCAGCGCACACGGAACGCCCGTCCTTTGGAATTTGAAGGTAACTACTACCTCTTTCATACCACACCAAGTTCCCTGCATCTCCAAGTCCTTTAGCCACCACCCGTCTCATAATCCATCCAAAGCTATTCGTCCCATCCACAGGATCCATCCGGCTCCAGGCAAAACTTTTACAGACTTGTGCCTAACCTGTCAGTCGACACCGCGGGCCTCGTTGCCCTTCAGTTGAACCTCTGGAGTCGGTGCTGCCAGCCCTGCCAGCTGTGGAGACAACTGAAAAACTTAATTTGCAAATTCATTTGAAGCCTTTAATTAGGTACCACAAGCACTTGCACAGGGGAAGTGTGACCAGTGAGCACCAGACAGACAGATGGCACCAGGGAAACAGTAATACATTTTCTACATGACCAAAGTGAGAAATTACATTTCGATAACTAGCTCAAATTGATCATATTAAAGAAATGAAAGCATAATATTTTAAGCAATGCTACCTGTTTGGTTACAGGGATGGCATAGCGGGATACATGAAACAAATTGTTTAACAGTGGCTCATCAAATCCATCAAGTGTCCAAGTAACCACGGCAATGAAACAGCATTCACAATAGCCTTCAGGCTATCTCATTTAAAGTAATATGTCATTTATAAAGCTAGCAATTACACCTCTGATATTCATGCCAGTATACCACAATGATGTCCGTATTAAAGGGAAATTTAAACATTTGAGCTTGCTAACCCAACGTTTTTTGATACCAAGAGCATGACAGTCTGAAACAACAAGATCTAAATCAAAATGATGGAAATAATGAAGTACATATGAAGCCGGGTTCACCTGGACTGGTCGTAAGAAACTCATATAAGTAAAGAGGGTAGCAGTAAAGTCTCATTAGCGGGGGGGATTGAACTACAGATTGATGGGAGGACATTTGGCATGCTCATCCATATTCTCTTAGATTTCTGCCCTTACTTTTCATCACCACCAGGTCAACAAAACAAAACAAACGGCCCTACCAGCAGCCACGCTAGGTGTTTATGTGAAGGGTTCAAATGTGTATTGGATGCATTAATATGCAACTTTGAGACAAATATGCAAAGAGTGTTAAAGGGCCAGTTCGCTGATTTTCAACCTCAGTCCAATCATCCCATGATGGCATGACTACGTAAAACGCATCATCTGGCTACACTTCCTCAATCTTAGGACGCCTGCCTCCGATGGCTGCAGTATTTAGTTGACAAAAACCACATACGTAAAATGTAATCATTTGTTCCGTGAGGTGCCTTAACGCTGGCTGCTCTCCTGTTTTCCCTCCCAGACATTCCACATTTATAACTGAGTCATGTATCGTTGAAACCGTGAGGTTTGAAATGTAGACTGTAGACCCCGAAGATTTTTTAGACGATCCGCCGGTATATTCTGGTCGTATTTCAGATTCAGTACCGCTCTGAGCCGTTGCCTGCAGTGAAAACGGTAGTATTTAGCGTCTCTCGCTGGGCCCTTCCTTCCAGAGGGAGGGGCGCAATGCATGCTGGGTGTTGTAGGAATGTAGAATGGGCGAAACCACAAACTGTTTGTACAACTTTCTCCACAGCTCTGGCGCCAATTTCAACTTATATTGATTACAGAGAACACCAGCTTTGACTAAGATTGGCTTTTTCCAGAGGCCAATCGCTAAGTTAAAGATGAATGTAAAAAGGTATACAGGAATTAAAAAAGTTAAAACACACTCCTCCCTGGCACCCCAAGGCCAGTTTAGAGAAGCAACATTTAGTGCTACTTTGCAACGTTAGCATGCTAACACACAAATTAAGATGATAAACAGCGTATAGAATACACCTGCTAAACATTAAGTATTGTCATTGTGAGCATGATGGCGCTCTGACATCAGCATTTAGCTCATTAGCACTTAGCTCTGTGCCTTAGCATAGCCTCACTAGCATGACTGCAGACTCTTGGTCCTGTTTTTATTTGACAGCCACATTTGACTGCAGCCATGCTTTCACTGATTCCTCCTTCAGTCTGTGTCTCAGTGAGTATAAGCAGCATAAAGGCCGTCCTGCTTTGATATAGCAGCCCCTGTTGCTTATTCGAGATCTTTGATCTCTATTTACTGTAGTGGAATAACCATCAGTTTTTGTCCAGAAGCTGAAACTGTTTTCAAACTGCTGTCTGCACTGGTTATTTTGAAAACCACTACTTTGTTGGTAGGTTTTTTATGTTAACCAGCGTCAATTCAAGCTGACCTTTCAAAGAACAAACCAAACTTCACTTTTTGTCTCTTTTTTTGCACTCATGAGAATGATCTCAAAGGCAGGATTTAATGAAAGCAAAGAATCACATAAAGAGAGAATCTGAATATGAAAAGTAAATATAATCATAATGAGCAAAAAAAGTTAGTTTTTTCCCAGGAGTCTATAAATGAAGACACAAATTAAGTCTGGAGTTGGTTGCGACTGTGCCATCCTGCTATTTGTGTTCCTTAATGACTTTCTAATTCCTCATCAGTGGGTAGCGAGCCTCCACAGCAGGCAGACAGGGAGCAGTGGCAGGGTGCCATCCAGGAACAGGTGCTCCTCCATGTTGTGCTTATGCTGTCCGTAGGCCTCGCTCACATCCTGTAGGATGATTTTAAATTGGGCACATTTCAGCAGGTTCACTGCTCTCGCTCTGAGCTGAACATTTCCTGCTTAAACCTTTGAGTGCCTGACTTTTACTCCAAATACTGGTTTATTTGTGGCTGCTGCTAACCTGGCTTGTTATTTAGCATGTTGGAAAGTTAGCTCCTTATAGGCCACATTTACCTGCTGCAATGGATGAGACCTTTTAATAATGACGTCAGACATTTAATGTGCACTGTGGTCCATTGAAGACTTTAACCTACTAGATGCTTTGTCATGCTAAAATTCATTCATTCATTTATATTGGCCAATCACAGGTGCCACATGACCCCACAGTGGTGTGTTTTACTAGTGAGCAGGTGAGGCCTACATACATGATGGGGTCAGGGTCAGTGAAACGAGGCTCTGTGTGTTCAGTGTTTTTGATTTCACACTGTTGGATGTGACTAGGAACTACATGATTACAGTACCACGGTGCTGATTGGATGATTAGTGACAGTGTGGCAGGGAAAGTGATTAACACCTGTCAATCACTTGTTTGGTCTTTAACACAACTTAAAGTCTTCATAATGTTGACTTTACTAATTAATAAGCACATTAAAAAAATATCTCTGAATGAAACTTTTTAGTCGACAAAAACGTGGTTCTACTTGGACTCTGTGTCCTTTAAAGGTTTGACAGATGCATTACGAAGAGTTTGATGAATTCAAGACATTTTTGTTTCTGACACCAGAAGATTATTGGTTATTGTAACAAGCATATAAATGAATCAGTCAAATATTTCTGTTACTGTATCTTCTTCCTGAGCTCATGTCACCTCTCTTCTTTTCAGTTTGTCGTCTCATTTATAACATTAAATAAAGATTTTCATACCAATCCTGAAAATTATGAAAATATCCTTAAAGTCCCGCAAGAAGTTTTCAATTCTAGTGACAATCTTTGACTAAATCAGCCTCCAATTTACAAAGAGCCTTGAACATTAACATAAGCTCATAATTAAGTTTCATGCACTTTCACTTTATTCGTCCTGTGTGTGCTCATTTGTTCTCCTTCCTCACAGCTTCACTCATCACACTGCTCAGTGCTGACATGCAGGGCGGCCATCTTTCTTACATCTTTCTGAATACTTTACAGGCTCGGCTAAAACACTGTTTATTGACCATCTAGCTGCCAGATAGTTACATACAGTAAGTACTGTTTGAGACTCGATGAAGTCCACTGAGACTGCAGATCACAGACTGTACAAAAAGATAGATATATTTAATATACAGTCATTGCTGCAGATAAGTTTCCACACGAGATGAGCAGGAAAAGCACGATTTACCTCCATCAGCTGTTGTCAGCTTTTTCCTTTTTACAGTGTTTCTGTTGCTTTCATGAAGTCTCTGAAGGTTATTCATTGAATATCAGATGCAATATTGTGGAGGCTCTGAAAGTATCTTTGTGTTAACACTGACATTAAAAACTCATCAAATCTGCATCTGCACCAACCGACTCTGCTTTAACCAGAATGTATATGTAGTTAACCTTTAATTCAAAGCCTGCAGGACGACGTACATTATCTTACACAATCCCCTGGCATTTTATTATTGCAACAATGTGACACAACATTTGCAATGTTTGCAGTTTTATTTTACTAATTGCATGAAAACAATACAGACACACAATACAGGCAGTAAAGGTGCCTTTGCAGGATAAGATATACCCTGCTCCCCTGTTCCCGTTCCCCTGGTCCCTAGGGTAAGAGTAGGGGGGTTGGGGGTTAAGGAGAGGAGGGTTCATAAAAATCGATCAATCAAGAAATCAAGAAATAAAATGTTGGTCGGAGGTCGAGGATGTCGTTTTCCTTCTTGGTCAGGAGCTCGATTAGTTTATGGAGTGGCATGTGAAACCCCTTGTGGGTCACCCACGGGTCCAAATAAAACTTAGAAGTACAAAGGGTTCAGACACCACACTGTCCGTTTCCTGCTTTTACATGTACATTATACTTAAAGCAACAAAATGTGTTCCAAATATTAAGTGTTAGTATTGATCGGGTATCCAGGATTTTATTATAACCTTGATTTAAAAAAGGTTTTATTGTTGAAACCAGCTTTAAAATGTTACAATTACCGCTCATTTAAAGCACCAAACAGAATCCGATCATCTGGAAAGTCAACAAAACAGTTTGAAGCTTTTTTCCACCTGCAGAAGCCACACACACACACACACACACACACACACACACACACACACACACACACAGACCTTGGTAAGTCTGTTCTCCATGACACCTCCCCTCCACCACGCTGGTCAGATCAATCACAGCAACAAAACAGTACACATCCACCGGGCCTCCTCTGATCTCACCCGGGAAGGAGACAACACTCTCACATCAACACCCTGTCATCTCACAATGTGCCATCTTCCCCTTTGAAGGTACAGTAGCATTGTTGCAGTTTCTCGCGTGTGAAAGTCGAGCTTTTATCATTCTGTTTTTTTGGGGGGGGCAAGGAGGAGAGGAGTGGGAGATGAAGGAAGCGATTTCTTTTTAACTTGGACCCACCAAAGTGGAAAGAAACAGCGTGTTGACAGGCGTGTGAGAGGAGCACTGCTGGGTCAACCGGGGAACTTCAGAGAGCAGTTTAGAAGAGGAGGAGTAATCGGCCCACTGGCAGGAGAGCAAGTATCAACGCTCGTGTACAAATCAGAAGTTACCAGCGACTTTCTGCTACAGTAGATTATTGTTCAGTTTTAGCCACATAATGTAAGTCGTGCTAACGTGCCACCAAAGAGTCTTAAGTCAGAAGCCGGGGAGATTCGCTCCTTGTCCCGCATTACCAGCCAGCTGTAAACTACAAGTCCCATCCCACAGCAGGAGGATCACTCCTCCCATTAGCCTTGGCAAAGTGCCGACTACAAATGTGAGATCCGTGGTCGTCGGGAGGCCCAGTTGGGACGAGACCCTCTGTCACTCACGGCGACACATGTCATAAACTCATTGTCTTGCCATCAATCCGGAGACCTAACCACCTCGGCAGCAGATGGAGGCCCAGCAGGAAGACAGGGGGCCGTGCCCTGAGCCTGTGCCCCACACAGAGTGCACGCGGCGGGAGGAAGAGGGGCCACAACTACAGGGGAGCCCCTTACCCTGGACTGGACCTCCTGTGGATACACCTCTGGATGAAGTCCTAATGTTGTCCGTGATTAATTAGACACAAATGTAAGTATGCTGCTCTGGGACAAATCAGCCTCCCTTTGAGTGGAATATTTGGCCCTTTGGATGACTATTTAAAAGTTTTAAATCACTTTCCAGCTTGTACTTTATGTCAGCACTTACTTCGCATCATGACTGCATGTATCAGTGAATAAATAAAGGTCTAAAACCACAGCGAGCATAAAAATCCCTCCTAAATTTAGGAGTGAAAATAGCGATAAACACGGTCTGCGAGGGATAAAGATGTCTCGCCTCCCCTGAATGGGGATATGTAATGATATTCATAAAGAGACCACCTACCAGGGGCGCAAGAAAAAACTGTTCCTAAGCAACAACATACACGCTCTTACAAGCTTCATCTTGGGAAATTTTGACCGGATTGGGATGCAAACAACAGAAAACCTTTAACTAGGCCATGTTATGAGTGTGCTCCCTATGGCTGAATATGCGGTGTCTCGTCTGGCACAAATCCCTCAGCTAATGATACACATGCTGCATTTCAACAGGAAAACAATGAAGAGAGAAGAAGAAAGATGGTCATGTGTTTCTGCAACAATTCTCAACATTTTAGTCGAGCTTCGCTTTAAAATGTTTCAATGATAACAAGTCACATGATTAACTTTCAGCGAGGAGCAAAGATTTCAGCTCTTTTTGAACCTGTAGTTAGAAAAGTTGTTGTTCGATGATGGGAAACATCAAAGGTCAAGAAGTGGTCAACCCAACTATCTAATCCCCGTTCTCCCTCCAGCACTCAGAAACCATTTCACATTATGACTTGATGAGAAAACTCTGATGGCTCAGGTGCATTAAAGAAGTCTTTTGCCCATTTCATGTAATTAATTGTTGAGTCGTGGCCAAGAGTCTGCATCGTGGGATTACTGAGTGTCAGATATGAAGGAAGAAGCCAAAGCAGGAGGGAGGAAGTGCAGTCAGAAGCAGGTGAAAACATGAGGATGATATTTACATGTGTTCTGTGTGATGTAAAGCCAGGCTCTGTACTCGTGAAGGTACACCTGGCCATCTGCTGTACAGTTCATATTTAATGGTGTTAGATTGAGAGTGATTTTTAGCTCTACTTAAATCTGAAGTGTACTTGCTATTATCCTCTTCATCCAAAAACGTCCTAAAAACAATTATGCTTCAGTAATGAGTGATGTTTGTTTCTCCCTGTCCTTAATTACAATTAATCAAAGAGTGCAGACGACTTAAAAGCATCGCTCTGTGACGAGCTCACGCGGGTCAACTGAAAAAACCTTATCTTCTGAGTACAGCACCTCCAGCAACATGATCAAACACCTTCACAGAAAGTATAACAAAAATACTTCTTTTAAAAGCACAACGTAATAAATCATAAATCATCGTCACAAAATGATTGTTAGCACGACCATCACCGCTCTGCTGATCAGTTCATTTAGGTGCAAGGATATAAAATCTGTATCTCTTTCCTTTAAAGACCCAAATATAGAAATATTACCGACATATCAGGACGCTCCCTTAACTCTAATCTGCATCAGGTTTTGCTGTCACCAAGTGACTAGTCTTTGAACAGTGCGTCTGAGTACCCGTCCCCTTGCTATGGTCACAGCAGAAAGACTTCACTGCCCTCTAGTGGTGAGAAATGTAACATTCATGCAGCTCTGCCTCCCATGACTCTAACCGTCTATGTAAGTAAGTCATGTGAGGAACATAACAAGGCAGGAGAGAGAAGAAGAGCATACAGGTATAGGAAAGTAAGAAGTCTATATTATAACTCTGTGTGTACCTGAAGTTTGAACTTGATGGAGCTTTTTGCTGCAGCAGGCGTGAAGAGGCTGGTGGGCAGGTCAGGCAGCTCGTCATCAGGCACAACCTGAGAATGGATGATATTTAGTTTGCAACATTTCTCATGAAAGAACTGAATCAGGATGCAAATACGTCTCCTCAAGCTAAACGTATCTGGTACAAGGCGAAAGACCGGAGTCTGTCTCACACACTTTGCCAGACACTTGGAGCATAACGCCTATGGGTGGCTCCTAATAAGACTTATCATCAGCCAGGAAATACTTACTCTTACTCACTTGGTGTTTGTACTGATTAATGAGATACGATAAGCTAACAGGCTGCTAGCTGTAGCTTCATGTTTTACCACACAAAACAACAATGAAACTTTAAAATGACATTTTCTCATCATCAAACACAGTCTGGCGTACCTCATCAGCTCTCATCCTTTTCGCTGGCACTTCAGGTTGAGGCGAGCCTTTTCTCTTCTCGGCCGGTTGGCCTGCGTCTACAGCTGCTGTTGCAGGAAGCTGGTGGCTCACTGTGGGCTCGACCCTGTTGACTTCTTCAGGCAACTTCCAGCTCTGGTTTTCAGATTTAATTTCACAGAATCAATAGAGAAGCTCAGAGAGAACATTGAGTCATGGAGGACACTTCCCTTATCCATGACTGGATGGGTAAATGCAATAAAAATGGTGAGCCTACCCAGGTTTTTATATCTTTCTCAAAACCTGCCAATTCACCTGAATGCATCATTTTTTTAGCGGCTTCATTCTATCATAAGGCCATTTATATGGGCTTATAAATAACACAGGATACCCAGGGCTCACCTAGACAAACCCCTTGAAAAGGGGGGCCAGTTTTCAGCATGAGTACTGTGCAGCTAACTCCAGGGCTCTTTGGTACTGGAAGTGCAGAGGTGCAGGGACTGACAGGTAGCCAGCTACAGTTAGAAGCTTCTGCTGCTGAAAGATCTTCACTTTGCGCTCTTTTGTTTTCTGATTCATCTTCTGACAAATCAATTAAAATAAACTTTACCTTAAATAATTCTTTATAAATATTAAACCAAATAAAAGTGGCTCCCCAAACATTCATTTTTATCACACAGACATTAGCTCTATCAGTCTCATCTAAATCTTGGCTAGCGGGTAAATTAGCATGTTTCCCTAAATGTTGAAACACTTCCTTTTAAAATGTCGTTTTCTCATCATCAAAGCAGTTTGGCGTACGTCATCAACTCTGCTCCTCTTTGCTGCCATCAGAGGTTGAGGCCAGCCTTTCCTCTTCACAGCCGGTTGGCCTGCGCTGACAGCTGCAGTGGCAGGAAGCTGGCGGCTCACTGTTAGCTTGACCCTGTTGTGGGAACAAAACATTTATTTTTTTCAGAAAGAGAAAAGCTCTACAGCAGCTGGAAATAAAATATTAAAAGTGTTTCCTCCCTCAAAGAGAACCACGGGCATGAATAAGAAGTGCTCTCGCCCAAAGATGTCAGATTGTCTACAAAAATGTCTGCAGTTGTTCCAGTTTCACTTGAACTCCTCGTGTTCTTTGCTCTGTGTACTCACCAGTCTGGATGCTGCTCCTTTGTAGCTGACGTTGTTTCCAGCGTAGAGTAATGCCTTCAGAACATAAGAGACAGAACAATGGCAACAGACGGCACAAGGCTGGAATCTTACTGTATTAATTTCAAGCAGGCTGCAGCTGAGTAACATGACCGAGCAAAGATGGACACTTTCCTTCATTATATCATTTTAAAAGACAAAACCTGTTGACTTTTTATGATGCTTGTGCAAATAGATTGAAGTCTACATAACTTAGAGTAAGTCATATATACAGTACATACAATACAGAATATAAAGAGTACAGTAGTAGTTGTTTTGAGTAGAGGAATCACATCTTTTTACAGCGTTTACATGCAAATCTATTCTTTTAAAAGTCATCAAGTTCTACAGTTTTTACAGAGGTACAAGTTAAATATATCTAAATGATAAACAGTTACTACAAAGGGCTTCAGAGTGTGAGTGTGTAAATCCTCATTTCCCTCTTCACACTGTGTAACACATACCTGCACTGCTCTAATAAGTTAGAGATTTCAAACAGTTGTCTCCAGCTTCCTTTGTTCTGCCGGATGTCTTCGGTGACTGTGAAGCCTGTGAAGCCTGTGAACGACAAAGGGAAACTGGTTTGTATACACGGTATGATCAACAAGAAGTTTGAATAAAACATGGAAACTTAATACAAAGTGACACACAGTCATTAAAATTCCTGACCCACTGATTTTGTGTCAAACAGGAGAGAAAATCAGCGGTGGTAACACACCTCTCTTGAACTCCTCCTTCACGATGGCCAAGGTGGAGCGACTCACGGTGCAGGCGGACTTCAGCTGTGGGTAAGCCGGGGTGATGATGGGCATCAGGTGGGAGCGGTCACCGCGAATAGCCTGGAAATGCAGATTAACACAGTATTTTCAGCGTACCTGTGCCTTTAAGGACATTTGATTTTATGTTTGCAGCTTAAAATGCTAATAGAAATCTGTGCGAGGCCTTACCCTCGGATTCCACACAGGCAGTCTGCAGACGCGGTCCTCCCGTCTCTCCAAGGCGACTGGGATTTTCAGATCATCTCATCCTCTGTTGTATTTTTTAGCACCAAGGATTCTAATGTAGCAACATTTTCAGAGTGAAAGATCCTAAAAACAACTCAAATGTATTTTATCACAAACAAGGCATTATTTATTCCCCAGACTACCCCTGACTGTAAGCACGTTTCAAGTCGAAAACTCGCCACATGTTGTACACCTTGAAGAATTTGTTCACCAGGGTCGACGCTGTGGCGTTTGGGTAAGCCTGCCAAATTCTGGCCAAAGAAACGGCGCCCAGGAAGCCCAGCGTGTTGGCGGAAATGTTACGCCCTGCAGAGACACACGAGGAGGAGGAACGGGATTAAGACTTAAAGTTCACAATGTTTCGTTGTTTTAATAACGGCTTGCTCTGATTTGCTATAGCCCACTGCCAGTTTTATCTCTCATATAACTGCTTCCTTCTACTTTATTTAAATGTTGTAAAGGTGTAAAGTTTGGGGGAAATGAAAACAAATACAATAAAAAACTATACATGTGACAAACAGTCATAAATCTGTCTTACAAAGCAGGATTACAAACACGTTCAAACAGAAGACCTGCACCTTAACCTGCTTTCAAGTATTATAAGAAGTCTCCACACACACACAGTAAGCATTGCTCTTCGGCTGTGGTTCCCTGGTAGCAAATGTAGACACCACAGACAGCTGCATGTGTTTGAATTATTGTTATTCACATCTATTAAAAATACAGCATTGTGTGTTTTATGAGAAAGTAGAATATAAGCTTCATTATTGATGTTTCATTACACTGTGTGATTTTTACAGCATAATAAAGTGCATACTAATTAAAGTTATGATGTAAAATGTCAGGTGGTACATATAGTGCCCTACATGTGAAATAGAGAATGATTTCAGATGCGGTTTATGACTTCTAGTCTGGTTAAGAATTAAACCCAACACAGTGTGTGACATTGTTTGTGTTTATGTGTAATTATTGTGTGATTAGAAAGCTAGTTGGGATTCTGCGACTCACGTTTGGCCCACAGCTCGACGGCTCTCAAAGCCAGCCGGAAGTTCGAGACATTCGGCACATTCGTCAGGATCTCCTCTGCAAGTCTGTAGCCTATAAAAGAGCATGAGAAAAGATGAATACAGACAGCCACGGCAAAAAGAGACAAATACACAAAGTGGTACACAGGCAAACAAAACAAAAGATTGTAGAGGTTCTTTCTTCTCTAACTAAATTACCTCAATCCCATCATTGAAGGCTGGGATGTACACCTCTTCATTGGCCTAAAGAAACAACAATATCGTCAGTCTCTTGTTGCATTAGAGAGAAAAATGTTTGACTTGTACGAACTGAATCACTTCAAGGGCGTACCCGTATGTCTTTGACCGCCTTCTGCGCTTGAAGCTTCTCGTAGAAGGAGGTTAAGAAGTCCTTCCTCTCCAGGAATCCAGGTCCCACACAGAGGCCGTCAATATCAGCACCTGTCAAACCAGCACAGACTCATATGACCGCAAAGTCTGTATTTAAATGTATGGCTAATTAAGAAGTTTTGTCATATTTTATGAACCAAAGTTACAAGCTACCACAGTCTTGACATACTCCTAGAGTTTGGTAAAGAAACTGTTACTTACCTTTGATGTGAGCTCCCAGATGGTAAGAGATCTTAGCCTATCTCACCACTTCTGGCACGTTCTAAAATGACAAAAAGTTATAATAAGAATGCATTATCTTTGCAACAAAAAGTTTACTTTTGAAACAACAAGAAAGCTGAATAAAAACAGTCGTCTTACCATACTTGTACATGTTTCTGTGAGCCACTCCTTAAACAGTGACTCCACTTTCTCAACAACCTTCTCTCTGCAAAGAAACACAAAAAGCATTTTCAAACAGTGTCATTTCTTTGAAACAAAGCATGCCATGGTCCCTCCGACACGTGGTATACCACTTGCATTTACTTATTAAAAGATATTGCTTTTCTTTTTTTTTATAGAGATAAACAAGTCAGGTAAGTTTCACAAAAGCAAAGTCACAACAACACAATAAAAATCTAAAGTTGATTTCAGTTCTCACTAACTGCACGTTTTACAATATGAAAATAATGAAATAGAAAAAGGTGTATCATACCTGTGCTGAAGCTCCAGGTCACCCTCGGACATATCATGTGATTTCAGCTTGTCAAACACGTATTTTTGGTCTGGATCACGTCAGCCTCTTCAGGCAGGGCCTCACTGATCGGAGGAGTGATCCCATAGCAGTTGGACGCTGCTGAGCTTTGCTCTTGCTCTTAACAGCTGAACTGAAAAGTGACATTAGCATGTTAGTGCATTAGTCTTGCTACACACTTGACATGAAGTATACAGCCTTCAACTGCACCAAGAAACCTTGACTAAAACTGAAATAAGACATGTCAGTTAAGTACGTTACTCCCATGATAAGGCATGTTTCAATACCAGTTAAAACCAATATCAAAAATCACATGTTAGAGCAGATTGAAGACTGCATTTTAGACGACCTGCGCCGAGCTTCAACCTTTAAAAATGCAAGAAAACACGACTCAAGTACTTACAGAGACATAGTACAGATAATTAAGGAGGGCACTTGTGAGTTTGTTTCGACTGTGCAAGTAGCTTCTGATCCTCTCTGTAACTAAAGGCTGACTGAGCTGAGTCAAGGGCTGAAGCTCTTATAAACTCTGGTCAGGTTTTGGAACGCGCGCCGACCCATTATGCCGGCACAATGTCAGGGGCGGATCCAGACTTTTTTAATTGGGGTGGCCCATCTGGGGCACTGACTTATGCAGGGGTGGCATGAAGTGTGTGTCCACACGCACGAGAATGAATAGCATTTAATTAACCCTTTCTTCTAAGCGTAATTATTTAAGGACTGAAAAAGATGTATTACCAGAGTAACAATTTAAAGCACTAAAGGAAACGTGCCACATTGAAATACAAAGAAAGCTACTAGCAGCCTGTTGCAACACCAAATAGTTGATTTTAACATAAGTCCCACCTCTGACAAGGCCAATCCTAGTTTATGATTTTAGGGTGGCACTTGGGGTGGCTAATTAGATTTCAAGGGGGGCCCAGGCCACCCCTCTGGATCCGCCCCTGCCAAGGGCTGGGATATACGGACAACAGTGCAAAAACAAACCACTGCTGCAAAGTGTATCTTCTGTTGGCTAGTGAGTTCTGTTTATCTAATTGTTTATTGACTGAATCTACTGAGCTCTGAGAACCCGAGGTTGGTCAGTGTTTACACCTCTAACATAAGCTTTAGACTTTCAGGAGGAAGTTGTCTGACTTGGGCCAGGGGAACGGTCACAGCGGGGTACAAATTTTGACGTCAGTGCCTGGGAGATTTACAAGGGCTACAACCAGGATTGTGACTGTGGGGATGGCAAAGACACAGCAGGGACAAAAGAGGAACAAGAGGGATGTCAGCTATCAGTCAGCGCCAAACTCTGGAGGCCTTAGCGGTGGTTTCCTGAGTGGTGCAGGATGAGCAAGGCAAGAAAACCACATTGCTTCTGCATTCCCTGGTGTCAAACTGACCTCCTTCGTTTCTTTCAAAATCTACTTCCCCTTAGCATCCCCTACCGGCCTGGAGCACTTTTGTTATGATGACTTAATATGCATATTTTTTCTGTTGCACATCTGGGATTGTGTTTTGTTTTCTTTTTTACTTTGAATCGTTCATGTAGTTGCAGTGTGTTTAATGGTAATATGTTTAATTTGGCTTTCAGCTGCCTGTTTGTCATTTGCTGCACATTTTTGTTGTTGTATGTACAATGGACTTTTGTATCTTAGATAAGGCATCATTTAACAACTGTAACGACTGTTTCTTGTTATGAAAATCTTTTGGGCTGATATTTTTTCTTGTCAGCCATCATAAAGCGGTCATGTGCAGAACTGCTTTGTCTTTTTAGTTTATTCGTCTATTTTCTCTCAAACTCTCTCTTTCAAGCATTCTGAGTGCAAAAATCTGAAGCTAAATGATTGAGAGATGTGTGACAGTTGCGCACCATACATTAATTGTAATTTAGAATTTTAGAATATTGATTTATTTACTATTTTATTCAATTTTTAATTTTTCTTACAGGTTTTATTTGTCCTCTATAACATGGCACTGCAGGGCCACCATACTGAGTTCAAATACCGTCATGTCACAATTTGGATTACCTGATTAGCGTGTAAGTGTGGAAATCCATGTATGGATGTTGTAACGGTTCTTACAATCTTGAAATATAGGAGTCGATGAATTATTTTTACACCTTCTTTCAATATTACAACTCTTGCAAGATTGAAGCCCGTAAATAGCAAGATACGTCCTACTTCTTGTTGCTCTAACGACGGGCGTCAACGAAATTTCCAGGCAGCTTTCATTTGTACAGAGATCCGTGAAAGCAGCATCCGGAGCAAATGAATTGAGGGCTGAGAAGGACGATGAAAACAAAAATGGACATCGATCGAAAATAGCCAAGTAAGACTGCAAATGCATTGACTCACGCAAAAGCATGAATACGGCTGTATTTTATTGGCAATGCTTTCAACAAAGATGAATATATATTCACAAAAAAGACTGACGTTACGAGCAACGACTGCTAGTTCGGTAGCTTAGTTAGCCTCAGCAGCTTAGAAACGTATGCTAGCGTTATTAGCTGTGTGTAACATTAACGCTACAACATTGGCCACTAAGAAAAGCATCATTATAAATATAAGTTAGCAATCGCTGGTTTAATGAGTGTTAAACGAACGAGTGTAACGCTTGCTTCCTTGCTCTTGATCCGCTACATCTCTCGGTCAGCTGTTGTTGTTATTGCTCTGATAGCCTCTATAATCAAACAGCAGCCATTATTTTATCTCGAGGCACAGATGTGTAGTCATTTTGTTATCAATGATAAGCAACAAACAATATATCTGCGCTCGTGGTACCGTTAATGTAGCCAACAATGGTTCTAACAGTAGTACATATATTGTATTTAATTCGGTCATGGGTTGTATTTTCTGTAACAGCCTCAGGTTGTCGCTGTTATGTGTTGACTCGTATCCAAGGAGGTCAATCAGATTGCGTCTTCATTTAAAGCTATCTCTAAGTTTATCTTCCATTAGTTAGATGGAAGTTACTTGTCTTTCCTTTAGTTGTATGTATGAAGACCTTTATTATTATTATTAGATCAGGGGTTCTCAAACTTTGTGGAGCCAGGGATCCCTTACAGGGGAGAACATTTTCCAAGGACCCCCTCATAATCATAACACCGATTAAGCATATGCTTACTACCATTTGCACTCCTAGATGCCATTGGAACTTCTCAAGCTAAATCGGCTACTTCAGACGTTATGTTTCATAGTGATAAACAGAAAAACATGAGCATTTTAATCATGTTAATACCACTTAAATACTTTGGACTCAACTTGACAGCATTTGTACTTTTCAAGTAATTGAACTTAAAAGCTTTCAGGAAATTAACAGCAGCAGGAACAATTCATTATGACCTGAGTGAGTTGAGTGATTCATGATAGAATGACTTTATGTGTCACAATCGTATCCGTTTCTATTGGTCCAAAGCTAACGTGGGTGGTAGGAGTAATGGACACAATATGCTTGTTTAATTGGCGCAAATGGTCCTCATCTGTAGACATGCAGTTTTTTATGATACTGCACAATTTTATAATTTATTATCAATTTCTTAAAATGATTTTGCGGACCCCACTTTGAGAACCACTGGTTTAGACATACTCTTGTTTTTATACTACCATCGAATTTAAGGTATTACTACAAAATGCAATGCCTCATATCTAAACAGGAATAATGGCTACTCGAAACCAGAAATTAGTGTTTACTCGTCACTGTACCTTTTACTGTTAGATCAGTCACGCAGTGTCTCTTTGTTTCATGCAGTAATATGTACAACAGTATCTAAATGTCTGATGGCAACCATTATGCAAAACAGTGTGTAAAGTTCGTTTGGTCAGCTCATCAGTTTTTATAGGACATAGTTTAAAGCACAGGCACAGCTGTGGTAGGCGTATAGTTTTTGTTTACAAGCACTTCCACTTCCTTAAAGTTGGAACTCTATCACAGCCATCATAAACAGTTGACAAACTTCCTGATGCATCTTCTGAGAAATGTCTCCCATGCAAGAATGAGCACTGTTTTGTTTGTTTGATCCCTGTTCTACTTTAGTGTAAGTTCAATTGTGTTTGTCTTATTTTGTAACAGGCTGTCTGTGTCAGACCTCTGACAGGCTTTACAAAGAACCTGAGGGAAGAAAAGTGAGGGGACAGAACCATGGAGGCTCGCTTTGGTAATACTGTGTTCAGCTCCAAGTTTGACTCAGGAAACCTGGCCCGTGTGGAGAAGGTGGAGAAGGGCAGCTCCAGCCCTCCTGGCGATGTCGCTCCAAATGGGAGTGCGCCCTCAGGGTCAAACATTACCCCGGACTATGAGTTCAACGTGTGGACGCAGCCAGACTGCGCCGGCACAGAGCATGAGAATGGAAACAGGTAAAAGGATTCACATGAGAGGACATGAACATGGCTTATTTGGGCATACATGTGCTGCCAACTTAACACTGACTTACATAACTTTTAACATCATGGTGTTTCAGATCATGGTTTTACTTCAGTGTGCGGGGCGCAGCACCAGGAAAGCTCCTGAAGATCAATGTGATGAACATGAACAACCAGAGGAAACTCTACAGCCAGGGCATGGCTCCCCTTGTACGCACTTTACCTGGCAAGAACCGGTGGGAAAGGGTCCGAGACCGACCCACATCTGAGGTATATACGCGCATTCAGAGGCTGTGAGGGAGAGGATTTGCATATGACGAGCCAGCGAGGCAGAGAGCCGTGGCTCTGGCTCCCTGTCAGCTATTTATATCGCTCTAAAAATATATTTCTTCCTTCTGTCAATGTCAAGATTGTAGATAACCAGTTCATCCTGTCATTCACTCACCGGCTGTTGGAGGTGCGAGGGGCCACCACCTACTTCTCCTTCTGCTTCCCTTTCTCTTACACCGAGTGCCAGGAGATGCTGCAGCAGTTTGACAAGAGCTACCCCAATGCTGCTCAACTCAGTCCCAGCAGGTAAACACGACCCACACACACACACTGAGTTATTACCTTAATCTGCCGTTTCTATGCGTGCCCTTCTAATTTGAACTTTTTTCCAACCTCCATCCGGACTCATCAGTGCCCCAGGTACCGTGTATTACCACAGGGAGTTGCTGTGCGACTCTCTCGATGGCAACAGGGTGGACCTGCTCACTGTGACCAACTGCAGCGGCATGCAGGAGGAGAGAGAACCACGTCTGCCTAAGCTGTTTCCTGACACCAACACTCCAAGGCCACACCGCTTCCCCGGCAAAAGGGTATCACTGAGTCATACATCAGCACATTCACATTATTCAACTTTAATTACTTTAATAAATGACAGCACTCAAGGCTGATGCTGATGTTGACTCACCAAAAAATGACTCAACACTGAGGCTAACTCCTGGTTCTTGTGTGTCTGCAGGTGTTTTTCCTCAGCAGTCGAGTGCACCCCGGGGAGACGCCCTCTTCCTTTGTGTTTAACGGTTTCCTCAACTTTATCCTGAGAAGAGATGACCCTCGCGCTCACGTGCTTCGAAACATGTTCGTGTTCAAACTCATTCCCATGCTCAACCCAGACGGGGTTGTTCGTGGGCACTACAGGTAAGGAACACACATGAAGCCAAATGGATCCACCACTTTTTCACAATGCTAGTTTGCTTATCTTATCATTTGGCTCAGACTAAAGCAGGCAGAGCTAGAGTTTTTTGAATGGGTGGATCTGCATTGTTGTTTTTGTAATGGCTTTAGTAAGTAAACAGATTACACAGAAAAATTATAGAGAAGCATTACTTATTATTGCAAGTGTGTAGTGTGGTGACTTCTGTGTAATTGTTATAGCATTGAAACTTATGAAGACTTCTTTTTGGGAAACACTGTACACAAGGCCAAACACTTTTATTTATTTTTTTTCAAGGAGAAATCTAGCTGAGGAAATCAGGTTTCTCTCAATCCCGGATCCCAACGGGCGTGTAACCAGCAGTTAGTGATAAACGACTTCCAGTCAAGCCTTCCTTTTCCACGTGCTGCTTTGTTATTTACTTTAATTAACAGGTCTTACCTTAGTCAAAATTTCAACATCATGATGCATATTAGTAAAACGTAAAAATGAAGCTTTGTCAGGTCTGTCGTCAAGAGGAGAAGAAAACTACTTTTAAAAGGCTCGTTTGTTGAACGGAGGTCGGATCAATCTGATGCATTCGAGGAAGTCGTGGAAAGCTGAACGGTTTTTCGTGACAAGGCGAAAAGGGATAGGGAGTTGAATTTTAGATCTAGTGCAGATTGTTAGCTGTTAGCATGCAGATGTCTGTTTAGAGAGATTAATAAGAAGCTAAATCATCATCAGATAGACGCTGGTGAGAGCCGGGATGTTATTACGGCGCATTATGTTACGTGATTGGTCAATATTACTTGTTTACTCTACATTTCTATGTAGAATCTGTAATTAGAGATTAGGTTTCTCTCAGCGCCTCCTCCAGTTACCGAACCTGGTTTTCTAGTGTACATGATACAAAGAAACCAGGTTACTACAGATAGCCAGCTCTTACCTATGTGAACAGAAGGGCCAGGTCAGATGTCTCATGTTGACCCTCTTAGCAGATTCAGGTTAAACCCGTGACACAGGTTTGTATGAGGAGTAGCACTAACAGTGACATGTGGTGGCCCGACACTTTACTAAGACAGATACGGTTGTTGTTCTTTCTGTAGTATGTCACCTGTCAGCATGTCTTGATGTATTTCCAAAACTAAAAGAATTATGTCTAATTGTAGTTGTGCGGTACAGACTTAACACACGTTTTTGAAAAGCAAAATATTCTAATTTATAATCCATGTATGTTCAAATCATCAGCGTGATCTGACGATTACCTTCTTATTAATCTCTATAAACCTATAAACAGACATCTGCAGCATGTTCAGCGAACACTCTCTTCTAGATCTAAAATTCAACTTGAGATAAATTCCCTTGACGCTGTGTCATGAAAGCTGTTCGGCGTTCAGATTTCCCGACTTCCTCGAATGCATCAGATAGATATGACCTCCGTTCAACAAACAAGCATGTTAAAAGTAGTTTTCTTCTCCTCTTGAGGACAGACCTGACAAAGCTTCATTTTTACTTTTTACAAAACTGCATCATGATGTAGAAATTTTGGCAAAGGTAAGACCCGCTAATTAAAGTAAATCACAAGAAAAAGTGTTTCTATTTCTTTAAACATGCGGCATGCGCAAAAGGAAGCCTTGACTGGAAGTCGTTTATCGCTAACCGCTGGTTACATGCCCGACATGAGAGGCTGTATTTTCGTCAGACTGTAGCCGATGGGATCTGAGATTGATCAAAATGTAACAGGTTCCTGGTTCCTCCTTTGATGATTCACACTCTGACCAAGTTCCAGATGTAACTGGTTTGTAGGTTTTTTCCACGATCCTGCTGACAAAAGCCACTGAAAACACAACTTCCTTGTTGGAAGTTATAAATATAAAATTTGCAATTATTTGCATTTGTATGATCTTTGTCTTTATCTATGAAAACACCCTCACATAGAAAATGTGGGGGAAAGCCATGAAATGATACTAAATACAGCACAATTTGACATCAATTCTGAACCCTAGTTGTAGAAATGTTTCTCATGACTCTGCTGTGTTTTGTTAACAATGTCAAAGTGCTGTTTTTTAGTAAGTAGTAACCTGTCTCTCTTCTCTTGCAGGACTGATTCCAGGGGTGTGAACTTGAACAGGCAATACCTGAACCCCAGCCCTGAGCTGCACCCTTCCATCTATGCAGCTAAAACACTGCTGCTCTACCACCACACACACAACCGCCTGCACAACACGCAGTCCAGCTCTCACTGTACCAACCCCCCAAACACACGGACCCCTCCCCTTAACATCAAACCCACCAATCAGCATCAACCTCCTCCTTTCACTGCCCTTGAAGTCAGCTTGAACCAACGTAACGCTGAGAAGGACACAAATCCCGCCCTGCCTGATGTTCCCATGGTGACCGAGGAGAACGGTTGGGACAGCACCGAGATGGGGAAGGGGGACGAGAACAGCTTGTCGAGCTCCTCGGAGACTGTAGCGCCCGTTAATGTGGAGGTAACGATACCAGAGGAGGAGGAGGAGGAGGAACAGGAAACAATTCCACCGCAGGAAGGGGGCGTGGCTTACTATGTGGACTTGCATGGCCACGCCTCTAAGCGTGGATGCTTCATGTATGGAAATAGCCTTCCAGATGAGAGCCAGCAGGTAAACATTTTTTTAATCACATGACTTTGAGTTCGTTGTTTTAACATCAATTTTTCTTTATAGTAAGAAAAAAAACTTTTTACAATCGTGTCTTTGACATATTTGTTTATCCCCCTACGGCAGCGAAAACAATTAGGGTGCTAATACTTGTTACATGTAAGCTCCTGTCCTCTCTCTGCAGGTAGAGAACATGCTGTATCCGAGGCTGATCGCAGTGAACTCTGCCCACTTTGACTTCCTGGGCTGTAACTTCTCAGAGAAAAACATGTACGCACGCGACAAGAGAGACGGCCAGTCTAAAGAAGGCAGTGGCAGGGTGGCCATGCACAAGGCCATCGGGCTGCTACACAGGTCAGATGTTCATAAAACTTCAACAGTTGATGTTCCGAATAGTCGGCTCAAATAAAATCCCCCCAAAATAAATAAAGTAATAAATAAAATAAATTTCTAAAAATGTATTTGTAAATGTGTTTTGAGTTTTGAGAGCCAAAATAAGTTTTAATAGAAGGACGAAATATCAAACTCTTGCCTGGCTTTCACTTATTACCGTAATATCCAGAATATAAGTTGCACCAGAATAATAACACCCAGTCTGTTTATGTGGGTATCCCAAAGGAAAAACAGTTATTTCAACACTATTTCAATTTATTTTAATTCAAAACACAAACAAATAATTGCCTACAATCTGTTTTTGCCATGTCGAGTTTGCAATCCTGCTAGCTACTGGTGCTGTAGCTAGCAGCCTACGTTAACGTTGATTGTTGTGAGGGTAGCGGCTTCACTGGCGGTCATGACTTTGCAATTCTGTGACAGCGCATGTCTGGGACGAAGCGTTAGCTAGCTTATAGCATCTGGGTAAAATACGGTAACAAAATAAAATACCTCTCCCTTTCATACTGGTATATTGGTCGCACCGGTATACAGGACACAACACACTTTTTAGATGAAAAAAATAATGGATTAAAAGCGTGTCTCATACACAGAATTTTATGGTACTTGGAAAAACATGCTGTAAAAACTGAATATATAGTTTTGACCACTTCTTTGTCTTCGTATCCCCACCAGCTACACTTTGGAGTGCAACTACAACACAGGAAAAACCATGAACACCATCCCGCCTGCTTGCCATGACAACGGACGGGCAACCCCGCCTCCACCTCCGTCGTTCCCTCCAAAGTACACTCCAGAAATCTTTGAACAGGTAGGAAAATGAGAGCCGCTTCTGTGCAAGCATTCCTTCTCATCTAGAGAGGAATGGGATTCTTTGTTGAGAAACCTTAAACACATACTGACATATTGGCTTCCTGTCATCGGCTGATGACATTTAGTACTTAACAAAACCCAATCCTTAAATTAAGTTTACCCTAAGAAATACGAAATACTGGAAGTAAAACAGATGATGTTGTGCACCAGGTTGGTCGTGCGGTGGCGGTCTCAGCCCTGGACATGGCAGAATGTAACCCCTGGCCTCGGCTGGTGCTGTCTGAGCACAGCTGCCTGACGAACCTTCGAGCTTGGATCCTCAAACACGTCCGCAACACCAAAGGCCTGAACACCCACACCAACGCTCATCCTCCACTAAGAATACACCACAACGGCAGCAGGGCGTCGCCGCCAAAGAGCTTCAACAAGTGAGTTCACACGCACATCTCGTTAAGTCATGCGTATCAATCAGGTCACTGGTCTCTGTCTGTTTTTTATTTACAGCTGTCTGTCGGGATCAGCGTCAGAGAACACCCTCAGTCGCGTTCGCTGCAACAGCCACAGCAGCAGCAGCCAGACGCCCTCCCCGAAGATGCACAACTCCCCGAGCTTCACCTTCGGCTGCCCCCCACCCCGAACTCACACACAGCACAACAGCACGCACACAAGCGGACGTGGAGGCAACAAGACACTCGGGCCGGTCAGGGGTAAGTCGATCTCTCAACCATCTGCTTGTTGCTGGCGGGCAGTTTCTCTCACCTTTCCCTGTGTCTACCTCCACTGCTTTCCTTTTGCCTCAGAGTATATTTTTATCTCTTCCTGTTGGTGGAGTTGTTAAAAACACTGATGGCAGGTTGATGTGACAATGTCTGTGTGATTGTTGGCTACAGGTGTGTCATAATTTGCTCCAGGTTGTGGATAAGCTTTATTAAAGAGAGATGAACAAATTGATTCTTGGATGTGTGTGGCCTGGAACGTCAGCATGACCTTTGCTTGACCTTAGCATGACCCCACCTGCTGCTGTCTGTGTGTTTGTTTTTGTCACCTTTTAGGATTCATTTTACCCTGAGCATGAAACCACATGAGCCGCATACTGACATCATTTCAATTTAGACCTAAATTTTGTCTTGCCAATTGGCTTCCTTCGAGGATCAGAACGTCTTGTTTGTCTCAGTACGTGGCTCTTGTGAAAGGTTGCCTCAGCAGGTAGCCACTCTTTAGAGTAGTTCTGATACCGATACCAGCATCTTAAATCAATCAGATGCTGCTAAAATGTGTTATCATGTATCACAAGTACGCCAGTCAATCAACCAATCTGAATTTATAAACGGTTCCAAAAATGTCTTCTCCAAAAACAGCAGCCTACACAGCAGGGTTGTCAACATTTTCAATACTTGGATACTTTTTTCGATACCACGTGTTTAAAACGATACAACCTCCCTTATTTTTATGTCCGAAAGTCACCGAAGCTCTAAAAAAACAACCACAGATCTACAGTCAGATTTTCAACCCAAAGCTGTTGCGAGCAAAACAGAAAAAGCAGTTGTGGTCGAGCGACATAGACAGTAAAGGGAAGAAAGCGAGCGCCGTTTATGAAAACAAAGGGGTGAAACAGAAAAATAAAAAATAAGGCTTTACAGCGGTTACGCCCAAAACCACAAACAAACACCTCCGCACAACCCTGCAGGAAGGTACAGGACTGTCTGCAGCTGAAGTCACACTTCATCCCGCCGACTGTGTATGTGTACGTCTGCTCCGCCCTCCGTCGTCTGCAGCTCTTATGCTGCTCACACTTACAGGTCGGCAAATACCGACACCTTGTAAAGTCCTTTTGGCGTGTAATAAAGATGCAAAAGTTACGTTAGCGCCTGTTGCAGACGCTGTCACCTGGTCTCTACGTTTTCGTTTTGTCCCGACCTGCAGACAATTATTGACACCCAGAAACGTCCCAAACAATGCTGATACAACACAACTAAACACTTCCTGTTTATGTTTAGGATTGATAATTGAGAGGGGATGCTTTATTTTAAAACAGTCTAAGCAATAGCCGATCAAATAATATTAGATATACACTTTCTAAACATTAAATCCTGCTCATTAAGCCTTTAATTACTGTAAACACTTTGTCCAATGAGCTGGTATGTGTTCAGTGACTTTTTTCTGTAGCATTAGTGTGTGCAGGAGAAAAATAAAAACAAGGAGATTATCCAAACTTTGGTAACAAACAGTCCTTTTTTTGTTGCCGTGGTATCGAATATGTTTTACTAGTATCATATCAAAGTTCAAAATTCTGGTATCGTGACAACCCTACTACACTAGCACTGTTTTAGAAAAGATAATGACCTGAACCGGGAAAAAACAAAATAAAGCAGTTTTATATAAGTTTCTCCAATGCTCTTCTGCGTACACAGGACGTCTAGAGGGGCTGCTAGCCGAGCTGCTGCTTATGTTAGCTCTGTTAGGTATCAGCTAATAAACAAGTCTCAGGTCTCAAGTCACAAAGTGATCAGGACATCTCTGGCACGTCTGTGTATGCACACAAACCCTGCATGTCTTTGAGTTGGTTTGTGTGTGTGTGTGTGTCTCCCTCTCTATAGACCCTAAGCCTCAGGAGAAAAGACGCCCCCCCCACCACCGCTCCATCCTACGGTCTCCCAGCAACAGCCACGCACCCTCCCGCCCCCCACACTCACCCCCTTCCTCGTCCTCGTCCTCGTCTTCCTCAGTGTGTGCAGCGGGCTCCTGTCCCCTCCCGGCCTCCGTCAGTATGACAGGTCTGTACTCCCTCCAGTCCCCCAGCCTCTCCACCCTGCTCCCCTCCCTGCAGGCTCTGCCCCGCCCCGGGCTGCTCTCCAAACTGAGCCCCCTGCTGCTGCAGGGCCTGCCGCCGGCCACCAACGCTCCAACTGGGCCCAGCCAGGACTGAATCTAAGCTAACCTGTTGGAGCTTGAGTTTAAGTGTGTGTGGGTGGAACTAAGTGAGTGTGAGCTCTAAAAATGGAGTGGTGCTCTAAGTTATATCAACAGACTGTCACTATTTGATCCGGGGTGATTGTGTGTGCGCGTGTGTGTGTCTGAAACATCTTTGGTGCTAGCTCTTTTAAATCTCCCTAAAGTATTGTTGTTTTTTCTCCTGCACATAAAGTATCTGTGAAATATCATGTATCTACAGTACTAGCACCTCAAATAATACACTGGAGATGTTTGACTATGACTGACACGTGTTACAAAAATGGTTTTAGTTTTTATACTTACCTTGAATTAAAGTGGTAATCTCGAAGATCTCAGTTTTGTTCTATTTGGCGATAAACGGTAATCGCGTTGATGTTAGCACGCGCCAATGGCCTTTTGGAGGACGGCTGTATTTATCAAATGACCACGTCATTGGTTAGTAGAACTACGGAACGTATCACTTGACCAAATTGTCTCTCTGACTCATCCACTGAACGAGTACGGTCCTTGTGAGCAATACGAATCTTGAAGCTGAACTTAATTTGAAGATCCAGATCACTGCAGTGACCGATAACTGCCATTTCTACTTCCCAGAAATCCAGACAGTGTCGCATGTGTGACGTCAACCGTTGGCTCCCTTTGTAAGCAGCCGCTTAGCTCCGCCTACCCTCTCTGGCAGACCAACCACTGCTGGCTGATGGAAAACGCGTCACTAACTGGGTGCTGCTTGTGATTTTTTCCGCAGAAGTCGTCACAGACACCCCGTCTGTAATACTGCAAATGCAATTTGTTTACATGAAAATCTTCGAGATTATCACTTTAAGCGGACTGGTTAGTGTGGGACTGTTTTGGGAACATTGCTTTGCTACATAATGTCCATTGTCCCCACAGGCCTGCAAAATATACAGTAGATATTTGCAGTAATATTGGAAATATTATAATGATGGATTACCTTACATTGAGTAGCTCTTGTAAAGTGTGTACAAGTAATAAGCTAAGAAGAATAACCATGTGACTGTGCTGATACTTTTGTTATAGCCAGGGCTGCTGCTTATTTTTACAGTTATGTTTTAAAGAAGAAGCTCTCGTATGAGTGGGGTGCTCCATGTTGCACTTTCATTTTGAGTTATTTATTGGTTTTATTTATGTGAGAGAAATTGAGTTTGCAGAATTCGTCTGAACACGGTGTGGCTGCTGTTACTGTGAAATCCTCTCATGCTTTAGGATGTGTTTTTTTAAAGTGTTTGTTAAGAGTTGGACGGAACGTTATGTGCGCTCCATTTGTTTTGTAGAGACTGAAAAATCCATTTCAAAGGACTGTGGTTTCATTCTTGTCTGTTAGTCATGCCTTTAGTAAAGACACCGATCATTCCAGTGTAGGTCCAGTTTCAGTATGACATTATATTCACAGTTCAGCTCACTGCCAGAAACCTCATGTGCGTCATCACTGCTTTCATCAGTAGATAGTGAAACTGTTACCGGTTTTGTCGGTGAAAAGGGTTGCTTTACGGAGTTCATGGAAACATGTTGTTTGTGCTGCGTTTGAGCAGTTTGACACTAAAATAGAAAGTGTGTTTTTTGATAATATTCCACTGTCGATGTTGGTGTTAAAAAAGTTATTACATGTTTCATCAAATTGGTGAAGAAAACATTGATTATTATTTATTAAAGCATTTGTGTTATATCGTGTAACATAAGGTGTGCAGCGGGCTGTCGATGGTAAAAGTTAATATTCTTGGTGGTTAGCAGAGGTGAGACATCATCTCGTCGTCTTGGTCTGTGTGTAACCCTCACATATAAGTTGGGTAATTTTAGTATCTTGTTCGGTGTGCTGTCATCCGAGTACTAGATGATGGTCTGTGTTTTGAGGATCAGGAGACGTTAGAGAGGTTAAGATGCCTTCAGATGACTCGCTGTAGCTATCACCCGTTTCAGTGCCGTGCAGCTGTGTAGTTGTGGTGTGCCTTTGCTCTGCTGTGTGTTGTCGTGAGCAGGAGGTTTCGGAGGCTCTGCTTATTTTATTTGTCCAGAACTGAAATTAATCTAATATTGTGATGTAGTAGGTCATCTTCCTGCCATTTGCTTTGCCCTTAATTTGGAGAAACTTGCCTTGTAAAGGTTCAATGAAGGTTCATTTACATATAATTTAGTGGCTTTTTGGGTACACAGGCCTGAACACTGTATGATTCAACAAGTACTGAATAACTGCAGATAATGTTAAAAATGAAGGGGCAGATGTAGGGCTTTTCACAAAAGAAAAAGCTTCATTTTTAGCGGTATAAAACATAAACTAATGCCATTGGTTCTCTCGCAGCACCGTCCCCTCTTACATTAAAGCTGGATCATCGGTATGAGAGATAAATCTATGTTCTTCGAGAACAAATGTGATGGTCAGTTTGAGCACCAGTAACATCAAAGTCTTACTCGATGCTCCTTAACGTCACTCAGACGATGTTTTCATGTCGCCTCTGCCCGCTGCGTTCAGGAGCTTTCACTTTGGATCAGCGCCCTGCAACATGAGGGGGAGTGTACTGTTCAGCTTTCTCACTGTGAACTTTGATTTCCTGTTTTCTAGTTGCTCCTGTCCTAAAGCTTATATATTCATCTCCATCCAAAGGAATAAAACACTGTATGCATAGTCACGTTCTCACTAGGTCTTCTTATGAGAACTGTGCCGTCTCCTTCAATGTGGTGCTAACCTTCTATACCAGACTACAGTGTCTGTCTGTGTAACGAATATCACCTTCTTGAATGTGCTGCTGTCTTTTACCGCCTCTCTGTTTAACCTCTGGAATAAAAACTATCCCTTTGTGAAGCAACTCCTGTGTGTGTTTCCTCTGCTCTCTCTTCCCTTTTGTGTGTGTGTAACATTCATTGTTCAGCTTCCATGTATAGAATAGTTGGTCACAAACGGGTCAAACCTGCTTGAAGGTTAGGTTGGAGAACGCTGCTGTCTAAAACCACTGATGTATTGTGTGTAAGTAACTCCAGGATACAGGTGGTGTGACTCATCCACCACCCACTGTGTCTCCTTTCCCTTGCTTTTATTCATGTCCCTTCGTCTGGTCAACAGGCCTCAGCTGCCCAGACTTTCAGGCCGGTGGACCCAGTTCACCTGCTTGGTCCAGATTGCCTTTCCCCATGCGTGCCGGGCGTGTGGGGAGAGGGTGTCGAGCTCTCACGGTCACTCATAACCCCACAGAGGCTCCCCCAGAGGTGAAATTCTCTTTTTCCTAAAATATACATTTTCTTTTTCACTCGGTTTATGAAGTATCACTTTAATGTCTCCATCTGCCACAGGCTGCTAAAGACTTGGGGCCTGAACACATCCTGTCCTCCGTCAAATTTAGCAAGTGAGTCCGTTTTGTTGATTTATCTGGAAATCTCAGGGAATATTTGCAAACTGAAGAAGAGATGACACAAGGATTGGAGTTATATTATTAACCTCTTTTTTTGCCTGCACAGGTGTGAGCTGCAACCTCATATGAGCCGCATCCCCATCAGGAGGGTGGGGTCAACTGAAACCCCTCCCACACATGACAGTAAAACATCCCCCACCAGTATTAACCCAGTCTCGCCAGGAGATAAGGACAAGTCAGCCACCATGAAGGTCTGGAAGCTGCTTAAACCCGGCCTCCATCGACACCTGTCACTGTCAGGCATGTATACTACACATACACGAGAGGCTGTGCTATTAGCTCTGTTTGACCCAGAGAGAATTATCTGGAAAAGATGGAATCAGTCGTATGTGACATGTATCGTTTTGCTAATTTTTCATCTAGCAAGAGGTCAGTTTTAAGTGAATATTTTGTGTTTTATTACATAAACTTTTCACTTATCCTGTTAAATATTTCTACATCCACTTAATGGGTTGCCATAAATATTGGTACGGGCATTCATGTCCCCATCAGGATTGTAATGTCTTCATCTAGCATCATCAATGGGACAAAATTAACAAGTTTCGTTGACCAAATACTTCAAAACTAAAGTCTTTCCCATCAGCCCTAGTAGTACTTTGTGTTGAGGGGCCAGTTGGCCGATTGTCAACCTCAGTCCTATCATGCTATTATGAATTGAATTGAGTTGTGCCTTTGGAGGACGCTATCCGCTTCTCCAATGGGCCCTGGAAAACCTCCGCCAGACCATGTAAAACGTGCCATCTAGCGGAGGCCAGGGAGCTCGCTAAACTACACTTCCTCAATCTAGGACGCCCGCCTCCGATGTCATGTCTCGTTCAAAATCGTCAGGTTTGAAATGTAGACTGCAGACCCAACAGTATATTCTCATCACATGCGCCATTAAACACCTCTAGCATGTAGCCTAATTGTTTACATATTTTAGCAAACTATCAAAAGTCAAAGGCATTATTTTTAATCCTTTACGAATATTCAACTGAAAAACACAAACATCACAAAGAACGTGCGATAAATAACCACATATGTGATCAATTCAATATTCCTGTCACCGCCTATGCTCGCTTTGTTTACATGCCCTTTTTCTTTTGTTCAAACTTAATACTTTATATATAGTATATATAGTATATTTAATACTTTTTCAAAATACGAACACGTGTTTACATTTAGTGGGAGGCTGGGCAATCACGTTTGTATACGTCACCAAGTTAACTATGAACTCTGGGTAAGTACCAAAGTAATGTCTGCAGATATGTGGAGTCACGTAAAGTCTGCATCAGAGCCTACACACACTTGGTGATTTGACAGTGGGGCAGCACAAAGTACTCACACACTTAACGGGAACATGCCTCAAAGTGTGTGAGTGTGGAGACTGGGATTTGGCCATAGTCTTGTTGAATGGAGGGAGCTACCAAGCTGTGATAACAGGGACCTGCACATGGCATCATACCTTAACTTTTTTCAGTGATACAGGAAAACATCTTTTAAATTGAAAATCACCAGACTGCAACATTTCATGAATTTTTAAACTACTACTCCCCATTTCCATAATCCATTTGGCTTTGATATTCTGACATTAGATATTTCCCCTGGTTCCATCATTTCCAAACGCTGCATGACATTGGTTTTTGAGTTCCATTTTACAGTATGTAAACTGCTCTTATACACAGCTCCCTTCAATACAACTGTTTCCCTCTTCAGGTGTATCGGGGAAGGAGGCTGCCGTACAGTTGGCCTCTAAAGCACTAAAGAAGAAGAGCACAGAGCGGAGCTTCAACTGCAAAGGAAATACTATTATAGAAACCTCACCAGAGAAGGATGAGACTCTGCAACAGGTGAACACGCAGATTCACACACACACAAGCACATGGTGCCATGTCAAATAGCATTAATGTTTATGTAGAGAAACACATTTTGAAAATGAATGAATCATATTACTAAAACCTGACCAGGCTGTATGATGTTGTTTTAAAGGATGAGGAGACTCCAGTGATGCCTCTGCCTGAGACTGTGAACATGTGTGAGACAGTGACCCTGTGTGGAGAAGCCTAGGAGCTGCACAGAAGAGCGGACACGTGTGTTCATGTCTGTATTTGCTGTATGTGGGCCCAAATAACCATATTGTGATGGAGACCTTTTGAAAATACGAAACAGGAGGATTAGTTTGGGGGATCTTAATGTGCAATACTTGATTTTTAACATTATTTATTCAGATTTAAAGGAGGATACATGGTGTTTTCAACCAGTGCAGTTACACATGTTCAGACCTACAGTCGGAGCTGTCCAGTACAACCATTGAGCAGCTTTACTGGAGCAGCTGGAGGCTAAGTGCCTTGCTTAGTGACACCACAGCAGCGGCTGTATTATGGGAGAGATTTAACCTTCCAACTGATCAAGAGTCCCTCAACTTGAAATAAACATTTCAGCTAACATCATCATACCGTACATATCTGTTTTTGTAATTTTGGTCCTTTCCTTTTGACGGATGTTTAATGCACTCTGACCAATGCACTGATACGTATTTTTACAGTCAGCCACTTACACCGATTCAACAAATGGTTGATTCTCACTTCGACTGACGAGCACAGCAGCACCTTTTATAACCTCCTGATTTCCACTTAAAGTTTAGACACAAACATGTGAGTGATGTGTTTTATTCAACTATTCCAGAAAGTGTTTGTGCTTTTCATGTTTGTTAAAGGTATTCACCTCCCATTGGACTTTTTATTGTTTGCTTTACACTGAAAAAAGAAATTGAGCTATGAAATTGTAAAAACTACACAATTATTTAACACACCTAAACTATTACTGATGCAGCCAGTTGTTTTTTAGAATGCTCATAATGAATGGAGATCACCTGTGTGAGCCATGTGATTGTGAAGGACTCACTAGCTTCAACCAGGAAGCTGCGGACATTCATTTTCCAAACTTACCTAAAGACAGTTAATTGTGTGGCTGAAAAACGCATCCAAAGTTTAGAAAGAGCTAAAATATAGACATTAAATTGTTGCCAGAAGTGCACCTAAGACATGAATTGACTTAAATTAATAAAAAAATTTGTCTCAATAGTCTTGTTATATCTACAGTGATTCAAAGTAAAAAAACACAACAGGTCCAAAGGGAGGAAAATACTTTTATACGCACCATGTCTGTAATTGATATTTTTCCTTTCACATTCCTGTAGAGATTTTGTTCCACAGCACATCAATATGGGAACATATCCTTTATTACTATAAACTGTGTATTCATGATATAAATAATTTGTGTAAGGCGAGCTGTGTTTTTAAATGTAACAAGCATATCTTAAACGCAGTAACAACTAGACTGACTTTATCAACTTAATTATACTGTGACTGGTATAATACTGTGTTGGAACTTGAAACAAACTTGAAGTATAAATAAATTATCTTGAAAAAAATGTGTTTGTTACATTTTATAATTAAATAACTCAATAAGAGTTACACTCATGTGCATGCAGAATAATGTACTGGAACACAACTGCAAGTTTGGATTTACACATTTTTAATAGAAAAAAACTCTACTGTGCAATATTACAAAGAAATTCATCTCCATGAGGGGAATGTTGTTTCCATGGTGATGGCACTGAGACCCATCTCACCTGTGGAGAGAAAAAAAGTGAGTTCACAGGTGTTGAACTTGGAAAAGTCATCTTGGTAGCTACATGTGCTCAGACCAGCAAAGAGGACAGTGAGAAGTTAAATTAGGAAACATTTCTGCTTACGCTCATCAACCATGTACTCATATACCAGGTGCCATGGTGACCTTTAATTTGGTGTGTCTGCTTTAACTCATTAGCAAACCAGGCCTTTAACCAAAGAGGAAACTAATCCACAAATTCAATAATGATGGTAAGATGGTTCACAGTTGAACCAGAAAAAAAAGATGAGCGCTGAACCTTTTTAGGCAAACATTAATTGACCTTACCTTTCCAATCATTTTGGCGAACTCTACTCCTGCTTCTTGGGGTTATTGACAGCAACGTAGTGATATAACACAACCAGCAGGAACAATGACACGCCAAGCATGTTGGCAAATATGGCCAGCTGCACGTCGGTCACCATTCTGCAAAGGATGCACAGATATGTTAGTGTAAGAAGGAGCATGTTAAGTCTTTAAAAAGGGACCAAAGCAGCATACCAGTTATTTGGAAGTTGTAGTTATTTTAATTAAATGTTTATTTTGCATTAGTGATGCACGATATTGGCACCTTATCAGTATCAGCAGATTATCGGCATTGGCCGATGTCATTTTTCTGCCGATATTTTCAGCCGATAAAATGTTTTAATAATGCCTAAATGCTCAATAATTCCCTAAAAAAGCTTGACGTAATGCTACGGCATTAATTCGGCACGAATGTGCGCACACTGCCTGCACCATGCCTCTTCCATCAAGCTTGAAGAAGGGTGCAAGATGTCTGCGGTATGGCAGTTTTTCAATGTTTCCAATACGGACAACAAGGTTGCTATTTACAATAGTTGCAAAAGTTGTAGGATTAGTACAGTTTTATTTTGAAAGAAAACGTTACATACAAATAAATATGGCATTTTGTACATAACCTAAGTAGTTCTTATATTGCCTAGTGAATATGTACATTTTAAAAAGCACTTCATCATGTTATTTCTGCATCTGCCAGTGGGCCACTACAAAAAGAGTAGGCATGATATCAATTGCACTACAGGGGAGACTTTATATAAATATCGGCATATCAGATATTGGCAAAAAATCCAATATCGTGCATCACTATTTTGCATCATCCCTGTCCATTTTCTAATGTACAACACATCTTATTGTCATATTCCATTCACTTGCTTACATTAATTTTAATGAAATATATTTCTTAATAAAGTGCATAGTAGTGAGCTTATGCATCACTTGTTTTGCAGCACTGTAAAGGTAAAGCATTTAATCCATCAACATTTTCATGTTTGAAATTATAATCAGATATCAAGTACCTATACGGTTACATTAAACAGTGTATGCAGAGCTAACATTGACTATATCATCTTTATCCAACACTGACACTTTGCTATTAGCTGGAATCTGTAAATAAGTACTTTGAATATGAATCAGGAAATTATTATTATAAGGTGTTTGTAAATCAGGCCGGGAAATATTGGTGAATTATAAACTGGACCATCAATCTGTGTGATGTTAGCGCTAAGCTAGCTAGCTATCTATTAGGACCAACACAGACTTAAATTACCAACACGGGGAACGCCACAAATGCATCTTCAAGGAAACTAGCTAATTAAACACTTTACAATGTAGTTTAATTAATGCTTTTACTTACATTATGCCTCAAATGTGGGTTTTACTCCTGGTTCAAGCGATATTTCAGCCGCTCAGCATCAAACAAGCAAAGCTGTCTCTTTCTTCCGGTTGGAGAGGAGAGCCACGTCACGTTTAAAAGCACCATAGAAGCAGATGTTAGTGAGCAATACAAAAAAAGACATACAAATAAAACCTCATCATTAATTATCCGTATTTGTTTCTTTAATTCATGTCTTTATTATTTAAAATAGTAATACTTTGGACCGCTGGGTAGAATTTCAAGAAGTTTATTTCTTATTATTTTATCGCAATCCTCCAGGCCACAGGTGGCGGTAGTGAGCCCCAGTCAGCTGGATGTCAGCACTCTGTAGGAGTGGCCCAAATGGTTTCGACATCACCTCACCCGGCGTGAACGACAGCGACCGAGCTCGATGGTGCTTCGACACGGCAGCTAACGTTTGGGATTTGCATTTCCAGAAGGAAGAGATATCAGATCTGGTTGTGGAGCCAGACTGTACCACCATGGCTCTTTACGAATATGTCACTCAGGAGCAGCTCGCGGGCTTCGACAAATACAAGGTGTGATATTGAGCTTGTGATAGCCTGCTAACAGTTAGCCATTGAGCGGACAGTGCGTGTCCGATCGTGTGTGTCCGATTGTGTGTGTGTGCGAGTGTGTGTGTGTGTTTAACAGCTTACATATCTGTCACGATCTGCAGGGTGCTTCCCTGGCAAAGAGAGTGTGTTAAGATAGACCCAGTAACCTAAATATATACCAGACACTGGTCATACTCTCTCTAGAAAATAAAAGCATGGTCAATTGAAGCGCGTCTGCAACGATTTCAGTTCTTAATACAGTTTGCCTCTACTAAGGTTGATTTTGCAGGTATCTCTTATGTATCTCTATGTAAAACCATAGTTTTATTGTTTATGGCTTCATACCACTCATTGACTAGCATTGGTTCAGGCCAGCTATAGGCACCACTGGGAAGTAAATACTCAATGTCTTACTCAATGACACTTTTAGTTCAATTTAAATTCACAAGAGCTTTGTTGGCATGGGAAACATACGTTTATATTACAAAGCAAGTGTCAAAATAATAAAGTAAGCAGAATAAAAGAAGATAAAGACGACATGTGTAGACCAATGACTGTATATATAGAGCTGTACAAAACTGCAATTGTAATCACTTCCAGATTCAAGATATTTATTGTCACTCCGGTTATACGAGTACCGTGTGAAATTCTATAGCCGCGGGGCTCCATTTAACAAGATGTACATATTAAATATAAGACATCATAAGAAAATGGAATATATATAAGGAAATAGGTAAGCGGTACTAAGAATCAAATAAGAACATTTGAGGAAGAAAGAAAAAAGAAAATGTACTTTTAGATCAAAAATATATATAACTTAAGATAAAATAAGAATATATCGACAGCAGTTAACAGTGGTGCTCTTTTTTATTTTGAAAGTCATGACCGGAAGTAACAGGTTAACAAGTAGTACTTGACATGGGCGCAAATGTGCTAATAGTTAGCAAGCGACTCTTTCTCTATGTTAGTGTTTGGCTATGAAACAAGGCTTTAATTAATGTTTTCACACATTCCCCTATCCCCTTTCTGTTTCCTCTATATATAGAAAGTCTGTACTCTATTTTTTGTCCATATCGAAACCACACAAGAGAAGAAAAAGTAGCTGTTGTAATAGATAAGTAAGATGAAACCACTAAACTTGAACCAGCACACTGATGGACAATAAAGGGGGTCTGACAATTGAATCCCTTTTACAAGAATTCCAGTGACCATAAGATTGTGTTGTTGAAAGGCTTGACACAGTATCACCCTTTCTGCATGTAACACAAACCTTTAATTGTTCAGTTAATGCCCATAAAGATGAGCATTAATCTGGCACTACAGATACAAGGGGCCTGTTGTCTTGTTACTGGCTATAGAGGACTGTAGGAAACAGGAGTGGCACTTATTCATTGATATAATATCACAAGTTTGATATCATTGGGCAGTTTATATATTAGATTATGAGCAGTATAGCACGTAATGTATCCCCCTGTAGAGACAGTAACATTTATTTAGTTTCCTTAATTATTTCCGAGTCATGTTTTTCACCTTAAATGACATGTACCTCTGTGGTTCAGACGCTCTCTCTCAAATACCTCTTTCCTTTGATTAATACTTCACGTACACCCCCCCCTGAGCTGTTTATCATGTGGGACCCTTTTCCAATAATTGCTTTTTAAGTGGCTTCCTTCGTGTCTCAGCTGCTGTGCCCAGAGCATCAGTGGCTGGAGGACAGCGGAGGATGACAAATGTGAGTGAATAAAAGAACTGTAGCTCTCTTTGACACGGCGTTTGTACAATTTGTTTCAAGCATGCAATCGCGAAGCACATGAGAGAGAGAGAGAGATTGTTCCACTGATACTGTTGTTTTTTTTTAAAGCAGCCATCCATCTTCCTTCCCCTCACATCCTTTGTCAGACGAAACAGAAACTGCAACCATTTTGATGTTAAAGTAACTTGTGTCTCTGCGTGTGCTTTCAGTTGTGGTTGGGTGGGTACATGATGAGAGTGTGAACTATGGTCACAGTCACTTTTTTTATCTTAAGTGGTGATGAATCACATTTGTTGTTCTTGTTGATTTGAGGAACACACTCAACATTACACAGCATCATAGTAGCTATCTTTAGCCATAGTGGACATTCTTACTAAGTAATCTGTATTATTTTCCATGAGATTATTTTTATTGCGCAGGATAGGCAAACAGGAAGTGAGCGAGGATGCCAGCTGGTATTTAACCAGCAAAATACCATGTAGCTACTAAAGAGCTCCAATACAATCCTGCTAATGAATCAGATAATAATTTGCTAAAAGTAGTAGTAGCCTTAAAGAAGCAACTCACCTCTGGAAAAAGCCACCGTCAGTCAAAGCTGGTGTTCTCTGTAATCGATAGAAGCAGTAATATTTGAAATTGGCGCCACGGCTGTGGAGAAAGTTGTACAAACAGCTCGTGGTTTCGCCCATTCTACATTCCTTCAACACCCAGCATGCATTGCACCCCTCCCTCTGAAAGGATACGGCGGCAAAGCTTTCGTGGGTAGTCGAACATTATATTGTTCCTTCTTCGCTGCCATACGCCATCTCATCCAACAGAAACTGCACGGTGAAATTTGTGGCAACACAATGACTCACCTGCCGCTCAAACACCACCAGTCACTGCCAGGTCCCAACTCCTCTGCTGGGCTGTCCTCGCTGACCGACAGGGCTGCTGCCTCAGCCTGTACCTCTTCCATAAGCCGCATTTCCTCGGCGCTATATTCCAGCTCGAATAGACAGCCCTGGATCTCAGACTCTAAAACAACATAGTAAAAAGTGTGTTCATCTAGGGATGCACGATGTTATCGGCACGTTATCGTGGCTTTAAAATATAGGCAGGCAGATATGTCAGTTTTCTGCCGATAAAACAACGCTTTAATTCTGCCTAAATGCTCGATGATTCACTAAAAAAGCTTGACGTAATGCTACGACATTAACTCAACGCGAGTGTGCGTGCGTGCTGCCTGCGCAACGTTATCAACAATATACAGATAAAGACTAAAAAGTCACAGAAACTCGAGCCCATGAATAGGAAGTTAAACAACTTTCACAACTCTTCACTAGCTAACTGTTAGCTCACGTTCTCATAATTTTACCGAACTTTACAACATCAAACATGCCGAAAAAGGGTTGGAAAATATCGGCATATCAGCAAAAAATCCAATATCGTGCATCCCGATCTTCATCCATTTGTTGTAAATCTTCAGACGCCATTGTGTAGTAGCTTCTTCTGACAAAAACTAAATGAGGATGAGGGAAGGACAGTTCGGCAGCCTTGTGGAGACACCCTGTCGGGGTTGGACGCCCTTTCACGGAAGCGTCCTAGATTGAGGAAGTGTTGTTTAGCGAGCTCCCTGGCCTCCGCCAAATGACACGTAGTCAGGAGGTTTTCCAGAGCCCACTGGAGAAGCGGATAGCGTCCTCTAAAGGCACAGAGCAAAACTGTATTTTTTTCCTACCAAAATGGCATTAGCTCGCCATAATAGCATGATCGGACTGAGGTTGGAGATCGGCGAACTGGCACTTTAATCTGCATTCCTGGTTTCCTGTTGCAGCATTACCTCGTCTTTTTAGTGGTTCATTTGAACTAGGTCTGCAAAACATGAGGAAAATCTGCAGACTGCCAAAACCTTGTGCAATATGGCATTGATGATATGACGTGCATTAAATAGTCAAGTGTTGAAGGGTGTATATTAGCTGTAACTTACAGTTCCTGCGTCTTTCCATTGTTCTGTCAGTTTTAGACTGTACCTGTTTCGCCTTTTTCAGCCATTGTGCAAGTTTACCTAGCAGTCACCACCAAAGTGACACAAATTAGTCAAGCTGATGGCTAGCAGGGGCCTCATCTGGTCGGCCAAATGGTGCGAATGCATGTCCCATGTATCCAGGGCATGAATGGATGATGTGAAAACAAAAACTGAAATTGTTTGTAGACTAGGGAAGGTGCATTACGCTGTGGCTGGCACACATGTCACTAAGGCCTGGATAGAGTAACACAGGCTGGCATCAGGTTTGTTTGATATGCAGGATGACAGGCTACCAAAATTATCCAGTAAACAAGTTATGTGAGGCCATGTGGTGCTCCCTTTTACACTCACAAACTGTCTTGCGATTAATCGAATAGAAAAGATGCAATGTTGTGTCTGTTTATCACATCCTGTCTCATTGTCTCTTTACAGTACAGCGCAGTGGACTCGAACCCCCTGTCCGTCTACGTCATGCACCCTTTCTGGAACTTTGTAGTGAAGGTAAGAAAGGCCTGTTGGGCCCTGTGTGTGTATGTGTGTGTGTTTCTGTGTGTGTGTGCATCATTAATGAGGTTTCCAACCGTCTGATGTGATACAGTAACAAGACGGCCTCCCCCACTACCTCCTCCCTCTCTTCTGTGTCCCTGCCAGAACACATCAGTCTCTGGTTGTAATAGTTTGTTCTGGTGTTTGGAGGTACTGTGTTGTTTTCAGTGCAGTCATGCACCTGATAAATGAACGCACTGTTTATTTCTTAGTCTATCTGTGTTAACAGCATTTAATGGCACTGACACATGTAGCTTATAATCGAATCAAACAGTCCATAAACTGAGACAAAGATAATTTCTGTAAAGTTGTTTAATCAGCGTCTCTATTATGATGAGAATTCTCCGTAGCTAACTATCTGTCTGTCTCTGTCCTTGTCTTTCTCCACAGTTTCTACCAACATGGCTGGCTCCAAACCTCATCACATTCACAGGCTTTATGTTCCTAGTGTTGAACTTCCTCATGTTGACCTTCTATGACTTTGACTTCACGGCCTCTGGTAGGTCCTCCTCCTCTACCTCCTGTACTTCCTACTTCTTTTACACTTAGTTGTGTTTGCCTAGTGCTTGAGGGAAGTGGAAAACCAAGGGCGTGTCTGTTGTTGAGTGTGTTTATGAAAGGCAAAGTCCATGCCTTAGTGAAACATGACTGCCAATGCTGGCTAAGGGTAATCACTAACCCATTACATCCAAACCCACACAAACACTGCACGACTACCACACGTAAACTATCTGTAGATGGTAAACAGAGTATCACAGGTACAACAGAATAAAATGCAAACACAGGCACACTACGGAGACGCATATTAAATAATCACACACAAATATGCTCTTCAGCTTATTCCATAGAGGTACAAAATAGTGAAATGTATGGCTGTTTTTCTTTTCTCTGTGTCTGTGTGGTATGCTGCATGTTTACATTATGTGCGTCTCAGCTGCAGGATATGAACACGTGCCTAGTTGGGTCTGGGTTGCTGCAGGGATCTTCAACTTCTTGGCCTACACACTCGGTGAGTCCTAACCCCCACACCGCCTGTGTGTTGTTTTTTCTCTCCTTATGGAATGTATTCTGTCAAGTGAAACTGGGACTGTATTCAAAACCAGCATTGAGGTGATGGGGAGGGCGGTTAGTGAGAATTACATGCTAAAATATAATGATAGAGAACTTGCGATGTGCACTAGTGATTGTGAGGCAAATTAACTGCAACATGTCAAGCTGCTACTTTTATGTTGCTCGGTGCATTTTCTTGTTTTCCACACACGAGTGCAGCCCGTCATGACAAAGCGAACTGACCGCTGAGCTGCAGAGTCTGTGTGTCACCTGCCTGTAAACTGTAAACAAGCACGCGACGCTGCTGCCGTCACGCATAATGCCGGTGGGATGATCGAGGCAGGATTTTAGTTACGCATGGCGGCTTTTCAGTGTGTATATTGCCGTGATCGGCAGCACCTCGTCCTGGTGCTCATTAACGCTGCGGCTACAAATACTGGCTGGTAACGGAGCAGGCTACACCTGCAGCTCGATGTGAGAAAGTAGCGTACGGCGAGCTTTCGTTTCTAAAAGTTACCCTCACTGAGCTGGTCACGCTGATAAAACATATATTTGAACACCTTTAGAAACGGGAGTTTACATACCGAATAAGTAATGCAACTGCAGCCCGCAAGTCTGTATTTATTTTATAAAGAAACTTGTCGCTTCACTTGCACTCTCTCTAGTTTTTCATGCAGTATGATTGTTAATTACTGGTATATATGTATATAAAAGCACACTGCATTTATCTGGTATAATTTGCTGTATTTTGTTCATACTGCAATAAATATAGCAGAACAAAAAGTTATGGCAATGTTAGTTTTTTTTTAATATCATGCAGCCCTAGTGTCCGGTATTCTGGAGGTCGGAATAAGTGTAATTTTGTTTCATGTCATTGTCCTTAGTGGTTCTTTGTTCTGCGAGTATGATTGCAGTGTTTATGAGGAATATAAAATCCTGCATCAGATAAAAAACAAGATACCAGTTTGAATAGGCTGTCTGCGGGATCATCATTTGAATATACTCATTTTGGAGTGAGGAAAACTAGAATGAATCTATTGTTGCCATTTTAATAAAACATACACTGAGTGAGGTTAAAAGTGATCTAAGATAAGATGATAAGACTATATAGTATTTCATCTCAGTTGTAAGAACTGTAAAGACGGTAGGAAGTCCTCCTTAAGTAGCAGCAGGCCATAAAGTTTGTGGGAAGTGCATCAGTTACACTCGGCCTTCTTTGTACTGTTGAAACGCCCTCGAGCAAAACTATTCAAACTGCATCCTGAAACGACTGTAACGGCCTGTCAACACGGGTGCATGTTATGATTGTACACTGTCAGTATTTACTCCTCATGTATTCTGGCCGCCTGCTGAACTGTGGTTTACACTTCACATAAATCAGCTTTGTTTCAGCTTTTTCTGCTCCCCCCAAGTTGCCCAAAAACTCTGTTAATGTAGTTTGGACTGTATTTGAAGCAGAGGTTGTTGCACGACAGGTCAGGATAAAACAAGTCGACTGACTGGTTGAATCATGTTACCTTATTTTGAATAGAGGGTTTAACCGAGATTGTAATTTGATGTTACTCGGCACACCCTCCTTACTCTCTAACCCATCCCTTAAGTATGATTAGTCACTTTAACAAAGCAGTATTTACACGCAAGGTGTAGCATTTAGCATGATGTACTGTATATGTCACTGAATAATGCCTTTCAGCAGTACAATTTGAGTCATTGTTTCCATGACGATGCAGTTTTTATTAACGTAACTTTTAAAGCTCAAATGAATTATTATAAAGAGGGGAGAACTACATTTGACCCTGCATGCTTTCCCGGCTACCAATTTCCCCCCAGCTGTTGGTCAGCAAATGTTACTGCATCAAATACATGCCGATTTATTATACGGTTAAAATCCTTCTCTGTTTGTGTCGTACTCCCTGAACCAGAACAAAGTCTGTTTAAAATCTCGCTGACCATTTTGTGAACCAATAAAATCAAACAACTTTCCACATGGAGTTTCTTATGAGACTGCGTGTAAAATACTTCCATGTGTGAATGAAACGAGTGTCCAGTTCAGTCGCTTGGACCGTGAATTCAGTGGTGGGAAGCAGGAATGTGACTGTCCAAGGACTTTCACAGTTATGTGAGTGTGGGCGGCAACTTTGACTGAGTGGAAATGAAACGTTTTTTTGCATTTTACATGTTAATGTTTAGCCAAACATGTACTGTATGTTACAATGTGTCTTTTTTTGTTCTGTGTAGATGGTGTTGATGGTAAACAGGCTCGTCGCACAAACTCCTCCACGCCACTAGGGGAGCTGTTTGACCATGGCCTGGACAGTTGGGCCTGCATCTTCTTTGTGGCCACCGTCTACTCCATATTTGGGCGTGAGGCAAGTGGCGTGGGCGTGGCAACGCTGTATTACATCCTGTGGGTGGTGCTGTTCTCTTTCATTCTGTCTCACTGGGAGAAATACAACACTGGCATTCTGTTCCTGCCCTGGGGGTACGACATCAGCCAAGTGGTAAGGACACACACACACACACACGCACACACACACACACACACACACACACACACACACACACACACACACACACACACACACACACACACACACACACGAACCTTGATGGAAAATAAGATGAAATAAATTGCAAGCTAACTGACCATCTGCTAAGCCCCGCCCCCTTTATTAATGTTGCTAAGCTAGTCAAGCTCTCTGTCAACACATATAAAGTTTTTAACTTTATAGTATCTATTTCAACATTATGTCTGTAAATGTGGACACTGCTATATTAATATAAATATTTGTAATTATACTCGATGGCTGTTGGTTCTGCTGAAATGCTGCTTGTTGCTCACAGGTTAGCTAGCTAATTTTAGCTTCATCAGATGATTGAAAAAAACGCTGTCTCCAGCTGACTTGTTAATGTTTACAGGTTTTGGTTTTACTGGTTTTAAATTGATAAAGCTGTAATAGTATTCTGATATGCTCTTGATGGCTACACACATGATAATGCGATGAAACACAGAGGCTAAAGCTACATGTAAATAGCATGCTAACCACTTGTGGATCCAAGGAGAAGATGCGTAAATAGAAACAGGATGTTTTTGTACACAAATAATGTGCTTTTGGCCGTTGATATTACTGTCAGTTAAAGAGGGGGTATTATGCTGTTTCACATTTTAAGACATAAGCTATATATAATGTTATAACAATGTCCATACTAAATGTGGGTTAAGTTTCAAATCTGTAGGTAAAAGTATGTATGGAGTAACTCCCAGGCTTCTCAGCTCAGTCTGCGGGCTGCTGTGAACGCCAGGTTTCACCTCGTTTTTTCTTTGTGACGTCACAAAGTGCAGCCTCAGCAGGCTTCGGAGAGCTGGCCAATCAGAAGAAAGTGGGCTTGTAGGGGCAGGGTTTCTTAAAGAGACAGAGCTGACTGAGTCGTTTCAGGCAGAGGCCAGTGTGAGAAAACTAAGTTTTTTTTTTTAACTGTGGGTTATGCTAAGCTACTCCACAGGTATCCTAGTGAAATATGAAGCTTGAAATTAGCATAATAATGTTTACAGCTGGCCGATTTTACAATGATAACCCTGTAAAATGATCTTAAATACATGCTGTATGGCTCCACACATGATAATGTGATTAAACCCAAAGGTGGAGCTACATGTAAGGAGTTAGCATGCTAACCACTTGTGAATCCAAGAAGAAGATATGTAAATTGAAACAGCTTTGTTCTTGTTCACAAGCCTAGTCAGTTGACCATGCTTACTTTTTACTTTTTAAATCACTTTCTACACTTTTATCTCATATTATTGGTTTTGAAGAGGATATTATTAAAAAAATAATAATAATTTACCAACTTACCCGCCTTCAAATGACTCGCGTCTCATCTCGTTCCAGACCATCTCCCTCGTTTACTTGGTCACTGCTGTGGTCGGCGTAGAAACGTGGTACCAGCCAATCCTGTGGCGTTTCCTGTATAGAGACCTCTTCACTTTTATGATCATTGGTGAGCTGTGATTGGTCACTCTGAATACATTCATTCACCGGCTGATGCAGCGGTATTAATGAATTTTCTCTTTATTTCCAGCCTGTTCCTTCACTGTGACCTTACCCATGAGCCTCTACAACGTCCTGAAGTAAGTCTACCTTTTCATTAGCATCCTAATGTTGTAGCATTATTAGTCACACAGCGCTCTGAACTCCTCATCCTTTGTCGTTTTGTAGAGGTCACCGCAGTAACACTCTGAAGCACAGCAGCCTGTACGAAGCCTTCCTGCCCTTCCTCTCGCCCGTCCTGCTCTTCATCCTGTCCACCACGTGGGTGGTCTTCTCTCCAACCAAGATCCTCGAGCAGCAACCCAGAACCTTCTACCTCATGGTGGGAACTGCCTTCGCTAATGTCACGGTGAGCGCCTGCTAATTTTTTTTTTACACGTTTTGTGTTTTTAAGCTGTAATGTAAGTTAATTCATGTTTGTATTTTTTTGCCTTTCAGTGTAAGCTGATTGTGTGTCAGATGAGTAACACACGATGCCAGCCGCTGAGCTGGCTGTTGCTGCCCATGACGCCCGTGGTGTTGCTCGCAGTGACCGGGGTGGTCGTCAATGAGACCCTACTGCTGTATCTGTGGACAGCTGCTGTCTTACTAGCACACATACACTATGGAGTATCAGTGGTAAGAGCGAACACAGCATCTCTGCTGAAATAAAGACATAAAAATGTTAATATGTAAATGTGTAAGTTAGCTTAGCTTAAGACGGGTAAACAGCTAGCCAGGCTCTGTCATAAGGCAGTTATTGACAAATTACGTTTAAATGAAGAGTAAAATAACTTTTTTTCTCCAATCGTAGGTACAACAGCTCAGCAACCACTTCAACATCCTCGCCTTCTCTCTGAAGAAGCCCAACAGTGACTGACAGGAGGAGGAACGAATCGGCTTGAAAGAAGCAGAGGTTTAGGCTCCTCCCCTCCTCTGCTTCTTGACACTTCACTCTCATCACCACGGATACCGCATCCCCTCCCCTCCATCCCTGAGGACGCTGCGAGTGGGATGGACTGTGGCCCCTAATAACCACTGTCCCAAAACATGCACACACACTCACACACAATTTTAACCAACCAACCGAACTCTGGACTTGGCGATGGGGCGGGCCCAGGGGCTCTGCCTTCCGTCATTGGTGATTGGCTAACAGATTCAGCCAACGAGGTGCAATTGTTTCCTACGGAAATGTGCTTCAGTCTTGAGGACAGGAGCCATCCAGACACACACACATGTACATTATTCTGCTTTGGCGCAGATAATTTATATGGTGTGGCATGTATTTCAAATACAGACACACTCACTCACACACATAGTATTATGAATGTATAATATGCCTTTGGGAAACGCCATTTAATTTTATTCTAATAACAGGAATGCCTCAAGTAGTGTTGTTTAGAGGGCGACCGAACCTTTAAGTTCTGGCTCATCATGAGTCCAGAGGTTAACGGCTCAGTCGCCTTTTTGTCATCAGATGATTTTCAGTTGGAGATCCCTGTGATGTTTGTTAATAGTTCTATATATAGTGAGTGTTTAGGGGGTTGGGGCATTTTATTTTCAAACTGACATCAAACTTTAAAAAGGATTATGACTCCTGTTAAACATTGTATACATTTCCCTCTAATTAATTCCACTCTGCTCTGTGGTGACGGATGTCAGGAGTGAACAGAGTCGGATTTTTGACTAACCGGGGCAAGAATTGACCAGGCTGACCTTTTGAACTCAACTAACCCCTCACTCCGACCTCTCTGAGCACTGGCCTTTCGGCCGTCCCTTCCCTCTGAGGTGTTGTGTCTTCATGCTGATTCGTTGTTTTTTTTTTTTTTTTTTTTTACTTTTCTTTTATATTTCGTATGATTTTGTTCGTGTGACGTCACGGCGGTGGTTTGTGGTTTTAGCTGCGAAGGGCTTGAATGAAGAGTGCGTTCAAAAACCGTCAACGGAGCGGATTCACTCTGAGGGAACAAGCCGTCGCACAGGACGCCGTAAAAAACGCCACAACACTGCCTGGCCTCACACACACACACACACACACACACACACACACATATTATCACACCTTTTATACTGTCGGATAACGTGTATTTTCATGTTTTCTTTTTCAGTCTGTTAAACACTGTTCCTCTGTGTGAGTCAAATGTTGTCAGTAGTGGCTGCAGACTGGACTGGGTAACTGATCAAACTCAACCAGAATAACACTTGACTTATTGCCTGTGTCGCTTTATATTGCAAATCTGTCAGTGTGATGGGAGTTTTGAGGAAATAAGTTATTTTGTGTTCACCCTTTGGAGACCCCGCTTTTTCAATGGTCTTTTCTATCTGCAAGGACCTCTTTCAGATCTCTTAAAACCAATGAAACTAGAGTATTTTATCCCCGCTCAGTCCGGCGGGGCTCTGGTTTATAAGTCATTCCTCACTTTTACATGTAGACAAAAGATGGATCCAGTCAGTCTTAACGTCTGGGTCTCAATGAGGGAAAAATGTTGGGAAAGATCTCTACAGGATTCAACTGGTCGTCGAAGACAAAGTCTGAATGTGAATCATCTCATTGTGATTGTGACACAGTGTGAAAAGGTAAATTCACATAAGGTACACTGGGGACGAACTCTGTCAAATACTTGTGGATCATTTTTACAACTTGTCTGTAAGTTTTGTACATAAAATCTTATTGAGCAACACTGAACATTAGGACCACAGCCTTGTAGTTCTATTATGGCCATGAAGATCTAACTGTACTGCCAGAACACCCAGTAAAGATGCTCAATTTGGTTTGCAGTACATGCGCCACTGGAGAACGCTTGTGTGCATTCATTGACACAAGGTGAAATTGGATTTGAAGCCCCACATCTGTGACTTTGAAGTGACTGAGATTTAACTGTTTTTTCTGGTGAGCACATGCGCTGTCTGAGCATGTGCAGATCCACGTGTACAAGTCCGTGAATGTATGGGTGTATACTCTGTATGTGTGCATATCTGTGTAAATACATATTATTTCTGACTTTATTTTTTAAAGTACAAATGGGATTGTTTTCCGTCAGGCTGATTCACCAAATATGGCTTTTTTTTTAGACCAGCGGAAAACGCAAATCAGCGGTTTCCATATCATCAGCTGCTAAACTATCAGGGTAGCAGGTCCTAGATCAGAGAGGACAGGGTTTTTTAAAACAATGTACATCTCTGTGGCTGACTAGATCTGGTCTTTTCTCTGCAGTAGTTTTTTAGAGGGCACATCTCTGGGTGTGAAGACCTCCCCCACAGTCTGCAAACACTTCACACAGTGCTACATGCAACAAAGGATCTCATTTCATATCGTCGGTTGAGAAAACAGTGCCATTTAATGGAACAAACAAAAGAGGCAGAAAAAATGAAAATTGGAAAATTCATGCCTAAACATCTCTGAGCTCATTTTCTGGGCATATTTTGTAGTGTGCTCCTCGCCTTCACTCACCACTTTCTAGGAAAGCAGTCTCTATCCCCCCCTGCCCCCCCTCCCCCGGATTAATGAGCTGTTCAAATCGTGACTAAGTTGTTGTGTAAGCTGCCCTGGCAAACACTCCGGGGCCTCCGTGTGGCTACTTGTGATATTGTATTTAACCAGTGAGAGAAAGGACTGTCCAGAAATAAATAAAAGTGAATTTTCTTTAACCACTTCCCAGTGTCCCAGCCAGAGCTGAAGTTCATTTTATTCCCACTGGGTGGCAGCAGAGAGCAGTGTTGACGCTTATGTAGTGGCACAGCTGGTACTGGAGGCAGAGTCTGTACATCCAGCGTGAAGTACATAAAATGGGGAGTACCGAATCAAATATTACTATGTTGTGATAGCTGTAAAGCTTCTGTCCTGAAACCCATTTTGTAATGAACCTACATTTTTATGCTTTCTGCAAAACATCATGAACCTCATTCACATCCAGGGTAATGAGTTAAAAACAAGAGGAACTTAGTAAAAACAAAAAAACTAGCTTTCAGTACTGAGATATAAAAATATGTTTTCCGATCACTTTTTTTTCGTGTCAATCTGCTGTATAGGTTGAGTTTCTATGTTTTAAAGGGACATGTGTTACTATATGATAGTAGTAGTTATTTCAGTTAAATGCAGGCAAATGTATGTTACGTTGCTTTTCAGTTGATAGTTTACCATTAACGATGTGCCTCTCTGTTGTTGTGTGACGTCAGAAATCTGATTCTCGTAAAGTCGGGGTAGATGAATCTGCTCTGAGTTCACAAGTAGGAACTCCGACTTTGAATGGCAGTCCAAAGCAATTTTTTCTGGTCGGAGGTCGGAAAACCTGACTTCTGCGTTCCAGACGACTCACGAGAATCAGATTTCTGATGTCACACAACAATGGAGAGGCACATCGTTTATGGTAAACTATCAACTGAAAAGCAACGTAATATATATTTCACTGCATTTAAATGAAATAATACTACTATCATACAGTAACACATGTCCTGCATGAACATGTACGTCACGGTCGGCCATGTTTTTTATTTATGTTTGGTGCACGTGGAACGCTCTGAGGTTGGAAGTCGGAAATTTCTACTGGGGAGTTCCCAGTTGTCTGGAACACAGCATTACTCTGCACAACGGCCCTGTATCCCTACGTATGCAGCGCATCAGATCAGCTGTTCAGGTCAGCGGTTTGTAGAAGAGAACTATAAGTAAATAAAATATTATGGAAACAACGAAACGCTGTTCTCGGTGGGGACTAGTACCTCATGCATCCCCACTTCAGAAAACCGGAACCATCCGTTTGAGGTTGAAGAGGTGCAACCGTTAGATTTAATAGATTTAATATGGGTACTTAAACTTTACAGATGGTACAACAGAACACTACAAATATACACAGTTTACTAGAGACTTTGATTTAAAACTTTGTTTTGTTGCCCTTTATTTATTTTATTGCTCATAAGAGTGGTGCTGAGTACGGAGGCCCTAAGCGGACATGCATCCATACATTTTATTTACACCATTTTCCTGTGACAATAAGTAACTTCTGCTTGTCTTCTTGAGATCTCGACTTATTTATCTTATCTTATTTATTTAGGTAAAAACAGTGCACAACCGAAACGTCACATGATCATAACTCGTTCCCCCAGAGTTGCAAAAGCACAAAACAAACATAGAAACAGGCTTAACTTACCTCTATAGTGTGGGCAATGGCAGCATGGCATGTCGTGGTCTGTAACATCACAGCTGTTGTTTTGACAGAAAATTATCCTGTTATCAGAAAAACAGCGAGATAAATAAGTCGAGATCTCAAGATCTGTTATCACGGGAAAACATTTGGGTGCATGTCTGCTTAGGGCTTCCGTAGCCGAGACATGTGATGCATTGTGTGAAATGTTTGGTAAATATTTTGCAGATAGTTTGTACTAGATAAAATGTGTTGCAGAGCTGTTTGATAGCAGAGACACAAGTGGTTCATTTTGGGACAGAGATGAATAACAGCAAAACAAGCTGCAGTACACGGAGCCTCCAGCAGGTGGAGCTGCAGAACAATCCATGCTGTCGTCTACCAGCTATCCTGCAGCATGCTGGTGAACGTGGTGAAAGTTCCTTTGCACGTTTCCCTCTAAAGTGAGTTTCTCGGGTAAAACAACAGTTGGCGTTTTTATAGTCTCCCTCACAGTGTGAACAACATGTGCGCTGAACTTAACACCTGTGACTCATGAGGCTCTGCTTTCTGTTACAGACTTCATTAGTAATTGATTGTCTCCTCACACAAGAGTTTGGCAGCAAAAGCATGCGAGTGTTTGTTTTTATCATCTTTGCACTCACAGCAACTCTTAAAACCACCAGGGACCGGGAAATATGAGGAGGGGAAGTAAATTAAAACGTTACAACAGAGAGGAATCCTGCAGCAGTCTTTAACAGGAACATAAAGGAAGAAACCATAAGGCCAGTTTGCCTGTAATGATGATTTGTTTATCATTGAGTCAGCCACGTTTCAGCGCAGAGGCCCAGTTTGTCAGTCTTGGATCGGCCCTCTGCTGTAAACGTGAAGGTGCTGAGTTCTGCCTGTCAAAACAGCTGGCAGCCGATCAGGATGGCCGCTTATCTTGACGGGATCTTTTTCATCCAGAAATATGACTCTGCTCGAGCAATGATTCATCCAAACAATGAGCTGTGAGCGAGCCAGCGGTTTGCTCGTCCGTTAAATATGTGATCCAACCCATTGTCTGGGAACAGTCGACCGTATCGAGATCAGCACACAGTGTGTTGAAATAAACGTAGATTAGAGCTCTCTCTCATTACGCTGTTCTTCCTGCCTGAGAGGGGCCGTACGCTCAGGATGTATATGTATGATTAAAGCGACTTATATCGCGCTTTTCTAGTCTTGCGATCACTCAAAGCTGCTTTTACACTTCATGTCACATTCATCCATTCACACACTGATGGCAGAGGCTGCTACGTAAAGCGCCCGACTGGCTATGCCCCCGGGATCTGTGGTTTAGTGTCTTTCCCAAGGACACTTCAACATGTAGACTTTGGGAGCTGGGGATTGAACCACCAACCTTCCGATTGAAAGACGACTGACTCTACCACTGAGCCACAGGCGCCCAAAGAAATCTGTTAAATTTATTAATCCTACAGCAAAGACTGCAACTTTCTTCCTCGCTCAGTAAGATAGCTCGTTTTGAACAGTTGATTCCAACAGTTAAAACTCAGTATTCCCTTAAAGAGCTGGTACCACTTTCAAATATGTAACCTTGAGAGGATGACAGATTTAACTAATATATAAACTTTATGGTTATTAAATCAGTTTGTAATGCTTTATAGATGCTTCCTCTCTGCCCTGTCTAGCTGCAGAGCATCCTGACAATAATGTAGTTATTATCGATTTATTAATATTAAGAGTTTGGTGAGGTTGTCTAAACTCACTATGCTACATAAAAGCAAGAACGTTAATATAAAAGTTATAATTACTATCCAGAAACTACAAAAATGAGTGCTGAGTAGTTAAATTGCAGAGTATCTTATGAAAGGAGGCCAGAAAAGCCAATAAAGACTAAATTAAATTTTTAAAAAAAGAACTGTTGAAAACTGTTGGATAAAATAGACCATTAGGGAAGACGATAAAAGTGTTCAACAAAAAATATTAAATTCTTAATAACCCTTATTACAAAATTCAATATCAAAGGGTCATAAGTTCCGGTCAAAAGCCGTTACCCGAAGTAATAAGTGTAACTGCAGCATGCCTTATGGATGACTTTATTTACACTTTATAAATAAGAAAGCCATGAAACCCATGACCTTTTACTCATTTATTAAATATCATTTGAGCAGCATAAAAGTTCTTATTAATGGCTTACAACTGGTCTTTAAAGAAGAAGTAAAAGATTCAGGGTGCAGGCTTAGCTCAGAGGTTAAATCGCACAGAGGCTACAGTCCACCCTCAGCTGCTTGCTGCGTGTCATCCCTGCTCTCCCTTCCCCTGTTGCCGACACGATCCACTGTCCTCTCCCTCAATAAAGACATAAAAGGCCAAAAAAGAATCTAATAAACAACCAAAACATGTAAAAGACTTGACTCTTCATGAATTTTGGGCTAACTCCAGCCAGTGAAGCCAAATTGGAGCCTCCAGTGTTAAAAACTGCGAGGCACAGCACTACAGGTGACGGGAATGTCTAATATTATTGCAATTAAACCACAAAACCTGATCCCATGGAAGAAACTTGTGAGATAGTGTAAAAAAACTGACCTTTTCCTCTAATTTGTTCAGTGATGACCCTTTAAAGATAAATGGTTTTCCTGTACTACACTTAGATTAAATGTGAGTAGGTTGAGGTCCTCAGAAAAAGGCCCCCATTTCCTGATAGCACCTTTTGAAATGTCAGCCTGCTGTGTAGGCCGAGCTCGCACGTGTTGAGGTTAAGGGCAGTTCATGTGTCGAGGTTAAAGAGACACAGTGTCCCTCCGCTCCGACCGTCTTTTAGTGAATTAGCTGCTGTTGATGCTGAACTGACAGTTAATCAGAGGTGGCATCAATTAAACAGAGTCCGGCTCGAGTTGCTGCTTTGCGGCGCTGGACGTTTTGTGCGCTGATGACCCCCGTGACTCATTCACATTCTCACACGCACACATAGACGGAGTCGTTGCATCAGCTCGGGCCTTGTTAACCACCGCGGCACCCAGGACAGCTCCCCCCTGTGAGGTGAAACTCAATTATGGATGACCATCATTAGAAACTAGACACGCGGGAACACAGGCTAGCCCAGACTGACACACACACACATGCGCGCACGGTGATGGGCACAGCATTTATTCTAAGAGACACCCAAGACTATTGAAGTGCTAATGGGGTAACACCATCCACTCCATTCTATAACCACTGCACCTGTAACCCCTGCGACCTCCAGGTGACCACCGTCATCATTTTTCCATATCAGTATCATTATAAGCGTATATCAGTATCAAACTATGATATTACCTCGAGCTAATTAATGTACATGGAGAATATCATTAAAAAATGACATGACACTGAGTTCTGCTTTACAGTCCGACATGGTGTTTGCCTCCATTGTATCTAGAAGTTGATGTCGGGGGCAGCAGCATCATCGTTCTCTTGTCTCGGCTCTTAATCCTGCAATTGATCTATAAAGAGCGAGCACAAAGGACACATCTCTCATCTGGCATTAACACGGGGATTAAGCTAAAGTGCATTAGATGATGGCATAGATGATCAAGCATCTACAATGTACACACGTATCAAATAAAGGTCTCAGCTTTCAGGCTGGTATCTGGGTATGTCAGTTATCTGTCTCACTCAGGATTAATTGTTACAACTTTGTACCCTTTTACATCAGTTTAAATTTGGTTTGTGACTTTATTTCTGTGAAACTAGCTCCACTTATTGTGTAGAGCCAGCTAGCAAATGTTAGCATGCTAAAAGGGCTACACTAAGATGGTAAACATTCACTGTACCACTAAGCAATAGAGTTTCAGCATTATCATTACGAACATGCTAGCATGCTGATGTAAGCATGCAGCTCAAGGAATGACAAAACACATTATTAAGGCAGCACAATTTCACAGAAAGGCAAGAATAAAAAAGAGTGGGTAAAACACGAATATGTCTGGGGCAGCGTTAATTGATATAAAACCTGTTTCTGTTCATGTGAAAACGTGAGTATACAAATACATGGTTTAAGGACAAAGACTAAAAGGATATAATAGAAAAAATAGAGTTTTGAGTTCAGTTGGATATTGATCTGTACTAAAACAGCAGACAGTCACACTAGATACGGTGCTAGATAGCTTACAGCTAATTTCTGTACAAAACGGTAATTGGCTCATTAGGACGAATATACGTCATAAACCAACATTTTTTTGTTGCTGGTGTGTGCGGGTGTGAGAGAGAGAGAGCGTGTGTTTGAAATGTACTGCTCTGTGTCGTTCTGTATTACGTGTCTTGTGGTGTTTGTATGGTGACCTGCCAACGGACTGCGGATGAACATTAGCTTAAAGCTAACTTTAGTACAATATAGTAAATGATAACATTCATGTTTGATATTGTTCATGGTTCCTGTTAAAATAAATAATAATAATAAATCAAACAAACAGTCTAGCATGAATGACAGAGAACATAACTTGTTCTAGGAGCCTATATCCTTAAACAGCATTTAGCAGATGATATTCACACTCAACTCTTACCATGTGGATTTACATCCTCACATACCTGTGTCAAGGTGAAATAAGAAAGATAATTTAGGACCTAAATGACTTACTTAGAACAGCATATAACTCTACCTGTTCTGAGGCTTCACTTCACTAGCTTATCTCCTAAGTAACAAACATCAGAGGAAGCAAGTGTAGGTAGACAAATACCAAACACATGTCCAGGCATGTTCTGCCATTTTTAAAATGACAACAAATCTAATTAGACACATACATGGGTCGTTAACTCACAGTGACCATACGTGGCCGTGTCTAAATTGTCTCATCTAATGAGATCTGGGAGCTGTTCAAGCTTTAATGCACCTCAACGTACATCAGAAACTGAGGGCAGGAAACAAATAAGGTCAAACTCTGCAGGGGTTTGACCATCAGTAAGGAAAAATATCAAAGGTGAGAATTCCTCAGCTGAGTAAGTTGGTAAAAAACTTTACACACGCTCTGTCACATTAACCCTTTCACACACACACATTTATACACTGTTGGCAGAGGCTGCTATGCATAGTGCCAGGCTCTGCAACAGGATCTAATCACATTCACACACACTGACACAATGATGGATATACCTTGGGAGCAAAATGGTGCTTCAGTGTCTTATCTGAAGACACTTTGACATGTGGTCGTGATGAGAAGGTTTCTGCTTTCAAGTCTCAAGTCTTACAGGAGTCAAGTCCAAGTTTTGCTGTGCACACAATTAATGAGATTACAACAAGTACTGAATCTTAGGATATGTGTTTGAGGTGGCTGTCACTGGTCAGGAGCCGAGTGTAAGAGCATAAAAGTGAATGTGTCACTGATAACTGAACGTGATCCCACGGAAATGTCGCCGTTCGATGTTGCCGTTACAGACGCATGCTCCTCTGGCAAAACAATGTTCACTGTAGCATGCATGTACACGCATGTTCCAGTGGCCATGGATACGTCCCTATTTGTAACATGCATTATTAATCCATTTTCCATACTCTGAATGGATGCATGTGCGTAAGAATCGAAACAAACAGATTCAGGCTGACCTAGCGCAGCTCTCAATGGGGGGAGCGTAGAGGATGTTGACATCTCCAGCATCCACAACTTGCCAGAACTAGCTTTTTTGGTGGGTCCCCTGCATGAATACTAATAAGTATTAAAGAATTGATATCACAGCATAACATCGCACTGACTTTTATTGGTCTCTGGATTTTTAACAAAATAGTTCCCCTGTGTTCTTTAAGGCTTACTTATCTACCAGGTTAACCGTTTACCAGTCCTCCTTGTTTAGTTTAGAGCCATTGTTCAGTGTGAATGTGTGTGTTTGTCTGATACAGTATCAGAGCTTACTGGTTCATATCAGTGTTAAGTAGCCAGAGAGGTAACTAGAGTGGGGGATGTATCCAGCTCAGTGGGTTCAATCTGTCCTTATTGAGCACACGCAGGGATAGCGCCATACACCAACACACACACAAGCATACACAATAGAGTATCAGGTGACTTCCCCTCAATTATTTAGCAGCCACGAAGAGCGCCACAAAGCAGCAACCAGATTCCTCCACATCTTTTCAGCACGTCTGAATATTAATGATCCAGATGGGGGGGAAACGAGGAAAGACAAGTTCACAGACAGATAGCGTATGATGGAGAAGGCACTTGCAAGAGATTTATGGAAGTGTGAGCTCGATTATTTGCGGGGGGAAATAGCTTTGAATTTGAATGGCAAATCATTTAGAAAGCACTGTCACAGTGGTGTTGATAAGAATTGGCTTTTTGCAGTGAAACATTAGATACGTAACAGTCATTTTTAACATAAAGGCTTCAAACCTGTGTTGTATTTACCGATAGGTTTATAAATGTAAAAAAAAAAAGAAAAAGGGAGAAGTCTTATTTCCAAGTTTATGTTGCTGCCATTGTTCATAGACATTTTGGTTCTAGTCCAAACCACAAAACACTACCTAGTTGTAACTTGAGAGCATTGCGCTCATCAGTTGAGCAAACAAATAGTTGTGGTAGCACCTACAAACTGCTGAGTAGTCATCAAACCAGAATTAATGAATAGGAACCAAGTTTTCTAATAAATCTTAATCAAAGATTATAGCATGAGAGCTTACTAATAAGCAGCAGTAACTTAAGATGTGTTTATCTTCGTGTGGACCACTTTCTGAATTAATCTGTTCTGATTGATATCAGCCCTTTTTCAATGGCTCTTACCTCTAATTCGGTGGCCTACAGTAAAGTTCACAAGGGATAGTGTTCTGAAGTACTGATGCATCCTTAGCTAGCCAGCAGCCTGATTTATAAAAGCTGCTAATGCTAACTTATTCTAGTGTCTGTTTATGTAAGCATGTGCTTAAATAAGATTTTTATGTGAACGCATTAGCCTTAAGCACTTGATAGATACAACAGTTAGCTTACTTACGAGCTAATATTACTTTGAGACAATTTCATATATCAGTGGTAGAATGGTGCAGTCAAAGCTAGTAAGGTCCATTCATAATGTGTTAGATTAAGTGGTTGAATAACATATTACAGAATAAATAAATGGATAAAAAATACATCTGAAATAAACCTTACATTGTTACAAGGATATGTTGAAGCCTAGAGTTGCTTTAAGTGCTGGCAGTCACTTTTCTGATGGCAAAATATGTATATTTGGCTAAAGTTGGAATATTACAGTCATCCAAGTAAACATGTTAGAACATACCTGTATTCTATCTTAATGTTTTATTATAAATAAATAACTTTTGCCACAAAGACAAATAGAATGAGAGTTGTTTTTACTTTGACTTTCAATGTTAGTACAAAAAATTTAATAAAGAACAGTGAAAACAAATATAACAATAATAATTCACATTGTGATGGACTGAGATTAACATAAAATGGTCAAAAGTAGCTAGACCAAAGCCTAGCTAAGGGAGGCCAAATAGAAATTGATGAGCTAAGTAAGAGTTTGAATTTTTGGCACTGCAGTTTATAAACGGTGTGTCCTGTAGGTTTTTTGTTTTGGAAGGAGTGCTGTTGGATCGCGAGGCATGAATGGAACAGCCTAATTATGTCTAGGTACAGTTTGCAAAACTGCAGCTCTATCTTTTGTCTGTTATAATGATATACTGCTGTGTTTCAGCTTTGCATATCGTTTACGCTTAGGGAATGTAGCAAATATCATTTCACTGCTTCCTGATTCATCAGCAACTGAGAGAATAACAATCAGGAGGGACATTAAGCTGTATTTGTCGGTAATAAACAACACATTTGATATTAAATTTGCTAAGATCATACAAAAGCTAATGATAACATTCAATCTTTGCTAACAAAACATTACTAGTTAATAAAGTCACAGGATATGAAAAGAAAGGCGTAATTTCTGTGATAAGAAAGGCTATTTGGCTGATTGTTTGATTGAATGATAGCTTTCAACTGCTTCCTAGCTAACAATACTGTTAGTGTAACATGATATAAGAAAGGTGTAAATTCTTCACTAAAGTTAAGGTAAAAGTTAGCCAGAAGTGGCTAATTAGCTGTTGTCTTATGTTAGCCACTTGCAGCTAACATTACCAATGGATATTGTTAAGTGATAGAAAGGTGTAAATTAGCGGTGAGTATGATGTTAGCTAGAAGTAGTTGAACGCTAACATTAACTGACGTTTTTTTTAACTTTAGAGGACAGCTGTCGTTAAAATTCAACCACTTCCCAGCTAACATTACCGTTAGATAGCGTGATGGTGAAGTTAGCCATAAGTGGCTGATATCAACATAAGACAACAGCTTATGATAGCTTACAGCCACTTCCTTGCTAACATTATCGTTAGATAGTGTTACAGATGATAGGAAAGGTATAAACCTCCTAGCTAACGGTGATGGTGACGATAGCTATAAGTGGCTGATTGCTAACGTTAGACAACAGCTAAAGATAGCTTACAGCCACTTCCTAGCTAACATTACTATTTGATAGTGTTACATAGTATTTTAGAAAAGGTGTCAATTTCTAGCTGACAATGACTGGGATGTTACCTAGAAGTGGTTAATTGCTAGCTAGGAAGTGTTTTAGTGCTGATGTGTCGAACAGTCTAATTCTCACTATACATTGTCTTTCAGATACTAATCAATGGAGAAGCAGTGAAATAATAAAGGCTTGTCTAAATCACTACGTTTATGTTTTGGTAACCTGGAACAGGTTTGTTCACTCTAATGTTTCACCTTTGACTTCACAGGTCAGTATTTCTTACATGCTAACCTGCTTTCTAAATGTGTCACTTTCCTCAATCTTACCTTCTTTTCCCTTCATACATTTTCCTCGCCAATATCACTGCCTCTCTATCGTGTCCTCCCATCTATTATTCAGTAGTCCACGCTGTGAAGCTGGTTCTTCCTATTTGTCTTCCCCTGCAAGGCTGCAGGAAGCAGTGGCAGATTCAGGTCTGCAACCCGCCGCTGGAGAGATGAACGTAACTGAACTGAGTTCCTCTTTGCACCATTCAGCACTCCTCCAGCTGTCCCTCTCTCTCCTCCTCCTCCTCCTCCACCTGCTGCTGACAGATCTTTTCTCTTTCCCCTCTCCTGCCTGAGGCTCTTAATCACCAAAGTATGTTGTCTCTGCGAGGGGAAGACGGGAGGTTTGGACCCATTCACCAGGAGTCCTGGGGGCCCCGGTCGAGTCAATCCTACCCATGTCATCTTCCTGCTTCGTCCGTCTTTTAGCCCCACGTTGCGCAGACGGGGCAGCGGCGCAGAGGGTGACTTCTGCGTCGCCTCCTTGGTGCCCAGGTGGTCTCTGTCTGCTTGTGTGTCGGCCTCCAGGAGCATCCTGGGAGAGACACCGTTCTTATCTGATGTATAAAATGTCTGCAGCTTCTCCAGACGCTCATTGATGCTCAGGTGATGAGAGTGGTCTTCCTGGTGGCGGTTTTCATGGAAGCAGTCTGAGCCAGGGTCTGCCGCCCCGTCTGATTGAGTTGTCCTGAGCAGGTGTGTGTGCCTGATTGGTCTACAAGTGCTGTTGTCTCTGATTGGCTCAGCAGGTATTGGAACTTGGCATGGGGCGGAGTCACAGAGTTGGGATGCAGAACTTTTAGGAGGAGAAAGATGGACAAGTTCCCTGTCTCCGAAAACAGACACTGGAAGACACAAACAGATGCATTATGTTACCGACATATCCATTGTTTCAGCTTTTGTTTTTGTACATCCTATAAATCCTTACCTTCAGGGAACAGCGGCGTTTCTCTGGTGTCCAAGGTGATGGCGATCTCCTCGTCAGTGGCCCCATCATCTGCAGACAGACGGGTGGGGGAGGGGGAGGGAAGGCGAGGGGGTAATGAAGGGGAGACAGAGTGAGGTAGATGGGGCAAAGATGGAGAGGGTGGACGGTTCTCCATGTCCTCTCTGTGCTCTTTCCTGTGCAGGTCCTCAGGCCTCTTCCTGTTGCTCTGATATTCAGTAGTCTGTTGGGCTCTCAGAGGCCTGGTGGACTTCTTCGAGCTTTTTTCATTGGTCGGTTCATTCTAAAAACAAGCAGCGATTAGTGGTCAGGAGGTCAAAGAATGTTTTGTACTTGCACAAGGGGTAATAAGATTGTTGTTGTTGATAGTTGTAGAATAGTTACAAGGCTACAGCATCTGGTAGATATAAAAATGCCCCTGTAGTCCGACATACACCCTCTGGCCTCTTCAAATACTGACTTGTGCAACAAATGTGTATTTATCTGCCCGAGATTTTTAAAGATTTACTTCTTCATAGGAGAAATGGGTTTGACGCTGAGTGCCACAGACAGTACAATTAAGAGGTAAACTAAATCATTTTTGGTTTAAGACTTTTATGGGATTAGATGACAAACAAAACAATTGCACCAGTCCCATCCTTTAACAGCATGCTATTATTTTACATCCCTTAATGATCACTGTTTGTGTTTATGAAGGTTAAAAAGGTGATGGTTGTAAATTACCTGCTGCTGAGCCTTTGATTCAGGGTTATTCCGCTCCCTCCATGTATTCTTGCTCGGAAGACTCCAGTCATTGCTCTCTAGCTTCTGTTAAATCAACAGTTTGTAGCTGTTAAAATGTCCCAGCAGAACTTCAGTCTGGTTAAATTTGTATTTTTAGCATTTGTATTTCTGTTGGGGGAGGCCTGTGTTTGTGTGTGTTTCAAAATGAGGTGTGAACCTTGCTGGCCTTGGCTCCTTTCTGGCTCCTGCTGAGCTTGTTGAGCAGCAGGTGATATGAGGCCATGATGGAAGAGGGTCGGTTGGTTGTGACTGTGTGTATGACTTCAGAGAGGGAGTAACCCAGCGTCTCTGTCATGTATGAAAGCACAGACGAGTTGAGCTCTTCTGGACACAGCCTGGGAAATAATGAGAAAGAGGGATGGGGAAAACAGTCATAGACAAAGTGTGAAGAATGAAGCGGAGAGAAATTTAAGCAGCCAATAAGGATGTGTCAGTAATTTTGGTTTTCTGAGCAGACAATCGCTGGAACTGTTCTTGACTCATTCAGTTCAGAAAATGCAACATTTCCAGGGGGAGAAGTACATGATTGTATTTCCACACTGCATGAAGTGATAAAAGCCTTTTAGCTGTGCAATAATATAAAACACTGTTTCCCTACTGACCACAACATTTTTCATTTTGTTGGTGATTTCCTTCTTGGTGCTTTCGCCCACATCTTTAAGTTTGCTGCAAAAGTCTGTGTTGCCTTATGGTCTGTTTGTAGGCCCTGTTAAAATGTAGTCACACTGCAGATCCCTACCTGTTTTTATGAGAGTGTGTGTGCAGTGGCTTCTTGGCATATCCCTCATTGATCCATCGCTCCTCCATGGCATCTCTGACACTGGGTCTCTTATCTGGGTCTGGCTCCAAGAGAGACAACACAAACGCTGTCGCACCTGAAGCATGGGCACAGTAAGAGCAGTGTAAAATTAGTTTTCATTGATTTCTGCATTTGGTTTTGGTGTAAATTCTCACGTCCCATCGATGTGATGTCTCATAGCGAGGGTGAATCATCAACCGGAGCAAACGTTCAACTCAGCTCTACAGAGAGTTTTAGCATCTCTCAGCTAAATGTTTTGGTAAGCACTATTTTTGTTCGCAGTTGGCAGCTGTTTTCATTTAAAAAAAAATCTAAAGAAAACCCTACTGTAGGCTTACCTGCCCAGAACTGAACAACATAAAGCTAGTTGAGCATAAGTGGAGGGAACAAATGGTTCTCACCATAAGCAAGTAACACATGAGCATGGCAACAGTATTGGTAAGAGAACAGCAATTACCAACCAGGATTTACATAATCTTTTCATCTCCATAAATGGTAATCATTTTCCATCCGTTTTATAGTTCTATAATAAATGGCAACTTATCCAAAAAACAATTTCATTCTGGACATTTGTTTTTAGATAAGCGTTAGGACCTTCCTACACAACTATGCATGTGACTAAAGTTTGAACACTGGAACACTGGATAGTCACAACAGCTTTGTGATAGCAGGCTAAGTAACCCAGACATCCCATTCCCCAGCTAACTGGGGTATACAGTATATACCCTCCAGCTAGCTCTGGGTTTACCTTGCCTTCTCATCTCAAAATGCCCGTAAAACAGAAAACACCCAGGAGGCATCCTAATCAGATCCTGAAACCCCTCAATTGGCTCCTTACAATGGAGTAACGGCTCCACCCCAAGCTCTCTCCGGATGTCTGAGCTCCTTACCCTATCTCTAAGGCTGAGCCTAGCCATCCTGCAGAGGAAACTCATTTTAGTTTTCTGTTATACAGTGAGTGGATGGCTCATAGCAAGGTACCTCATATTCCTGCAGTACCACCTACTACATGAGGCCCTGAGTCCAAAAAATGCATGTAAACTGGATGAGCAAATTCCTGTGACCCCCCCCAGCAACCCTGCAAGGGTAGAGCTGGTCCACTTTTCCATGGCCAACTCGGAACTGGCATTGCACCCTGGAATAAACTTTTCCTGGTAGTGCACACCCTCTTGTCCCCCTTTTTACAAATAGGGACCACCACACCAGTCAGTCCACAGGCACTGGCCCAGTCCTCTCTGTGATTCTGATGAGGGGTGTCTTGACCTGGTTCCCTACCAGTGAGGAGCTTCTTGCCTACCTCAGCAACCTCTGCTAAGGATAAAGGTAAGGCTTCCCCTGGGTCTTTGAACTCAATCATCAGAGGACAAGTTGTTTGCATTCGGGAGTTCCATAAAATGATCTTTACTCCACTCAACAATATCCCCAGTTTTGGTCAGCAGCTGTCTACCCCTGCTGAATACAGCCTACCCGAAGCTTTGCTTTCCCCTCCTGAATTGGATGGGTTCGCCAGTACTTCCTTGAGGCCAACTGAAAGTCTTTCTACATAGAATCTCTGAACTTCTCCATCACCCGGGCTTTTGCTTCTGAAACCACAGAAGCCACAGCCCTCCTAGCCCCCCCATACCTATCTGCTCCTTCTGGAGACCCCTGGGCTAACCAAGCCTAAAAGGCCTCTCTCTTCAGCCTGAAGGCTTCCCTCACCGATGGTGCCCACCAACCAGTTCTTGTTGCCGCCACCACAGGCAGAGACGGCCTTCTGGCCTCAGGTTAAAGCAGTTGCTTCCTCAATAAAGGCTTGACACATAGCCGACTAGGATCCATGTCCCTAACCTCCCCTGGGATGCACGAGAAATTCTTGGTGGTATAAAATAATAGCATGCTCTTGTGTTGGGAGTTGAAGACCTTGCGGACAAGAGCCTCCACCGTATGTTCCCAGTTCACCCCTACTACACGTTTAGGTTTACCAGGTCTGACCGGCAGCCTTACCAGCCATGTGACTGACATCACTGCCAGGTGGTGATCAGTCCACAGCTCTACTCTTCTATTTTTCTGAGTGTCCAAGTCATACGCTTGAAGATCTGATTGTACAACAGCATCGATCATTGATGTTTGGCCTAGGGACTTCTGGTACCAAATTCACTTATGAACCATACTTGAACATGGTGTGTGTATGTCCAATCAATGACTAGCGAAAAGTCCAATTACAAAACACCATCAAGTGCTTTATACGTTGTATTCACCTACATACTGATGGCCATGCAAGGGTCTAGCCTGTTTCCATAGGAACAGTTTATGGATAAGTGTCTTGTAAAGGCGACCATCCATGCATCTATGATTTTTTTTCATGTTCACCTAAGTTTTTATTTTTATTGCCAAAAATGACTAGATTAAAGAACCAATGTTTCACAGCTACTCTGGACTGCCAGACTGATGTCACTCATTGTCACTTCACAGTGAAACCCAATCAGGGACTGGAGCGTTGAGATAGGCAGGATTTCCCTCCACGACAACTGATTCAGCCTGTGACACAGAGCTGTCCTAAGCGAGGTGATTGTTTTACTCCAGATGGGGATTCCTGATAAGCCCTACAGTCTCGCGGAGCCAATGGATTTAAACAGGGATTGTTGCCACATTCAAGCAAAGACTGCGCCCGTCAATTTCCTTTTATGACTTTCTTTGTTTTCAGGAACAAAGCCAAAGCAGCTCCTCTCAATAAAGATCAATTAAGTTTGTTAAGAACTGATATAACTATTCTAATTTTGATTTTGCCTATAAATCAGTAGAATAATTCTGACATGACAGTTTGTTTGCAGTGGTCTAGAAAACAGTTTTTGATAAAGATAAAGAAGGAATAGGTTTAAAAAAAAAATTGAATAATGACAAAAAAAACATCATGGCAAAACAAACAAAATCGTGGGCTGTGGCAGTCGAAAAAGAAAGTGGCATCGGTGTGTAAGACAAACAAACAGCCCCTTTCAGAGGCAGGAGAAGTTAATCTGGTCTCAGATATCACCCATGGCATCGATACAACCACTAATCTGATCTTGACACAGTTTCAGAGTACAGGAGCCATACTGGTTTTCCCCACAGTAACAGGAGCTATATTTGTTTGTGGTGACATGGCGCCATGACAGTGTAATAGAGTGACTATGTGTGTGTGAATGAGACACAGACACTGAGGCCACTGTGTACTTAGTACAGAACATGTGAAGTTAGAAATCAGTGAAACATGTTTTTCCTCCAGTATGCTGCCTCATGACAGGTTTGTGGTCAGTAGAAAGAGGACTGAATCCCAGGGTGAATTACAAAAGCTAAACAACTACCATGACTGCATGTTTAGGATCTCACATCCAATTTACATGTAGTCTTAACTGTGAAAGCAAAGGTGACTTTTCCAAACAGAAAACTGAATTTTCTATTGGTCTTTTAGCCCATGTTGAATTTTATCCTGCAGCTTTTACAGCTCAAAAATAGTCTTCTGCCAGATTCCTAATTACTCTTTTGTGGTTGTTATTTTCACGTCATTATTCTCAATTTCCATCTAGACTAAAAGCACTCACGTATCCGCTTTAACGGTTTGTTGCCAAAGCAAATGTCAACTGTTCTAACAAAAACTCAGCACAGTTAACACAGTCTTTGGTGAAGAGACCTCAGAGAGAGACGGGGTGACGTGGAGTTACCTTTGCTGACGTCGGTGGGGATGCTGCTGATCTCTCCGCTGACCATCTTGTGGTGCAGCTGTTTGATGTTGAAAGGTTCAACAGTGAAGGGCAGAGTCCCCGTCAGCATGGCAAACATACTCACACCTCTGCATCCACACGTAGATGAAAAATAAACACATTGAGAACATAGAAACAGAGAAGTGGAGTTTGTTTCAAACAGCAAATAACACCACAGAAGAAAATCCACTTTAAGCTATGATTAAACGGGGCTGACAGCAGGCATCCCAAACAGCCACACTGGGACTTTCACTTACACGGACCAGACGTCCACTTTGGGCCCATACTTCCTGTGAGCGAGCAGCTCAGGCGCCGCGTAGGCAGGACTTCCACACTGGGTGTTGAGGAGCTCCAGGGACAAAGATTCAGCCTTCAGAGTGTTACTCAGGCCAAAGTCTGTGTGAAACATCATCATTTCAACAACTGAGCACATGTACAGACGCACTGGATCGCTAAGACAGGTTTGTGCTATGCTGATTTGTCAGATGTGATTGGGGAATGCAGGAATGTCAACATACCCACAATCTTTATGTTGTTGTGTTCGTCCAGCAGGAAGTTTTCAATCTTTAAATCTCTGCAGAAGAAATGAAGAGAGAAAAATGTGGTTCACTTTGCTTATTTTCACGAGCTCGGTCCGTAATCCTACAGGAACTTCCAAAGTTATTTTTTCTGCACAGATGAGCATTTATAAGAACTTTACTTGAATACAGTGGTTGTGCAATTCAGAAACTTCAGCAATATGTGTGTTTATGTGTATTTATGGACAATCAGACTAGATTGGATCAGACTGGACCTACAGAAGCAAAGAAAACCAAAACTAAATTTGGGTTTGGGTAGAGCTCAAGCTGGTGAAAAATAGCTTCACTTGCAATTTTCTGAATGAACATTGAATGGTAATTTGGGGGATTGGTTTGCAGGACAAACCGAAGTGACCAAACTGAAGCCCTTGTTGAGTTACTCGCTCTTCTCCGCCATCATAATATCTCCATGTTTACCTGGAAAAGTTGCCCGACTCCCTTGAAAGTACCCCAGCCTCACCACCAACCACACCGCCTTCCCCTGAAACTACTGAGCGAAATGAAAATGTGCGGTTAAGAGAGAGATCCCCTATAAACTATAGTGTTCCTTTCATGTGCCTTCATCTAACCAACAGACACAAAACCCGGAGAACACTGCTCACACAACCCCGAGGAAATTTCAAAGACAGACGGAGGAAGTAAAGCGGGGAAAAGAGCGGGAAAGAGCGAGAGCAGACAGCGCCATAAAGGAGAAAATGTATGCGGTGAGCCTGCTACATGTGGGTGGCATGAGGTGCATTTAAGTGCAAATTTTCCATTTATTTCCAGTTTAATCATCTCTGTGTGAGACTGTGGTGAGGAGTGTGAGTGTATGCATGTGTGTGAGCGCGTGGGTGTGTGTGTGTGTGTGTGACAGAGAGAGGTGCGATTGACGGGTTGAGGGCGACGTCGTTGAGGGACTTCATTAGAGAGGAAGTCCATGATGTTGTGATGATGTGTGAATCATGGCGCCGGCGCAGGATGATGAGGTCATTGCCTGGTAATCACATTCCCACCTTCAGAGGAGCCAAGGTCTTAAAGCGAAGCCCAGTGCTGCGACTATAGTGTGTGTGTGTGTGTGTGTGTGTGCGTGTGTGAGCATTGGATGTCCAACACCTACACATACTAAAATGCCATTAAAATAACACTCTCAGCTCCCACACTGCACTGTGCCATATATTGCCTTTCTCACACCGTTTCCTCCTCTCTAGGCTGTTAATGCCCTGCAAACTACTCTGTGTGTGTGAACCTACAAGTCTGACCTTACTCCACAACAAACAGCTACTGTGTGCAGGTAGGCTTGGCTCTCTCACCTTCCTCGACATTCTGCTTTCTTGTTTTTACTTGTGTTTTGCCAAATCTCTAATTGGGCCAACTAGCTCAAGGTTGAAAGCTGAATACATGACATTATGGTCCAACACTTTGGGAAATACACTTCTGACCTTTCCTGCTGGGAGTTATTCCTATGGTTAATATTTAGCGAGAGCCAGCAGGGGTTAGCTAACTTAGCATAAACACTGGAAACAGTGGAAACTGTTAGTCTGACTGGCTCTTTTAGAAGGTAATCTGGACACCAGCACCTCTGAAGCTCAAGAACTGACAGGTGATTTCATTTTTTTTGTCAGGTGTAAGAATAAAACCAACTTCCTGGCGTTTTGTCATCATTGTAAGGCTGCCAGGCAATCAGCAGAGACCTCATACAACAGCGAATGGTGTGTTTGTCCCATGTTGAGCTTTGCTTTATTATTTGTAATTATCTCTATATGTTGCTGCTACTTTTATACCCCTGATTGACTACGGTGATGTTTTAAAGATGCATGCACCTTCTCAATGCCTTCACTCTCTGGATACTGTATACCACCGAGCATCAAGGCCCTCACTCATCATTGCTCCCTGTATGCTCGAGTTGACTAGCCTGCATCATCCACGCATTGATGAAATTACTGGCATGTCCTTATTTATAAGGCCATTCTTAAATTGCTTCCCTCTTACTTATGTAATTTTATTCATCTGAAAATGCTGGAAGCCATCCGTCCCCAAAGTGTGTCTTGGAATGGGGGGATACGGGTTTCAGGTTTGCTGCTCCTGCTGCTTGGAATCTGCTGCAGGAAGATTTGGGTCTGGGGGAGCTGATCTCTTTAGATCGTTTTCAAAGGAGATTGAAAGCGTTGGAGGAAGATGCATTAGGTTGTAGATGTATTGACTAATGACTCTCCGCTATATGACCCAGAATATGTTGACCTGTGTTTGTAATTGTTTTGTCTGAAACTTTGTTAAATGTGCTGCTGCCTGTCTCGGCCAGGACACTGTTGTAAAAGACATGTTCAATTCCAATTTCCTGGTTAAATAAAATCTAAATATGAAAATATCATTATTATTATAATTATCATATTAAAGTGGTATAATTGTATATTATTTGTAAGCCCAACACATAGAAGGTGGGCCATAACCCCATGTACAGAGGCTCAGTGCTTGACGCCACTGGGTTCAATTCCAACGCTCATGGTATTCCCACTCTCTCTTCCCATATTTCCCGTCTCTATCCACTCTCCTGTCTAATAAAGGCAAATGCCAAAAACTAAAAATCTTTAAATAAAAGAAAAAAAATGGTCATAACTTGATCTGCTCTTGTGTCAAGGTTTGGTCTCACAGGACTCATGAGACGGGGCAATAGATGGGAAGAACGCAGAATATCTGCATCAATTATTTATGTCTTACTTTCAGAGGTATGTTTTTTTATAAGGTATCAGCACAACAACAAAATAGTAAAGTGTGGACTCTGTAAACAGTGTAAAAAAACAATAAGAGTAGAATGTATCACAGACAAAAAGGAGACTCAATAAAGAAAAGCAGCAAAGTCTGAAGACCCCGAGACTGTGCAAAGAGTACCTAGCTCAGAATTAATGAAGTACCAGACATAGTGTCAGCGTGTCCATTCTCACCTGTGTACGATGCCGTGTTTGTGCAGGTGATCCACTGCGGAGAGGATCTGACGGGTGTAGCGGCGCACCTCCCTCTCCTCCAGCCTCTTCCTCTCACAGATGCGGTCCATCAGGTCTCCCCCCGCGCACAGCTCCATGGCCATGTAGTAGCTGTTCTCCGTCTCCAGAGTCTGACACACGGGACAGTTATTCATGTGCTTAACTACCAACTGAGAAAAGGCTTACTTAACAGCAGCATATACTGTATATGATTACTGTTTTGTTATAGTCTACATTTAACAACATTGGTATGGGCCCAAACTCCAGCAAGGAATGTTTACTTTACCTGGACTCTTAGTGCATTTATGTGCGTTATTGTAATGTGTGTATAAGAAATTGTTGTTAATCTGTATTTTTCTACCTCGAGCAGGACGACGATGTGAGGATGTCGGACCATCTGATGAATTCGAGGCTCCCTCTTCATGTTCTTGAGCACGTAGGAGTCCTGACGTGCTTTCTTCTTGTCGATCACCTTTATGGCCACCTAAACACACACACACATGCACGCACGCACGCACACACGCACGCACGCACGCACACACACACACACACACACACACACGCAGAAGTTTAGAGTCTTATTATGCGTTAATGTTTTCAATGGAAAAGAGAATGAGAACACTTTTTGGACGTCTGCTTTCCAAATCTAATTGTTTACTTCTGTTTCCATTCACATGAGAACAGGTTTCGATGTGTAGTTGTGGTTTCAAAGCATTGCTCATGAGCAGAACAGTTGTTTGTTAAGGAAGTAGAGTATTTCTAGATCAATGTCTCCACCTGTATTTTCCTCACTTACTCAGACATTTTATTGCCACATGGCAGTTAGGTCATGAGCACCTATTTAGCCTCTAAATGTAACCTAACCCACGCCACTCCATAATAAATAGTTTACATGTGTTTTAAAGGTAGCATGCAGAAGATCTGGGAAGAACTCATATTCCCGTCAGTGCTGGTAGTCTTTTGTGGAAAACTTTGACTTTTAAGATAATGACTATAATATAATGATTACGAGGGAAAAAAGCACGTTGCCTACACAGGAAATAAAATGTGATATTTCCTGGAAAGGATTCAGCATGTTTGGATTACTGTCAGATAATCAGGGAAACACTTGTGTGAATGAGCTTGCACTCTTTTATCTATTAGATATTCTGCTGAGTGTAAAAAGTGTGTTCTGTAATTAAATACAAAATAAATTAAATTCCAATTTTTTCCTTTAGTCTACAACAGCATGTGTTTGCATATTGGCACCTCTACAGGTCGCGTACCTGTCGAGGGTAACCAGGGTTAAGAGGAGCAAACACCCTCAGAGATGAGTTTGGTCTTTACCATGGCAACAAGGTCAGGTACATATGAGCCGGGGTCGGGGACTCGGTGACCGATGAAAGGAAGTTACCCATACATTTACACACACATCCCTGCCTCTGATGCAAAAGGACTTCACATTAAGTTTGTGCCAGTAAAAAAATGTAACGACACCTTTTCTAAACAAGCAGAATGAAAATGCAAAAGTGACAACACAAATACTATAAAGGCAGCTTTGTGGTCTTAACATGGCATCTGGGTTTTTTCAGTACTTGCAGAGCACGGATTAGCTTGTAGAATGGAAGTATGATGAGCAGAAACAGATCTACTCCAGACGTCCTTTAAGTCTTTTATACCATGAAATCCCTTTAAGAGTCATGCTTATGAAATAAAGTAATTACAGATGGTCTGAATGTGTTCTGTACACATAACAAGAGTAATAGCAGGCCTCTGTGTCCTTCCAACCGACGTGCGTATAATTATCAGATACAAGCACAACTTGTAACCTTGTAATCATAATCTTGTTACTGTGTGATCTTTTTCCTGCCAAAGTGTCGACACTTCATGTCTTCTCACAAATCAGAGAGAGAGAGCACCGACCTTCTCCCCCGTGCCGATGTGCAGCCCCTCCATCACTTTGGCAAACGACCCCTTGTTGATCATCTTCCCCACCAGATAGGACCCCACCCGTTTGGAGTGGGGGAAGCTCCGCAGCAGCTCCCTGGGGACCTTCAGAGAGGGCAGGGACAGACGCTCCCTGCCCAGCGCAGAGGCTTCCCACTGGGACATGCCGCGCTCTCCTTCCCCTCCTCCTCCGTCTGCCACCATGTCCTCCGGAGAGGGCTTCACTACTGCTGCTGGCATCCCGGACAGGGCCCGGGCCCCATGTGGCCACCCTCACACACACTGTCAAATCCAAAAAGAGGACAGTCTACATTGGGCAAACATACGCACACACTGGTTGGCTGCTGCTAAAAAGCCTTTTCCGGGTGTACTCGGGCTGTAGATTTGATGTCCCTCCACTCTCAGGTAAGTATATCCTTTATTCCGCCTGATTGAAGACTCCTCTTTTCTTCGTCAGTGTTTCACCTTTAAATGAAGGCAGTCGCCTCAAAGTGTCTTCTCTTTCTTTCTATCCAACAGCGCAGCAACAACGCTGGCTCCTCTCTGCTTCTCTCGCCTCGTCTCTCTCTGCCGGTTAGTGGATGATTAACTGTTGTGTTCTCAGGTCGGCTCCAGTGATGAGGAGGACATTCAACACCGTAATTACCCCCCCCCCCCCCCCCCTCTGCACACACTGAGGTACACACACATACTCATAGTTACATAGTAACCACTCACACTCTTATTTTACTTCGCCTTTAAAATCTTATGTCCAGTTCAGTTTCTCTCGGACACTATCAGGTTATTTTTGTCATAGTGTGAACAGGGCATGGTTGTTGTGACACGTTCATGAGCACCGGTGCGGTACATGTAGGCCCAAGATACCATATGACATTCGTAGTGTATTTGTTGAACTATGCGGGAAATTTTTGGACATATCATTATTCCCATTTCTGCTGAGTGTAAGTGAAGAAGATTGTCACTACTCTCAAATCTGTACGCTAATTGTGAAGCTACAGCCAGCAACTGTTAGCTTAGCCTACCAAAAAGACTGGAAACAAGGGGAAGCTGGCTCTGCCCTGAGGTAGTATTTTACACATGGGGTCTGTACAGATTAACCTAACAAGATAAGACTTGTTAAATAGCGCATATTAGAGAGTCTGGTGCCTGTATTTGTTACACTTGGACAAAGTTATGCTAGCTACCTCCTCTTGTTTCATGTCTTCATGTTAATCTTAAACTAATCTGTAGGCAGGGAATTGGATTTTTAGTTCGGGAAGTGTTCTGGTTTCAATTTGTACTACCCTTGTAGTCCGAGTAATATTGACCAATCACGTATCAGCAGTATGCAGGAAAAACAGTCCGTGTGGAGAGCAAAAGCAGTTCTGAACGTAGTCCGCAGTAATGACATCCCGGCTCCCATCAGTGTGATCTGATGATGATTTAGCTTCTTATTGATCTCTATAAACAATCATCTGCATGCTAACAGCTAACAATCTGTTCTAGATCTAAAATTCAACTTGACTTGAAGTCCCTGACGCGGTGTCATGCCAAAGCCGCTCAGCATTTTTAGATTTCCCGACTTCCTCGAATGCATCAGAAATGATCGATCCGACCTCCGTTAGACAAACAAGCGTTTTAAAAGTTTTCTTCTCCTCTTGATGACAGACCTGTCCTGCATCTCCTTCTATCCCATTTTCGGCCCATCCAGTCGAGGCAGATGGCTGTTCAACACGAGTCTGGTTCTGCTCGAGGTTTCTGCCTGTTAAAAGGAAGTTTTTCCTTGCCAATGTGCCGAATGTTGCTAAGTGCTACTCATGGTGATTCATGTTGGGCCTCTCTTTAAATAACATAACGAAGAGTCGGTCTAGACCTGCTCTTTCTGTAAAGTGGGCTAAACGCCCGGCATGTTCACCAGTGTCCCCAGAGGCTATATCGTCGTCAAACTACATCGAAGCAAACTGACTTTTACTAGAAATTGATACAATACTAACTACGTACATTTACCGTAAAATTCGGTGTATAAGACTCACTTTTAACACATTTTTTCATCTAAAAAGTGGGCTGCGTATATACCGGTGCGACCAATATACCAGTACAAAATGAACAGAGAGGTATTTTATTGTGTTACAGTGTCTTACCCAGACGATGGCTAAAGCTTCGTCACACCACCTAAACAACAATCAATGTTACAGTAGGCTGAGCTCAACTACCGCACTGGAGGCCTGAACCTGACATGGCAAAAACGGATGGTAGGCTGTAATTTGAGTGTTTTGAATGTGTTTTAAATAGAAAATAAATGAAAACAGTGTTGAAATGACTTGTATCCATGTTTGTGTTAATAAATATCTATAGAAAACCTTTTGTTCTTATATTCTGCATTTTTCAATAGAGTTTTGTGTCGGATTCACTGACTCATCAATTAGAAATCAAGTTCATGGCGCCCTCAAAAGACTGCTAACTTCATTGTTGACCTCTGCTAGGTATTATCTTTGCTTGGCCCAGAGAGGTCAGAGGTCAGGGTCAACAACAGATCAGCTCCCCTTAAACTGAAAGGGATTGAGTGTCTTCTTAATAAGCCATGAGCAGGGCAAATATCTACTGACTTACCACCACCAAACCTGGTGGTTTCCATCATTTTACTTGCTGTGTTTACACGATAACACCAATAATCCTAAATAAGAAAACAAGCTGGAGTCATGAGGTTTAAAGTGATATTGATGATATGATGATGGGATAATACTGGAGAGAGGGATGGGAGCCACAGAGGCTCGTGTTATGACAGTGGTGATCAATGGAAAGCAGCGGTGAGGTTTTGTGCTGATGAGTGACGGCCAGCATTGAGTTATGTCTGCTCTTCTGCTACTGTGTGTGTTAGAGTACACGTGTGTGTGTGTGTGTGTGTGTGTGTGTGTGTGTACGTCGGGGTCAGATTGCAGTCGATTCTTCCTCACTCAGCTGATGAAAGGAGGGATAGAGGATTATATCCGCAATGTAACCCTACACACACACACACTTATGCAACCTTTAACTGAGCGGCTGTAGCAGCCAAGTGAGGCTTCTACACTTTCATTATTTTCCTTAAACATGTTGATAGTGTGCAATTTGATTCACACACACACAAACAAAGGCAGTTGCAGCGGCCCGTTTTGCGCACACTCAGGCGCCCTTAAATTTGGGGTAATCGCAAACAAAACACTTTGTCGACCACTTTTCTCGCTTTCGGTTGCCATGCCAACAATTTAAAAACTCTTTATGAAATACAGGCAGCAACACAAACACATATAATACTCTGGTGTCAACAGAATACTCGAAACTCAGAGGCAGGCCGTCATTAGTGGTCACGAAATATGGTGAAAACATTCAACCAAACTCCAGCAAGAAAATCATTAATTTTCCAATGCGAATCAAACGTCACATTTTAATCCCTCTTCTTCTTCATGTGTGTATGTGCGCTCATTCGCCAGGAGCCCCTACACTTAATAAACGGGTCTTAAGGCCCCGGCGTGTGTGTGGGTGGAGGTGTTAACACACCCTCTCTAATGCCGGGGGAAAGGGTGTCAAGCTGAACCTGGCTCTGAATCGAACGGACGCAGAGGAAGAGACGAGAAAAGAAAGGAAGAGAGAGTGTGACGGAGAGAAGACGAGGAGAGCTGCGTCCGTGCCCGACAAAGTGACGGATGGATGAGGAACAGGAAGTGAGTGGAGAACTAACGAGTGGAGAGGGAGACGGGATGAGTGAGAAGGAGAGAAACCGAGCTTCACGAGTGAAAAACAAAGTGAAGTAATAAGACCTCAAGAGGCTTTTTTATTATACCTCGGCACTGCCATGCTTAAATGTTTAGCTGAGGCTTTGTGTGTGTGTTAGTGCGTGTGTGTGTGTTACCATGGTTCAGAAAAGGTCACTCTCACTGCCAGAGACCACAGTCTATTTGTGTGCCTTTATGCATACACACATATTCGCACGCTGTTTCGGAAAGCGACGTGTGTGTGTTTTTCAGATTATGTCTTTGCATCTACACACATGCAAATAAAAGATTCATTTACATCCTTACAGTATAATTATGCGTGTATACATAGTCGACTCTGTGTGTGTGTGTGTGTGTGTGTGTGTTGCGTTGGTGCAGAGGAATGCTGGCTCGCCTGTAGGACTTGGCGAGCTTCTCGGCGGTCACATTAAATGAGAAGAGAAACCCCCTTCTGCTTCCTGCCTGTAATAAATGGATCCCCAGCAACCATTAAGGCATATTTTAACACCAAATAACTCCCCAAAACCACAGCAGAACAGACGCAGGCGACCCCCACCCTCTCACCATCCCTCGCACCCTCTCTGTCTTCTGCTCTGTTTCTTTCATTTCTCAATCTAACCCACTGCTTTATACAAAAGAAAAAAGAGTAAGAGGCTAAAAGTTAGAATAAGATCTTTTCGGTGCCACAGCTTGATGTGCTTCACAGTCGTACTCTGGAGCCTTTTGGACTGCTTAATGAGAGATATAACTCTTAGTGAATAAACAGCACAGAGTCTCTTTAAAGTTGGCCTTTTCTTTCTCACACTTCAAGTGCTTTAATGTACACATCTGAGCTTTGTTGTTGCCAGGTTCTGAAACATGCATCTACCAAAGCTACGTTTTTAAAGTAGCACGGCTCTCCAGCTCTTTTTGCATCGCAGACCATTACGATATTTACAATGTCTTTGCAGACCGGACTATTTTACCTGCTGAGTAGAAAGAAAATACAGTAACCTCTCTATAACCCCACACAGATTTCATGTGCTGTTACCACTATAATCCAAGTGAACACACCTCCAATCACCCTCCAACTGAAACAGGAAGATCATGTAGTTGAGTACATGACAGGAAATAATGATGTCAAATGCAGCAAAGTTAGGCTAATTAGAGAATAACCCCAATTAGGTTATGTCAATTTATTGTTCTTCTGCCTGCACGGTGGTGCAGTGGTTAGCGCTGTCGCTTCGCAGCTATAAGGTTCCTAGTTCGAGTCCCAGTTCGGACGAAGTGAGCCTTTCTGTGTGGAGTTTGCACGTTCTCCCCGTGCATGCGTTTGTTCCCTCTGGCTTCCTCCCACAGTCCAAAGACATGCTCGTTAGCTTCATTGGTGACTCTAAATTGCCCGTAGGTGTGAGTGTGTGTTAAAGGTTGTACCCCTTTCCCTCAAATTTAGCGCATTGACGCAGGTTTTTCAGACCCGGGAAGACCTGCTTATAAATGTCGATTGTCTCTTTTCCCATTGCCAGTGAAGTATCCTCCTGTTGGCCTCTTTTCTACTGCGTCACCGCCTGGCGTCACAAACGCGCCTGAAACAGGGTTAGTAAACAGTGAAGATGTTACGGTGGTTAGGTCTTTATTGGATCTATTACTTATTCAGTCTGTTCATCAAACTCGGCGCCGACAAATTTGGAACAATGTTCGAGCGCTGCTCGGACTGAGATGGGTGGAATTTGTAGCTGAGATGACGAGGAGTCACAGAAGTTACCGACAGAGCATAGCATTGTGCCGGAAAGGGGGCGGAGATTAACATGTCGACACAGGTTTTGTGTTCCCATCAATGCCGATTGGAGCCGAGGCGATAATTACCCGGGTCTGCTGCAGAGTCATTTGACCCAGGTCTGAATGCCGATTGTAACCTTTAAAAAAGCCGGGTGTTAGCGGATTTTTGGACCAGTTGGAAAAGGGCTTATTTGTCAGCCCTGTGATTGGCTGGCTATCAGTCCAGGGTGTTCCCCGCCTCTCGCCCAATGACAGCTGGGATAGGCTCCAGCCCCCCCCCACCGCGATAAGCGGTGTACATAATGGATGGATATTGTATCTTTAGGGTTCAGTGGCAAATGTTGTGTGGGTCTGACAGAACAACTACAAAAGTGAAGACATTAAAGTGTTGTGAGGAATAAACTGTTGTGTTTAAAGGTCAGTCTCACACACTGCGCACAATGCAGCATGATGTAAAGTGCCGTCCTTGAATGTTTGAACAGAAAAAACTGCCTCATTATAATTTCAGCAAAATGTGTTTAAGACGGTCGGATACAAAAATGCAAGATTCAGGGCTCTTTGTGAACCTTGAACTATTCATACCTACATAAAGTAGTGTAGCTACAATCTGGAGCTTTACAGTCTGTTGTTGTCAAATACATTGTTCCTCACAGTAAAGGATATGGGAATCACACAGTAAATATTACTTTCTAAAATCAAGTATAACAGTTAGTTATGATAATAACATCAAACTTATTAAATGGTTACAAGACATATCCTTCATCCCTCGTCCAGGTCTACACTCCCTCCTGCCCGCCAATGAAAGGCGCCTGGTGGAATAAGTTACCGTTCTACCTTTAATTAAAAGCTGAAGACCCAGCTCCTTCATGAACACCTCCATACTTAATGATATTGCTCTGCTTCTACACACTCTGTGCATTGCCTCTGTGCTCTGCCTGTCGGCACCAGTGTCCGATCGCACTTGAAGCTGTTTGTTTGCACTTACTGAATTCGACGTTGATTGTCGATGGACAAAAGCGTCTGCTAAATTGTAACATTACATTGCAACATATACAGCTGAACATAAAACAATCTCTTTCTAATGAGTGTGATTGTAAGGCTGCAACAAATGTGTGGCGAGACCCAGGTGATGAGGAAAAAGAACACCGAGCTGATGTAACCTTCTGTAACATGCAGATTAGAACAACGTCCACGTTGAAGAGGTGTTGATCTGGTTGTAAACCAGGTGTTAAACATAAAAAAGAGTGTGATTTAATGACGTGTAACTAACAGTGCATCACAATTTGACTCAGCCAAGCCTTGACATCATTGACTATAAAGGCCTCTCTCTTTGGTGTCCAACTCTGTGAGGGTATCAGAGCTGCTGTCCCTGCTGCCCTCCAGTGGACACAACAGACTCATGCACGGGCACAGCTTTAAAATCCAACAGCTCAACTAAATAACAGAACATATCAAGAGATTTTATGTTAGAAAACAATTGATTTTAAGTTAGAAATATCAAATTACATGCGTCTTGCTCTGTTGCTTCACGAGGCCTCACTCTGACCACCTGCACACGTAGCTGAGTGAAAGCAGCAGCCGCACGTTAACACTCATTGTGCGAGGGTTGTTGTTGTCTAAAGGGATTTGGATAAATGTAGGGAATAATTGTCTGAAGTCAACACAGCTTGAGGGAACGTGAGTCACTTTAACACAGCAGGACTCCTACAGCGGCGTAACAAGCACAGAGGCTGTGCAACAGCATGAGACGGTGCACGGACGGATAGTTAGGAGAATAAGAGAGAGGAAAAAATGACAAAGGTCAGAGCAGGAGAAAGATGTTTTTAATTAACTGATATTAAAAAGAAACGGTTGCTGACCATATTTTGATGATGTCACCGTCTGCTCCTCCATTATCACTCATCTTAGGAAGTGGGTTAGCTGGCTGTCACTCCGTGATGACTTCATCCGCCGCAGCAGCCTCCGTGACGTGTCGCCATCCGTCAGGGACACCCGCCGTCGCCTCACCCTGTGTCATCATCAGTCAGAGCAGCACGGCATGCTTAGCGTGTCATCAGTCAGCGCCTGCACGGTGTTGCGGTTCAAACCCTTCATGTTCTGCGGCCTCTGCTGCAGGGATGCTGATTGGAAATGCTTCTCTGTGGTTTCTAAACAGACAAACAACGACTGAACTCTAAGACTTTAAGCTGTGTGTCGTTCACATTCAGAAAGCAGAGCACGGAGCAGACCGCCGCTGCCCACAGAAACATTTCAACGGGATCGGGTTGCTGCAGCGCTGAATTTAAGCAGAATTATGTTTCCAAAGAGTCGGGGGAAGTTTGCTTTGCGAAAACATAATGTGCCAAGAAAAACTGAAATAAAGAAAGGGCAAAAAAATTAAATAACAGCAGTAGCATGCTTTGATTTAAGGCTGTCTTGAATTTTAACTCAAGTCTAGACACAGTGTGGAGATATTCAAGTGTTGAAGTATCAGATAAACTTGTCTGCGGCGTCACTTTTCCAGCAGCTCAAATGAAGGAGAGATGTGGTTGTAAAGGAGATCAAGAGAATTCGATCCGAAATACTGATAGTTTTTAAACAGCGTTAAAACCGATACTGAACACTGTAGCTCCAATTATGTAATTCATTCATTTAAATTCCCCTATGTGCTTCCTCGTCAAAGAACTGTGCAGATATAGTTCCTGCACAATGGTTTAAAATGCTTTTTCAAGTCTTCTCATTGTACTTTCAACTCACTTTTTTTTCCCTTTAAAGTAATAATCTTGAAGATTTCCATTTAAATAAATGTCTGCTAAGTCACTACCTACATACATCCCCGACTGCCTCTCATTGCATATCCCATCCCGTACCCTCAGATCTTCCTCTGCTTTTCTTTAGAAGTTCCTCCACAAGAATTCTGGTGAGGCAGCTTTTAGTTTTTATGGCCCTAAATTGTGGAGCTCACTCCCCCTGGATCTCAGGACAGCTCCACTGGAATATTTAAAAATAAATTAAAAACTTTTTAATCTGGCTTTTAATGAGGGTCCACTTTGCTATAGCCTTGATCATATTTTTTATTTTTTTATGCTTTATATTGTTTTTGTTTTGCTTTGCTTGTTTTCTATTGCTATTCTTTTTTTTTGTCATGTGTTAATATTTTTGTTTTTAATTGTAAATGTGTGATTCTGATCCTACTTTTGTTAAGCACTTTGGGTTGCATCTTTGCATGAAAGGTGCTATGCAAATAAAGTTATTATTATTATTATTTGCAGTATGTAGTATTAGTACAGACTGGGTGTCTGTGGCGGAAAAAATCACATGCGACGCCCAGTTAGTGACGCGTTTTCCATCAGCCAGCAGTGGTTGGTCTGCCAGAGAGGGTAGGCGGAGCTAAGCGGCTGCTTTTCCGCTCTCTGCAAGTGTTGCGAGTAAACAGTAATCTACTATGGCTGAACAAACAAAGAAAAGATTGGTGACTACAGATACAACTTCAACAATAAGTGTAAATCCAAAGAAAAAGAAATAAATACGACGCTCAGATGAAGGCAAAAAGGAAAGCGACCGTCAGCGAGAAAAATCAAGAGTTACAACCGGAGTCAATCGTGGACGTCACACATGCGACACTGTCTGGATATCTGGGAAGTGTGCTCCCGCAATTACCGTTTATAGAGGAAAATCAAGAGTTGAATGGACTGCATTTACACAGCGCATTACTAGTCTTTGCGACCACTCAAAGCTGCTTTTACACATGTCACATTCACCCATTCACACACTGATGGCAGAGGCTGCTACGTAAAGTGCCCAAACTGTCAATCAGTTATCACATTCATACCCATTGGCTATGCCACCAGGAGCAATTTGGGGTTCAGTGTCTTGCCCAAGGACACTTCGACATGTAGCCTGAGGGAGCTGGGGATCGAACCTCCGACCTTCCGATTGAAAGACGACCGACTCTACCACTGAGCCGCAGCCGCCCCAACCAGAGCCAACTGTGGACGTCTGGTTATCTGGGACGTTTGCTCATGCATTTGCCTTTGATCACAATAAGGTGCTGCCAAATGGAACAAAACTCAGAACTTCAAGATTATGACTTTAAAAAAGAGTCATACTAAAATATAGTTTTCAAAAATTACATGAAGCAGCCATAAAAATCATTAAAATGTGGTATTTGTTTGAATATGACAGATAATTCGGTCTTAAATCTCCTCAGCAATTAGATAGAGTTAATAGATATGTAATCTTATCTAACTCTGTTGGTGTTTCACGGCCTGTAAAGTCCTTTTGTGCTGCCTAAAAGTTCACTGTGTGCAGAGTATCGTGGACACACATGCACACACACTCACACAATACATATCCATAAAAAATGTCTTTCCCAGAGCTTCAGTTCATCACACTCTGCTAATCCCACACAATCCTGACCGAGCCTGAAATGGGAGTTTGTGTCACGGTTGGTTTAGAGGTTTTCTACTGTCAACAAAACCCTGACGAGAGAAAGAGAGAGACACAGAGAGAGAGAGAGAGCGAGAGAGAGAGAGAGAGAGAGAGAGAGACGCACAGAGGAAGAGAGAGAGAAGAGAAAAATAGGGAAAGAAAGGGATGAAAACGAGCCCACCCCTCGGAGCTGAGAGGCTGAAAACAGAGCGCTGTAACACCAAGAAGTGCACTCCCACTGTCGCTAATGTGGACCGTGTGTGTCTGAGGGCATGTGTGCAGATGTGCGTCCGTGTGTGTGTGTGCGCGTGCGTGCGTGCTGGAGCTGCCTGCTGCGCCGCTCCCAAATTGAAATGTGAAAGAAACGTGTTGGAAGGTGATGACAAGAGTGAAGTGAACCAGTCGTTTCCTGAAGGCCCAGGCCAGATGTGTCGCACACAGAGCCTCAGAAATCTGCTGCACATTTCTCTTTAATAACCAGGATATTTAACCAGGGGGGGGGCGGGGAGACAGGGGGCAGGAACTCTGGCTGTGTGTGTTATTTTGTGCATGTTTGCTTACCTGTGTGTGTGTGTGTGTGTGTGTGTGTGTGTGTGTGTGTGTTACATGTTTGTGTTTGCAGGGGAAATGTGTGTGTGTGTTTCAGGGCGGGATGGGATGTGTGCTTTATTACTTTAATTGGACGTTTAAGACTGCAGCGCTGCAGAAAGTGAAGGAAGGAGAGGAGGAGCGAGACGACAGAGAGAGAGAAGCCTGACAGGCTGATGGCCACACCTCCGATCACCACTCAGGACACACACACACACACACGCACACACACACACTGGGTCTATTCCATACTGTACTCAGCTACTGACCACAATGCCCGCCACTTCCTCCAGGAGCGAGCCCTGGCGCCTAGAATAACAAAGAAAATATTCAGCTCCATACTGTCTGATGTCTTAATATTTCCAGCCCTTCTGTTCTCATATACGCATGATTCATGGACTATAACTTAGAAATACAATCAGATCCTTTCCCACTGATCCTTCTGCTAGTTAAATAAAGAAACTCTGGGAGGAAATAGTGCCGGGGTGTTACAGTCTCTGCTAAGGCCGCTACACTGAGGGTACAGTGTACTGCAGCATATAAATACACAGTCGGACATGTGCTCAATTCAAGTGATGGAAAGCAAACACAGATAATCAGTACTTGTTGATGCTTTTGTTTTCCTTACATCTTAGTATTAGTGCATATTCAAACAGCCACATGATTGACAGCTGCAAATCTTGAGGTCTGTTTGTTATACCAGGAGATAATCGGATGCTTAGTGAAATTATTTGCTTCATTTCCGAGAGCTAGATGAGAAGATCCTTACACCTCATGACTGTTTAGTACAGAGCTGGAGTCAGGAAGTGATTAGCCTAGCTTAGCATAAAGGCAAAAAGCAGGGGGGAGAAGCAGACACGGGCTCTCTCCAAAAGCTCTAAAGCTTGTATCTCAGATGTTTAATCGTACACAAACTGAGAAATAAAAAGTAAAATGTGTGGTTTCAAGCAGAGTTTAGTGCTGGAACTATTTCTAGTCCAAAAGCAGCCAGGAGCGGTGACTTCCTGAAGCCTAGTTAGGATCAGGATACCTGGCAACCTAGTTAAGTAGGCAGACAGATGACAGGCTTCCCCTCATTTTGCTAAGCTATTGTAAGCACCAGCTTGGTGCTTGACACACAGACATGGGGGTGGTATCTATCTTCCTGTCTCAGCAGGGATTCAGACTGAAAACAGCCTTTGAAGCAATAGGGGGCGTTGGTGAGGACATGTTATTAAAGTACTGGTGAGACACTGAAACACGAACCATCCTGTGAAGATTCATCACGTGCCAAATCACTGCATAACGGGAATATTAGCCCCTTTTACGCTGCCTTTTCAAGCCAGGACTGTTACGCCTCGTCTTTAATGTAAAGACGCACAGAGGCGGTGAAATGGTAAAAACAGCATGATGACGGGGGGCCTCGTTACGGCGCTGTGGCGGAATCGTAATGTAAAAAAGGTTAAGAGCAATTAAGAGACAGGCCTTCACCATTTTGTCAGTTATCATAGTGACTAAATTTTATCGCGTTAGGTTCATTTGTGACTCTAAATTGCTCGTAGGTGTGAGTGTGAAAGATTTTCCATCTCTGAGTGTCAGCCCTGTGATTGGCTGGTGATCAGTCCAGGGTGTAACCCCGCCTCTCGCCCAATGACAACTGGGATAGGCTCCAGCCCCCCCGCGACCCTGAAGAGGGTAAGCGGTATAGAATTGCTGATCATCACTTTCATTTAATTTTGAGTAGTTCAGTCAACTTTGTAAGACCTGTGGTGTTCCCGGTCAAAAATGATTGCCAAAGGATATGAATGGCTGAACACTAGGTTATGTCCATCCATCAAATGGAAAACATCCACATTCACATCCACACATTCCCCCACGAGGACAACACATTTCAGACTGAGAAATGTTTTGAACCAGATGAAGAGGAGATTGAAGTTGAACCAGTGATAGAGGAGGATGTCTCAGAAATGGGAAACAACATTGATGGATTTCGGAACACATTTTCACTGTCTATTCTTTGTATATTCACTGCAGTTACTCATGTTAAACACTCGTCTGAAACATTGTTTACAGCCTAAAAAGATAAATACAATTTGGTGATCATTAATGGTTTTTGTATTTAAACAGCACCAAACTAAGGGGGGAGAAACCAACATGACAGGAGGGTTAACCGATCATTACAAAGAGGAACTGTATGATGTTGGGTTGCACCAGTGGCACCCAGGCTGCACTGATGGATGAATGACAGGGCTGAATATCTTGGACAAAAATGGTTTCACATATCCAGATCATAATCGGGGTTTATTACTAAGTAGGTTTCCACATACAAAGAATTTGTTTTGGTGTTTTGCTGCAGAAAAATTATAACAGAACTAGAATAAAAATTAGTAAAAGACTTAAATAGAACAAGTAAAAAAACAGGCAATAAGAATAAAAGCTGGAGCTGAATTCTCAGCCTGAATTTGTCAGTCCACGACCCCAAAATCTGGACTCTTCTGGTGTCAAATATGGGCCACACCTAGCTCGCATTTGGTGCCTGAAAACAGCCGCGTGCGCCGAAACTTTGCCCCAGCAGGAGCGACACAGCTCGAGTCGGCTTGTGTCGTCAGCCTGCTGACTGTGAATGTAACGTTTTCTAACCCACGAAAACGGCTCCACAATCAGCGGCAGTGTGAAAGGCCACATTGTGCGTTCGCTGGAGAAGAAAAGTTTGCAGTTTGTTTGGGCAGGAGGAAGCAGCTATTTACATAAAAAGGTGTTGGACCAGCACACGTTTAACTGCCTTGGCTTGTGCGTGTCTGTGCGAGAGCGTAATGAGAGAGTGTTTAGCTGTGTAAGCCCGTGTGTGTGAACATAATCGCCCATGATATACAACATTATGGCCGTTTCTTAATAGCAGTGTTTTAAGAACAGCCATTAATGCAGCTTGTAAAATATTCCCAACACCGAGCCAAACACTCACTTCAACTTCACCTCCCTCTCTCTCTCTCTCTCTCTCTCTCTCTCTGTACCTCGCTCTCTTTCCTTCACCTCATTTGTGGGAGAATTTATTTAAGTCGTTAAAAACTATTCTCTGAATATTCCCAGCTGAGTGACCAGGCTTCCGTTTCTTCCTTCCCCTCGCTCCCTCCCTCTCTCCGGCTTTGTTTTCCTCCTCTCTTCTCTTAAACTAACCTGTGTAATGTTGTCAGAGCTGCTCGAGAATGAAGTGCTAAGTGTTGCTTTTTATGGGGAGGAAACAGACTGGAACAGCGGGTGTGTGTTTTCTGATGCCTGCAACACACACACATATATACATATGATACACAAACATACACACACACACACAGGGCGAGTGGATATGCTGTGAATTACAACCTGTTCATTGATGAGATAGCCCTCAAGCTTTACGCCAGGGGATCATTAGCGATTTTTGAGTGCGTGTGTGTGTGTGTGTGTGTTTAGGGTTAACGTTGTCATTAAGCACCTTAGTGAAAATCTGTTCTCAATTGTTGTGGTGATTTCTGCTGTTTTAATTTGGACAGTAAAGGCGCTGCCAGCTCTACCCGCCGCGATGCCGTGACCACTTAGCAATGTTCGCTCCATTCCCATGCACACAAGCCTCGTACGCTCCACACACACACACACGCACGCACACACTTTGTTTTACGTCTATAAAAGCTCCGCTCATAATTTGTTTTCCAAAATCGGGATGTGTCATGAGCGAGGAGTCTCGGTTTAAAGGGTGTGAATAATGTGCAGAAAATGACTAAATAAAACTGTCTTTTAAAAGGATTGTAAAGAAAACCTGATGCCGTGACTCTCCTCTGTTTCTGCAGCGCGGCCTTTTCAAACGCCTGGAACAGGAGAGGAGACAGCGACAGTTAAACAACAATATGGAGGAACTGCAGAACTGGTGATTACATTTTAAAATGTGCAGCGAGCTTAAGAAAACTTCTATTTAGAAATTGTCTATAAAATATATTAATAGCTTTATTACTGACACAATAAAGATCATTAACATGCAGAGCGGAGAAAGACTACATCTGCAGAAACAAAGGTTTATAGTAGACACATAAATAACCAGCATGACTTTTATCCGTATTAGTATTTATTTCTTCCTAAACTTTTTATGACTGCTGCTATGGAGTGGAGACACTAACACCACTGTGAAGCTCATTCAGCGACAGGCTCCTTCACGGTCGCCCTCTTGACCTTGTGGCCGACAGGGGAACGATGGCCAAGCTGTCGTCTGCGATGGACAACATGTCCCAGCCCTTGCAGGAGAGACACTAACACCACTGGGAAGCTCATTCAGCGACAGGCTCCTTCACCCGCGGCGTCTCACGGAGAGATACCGCAGGTCTGTTCTTCCTGCCGTGGTCGGACTCTATAATCACCAGTAAACACACCAAAACGGACACAATGTGCAAGAACACTCTGTTAACTGTGTTGCTGTTGCTGTTAAGAGTGCTGCAACTCTCCGTAATCTACATGTGCAATACTTATTTTTATTTATTAATGTGCAATATCACCATCTCACTTCTACACACAATCAAAGCCGGACATCAATTCTCAAATCAACAGGATGCCAATGCAAAGAGGACAAAAGTTATTGGAAGAAAAAAGAGAGCTTGGATTCAGACTATTACCTTTCTGGCCTTAGCGTTAAGTGCAGGTGCCAGGTTATTAAGTTTATTATTTATTCTAATGCGTTGTCTACCTGTAAATGAATCCAAACAGAATTGCTTCTATAAAGTTTTTTTATCTTCACATATGTATTTTGTTCAGTGACGGCTTTAATTCGATCAGTGCCTTTCTGCTCCCCTGACTCCCTCTCCATCCCTCCCTCCCTCCCGGCCCTCTGCTGTCCCAGCTGACAGCTGGCTACGAGCACCTCTGACTCTGCCTGAGGAAGAGATACGCTTCAGTATGATTGGAAGGAAAACCAAAACAATTCCTGAAGTGAAAATGTGCAGATGCTTCAGAAAAAAAGAAATCTAAATGCTCAGCAAATATCACATGAACAAACTGCAGCACACTCCTGTTTGTCGGCCGAGGGTAAAAGGATGCACGCAGACTTTTGTTCCTTTAGCTTCACTTTCTCATGAAGCTAAAGGAGCACTGCCGTGTGTCTCTCATGCATCATGTTGGAGCTTTACTGCCGTTTAATGGTATGATGGTTGCTGGAGCAGCGAGGGGTCCTGGGATTCAAACGGAAACAGATGGATGCTGGGATGGCACCGCGTTCCTCCACCTCGACAAACAGGAAATGGAATTACAGGCGATTATTCACACCGCTCCCAGCTCCAAATCTCAGCTTACATGATATCTGTTTTGCTTGCTCAGGAAATGTGCATGTGATTCTGTGTGTGTGTGTGTGTGTGTGTATGTGTGTGAATGTGATTAGGTATGTGGGGTGTTGGCCGTTAAAGAGGGCTCATAAAGTCTGTTGCCTTTCATTAGTGCTCGTTAAAACGGCCTGGCAAAATTAGTTTGTGTTTGTGTGTGTTTAGGTGCAGCTGAGTTGGACTGTGTCTGTGTTAACTAGGTAATATTTTGTGTGTTTGTGCGTGTAGGAGTGTGTATTCAATAAGCATGTGTTATGTTGTTAATAGCACACCTCGTTGGCCAGGCAAAACGAGCTCGTTAAACTGGTGCACAACTATGCTTGTGTACTCCGACTTAACAAAGACAGGTCTATATTTGTGAACAAAATGTGTGTGTGTGTGTGTGTGTGTGTGTGTGTGTGTGTGTGTGTGCGTGTGTGAGGATTGCTTCACCTTCACACAGCTGTGTTGCAGCATGTTAGATGTTAGCACGATGTATTGGCAACTCTGTTCAAGAAACACTACCATGTGTTTGTTCTGTCATGCTTTTATGCTAAACCAGGCTAACGGCTCGAGGATTATCGTTACCATAGTTACGAGAGAGCTGGCTAAGTGCTTGTGCCTGTTACATATTGAATTATTTAACATTTTTAGGCTAACTTATTCTTCCTGGTGGCATTTCAAAACAGTTTTTTCTTGTTCGTCATCTACTGTTTGTTTGTCCGGTTATGTGTTGTGTAAGCAAAGACACTTACACAAATTAAGCTCCTAACGGATAAATAAAAGATGAGTGAATTTATTGTTTAATGTGTCAGGATAAATATTGTTTTTTCACTAATATCCAGTTAGTCCAAAGCTGCTTTATGTATGTTTTTGTTGACCACTAGGGGGCAGTGCAGCAAGCTGTAAACACCAAAAAGGTGACATATTATCACCTTATAAAGCTGATTTGGCAAACTAGTAAAATTACAATTTATGTACCAGTCAAGACAGCCTAAAATTCACCCGCCTTTTAGTTATTGTACGCTCTCTCCAGGATAATAACATTTAAATTATGGCTAAATGCTAAGCTATTCTAGCTAGTCAGTTACTGCGTCTGTCCATCGTTGGGTTTTCCTGCCTTCTCTGTCTGGAAACAACCATGAGGAGATTTGCAGGAAGTAACCAAGGTTACCCAAAAGGTTTAATCCAGGATTTTCCGGATTTGGATATCCACCTTTTTCTATCCAGGATCAGGTAATGCATCTCACTTTTGTCCTGCTGTTCTAAGAAAACTGGATAGGGTCAACCTGTTCCATATACAGACTTTCAAGGATTACCACTCCAGTACACTTAAATGGGACTTCATCCTACACACTTTGTCCACAGGGGGCGCCAAATCCTCACAAACAAAAATCTCCTCACACCTGCTTTAAATTAAATATTTTATGTTAGATATTGACGCTATTTGGTGAATTGTTTCATGGGGACAAAATCCTTATTCTGTCTATCTTCTACTGTATGTTGTTGTTGAATGTCTCTATACTGCATCTCCTTCTATCACACATTTCCGCCTTTCCAGTTGAGGCAGATGGCAGTTCAACAAAAGGACGTTTTTCCTTGCCAATGTTCCGAATGTTGCTAAGTGCGGCTCGTGGTGGATTCATGTTGGGTCTCTCTCTAAATAACAAAGATAATGATGATGAACCTGATTTAACCAATAACATAATCCTTTTTTTCTTTTGAACAACCCGTTTTAAAGATTTGATCCTACCTGATAGCTTTAATCCGATCAGATGACCTTTGAACAACCGGCCCTGGTGAATTCTTTCTGTGGATTCACCACTATAATCGACCCCTCTCACATCAAACATTCTTAGTAAACCAGATGTTAATACAAACGTTTTGATTATGGCAGCTTTAACTGTCTGACATGTACTGAACATGGAGGCTGTTAGCAGGTGGGCGGGACTAGTTTCTCCGACTCCGCCAATCACCAGGAGCACAGATGATGAGATGTTCACACAGCTGCAATCTCAGATGTGGCCGTTTTAGCAGCTCCTAACTCAACACCTCGCAACAGGATACACTTTATTACAACACACACACACACACACACACACACACACACACACACACACACACGAATGTGCACCCAGCACCCCTCCCAGTCATGCCTGGCAACTTTGTAGTTTCTCACAGCTCTGTTCTCTGGAATCATAAAAAAACGAGGCCGAAAAAATCTAACCTAGATACCTGTGACATGCCTCAATCACTCCCCACCTTTCAAACACAGAGAGGGCGGGAAAGCAGAGAGTCATCTTTAAGCTCTTTAGCGGCTTATTAAGACACAGAGAGGAAGTTAGAAAAGGGCAGAAAATAAGGACATGGCTGCTGCTCGCTCTTTGATATCAAGCTTGCTGTAGTGCTTCAGACTTTAAGAAAATAAAATAGAAATACTTAGTTTTTTATCCAGGTGAACAGCTGAAATGGTTTTCCAAAAGCTTTCTATGCCAGAGAAAATGAGGGTAAGATAAAAGATTGAATTTCTGCACTTGAAGGTTATTTTCAGGTAATATCAGAAGTCTCTGCTGCTCAGTTGAGATCTTAATCACTTAATCACACCCATACATGGGTACATGTCACTTTAAATCGTCAATTATGTATACCAGTTGTATATACCTCTTAGCTTATTTATTCTATCTATTCTTATTTCTGTTTGTATTTGCCTTCTTGCTACTTTGTCTTTGTGCTGTTGCAACAACCGAATTTCCCCTCTGAGGATCAATAAAGATCTTAATCTAAATGTCAGACGGGCGGGACGACCACTGGCAATGTGTGTCCCAAAAAAAAGATCTGCTGGCCCCGGACCACTTGATGTTGGAATGGTTGAAATCTAATTAGGTCACAAAATAGTGAAAAGTCATGTGACTAAGATCACCAACTCCCACCCTTCATAAAGGCTTTTGCTGAATAGTGTAATATCTGCTTTCCTATCTGGCAACAGGATTGTTGTTCACGGTAGATACAACAGAGTAAAGGAGCAGTTGGCGTTTTCCATCCAACACTTCTGCCTGACCAGTACAGACATTATTGGCAGCTATTCACAGTCATTTGCAAGATCTGTATTCTACCTGTGTCAGACTAAGCTTGGTAATCAATCAGGGACACGTAGTGTAATGAGGACATCTCTCATGTTTTCAGTACTGTCAGCACTATAAATATGTCCGAACATTTATCTGTGCAACAGCTTATTAAAGTAATAATCTTGAAGATTTTCATGTAAATAAATGTCTGTTAAGTCACTATCTATCGCCGAATGAGGTAACACAATGGTGATTGAGCCTATGGTCCGCTGATGAAAGCCTTTGCATTTGCAGTATTACAGACTGGGTGTCTGTGGCATTAGTGACGCGCCAGCAGTGGTTGGTCTGCCAGAGAGGGTAGGAGGAGCTAAGCCGGTCTCTGCAAGTGTTGCTAGTAAACAGTAATCTACTATGGCTGAACAAACAAAGAAAAGATGGATGACTACAGATACAACTTCAAAAATAAGTGAAAATCCAAAGAAAAAGAAACAAATTCGATGCTCACATGAAGGAAAACAGTCTAAAAAGGAAAGCGACCGTCAGCAAGGAAAATCAAGAGTTACAACCGGAGCCAACCGTGGACGTCACACATGCGACACTGTCTGCATATCTGGGAAGTGTGCTGCCGCAATTACCGTTTATCTCCACAGGTGTCGCCAAAGAGAATGAAACCGTGATCTCCGAGATCACAACTTTAAGGCAAATAATATTTTACCAGCATAAGTTGACTCTGGGTGTAGTAATCAGTGTCCTTATTTCAACCCAAATGACAATAATCTCTTCTTAAGTTCGTTTTGGTGCCAAGTCCCAAACAAACAGCTTGTTGTTTGTTACAGGTTGCTCTGTAATTATATCGCTGTAACAGTTGCCCAATTCAAGGATGAATTTTATGAGCGAGCAAAGCTCATCAACAAAGCAAAGTCTACCTTTTCAGATGCCGGTGCGTTAAGTATAAAAGCTGCAATCATGAGTCAAACTTTTACCATGTGTTAATGAAGGCGGATGCAGTTGGCCTTTAATTTAGTGCAACTTTTATGTCTGCCTTTAATGAGTCGTACACCATGTGTGCCAATGTCATACGTTAGCTTGAGTCTCTCCCGCGGTGCCGCCTGCCCGTCTTCCAGTGCTAATGTGCTAATCTGCTGTTTAGTCCAACCAGATGGGCTTTCCCCCCCCACTCCACCCGCAATCGGGGGAGGATGGGGGAGAGAGGGGAGGAGAGGAAGTTACCTGCAGGGATCTCTCCTCATTAAAAATCCCTCTGTCGAAATTACACACCCCACACTTAGCCCCTCCCTTCCCTTTCTCTCCTTCTTCATCCCCGACAACTTTAATAAGGCTCAGACACCCAAGCTCTCCTCAACCGTATCTCCCGCTCACACCCTCTCTCTGCAAAGCTGTTTAATTTCTTATTCGAATCCATCTACGGCTCACGTCCGACACTTAGCATGAGTACAGTCGTCATACTTTGGCAAGCACATCACAGGCCTGTTGGCATATGTGCTAACTCCACATAAAACTAACACATTCCTCGGCGTAGATGAGAATAAAATAAGAGGCGGAGATGAAAGCGAGTTAGATCTGAGAGCTAGATTGATATATATGGTTAGAAATATGGTTTTAAAAAGGGGATATGAAAAGAAAGACCACACGTGCTATACTCATATTCTTACACATGCTAATGCTAACAGCGCTCTCGGCGATGCCCTCTGAACGTCTATCAAGTTCAGACCATCATGCATGAGCGCGTTCGACAAGCAAGGGGAGGTGTAGGGCCGAGGGCAGGAGGAAAGGGAGGATGGATGGGAGGAGAGGGGAAGGGAAGATGAAGGGGGGCGTCTTGGTGAGAGAACTCTTTAATAGCCTGATTAAAATTCTTATGCTTTATTACTCTGCTTTTTAAGTGGGCTGTTGACGAAAGAGCGAAAGAGGCCTGAGGAGTGAAGGGCTGATTCTGAGCGGACTGTTTTACCACGGAAACTTCACAGAACTTGGAGAGAAATCCCCTCGTATCAAAAGCACCGAGCTGCTGAAAACCTTCATATCAAATTCTGGACTCACGGAGAAACTTGTGACCGAGGTTAACAGTGGCCCTCTCACACACACACACACACACACACACACACGCAGACTCCATCTTTCATCACAAGACAATGATCTCTTTTCCTGGACTGTCTACACACTCAAAACCAAAAACCGCGCAACTAAAAATGGGTCCTTGTCATAGTCTATTAGGAGTAAATTTGCTGTGTCCACAGAGTTGTTTCTCTTCTTTCCCTTTCCAGACCCTTTCACCGTGTTTTGATGGCTCACTGGTTTCTGTCCTCTCACCGCCTTCGGAGTGTTTAGGAGGATTTAGCTGCAGCCATCAGCCACACAGCAGCCTGATCAGCTGATAACATCAGTGTATGAAGGAGAAAGTAAGTGTACTCCAGCAATCCATCTTCTCCTGTCCGTCCAGTTATGCACCGCCACATTTTAAAAGGGCGCACCTTCTGTTGCTCTTTGGTCCGATACATGTAATGTAACTGTAAAGCAGCTCAAAAATGTGGACAAATGGAACACAAACACGCTCAGTCATGGTGAAATGTAAACAAGTCTTTTGTCTGCGTCTGAAACGATATAATTCCATGATTTTAGTTTTATTCTAAGTTTCAATGATGGGTAAAAACACGCAGCCCCGCTGCCAGCTGTTGATGTTGGACATTTCTGCAAAAACTTGGATGACTTTGAATGAGAGCGCAATTCACTGTCCAACAGCAACATTTAAAGGGAATGTTTGGACACACTGGAAAATATGCTTTCTCGCTTTATGGTGATGGACAGTTGAGGAGTAGGGTTAAAAGGGGAGAGAATCGCAGGGCAACTCACGATATGGTACGCGATACAAGGCCCACGGTAATATCACGATACAGCGATATTGCACGATATCTGATATCTCTCTTTGGCCAATTAAAATCCTTTCTCGTTACCCTCATTCATGTCATAAGCGCCAACACCAAGGAGTCTTGAAGTGGTGCTGTGGTGAGTCAAAATTGCAGGGGAATCTGTTTAGAGCGCCGTATATTTGTAAATTAAAATATCCATATTTGGCACCAGCCTATCAATAATTGTACTGCACGAGTCAGGACGCAGATATATTGCTGCATCAATATTTTGTCCCATTCTTTAACAGTAAATATAAAGCTTTACTCAGTAGCCAGCTATCTTAGCTTAGCTTAGAACAAAATCTGGAAGCTAGCTGTCCAAAGGTCAGGAAACATTTTTTTAAAAAGGCAACAAGGAAACAAATTGCTAACATCTCCATCAGATAGGGTCAAAGGTTTCCACTTCCCTATATGCAGTATGACATCAGGAACACACAAATACACAGACCAGTACAAATAATAACAACAATACAAAGACAACCCAACAGGAGGAGAAAAATCAGTTTTATGCCATATTTTACGCATCATAAACAGAGAATTGTCAAGTAAAATTATATACTAGATAAATAAATAAATCATAGACAGCGTCCAAGTCTTACAGTCCTGCCCGGTACAGCATCACTAACACTTAAGCACTTACTGTAATCCATGCAACTCCATAGCAAATCAGTTATGTATTCCTAACTATGCTCCACCAAACCTTTCATTACAATGGCCGTCTTCATCTCGTACCGACAAAGACGATTTGAAAAGAAGTGGATACTGCAGTCGCAGATGGCGCCTCATTGCGAATGGGAAAAACCAAAATAGGCTAAATCACTTCACTTAACATTGAATGCTCCAGGCTTTACTTTGCTACATGAAGGGCACACACTTCCTGCACTGGCACTGACCGATGACTTCGGATGGGAATTGTGCCCTCTGAATTTTCCTTTTGAAATCCTTGGGATACTTGGCGGGAAAAGAAGGTTAGCCTGTATTTTAACTTTATTAAACAAATAAGTTAGCTGGCTGTTATATAGCTATATCTTATGTTATTATGGGAGTATGCATTCTGCTTTGGAAATTAATATTATCAGCATTACAATATATCCTGATATCTCTATGAGCCTTTAACTAGCCAAGCAAGAATTGCTGGATTTTTCCTGATATCACTCATCATGAGAAAAAAAAGCAGCTTACATAACAAAAGTTTGTGTTTCAGACTGACCAACAGGAAAACAGCGTGCTGACTGGTCTCTCAGAGCCAAGTTCCTCATAAAGTCAAGGTTTCCAAAACATTTTTAAGTCAGGACCCATAAAAAAAAACCGGACTGTTTGGCCGAGGCTGATGAAAACATATTAAAAAGTCAGCAGAAAAGAAGCATGACATATTTGAGGTTGTAAGAATCCAAGCTGTAACTCACAGATCAGACCCCACTTCAAAATAAAGTACCATTTAATGTAGTACATCAACAGAAAGAGATTACAGGAGGCCTTCCTATCTGTCTGTAAGCTGGTTCCTCAAACAGGCTTGTGTGGAGCATTTGTTTTAAACCCAAATGCATGTGGACATCCTCAGAAAGCATGACGGTATAAGAGCTTTTATTGAATATAAAAAGGAGGTTGGCACTTATACCCGGTATTCTTTTAGGCTCCAACACTAATATGGCCCCTTTGCCCAGGCCGGTAAACCTTCATCCCTCTGCAGCCCAAGTGAACGCCTGTTGTAATCACCTGCTCTGCTCAGACCTTATCTTAAAAGGGAAACAAACTGTCACATGCACTGTTAACTCTTCCTACGACCCCCAGTGATGCAGCGGTGTTCCTAATGAACCTATAAATGTTGTTTACACAGCTTCAGAGTCAAAGGACGTTGACCCTGATACTCCCTGACAGTAGTGCCGGCTGCTAATCTGTGCACAACTTTGTCTTGGCGCAGTCTTTGTAGGAGCATTTGAAACTGGGCTCTCATCGCGGCACACAGTCAGGACGGATTTAGCCAAAGAACGTTTCTTTCTCAGTGTTTACACTGTGGCTTTGTGTAAGGATCCAATTGTAAAAGATGTAGTGTGTGTGTGCATAGATATGTGTACTTGTCACAGAGCCACTGCCTGACCTCAGGGTCATGGTGGGGTATCACAAAGTACTTCAATACTGTAAACTCACACACTGCACAGTAAACTCCATATATACTGTGTTTTTAATGTTGTGGGATTAACTGCAAATTGCAACTTGGGGGGTATACAAATACTTAAAACACATATATAGAAGTAGAGAGGTAAAACTGGGAAACTAGCAACTACCACCTAAAAACAGTGCCACCTACAGGAGCTTAAATCTATGTACAATGGTGTTGCAGGAAGGAGAAGGAGCCTATATGACATTGCATAACTTAAAAATCCTGTGTGTAAGAAGGAGCTATTTCCAGAAACTTAATATAATAATCATAAGGGTATGAAATAGAAGGAGCAGGTCCTCTACCACAGAGAACACCTTTTGCATTTCGCACTGCTCTTTTAAAGCAGCTTTTAACTATTTTTTTCCCCGCCACAAAATATGTAACATAACAAATATGTGGGTCGCCCTCTTGACCTTGTGGAGGTCGTGGCTGACAGGAGAATGATGGCCAAGCTGTCGTCTGTGATGTACAACACTTCCCAGCCCTTGCAGGAGAGACACTAACACCACTGGGAAGCTCGTTCAGCGACAGGCTCCTTCACCCGCGGTGTCTCACGGAGAGATACCGCAGGTCTGTTCTTCCTGCCGTGGTCGGACTCTATAATCAGCAGCAAACACTCGCACCAAAATGGACACAATGTGCAATAGCACTCCTGTTAAGAGTGCTGCAACTCATAATCTACATGTGCAATACTTATTTTTATTTATTAATGTGCGAAACTTCACTTCATTGCACTACTTCTAGATATTATTACTTCAGGTGGTCCGTTTGTTCATTCATTCACGCAGTACACTTGCGGACTTAGTTTTTCATTTTGGTCTGTTGCATATTATCTTATTAGCTCTGTACATATGTTTTAGGCTACACATGTTTAGTTACTTATTTTTATATGCTCTTTAATGTACTTTGCTGATGTGAACGGGGTTTGGTGGCAGAAAAACAACATGCTAAAAGATGCTAAAACACTCATTAATGCAGGGTTATGAGTGCATCATTACAATCATCATGTGTAATATAATAATTTTATCCCTGTTTATATGAAATATTGGTTAGTGCAGCTTTAAGATAAAATGCAGGCAATTCTCATTTATACATATTTATTTTCCTTATCTTGCATATCCTCCAATATAAACGTTCCCTAACACCAGAGATGTTTAATTGTATATTTATTTATTTGTTTCTGACCTTGATTAATGAACAGAGAACTTTTGGTTTGCCTCATGGAGGTCAAAGGTCACCATCAATAACAAATCAGTGTTCGTGGAGCTGGGAGGACTCGAGGAAATTTCACTTTTAACTGGCCGCATGGATATAATCATCTTTTAAAACAACTCTACGCACCGAGACAACAGGCAAACAAACAAACAGGCATCGCCTCTGTTTGGTGGTGTGATGTCACCAGGTATGGTCAGCACGGTCCAGCTGCATCCCCGTCTGATGGGTGTGAGCAACATCCTCACTGCCTCATTAACAAATCATAAAATGTGCACATGGGCCTGTGGTGTGTCTGTGAGACAATGTTCAGATGGTCAGATCATGTGGGAGATGAAAGACTGAAACACTCGGGCAGCTGATGGTGAGTACAGTTACACACACACCAACAACGTGACTGTGTCAAAATGTGCACTTTTGTGGAGTAATTAGAGGGTTTGAGTGAAGGAGTGCCAGTGTCTCAGCTGGTGTGCGGGTGGAATAAAGTCAACAACGCTTCATTTTCTAAAATATAAATGATGAATGGATGACAGGAGCAAAGATGGGCCAATACAGAGAAGATTGTTTTATGGATTGCTTGGCAACTTCTAACAGGATGGATTGGTAGATTTAGCGTATTTTGGCTTTTGCACCCTTTTTCTTAGTCCTATTTTTGTCCCAATTTTATAATACTGAATTACCACAAAGTACAGTTGGTCTCAGAAGGTTCGCCCATAACTTTTTACGCTCCTTTCTGTCAAATAGAACCATGTATGTTGGAAATTCCCCGTCCTCTGTGTCTTATTTCACCCAAGGTGTTCCTCAAGGCTCAATTTTAGGCCCGCTACTGTTCTACATGTATATGTGTCCCCTGTGTCTGGTCATCAGTAAACATACTGTACATTACCAATGTTGATGACACTAAGTTATAGATTCCTTTCCAGTCGAACAACTATATCAGTCGAACCTAACTTTCTGAAATCAACTGCCGGACTTCTCAAAACTTCCTTAAAGAAGAATGACAAACAGAAATTACAATCTTGGTCCCATTTCACAAAACGTTAAGCCAACTGCCAAAAATGTTGGTGATACACATCTCCTGAAAAAAATAAGAGTCTACTGCAACAATATGTTTTTCTCTGGTTCTACTATTTATAGGTTTGTCTTCGTGTTAAAGGAGCAGTTCGTCCCTGGAAAAAGCCACCGTCAGTCAAAGCTGGTGTCCTCTGTAATCGATAGAAGCAATAATATTTGAAATTGGCGCAATAGCTGTGGAGAAAGTTGTACAAACAGCTCCTGGTTTCACCCATGCTACATTCCTACAACACCCAGCGTGCATTGCGCCCCTCCCTCTGAAAGGAACGGCTCAGCGAGAGACGCTGGAGTGAAATGCTATCGTTTTCCAGTCAAAGACATTGATCGCAGATTCTGGCCTTTGTTGTGATGTCCTGTTTGAGAAAGTTGTTCTGTCATGCTGAGAGCCCTCTTAGATCAGCTGGTCTTCTGCTTGTACCCAGAGCCCGACTGAAGACTAAGGCCTATCCTGCTTCTGCAGTCCAGGCTCCCAAACTCTGGAATGACTTAGCTACTGAAACCAGTTTGCTAATTCTGTCACAGCTTTAATCTTTTTTAAAAATTCTTTCTTGAAAAAAACTTTTATCTCCGTGCAAATAGTTAGTTTTTTATGTTTCTTCTTATATTATAAGCCGCTTGAGAAGCACTTTCTAAATAAATAAAGGTTATTATAGGAATGAAGTAGGAATATTCCACTCTATAAACATCAGTCCAAACCATATAACCAGTAAATTCTTCAGCTTTTATATCATTTTTCTGTCGGTACATGTGAACCTTTTATTTGCCGCCTTCTCCCTCCACAATCTGTTCGAAGCAGTCAACATCTTAGGAGTTTATTTGGAGCCACAATGACACGTGGCACTTTTGCAAGGATGAAAAATATCCCCCAGGCCTTAATATATGGCAAAACCCTGTAGTTGTGAATTCAGAAACTGTATAAAAACTTGCACACACTGTTACATGTGCGTGTGCGACGAGGCTATAATATGTTTGGACGGAGCAGGATGCCAGGCTGTGCCCGTTAAAGGCTCTAATGTGGCGGTGGTTTCATGGTGGTTGGCACAGATCAGCAGGAAGAGGGCAAAGAGAGGGATATAAAAAAAAAAGAGGGAGTGATGGGGGAGAAGAGGGAGAGAGAGAGAGAGAGGGGGATGTCTGGAAAAGGGGGGAACGAGTAAGAGTGAGCTAAAGAAAGAGGGTTATAGTTACAGAGGCACACCGCAGGCATCAAACATGGTGGATATGAATTCTCTTACTTTCTCTCGCTCTGTGTGTCCCCACTTCATCCCTCTCTCTCTCCCATTCACAGTGTGGTCCTGGGGTGATCAGAGTGGACCCTGCCCTCTCTCTCTCTCTCCACTTTCATCCCATCTTTTCTTTTCTTTTTGCCGCCTAGAAAAGAAGGGGGGGGGGAATCCAAACAGTCCGACTTCCCCTGAACTCATCTTTTATTAATCAGACCTCAGCAGTGTGTCAGTGGGGAAGAGTGACGCACACGGGTTTTTGCCTGGCGTACGCACACACACAAGAAAGGAGCAAGAACATGCAAGTGACCGCTGACAAATGCCTCGGGGTGTTTCATATTTCCTCCGCTGCAAAACAGGCCGTCGCAGAAAACAGCAGAGCGCTCGGTTTGTGCCTGAGTATGTGTCAAAGAGAGAGACAGAGAAGGAGGAATTAGAGAGACAGATGACTGGCCTGCACCACACGACCTCCCTCTCCCTGTCATTCATAAAGCCTCCCTCACTCTCTCTTTTTTTTTTTTCTCCTATCTCTCTTACACACACACCAGCTCACAGGCGGAGCGGAGCGGATATTCTGGGTGGTGTTATTCCAGGTGTGGAGTCGTCGAGGTCTCCATGCTGTGACCCTGTTATCCTGGGAAGAGGGAGAGTAGTAGAGGCATGCCGGGAGAGGAAGAGACTCTATATCAAAAACACATTTCGCCCCGAGGCTGTGTCACTGCAGCTATACGGCTACAAAATAAAGAGAGGTGCACGTATATGAAGACACACGTGCACATGTGTGTGCGTGCATGCAGACTTGCTTGTGTGCACAAGTGTGAATGCAGAAAACCTGCAGATGGAGTTTGTCGATCATTAACAGGAACAGTTTGACCAGAGCATGAAGCAGAAGGGGCCAAACTTATCTTCTTGTATTTCGTCAGTTATTAAACTGCTAAAAGTGAATTTCTGAAGAGAAAAGAAAAAAATCTTTCACTTTTTGCCTCCCAAATTTCAAAATAAAAGCTCTTTAGGAATTTTTTGAGACTTAAAAATGTTGCTGAAATTAAGAGATGATCTGTTGTCTCTGAGGTTTGGGAACAGAGACAGATCAGCACACACCTATTGAGACATGTTTGGGAGTGAATTTAAAATATATCAGTGCTCATTCTAAATAGTAGTTTATTATTTAAATATTTTCATTATGCGAGTTATACAGCACAATGCATAACTCACAATAAGGTAGTTTGCATTTGACAGGAGTTTCAGGGCCTAAAACAAAGAGAATGAAATTTGCATCATTATTTGCGATCACTTTCCATGCATCTACAGCGCATTGATGCAAACTGTATTAACTCCTATTATTACATGTTTATTCTTTTGTTTTAAGTCTCAAACAGCAGATTTACTCTAAAACCTACTTACGGTACTCTATTACAGTGGTTCCCAACCTGGGGTCCGGGGCCCCCTGGGGGTGCGCGAGGCTTTGTCTGAGATTGTCATGATTAGATTTGCACGTTAAATAAAATCATTAAAAAAGCACTCACTTTATAATCAAAAAGATATGTTTTTTTCTGACATGCATTCATACATGCATGCAGAAATGCCTACATCCACATATTTAAATATAACTAAAAGGGGTGTTTATTGTAATAACTAACGGCAAAGAACTACAGGCTGATTGGTTTCAATTTTTGCCAATAAAGATTTGGAACGAATCACTTCATTGTTTTGGTGACACTGATGTCTCTGTGTCTTTGCCGTCATTTCCTTTTAAGTGAAATAGAAATAAACAGGATTATTTACTCCTGCTTTAGTCCGGTTCCTTTGTGGTCAATTTCAATCAATTTCTCATCATTTCATAAAACATTACATTAGCATTTCAGGCCGCGCTCATCCCATTACATTTAAGTATGTTCAAATGGTAAAGTGAATAGAAACAGTGACGATTGCTTGTAAATAAAATAAACTTGAGCAAATAACTCTTTAAGAGTGATCTTTTCTTCCCGATTCAAATTCAAAACAACTTTATTAATCCTTCTAGGATCAACTGATTTGGAGCAGCTTGTATATAAAAGGCAGGAAGACACAGTGACATACAGACAACCATAGATTATACATAATAGCTCAAAATTAAATAAGATCTACAGATTCTGAGTAGACTGATTAAAAATAAAGAAAGAAAATAGACAAACTGGGTAAAAACAATAAAAAGGATCAGTCTTGATAAAACAATTAAATAGTTTCTGTTCTGAGCATAATGTGATCAATAATGCGACCTCCTCTTTATGGTTTCTCTTTATCTGTACAGTAAGTCAAGGTGAGCCGCCTCATAAGTTAGTCTCATTGAAATATGTAACGAGTTCGGGAAAATCCTGTTGACTCAGTGACAACTACATTAAGTTTAATCATGTCTTTGCTTTGGTGCAAAAATGTGCACAAAGTGTACCGACTGAACAGAAACACGGACTCATAAACATAAGTAACAGTTACTAACTTACAGCTGACCACTGACTAATGTCCTGTGGTGTTTCATGTTGTGCCTACATGGATGTGAGAGACAGCGATTTTGTGTGTGTGTGAGCGAGCTTTACTGTGAATCAGTTTTTTTACAATGCTCTTAAAAGCTTTGATGTCCTGAGTTCGCTCTCTCCCTCGACAATTAAAACTGTATCATTACGACCAATTAGATCCTCTGACGGGCTGAAAAATAGCAACTGCTACATTTGAGAAAACACAGAATGCTGAAATGCTTTTTCTGCAACCAAGTAATAAAATTTCATATATACATATGCATGTTTTGTGCGTGCTTTAATGCAGACTTTTCCTAAATACAGTAATAAAACAGCATTCCTTGAATCTGCGCTAAATGCTAGTTAGCGCTGGGCTGGACGCTGAATGAAGGGAGGAGAGGCGGGCTTACCGAGGCCTTCACCGCCAATTCTCAATTTTAACGACTTTGTTCTTTGATTAAAAAACGCCTAAACGGTTCCAGTTGAGCCGGAGCAAGAGAAAAGAAATAAAACTGGAACTTCTAAGAGATGAAAATAACCGTTGTTCTCCGCTTTTAAGAGGCACGTGTGCTGGGGTTGGCCTGAGACGTCAGTTACGAGCTGCAGATGTTTGTATGGTTTTTTTATGATTGTTGTTATTTTCAAATTGCGGCGTTTCCGTGATGAGCTTTGCACTCGTTAGTGTGCGTGTGTGTGTGTGTACGTGTGTGTGTTTGCGTGTGCAAAAGACAGAGGAACATGCACAGAAAAAAAAGCATAAATACTGCAAGCTTAATTAACCATATTTGTAATCTGTTGCTTTTAACAGCTCATTTTGCAGCCTGATCACAGGAAACTATGGAGGTGATTACACACGATGATAGACTACCTGCGCACACACACACCTGTAAATCCAAATAGTCCCTGGCAGTGAACAATAGGAGGCAATCAAAACCTCTGCCACATAATCCTTCCTTTTAATGACCTCATGCACACACACGCACGGATCGAACCATCATGTGGTTTCACGGGTTATGAGAGGAGAAAATGTTTTCACATCTTCTCCGTTAGATGGAGAAAGTCATAAAAACAGCACCTGCTCGCTTGTTCTCCCCCCACCCTGACCGCCCCCCGCCCCTCTGTCTGTCTTTGCACAGACTGAGGTAATGAGATGTTTTGTTTTGTTGCCGAGTAACGCACATTATACACAACACATTACATTTGCATTTTACGCCTCATCCAAAGCATCTTAAATAATCACGCAGGTGATGTTTCGGCACTTTGAGTCCTACCTGCAAAGTGAAAGCAGATTCAATGAGTCGGCCACTGTGCCACCAATATCCCCATCCTGCCTAAATTAGACAGTATTTTGAACCTTTCAGACACCGTAGGCCTATTATACATGTTCCATGCCAGCATGTGTATAGCTATCTTCCACACATTATGACTCAGCTTTGTAATGACTAGTTTTAGATCAGCCAGAGGAACTGTACGACTGTGTCTCCTGCTGACTCGGGTAAATATGACTGGAGCCAGTCCTGCGGAGCTGTTGACCTCTGTTGACCTGATTTAAGTTCAAAGTCAATTACATACAGCACGCAGCTAGAGATCATCATGGAGGACCACTCCTCCCTTTTTTAACTGTACTTCCACTTTGTTTTCCTTTTTTAAATCTACCCAGCCTCCCCGAGGCATCCCGCATTAGCATCTTATTTTACAGACATTAGTTGGCCTGAAAAGCCATGAAAATCTCCTGCTCCTCCTCCTCAGATGTTCTGTTTATTTTTGTGCGAGTCCAGGATACAAAACTGTTCTCTATTGATAATAAGTCACAAGCAACTTCTGGCTATGTCTTTTTAGCCCAGTTCCATTTATCACTTCTAATCTGAGTCTTAATAACTCTAAAAACTCTAAGAATTAACCTTTAAAGGGCACATATTTTAGCTAAGCAATCAATTGTCTATTATTCGAATGTGTTTTTGAATCACGTTGGTAAAGTTTGTTTCGTTTTTTAAAATTGTATACATATTTGAATGTAATTATTTTTCAGAGTCTCTCCTTCCTCCTGAAACAAACAAGCCGTTTTGCCATTCAAAGGTCAGACCTTAGCCACAGTATTTGGAGTGACTGCGTAGCTCCCGCACCGCACTGTCACTCCAAAATTGTAGAAAACATGGCTGCTCTAGGATCGGTTATTTGGCCTTATATGTACAAGCCAGAATCACCAGGAGATATCAGAATGCTAAGTTGAAATCTTGACGGCTTGACTACAAGCGAGTACAAGAAGGCAGCCTGGGGTGAACGACGGTGAATGACGATTGGTCGATTTCAGCGAAAGCAAGGTTCTACGTAGAAACCTGCAGCTGTTCTGAATGGCCCGTTTCAGAGGCGACCTTTTTAAAAATGTAATTCTGGAAAAACACGGAATTATGCAGTTTTCACTGTGAACAATTAACTACCAAATATGTGAAACCCATGCAAAATATGAGAATATCCATTTAAAAGATACGGCCTTTAAACAAGCATCAAACTACATGTGTGATGGGCCACAAATAAGCGTGTCAGTGTGGTTTCATGATACCTCTGCTGGCCTGAGATCCATGCTTAGGGTTCAGTGTAGCCGGTGCAGCAGTTTATAAAATTAACAGTCAGAATAACCAACAACACCTCAACTACAGTCTAGTTTAAAGGCCTTTTCACTGCCTGCGATTCCTTTGCTATTATTTAACTCTTTCACGTCCTTCTCAACTCTCCTTCTACAATGAAAAGCCGGGTTTAGAGCAGTTGAAAATGATGATAAATACCAGAATTGTTACATGGCAAACAGTGGTGAAATGGTTAAAATGTAGTTTTGTATTTAGAATGGGATGGACTAAATGTCCTGACTGAAACGTCGTTTAAATGAGTGAGACACTTTCAAACATCATGTGCTTGTTAGTTTGGTTGGCAGAAAATAATATATATAAACAGGCCGTGTTAGAGCACAAAGGTTTCAATTTACAGGTAAAAGTCCAGCAAATACTTATGGCAATGAATTAAAATCATATGGATTAAAAGATAATTTAAACTTATATTAACTTTTGTACCAATGTCTCCTTTCCCTCTCACATCTGCGAGGCCTGAACACTGATTTTTGCTTAAAGGAGTTTAAGAAAATATTAAAAGCCATACTTATGTTATTGATAAAACATATTTATGGACAGTGAAAGTTAAGTCTCAAATGCGTTTCGGTTTCATCTCATCAAAATAATGATGTGATAGGCTGCGTAGTGACAGACCTGGCTTAGCTCAGCAAAGCATTCTTGATCTGTGAAGAAAAGGATGAATCCAACACCCTGCAGTCCAGCAGCTTCAGGCTGTAACTCACAGTTTCACAGAGTTTGAGTCATCTGTGTCTTTCTCTTGCTTCATGTGTGTGTGTGTGTGTATTTGTGTGTGTGAGACAGGCTCTCGCAGCCAGAGCAGGAGTTCAACTTGAATAACATCCGAGGCGCACAGAGGCCTGAATAAACGGCGTCACGACCAGAACCGGCTCGTAAAAAAATTCAATAAATGTCATACATCCATCAACTTCTATCAAGCGCGTCAGTAAATAGCACGTTTTCAATGGAAGGTTAACTTTATGAAGGGGAGCAAGGGTCACTTCACTTGGATGACGAGTGACTCTGGGCCAGCATAAGCAGGATTTGCTTGCAGGGGCCCCGGCCGTTTGTTTTGCAGTGTTGGCACAACCGCACACAGGCATGGAGTTCAAGTTATGACTTTCCCAGTGGAGCCATACAGGGGATCCGGCAGTTTTTGTCTGGGACTCGGCCCCCCCAGATCGGGCTGCAAAGGTGGCGAGGGCACCTTAAATCTGGAGGGGAAAAGATGCCTTCTACATCTCTGTGTCTGCTGTTTGACTTCACTGTTTCCACAGTTGTAGCAGCAAAACACTTCAGGAAAGATTAAAATAACACATTACAAAGTGTGGAAAGGTATCACTCCTGAAACCTTTAAAAAGCACCATTACCACTGCGCTGTATGTAGGTCTCTCTCTCGCTCTCTCACAGAAACCCACACACCTTCCCTGCCGCTCATGCCACTTCCGCCATAAAAGCCCTGGCAGTGATCCACGTGCCCATTAGCACGCGCTAAATAACTGTTAACAATGTATTACCCAGACTCCCCTGCTCCGGCACTTCTACCCTGCCCCGCGTCCCTTCAAAGCTCACAGGTAATTATGTCAAAGGTTTTTAATAAACAGCCTATTCAGTGCGCAGTGGGTTTACGCCTACCTTCAGAGTGACAAAAAAAGTGTTTTTAAAGCGACACTTGGATAAATAGGCCGGCTTCTTATTGGTTGAATCACGCAGAAAGCCGTTAAACATAACTGGGTTAAAGCGCACCTGCACGTGATCATTTAATTAAGCCGGATTAGCAAACAAAGGCTAGCCGGCTAAATTGTGGCGTCAGACTAAAAATATAGCGATAACAGGGCTCAATTTATATTATTAAGCTTATTTCTCGTGATTTAAAAGTAAATTCGTTTAAATCAATTTAAATTGCCCACCCTTAATTATTTAATGTCGTACAAAATAATTGTGCAAGACTACGTCGCAAAAAATCAAAACAAACAGGCTAATACCTAGCTTACATAGCCTATTTCAAATAATGTTGGCCTATCCAATCCAGTGCAGGTGTTGACAATTTATAACGGTAAACAGAGGGCCTCGCTAATACACTGAAATGAATACAAACGCATAAAAATAAGGAAATAGGCTACAACACTTCCAAAGCCCAGGAATTTCCCGGTTACTAATGTGTCAAACCCAACGTCCATGTCAAAGAGCTGCCAGATTGGAAATAACAGACAGGGCTGGCGACAGAAAGCTTCCCACAGTTTTTAGACACAGTCCGCAGCTGCGACTCTCTGCCAGGCCGCAGAGAAACAAAACGAGACAATATATTCTTTAAGACCCACATTTATAATCTCATTACCTCAGAACGCTTTATGGACATTTTTGCTGTATCTATACTGATGCTAAACCACCTATAGTGACACTGTAGTGAGCAGACGATAGCCTACAAGTTTAAGAAGTTGCTTTTTAGAGAGTCAGTTGTATTTTCTTCCTTACTTTATTTACATTATTCTACCGGCTGTGACCGGCGGTTGTGTCCAACGTTAGTTTATAATCACTTTTAAATAAATATATAAAACACCTTAAACATTAAAAAGGTAGGCTACTATCAATCAAATACCAACCGTCAACGTGGTAAGTAGATCCTAGGACACTGCACCTGCTAACGATAAATAACACGAATAAAATTAACCAAAAACAATGTGTCTGAATCCGTGTATCAATAATAAAAAGAAATTAAACACTAAACATTATTGCAATGGATTTTTTTTTTTTTTTGGTGGAGACTAAAGCAAACGGTCCCTACTATAAACTGCGTCAATTAACGGTTAACAGGCCTAAACAGACGCAGTGCTTTGTCCCAGGCTGTGAGAGCCTTATGTTTATGAAACTAAATATATATACCGCTTATAATTAAATATCAGCAATAAAAGGTAAATATTATTAGTATTATTATTATAATTATTTCCAAGATGGCAACATTTCTCTTCTTTGGTTTTATTTTTTCCTAAATAGTAAAGATGCAATAGGAAATATTTTTATATACTTTGTGAACGGTGTCAATAATAATTATTGTTTTAAAACCTTAATATTGAATGCAATTCCAGTTTACAAATGTGCTTAAACCTTACTTGTGTCTCAAAGAAAAAAAATTGCTATTTAAGCAAAAATAAATAAATCGAAAGTAAGATCAAAAGTACGTTTTTAGAGGACGTTTTTTTTTTGTTAATTTAAGGGCTGATTATATATCTGAGTTTGCAATTAGAAACGTCGTTAACGTTGTGCTATTATATTACATCTATTTATAATTTGAACTTAACACATTTTAGGGCAAACGCTATATTATACATTTTAAAAACCATTTACGCGAAAGGAATAATAAGTGACGCGGCTGTGGGCTCATGGTGAATCGAAACTATTTGAAACAGCGGAACCGCTTTAATTCTCACGGAGTTATTAGGGAATCTCACATATTTTAAAGCCCACGGGAAGTTTGAGTCGAGGCTTTTGATCTGATAACCCACGCGGATTTGGGCATAGACCTTCCCCGTGACGTTCAATCATTTACACTGAATTTATGCCAATAAACGATGACGACGTGTTGTTTATTTAACCAAGAAGCCACGAGAGGCCCTGAGCTCTGCAGTGATTTTAGCGGAGGAAACATCGCTGAGGCAAAAAATTAAACCCTGATGGCACTGAAGGCGTTTCACTTCATCAGAAGTAACTCTTCGAGACGTTAATTGTTCCATTAACATGCAAATGTTTCATATTTTCCTGTTTTGCTGTCAGTTGTGTTCATTATGTCTGTATATCGGCTCAAGGCCATTAAGAAATTAACCGTCAGTTTGAGAACCAGCACGCGCACACACGCACGCACGCGCAGGGCCTCGCAGCTTTGTTTATTTATAGCAGGTTCTTTCCTCCATATGTTGCGGCCTCCACACGCACGCACCCCGAAACGCATTCGCCGTGTGACCGCACGCTCATGTACGCGGCCTTGAAAGTGTAAAATCATTTCCAAACGTTCATTCAACACTTTTCTTAACTCACTTCAGCTGCTTTTGTTATAATGTATTTCTGAACCTATCATATCTTCATCTATACGGCTGGTATTTTAGATTTATCTAACTGACTCACAGAAGACCGGATGGGGCAATATGTAGGAGTATTTCATTACATTTATTCCATCTTCAGACCAAAATAAAAAACACTGTAGGCGCAGTGATCATTTATTATCATTAAATAACATTTTTAAACATATCCGTATTGTATTTATATTTAGCTGCACATACAAACCTTCATTGGGATTTTAAATATTTAATTGTATCAGTCATTTAGTGTTGTAATCAGCAATAATAAATAACCATGACTACATTGTTATGAAAGTTCAGCTTCTCAGATGATAGTATTTATCTTTTTTTCTAGAACATTTGTGTTGCTGCAGTAAAACAAGGATGTCTGCTGCACGCTTGTGTTAGGCTTTTGTTTATTTGTGTTTATTAAATACAGCTTGTTATAATGTTGTTTGTTGCCCTAAATGACATGTGGTGACAATGTTTGGAGAAGTAATAGAAATCATTCACACACAGCTCAAAGACCGAGTTCTCAATTCACATTGTTTCACTTTTGTCTTTAGTTTGAGCATGTTTATTCTCTCTGTAAAGGACACTGACGATGTATAGAGCACAAGCAGCTTGACCAGATGTATTTCGCCCACTCTAGTTGTAATTATTAAATGCACAAACACATTGAGAGACATTTCCTCTGTTAAACACACAGCCTACATGCTATATACAAGGCTCGTTTCCAGGGTGGGGGCCACAAGTGTCCGCGTGCAGGAGGTACTAATGGCCAGATATGCAAAGCATGTCGGGCCGGTGTGTGAAAATGCGCGCAATGCCTCAGAGAGAAGCTCCTCGCGCTCCTTCCCCTGAAGACATGATTCAATCACCAGCTTTACTTTGACCACATAAGGCGGCACGAGCGGCCCCACAGCGGGCGGGACCAGCAAAAAGTTCCGGGGGGCTGTGATTACTTGTGATTGGTTGCTCCGTGTTGTGATTGACAGGTCCCTTTCCCCGGCTCTCCTCTAAGCTCCGGTTGTTGACACACTCCTAAAGTCCGCGCGGCTCTCACGGATAACGGAGACTTTATTACAGCTTGTGCCGGCTCGCGCTGTTTCCTCTGCTGTCCGGCTCGAGGACGGACAACCCGCCGCACAGAAAGCATTGGACTGTCATCGTGGATATTATTTTTTTGCGTCCGTCTGTGCTTTGAACTTTCCTTGCTCATTGCAAGCTCGTGACGCCGTCTCTCTACTCTGTCCCGAGAGCGAGAGACATGGCAGAGAAGCGGCGGTCCCCTTGCGCAATGAGCGTAAAGGCGCACGCGTTCTCTGTGGAGGCGCTGATCGGAGCGGAAAAGAGACGCAGGACGGCCGGAGAAGATGTTGGCTCCCCCGGCTACGAGGACGGAACTGATGTTTCTGATCTAACCGGGAGCCCGGGGCCGCGAGCCGACAGAGCGTGCACGAGCGACCGGGGCAGCGAGGCAGAGTGTGCGAGTGACGGATCCCGTAAGTAAATAACAAATGAAGCCTATAAAATAGTTATAATAACACTCGTAATTTTATAAAATTATAAAAAGCAATGACTGCATAAAATAGAACTTGAAATGACCACATTAGTAGTATAAGCCTGCCTTATACTTTGTGGGATATTTGTTTTAATAATTTAATCTGTCAAACACAGGACATGCGCAATTTATACTTTCAATCCAAACTTTACAGCAGACTCAAAGTCCAAATAACAGACAAGACATCACATAGAATAAAAGCTAAATAAAACATGGTTTCTGAGCATAATATTTCTGAGTTTAAAAAATCTGCTCTCTGACATTTCTCTTCTTTTTTCATCCGGATCATTCACGCTCTCCTCTACGTGTTGCTGAAGAAAATACTGGAATAAAACCCAAAATATTCTATATCATAAAGCAATAACACTGACAGTCTTTGGTCAAACCCACGGCGTGCAAATGTGATATGATATCATGGCCCTGGTCTAGTAAATATGAGTGGTGTGAGTGTGACTAATGTGAGCCGCTTTATGAGTTGTGTTGCAATCATAAACACGCCAATTAGCAGCGTGTAAAGGCCGGGGAGCTGCGGAGGAGAGGATGCTTACAGGTCTGCACGGAGCACAAACCGAAAGACAAATTATGATTTTAAAACCCGCCAGGCTCACGGTTAGTCTGTGTGTTAGTTCGGCTTGTTAGGCCCGAGTCTAATGTCCATAAATATCCTCCACCTGGCGAGGCCTGTGTGGGATAACACAAATAACAACAGCAGAGAGACACATAAACACTGATATTGGAGAGCCCTCTGAACACATCCTCAATACTAAAACACACTTTTAAACTCAGCTACCCCATCATGGAAGGCATTACACAGCTGCAAGTGGGGCTTAAATCTGAGTTCAGTAATGAGTGAATAAACTTGCCATTTTTCTGCTTTATCATAATAAATGATGGTATAAAGGGCAAATATGCAGTAATATGCCTTAAAGAGACAAACGCAACTACAAATTCTGAGCTTTTAGTGAACCAGAATTTTAGAGTGACTTTAATAATCACTTAAAAGCATTTTTATCTCCCTGAAATAATCCAGCTATAAAACACTTCGCAGTTTAAACTTTTCTCTGGCTGCTGAAAGGTTTTTTTCATCATTGCAATGAAGCTATATTTCTGCATTTAGTTCTCAGTAATAAGTCATATTGTTCTTAGTTCATGACAAATGCAAAACCTGCTTTACAGCCTTGGCGATTCTTCCCAGACATTTAACACAGAGTCCGTCCCGCTGTGATGTTTGTGTGCTTTAAAAATGTAGTGTATAATTTACTCTTCTGTGTTAGTCACGGGATAAAGTATCTGAGAGAGTAACACCTTGTAAATGTCCGATGCTTGGTTTGGATGTGTGTGAGAGTGTCGCACATTAAAACGTGTTAATTTCGCCTCTTTCCGGTGCAGCAGAGAGCGAGGACGCGCTGCTGGAGAGCCCGCAGCCCGCAGCTCTGTGCGCGGCGCCTGTTACCGGCACCGGAGAGGAGACCCGCGTGGACCTGCAGGGATCAGACCTGTGGAAACGGTTCCACGAGATCGGCACGGAAATGATCATTACCAAGGCTGGACGGTGAGACAGACTGAATGTGGAAATAGCTCTAATGTTCGGCTGGAAAGGATGACGTGCTCTGACGTGCCTGAATAAGGACATATTCTTTATACATCAGGCTATATTCAAGAAAATAAAGCTCTGAATACAATACAACATGTATGTAAATAATAAGGGAGACGACAGTAAAAAGAAACTTCTCTTTTTAGTAAGATTGTGTTATTATTCTTTATGATGATAATATAAAGTGTAATGAATGCAGCCGGGCTGAAATGTGTAATGCGGTGATTTATTTGGGTTTCCTGTCAGGCGGATGTTCCCCGCTATGCGCGTGAAGATTACAGGCCTAGACCCACATCAGCAGTATTACATCGCCATGGATATAATCCCCGTGGACAACAAACGATACAGGTAAGAGCAATGAAGCACGCGCGCGCACACACCTGCACAAACACACACTCAAAAAAAAAAGACGCACTAAAACCTCGTGATCCTTTAATGAATTTTTAAGTAAAAACAAAAGAAAACTTCGGCTGAAAATAAAAATATATTTTCTATCTCGATGTGTTTATATGTCAACGGCCTATAACCTCACGCACGTCATATAAAGGGAGTACTGCAGTTGTTTTTTTCAGCACGTAATCTTAATTTAGACCGTTTCTTGGACACCATGGGATTTTTCAGTTGTGAAAACGCAGTTGTGTGTCCACAAATGGCGCTTGGCAGCGTTGTGTTGTCACGGCGGTTTTGCTGTCCCTTTTGGAAAAGGCCTTTTGGACGCCTCACCTCTCCAGCCTGCGAGGTCAAAGCAGCAAATGTCGCTATAACGCAGAGGAAACAGCGTTCTGCTGAATACAGCCAAGTCTTTGCATGAAATGAACACTGTAGGTCTGTCATTTTAAAACCGTTTATATGGGAGCACAGTTTTAGCGGCGTGGTGGAGTGATGAGTGACATCGCAGAGGACGTATCGTTCGATCAGTCTGACAACATATAGCACAGTGGATTAATGTAACGTTGCGCTTACGTGCACACGCAGCTCAGAGTAAGTAGAGTCTGCAGGTTTTTAACCAAACGCTTAACAGCAGGTGATAGCTCACCTCTAACCAGAGGAGGAACTAATTAGCCTGCCTTCCTTAGACCATTAGCCACTGAGCATATTATATCACTTTAAATAGTTATAAGCTATGACTTATTTAATTGCATATGTATCTAAAATATTTATTATGTCTGCTTTAAAAGCAATTTGGCTTGACAGATGCATTGTTTAATATCTTCGTACAAACTAGGTCCATAGCACACAAGGAAAATGTGTTTGCTTTGTAGTATTTGTAAAGAAAATATAATAATAAATGAGACTATGCGTTACTTTAGGATTTAAGTTTAAATCTGCACTGAGCTGAAAGCAGGCCGGGATAATTACAACTGTCCATCGACTCATGGATGATATTCAATTTTCACTTTATTAATTCATCTGACTTTATAAGACCGATGAGTCAGATCAAATATCTCACATATGAAAAATAGAATATAAGTTAAGAATTATATTATTATACATTAAAACAGCTCTCTGTTACATTCAGGTAAATATTTGCCTCCCAGTTACTGTAGCGCTCTCTTTTCTCTCAGAGGAGGGGATACTGTGGGGGATAAGACAGTTAGATTTTCTGTTCGATCCTAATTTTTATTTTGGATGGTTTGTAAGATAATTAATTTCTGTCTTTCTTCTTGTCCTCCACAATGGATGCAAATTCTTTTCTTTTTTCTGCTTTTTTAGCATCGCCTCCTATAGCTACTTTTAATTTCAAGTTAAGGCTGACTTGGCTCCTTATTACAGCTCATCTTTGTAGAAGATGTTTTATGTTGGTTCATTATTATTAATTGAAATTCTCCATTATTATAATTAACTGTTTGTCTCTCATGATCAAAAGGTTGCTATCACTACCGCAGTTAAACTTTCACTTTCAAATCAACAAATGGGATGCTTTAGTGCAAGATGGAAAAAAAACAAAACGTGTCATGTTCGGACACTGTGTTCATTTATCAACACTGTGTGTGTCTTATGAAGGTACGTGTACCACAGCTCTAAGTGGATGGTAGCGGGGAACGCGGACTCTCCCGTTCCACCCAGAGTTTACATCCACCCGGACTCCCCGGCCTCAGGGGAGACGTGGATGCGTCAGGTGGTCAGCTTCGACAAACTCAAACTGACCAACAACGAGCTGGACGACCAGGGACATGTAAGTGTTACAACAAGGACTGTCTTCTATTATACGTCTGTGATTCTCACTGGTGTAATAACCTCGTAATGGACTCATTTAATCTCCATTATAATTGGCTTGATTTAAATTGATGCATTAAATATTTTGTTGTGATAATAATGAAGGGGCCTTCAATATTTTACAAGGCCATAAAAACCGCAACTCTGCTTTATTTTGTAATAATTACAAGGAGTACGACTTTCATTCATAAAAAAAACACAATTGTAAAATTGTTACACACCGTCTATGATATAAAATACTGTTTATGTTTGTATGTTTTTCTTATTGTGTGCAGCTGCATGTATCTCTGCATGCCTAATAAATATGCAACAATCCTCTTTTTAAAAAGTGAAAAACATGAAATTGCTGTTTTGTTATTTATACCTAAAGGAATATTTCTGCCTCCCTGCTCAGATCATCCTGCACTCCATGCACAAGTACCAGCCGAGGGTCCACGTGATCCGAAAGGAGTGTGGAGAGGAGTTATCCCCGGTGAGAGCCGTCCCTGCTGGAGAGGGAACCCGTACCTTCTCCTTCCCTGAGACGGTGTTCACCACTGTCACAGCCTATCAGAATCAACAGGTACGATATCTGTTCCTGCGCACAGATACATCTCTTCTTAAACACAACACAGCTAAAATAGATGACGTGGGCCAAGTGCTGCACTGACTGCATGGTTGTTTGTTTTGTACTTTTTGTTTTAACTAGAGGGTGAGAAATGGAAATTATTTCATGTTTTATACCTTGGTCTGGTCTGTAAGGCAGATTTCTCTAGGAGTGTGTATGTATGTGTGTGTGTGTGTGTGTGTGTGTGTGTGTTTTGCAAAGTGAGTGAGAAGGTTCTGTGCTGCAGCTCCAAAGAGAAAACACTTTTTAGATTGACTATTAAAAGATTCTGGTTCTACTCATTTAAGTTGACTTGGTTTTAGTGTTGGTTCATTTCTATATTGCATGAGATTCCCATCTATATCTTCAATGAGGGACAGACACTGTTTTATTTCTGTATTCTGCTCTGGAGCAGTCAGCGTGAGCTTTGAAGTAGTTTGTTAGCTGGGGTTGGTGGCCCACAGCGCAGGATGGCTGAAGTAAGAACACGATGGTGATGCCTATAAAAGTCCCTTTGGATGTGGGTCACAGAGCTCGGCCTGAAACGCCACCCACAGCCTGGGCAACCCCATGGCAGCCCTGCTGAGCACACATGCACGCACATGCACGCACATACACACACACACAAAATCACATATATGTGCAGGGATACAATTGGCAGCTAACTACGCACATTAATTCATGTATTTATAGATCTAAATGAAAGATTACAGAGAAAGAGAATTATTTTGGCTGGATGTCTGAACATGTTATCATGGACTTTGTAATAAGGAATATTTTGGAAATAATTGGAGTCTTATTTCACTTTTCAGATTACAAGGCTGAAAATTGACAGAAACCCGTTTGCCAAAGGCTTCAGAGACTCTGGCAGAAACCGGTGAGTTCATTTCAACCACACAGATTTTCACATTATCCTGTGCATTAGGGGTAATGTGGGATGCATGACTGCATTGTATCCTGGCTTGGTTGTGGTTTTTGTCACGGTTATTTCAGTCAGATTTTATGGGGAGCAAAGCTTTGTATTTATTTATTTCTTTCTAATGGAAAATGTGCAACAGCCTCCCATTAAATCTGTCCTAAATGAGAGAAAAGAAATTGACTGAACTGAACAGACGTGGCGCATACCATTATGATTTCACTCTATTAATGGGTGATGCATTTTTATTTAAATGTGCTAACTTTAAAGGCACATTAAGTTCCACACTTGCACAGTTACAGGCGCATGCTTCGAGAAGGAAAAATGTAACCCCGCCTGCAAACCTAAATGGAGCGTCAGATTCCAGCCGGCCTCGGGAACATAAACATCAACAGCAAAATAATAAAAGTCAAGAGTGTCCTGAAGAAAATCTGTATAAACACTTTTCTAAACATATATAAACACGGCATTAAAACAACACAGCAGTAAAACTCCAACAGTCTCCAAACAGCCGCTCCCCCGAGGCCTCACAGAAATCATTAGAGAGGAGGGGAGAGAGGAGGAGAGGGGACGTGTGAGACAGAAAATTTGAGAGGGAGGAAGGTAGAAAACGGCAAACTGGATAACCCTGACAGCTGACCCTATAAACGTTAAACTCAGGAAGGCTGAAAAAAAGCTCCCCTTAAATATTACAGGAAGAGTTAAGCAGTTTGCTAAATAAACTTCTGCTCTGATAGGCTGCTTTGGAGCTCACACAACCTCTCCGGGCAGCTTGTCTAAATTATCACCGTGGCTACAACCCCGCGGGGGGGAGGACTTTTATCCTCACGCTAACGAGGGGTAACAGAGCACTCGCATTACCCCGCCACAGCAGCCCTCTGCCCCACCTAGAGGAGGGGGGGGGGGGGGGGGCGCAGATTTGGGGGGGAAGGGGAGTCCCACCTCATAAATCCTTGCTGCGGCTTCCTGCTCCTTCGTCCTGATTCGCCCGTAAAAGCCGTGTGAAAGCAATTACCTCCGAGCACCCGGCTGGCAGCAGCCAATCGCAGTGTGGCGTTTATGCCCCTCATTACCTGCGGTCTCCATGGAGATGGCAAGAGAGGCCCCACGGGCGACTAAGATGGCCGCCAGGTGCTTGGAGTAATGTATGACTGAGTGAGGCATGCTGGGAGAGCGGCTGCAGCTGCATCAACGACTAAAGAAAGTGCAGGACCACGAGTAAATTAGTGATCGTTTATCACCAATGCTGATGTGTGGGTGTTAATGTGTACATCTGTGTGTGTTTTACAGGATGGGTCTGGAGGCTTTGGTTGAGTCTTATGCATTCTGGCGCCCATCTCTGCGAACACTCACGTTCGAGGACATCCCTGGCATGGCCAAGCAAGGTACAGTTCACCAACAGGATCAAGAAAACTCACTCAATCTAAATGGCAAAGGCAAAAGTACTTCCATGCTGATGTGGCCCAATTGCTGTTTTCCATCTGCCACGACGACGGCAGATGAATGGTGGCAAAGCGGCGGAAAGTTTAGGCACAATAAATACTTGGTAAAGGTTTGAAAAAGATCTAGACATGGTTACAAGAAACTAACCATGACTGATTGTAGGAAGTGCAAGACGTTCTAATCCCAAGTCAAATACCGACGCTTTGTCACAACTCCTGAGTCAAAGTCCTGAGTTGTCTGATCCATCTGGCGACCCTGACCAAAGCCCCAGCTACTAGGTCACTCATATTTTCAGGGATGGGTTCACATTAGAGTTCAATGAAACCCTTTTGTGTAGCTGCAGATTGGTAAGGGTACATTCTCCGTATGCATGAGACACCATGGAACATGACATAATTTGACAACTTGCAAGGGCAGTCCAATTCAGTCACCCACTCCAACCTTCCAAGGAGGCTATGCTTAAACCTCCTTAGTACTTCCTATTGGTTGCTGAGGGTCATCATTTGCCTGGCCACAACAAGAAGCTTAATGAGGTCATTTTCAAGGACATCCCAACGTCTGTAATTTTACTGATACTGTTTACACCTCCTAACTAAACGTATGCATATATAACATGGATCGGTCATGTAAGGGCTCATACTTTGTTTATTGGATCCCTACTTGTATGAGATGAACCACCAACAATACCAAAAGGTCCAAAGGTCTTACTTTCCTATTGTTTCTGTTTCTGTAGGGATCCCAGGAGTTCATGGAGCATCACCCCACCTGCTCTCCACCTCCCCGTGCTCCTCACCTTTCCAGGTTTGCCCTCTCAGCCCGCCGGACTACACCTGCAGCCGCCCAACACACCCCCTCCATCGTTACAGCAACGCTCCGGATCCATTCCCCCCTCCCAGAGGCCCGTCAGCGTACGACAGCGAAGGATTCTGTTCCCTGCCTCTCCCTGCTTCACAACTCAGCTATCTAGCCAACCCCACCCCGCAGGGCTACGCCGGCCTCCGCCTCCACACACCGCCCTACAGCCTGTACGGTTACACATTCCCTCCGTCACCGCGCCTTGCTGCCAGCCCAGATAAAATGGCCGCCGCTGCCACTGCCAATCATCCCAGTCCCTTCCTTGGCTCGTCTCCCAGTGGGACTCTAACAGACAGTCTGGGCGTGCTCAGTGGAGGACAGCAGGGCTTCTTGTTTGACTCTCGGACTTTAGGACTGGCAGGTAGCCAAGCGGGAGGAGGGGGCTCGCAGGTCACTGCCCACATGGGCTGAACATGACTCCAGACATCTTGGGTTGTCGTGAAAACAAAATGACTCCCTGGAAAGGGTGAAAGCTGCTTTTGGTTGAAAACTTTCTATGAATTAGTCATCCATGTGCTGAACAAGCTTCAGGACAAAAAGAGGAGAAGCCATCGCCTCTGTGGGCATAAAGAGCTTGTTAAACCGAAAGGAATATTTTTACCAACTTCTTGTTTTAAGCATGTTCTCTGGGACATGCAATAGCAGCTGAAGTGGACACTAAAGGAACAAACTTCCTGCGGCTTTGGATAAAAAGTCCAAATGATGCAACAGAGTGACTGAACAGGAACTTATTGTGGACTGGGCAGAAACTGGGCTGGCCCAGGCACTAAAAGCAAGCACTTCGAGCCCTTGCGAGGCCCTGAAGCTGGACCTTAAATACTCACGTAGAGTTCTGCATCACTTCCTAGATCCTGCCTACTTCGGACAGAGTTACCAAGCATTACTTTTAAACTTGTTTTTATGTGATTCATCAAATTCTTTGTCGTTACATGCCCGGTGGTGTTCTCAATTCAGTCTTTGGAATCACAAACATGTAGCTGAAGTTCATCTTGTAAAATGCACTACAGGCCGGAGCTTTTCACCACTCAGACTTTAAAAAAAACTTTTACACACAACACATATTCACACGATGACATCATGGCCGTGACGAGAGCCATGGGAGATATCCCAGTGACAGTTATGGACTGACGAAGTTAACGCTGCGGGAGATTGATGGATGACGGACTGAGCTACATTTTCTACGTCTGGTATGACGGACGTTTACGTGATGCAGCTGTTCGGATGTCAGGCTGACGTACATCTTTTTGACACAAACGAAGCTGCACATGATGACTCTGTATATAGCGGAGGGAGGAGAGATGTGTATATAAAGGGCTGTGTGACCCTTCGCACTTAAAACCCCCCCCCAATGCACCTGCTTGTGCTCTTTAGACCGGGTCAGGTACGCAACAGCCAACCATGAACCTGCCTGAAAAAGCTTTACTTTGCAAACATGCTATATCAGCACGCATCACATGTTCTGTGACCTGTTTGAGCCAAATAAAATATATCTATTCATGTCACACTGTTCATATGTAATCAATATTTTACTAATTCAACTTATTTCGTCTTCTTTGTTAAGACAAATGTTAAATGTGTGTGAGTCTTTAAAACCATTGCAATGCCTACAATATAACATTGCATATGTGTGATACAGCCAAGGGTTGTTTAACAAGCTTTATGTGCCTGATGAAAAGTACCACAGGAGACACACATATATACTGTATATGCACATGCAACACAGTCTATATTGTGTAATGGTCATGCAAACTAACACCTCCGACTGCTGAATTGACTAGTCACACGAGGCAGGGTGTGCAGTGAATCTAGATGTGGGTGTGAGGGTGCTGATATGTGTGTGTGTGTGTGCACATTTGTGTGTGTGTGTGGCAACAGGTGGTTGAGTTGTCAGCGAGTGTGTGACCTCACAGTCTCAAAGTTCATGCAGATCCTTGAGAATTGACCCCACCCCCTCCCTCCCCTCCTCAAAAGTCATACTACTCTGCTGAAAGATTTTCAGAGCAGTTTGCAGTTGCTGAAGCTTTTTGTCATTTTAACCCATTTTAACACCTGAACAAGCACCGGCCAAAGAGACCAAGACAAAACACAGACATATTTCTCTGTGCCCAAAATACATTCAGTCAGTGCTTCACACTTCATCACTTTTAGTAGCTCGTGCCAAAGAACCTTTTTCAGTAAGGAGAGAAAGAAAAACTTTTGAACACGAGACAATATAACATTTAGCAGCTACCAGAAAACATAGAGCATTTTATCTTTACAGCATCAACTCGCAATAAACAGACGATAGGAAACTACTGCAGGTCAGCCTGTTCCCAAACACTGATCGGATCAGAAGTCATCACATTTGTCAGCTTGGTCATCGGGCCAAAGGGTCAAAATATGACTGTGTAGGGATCCCTCTAGCACCATTTCTGGTCACTGTCCTCGAGCTTAATGTTTTGATGTCAGTGATATATGTAAAGTAACAAACGCACCTGATTTGACGTTACTATCGTACACTAGTTCTTACAGCAATATACGGCAATATATCGTCTTCTTGACTTGAGCAATAGAATTATCGATAGGCTGGCGCCAAATATAGATATTTCATTTACAATGTTACAATGTGTTGTCCAAAGCGACGTACAACTGAGAGTTAATACAACACAAGCAAGAGTCAAGACAGGAGGGAACAAAGTTAGTAAGTGCCAACAAACAGCTTCAAGTGCTGACAGCCAGTGCACCGGGCGTTGTTTTTGTTTTGTTTTTATAATGATCTTCATCAGCAACATTAACAAGGTCAATATAGTTTGTCATCATCATCATTATGTGAATCCTAATCAACATAAACCACATCCTCAATGTCGTCATCATCTTTAACAAATATTTGGAGCTCTAAACAGATTTCCCTGCGATTCTGACTCACCGCGTTACTACTTCATGACTCCTCACGGTGGCGCTTATGACATGAAGAGGGTAAAGTGAACGCAAATTAATTGCCAGAAGAAGAAGTTAATCACACATCATGTGTCGTGATATTCTTGTAATATATAAATTATCGCAGACTCGCGTCGTGATATCATTATCATGGGCCACATATCGAATTGCGAGTTACCCTTCAATTCCCAGCGCTAATCAAATATTGTGCACAAGATACGTAATGAATGTGAGCTGCATAACTAGCGTACATACGCCACTTTAAACCAGTACCAATGATCTTTTTCCTATACCTAACCAGATTATATTGGTAATTGGTAAGTCATAAAAATATGAAACGTTAACAGCAAGCCTTACTTTAAATCTAACCGGGTGTAGCCTACATATAACGGCTAAATTGACAACTATATATTGAAACGGAAAGTAGCATAATTGATTGATTGATGGCAGAGCCCTGCACGTGCCACATTGACACTGGAGAGTACTTGGATCGTCCTATCGTGGGGCCTCAGATCAAGCTGCTGGATTTGACAAGTTCTGTGTGAGAGCATACAAACTACTGTTGACTGTATGTTTGGGCCTACAAATCCCAGCTAAGCAACAACTGGTTGCAGGATACGATTATGGCAGCTAAAGCTCATTAATTAATTGTACAAAAATCGTCTGATATGTCACAACTGTACGACAGGCCTCATGATACGGAGATTAACATCGTAGAGCCGCTCTCTCCTGCTGTCACCCGTTTCCTCCTCACCTCCTCTGTCCCCCGCTCAGTGTCTCCTGTCACTCTGAAGGTGAGAGGTGCTGACGAGGGGAGCACATGTGAGGGGGAGAGAGAGGACGGACGGGGGGAAGAGAGCTTATTTTAGAACCCAGGAATGATTGGCTTGTTGTTTCTGAGTGACAGGGGACGGGACCCCCGCCTGGTGCATCCGTACCACACACACGGCACGAACAGACATTTATACACTCTACCCCTTTAACACTTCAGATGAAAACTTAGCTTTTATAAGAGTTCTAATTTAGGAAGGATTGATTCAATTGGCTTCAAGCTGCAGAAGATCTCATATATTTACAGAGACACACTCCTGCGTGGTGTCAGTGGCGGGGTGATTCTCGGCTGAGGTGGGGACATTAACACTTGTGTACGACCAGGTGCCGACGTGACAGATCTGCCACGGAGGAGGAGGAGGACAGAGGAGGGAGGAGGGATGGGGGAGCTGATCTGAGAGTAGAAGAAGTCTGAGTGTGAGTCCAAGCAAGTGTGAAGTGTTTATCTTCTGGGGACAACGAATATACTCAACACATTTCAATCGAGTGTTAACAAAGTGCATCTGTATCTTTGGCAGAAAAGGGACACAAGAGGAAATTAAATATCAAACCAATAAGAGCTTAACCTTCATCCTCTTGTGAGAATGAATATCCAGACCAAATATCATTAATGGCTTTGGACTGACAGACAGAACAACTTCTTTTTGCTACACCCATAACATCCCGCACAAGACAACAAGTGATAACATTAACATTGATTTTGAATTTTATGCTCATGTTTCCAAATTTTAGAATGTATACACTGAACAACTGGGGACCAAGGATGGAGACTTGGGGAATACCACAGCTCAGAGGAGAAATTACTAACCACGACTAACATTTTCTGTTTGATAAACTTAAAGGGCCAGTTCGCCGATTTTCAAGCTCAGTCTTATCATGCTATTATGGGGAGCTAATGCCATTATGGTAGGAAAAAAAACTCGGACAATTGAGGACGCCCGCCTCCGATGTCATGTCTCGTTCAAAATCGTCAGCTTTGAAATGTAGACTGCAGACCTGAAGATTTTTTAGACAATCCACCGGTATATTCTCGTTGTATTTTGGATTCTGTACCACTCTGAGCCATTGCCTGCAGCGAAACGGTAGTATTTCACTCCAGCGTCTCTCACTGGGCCGCTCCTTTCAGAGGGAGGGGCGCAATGCACGCTGGGTGTTGTAGGAATGTAGAATGGGCGAAACCACGAGCTGTTTGTATGTATATTGTAGATGTTCAAGAGAAATTGTAAATCAACTCTTTGGTCATTTCAAGTCCATGTTTTGGATTGGATGGATTTAACTGCAAATGTATACCTAACAGTTTTTGATTATTGTTTATTTGGTTGGTTATTGGTATTTGGATGTCTGAGTGAAGTGAAAACAAGTGAAACAACATGTGAGTCAGGGAGGCTTTTTACACTCTGTATTAAAATACCTCCTGAGTGATCAGATCACAAGTGTGCAGCCTTAAGTACAGGTGTAGTGGCACCCAGGATGCATCCAGGAGCCAGTCGGATCCGATCACTCAGGCCACATTCAGGGGTTGTCCGGGACGCATTCCTCATTTGTCTGGTAGTGTGACACATGTGACATCATAGACCAATGAGAGTCAACAACTTCAAATATTTAAATTAAATAAAAAATATTTCACTTTTTTTTCAAGTAAAATGTTTTGGGGGAAGTCAAACCACTTCAGGTTACAGAAACATCACTGACATGACATTTTGCTCATAAGCCCCAAAACCTTTTCATTTTTCATCTGGTGTTTGAACGTGTCATCACATCAAACTTCACAGCAACACAAACCAGTGTTTAATGTATCATCTTAACTTGTAATATCTATAATTATCTGAAGAGGACTGGACTCTGATTTAATGTTAACATTAGCCGCACATAAATATTTGCAGCGCTGCCAAAGCATCTCATCGTGATACTGAATATCCCCAAAGCACTGAGGCATCAAATCAAAGCGGAGCGACGTCAGTCTTCAGCTCAGAGTGTGTTTGCATGTGTGGGGATGTCAGCTCAGGCAAACTAATATAGACATACGCTATGAAAGTGAAGCATGAATGAAAGAGGGTGAAAAAAGCTGCAGCTAGTGGTTGTTTGGGCGTATAGTTTGGAGCTGTTTGTTATCATGCAACACGAGATACGAGGGAGGTCAACCAAACGTTAGTGTAATGCAATGTTTTAATGAAGATATGTGTGCATGCAATTACACTTACTGCGCACACACAAGTACTCTAGCTGCCTGCATTGCTTAAATATGAAGTCTTGCATTTTCCACTTGTTGCTTGGTGCTGAATCCAACAAACAACAAGCACGTCTGACCTTTGCAGTCGCAGTGTTTACAGAGTAAGTTACAGTCTGGCACATGATTTAAGTAACCAACACCAACTTAAATACATATAACTTTAAAACCATCATACTGTACGCAGACTCTCTGAGTAAATGGAAATAGAAAATACAGTTAAACACAAGCATTATAAAGAAGGCTATGTTGGGGAAACTTCAGTGTTTCCCATGAGCAGCATGTTGGTCTCTGGCATCCACAAACAGTGAGTCTTGGCGAAAGTGGAATAAACTTATTTACCATATCTTTCCTCTGCTGCGTTTCATCCCTCGGGGAGTTTGCTACCCTGAGCTCTCAACACAGAAGTTAGCATTAGCATAGAGGCCAGTTATGTGGTTTTAGCGTCCTGTGTGATTGAAGTGCGCATTAACATACGGGGCCGACGGCGCGGCCACGTGGTTGAGCGTGCTCGGAGCGGAGTTGCGGCCGGCTGAACGTGACCGAGCATATGAACCGGGGAGTCCACAGGTGAGGTCATGCTGGGCTGTGACGGGGAAAAGTTCCCTGGAGCACAGAAGGAGGTTTGGCACAAGAGCGTGCAACTGTCAGACGCAGAAAGGAGGTCTGTTTGTATCTGATGAGTAGGGTATTAGAATTACAAATGGCGGTTTAGACGAACTTATCTTGAACGAAAGGAAAAGTTGTGCGTATTTTGAGGACAGAGGTACGGTGGCTGACAAGGGCAAACACACTGCAACAGGCCTAACGATTTACATCTGGAGAAACAAGCTGCAAAATCAGTGCAGTGTGTTTGCTGTTGATGTATTTGCTTTGGCTTTCTGCAGCACATTTCCGTTTGAATTTGCAGCCTGTTTTTCTCAGCTGAAATCTTTCAGGCCTTTGCAGCCTGTTTTTCCTCGTCGGCCAGTGTTCCAAAAAGACTCTCCAACTTCAGGCTTACCAAACAGGAACTTTGCACTGATCTGAAAACGTGTGTCAACACTTAAACTGGCCTTCAGAGAGAGATGCCCATAAAAAAAATCCGGATTGATTTCAGGGCTCATTTAAAGCTTGGGCGTCATAGTGTTTCTCAATTTAAGGAGCTGAAGATTTATGTCGGGGAGAGGACAGGACTGAATGTCGGTGCAACGAGGCTCCTCTGCCGTTCCAGGAAGTGCACCTGTGCTTTTGGGGGGCTTCAGCTGGTGACAAGTGCAGGGTGGGCGCGCTGATGGTGCTGCAGCCTCAGCTCAGCTACGACTGCGTGACCTGTTAATGGCCTTGCGGGTATTTGATGACAGTTGCAAGAATCTGAGGCTCAGGGTGTCCTTTACAGCCGTTAAATCTTTGTCATCAAATCTCCCCCCGCTACGCTGATTTATGGAACGCTCCGGGGGGCTTGTTTCTCAGTACCCCCCTATTAGACACCCTATGAACTCTGATCTATGAGGCGGGTGTTGAGAAATAATTATGAGACGATATTTTCCTGTAATCTCTCCATGTCAACAAAATGTACACAAGCACCTTTCTACAGTTCTGCAGCGTAACACACGTCAGAGACGGTCTCTCACACTGCGTGCGGTGCGAGACACTGAGAAGGCCGACAGACTGAGTGTCGAGCCAAAATGTAAGGACAGGCTCTGCCATGTCTTGTAAATGTCCATCAGTTCTTTAACCATGTGATCTGTGCTCACGTCTCTTATGAGCGCTCAGCCAACACATAACACAAGGCAGGACAGATATTCACAGCTGCTTTAGGCCGACAGTTTAAAAGGGCCGAGGACTTTTTGGGAACCTAAATGAACACTTGACCTGTGCACCTGCTCCACACCCACATGAAACTGGATGGTTATGATCATGAGTATAGCATTAAAGGAAAATACTTGAGCTGGTAAAGTTACATTTTTACAAGCTATATCTTAATAAATCAGCCGAGCATACCTTGATTTAACATCCATATTGGTGAAGTATGTTCGTTGTTGTACATACACCCATCAGCCATAACATTATGCCCACCTGCCTAATATTGTGTAGGTCCCCCTTCTGCTGCCAAAACAGCCCTGACCCGTCGAGGCATGGACTCCACTAGACCTCTGAAGGTGTGCTGAGGTATCTGGCACCATGGCATTAGCAGCAGATCCTTTAAGTCCTGTAAGTTGCGAGGTGGGGCCTCAATGGATCGGACTTATCTGTCCAGCACATCTCGCAGATGCTCGATTGGATTGGGGAATTTTGGAGGTCAATTTAAGCTACAGTAGCTCTACTGTTGGATCCGATCACAAGGACCAGCCTTGCCTCCCCACACGCATCAATGAGCCTTGGCCGGCCATGAGCCCGTCGCTGTTTCGCCGGTTTTCCCTCCATTTTTGGTAGGTTCTGACCACTGCAGACCGGGAACAACCCACTAGAGAAAATTGTCTGAACCAGTCGTCTAAGCCATCACAATTCAGCCCGTACAAGCTGACTTACTTGCTGTGTACCAATTCAGGGGCTGCATTCTTCGAAGGACGTATTTAAAGGCTGATTGCGTCACAGCGGCGCGTCGAAGGCTGTCCCTTTTCGAAAGCTCCTTCAGATGCAGCCAACAAATGCGTGCTCCTTTTCCGGGCCGCGAAGGATGTTCCCGATGGATCTCGAGATTCATTACGCCAATTCAAACAAGATGGTGGACTCTTAAACGGCCGAAGAATATACTTTTAAATGTAAAAGTTTTTGGCTTCAACTTAAACGAGAAGCTAGCGATTTTAACATTTTACAAATGTAAAAAAAACAAAAACAAATTATCTTTAAAATGATTACGGCAAAGTTAAGGGCAGGAACAGCTGGTGACACACACAGGAAATCCTCAGTAGACCAGACCGTCTCATTTCAGCTCGGCCTTTGCGGTCTACGCAGGCTATATTGATTCATCCCCTGTAAACCACCTCCTTTGAAGGATGCAGCCCTCGAATTGAGACACAGAAACTGTTGAAGCATTGTCCCAACAAACCCAAACATTTGCATTAACCACAATGTTTCCCTATCCCATCATCCTACCTTACCTGCACCCGCATCTCCACCTGCAGATATTATAGAGGAAGAGAAATCAAAGACTGTCATCAGGTTTAAACTAAAAGTAAGTAAGTTACAATTTCAGGGATGAGAAAGAAACCAGAAGTTACCATGACAACTGCACCAGTACTGCCTCTCTAGTTTCATTTCATGTGAGCTGTTGTTCGTCGAATGCCAACAACTCACTTTGGACACATTTTATGGACAGTTTAGACTGGGAAGCTGTCCATTCAAGTAAAACTCATGAGTGTGTGTATTGCAAAGGAACAATGCGCCCACAGAGCCAGCAGCCGATTCAGAGGACCGTCTGCATGTGGGTGGAGGTGTCAAATGATGCTTGAGCATTGATTTTTGTTATTGAGTTTCCTTTTAAGGCCCAAAACACACTAAATGCACACTTGTGTAGCAGAGGGATTAGATCCAGTTGCACATAATTTGGCTTAAACATTAGAACTTAACAAATCCAGCTTTTGCAGGACCCTCAACAAGCTCAAATATTGACTTTAATAAGAGTAAAAAGACATTGGGAGCACTGGTTTGCCGTATGCTGGTGACTGATCCTCAGCAGACGCTGCTGGAGGTGACTGACAGGGTCATGTCTGCGTGTGTGTGGGTGTGTTTGTATCTGTATATCTTCTGTGTGTGTGTTTGCGTCTATGTAACAAAAATAGTGTCCCTTACCGGGCCTCAGCTCTGACATTCTGCTACTAATAGGGAAGGAGATGTGAGTGTCAGTGTGTGTGTGTACGTGTCTGACCGTGGCCCTGTCCAAGTCTTAGCATGCTCATTTATAGCCAAGCAGCCCATCAATCTTAATAGAGGAGAGAAGTGCAAAGAGCTGATGAAATGCCAGACATGATCACTATTCACTCACAGGGGGCAAGCAGAGCGAGAGAGGGGAGAGAGAGAGAGAGGGGCGAGGAAGAGGAGGGGAAGATGGAGGAGGCAGGGTGAGGGAGCACAGGGGGGAGTGAAAGTGAGGAGGGAGGGAGTGAGGAAGAAGGATGGGGTGAGAAAAAGAGAGGTCGCAGGTTGTTTATCCCTGTAGGTGATAATAATGATCTGAGCCTCCCTCTTCTGTCTGTGTCTGTGTTAGAGTGACGGCTGAGGCCACACGAACAACTCTTTCAAACACTCACACACACTTTCAAACACACTCTAACCTTCGGATTCTTGTTGAAGTGATGTTTTTTCAAAATAAAAGTTCCCAAAGTTTGGATAAACTCAGGAGAAAGGTTGTTGAAGATGCTGGATGGGTCGTATGCTCGGTGTTACATTGCACTGTTCTCTGTGTGTGTGCTGTGTGTGTGTGTGTGTGTGTGTGTCAGTAGAGGGGTTTAGGTCGGCTGAGAGGTGGGGAATGGCGAGAGGTTATTTGGCAATGCGCTGTGACACTGTGCTGACACAGGACACAGCGTCTTCATACAACAATAGAGCTGTCACCTTCACAGGCAGGAGGAGGTGCAGGAGGGGCTCAGTGAGTACTTACAGATTGACAGCGGACATGTTTACCTGCTAACATCAGAATATGATCAGGGCTATAATTCAAGTAGCTCTTGAATATAATAACTATAATAACTTGTGCTCTGAGGAAAAGTCAGGTTAAAATAGCTGCAGCATGTGAAGGTATGGTTGTGATTTCTATTAATAGACTCAAAACACCTGCTTCCTAATTTACGCAGTCCATGTGCACTCTAGTAAAAATAGAGTCCATGCTACTCTCTAGTAATAAAAACATTATGTTGAATTTTTATCCTGTAAGCAGTTGGAATAAAACAGTATTACATTTTAGGCTACTTTATTGAGGCCTTTGTTTAGTTTGTGCTGTAGCGTTCCCTTAAAGGGACAGGGAAGCTAAGCTAAGCAACCCTGCAGACGAGGCCAAGAGCAGCACAGACTTTAGCCACTTAGTCCTACAAATAAAAAAACGACATTTCAGTTAAAATGTACGCTGTATTTTTTATTCTTGTCACCGCTTCCACTTGGCTTCAGACACATAAAAAAAACAAAAAACTATCCCTTGAAGGGGAAGTTACTTATTGTCAGAAAACATCCTGGAAATATTCACCTGATACAGGTCATGAGAAATATCTTCTTCAACTTCAAGCTTAAGGAGGCAAAACATGTTAGAAGCTTTTTTTTGTTGCATTGTGTTTCTTAAAAATAAATTCTCTTTACATCCCAATCATCAACACATAATGTGCTGTCTGTGTGGCAAGCCTGTAATCATCCCAGTCATCGTGTTTTAGCATGTTATACCTACACACTAACTCTGCCTGTGCACTAATTGCACATGAGCAGAGTCCTCCTCAAGCTAAAGCAAGCGAGCTAGTTGCACAAGAATTATGGGATCGATCTTTTCTTTGTTTGTTCAACCATAGTAGATTACTGTTTACTCGCAACACTTGCAGAGACCGGAAAAGCAGCCGCTTAGCTCCGCCTACCCTCTCTGGCAGACCAATCAGTGCTGTGTGATGGAAAACGCGTCACTAACTGGGTCAAAATCTGACATCGAAAACCACCCCAACAAAGATTGACCGGAAATGGGGGAGAGAGAGTGGGGATGACATGCACCAAAGGGGAGTGAGTCAGAGGCGGGCCTGCGGCCGATGCATCGAGGACTTTACCTCTGTACATGGGGCGCCTGCTCTACCGACTAAGCTACACCGCTACACCTTTTAAAAACCATCTAGCTTACTCTTGCAGGTTTCAACAAAATGTTTAACCTTTAAAATTGAGGTCATTGACATTAGTTCATCTCTCATGGTTTGAAAAACTGATTGCATCTTTTGCAGAAGGAAATATACTTAAAAAATAGGTGGACACAGAAAATCACAGTCCTAACTTACAGCTTTAATTTAGAATTGCAAAATGTTTTATCAACTCAGCAAACCAAGCTAAAGTTATGTTTATATGTTTGGATGTGTTTTGAAAAGAGGATCTGATTTATCGTACGTTGCATGAGATGTGTTCAGTGTTGGTTTGTTCAGCGAGATAAATCCTGCGCACATCAAAGCCGTTCAAATATTTAAAGCCGTATTGGCGTTCTGTATATTTTGCCTGCAGGTCTGAGAGCCAGGAGCACAGAGGGCAGCGCGGTGAGACGAACCTGGGACAAGCCTGCAACAGCTGTGAGAAAGCATCAGATCTGCCATTCCTCACACTTCAACAGCCAACAAGAGAGCGATTTATGGCGGCCGGAGAGGGAGAGAAGGAGACGGAGAGAACCAAGGGCAGAGAAAAAAGGACAGACGAGAGAAAGAGACATAAATAAAGACAGAGAGAAAGAAATAAACAGAGAGGGGAGTAAAGGCGGAGGAGATGTGATAAAGCAAGCGGAGTGAAAGAAGAAAGAAAGATAAACAGAGAGGAAGGAGAGTGACAGGGAGAGAGCAAGATGGCCGACCGGGATAGAGTAAAGGACAGAGGGAGGGACCTATCAAACCAGGAGAAGTACGAGAATAACACGTCTTCATACTGCACAATGTGCAATACACAAGATCATGTTCTCTGAAGCTGCTTGATCAACACGTTCACTACATGAAGCGTGCACACAGACAACACACACAGCAGCTGAGGTCATGACGTTTACAGAGTGACCGGACAAGTCAGACAGACGAGAGAATATCAGCGCAGCCCTGCAACTAAAAGGCACAGCAGGCAGGCTAAGGCCCCATCAATGCATGGTGAACTGCAGAATCTATGAAACTATGAAATGCAGAATATTGTGGAATTTGTCGTTATCTGTTTTCCCCAGCCATAATAATAAGCCACAAAATTTTTTTTATTTGGCTTTTGCCTTTATTGTAGGTTTACTAACATTTAAAAAGCGTGCTCCACCTGTAGAAATTTCTGCTGCTATTGCTTTTTGCTCTATCAGTCAAACGCTCACTAAACTGACAGCGACTCCCACGCGGAAGCATAGAGTGGAAGAGTACACAACAGAGGCCGGCGTTTTGGTTCAACGTGTGACCATGTTAACTGGCGACTTTCACTCAAATGCGTCTGTGGTTGTCGTAGTTACAGCAGCTGTTGTAAACGGGAAGAGAGTACGTAGCTGTCCTCGTGAACGCCTCTTCGTTACTTCCATACCGATCACAATATATACTTTTCTGTAACGTCTTTGAAGGGCTGTTTGGGCAAACGTGTCATGTCGGCTGCTAACGCTCAGTCGCATTTTCAACGCAGCTTGTTTCGCTAAAACAGGAAGAGAGTACCAATGAAGCTATTTTAAAGTCTTAGTTTGATGCAAAATTTGTAGATGAGCAGGAATATAGCACAAAAATCTTACTTTGTTTATTTAATTTGTTAAAGTACATAAAAAAATGTTGTTTCCAAAATTAATAAATAATTCAGTTGTCGATTGATAGATGTTCGATAATGGGTAGTTGACATTTTATTCATCCACCACATGATTGGACTCAATTTAAAAAAATTAAAAAGGAATCTAGAAGATTTAACTATAGAAAGGTCAAAGGTCAATGTAACTACAGAATGATGCGCCACAGCCCCCTTCACAAGTGCAGGTGTGATTGACCTCATATCGACCTCCAGGTAAAGAACAGTCTAGCCACACACACGGATCCAACCTGCTGCTCCAAGACGTGAAAGATATTTCCTTCTACAGCCCTCCACGCCCCCCTCACACACACACACACACATTTCCTCCTGTCGGGGTCTCCATCTCGCTCTGCTTGTCTTGTCTGCGGTGGGTTGCTGGTGTGGAAAGCTTCGTTTATTTGGTCTTTTAATACAAGCTGACCCTGTCGCCATAGTGTGTGTGTGTGTGTGTGTGTGTGTGTGTACGTATGTGTGTGTGTGTAGGACCAGAGAGCACTCTCCCATGACAACTACGTCAACGACCCAGAGACAGTGTCGACAGAAGACCACACCACACGGGAAGAACACACACATTAACGCACGCCCGCACACAAATAAACTTTAACACACACACCCATATATCGAACGGAAAAGTGAAGCTTAAAGAAGAATATATGTGTGTGTTCGTGTGTGTGTGTGTGTGTGTGTGTTTGTGTGTTTAGGTCCTGAGGAAATCTTCAGCATGTGTTAAGATGAATCCCCTGGGCTCCAGCTCTGCTCTGATTGGCTGATGAGCTTGCTGTGTTTGTTTCCACAGCGACAGAGCTGTCACTACCTCCTACCACCCAGGTAGAGCTGTCAATCACTCTGGCTGACAGCCAACCACACGCCGGCCTCAACCAACCAATCACAACAACAGATCCTGATGGCAATGTATATTCTTAAAAACCACACGTCATCTGATGGTAACAATCTTTTTTTTTTTACTTTAATTTTTAGCTTTTGCCCCAAGAAAATTGTCCCGTTCTTTAATCAGCACCCTTCACTCGGAGCTGTTCACTGTGTTTCATCATACCTTAAATCACATCATTACCTCCTCATTGCTCCCCTTATTTATGGCATAAACACTCCAGAGGGTGTGTTTCCAAACAAAGCTGTCTTCACTTTAGTTTCTATCTTCCCTCGTGTCTTTAAATGAAGAACAGTCAGTTTACTGTGACTGTAAATATGGAGGTTGTTGATGTGTTAACAGTCACAGATTGATTTAAAAATCATTTGTTTATTGATTTATTCGTAACTTTATTGAAAACACTCAGCCATCATCCTGCACACTCCTGCACATACTGTACAGCTTTTCCACTACACTTATTGTTTATATTTTAAGACAATATTGTTTTTAATTCTTATATTTTTATTTTAGTTCCTTTAGCTTTCTACCTTTATTCTGTCTGTTTACTGAATTTGCGCTAAAACACCCAGACACATGGCTGTTATTCTTCACAACTATTGCCCCCGTCAGAAATCTTTTTTCCGTAGGAGTTTGTACTACTTTGTACTGGCTGTGGCTCAGCGGTAGAGTCGGTTATCTCTCAATCAGAGGGTCGGGGTTCGATCCCTGACTGCTACAGTCACATGAAGTGTTTTTGGGCAAGACAATGAACCCTAAATTGCTCCTAAAAGCACAGCCACCGGCTATGAATGGGCATGGATCTGATTGGACACTGGCACTTAAACATGTGCCATCAGTGTTTGAATGTGAGTGTGAAAAGGTGAATGTGACATGTAGTGTAAAAGCACTATACAAGCACAGTCCAATACAAGTAACACAGGTGTACTATTTATGATTACAATCCACTGACAGAGATCAGATGCCAGGCCTCATAATGAGTGTGGCGTGGTTTAGTAGGAAACCTGAATGAAGGGCGGCCATCTTTGATGCTGTGAACACATATTATAACAAGTCAAAATTCAACAGTGACCAAAATCTGTGAGCCAGTTTTGGCTAAATATATAATATGTGTCACTACAATGTGTGTCAGGTATTTAATTACATGAATCCTGTTTTCATGAGGAACATTTTGACATCATCACACCCAGATTAAATAAGTCCTTCCACCTAACAAAGGCAGTGTATGTGCGGACAAAGATAATAAGGCGGCTCATAAAGGGTCTTTTCTATTTTGGAGTGGCGGTAAAACTGAAGGCCGTTAAAAGCAGATGTAACACAAGAGAGGAGTCAGGGTCCTGCAGAGCAATGTCACACGACTGTCATGTGAGCACAAAAATAGTACATGGTATACGTATGTGAGCTGTGTTGCATTTAAACTCTTATCTGTTTTCCATTTAGATAAGAACCTTTTAATTGATAGCTCAAAGCTTTCATGCATCTGTTTCTGTTGAGTGAATGTGCCACTGTGATTATGTGCTTGTGTGTGTGTGTTAACGTGTGTGTTTGTTCTGTGTTAATCCCTGTCCTTGCCCAGCAGTCACACACACACTGCTGTACACACACGGAGCAGTTTGTCCCCCGTGGGCTACAGTAGCTCCCTCGGTGTGTTTGAGCCTCGGCTGAATACAGTAAAGCCTCTCCACTGTAATCACTGATCAATAATAGTGATCAGAGGCCAATCATCAATGCGGCTCCATCTGCTAGCTCTTAGAGGGAGCAAATAAACACACAACTGACTTTAAAGCTGCTCTGTGGATTAAAGTTTTCAAGACTTAAACAGGAAATATATTTACTAACACACACACACACACACACACACACACACACACACACACACACACACACACACACACACAGGTCTACAGTATGAAGGCGTCATTAATGCGTTGAGCCGGATGTTGCTGTGACCTTTCTCTTTTTAGGCGCGACCCCAGCAGATGACCCTGGAGAGGGATTAGTCTCTGATTCGCCTAATTAACCGGCAGCTCAGCGCTCAGACTGGAACAGCAGCTACTCACACGCTCTACAACTCCCTGACCTGGATATATTTATACTTTCTTTTCTGTCTTTCTTTCATTTGGAGTGGATTAAGTGAGCTTTCCATTTGTTTGAAAGTGTTCTCAAATAAAACAAAGTTTTTATCACACGCCTGAAAATTCATCCCAAAACTTCCTCGCTATTAAATCTACCCAAAAGTCTTCCTCCGCGAGCCATCCACCAACACTGCTCTGGCCTTACCTAACCCCTGTGTAATCCCCATGAAGCCTAAACAAGTGTATTTTGACTGTGGGGTTAGCAGAAAGGAAGCAGATTGGATTTCCACAGGAGTTTAACACCGACAAAAACATCAATATTGAAAGCCTGTTAACATAACACACGTGCGGACTAACAGGGGTTAAAACAGGGGAAAATACCCAAAGAGAAACACGTATGATAGACGTGCAAGAGATGCTTTCAAACTGCTGCCTTCTGTTCAATTTGTTCATCTTGTTCATATCTGTAAAATATGCAGAATATTGCTGTGGAGAGCAAGATTTTGGTAGGAGGATGGATTTAAAATTGTAAACATTTTAGTTATAATGAAGTTGTTTTATGCGTGTATATATTCTCATTAACAACACACTTCCTCCATTGCCTATAATTCCCATAGATTCCTGTGTACCCGTGAAAAGAAGAGGATGCGACTAGGGGGCTCTACTCGCCCCGCTGTCTAGAGCTCATTCTCCGCAACTATAGTCAACAGGGTGAAACACGAGACAACGTAAGCTGAGAAATGGAGACGGATAATGCCAACAAACGACCGGCACCCACAACAACACCAACACAAAGTACACACAAGCATAAAAAAACAAAACAAAGTTTTATCTAGTGAAGCCCGTCTGACCAAACAGGAAGGCAGGGCATGCCAGTCATGGAGAGACCTTCGATTGCTTTTGGGGATCAAAACAGACCCAGAACCGCCTTTCTTGCTATTGGACAGGTAAGCTGACATCGCCGCAAAGCATGTGATTATATATCATTGTGATATCGTGGTTTTAGCTGGCTAATGTTCGCTAATGCTTGTGATGATTTGCTTGGTTACGAAGCACAATACCAGATCCATGCAGTGTATTTACGTTAGAGCTAGTTGGCTAACCTTAGCATGCTTGCTAACGTTATGAGTATCGGTATTGATTTTGGCCAACAGTTAATTATGTAGTAGAACAAAGCAAATGTGTATAACTCCCGATTGTTTTCTATTAGCCAATATCATTGTTTTATCTGCCTAGGCTAAGGTTAGCGAGGCAGCTGTTAGCTGGCAACAAGCTACTGTTAGCAAACAAGCAAACGTTAGCTTGTTTAGCCAACGTAGCAAAATACAGTAGAGTGGATAATATAAGTGCATGCAAGAAAGTTGACTGCAGTTCACTCAACGGGAAACGGGGGCACTAACAAGGATTTATGAAGGTTACACAATGCACCTTTAAGGTGACTGTATGCTTCAGTTGAAGATCTTGTCAGATGGCTCAACACTGTCCAAACCCTCTTCTGCCTCAGGCGTCAACAATTTCAGTAGCTTTATAAAATCAACTTTTTCACTTAATTCTTACATTAAGAATCGTGCGAAGGACGAGGCTTCTTTTTTCTTTTAAAGATTATGTTTTTGGCCTTTGCCTTCATTTGATAGGACAGCGGGTAGGGTCAGAAATATGGGAGGAGAGAGTGGGGATGACATGCAGCAATGGGCCAAGGGCCGGAGTCGAACCCAAGACCGCTGCCTCGAGGACTGAGCATCTGTACATGGGATGTGCGATTTAACCACTGAGCTAGATCGCCGCACAAAGTCGAGGCTTCTTGAGCTGTAATTCCTCACACAATTACTTAATGAGCATAAAACTAAAAGATTGACTTGTCGTTTCTTGTCACTCAGATTCCTATACATCCATCTTCCCTTCTTTACATATAGTGTGAATAATTACATGGTGTCTCGTATATTCATTCAAATTACACACTTCAGACAAACACACACACACACGTTAAGACACACACAGCTGTGTTCATTATGACAGTCACTCACGCTCAGACACAGTACAGTATGTAAAGTATCCTGGGATGGGTTCACACGACGCAACTCGACACCCGACTGAAAAACAGTTGCAGGGAACGGGACACTTTATTTTGAAGGTTACTTAGCAACACGTCTCCAAGCTTTGATTTTTAATGCGCTGTAGTAAAACTTCTGATTTAAGTTTGCTGAACGTTTATCTATAGATTTATGTGACGTCTGTTAACTCCCATCTTGTTCACACCTCCTCTGCTCCCGCATGTGTGTGTATGCATGTGCGTGTGTGTGTGTTTTAGCTAAGGTGTTTCCTGAAGCTTATTTGTGTTTTTTATCATAGTCTGAGAGTTTTTGGGTGCAGAGCAGGAGAATTACTTTTTGAAATGGAAACCATTTTGCTCTAACATCAGCTGTTGTGTGTTTTATCTCCTCTCTGAGACTTATGAGTACCTCCCTGCAGCTGCAACCTCTCCTGGCTGACTCATTTCGATAACTCGCTGGTTGTGAATGCACGTCTTTGTCTCCATTACTGTATAGAAACCTGTGTGTGTGTGTGTGTGTGTGTATGTGTTTGTGTAAACCATCTATCAAGGCCAGCGTCTGCCTCGCAGGTGTGAAGGTGTGAAGGAAATGAAATAAACCGCCTCCAAACGCTTAAAGTGTGTGTGACCTTGTGTGCCTGTGAAAGTGGGTGTGTGTGAGAAATTGTACACACACACACACGAACACACACAGTCAGATATTGAACATCTCACACTATCATATTACACATTTATGTCACGCACTTCTTTTGTTTGTGTGAACGTTTAAACTGTTTAGTCTTTACGCATCTGTGCGTCTTCATCGCAGCGTTTCGCACCTTGAAGACATCACTAGTCTAATCCTGATGAGGTGTGAGTTTGAGTTTGTGCGTGTCTTTTTTTTGGCGGCTGGTCACTCGTGTGAGGACACAGGGGGGAGAGGGTCTGAGGTGGGGGGAGGGCAGAGAGGACACACAGGGGTGAGAGCTGGTTATTACAGGCATCCAGAGAGCGGGACAGATGGTTAGACACTGGTCAGAGTTACACAGCAAAAGGCCGTAAAAGAGCTATGAGAAAACCATGTGTGTGTCACAGAGGAACGCGCACACACTCTCTCACAGATGGACACATATGTACAGCCTTACACTTGTGCAAATCATGAGCACATTTGCTACGGGGAAGGAGAGGAGAGGGTTTGGAGCAAAAGGAGAAACAGACATTTAAGAGAAGAAAGGTAGAATTTGGATTTTTCACATGGGCCTGCTTTGTGCAACTCTTCATGACATACTCGCATTCAGCTTTCTTTAACAATATTTTTTAGAGATAGACCGATATGTTTTTTTCAGGGCCGATACCAATTATTAGTAGTCAAGGAGGCCGATATTCATTTGCAGTAAAAAAAAAAAAGTGAAAATATTGGCGTCAAAATTTTGAATAATACAAACTCCAACACTTAACTTTGTTTAAATGCCTTTAAACTGAAAATTTAAATAAATAACTTACTGAAGTTTTATTAAGTAAATAAAACTAAGTTAAATAAAATTTGCAAAGAAATGAACTTTTTCTCCTCTCCGCCGTGTGTGTGAGCACTCTGCACTCTTATCGGCTGTCGGATTTATAAAAAAAAAAAAAAAAAAAAAAAAAAAAAAAGGCTGATGCCGATATGTGTCAAAATGCCGAATATCGGCGCCGATAATTGGCCCAGCCGATAATCGGTCTATCCCTAATATTTTTATCAAACACATTTCATGGTGCTACAAACTAGCGTCCCTTAAAACTAGGCAACTTAATGTTCCAAAAATGGCCGTCGGGCCATTCAATATAAACAAAACTTGAGTCATCAGGTTAGTTGCTGAAATCTCAGACCAAACAACAGGAAAAAAAAGGAACATTTTTTGAAGTACAAAATTAAAAACTGTAAAATTATTATTAAAGGAATAGTTTGGATTTTTGAAGTGGGGTTGTGTGAGGTTGTGTGCATACAGTGGTGGAAAAAAGTTTTGGGACACCCCATGCATTTGTGAAATATTGCATTAAGAATCACTCTTAGGTCTTCAAGTGCAATTTCTTTTAGTACAGTCACAGCCAAAATACTGAACAAATCCTAAAAAAGCCATTAAAAACTTAAAATTGATTGGTTCCATAAAAATACATAAGAAATATAGAGTATTGGGTCATTTTGGTACCAGTGATCCACTAATGAAGGTTGTGCTTTTTATTAAAAGACACCAGTTTTGTTGCCGTGCTTCGTGTCTATATAAAGCCAGCACATTTGAAAGTTCTTCAGAGACAAAAATGGCTAAAACAAGGAGCCTAATGCAGGAAACACGCCTCAAGATACAGATTCTCAGCCAGGAAGGGCACAGCTGCCGCCAGATAGCCAGGAAGTGGAGATGCAGACCTTCAAGCAGTTGGATACACTGCAGAAATACAGACGAACCAACAGCTTGGAAGACAAACCAAGATCTGGGCGTCCGAGGGTTTCTTCAGCAAGAAATGACCGCATCCTGATCCGCAATAGTGGTCAAACCAAACTGGTCACTGATCTGAACAGCTGATCCAGTGAGCTGCATGTGTAGGTATGCATGTACAGGGCCGTTGTGCGGAGTGAGACATAGTGCCGAGGGAAAGGGCTGTCTGTGTTTATATGTAGGACTCTTGAGTGGCTAAAGTACGCAGCATTCGTGGCCTCATCTGCAGCCGTGCTTAGCTTAGCATCTGTGCAGGAACTCCGACCGTCTTCTCCTAACAGGGACCAAGCTGACTGTTATCTACTGTCTACTACCATTACTAGTGAGAAGTACGTCATACAAGCCCACACTACAAACCAAACAATCCCTATAATGTAAACATCCATCACTGTCAGGGATAATTAACATTAAAAACACTCACTTTCAGTTTTACATGGTAACAAAACTGTAGCTTTATTTATAATCTGTATGATCATGTAAGCACTTGTTTTTGCTTCATTGCTTAGTTGAAATCAAAATAATTTAATCGCATCTTCAGTGAGACAATTTCATAATTTAAGGCGCTACTTACTTGAGCTATGATGTCTGTATTTGGTCTCTTTAGAAATCATTACAGCTCTGTAAGTCTGTGAGAAGTGTCTCTATATGTGTGTGTTGTAATGATGCAAGTTGCAAAGACAGAAGTACAGATCATGCTGTAGCTGTTGACTTAACGCTGCAGACGTATCGGCTCCAACTCCAACATGACTCACTTTAAAAGGACATTGTTTGAAGTATGCCAGGAAGACGCAAAAAGTTCAGCACATTTGTATAGAAACCCGAAAGCCAACGAGCAATTTGGCTATTGTTTGTTGAAGACTTGGCTACAGGTTTTCCTTCTTCCTCTATCTCTTCCTGTGAGGACAAAACACAAAACTTCTCCGATGATAAAAAAAAAAAGGAAAAAAAAACTCGAAGTAGCATCAACAAGCTCTTTCCCCCGCTCTGCTGTCAGCACCCTCAGGATCCGGGTGACACATCAGTTCACTGGAACCACAGACAGGCGCCAAGGACGAGCCTAATCTGCTCCACACATCTGTCTCTCTGTTTCTCCTGCTTTGGTCTGTCCCACTCTGGTGTGTGCGGAGCGAATCTGGAGAGAGACACACAAAGTTTACGCTCACACCTGCAGCGAGGCGAGACTATCCGAGTGGGGATCTTCACGGAGGCAGGAGGACGGATGAGAGCGGCTTCATCTGTTTCATCTGTAACCACCGGTCTCTGTGTGATGGTCACTGTTGGTTTCTGGTTCTGCTCTGTTTAGACACGCATGCAGCCACTGTTTGTTTGAGTGTGTGTTTGTTTACGGTCGTGGTTGTGTGTGTGATGTCAGCGTTAGCATCAGGGCATATTAAACTGCACTGCTGACAACAGCTCACCTCTCTGATATTATACAGGTTTTATCTGTCATCAGGGCAGAAGAGGTTAATCCAAGGTCAGGATAACGGCTTTGTTTAATTGTACATTGTGAAGCCTCTGGTTTCTGTTCTAATATGGAGATTGAAAGCAACAGTATATGGCTTTCTTTGTTATGACATTGTTGTGCTGCACGGGGACATTTCTAATTAACTTCCTGCTGTACATCTTTTAAGTTTAACCACACAATCCAAGTGTTTCAGTTTCCCACATGAAGCCATAATTTGAACAACTTTTCCTGACCCTAAACTTCCTCTATAGTTGTTTGATCTGATAATCTGCATTTTTGCAGAATCCCCAAATGTCTGTTGGGTAAAACATTGTTGTTTAGATACAACAGGACTTAATTTAAAATGTCTTGTTGTCTGTGCCGTCATCATAGTCAGGCCAGCACTGTCAGAGATGACTAATCTTTTGATTTGCTTTGGTAAAAAAAATAAGATCTAGTCTTGATTGCATTTCTGGGGGACAAACAACATCTCACATTTACTCTTTCGGTTGGCAAAGAAGAAGAGGACAATATGAGAGAGCTAGCAAGTGCACAGAAAGACACCAGAGGAGTCAACCCCCTGTCCTAACAAACGCCCTCTTGGTTGGTGTTCAACCTATTAGGCTATAATAAATATTTATAATAGCCACAATGGGGAAAAGGTACATTAGTGTCAAAAAAAATTGGCAAGTTCTCAAAACTCGACTAGTTAAGGAAAGTACATTTTAGGCAACCAATGAAAAGATGGGAAAACGGTCTGCTGTGCTACAAAGTTTGTTGCAAGTTCACTGATGTAGTGGCTTCAAATCAGTCAGGCTCTTGTACATCCTTTCTGGAAAAAACATGTGACTGAACTGGTCTTAACAGAAAACAATGAATGAACTACAGTTCATCTAAACTTCTAAGGAATACAGCAACTGAATTGGTCTTCTTAGTACAGTCCCTGAAGCAGTGCGAACAGCACATGGCTGCTCTTTCAGTGATGAACCGCCAGGTGATGCCCTTTTCTGAGAAGAACTCTCGTAGCTGCGGATCTTTAATGTTCGTCCATAGCTCTCTCAAATCCTGATCAGTTCTCTTGAACGTCTTGGCATTATCTGAGTAGATCATCTTGCATAATCCTCTTCTTCAGATGAATCTTTTCAAAGCTAACAGCAATTTCTTGGTGGACTGATCAGAGACCAGCTCTAAGTGTACTGCTCCCGTTACTGCACAAGTAAACAATGCAATGTATGATTTCTTCATGGAACCCTGCGCTTTCACATAAAGCCGTCCTGCGAAGTCCACACCTGACACCTCAAATGGTGGCGTCTTTTGTAAGTGGTGCAGTTGTCTGCCGTCCAGCCTTTGCTTTGAATCCTTTTCAGAGCGTGCACCTTGAAACACCTTGGTTGTTAGGCAAAATCCAATGGTGTTTCTCACAGTAAGTGAAGTCAGAATGCTTGAGCCTTCCACCCACACTGAGCACCTCATCTTCATCCAGAAATGGTTGCAGCTCTCGGATTCTGGAGCCAGTGGTAAGTGGTCTTTCCCTGCCTTCAGAAGATTGATTTCTGGGCTGAAGCTCTGACTCTGGGTTACTTTGATCCAGTATTTCATACAGCTCTTCTGCTGTCAGTTCACCACACATTTTTGTGCTTGAACATGCATTGGCTATAAATCTCCTTATCCAGGCTGTCACTCTGAACACTCGTCAGCTTACTGTACCTCTCCAGGCGGTTTTAAAAGCTCTGTGTCTTGATTAATAAGCTGAACAGTGACCTTGTATCTGGACCTGAGCTTGGATTGTACGTCATCTTCCTGAACACAGTCCTCAGCCCCTTCCGACTGGTGCTATCAGAACACTAGGTCCGCTCCACCACAGTGTGCTCTGCTGCAGATCCTGCACAGTTAGGCCTCTGGAGGGGAGGTCTGCTGGGTTAACCTTCCCTTGGCAGTGTGACCACGACTCTGGGTCGGTCAGGGATTGGATTTCCGACACTCTATTCGAGACAAACTGTTTCCACTTCTGAGCAGAACTGCGTATCCAATGTAACTCTATCATTGAGTCTGTCCACAGTTTGAGTTGTGTCCTGTCCATTTGCAGTGATATTATAAGGGTGCTCCCTCGTCTGGCTCCGATCACAGCCCCCCCATCAACTCCAGGTGTGGCAGAGTTATCCTCTTGAGTGGTGCCACTCTGGACTTGGATGCAACCAGGGTTGTGGTCATTTCTCCATCTCTTGTTTCTCCCCTGCAAATATGAATCTCTAGTGTAAGCCTTTTCACTTGAACACATGTAGTTTCAATGTATGGCGGTTCTGCAGCTGCACGTCTGTTCTATACCACCGTGCGATAGACAGCTGGTGTAGCTGGGGGAGTTCTGAACACCATTGCTGCCATTTCTTTGTCAGGTCAGGTGGCGAGTCCTCATCCCAACTCTTTCTCCCACATTTCTTGGAAAAGACACTTTTTCCTGATTTTGAAAGGGATAGAAATCCCAGAGGATCAAAGATGATTGCAGAACGCTTCTCTTTGTGTTTTCCTCTCTCCTTGAGAATGATGAGCAGACCCCTGAGGCAAAACACAAAGTCATCTGTTACTGGTCTCCACACAAGACCCAGAACTTCCAGTACCGACCTATGTGTCCCTGGCTATGTAGTGCAGTCCATCAAGTTCTCCTGCTATTTCTCCTTGAGCTCTGGAGAGTCATCCACTTGCAGAGCTCCACTCCTGCAGTAGACATGATGTTTTTTGCTGTTATTGTCACTGAGTCACTGAGGCTTCGGAAACCTCCCTTGAGCTTGCAATAAAGTCATCCACATAATCATCCACAAGTGAGGTTCGGATGGTCTTCACCACTTGTGGGTATTCTGATTTGTATTGCTTTAAAAGCTTCCTTTTGGTGGCTGCAAGTAAGAATGGGCTTGAAGAAGCTCCAAACACCACTCTGGTCACTTACAACACACGCAGCTCCTCGTCTTTCTTTGTGCATCCTCAGTGAGCTGAATCTGCATACAAGTTGTCTCGATCATGCTGGACACTTCTACTGGTCCTTGCACAGCCCATCCAAAGGTGCTCTCTAATGCCATTAAGCTCTCCGTCAGTCTCTTTACTGGCCTGTCACGATCTGCCAGTAGTAATCTGAGCCAATCAGCACAGAGAGTTCAGGTTTGTCCAGGTCAATCTGTGAGTAGTTCACCTCTCCTTACCAACTCCTTCTGTATGTGCTCACCAGGAACCATCATCACAGCTGTTCGCACTTGTGGAGGCACGACTGCCTCCATTTCAATACTCTGCTGCTTATCACAGACATCCTTCAAGCTCAAGTTGCGCTGCACTGTTGTTGGAGCAGGGAAGCCAAATGTTTGGACGTTAAATGTCCCTTGTCAAATAATAATTTCAGTGTCTTCACCACATTTTCATGCACAAAGCTTCCCTGGCTACCTTCAACTATCTCACTGCCTGCCTGTGCCTCATTTTCCTCACAAATGGCTATGTGATGCCTGCCTCCACATGTTGCACATGACACGCCCTTTACCCTGCAGAACCTTGCAATATCTTTAGGTCCTAGACATATAAAGCACCTGCCTAGCTTCTTCAGCTTCTCCTTCCATGCAGCGACCTTGTGATCTGGACATTTCTCCGATCTGTGTTACTGTTTTACATTAATTATTAACTTATTAACCTTTGTAAATACACCAAATAAAGTCACAACAATGAATGTGTGTCACTATGAATTCAGTGTGGCAACAGTGGGTTTAGGAATATAGTCTGTGAGAAAGGACAAAAGGAGAGAAAAGAAGAAGAGTCTTTATCAGCCAGTGTTACAGACACAGACGCCTGCCTGTCAGCAGCCTCATCTGAGCAAGCTCCGTTCCCACGACCAACCCGCTGCAGGAGGTGCTGCTGGGAAGGATACGCCATAAGGGTACCAATGTAGCATGAGCGCCTATCCCATTAAGACCACAGCACAATGGTCGCACATGCATGTGTGTGTGTGTGTTCGTGATATAATCTCCCAGCGCTGCCATTACCCACACCACTCCATCCGGTTTAGACCCATGACCAAATAAACACCATTCAGTCCCTACACACACATACACACACATACACACACACACAGATACAAGGCCTTGTGTCTGTAATTGAAATAAAACGGGGTGTGAGCAGAGGGCATGACCTGCTGGGTCTGGTGATGCGTTATTAACCCTGCTCAGCCAAACGAGTTTTGGTCTCTCTCACATTCCCACCAAATCTCAAACATTTTTCACATGATTTCACATCCTGAACTTGTCATAAATGTATATTTAACATCTAATGAAAATATTGCTCTTTCTGTGGGGGAACTGTAGGTGGATTTGTCATGAACCCTAAAATTCACCCTTTTTCACGTGCAGAATTTGTGTGTTTCACTGCAGGGCGGTGAAGTCTGATATCAGCGTGCAGGGTTCAGAATAACACAAACACAAGGAGACAGGCTTTCATTTGTCTGGCTGCTGTACAGAGGAGGTGTTATTGTTATGACTTTAGTTGAAACCTGTCCAATGTGACCACTTATTAGGCTCGTCCTTTCATGATGCAATATCCACAGAGGAATGCGGTCTGTCAGTAGAGCTATCCAGTAATACGTCTGAAAGCGAGCGATCCTGCTCAAACACATAAAGACTAAATAGAAATTGAAACATCAGTATCAGTTACATCAGTAAATTATCCAAGGCGGGCCATTTTCCTTTGATGTCACACTGAGGTTGGGAAGCTCAAATGCAAGTTTTAGAAACATGGGGAATCCGACAAATTGTTATCATTTCCCGATTGTTCAGCAGCTGAAAACACAATGTACAGTCAAAATCCTGAGCAACATCAAGTCATATTTTAAGGTAAAACAACGTAAAGAGGGGGTATTATGCTGTTTCACATTTTAAGACATATGATGTTACAATGTTGGATGTTCAGACTAAACGTGGGTGAAGTTTCAAAACTGTAGGTAAAAGTATGTTGGAGTAATCCCCAGGCTTCTCAGCTCAGTCTGCACGGCTGCACTTCCTCAGCAGGCTTCGGAGAGCTGGCCAATCAGAAGAAAGTGGGCTTGTTGGGGCGGGGTTTCTTAAAGGGACAGAGCTGAGTGAGACGTTTCAGGCTGTATGAGGGCCTGCACAGAGCACCAGTGTGAGAAAAAGGAGGCGTTTTTTAACTGTAAATTATGCTAAGCTACTCCACAGGTATCACAGAGTCAAATATGAGGCTTGAAATTAGCACAATACCGCTCCTTTAATAATACATGACCCACCATTAGACAACAGCTAAGGTTAGCATTCAACCACTTTCTAGCTAACAGTACTTTCTGATAGTGTTTTGCCATAGCCTTTGATAGAAAGGGGGTTAGTCATAGCTAATGCTAATGTTAGCTTGTTAACGGTTTTGTGAGCTAGGAAGCTGCTGAATACAAATGGGTAAATAAACTTGTTGCATTACCTAAACATATGTGCCAATGTCCCTTCGGACTTTCATTGTCTTGTCAGTTTTCAGAACAACATTTTAACGGCATTTGAGCTTTCCATCATGAACATGACATCAGATGAAGATGGCCACCATTAAAATATGGTCAAAACAGCTCAACGACATTAACAAAAAACTGCACTACTTACAAATCTGTAACCATGACAACAAAGTAAAACATCCGTGTTTTAGCACAGTTAAGAGTTGAGACTGAAGCAGAGTGTTGAAGAGCTCCTAGACGGTAGTTTCTAGAACAACTGATGTTCCCAGGTCGCCTCCTCTCCCCCTTCAGTCTTCCTCTCATTTGTTTTCTCTCAGTGCTAATCTAAATTCCTCGTGAACACCTTCCATCACACGCCTGATGATCCGTGCACAGCTCCCTCCCTGATGAGACGTTCCATCAGTCCTCACACGCGCACAGATACTCGCACACAATACACACTGCGCTGTGTTCCTGGCCTTGACCCTTGACCTCATCTCCCATAATTTCCAATGTGTTTGGATCCCACACACGCTGGCCTCAGAGCGCTAACAGATAAATCCAGTTACATTAACACAAACCGGACAAACACATACAAACTATTTATCCCATAACTGTGTGATTTCACATGTGACGTTATTGCTCCCTATCCCTATCTGCACACAATCTACAGTATAAATAATGTGCAGTATGTGTATTTGTCTGATGATTGTTGAAGAGATGTTGTCAGTGTGTGTGTGGCCGTGAGTATCTCCCCTCTGAGAGTTGTATTTAATCTAAGAACATGCCTACGACTCCCTCGACTGCTGTATGCGTCACGCTCTGTAACAGCGCTGAGGCCCACTGAGTGGACGGAGAGGGGAGGAGTTAGAAGGAGCTGGTACCGCAACAGATACATGAAATGAAGAAGTGAAAATATATTGGTCCAACTCTTCTTTAAGGTTTCAGTTAGATCTGCTATGTGTGAAAAATCTGTTCAATACTGGGGAGACAATATAACCCAATAATGGAGGCTTGAACATTAATTTTAACTTGCTGTATTTAGCTGCTGTTCTGCATGTTTCACACAGCACACGTCCAATCTAAAGTAACACAAAATTGCCTTTTCAGGATAGCTGACGGCAACATCTTCATCTCACAAGCAAAATGGTGTGAACTTTGACCTAAGTGTGAATGCATAGTGCATGTAAATAAAATGAATTTTGGTATATGTTGCATTTCAGTTGTTCTTTTGATGTGTTTTGTGCACGTTATCCAGATGACTATTAAATACATCGTGCATGCAGACTTGGGTTTTCATAGCTAAAACATTTAGACTGTCTAAGCTCTGACGCTAACAAATGTATGATGGAAACCCCAATGCAGTTGGGAGCAGTCGCTTAGTTGTAGCTTGTGCTAACTGTTGCTTTTGCTTTTCACGCTGACATGAGAATATCAGGTGTAGCTAATGAACCTTAAAGCCTAATGTTGCTCAACAAGGGGTCAAAATGAAACTCTTTGCTGTCTGGTTGAAAGTGGCATTTTCACAGTTCGGCTTGAGTTGAGTCAACTGGGAAACAATACGCTGAGTAATGGCAGTCAATGTCAGCAGAAGGTTAATGCTGAATACAGAAAGGAAATTTTGGCTGCTCCGTCTCAGTCATGGCTCTGTCAAAATTTCAATGTTTCAAAATTTCAACATTTTCATAAGCAGAGCATCAGTTCTTTAGAAACCACATATATTATTATATTAGCGCCCGAGACACTCTGGACACACACTGGCTAAAGTGGCAGCAGATCGTCTTAGCTGTGACAAAGCTAGCACGCAGTGCAGCCAGTTGCTGTGTGCTTTGCCTGTAAGCAGTTCATTCATGCATATAAAATGCCTTAAGATAAAGAAACTCGTAGTTGTAAGGTTTGCAGACACATCTCACTATTTAAGTTAGAAGTTATCATTTGTGACCACTGGTTAGCTCGGGACGGACTCTGTCCTGTCACTGAACATCAGGAATGACAGATTTCATGAGTATTTTAGTTTGATTATGTGAATGAGAAATGTTGAATTCTAACTGTAAGTGGATGAATTTAAGCGTGGTCACTAAGGGTTTTAATACATATTTTAAAGGTTGATACTGACGGCTCTGAAACCTCAATTACTCTTCCTCCACTTGTTCCAACCTTAAGTTTCTTTTGTCTTCTCCTTACGTGAACTTTGGAGGAGAGGGAACAAACAGAACAAACTGATACAGCAACTTGTAATGATCCTATTATGCTCTTTGTCCTTCAGGAACAGACTTTATCCGAGCTTGAAGAGAACGACGGTCTTTAAGTTTGATGGTCAGAAATCTAAAATTACGCTCCAATTTATTCCAAGGAGTAACAACCAGCCACAGAGACGAGCGGCGTGTAGCGTGCATGTCCACTGCATGGATGGATACATACACTAAAACAGTGTGTATGTCTGCGCGCGTGTGCGTGTGTGTGCTTGCATCTGTTGTCACTGTGCCTATATGAGCGGAGCATGTCTAAACGTGGCCGTGTTTAAGCCTTGTAAACACTAAACATAGTGGGCTGTGACCAGCATGCTGCCGTGCTGCTTGTGATTAGCAGGTTACAGCAGAGTGATCAGAGAGCGCCAGGCGAGCGGAAACCAGAGAATGTGCTTTATGTGGACTTTATTTAAGCAAAGATTTCCCATAATTAGCTCCACTGTGGGAGGATGTATTTCAGATGCAGGGATGTAAACGCTAAATATAATGTAGGAAACATCTGACAGATGCAAAGACAGAAGCTAATAAAATGCAAAGGCTTCTTTGCCAAGTTAGCACATAAACGTGCATTGCTGTGGTGCGCATACATATCCACCCAAAGGGCTCACACATGGAGCAGATGCTGTGCGGGCAACATGGCTGTGCTATAAGCGGCGCCTGTAAACGTTCCATGAAAAGACATTTCTAAAAAGATTGACATCATAAACACAAACAAGCGCCCGAAAGTGTGGAAAATGAGGACACTTCTATTTGTGTAACAGTGCGGGCTTTAAATCCACTCTAACCAAAGGTCTGAGGTGTCTCATTATCAAGTTCAGAGAGCAGATGTCTTTGTGCACACTTCCTCGCACACAGAGGTGCTAACTGAGGTGGCGTGGAGGGATCAAAAGAGGTCTAGTCCGAGCAGCCCATTACCGCCATAAACAACCGTATACACACACACAAACACTCCCACGCACACCCTTCACACAAGTCCCCTCTTACCCCTGGGTCAAGTCTCTTTGTGCTGCCATTGCCCTGTTGTCCATGTCTGTCAACAGCCTCCCCTACACACACACACACACCAGCAGCATTGCCACAGGGGCACCTAGCAGTCAAAATAAAGTTATCTCGAGGTAAACATCCACATAGTATTATCGCCGAGACAGAGAGCGAGGGAGGAGGGGGGTGAAGGAGGCAAAGGAGGGAATGAGGCAGAGGGAGGTGTTATCTGTGGTCATCAGCTACACAGAGAGAAGGTGTTGAAAGGAGAAAGCCCCAAATCCTCCGCATCTGTATCTGAAAGAGCAGGAAACGCACACTGACACAAGTGAAAACTAACACCCCGTAACCAACACGCCACCGTTGAGCATATTAGGGTGAGGAAAAAACTCGCCAGGTAATTACATGTTGGGGCAGATGTGATGTTAGCTTTAGCAGCGGCAGAGGCGGAGGTCACGCCGTACAATCTGCATCACTGATCTAAACACATAAACACCCTGTTTTGCACTCGAAAGACTATCAGATTTTACAGTGTGTGTGTGTGTGTGTGTGTGTGCGCGCATGAGGGCTGCAACTGTCTTGTATAAAGCCATCAGCCGCTGTAGCAGGAAAGGCCAAATCACTGACATATTTTAAAGACAGCGAGGGCAGAAAAAAAGAGGAAATGAGTGGACGGACTAACAAGAGCTGTGTGTGGGTCGGGCGACAGCGTGTTGGCAACACCTCCAGAATTAACACCTTATTATTCACACATACATCATTGTGTTTGCGTGTGTGCACAGGCCCGTGTCTGCTTTAGAGGCAGGATTACGAGACAGACAGACAGAGGAGGGCGTGTGGATGTTGTGAGGCCGGGTAAAACAACTAAAGAAGTATTCATGCATCACAACTTTAGCAATAGATGCGTAACTTAATAATGAAAAAGTATTAACTTTAACTAAAGCCTGACCGATATATCAGAAGGCCAATATCATCAAGCCAAAAAGAGCCTATCAAAGAGACATATTAGTAGCAACGTATACATGCAAAAAAGCATTTTTTCATATCATAACATATCATGCACAAAAATTTGGGATGATTCAGAAATGTTCGTCTCTAAGAGCGCGCTCAAACTCCGTTGTTTACAATATTCTCGGCTCTTTATGTGGGACTGAGCAGATGGTACACCACACAAGGATGGGTTAACAATGTATTATAATGTTTAATATTCTTTAATAAGGTTATTTGATTAATAATAAAGACTTCTGGGTACCTTTGCAGAATTAAATTAGTGCTAAATCGGTGCATAATTAACAGAAAATGGCATTCCGGCTTAAAAACATAAGATATCGGCTTCCATATCGGTAATTGATATCGGTCGCAAAAAATCCTTATCAGTAGGGCTGCAATTTTTAATAAAAGCATAAAAGGATAAAAGCATAAAAGGATAAAAGCAAGATTTATCTCTGATAATGCCACTAAATAATCAACACTCCTGATGCTGTTTAAAATCTCAAATGGGCGTTTACTAAAACAAATGTCGATTCTGCAATATATCGTCGTCCTGACTCGGCAATACAATTATTGATAGGCTGGCGCCAAATATCAATATTTTAATTTACAAATATATGGCAATTTTGACTCACCGCATCACTACTTCATGACTTCTCGCGGTGGCGCTTATGACATGAATGAGGGTCACATGAACAGAAGCATTCAACACACTTCTATCTGTTATTTGAACTCCTATTATAGTTAATAATAATAATATGTTATAATCGATGGCTATAGAGTACAGGGTGTTATTTTTATCATCTTATTATTTCCATGTTTAAGTTATCCATCCAACACATGTGCAAGGTTGTCCTGTATGCGATGCTTAGTTTGCGTCATATCATCCATTTCAAACGTGCATAACGTTCCACGATGTTTCACCATATAAAGTCAGCTTTATGGTGCGTGATACAAAACACAGGAATCAAACCTAATTGAATAAAAACCTTCCTTCATGACATGTGGGGGCACATGAGAAGGGCTAATGCTTTCTTTATGGAGCACAGCGACTCTGCATGGTCACTGACCGGACGAGGAAGCTGCAGATGGACCGTGAGCTCACCCTCCAACACCAGCAACTTCCTCCCCAAGTTGACCTCAACGTCCTCCGGCTTTTATTTAGTCTCGAAGAAGAGTAGAAAGGTGGGCGAAAGGTTAAGATGACCTATGGCTGGGCGTTGGGTACAAATTATAATTATATTATTGTTTCTCTACTAGTCAATATCAATATTCACAATATATTATTTGTCAGTGCTGCTAATTTAAAGAGTTTTCTTTCTTTATTCTTTAATATAACTCTCAAAAACACAGGAAAAAAAGGAGTTTCCTGTTAAGTTTCATCAGCAGTGGCTGCCAGCTGAGCTGCAGCTAAGGCCGTTAGCTCAGGTTTACTAGTTAGGATTCCTTCAGTGTTGGTTAGTCACAAGGTTTTTACTTGAAGCCGATTTATTGACAGACGTCTCCTCCACTCCAAAACAAATAGAACCTGATTCAAACGAGTACAAACACTGAATAAAGCAGAATCATGTGAAAAATCAGTATTTCTTAAAGGCTCTTTGGTGGCTCCTCAGGGGCTACGAGCTGCAGCTAACTTGGGCTCAGCTTATTTCTGTCTTAATGTACTGACTTCCAGAGACTGTCTGGCTGTTGTCACATCAATGTAAAATGTGTGATAAGCTTTTAGATCCATCCACAAAGTAATAAAGTTTGTTTATTACATAATTTTAATCACAATTCTGCAACACGTTCATTTTATTGCTCAGCCCTAATACGACCTCCTGCCACTTCCTCTCACCCTGAAAGTCATTCATAACAGCAACTCAACAGCTCCCTCACCCTATCTCCTCAACTCCCCCTCTTCCTCTCAGACTCCCTCCTCCTCTCTATCTCTCCTCCTCCACCTCCCTATCGCCCCTCTCCATCCTACAAGAGTTGTGTGTATCACTTCAACCTTCATACGCAGAGAAGATAAGGGATAAGTGCGCACTTGTGTGTGTGTGTGTGTGTTGGTGTGTGTAATTAATGAGCTTTGCGGGGGTGAGGACATTCCGTCAGACGGCTGTCTCCACACACAATCAGTCGTTGCCGTAGAAACACACCAAAAAGAAACAGATTTTCATATAAACACACACAAACTTGGACAGATGCAGACAAGCCGCCAGCCTCCTTATTCCAACATTTCTCCTATCTCTGACCTCTTAATTACACACCATTACAGAGACAAATACACACATTTATCTTCCTCATGGCTCTCTTCTGTCTGATACCACCGAGTGTATCCTGAACCCTTTCTATCCACACTCATTGCTTCTAACTTCTGGGACTGCTCGCTCTCTTTGTAGTCAGTTGGCTCTGTCCGGACGCTGTCCGGTCGGTGAGGCCACCGTTATTTATCACCCGACGGTGAAATGGAGGGGGCTCGCCGGGGGCCCGGGCCTTATTAGTGAGATTTACAGTGTGCAGGAAAGGCTCTTAAGGGGGGAAAACTCTCCTATAAGCACCATCAGCTGTTCATCAGATAACACCCACATGACTGGAGCAGCACAGGGCCCGTGCATGAGAACTCGCACACAAAAGGTGGAGCGGAAACTTGCCAATTTCCCCCTGGGTTTGAAACATGGACCGGAGTGACCTTTCGCTGTCTGTAGTGGTATTTGTAGAGAGTGTAACTCGGATATTTTGAACCCTCCCACAGCACGGCTCCGGACGCACGTTTTACTGGAATAATAATCCAATCCTGCGTGCAAAAATGGCTTCAACCAGCTGGAAACTACAACCTAAAAAAGTTTCAATGTTAGTGTGTCAAAATACATCTTTTAATATTTAGATAATTACATCCCATTTAAATCAAGTCAGCAGAATACACTCGCTCTACTTCTCTGGTTGCACTCACTTGCATTAGTGCTACCAGATATGCCAGATTGTCCTCAAACACAATTTACAGTCAGAAGCTGGTGAGGGATTGTTTAAGCTCTTGTTGTTGAGTGTCGGTGTAGAGAGGGATTGAAGAGTTGTGAACAACGTCAAACTCTCCAAAGCCCAGAGTAACAGCTCCGGACTGTGCAGAGCTTTCTGTGATTTAGCCAAAACTGGAGCTGCAGGTTACATGACCGGATCTTCTGTCACACTCAACAGTTACAATATAGACTGTTGTAAAATAGGGCTGTTAGGATAACCGCATGACCGCAATGCCGTGGTAAGGTGACGCCAACCGCGGGGTGAACCCAGTGACCGTCATCATCGCTATTCTTATTTAGTATCAGAGATCCAGCGCAGGGTTTTTTCTGCATGGAGAAATTTTTGGTGCCCCCCAAAGAGGTTTAAGCCAGAGCCAAAAGAAAACCAATAATGCACGTGTTTCTGCAATTCATCAAACAACTGTTAACAAGCAGAATGTAAAGTAAAATAACACGTCTTTGACTTCCAGCCGTCAACTCTCCTCTCATCCACAGGCGCTATATTTTACACATGCCGCTGGCGCTGCATTGTTTTCACTGAACCAGAGCGCTACGCAGTTAAGCTAGCGCTAAAGTGAGAGGGGACTTTCTGTAATTTCTCATAAAATAAAAGCCTAATTTTGATGGAAATGTTAAAATTGCTGAGTTACAGCCGCTACAGCCTGTATTGTACACGGATCGATTATGCTGTTGTGCGTCGCAACCCCCCAAAGGCTCATTCTGAGCCAGGATAAACCCTGCAGTGATGTTGCTAGGTACGCGTCCTGCGTCTACGATGCATTAAAAACTAAAGATACCAATAAATCTCACTATCTATGGGTCCCAGGTCCCACCTCATCTTTCCATACAGAACAATACATTATGAACAACAAACTAAAATCACAGTAATCCACAAGAGAAACCTTGATGTCAGAGCACTGCTGTTTTAACTCTCTGCGCATCTAATCAGCACAGACGAGCCCGTGTGCCGTCCCTCGACATGCTTTTTAGCCGCTGCAGCAACAACAGTCACAACGGATTTCATTTTAATAATAAGCATATGAACTTAGTATTGGTTAATTAACAGCATTTCCACCACACATGCTGTGTTCAGTCATGTCGCTGATGTTTTACCGTTTGGGGTTCAAGGTTCAAGGTAACTTTATTCTCCCGGAGGGGCAATTTACTGTACAGCCAGCAGTGACCACACAGCAATACCACACAAAACAACAATAAATAATAGTATAAACCATAGATGGATTACAGCATGGGCAAAGTGGGCACATGCCCAGGGCCCTGAGACAATGGGGGGCCCTTGTCCTTAAGAATTAATATCTTTTTTTATGAGTAAAGTATTTTAGTCTGAAAATTTGTGTTTCTTTGACAATGTTGTTTGAATAAGATTGTTTGATTGGTTTTTAATTCAATTTGAATCCCAAAGACATAATGACGTAGGTTAATAAACCTTCTATTTCGTGATCAAAACAACATTTTGAAACTGGAGAAATGTCTGCTCAGCCGGTCGGCAAAAGCAAGAAAGACATGCTAAAGATGCTACTTTACATCAAATATCCTCGATTTCGACATTTTTCAACAAAAAGCAAGTGGAAGTGTGATTTGTTTAAGGTAGTGCGCGTGTACTAGGCCTATTTGCGTTTGTATAGGGCCCATGATGAGTTGCCCAGGGCCCGTCGTCGTGATATCCGTCCATGGTATAAACATACCACAAGAACCACAGGAAGAACAAATCTATGTTGTTTAACCATTTAAAAAGCCAATGGCAGCAGGGACAAAGGAGTGTTTGCGTCTTTTTGTCCTACATCTTGGCATTGGCAACGGGGCATGTGTTTCACCGCGGTTGGAAAAAGTCAGCACCTTGACAGCCGTGTAATATTTTTAATAACACTTTATAAAATAAACTACTTTTTTTTTATCAATTTAACAGCCATTCATGCTGCCATATAGATAAGTGTTCATGTCTGTCTTCTTCAACTTTGTTCATGTCTCTGCTGTCCTTTATCTTTCTATTTTTTTCTATACTGCCTGTGTGTCTCAAGGCTGACGTTAAATTTACTTGACTTTTTCTGTAGATTAATATAACAATAAGTGGTCCACAATAATCTGTGATCAGAGCTGTGTCTATAGCAGCTGCCTGTAATGTAACATACAATGCAGAAATCGACAAATTAGAATTAAATATTTCACACAGCTTTGTACGAAAGTAAAAATAGAACTCAATGTTGCCTGATGTGAAAGTCGTCTAGCTTTTTGTCGAATTCGAACATGTCTTTCTCACGGTGCATCATCTAACCATCTCCAAACACACACACACTTTTACAGTCTGCTATTGTGCTGGTGTTAGCGACATTTGCTACCGTCACACCCGATGAAGCCCTTCTACGCAACCTTACACAGCGCTAGTGTTAAAATTAAATGTGTGCTTGCAGTATCTTATGTCACTTAGCGGTAGGCCTGCATGCTCTTATCGGGGCTGTAAGTGCCAGAGAGGGTGAGAAAAGACAAACAGGGTCTCTGTCATGTGTCTCTGTCACAGCCTCGCGGGTCAGGATCTGGTCTGATAGCAGCCAACAGCATCATTTGTCACCTACTTCATGCGTAAGTGTTGTTTGACACACAGATACAGTCGAGCACGTATGCACTGGCGTTAAACCACAAACAAGTGTCGCAGCTACTGCACCAAAACATTTCAAGTAGGGTGAGCAAGAAAAAAGGCTCTACGGTCTCACATTGCATCAATAATGGACATTTTTAAGTCACCAATTCATTTATTAATTCCCTTTTTAAAGCCTTGAGTTTAGCATTCTGGTCGTCATACAACATTCATACAAGAGGTGGTGCTGGAGAGGAGCTACACAGTTTGTGCTAGTGGCTAATTCATTAGCAGGTGCATGAGCTCGTAAATGATCGTTTTTCACACAGGGTGAGATTCTTCTTGTGGCTGTAGCTCACTGGATTTACAAGACTAAAGAAGCTAACAGAGCTGTGGAATGTAGCAGACATGCAGCTAGCTAGCCCACATCTCGCTTTGGACTGGGAGTGGAGGTTAAACAAAACGAGCCAGGTAACTTAAAACGGCTCTTCTCATCACTACAGCCCAAAGTCTTCTCTGTGGCAAATAGGCAACATCAATCCTGACTTTCTTAAAGGGCTGCCACAAAAACATCAACGTATGACAAACGCTAAACAAGCTAAGGAGCCAGGTATGCTGCCGTCCAAACGCTAACCGCAGTAAAAACAAATTTTGTCATAAATGTAGTTAAAACCAAGTTATAACTTACTACATCAGCCATCATGGTTTTGTGGTATATAAATTACCTCTTGAGTACAGTGTGTGCAGCTTTAAAGCAATTTTCTTCTGTTTTACCCTTTGCGTAGTTAGTGCCTTTGTATGGCAGTATGGTAAGCGCAGACACCTATATCTGCTAACAATTGCTAATATATTTATATATTAGTAGAATTTCAATCAATGAAAAAACCTTGAGCTCAGGCTTCTTGGATGGCCTGTTGGCCAGTACAATAAATGGCACAAGAAGTCATCATATGTCCGACATTAGCATCGAATATCCATAAAGCGACAATACAATCATGGCTGAACGTTCTGTGACTGAATTAGCTAAAGTCTTGAGTTCAGTTGTCATGAATGAAAAATTAGCTTAAAAAACAGAAGTTGAACCTTTAACCCTTTAACGTCCATTATAACCGCACGGTTGACCTTTATCACAATCAAATTGGCGCAATAAAGACTCTGCAAAACCCATGTTCGGCAGTTTGTCCATATTACCCAATTAAATAGAGGTTGCAATCCCGATTACATCCACTGGGTGACGGTGTGTTAAAAAATTATTGTCTGAAAGCTCCAGCGACAAACAACTTCTAGGGACGCTGAGAGTTGAAGTAAGAAAAAAATCTTAATGGATTTCATTTTCTAGACCCCTTAAGGATTATATTTTTGTTGAATGACAGAAAAGTGACAATAAAATGTGTCTCTTGTTACGGCCACAACCTCAGCTTTCCCTGTGTATCCCCATCCCTCTCGTGTCTGTCTGTTCCTGTGTTTTAGCCTGCCAGCCTGCCCACCTGCCACCTCCTCAGCTGGATTATCCACCATTTTCCTGCTCTATTTTGGACAATAAAATAAATGCATTAATTATACATTTTATAATAAGATTTGTTTTTATAAATTGATGAATCCTGTTAACATATTCTACTGTCTTAATGCCGAGAATTACCCTAACTGGGTTAATCGGCTGGTTGGCTTGCATATCTGCACCCTGATCTGCCACCCTTTTGGAGCCAGCCTCAAGTGGCCAATCCAGGAACTGCAGCTTTCTGCATTGGCTTCTTTTTTCAGCCCCGGAGGTTTTCCTTGGTTTACCGAAATGCTGAAAAACTCTTCAGCAGCCGTTGTGGTTTCCCTGGCATCAGACCGACACACCAACCCGGCCCCAAGCCCTGCCAGGACCTCAAGTTTTGTCATCTATTCAAGCCTTTAGCTGTGATGTTAAATGTATGAGCCCACTAAACTGATCTTATGGAGCACTTTCACTGTCATCCATATTCAGAAGCTTCTTCCTTCCTCCCGGGCAGCGGCGGTTGTGGGCTGGACGCTCCCAACGACAAACGCCCTTCCTCAGAAGCCAAAGAGATTGAAGTGATTTCTTAGGTTGTTTTCTTGGCCTCTGCTACGGGTACGACAAAAGCGTTTTTATGTGAGTCTGTGGGTGCGTATGTGTCTTTTTATTTGCATTTGTGTGTAGGTGTGTTCATGTGTGTGTGTGCATATGACAACTAGGAGGATGGTTATTTTAGATTCAGTTCCTCTGCTCCTCTGAGGCCGTCAAAGAGACAGAGAGGCAGGATGAAAGACCGCGGAGAGACAACCGCAGAGGAAGAGTGCGTGTGCATGTCTGCCAGTGTCTGTGTGGATGCAAGCGCGCTGTATTTACATGGCAAAAGTTCATCTCAGCGCTTTGAAGTGAGGAGTATCAGTGTCTTTAAGAAAACACACTGAGGAAAGGGCAGTTGACTTTGTGTGTGTGTGAGTGAGAAAAGAAAAACAGAGCGAGAGAAAGAGATGAAACCATTAATAACGTCTTTATCACACAGTCTCCTCCTCATCCTCCCTTCATCCTTCTTCTGCCTCTCTCAATCTTTCACTACTTGTCTCATAGCAGCAGACTGATGGGGCTTGGAGACTCCAGCGCTCATAAATTTGATAATGACTCTCTTCATTAATGCGATACTGACTCCTCACTACTTTTTGTGAGCGTGTTTGTGATTCCCGTTCTCAGCCGTATCTCCCTCAGACACATAAAGGGGACGTCTCCTCAGAAAGGGAAGAGATTACATAAACAGTCGGAGCAGAAAAAGAAGATTAATGGGAAAATGATAAAACACAAGTAGATGATAGCTGGAGAAAAAAAGGAAAGTCTCAACATTAAAAGAAGACTGAATTAAAGAGTTCTGGATGTTAAAGTCTCAGTAACAAGTGTGAGGTCGAACAACAAAGCTTGATCGAACATTATTCAGTCATGCTGCTTTAATCAGCAATCGCCTGTTACGACACAGTAGTGGTTTAATCTCAGAACCTTGAACAATATACTGTTTTATTATCTAAGAAACATACACTGCACACAAGTTGTGTTGTGAGGCTTTTTTTCCTGTGTAACACAGAACACATCCTCTGTGAGCAACTGGTTCAATCGCTCCAACAAAGCCATCTATTGGCTGAGAGAGCTGTTTGTCTTCTGACATCACTTCCTGTAGAGTTTCATGACAAGATACCAAATATAATGTGCCAATAGCAATGAAAAGCTCATTGCACGTGCACATTCAATTCTATAAATAAGTGCAGATTTTGTCACCCTTCTTCTTTATTTCTTCTCCTATATAAACAATTGATGAGAGACAGGGGGATTATTATCTCACTGTACAAATAGTCTGAGATCAGCACTGACACAAACATCAGTATCAAGTAAGTAATATTGTAAGAGATGCCAAAAGATACAACATTGCAGACCTCAGGAGATCAATATTTTCAACATCAAAGAAGTGAGTTTGGTGACGAACATGGCTTCATGCTTGCAGGGAAATAGAATGATTGGTCAAATTTGTGGAAAGGTTTTTTACAGGGTCGAGAAAAAGTTAGAATTTGAATTCACAGGAACACAATTTTGCAACTTCCTGGAGGGACTGCTTAATGCTCATCTAGTGCAGTCTTTTGCTCAACATTTTGATTCTCCCAGAGCTTCCTGACCAAATACTTTCAAAGTGAATACCTTCCCATCAGGCTCAGCTTTACTTGTGTGTCACAAATGTAACATGGTGAAATAATCAGCATGTTCGCATCATGACTTTTGCATTTAGCTCAAAAAAGCTGTTGGGAGACTGTCGTGTCTGTGTGCAGCTTCACCTGCTAGCATGGCTGTAGATTCTTGGTATTTTGTGTTAATCAGCTATTTTTCAAGCAACTATCAACATTTAAATGATTATAATTTTACTAGATTTATGTAAGCAGATGTGTGTTATTAATTTGGAAAAACAAACTTTACACTGATGAAATTAACCGATCCACAAAGAGAAAAATTAGGTATTTAGTAATAGCATCAAAAGCAGCACATTAACAAACCAATTACAAATGCAGAGGGTTGTACAAAAGTGTGAACGCAGATACTACTGTAGCATTGATCACTAAAGGCAAATAATGATAGATTGAAAAGTTTTGTTCCTGTCGTTTGTGGAGAGCAAAGATCAGACCAGAACAGCACACCGCACAGTAAACGATTCATTCGCCAACAACCAGAGTCCCCACTCTCAACACTGGGAATCTCTTGTGGTCAAACGCGACTTCAGAGTAAACAAACATGCTGGATGACGGGCAGGAAGAATTGGCAGTGATGAAGTCTATGGATGAAGTTTTGGAGTAAAAATTGGCTCTAACATGGCTGGGGTCGTTGTACTTCCTTCTTCAGTGAGCTTACTTCCCAATTGGGCCGTTGTTAAAATTCCACAGGATATTGGATCATAAATACTCAACATGTTTAATATTTACGATTTGAAATCTGCGAGGCCACGACGTTCTGGGAAGAAGGGGGGAAGTAAAATCACTCTTCAATCTGGCGAGATCTTTGGAACCATCAAAAAACCAAGACTCTGCTTACTTTGTTGGAAGGGGTTGAATCGAGCCCAAAATCAGCTCGGTTACCTTGTAGTGTGTAGCCCGCATTATTGTGAATAAAACTTTAAAAGAGTTTAATTTGTCAGGAAAAGGGAGTTATTGTATTTTTAACTAGTTATATTTTCAACTGCCGCCTTGTAACCACAGATTGACCCAGTTGCATAACGCCTGCTCGGGTTAGTGAGGATTTCATAGAAACAAAATGGCTTTTCTCATTCAGTTCCTTTATATGTATTTTGCATTGTTGTAGTCTCAAAATACAGTCTCTTGTTGCTTCTCACTGTCTGTCTCACTCTTCACCCTTCACCTCATGACCTCCACGTCATCCAGGAAGATCGTCCATAAAAAGTTTGACGGGCAGAACGCGACCCCTCGATGATGATACCATAAGATCGCATTCTCGTACCTCTGTCCATTATTAGACACAGACACACACTCCTGTACGCAACTACACACAACATGTGCGCACAGGTTTTTACTGACTTTAAGATGTCTCGTAATCGTTTTTATTGACAGTGAGAGAGGGGGCAGAGAGGCAGAGGGAGACAGACAGATGGAGACAGAGAAGTGGAGAGCTCGCTCCATCGCCACCACGTCTAAAGGAGCTGGTATCTCCAGATAAAATAATCTGGTTATTCTCAGCAACACCGGGAGGATACATGCCTTTAACATGGCGTGGCCCTGCGAGTGTGTGATTGCATGTGTGTGTGAGAGTTAATTACATCCACAGGGAGCAGATACAGTGCATTAGCATCACTACTTTTACTGAATAGAAGGAAACTGAGACACCATGTACTGATTAAATAAAGAGAGGTGCTGCCATAAAATGACAGTACATACAGCCACCAACAGAGACTTATGACTGTTGTCATGCTCTGTGGGTTTCTATCATGTGGTCAGTTTTAAATCTCTTAAGTCTTTATTTCTGATTCAAAAGAGCCGTGCTGTTCTTCATCGTGTACTGGAACGTTATTATGTGGTGGACGAACACTTGCACTTTCTTGGATTGTTGGTTCAAACCCACCAGAAACACCACAAGATTTATGACGACATCAAATACAATATCCGTGATGCCTTCTAATTTCCTCTGTGCAGCATAATCTAGAGAAAGAAAACTCTCTGACTCAGAAGGTTTCTGCTTCAGGGCCCAAATCCTGTTAACGTCTTCGGGCCTGAGCAAAAGTCACTGTACCTCGAGCATTATGAAGAAAAACAGGACTCACTGAAAACTACAGATACTTTACAAGTCATTATGCTTTTCTTATAAAATAAAAATGCTTTTGTCAAAATGGCCATGTATTTTCGTGGAATATAAACAGTGTTCACGAGGCCAGGAATTATCCAAGGTTATTATAGAAGTAAACCTCTTTAAAGTGGTAATGTTGATGATCTCAGTTTTGTTCATTTGGTGGCTCCTATGGCGATAAACGGTAATTGCAGGAGCACACTTCCCAGATATCCAGACAGTGTTGCATGTGTGACGTCCACGGTTGGCTCCGGTTGTTTTTTCCTCGCTGAAGGTCGCTTTCCTTTTTAGACTGTTTGCCTTCATCTGAGCGTCAAATTTGTTTCTTTTTCTTTGGATTTTCACTTATTTTTGAAGTTGTATCTGTAGTCATCGGTCTTTTCTTTGTTTGTTCAGCCATAGTAGATTACTGTTGACTCGCAACACTTGCAGAGAACGGAAAAGCAGCCACTTAGCTCCGCCTACCCTCTCTGGCAGACCAACCATTGTATTACCTCATTTGGCGATAGATAGGTCGACTCCAGCTCAAGAAACGCCATCAGCTCACGGAAGCCTTCATCTCCTTCCCCAACACTTAATGGGAGCATACCTCCAGTCACCGTTGTCATTATTAGCAGGCTAATCTTCTCCGTTCTGGTATCATCACTGGCTTCTCCTTGTGCTTTAAGCTCATGTGGTTAAGCATTAACTAGTATTTCTATGACATATAGGTTGAACACCATATATCTTGCACCGCACGTTATTGTCGCCTTTTTTGTCAAAGTACTTCTAGACATCACTTTTCCTGGTCACGGCTGACATGGTGCATGTAACTGAGTTAAACTACTGCCGAAAACAACGTAGCGTAATGACAACAACAACGAGGACGAGGATTATTCGTCCCCATCCCTACTGCAAATGCAAAAGCGTTCATCAGTGGGCCATAGGCTCAATCACCATTGTGTTACCTCATTCGCCGATAGACGGGGACTAAACAGACATTTATTTACATGAATATCTTCGAGATTATTACTTTAACCCTATTGATGTAGGAACTAATGGCTGAACACTGACGTGCTGGTGTTGATCAAAAAATGTATAAATCTGTGACATATAAAGAAGCAGTAGGGAAGATTTTAATGCCCCAAAGCAAGAACTAGCCCTTTAAAAGGCCAGAAGTAAGCTGTTACTGATTGTGTGATTAAAGACCTACAATATGTTAAACTTTGTCTTTGATCCGTGAATGTCTTACACTGAGCAATAAAAAAATAAAATAGAACAGATGTAATAATTCCCTCCAGGTCCTGCTGAGATATTGCCATGAGATTCAGAGAGACATGAGGTCACAATGACCTTGACCTTTGACCGTCAAAATCTTTTGCAATTGCGCCATAATTGAAAATATTCCCTCCAGGTATTTCTGACAAGAATGCATAGGGAATGATGGCCAATAAAGTATTTGTAATGTCGAGTTGACCTTTGACCTTTTGGGGGAAAAATGGCAGCACTTTGTTTTATTCTTTTAGACATATGTGTGAAATTGTGTCATATTTGCGTACGTATTCTTAGCCAGAAAAATCATTCACACTTAAGCCAAAGTGGAAATTATGCCAAATTGAAAATACGTCCTCCAAGCGAGACGCGAGATATCACGTTCACAAGCATGGGAGAGGAGGAATGGACAACCCGAAAACATTACGCCTCTGTCCATGGCTGTTCCCGGCATGGAGGTCCAGATAGACCACCCAATACAAGCAAAGATAAAACTTCATATATCAATGTTCCTACCACTTTTGCTGACAGGACGATTAAAACACTGGCTCACTTAAACACACACGCACGCACAGGGAGGACCTGTGTCACCGTTGGCTGATACTTTGTCCAACAGTGAGAGCATCATGTTCATTATGACTCCTCGACACTCACTATGTGACATTTCTTTCACTCCCAAACTCACACATTTTCAGGACTCACCGACTTTATTTAATGACATTCAGATGATTGTAAAACTCCATTTAAAAAGGTTTCTCTCTTGGCTGCGATGGTTGCGTGCAGGCCAACCACTGAAAATTGCCTGTGACCTATTTTGGGTGCTGAGCCATAGATTAACCACTGTCATTGACAGCATTGAATAAGTCTACCTCCAACTGTTTTAGTGGCTCGGCGCTCACTGGCCCATTGCAAACAGACTGTGGGGTTAAGTCCAGGAAAATAGTCATCGGATGAAGCTGCTTCCAACTGTTTTAGAGAGCAGAACGTTTGATGACGGGGGTCAAACTTTTTAATGTTGGACTTCTGTTGACATAAATTATACATTTGAAGGGTTCTGTTACCGTTTCAGTAAAACGTGGCTGCACCAAAGAAGCATAAAATGGGTGTTATGAATTTTCATACGATTATGTGGGCTACTTATTTTCCTCTTTCCTTTACATCTTTTCAGTGTGAAAGTCGACACCAAAGTCACACTGTTTCTAATACACCGGGGGGCAACAGAATTATGGCATTATCTTTTCATCCCAACCTCCGACCTTCTGCGCGTTCCAACTTCCATCCATCCAAATCTTGTTAATGTAAAATGTCAAGAAGGCCTCGAGGTAATATTTTCAAATTTGGCACAAATATCCATATGGACTAAAGGATGAACTGGTAAAAGTTTGGTGGTTAAAGGTCAAAGGTCAAAAGGAGTCTCCTCCAAGAGAATGACACTATGCACAATCAATTAGTGGACGATCGTTCTCCCTACCCCTCACGTACATATTTGTTCTCCTGTCGTGAAAAAGGTCTACTGACAATCAGCTCAGAGTTTTATGTCCCTCCTATAAATAATTACGGTGTGGCCTCTCAAGGTTCATGTTGGCCTAAATATGCCATTGTTCTTTTAATGCATCCATTCAAGTTATTTCAATATACAAATACACTGATCAGCCATAACAGTATGACCACTGGCAGTGAAAGTGAATAACATTGATTATCTCGTTACAATGGCACCTGTCGGTGTGTGAAATATTTTAGCCAACATTTTGTCTTCGAAGTTGATGTGCTGGAAGCAGGAAAAATGGGCAAGTGTAAGGATGTGAGCGACTTTGACAAGGGCCAAATTGTGATGGCTAGACGACCGGGTCAGAGCATCTCCAAAACGGCAGCTCTTGTGGGGGGTTCCCGGTCTGCAGCAGTCAGTACCTACCAAAAGTGGTTCAAGGAAGGGAAAACCGGTGAACTCCCGACAGGGTCATGGACAACCCAGGGCTCTTTGATGAGCATGGGGAACGAAGAGTGGCCTCTTTCAGCAGGATAATGCGCCCTGCCACACCGCAGAAATGGTTCAGGAATGGTTTGTGGAACACGACGACGAGCTCAAGGTGTTGACTTGGCCTCCAAATTCCCCAGATCTCAATCCAATTGATCATCTGTGGGATGTGCTGGAAAAACAAGTCCGATCCATGGAGGCCCCACCTCACAGCTTACAGGACTTAAATGATCTGCTGCTAACATCTTGGTGCCAGATACCTCAGCACACCTTCAGAGGTCTAGTGGAGTCCATGCCTCGATGGGTCTGGGCTGTTATGGCGGCAAAAGGGGGTCCTACACAATATTAGGCAGGTGGTCATAATGTTATGGCTGATCGATGTTCAGCCCCAGTCTCTGTCCCCACCACTGTCATTCTTTGGCAGACAATGATGGAATTACAACTGCTTGGAAGAGAAAAATGAGAGGCTGAAATCCCAGTTTATTATCATGTCAATTTACAGTATGTCTGCACAGACTGCAATTAGAACTGAAATTGTTCCCTTGTTACTCTTCGTAAGAGATGAGGCAAGCAAAGCCAAAGCAGAAAATACTATATGCGTGACAGGTAATCATTTGGGGATTTTTGCTACTTCTGGGAATTAATCAGATTACTTTATAAAGGCAAGGGCCTCACGAAACTGTGGGAGGTATGTGGGGCATTGCTCTACTTCCACTTGTCTGTGTGTGAGAAGGAGTGTGTTTCTGAAAGTGCGTGGTTGAATTAATCAGGTTATAGCTCCCTGTTCTGACTTTGATGATGTCATGGCCTAATGTTCACCAACCAACCTAAATACGGCAAATCACAACTCACCACTTCTTCATCTTATCTTGTCATCAGTGGCTGCATCTGCTACTGAAATACGCTCAATGTCAAGTGTTGGTTAAAGTGTTTCTGAAGCCACTGAAGATCCAAATCCACTGTCCTATTCTCACTGTTAAATTTAGGGTCTTATGCACATAGCAATCAAGCCTGAGTGGTGATTTTTGTCAGCCGTGGGTTATCATTGACCACCAAGGATGTTTCCTGATAATGCAGCACTAGCTTACACAGAGCTGTCCTTAAGCAGCAAAGTCTCGGCGTTAGAAACAAATAGGGGTATCTCGGCTAACGTTGTATGTGTATGCTAACTATGATTTTGGTAATGCATGTTGTATCTATTCAGTGAATAATTGAAATGAATAGTTCTTAAATGGCTTGGTTGCTTCTTCCTCTGCTGAATCTGACTCATAAACTCATGGCCTGCTGTCTTGCTGTGGGCGGAGCCAGGGAGATGTCAATCAAAATGTGATGTGCCACACCTCCAGCATCTTGTAAAATGGTTTAAACAGCTAAATGTGCTGTTTTTAAGGTTTTCTACTACTTTAAAAAAAAAAGTCACTCAACTTTATATCATATATGCATTTTTACTATTTATTATTATTATTATTTTAGAGACTTCAAACCCATTTGTTATCAAGGCCAAGATGTCAGTCAATTGAAACTATGCAGAGACGTATTTCTAAGAAGTCGGGCATTATCATTGTATACTGTGATAGCTGCTTCAAAACTTGGGTAGAGTACAACCAGTCCCAACCCTATCCTATATAACTGATAGTTCACACTGACCTCCATAAACAGACAGACTGCATCCATCACAGTGCTCAACCACAGACACACATACACTCACTCCCTGTCAGTCACTGTTTAAAGCAAAATACCTTAATCGTAACTTACAATTAAAATATATCAGACATCAGTACTTAACAATAAATGTTCAGTGCTGCTAAACATTTCTAAATTACGGAACGGGAATATTAAAACATTTTTTCCTGCTTTATCAGAGTAGTAAGCATATTTTTTTTTTAAACGGAGAACTCTTTTACCTTCTTTCCATCATCTGTTTGGGTAAGTAATGAACCTTTAAACCATGTACAGGTTAAGTGCTCTTGCATGGCTATTAAATGGTAATAAGTATAACTGCCAAGTATGAGTGTGCCTGTGTGTGAGTGAAAGGTACAGATACCTTAGTACTCTGACCACACTCATGGCACATTGAATGCATATTAAAACTACAGGTGAGTATTCGTTCATCCGACCTCCTGGGTTTGTCCTGTTATTTTCTTCTGCTATGAAGCTAATCAGAAGTGGCACATGCAAATACGACACACTTAGTCTGGTTTCTTCTCATACACACACAAACCACGAGGCCTCACAGACCTATAAGAGCCTGTCTTTAAGGATTAAAGCACACAGAAACAAAAACACGTTAAAAGCAGCCCAGTGGCATTTTTTCTCTAGTCTTAACCACCATGATACCCACTAACATCACATCCTGCGGTCTTTGCCTTCTTTAAGCATCCTCTTAGCATTCATCACTTCCTTTATGTACATCTGAAAAGATTTCTCAGGTTTCATGGAAAAATCATAAAGGTGGTCCGGTTTTGCCGGTCCCTGTTATATGTATTTTTTAAGGAGGATTTAAAAGTTGTTTTTAAAGCAGATATATAACACCTAAACTATCTTTAGCTGAAATATTCCTGCTTTATTTATTACTCATGTATTTATTTAGTTTTAAAAAAGGGGCTATGTACAATATGAAGCATATTGGCTGTCAAATATTGCCATTTGATGCATTGCGCCAGCGTTAGCTTAAAGCTAATTTTCATTTGCAGTCTCTAATTAAGAGAGGAAAGACTGCCTGCAATAAACTGTAGTTTGTGGATTTCAATTCAACCTTTTCTCGTCTTTTTTTTGGGGGGGGGGGCTAATTAGAATTTCAATCTCAGGTATAGCTCGGTACAGGGATGAGAGTTTGGACATGGGTTACTTAGATTAGCATTGAAGCTGGAAAGTGGGGAGTCGGTTTAGGTCAGTGGGTAAATCGGCGGCCTGTGTACAGAGGCAGCCTCGGGATCAACTCCCACCCTCAGCCTTTTGCTGCATGTCATCCTCCACTCTCTCTTCCCCTGTTTCCAACACTATCCACTGTCCTCTTTATAAATAAAGGCATCAAAGGCCCAAAAGATAATCTTAAAAAAAAAGGAAAGTGAAAAACAGCTGTCCAGGCTCTAAGACAAGTGAGTAGATGTGACCACCAGCACTTTTCAAGCTCAACAATACATTCCGTCTCATTTGGCACATTCAAAACAATCGGTGGTTTTAGGAGGTGTAATATGGAAATCCTATTTCTCCATGAATAACAGTTTAGTTTAAATAATATGCACAGCTTTCAAGATCGTGCCCCATTGATGTTGCCAGGTATTTTGTGCCTGTACAGAGACGTGAACAAAACTCTGTGCCTATACTGACTATATCTGGCAAGTTGCACTCTGACTGGGACAAAGGGCAAGGGCAAGGCAGTTTTCCAGTGCGGGAGAGATGGCTGGCTCATGCGGTATCAAACTTTTAATCTAACTCTCAAAAAGAAAGCCGTGAGGTTACTTCCTTGGCTTTTCTTTTCTTTGATAACTTTAACGAGTGACAGAATAATACGTCCGTGTCTGTGTTCAAGGTGTTGATGCATGCGGAGGAATGCTCACAGAGACTTTGTTTATTCTCTAGAAACAAAGTCCACAAAATAAACAGATTTGAAGTCGAAACAACTACAAAGTGGAAATCATCACGTCGGCTGAACCACATGAAACAATAACTATTAAGTCATTGTGCTGCCCTCTTAAAACCTAGAATATGTTGAGTCTGTTAATCGTTTCCTCGCTGGATGGGGACATGCTGAAATGTGCTGACAATCAGAATAGCCCTTGGTTTATTTTCTCTCCTCATGGTTACCCTGTATACATGAACATAAAACTTGAAATGCAACTCATGGCACTGGCCTCGGTACCCTGCCAAGCAATGACTGCATGTGTGTGTGCGTTTGCCCTGCTGGGTTTCAGATTTATCTTGATTGTTTCCTTCCACGGCCCTTCAAAAAGTTTTCATGTTTCTCGAGGGTGAAACTTTATGTCGACTGTGGTCTCTGGGTTTGGTTATTTTTGAAAGCAAATGCGGAGGAAATATCCCAAACATTTTAACAGCCTCTCTTCAAAGGAAGTCGACTCTCTGTTGAATTTAATTAACACACAGAATTGAGATTGGCTCGAAATAACTCGGCTGTTTTTTTTGTTTTTTTTACTGTGCCTTTCAGAACAGAAACATAAAACCACATTTAGCAGTCATCAAGTCTGCGAATCACCACCCCGGTTTATTTAAGCACAAAATTAGGCTAAAATGGGAGAAATCTTTATAAACATGGCGGGATATTTCTGGGACACGCTCGACTTGACTGCAGACATTTACAGCCAAGACGCTGGCTGTAACTTTCAACAGCCTTTATGGAAATCAGACAAGTACATACACCATTGTTCTAATGTAATGATCTTTTATTCACAATATAAGACACTTTTTAAGGGTTTTGGGGCGTTTACTTTTATAAGCAGACGGTACGGAGGTAACAAAGGACCCAAATTATGCAGTTACGTGACAGTCCATTTCAGCAAAATCTATGGCAAACTAAATGGGCAGATAACACAGGTATTGTGTTATGTAAACGCTAACAAATTAAGCTTAAGTTCTTATCTAAATAATAAGCTATACCAATAAAAAAGTTGTTTCTAACTAAAATGTGATTTTAAAAAATTCTTTCATATGAACTAGGGTTCTCACGATACCAGAATTTGAAATTTCGATAGATACTTGTAAAAAAAAAACGATACTTGATAGGCTACCGAAGTCCGAGGAACCAAAAATGATAATTTTCTTGTATTTAATTTCCCACCTTCACACAGTGCTGCTACAGAAAAACGTTACTAAACCCACACCAGCTCATTTGACATACTTTTAATAGCAATGAAAGGCTTAATGAGCAGGATTTCCCCCTAAAATATTGTAAAGACCCAAATTAAAATATTCCCTCTTAAAGGGCCAGTTTGCTGATTTTCAGCCTCAGTCCTATCATGCTATTATGGGGAGCCAATGCCATCATGGTAGGAAAAAAATGCAAATTCACTCTGTGCCTTTGGAGGACGCTATCCGCTTCTCCAATGGGCCCTGGTAAACCTCCATTAAACCTCCAAACTACATTAAACGTGTCATCTGGTGGAGGCCGGGGAGCTTGCTAAACTACTTCCTCAATCTAGGACGCCCGCCTCCGATGTCATGTCTCATTCAGAATCGTCAGGTTTGAAATGTAGACTGCAGACCTGAACATTTGTTAGACAATCCACCGGTATATTCTCATTGTATTTCAGATTTTGTAGTGCTCTGAGCCACTGCCTGCAGGGAAACGGTAATATTTCACTCCAGCGTCTCTCGCTGGGCTGGGCCTTCCAGAGGGAGGGGTGTAGTGCACGCTGGGTGAAATGTAGAATGGGTGAAACCACGAGCTGTTTGTACAACTTTCTCTAGTTCTATTGTTCTTATTTTTTCTGTGTTTCATTTCTCTGTTTCACTGCTTTGTTTACATTAACGGCGCTCGCTCTCTTCCTGTCTATGTTGCTCAACCATAGCTGCTCTCTCTCTTTTGTGCTTGTGGCACATTTGAAAATCTGATTGTGGGTCTGTTTTCTTAAAGCTTCGGTACCTTTCCAAATTACTTACTATCGAATGTAAAAATAATGGAAATTGTATGTAGCATTGAAAAGTATTGAAGTATAGAACATTTTGCCAACCTTAATATGAACCTAATCAGGAAAAAAACTTGCATCTCATCAACTTTTAGGAGTTAAAGCAGCACCTTGTGAGGATGCAAATCTTTCAGATATTAAATGGTTTAGATAGCATCAGAGTCTTTTTTCAACCTAAAATAGGAATACATATTCATTATATAATTACATTTTTTTCCTGTTAGAAAAAGGCCAAATTGTAACCAAAAGTGAGACCAAGCTTGTGCAGCCGATTCACCCCTCTGCTAGATAGAGACACCCCCTAGAGGCCGGCCTCGGAACTGCACAGCTTTTCCTCTGATATAAGGAAGAAAGGAGGAGAGGAAGGATGGAAGACAGGACGATCCAGATGTGGAGACATTGTGTGCCTCGGAAGGGACAGGGGTAGAAGGGCAGGTGAAGTGACATCACTTGTACATGTGTGACGTCTTCATTGGTCCACTGAAGCAAAGACCAAAGATCGGTGTGTGTGTGTGTGAGCGAGTGTGTGATGTCTTCATGCTGTTCCCTGAGGGCTGTAGATTTTAACAGAGCATGGATCACAATTACTGTTCCTCAGAGGGAGAAACACAGAAAGGGAACTGAAAGCTCTCCCTCTTTTATTCACACACACGCACACACACACACACACATCTGCTTTGTTCCTTTAGACCAGCAGCTGAAATTCCCATCAGAACTTTACATCGTAAAGCCCCATCATCATCCTCATCATCGCTGCCTCTCTTTGGTTTTCCTCTTTGTTCTTCCCTCCTGCTCTCCATTCTTTCATCCACAGGTCACACACTATTCCCTTTCAGTATTTATAAAACACAATACAAGTGTGTTTACTTTCATATTTAAAAGGAGAACTTTTGGAGCCAAGTCTTTGCTGCAAATGTGAGTTTCGTGACAACAGAATGTTTTCAGCAGATTTGTGTGAGTGCATGTGTCAGCGAGCTTCAGCAGTGAAACCATCAGCTAGTTTGAAGTCTCTCCCCTCAGGGCAGCGTCCGAGAACAAAGGCGGTAAAAAGTTTTATTCCTCAAACACCCAAAGCGCAGTAAAAAAATATATAATCAACGCAACAGTGTAAGCATGTGTTGTTGAAATGTACACTTTAACGGCACACACACTGTTCTCGGAGTGTCAGAGCCTCTGAGGAAGGTTTGCACACGGTGGTTCAGGGTGCAGCAGAGTCACAGAGGTGACCGCCCTGATGACTAAAACAGAAGTCACATCAGCGGGTGACACAAGGACACACACGCATGAAATAAGCCACCTCGGATGCAACATCTTGCCAGCTCATTACATTCACTTGGACAGCAGCCTTTAACACACAGTACCACCTAGAGAGCACCAAGGCCCCCCATACAGCAACATCCTCTAACAACTGACTTCAAGCGCACAAATCCAACAAATCTAAACAATGTAGAAGAAAAAGACATTAACTATATTCTTTCACACATGCTTCTGCTTCTGAATTTTCTCGATCAATAAAGTATCTATCTATGTAGAAGGAACTGATGAAGCATTATTTTGTGTGTGCATTTGTGTCTGCACATTCCAAGTCATGAACCAGCGTGAGGGTCAGAGGTGAGCCGTATGCAGCCCCTCATCAGCTCTCCTGGGGGGGCTGCTCTCGCAGACACACACACTTGTTGACCACTTACTCTATTTAGGTGCAATCATGAAGTGCCATAAAGTTATTTGGGATCAACTCACCAATGTAATTGTAAAACCGGGGGATGCTGCAACTCTAGTAAGTAGGTGTGATAATGATACGGCAAAATATCGTCGTCCTGACTCCATATTTTAATTTACTAATATATGAGGCTCAGCCGCGATTTTGACTCACCATGCCACTACTTCATGACTCCTCACGGACGTGAATGAGTTTATCAGATATCCACATGTATCATCATACAGTATTACTGTCTTTCAATATATCAATTATCGCTGAATCGTGATATTATCATTATCATGTATCGTGAGTTACCCTGCGATTCCCACTCCTAGTAGTAACAATATATTGTTGTTTGGAAAGTTATAGAAAATTGGAACTCTCCTTAAAGCTCCTGTGAGGAACTTTCAGTTTGTGTTGATTTTGGCGCCCCCTGTGGACAAAGCCGTACCTCTCATCTCTTTGCTGATTTAGTCCTGTACATGCTTAAGTGGTGGTTTTTAACAAAAAATGTCATCCTGCTTTCTTTAACACTCATATGTTTAACTCGCTTTAAATGTTTGCCCTGGAAAATGTAAACAAATGCAGTGTGCAGTAAATCGCTTCGTCTGACACCTACCCCCCCACCAGCAGTTTCAGGCATTAAAAATAACTCTATAGAAATAATCAATGTCGCTGATGGTCTGGTTTGCTTTTGTAGGTCATATAGAGTAATCAGAATTAATTTCAGTCCGTCTCATAACCAGAGAAAAACTCCTCACAGGAGCTTTAAAGAATTTGATCATTTAAAACAAACAAATGTTCATTAAAAAAATAAGCGAAATGGTGACTGTGAACTGGAAGGACACAAACCTCCAAGAATATCTCAATGGATGCAGAGACTTAAACAGGTCCACAAAATAGAACAGATGACTGCAAGTCTGCAAATGAAGATGGACATCTTTACTCAAACGTGGAGCTGTGTTAAAATGTATTCGGGTGTCTGACTAAATGATCTGGGTTGTTGTAATAAAACTGTAATAGCGGAGTATTACAGAAAACACTTCCATATGATTGACCCAGCTTTGCTGGAAACGTTTTTATTATTTCTGTTTGTATTATTTATTTTAATCACGTACTTACTAACACATTTTTTGATAAAACATTTTACATCACAGAATTTCCTGTTTTGTAAAAAATAAAAAAAAATAAAAATTAGCCTTCATGTTTTTTATTTTCTTACATTAGTAAACAAAAAAATGTGGTTAGAAATGTGTTACAAAATTAAGTTAAAAAAAGGAAATATACATATTTATAAATAAATATTGTACAAATAATGTTGTACTATGCCTGTGGATGATTAGAGGTTTACATTTTGTATATTGCAGTTTTACAATAATCTGTATTTATCTAACATTATTCATAGTAAAGTATGTGACACAATTAGCTTCACAAAAGAAAATTAAAATGGCACATGTAAGAAATAGAAACATTAAAAATGTAGTGTTAAGGGTAGTTTAAAAAGATACAAATCAATAGAATTTGGTTGCATATTTTCACACTATAAGAAACATATATTTCAATGTATATTTCCTACTCTGCAAACGGGTTAAGGTAAGAAATTAATTCAGATTAAGCTCTTTCACATCTGTGAATCAGGTCATTCTACCTTCTGAAAACAGAACAAAAATAAAGATATTTTTAAAAAGATATTCATTACAAGAAGTCTAAAGTCCCGTCAAAAGAGAAGGAAATTAACCTCAGTGTTGGCTTTCTTTTAAAACACTATTTCCATAAAGAAGTTGAGCTTTCTCACTCTCGTTCATTCAGCTGACTTTTACTCACTATTCTCTCTTTCATCCTGTATTCAGCTGAACACACACACACTTTCTCTCTCTCTCTCTCACACACACAGGACACACCCACGTACAGCGGGCTCCCCTCCGCTCTGCTTTAAAGCGCTGCCTATCCAAACAGGAAAGTGGCCTCTGCCCCGGCAGCAGTCGAGGGCACAGCGGTGGAGATTTCATTAGTCACAGCTAACAGGCTAATTATCCGCTTCAGCGCACCTGTAAAACTTAACTGTGTGTCAATCTCACACAATCGCAGACACTGCGAATAGGTGTGTGCGTGGGTGGGTTTGTGGACATGTGGGTGTGTGGGCGGGTGTGAACTGGTGGGTGTGTTACAAACCCGTCTGGTTTTGTGTTAATACATGAACTCTGTCAATCAGACCACTGTGGGCATGTGAGCAATTCAAGTGCAATAGTATGAATGACAATCAAAGCTACAGGTTATTTACTTATTGGAAAAGGAACATTACAAATCTGTCACTTAACAGGCGACGCATTTGTTCAGGTATCAGGTCCTATACGGATGCTATCGATTAATGTTCCAATGCTGTCTTCACTTTAATTTCAACCATCTGTTTTGTGCTGTGAAACCTGGTTTTAACATATTAAGTAAAACTTCTAGTGAGGAAACACAAAGCTTTACATCTTCTTTGAAAAGTGTCTGAAAAGTAAGTTTATATATAAGATAATAAATAAATGTTGAATGTTCTAACAAGAGGCTGTGCTTCCCATACGAACAGCAGCAGTGACAAGAATTATGACAAGAGCAAAGGAGGAAGTCAGGTGACGATGTTGTAACGCGTTCGGGGAGGGGTGGAGGGGTTAACAAGAGCTGTGTCCCAATTCAGGGGCTGCATCCTTCAAAGGACGTCACAGCAGCACGTCGAAGGCTTTCCCATTTCAAAGGCTTCTTCAGATGCGGCCGACAAATGCGTCCTCCTTTTCCCGGGCCACCAAGGATGCACCCGATGGATCCTTCGTGGCCCGGGAATAGGAGCAATAGGACACATTTGTCGGCCGCATCTGAAGGCCCAACATACCCCAAGACTGGTTGCGCACCAAATCAAACGAGGTGGTGGGATAAACTTTTAAAAGGAAATGTTTTTAGTTTCCACTCAGTCGAATAGCTAGCGATAAAAATGTTAAATAAAAGTTAAGTTACGTGAGGTTGGTTATGATAGCTAGTTAGCCCGCTAGCTACCTGTTGCTAGGCAACAGGAGCTGTGTTTGGTGACGCGGGAACAGCTGGTGACTCAAACAGGAAATCCTCTGTAGGCCAGACCGTCTCATTTCGGTTCGGCCTTAGCAGTCTAAGCAGGCTACGATTGACTCATCCTTCGTAGGCTGAGTCCTTCCAATGATGCAGTCCCTGAATTGAGACAGAGCTAAGATGTCAGACTTTAACATGAAAGGAGCTCATTTCCTGTTTCAGACTGACAGTCAACGTGTTGGTTTTAAAGCGTCAACATGATAAAACTCAGTAGTAAAACAGTAGTGATTTTAAGCCAATCAATAATCCCGTCCTACCTCAAAAGCTAACAGTTGGTTTGGTGCAGTAAGGGGATTTAGTTGTAGTTATTTACTTCCTATAATTAACTGTGAATTGGCAGTGACTGTGTTACTTACAGATTTCACTGTTAGTGTAGGAGCTTTGTGCGGATGTGTTTAACAAGATTGTCTGCATCATGTCATGAATGCAACTCTCTTGTATACAACTTTCTTGCCATACATAAGGTGTTTTTTGGGCAGGAATATGATGTATAAGCATGTAAGTGGACAGAGACAAACACCAGCACACTTTAATGTTTGGTTTCTTTGAATAGCTAACTCAGCAAAGCTTCTCTGTAGTGCTTTCTGTTCAAAGATACGGCCTTGGCGGGTTACACACAGCGCGATGTTCTATGTTTAATGCACTAGCAAACTACAGCACATGGATTTGTTGTCTTGATGTTATTTGCACAGAACAGGCAGGGTATTAACAGCATGAAATAAAGAAATAATTCTATCCTGGTTTCATGCCCTCGGACTCTTTTTGATTGGAGCAGAAGCGTTAGAGGAGAAGGAAGCGGAGAAGGAACAGAGATGAAGATTGCGACAGTCACTCTTTCTCCTCTTTTGGGGTTTAGGGTGTCTGTGTTTAAAAATAGCCTTAAATAGGGAGATGAAGGAGAGCAGGGGCTACTGATGTGTTCAACAGTCTTTGAGGTTGAGGGAATTTCTCACCATTTTACTGCAAGTGCCAAAAACCCGCATCCTGCCCCATGAATAGAGCCGAGATACACGCACACACTCACACACTCAGACACCGGTACCCCCTGCCTGGCCGCCTCTTTGTAGCCGTGTTGTGATTGTATCAGATGTGGAGCGATGGAGGTTAGGAGTATGGGGGTGCTGGAAGGGGGATGTGTGAATTTGTAATGTGCTTATGCTGGGACCGCAAAGACAGGAGATAGGGGCACCAAAGCTGTGTTATACTCCCACACACACACACACACACACACACACACACACACACACACACTGTAGGGAGTGGAACTCTAGCTCCCTGAACTCCTTTCATCCCACTGAAGGTGGAAGTGAGTGCAGGGTTTCCTGGAGTCACAGCAAGATTCAGCACTCTCTATATCCTGCAAATCTACTGCCTGCTGACAGCGTGTGTGTGCGTGTGTGTGTGTGTTCATGTGGTTCAAAGGCTCAGAATGGACAACATTAAGGTGAGCTATCAGTGAGTGATCTCTGAGGCTATATGTATAACACATCACAGTGTGAATTATTGCATTAGTGCCAATATGGCACCTTTATAAAGGCGGAGGGTGGAGAACAAGCAGGGTTTTAAGATTTACTTTGCTTTACTGGAAGCGAGTTGCCGATTATAAGTCAGTATTTTACTTATTGGTCCTCTGAAGTACAAGAGTTCAACTGCAGGGCTTTTAAAGATCACGTCCTTCAGCCTCCATGTGTGGCGGAGGTCCCAGAAGGTCAGCAGAAGCTAAAGAAGGAGCAGCAAATGGTGTCACTTCCCTTAACGCCGGGTCAGAGGTCAAAGGGGAGCCGCACTGTACTGCTGGACTGGACTAAGATAACATACCTACAGCACGCTGCACGGGCACTTTACAGCCACGGTCGTTTGTCACACTGTTAAAGTTGTACACATTAAAAAAGTGCTGATTGTTATTTCTCACAGATATATTCATTGATTGAAAGTCATTATGTCATGATTGGATGTAAAATAGCTGTTAGGATCAAGTAAAATAAGTCAAGTATAGCTGTAGTCAAGGTAAATAAACAAATTAACATACCTTCTTAGACTATAATCACATAAGGATTATTAAAACATACAAGGACAATTATATTGCTGTAAAATTAGACATTGCTATCCCACTTTTGAACCACCTAAGACCCGGCTCATTCGCTCTTCTGACCTTCAGTTAGTTCAGACAATTTCCAGCGATGCTTAAACCTCAGAAATTATTTACCTTCATGCTATGTTTCAAATCTCTTCCTCATCTTAATTTTGGCTCTTAATTTGCGTTTAAATCGTACCAAAGCCTCTCCGTTCTCCCTTAAACCCAACCTGCATCTTTAGTTTCAATCCTGCTGACTGCGGTTGAGTTTGTGTGCGCAGTGGACCATGACACACCCATAGCCACATGTACTATACACACTTAACGTATGGGTGTGCTTCTAAAGCTGGGGGCACGCTACAAGACTGATCTCCTTCAAATTTTAACATTTATTATTGTTTACTGGAGCGTAATCACTTATGAAGTGGCACAGACAAGGTCACACATTAAACACATTGGGCCTCATTCACTAATATCTGCGCAGAAATGTTCTTACTCTCCGCAGAAAATAAGTACTTGTGCAAAATCACCGTCGGATTTATGACACGTGCGTACCGGCCAATTTTGTTCTCACCACCGTGCGTATGTTAGTAAATCAGAACCATTCTAAATTGACAGGCGTGTGTCCGCGATCTGCAATCAGCATACTGCCACGCCTCTGTTTCTCTATATAAGGACATCTGTTTGGTGCCGCATGAAGAGAGCGGTGTTACGGAGAAGCTGAAAGAACGTGAAAGATGGCCTCAAAAGGAAAAAAGAAAAATTTCACATCAGCAGAAAGAAACAATTGTAACAAAAGTGTTACATTTCAATATGAACATTTTCATATGGTCTACTCTATTGTAAACTCAATAAACTAATTCAACTGCTATAATTGAAGATTTTAATTATATGACAATAAATTATGAGGATGACACGGCATTTACGTTTGGTCTATACATTAGTAAATTCAATTATTGTCTATTAAAGGTTTTTTTTCAATAAATGAAGTTTTAATATAGTATGCATTTAGTTAAAAGGGGTTGTGTTAACATTTCCTAGGACATTTCTTTCGTTCAGAATCCCTTCATTTGATTTTATTTTCATTTTGATTCATTTGAAGTTTGATGTAGGATTATACGACATGGCTACAAACAATTCAGGAGCTAGCAGGATTGCAAACTTGACATGGCGAAAACAGATGATAGGCTGTAATTTGTGTTTTGAATGTGTTTTAAATAAAAATAAGTTGTAATAGTGTTGAAAGAAACTTGTATGCATTTTTATTAATAAATAGCAACAAAAAACCCTTGTTTCCTCTGGGGTACCCCCAAAAACAGACTGCGTCTTATATTCCAATGCGATTTATATTCCGATGCGACTTATATTCTGGATTATACGGTAATTAAAAAGGAGTTGTGTATTCACAATAAATATAGTTTTATAATGTAAAGTAGAATCACAACTTATCTTACAGAGATGCCCCAAATTAACAAATAGTTAGAAAGTAACACCAAGGCTCACTGAGAGCCAAAGTATTGAAATTACTTGTCATCCAGAGAAACTACAGTGTCTGCTTTAAGCTGTTGAAGTCTTTTTGGTTTTAACAAAGTTTAAAAATGAATCATTTCTCATGCCACCGACTCCTTGACTAGTGCACTCTATAGTCACACTGGATGCTGACAGGCAAACACACACACACCAACATCAGAGGCTTTCCCGCTGCTCGCTGTGGTGGTGGCAGTGTGAGGGTACCTCCTGGCACAGAGCCTTAGCTGGACAACACGGCAGGGAAGAGGAGAGTGTTTACACACTTGCACCACCACACACACACACACACACACACACACGTCTGGCTCCTGTCCCCCTCTGCTTCTCCATATAATATATCAAAGCATCTCTGTGTGTCTATGGGTCTCAGAGAATCCGCCCTCACTTCCTCGGCCAAAATACTTGCGCACTCTCTCTCTCTCTCTGTCTTTGTGTCACACAAACGCACACTTGCACAAACCATGCATGGTGATGAAGGATGGTACCGCTCCTCTGTCCGGTCTCCAGCTGATGCACACACACCATTCCTGACAAAACACCTGGAATAACACACACACACACACACAGTCCAGCACAAAAACAGTGGTCAGATTCACTGCACCATCACCGGGCCGAGATAACCTACAGGATTGTGGTTTCAAGATACAAAGGACAACGTTACTATAGAAGAAAATGCTACTTGAGTTCTTTCTACAAGCTTACATCATGGATTTGACCTTATTATCACTTGTTCCTTTACATGACCGCTCTCCCGGCCAAATGGTAAACACGAGGCTTCACAGGGCAACACTGAGCAGGAGGACACAGTGGAACAAATGGTCGAAACCAGGCCAGAAAAAAAGCCAACAGAGGTGTAGAGAAAGGGAGAAGGTTTGTTTAAGGCTTTGTCTAAAGTCTGTTTAGATGTGGAAAAAGCACAATCAGTATCTTTAGGTCTGCTCTCCGTGTCCGTTTGTGTGCGGAGAGTGAGTATAGGAGCCTATCTATGATAATACAGTATCTCTCTGTTCACTTCCTGGTCAGGAGGAGGAGGAAGAGGAGCTGGAGGAATAAAAAGATAAGAGGAAACACAGTGGAGCCATTCATAGAGTCTGTTCCTTCGGGGATATGCTGCTTTGTACAGAGGGGAGCAGTGTTTGAATGTGTTTGAGGAAGAAAAGGAGCAAGACAAGCTTCAGGACCGACCGAAAATCAAAGAAAAAGTCCAGGAATTGAATATTTACAAAAGCTCGAGCCTGTTTGATGTATATGTAGATACAAATACAGTAAAAAGTGTGCCATGCGTGTGGTCTCGTCCTCTCATCCTGTTTAGGAAGGAGAGAGAGACCCCTGTTTCCTTTGGCTCTGAACCCTCTGTTGTGACTACATTACAGCCCCTCCATCACCACCCCCAACTCCATATGTCCCCCATAGCAAAGCCTCTCCACAGGCCCAACACCAGGGTCCATATGAACGGGGTTCAAACTCGACGCTTTCAGCAGTTACCTCTGTAACTTTTAGTTAAACTCTTTAAGGGGCTTAGAAAACACTTCACAAACATCATGTCGCTCCGTCACCACATCATCGGACACACCAGGTGATGAAGCAAAACATACTGTAGTGCTAAGAGTTTAACTAAATCTAACAAACACTCCACAGATGTGCCAAACGCTGATGTCTGTGAGGTTATTCATTAGGGCCAGCTTATCTAGGGTTGGCTCAGTATTTATTGCGATATAAGAAAAAGATACAGGAAATGTTACCATATAAAGTAGTGTGTTTTTATGTACATATATACAATTAAGAAAGCCGTCTTTTTCCACACTCGGTTCAGCAATTCTGACACCCTTATGAAAAAGTAGTAGTTAAGTTTGAGCGACACGTTTCTTTATGAAATAAAGACTTGTGGGCTGCAGTTGCGTACTTACACGGTAGGCCTATGTCATCATATCATGTCATATCATTAATAATTATATTCACATTTATGTTTAATCAGTGAGACAAGCGGTGCCGGTAACAAAAGCTCACTGCCTCCAACTTCCTGTCGGCACACACAACCTCACGCCGTGTGTGCGCTGCAGGTGTAGCTGCTAAACACTCCACGGCACGTCCGCTCCGTGAACGGTCAGTTTATGTGGCCTCCGCGTTATCCAGCACCGGGACAAGGTGTCGCTGATAACGAGAAGAAACTGACTAAACAGCCGCCAGGCCATATAACCAACATTGCATGTGACAGCAGCAGCTTATTTACGGTTTACAGGCAGGTGAAACATGGACTCTGAAGCACAGTGCAGCTCATAGAGATATGATTTTCTTCAGCTTTTGATGGGCCGCAAAGGTTCAAGTACTTTCTACATAAAAAGTTCTGTTACACAAGCAAAAGGATGTCTGAAGCTTTGCAAACTCACTGGGCTCTGGATGAATGTCCTTATGAAATAGTGGGTTTGTGAGCAGGCTACCTCCATTAGCTCTTTAATAATTTTCCATAATTCCTGACTGGAAGACCTATTCTGATTGGAGCAGTCTGGTGTGCTCCTGTTCAATAGCTCTGATTTATTGTGATGTTTTCGCCACACACTGGCGGCCCGCTGCAAAAGCAACATTGACTGCCACGTATTGTATTTCTTGGTGTGTGTGTTGACGAGATAAAGCAGGTTAATAACACAGGTTTAGAAATATTATGTACATTTTATACTTTGAACAAAGAAAGGCGAGCTGTTTCCTTTAGCTTCATACTTATATATGCACAAACATGAGTGGTATCAATCTCATCTAATTCTTATTAAGAAACGGGATACACTTATTATTCAGGTTGTCACTTTTTTTCTGTTTAAAAAAAAGGCCTTTAAAATGTACCATACCATCTTTGTCTTACATGACCATGTCAAGCTAATAGGACACACAAACAGGCGGTAAGAGAAAGAGAGGAAACCTGGAGTGAATTTCTTCATGTTTACCCAAAATATACAAACCCCAATTACCTCCATCCCAGCTTAGCTCGGACAAATTCACCAACCGCTTATCAAATTAAACCCCCATTAGAAGAATAAACACACAGGCTCACACACTCGCACAAACAACCCATTACCAGCCAAAACACGCGAGGGCCTCACACATGTTCAGCCACCGTTCCTGCTCACATTGTGTCATGTGCTCTACAAATAATCCTGCAGTGGAAACTCGACATGTCTACGGCCGAGGGAAATCTGGTCTGCGTGTCACAAATTGCCCCATACGGAGTTTGCTCCTGACCTGTGCCGTAATCTGTCAGCGCCTGTCCCACTGCGCGTCCGGAAGCAGGCGGAGATTTAGCCCCATAATGCCACACCTGATGTGACACGGCACCCTGCATGGAGCTCGCAGCCTTATCCTTTCCGTGCGCGCTTGTTAACATGTAGGATTTTCTTTGCAGCCACCATAAAGCAGAGTGTGCAAGTAACACAATCTCATGAAACTCCACTGTGTCTGGCAGCTGCTAGACGGATTTACTTCATAATATAGTAACGTAAACCCCAAAAGTAAGACATCGCCGTAAAAAGGACAATTTCATCTGTCTTCCTTCCTCTTCCTGTGTGGCCCCCTGGGTCCGACTGGCCGGCAGTGAGAGGTGAGAGATTGAGGGAAGCAGAGAGTAAATGGAAGACTTAATCATCACATGATTGTCAGGTAGACGAGCGTGTTTGGATGCACATGATGAGTGAGTTTATGGGCCGTGTCCTTAAACCGGATAGAGGAGGAGTTTAGGAAAACCCAGGAGTAGGAAGAGACGTCCAAGTGGTGGAATGCAGCCAGGACCCGAGCTCGTATAAGAGAGGAAAGGGGCAAAAATAACCCAGCTTGCAAGACAGTCTAAACACATTTCACACAATCTGCTTTAGGGATGGACATCGAGAACCGGTAGATTCTGGTAGCAGTATGTGATCAGTACCGAAAGTGCAGACAAGCTCCTGGACAAACAGGGCTCCTATCTGTATTTAACGTTAACATTCATCTTATTTAATGTCCTTTTCTTTCAGTCGTTTTGTTCTAACGTAGCTGGCATCCATCGCCTAGTGATGACAAAGTGATGGTCTCATGCTGGAGGAAGTCCAGCAGGTCTATATGGCGGACAGAGCAAAGCGTTCAACAGTTCGGGCTCACTTTATAAAATTTAACTCTTGTGCATCTTCATGCATTCTAAGTAAAAAGGTAGTCGAGGGTAACACCAGCAACCTTGCAAAACACTTACAAGTTCAACAGTCTGTGAATCTGAAGCAGTGCAGCGTGTTTGACTGCTTTAGCAACGTGGCTAATGCTAACGCCGTTGCTAGCGTTACTGCTAGTACGTCCTCGGTTCAGCCTCAGAGTCCTGGTGGCTCCGATGGCAATGCTGCAGATGGGATTAGCCAAACTAAAAATGCAGTCAAACACATGGTTCTTATAAATAAACCTGTAGTCATTCAGTCACTGTTGTTAGCTAGCTTGGTTTTTAGCACTTCTATGTTTTATGTTCTTATTTAATCAGTCAAGCAGCAGCCCCAGCGTTATCTGCAGAGGGTAACGTTAGCAGAAGTCAGACAGTCAAGTTAAACACATCTTCCATCGTTAAACGAGGGAAAATGACAGAATGTCACAGAGCCGTCGCCATGGTTACTGTAAAAGATTTACTTAACTACAGTGCAGTCGAGTTGGTTAAGCTAGTCACTGATAGATCGGCTAAGTGTGAATTTTAAGTTGCCATAACAACCAGAAAACAATTTTTGTATTGCTTATGATTGTTGCTGTTAATACATTTTCTGTTAATGTTAACTGTTGTTACTGTAGGAAGAGGACCACAGCCCTTAACCCCAGTGGCACATTATGAGACTCCCTAATAAAGACATTTTAGTTTTTAGTTTTTGCACCACATAATGGAGAGTAGTATCAATAAGAGTATTGATCGCTATCGATAAGCAGTATTCGGTATCGATAAAATCCCAACTTCACCCATCCCTTCTGCATGCATCTCAATAAACATAATAGAAAGCACATCAGGAATATCTGTTTTCCACGCGTCCCTCTTTTTAAACTCATAAAAGTAAAGAGTGCTGTGTCTGAAAGTCTTTGCAAATGTAGTCATAGCGTAGAGTTATTTTGGAAGCCTCTAGAAATAGACGTAACTGATGCAACTGCTTCACTATTTTACTCAGCATTTGATGTTCTCAGATAAAGTTTTTAGTAGTGTGCTGTAACAAGACGAAGAGCCAGTTTGCTGCTGGCGAAGTGATTTCTGAAAGCAGCCCCAGCTTCTGGATCACGTTCAGTATTCAGAGAGAAACTACATGACTTCACATTGCTTTTAAAATCTGAAGGTTGTCCGTGCTTACGGGTGTTAAAATCCTCTCTTTTTAAGTTCAGAACAGGAGCAAGAAGCCATTTTCATTGCTTATTTGTTCCGTAGAGACGCAGCCCGTCGCTCTTAAATGTTTGCACTGAAATGAATGTCTCTTTCTTTCCCTCCCGCTCCATCGTCCTCTTCTTCCTCCTCTCTGGAATTCTCCTCTCTCTATTCTAATAAATCTGAAGGGGCCTTTTCCACTTTTACAGGAACAGCAACTCATTAAATGGTTGATTTCAGATGGCAGAGTGTGAATGTTTTGAGTTAACTTTATTGATCTGTGAGCGGGTCTGCCGGGCCAGAGAGAAACTGACGTCCCCTCCGGCACATGGGCAGTAGATTTACACCTCCGCCATTTAAAGACACCTCTAAACCCAGATGGCCAGTGGCCCGCTCTCTCTCTCCTGTGCAGCTCTGGCAGAGAGACTACGCTCGTCGCCTGCTGCAGACATTCACATAAACGCAGCAAAAATACGTCGGAAAAAGATATTTTATTCACTTACCTGCTTGAGTACTCCTCTCTCCTCCAAGGGCGGTAGTGATGCGTAACTGCCTGTTCATGCCTGGTTTACTTCAGCCTGCCTGGAGCTGCAGCTCTGGCTGTCTGTAACACACGGAGAGGTTGTGTGGCGGTCATACAGAACAATTTAAAACAAATAAATGATCCAATTTTTTAATGATTATATGAGGGGCTTCGATGTTTTATTAGAAACTATAAATTAATAAAGACTGACAAGTTGCAGAGTCGAGGGTGGCTGGAAGACGGCGACTGTTGATGGATTCCACAGGCCAAATTTGAGCTCATAAACACTAAAATGATTTTACTCTTTATGACGTTTTTTGAAATATTGCAGAGCCTTCTTTGAGCTCTTTAAGGAAGAAATAACTATGGGAACTCGGGGGAATATTAAGCGCCTGAAAGACGTCACAGCTCAGCTTAATTAAGGAGTCTTTGGTGTGTCAGATCCTGCAAATCGTGTTTGCCCTCCCTTTGCCGTATCAGCCAGGGAGAGCTTGGTCTGTCTCCTACATATGACATCACATCCCAAGCATGAGCCATTTCCCATAAACCTCAGCGGTCCCCAGGGTTTTCCGAACCATGAGATCAGGGAGTAGGCAGGCTGATTATGAAGAAGCAAGTCCACTTTTTATCAGGAGTAAGTCCTTGTTTCAGCAGCAAACGTGGATGCATTTATTTTGCAACCGTTCAGAGCTCCCTCTTTTCTCCCTTCGAACCTCATCTCTGTGTGTCCTTTTAATCTGTTTAGATTCTCTCTTCCGTCTCCCTCTCGCTTTCTTCCCCCTCAGGGCTAAAAGCTGTGAGGCTGTAAGGTCCCTCGCTTCCCACAACTGCTCTCAATCGCCCTTGTGACTGCTCGGCTGTCAATCACTTTAACATCAGACCCACACTGAGCGGATCGAGCCTGCTGGCATTCACACACACGCACACACACAGAAAACAGGGGTTTGTAGGAGGGGAGTGGAGAGATGAAGGGGGTCCTGTCAGCACCTGCTGGGCCTCACCGGAGAATCTGCGGAGACACAGATACACCCCGCACACACACACACACACCGCGGGGCGCTGGTTGTAAAGGTACCACTTTAATTTTGGGGCGTATTTACTCAGCCTCCTCCCAAGTCGCCTCCAACCATGATGTCTCACAGTGTCAGCGTGAGCCGCTCTGCCCTTTAACCAAGGAGAGCGCGGGCGAGCTGAGAACCACGATGCAACACACACACGCACAGAAAGACAAAGCCGTACACACATGCGCAAGACACACTAACATATCAACACACACCTCCGGTCAGGTATTTTCTATGAGTGAGGAGGAAACATACAGACTCGGCTCTCCAGGTCTCGTTTTATGAAACCTCTCAATTAATTTCATCTGTTCCTGCCCTGAACCACATTCTCTCTCACACACACACACGCAGATGTAGACGCAACGCATGCACACAAACATGCACAGAGAGTCCATTAGGCTCATGTGTTGGGCCCAAACCACGGCCCAGAGTGCTCTTTCATGGCTCCGTCATTACATCAATAAGTCTTCACATTAATCTCAGCCCCGGCAGAGCACACAGGCTATTACCAGACCGGGCCTCCGCACCACAGCGGCTCGCTCCGAAGGCAGACACGGGCAGAATGGGAGTCAAATATATTCTGGATGCTCGATAAACACACGAGGCCGGCCTCGGTTTGTCTCACTCTGAGAGGGATGTGTCCAGATTTGAGGCTGGTTAGGAACGGCGCAGGATAAATTACCTTGAGTAGTTCAAATGCATGAAACCATATCTGGATATATTTGGCCATGCGGGCTCTGACTTTAAGAGTGGGTTTTTCTGCTGATTTAATACAGAGGACAAAATTATTTTTAAAGGAGCTGGTTTCAATCGTGACTAACGAGAATCTTTCGCCAAAGCCTTTTTAAACGCGTGTAACATAAGATCATGCCCTTTTAATGAAGCTCTGGAGAGCAGTCAGACGAATAAATGGTAACTTTCGGAGATTAGCTGACTCCATCACTTCTAATGAAATCAGCATTTGAGTCTTGGAGTCCGTAGCTCCTGTGAGAAAAGAGCCGCATGCTTAATAATCGCCACGATGAGCTAAGGCTGCTAAGTCGAGCCTGCCATCACAAACACGGCATCAATCACAATAATGCACACACACACAAAATACATTTGTGTGCGTGTAATGAATTCCAAGCTCGATAAAGAGAGAGATGGAGTGGAAGCGAGAGGAGGGGTGTTTCGCCCTCGTCTGTCTGGACAGGAAATGGGGTTCTTTAACCTTTGACCCCGGTCCACTATGCGGCTGTGAGTGCGTCTGTGTGTTTATCCTGCCTCAGAACAGGTTCTTTCAGACATTTGATGGACAGATGGTTCTCCTTGTCGTGGCAGCCCGTGCAGGTGCGTATGTGTGGGGTTTCCTGCCCTAAGGTGCACAAGGGTGGTGGGGTGGGGGGGTGTTTATCATCACCAGTGCCAGCGGGCAGCAGAGCACCGCCGCTCCCAAGAGGTAAGAGGAATGAGGGAGGAGGAGGAGGGAGTGTAGGATGAATGGAGTAAAAGGAAGGAAGGAGAAAGAGCTGTAAAAGTCTGGAGGAGCGTCCACTTTTATCACCCTGGATCTGCTCTTGGATGAAAAAAGCTGTGAAGTATGTTTTTCACTCGTCTCTCATTTTCTGCCATAACACCAGAATAAAAGAATACTGCCTCGCTGTTCCCGGAAAGGCAGCTCCGTCTCAGATGACCTCACATATTGTTCCGTTGTATTCTTTTATTCTCCTTTCAACATTTCGGAAACCGCAAATGTGCGAGGCGGGAGGAGGAAGAGAGAGGGGGAGCGGAGGGGAGCTGAGCGGTACAGGGGCCAAGGGTCACTGCTGGAGATTCTCCCCTGAAGGCAAGTCCGCTGCAAAACGGGGTAATAATAAACGTTTGGCGTTTTGAGTTTCTGAGCCCCACCAGCCCCGCCCCCTCTGTCCTGACGCCACCGGCTGCTGTGGCTCCTGAATGAAACACACACTCGCACTCTGGGGTAGCGTCTGAAACTTTTACTTTTCAAGAATATGAAACAATTAAAACTTGATCATGACAATGAAAACATTCATTAATAGTTTTTGTAGTATTTATCTTTTTGTTTTGCAGTGATAAAAAAACCCTGTATGAATAAATGTCACACTCACTTGGCTATTATGGCTTAGATGCGTTAAAGGGCCAGTTCGCTGATTTTCAACCTCGGTCCTATCATGCTATTATGGGGAGCTAATACCATTCTGGTCGGGAAAAAATGCAATTAGGCTATGTGCATTTGGAGGACGCTATCCGCTTCTCCAATGTGCCCTGGAAAACCTCTGCAAGACTACGTAAAACGCGTCATCTGGCGGAGGCCAGGGAGCTTGCTAAACTACACTTCCTCAATCTAGGACGCCCGCCTCCGATGTCATGTCTCCTTCAGAATCGTCAGGTTTGAAATGTAGACTGCAGACCTGAAGATTTTTTAGACAATCCACCGTTATATTCCCGTTGTATTTCAGAGTCTGTAGCGCTCTGAGCCATTGCCTGCAGTGTAACGGTAGTATTTCACTCCAGCGTCTCTCGCTGGGCCGTTCCTTTCAGAGGGAGGGGCGCAATGCACGCTGGGTGTTGTAGGAATGTAGAATGGGCGAAACCACGAGCTGTTTGTACAACTTTCTCCACAGCTATGGCGCCGATTTCAAATAATATTGCTTCTATCGATTACAGAGAACACCAGCTTTGATTGACAGCAGCGTTTTCCGGGGGGGGAACTGCTCCCTTAAGCCCAACTGGCCCTCATAGGAAGTGCCAGCATTATTATTGTCATCTGTTTTTGCAATGCTAAATTCAAAAAACACTTCTCCTGTTCTGGATCATTTGAAGCTACATGGCTAAATTCTGCAAGAAAAAGTCCCATTAAGTGATTCAGCTTTAAACCAGCAGATGTACTGAAATCACAATTAATAAAACAACATGCAGCATCCAACAGCTGCTTGAACATGTGTTTTGAATGTCATCAAACTGTTTAAAAAACATCACCAATCACTGGAATGGGAAGGGAAATTAAATCAAAAGTCAATAATAGAATATAAATCAAAAAATGTTCCATATAAAAAATAATAAAACATTTTGACAGGAAAACCAACTAATAAAGACTTTTTAAAAGAAAAGTAAAAGTACCCCTGAAACACAAACACACAGGAATACACACACACACACACACACACGGCTTGGCATAGAGGAAATATGTCTGTACCAGGCGTCTAATCCCAGGCCTCGCTGTCTGGCCTGTTTGTTTTTGTGTTTACTCTGGAATGTCAGACATCCGAGGACACAGCGGAGAGGAAGGTCAAAACCGCGGAGCTCCAAAGACTCAACAAACATTATTAAATTCTAATTTGTTATAAAAGGTTTGTGGGGACGAGCGCAGTGAAACCATTAATGATTTCTCTGGTTATTTTCGTTTCCTTAAAGGTCTTTACGGACTAAATCTAAAGTACACATGAAAACTACGACACACACACGGAAAGCGAAGGTCTACAGAGCATGTTGGAAGTCACAATACATATATGACTTAACGACCATTAACTGCATCTTCACATTTGTAATAAAATGCATGTTTCAATGTGAGTAATGAGGACTTTTACCACTGATCTCTACAAACAAACAGCTCATAAAGCAGGCTTTCAAATAATGGAGCTCTGGTTTTTTGACTGAGACGTTCGATGAAGTAACCAGAGGGGTTATAAAAGCACAGATTTCAGTTAATGTGTCCGAAAAGCAGCGTGATCTATTGTTTGAAAGAGAGGAGAGAGAGGAGAGAAGAGGGAACAAACAAGGACAGGGTGCTGAAAGGGTCGTTAAGTCTGAGAGATCTTTGGCTCCTAAAAAGACACCATTCTTGCAGAAACGACAAACTTTGTGGGGGAATATCCCTGCAGCCCTCCATGAGGGGAACATGTGTTGCTGTGTGTGTGTGCATTCGAGCAGCTTTGAGTGTGTGTGTGTGTGTGTGTTTATCTATGTGTGTGCACTCATTAGTGGAAAGCCTCAGTGCAGACTAGCTCCAGTTACAGTAGTAAACGCTGCCTTTGAACTTTTAATAGAGCCCTGAAACTCAACCAGGCCTTAAAAAACACAGATCTGCAGGACAAGGAAAAAAAAAACGGTGGAAATAAACGACACAAAATGTAAAGAGCGGAGAAGGTGAGATGAAAAGTTGCATTAAAAACTCGATCATTTACATCGACGCTGCTGCTGTTTAACTTCTTCTGCAGTCACGAAATATATAGACTGACCCGAGTCAAAGAAGAGGCCGTTAATACCAACGAAGCACAACATATATAAACACACACCTGTTGCCCTCTGCAGAGGGCGGAAACATGCCAGAGCATTAACGGCATATCTCAAAATACTCTCTTTAGCGCCCATACACACATCATTATGTTCATTAGGGGCACTGCTTAGCGCAGGCACCTGTGTGTGCGCCTGGGCACAGTAATTAAAACATGCAGACCTCTGTGTATCAGTGTGTGTGTGTGTTTAAGCTGGTGGGTATTTATCTGGGTGGGTGTCTGTGTTGCAGAATCCTCTGGCATGCATTGCAATAAACAGATGTTGAGTCTTTATGAGGTCTTTACAACAGGTTCAGCGGTGCCCCGAGTGTTTCTGTGTGCGTGTGTGTGTTTCTGTGTGTGTGTGTGTGTGGTTGGCTAAACATACATAGGCTTAACATGGAAACCTCTCATCAGTGAACCATAAAAAAGGCCACAAATGGAAATGAACAGGAAAGGTGCGGCATTCTTCCCGCATGATAAGAGAAAATTATTCCAATAATGCCGTCCTGATGTTGCAAGTATTTTAATCTACATACACAGGAACAAAGTTTAAACCAAGCCATTTGAACGCATCCTTAAATCTTTCACAGCAAACATGGCGACTTGTCAGAGCAGGAAAAACAACAGTGTCTCGGTTTAAGCGTGCACAACACCACAAACATGGAAGTAGCACCCGTAAACACGACACATTACTGTGATTAATGGAACTAATTACACCTGCAGTGTCAAGCTACGTTCGAATACAAAGGTCTCTTCAGTGATGGGAATGAGAGGGGCCGTGGACAGGACTGTTTATTTGACTACGAGCTGTTTACAGAGATGGACGCTGCAGCGCTGAGCGACAGCATGAGAAAATACCTCTGATAGCACACGGACAAGCAGAGAGTCTGCAGTGAACTCGCCTCCTTCTCTACTCTCAGGACCTACAGGCATCACTCCAAGGCCAACAGATTTTTTGCTATAGTTTAATATGGAGTTAACAATATCTAATTTTGCAGAGTACATGTCATGCTATCAAAGATTAGGTAATTACAAACTCCCTCCATCTTTTTGGTAAACGTTTTCTCTGGTGGGAGAGAAGCTGACTGATCAGTATTCAGGCTGGCAACAATCAACTTGATCACAAAAAGTCTGCTCCATTCACACATGGAAGCTGCCCTGTTTAACTGCTGTCTTCAGCTATGTCCTCGGAGCGGCTCCGCGACAGTGAGGGTCGGAGCTTCAACTGAGGACACGGGGCACAGCAGTTTTCCCTCGAGTTAAAATTCCACGATCAAAAACGTATCGTTCATATTTACTGATATAACCCTATTGTTTAAATGTGACTACATGTAAGCCATGAAAGAGAGAGAATATAATAACTAATTTGACAGTTAAATGACCTCTTCTTCTGAGTGTACAGCTAAAACAGAGATAAACAGCCATGCTTCATCTGCCGAGAATATCTCTAATTCCCTCCTGCACATTCAAACATACTGTAAAGCTAGATGTCCTTTCTTTCACACACAACAGGCCTGCATGATAACAAAACTCTCATGTGTTACATTGTTCAATATTGTTATTACGATATGAAACATGATAAATAAAATATTATTAAATGTGCATATAAGCGATAACTCTATCTGCTGTGTGTTTTACACTCAGCCGGTCTCGTCTCAGGACCCACCACCGCCTCCTTAATGACTTCACGACCCCGTATTTCTGAACATTTTCAACCACTCAAATTCATATAATAAAAGAGGTGCAGTTTAATGCAGTAGTATTACCAGTACAATAGGATGACCGGTGTAATAGTCAAGCAAAATGACCAGCAGTGCATAAGAAAAAAATATTCCCTATACAAATGACTTTTTCCATAAATGCAACCACTGCAGGGCTCATCATGTTTCAAGAATGTAACTGTAGCTGGGATTACCCAATCAGTGGATACATGGAGTGTGAATAAACTACACCACTGCACGCACATCACATGTCCTTCAAAATAAAAGCGCAGCATCGACTTTTTGCCACAACTTTTTTTTTTGCAAGCACACACCGACTGAAAACAGCTCCGCGACCCACCAGTTGAGATCCACTGTTTTACACAATACCGTCATGTCCCTCCTGACTGCAAAATAAATACAAAAAGCTTTTTTTTTTCACCACTAAATGGACAACATTTAATCTGAGGGGAGCTGATTAATTAGCATGAAGACAGTGTGAAAGCATGGCCATGATACCCAGGGCTCCATCTAATAGGTCAGAACTTCGCATGCTTGGTGAGAAAGTCATTAAAATAATGTCTTAATCATTGCGATTAATTTAGACTGGTGTGTTTATTGTGAATGCTCACATTGCGATTGGAATGAAATTGCTATTTATTATGCCGCCTGAATACGCAACCCATGCTGGTGAGAAAGTAATTAGAAATACAACATTAACATAAATTAAACATTGTTCTTCTTATTTATCTAACTACTGACTCGAGTTATAAGACGCCTATTAGCGTTTAAGTCCAGAGCATCTCCTGCTGATGACACAATGATCACCACCTGAACCTACCCTTTAACAGATCCGAATACTGCTGGTTTAATAAGCACATAAAACCGTCCATCGGAAGAGTCTGGAGACGTAAACAATGAAACTATCCATTTATTGAGTTCTCTCATTCTCTCAGCATCTGTTTTTAACAGGGAAGGAGATTTGTGAAGGGAAATAAAAAATGAAACTTGCCTTTTTTTTTTTCTCTTCCCTTTCACAATAAAGTCCTCGACAGATGACAGCTGTGGACACACAGAGTGCACGCTGCATGTTTTATCGCCTTCACCCATAAATAAGAAACGCAGAGTGGAAGAAATACAGTCAAAATATACGATTTATGGCAACGGGTACCGGAGGGAGTCTGGAGATTTCTTGGACAATATGAAAATAAAAGTGCAATAAAACTGCACGGGCCTTGATTGTGGTCTATGGGGAGACATGGAGGGCCTCCAACACGGCTAGCTTTATTACTTCATCTGAGCGAGCGAGAGAGACATCAACAGATTCAGAGACCATTACGGTCAAATCTTTTCCCCTAAGTGGCCACAGGCTCCATCCGAGGACCCCCAGACCCTTTTCACCCAACATCCAGGGACACAGCGGAGGGCAGAGCCTCCTCGATTCACTCCACTCTGCATTTTATTTACACAACCACCCTTTTTCTCTTTAGAGCATAATTTCATGGCAGCTATCACGGTAAGTACCATTAAACTGATGGTAGTTGTATAAACATTGAGGGGGAAAAGAAGAATTAATGGTTTTAAGGGTAAAATAGATTCTTGTTTATGTAAGTGGTTGGTAACCTTATGATGATCGCCAACTGAACAAATAATTCACCGCCATTTTCATTGACCACAACATCACAGCGCCCAACTATGCAGCTCAAGCATTTAAATTCATTGTGATGGAGCAATTTCTGAAGTGATTCAAGCAACAGATGGGTGAAAGCAGCCTGCAGGCCATTGAGGGAAAACGCTCCGGACTTCCACGGAGATTTAACAGCAACGTGTCTCTTCCCTTCCTCATTCTCCCTCGTATGAAAACAGCCTATTGTAGGGCGCTGCATCCTTCACGGCCCGAACTGTGCATCAGATCTCCAGTTTCACAGAGCGTACCGGGGGACCGGCGAAACCGGAGACAACAACAACAAATACGGCCTTGTATTTTTAGGTTGTGATTATAAAGCAAGTTTCACAGTTTAATACTCCGGGGAAACCAAACAAACTCTGCTGTTTAAAGAAACCAGCGTCCAGAATCTCTGCTAGCTCCAAAATGTCCGTGAAAAATGAACGCAGAGGGCACGTGAGAGGTCAACAGTACATGGAGAGACAGCAGCTTACATGATTAATGTAACGGACAGTGCCCTCTTATTATGCTGAATCATTGTTCAATAAAGATGCACCAAAAGTAAATACTACATTAGATTATTTTTTCACGGTATGTAATAGACCTAATTATTTCACAATATCATACTGCTATAACTATTACTTCAATGCTTAGGACCTTTAAAAGTCTGGTCACTTACTATTAAATGTTGCTCAAAACATTTAACCTGACATGGAAGGATTATATTCACCAAATGTAACAATTAATTATTCATTAATTTGAAATTGATAATCTCATTAGGATACATTTTAAGCTAAATGCATTTATAGTTCTCAAATGCATCCACTTCCAACCTTCAGGAGGGACTGATAAATATTTGCTAGAATTATTCTCAGAAATGTTACTAATGCTCAAATAATAAAATAACTTTATAATATTTACACTTTTGAACTTAAGACTCCGCACTGCACGTAAAGGCCTTTACTTATCCTGTCACTTCATGTCTTGCCTTAGCTTGACAATGCTATGTTATACTTTAATGTCATCTGCTGACCAAACAGAAGTACTGCAGCAAAGATATACTTGCTCTACAATGTGTTTCCTGTCACCCATGCAGATATTGAGGGCTGAGAGAGACAAAAATTGCAACAATTGAAACATGTTTATATACCAAGTTCTGCTTCATAAGAAACAATATTATGTTACATACACACATAGGGAAAATCTTACATTATTCTATTTAAGTTCCCTGACAGTGGGGGTACTGCTGCTCTTATTCCTTCTTTTGTTTTGTTTTTTATTCTACACATGTGCACCCTAACACCAACTTTAATTCATTGCATGTGAAAACCTACTTGGCAATAAACCTGATTCTGTTTCTAATTATATGGTGCTTTATGCAATTTTCTTCTTATTCACGAATTCAAAAAACACCTATGGCTGCAAGCGATCACGCAAGAAGCTTGTCTGCACACTGGGAGAACATTACGGTTAAGGGTTTTTCCCATGGACACCTCAACATGTGGACAGGAGGAGCAGAGGAGGACCTATTCATATTCCCTGTTCACATCTTATCAAAACAGCAGAAAATATTTGGGACCAAAAATACCACTACTAAATTGAAAGAGAGAGGCCTTTGCATTATGAGATTTTACTTTGGCTTGCATCTTTCAGGCATTGTCCACTAGAGATGCAGAAAGTTATTAACAAGGCCTGCTGTGCTTTCACGTGTAGGCTACTTAAAGCTATAAACAGACAGTCATGTATGAGCACAATTCATCCAAACTTTTAACATTCAACATCCTCTGAATTTCAACCAACTGTGCAATTCAATAAACTAGTGTGTAGTGCAACTAGTCCATCTAACATAATATGGTCACACTAAAGACCGAACAACAAACAATACACTCAATTTACTGCATATCAGGTTACAAGAGGTGCTGCAAGAGGGATCGCATTATCCTCCTAAAAAGTACCTTCAGTCAGTCTGCCTTCTCCATTAAAGCTGCACTAGAATGAAACCCGCAGCAACAATAAGAGAGCTGGTTACACACGTCAGCACTAAAAGTCAATTACACTATACTGTTTAGTCTGCTGTCTGTACGGCTGATTGCTGTCACATGTCGCTATTTTTGTCGCCATGTAATATTATGCATGTTTGTTATGGCTGACTCTGCTTTGCATGTTTTACTAACATTGTCTAATAATGCAGCACAATGTAGTATCTTGATGTGTCTGCATATTAACTTAACGCTCATTAAAGCTTGAAATAAACACAACTGTAAAAACCACGAGCCATAACACGGAGAAAGCACGGTTTTACCTTAGAACATGTAATGAAGCTATTATCTTTTAGTCACACAGGTGGTTTTGCTGCAAGCACAACTGAAAATGCCGTGAAATGGTCTAAACATTGTGCTACTTCTGATAGCTAATTCGTGTTTAGACCATAGAGTGTAAACAAACCTGGTATTGCAAACATTTCCCTACCTGCAGCACGAGCTTTCTCCTGAGCTTTCTCCCGAGCCTGCGAGCAAATCTTTTCAGCTAGCAGCTGGAAAAGGTAAAACAAAAGTTAGTGGGTAACTCGACTGTAAACAAATAAAATCCATTAACAATTTCTTGAAAGGGGAATTTACCTTGAATGATCATGTTGGAGGGAAAATATCTTAGCAATGGCGGACTGTTGGGAAAGAGAGCTAATTTGGGTCACTTTGTTTGATATTCTTCATGGAATATTACCACAGGCAATGCTTAGCCTCTAGCAATGAATTAGTTGGGTATTTGTTTGTTTCAACAACAATTGTGGCTTTCCATACAATATTTTGCTGTAGGACGAAGGCTCATTGATGTATTTTCTGCGGGCAGCGTTACACGCATGCGTCATGATGACCCCTTAAGTAGCCTAATTAGGACAACAAATCACAGGTGAGTTAAGGGGAAATAGCGCTGGTCCACACTCCAACACAGTAGGTGGCGGTAATGCACCAAAAAACTGAGTGCCACCCGCCATAAAACAAAAAAGAAGAAGAAGCCTACAAATCCCGACGAGCATTTCGGCTGTTACCATAGCAGCGGGAAGTTAAATTTTGTATCCCATCATGGACAGCCAGAGTCGAGTCTTCGCTGCCATACTACCGGCAGCACGCCGGGAGTATGTTGGTGATGAAAACGAGCAGGGGCTGGAGGTGCGAGCTGTTACCCGTCAAAGTCCCGGTAACCGGGTGAGGGAGGTCCAGGTGACGGGGACAGCGGAGGTGTGCTGCCCGGCGGACCGAGTGTCGGTGCGGGTCAGTCTAAGCAGCAGCAAAGAGTCCGTCAACGAGGCGACCAACAGCGTTTCACGGAGACTTGAATACATTTTACAAACTGTCAGGTAAACATAAACACAACCGCCACAACACTGATCGGATAACTTTGTGCTAGTAAAAGAGCAGTTTCCGGTGGAGTAGTAAACTTCAAGCTAACGCTAACTAGCTTAGCTAACGTTGTAAACATTCCGCCGTGTCCTGCCTGCTATTAAATAGTAATAGTAAAAGGAAGTTTTTCTTGCCACAGTTGCCAAATGTTGCCAAGTGTTTGCTCATGGCTGGCTTAATGTTTGGTCTCTGTAAATAATATAGTATGGTCCAATAACCTCCTCTTGTGTAAAATGTCTTGAGATAACATTATTATTAATTGGCCCTTTAACAACAAAAATTGGTTGATTGAGTGATCTCAGCTAGGCCTAAGTTCTTTTGACATCCCTCCAGCATGGAACTCTAAAGCTTGACCATCTTCTATAAAGATGACAGACCCTGAAATGATCCCTCCTTCACACCTGAAGAGACCATAAATTGTAAACCGTTCACCATTCCCTCTACGATCTCTCTCGGCTGATTTTGGTGAATAAAGACTGGGTCAACATGAGTTGAAGATACACTCTGAAATAGCCTTCATTGTCTGTGGCACATTGTTCATACAAAATGAGGAGTTCCCATCTTGAATTAGGGTAAATTGGCCAGGAGACGGGAGCTGTGCATTTTCAGCATCCTTTATCATGTAGTTCACCTCGTGTGCTGTGTTGTTTTTTGCAAAGAAGCCATCCATTGTTAGGATGGAGAAATGCGTCAGGGGTTAGCACATCCGGTCAGAAATGCTGATTTTTGACCTTATTAGCAGCAGTGATGAAGACCTGGAAAATATATCCACTTGTGGCCTTAAACTGGATCACTTTCTGTTAGTTTTCTTTGTAGGCTAAAATATTCCTGAATATTGATTGCTGGGCTCACAATCATATAGTGGTCGTGTTAGTCTGTATTGTTACTATAATGTTAACTGTTCACAGCTTGAGTATATTTGTTTTGACAAGCTATCTGTGCATAAACAACATTATATTTTTCTAATTTCATTAAAGCTTTTTTTCCTACTATAGTAATCAGTGTTTTATGTTCTTAACATCAGATAGCAGTAGCAGCAGTACAGATGAAAATGTTGCTAGATACAAGACACATGCTTTCGCTCATCTGGAGGTTGGTAACTGACAATTCTGTTCTTTCTGATTTGAGGTACAATGAGGCATTTTGGTCACAGCAAGGGTAATTTTTAAGACAGTAAGGTCACCTTGGGCTCAAATTTAAGCTTATAAACTGAGGCAGTTTTTCCATACATGTGAGACAGTGAATTTTAACAAAATGTGCTGAAAAATCATCATTTTTGATGAGCCTGTGATGCCTTTGAAAATGATGTGGGTAATCTTTCAAAACACAATGGCAGCAATGCCCTAAATCTTATTTTGTTACTTTCCCATAAGTTTCAGGTTACTCCATGCCAAATTTCATACTTGTAAGACCTTTCATGAAATTGCAGTATCTTCATATGTGCACTAGCATCATGTAGCCAAAAGCATCTTTAAATAAAGGGTGTTTTGGCCCCCTGAGACCAAACGACCCTGAGTTAGGAGTGGTCATTATCATCTTCCCAAGGTATAGGCTAACAGAAAATAACAGTGAAAAAAAGGTAGCAAAAAAACATCTTGAGGGCTGGGCCTGGCTCCCGGCCTGTAAGTAGTTCTCTAATGAAAACGACACCTCTTTTGAAAAGTATCCAACAAGCCATGTCTTCCTAATTTTGGTTTAGCAGAAGTAACAGAAAAGTGAACTTAAATACAAACTGTAGTACTTAGTATTCAGCATGATACAACACTTTAGTCATAAGTAAAGTCCCATACTTTCCCCTGAAATGTGGTGGAATTTAACTGTAAAGAACTATAAAATGGAAATACTTGCATAAAGTTAAGTATTTCTAAATCTTACTTTAGGACAGTAGAGGCAATTTACCTGTACAACCCAAAGTACTACTGCTGAGGATAACTCTCAACTCTCATTGGTTTCCAATGAAGTATTAAGATTCCTTTAATTTATTAATAGTAAATGAAGTAGATGCAAAAGTGCTATAGTAGTTGAAGTAACAGACAAACTTATTAAACACTTGAACTTGTATGGAAGCCTAAGGGGCCGGCAGTCCATTTAGTGTTACTAATTCTTTCTATACGCAGTTATTTTTGTCAAATTTATGACGCAATTAATGTGTTTCTCACATTTTTAGGTGCATGTTACTTTGCTCTGTAAGTCTAAAAGTAAACATTGCTCCTAATAAACGTAATGATATTTCAATCGTTTGCTCTGTGTAGACAACACGGTGTCAGTGACAAAGACACCTCGGTGAGGAGGTTTCTCCACAGAGAGGCAGACCAGTATCACATGGAAGCAGAGGTGCAGTATTTAACATAAATGATTCAAATGTGTCATCGTGCTTTATTACTCATCACTGAGCCTACAGGAATACTATATGTTGTGTTTTATATGAGTGTAACAAAATGATCCCACAGGTCGTGGTCTCTTTCTCAGATTTTGAGAAGATGGAGGGAGTGTGTCGGGTCCTCCTGGAGAAGCTGGACAAGAGCGTTTGCGTGGGGACACCGCAGTTCTACCACAGTGCTGAATGCCTGAGTCAGATGAGGTATAAAAACAACAGCCCGACAGTCATATCTTACACACTCCTTTTTTTCATGTGCATTAATCGTGATGAGCGCGTTTGTCTCTGCTCTAGGCGGCGTGTGTGTGTGTCAGCAGTTGAAAACGCTCAGCAGAAGGCCTGTGAAGTCAGTCAGCTCCTCGGGCAAACTCTGGGACCCCCGCTGCTGATCAGAGAGGAGGAGACGAAGGAGTGGAGGAGTGAGGATGAGGAGAACGGAGGCAGAGGCCAGGGTGCTGCACCCCTGTCTCACATTCCCTGTTCACCCACGATCACTGCCAGCTCACGGGTGTCTGTTTCCTTCAGTCTCAGAGACAGAAGCAGGAAAAAACTCTAAAGACATTTTTCAGAGACTCGAGAAATTGAAGATCAGATTGTCGTATTTTAAAGGATTTTATTGCTCAGTTGTGATGGCTGAATAAAGTGCAGTTTTCAAGGTTTTGTACCTCATTTTCTAGCTGTATCCTAATTAACTAAATTAAAAGTTTTTTATCCGTCTAAAAAAAGTATTTTTTTGGCACATCAAATAAAAATACTGTTTATTTTCACATGTCAAAGAAATAAAAGTTGGACATCCGAAAGCTGAATTACATCATTTCATACACTGAGTCCCAGAGTTACTCCAAATCCCCAAAAGACACCTTCACCTCAAGTTCCAGCATGGAGGGATTTGAAAATGATCCTTGATGTGCTCAGATATCGGCCTCTATGATAACCATGTCAATATTTCAACAGAAAAAAACGTCACAGCCGAGCAGTCACTCCTCGGTCACATCCTCAGGGAAGATCGCTTGTAGCCAGGGCTGCATGATGAACCTCTTGCCATCAAAGTGTGAGAAGTAATTCTCCAAGCTGGGAATGTCCGGCTAGAAACACACAACAGGGAGTTCAAGATGCATCAAATGTTTGATGTGCGATTGTGTGTGTTTATGTTCTGTGATTTTCAGTACATACCCTCATCCCAGTGAGGCGCTCCAGTTGTGTCTGAGGCAAGTAACCAACAAACACGGAGGAGGGATTCGGCCCCATGAACAGGACTTTATAATGAGGCGTCTTTTCCGCTTTGGTGTTCTGCTTGTACATACACACAGTCACAGGACGAGTGGGCTCATTTTTAACTTTACCACAAACACTGAGTTTGCGAGACAAAGTGAACGAAGATGGGAAAATAAAGTTAGAAGCAAGGGATTTTTTTGAAAAGGAAGTGTAAATGTGCAGAGTTGCTCACCTCAGAGTTGGAATACATTCTTTCGATCCACTCAGGAGGGGCTCGCAGCTCAGGGTCCCAGCTCACCACCACCCCCACCAAGTTGCCCTTTCGCTCCATCACCACGTCGCCGACCCGCAGGAACACATACGGAGGACGAGGGCTGCGCACCTCCTTTGAGGCTGCAGGGACGATAAAAAACAAGAGTCGGGTGAGATACTTTTTACCTGTTGGATTTGTTGCAGTCAAATTGAATAACAGCAAATGTAAAGAATTCATTTCTGTCTGGGAGCTGAAATTTATTTTAATCCTTAAAATGTGGCAATGTGTAGACCTACTGTAAGATGAAAAAAAACATTCAGGTGATTGATCCTGGATCTTTTCTGAATGTGTCCACAAACCAACCAAAACATTCCAGATATAAAATAGTCACAAACCTCCAAAGAATTCCTGTTCGTTGTCATGCAGCATGGTGTCTAAGTCAAGCGAGGATTTGTCCTCTTCCTCCTGTCCCAAGCCAAAAAAAGACCTTGACAAGAAAAAGGTTGTCTGAACTATTGCTACAAGAACTTCAACCATTAGAAAACACTTTTAGGTTGTCTGGAAGTTGAACTTGATAGGATGGGAAAGGATAGCCAGTTCAGTATAGTTAAATAAAAAATAAAATGGCACATATGCTCTATATGTGCCATTTTATTTTTTATTTAAAATTTTATATATCTGGGTCTCAATCATTCATGTAATCTTACACATCTCATCCCATACTCACTCGACTTTGGAGATCTGCTGGCTTGCCCAGTCCATCCATACAGTGCAATTGAGATAAGACGTTCTCCACTCTTTCCAAATTCTGATCAGCCTGAAACACCATGGTTGTTGATCAATTATAGATAATTAAAACAAACAGCTATCATGCTATATTGATGGTTTCCCTACAATAATTCTAATGCACTACAAATTGGATAAAACTAAACGGATGCGTATCACTTTTACGCACGGATCCTACCTTGAGGTTGCGTGGTAGCGCTGCGCGGCATTGGAGCCGCTCCACTTGGAGATGAGGTACTGTGCAGGCAGCGCGGAGAGCAGCAGCGCGACCTGCAACACCACGGCGACTGTGAGCTGCTGAGGCATGACTGCGCATGCGTCACCTGCGGACTGAAACGCGCGTCAGGTGGATGTGGCAGGTGTGTGATCCAAAAGTAAACCAGCCGTTTTTTTTAAAAGCAATCAAGACTTATAGCCCCTTCTACTGTAAACTGACCCTCCTGACAAGATGCTTTAGTTACTTCATTAGCTGTCACAATCATAATATGATGCAACCTCAAGATATAGGAAGTGAAAGTTTGACAACACATGGCGCTGCTGAATCTGCGAAGAAATGCGACTCAAACGATGCAATTATTAAGTGTATTTCTATTAGTAATCATGATCCTTACCTCGTATTAAAATCCAGAGTCTATCCTCCAACTATCTGCCAAACATTGCGTCTCAGAGAGTCTGTCAGCGACAGGAAACTAGAGCAGAGTGACGCGCTTTCACTTCTGGTTTATTTACATAAAGTACACGCGCGCCCATGCCGCTGCCACCTGTGTATTTACATTTTTCGTAAAATTTGCCAAACAGGTAGTCTGTCCAATGGCAGCAGCCCACGGCGGATCCGGCGGACCTCTAGCGGCTCGCCACGTCAGGAAGAGTCGAGCATGTTGACTCCGGGCGGGGAGGAGGTTTCTCACGCAGTACCGCTGTGGTGACACAAGGTGGGAGAGTTGTTTATGCATCTATTCCACATGACTGTAATCTATGCAACAGCCTGTACGGATTTAACTGAACATCCTCCGTCGTCTTTCTTTCGATAGTTTGTGTTATACTGATTTTTTTTACTTAAGAGGCAGCAAACAATCCGTTTGAAGAAAACACTTTTATTTTGAAACAGACCCACATACTGCAACTTGAATAATAAGAAATTATGCTGAAAACAAATGTGATAAAGTGATGATTTTTTATGACACAATCAACAACATGAAGGAAGAGTGGATATGGAAACACAACTGTTTATTCACTTAAAATATTGGTATGAACTAACAGGACAGCAGTACTCCCCTAAACATACATTCTAGCTTTATGCTTCTTTTTGCTTTAATTCCTTTATATATAAAAAGTATCCAAACTAACAAAGATATCCTCTTCACATGAAACAGGCTCCTTTCCCCCGTCCCTCGTCCCCTTAAAACTTATAACATCCCAAAATGCTTTCTTGTGGCTCACATGCATCCACTTCACACACACAGACACACACACTGTGACCTTTAACCTCTGACCTGCGATGTCTGGTCAGAGGCCGCAAACAGCACAACTCTGCCAAGCATTAGCACAGGCCCGTGCTGAATGTATGTGTACATGAGCTCCTAATTTTGTACATGAGCTCCTAACTTTACAAGACTGCTAATGCAGTCTTGTAAAGTAAGAGGGCTGATGTGGACTGCTGAGGGGGTGAGTCAAAACGTCTCAATTAAGTCCAAAATGAGGTCAATCAAGAGGAGATCATGGGGATAATGTGGGGTTTAAAATAAGTAAGGTTGATTAATTCACCAATTCTTGCTTTTAAAAGGAAGTGACTTGCTTTTAAGGCCCCTTTGATTACTAACGTGATCAAAGTAACATGACCTGCAATACTAAATCAGCTCTTTTACTTTAACAGGTAGCATGGGTGATCTGATGACTGGTCGACAGCAGAATATACAAGTTTACCTTGATACGACAACTGCATTCCCACTATGACTGTATTTAATGAATGAATGAATGAAATATCCGAGCCTTATCCACCCCCCTCTTACTAGGCCATACAGTGGCTGCTATGTAGCAGGCAAAGGGCAAGATTAGCCACCAATGTAACTCCACTCTATAGTCCACCAAACCTTTGGATTCTTAATGTGTTTTTTAATTGACTAATGTAAACATCATCAAAAAGTGGGCCTATACCTCATGTTTGAGAAGAGTCTAAAATTTATTTTCTATATCCCAGACATGATAATCTTTGCATATATGTCAGCATGACTATTTGTGATATAACTTTATGTACCTATGAAGACTTATTCTTTCATTAGCTTCCTAACTGTACGTAACCCCAACAATAAGTGCTTGTGTCCACTAACGCTGTTTTTTGCACTGTCAGCGCCTATTTTCAATACAAAGCCGATGCAGTTCAGTGTCCTCGGTGCAAAAACGCCTTTGGCGTCAGCTGTTATTGCTGCGCTCACAGCGCTCTCTGTTGAAAATACTTCAACTTTCCGAACACTGTCACTTCTCCCACACTGATCAATCAAAATCAAGAAGGGGCGGGACTTACGATATTCACTTTGTCAATGATGTAGGAGAAGCGGATCGTTTAGTTTTTTTGAGGATACAATTTCCAGTTGTAGTGCTGCTGCTAACGCCAGGACATGATTCCTTTCCATCGTTTTTATGTTTTTTTAAAGCAAATATGAAGCGTACAGATTTAAAATAGACTTAATGGTCACGACCAAGTGAAGCGGAAGTGCCGCCAGACAACTTTTGTAACCTAGCAACAGTAACCGCCGACGAGAAGCAAGAAATTGAGGTCTTGGGCGCCGCCAGAACAAAAAGCGGCGTTAGTGGACATTGGCCTTAAGATCCATGTTTATGCCTACAGTGATTAATAGAGGAAGGTGTCAGTGTTTCAATCTGGAATAAAACTCTTCATATACACAATATAAACAAACCCTTTGTGAAGTAAATATAAGCCAGACTGACTGAATAAAAGCTGTTAATTGTATTGTGAGTGTGAGGAGTATAAAACAATTCTAACTCCACAGACGTAGCGACTAAAATAAAGTCCTGTATGGCAAAGACACACACAGAAAACAGCTGACAGGTTAAATGAAAGCGTGCTCAACACAGAAATAAACACATTCAAACGCCATGGTCTAAAACTTCAGTGCCCAAAGACAGAATTTGGCATTGAGAAATCCATAAACAAACAAACAATACAACACAGATATATGTTCAATAATATGTGACATAAAGACCTATGAATGGAACCAGGTGTGTATAGATGCTACTGTCCAGTTCTGTCCAGTTAAACCCACAACACACATGTGGCTGATTTTGGCATTCAGTTGCTCTGTGTTGGGGTGAAAACAGAAATTTGTCAAAACAAGTGGTGGCGGCCATCTTTAAAAACGTGGCCCTTTAGTTGTGTGTAAAGAAAGAGAGAGAGAGACGTAATATGTTTGTTTCCAGTCAGACTTTTCTCTCTTTTATGAGCCCTCCGTATAAGCCCAGTCTGGTCCCCAAAGTCCAGGTCTCTGAACCGGGTGACGAGCAGAACCAGGAAGTCCAAAAAATCTTTAAAAAAAAACAAAAGAAAGGCCCCAAAAGCAGAAAAAGAGGGTTTAATATGCCAGAGTAGCAAAGGCACACAATCAGAAAGATGAATATCAGACTTCTCTCTCTGCTCTCCGTCCTAATTCAGTCCGATCCAGTTTGATCTGGCTCCCGTTCGCTCCAGGCATGAGAAAGTGCTAGAACATGCGTGACAGAGTTATATGTGTGTGTGTGTGTGTGTGTGTGTGTGTGTGGTCACCATAAAAACATATCAACATTTAAAAAGTATTCTTTTATATGTTAACAATTTTTAAAATACACAGGGTTACTCCCTACGACTGCATTGATAACCGGTCTGTGGTAAGTGCATCTCAAAGCTAGTCACCCAAAGCTCCTCTGGCTGTACCTTAGGTATAAACTGACGATAGGTTGGTTATAGGATAATATATTGACATGGATAATGGTTTTACAACAACAGTAAAGTCTTTTTTTTCAACTGCTATAAATACATTTCTTTGAGAGTTTTCACAACGATCAAACTGTATGCCACTGTTTGCACGCTGAAAGTGAGCGACACACTCAACTGTGTTGTAAAAAACACACACACACTCCTTCAGTTACACACGCTCGCAGAGTCACAACTTGGTTTTCGTACACAAACAGGCACATACTTTACTTCAGTCCAAGCACGCTTTTACACACATGCACACGCGCGCGCGCACACACACACCAAAGACATAAAGGCACAAGGTATTGCTAATGTTGAGGACGCATTGAAACATGATCTATCGAGACATGTAAATGACCTCTTTCACCCATGCATCCTTTCCTCCTCCTCACAGTAAAAACAGCTTCTAGAAAACAAAAAGATGCTTCTTCTTTCATAATAACATGCAGAAACACACAACAACACCCACACACACACACCCGCACACACCAACAGTAAACAAAACCTACAGATCTACAGTACCAACAAAGGTACACCATTTGGTATTTTAGCGCAGACGGACACGCTCAGGCCAGCCAATGTGTAAGACTTCTAAAACAGAGAGCCGAACAGCACGTACAAATCTTAGAAAAAGCAGATAGAGGGGGTCGTATAAAAAAAGAGGGGACAATGGAGAAGGGGGTAAAGGATGTTGTTAGGCCGGCGGTCTGTGATCAGTCACAGACCTAACAATTTCAGCTCAGTGGGCGTCTTTGACTAACCCGGCAGAGACTCTTCAAAAATAGTCCTCAAAAACAGTAAGAGTGAGATTAGATACATCCAGCTCTCCTCGGGATTTTTTCAAGTACGAAAACTCTGTTCTGTTTTGCCCATTTCGACACCAACAGGTAGGAGGTGGTTTACTGGACATGAGTGAGTCATGAGACCACCAGCATAGGAGTCAGTGAGCTCCTGTGGGATCCAACATGGACCAATAACGTAGGAGGAGGAGTCGGAACAAATGATCATGCATCGCCATCGGTTAGCGTAGCAATATGCTAACTGGGCCAAGAGCAGGGAGGAGTGGACAGATAACTGCGCTGTTGTGTCCACAGCTGCAGCTTTTATTAGCAGCAGCTGGACGAGCAGCTACCAAGACGTACAAACACGTACAAAAATGCACACGACACCAAGCATGACTTCCTCGACTCCGTCCCCTGCTCCTCCAACGCACAAGCTGGAAAATCTCAGCCTTCTCATGGCAGCCTTCTCCTCCTCACATCCTGTGTGAAGTCACGGTTACCAGCCTATCAGGTTGGCTTTTGCCTTCTCCGTCAGCTTGCGGACACGCCCCTTTGAGGAGGTGCCAAAGGTGATTGATGAGTCCTCAAACAGCAGCTGCCTCTGCTCCTCCTCAGAGTCCTCCTCCATGTACCAGGCAGATCGTCGCCCCTGGTTTCGCGTGCGCATCGACCCGCTGTCATCCTCCCCTGCCTCCTTCCTGCTGGATCGTTGAGGGGGAGTCTGTGGTGGAGGCGTGATCTCCTCGTTGGTTCTCCTGCTGCTCCTCCTCAGTGGAGAAGGCTCAGGCGACTCAGCCGGAGGACTCACTTCCTCAGTTCTTACAACTCGAGGCCGACCGCGCCGTCTGGGCGTCGGCGACATGCCAGAGTCTGACAGCACAGATGTTTCCTGCGCCGAAGACGTCCCGCCCTCGTCCCCTGTCGATTGGTCGAGCTCGTCGTCAGGGGTGGAGCTCCTGCGGGTGCTGCTCCTCCTCATATCCTCCAGCTCCTGCTTGCTCTTTCTGCCTCTCTTCTTGCCGGGAGGACGACCTCGAGGTCGGGAAGGGCTCCCCGGAGTCGTGACTTCTGGAGGACTCTGTGGCGGGTCCAGTCTGGATTTCCGCCCCCTCTTCCCCAAACCCAGGGTCACATGACTGCCGTGGCCGTTCAGGTGGGCTGTGTTCTGAGATGAAGGGTTGACGGGAGAGCCTGGGAGGGAAGGGCAAACAAATAAACATTAATAGCAGGCAGGTGACATCAAAACTGTATTTAGTTCCCACTTTTACTGACATCCAACAATCACTTCTTTGATGATCTCTCACCAGGTGTGTGTCGTACAGGAGTCCTGAGTTTCCTCCGGGTGCTTCCTCCACTGCTACTTTCCACAGCTGGAGAGGGTGTCGCCTTTTCAGGAGCTGGTGGCGTTGAGGCTGACACAGAGTTATGAGCCCTTAGCGAGCGAGTCGACTCTGAAAAAAACATCAAAATAAACATTAAATGTTCTTTATAATAAACTTTGCTTAAGTTTAAAGTCATACCACCATTTTATTTGAACGGTAAATGTCAAGCTAGCAGCTGGTTAGCTTAGCATAAAGACTGGAAACAGGGTAACAGCTAGCCTGGCTCTGTCTAAGGCCTGTATTATACTATGACGTTCGTTGGCTACGCTTTTGCCTACTTAAGAGGCTGCTGCAAGTATTTAAACTTGTAGGCACACACACCAGGCGGCGCGGTCATCATGATGCTGTTCTGAGCTTTTTAAACTTTCTTTATGTACTTAAAAGAATTGCGATTAAGACTGAGCAGATAATGTTGAAGTTATAGCTAATAAATGTGAACAACAGTTACTACGGCAACAGCCTGTAGCAGTTATGCGAAGCTATCGACTGGACCAAAAACAGCAGTTGTGGTATGTGTCACCACAACAGGTAGTTGCATCTCTGGGGTGCACATTAGGCTTAGATGTAGTTTCAGGAGCTAAGCTGTACGTATGATCTTATTTCAATCATACAAAAGCAATATTAGTAGTTAATGGAGTGCATTTATATAGTGCTTTTCTAGTCTAGTCTTGCAACCACTCAAAGCTGCTTTTACACTACATGTCACATTCACACACTGATGGGAGAGGCTGCTACCTAAACTGTCAATCAGTCATCACATTCACACACCGATGGCTATGCCACCAGAAGCAATTTGGGGTTCAGTGTCTTGTCCAAGGACATTTCCACATGTAGACTGCGGGAGATGGGGATTGAACCTCCAACCTTCTGATTGAAAGACGACTGACTCTACCACTGAGCCACAGTCGGCCCTTAGCTGAGTAGTAAGAGTTTTGTATTGTAAGCACAACTGAACTAGCTGAACCAGCTGCTAGCTAAGCTTGATATTTAGCGTATAATTATCTGAGGTAACAATCAACTAATCTGACTCTCTATTCCTTTATAGCAACAAATAGTCCTCATTGCTCAGTAAATCACATGTAGAAGCGATCTCTCAGGCGCCGGTTTGGCTTAGCGGTTAAATCGGTGTCCATACACAGAGACTATAGTCCTCAATGCGGCAGCCCGGGGTTCAGCATCTGCCCTCGGCCCTTTGCCGCCCACATCCCCCACTCTCTCTTCTCCTGTTTCCGACTCTATCCACTGTCCTCCCTTCAAATAAAGGTATAAAAAGCCCCCCATAAAATGAAAAAAAACCTCACCTGTTGCACTGTGGGTGTTGTTTGCTGCATTATGTGAGGAGGACGAGGAAGGTGGAGTGTGTGTAGAGAAGCGAGCTGAGCTTCGTGTACGCGCTGCAGCCGGCGTGTCCGCCTTCCCGTTGACCAGCTGAGGGGGCTGTTTGAGGGGGAGGCTCTGCCTCAGGGAGGGGGGCCGTGAAGGAGGCGGTGATGGCTCCTTCTTCCCCGTCACCCTGGATGACACACGTCTCTTTCTCTCCGGGCTGGAGGAAAGACGGGAGAAAGGAATAAAAAAAAGATGAAATCTAATGAACAGTAAGAGACTAAAAACCCTGAGTAACTGTCGTGTATTTTACCTGGATGCCGTGCTGCTTGCTGGAGATTCACTCCTCCTCCTCCTCCTCTTCATGGCATGCCGTGTCTGTCTGTCTGTAGTGTGTCTTGTCTGTCTGTCAGTGCCCTGTCGGGTCAGTTTATCCGTCAGGCCGTGGATGGCTTTGTAGTCAGACAGGATGGAGCTGACATGCTCCTCAAACAGTGCAGAGAGCCTCAGACTCATGCTGTAGATCTAAAGACACAGCAAAGATCACACTGATTCAACGCCGAGACAAAAAGGACGACAATTCTATTTTATGTGCTGATCAAAGCCCGACAATATGACAGCACTACCAGCTATATAAAGCTCAATGCAACTATCGTGTGTGTGTCTGTGCATCTGTGCCTCACCCGGGACTTCTTACTCGGCGTGTACGCTTTGGAGTTGCTGAAAATAAGCCGGACATCTTTGCAGAGCTCGATGGGAGACTGGTACTTTCCGTCTGTTAGCGTGTTGAGAACAGTGCCAAAGTCCATCGGTGAGTCGACAATTTGCAGGTAGTCCTGTGAGAAGCAGAGGGAGGTTGGGATATTTCAATTACAGGCTTCAAAAGAGGAGAACACAATAAGGGTAAAGACTTTTGAGATGTAGTAGATTGGGGGTTTCACTTTGAGTGGAGTGTAAAGAGTGGACCGTTCTTCTGTTAACAAGAAAACTGCAGCGCCCTGGAACTGCGAGTCTGTTCACATTTTTTCTCCTTGACAACATTTCCTCTGGATTCGCTCGTCATTTCACACTCTGAGTGCAGAGGCCTGTTCTTTCCTTTGATTCAGATTGTACTCCTTTTCTGAATCGTGGCCACTTGTGTCTCAGACTGAGGAGCAAGCCTCAAGGACCACAAAAGGTGTCTAAAATGCAAATGAATGTGAGACTCCTGGAAATTTACAATGAGCTACACTCTGATCACATCCGTAAGAGTTCACTTAGAGTTCACTTGTGCACACAATACTGAACACAGAAAGTAAAGAGCTGCCGTGTAGGTACCGGGTACTCCTGGAGGTCCACAGGTTCTCTGAAGGGCTCAGAGTCTTCACACTGAAAGATGAGATCCAGCAGCTCCTTACAGCGCCCCCTCCACGCTTGAGGGTCGTATGAAGGAGGTCGGGTTCGTAATTGGCGCTTCATGGGGCGACGACCCTAGGGTGGAAAAAACACCAAGTAAATAAAAGTAGCTGCACAAGCTGATAAAAAAAACACACTGGAGCTGTTCGGTTACCTTGTGGTTTCTTGTGGATGTTCCAGGAGTGTTAGTATCTTCATCCTCCTCCTCGTCATCCTAAATGGAGATGAAAAATGGCAGCTCTTTTAGATTTAGAGTCTTAGTCTTCAGGCAAAAATGCTGATTAGTTTTAGTCACATTTTAGTTACCCTTCATAGTTTTAGTAGACAAAAACTTTTGAGTCCAGTTTTAGTCAACAAATAGTCATTACATTTTAGTCATTAATTTTAGTCTAAACGTTTTACTCTGTTGGGAAAATATGACCCCGCAGACAGCCGATGAATGCTCCTTTCTGTGCAGAAGAAGCGCCCCTTTTTCTGTGAGCACGCACAAAGCCTGAAGCAGTAAGTTTAGGTTAACAGAGAAAGTTCATAACCACCTTAATGGTACCCGTTATCCCCAACTGTGTCACCCAGTTACAGGAATGAATTGCTTGACACATTAAACGCACAGTGGGGGAAATGCATACTGAATGTTCAACATCCCGTCTCGTCTTATTAACAAAAACAAAACATACATGTCAGAGTTTTCATTATCAACAATCTATTTTTTTTTGTAATCTTTTTTACAAGGGCCAGTTCGCTGATTTTCTACCTCAGTCCTATCATGCTATTATGGGGAGCTAATGCCATTATGGTGCATTAGCAATTTGGCTCTGTGCGAGGACGCTATCCGCTTCTCCAATGGGCCCTAGAAAAATCAGCTACACTTCTTCAATCTAGGACGCCCGCCTCTGATGTCATGTCTCGTCCAAAATCGTCAGGTTTGAAATGTAGACTGCAGACCTGAAGATTTTTTAGACGATCCACCGGTATATTCTCGTCATATTTCGGATTCTGTAGCGCTCTGAGCCGTTGCCTGTAGCGAAAACGGTATTTCACTCCAGTGTCTCTCGCTGGGTCGTTCCTTTCAGAGGGAGGGGCGCAATGCACGCTGGGTGTTGTAGTAACATAGAATGGGCGAAACCACGAGCTGTTTGTCCAACTTTCTCCACAGCTATGGCACCAATTTAAAATATTATTGCTTCATTTGATTACAGAGAACACAAGCTTTGACTAACAGTGGCTTTTTCCAGGGGCGAACTGCTCCTTTAACACTGATGAAGACTCTGTATATTGTCTTAACTTAACTCTGAGCAAAACTAGATCAACCAAAGGTTCAAACCAGATTACCGTATAGAGCGCTTACAACAGCAGCATTTTTTAATTCAATTACTTTTTATTACAACTTGTGTAGCTGTGATTGATGCAATACAATATTCAATTCACAGCATTTTTTGTGATTTAGAGGAGCATGTTTTTTTGCCAGGTAAGAAATCCTGTTTTAATATCATTAAACTTCAAGTAAAATGCAGCATATGCAAACGCACCTCATCTTCAGAGTCGGAGAAGGTGGCTTTCTTCATGGTTTTGTAGAGCGGCATGAGGTCTGTCAGACTTTGGTCCCTGAAGACGGACAAAGAGCAGAGATTACTCCATATCTGAGAGTGCAAATGTTGTCGGATGTTTCAAGTGAAAACATGTAAAATAACATTTATTATTTTTGATCAGGTTTTATTGTTTGTGTGGAGTCCTTTCAGAGAAAAACTGACCTGGGTGAAGCTAAGTAATTGACTCTCCAGCATTCATGCTTTAGAGTTAATGAGACAGCGCAGCGTACTCACTTAATGAATTGCAGCATGAGGTCAGAGACAAACTTGGCGGTAGTGACAATGAACGATCCGGGCTCATTGAACGTTTGGGCGTTGTGTTCAATATAACGAAGCTCCCACATCAGAGACGACAGACGTCTGGAAGGGAAATAAAAAAATTGCTGAGCGTGTATTTCCCTCTCTCGCACACAATCTGAATCTCCTGCCATCTCTTTGACTCAAACGCCGCCTGACGAGAGGTACCTGTAGAAGCGGTTCACCAGCCTTTGGCGTATGGTGCTGAGGTCGGTGACGTACGCCACGACTGTGCAGTACGTGGGGTAAGCCTGTAGGTCCACTGGAAAGGCAAACGGTGCTGCAACATCTGAGGGTGGCAAGTTTGGTGGGTGGATGAGAGACAGGAGAACACACGGAGTGGAGAGGATGAATAATGCAACACACACTCTGTATCAGACCAACAGTTAACCAAAACTGTTAAAAGATCCAAAGAGAGGATTTTGTATGATAATGTGGAATTAGCTGCAGGTCTTATCTTGTCTATATGATGTCTCCTGCTACATAAATTAACCCGCATATGTCAGGTATAACATTAGCAATTCTAAGCTCACACCTTAATCCCTTTAGCTAAAGGTTTCTCCACTTATGAATATCCTCACCTAAATTTAGACACACCTAAAAGAGTTCAAATAAATCCTCCTGCAGTATGAAGCGTAGGAGTAACAGAGAGATCTGGAAGGATTAAGAGAGCTCTCTGTTGGTGCTTGTGTGTGTGTTGATGCGCACTCTGCCACTAGAGGGAGCTCTCAGACCAGATTTCCACTGCAGTAAAACAAAGTCTGGGCCTAATATGACATTACATCATTTAATGTGAATTCAAGCGAGCACCTCAATATGTGGCTCATTGTGTTAGCACTTTATTCCCTTTAGCTGCCGAGCTCGGAGCACTGACTCATGTCGGGTCGAGTCATGCTGCTTGTTTTACCAGAAATGCGCCCTCGTGGCTCAACTTCACCTCCCTGCTTACATGGCATAATGAGAGTGTTAGTTTCGCACAGGCTGGATGACGTCATACCGAGTGTGCAGAGCTGGTCGATGGCTTTGATGATGCGCTCGCACTCCTCTGCGCGTGCGCCGCAGCCCCATTCGCCGTCCAGTGGGACGTAGAGCAGCTCCTTCTGTTCTGCTTCCACCAGCGGGACGCTCGTGCCCAACTCGTCTGGGAAAGTGGCTGCTCGGGGACGAAGAGAGGAGGCAGGAAGAGAGACTGAACAATAAATCAGACTTGTAAAGGGAGAAAGTTGATATGTTTGCGCTCTAGTTTAGGTGTATTATAGAGGCTTACCATCATCCGGGATGGGCTCCATATCCCAAGGACTCATCTTCTCCGTGTCTCCGTTATCCCAGCTGGAGGAGAAACCGTGTAAATATGAGTCATCGTCTTCACATTGTGCTCTTTGTGTTTGTAGTTTCTTTTGTTTCTTTGCATAGGTGACAGATCTGCGCCTAAAGTGGATGTCACTTTCTAACGACGCTTTCAGAGATCACGAGCGCTCGGTGCTGACAGGAATAAACAAACTTATTAATGTTTGTAATTACAATGTCACTGACAATGAAAGGAAGTGCAAAACAAAGAAAACACTGTAAATATCAAATTCAAGCTGTTGTCCGGGACTGTTCCATCAAGTGTCCTGACTGATTCAAGCCATGAAGTGTTTGTGTGCTTAATGAGAGAGCTGAGAGGAGGCGTCAGCGGCACGCTCGCAACCCGATCATTTGTCTACATTTGTCTGGATTTTGTCCAAGAAGACAAATTCTTTTTACATGTAAATCATATTAATGAAACGGTTTCACATCTCTTATTCTGTCAGAGTGAGGAGTCGGATTTTAAACTCATTCAATCCCAGGATTCGACCGAGATGCCAGAGGACTCTCTGTACAGCAGACGAATGGGAACGGAGTCAAAGTTTTCACACTTTTCGCAGCAGCCAGCGAGAGTGAGAATCAATCTCAGATTCAGAAGACTAATAAATAAAGCTTGAGTAAATATTTCCCCTTTAGAGCAGCAAATTAGTGTTTAAAAAACACAAGACAATGACAATTATCTCAGAGATTTTTCCATTATTTCTTCTGTAACCGTCAGTGCATGTTGCTCCATATACAGTGTTGAGGTTGAGCTTACCCTGGATGTCAATCGTGACATTTGTAGTTGTTTTTTTAAAGGGTTGGAAATATTTTGGGGGAATTAACCTGCAGTGCTGCGTCCATACATCCATCTTTTATCTATACCGCATACCCTGTTCATGGTCGCAGGGAGCTGGAGCCTATCCCAGCTGTCATTGGGCGAGAGGCGGGGTACACCCTGGACTGATCGCAAGTCAATCACACATAAGCCTCTTTCATACATGCACTCCTGACAATTTCAGGACCGTCTGACCCTGACATTACCCTGTCGTGTCTTTTTTATCTGCCACAAAGATCGTCATCTACGATCGATTAACTTGCCGGACACTCGTTCCTCGCGTTCTCTCTCTCCCGTACCTGCAGCAGCATCTCCCACATGCTCATCAGAAAACACACACACACACGCTCACTATTACGTCCCTCCTGTAAATGCATTGATCGAGGTGTGACGTTTTCTGTTAAATACTGACAGTCTTGTTGTTTTAAAAGATTGTAAGTGCAGCTGTGTAGTGTCGGTCTCATTAGTCGGGTTTGATCGTTTCGACACGTGCGGCTCACCTTACGAGATCGCGGGTGGAAAATACAAAATGCGAGTTGTATTTTTTGGCCAACTTTGTGAAGTGTGCAGCCCATGATGGGTGTAAAAAGATCAGACAGACAGGAAGAGAGAAGTACAAAGAGCAAACAAGGTGAGCAGAGAAAGTCGGTGCAAAAAAAAAATGGCCGTTTGCGTTCACACATGTCAGGAAAGTCAGGACATGTTCAGGAGTGCAGTGTATATGTGTGAAAAGGGCTGTAGAGACAGACAACCTTTCACACTCACTCTCACACCTACGGGCAACTTAGAGTCACCAATGAACCTAACCAGCATGTCTTTGGACTGTGGGAGGAAGCCGGAGGGAACCCACACATTCACGGGGAGAACTTGCAAACTCCACACAGTAAGGCCCACTGCGTCTGGGTTCAAAACGGGAACCTTCTAGCTGTGAGGCAAGAGAGCTAACCACTGCACCACCATGCCGCCCGGCAGCGCTGCAGCTGTGGAAAAATCATCTCAGCCAGTCCTCTAAAGCGCCTTTGTTTCTCTTTCACCCCTGTTACATTGGCCTTTTACGGCATTCGCCTATCTACAGTTTGTCACGAGGGGTTACACAGTCGTGTCATCTGTTGATGCAACTTAGGGTAAAATAAAAACAATAACCTCTTGATGTAACAGATATCGTTGGTACTGCAAAGTACAACCTATAAATCACCCGAAAAAGAATCACTCTTGTATGATTGAAACTGCAGATTAGAGGAGTAGCAGTAGAGTAAATCCAAGCTGTGATCCTACCAGACGTTGTAGCACTGGAACAGGCTGTCAGGATACTGAGACTGGAAGGGCTCCTGGCTCTCAATGGTCCCGAACCACCAGGCATCATCAATCACTGACCGAAACCTGTCACCTGTGTACACACAGTTACTTCACATCTTTACAAGGAAGGAGCAGTTGACCTAATAAGCCGAGCCAGACGATATATGTGACAGACATTTGGTGTTTTATCTCGAGTTCTGCACAATTCCTGCAAAGACGGACGATAAAGTTAAACCTGGCTGACCTATACTCCACTGCCTCTTTCTGGCATTGTCGAACTGCTGCCGCAGAACCAAGAAGTCGATGACATCAGGCATGTCGTGGTATCTGCAACAAGACAGGAATATACACAGTGAGTCAAAGGGTGCGACAGAGCAGTGAGAGAATATAGAAAACTTGATCGTGTCAGTTAATGTTACTGGATTAAAAGTTTGATGAGTTCTGTCTTGTTTTGTGTCAAAATGAGGAATTATTTAGAAAAAGTAACGTTATATTAAAACGCATCAGACTAGAGAGGAACAGAGATTATCACTGACAATCTGCATCATGCTGAGAGGTGAAATGAGGGTGAAAAAGTGAAGTAGCATAAACATACTGTGTACTGTTTGACAATAGGTAACAGTCAATTCAAAATAGTGACTTGTCGTGACACTTTAGAAACAAGTACAGACACTTAAGCCACTATTTAAACGATCTACGCCGCATGGTCCTACGGCCGTGGTTCACAATGGGTGGGTCTGGACCCAAAAGTGGGTCGCCGAGCTGTCGCGGATGTGTGCTTGGAAAAAAAACAGTTGTGGCAAAAAGTTGATGCTGCGCTTTTATTTTAAGGGACATAGTTTTCCTGTTGATGTGCGTGCAGCAGTAGTGTAGTTTAGTTACACTCGATGTATCCACTGATTGGGTAATCCCAACAACAGTTACATGTATGAAACTTAATGAGCCCTACAGTGGTTGCATTTATGTTGCAGTTTATTTATGCACTGCCACCATTTTGCGACACTGATGTCTTTTGTGATGCTGATATACTCTGATGTTTCGCTCCGTCTCAGGCCCGAACTGCACCATTTTTCATTAAATATATTTGAGTGGTTGAAATTTGGGTAGCAAATTGTCATTAAGGAGGTGGTGGTGGGTCCTGAGGCGAGACCAGTTGAGAACTACGGCTCTAAAACACACAGAGGAAGTGCATTCAGGGAATGTCTAACCCCGGGGTTACATGAAGTCTCTTGAATTATTACAGGTGTGTTTTGGATGAATGTTCATCCCCCACTCCCTTAAGAAGCCAGGTGTTTCTGCACTTGGCCTAATGTCAGGCTTTTTTATACGCCCATGACCATGCAGGACACACATAGACCACTGTATGAAATATGTCAATGCATGGATTGCATTGCAGTGATCCCACAGCAGCAGGATGTTAAATGTATCTCCACAGTAAGAGAGACGTTTTGCATTTCTTATGCAGAGCAGTGTAACTTCAATATTGAAATCTAAAGACACGCCGACGGGATCGGTCAGAAACAAATGTCACCTAACATTTTGTTGCTGAACATCAAAGAAAGGAAGGCCTTTAACAGTATTTGCATATTTTGGATGCTTGGTCACAGCTTTGCTTTCTACTGCATGTGTGCAGAATCGGTCATTGGCTAGAAGTTTGGGCCCATTCAGGGCTCTATCCAGTAACAAGTTAAGCTCCCTGAGGTGAAGCAGACATGGGGGGAGGCTACCTTAGCAGTAAGCAAGTCCCTGTCTTATGACATCAGCAGAACAGCCGCAAAATGCCAAAAGCGGACTTAAAAAATGTCAAGAGACGGAGGAAACAGAAGCTGACTGTGTGCCGCTGCTCTGTCCTATATAAGTCAAAATGCCTAATTCCTGTGTGTGACAAGCACCGACGAGCGCTGATGCATTTGCTACTTAAACAACACAGGCTGGGTGTAAAAATGACAACTGGCTTGGTCGGAAACTAGCAATGTCAGCTGCACTGCCTTGCACCAGATGAAAGATAGCGCCTACAGGTTCATCTTCAAACACCTGAGCTTCTCGTGGAGACAGACAGTCATGGGTGCTGCTTACTTCATAGAGAAGGATCCTCCGGTCAGTTTGCCCGTGTCGGGGTCCAGGAAGGAGAGCTTCAGACAGCACAGTGTGGGCAGGCCCACCTCGTACTTGATGCCAACGATCTTCATCAATTCCTGCTCCTGAACACATCAAAATATAAACACCAGTTTAAGATCATACAAAAAAAATGTCATTTAGGAACACTATGATTGTACAACTGTCATTTTCCATTCATAAATATTTTCTGTTATCATGTAGGCTGAGAGAGTGTAAGCAGAATAAGATATAGAAGAGAATCCTGGCAATACATTTAAACACAGTGTGCTTGTGATGCATTATGGACTAGCGTCTACGCGGACGTGCCTTCTTCTTCCTCCACACATATAATAGAGCTGAATGATATACCAAGTAAAAATGCAATCCCACGAGCTGTTACTTCTAAGTGTTACGTTCTTCTTTGAGAGACAGTTTCATATCCCGGGATGAAACTTTGTTCTCTGCAGACATTCTTAGGATTAAAGGGGACATGTTTCATTCTTCTGATGTGTTTTTGAATCACATGGATAAGTTTGTTTCGTTTTAAAAATTGTAAACATATTTTAATTTAATTATTTTCCCGAGCCTCGCCTTTCTCCTGAAACGAACAAGCCGTTTTGCCATTCAAAGGTCAGACCTTAGCCACGATTGGCTGACAGTATTTGGAGTGACCACGTAACTCGTAACCCAAATGTGTGATCCCACGCGGGTGGTGCGGCTGCACTGCACTGTCACTCCACAGTTGTAGAAAACATGGCTGCTCTAGGATCGGTTATTCGGCCTTATACTGGATGTACGAGCCAAAACTAGGAGGTATCAAGATGATAAGCTGAAATCTTGACAATGACTTGACTACAAGCGAGTGCAAGAAGGCAGCCTGAGGTGAACGACAGTGAATGGCGATTGGTCGATTTCAGCCAAAGCAAGGTTCTACGTAGAAACCTGCAGCTGTTCTGAAAGATGTAATTCTGGAAAAACATGGAATTATGCAGTTTTCACTTTTTCACTGTGAACAATAAACACCCAAAAATGTGAAACCCATCAAAATATGAGAATATATGGCCCCTTTAATGTCTACGTGAAAGTGAAACCAGACAAGTGTCCGTGATAAAGATTTTGCAGCGGTGTAGCGATTCCAAAGGATTGCTTAGTACTCCTAGAAAGACTGTGAGTCATTGTTACTTCTACTACTCTGGCCTTTGTAGCCATTACTCTGGAAACTCAGTTTTCTCAAAGCAGAAATGTCAGTGAAAATATTACGCTGCCAAAATGTCAGGGAAGATGTTGGATCCTAATACAGGATGTGGCGTCTGGTGTTAACAACCAATCATCAAGGAAGTGAAGTTAATACATTGTTATTAGTTTAATTGTACAGATGTGGTTCCTCTGAGAGGCTCTGTGGTGGTTATGGGCTGCACAAACAGACATATGAAATTAAAGGGGACTGTCTCTGTCACACTGCTTCTTACCCGTAGCTCCATCTTGTGCCAGGGCTGCTTCTTAGGATTGATGCTGTAAATCTTTTTCTGTTTGGCCATCTCCACATAAGCTTCATGGCCCTGTCTGAAGTAGTACACCTGCACACATACACACATACATTCAAATATACAACAAAACACACAGAGCTGTATCCTGTACATTTTTTCTGGTGTGTAACTCTGCTTGGAGTAAAATGTGAGCAGCTCTGGAGGGCTCAGTTTGTCAGCGCGCACCTTCTTGTCTTATCTGTAATGGCCGTTGCAGCCTCATGGGGCCGCTAAATTTAGTGCAGACTTTGAGTCTTGTTGCTATGTAAAACACGAGCCGGTGTTTTGGTCTGAGCAGGCATGTGGTGCACATGTGGTGAGGACACTGAAACAGGAACAGGCTGAGCGTACCTCGTCTCCCATCTGGGGTATGTAAGGACACCTCCGGGGGACCGTGTCCGTGATCCAGGCCGAGGGAAGCCACTCCTCCAGAGTCAGCCCTTGCTCCTCAAACTCAGTCCTCTGAAGGAAAGAAAAAAAAACTAATATTTAGTTCCATTTATTAAAAAAAAATAGGTTTATTATGCAACATTACCGATAAAACATAGATATAAGGATCTAAACTCAGTTCTTTGTTCCAAAACTCCTCACTTAAGGTGTCCATACTTGCTGTCCTTTCTGAAAGGTGTCACTTCTACATCTAAGGTGCTGAAAATATTCCAAAAAAATCTTTAACATCATCATCCAAAAAACCTAACCTGTTTTTTTCCTACCAAAACAGTGAACACACAAGCAAAATATTAACCTACGTCTTCATAATAACATTAAAAAACATGTAATGAATTGTGATTTAAAAAAAGAAACAGATTTGTACTATTTTAGGAAAGTTAATTAAGATCATTTGCGTATTCTGTTAAATATGCAATACATCAGTTTTTAAAAAAAAGATCTAATTATTAAATTAACCAAAAAACGACTTAATAAGGTCCAAAATTATTCTAAAAAATTAGGGGAAAAAATTGGAATAATAGACAAAAGTACCTGTAAGATATGGGGTACGACAGAGTAAGAACTCTGAGTAAGAACTCTGTCGTACCCCAGTCAGCAGGTCAATCTGAACAGTCAGCTAATGGCTGATGGGTAATAACGCTGACACTAAAGTCACTCCTGGGAGGTATACTTTGAAGCATTTGTGGTTATCGAGGTAACTTCAGGGTTAACTCCGAGTTTTCAGTACTACGACAGTGGTTCACTTCTTACATGGCTAGATCACCATGGTAACTTATGCTGAACACCTTACCCGCTCCGGAACAGGCTATGTTCAAGATTACAGATCAACCTGAACTAAACACCACCTACTGACCAATCAGGTCTATTGATTCAGGAGCTTTGAGAGCTGATCGTGAGAGAGAGAGCGGTCAAACACTTCCGCTTCACCGTCCGATTATTTGATACGAAATATATTCATGAAAGATCATCGAGCTTTACTGATATACATCAACAACAGAGACTGATAATAACAATGAAGCCTGAAGTATTTTTGTACTTATAAGATATGAAAGTAAGCATTCGTACTACTTTAAATTGTGACTTTATATTTATTTGCTCCATAAGTCCGTTTGGTGCTCTAATGATGGAGCAGTGATATTATAGACTTAATGTGCACATTTACACAGTCTGTGATTCTTTCCCAGTTGTCCTTCCTGCATTCAGCAGCTGAGTAGATTTAGCCTGGATTAAACAGTTTGTTTTGAGTTTGTCAAATATGCCAATCAGCTGACGGCAGACTTGTCCCTATGTGTGATTGGTCACACGCTGCAGGCTCCGCCCATTTAATGTGAACGCTCTCATAGAAACCCTGGGTTGACTTATCAAATCGGCAACCAGCGTCATGTGACCGCTTATCGAAAATTTACCCTGGGTATGTTGAAGTCGCTTGGTCGCCCCTGGAGCCACCAGGAGGATAATACAGTTTTGTCAGAGCTCATTACTATTCACAAACCTTCCTCTTCTCCTTTGGCTTCGTCTTCTTTGGTAAAGCGTCGTCTTTGTCTGGTTTGTCCTTCTTCCTGTCTTTCTTCCCGTCCCTCTTCTTCTCTCCTTCCTCCTCCGAGCCGCTGCTTTTCTTTTTCACTTTCACGCTCTTCTTCGGGGGTTCCAGGTTGATCCCTGCATCCGCTGTCCAGTCGGAATAATCGCTGGAGTAGTCGCTGGAACAACATCACATAAAGAAGAGTAAATACACAGATGTATCTGTTTGTGTTTATGTTTGGATTTGCATACAGCCTGTGTGTGTCTGTAGGAGATAGCCGGTAAGATAAATGTGTGGGATAGACTGTCTGTATCTTTACCTTGAACTACTGTGGTCATCCGGCCAGGGCTCCTTCTCCTCCTCTTCCTTCTCGTCCTCTGAGGAATGTCCGTTGATCTGCCGAACCTCCACCTCCGCCTGAGACACACAACATTCATTGTTAGCTGTCAAATGGACACAAAGATGAATGAAAATACAACAAAAACCTGTGAAAAGGAAGGCAACAGAAAGGAAACCTTAAACAAAACAACTGTGTGATGTTTTTAATTGTGACCTGCTAAGGGATTGTGGATGAAAATGAGCTTTAAGCTAACTTTGGTAGCATCAAATCAGCAACATTTATGTTTAATATTGTGCATTGTCCCTTTACAAATAGAATAAATAAACTGAATAAAGTGGGTACAAAGTGGTGAAAACATTTTCTAATGTTTGACTTGTTTGAACTTTAAGATCCCTTCAAAAACATCACATTACATCGTTTTTTGAAGACAAAGTCGTCTGTGTTTTACATGATTTTCTAGAAAAGTTTACAAAGTAGCTCCCAAACAATAAATAGTCACTGGACTGTCTCTACCTCTGAGGTGCTTTCGTCCTCGTCAGCACCCTCGGCGCTCTGGCGGCTCGTCTCCTCCATGGCGGCCCGGGTCTGATAGCCGTGGTTACCCTGGCTCCTCCTCCCCTCGTCAACCACACCCTCGGACGTGGGATGAACCTGCAGCGGCAAAGAATGAAGGACAGAAACAAGAGAAATGAGGTCTGATAGCCCGATAATAATTATCACAAGAAAATAGATGTGAAGTAATTAATAAGAAGGTTATGGGACAATAACGTGCGCGTGTGTTTTAATTCCCTCACCCTGCTCTCTTTGGGGAGAGAGTGGATTGTCCGTCTCCTCCTCTCTGACTGATAAATATTGATCTCCTCCTCCCCTTTGGCCTCACGCCAGTTTACCTGTCTCCTACACAATAAACACACACACAATCATGACATGTAATAATCTTCTTCAATCAGGTTCCTCTCTGTTAAATTAGTTGTGTGCGTTTTACCCGACAGAGGCGTCCTCCAGCTCAGGGACCAGCACCCTGCGGCTCCAGGCCACCAGGTCTCCCTCTGTGGCCATCTGGCTGCGTGGGGCGTTGCTGTGCATCTGACGGACCCCCTCAATCTGCCCGCTGCGGCGCAAACCCACGTTGGGCGGAGAGTGAACCTCCGTGGGAGAACCAACCGACCCTGAGGGAAAGAGAGACAAAATAGTGGTTTTAATTTATCAGTAGAATTAATGTGAAAACGTAACATTTCAGTGGACTTCACAGGGATGGCAGATAACTTTCCCAATAAAACGATCAATGGTTTCATCTCTAAAATATCAGAAAGATGAAACGTTTCCATTGTATCCTCCCAAAGGTCAAAGCGATATCTTCACATCACTTGTTTCATCCAACCTACAGTTGAGAAGGATTTTCAGTTCACTGACACATTTACCAAAGAAAAGCAGCTTTGCGAGCCTTGACAGACGTTTAAAAACGACTCCAACAATAATCATTTAACCCATTGATTAGTGATTGATTTGTGTTAAATGACTTATCCGTAAAATGACAAACTGTTTCAGCTCTTAAAGTTACTGAGTGAGAGATACCAGGAAAGAACGGGGAAAAAAACAATGACTTGAACAAGCAGGGTGACATACAATCTGCCTGCATGCAAGTGGCTTTATTTAAAAGACTGTAATTACTTATGACAGCTAGAGTAGTTAGATGTGCTGTATATTTTCCAGGTGATGACACTAGCCCCTTTTTACACTCCCAGTTCAAGGCGGGATTATTAGGCCTCTGTTACGTTCCGTCTTCTATGTAAAACGCACGGAGGCGTAATGGTGGGGGCGCCGTGTGTGTTTACTAGTTTGTTTACACCTCGCACATGTTTTGCTTCCGCAATGCCTGAAAGCTGTGTAAAAACACACACTGGGGCGGCTTTACGCCGGCGTTGCTTGGTTCAATGTAAAATGGCAAAGGTGGCATGAGGACGGAGCTTCGTTACGGCGCTGAGGCGGAACCACAGTGTAAAAAGGGCTACTGATATACAGCTAATAAGAGACCACTCCAAATGTTCGTTAAATCAGCATCTCTCTCTTCATGTCATGGCCCAATCCAGATCTGAACCGCACTGAAAACCTCCTGATCAAGAGGAAGATGGATGGTCACAAGCCACTGAACAAAGAGTGGCCTGACGTCACCCAACAGCCATGTGACAGACTGGTGGAGAGCATGCCGAGACGCACGAAAGCTGTAATTGAAAACCAGGTGATTACACCAAACACTGATTCCAAAACTCTTCCTGAGTTAGAAACATTCTGTTGTTCAAACGTTTTCTTTACATTATTCGAGCTCTGAAAAACACATTTTTGTTATCTTAACCAGCTGCATTTTTCTGCAAATAAAAGACCTCAATGAGAAGATTTTATTTGGAAGTAGTGAGAAATGTTGAATGTTAATTATACACAAACACAAACCTGTAAATAGAAGAAGCAGAGAAACACATGTTTTGCACTGGTCTCTTAGTCTTTTCCGGAGCTGTACATGTAAAGACAAGCTCTCTGAGACAGGGGTTGTTACTTCTCTTTGTTTCCTGTGTAAATCTCACTGAGTCACTGAAACACTTGTGTTGCATAATTGGAAGTCGCATGTTTCATGTTTCATTTGTAACTTCCATGAAAAATGTTTCAGTTTCACACTCATTCAAAACTTAATTATTTAAAGCAATTATTGCAACAATGATACAGTATTATCGTGTGGTGCACCGCTTACAAACTTAATTATACAAATTCATCATATGTGTATTCATTCATTAACAGCCAACACACATGTTCATACATTGTTTACTCCATTAAGAGTTCATCTTTAAAGCACCCTGAATAGTTCCCCAGCTCCTCCAGTGCAGATGACAACAACACCTAATGTGTACAGCTTGTAAATCACTTATAGAAGTAGTACAACTTTATCGACAAGCTGTGATCTTACCTCTGCTGGATCTGGTGTTTACAGAAGCAGGAGCGTCATTCGCTCCCAGTCTCTGGTCCTGTTCCTGCTGCAGCCTCTGAATCATCGTATCCAGAGGACTGGCACCGTCCACCGCCTGCTCACTCACCACTTGGTTCAGGCCTGACACACGGACAGGAATAGATAGAAGAGAGGGAGACTTAAAGAAAGAAAGAGGAACAGAAGCAGCCTCGGGAAAATGGATTTAAGGCAGCAGGTTTCCCCCCCCCCCAACATCCTGCACAGTCACCTCGACAAGCATGCTTCTTAAAAGGTGACAGCAGGGCAAGGCTAGGTTATAACTATTTTATATACAAAAACCTCAGAGAGCAAGAATCTCCTCTTTTTATCTCCACTGTTTCATTAAATACAGATTGTTACTGTTTATATCCCTGCCACGATCTTAACAGCCTTTTTAATTCTTGTTTTTAATTGCCATCACTGGTTGTAGTTTCAGTAACAGCCTCACATTAGGCACATTTGGGGACAGATAAAACTCTCGTGAGGCTTTGAGAGCTGTATGATCAGCTTGACCAAAGTCTCTCTGATCAGCTGAGCTGCAAAGATTTGATCTGAGATGTGCATGCATAGAAAGGCAGAGTGAAACTACAGCTGAGTTCACACCCTCGGGTCATGAAGAGGCAAATAGTCCTGGGGGGGCCGTACCTGAGGATGTGACCCCCATCTGCGGGATCAGCTGCTCGCCCCTGCAGCCCTCCCTGCCGGGCACCAGCCGCTGGTATCGAGGCGGGTGGGGGTTCCCGTCCACGTCCACCAGAAAGGGAGGGGGCATGAGGTGAGGCGCCTGCTGAGTCTGCTCGTCCAGCACGTAGTTGTTGGCATCTCGGATCAGCGGCCGGTAGTCAGTATGGAAGAACATCTGGTCCGCTATCTGAAAGAATACAAGGGACATTCAGTCACATACACAATAAAATGTGCGCACATTGCAATAGTCACATCGCAGGACGTGCAATTGTGAGGCAAAATAACTGCAACATGAAAAGCTGCTATTTTTTTGTTGCTCGATGCAAAACGAAAACTCGCCAGTTTCTTGTTTTCTATGACTTATCTACAGGAAAAGTCCGTCTGACATCACATTAGTGCAGCTCTTCACCAGAGCACAGAGAGAACTGACCGCTGAGCTGCAGCGTCTGTGCGTCACCTGTCTGTAAACTGTAAACAAGCACGCGACGCTGCTGCTGTCACAGATCATGTCGGTGGGATGATCGAGGCAGACGCTCCGTTATGGGAGGTAGCTCATAAGTGAGAGTCACGGAGCGGAAGTGCCACGGAGTGTTTACGCACACGCCATGAGGTTGTGTGCCGAGACGAAGTAGGATGTGTGAGCTTTCGTTTCAAAAAGTTACTCTCACAGGGGTGGTCGTGCTGCTAGAACATACTGTACATTTAAAGCTGACCGAACGATCTGCCTGAGGCGATAAGGCATGCAGAGTCAGTGACTTCTTCTAAATCACTTCCTAAAACTCACTTTTTCAGACTTGCTTTTATGTTAAAAATGCTTTTAATCCATTCATCTGTTCCTATTCTTACCGTCCTTTAATGATTTTATCTAATCATTTTTTTCTATTTATTTATTTATCTTTTATTCATTTTACTGATCCAAATCTTTTTATCTTTTCCTCTGATGTAATGTCATCTTTTTATCGTCTTTTTTATAACCTTTTATGGTCTTTTATTTCTCTATTTATCTCTTTATCTGCCTTTGTTTCTGTTTTGTCACTTTTATTTCTTTTATTTGCACTCATTCTTGTTGACCTTTTGTGGTTGCCTTTTGTTGAATTTCCTAGACTGCTCTCTGTTTGGCCTCATTGTTGAAAGTTCTGTAATCTGTTCTTTGTTCTGCAATCTTCCTGAGTTCCTGCCTTTGCTTTGTCTGCCAAAGCACTTTGAAAACGTCTGTTTTTGAAGGTGCTTTGTAAATAAAGTTATTATTAATATAATTATTATAATTATTATTTAACACCGTTAGAAATGGTTGATGACATACTGTATAAGTAACACCACTTCAGCCCATTCGTCTGTTTGTTTTTATTTAATTAGTAGTTTAATTGTTAGAAGAAAATAAACTTAAAAGTCCCAAATAATAAAAAGCATGATCGTTAATTGTTTATGTGGACGTGAAAACACACTGCATTTATCTATTGTAATTTCCTGTATTTTTTTTTAATTAAAACAATTGTTTTTGGAAGAGAGTTTGACAGAAGAGTACAGGTGCCTTAATAGAGATCGTCACTTTTAGTCTTGAGCCTGGACTGTGAGACAAATAAATTGGCCTTAATCCTCGAGGATTTAAAGCTGCATTCATGCTCATAAGGAGTTAAAAGCTCAGCAATATAGCTAGAGGCTAGACCTTTCAGATCCTTTAAAGTAATCAGTAACATCTTAAAATCAATTCTAAATCTCACCGTGCAGTGAAGATGTGCTAAGACAGGCTGATGTGAGCTCTAGGTTAAGAGGCAGATGAAATTCTTTCTGCAGCGTTTTGGACGAACTGGAGACGTGCGATTGTTTTCTGATTGAGGCTGGTAACGAGAGAGTAACAACTGTCTAAATGAGATTAAATAAAGCATCTTATCACCCTCTTTAACTCAGCATGACAGTTAAATAAAGTGATATTTGACAGTTTCAGAAAGCATCACTTCCCTTCTTAATTTCTGGCCGTTTGCACTAAAACAGATGATTTATGGACTACGTCAGATTTCCTGCACATCTTCCTCGAGCTGTAAAACGTTGGTTAGGCGCAGGTACGTGTATTTATATTCAAGCTGAGCATGTGGCTTTACCTTGTCGTACTTGCTGCTGGAGCCAAAACCAAAGATGAGAAGGTGTCCATGGGAGTCGGTGGCTGCGAAATGCTGCCCATCTGGGCTACATTTGCAGTCAAACAACGCTCCGTGCCCCTGGCCCTCGATCTGTCCACAGACAGAGAGAGAGAGAGAGAGAGAGAGTGTGCACATTGTGAATAATAGTTTTACACTAGCAGGGGAAGTTGTACCTCGACTAGTAATCCATAAACCACATGAATGGCACCAACAAGCATTGATCGACAATATTGTCCTTCAATAATAAATGAAAATAACACATTTATGATCCAGCCAATATCCACATTATAAAACTGTTGTGTATTTTTTCAGGTAAACTCGTGTCAGGCAGCATTTCTCGTTTCCAGCAGCAGTAGTGGAACAAATACAGAGTTTGACAGACACAAAGAGCAGCGTTACAAAACAGAGCAGCACCTGCAGAAAGTGAAACATCACCAACTGAAGATGGAAGAGACAAAACCCTCACAGTTTGTTCTGTGGGTATCCCTCTACTCTAAAAATAGCTCCATTTAATCACAGGATGAAAAAGAGTTTCTGCCTCTTTGTTCCTAAATTTAGGAATGTAAAAAAAATAGTGTGTTTGCTAAAGGCACTTAACTCTAATAGCTCACTGCCTTACCCAGATACACTTTTCAGTCATCTTCTAATGAGGTATATATGCAGCTCAGGTGCACGTGTTTTTAGCCTCATGCAGCTAACCATATCAGACTTCGAAATGTCTCCTGTACATAGGATTTACTGAACACAATCATACAACAAACAATCTTGAATGATAAAAATCCATGTGCAAAGTCAGCAGGGTTGTTGCACAGGGGACAGAGGAAGTTTGACTTTACTGCACATCTCTGCTCTCTCTAGAGGGTTAAGGGAAGCTGCCTTCCTGTAAACAAACGGATGCAAATACTTTAGGTTAAAAACAAAACCTGCACACCCCCTCAAGCTCCCTAAGGTCTCTCATCTCAGTGTATTTTCGTTTTGTCACTTCCTGTTTTATTTTGAAACTTACCCATGTCTCTGCTTTTCAGATTTCCTGCCACCTGTGCGGCACCTGCTCTGTGTCGAGTCGTGCATTTGAGTCTTTCCATTGGTTGTAACAGAAACAGTGTTTAAAGCAGAGAGCGATGCATGTCAGCTATAATACATATTGCAAAAAGTTTGTTTGATGCATGTCGCACAGATTAGATTATTCTAGAGTAAAAGCAGCAAATGAACTCTGCATGAGCCGACTTCAAAAGGAGAATAGAAGGGGAAAAAATCACTCTTCCTCTTGTAACCTGCACAAAAAAGTCTTAATTTCAAAGCATCTGCAAAGGGTGTTATTATACATGAGCACCCTTTTTCCTCATTTCTGTGCTATTTTATCTGGAGCACTTGCACAGGCAGGAAGCTCTGTTACAACTGGTATCGCATCTGCCCAGTCTGGGCTTTCCAACAGACTGGGAAAGAGCAGTGCCCTCTCCTCCCAGCTCATCATCTAAATGAGGGTTGGAATGAACTCAGTCAGCGTGTGAGCGCGGCTCTCGCAGCAGAGAGGAGGGAGGTGCTGACAGCTCTCCTTCAGGATCACACACACATAGAGAGAGTTAACTGCAATTAGATGCAGAACTTTACAGGCGTGTTTGCATTGTATTAACCAAATAACGCTGCATCTTTTGTGAGTCGGACCCTGAAATCGGGAAGATAGTGGCAAGTTATGCACAACTGATGTTGGTGTTGTAAGTGGCCACAAACCGTTCTTCGTGAATGAGTACTTCAGCTTACATGATGTGCAGTCAAAAGAGAACAGTGTGCTAACAGACAGCTATTACTGTGTTAATGACGCAACTGACTCAGTTCTCTGACTTTATGAATCCTTTTTAATTTGCTACTCTTATTATCAATGTTAGGATATTACCACCATCCTGTGATAATCACTTGCCTGTGACCAGGCACAAAGCTCCGGCGTTGAAAAATTAAACCGAGGCAGAAGTGCAAAAAACAGTTCTGTAAGTGTCCACTCGAGGCTGGCGTTTAGGGCTCATATTAAAATGCTCTTTTTTACAGCAGAAATATACATGACTACAGCCTGGTACGAAAAACGTTTTTCGTAGCTGATTTTTGGCTATCTGCTGGGGTCATGGGTCTGTGTGTGACTGACTGACTGACTGAAAGGCTTTTTACACTGCCAGTTCAAGGCAGGATTATTACGCCTCTGTTACGTCTTGTCTTGTATGTAGAACGCACAGAGGCAAAATGGTGGGGCGAAGTCGTTCCGCCTCTGAGCCGACATCGGAGGTAGTAACAGAGGCGTAACAGAGGCGAAACGGCGTCTGTGTAAACAGCGGTGGCATGAGGACGGAGCTTCGTTACGGCGCTGAGGCGGAACCGCAGTGTAAAAGAGGCGTGAGTGAGGGACGGGACTTTCACAGCCGTACAGGGAGAGAGTTGCGACATCGCAATGGTGGATCATGGAGCATATTGGCACACGGCTCTGGATACTTTGTTCGGGGAGTAGGCGAGGCTGCTCCTCCGCTGATCGTCCGCTGTCCTCACCTACGTCCGCAGCGCGCACCTGCTTTCAAACACGTTGTCATCGGCCTCATAAGGACAGTCCTTGTAACACATTGCCCACAACAGCACACACTGACTAGGTTTTGACCTAGTCTTGTCTGTTCAAGATAACTGTGTGGAGAGTGAATTTTTGTGAGTGACCCGTTCTAATTATTTTAAACCTTAAATCATAGGGGCGGTGTCACTTGAGTGACAGGTGGATACGTCAACCCAGACACACCCCAGTGAGCACCAACCAGGATTTTAATGTTGAAATTTAGTTGAAAACAGGAAGAAATCAGTTTGTTTGTTCATTTTAGCTATGAAAGGATGACGAAAATAATTTTGCAGCAGTGGGTGAAATCCCGTTTAAACAAAGACGTAATTTCAACACATAAACACAGCTCTTTATGGGCTGTGTGATGTTAACAAGAAGGTTCAGAGACATCGTAAAGGGAGCAGTTTCACACATTCCCCACAGAAAAAAGGACACTGAGCATGCTCAGGTACTTCAGCTGTGCAGCTCTGACTCTGAAGGCAGAACGACCCGTGGATGCTGACGTAGTTCATTAATACCTGACAGGCAACCCTTTGTCAGAAGATGCCAGTGGGGCAGTGGTTATGAGCCCATGACCCGAGTGCAGCGGTCGCGGGATCCAACTCCTCCCTTGTGTTCAAATCTTTTTTTTTCATTGGTGACTGTGACGCACTGCTCACTTATACAATCATTTTAGCTGCCATGAGGCTTGAGTGAATGTGTGATGAATTTTGTGACAGAAGCAGGTGAAATCTGGTCTGAACATAAACGCTAAATCAACATCTTCAAATAGTCGGTGAAAAAACTTTACTTCTGAACCAGTTTTGAACGTCTTTTCAACGGGGGCCATAGTCGTCTTTTAAACGACTTTTCAACTGAAAAATGCTCACTGGGACAGTCACTGAACTTTACCTATCAGCCGTGCTGTGTGATGGCACTAACTCGCAGTCCAAGAACTCTATGCTCCAGCTTTTTCTGTACCCGGCTTGTTCAATGTTTATCATACATTCATGTATAAATCGGCCAGGGCAGAGAAGTCAGGATTGCTGTTGGCTTTTCCCCGGAGAGATTACAGAGGACCATAGTGGTGAGAAGTTGGGTTTTTTTGGCCTTTTTTTCCCCTGTATTGACAGAGGGAAAGGACGGGGGATAGTGTCAGAGAAAGTGGGAACGACACACGTCAAAGGGCCAAGGGTATGAGTGGAGCCCGGGGCTGCTGCATCGAGGACTGTAGCCTCTGTATATGGGACACACGATTTAACTGCCGAGCTAAACCGGCGCCCCAGAAGACCAGTTATTTTAAGTTACCCTGTAAGTGTCGTTCGCCCACCACTCTATAATCGGAGATCTGCTACATTCCTCAAGCTCTCTTAGCTTCTTTAGTCTGATAAATAAACAGCTGCAGTCAGTCACCACCACAAACAGAATCTCCTCTGTGGGAAACACTAAGTTAAGGTAGCTCATTCAGCTAATGAATCAGCCACAGGTGTAGATAGATAGCTAGATAGCTACATAGATAGATAGCTAGATAGCTACATAGATAGATAGATAGATAGATAGATAGATAGATAGATAGATAGCTACATAGCCAGATAGATAGCTAGATAGATAGATAGCTACATAGCCAGATAGATAGCTACATAGCCAGATAGATAGCTAGATAGATAGATAGCTACATAGCCAGATAGATAGCTACATAGATAGCTAGATAGATAGCTACATAGCTAGATAGATAGCTAGATAGATCGATAGCTAGCTAGATAGCTACATAGCTAGATAGATAGATAGATAGATAGATAGCTACATAGATAGATAGATAGATAGCTACATAGCTAGATAGCTAGATAGATAGTACTTTATTGATCACAAACTGGGAAAATGTGGCAGGTGAAACTGTGTATCTTTGATAACCTGGCATTTGCCAACCCCTCGCTCCGCTCCAGCACCACCCTCTAGTCCAAATATGGTTCCAGTAAACCAACATGGCATCAGCCAAATCCCGAACTCAAGGCTTCATTAATGCAAACCAATGGGTGACGTCACGGTGGCTATGTCCATTACTTATACAGCCTTTACTTGTGGCCTTGTGTCAGCTATTCAGCAAACATAAACTCACTCTAAGTTTCAAACTGAAATTCAGGCCATCTCACAATCACAAACTTAGTGTCCTCAAACACCATTCACTGACCGTCTATGATCAACACCACGATTTGGCCGACTGACCAGCTCACTGAGTGACTCACTTGTTCTGAGACTGAGATCAAAGCTGTCCTTGGTTACCATGGTGGTACAAGCAGGAAATACAACCGCGGCTTTAACGATTAACACGCTAGATGAATGAGCACAGTGGCATATTGAGTCACTTTGGTGTCATTGTTTAACTCTACCCTTGACTCATACATGCAGCCTTAAGAGGGCATAAGTGGCAGCGTGGAGGTGACGGAGCAGGAAGCTAAGACAGAAAGTGAAAGCAGTAAAGGAGGGAGGAAGAGCAGCGTGTGAGAGGGGAGGAATGGGAGACAGAGAAGCGAAAGAGAAAACATGTGGCGGGAAAGATTCACTGCGTAACAAAAACATGGCATCTGCTTCACATGGACCTGATCACTTTCAGCTACACGGAGAATACAGCCAATAAGAGGACAGAGAGTGAGAGGCAAAGAAAGACACAAGTCTCACCATGTTGAAATAGGAGCGGATCTTCACTCCTCTTGCCAGGTCCCACACAACGCAGTTCCCATCATGACCCGCTGAGAAGAGGATCCTCGGATCAAACGGGTGTGGCTCCAGAACAAACACCTCGTCCTCATGACCCTGTCATTAAAGAATATTGTTAGATTAAGACAAAAAAAAACAGTGAACAATGACACCAGTGTTTGCTTCTTCAGGGGAAACCTCATTATGCCTTTAACAAAACAGGCTTCCTTTCAGACCAACGATTTCTTAATGCTACAAACAATCAAACATATTTAACCTTTATACTAATGTCCACACGCTTTTTGTTTTTCTTCTCTGTTGAACTCATTGGTTTTTATGCAGCAATCAAATGTCCCATCTCCTTGAATGCATCACTCGACAGAATTTCTGACAGCTCACATTCACACCTAAGGGCAATTTTAGAGTCACCAATGAACCTAACCAGCATGGCTTTCAGAAAAATCTGCAATGACACCGCAAACTAGTAGGCATGTTTTCTGTTGTGGACATAGTTTACATGTCACGACTTAAGTATTGCCCATCAGTTCGGATCAAGGGTGAAATTATGATTGAAAATCTTCCCCTAAAAACACTTGAACACAACGTACCATGAGGACGTGGACGAGGTTTCCCGTGGTGGAGTTCCAAACCTTCAGCGTCAGATTGTTGGCTGCTGTGATCACCGTGCTGTCGTGCCGGTCCCACGCCACCATGGTAACCTTCAGCTTGGTCACCTTGTCTTCCAGCGGAGGAGGGTTGTACTTCCTGAAGGGAGCATGTCGAATCAGTGACGTCATGTTTACACCAAGGAAGAAATTTGGTTTACTGAGGAGGCCTTAAAAAGGACATATCAAATATTTTTAGACAACCAGGTTAATCTGTATCTACTCTCATGCTCGTTGCGTCCACTCAGGTAAAAACGACTTTAATAACCCGTCACAGTCGTCTTCATTCATTCACTGCCTGCAGTAAATCTATACTCTGTCTGGGAGCAGTCAGGTAATCAATCACCGTGTCACACTTTACACCACAGGTGTGAAGGTGTTGTTCTTCTCTTTAACTTAATACAATATTTGTTGTCGATTATGCAGCAGGTCACTATACTTTACATGCAATAAAAAGCATTCTGCTGCTGCTTCGAAGGCCTTTAAGCGTCTTTCAACTACTCCTTGAAAATGTTTTAGCTCATAACCGTGCATCGTTTCATCAGGGGATCTTCACACGCTACAGGTCCTGGACTTTTGTACGCAACGTGATTGATTTTTGTTAAATTTAGACTGACAATAACCCACAGGATGATCCCAACCCACGACTGTGAGCTCTGAGAACAGCAGTGCTGGTAGAGGAGCCAGACTTTGTCAGCCCTACACACTCTCTCTCTCTCTCTCTCACACACACACACACACACGCACATACCCGGGTAATTTGGTCTGCATGTCCAGCAGAATGCTCCTCCAGCCCTGAGGCTGCAGCTGCCAGATTCGTGCCGTACCGTCCCTGCTGCCGCTTACAAACCTGCAACACACACACACACGTAGAGTAGTGAACACACACTCATGCAGCAGTTTAACTGTAAATATAACACTATGTTCTGTATCAGCTTTCCTGCAATACAATGAATGCTTTCATATCCACACATCAGGATACACTAATTGTATGTACCCCCTCCCTCCCTCTCTCTTTTTGTTCTCCGTCTCCTCCGCCGCTCCTCTCTGCACAGACAGTCTGCCTCCCTCACTGCTGAGATTACAGCAACTCAGGGGAATAACAGCTGAGCTTGTTTTTCTGCAAACTCCACACAGGCGCACACAATTTAACATCCAGCGAGTGTATGATGCGTGCACATGTAAGTGCGTGCGTATGTGTGTGTGAGTGCTTTAGATCATTTATTAGGTAGAAAGTGAAAGTGGTGTTTCTGCTGACACCATCAAGTCACAGTTACAGCACCCCGAGGTTCCATAAAAACAAACAGCAGAGCACACACAGACATTAACTACACTGGCTATGTGGCTCACACGCACGCACAAACACACACACACACACACACCAGACGTGCAATCCTACCTGTCACTGCAATGTGAAAATTGGATGCTGTCAACTTTGTCCTGTGTGAGAGAAACAGGAGAAAAGTGAAAACAACACGATGAGTAATGAACGTTTCCTCTGATAGTCCTTGTAATTAATACAACTTTATATTCTGGGTGACGTATATTTATTCTGTGCAGATACAAAATGTAGTTTTTATTTCTGTTCATATTTAAAGTAGAAAACAGATCATTTAAAAGACAAACAGATAAACTATGTCTAAAATGAAACCTGTTGATTTAAAGCTTACTAACATATACTTTGCTACAATTGTTACAAATGTGCACATCTAAGTGTCGTCCTCTGACACGGACTGTACTACAGTGACTCACTGTATGCGACTCCAGTTCAGAGATCTTTTCCGGTTGGCCTGACCCAAAGTAGTACACTCTGATGATGTGATCGGTGCTCCCTGTGGCCAGGAACATACCACCTGCACACCAACACACACACATACAAACACACACAGCTTCAGAGTCACAGCATTCATATGTTCCAGTTCTTTATTTATTTCTTAAAGGGCCAGTTCGCAGATTTTCAACCTCAGTTCTATCATGCTATTATGGGGAGCTAATGCCATTATGGTAGAAAATAAATGTCTCTCTGTGCCTTTGGAGGACGCTATCCGCTTCTCCAATGGGCCCTGGAAAATCTCCGCTAGACTACATAAAACGCATCATCTGGCGAAGGCCAGGGAGTTGCTAAACTACACTTCCTCAATCTAGGACGCCCGCCTCTGATGTCATGTCTCATTCAAAATCGTCAGGTTTGAAATGTAGACTGTAGACCTGAAGATTTTATAGACGCTCCACCGGTACATCCTCGTCGTATTTCAGATTCTGTAGCACTCTGAGCCGTTGCCTGTAGCGGTCAATGTCCTTGACTGGAAAACTGTACTATATCACTCCAGCGTCTCTCGCTGGGCCGTTCCTTTCAGAGGGAGGGGCGCAATGCATGCTGGGTGTATAGAATGGGTGAAAGCAAGAGGTGTTGGTACAACTTTCTCCACAGCTATGGCGCCAATTTAAAATATTATTGCTTCTATCGATTACAGAGAACACCAGCTTTGACTGCGGCTTTTTCCAGGGGCGAACTGCTCCTTTAAGATAATTCTTTGGCCGTTTTGCCTTTATTTATAGGACAGCTGAAGAGAGATAGGAAATATTAGCGGAAGAGAGTGGGGGATGACGTGGAGCAAACGCTGCGTCAAAGACTACAGCCTCTGTATCCAAACCTCCACCCTAAAGCCTAAGCGCTGAACCCTCACAGACTTTAACGACGTCAGGCGTGCAGCGTGTGAAGAGTGCGTGAGGGTTTGAGAACTGCATCAAATTGAGGAATGGGACGCACTTTCATGGCATCACATGTTGTCTGGAAACAAGATGCGGCATTAAATAATGAGAAAAAAAACCTCCAGCTTGTTATTGTGTGTCTTGCATTACAGTGTTCACCAAGTTGGCTATGAACTCTGGGTAACTACCAAAGGAAAGTCAATTTGCAATTGAAAAAGTGTCGTGCATTTGAGCGCAAACTTTCTGCAAAAGAAACTTAAAAGTCATCAAATGTTCAAGGTCAATAACGACCCAAAATAGAAATCTACTCTCAACAACTGTGAAGCACCCTTGTTCCACATTTACTGAACAGCAGCAGGCCAGCTTGAGTGTTTCTGTCTGCTGTGCTCGCTCTTCACTCGGTCATCTGAGTTAATTGTGCACTCCTTTTTTTTTTTCCAGCTCTGCTGCCGTGTATTCCCCGGTGGTCTCGAAGCATGCATGAAAATGAAATGCAAGCTGTGCTCACCTGCGCTGAAGGAGGAGCAGATCATCTGGACGCCCGGTCTGGAGCGCTCGGTGAACTTACTGGGCCTCTGACTGGACACACAAATGATTGATTTTATTGACTTTAATAGAGACAGATGGGGGCTACATTTGGCTTCCTTTACACGTACACATACTTATCATTTAAGTAGGAATGTTTTGCACATATTACTCACATTGGAAATAAATCCATGAAGCACTAAAAAGAATGGCAACCCACTCAAAAAGTGAAGTCAAAATTGTCGATAGCGTCAAAAAAAAGGGAAAAATCATCCCAGACCTGAGTGTACTTCAGAACGCTTTACAACATGTTGAAGCAAAAGGTGTGAGCAGCACCTGTGCAGGTGAGACTGGATGCACTATGTTGTGTGTTATGTTGTGCACTGTGTCTGCTTTTCTCACCCAAACTTGAGCGTGCGTGCGTCCCACTGCCAGAAGCAGATGGTGCCATCAGCCCCGGTGGAGGACAGGTAGCGCTTGGAGCCGCAGCAGAGGGGAGAAAACTGCAAGCACAAATAATTAGAGGTTACAGCCGAGTATAATGGGCAATCAAAACATGTCGCTAACACTGGAGCAGGAGAGAATGGACAATCAATGCACATACATAAGCTGTAAAAGCATACAGAGGAAAGTTGTGATACGCAGATAAGCTTAAAATACATAGATAAGAGACCAACAAAGACCTACTAACATGTTCCACCTATGAAGCCAGAGTTATATATATCTTATTCTTTTACCTCCATTGTTGTCCTACATTTATTCAAAGCTATTTAAAGCCCATGAATGAGCCACTCAGAGGATGTGGATGTTTTCCTTCATTACAAAGAACACTGCAGTTTCTTTTTAGAAACTCCTACCCACTGCCATAAACACTTACGAGGGTGTTTCAATTTCTGTCTGAATTCAGTCCCCAACAAAAACACTATTAACTCTTGTTTGAGTTGTGTTTTGTAAAACCTCCAGTATGCAGCTGTTCAGCTGGTCATCCAAAGGAACAAACAGCAGAGACAGGGCAGTAGGCCTGCCACGAGAGCAGAAAAACCTGCATTGTGCGATTACGTTGTTCAGTATTGCGATAATGATATGAAGTGTGAATGTTCCGCCGTGCTTGCTCTGCAGTTTACACAGACGCCGTCTCGCCTCTGTTACGCGTCTGTTACTACCTCCGATGCCAGCTCAGAGGTGGAATGACTTCACTCCTCTGCCTCTGTGTTCTACATAGAAGACGAGACGTAACAGAGTCGTAATAATCCCGCCTTGAACTGGCAGTGTAAAAAGGGCTTTAGTTTCTATGTCTGTCTGCTTTTCTGCATATTTTACACAATACCTTCATGTCCCTCCTGAATCTAAAAGAAAGTTGATGCTACATAGCAAAGTTTCAGAAGCAGGGCCACACCTCAACAGCACCTCTTTCAGCATTCCCATAAATTCAAACCAACCCCTCTCCTCCTCTTTCGCTCTTGCATTCTGCCCCCCTCCCTCCCTCCCTCCCTCCCATGTTTCTCTCTGTCCTCCTAACCGCAGGGCCCTGAGGGGCTTCGTTATGCTCGGGTGCTACGGCGGATCCCCAGAGAAACTTCCTCAAAGTACTGACCGTAAGAAGTTTGACCTCCATGCATCATTTTCATCAATCTCATTAATAAATAAATTGTTAAATCGCATCCTGTTGGTGGTGTGGTCCTTCCTAGAGGAAGCACACTGAATGGACACATATTAATCTGAGGGGAGCTGATAGAAAGCTAACTTTCCAGTTTAGTCAAAGTTGCTACAATGTTCTGTTATAGACACAAAACACACACTCATGAACAGACAGGCGGCAAGTTTAAAACATCCATCCATCCATTAGCTATACTGCTTATCCTGTTCAGGGTCACAGGGGGCTAAAGCCTAACCCGAGAGGTGGGGTTACACCTTGGACTGATCGCCAGTCAATCAAAGGGCTGACACATAGAGACAGACATTCACACCTACTGGCAATTTAGATTCCAAAATGAACCTAACGAGGATGTCTTTGGACTGTGGGAGGAAGCCGGAGCACCCGAAGGAACACGCATGCACGGGGAGAACATGCACACTCGACACAGAAAGGCCTGCTACGTCCGAACTGGTGTACGAACCAGGAACCTGCTAGCGAATAACTGCACTACTGTGCAGCCAGCTTAAGTATGTCATGCTGTAAACATTGTTTAGTGGCTTTTCCATTCAGAATACTTCTTGAATCAACATGCTGAACACCAAGAAGGCAAGGCAACACATTTTTGTTTAACACTTTCTTAAACTTTCCACTTTCCAGACATAGAAACACTCACTTATGGACAGACAGACAGCCCGGTGGCAAGTTTAAAACCATTAAAAATATTTCATTTAGCTGTCAATCTTTATGTGAAACAAACACTCAGTTCTGCACACTCCAATGTCCTCATACCTGCAGTGATGTGATAGAGGCTGCATGTCCCTCCAGGACAGCCAAAGGGGCGCAGGTCTGTAAGCACCACACTCTGATGGTCTTGTCACAGGACCCGGCAGCGATCATCGTGTTCTCGTAGCTCACGGCCATGTCAGAGATCTCAGCGGCGTGGCCGCGCAACGTCGCCAGCAGACGGCCGTCATCTGTGCCCCAGATCTTCACCAGGCAGTCGTCTGAGCCCTGAAGAGCGGAGAAAGCAGCGCCATCATTAGTGCGTGAAGACTCGTTTCTCATATAGCTTGTGAAGTGGTGTCTCTGCCTCTAAGAGATGCTTCTAATAAGATGAATTAAACACGTCAAGCTCAAAAAGACTGTTAAAATATATGTGGGCACAGTGCAGCAGTACACTGTCAGCAGAAGTTGGAACACAAACAGAAGAGGGGACGAGATTTATCAGACGCTGAAAACAGAGGTGATTTATCTGCGGCGTGTCAGAGAGTGACAAAGAACAATTCAGGGTGCTAGATCTTCATCAGCTCGATTGCTTTCAGTGCATTTACATAAATGCTATTACATTGATTAGACCCTAAAAAGGAAATACATGAACACTGCAGCTGTCATGTCCGCACCTCCACACGATTATCTCACTCCATCTAAAGTCAAATTATAGACACAGTTTGCAAAAGCATGGCCCAATGAACCGGCAGCAGATTGTTAATGCGGCGTGAGCATATAGCTGCTGTATGGTGCTTTATTATAAAGTATATACTGAATGCCTGAAGGGAGAAAAAGTAAGCAGAAAGTCATCAACACAAGCAACAGAGCTAAACAGACACACACTGACTCTCTGCCCTGACAGGTCAGAACGGAGGCCGCTCTGCCCTGCGATCGCTCTCTGCTCCAGCTGAAGTAAAGCACAACCGCAATAAAGACGATGGAGTTATCTCACACAGTGGAGCTGTGTACCGGCTGCAGCTTCACTAAGATATCACGACAGGCTGTTCGGGGTTTCTAGGAAAGGAGTAATTTAAGCGGGGGAAGCCCTCTTAGGCCAGGGCTTAATCTTCAGCCTGAAGCCTGAGAACAAAAACCCTTATAGACTTAGCTGACCTCAGGCGTGCAGTGCATGAGTGTGTGAGTATAAAAGGGAGGTGACATCACTTGTTACCTGGAAACAAGCATCATTAGAGAATAACAAAGAAATACACACCCAGTGTGTCAACAAAGTCTACAAACTTCTTTGTGGTTTTCTTCCCTTCGCCGCCCATGCTTTCTTTGTTTACATTAAGTTAGGGACGGGACAATCACGTTTTTAAATTTCCCTTTGAACTCTGGGCAAGTCTCACAGGAAAGTCTGCAGATATGCGGACTCACAAAAAGCGGCCTATTTGGTGTTAGAGTCTGCATTAGAGCCGTCATGGACAGCTAATGCTGACACTCTTCACAAGAAAGGGCAGAGCCGTCTGTACTTTCTGAGAAGGCTTGGGTCCTTCACCATCTGCAACAGGGTTCCTACACCATTCTTAAATTCAAATTCAAGACCTCAACAAATATATTTGTACCTCCATGGTCCCTAACTAGAATGTCTTTACAAATCACGGCTGAAGACAACAAGACCAATTTGTAGCTAGCCAACATTGCGTTAACACATAAAGCTTGCAGTGTATCTGAAACATTACAGTCAAACAACTTACATTGCTTCTATACTCTTTGTTACGGTACTGTTAGACCTCTCAGACCACTGCGTGAAATTTTTACAATTAGCCTTAAATGCACCACCTGCAAATGTAATACTTACAGCAGATTTAGAGTCAATTTAAGACAATTTATGACCCCCTTAATTTCCCTGATTTTAATTGTTTAAGGACCATGGCAGCCAGTGTTCTCTTCTATGCTGTGGTGTGTTGGGGAGGTAGCAGCATTCACCAGGCAGAGGAGCATGTTCAGCTCTGTCTGCTGTCTCAGTCCTGCTCCACAGACATACTCAGGAACTATTTTGTCTCCCTGGCTATAAGACTGCACAACTCCTCTCGGTGATGGCAGGAGGAAGCAAACAAAGGCGTGACAGATATGTAATTTCATATGTTTTGTAAGCTACTGGATGCCTAAATTTCCCTCGGGATCATTAAAGTATCCGTCTATCTATGATGATTTGATAATAGGACAGCCATGAGGCCGCACACTCTTAGGGGCAGGGGGCATGTCCACAATATTTTGACTGGCATGGGCCAACTGGTGCATACGGACTTATACAGGGGTGGTGTGAGCACACACACGTATCCAAATAACATGTATTAACCCTGTCTTATCATACAGTTATTACAATCCATATACATTTTCCATGCTTCATTCCTTGACAACCTAAAAACAAGATGAAAAAGAAAATGTGCTGCAATGAAAGAGCCACAAAAGCCGATTGCAACCTGTTGTAATAAAGTGCACTAGGTTGCTGCTCAGGCAGATAGCCAATCAAAGTTTATGGGGTTGCAGAAACGCCCTTGGAAATCCACAAGTTCATTAGTGTTAAGATTGGGCCTTGGTAGCATATTAAATAATAATATTAAATGAAGTTAAAGCAATGCAATCAAAGAAAGCAAGACAGGACAAAAAAGTCATTACAACAAATAGTCCATAAAGTCAAGCCTGTCAGAGGTTGTCAGGCCTTGAGGCAGCTTCCTACGCAGTCTTTAGTCAGGATCAAAATGCGTGAAGACCCTAAGTGAAGACATAGAAGCAGCCTACGGGGACTCAGCTCACATTTTTGGCTGTCATCCAGCTTGTAAGGGGTTACAGAGTTTGTGATTCAACATGGTGCCAGACCCATCTGTGCCTTGATTACTGATTATGTCAAAATCATTTTTAAAGCCTGCAGGTAACCAGTGTCAAGGTGCAAAAACACAGTGTGACATGATCTCAGATGTTGATTTTAAAAGGGTTTTTTTTAGTACAAGCTGGAAAAACATCAGTGTTCATTTCGTTAACGATAATAATGACAAAAAATGTTCGTCAACGACCTTTTTTTCCATGACGAAGACGAGACGTTGTCGAGCTAAAAGTAGATCGTTGATAATAAAAACTCTTACGACACGTATGTTTTCGTTGATGAGACGAGACGGGGCTAAAATGTTAGCGGTGGGCTGTCGGACATTTAAAAAGCATATTTTCCCCCACTGTGCATCTAATCTGTCCTGTTCTGTCTGTTCCTGTCCCTGGGGTATTACAAAGGTGGCTGTGAACTTTCTCTGTCACCCAAACACCCAGGCGTCTCGCGCGTCATTTGAAGCTTCTTCTGCACAGAAAGGAGCGATCATCGGCTGTGTGCTTCAGTCAGACTGTTTGAATGAGAAGCGATGATGAAAAGTAATCTGTGGATGCGGTGTCTTCATCGTTCATTTACTGTATGGAGTATCTGCTGAAATTCAAAGTCTTAATTTAACCTGAAGCAAACAGGTAAAAACGAGAAGAGGGACACTGGAGGGGGAGGGGGGGTCATATGTTCTCAGGAGAGAAAACGACAAAACTAATGACTAAAATGTGATGACTTTAGTGACTAGAACTGGACTCAAATCTTTCGCGTTCTAAAAGTAGACTAAAACTATAAAGTAGGGATGCACGATATTGGATTTTTTGCCGATATCCGATATGCCGATATTTTACAACTCATTTAGCCGATTACCGATACTGATACCGATATTTTTTTCCCGCACACCTAATTGCAGACATCATCAACTCTCTTCTGTATTGGAATTAGCGTACAGTATAATGGTGATACTCTTATCACATTTGTTACAACGGTCGGGGTGACGGGTCTTGAGATGGTTAATCAAGTTTGTAGTGTTGAAAGACTTTGCCTTGGCTCCTCCTCGCATCACCGAAGCTGAGCAGTCATTGCAAATAGCAGTTCTGCTGTCTATTTCGGACACTTTGAAAAACTTCCACACCACGGACAGTTTGGCTTCTAACTCTCTCATGCTGCAGGTAGACACACGTGACGTCATCACGCTGCGCCGCGCAGGTCTTCTTCGCGCAGGGGACATTGCGCCGAGGTCGGGCATTTAATCAAGTATGCAGCAGCCCATTATTTTATCAGTTAATTATATCGGCGGATATCAACACTAATTTTTAAGCCAATATCCGCCGATACCGTGCCGATTATGTCGTGCATCCCTACTATAAAGGGTAAAAATGTGACTAGAACTAATAAGCATTTTTGTCTGAAGACTAAGACTCAGACTAAATCTAAAATAGCTGCCAAAATAAACACTGAAAAACATATTAAAAATATGTAAATACATGTATTAAAATGTAATAATCATCCCAACCTTTTTACCAAGTTTCCACATAACACAAGCTGATTGGTCAGTTAGTAGGTTACCAAACATACGGAAACAACCATCCCGTTATGTCTGCAAAGTATTTTATAAAACAGGCCCCGCTATCAGTGTCAGCAGAGATTTTAGAGGAAATGTGAGATGAAAACAGAACACCAACCCCCTCCTTTGAATAAATCATAATCACCCGCTCCATCAGCAGCAGCACAGAGTCAGACTGGAGCTGCTGTTTCGTGTGGACTGATCAAAACAGCGAGCGTCCCCTCGGCGATTTAGACAACGCTCAAGGACAAAGTACGGCTGTGGCAAGGTGGACGAAAAACTGATATATACCCAAATGAGAGACAGCCTGAGAGGTGCAGGGAGACTTTACACCAACTTTTCTTGTTTCAAATCAACAATGCGCACTCACTTTCCTAGTAACCATGATAATGAGTCTGCGGGCGTTTCTAAAGCTATATTACACTAATCAATATGTGGCTGTTTGCCATTTATTGGTTTACCCAATATACATGCACTTGCGCATTGATCAGACATGATCGCTGTGAATGTAAAGGCTAAATAAGACAATCAATTATCAATCAATCTGTCTTCCACTGCAGCAAAGTCTGAGCAGAAAAGACAGAGGAGATCCAAAAATAAAGAAATATATAAATAAAAATGATCTTGTGATGAAAGGAGACAGCAAGAGAGAGAGAAAAAAACACGAGCGGAGGGAGAGAGAGAGAGAGAAAAAAAAGAAGGAAGGAGAGAGTGAGAGAGACCGAGAACGAATTTTAATTTTGGCACTTAGCCAGCGCCTCAGAGGAAACATTTTCTCCAGTTATGAAGAGAAACAGCGAGAAGAAGCGGGGAGAAGAGGGGAGAGGAACAAAGGAGGTGGGGGGGGGGGGCGCAGGATGAGGGACGGGGGGAGAGAGAAAGAAAGAGAGCAAGAGCAGGGAGTGTAAGAACGGTGGAAAGAGAGATAACAGGAGACAGAGAGTCAATCTACCTCCCTCTCCCTCCCTCCCTCCCTCCCTCCCTCTCTCAGCAGCCAGCCATTTTTAGAGATTTAAGAAGTGAAAGCTGAAAATGGTGTTCAGCAGCAGGCCGTGTTTGACTCGAGTATCCAAACAGAAGGACGGCAACATTAGATCAACATTATCTTATTGTTGCTTCAATATTTAACACTTTACCCGTGCTGTTCCTCGAACGCAACCACGTGGGAAAAGGAAGCGCATGAGGGCATCGAGAGGGCAAAGGTCAACTTCCTCTTGTTGAAAGGGACAAGGGCCGCCCCCTTAAAAGTTTGAATCATGAGTTGAAAAGACCCCGAGTGGACTCACATTTTGTTGTACGGATCTCAGCACTTTGGTTTTGTAGGTCGTTGTAAACAGAGCAATGAAGATAGAATTAGTCTCATAATGACCCTTCAGTGCTCACAGGGTTTTTAACGGGAGTCGAATTATCTGCAGAGGTCTTGTTCGCTCTGAAAAACACAACCTGCTGATTCAAAGCTGAAAAACACCAAATAAAGAACTTTCACATTAAAAGTCTCTTTGACGCTCCTTTTGGATTCAGGACGTCAGGGGGGAGTCCCAGCTGAGCTACCTCATACATAGCTAACCTTTGTTACAAGTCGTAGTGCTGTGTGCGCTGTGGTGCTTTCTTGTGTTCCTCTCTCTCCCTTCTGTGCGTCTCTTCCACTCACTGCAGCAGGTGATTAAGCTCACCTGTTCCAACTTGCAAATCAAGGAAGAGTATAGAGAGCAGGAGAGAGGAGGCAGCCAGGGGCCAGTGGGCCACTCGGCTGTGTGTGTCTTGGATGTCAACTGGCTAACTAGTGCTAACTCCTTCTGTGGAAGGAGTGTGTTCAGTGTTTTGACTTGTATATTAGCTTCTTTTTAGTTTGTTTTTGATAGAAGCTTGTTTTGTGTTTAGTTTGCTCATACTCTGTTCCTCCTGTCTTTTTCCTGGGTTTTAATTTATTGTTGCTACCCGCATCCCCTAACCATCTACAGGGATCCTCTAGTGTTCATCATTCACAGAGCCAGTAATCTCTATATACAGACTCTAGGTAGAAATGTAGACTCTGTAGACAAGGACGTGGATTTCCAGGACAGCAAGTGTTCTGGTTTCCTTTTGTAGTCGATTGTAGTTCGAGTAATATTGACCAATCACGTATCAGCAGGCTGCGGCGTATGCAGGAAGAACAGTCCGTATGGAGAGCAAAAGCAGGCGGAACGTAATCCACCCTATTTACCTTCTTGTTAAACTCTCTAGACAGACGTCTGCATGCTAACCGCGAACAATAAATTCCCTTGACGCTGTGTCACTAAAGCCGTTCAGCGTTCAGATTTCCCGACTTCCTCGAATGCATCAGATCGATCCGATCTCCCGTCAACAAACAAGCATTTTAAAGTAGTTTTCTTCTCCTGTAGAGGACAGACCTGACAAAGCTTCATTTTGACTTTTTACTAATCTGCATCATGATGTTGAAATTTCCGCAAAGGTACGACCCGTTAATTAAAGTAAATCACAAGAAACTATTCTGTAAACAATGCAGCGTGCGTCAGACTATAGCCGATGGGATTCGAGATTGCAGAGCCAGCAATTACAAAAAAGAAAACAGTGGAAAAAAAGCAGTTTCACATTAAAAGTCAGTGTTTCTTTGACACTTCTTTTGGACGTCAAAAGGATGTGCAAGCCAAGCCACCACTCACTCATTTTAAAATACTAATTCTGCTTTTAGGTTCGGATTCCTTTAGTGTTCATCATTCACAGAGACAGTGATTCAAACTCTGAAAAAGCTGGTTCAAGTCGGAAAATCAGGGTTTCTCCCGTGCTTTTGAGGTCGCAAATGGAGCTGCTGCTAACTTCAGTAAATTCCTCTGATATCCTTCATCTGGTCACATGAAAAGAAAACATGCTGTTGTGACTTAAAACTCTAAATCGAATTCAAGTGACAGAATTTTGAGAGAGGTACAACCCTGAAAGAGACCTTTGGAATATCCTGTTCCTCAAATCAAAACAAAATAACTGCGCTGAAGACGTGTCAATTTGCTCCCCTGCAGGCCGGATTTAGCTTTAACAGTGAGTCATTCAGTAAAAGCATCAAACCACACCGAGGTAAACAGTAATTATCTCCTACCAGATCTGTGACAACAGAGTTAACAGAGGCTTGGTCATCTTAGTAAGAACAACACTGCTTGTAACAATCAAACAACAGAAGAGGAGCAGAGAAACAAATACAGCATACATATAAGGTGTCACAAGTAGGGAGTCGTGTCCAAGCTGAGGTTAACACACACGCAGCCTTACTGTGAAGATGCGCCGCCCCGTCCTGTCGAAGGTGACGCAGTACACGGACGACAGGTGTCCCAGGATCCTCTTGTGCATCTTCATGTGCTGGTACACGGCCGTGGGCACCAGCTGACGCAGACGGTAGGAGCCGTTCAGTCGACGGCCGAAGCTCGTCTCGACTGCGCGGCAAGAGAAGGCACGCACACGAGAAGGAAAGAAGAAGAAATCAGCATCAAATGAATAAAAACCTACTTGTTTAAAAAGACTTTAAAGAGACTGAAAATGAGCCAGAAGTGTGTTTATGCCCAGTGCAAAAAACTACACAATAATAAAGTCACAGTGAAATGCTACTGGCAGTGAAGACCTTGGCAAGCGAAGATACAGTTAAACATCTGACTCATACACTGAATATGAAAGGCACAAACAAAGAGGAAACATGGTTGAGTGTTTATTTTTGTTTTGCAGAATCCAAGTGTTTTCTTTACCAATATTAGGTGGGCTCCCGTAGATAATAGGCGGCTCCGGTGGTCGCCCACAGTGCAGGGCAGCCAGCGCCGAGCCCTTCCACACAACATGCTTGCAACCTGGAGACAAATGAACACAAACAAGACGCACAAATTATACAGTTTGTAGTATGGCTCGTCTATGTGAGCTGCTCTCTATGCACGCACTCAAATTAGCATAATAGCATGAGAGAATGTTTCAACATGAGGTCCGTTAGTCCTCCAAACATGCAGAGATGTAATACAGTAATTGCCTGAGAGGTGCATATGTTTACATTAAAGTAGCTCATATGTTCATGTAACATATTGACTCACTCTTTGCAGTGCGGAGGAGGTTCTGCCTGCCGGCCCCCAGCAGGCTGGTGAGTCCGGGCACGCTGGCCGGAACCTCCCTCTCCAGGAGCGGACAAACTCTGGAGCAGACCTGCAGCAGGTGGTCTGCGCTGATGTGCCGGTACAGCTTCACCTGAACACACACACAGACACTTATGTTACCTCACTATCAGAGAGGTACATCAGAAGTCAGAAGGGAGGTCAAATTTGTTACGGAAAGCTAAAGTTTCAAGACGTACAAGCTACATAATAATAATAATTATAATGAAAGAAACAAATATGTTGAGGAAGTTCTACATTATTCCAAAATAAGAGGGAATAATTAAGTATTTACAAATGCGCGTGGCCTTCAGACAAAAGGGTCATTCTTTCACTTGATTCCACTTTAGGACACAAAGACAGAAATAAACTATTTTCAGCAGAATCGGGAGATGCAAAAAAATCATGTCACTACCCTAAATGCTAGTTGGTTTGCAGAGAATTTCAAAGGTAGAAGTGCCCTTTAAAATCTAGATAAATTACTATTCTCTGAGGGGTTTCAACTCAATCGGGCTAATGAGGAAAAAATAGTAAAATCGTGACCTTCTTTCCAAATCACTCAAAAACAAAGCAAAATCATCCTGAACAAGCATCCTGACTAAATCTATTCAATAATATATTATGAAATGAAAAAATGAATAAAATTGCATCTGCACTAAAATAAATCCTGGTCAGAAGTGTGTCTTTTACATTGCTTTGGATGCAGCTCACATGCGGCGTAGTAAAGCAGCACAGGAGGGGGTGTGGCATGCACAACACAAGCATGAGCACGAGAGAAACACACACTGACATAAACACAGTGTGTCTGCCACATGGGGCCGACCTCTGAAGAAACGAGCACGCCTCAACGATACCAGTAGGATGAGTGCTGCACCGTCTGAATATGTTCAATGTGTTCATTTAAATCAGAAACAATGGGCTCTGTTTCACACACATCTGATGTAAGTGTATCAGTGGGGTCAAATAAGCCTGAAACTAAACATTTAATCCACTCACACACACACATGCATTAATTCCATGCCTTCATCTGAGCACTGACAGTAACACTCTTTGTGATACACACACACACACACACACACACACACACACACACACACACAATTAATGACCCCTTAATTGCTTTCAACATCCTTGCTGGTTCAGAGACGTGATCAGTGTTTCTAAGCACATATCAGTGCACAAGCTCCTCTCAGGTACAAAGAACACACACACACACACACACACACACACACACACATAGTAATGAGTAATAACAATGTGCTCCCTTTCACTTGCATCATAAGGGTAATGGATATCACTCCCCCCAGTTACAACAGCAGCACTAGCAAGCACATGGCACCTCTTCACACACACACGCACACAGCAAATGCTACACAAATATCACCTTACACTTTAACATACGGTGCAAAAATCAATATCACTCATCCGAAATGCTGTTTCCTTTAATACATTGTTTTAAAAAAGCCGCCATTTTTGAAATCTACTTATTATTAAATGTAAAAATTAAAATGTATAAATTAGTGTAAATATGGTCAAAATTGGAATAAGCTGCTATTCGTATTAAAAAAACAGGTCCGTATTTTGTGTAGTGTTCTTGCTTAATAATTATATATTAAAAATTACAATAATTATACATCTAATTAATCCGCCTTAATTAATTATCCATAATTAATATCGCTAATTATTACAATATCAATGAAGTCCGCGTTGATACCTCATTGTTGCCCAACCCCCCCTCCTCTACAAACCCAGACATCAACCTACACAACACCGACAAACACGTCCAACCGCTGCTACACCCTCTGAACACACGTCTCCATTTGGTCTAATAATTAAAATAACCCTCCGCAGTATATTTTTTTAATCGTAGGAAATTATGCACAATAGACAGGAGGCAGGCTGAACGGCTGGGCATGGGAGGAGGAGGAGGAGGAGGAGGAGGAAGAGGAGGAGGAGGAGTGGAGAGGAAGGAGCCAAGCAGGAAGAGAGAGGAGCGAAAAACACACAGGCAGGCAGAGACGCTGTCAATTATTACTAAAACGTAAAGATTTACATGCTGGTGGATCTACACTTCATGCGATCTGCTCATCTGTCTGTGTGTGTGTGCATGAGAGAGGAAGAAGCGGAAAAATGCAGGCATTTGTGTATAAAATAGGCCAAAGGTTATTATCTTTATAATAACATTAAAATATAACCTAAAAAATAGCAAAAAAGTCTGGCTCCACATTTTTAGTAAAGAAATGGCAGATAAATAATGTGCGCAATGATTAATTCTCTCCACGCCCCCATGCGTAAACTGCGCTTTCAAGCGAGCGCCGTTTGTTTACATGACAATTAGCGTCAATTAATAAGAGCGATTATAAGATATCAGCCAAACATTACCTCGCATCTTCACAAAAACTCATCTCTTCTCCTCCACCCGAGCTTGTACCACAATCCCTTAAAAAACTGCTCTCCAAAATGTCTCCACAACAAGCGTGCAGCAGCCTGAAGTCAACTCCTGTAACTCCAGCTTAACTGAATATACTCTTTATATTCTCCTCAAAACGTCCTGTTTTCTAACTCTTGCCCCCTGTGTGTTTTCAACCCGTGCACACAAATTATGCTTCCAGCAGGACAAGAGCGCCTCCATCTCACTCTGGCTTGTGGCGCAGGGAGTCCCTCCTCCGGATCCTGGCGCTCCTACACCACAACACTCATGACGTATCAACATTTCACACACATTTTTCCAACAACTATTACAACCTTTTGGACATGCATGGCACCAAACTCGCGCACCACGGTGTACAGGACGCTGGGACCCGACCCCTTGGTGCCCCAAATCGGCCCTAACCTGCAGCCAGCTCGCCCTGCAAAGTGCTTTTCAGTTTTTTCTCAGCCACCTGATTTAAAAATTGCGGGAAATTCAATTTTTATTTTGCTCTCTAAAAACTTTTTCCTCACTTATAGGGCTCCCTTACCAAATTTTCGTACGTCCCGGGGTGCTCCAGCCCTGTCCAGTCCAGCCTTCTGGGTAGCAGCTGAGATGGAAAAATAAAGTCGACTGTGATCATCCAGTTCATAAACGTATTGAGTGATTTTTTAAAACAGTAAATGATAAATCAGAGTAAAAGCAACATCACAAAGTGCAGAGCAGAGAGACGCATCTCTCTCCTCTTGCTGACTGCTTACCTCCTTCTCCTCCACCTCCCTTATCAGGGTCTGAAAATAGGATAAAAATACAAAATTAAACTCCATGACAATTTCGGACATGTTATAAATTATCCTAAAATACAAAAACACCAACCTCGGCTGCTTTTTGACACGGTCCAGCTTCTAGAAATCGGGCTATTAGGAAGTACAGCTCTGGTATGGTTGGAGGGGGAGAAGAGGACGGGAGCTGCGTTAGAAGAGGGCACCGAGGAAATTGGGGGGATATTACAACAACCATGACATATTTTCCGATCTCCTTTACTCACCAGAAGTCAACTGCGCGATGTGTGTACTGTCTGAAGCCATTTTGGTGTTGTTTGCCAGGGCAGCGCAGAGCCTGTGTGGTGGGTCTAGGTGGCTGCCCTGTAGCTGTCACTGTTTATCCACCAGGAAGAGGCTGCCTCCATTCAGCTCTGCTCTCACCAAGTCCCGGCTGCGTCGAGTATCCCTCCGCGGAGCGGCAATTAGTGCACGCCGTGCTGTTTACCCCGCAAAACACCGTCTTCCTTTCGCAAAGAACCATCCGCAAACATATCCCTGCTTTGACTACCCTACGGGTTGAATTTTAGTGGCGGTTGGTCGGCTGCAGAGGCATGTTTGTTTAAATCCCCCTCCCCCTCAAACGAAAAAGCGCAAGCCCTCTGCGGAAGAATACATGTACGCACGCCACTGTAGAGGGGAGGTAGAAATGGCAGCTTGCTATAGGAGAGGATACGCTGCTGCAGAATGCCTATTTCTTCGTATATAAATGACATTTATCACGTTTTTATAATTACAGTCTTATTTCTGTAGCTTAAAATTTGTTGCGGATTAATACAACGCTATACTGTTATATTTTTTCTGTTTTTGTTGCTGCGGATGTAGAATATAGCTCCCGTGTTTTAGAGGGGTTTTCAGCCCTACTAAGCGCTTCTGCTAGGTTACATTAAATAATACAGCGAGCTTTGTTAATAATATGTGTTTTGTCGGCCGCGTTTGCTATCACGCCGTCGTTATTGAGTAACAAGATGTCTGGCTAACACACCCACTCTCTCTGGGAGCCGTTTGGTGGGGAAGTCGTCCATTTCTCTTCCAAATACTGCCAGGCAGTAAAATGGGGGAAGGGTTGGAGAAGAAGGGGAATGCAGCTTAATGAATGAAACCTCGTGAGTTACAGGAATTTAATGGCAATGAGACATTAATGCAAGATAGCTCATCAAGGAAATACATGACTGCACACTTCCTTATATGTTTCACTAGAAAGTTGAGGGAAAAAACACCAACACCAAGGTGTATTTTTTTTACAAAATAAATATTATCATACTCTTATTTGTTTAAAAGATGTATTTTATGTCTTATGTTATGTATTTTAATCGGATATGTGTGTTAAAGCAGCCAGCTAGCAAAAAAACAAGCTCATAGTCTCTTTCTGACCTTATGAACTATTACTTTCTTTATTTAAAGTAACACATCAATACAAATATTTACTCCCAGCTATTCCACCTAGAAAGTATTTCAAAAACCACTGAAAAGGTTTACCTTTAATTGTTTTTTTATACATTTTCCTCCTTATGTTTCTTTTCACCTCAATCCTGTGCAGGTGCTTATAAGGTGTAATCTACCTTAAAAAGTAGTTATCCCATGGCATGTTATCAATAAATTAAAGTATGTTCTAACAAATAATTTTCCAGTCCAATAAAGTTTGTGATAAAATCCCAGGCACTGGTATGGAAACTACTTTCTATTTATAAAGCACATGTTTGACTTAAATCCCTGGCGCAGACATTGTAGGGAACAGACGAGTTTGTGGCTGGGAAGATGATGAGATAAAAACTTGAACAGATGACTGACTAATTCTTGGCCTCTGTTTTTTTATTTATTTATTGACGAAACAACAAATGAAAGTTGGCTTTAATACTGCTTTTTTCTGTAGCTTCTTCTCATTTAATCAGACTTATTGAATTTAGTTTATTTGTAGGAGCACATCAGGAGTAAATCATCTCCTGAAAATGTAATATATCCAACTTATGTAATGATAGCGATAGCATGAACGGGGCGGGCGGGGAGGGGACAGTATGAAGTCCCAAGTTTACCCATATCCTGTTCAGTGTGTGTGAATGTATTATGTGTTGTTTTATGATTTGCTTTGCACTCTATGTACTGTCAACCACAAAGGAGTTTATAGGCCTGACATTTAAAGAGAGTGTGAACATTCGCACCACATACCTTTACTTCTTGATTTTTTTTGTGGTGTCAGAAGTATTTTGTTGGATTAAAGTTACTTTATTACTCAATAAGAAAGCAGTTATCACACTCTACCTGTTTTGCTTTCATGTGTGTACGCTGACCCTCCACCAACAGAGTGAGGCCAGTATAGTGTAATATGGCAGGCTGGATATGTCACAAGTCCAATGGATTTGAATGTGGTGTATTAACAAGTACTGTTGACTTACAATCTCTTTTACGGAGGGGTGTAATCAAACCTAGGCTACATGATGTTGAGGGGATGCTTGATTGATAGCCTTTGTTTTTTCATACTTACCGCATTGCTACAGGAATTCATAGAGACATTTCAACCATGCAACAGGTAGGAAGTTAGTTCCACCTCAGACCCGTCAACCAACCAAGGTCAACCAATGAACTAGTCTACAATCTGTAAACGTATCTCTATATGATTTAAAAACACATTATGGCAGTGAGAAAGGCCAGGTTTGAATTTTTAGGCCTTGTCTGTTATTTCCACGTCACCTTTCATCCTGACCCCTGATGAAGGCCTAGTTGTTGTTGTGCTGGCTAATGTGGCCACAAGGAGGCATCCTCACTCTGCAGCACGTATTAGTGCACAGGGGCACAGAGGAGTCAAAGGTCAACAATAATAAGGGAAATGTGTCAGTTACACATTTGAGTTTTCTGTGACATAAATAGCAACTAAATCAATATTAGTAACCAGACAATGTTTTTACATATGATATACTTATACAGAGTTTACATACTTTTAACTCACTTTAGTTAAGATCTTAAGTGTATGTGCTGTATGTATGCCTTGTAATTTTGAGTTTAATTGCTCTTGTATAGTTTCTATTTTTTTTTCTATTCTTACATTTATTTGATAAAACTCACTATTCATTTTGTCCCTTTGAATATATTTTCTCTTCTTTACTTGTGCTACTAAAACACCTGAATTCCCCCTCTTGTAATCAATAAAGGACTTATCTTATCTTAAATGACAGTCAGTCGGTAAATAACCACCTTTGTATATTTTTTTGTAATGGCTGTATTACGTCTACAACTGTTTTCTATTGGAGAACTTTATTAGATATACAGTATATAACACCCACCCCCCAACCAAATTGCTTCCCAAAGTTCCAAAAGTTTATGCGGTATTTCCAAGTATGGATAGATTTGATTTAATTTAATTTTGAACAGTGCTGTCGTTGTGGCTTTTCCCATAGCTTTATTTACTATCAATGTGTTCTTGATACAGGGGTCTATACAGTTGCTCTGACATTTTAATCATTAACGTTGTACCTGGGATGCTTTATACTCAGTGCTTTGGCGTATGAGTTAAAAAGGTCAGATCACCCTTCTTATCAACTTAGAAACACTATTTTTCCTGCGTTATCAGCCCTGTTGCACACATTCCCATTGCTGCTTTTACCTTCTATTAAAAGAGACATAATTTAATTGGCCTCTCCAGTATCAGTGGTATTCAGACATCATCACTCCACACCTCCATGTGTCAAAAACAGGTCCACATGATTGGTCCACGAGTGTGAGTGACGGCTCGTTCCTCAATGAAGAGGCCGTACGGTTTCATCGGGCAAATGCTGACCTTTCACTTCCTGACACAGCAGTTGTATTTAACACAGCCACGTGCCCCTGGCGACCTCACACACACACACACAAAGATACACCCAGTGCTCGCTTTGTGTTGGTTTAAAAAGTGCCTCTAAACATGAAAAGGTGCTCGTGAACACAAACTACAGAACCCAGTGAAGGGGAAGGCGTACAATTACATACATTAGTTCTATACGCCAGAAGAAGAAGAAGAGACACACACACACACACACAGAAAACAGACTCCCACGTGACATCAACTTTTTCTTTTATTTCAAAATATTCTCCCAACAGGATGAAACTCAGTGAAGCCCAGAGGGTCCAAAGCCAAAAGAGCCGTCTAGAACAGAAGCACCACTCATTATTGCTATGTCACTCTGCTGCAGGACAAGGCGTTCAGGGAGGGGGGATAAAAGGAACATGGGGGGGGGATAAAGTCAAACACAGAGACCTACAAACACTTTCATTCTAGCACTTACATACAAAATGAGCTATGTGAAAACACAGAGGTCTTTTAAAAAGCTGCAGATGTTAATCCAAACTGTTGATACACACCCGAAAAACATCACCTTAACCGTCGGGGGAGGGGTGCGGTCAGTGTGCCGATATTAAAGATGATCGTTTGTAGAGACTACAAATTACAGCAGAGCTGGTTTAGAGATCATAACAGTCGTGTTTATGGCCCCTGTCAGGCAAAACGAAGAACATCTGCAGCCGCCTGATAAAACAACTCATTCAGGTGTATGGTGATATCGAATGGAGGAGGGAGGAGATGGAGCAAAAACATACTGTAAGTAGAGTTTCTGAGAGGAGTGTGAACATATGGGGAAGGGGCTGCTGGTTGTCCGTCTCTACTATCACAAGTCTAAAAAAAATTTCAGCATGGTACAAAAATCGTCAGTAAAAAAAGATGCTTTGCTGCCGTGGAGTCAGAGGGGGGGGGGGGCGAGTCAGTGGATGCACCCGTGTCTTTACGCCTTCTCCTCAGTCGCCTCCTCCGCTGCTTCAGTTACCTGGAGGAGGAGAAGAGGAGTTACACAAAGATGCAGGTGTTAGCCATCATTCTTGTCACAGGGAGATTTCAGTGCGGGCTGGTATCAAAAAGCAACTGATATGTGCAGCTCACTTTGCTGCCTTTCGTCTTACCTTAATGGGGCTGTTCCAGGAAGCACATAAACTCAGTTACAGCATTGCATCAACCTATAATCTTGATTTAAAACTGTTTTACTTATAAGCTACAAAATAATTAGGTAAACCTCTCAGAAGCAGCTGTTTGCTAACATTACATGTTAACCTTTGCTCTTCTCTGAACACATTCTGAATCATCCTTTTTAGAAACAAAGCAGCATTTTTCTTCTGTTAATAATAATAATAATGTTCACTTTCTTGCACAGGGGTCAGATGAGAAGATCCATACCGCACTCAGGTCTGTATGTTCAATGTGAAGTGAGAGGCAGGAGGTTGTTAGCTTAGCTTAGCATAAAGACTGGAAACAGGGTGAAGCAGCTAGTCTGGCTCTCTTAACACACTCTAATTAGCAAGTAATAAACTGTTTGTTAAATATGAGCTGTGTCTCAATTCAGTGGCTGTATCCTTTGAAGGACAGGGTCTACGAAGGATGAGTCCTTCATAGCCTGTGTAGACCGTCAAGGCCAAACTGAAATGAGACAGTCTGGTCTACGAAGGATTAGCCACTCCTGTCGCCTAGTAACAGCTAGCTAGCAGGCTAACTAGCCAACATAACTAACGCCACTTAACTTAACCTATTATTTCAAAGCTAATTTCTTTCAAGGCCCCATTCCTTTTTTCTATATTTGTGTCACTAGCTATTCGTTATAATAGTGTATTCCTGGGCTGTTTAAGAGTCTGCCATCTCATTTGAATTGGTGCGCAATGAATCTGAGGATATGTTGGCCCGCGAACGAGGAACCCAATAGATCCTTCGTGGCCCAGGGAAAGGAGGATGCATTTGTCTGCCGCATCTGAAGGAGCCTTCGAAATGGGACAGCCTTCAATGTGCCGCTGTGACACATTCGGCCTTCAAATATGTCCTTTGGAGGACACAGCCCCTGAATTGGGACACAACTATGTTCTACACCGAAGACAGAGCAAGGCTGAGGCTAACTGTTTCCCCCTGTCTTTATGCTAGGCTAACCATTTCCTGGCTCTAGCTTTATAAGCCTCATTTGCAGTACATGGTACAACACAGCTTAGCTCGACTTGACTCATTGTACCAGGTTCTATCCACAACTTCGGGTAATGGCGTCTCTTAAAAAATAGAGCATTCCCTTATGAAAGCAATATTTACCTTACAGCCATGAATGGTATCTATCTTTTAATCTTACGCTCAACAAGAGAGTAAATTAAGGCATATATACGTCGCATATTAGCATATTTTTCTTCCTAAGTCTAATCAGGGAAGAGTTTATCTCTTGGGAGGGCCTAGCTGAGGAAACTACAAACCCGTTCAACTTGGACCGATAGTTTCAGTCATATGAAGTTTTTGCATCTTTTAACGTTGAGAAAATGAGTCAACAGTCATTGGAAATGTTTCCCTGGTACAAAGTAGTTAACTCCGTACGTAGAGTAGTTCTGTGAAATGTACATTTCACCGTCATTGTATTGAGATTACATAAATGATGTCTTAAAATCCTAGGAAACAAACCAAATCATTCTCTGCTCCTGAACGCAAGAAGGAAAATTATGCATGTTTTAAACACTCACCATATTTAAATGATTGATCTGGCTCCAAGCTGCTAGCTCAACAGATTAGCGGCGTTTGTTTCATGTTAACAGATGTCTCTTGATTTCTACAGTTAGTGGTTCCTTCCTTTAGCCAAGATTTTTAACTTAATTGTTTAAAAAAAATACTCGCTTAAACCTAAAACTTAGCTTGACAAGGATATGAAATCTGGGTGGTGTGATCCTGAAGGAGTGAATATCTGTCTACTTCACGTCTGTGTGAGCAGCAGGACCTCCATGTGTAAAAAGTTGTCCTTGGCCCACTTCACCGCACACAGCAACAGAAATTAAACACATCCTCACTCCTCTTCATCACTCTCTCTCTCATTTCAGTCTCTCGCTCTCTCAAACACGCCACAGCACTGCAAAGCACACTGGGTAAATGTTTGTTCGATGAACACACACTTTATGTGTAAGTAATAATTAGTTAGTGTCAAAACACACAGTCCGAAAGACGGATTAGAAACACTCGACCGTACCCTTAACTCTGACTGTCTCACTCTGCCCTCTCACTGACATCAAGGAGGGAGCCGTGCTTCTGATGGAGGACACACTGACAGACGGACGAGACACGTAGATCTGTGTGTGTGTGTGTGTGTGTGTTGACGAACAATTTGACGAAATAAGGGTATAAAGATTGTTATTTTTATACTTTAACTGACTGAATGTACATTTTCTACTTAAACCAACATGTATTTTATTTAAATTTCCCCCTTCGTACCTCATTGGTCTTGGTCTCTCCGTTCTGGGCGGGGCCGTCGTCCTTCTTCCCCTTGCCGCCGCCGCCTTTCTTTGCCTTAGCTCCCTTATCATCTACCACCTTCTGCAAGGAACACACGAGACAAAAATAAAACCGGGCGTACACAAAGATCACAGGTGTCCCCATATGACCTCAAAATTATCTTCACTATTTAGGGTTGGCAAATTGAAGCTGGAGATCTCCCTGTCGGACGGGTGGGGGGACCTCATGAGGCAGGACATGACATAAAAAGTATGCTGTGTTCACCGAAACTGAATAACAATGTTTGCGTTCGCACTCTCAGCCAAAAGCTCCTGAATCTCTTCATCCCTCCAATTTGTAAACATCTTTGCTATTGTCGTCTCGTAAATAATCCTTCTTCTTCAACCTTGGATGTTTTAGTCATCCTGTTATGTGGCGCTCCACATCACATGATATAAATGTCATTGCCCAGCCCACTCGCTCACGGGTCACCCCGACGTCCTGTGGACATTTTATCAGGAGGTCGGCAGGAAAAAATCTGCGTAAAGTCAGGGTTAAAATTCAGCTGTTAGCGTTCACATATACAGCCCACCCGGACAGAGTTTTCAGCAGTGCACTGCATATATGTGAAAGGGGTTCATGTTGCCATGACGCCAATTAAAGGCAACATCATGTTCATTTCTTTACATACGAGTGAGCATAGATGGATAATGGCAAACAGTGTTAAAGATGGAGCATATATTGTTTCTAAACACTTATTTTTTGTTTAACCACTTTGATAAAGTTAAACAATACCAGAGCCTACCTGTATGTGTTAGGCTAATAACATAGTAACATTGAAGGCATGTGTATGAGGTGAAACTGATTGCAAACCACATCCTTACATTCCCACAATAGTAAGGTAAGAAAAAAGTCTTAAAGTGAAATGTCTTAAAGTAATACAAATAAATTTCATCAAAGCAGTAAAAGTTAAAGTTTAAGAGAAATCTTTTTGCAAATGATACTTATAGAATGTTTTACTCTCAAAGATCAAAGTACAAACCATAAAATTCTTGGATATTTGTTTTGACGATGAGCTACTTTATGTTTCTCTTCCGAGTATCTTTGCAAGTAAGAACCTGTGTGTTTGTGCGTGCGCACGTGTGTGTGTGTCCTCATCTAGCAACCTTGGTCATGCACACAGAGCGTCAGACTGTTGCAAATTTATGTGGTTGTAAAAAAAATTGTAGTCGGCGTAGTTTTGTTTGTGTCTGTGTGTGCGTGAGTGCGCATGTGTGTGTGTGCGTACTTTACCTTGACGATGGCCTTCTTGGGTTTGGCCTCAGGCTTGGGTGGAGCAGGTCTCTGCAAAGCAGGAAGAAGTCAGTTAGGATTGACTAGATTTAAACACTCATACAGTCGACTTTGGAACGATATGAGTTTATATTTAGTTCTGCTCCTCTCTACACTTACAGAGACATTTCTGTTATATTTAGAAAAATATTACTTAAGCCACAAAAATGGGTAATGTCAAGGAACGTCTGTCCTGGCTTCCACTGTATATATTAATAATGACAAAGTACATCTACTGTGTTTCCTTAGCAATGGGATCTGACATATCCCTGTGCTAAGTAGTTTCAAATATCTGCCTCCTCTCAAAGTAAACTGACCTCAGACCACTGGACAATTACTATATCAGATGGGACTTTAAAGTGTGGCCACTCAGTGTGAGCAAGTTCACTGCAGTGTGAGTGAATGCGGAGACCATTCCTCTAAAACCAATCTGTACAGTAACACAGCGGTGACAAGATTGCATCATGTGGTTCTTTCGCACAATGTCTTGGTTTTGCTTTCGAAATCACAGACGCCCTGCACATGGGAGGATACATGAAAGACATGGAGTCTTCTTACATTTACAACTGCTGTACATGCACCAACACCTCATGAGAATTTGGCTAAGTGTCCAAATTGTAGTACAAATAACAAAGCAGTGCTGGTTTACTGGTAAGATGTCATAATGGCATTCAAAGAAAATGAAATATCAAATCACAAACGTGTAAAAATGTGCTAGCATACACTAGCATAACACTTCTTCATGCCAATCTTGTGTTTGTCTGTTAAACACGAAGTTAAAGCCAAGAAACAGTTAGCTTAGCTATGTTAGCATAAAACTGGAATCAGTGAACCAGATAGCACAGTGGGTATGTCCCAGTCCAGGGGCTGTAGCCTTTGAAGGAGGCGGTCTTCGGAAGATGTGCCATTCATAGCCTGTTCTAGGGAGGATTTCCTGTTTGCGTCAACAGTTGTTCCCGCTCTTACCCCTGCGTCACCAAATGCCGCTCCTGTCGCTTAGCAACATGTATCACGCTAGCTATTCAACTAAGTTGAAACCAAAAACGTTAACATTTAAAAGGTTATTCCTCGGCCGCGCGAAGAGTCCGCAATCTCGTTTGAATTGCTGCTCAATGAATCTCGGGGTACGTTGGGAAAGGAGGACACATTTGTCGGCTGCATCTGAATGAGCCTTAGAATTCGGATAGCCTTCAAGGCGCTGCTGTGACGCAATCGGCCTTCATATATGGCTTTCGAAGACCTGCGGCCCCAGGATTGGGACACAACTAGTGAATTCCTGGAGTCTCCAAAGGTCACCTGACCAAGAAATATGTGAGCATACTGGAAGCTCCAAATGAATCAGCTATTTGACGTTTTTACACTTAGTTTTCGTACAGATAAAGCAAACAAGATATAACGTGTTAATAAGTGTTTTACAGTGTTACTTTAAAACTACTTTGACTACTTACATTTAGGTATCTAAAAGATTTTATCTTCCTGTGTATATGTTTTAACTTTAAAAAGTAACACAACAGAGTGGCAACATACTGTATAAATCTTAATTCTGTAAGGACTCAAAAAGAAGATGTCCAGAATAACAATTTTAAGTATTTACCAAAAAAAATGTGCCACATTGAAATACAAAGAAAGCTACTCGCAGGCTATTGCAACACAGCCCAAATAGTTGAAGTTTAAATAAATCCCACCTCTGAAATAGTTTAAGATTTTGGCACCTGGGGTGGCCAATCAGATTTCATAGGTTGCCCAGGCCACCCCTTAAGATCCACCCGTGATGCTTAGCTAAGCTAACTTGCTGCCAGCTGGTAGCATCACCATCTAGCATACAGTCTAACTAATCTAACTAAGTTAATGGAAAAGCATATTTCCCATAATGTTAACTTATTAATTTAAAGTGCACATGCAAATGTACAAAGACATGCAAAGACTCCATACAGATTGGTTCACATGCAAAGAACAGATAAAAACACTCATGGCCTGTTGTGTAGAGCTGCATGATCACAAGAAAGTTATGATACTTTTGCTTGATAATGTTGTCATGACTATCATCCATAATTTAATTGGCTTTCAGGAACAACTTGAGCACTTGTAATGCAAATTGGACATTTTCATGAATAGTTTTGGTCACTGTTGAGTATTTTTGATGCCTTATTGTTACTGCTATGCGTCCTTTTAATCGTGCAGCCCTACACATCCACAAGGTGTTAAAACAGACAAGACGGAGAAGAACTAAGACAACAGAGAAAAGACATGAATACCAAGCCGGACACAATCCTCAGATCACATGTTTATGGAATTTATAAAGAGCCTTGATTGAATCCATAAACTGGGTGAGGACTTTCCCCTGAGCCTAACTATGACAAAAGAGTTTGGCGGGATGAGGGGGAAGGCAGGAAGGAGAGGACAGAACCAGAGGTGAGGACAGGGACGGGGAGAACGACACTTACCGCTGACAATCTCTCTGACCTTCTGGTGGGCTGCTGGAGCAAGGGATGATCAATGAGAGAGAGAGAGGGAGAGAGAGAGACAGTGACAGAGAGAGAGACAGATATCAGTTGTACCTTTGCGGCCTGGTCTTAAGCAAGTGAGTGCTACAAGTGTCCTAATCATACCCTGGTGTGTTTATTTTCTCACTCAGACACACGCTCTATTAAAAAACACGGCACGCCTGCAGCCACACACACACGCCACACAAACACCAACCAAACATTTACCAGTTGTTTTGTGACTTTGGAGGCCTCCTTGCCCTCAGGACCCTCTGGAGACTGCAGGAAACACAACAGGGAGTGAAGAGACCGTTAACAGGACAGGTGTGTGTACACAAGCATGTGGCCTCTATGAGTTAAGACTGTTGTCATTCAAAATTGTATAATCGGGTTGTTTGCAACCTCCTACATCAATACATTTGAATTCTTTAATCCTTAAGATGGATTTAGATCACTAGGTTTTACTCTGTACAGTTTAGCATAATAACTTTTCCTTTCTGTGGATTATATCCGAGTTAATGATGAGTAATAAAGACTTATGCAAGTCATAAAGCAGTATAGCTTCAGGAAAAGGTCCAAAGGTTAAAAATTGACATAAAAATTTTCATTTTGTGGCTGCTTTTCTTCATAGCCTAACCTAATGAATTATCTAAATGTTTTTAACTGACTGGCGATGGATTGGTACAACATTTTACAAGCAAAACGGCAAAAATCATGTGGCTTCATCCTCCCTTTTATGAACATTAGCTGCTATTCTTAATCTTTTATGCTATTTTTGAATAAATTGCGTATTAAATAATAGTTAGTTACAACCCTTTCCATTACCCTGAACTTGGTTACAAAGTTTGTAAGATAAAATCATTCAAATTCACATTTTAATCAGAGTAGTAATAGCAAAAACTTCTCTCTTATGCTTCAGGTAGCATCCCAACTGCCTTATTATATCTAGTTCAGGTGTCCTGTTTGAATATTTAGTCATTTATTCAGGATTTTGACATAGCTGTGCACCGTAGTTCTCTGAATCCTCAGGGTCTTAAAATTCTTAATCGAAAATAACTTGGCTTTTTTTTTTAATTGATTGTTTAGTAATTAGCTTAAAATGATGGAAACAACTGAGGGCTCACATGTTCCAAATAATTAAATCATAATTTATATCTAAGTCAAAAATTGCTCAAGGATGCACGTGCGCCGAGTGCAATTTTTAGATCATTTGGGAATGACATATGAAGTCCCTGGTGAGTAGGTTAGGTTAATAGAGACATCTTGTTTGCATACGACCTGAGCCTTTAAAGAGTGTAAACATGTAGACAATAACACACGGTGCGGGCTGTCAGACTACATTCAGATGCTAACATCACGGACATGCTCTGTGCAGCCTGCAGGTGTACGGACAGCGCGCAGGAGAGTCCGCCCCCACCGTGAAAAAAAAAAATGTTGGTTTAGCCCGCAGGTTGGTTATCGCATCATTTGCATGTGGGCGACCTCCGCCCCTGGAGGCCTCCCATTCTGTGTCCTCACAGGCGAATCTGCGCACACAATGGCAGTTTTTTGGATGGTAGAAAAGCCCATTTCCACGTATTCACTGATACAATGCACGTGAGCTCGTCGTGCATTGCTGTTTAGATAGTGTCACGGGCTCTTTTTACAAACAGCAATTGTCTCTGATCCCCTCTTTCTTTATTCCTTTCTCTCCATGTGGATACGGGCTGGTTCAATCGGCTACCGTCCGTCACCACCGGAGAACCGAAATGACAGAGAGGTGGTGATATTTTTTTGACTGTAAGTCTACACATTATTCACAATCGATAAGTCTCATACATGCGTGAAACGCGCCCTGAAGAATTATCAGCACGCACGTCCCCTACGGGATTTACGCATCCATCCATCCGGCGGCTCCGTCTGACATTCACCAGTGCGCACCGTGGACAGGGAAGTGGCAGATAAAACGACCACAGGAACGGCCATTGACATGAACACATGGACATTTATAGTGAAATTAGAAATATATAATTGACCTAATAACTAATATACACGCAAAGACGCGTTTAATACTCCAGAAATGTTGCGGGCGAAGAGACGCTTCCTGAAACTTTGGCATCAGCTCACCTGCGTCGTCGTCGCCACAGAAATCGCGCACCGCTATTTTCCTCAAATGCAAGAGCAGGAAAACTACAGTGAAGTGAGCTTGATGGCAATAACGACACTCACCTTTCTCTTCGGCATTTTACGTGTGAATTATTCTCCACCAAGCACGGAAAAATTAAGGTCAAACGCGAAGGTCCAAGAGAGGCGAATTTGAAGTACCTTCGAAATACAGGATCAATATCTAAGCACCTTCGATAATATGTTGATTATATGCACTCCCCAAAACTCTGTACCTCCCACAGCCATTGGGTAGAGGGGTCAAAATCCTCTCCTATGCTGACTCCTGATTGGCTCGCTGCTTCCCTATGTAAATAAAAGCCTCGCGGTCATTGGAGGAAATGTATCAGAGGGTTTCCCTGATTGGCTACGCGCTCTTTTTGTGCGCAGATCCCACCAGACGGAGGTGCTGAGAGGGAAAGTGGAGATAGGCCAATGAAAGAGGAGCCGACTCTCGGTGGATCTGGGTAATGTAGGATGAGAGATACAGTGAGTGTTGTAAATAAAACACAAAGGACGAGAAAGCGGTGCACAATGGCACAATGTCGGTCATAGACGAGCTCCAGAAAAGCTGCTGGGCTTTGTGTCTTGTTGGGTTTCTCCTGCTGTAAAAGACTAGAGTAATCATACACCACATTTTTTTACACAAATAGCCAATCACTGCAGAGGCACCGGTCTCTATAGGAACATCATGAAACAAAACAATGTGTAAGGTCACCCTAAAATCACTATGGCAGACAATAAACCTGTGAGTGATTTATTCTTTCAGAGAGAATAAAATATCAGAATGTCAGAAAGGTTACAGTATTGTGGTAATAACTGTTTAATAATAATAATTGTTTTCAAGCACATGCATTCATGACCTCTTTAGAAATGGTTCTTTTTTTGAATAGAGGAAAGGTTGTCCCTTTGAATCTCAACTACTGGGATAACAATTCAGTGTTTTCACTCTTGATACCCAGTCTGATATAATTTCTAGGAACGTGCTGATACTGAGTGACAGAGACCAACAAATTGCATTTCATATGGACCAGTGACATCATTGCTGATGTTGGATCCACTGAAAGGTCAGTATTGGTGCAGATAGAGCCGTCAGTGCAAATGGACTGGCTGTCTGCAGATTGGTTCAGGACAGAGGTAACCCACTGAGCCACAGCCACCTCTGATGGAATGGTTGCACATGTAGTGCGGTTTATACTTCATTAGGGTCTGTTAACCCTCACATGTTTACACCGCGTTTGTCAGGGTGTGGACTCTCACACAACGCTACATCCAAAAGTATTTGGAGATTACACTGTAATTTAGTGGGATCATGTGTTCTTGTTGTCATCAAGGTGTCATTTAGGGCCTAGCTGCCCTCTGGCCCAGAGACCTCTCTAGGCAGCCCACCAAGTGACCCTCTAAGTGCTATTGTTAATCTGTTTTGCCCTAAAAGCTAGTACCTAAACATTATCCTAATATTATACAACAGTTAGCTCGGACCAAGTAATCTGACTGGACAAGTGGCATTCCATTAGCGCTGATATAGAGAACAACATCGCTGGGAGTTTTCACTGTGTGTATCACTCCGCCTCTGTCAGGTGTTCTGAATACTTTTAATTAACATTAAAGGAGACTGTGTATGTCGACATTGATCAAGCTGGTACCTCTGAATCACACAGCAGACTCTTATTTCACTAAAACATACAGATGAATGTACATCCTACAAAGTAGCTGCTCTGTGGTAACACAAACAAAGCAGCAAGAGTGCAGGAGAATGTTTGTGTAGCTTCGCAACAAAAGTCCACTTTCAGTTAAGTTAGTTGAGTTACTGGAGCAAAAAATATGAATCTCTTGTTAAATGTTACTTTTTACTACTATTTGCCGCTTCTGTTGTATTAAAGCAATACTCAAGGTCCTGATGTTGTACTGAACATCAGCACTGCTGTGATTTGGTCACAGGCATGAGGCTGCAGGCCAAGTGCAGAAGATAGCTCTCATGTGATAGCCTATTGGATAAATGTAGCCTCAGGTGCTTTTTTAAATTTAGCCCTGTATCTTAAAACGCTCATGCCAACTTCTTTTAATATTCATCTCAAAAGCAGACAGAACTAATAGCTGCTCAATTGTAAAGAATGAATAGTTTGGCTGAAAAGCTTTTTCAATTAATCAATCAATTAACTGCCTCTTTGAAAGATCAGAAAACAAAGACCTGATGTCTTTAAATTGTTTGTCAACCAAGAGTCTAAAACCAAAAGATATTCAATTTACTATCATGTGTAATAAAGAAGGCAACAATTATTTATAATCTAATCAGGTTAAGATTTATTTTTGGCTATGAATAAAAGGAGCTAAGAAGTATTTTTCTTGTGATATCTTGTGACAGAGAACTGCTGCGCTAACATTTAGCCTACTTTTTAAACACATGTACTTTGTGCGTGTCTTTGTGTGAACTTTGTGCTTTGCTATTAACAAAACTGGAACTTAACTTGCAAAAATAATAATCCAGCAACTCTTCCATAAATCGATGGCCTTCACTGTATTCTACAGTTTTTAAGTGTGCGCATCAAAGCAAACGTCACCCCACTTTAAAACCACAATGCTAAAAACATTCTACAAAGAAACCAGTGAAAGCTTCCTCCACATTCTTGTGTAACATCACAATGGATGCACATACACAGAGGGAGCTACAAATCTGACAATAGACAGAGCTTTCCTGCCCAAACGAACAAAACCTCCAACACTACATGGATGTGAATACACAAGTCGACCCAGAACACACAGGAGCAGCTAGCTTGATGGCTGCTCCACTGTTCCCACGTAGATCCACACAGTCAGCTGAATGTAAACACAATGAGGAACATGTATACATACATACATACATAAAAGAAAGACACAAAAGGGATCAACACTGAAAAGAAAACCCCAAAATGTTACGCATCAAACTTTACATTCACGTTGAGAATACTAGTTTTAGCATTAGCTCATTTTTCTTTTTGTACCCTCTGTCAGTAACTGTTAGCTTCAGTTGTGGTGGACAGTTTAATTGACCACGCATGATACTTAGTGGTTTCACTTTTAATTATTATAATTAATTGACTAAATGTATAATGTAGACATTGAATATTATGTGAACCAACAAGTCTACAGTCATGCTAGCAGCTCTGTGAGGCTGCACTTAGGCCCAGTGATACTTGTAGCTAAAGGCTAAAATTAGCATTCTAACATCCCACAATGACTATGCTATCATGTTCACTCTCCTAGATCAGTATGTTTACATTTGCTTGTTAGCACTAAACACAAGCAGGGGCTGACAGGCATTAGCTTAGCGTCATTAGCTTAGCAGCTATTTGGTCATAAATTTAAAAAACAGTTTTGTTAAAATACTGATAATGGCGCAATAGCAGATAAGCAGGGATAACCAAAGTTATACAGTTCATTCTAGGAGCGATGTGATGATTTTTTGACAATTGCTTTCCAACTTCTCATGTCAACCTGCTGGTGGCGCTAGAGGAAACAAAAGTCAGGGATCACCAGAGTCAGGCGGTTTAGTCTCTGGGGACTATTCGCAACATTTCATGGTAATCTATCCAGTGCTTGTCGTGCTTGTGACCAAACAACTGACGAACTTTGTTCTGCATTTCTGTGTGATTAAATATTTGATGTGGAAGTGAGAAGGCCCAACATAAATCAACCTACTCAATTTCAAAAAACCAGAACCAATCTCGTCCTAAAATTAAGCCATAACAAAAAAACACAGAAAATAAAGACCTATCTGTAAGGGAGGGGTTCAATCCAGAAATGTTTTATAATACAGTTAAAGTAATGACACACATTTCACTCACAACTGGCCAAATGTATAAAAAAACTTCCAACTATATTTGGCTTTAATTTCTCAGAGTAAATGAATAAGGTCCTTTCTCTGAGGCCTTCACTGTCAACAATATGATCCCAATCCTGCAGCATGTCTCCAGAGGCTGCTTGTGAGGGTTAGATTGCATTTAAAGATTGTTTTCATGGTGTTTAAGGCTCATAATGGCCATGCTCCACAGTGTCAGACATGAACCGAATCCTCGCTGGGGGTCCTCGCTGACCTGTCCTGCCTTTCTCCTGTCGGGGGCATTTCTCCTCTGATGCCCCGGTCCAGCGTCACCCCTCACTGCTATATACATTTTTTATAAAATGTTTATTAATTATCATAATGCTCATTAACATAATACACAATACTATATTGTACATTATATCATATTATATTGTATTGTATGGTAGTAATACATCATTATATTGTTATATTACATTATTTGGTTGTTGCTTTTGTTATTAGGTTATACTATGTCATTATACTATATATAATAATTATGATAATTATTATACTACTCTATTAATACAATAACATTACACCTAGTAATTAATTTCTGTATTTTATTTACTTATTTTTGTGCCACAAATGCCATACGCCCCACCTGTCCAGGATCCTCAACACAAACTGAATCTCTCATACAAACATCCAACCACACACACACACACACACACACACACACACACACACACACACACACACACACACACACACACACACACACACACACACACACACACACACACACACACACACACACACACACACACACACACACACACACACAATACCTGAGCCAACTTAATTTCTACTCCCCGACTGTAATGATATCAACACTTGCACTGTCGTAACCTTTCTTTGCTATTGTTTTTTGTGTGTTTGTTTGTTTTCCTTTTTAATGTCACTATCTTGTTTGTCATGTTAATTTAAAAAAAAAAATTTAAAAAGAAAAATTAAAAAAAAAGACATGAACTGAATCCGCACCAAACTCATGGGGAAATGCAAGTAGTAGTCTTACGAATTCATGCTCTTAACATGCCTGAAATTGTATTTGCATGATTTTGTTGTCTATGACAAAATCACTTACATACAGATACAGATACTGATACTGATACAAGAAGTTGACAATTTAAACTAACATTATAATATGTCCTAGAGGTGTTGAACCTCCTTGAGCTTTTACATAGATTATCTCAGTCTCTCAAACTTCACCTGAGTGACGGAACTACTTTTTTTTATAAAGATATGTTGAGTGAGCTGCCTTACATACAGTATTGCTCCAAAATACACTTGTGCACCCTGAGTATGGAATTATTTACTCTGCATATATACTATATGTTTTATAAAAATAAACCTGAAGTCATAGTAGACAATAGCCTTGTTTAGGCCCACAACTGTAAACAAGCAACAGCTATGTAGAAGGCTCTATTTCACACCTCAAGTAAGTAAACAACAGTGAGAAAGTTGAGTGTTCATATATATATATATATATATATATATATATATATATATATATATATAATAACTTTGGTAAACAGTTTTAAAGAGTCTCACCTCAAGGTTCATCATAAGTCCTGGAGCTTTGTATAATATTCATAAATCAAAATACTTATAATTAATAAATAATTATTTACATACATAAGCCAAAGCTGTATGTATTTTTATTTTATTAATTGTGTTATTAATTTTCACAATACTTCTTAATTTATTTTTTATTATTAATGTTTTGGTATTTACTTTTGTATCACTGTTTATAATTTTCCTTTTCTTTATGAGCTATTGAAACAGGTTAATTTCCCCCAAATGAGGGATCACTAAAGATGATCTCATCTTATAATTTTGAACATATTAGTTTAATGTTTAATGTAAGCTTGTACATATTAGTTTAATATCTAATGTTTAATGAAGGCTTGTACAAATTAGTTTCATATCTAATATTTAATGTAGGCTTGTAGTTTTTTAGTTTAATATTTAACGTTTAAAATTAAGCTTAAGTTAAACCGGTGTCACATTCCTTGTATGTGTACACACCTGGCCAATAAAGCTGATTCTCATCAAATATGGACACTCCTTTAAAAAATGAGGAGTGAATTAAAATAATGCTTTAAGCCTTGGCACCAGTGCACAAATCTGTCCACAACTTTGAAGGAGCTTGTCAGTAGATCAGAAATAGTCTTACCATGCAGCGTCATTATTGAGATGCCATCTTTGTTTAACAGAATGAGGAGAACGCACTGACTCATTATTCACAGGACTTGACTGACACCTAGTGGACAAAGTTTGTCATTATTGTTGCAGGACGTCTATTGCATTACAGTTTCAGAATTATCATAATGAAAAAACACTCCTTGACAGATTTAGGGCAACAATGTCTTTGAGTGTCACTATTTATAGTATCGAGAATTATTTTATTATATCTCTTATTTTTAGTGCAAGTTTCTTCTGCCTCTACAGTATTACATCTAAAGCACTTTCACATTAAAACTATTTACCAGACATTTTAAATATTTTTTAATTTGAAAGCAAAACGATAATAACCTAAGTGACACCAATATATCTATTTTTAAAAGAGGATCCCCCTCCCTTCCCCTCCCCTCCTCCCCTCCCTTCCTCACCCTACATTACGTCATTGGACCGGTGCACTTGCAAATCGCAGTGAATCTCGGGGATGCAGCTCTGCACAAAGCGAAGCATGCACTTGCAGGAAACACCGGGCAGCCTTTTGTCTTCAGATGGTCTGGCTTGGTTTGAAATCTGTCTGTAAACTCGACAGATCTAAAGAAAAACACACAGCAGGGTGAAAGGCGGGACTTCCTTTGGACATAAACGCGTCCGGCTGTTAATCTCTGCGTGCAGCTTCAAGGCGAGCCAGTGCAGGATCAGATATCGAGGTGAGGTTGTTGACAACCGATATTTTGCGTTTTGAATTTGTGCATTTTGTTATCTTGACGTTAGTTCATGCCGGTGTGTGCTTGTTTTATTGTTGCAGGCAGAAGTGCGTGTTTTAGCTGTTAGCTCTGCAGCTTAAAGGCTAAAGGGAGTCTATATTTAATGTGACAGATCGTCTATAGGAAGAATATCATTAATTAGTCGCTCTTTTTGATGCGTTTCATCCTCAGTCTGCTAAACATCCAATGACATCATTGCTCTCCTGACTGTAATGTATTTAGTGCTAGTGCCTTTATGTTTAGGAAAGCTCCATGTTAAAAGGAACCGGATATAACAAAATAATGTCACTATGTGGGACAAGTCAAGTCTTATTAAGGCTCGAAATAAAGAGCTAAGAATCTAAGTATCAGGACAGAGCTTATAGCTTTGTTATAATACAGTTAATTATCTGAGCTGTCTTCTGATTATTTTAATTATTAATCAACATAATGATCTGAGAAACTTATTAATGATTTAACGCTTAAAATGTGTGAGAAATAAGCCTTCATGAACTCCAAGAGTCCAAGGTGACATTTTAAAACTGGTAGTTTTATCCAACCAACAGTTCATTACCCAAAGCTTTTTAATTGACAATGTTATTCTACTGAGAAAAAAACAATTCTGTCCATTTCTGCTTAAATACTGGCTGAAATATCTTATTGCTGCTCATGAATTAGATGCCAACTCACATTCTGCTCTTTAATTATTCAAACATTTGCCCCAGACCTAATCAAGATGAGCGGTGATTCATCATGTTCCTTTGTGTGAAATAAAAACAGCAACTAATATCACGTTTTGTGGCATTTGGCCACAAATGCCATTGTTAGACTTTTAACGATCACAAATAAGGGTCACATTCAGGGGTCAACCTAGTTTAAGCCCATTGGTGATTGTTAAACATGTCATTTTAAAACCATTTGATATTATATGGTGTTGCATTTGTCCACTGATATGGAGGCCTGGGTCGAAGGACAGAGGCTTTCCCAAACAAAGGGAAATGGAAATGAAAATGAGTAAGTTGCAGCCGTATCTAAATCCCTGTAGGATGGAGCTTTATGCTGCTATGAGTGGAAGTAAGAGACGCAGGCTTAACCACCAAAATAGTCCTAAAACATAATTACACAGCACCATGTGAGCACTGGCAGCTGTATATTTTTTTTTACAGATAAGCAGAATTAATTGCTTGGCTTCCTTGAGTTCCTCTGAAGCGGTTTTTGTGTGTTTGCAGGCTCTCTCCTTACACCACACGATGCTGCTGTGCATGCTGCGACGAGGCTGCAGTCCTCTGGTCTGTCTGTGGGTCCTGCTGCTGCTGCATCCGGTCTCCCTCCATCGCCTGAACCAGCATGGCCAAAGGGACCACAACGCGAGGGACCGGCCCAAGCTGCTGCTCGTCTCCTTCGACGGCTTCAGGTGGGATTACATCGACCGGGTTCCGACGCACAACTTCCACAGACTCATTGACGAAGGGGTGATGGTGGAGCAGGTGGAGAACGCTTACATCACCAAAACCTTCCCCAATCACTACAGCCTGGTGACGGGGCTGTACGCTGAGACGCATGGCATTGTAGCCAATGAGATATATGACCCCGTTCTGAACCGGTCCTTCTCCATGGAGACGGACAGTATTTATGAGTCACGGTGGTGGGAGGAAGCAGTGCCTCTCTGGGTGACAATCCAGAAAGCTGGAGGGCGGAGCGGGGCGGCGATGTGGCCGGGATCTGATGTTAAGATCCACGGCATGTTCCCGAATCAGTACCTCCAGTACAACTCCTCAGTCTCATTTGAATCCAGAGTGGAGCGGCTCATTGAGTGGTTCTCTGCGCCTAAAGAGGAAGCGGTGGATTTCGGGGTTCTGTACTGGGAGGAGCCGGATGAGAGCGGGCACAGACTGGGACCTCAGAGTTCCTCCATGGATGGCGTCATCTACGGGATAGACGAAAAGCTCGGCTTCCTCATAGATGAGCTGGAGAAGGCCGGGCTGTACGAGAAAGTGAATCTGATAGTGACCAGTGATCATGGGATGGCGCAGCTGTCTGCTGATAATATCATAGAGCTGGATCAGTATGTGAGCAGAGACCTGTACACCTGGGTGGATAAGAGTCCAGTGGTGGGAATACTGCCCAAAGAAGGTATCACTTTAATACATCTCCCACATTCAGCTGCTATTAAGCTTGATCAAAGGAGTAGACATTTTGACAATTTGTTACAGAGTGAGAAGATTGACACCACTGTCTGTCTCCTAGCTTTAGCTACACAACACATGGGGGTGGTGTCAAGGAGAGACAGCTAGCCAGAATATGTCCAAAAGTAACAAAATTCACCGACCAGGAATGCTTAAAGAGGGGGTATTATGCTGTTTCACATTTTAAGACGTATATAATGTTACAATGTTGGATGTTCAGACTAAACGTGGGTAAAGTTTCAGATCTGTAGGTAAAAGTATGTTGGAGTAATCCTCAGGCTGCTCAGCTCAGCCTGCAGGCTGCTGTGAACGCCAGGTTTCACACAGTTTTTTCTACACGCTTCACTTTGTGACATCATGGAAAGCTGGCCAAACAGAAGAATGTGGGCGGGGTTTCTTAAAGGGACAGAGCTGACAGAGTCGTTTCAGGCAGAGGCTGTATGAGGGCCTGCACAGAGCACCAGTGTGAGAAACATGAGGATTTTTTTTTTAACTGTAAATTATGCTAAGCTACTTCACAGGTATCACAGAGTGAAATATGGAGCAACTTGCTAACCAGCTGCTGGATGTAGCTTCATATAGCGAAATATTATTTTTACTATACTATTTTTATTGTATTTTTTTTGTTATCATTTTTTTGATAATGACATTTGAAATGTTAGACTTCTTGCTTGTTTGTTTGCTACTTATGCGTTTTCTTATGTTTGTTTTCCGTCTTGCAGGGAAGCTTGAAGAGGTGTACGGTAAGCTGGTGGATGCAAACCCCAACATGGTGGTGTTCAAGAAGGAAGACATTCCCCAGCACTTCCACTATCAACACAACGTCAGGATCATGCCCATCCTCATAGAGGCCAAAGAGGGCTGGACCGTGGTGCAGAACAGGAGCAGTCCCTTCATGTGTGCGTATTCAAACCTCACGTAGCTGTGTGGATTCTGGTTTGTCGCTGTACATATTTAGCAGGCTTCTTCAGCTGCTTCAAACAGCAGTCTCTTTCTGCTCTATGAATAGCTTCACAGGAGATTTTTGGAGTCATTGAACCAAAGCTAGCTCATGTTCTACCAGCGTTAATTAACAAAGAAAGCCACATTTGTTTTCCCTAAGAGACAGCAGGAGTGTGTGTATGTGGGTTTTTGAGGTTTGAGTTGCACCGCCTCCATGTGCAGTTATATTTCCTAGAAGTTGTGTTTTTTAAAACGCCACCTCTTTAGATAAGAAATCTCAAACTGTGAATCAATGAGGGAAGGGTTTTGTCTTTCATTGACCACACAAGCTAATCTTACTGCTTACTTCATCTTCTGCTGTTGGAGGCTTGTTAATCAGTAAATTGACCTGGTGGAGTGTGCGGCTGGAAGGAAAACCTGCTGACTCTTAAGTCCTTACTGACAACGTGGTGTTAGAGAGATATGTGATGTATGATACCATCCTGCACATGAAAAGGATGCCGATTATGAAACCATAGCTATGGCAGTGGCCCCTGCGGTACTGGAAAGGCGCTAATGTATGTTGTTAATATCCAGTGTGCATGAATCACATCAATGCTCACTTATTAATGATTATTATCACTTTATGTGGACTGAGCCTGCCCCTCCTCAAGATTAAAACACTCATGTTACTGTTCTGCTGTAGGAAGATTCACTTCCTCCCTATTTTACTTCAACTGAAGACAGTGTGTTAAAATACAATATCTCTCAAATCTGAGCTCTGCCAGACTCACTATTACATGTCTATCAATGACTGTGTATATAGATGGACGACGCGTCTCCATCTGCTCCCATTGTACGAAAGTGATGCCAAAATAGCCCCTGTGATAGGCGCTGCCATCTTGCGATGGTGACTTATTTGGAGCCAGAGCTGCGCAGTAGAGATCGGCGGCTCCACTTCCGCTAACCAAAACACACATTTAACTTACAGAAAAAAACAGCAAGGATCCCACACATCGGCGTGTTTAACAGCAGAACAGCTTCTTGTGTTGTTCCGAGGTTAACGTTTGCAAATATAGAACCTTCAATAACTGTAGTGATTATTATTATCCTTCCCCCCCCTTACTCTGCTAATCCAGAACAGATCGGCTGCAGGAGCCGTATTTGCCAATGTCAATGTCAATCATCCTCTTGACAGCATCAAATGATGAATTTAAAATAAACGTATCAAAAAAAATACACTTGGACGTAAATCAGCATGATAAGAACTAACTATAATGACAGAAACCATGTTTGAGAAAAATGTATTCGGGGTGTATTTTGATTTTATAGTTTGACTCATGTCCCATCTGTTAACATGGAGGAGGCGGGCTTTATGACCTATACTGCAGCCAGTCAGCAGGGGGCGATAGAGAGGTTTTGGCTTTACTTTTAGGGAGCTGTCATGTCGTCCATGTTTTTATACAGTCTATGAGTTTATGCACAATTGGCCAATATAAAGAGTGAGGCACTGTGTTTAAAAAAGAAGAGGTGATTATTTTAGTGTGTTTAAGACATTTTTATAAAAGGGAAGTTAGTGATACCTTAAAAGGTGTGGTGGGAATACTGCCCAAAGGTGTCACTTTAATACACCCCTCACATTCAACGCTGTTAATAGCAGCTGTTGATTTGTGGAGGTAGAAGATTGATTCCACTCTCTAGTCTGTATGATAAACATGAAGCTACATTAAGGACAGAAACAAACCTCTGTGTATTCATGGGGAGTTGTGTACTAGAGTGGACGGGTGCAGATACTTCCTAGCAGAACGAAGCTAACTGGCTGCTAGCTGTAGCTTCATATAAGAAAACATTAAAACTACAATTTAATTAAACATGAAGACAAATAATTGTGGGTGGACCTACATGCTAGGCTACGCTATTTTCTGCTGGCTGGATATAATAATGGTATTAATCTTTATTTTGATACCTTAAAGGTGCTCAGACGAGTTTGATCATGAAAAAAAAAAGTTCTATTTATCATATGTTTTAAGCTGTATGTATGTCTTTAACGTCTGGTGAACATGTTAAATGTATTTCGGTCCTCAAAACAATTTGCAGAGTCAATTATTTTAATGTTTTAAATTCAGTTCTCTTACTTCCTGTCTTTGTTGGTTTATTGCAACGTTTATTTGCATGTTACCTACTCTAAAAATATGTTAAAATTATTGGCAGGACTGTCTAATGCATGTTTAGATTCCAAACAAAGATTAAAATTATGAAAACATTGCTCCATCCACAGCACTGTAGGTGGTTAAACTAAAATCTCCACAGGGTACCTTTAAAGGCAGCCAAATCTAAGATACTGTAAATGCTTGGATGGTAGTTAATCCCACTGATGCTGTCATCACAGGTAGCTCTGATAAACTATATTGATTCTACTCAAAGCACACGTAGTGAATCTTGTCCGTTCTTTAGCAGTGTAATAGCCCTGATACATTTTAGGAGCAGTAGTTAAAGCCAGTCAAGGCTTTCATCAAAGGTTGTTCATTTCACTTCTGCCTCTGCGTCGCTGTGATTGATTTAGCGGTAGCCAGCCTGCTTGGACAAACAGTGATGGTAGTAAATCATCTGAGAGAGCAGCAGGGCCAGAATCCATAAATCTGCAAACAAGAAGTTCTGCCTGTGATTCATGGGATGTTGAAACTGGAAATTTGTGTGTCAACAATGCAGGAATAATTAACATGAAGCATTCTGTTTCTTGTGTTTTCTCTGCAGTGGGAAACCACGGCTATGACAACACCTTACGTAGCATGCAGCCGGTGTTTGTTGCCCGTGGGCCGGCCTTTCGCCAGAACTATGTCAAGACCTCCATGCGCTCCGTTGACCTTTACCCTCTCATGTGCCAGATCCTGTCCATCAAACCTCTCCCAAACAATGGCTCCCTTCAAAATGTTATAGACCTGCTGTCCTCAGACACGACTCCATCCACGCCCAGCACCCCTCCCAGGGTCAAGGAGCACTCCTACGCCCCCGTCGTGGGTTCTTTCCTCGGTGTGGTGATGGTGCTGGGATTTCTGGTGGTCTACATCAGACAAGTGACGCTCAAACAGCTGCCCTCGCTAAAACACAGACGCAGGGAGATGTCGCAGCCCTTACTGCAAGACTTGCACCTGTAGCCTGGGAAAAGAGAATGATGGCAGATATAAAAGAAGAGGAGGTATTTCTCCCCAAGGTAGTCAGCTCTGACCAGAAGCATCCCCCAAACGCTTCCCTTTTAACGACTTAATGCCAGTATGATTCTCTTTTATCAGTGTGAGATCAAGGGGAACTAATCTAACACCCTAATCATGTAAAGAGCGTAAGGGAAATGTCTTGGGTTTGCTTCTGGTGCAGGCTTAATCAAGATAATAAACCTTTACGTGGGCTTTATAGTGGCTTTGCTTTGATTGTGAATTTTACCTAAAATCATCTCGTCATTTTCATTGTCATTCAAGCAGTAAAAATCAAGAATGGAATTTAACCGAGAAAGAAGGGAACCTTTGTTAGCCAAAACCATGACATAGATAACATGAAGGTGTCAGTATACTCAAAACGAACCTGTTCGTCTGAAGTTACAGGAGAGGGGCAAGAAGCAGTAATAGATTGAATGGACATAACAGCGAAGACTTTCAGACAATTGTACTCTAATGGCATTCATAGTGTTACACTCATCTGACATGGGAAAAAAAAATAGTAGAAATAAAAATAGTCGGACCTAAGGCCAAGAGAAATTAGGTTCCCTCCGGGTACTCCAGCCTCCTCCCACAGTCCAAAGACATGCTCGGTTCATTGTGAGTGTTGTCTGTCTCTATGGCCATCAGTCCAGGGTGTACCCCGACTGTATCTTGCCCAATGACAGCTGGGATAGGCTGAAGGCAAGAAGGGGGCTGCAGATGCTAGTTAAGGTAATAATCTTGAAGATTTTCATTTAAATAAATTTCTGTTACTGTCACTATCTATCGCCAAATGAGGTTACACAATGGTTGGTCTGCCAGAGAGGGTAGGCGGAGCTAAGCGGCTGCTTTTCCGGTCTCTGCAAGTGTTACGAGTTAACAGTAATCTACTATGGCTGATCAACAAAGAAAAGATGGATGACTACAGATACAACTTCAAAAATAAGTGAAAATCTAAAGAAAAAGAAACAAATTCGACACTCAGATGAAGGCAAACTAATCTAAAAAGGAAAGCGACCGTCAGCGAGGAAAATCAAGAGTTACAACCGGAGCCAACCGTGGACGTCACACATGCGACACTGTCTGGATATCTCGGAAGTGTGCTCCCGCAATTACTGGTTATCACCATAGGTGCCGCCAAAGAGAACGAAACTGAGATCTTTGAGATTACAACTTTAACAATTCAAAAAACAAAGAACAACTTATGCTAAACTAGGAAAAAGAGGGATATCGGTTGCTCATGGTAGCAAGGTGTTAAAAGCCGCTGATGCCCTGTTTCAATAAAAGCATTTTAAACTCAATCATCCCAGTGCCTCCCTCCTTCAACAATTCAAACAAATAGTTCCTATGAAGCGTACTGACACCTTTACTCCCTGATAGTATTAGGGCATTTTCAAATCTATGCAAACAGATTTGTGTGTCATAGAGGAAGTAAGGATTCAGGCCATGTCAGGTTTTTGCTTCCGATTGTTCGATCACTGAATTAGCAGGTACTTTGAAATACAAAGACTGTGATTAATTAGAAACAAATCTTCTCATGTCCGGAGGTCGGCAGGGTCAGTCTGATTTTTGAATGTTACTTGGAATAAGATGTTCCGCTATAGTCTCACTCCACGTGCCAGACTACTGCTCGTTCATGTAGGTCATACCATGATTGCTCTTTAGGAGTCAGTCACCATTTGCCTTTTAAATAACAGAGAACATCTCTCTAATGTGTGCAATTGTCTGTGTGTTTGTCTGTTTGTGTTTGGAGGACATTTTTCTGTATAGATAACGTGTACTGTCCTCCTGTTCATACAGTCACAGCCATGGCCATTTGTTGGTGAAATGTGAAGTGCAATTGCTATTGGTCAGTATTTCGTCATGGGGATTTTTAAAGGGTTTTGTTGTGAAGACTATTCGGGCATGACTTGCGAGAACTGTTCCCCTGATTTGCACTATAGGACTGAAATGAAACAGAAAGAAGGGGCAGTAGTTTGATGCCTTTTAGGTCATGTTTCATTTGCACTTGTTGTTCGTAGTAGCTATTTGAAACGATAAAAAAAAGGTTGGGCGCCTCTTGCCAAAAAGCTTTTTAATGAGCATATTAGAAAGTCAAGTAGAAATCCAAATTGTCAAATAAGTAATTCTGATATTTTAAGCATCTTTTTAGTCAATTGGTTCAATTTTTCTCCTTCTGCTTTTAGATGCACATGACTAATACCTGTGGCCCAAAAAAGGACAGACATCACTGTGATATAAAGTTTTTACAAAATTTTAATTCAGAAATGAAAAGAATTTATATTGAAATTGTTAATTTTATGCTAATCGTTGTTTTATGAAAGAGAAGTGTTGTCTGATAATTTTGCCCTGACTTTTTGAAAGATAAATGAAATATGTGGAGACTATATTTAAATAACTCTTTGGAAATTATCAGAGAAGAATGGATATTAGATCAGGTTGATTATTAACGAATGGAATATTTAATATTATTTACAAATTACCTATCTTTGCCATGTTGATGCAATTAAAGAGTCTTCTGAAATTAAAGGGACTTGTGTGAATCGGAGCCGTTTCTTTCCTCAGTGAGCGTGCGAGTTTGATGCCAAGGCCTTTACACGCTGCTTAGTCCAGATCATTAATGTCTTCACTTTCCTCACACACATTCTGACAAGAAAGAGGCTGAACAGCTCGAGAGACTCTGAATGTTGATAAAACCCACTTAAAAACAGCTGAATAAAACATGTTGCATAAATAAGGACTTCAAGTTGTTAGCACTGTGAAAATTAATTGGGCTGAGAGGAGGGGGATGCACCCGACGTTTTGGTTTTAAAAAGTAGGGCTCACTTCATTACATAAAGTGACTGAGACAAAAATTAATCTTTCATAATGGGAAAACCAGCTTCTGCACTACGGAAGTCCTTAGTGGACATGCATCTATACATTTTATTTACTCCATTTTCTGTGATAAGTAATTTCTGGTTGTTTTCTCGAGATCTCGACTTATTTTTCTCGTTATCTCGGAATAACAAAACTGTTTTTCCCGTTATAACGGATTAATTTGGCCCATTATCTCAAGATAACAAACTTGCTTTCTCGTAATCATAGACGGATTACCGCATGGGCAAGAGCCCCAGAGCCAATAGGGGCCCTTGGCCTTCAGAGTTGTTGGGTTTTTTTTGGTAAAATTTAAAAATATTATTGGAATGAATGTGGTTTTGAAAATGTAGTATGATAATAAAATCATTTAAATGTTTTAGAAATATTAAGATTAAATCAGTAATGTGTGATGACACAATGACGTAAGTACCTAAGCTGGGGGTCAAGCATACAGTGCGTTTTCAAAATGGAGAAGCTGGTGCTCAGTGGATCAGCTAAACAACAACAATGGAAAGAAAAAGAAGCCAAAGATGCCGTTTTGGTGCAGCAAATTCCACCCATCTCAACATTTTTCACCAGAAAAGTGAGGCAAGATGATGGTACTCATAGCAGCGGTGCCAATAAGACTGTATCTGACGCTTCCTGTCACAAACTGCGAGGGAGAACGGTCATTTTCTGAAATGGCCAGGATAAAAAATGAACTTCGGACAAAAATGACCCAGAGACGCCTTAACAGTTTGTCACTCATGGCCATAGAGGCCGAACTGGTCCGAGTGTTGGATTTTGATGACCTTATCAAGGACATTTCCTCGAAGAAGGCCAGGAAAATGTGTTGTTATGTGCGTAATGGGAAGACCGCCTTTGCGCGCGCACTGTTTGTGTGTGTAGGCAGGGGCCTGTGGCGAGTTTGTGTCCAGGGCCCGTGGTCATGATAATCCGTCTATGCTCGTGATGACGGGATCATTTTCCAGTGAACAACAGCTGCTCACTGTGATATTACAGACCAGGACCTGCCATGCTACCATTGCCCTCACTAATGAGGTAAGTGTTACTATATTTGTTTTGCATCATGTTTGTCATTGTATGTTTTTGAATTTTTAGAGTTTCTGAATTTTCAGCCGTTTCTCCTAATGAAAACTTTTGGGCCGTTGTAGCATGTTGCCATTGTGGGCCACCGTACCTCTTGCATAGCATACTTTTGATTAAGAAAACTGATTTGTCATCGTGTGGGATAGCACTGTAGTATTTCAACCTATTGTGAAGTTAATATTAAGTGCACTGACGTCTTTGCTCAGAGGGGGAAACTCAACACCACAGCGGGATGTGATATAACAGCGCCAATCTGCCGGGAGACACATCACTGCCAATGAACAGACAAAAAGCATTAAGGTGAAACTCTTAACGAGCAGACATTCAGTCAGTGAGCTGGAGAGAGAGACAAACAAACATGTAAGAGTTACACACTACAGTCAGGACCTCCATGGGCATAAACAGCTTGACAGAAGTATTTTCCAGAGCTGTAAAAAGGCACACACGTCTGTGTGAATCAACTGAGAATGAGAAGTTTCCTTCCTAAACTAAACTAAAATTAATCCCCCGACTGTGGAAAAAGTTTGAAGCTACGTTTTTGAGTTAAATCTACAACTTTATACAGGAAATATCGGTCCTTTTATTTTTTAATTAATTGATACATTTTGTGTTTGCCTTTACACAAATAAAGAAATTTCCACCCCAAATAAGTCGGCTACACGAGAATGCCGGAAATAGAAAGTTTGATGTCAGTCACATCCGATTTTAAAGCAGTTGCTTAAAGGTGAAAGTCAGCCTATTATATAACTAAAATGTTATTGTTATCTGGTGTCTGTGTTTTTATTATAGACTCAGTTGACTGAAAAAATGTCTCTTAAGCTATCAAAGGGTCAGCACAGCTCCTGATGTAGTTATCAGCTTGGGGAAGTTGCCACAAGCATCATAAAAAGTCAACAGCTTTTGTCTTTTAAAATGATATAATGAAGGAAATTGTCCATCTTTGCTCGGTCATGTTACTCAGCTGCAGCCTGCTTGAAATGTTGATCATGAAACTGGTAGTCTGATTAATACAGTAAGATTCCAGCCTTGTGCCGTCTGTTGCCATTGTTCTGTCTCTTATGTTCTGAAGGCATTACTCTACGCTGGAAACAACGTCAGCTACAAAGGAGCAGCATCCAGACTGGTGAGTACACAGAGCAAAGAACACGAGGAGTTCAAGTGAAACTGGAACAACTGCAGACATTTTTGTAGACAATCTGACGTCTTTGGGCGAGAGCACTTCTTATTCATGCCCGTGGTTCTCTTTGAGGGAGGAAACACTTTTAATATTTTATTTCCAGCTGCTGTAGAGCTTTCCTCTTTCTGAAAAAAATAAATGTTTTGTTCCCACAACAGGGTCAAGCTAACAGTGAGCCGCCAGCTTCCTGCCACTGCAGCTGTCAGCGCAGGCCAACCGGCTGTGAAGAGGAAAGGCTGGCCTCAACCTCTGATGGCAGCAAAGAGGAGCAGAGTTGATGACGTACGCCAAACTGCTCTGATGATGAGAAAACGTCATTTTAAAAGGAAGTGTTTCACATTCAGGGAAACATGCTAATTTACCTGCTAGCCAAGATTGAGATGAGACTGATGGAGCTGATGTCTGTGTGGTAAAAATGAATGTTTGGGGAGCCACTTTTATTTGGTTTAATATTTATAAATATTTGTTAATGTAAAGTTTATCTTAATTGATTTGTCAGCGAAGACAGGACCTGGAGTTAGCTGCACAGTACTCATGTTGAAAACTGGCACCCCTTTTCAAGGGGTTTGTCTAGGTGAGCCTTGGGTATCCTGTGTTATTTATAAGCCCATATAAATGGCCTTATGATAGAATGAAGCCGCTAAAAAAAGATGCATTCAGGTGAATTGGCAGGTTTTGAGAAAGATATAAAAACCTGGGTAGGCTCACCATTTTTATTACATTTACCCGTCCAGTCATGGATAAGGGAAGTCTCCTCCATGACTCAATGTTCTCTCTGAGTTTCTCTATTGATTCTGTGAAATTAAATCTGAAAACCAGAGCTGGAAGTCGCCTGAAGAAGTCAACAGGGTCGAGCCCACAGTGAGCCACCAGCTTCCTGCAACAGCAGCTGTAGACGCAGGCCAACCGACCGAGAAGAGAAAAGGCTCGCCTCAACCTGAAGTGCCAGCGAAGAGGATGAGAGCTGATGAGGTACGCCAGACTGTGTTTGATGATGACAAAATGTCATTTTAAAGTTTCATTGTTGTTTTGTGTGGTAAAACATGAAGCTACAGCTAGCAGCCTGTTAGCTTATCGTATCTCATTAATCAGTACAAACACTAAGTGAGTAAGAGTAAGTATTTCCTGGCTGATGATAAGTCTTATTAGGAGCCACCCATAGGCGTTATGTTCCAAGTGTCTGGCAAAGTGTGTGAGACAGACTCCGGTCTTTCGGCTTGTACCAGATACGTTTAGCTTGAGGAGACGTATTTGCATCCTGATTCAGTTCTTTCATGAGAAATGTTGCAAACTAAATATCATCCATTCTCAGGTTGTGCCTGATGACGAGCTGCCTGACCTGCCTCCCAGCCTCTTCACGCCTGCTGCAGCAAAAAGCTCCATCAAGTTCAAACTTCAGGTACACACAGAGTTATAATATAGACTTCTTACTTTCCTATACCTGTATGCTCTTCTTCTCTCTCCTGCCTTGTTATGTTCCTCACATGACTTACTTACATAGACGGTTAGAGTCATGGGAGGCAGAGCTGCATGAATGTTACATTTCTCACCACTAGAGGGCAGTGAAGTCTTTCTGCTGTGACCATAGCAAGGGGACGGTACTCAGACGCACTGTTCAAAGACTAGTCACTTGGTGACAGCAAAACCTGATGCAGATTAGAGTTAAGGGAGCGTCCTGATATGTCGGTAATATTTCTATATTTGGGTCTTTAATACAGATTTTATATCCTTGCACCTAAATGAACTGATCTGCAGAGCAGTGATGGTCGTGCTAACAATCATTTTGTGAGGATGATTTATGATTTATTACGTTGTGCTTTTAAAAGAAGTATTCTTGTTATACTTTCTGTGAAGGTGTTTGATCATGTTGCTGGAGGTGCTGTACTCAGAAGATAAGGTTTTTTCAGTTGACCCGCGTGAGCTCGTCACAGAGCGATGCTTTTAAGTCGTCTGCACTCTTTGATTAATTGTAATTAAGGACAGGGAGAAACAAACATCACTCATTACTGAAGCATAATTGTTTTTAGGACGTTTTTGGATGAAGAGGATAATAGCAAGTACACTTCAGATTTAAGTAGAGCTAAAAATCACTCTCAATCTAACACCATTAAATATGAACTGTACAGCAGACGGCCAGGTGTACCTTCACGAGTACAGAGCCTGGCTTTACATCACACAGAACACATGTAAATATCACCCTCATGTTTTCACCTGCTTCTGACTGCACTTCCTCCCTCCTGCTTTGGCTTCTTCCTTCATATCTGACACTCAGTAATCCCACGATGCAGACTCTTGGCCACGACTCAACAATTAATTACATGAAATGGGCAAAAGACTTCTTTAATGCACCCGAGCCATCAGAGTTTTCTCATCAAGTCATAATGTGAAATGGTTTCTGAGTGCTGGAGGGAGAACGGGGATTAGATAGTTGGGTTGACCACTTCTTGACCTTTGATGTTTCCCATCATCGAACAACAACTTTTCTAACTACAGGTTAAAGCAGAGCTGAAATCTTTACTACTGATGGATCGCTGAAAGTTAATCATGTGACTTGTTATCAATGAAACATTTTAAAGCTTGAAGTGCTAAATAACAAAGCTAGCCAAGTTAGCAGCGGCCACAAATAAACCAGTATTTGGTGTAAAAGTCAGGCACTCAAAGGTTTAAGCAGGAAATGTTCAGCTCAGAGCGAGAGCAGTGAACCCGCTGAAATGCCCCCAATTTAAAATCATCCTACAGGATGTGAGCGAGGCCTACGGACAGCATAAGCACAACATGGAGGAGCACCTGTTCCTGGATGGCACCCTGCCACTGCTCCCTGTCTGCCTGCTGTGGAGGCTCGCTACCCACTGATGAGGAATTAGAAAGTCATTAAGGAACACAAATAGCAGGATGGCACAGTCGCAACCAACTCCAGACTTAATTTGTGTCTTCATTTATAGACTCCTGGGAAAAAACTAACTTTTTTTGCTCATTATGATTATATTTACTTTTCATATTCAGATGCTCTCTTTATGTGATTCTTTGCTTTCATTAAATCCTGCCTTTGAGATCATTCTCATGAGTGCAAATAAAGAGACAAAAAGTGAAGTTTGGTTTGTTCTTTGAAAGGTCAGCTTGAATTGACGCTGGTTAACATAAAAAACCTACCAACAAAGTAGTGGTTTTCAAAATAACCAGTGCAGACAGCAGTTTGAAAACAGTTTCAGCTTCTGGACAAAAACTGATGGTTATTCCACTACAGTAAATAGAGGTCAAAGATCTTGAATAAGCAACAGAGGCTGCTATATCAAAGCAGGACGTGTCAAGGGTTTAGGATTTAAACAAATGGTTGAGGACCCAGATGCAGACTGAAATAAGTATTAATTGAAACAAAAAGGCACAAGGAAAAACAAAAGGCTTACTGGTATGAGGAATCCAAGGGGGGCAGGCAAACAAAATCCAATGGTAAATAAAGTCCAACAAAACAGGCGATAAGTAATCCAAAATAAATCAGAAGGTGAAAAATCCAGGGAACACTGAGATCAAGATCAAGAATAACAGGATGCATGGACATGGACAGACGACAAGGAACTAGCACAGGGACAAGGGAAGACAAAGACTAAATACACTGGGGAGGTGAAACTAATCGGGCACAGGTGAAACAATCAAGGGTGCAGGTGAAAACAATAAGGGCAGGGCACATAATCAAACAGGCGAGAAAACACACAAAGGCAGGAAGCAAAAAAAAAAAGGCAAAACATACATAGGGCAAGAACTACAAAATAAAACAGGAAACACTAAAAACCAAACTCAGGACTGTGATAGCAGAACTCAAGCAGAAAATCTCTAGACAATGAAACACAAATGAATTACATAACTAAACAAGACTAAATCAAGACAAGAACACAATATATTAAATTCAAAATTAAACAATAAGAACTCATGACAGGACGGCCTTTATGCTGCTTATACTCACTGAGACACAGACTGAAGGAGGAATCAGTGAAAGCACGGCTGCAGTCAAATGTGGCAGTCAAATAAAAACAGGACTAAGAGTTGACATTCATGCTAGTGAGGCTATGCTAAGGCACAGAGCTAAGTGCTAATGAGCTAAATGCTGATGTCAGAGCGCCATCATGCTCACAATGACAATACTTAAAATTAGCAGGTGTATTCTATACGCTGTTTATCATCTTAATTTGTGTGTTAGCATGCCAACTTTGCAAAGTAGCGCTAAATGTTGCTTCTCTAAACTGGCCTTGGGGTGCCAGGGAGGAGTGTGTTCACAAACCCTTTATGTAAAAACACAGGCAAACAGCTTTAGCTAGCGCTCAGCGTTTAAGGGTTTAATGTTCCTCACAGGGCCTATACGCCATCTAGTGACCCATTCAAGTATTGCAGCATGGCTTTCAATCACTGATTAAGACACAGAAAAATGAAAAAGATAAGTAGGGGTCTATTTTTAACACATTTAAAGGTTTTAAAGATTTTCATTTAAATAAATGTCTATTGAGTCACTATCTATCCCCGAATGAGATAACACAATGGCGATTAGGCCTATGGCCCACTGATCTATAGTTTAACAGGAGGATAATAGTTTGGCAAACGTAAAGGCAAAATGCAAGAAAAAGTTAAAATTTTGGGTTAATTAATTTTGTCTTTTTTTTTTTTTTTTTACAGTGGTGCCTGAAATAAAACGTTGAAAATAATAATAGCTAATAATAACGTTTTATTATAAGTTTTTGCAGTCTGGATTAGAGCACTTAAACTTACGTTTCCTCACAGTCAAATTGTCCTTGAAGGTACAGGCCTCCGTTTTTGCATAAATTACTTGTTAACTTGCAGGATCAAAGGTCTTTTATGAGTTATCGCTGGAATTTGCCCAGACGCTCAGTCAGTCAGAGGCAGGCGGACTGTGTGCCACCACTTAGACCACTTCAGCACTTCTCCAAGAAACCACCGAAACCAGCAAACATGGACAACGTGTATGAGATAGTAGATGAGGCAAGTCTGCACGAAGCGCGCAGTGACCGATCTAGCAGCCCGGACCAAGAGCCCAAATATGAGAACACAGGTGAGACCAGGGAGCAGCTGTACAGCGAGGTGCACGTGCACGCCTCCGCAGAGGTAGAGCGCAGCTCGCCGGACTACATGGACACCAGAGACGAGGAGAAACACAGCAGCTCTTCCTCTTCTTCTTCCAGCGAGGATGAAGAGGAGAAAGAAGAGCAAGAGGTGAAAGCAGAGGAAGTTGAAGAAGTTAAAGCAGAAGTGGAGCCTGAGCCTGAGCCAGTGGTGGAGGTGGTGGAGGTTAACGGCGAAGAACACGACGGATCCAGGCGCTCCTCGTCCTCCTCATCATCCTCTTCCTCCGCCGGAGACCCGTGTGAAGACCCGCCGATTCAGGCAGAAGATCATGTGGAGGAAAGCGTCGACTACAGCCTGAAGACTCTGGAGAATGTGACTCTGGATGAGAGCAGCGCTGCTCCGGCTGACCCCAGCCAGCCTGAGATCGCTCTGTTCGTCAAGGTAGGAAACATGAAGGCCTAAAGGTCAGGGCACTATTTATTTGCAGGTTTGACCTGGGTCAGGCATCACTTAGCTTCAGCTTCACAAAGCAGGTGCATTTAAGTATGTTTTTCATGTTAAGTAGTGAAGAACTCAGCAACAGGTGAAAAATGAACTTGAAGTCATTATCCCGACAAGGGAACCCCTTTTCAACCCTTTCCATGTCCTTGTTGAGAGGGTGAGATACTAATGAAACTCATACTGCAGAATACACTTGATTAAGTGTCAACAGGATTATCCAACATTTGTGGCATGGTAAAAAAGCAGAATATCTGATATATTGCATTGCAAAGCTTGAGAACCAAATATTTAACATCATTAATCATTAATGTGGATTTACCTTAATTGCCTGATAATGACTCATGTTCTGGGCTTACATATGTCAGCCTATGAGTTAATGATAAGGTAATAATCATATCAAATGATCAGATGCAGTGCCAGCACTATATGATGTGCTCATCTCCCAATCAAAGTCCAAGTCAGATTCAATTTAATTTGCATAAATGTACACAACCAAGAAATAGGACTTTGTGGATTCTCTACAGGTCATATCATATAACTAATCGTAGATGATAATTATGTTGAATTAACTTGCTTCTTACACTCATTGACTACAACGTCATGTACGGTAAAACTAGCTCTAGTATTAAGACTTGATTCCAGTTAGTCATAGTGGTAGTGACTTTAATCTGGAGGTGGTCTGATGTAATAATTAACTTGTTTACTGTAAGGACATAGCAACCAGGGGTGAACTCCATGCCTTAGCAAATCCATCGGTGTGTTTTGCTGCGTGTCTGATAAAGCTGCTCGGTGAGGTGTGCTATCAGTACACGCAGGGGTCACACTGCTGATTGGGCAACAGAGATTTAAAGTCTGAAAGAGCTCTGTTTTAGCTCCCCCAAGGCCTTTTAATGGAGACTGGCAGAAGTAGTTGAATCTGTCTGGTCTTTATTTGGACAAAAACAAATGGATAGATATAAATGGATGCAATCAGAAGACTTGCAAACAAACAAAGTCCAGTCTGACCTGAGTGATGATTTCTTGAAACGATCCAAAATTCCTCCAGTAGTTGAGGCAGGAGCTGGGGCCGACTCCAGAAAGACTGTTAGCCTTTAGCTTCGCCAAATCCAACAGTAATTTATTTCTTGGAGCAGTTATTTGATTTTACGAACATAGCATTAGTGCAAGAATAACATATTGAATATCCACAGGTTTGACTTTTACCCAGGGAAAATTCTCAGTCGTAAAAATAAATGAGGTTTTTACATATTTTAGAAAGTCATAAAGATTCCTCCTTCTGCTGGTTTAGAATAATCCTGCCTTCTACATGATGACCTGATAATTTTTTATTTTATTAACACATTCAAAGTAGAGAGAGAGTAAAGAAGAAACACACACATTTTGCATGTAGAGATAAACTATCTTTATGTTGTTATATCACAGTTATGATAAACGTGGACCATAGTTCACCTTAGAAGTGACAACACATTCTTCCCCTTCTCCGCATACCGTAGGTGGATTTCCCAACAGTTTAATCTTCAACGATCGCCATAACCATAAACTGAGCTGCGCCATAAAAGTAGGGAGGAGGATTGGGAGTCATCGGTCCACGCTGAAAGTCTACAGTGCTACTCCCCTGTGATAAAGCAGGCCATGGGCTATTATCTACTATCACTTCTATCATTAAAATCACTCTTCTTTTTTATTCTTATACTGTGGGATAACAAGCCCAGTTGAAGATAAAAATGAGAGGATGCTTAACTAGTCACTGTCAAAGTAAAGATGGCCCAGTGTTTGCTGTCACTCATGGTTTATCTCATGGCTCAAAATGAAGACGATGCTTGTATCGACAAGACTGATTAGTTGGCACATTTGGCACTTTCTGTGTGTGTCGACACAAGTGGAGAGTTCAAGCGCTTCTCAATCTTGGCTCGGTAAAGATACACGGTGTTACTGTTTGATGTTCAGATTAATGATTAGCCCGACAAATAAGTGATTTGAGCTCCCTTTTGTCTCAAGAGGACACCAAGGCCATCTTCTAAACCCTTTATGTTTTCATGATCATAAAGGATTATGAAATCCTTACAGGACAAGATATTTTGCAATATAGCTAATCTGCTGTCTTTGTCACGTTCAGACAGACAACAAGACCCACAGAGCAGACCTGAGGCAGAGCAGATTCGTTTGACCGTTTATTTGCAGAGTTCGGTACACGGGAGATCAGTCAATGGCAGCAGAACAAAATCGGCAGGCAAAGTCGTAGTCAAAAAACAGGCAAAAGTCAAAACCAAGGTAGCAAACTAGATAGGCAGAAGTACAAAATCACTGGGCAAAAGGAGAACACGAGGAAAACTGATCATACACTGAGAAACTAACACGAGGAAATAACGCCGGAAAACTACTCACAAGGATGCAGACAATCTGACAAAGACACACTGGGGAAGACATGCTAATATACACAAGAGGGGAGGAGACAACGAGACATAGGTGAAGACAATAAGCAATCACACACACAGGGAGTAAAGAAACCTCAAATGAATGCAAACAGGAAGTGGGGAGATTAACAGAATAAAACAGGAAGTACAGACAAAAACTCAGGACCTGACAGTCTTACTGCGATTACATCTACAGCCGGCAGCCAGGTAGCCTAGCTTAGCATAAAATCTGGAAACAGGGGTAAACAGCTAGCCTGGTAGCATTAGCACAACACAATCCAGCAGTCACTACCTTTTAAGCTAGCTAGTTAACTGTTGTATATCATCCATTTAATCTGTACCATGACCAAAGCGTTAAAAAAAAACTAAAACATGTGGGAGTTCGTCCAAGCTAAGTTAAGCTAACTGGCTGTTAGCAGTAGCTTCATTTGTAGTCTAAAGAAATAAGAGTGGTTAATCTTTTCTTCAAAGTTATTACAAGAAATCAAAAGTATTTTTAACTAAATGATGAACCATTCTTTTAATGACATGATGTAATTCTAGAGAAGTAAGGTTGTGATCTGTAGCATGCAAAGACAGGATAAAATAAGCACAGATGCGCATTTCATGTTAAAAAATATTATTATTATTTGTAATTATTATTTTGTTGTCACATTGTCATATTCTCGAATAGTATCTACTTTAGAAATATGGAGAAAAACAAGTTGCAGTTTTACTTTGTTATGCTAATTTCAAGCTTAATATTTCACTCTGTGATACCTGTGGAGTAGCTTAGCATAATTTACAGTTAAAAAAAACTCCTCCTTTTTCTTCCACTGGTGCTCTGTGCAGGCCCTCATACCGCCTCTGCCTGAAACGACTCAGTCAGCTCTGTCCCTTTAAGAAACCCCGCCCCTACAAGCCCACTTTCTTCTGATTGGCCAGCTCTCCGAAGCCTGCTGAGGCTGCACTTTGCGACGTCACAAAGTGCAGCGTGTAGAAAAAACTGTGTGAAACGTGGCGTTCACAGCAGCCTGCAGGCTGAGCTGAGAAGCCTGAGGATTTCTCCAACACACTTTTACCTACAGATTGGAAACTTCACCCACGTTTAGTTTTAACATCCAACACTGTAAAGTTATATATCTTAAAATGTGAAACAGCATGATATCCTCTCTTTAAGCGCTAATTTTTAGCTTTTGAAAAGAGCCAGGCTAGTTGTTCCCCCCTGTTTCCAGTCTTTATGCTAAGCTAACTGGCTGCTAGATATAGCTGTATATTCACTGGCCAGATGAGAGCGCTATCAATCTTGATTACTAAATTGAATGTAATCTTCGTATGAAGAAAGCTCCTTTAAAATGCAATCAAATCAAATGCCCCAATATGAAATGCGGTTTTCCGTTTATTGATGCCATATTTGGTAGCTGAAAGATGATGAAATGAGATCTAAATCTGAAGCTCAGCGTATCATTATGCAGTGCTGTGAAGTCTATTGAGACTGTTCAATTAAACTAATCAAAACCTAAAAATAACACTTATAAACTACTCAACATTTCCCTCATAAACACTGATAATGAACTCCTTCTATTGTGGCCCAGTAATTAGTTTGTGCTGCGTGTTGTTGTGTCAGCCAGGAGAGGGGGCTGCTCTATAAATAGAAACAGATAAAAAAAAAGAGCTCTGTCTGCTTTCATCTGACTTTTAAAACCACAGATGGTATTATATTTTATTCTAGGGTTTATATCTCAGAGCTCTGACCTCCTTCACATAATAGTCAGTGACTTCAATCTCTTCAGTTTGTGCTGATGAAGATTTTTGCTGTCAGACCTGCTTTTATTATTGTTGCCCTACATAGGCCCTTTTTTTCCACATGTCAATGCCAATTCCTGTCTTAAAACCAGAGCCAAGCATCAATAATTCACAGAGGATCTCCAGGTCTCTCGCTGGTGATCAAATATAACCTGCAGGAGTCAAGCGTGCGAACAGGGATTTAACATGAATGCTGCTGCTACACACACAAAACTGACACAAATATTTTCGGCGTTTTTATGACGGTATTTAATATTCGGGATTCCTTTAAGAAGACATTTTTGACAGTTTTTAATGCTTTAGAAAAAATCGTTTCTACCTGATCCGACCCAAAGGTGAAGAAGAAGAAGACAGTGAGGTGACAAGTGTAGGAGAGGCGATGCGGACAGGCGAGGAGGTAGGTTGTGTGTGTGTGTTAGGGGGGAGAGAGAGGGATGTGGCTCCACCCCCCTGCTATAGACTGACTGACACCTGTTTTCTACTTGGTGTCAGTGAGAGCTCACACTGCTCTCCATCTGTGTCCAAATCAGAGCGCAGGGCTTTCTGCCTGCCACCTGGACGACTCTCAGCGTCACCTGCAGGACAAAGATCAGTGAAGAGAAAAACCCTCCAAAAGGTGGAGGAGATCTTTAATCAGGGACGAGGTGATCGCTGTCAGCAGAGAGAGGATAATCTAAGAGAAGATATCTTTATTTTTACATCTTTTTCTGGAGGATGTAGACCTACATGGATAGCGAAGAACTGTACTTTTCAAAATAAAAGAACCCAAGTTTTCAGCCGGAACCAGGCATCATGTCCACTAACGGCCAAGACAGAGACCCTGATATCGAACTTTTTGTCAAGGTAAGACAGATACAGAACTCTGTTTCCAGCATCTTCTGCTAAAAGTTCAGTTTTGATGGAAGATAGAGACTGTATATGAGTATATTTTCAGTCTAGCACCGGAGTGTGTTGTGGAAAGCTCATGTAACTCAATAGCAGAGGTAGAGTTACAGCCGCACTGGCACACTGTGCTCCATGTTGACCCGGGATTGTTGTGACAGTGATACTGAAGCTGCTTGTGGATGGAGGAAAGCTCACATCAGGGCACCATTACCCAAACTCACATATTAAAAAGCAGTCAGACTTCTGCAGTGCATTGTGGGAAAACTCTATTCACTCACAATCCATTGAAACAGCCTTTTATATGTTCTTTGTGGCATTATTTTTGTGGAGGTATGAATAGATGTAACAATAATTATATGAAATATAAGCTGCAGTATACAGTAGTGTTGTTTTGATGCTCTCGAGGTCCTGTGGGAAATATTAGAGGCACATGGATATACCTGAGGCAGGTGAGATGCACGCAGGTGCTCATCGCTGATGTGCTGCTGAGATGCTCTGACCCAATTAGCCGCTGTGGAAGCTGCTTTCAGCCAATCCATCTCCAAGAAACCGGTCAGCTAGGTAACCCAAAGTTCACTGACACAGGCTGCAGTTAATCACCCTTTAAAGCCTCACTGTTCGCATCATTATGTGCTGTTTGAGTGCATGAAACTCTTATTGATAGAAAGCAGAAATACTGGAGCGAGATCTTTTGTGTTATGCGTTACATTTAGTAAGTGATTTAGGAAGCTAGCATCCTTTTTTTCACTATGTGAGTGTGTGTTGAGTGCAGAGCCAGTCTGATGCACAAACCTTGTATATGGAGTGTTTTTTCTCACACTGCCATGAGCTGTGACCTAGATGGACAGAGAACTGTCCTACATGGCTGCACCTTATTTAAGGCCCTTAGCCGGGCACAAAATCTAAGCTTTCATTGTGTGCAACAAATTCAACACATGGTGACATAATGTATAAGGTTTAAATGGTAAATGGACTGTATTTATATTGTGCTTTTCTAATCACTCGTCACATTTATACACTGATGGCAAAGGCTGCTATGCAAAGTGCCATCCTCCAATCAGGATATAATCATTCATGTACTGATGGCTATGTCTTCGGAAGCAATGGGGTTCAGCGTCCAAAGACACTTTGGCATGTAGCACTCAGGGATCGAATCCCCAACCTTCTGACTGAGAGACGACCGACTCTGCCACTGAGCCACAGCCGGCCCTTATTGCAACATTTTGTGGATTGTGTGTTGGAATGGTAGCTTCTGAGAGAGAGACCGGTGCCACAAAGATGACAGGATCAGGATTGAGGCAGGAACCTTCCATGAGTAGCAGTTAATTTTACATATAAAATGCTCTGCTTGAAATAATAAATTGTGTCTGATATGTTTTTTCTGCAAAATATGTTTAATTACCTTGTAAAAATCCTCCCAAGGCATCTCCTCCTTCTCCCTCATTAAAAATTCCAGACTCTGCATAGTCACTATCACTTAAACAGACGTCCACAGTTGGCTCCCTTTGTTACGGTTGTAGCTCTTGATTTTCCTCGCTGACGGTCGCTTTCCTTTTCAGACTGTTTGCCTTCATCTGAGCGTCGAATTTGTTTCTTTTTCTTTGGATTTTCACTTATTTTTGAAGTTATATCTGTAGTCATCGATCTTTTCTTTGTTTGTTCTGCCATAGTAGATTACAGTTTACTCGCAACACTTGCAGAGAGCGGAAAAGCAGCCGCTTAGCTCTGCCTACCCTCTCTGGAAGACCAACCACTACTGGCTGATGGAAAACGCGCCACTAACGGGGCGCCGCTTGTGATTTTTTCTGCAAATGTCGCCACAGACACCCAGTCCATAATAATACTATATACTGCGAATGCAAAGGCTTTCATCAGTGGGCCATAGGCTCAACCACGATAGATAGTGACTTAGCAGACATCTTGAGTTTATCACGTTAACGTTAGTAGTCAGTAGTAAGTTTGCAAAAAGTTACGATGACGGTTACAGCTGGCTCGCGCATCACTGAAGTAATGATATGCATAGCGTCACCCCGTCCATTAACAGGATTGGCTCCTTAGGTTTGTGACGTCGCAAACCTGCCAATCTGAAAAGGTGTTGTTCAGCCTGTCCTTGGTACACTGCAGTTTAAAAGCAGACAGGCCCAGCCATGGAGATGACTGCTGATGTTGTCCCTGATATGTCTTGTAGCACATGAAGAACACCACATGGAGATGTTTACAAGGTTAAATCCTGGATACTCACTGGATTTAATAATAATAAAGCAATTGCAAAAATATTCAAAATCTGATATATGATGCGTTCTGTGGCTTAGCTAGGCCTGGGAGACTATGAATGTCTAACAGAGCATAGTGATACGTGTGTACATTGCATTATGGGAGTGATGAAAATGAAAGTTAAGATGATTAATGCTGTGTTTCTCTCTCGCTCTGTCTTTAGAGTCATCCAACCTTATAACAGTGTGATACTAGTGTAACATAATTACTCTAGTGTTATTCATCTAAACAGAGTTTGTGCTGTAAAACACTTTTTGACTCCTTTATGCAACACAATACGTTTAAAACATAATTGTGTCAGAAGTCTTTAATAATATAATAATAATAATAACTTTATTTATACTCTTTAAATGACAAATGTTCTGTTGTAGCATCCTGGGATAGAGGTCAAGTATTCAATTTAATGAAAAAAGCATTTAAATGGCTTTCATAAGGAAACATAAGCTAGTCAGAGTATAGTACATATGCTTGTGTTGGATCATATAAAGCACCATTGCCTCCAGCGGACCCCCCTCGTCCTCTCATCACTCAGCAGCTCCCTCCTTGTGCCCACCGGCTCGGTTGTGTGTGACAGCTTTTGTCCCCCATGTTCTAGATGTTGATTGGCTATTATACGAGCGGCTGTGTGTATTGTGTTACCGCCGTGCTGCTGAGCCTGGCCATAACAATGCACAGACAGAAGCATCACATGCACCCGGGCTGCAGGGCAGCACCGAGCATCAATGGCTGGAGCTCATACAGATGGCTCAGCTACTTTTAGACTGACAGCTCTGTTTTCTGGTTGTTGCTGCGAGCAGTGAACTGTGGGTAACGTGGACTGAATAGCAAAATGTTTTCCACTTCGGTGTGGTTTCTTTTCTTATGGGTTCGTCCAAGTTAATCATGCAATCTTATTTATCTTATGTGCGATAATAACGACGCAATCGCACCTTATTAAACGTATCTTCTGGTTTGTTTAATACTTAAAATAAACATGTAATAAATGAAGGAAACCAAACCAAATCCTCACAGTCAAATCCCAGCTGACCCAGAGGTCATTGCTCTTATTTCACCGTGTGTAGTGGACCTCTGTGTGTGACTGCGGCCTGCAGGTCTGACCCTGCTCTCTGTGCCCTGCTGGTCAGTGAACCGGGTGATGGAATCCCTATCTATAATTCAGCCAGGCCGGCGGCTCAGGTGTCACAGCTGATGCTCTGCTGTGAGTCCATACATGCCGACACATGAGCTCACTGCATGTGCACAAGTGTACGATAGAGAGGAAGTGAATATAACGGGAGTGTTGCTTTAGTTTTTGACTTAAAAAATAAATTGTGTTCATGACTTTTTATAAGTAATTTTTGTCTACCAAACTAGATTTCTCCTTCGAGTAGATCCAGCCTTTTCTAGTGTAAAGTAACTGGTAGCGACACATTTTTTGGTCCTCTTATAAAACTTTATCTTATGAGGATTTTAAGGGTGCTGCATTTATACAACCCTAACCATATTCCTAACCCATTATGCTTATCTGAACAACCTAAATAGTCATAGTAGTCAAATATAACAGTCAGTGAAATCCCATTTGTGTTAAACTGTTAGCAGCAAGGGTTGTGGGTTTAGCTCGATTGGTAGAGCTGCTTCCTGGTCATTTAGTGCACGTCATCCCCCACTCTCTGCTCCCCACATTTCCTCTCTCTCTTAAGCTGTCCTATAAATAAAGTCAAAAAAGCCAAAGAAAATAATCTGTTAAAAAAAGAAAACTGTTAGCTGCAAGGTTAACAGTTTCTCAAGGTTGATCTTGCGAGGTTGCAAGTAGGGATGCACCTCGATATCGGCCGTGTTGACAGACATCGGCCCATTGGCAAATAAGGTGGCATGCGCCGATGGCAGTAGCCGATGCTTTTATTATTTTACTGCTTTAATTGTGCAGTAAATGTAATTGTAACATATTTATGTTTTCAGAAAGATTTTTGTTTGGCTATGTAAGCACTGAAAAATGTTTGTACTATGACCAGGTGATTCAGCCCTTTTCAGGCAGTTATTTTTTTTTTAAAAGATAATTTTATTCTTTTTATTTTATATCTATTAAATTAAAATGATGTATTGGGAATTTGAAAGATTGAATTCTCAAAGAGTGTGATGAAGGCCTGAATACATTTATTTTTTTATAATTTAAGTTAATTTGGGCCCTTTATCCAGACGAGGGCATTCATAATTACAAAAATTGTCTATCGGCATCTGCATCAGCAAAAGTGTTGTTTTAAACATACGTATCGGTATCGGCCTTTTCTCAATCGGTGCATGCATAGTAGCAACATCAGAACCCAAAGAGAAATTGCTCACACAACAAAAGCCTGAGTATCTTGCGTATTTTGCATCACATATTAAATTGTAAATTTGTGAAGCTTATAATGCTCGGTTTTGTTATGGATCATGTCTAAAAATGTCCATCAAAATTTCCTCGAGTCCATACGAATGTTTTTTTTCCAAGGGTCTAAAGTCACCTTATCCTTTCGGCTCTTCTGACGCCAACAATGTGTTGACCTGAATCTATAGTAGCTCTTTTGACATACACATCTACTGCCTGTGCATGTCTGCTGTGTACATTTCCACTACACGTCACATTTCATTGCCCTGACTTGATGTCTTGTTTGCTTGCAGGCGGGTAATGATGGAGAAAGCATCGGCAACTGTCCCTTCTCTCAGCGTCTCTTCATGATCCTCTGGCTTAAAGGAGTTGTGTTCAATGTCACCACCGTCGACCTCAAAAGGTAAGGACACGCTGCCAACACAAAAACACACTCGTGCATGCACTGGTTTTCTCCTGACCTACTGCTCTCCTCTGCAGAAAACCAGCAGACCTGCACAACCTGGCCCCGGGGACACACCCTCCTTTCCTGACCTTCAGCGGAGAGGTCAAGACCGATGTCAACAAGATCGAGGAGTTCCTGGAGGAAACGCTCTCTCCTCCAAAGTAAGCAGACTGAAGGGTTTTACTACACGTAGTTTACAGGATCAGATTATATCACTGACTACACATTGTTTTATTTCAATCAGCGACAACCTTAAGCACAGGAAACATTAAGGTCCAATAAAAGTAAATCTGTGCTGTATTTTATTGTTTGTAGTTTATGGCTGTTGTAAATCTTTTATGAATGAGTCTCGGACAGTTTTTCATCTTTGAAAACAAAAGCCTAAACTCTATATTCTTCGCTGATAACAGCCACTTAAGAAAAATCAGGACAGGTTTATTATTTTTTCATGTTTTCTCCTCCAACATAAAGAAAGATCAGAGCCTGTGTTTGAGCTGCAGCAGAGAAAAACGTCAGATTAACTAAATCAGTCTTTTATTGCCTGCAAAGTTTTTTACATTACAAATGGACCTTAGTGTGAGAGAGCTTAAAGGGGCGGGCGGCCAACTCGCTGCGAGCGTGTAACATGTTTTCAGTCTGAGCCGAGCTCCAGTCCAGGTGTTAATGCTATCCAGATGCTTCAGTCTCTGACTGCGTCTCCTGCCTCTGCCTCCCCCCCCCACCCCCCTCCTCTCGTCTGATCAGGTATCCCAAACTGGCCGCCAAGCAGAGAGAGTCGAACACAGCTGGAAACGACATCTTCGCCAAGTTCTCAGCCTACATCAAGAACACCAAACCAGAGGCCAACGCCGGTGGGCTGCTCATTCTGTGCCATTTACACTCTCAGGCGCACACACTCACACACAAACAGAACATGAAGAAAGAATATAACAGCCAGTTTTATATTCCTCCACTAGGTTGTAGCAGAGTCCATTGTTTAAGGCTTGCTTTCACTCATAAATATTGCTGTGCTGCCACCTAGAGGGCACACAGGTCTAAAGTCACTTATTAACAGTATTGGATTCATGTGTTTGTGTGTCTTCAGTTCTAGAGAGAGGTTTGACCAAGGCCCTGACCAAGCTGGATGACTACCTGACCAGCCCCCTGACAGATGAGATCGATGCTGACAGCATGGAAGAGGAGAAAGGATCCAACCGGAGCTTCCTCGATGGAAACGAGCTGACTCTGGCTGACTGCAACCTGCTGCCTAAACTGCACATAGTCAAGGTAACTACAGAGGGAGTGGAGGCTACTTTGGTGATAGCATGTGAAACCATTGAGTAAAGAAGAATATGTATGTTCTATTTTCTTAGATGTCAAGTACGTATGTTGAGACTTTTATTTTTACAAGGATTCTTTTGGAGGTATTTTTAATGAACAGGGGCAGGATAAAGAGAGAGATGGAATAAAGGGAAGCAAAGGGCCTGAGTTGAACCAGGCCAATGCATTAGGACTCAGCCCTAAGTTGTATGCACTTAAAGGGCCAGTTCGCTGATTTTCAACCTCAGTCCTATCGTGCTATTATGGGGAGCTAATGCCATTATGGTAGGAAAAAATGCTATTTTGCTTTGTGCCTTTGGAGGACGCTATCCGCTTCTTCAGTGGGCCCTGGAAAACCTCCACCAGACTTCGTAAAACGCGTCATCTGGCGGAGGCCAGGGAGCTTGCTAAACTTCACTTCCTTAATCTAGGACTCCCGCCTCTGATGTCATGTCTTGTTCAAATTGTCAGGTTTGAAATGTAGACTGCAGACCTGAAGATTTTTTAGACAATCCACCGGTATATTCTTGTCCTATTTCAGATTCTGTACTGCTCTGAGCCATTGCCTGCAGTGAAGCGGTACTCTCACTGGGCTGTTCCTTTAAGAGGGAGGGGCGCAATGCATGCTGGGTGTTGTAGGAATGTAGAATGGGCGAAACCACGAGCTGTTTGTACAACTTTCTCCACAGCTATGGTGCCGATTTCAAATATCAATTGATTACAGAGAACACCAGCTTTGACTGACAGTGGCTTTTTCCAGGGGCGAACTGCTCCTTTAAATTCAAATTCATACATGGCATTAAACTATTAAAAAATATATATTGAAAAACAGGCTGTCACCTACGTACACATTAAGAATGCAACCAGTAAAATGCAGGTTTGGAGTCAGTCTCAAACAATAGAGAAATAATTTCTGTCTTCAGCCATAAAGGAAACATTTGGTTCAAATACTCAGACACTTAGTTTACTAACAATAATATAGTAGTGCACAAGACAGTTGGGTACAGTTTGTACTTATGCTTTTGCTAGTTGGGTATGTGAAGTATAAAATGCTTAGCCAGGATAGCAGTGTGGCTCTATCAGCTGCTAGCTGCTTTGTAATTGTTTTGCGACTTACTAATTAACAAAACAAATGCCATTCCCATCTCCTTCAGGTTAGCGCTAAGTGGCAACTGTTAGCATGCTAACGTCTTAATTAGGGGTGATTATAGTATGACTTCTAAACCTTTGCATGTTAGCATTTTCACTGTGTGTATGTTAGCATACTAATGTGAGCATTAGCAGCTTCACAGAGCAGCTAACTGTTGTTGTTTGATTTAATTAATACACATCTATTTCTTACATGTCCTCTGGTTTTTAATGGAAAAAGTCACCTGCCATTCCCACTGCTCACTCACTTAAAAATATGCAGCAGAGAAAACACAGAGGAAGCCATTTACTTCTCTTTCTTTACACTGAAAAAGCAGTAAAAGAGGCAGACTGTAAACTACAAATCTCAAAATAACCCCACCTGGAATGCACTGAACACAAACTGATGGTTCATTTACAAGACAGACCACGGGTCAGTTTTAACTGCCTGACAAGATCAATCAAGTTTGTCTTGTTAAAGTCACAGTTTTGTCTTCTCTCATAGGTTGTCGCAAAGAAGTACCGCAACTACGACATCCCCTCCAACATGATGGGCGTGTGGCGGTATCTGAAGAACGCCTACACACGCGACGAATTCACCAACACCTGCGCTGCCGACGCCGAGATCGAGATCGCCTACAAAGACGTGGCGAGGAGGCTGGCCAAGTAACTCGCCAACTGACCCCAGCTCAAACATAAAAAAACTAGTAACACATCCCGTTAAAAATACTTACAGCTCTCCTTTAGAGCCTTCCTCAGTGGCGTTTTCAGGAACTGTCAGGAAATTGTCGTCTTTCAAAGTCAGGTCACGTGTCGCAGATGTCTGTGTGGTAGGTTTTAAGTGCTTCGCGGCACCAGTTTAATGGCTGTCGGAGATTCAGTCTGTCATGTAAAGCAGAAAATAACTGGAGCGGAGGACTTTTAACTTAATTCACAGGTTTCAAACACATTCAAATTTTGCTGCTGCAGTCTCAAAGATGATTGTTTCTGTCTATATTTATTTCTCATGACACAAAGCTCTCTTTCATACATTCTCCTCCGGTCCGCACGGCCAAACATTTTACTAGCTGCTGATGTCAGGGCGGTTCACTTTATTTATTCCTGAGCCCACAGAAGTCTAGTCTGACTCCAGTGTTTATTATCAAGCTTTGGCTCCTGGGAGACACTTTGATTCATCTATGACTGATGATTTACGGTAATTGTTTGCTGACTATGACTGTTGCAATCCGCAGATTCATTTTGATTCTCAATCATCACGTTAGGTGTTGCTTTAGTTTTTTTGTTTTCTCGAGCGTATGCGTTTGACATTCACTCCCGCTTCTGAAAGATTGATTTTAAGATTGATTTTAATGTGAGTTTGAAGGAACAAAATTTATAGCCTAGAACAAAAGCTTGTTTCTGATTTGTTTGCATGAATCTGTTTAAAATTGTAATATTTAAAGCTGATATAAGAGCCGCTTTTTGAAATAGGAAAAAATCTATGTGCCTTTATGTTGAAGAATCATAAGTCCATGCCAACGTCGCTGATGGATTCATTCTGAAAAATGTATTGCAGCCAGAGCCGAGCCATTTGTTCTGCCTCTAGCTATTAGTGTTCAGTCTAAGTATTGATTTTGTCTTAAGTTACACATGATATTATGAATGGACAGAGTATTTATTTAGCAGCCCCAATCAGGCCTGATTAGGTAGAGCCATTAGTGCTGCGATGAAAAGCGTCTTCCAGGCCAGGTCCACAATGGTCAGGAGCCCTGCCCTCCAGCCCTTCATCAAAGAGACATTTCCTCCGCTCTGAGGAGTCCATCAACATCCGCAGCCTAGAGTTCAAGTTCAAAAGTTTCATTGTCCACGAAAGAGGAGGATGGAAATTTGTCTTGGGGCTTATCGTCTTTGGCGTGGTGTCAGGCTGCAACTTTAGCAAGACTTCCTTGCAGAACCATAAGGCTCTTGTGTGGTTTGGACAAACATGTGATATGAAATTGGAGCATGATGACTGAGAGCCTTGCTCATTGCAAAGCTCTACAAATAAAATAATATTTTCACAGATCGGCTTCTGCCTTTTCTTTTCTTTCTCGAGCGAGGTGATCAATCACAATGATACTTTCGGGGTTGTCACATAGAGGAGGCCGTATCAGTGACGGGAAAGGTGCTGGTGGAAGCTGGATCCTGAAAAGGGTTAAGTGTGCCTGACTGAGTTGATCAAATCCAGTGGTGCAGGTCTGTTTCTCCATCCATAACAGGGAGAGAGAAAGAAGGGGAGAGAGAGAGTGATGACCGTTGACAGGCTTAAATAGAGGCTTCCATGCCAGGGATCAAACGCCATCCCTCTTCTCCACTCTCTCATTAAGACGGAAAACCCGAGCGCCGCCATCCGATCTGTCTCCATTTTTCCTCAAAGGAGTCTAACTTGAAAGATCTGCGCCTGTCGGATTTACAATGGTGGGCGAGTGGTGTTTACTGAGACGCGGCCTTGCCAGAAACAACAGTCAAAGAAAATAAATGGAGCCTGCCGAGTGTTTCCACAGGAGTAAGGAAATATGGAGCGAGACTTGTGCCTTGCTGTTTGGTAATTAGTACCTAAACATCCCTGTCCTTGGATCCCATCGCTCACGTCCAACATTTCTGCAAGCTGGATAATATACAGTGGAGCATTAACGTCAAACACGTCTGGTCACGGGGCCTGGCACGCCACATTAATCTGTTATTACACTCCCAGTGGATCTACCAGTCACTGGCCTTGGCTGGGCCACCGTAGCACGGGGGAGTCCGTATAGGCTGACAGGGACTCGCACACGGCGCACTTTTATAGCCGGGTTCAGTAAACCTTCTCGGCTCGGGCATAAATTGTCTAAATTGAGTCTTGCTCTGAGACCTGAGCTGATTAAAACAAACTGGAGCGTTTGACGTGTGAGGACCCACCAGGAACAGACCTGTGATCCAATTAAAGGCCAGAGCCATAGTCTAAGAAATACAGCCTTATAGACCTCAGTGCTGCGTAGCTGCTGCTTACCTTACATATTGTACCCGGGAGACGGACATGCATGTTTCAGCCTGACGAGAAACCCTGCACCAGCCATGTCCTGTAGCAGCAGCAGCAGTGTTGGGGAAGCTACTTTGAATACAGCTTACAAGCTACCAACAACTTCACAGTGGAAGAAGCTGAACTGTGATAACGCTAACTGTGGAAGTTATTTAGTTAGGTAGAATGCGGCTACTTATAAAATGTAGTTCAAACTATTTTGAGGGAAGTTGACATTTGACAAGTGATCTGACAATCTGGCTTCGTGGAACACACAACACCTGTCCTAAACAGTATAATCCCATGTTTAACTTGCATTTTGCTTTATTATAACCCAGCATTGTTTGTAGTTTTAGAAGTTAACTGCACAAAAAATGAAAAAAAATTCATGTAAATTAATCACTAAGCTGTATGAATGTAGTGGCACTACAAGCAAGTTACTGTAACATCGAGTTAGTTTATTCCATGTTGTTCACTCCTCCTAACGCTTAGCAGCAGAAAAGGCTTTTATTTATTGTGTAACTTCTTACGTCCAGTTTGCATTGATTATCATTATATTAACAAAGCTTATCATAAGCTCCATATAGTCCTGTTTGTACATGTCTGTATTTCAGGCCTATGTTTCTGAAAACGTCAGTAATAATTCTATGGAAGCCCAGAGTGGCCATGCTTGCAGTTCTTTTAGAAGCCATTAAACTGAGATTGTAAGTTATTTTTTGATAAAAAGGAGCTTTAAAAAAGAAGCAATAAGCTTCATTTGAGCAGCTGCTGGCTGAAACAGAAAGCTGGTTGGTCAACCCTCTAAATCTCTGATGGTGTAACTGCACACATTCGACTTGATTTATAACTTACTAGTTAAAACTTACTAGTTTTCTAATGATGATCTTTCCTTTTAAATTGCCCTTTTGTTTTATCAAGAAAAAGACATTTGAAAACTACCTTTGATGGCAAGCATTATCGTTCATGGCTTCTAGGTAACCCTCTGTGTTGATGGTACTTTATCTTTTCATGTAGAATAAAACATTCTTCCTCAGAGAGTGGACAGAATAATTTTTTTCATCCAAACACTAACCAGACGGATTTACAAAAAGCAGCTGTAAGTTTTTTATAGCCTTTTCTTTCCGGAACATGGATGCTAAGCTCTGTGACATAAATTAAATAAAAACACGAGAGGCACAAATAATTCAGGCAGATTAAACTCACTTTTTCCACTAAAATACAACTTCCAAACCTTATTTGCTGTCTTCGCTGATGTTAGGAAATGACTGACATGTGACATTAACATCAAACCAGGGAGAAAGTGGCGGCTGAGGTCCTACAGGCCCGAGAAGGAAGTGTCTAATCAGTCAGCCGACGTCAGCAGAAACCATGTCATAACAGGAGATCATGTTTAAAAGAGAGACAGAGCTGCGGAAGACGCGTCCTCATCTCTTCCACTCTGAGACGGAGAGCATCCAACAGAGTATCAAGTTCTCAGCAGGTCCCCCAACCCTCCTCCGCCGGCCTGCCCTTGGAGGCTTTGAGTGACTTGTGGTGAAGCTTGATGGGGATTATTGATCTGCCTGGCGCGCGCCTGCGGTTTCGGCGTAAGACTGACGACCTCACCAGAGAGAGTTCTTGGCACGCGGCGGCTCCTGTCTTAGATCAGGGCCGTGTGGAGGCCAGGACGGGCCTGTCGTGGCCTGAAACGTGGACTGTTTGAGCTCGGAGCCAGGTGATCAAGACATTTTTCTGAGTATTTAAATAATCAGCCCCTAATTTAGGCAGAAGATAACAATAAACATATCTGATTGGCTTTTTGGAGAGGAGAAGTTGAAACGAGTAGACATGTCTGCAGTCAGCAGAGCCCGGGGGTATTTATGCTCTTGGTTAGCTTTTACTGGTTAGGGTTTCAGTTCCAGTTGTGGACCACATGAAATAATCCATGGCCACTGGAGAAGGATGTGGACACTGTGCTAATTATGTGAGATGATGATGTCAGGTAAAGATACCTTCCACTGAGCCAGAACTTTTCCCTCTATGTCGTGTTCCAATGTATATAACCGCGCTGTGGCGACCACACTCGCTATACGACCACACTCGCATCCACATGTCGGACATGTCTGGATCTTCAGCAGCCCTCACACATCCGCACTGTCAGCCGGCCGCTCACTTTATCATTCATAGTTGTAAATCATCGCTTCGCCTGCAGGAAACACGCAGCATTTTATTTTCCAGTCATAAACCATAAAACCTGCCTCTAACACGAGTTATGATCCTTGGAGACTGAGAGGATGAATGTCTAAAGCAGAACCAGACACGACGGCGGGCATCCTTCATCCCCCTTTTTCTGCCTGGCATGGTGGATTTTCCAAAAAGCCCCAACATGATCGAAATGTCACCATGGTAGTCCGTCATTCAGCGGCGAACTGGAAATCTCTGACTGCTCTGAATTACCAGTCCATTAGTTCTCAATTAACACTTGCCTGATAAAGTTTTAACGGCCCTTCATCTGACAGGAAGAACACATAGAGCTCCTTCATGCTCCGTTTCAGGCCGAGATGGGGCCTCTGCCTAAATTTTTAAAATTTTATTGCCTGGCTGAAACCTATGGAAAAAGCCTGTTTTGCATGAATATTTGGCACCGAGCGAACGTTCATCCTGTCTTATGTTCTGTACACTCCGTCGTGCTGCCACAGTTTGCCACTTTCTGACAGCTGAGATGGTGTATAATTTGAAACACTGACATGAAGCGGGGACCCCGGACAAAGAGGCCTTTTGTTTGTCTGTTTGGTCGCTGTCCATGGTCCTGACACTCGCATTTTCACAGCAATTCCTTTTTTTTTTTCTCGCACAAGTCATGCCCGGTATCAGATTACATAATCAGAACTGGCAGATGTCATTAGATGTAGACATTTTAGGTTTCATAAATGCACTTTCCTCTGACTCTCTTTTCACTTAGCAGCAAATGGTTTCGTCGAATCAAATGTTTCCAGAGCGGGCTAAAGACACAGGCACGCTTTAATCTAGTGATGAATGGACTCTGGTGCAGGATGTCAGGCCGCCTTACAACCAAGCATGTCTGTGAGGTTCTGGGCTGCTGCCTGGATGCAGCTCGCCCGCCAATTGATCATTTCTTTTATTACAGGTCAAAAGACAAGTCGTCGTTTACAATCCCCGCTCTGTAAGGCCAAAGAACTTTTCAATCTGACATTCATTTACGGAGGGAAAGCTGGAGTCCGCTGAGAGAAAACGTGGGGTGTTGGAACTTCACTAGGAGCACCAATAACATAATAAGCACTCGTTTGGCCACATCCAGCCTGACTGCCTGCCTGCATGGAACACCATATGGGTGGGCCCCTCACACTGGTCCCTATGGTTAAATAAAAAGCCACTAGAGTGCGCCAAAGTACATAGTTATTGTTGACTCAGTTTGAAATCCTCCTGGAGCCGAGAGGGGGGTTGTTCAATTACAATCAGATCAAATTAAGATCAATGTGGTGCGATTTACACGTCCTATGGGCTGAACTCGAGGATGGTGTTCCTCAGGGACATTAGCTTGGACCCCCGCCATTTGTTACGCTCACATGACTCTAGATTAGGAAGGTTCAGGGAGGTCAGCACTTCATGCTGATCTGACAGTACGGCCCACACTGGAGAGACCTCTGCTCTGAGTTTATCTCAGGACTAAATGAGAAATCAAGATGCGCAGATTGAGGGCAGAAAACTTACACGCACACACGCAGCCCTGTTAGTAGAGACAGATAGGCAGGGATATACAGCTCTGTGAGTGGAATGAGACCCTTGAGGTTCACTTCCCGCATGAAGTTCTCCTCTCAAGCGTTTGCAGAGGTCAAGTAAACAATCGTATCAGGCCGTCAGCTGTGTGTTTGTGTGCGAGTGTGTGCACAGAGTGGTTTTGTCTCCTCATAAACTCCTGTTTCTATCCCTCTCTGCTGATTGCATAACATAAGGAAGAGAGTGCAGTCGTCTGCTGCTGCTGCAAGACGACTTACAACCTGGTATAAAAATCAAGCGTACATCATCGCTGGCATCATGTTCAACCACCAGATTTAACAGGGACACAAACTCTATACCAAGCCCTCTTAAATGAGTCTGTCTCTCTCGTGCATGCAGGACATTATGCTAATTTCTCTGGGTGTCTGGGTCCCGTTGCTCCTCCAGAGTTCATTATTATAATTGCTAGACATGGCTGAGAATGCTGCGAATGTGAACCTGAAACCAGCGGGAGCTTTTTCCATGCAATCTATATTCAGGGAAATCCCGAGAATGTTCCCAATCTGAAGCTTAAAAAAACACATGGGATGGTGTAGCTCGCCCTCTCTCTCTCTCTGTGTTGCAGCATGTGTACGTGTGTGCGCGCACACTTAGATTGGCTCTATTATGTCTTGGAATAATGTAAAACAGCTTCCCTGCTTCTCCCTGTCTCTGTTCCTGTCTCCATCTCTCTGGTTTTCTCAGTGTACCTTTGAAATGAAGCCATGGCAGTGGCCGTGGCAGTAGTTTCTCTGGCTGGGCGTCCGCCTTCGTCCGCGTCCAAAGACAATGTTGGTGCAGACGGAGCGGCAGACCAGAGATGACACCGTTAGATGCGCTTCCTACCCGCAACACCCACGGAGATCTGCATGTTAACTGTTTTAAGAGAGGATTAAAGAAGTGATGACGAGAATTAGAGTATTCTCAGTGGCGGTGCTTCGTATTTAAATGGAAATTCAGGGATATATAGTCCAAAATATCAAAATAGGATGGATGAGATCTAGACGCTTCAACCTTTTTAAATTAAGATCTTCAAAAAAGTTCATTTACCAGGTTAAAATTCGTCCCCCTCATTAAAAAGAATCTAGATCTATGAATGGAAATATGTTTATATTGCTCATTTCAAACCCGCCTCTACTTTGCTGGATAGTTTGGGGTCAGTGTTTGTGCACTGGAGGCTTAACATTTCCATATTAATGTGTGTACTTGACATATTAAACCATGACTGGTTTACAAAGTAGCTGTGATGTCACAAAGTCCGGCTAGTATGTACACAAGTGTAATAAAAAAAGCAAAGAAACTTTACCACTTGAAGCAAATAAATGTGAAAACAGTCTTCTCGTGTTCAACTCTGCACGTGCATCATTCATTATGTGTTAAAACGGAAGCACATTTGAGTACGAGGAGCTTTAAATACAAGAAAATACACAGAAAATGTGCTGCATAATGTGCGTACTTCCCCTTTAAATCAAACACAAACTGTAATTTCAGCGCAAAGACGAGATGAAGCGTTAAATTTAAGTTACAAAATTCCTATTTTATTCTTAAAATAAACAAAATGTACAATCACAATGCCAATTTCACTCACTGTTGTCAGGTCTGTGTGTCCCTTTAAAAAAAAAAAGATGATCTTAATGAAGCGTACCAGCAGAAATCTAACAGAGTCTCCATCAGATTCAGTTTCCTGACAAGTGTTCATGAGAGAAGAAGCATAACAAAAGACATAACGAGTAAACTTTACATAAGAGCAGGGTACAGGTACAGTTCCTGGATATGATACATGTTGATCATTAAATAATACAAGGGTTGGGAGGACAGTCTGCACGCAACATTTAACCAAAGCAAAGAAAAGGGTGAACCTCTTGTTTTCAGGAGGAAAGAAAACAACACAAACAAAAGCAGATGAGGACAGAGCGGATGTCAGTGCTGCGTCGATGTGTAAACAGTTTCTTAAAAGCCCATTTCCTGTTCAGAGTTTGAAAGAGAAAGAAGCAGATTAAATAAAGTCCAACAGATGTGCGTAGCTACGATGGAAACATTTCATAAATCTGTAATTGGAAGAAAGCTATAAAATCACAACAATCTCAAAAGGTTTAATTTGCTCTCTTGTGTTGCTCCGTAACAGCAAAAAGACTTTTCATTCGGGCCGGGGAAATGTAGTGCGACATGTTCACTTCCATTAAGTGAGTTCAGAACATCCTCGGCAGAGACGGGGAGAGAGGCACTGCGTGCAAACCTTCAATGAAAAGCCTGAAGTCTGATCCCTGGACAGCGCCGTGTTTTTCTCGGCTTTTTCAAATTGAGTTATTATATTACCTACATGCACTGAATATCATATTGTATGAGAAATGATTTTTTCAAACAAATACCAACTGCCTTGTGAGATCAGATTCAACTCCAATGTAAATGGCTTGTTTGGCCAAGTGTTATCCATTCTGTGTGTGTATATGTGTGTGTGTGTGTGAGACTTCAGTGGCGTTATTTCGACTCTGAGGACCAAAACCACGAGCCCTGCTGGCAGCCAGCCGCAAGTGCTGCTAGAAATAAAACAAGAAATAAGTGCTTTATGAAACAAACATACACAAGTCTCCCATATTTTTTGGTTACCAGTTTGCTGCCAGCAGCTGCATCCAATCACCTCGTTTTTTTGCACTTTTTCCTTCTACTCCGACACTTCTCACATCAAAATATCAGACCGCCCGCCACACTGGTGCCACAGAATGATTTTAGACCCTAACACTGAAGAGAAGACGATACAGATATATTTAGAAAAGCAAGTCAACAAAAGCCAAAAATGGAAAATAAATAAATGTCTGAAGGAATGTCACAGTCTGGTTCGTCTTTAACTGTGATATTTCCTTTTCAGCCTCACAGACTGAAAGAGAAACACATAAAGTACCCGTGTGTGTCACACACAAAGACACACTTTTTCAAAGCTATCTTTTGCACATGATATGAAGCTATAATAGCCTTGGCATGTTTCCCCCATAATCTCGACAGAGCATTCAGACGGAGTGAAAAAAAGACGCACAGATTTGACAAATCTGCAGGATTTGAGATCCTCCGAGGATTATCCACTCCTGAGGGTCCACGTATCATAAAATGACTAAACCCTAAAGTCTGACCTGCTGCTTTGGAGTGTGCAAACAGACGTGGCCCCGCCGTAGTAATCTTTGGGCTAAATGTCAGTTCGTGTATAAATGTACATTTTGTTATTTGGAGAAGAAAACACATATGTATCTGTGTGCATGTCAGACGAGACAAACTGAAGAAATCAAGCAGAGTTTCCCCGACGGATAATTATTTTCCCCATTGAAGCTCTCTTTCATGGTATGTTGCCAAGAGGCACAATACGAGTTATTGCTCAATAAATACCAAAGGTTTCATTCGGAGCCAAATGTGTGTCAACGCCTAGCGAGGATGTCGGGCTCTTAACGTGCGGAGCAGTTAAACTGAAAGTTACACCAGAAGAAACATGTTGCAATACTCTTTGGAAATTACATTTCATATTCGAAACGATTTAAATCTTTGGGTACAACAAAAAAATTAAACCTCTCACTCTCTTAAATTACCTATGAAAAAAAAGACTCATTTTAACTTATAGATGCATCAAAAATATTCAGATTACACTTCTTTGACTCAAGTTTCAAATACAATACATAATTTATGGCTTTATAAGTTAAAACTAAGAAAACGCCTCAATCTACATCAACGTTTCACCCACAATATACAAGTTAAATTAAATTGGTTTAAAGCAAATTTACTGTCCATGTTCCTCTCATCACTTGCTACTCAGTGCCTAACTTGCATCTTGATATTGTCGTAGTACAAAAACATGCTCTGCAAAAAGCCTTATTGAAATACAAACACTATACAAAAGAGGCAGTCTTTTACAAATATTGTTGAAGCATCCCTTAGAGCTCGTGGATTATAAGAAAACTGAAATAATGTCTCATCCACTTGGGCCGAGTAAAAATTGTCTCTCATTATTGCTGTGAGAATCGCTCCCTTTGTAGTGCCTTGGTCAAAACACATTCCAGGAAGACAAGTCCGTACGAGTCCCGTCTTTTTTTTATTTTAATCTCAACCTTTATTTCCAAGCGAGAAGGAAGAGATTGCTGATGAGAGCTCAAAAATCCCCTTTTAATCTTTAAAAAAAAAAAAGGTTTTGTGCTTTCAAACCATGACATCAGTTGACTTTCAGTCTCCGCCCACTTGTTTTCTTCAATATGGCCTCCAGACTGCTTCATCCATGCGGCCTCCGGGGTTGAGAACCGTTGGGGAGTTACTGTGGCTCCCGTCGCCGTCCACCCCTCCCTCCGTCTGGCTGGGCAGGTTGGGGTTCACCAGGGAGGTGCCCGTGGAGGCGCTAGTGCAAGGCGGGATCATCCGGGAGGGCGAACGGTCCCCGCCGGGAACCATGGAGAACTGGTACGAGCCGGACGAGGCGCCGTAGTAGAGATACGGCGTGCTGCTGGTCTGGAAGGGTCCGCTCTGAGTCTGGGTGGAGCCCGGGTACGGAGGGGGCAGGTAGGTGTGGTAGTGCGCGCTGCCCAGCGACATGGCGGAGGTGACGGGCGGGGTGTAGGTGAACGTGGCCGGGTAGTGCATGCGAGGGCTGGAGAAGCGCGTCTCCGTGAGGGAGGAGAGGCCAGGGAACTGACGCTCGAACTGACCCGGGAACGGGCTCAGGTCGGAAGAACCTACGGACACAAACACATAAAAACACTTCTTTAGGATCCTGAAACATCAGTAATTAACCTTCCCTTTAATACTTCTTCAGCTCTGATTCTCGGAAATGTGGTTTTATTTGGACTCTTAAACTCTTTAGCACTTTGTCTTGCGGAGTAATTGAATTAAACAAATGCGTCCCCTGAGAAAGGAAACAGTAGTAAACTGGATTGTATGTAATCAAATATTTGGAGCCAGATATGTGTGTTAGCTCATTAAGAACAGACGTGGGCTCACGGTTATTGTGGGCGCAGGCATGGAAAAGCATTATTCTATAAATATTGTTATATCCATCAACTCCATTCAGCGCTGTTTTTCACTTCGGTTTGATAAAGTTAACAAACACATCAGTGCAGTCCCACACAGCAATATGTTTACGCCTCTGCGTATTTATATTCCTGCGTGTGTGTGTGTTGGCCTGCGTTCATCTGTATCAGTATAACTGTTTATGCATACGAATATGTGTGTGCATACGGTGTGTGGGTGGGTGTATGTGTGTGTGTGTGAATACTGTATGCACATAAAAAAGCAGTTGGGATGAATCAGGAGCTGCACATGTGGAAACACTTTGAGCAGAAACAGTTTCCATGAGATCCATAATGAGGCAGGGCTGAGCTCTGATGTGGCTCCTCTCCTCGCCTCCCATCGGCTCCAGCGTGTGTGTGTACGTGTGTGTCCGTGTGCACGCGCCCGAGCCAGCGAGCGAGAGAGAGAGCGCCGAGAAGGAGCTGCTCCATCTCACCCTTCGTTCCTCTCTTTGCTTCATCCCTTAAAAAATACCCAGAAACCACTAACTGGCTGCGGCGAGCTTCGCGCTGGGCGCAGAGTTTAAGGAGAATAGGAGGTCCTCCCCCCCCCTCGCGCTCCCTCCCTCCCCTCCTGTCTCCTCTCAGTGGTTTAGTCCAGCCATGGCGCTCTTATCATAAATCACCAGGCGTCTTCCGTGTCACCATGTCTGCTGCGAGAGGACAGGGGGTGGCGGGGAAGAGGAGGAGGGGGGGGACACAGTGTTTATGTGCCGAGAGGAATTGCGAAGCCGGTTTGTCGCTAGCGTCAGCTAGCATATGCTGCCAATTAAGGCCTTTAAACTTCCTCTTTCCACAAGATCCGTTTGATTCTTATAGAAATAGTAGGTGATTGTCTCCGCTGTGGAGGAGCAGTGTGATCTCAGACATGACCGGCGCTGTTCAATAAACTCCTGACTCCTGCTTTTAACATTTGGACCTATTTTAGCTCTCAAAGGGGCCCTGTGATGATGAGCCAGATCCAGCTTTATTAGTTTAAATGAAACCAGAGTGGAACTTTGTCTAAATATTTGGAAGGATCTTACAAACTTTGGAGCATCACTTCCGAATTAGGTGTTTGACTTGACTGATGAACTTTTGCAACCGCCTCTTAGCAACTGTGTTTCAACACATGAGACGGTTTGTGTGAAGGTGTGAGTAAGCAGGGGGCGTAGGGACGGTGCCGAGTTTGCACTCCAGCATCCCTATCGGCTTCTGCTTGTACTTGTCGGTATGTTCCGTGGCGGGGTACTGTTACAGCGCAGCTTGGCGAGGTGTCAACATGATCTCGGGAGATCTTAGAGCCTTAGTCATATCACTTAGGAGGCATTAAATGCTCGAGGTGTGCATGTGGATCAAGAGCGGCAGGCTAGGTTCGGGCCTGTGTTTACACTTGTGGACGTGCTCGCACATGCACGTGTGTCACTTTGAGAACAAAGCCTGACGCTCGGGAGATGAAAGCTGAAGGGGAAGACCAAAGTAATCAAAGTTGACAAGGCAGCTGGCTGGATTTTAAACCTTTTCTAATGCAGAGTCACACAGCCCGCGACGCGTAATCACTCACCCTCGCTTGGGGCACACACGCACACACACACACACAAAGGAGGGTGCAGCACAGGGAAACAGAAGGGGGAAAAAAGCAGGTAGAAAAAAAAAAAACTCATGGCAGGGAGTCAAACAGGTGTACGGGGGAGAAACTTGTCTGGCGGCATGTAGGGAGTTTAAAGGAGCTTTCACGTAAGGGGGGGGAACAGAGACAAATTGGAACACAGATGCTGCCGTTATGGCAAACAGATTGGCTAATGCAATTACCCAGAATTCCTTGTGAGAGTGGCCTATCGCTATAAAGACACTTTATTTGTCAGTCACGAGCCTGTTATTATCCCTGGGCCTGTTATTACCCATAGTCCTCTGGGATCAAAGGCTTGGAGCGAGGAAAAAAGGAAACAATCGTTTTTCCTCCACTGTCGTCCAAACCGCTCCTTTAGGAAACAGTCGGACAACATGCCTCGCTCCTCACGTTCATGTGAGAATGAGCTAATAGCGGCGCTGCAGTCGTCTCTGCTCAATTATAACACAGTCTTCTCTAGGTTGCTCCCTCCTAGAATGAGCTGTCTGTCTTTCTCTCCTTCTGTCGCATAAGAAAATGTTTATCTGGATTAACTGAGTAGTGGTTCTACCTGGCAATCGTCGAGGCACGTCACTGATGGCAGGCAGGCCCGTGCCTCGGCTGGAGGAGAGGGGGGTGGTGGAGTGGACTGAGGGGGACGCCATAGGACTCAGGTAGGACGGGTACGTCTGTTCATACGACCAGGGAGGAGAGGACTGGGACTGGCGAGGGTCTGATGGGGAGAAATGGAGCAAGGGAAGAAAAGATGGCAGAAGAAAAAAACAGCCCAGAAAGACACAGAAAGAGAAACAGACAGGGAAAGAAAGAATCATTACTAAAGGCCGACTGGCTGCTTCATGTGGCCTAGTTTTTCTACTATAACAGGTAGCAAAGTTCACAATAACATTCACAACAACTGCAGACATTATTAGCGTCTCTGTTTCTCTGTGCTTGTGTTTAGAGGTAAGTATCAGTTGGGCGCGTTATGCAACATCCTCCATAATGACACATCTAATGTTTACCTTCGAGGAGAAGATCTTCCTGTTTGCCTTATAAAACATTGTGCTTGCAGCTGAGGCACAGAGAGCCTTGCTGGCACACACCCAGGGTGTAAACACGCCAGCAGACAACCAAGAAAAAAAAATAAAGACGCCGCACACACTTAATTGTGCAAGTCTGTGCTGCGACACTAGTACAGGACATGAATGATGTTCAATGTTGCATTTTCTGCAAGTTTTGTGATGTATTATGAGGAAATATGAGAACAAATGTGTGATGATTTACAAGCTCTCACTCAGTGATTTCCAACCAGGAGTATTTATGCAGTTGCAGTTAGTAGAGAGATGTGAACAAAAATTACTCCCCACATTTTGAGTCAGCTGTTTTTCTGTTTTGCAACTGAGAGATTAACTAAACTAGCTGGAGAGAACGGAGAGACCTTAACAGTCAGTTTAAAAAAGGGATTTTAGCCTGAAATAACTAGCTAAAACTTTAAAGTAAATTTTCAAATATGAGGCTAAATTAGAGACACAGTTGAGCTTCATTAATGGTGAAAAAGTTGTAATAGTTTAAAGCTCCTTTGAGGAGTTTTTTTGATGGTTATGAAACAGACTGAAATTAATTGCGATCACTTAAGGGGGGTAGGTGTCAGACGAAGCGATTGACAGCACGCTGCCTTTGTTTACATTTTGCAGGGCAAACATTTAAAGTGAGTGATACATATGACGAGCAGAAAGCAGGATGAGATGTTGAAAGCCACCACTTAAGCACGTACAGGACAAAATCAGCAAAGAGATGAGAGGTACAGCTTTGTCCACAGGGGGCGCCAAAATCAACACAAACCGAAAGTTCCTCACAGGAGCTTTAAGTAAACTACAGCAAACATTATGAGTATGTGGTTAAAATGGTTAGCTTAAAGTAATGAATGAATTATGAATTTGAAATAACTAAAAATAAATGGATAAACAATTTGTCATCATGATGGATAACAGGTATAAAGATATTCAAAGTGAAACAGTTGAAAGAACTTGGTAAGAGTACTATTGAAAAACCTGCTGAACCAGCTTGATGTACTAATAGATAAACAGTAGGGATGGGCACTTCAAGAAAAAATAGTTCAATTCTCAAAAATTGGTAAAAACAATGGAAACATTTGTTAAGATGAGAAAATAGTCGCATGAATGTGTTTTTTTTTTACTTTGAATATCCGAAATTCAGTACCCATCCCTAATTAACGGTTGAAGTAGTTCGCTAAAATTACGTAGATAAACATTTGTAATAGCAAGTTAAAAATACTAATTGATACACGGCTGGAATAGTTGATTTGAAGTTCTAATGGTTAAATGGAGGACAAAGTGAGCTAAATGTATTAAAGACCCCCTCCAGTGAAAGTCAAGTGTTTAACCTTGTAAACATCTCCATGTGGTGTTTTTCATGTGACATATCAGGGACAACATCAGCAGTCATCTCCATGGCTGGGCCTGTCTGCTTTTAAACTGCAGTGTACCAAGGACAGGCTGAACAACACCTTTTCAGATTGGCAGGTTTGAGACGTCACAAATCTAAGGAGCCAATCCCGTTAACGGACGGGGTGACGCTATGCATATCATTATGTGTAACCTATGGCAACCACTTTAGCGATGCTCGAGCCAGCTGTTACCGTCATCGTCATTTTTGCAAACTCACTACTGACTACTAACGATAATGTTACTACTACTAATTACTACACTTCAAGCTAGCTAAGCTCCAACAAGTTGCCAGTAAACAATGGCAGAGACTGGTGGGGACTATGCAGATTCAGGAATTTCTAATGAGGGAGAAGGAGGAGATACCTTGGGAGGATTTTTACAAGATAATTAAATATATTTTTCAGAAAAATCAGACACAATTTATTATTTCAAGCACAGAATTATATGTCTTTAAACACAACTGGAGCTTTAAATAAAAAGTTAAAATAGTTAAAAGTAGCTTCTGCCATTACAAGTTGAGAATGCAAACTATCTAATCAACAAGATAGTTCCATAATATACAGATCACGGATGGTTCTGATGTAAGAGTGCTCGGGTTGATCGCACAAGGCTTTGTCTGGAACCCGCTGCTCTAATCAAAGCTGCACTTGGACATAAAGTTCCAGCTTCACGTTGAAATTATTCCACATTAAAAGCAGTTCGTTCCCGTGTACCTCATGTCCAATCAAGTGTATAATAGTCTCCACTTGCTGCCACACTGCTACGCTGTTCAACCATCCCTCAAATGGTCCACTGAGTAACCCCTACAAAGCCGTGCCAGAGAGTAACTAAGAGCTAAATGATGACCTGAGACAAGCCTCCAGAGGTGTGGGCGATCAGGTAGCAGCCATGCCGAACCGTGACAGATGGTGTTACCTTCTAGGATGTAGATTGATAGAGTGATGGAGGAGAGAAAGACAGACGATCTTGAAAGCAACGGAACGTATTGCACTTGGCTCTAGCTGGACTTATTAAGTGAGTATTTCACCTCACATACTGTACATGTCTGCTTGTTTATTCAGTGATACTCTTTGTGCACATCGTGGCACTTGTTTTAGATGTTCCCACCTCTTCAATTAATTCTTTAACAATGGTATTTCTTAGAATATATAGTTCATCTAGCTTGCTTAGCTTTAATTAAATGTCTTGTGTGCTTGGAACAAGGACATAATTTCAAAATAAACATGATGACAAAGCTTACAAATATTATTATATTACTTCATTGTTCAGTTAAGGATGTTAAGGTATTGGTATAATATGAAATTACACCCGATAGATGACACACACATTAAAATACACCTGATTACCACCTGCAAAGGTTGTGTAGCTAAATGTTTAAAACTAATTAAGCACCACTGTTGACCTCAGATCCCAGAGGAACAGCCTCTCTTTTCACAGAGGGGGTCAGAGGTCAAGGTCATCCTCCTCCACGATACTTCACGTGGCTTAAAGCTTCCTGTAACGGTGCTTAAACTCCAATCTTTTATAGGTGTGCTCACCTGTTATCTGCGTCTGTCCCTGCGGGTTGAAGGAGTTGGCTGCTGTGTTCAGAGTCGGCCGGGGGCCTTGAGTGGGAACGCTCACCCTCACTCTCATCCTCTCGAGCTCACTGAGGCGGTCTGAGAAAAGACCGGCCTTGGGAGGGTCCTCCAGTTTCTGACGATGCCCTGCGGACACACAAAAGAGCAGTTTTATTAGTTAGTAGTTGCAGAAATCATTGATAGCTTCCAGGCTGCAGTAAAAAACAGTTTTATTCGACAATAACGTTGAATACCTCTGTGATGTTGCATGCAAACCATATTTATCATCAAACGTTAAGACTCTCAGTGTGCTAAGCTCTATATGATTGATGTTCTCCATTTGTTTGCTGTTCTTTTGGCGTACAGTTTGTCAGTTCTTCTTTATAATGGACATTTAATGACTCAGTTCCTCTGTGTGCCATGCCTTTCTTGGTAAACACAGTCCGTGCTCCAAAACAAAGAAGAGGTACACAGGCTCTTGGGAATGGGATGCTACATCCTGCTAATTAGGAGTGGTAATTATATCATATCGCATTGCATGAGAGGGAAGGAGAGAGTTCAGACAGGGTGATTCTGAGAGGGAGAAGTTGCTTGTATGTTTAGTTTATACCTGAGGCTTCTTCCTCAGGTAAACACATGCTCTCACGCCATTGCCCCATTATCCCCACAGGAGACGAAACCTCTGCCAAATATGTTATACCTGTTCTTTTCCTGCATTCCTCTGCTCAGAACTTTACTCACTTTATATCCCCGAGTCTATTCTTGTAACTCTTTCATGCTGGTAATTCTCTACTCTTCAACAGCACACGCAAGTTGCAAACACATAGATCAAGCACACAAACGCGAGACGAGCCAGCGCATCTCTTTCCCGGCGGGCCTAACTCGTCTGTAGTGGGCACCACCGGCCCCAGCTGTAGTGTACTGAAGCTTAGTAAAGGTGGGGTAGAAAGAAAGGCCTGTGCACACACAGTCCTTTTTACCACTGACACAGGTCTATATCAGTGCGTCTGTCTGGTCTTGCACTAGTTCCCCTGTTAAGGCGGTAAAGTAAATATCAAACAGAGGAGAGTAGAAGCTCCTGCTGTGCTTGGCAGCGCTCCAGTTGGCTCAGACAGAAACAGAGAGCTGCTTCAGAATCCTGCCCAACCTGCCTGCTGCCTGCGCTGGGAACAAAGGCCTGGCACTACACCTATGTGTTTTGGAGGGAGAGAGGAGAGGAGACCTTAAAGAAAGCCTCATTTATGTAACTGAATTGTCATTTCAAGGACCAGACAAAACCCCCTCACAGGGGGTCTTTGTGGACTAATTGTCCAACATGTTTTCTAGTAACCCTCTCGGCTAAGGAGCTTTAATGCGTCGAATAAATGCAGAATGACATCAGATCATCTTTATAAAAACTACTTCATGCTCTGTGGAGCATTTTTCCACTACAGCAAGTATGCACAAGTGATTTCAGCCTTAGAAATGCTTCTCTAAACCATCTGACGCTCCACAACAAACTAAATTATTCTGGAACAACTGTTTGGAAATGAGCTCTGCAATAACTTAAGAATGGCGGTGTTGAAAATGCAGCCAGTGACAGTCAGACGGACCATGAGTTTTTATTGCAGTGACGTGACCAGACTGGCATCACGGAGTTCAAAATAAACAGACAATCTCATCATCCGCTTCTGTATATAGTAGCTCTGGAACGCGGCTAATATCGGCTACTTAAAAACCTCAGCTCATTGAAGTTTTTGGTTTTATAACATAATTCATGGCCGTATTTCATTAATAATATTGCTCCATCGTTCCTGAGGATAATTTGTGCCTCGAGCTGGCATTCCTCATCTCTCTGTGCACGCTGTGCCCAGTCAATCATAGCGTTTCCATTTTCAACAGACCGAATTTCTATTCTAAAAAAGTCTCGGGACACAGTGCGGGCTTTGTGCACAGCCCGTCTCCTAGTGATGGGAATAAATAGCAATGAGAGACCAAGGGAGATGAGGGGAGACAGAGGGGGACAGGCGCGAGGGGGAGGAGGCACACGGAGAGGAAGAGACCCTGATGACCAGTAAATTAAGAGCTCTGGGTGGGACTGAACCAGTCTGGAGGCTCTGCGAGGAGCGCTGAGTTGAGGGAAGAGCGAATGGTGAAATAGTTAGCGAGGGTTAAGGATTTCGGCATCTTGAGGAAGATACCAAAATAAAGACAGATACTGTATATTTACATGCAGATTTATGGAATAACGACAAGCCAGCTCTTTGTCACCGGCGACTTAAATTTAATGTCTGCTTCCCTAAACTCCCACACTGGACTACTATGCTGTCAAGAAACCTATGGATGCAGCTCAGTTTAAAGAAAACCAGTGTACTGCTTGTCTTGTAGAATTGCAGGATTTTAACCACCACATTAAGGTCCAATTTACACTCCAAACAGCTCGACCTCAAGTCCATTAGTTTAGCAGGCTTTGACAGTAAATACAGTTTTTCATGAGTTAATTACACCTTTTAGAGGACAACTGTTGCCAAACACAAGACGTCTCAGCTGTTTTATCGGAACCCTAGCTGGGCGGAGGAATGAGCCGGGGGTATTTAAAGGAGCGGGAAAGGCGGATGATTTCACTGCCGTAGGGAAAGTCCCTGAGATTCCCATCATCCCTGTGAAAACAGCGGAGATTTTCGATAGCGCCTGCCACTTCCCTGCCCAGCCAGCGGCCGGAAACATGGACAGATTCAGACCAGATGTTAGCAAACTGCACACACACACACACGGAAACGCACACATGCAAGAATGGACGTATGCAAACACACGTCTGCACATGCAATCATGTTACATTTGCACACATGCATCATGCATACACTCTTCCAGTTGCACATTCAGTACTGGGTTACACACACACACACACACACACACACACACACACACACACACACAGAGAAAGATTAATAATGATTAGATAACGCCTCTATAGATAGTATCTCTAATCACGCAGTTGCACACTGATCCTAGAATAGTATTATTTCAGCCGTCCAAGAGACATAAGTCTGGATTCAACTTGCCCCTGCTGATCTGATAACAGTTAGTAAGAGCAAGTAGGCAAACAGAATATAAGTCCTCTGTAATTAATGGCAGCATTAGATTGGATCTGAGCCTGAGCACAGAGATCTTTGACGGATGGTTAGCTGTTCCCTCATATGTACTGGCTGAAAATATTCCTCAAATACCCACGTTTTTTTTTTTAGCTAGGTATTGGTTTGTAGTGGATTTTACCATGACAAGAATACTATTAGGATTTCAAAAGATTTAAAAAATTTTAAAGGAATATTTCTTTTGAGGAAATATCCTCATTTGCTTTCTTGCTAAAGGTAAAAGGAGTAGATCTATACCACGTTCGTCACATAAAACAGGAGGGAAAAGTTAGCCTGGCCCTTTAAGGGAGCTTTAGAGGCGTTAGTTACATTTGCACGGAGCCAGGCTAGCTAGTTAGCTAGCTAGCTAGTTTCCCCATTTCCTGTTTTAATGCTAATCTAAGCTAACGTCTTCTGGCTACAGCTTTATATTGACTGTACAGACCTGAGAGTGGAGTCAATTTTCCTGTCTCAGTAAGACAAGGTTTCCAACATGTTGACTCCCTCCCCTCATAAACCCATCAACTTTCAGCTATCACTGCACACTCATCAGTTGGAAACTCTCCTCCCTGCTGCCTGACTAAGTAACATGTGAGGAAAAAGCGCAGCGCCAGAAAATCCGGAATAAATGGGATAATTTATAAATTTGGTGTCACGTCATGGCCTCCGAGCCCTTCAGTCTGGTTTATGATCACTGGGTGAGATTGGATGAATGTATCTTTTGGGCTGATTCAGAAAAACCCCTCATGCTCATGGAGCCTGGGTTGAATCAGCCAGTCTGTGTTTGTGAGTGTGTGTATGAGTGTGTCAGTCATCTCAGAGTGGAACAGCCAGTAAAGTCGATGAATGAATACACTGGGTCCATATTTCACTTTTTATTTGGAGCCCTCACAGTGGCCATGTTGTTTTTGTGAGCGGTCAGAAACAATGAATTATTTCAGGTGGCAATCTGAAACTGGCAGAGCGTGGCTCGAGAGGAAAAGCGCTGAGTGGGTGACAGCCAGACGCCCGTCTACCATGGGGGTCTGGTATAAACGGAGAGGGAGTGAGGGAGGGGAGAAAGAGAAGATAATAAAAACAGAATTGGAAAAAAAAAGGAGAGAAAAGAGGAAAAAGAGAGAAAAAAGAGAGGAGGTGTGGGAGATGAGGCGGCGAGCGAAGGAGAGAAGGAGACGGAGAGAAAAGGGGGAGCCAGGCTGTCGTGGAGTGCTGCCAGCCGTCTGTGTGGTCCATGCGTTCCAGCCTGGAGGAAGCAAGCCAGGCAAGGGAAGGGCACACACACACACACACTTACACATACACACAGACACACACAATAATTCCCAAAGGCGAAACATTTATGAACACAAAAACACATTATATACACACTCGCACCATATTGTACAAGGTTTAAAGAGCACAATCACACACACACACAGTGAGGCTTGTGTGCGGCTCTCAGACAGTCTCCCTCTCCACCTCTCCGCTCACATTGAAGTGTTTTGATCAGAACAAGGGGGAAAAATCCCTCTGAGATGTGCTTAAGCAAAGCCAACCAACTCCGAACCCTGTTTCTTAACCTTGTCTTCTTTTAAGATTCACTTTCTTCCTCCCTTCCTCCCTCTTTCTTCTGCTGTCTTCCTCTCTGTTTCTCCCTCCCACTGAATGATTTTGTGTTTTGCGTTGTAAAGGACTTGGCACCTCTTCAAGGAACTTCATAAGACATGCAACTGACTGACTGCCTCTGGAAAAGCCTACAGTCTCTCTTGTTCCCCCTCCTCCCCTCCCTCTTTTCATTCCTCCTGATGTTTGGGTGAGTTTTATTTGTCCGGCTCCCATTGTTAAAATGTGCTTTGAATGAGGCAGCCGCAGATAGGTGTGGGTGTGTTTCTGTCTGTGAGAGAGTGAAGAGTTTTGAGTCTTCAAAATCCTCTTTAATTATCTGGATTTTGTACAAAAATATATTGTATTTTTTGGACCTGATGCTTGATGCATTAACTCTCAGGGCATGAAAATCCAGATACTAAAAAGAGCTTATATTCACAAACATAACACAAGGAAAAAAAGCTGGCTGACATATTTGAAATAGTGCGGTACAATGTAATTAGCATCTGTTTGGATCTTAGCATTTAGCACTGAGCATAAATGTTGTTGTAAAAACACAGTCAAGGCTGAAGGTAATAGTACCCTTCATGTGCATGTAATGGCATGTGTGTGTGATGACACTATTCAGATGCCTTTTTGTGTCGTCATGACAGTTATCTTAATAAAGGCATCTCACTTACTCTTGCCAGCCTACCCGCTCTGGAAATGTCAGTCTATTTTTGAGCGTTACAAAACGTAGCCTAGCAACCTCTTCAGTAAATTTGTTTAGGTGTGTGTGTGTTTGTCTGAGGGCATGTGTGTGAGAATAGGTGTAGTGCTTTATTCACCTCATCCTCTATTGCCTTTTTTCGCTTGTGGTGTGCCACAAGGTTCTGTTTTAGGTCCTCCTCTGTTTTTTGTTTGCATGCTTCCTTTTGCAGAAATAATTTGAGATCATAATACTAACCTGATTTTCTATGCAGATGACCCTCAGGTGTATGTTTCAATAGGACATGACCATGACAGTAATCTTGACACACTTAATAGCAGCCTTAACAACATTACGTGCTGGATGTCCAACAATTTCATGGCGCCAAATGACTAATAAATCTTAGATGATTTGATTTAGAACATTACTTTCATCCTTGATATCTTTTGCAGTCTCTCAATAAATGTTGGGTTAACAAAATGTGGGAGTTCTTGTTTTGATGCTAAAGTCAAGTATGTTGAACAGTGCTGCTTTGTTCAACTAAATTTAGTATTTAGAATTAGATCTTTTCTATTTCTGCTGGCCGGACCTGGACAGTTTTGACAACTATAACTAACTCTATTCATGTATAAGTCAGAGTTCCAGCTCTCACTTGCAGTTGCTTGAAGATCATCCCGAGCTTGGCCTCAATTCACCATTTAATTTCATAACAATCGCTTATTTCATTCGAGGCTAACTTGGGTCTATCTTGAAAATATATTTGTTGATTCCTGAACCCTTGTGAGCTGAACGACAGCCCGAGGTCCTCTGACAAGGGTCTAGCTTGTGTTCCTTGGTTGAAGGATCTACAGCTTTGGAATTCCCTGCTGGGGGAAACTAAAGCTTGCTGTGTCTGATTAGTTCAAACTGTCCTGCTCAGTATCTTTTATTAAGTTTTTACATTCTATTTTTCCCCCTTTGGATGTTATTGTATTTTAGTTATAATGATCTACAGATGCATACATCCCTGTTTTAAAATAAATATTAATCATTACGTTTTTATTATTGTCAATATTAAAGCTATTATTGTGACTGTATATCTACCAGGCATATCTACCAGTATCATACCGTTAGTAAGTATAAGCATGTGTGTGTCGCAGGAAAAGTTTGGCTTGGCAGACAGGTCTCCTGAACCACTAATATTGTCTGCAGGCCTGTCAGTAACCAGGGCCTCTTCCTCACACTTGTTAACACCCTGACCAAAATCGAACCAAAACACGACCCTGTCCCCAAGCCCAGATACCCCAGACCCAGTGTATTTAAACACCAGAGAGCAGAGCCTGACCGCTAACCTCCACCGCTGACACACAACACACACACACACGTCTTTCCCACTCAGTTATGCACAATAACCGCTGCAATATGCCACAGCAAGACACAGTTTGTGTGACGCCACCATGGTTTTTGTCACCTCCTATGTTTGTCTGTCATCAATTAACTATAATGAGAACAGTGGGTTTGGACAGAAAGCCTTGTATATTGTGTTATTACGACTCGGCTATTATCACTCAGGAAGTTTGTCTCAGCCGGCCGCAGCCACCATCAGGAGCAGCTGAAAGGAGACAGAACCACCTATAAAAGCATATTGGTTTAAACAGCCACTCCCTGTCTATTAGCTCAAAATGACATTTAATGAGGCCTATTAGCTCTGCTCCAAATCAGCACTGCCGCTACACTAGACTAACGACACCAATAACACAAGCTCTCTCTGCAAAACATGTCATGCGGGCGCATGTGTGCAGATGGCGGCGCGCAGAGGACAGGCGTGCATATTAAATCATACATTAGCAAACAGACATGCACATGCCTGTTCGCATGAACACACACAGACACATACGTGTGCACACACACTTGCTGAGTTGTTGGTGCAGTGGCAAACCACAGGGTAACCAAGAGCTGTCAAGCGATTAAGCACAATGCGAGCCGCAGAAACCGAGTTAGCCTCCCGCTAATAACACAGTGGCCAGAGGGACCTGACTAACCACTTACCATAGCCACACATACACACTGTAAACCTCTGAGGAAAATCATACCACACATCTTTAAAGTAGGCCTTACTGATATTCGTCACTCTGACCACGCAATTAATTAGCTGAAGCCCAGCACCGCAGTTCAGAGATACGAGCCTCGTTCGTTCGCGGGTGGTCCGACCGTATCCCACTACTGATATTAGAAGAGGAACCGCTGGGGAAATCAAATCCCGCAGGAAGACTCATATGGCTACCATAAGGCTCATCAAACAGGCCGACACAAAATGTCCTTCCTGAGTGAGACACCACAACCAGGCAAGTCATTAACAGGGAGCACAAGCTGCCACCGACATCAGGAAAAGTGTAGAAAATCTATAAAAGTATTAAGAGTGAGTTAGTTTAAGCTTTTCAGACCAGATCCTACCCCATGTTGAAATCTAGTGTTACTGTCAGCTTGTAGCTTTAAAGACAGCGGCCACAGAGTACCAGTGTATGCGAGGCTCAAGACAGCCCACTGTTCTTTCTCCGTGTGTCTCTGAGTGGACCCCTCCCAGTAGGGGCCCAGGCCTCCTAATTACCCACTCGTTTAACACAAAATAGAGCTGTAATGGCCCCCCCATGTGTCAATGAAGCGTTCACAGATAGAATCACAGTTCTGGAGACAGCCGGGGCTCTCAGCTTAGAGTCTCTCCGTGCTGAAAACTTGGAGGAGGGGAGGCTTGTTTGAGAGGGCACATGTGTGTTTTGCCACCCTCCGACCTCAGCTTAATGACCCCTGAGAGGGAGACGTGTTCTGGCTGTAGTTTCTGGGTAAATTACACCGGCGCTGCAATTCTGACCACTTAACAGCAAAGTAAAGAAGTTCAGGGGTTACTTATGATGACATACTCTTTATTGCTTAAATTACTGTCCTGAGACTGAAGTTAGAGCATGCAGGCTTTAACTTTAAAGCTACATTTCAGGCCACAAATTGGTCTGAGACAAAGGGAAGAATAATGAGGGGAGATTAGAATGCCAGAATCCCTCCACCTGATGTCAGGTAGCGCTGCATTCGTCTAGTTTAGTTGCTCAGTCTCACTTGACATACTTCCAGGAAGGCTTTCCGGACACAAATCTAAGACTGCAAACTTTGTTGAGACCAAGCTGGAGCTTTTATAAACAAATTCAACCCCGACTCCCATCTGCTCGCCACCAAATAACAGAACTTGTTTGAAAGTCATCTGACGGGGGACAGCAGATGCACAGGAAATGCTTTTGATCAAACAAGGGAAGAGAGGAAGGGGGGAAAAGAGGGTGTGATTGTGAGTACATGTGCGCATGAAGACTACCATGTGCCTTTGTTTCCTTGTGTGTGTTGATGAACACTGGATGTGGAGTTTCTGATGTGATTTTGGCACCCAGGCTGGTTTGCTACAATGGAGACTGATGGCGATGCTAATCCTACTGTCTCCCGGCTCCTCTGTGTCTCCCTGCGTCCTGGTGCCATATGTGACGGCGCAGGCGGCGAGTGGGTTGTTTGTGATGTGATATTGTTCATTGAGACGCCATGAGATGAGAATATGTTTTTTTTTTATGAATAGGGAGGAGCGTTGGGGAAACAGCTGCATGCCAGACCAGTTGGCACTGACGGCTATAGTAAAGTTTTTTTTCCTCCTCGGTTGTTTTTATATGGGCTATTAAAATGAGCTGATGCTAGCATTCTGCTACCCAGTGTACCCTCTCAGGGATATCTGCCTCACTTTTCTTTCTCTTCTCTCCCTCAAACTGTCCCAGAAGAGCCTGAGCTGCTTTCTTAGAGGGCATCTATAATAAAAACCTGTTGATGTCTAATTAAACAATCAGAAACTTTTTTCTTCTTAATTAATTTATTTTATTAGCCTGCGCTATTTTAGCATCCGCTGCCACTGGCTAGCAGCACAGTCAGCCACACCTACAGCAGTTAAAGGGCCAATCTAACAAATTTTAAGGTAATTTTAAGCCACTGTCAGTCAAAGCTGGTGTTCTCTGTAATCGATAGAAGCAATAATATTTAAAATTGGCGCCATAGCTGTGGAGAAAGTTGTACAAACAGCTCGTCTTTTCGCCTACAACACCCAGCGTGCATTGCGCCGCCTCCCTCTGAAAGGAACAGCCCAGCGAGAGACGCTGGACTGAAATACTACCGTTTTCACTGTGGGCAACGGCTCAGAACGGTACAAAATCTGAAACACAACGAGATTATACCAACGGATCGTCTAAAAAATCTTCAGGTCTGCAGTCTACATTTCAAACCTGATGATTTTGAACGAGACATGACATCGGAGGCGGCCTTCCTGGATTGAGGAAGTGCAGTTTAGCAAGCTCCCTGGCCTCCGCCAGATGCCACGTTTTACGTAGTCTGGCGGAGGTTTTCAGGGCCCATTGGAGAAGCAGATAGCGTCCTCCAAAGGCACAGAGCCAAATTTTTTTCTATCTGATATCATCCTATCTGATAGGATGGAGGTTGAAAATTGGCGAACTGGCCCTTTAATAAAATTTACCTCAGTTAAGACTCAAGACTTAAAAATAAAGCCTGTATCACAAACTGGACTAATAGAGTTTAAAAATAGTGGGTAATTAGCAGAGTTAAATGAAAGACGTCAGTGAGTTGCATTATGGGAAATGTCCATGGTTGATGAAACTTCAGAGAGCTTAGTCGGGATATTTTCGCCTTTTCTCCCTCACTTTTGCTCATCCTTTTTAGTCTTTCCGTAAATCCCCCACATATTAAAAGTACTATACAACTACATTATTTAAGTGCAATACTTGAAAGGGGTACACTTGCTGGTGCACCCATTGAAAGGCAAAATAAAGGAAGTAGTGTATGTTGTTTGAGCATGTGTGAGCATAAATCCATACTGTACTGTATGTGCGTGCCTTTGTACTCACTCCTTGGCTCACGCGGTCCGTCCACGGTGACCTTTATGGCTCGGTGGTAAGTGGCCACTTGTGGCGGGTTGGTGAATACTGTGATTGTCAGGGTGAAGCTCTTGCCTGTGGTGACATCAAACAACATCAAATGACATACTATCCTGAGAGACAATGACATGCATTCATCGCTAAACCATTCCCGAGTCACAAGTGTGGTTGTGATCACATAATGCCCAATGCAAACTAGGATTAACGACAGACATCATTGCCTCTTTCAGTGGGTCTATTTAGGCTCTTTGGCAGAGCCTTAATGGAAGATTGAATGGAGGAGCCAGTGTCTTGTTATCCAGACTTTCTCCTCGTCTATCGCAGTGTGAGTGGGCGAGAGGCATTTTAATAGTCACTTCCTTTCTCGATAATCCCCAGCAGTTGCTGCCTTGGGGTTTTGTGTGTGAGCGTGTATGCATGAGGAGCACTATGAATCAGACTGCAACAGCCAAGTCAGCAGCACTAACGTCTGAGGTATGCAGATGCGTCGTGTAACCATGGCTATGCAGAGGAAACAGGAAGTGGGGGGCAGGTTGCTGCAGCAACTCGTCGGAGCAGCTGTCCATTCAGTTGCAGCTATCTACCCGTGCATGTCCTCCCCTCTGCACGCCCCAGCTCAGTGTAAACATGCCTTTCAAGGAAGTGATAAGATGATCAGGGGAGATAGCAGATCACAGATGCAACAGGTGTTCCACATACCTGATTTGAGGTGCATGCGGGTGAACCAGAGCCAGTGATCTATGATAACACCTGTGTGTAACCTCCCTGCTTCCCTGCTGCTAATTCCGGCTCACTGTCGAGGCAATCCTGTATACTACTATAATATTTATTCTAATGATGCTATCACAGGTGTCTGATTACTGTGAATCACCTGTCTAATCTATCCTTGCTGTCATCGCATGCTGGCACGGTTTCAGCCTCTAACTATCAACCCATGTCCATCTCTGTTGGCTCCCCCTGCCTCTGTGTGCACGACTTTTAGCTATCTAAGATCCTATCAGTTCGCTCTGCTTGTACTTATCTCTGTCACTGCCTGGTGTTCATTTCAGACACCTCGTAGTCTGATCTCCCCGAGCTCCTCTGTCACTTCCTGTGACTAGATTCTGTGTCACAGCAGAGGGACGCACGCGAGGTCTCTTTGACGACAGGTCAAGCCACCATACCTCCACTTTTCTCTATATAACTCTGTCACTGGTCATCCCTCCTGACCGTTTCTGCTTACTCCCTTTTTTGACGGAAGGAAACTGAGAGGAAAAGTCATTAATGGCGGCGCTGACAGAGCTTATCAACATCAACTTATCGCAGGCGACCGCCGCCTGTGAGACTTGTAGAAAATAAAAGTGTCAAAGAAAATATTTCCAGTAAGTTTGGAGAGGGCGAGAGAACATCCTAAGTGCCAGATCTCAAATCGTAAATAAGACGCCTTAGTGACAAGGCAGTTAATGATGCAAAGAGTCACACTGCCGATGCCAAATATTCAGGGAATGCCATTTGACCCAATGGGAGAGCGCCTCTGACAGCCTGAGGATGTGTGCAGAGTGATCAGCGGCGAGGCTGCAGCACCACCCATCATGTAAATAAGCCTGAACTGAGCAGGGTCATATCAGGTGAACATTTAGGAAAAGATTAAAAAAAAAGACTAGTTTTTTTTTATAATCCAACACTTTCTCTCATCTTCTCTTTGTCTAAAGCTTTGTTTCAATAATCCAAAAGTAGGAAACAAAGTGTTTCTGTGTCACCTGGGCTAAAAGATAAAAAATAATCCTCATTTTTAAGGAGGATGAACGCGACATGATTCAACCATCAGTCTGTGGGATTTGAGCCTGGACTTAGAGATCATTATGTGGTTGCCACGAAGGGAATGTGACCACTAATCCACACCGCTGAACCTAATAGCTCCTGCTGAGTCGCAGTATTGTGCAGTGAATGGAGCTCAGAGTGTTTGAGGCCTCACCTCGGCCGCTGCGGCCCACGAAGCGAAGGTCGTTGAAGCGCGCTACTTGGTTCTTCATCACACCTGAGGCGTTCCGCAGCTCGGCGGAGTAGTTCTCGTCGTTGCCCGCCATTACTGTGACGACGGTCCCATCGGGTATGTCTCCCAGGGCAACCACCTGTCAGGGGTGGAAAGGTCAAAGGGCAGAACACAGTTAAGAACACAGGTTTACGGGAAAACACAAATTTGACTCCCTCGCTCTGTGATTTAAAAACAGTAAAAAACAACACAGTGCTGCAACGCATTCCCCCCCTCTGTTCACGATTAAAGACAGTTTGAAAATGATTACAGAAAAAAAGAAGGAATTTCTTAAGTTTAAAAGCCAAGATTTGAGTGAAATCAAACCTCAGATTATTTTTTTTGTTTCTCTGGTGAAATAATTACTCCAGCTTATGTGACAGGCTTGTTTAACATCATACGATCCCCCTCAAAAGTCATGTTGACAAATGAGTTTCAATTCAGCTCCGCTTCGTCTTTCAAAAACAAAAGCAGCGCAGCCTTGTGTTATCATTTAGATCCCTGGATGCAGATAAAAGAACACGAGGAGGTCTACAGAGCAGCAATAATTACAGAGCCGTAGTAATAAGAACGGTTAAATAACACATATATTTTAAAATGTGTCACATTTGCTTTGGAGCCAGAGCTTCAGCCGCAAATTTCCACTCTGGTGCGTCTTTGATCCGTCCTTTAAATAAAATCTGTCAAGTAATTAATAGGGCCTTTTCCTGTGAATTATCATGGGAGAGGAAAAAAGTGTCAGGGCTTCAGAAACGTTCAGAGGTATAAACAAGAAGAAGTGTTTGCAGCATGTTCAAATATTTTGCTTTTCTGTCGTTGCTTTAAAAGCCCAGTGAATGTCAGCATGTGAAGAGTAATTAAAATAATTACGTATTATAATTTACATAGCTGGGATAAAAGGCCACAATGTGTTCTGACATTTAATATGTTTTTTAACTGTCAGATATAGAAAACTGTATTTAATCACCATGGAAACAAAGCTTTTATTGTGGAATTATAAATTGATTTGCAAGGCCTCCATTAATTAGTTCATTCAATTGGAAGTAAAAAAAAAATTAGGTTGTTTGTTTACAAAATGTGAAAAAAATAAACATGCAATTCATCTCCTTTTACAACTACATGCGTTTTAGTCAAGCTGCAGCATTTTTTCAGGCCCTTTAAACATCACGTTTCCAAAATGCTGTTTTATTTTGAAATTAGTTTTCTGGATATATTTTTTAAATGACTTTAAAAACTCGGAAATGCCATCGAAGAAAAGCCGTTTCACTGAAGAAGAATATATTTATAATTATAACACATGTATCTAAAAGTGCGATAAATCCAGGTGATTAGTAAAATGTGACACGAGGGAAAAATAAACACATGAAAACTCGGAAAAAACAGACACCGGCGGTAGATAACAGCCTCTAATAAATTAAGTTGTATAAAGAGTGTTGTTTTAAAGAAAAATCATGCACTCACTCATTATGAAAACCATTTTTGGCTTGATTTAGAGGTTGTTTTTCTCACAGACAGCACAGAATCACATCGCGGTCTTTTACTCCAGCACCACATGACTGAGACGGGATTTACCTTAAAGGCGACAGGCAGCGTCTTGTTGCACCGCCAGTGGGAGGGCAGGACCGAGCACAGAAAGTTGGGGCTGTCGGTCCGGACCAGCTCGGCCGGGTGGTCGGCGATGATCTCGGCCATGCTGCGGTTCTCGTGGGGACGCAGTCTTGGCACCGCCGCCGCTGCGTCCGGCTGCCCGGTTGGAGAGCTCACATCGTTCATCTTCCCTGGGACCGGCTGGAGGCTATTGGACGGCGGACTGAACCTCCGACTGGCGCTGGGATCTACGGGAATTCGCATCACAACAGCGTGGATTATCAGAAAAGGCACCCAAGTCTCCTCAGCTCCTCTCTTTCTTTCCTTCTCTCTCAGAAACTCGCAGTGTGCGGCGCTGCTCGCTGAACCTCAGCGCGGCTGCCAACGGAAAATGGGACTTCGCGAGCGCACACCGCGATTCAAAAACCTCTCCACTACAAACTTTAGTGGGCGCCTTCAAACGAAATAAAATATACTTCCCCGGCAAGAAAAACAACCCTCAAAAACTTGATGATGTTTTAAATGACAAGCTCTTTTTTCAAACTTCTCTGGGGAAGAGTCCATGCGCCATAACGCAGGCGTAGCTGCTCATGTGTGGATAAAAATAACATCAAATAAATGTCCGAGCGCGTAATAGGCTATACTATTACAAAAAACGCCGGTTTAAATTGGAACAGTCGACCCAGATGCTCTAAAAAGTTTTTGTCTGTCTTCTTTTAGAGAGGAGTCAAAGCGCTGCTCCAGGTGCGTCATTGAAGTCTTTGTGCCACACTGAAAGGCTCTCTGAAAGCCCGCAGGCTATGTACACACACAAAAAGTTCTCAAAGTCAAAGGAATACGCTTTAACAATACTTAATAGAGCTATTTATAACCCCGCGACGCCTGCAAATTGTAAGAGTTTTCCGTGAAGTCTCCCGGCCGCGCCGCAGGTTTTGTGTTTAGGGTTAAAAAGGTTGATGAAGTCGGGGGAAAAAAATCGCCGGTGAGATGAAGGAGGCGGAAAATAGAATCCCGTTTTTGTAGCCGTAAATGCGGTTAGTGTTTGGAGGTCGGGGTTTCCCGTGCGCAGGCTTTTTGTGGTTTATATAGCTCGAGCGCCCAGCAATTATTGCGCTGATGCGACTCCAACACGTGGTGTCTGGAGTCAGATCCATTCCCTCTGCCATAATCTATCACGCCTATATAGACGAGCGGACAGGTCTCCGTGTCAGGTCTGTACCTTCATGAAACACACATGGACTTCTGTTTAACGCCTCTCTCTCTGTCGCTACTCACAGCTCAGAGTTTCACACAGCCCGCTCTACATACCGACATGTTACCGCTCCCGTGGACCCTCCGCGCGCTCCTAACTCTGCCGGGGATGGTCATTTCCAGTCAGTAACACCATCAGTCCGTCTGTCCGTGTTGTGTTACCACTATGTCCTGACAATAAGCGCGTCTGAGGAGCGTTCAGAGAGCCGAGCCCGGCTGAGAAGTGAGTTACACTCCATAGGGTAAAGGAGTGAGTGAGTCACCGGAGAGCGGTGAGTCAGGTAGAGGCGCAGGAGTAGAGTTTCACTCGGTCGCAGGGGAGAGCTGTTGTGCAGGTGTACAGGTATTCTACTTTACACCGGCTGTAATTTATGTTCGCCACACATGTGGCCGTTACTTACGAGCTGGGGGCTATTTTAAGAAAGTCAGCAGTAGGAAATCAAATGTGTTGCGCCTCATACAGCTTTAAAAAAAAAAAATAGTTTCAGTTACATTACATACAATGAGAGCGCCGAAAGATGAGCGTCTGTCTGGGTGATTTTGACAGTGCGTAATTACGCACAACCCCAATAAAAAACACGTCTCAAAATGTCAGGAATGCTACTGAATACATGTACACAAGTACTGCACATAGAAACAAATCTGAGGTACTTGTACTGTATATTAATGTTTACATTTCATTTACTTCATTCTTTCTGAACTTTTTAATCCAGAATTATTTTGTGGATAAAAAAATCAAATAAAACACACAAGCTTGTAAAAGATGCTTCCTTAAAGAACCAGCAGTATATATAGCAGTTAAAACATAAACAGTAAAATTGTATTAAAACATTTAATTACCAGAAATAATTATACAACACAATATAAAATAGTATAACACTGGCAGGGTCATTTAATTTTTAATTAAGTCCTATTTTCCTACAGCGCTTTATTGCTACTCATTCTGTCACACCGAATACACAACACAAAAATGATAAGTTGCAGAACAACACTTGCTTTCCAAAGCGAGGGAAAGACAAACACAAACACACAATCACACTTGTTTATAAGAGCTTTAAAGGCAACTTTACATCCGCATTAATAACAACTTCTTACTGGTTCAGATGAAATAAAATAAGATAAATAATTTAATGATTTTAATTAAGAGCTGAATTGTCTAATACTTTACATTGGATGCTGCTCTGTCTGCAGTGAGTGAGCAGGCCTGCTTCGCCTGCCCCTCTTCGGTCTACTGTAGAGGGCATCATCTACCCTCTGAGAGACTCCATATCTCAGCCGGCTCTCATCACCCACCCCACCCTCCGCCCTGATTATCCATCAGTCTCCCGATGAGTCTGTTTTTGAGTGCCACATCACACAGCAGCCACTCTGTGTTCCTTTTCCGCTGCTCCCAAACCGGCTTTTATTGCAGCGAGTCTTTAAGACAAAGGCCTTTGATACTTCTGGCCTGTTTCAAAATAAAAGGGGACTACTGGGAGGCACAGCTGTCAGGTTATTTGGGTCCTGTCGTTGTTTTTTTGCAGCTTGTTTTCATGCCATAAAGTTGGATATGGTCTTATACAGTTTACAATAAGATTTCTGTGCTGAGAGAAAAAAGAAGTAAAGCCTAAAAGTGACTTGAAATAACTTGACTTCTTGTGTTTCATAAGTATGTAAGTACGTGGGTGCGCACATGCATGCATGTCTGTTAGCGTGTGTGTGTGTGAGGATGTGGGAGGGATATATATAAAGTCTAAAAGCACTGACACGCATCTGGCACCTCGTCATGTGGACGGGGAGGAGGAGAAAAAAAAAAAGAGTGATTGAGTTACACTTCCCCTCCGTGTGCCCCAAACACCAGAAATATGGTTCACATTGTCCAACATTCTCAAAGATCAACTAACAATTCATGGATGGATAAATGTGAATAGTAGTAATTAAATCTGTAATAGTGATAAACATGGCCTTGCAGGAACCGTGGAGCCGGTTATTCCAACAGGGTTGAGTTACAGCTCAGATAATATCGCTTTTTCACCGCTGAATACATTTGCTGTAATGTGGAAAACATCCTTAATGTTGTAGCGGAATTTAATTTAGGAAATGTCACGGCTGAAATAATAACAACCTCTGAGTCCATTTCAGTCCATCAATTTAATCAGGCTAATTATTTTAAACGCATATGTGTTTTACATTATTTTCAATGAAATTTGAACCAGAATTTAATTTGGGAACTATTTTTTTTGTAAATTAGTCTAAAATTCTGATTTTCTTCACTCTGTGAGGAAGAGGCCTGATTTCCCCAGCCTTCTCCCAGGCCCCAAACGCACCCCCTCACCCCCAGTGTAGTCGTGACTTAAACCCCGACAACTCAGCTCATCAAAGAGTGTTCGTCCCATCTGACTCCGCTTTGCCTCCCCGCTGCACGTCCAGCATCTGTCTTCCAGCTCCCTACAGGATACGCCCGCGTTCACGCAGTGCGGCCTGCCGTCTGGCTCTCTGTCAGTCGGAGGTAGGGCGACCTCTGAGTCTGAAACCCATCGTTTGAAGTCCCGGAGATGTGAGGGAGACACCAGAGAAGGCGTTAATGTGCCAGAATACACCGTTCAATTGAAACTGCTCCAGTGTCCTGGATTAAACCCACGTCAGAAATCTCCTTTTGATTAAACATGAACGCTGGAGCTCTGTCGTACTGTCGGACTCTCAGGGTATCAGACCTACCCCGCTCAGTATTAACAGATTTAATGTTATGTAGTAATGAATGGAGCATAAAGCTGCTGGTTCAGTGTGGCTGCTGCTCGCCTGGTGCACAGCTGGATCGCCTCCCTCAGCTCTGGTATTATTCATCTACTGTGTTACACTGGCTTGGAGTCATTGCACAGTAGGAGAAGTCACTAACAGTGAAGAACCACAGTATACCACAGTGAGCAGGATGTGCGCTTTATGATTTATGGTAATATTGTATTTCTGCCGCTCAGTTTCAATTATTTGTCTCCAATAAAAATCAAACTCAGCTGACACTCTTTGACTAATTTTCCTGTCGAGATATCAAGCGTGTCAGAAAAGCTTCTGTTCTCAGTCCCACTTGGAACGACAAAGGCTGTGTGAGCCGCTAATATGAGCGCTCTCTATAACGCACATCTCTCTTCCCTTGTTTTTATAACTGTGAGCTTCACTACATCTCTTCTGACACATGCAAACACACATTTAGAGGCCCATCTATCCGTATTATTAACACCTCATTAGGAGAGATTACAGGCGTATAAAAGCGAAGTGTTGATGCTGAGGAGTAAATCAACAGTCAGGTGCAACACTTTGGGCTCACGTGTGTACACTTTTTTGATGATAACCGTATATTTAACTCCTTCGCGAAGACAAATAAAGATGAAAGCAGCGCTGCCCCTCTCTTCTTCTCGCAAGCAAACACTCTCATCATTCAAGAGGAAAAGTACAGCCACTTTAGACGCGGCATTAAGGCTACATTTCACAGTGGTGCATTTTTCAAGACGCTTAATTATAGCCTTCTAGAGGAGCGCAGTGACGAGGCCCAGGCTGTTTCAGCTCTAACGGGATGTTTCCATGTTTGGCAGGCCACCAGCCGACCGGGCCTGCCAGCTAACCAATCAGCGAGCCCACCAGGCGAGGCAGCAGCGCAGCCAAAGATCCAGTCTACCAGCCAATCAGCCGAACCGACCAGGAGAGCACAAACGCAGCCTGCCGGTCAAGCTAGTTAGACTCCGACTGGTAGCCGGCCAGCAGGGCAGATAATTATTGAACAGAGGAGGGTGACGAAGGACAGAAACTTTATACTCCTCGTGACCTCATCCGCACAACCTCACGTCCACGCGCTGATCCCAGATCACAGCTAAGCCCCTAATGACTGTTTGTCACTGAGCCCGTGACATCACCGTGAACTGTTAGGTCGAGGACGGCACGTTCTGCGGTGTGTGTATGTGCACGTTACCGGGCAACACATTTCATGGAGTGCGATCCAAGTTTAGTATGAGACTTTCAGGCAGCTACAGCGCCTTTCCTTTAGAGTTTATTGCATTTATTTCTACGCGAGAAAGATGCAGAGATTCTTCTTTCATATTTTACTCTGTTTTTGAAATGGCAGAAAGCAGCATGGAAAGAGATGGAGACAAGGAGGGGGCGGCTGCTCGACGCTTGTGGCAGGAGGGTAGAGAAGGAGGGAGGGAGGGAGGGAGGAGGGGTATAAAGACAATTTCCTCTCTGCTCTTATTGCTCTGACTGTCTGCCGCCTACCGCCTTCATGGAGGTCCCTAATTGAGATCACTTGTACTTAAAAATAGGAACAAAAAAGGAACTTCTGTGGGCTGGGAGATGGAGAGGAGAAAATAAAGCCGTAATATGTGACGAAGGCTGCCATTAAAGAGACCCAATGATAGATCTGAGCCTCTGGGGGAGCGGAGCTGAGAACTCTTTCTCCGTGTGCCAGGGAACCTTCAGATGTTGACGTGTCACACACCACCTGCTGTCACAGCGTGCGTAAGAGTGTATTTGTAGGTTTTCTGTGTGTGTGTGGCTCTTTGATGGCGTAGGGTGACAGTGCCCGGGGTTGGAGCCAGAAACATGCCGAAAAAGGGGGAAGTTTTTCCACAGGCGTGTGTGTATGTACAGTTTGTCTTTACGGATCTGCAACTAAATATCTTTACAGTCATCAGGCGCCTCTCTCTGTGCAGCCTTTGTGTCATTAGCGATGCTATTATTAGTCCTTCACTTTAACTCAGCCGCCCCACCGATCAAACCCTCCAGTGAGCCGGCCTTTTCCCAGACTCGGTCGTCCCGTAGAGTCCCTAAGGCGTGCTGGTTTTCCCTTCAAACCATCTATCACTCAATCAGGTCCGATCGTGCTATTAATCACAAAACGAGCCCCCCTCCTCGGAGACCAGTTTGAAGGATTGGCTCGAAGGTAACGCAGCGTATCCAGGAGTGGTACCGGACCACGGCTGGGAACAGGAACCCTGTAAAGAGCGTTTTTCTTGGACCCAGACCCTCTGTAGGTGCTAAAGACAATACAGACACTCGGGCTACGCCAACATTCCACTTTACACTTTCCCCTTCCTCTGTGTATTTCACCGGTCTACTTCCCCTCTGCAAACTAGCCGGCTAGTATCAAAATATTTATAGTACATCTGCAAGACATGCTGTTCTCATGTATCCGGGGCCGTTTAGCCCCTGTGTTCATTATGCGAGGTAAAACTAATACCAGATTTATAGGGGGAGATTTCTCTCTGTTCTCCCCGTCTGTGTCGTAGGATTCAGGATGATTTATGTGAGGTAAGGAGGCACGGGTGAGATAGATAGAGTGACTACACGGCGAGAGGCGAAACAGGCAGCGGCCCAGACTAGCACTCGCAGGGGGGCTATCGGCTATCACTCGCCCGTTTCCACGGCTCCTGTTTGGAGACTGGAGGAAGGTAAGGCTGGACGGACAGCGGCTGGAGACGGGGAGGGAGAGGAAGGAGACAGGAGGTTAGATTGTATGTATGTGTATGGTTGGAGGAATGTCCAGGTCCAAATTGATGTAAGGAGCTGTTAAATAAAAAGGGCGAGATGGAGAGGAAAAAGTCTGTTATGGATGCTCAATTGAACGCAGACATAAACATAGACGCCTGGAAATGTACCATATATATTTTTTGTCCTGGAGCATTAAAATATATGAAATATACTGTTTGTTTCTCTTGGCTATCGTCACAGGACGTGTATGATGAATTTTAGGAACAGAAAAAGAAACCTATGTTGGAAAGCGAAGTTTGCTGGTTCATTTCTGGGGGGCCATCAGTGTCAAATCTGTCAGTCAGTCAGTCAGCATGTCCAGCACCGACTCAACAGCCAATCAGATAAACAGGAAATAAAAGAACAGCGCCCGGGCAGGAACAGCATGCAGCCGCAGCGCCGGGCGTTCATCGAGCAACAGCGCTCAACTTCCGAGGGTTTGGATCTCGCTTCTCCCTCCTCTTTTTTCCTGATCTCCTCCTGATCGCAGTCCAGCTCGGAGCCGCTCCAAAGCCCTGAACTCTGCAACCTGGAGCCACACATACGAGATCCAATTCCAAACCATTTAGATGTCAGAATGGCACCAGGAAGGCTTGGGCTGGGAAAAAATCTGAGGGCCTTACTTGAAGCATCTGATGCTCTGCTGTGCGCTGAATGAGTTAACAAATTAAGTGGCGAGCATCACCGCTGATGTAGCACACTCAGACGGGCCTTTGCAGAAAACCTTAGCCTGTAATTAGACTGAGCTTATTAGGCTACTGGTCAGAGATGAGTCACAGCAAGGTGGGGGTGTAGAGGGGGAGAAAGAGTTCACTTTCATAGCTTCCACTCTGAGATGTCCTCAGACAAAATCAATCCCAGCCCATCTTTGGAAAAGAGGGTTCAAAGAAAGGAAACATCATGAGTGCGGGGAAAACATGATTTCACACAAGATAAATGCCTATTGTCTGATTGTGTGACCCATAACCCTGTACTTTCCACACTTTCGCTCAGAACTCTGCCGGTTATTCCAGGACGGGGCCTTTTCATGTCGCGTCTGCTCTGCCCCTAGCCGAGACTGGGACGTCGCCAGCTTTACAGCGCCTGAGTCAAGTCCTGATCGGGGGAGACTCCTCGACTGCCGGGTCCCACGGGGAACATCGCTCATGTTGTGAAACGCTGTCCTTCAAACGCAATCTATTCTGTGGTGTTGCATTATAGCAAAGCCGAGGATTTGAACGGCACGCACATATAAAATCTTCCTGGCAACGGGCTTGTTGGGATGTGGTCTCGGGCTGACAATTAAATTGTCCGCTTGGAATATTCTGTCACCCTGGAAGCACGAGATTTACGGCGAATAATTTCGCGAGAACTGATAGTCATAAATGTTTTAACTGGGTTTAATGGCGTCATAGATCACTCTGATATGTTCTTGAGGCCTCCGGAGACTGAGAAGTGTCCCCAGTAGTTGCAGAACTCATTTACAGACAATTAAAGAAGCTCTAAACAATCCAACCTCCTCTAACTAAACTACAGTTTTCCCGCTCACTAGCGGTCTTTCAGCAACTTTCCTGCAAAATCCAACACTTTACAAACCGCGGGGCGCTATCACAAAGCTCCCTGAAGCCTCTTTCAGGCTAAACAAAGCTGCTCCTACACGGAAAGCAAACCTTAAGGTCATAATGCGTGTATACAGGCTTAAAGGCTGTAAACATTAAAGCTGTGTTTACATTGCCACAGATTCTTTTTCATCAGTAATTGCCTCACACTGTGAGCCTGATGATTGGGTAATATTTATGATAGGCCCTCAGGGTCTGCTTCCCTCTCAGCCTCTCTTATGTCTATAAAATCTTTTACCCTTGGCTCAACTGTAGCGCAGACAAGCTCCCATTAGAACCTGATTGTATATGTGCTTTTAAAGTGTGCCTTTAATGTGCAGCTCATGCGCGCGTATGCATGTAGGTGCGTGCGCGCAGCGTGTGTGTGTAGCAGTAAAGGGGCTGGCTCTGAGACTTTGGTTAACCGGACTATAATTTGGAGGCCCAGTGAAGACTCCCAGCAGCCTCGCTCTGTTTGTTTACCAGAGAGACCAAGTCGACTGTTTCTGCTGCATCTGCAGGGTCCTGCAGGAACAGGGCGTGTGGATCTGTCTGGCTGTGTGTGCATGTGTGTGTGTGTGAGTGGAGGTGTAATCGTGTGTGTAATGCAGTATTTATGTGAAAGTGACATTTTGTAGAATAGGCAAAGATAAAAGTGTGTGCGGGTGTTGCAAAGAGCATTTTGACTGCACTGTTCTTAAATGAGGATATTTTCAGATGGAATTCTGCTTTAAGAAACAAAGCGCTTCCAATTAAGACTTCCCTTATTCCCTTATTTTTCCTCCTACACCTTTAAGCTACAGTAAATCAAGGCTACAACACACACACACACACACACACTCCCCTCTCTGTCCTGAAATGGGAGCTTTGTCATAAATAAGAGAACAAAAAGAGCCAAACTTCACAAAAAAAACACCCTCACATTAAAAAGTGTTTGTCAGCAGAAAATGACTGCTATTTTTGTTTGTGCCGAGAGTAATTCTCCTGAGACCAAACTGCTCGCTTTCTGTCCCAATTGGGCTTTCTTTTTTATTTCCACCAATCCTCCTCCCGAGCAGGAATGAAAAGAAAACAATACAATTCAAACGAGCGGAGCCTCCCAGCCTGTCATTTAGCTGTAACTTTGAATTGTCTTTGCTCTGCGTGAGCTGTTTTCCCTCCACACACACAGAATTGTTGCAGCATCCTACAATTTTGCGCGAGAGAGGAAGAAAGACAGAGGAGGAGAGGAACTTTCAAAATATCACTCTAATAAAATATTCCCGCTCCTCTGGGATCCTCCTTTGCTCATTCAGCATTGGGAGAAGTGAAGTGGAAAAGGCCTGTTATTGGTCTCCGTCCAAAGAGGAGAAAAGAGAGAGAGACCTATTTCCTTTGGGGAAAGACAGAAAATAGAATGAACAGCGCAACAGTTGACGGAAAACTTTTAACTGCGACAACAAAATGAACTACAGACGACTGTAAGAGGGCAGCTGTCTGAGTGAGTGACAGGATTCGGCTCCAGACTGAAAGCCCGCTCGAGGATCAGACGCTATGTACGTACGTGGACTTTGATCACACGGGGCTGCTTGTCGGAGCAGTGTGATTGGATTGACAATGTGTAAACTGGAACAGCGCAGGGATCAACATAAGACACAGCAGCTACAAGTTCTCAAAGATGCCAGCCTCAGTCGCAGGAAAGAGCTTTGAAAACAACCTGAAGTGTAACGCAGGGGATTCTGCAGTTTTGTGACAGCTCAGCTGTAAATGCTCAGAAACTTTTCTTTTTCTCACAGCGAGTCACCAGGACTTCTGAACATTTGCAGCAAAGTTGAGGGACAGAAAAAAGTGGCTACACTTTTCTAAACCGCCTATCGAGTATTTATAAGAAGAATATTGATGCATAATGAACCAGTGTAGTTGTAGTTTTAAATTGATAAAGGAACATTTTTCTCCAACTAGAGTTTAAGAACACAATATAAGGCAGTTGTAATTAGGGCTGGGAATTGCAGGGTAACTCACGATACGCGGCCCACGATAACGATAACATCACGATTCAGCGATTCTGTGACAATTGATATATTGCAAGACAATCATATAATGATGCATCACCATATCTGATTAACTAAAGAACACTAAATGGAAAGTGCTGCAGGATTAATGTATTTACTGACTTTGGATTTGAAGGTGGCTGTTGCATCTCTTAAAGGGGACATACAGTATTTTAACAATCAATATTTTATAATTCGAATGTGGTTTTCAATCACGTTGGTAAAGTTTGTTTCGCTTTAAAAATTGTATATTTTAATGTAATTATTTTTCAGAGCCTCTCCTTCCTCCTGAAATGAACAGGACGTTTTGCCATTCAAAGGTCAGACCTTAGCCACGATTGGCTGACAGTATTTGGAGTGACCGCATAGCCTCCCCCGTGTTTGCGATCCCACGTGGGGGAGCAGCCGCACTGCACTGTCACTCCGAAGTTGTAGAAAACATGGCTGCTCTAGGATCGGTTATTCAGCCTTATATGTACGAGCCAGAATCAGGAGGTATCGGGATGATAAGTTGAAATCTTGACAACGACTTGACTACAAGCGAGTGCAAGAAGGCAGCCTGAGTTGAATGACGGTGAATGACTATTTCAGCGAAGGCAAGGTTCTACGTAGAAACCTGCAGCTGTTCTGAACGGCCCATTTCAGAAGCGAACATTCCGGAAAAACACGGAATTGTGCAGTTTTCAACAATAAACACCCAAACACCCAATAAACCCACCCATATCCATTTAAAAGATATGACCCCTTTAACTTATTTTCACTGCTGTCCGACATTATCTAGCTGTCTTTTTCTTCTTTTATCCTGCTGTCAACCTTTTCCTCATCCAATTAATTTGTGTTCACATTCACCTTCATTCATGTCATAATCGCCACCACAAGGAGTCATGAAATTGTGATGTGGTGAGTCAAAATCGCAGGTAAATCGGTTTAGAGCGCCATATATTTGTAAATTAAAGTATCCATATTTGGTGGCAGCCTGATGACTATTGTATCGCACGAGTCACGGACGACGATATGTTGCTGTATCGATATTTTGTCACTCCTCTGATCGTAATCATCTAGCTTTGTTATTGACAAATGCAGCACTTTCATTCATCCCTTCATTAATAAAGTAATTATTCACTTAGGATTGTTCTTAGCCTCCTAATCACTCTGGTTCAGCTGAGTGCATGCCAACTCCACTTATACTTATGATGAAGTATTCATTAATAACCCAAAACTTGTCCCTCACTCTCGTGCAAAATTTCATTTCCAAGCTCAAAATTGAACCTTCAAGCTGAACAGGCCTTCAATTATAACCACTTTTAAATGTGCATGTCAACTTGAAAGTGAATCAATTGTTTATATAACATCATAGTATAATTAAATATGAGTAAAGCTGTGTAGTCATTGTTCATACGTACATTAATAAACACTTACAAATGCCTTAATGTCTGCTTACAGCGACATATTAATGCGTGCGAGTGTGTTACGTGTCTATTTAAGTGCTTTACTCTCCTTATAATTGCTAAATAATGTGGTTATAATTAAGTATTTCCATTTTAATGTTTTAGTCTGCAATCCCAACGATCCGCATGCTTGTTTCCTCCCTTTCTTTCTCTCTTTTTATCCTCTCCCTCTCTTTCTTTCTCTCTGGAGGCCACTCTACAAATGAGATCGAGCCTTCCCTCTCCTCCCCAGAGACTTGTCAATATCAGCTACACACACTATTCAAAGTTCAAAGGCAAGCATCCCACTGCACACACCTACACACACACTCCCCTGGCCCCCTTTGTGTCTCTGGGGCATATTAAATTTCAGCGTCCGTGCACACGCTTCAATACTTGTGTGTGTGTGCGCGTGTGTGTGTGTGTGCCACAGGTGGTGCTAGCGCTGGTGACTCTGCTCTGATTATTGCGGTGACCAAAGCATCGCCGCCCCGTCATGTTTGTCATCGGCCTGTTCCTGAAAGCGTGGGTGGGAGGGGAAGGACGGAGGGAGGACATAAAGGGAAGGAGAAGAAGGAAGGAAAGGGAAAGAAGAGGAGGAGGGTGGATGATGGTAAATAGCCTCCCCCGCGGTGCCATATGGGAGGTGGTTTGAAAGAGTCGGCCGTACTGGATGCATGAGCGCAAACCGATCCTTTCTTTTGTATCATATCTCTGACTGCGTCTCACTTACTCTTTTTCTTCCTTTTAATGTTTCTCTCACTCTCTAATTTTACCCCTCACTCTCACATGAAAGAGCACCCCTGTCTCATCCACACACAGGCCCTCAGAGCTGTCGGACCACCATAAAAGGCTCGTGTGGGCGTTGCCGAGTGGGTGGGCACTTTGATTTTCAGGTGTATTTGATCTGTTGTGTTCACACCTCTGCGCTGGCAGGGGGCCCGGTGTGTGGGCAGGTAATTCGAGCAAATTAGGAGATGGGGCCTGTGTGTTATTAACGACACCCCATACCCTCCCCTGCACGTCCACCTATTGTTCCCTCTGCTGCGCACACCTTTCTTTTCTTCCGCTCCGAGTCCCCCGGTCCCATCTGCGACTCCTGCTCCACACCCACACACGCTCAGCCCGCTCTGAAGGCGCAGTGTAAGGAATGCACAGACACACACACACACACATGGGACGGGGGCGGCAGGAGGGGAGGGGGGGGATTGGTTCCAGGTGCCAGTTTGAGTGAGAGCATTAATCAAACAGACAGATCTTCCTGTCACAGACACCTTTAACCCACGCACGCATGCACACACAATCTACACCGTCCTTTACTGTACTACACTCGCACATTGGTAACGACAACACACCCTGTCATTACTCTGTGACATCGCTACCTACCAAACTCCCATTTAAAAATGCTGAATTTCTCCTGAAGTGTTTTTTAAACGTTCGCTGAGTGACAAACGTTTATGACTAGTCTGAAGACGCGTTGTAACAAGGAGCACGCCTCCTCTCGCACCTCTCCTCTGAGCTGCTGCCAACCTATTGATCACAGCCAGAGCTCCACTGAAGTCTTTGATGCTCTTTTACTCATCTTGTGTCACCTTCTCCGCGTACATTGAGCAAGACCCTGCCGTTTAATGTCGACACTCAAGGCGATGTATAGCGCGCGTCACCTCATATACATAATCAGAATCTCTTTTGAAACATGGCGTCCAACCCCGTGCTGCTCTCTTCCTGACCTGCTGCTTAAGTAGGTTTATGTATTCGGGAGGTCGGCCTGAGTCAGAGGGGATGCCGCATTCCTTTAAGATTAAACTAACAAGGGGAAAAACCTGCCCTTTTCTCCAGCATGGGGGCAGAACAGGTAAGGCCTTGTGTAGGTGCTGCTGCCGCGCTCTCACTCACGTCGTTACAGGCTGAAGCCAAACATCCAGGAGCCTCGACACTCCATATTTCCCCTCTTATAGAAACACGGAACGTGGAGGCGAAGACGCCCCCCGAACGCTCTGCGCAGGAAAGCGAGGGCGAGCGCTAAACAATGCCGCTCAGGCTTCCTGTGATCAGCTCGGCCTAAAGCCATCTTCGGTAAGACATCACTAACATGAGGGGCGATGGAAGAGAGCAGCGAGAGAGGTATATGAATCAGGGTTACAATACTGGTGTTGGGTTTCATTAGGGTGAGCCGGTTCCAAGACAGACCAATTTTCAGAGTGTTAGGTAGTTACTTCCTCTCTGAGGGCTTATATCGGATAACGGTAATTCGCTCAGCATGATGCGATTGAAATGGGCTGCAGGATCTTGTTAAGTGTGAAAACAGCCGAGCGCTGCATTAAAAGCTTCGCCGGCTAACGCAATAGGCATTAAGCTACCTGGTAATTATGGTGCGTTCAAGAATCAAAGCTATGCATACTGCGGCATGAGTCCGCAACGCCGTCCAAGAAATACACATCAATTTGGCCGGAATCTAGAGCACACACGGCAAAGATACGAGCCGTTTGCGTTGATTTATGAGGGGAGAAAGCGGAGAGGTTGGCGCTCAAAGCGTTAAACATCCAATAGGTTTGTTTTTGAGTCTATTATCAACACTCTCAATAGGCATAAACCTGCAGTAAGCACAGTCAATTGGCAGGCTGTCTTACCATAATAGTGTAATTACCCCCCCAGCTACTGAATAAAGGGATAAGGGACGGGATAATACACACACGGTGCCTTGTGAGTATTTACACTGAACTCTCAGTTTGTTGTTGCAGTCTCCATATTACAGGAGTGAGCGTAATCTCGCACTGCAGTCCTTTTCTTCCATGTTTAAATAACTCCTCGCTGCCAAAGATGGAAGGAGGAGAAGCAGGAGGGCAGAGGATAAGAAAATAAAAGCCTCGCCAATCAAGAGTTTCTCTTGTTTTCTGCGTGTCTTTTTATCACCAGAAATAATGGTTAAACATGGGCTCTATGACCTCACAGTAACATTAAAATGTAAAGGAAAACACAGGCAACTTTCCCCTCATCTTTCACAAGAGGGACAAGTGGGAAAGACGTGTTTCGCTCCATTCAAATCACAGGTTATAGCATTCCCAGGACACTCTCATTTAGGACTTAAGAACTGCCTACAGCCTCTTTAGGGCCATAATCAACCCACCATTCACTGTTAGTACACATGAATGGAAATACAGTCCAATTAATCTATCTCTGATTAAACACTGATCACATTAACACCGCGCCTCCATGATTACCCGCAGGAATCATCTAGACTAATGTGAACCTCAAGCACTAATAAGTCCTAATAGCCTGCAAACACACACACAGCCCCGTGTTACTCCATCAGTATGACCCTGCTGGGATTAAATAACATGTTTGCCTCGGAGGTACAATTAAGCATCGCTAAATAGAGTTCCTTTTGAGCGGGGAGTTAAGGGAAGAGTCTTCTCTGCACAGTAGCAGCCAGTGAAGCGCTCACATTTTTCCCCCCTTTGGCTCTTTCAAATTACCTATTGATGAGTGGGCTTCGCGTCGCTCCCCGGGCCGGGCCGGGGCGGGGAGGAGGGAGGATGTCTGGTTCACTTTTAAGATGTCTCCAAGAAGCAGGCCTGTGGTTAGATCTAAGGCAACACTTATGCAACAGAAGCTGCCTTTCTCAAATACATATACGGTTTCCCCTGCAAATTATCGGAGATTTTCTTTTGGGGAAAGTTTTCCGCCCGGAGTCTTCAGATATTTACCCACATCGCCCCGTTTCTCTTTTGATCGTGTTGATTCGGAGCCGTCTTTGTAAGCGCCGCTTTTTTTTTTTTTTATCTCTGCGCAACTTTACTGAACGATAATTGCTCCCATGACTTAATTGTCTATATGTAATTAAGTTTGTAATAGAGAAAAGAGGCTTTTAAATGTTCCCCAGAGAGGCCTGGTGGTTGAGTGGGTGCCACACATGTTGAAGATTACTCTGCCCTCCCCATCTCATCTGCCAGTCTGAGGAGGAGTTATAAAAAATGTATTCGAGGCAATTAAATGAAAAGTGCTTGATGTAAATGCCAAGACAAATTTTAATGAGACCCTTTTTTTCCAATTTAGAGTATGTGCCCACTCCCACAAGTCGGCTCGATTTATCACCGGGGATGAAACGCTCAGGCTAAATTAAAAATGTCCTTAAATATAAACTGACGGACAGGATGGAGTAATGTGGCTTTCAAACTAACAAAACAATATTTTGTAACTTGTGTTCTCAGGAAAAAGTGGCTGACGCCGGACAAAAACGATCCAGGAGAAACATGGGCGCAGGAGAGAAAATGTAAAATCAACAAGGAGGCAGGAGCGGAGCGGAGTTTTTGTCCACCCAATGGATTGGAGTTGTCAGGAGTGGACAAACAATATTAAGACTTTAAGATGAGAAATAAATTAAAATGTACAATAAATGCGACAACATTTTAGTTTGATTTCACAACTTCTCTCTGACTCGGATGCTCTTTTTGTCAGGCAGAATGTACACCCCTACAACGCCTCATTTTTAGCCAGTTCTGATACATTACAGTCAAATACATTTACTTGTTTTGAATTATAAATACAACAGAAAGCGCTGGTGGTCTCGCAAAATCACATTGCGCCGTCAAGGGGACTTTTTGTGGTTGTACTGACAGATTTACAGCCCAGATAATCACAAACAGGGGCAACTTCAGCAGGCAGCAGCACAAGATCAGGCAACAGTACACCTTACAGGAGAATGGATCAGTGATTATCTCTCCACCTGAACATCTGTACACATCTGCTCCCCTTTCTGTCTTCCACAGCATGCTTTCAATTTCCTGCAGCGCTCCTCTTCTCCTCTCCTTCTCCCGCGCTGCGACCCCAGAGACACGCCGAGAGGTCAGGGGTTAACGTGGTAATAGGTGGTGGTGATTGGTTGAGGACGCTCGCTCTCTCCCGGCTTTCAGAGCGCATTAAGGAGCCACCCCTTGCCTCTGTGCCGGAGCCCAGAACAGCTGTGTCTGACCACGGAGCGACTTCTTAAAAACATCTTTTAAACATTTGATTTGGACAGAGAAGCGCAGGCTATGGACCGGAGCGGAGAGGAGGAGGGAGGAGGAGGAGGAGGGAGGAGGAGGAGGAGGAGGGCGGCTATTGAACTGAGCCGGTCTATTTCTCGTGTCGCACGGAGATGGAATTGTTTGTTTAAATTATAAAATTCATCTGGTAAACCTAAAACAGCATTTATTTTGTTGATTGAATTAGATTGTGTAAAGAATATGTCACAATATAATACGGCAAAGTTAAAACAGAGGCCGCGAGCTGGAGCATGAAAGTTGGCCTTCACAGGTCAGTGGAAATAAAGTTGACGCTGCTACTGTTCACAGGTCTTATTTCCTATAGGTGCACTTTGGGACCCAAGCAGCATCCGGACCGGATGATTGGACGAATAAAACATTAAAGAATATAAAGAAACTGAGGAGTGTAACCATGCAATTCTTTATAGTTTAAAGAGCGCCATAATGAGTTTATTCAACAAGCAAAGTCTCATTTCATCAGCTCACTAAAACAGTGTACATTGATTGTGTAAAGGTCTAATTATTTATTGCAGCATTTAGATTACAGATTCATACAGTATAAGTCGACATGGAGCAACTCCTTGTTCAGAGTGGATTTATGTCAGTTGATTGAAGGCTCCCTGGAGGCGGCAGAAATCGACACTGATTAATTAATGACAGCAAGCGCGACTGAACAATTTCAGGAAGCGCTTACAGACCTTTTCTTGGCAAACTAATCGATACTTCTTCCCTACGCACAGCGCAGACACCCAGCGCACACAATCCCGGTAATCCCCACATCTTGTTTCAATGCTCGCCTGTAAACTCTGTTGTGCAGCGTCTGTTTACGTTTGTCAAAAAATATCACCCATGCTTTTGTTTTTGGTTCCGCAATGGCATCGCTTTGTAAATCTGAGGGTATGTTGCACAAACATGTCATCTCCCTCCTGCAGGAATATTTATAAACATCACGTAGGGTAAATACTGGATCCGCTAAATGCAGAGAGAGAGGTTTTTTAGGTTTTTTTTGTGTGTTTGCGCACCACAAAAAGCCTTGATGATTGTTGGGTCTTTCCTTCACCGCAAAAAGCTTGGACATGGATAGCCGGGTCTTCGATGACCTCAGCTGATCCCCTCCACTCATCTGGACCCAAATCCTTCAATCCCATCCAAGAAACTTACCCCCTTTACCCAAACTCCCTTAATTCCTCAATCCAAAACCTCAACACCTGACCCCGAGTCCTCCCCGTGACCCGATCCCCCCCAAACCCAACTCCAGACACAACAGCACGAAGCAAAGTGGTACTCACCCCAGAAGAAGTTTTGTTGACATGGTGTCACTGTGCTGAAAAGGCTGTTAGATGCCATAGCTGCCTCTGGTCGCAGCAAGCCCCACTTTTGTTCCTCTGTGGTTTCCGTGACCCTTGACACGTCCTAAACCAAGAGCGAGCAGCGTGTCATGAAGAAAAAAAATGGAAAAAGCCATCCACAAGACATGCTTTTTACGTATCAACTATTCAGATGACCACAAGTAACAACCAGGTCTGGTTTTATAGAGAAAAAAATCACAGAGGCAAATATCGCCTTTGCGGATAGATCAGATGGTGTCGGACTTGCTTGCTTGGCGAGTGTGGTTGGAACGTACTTACTCGCTTAGCGCCGTCCCTGTGACTGGTGCTGGCCCGCGACGATTAACCATTTACACTCCGGGTCGCCCTCAAACACCAACCCCGAGCCGCACGTCTGTGGTTCTGTGGTTGTTTGGGAGGCGAGCAGAGCCCTCACACAACCCAAAAGGCACCAGCTTTAAAACTCGTCTCTTTCCTGCCCTCCATGTGCCGTCACTGGAGAGCCTGGGTCACATGCCCTCTGACGTCATCACGGCACAGCAGTCGAGTGGGACAGCCTACCGTTGTGGCTTTCTTCCCTCTCCTCTCTCTCTCTCTCTCTCTCTCTCTCTCCGGACTTTTTTCTCTCCCTTCCTCCTCTCTCTCTCTTACGCGTGGTTCGGCAGCGTTTCCAGGCTCTCTGGGGGATCAGTTTCTGACGCTCCCATGAGTCAGGAGGGCTTCAGTGGGGGCAGCTTGTTCAACCGCCCATGCCTCCTCAGCATATGGGGAACAGCGCTCTCTCTACTCTCTTCTTCCTTCACTCTTTCATCCCCCTCCCTCTCTCTCTGTCTCTCTCTCTCTCTCTCTTTCTGACTCCGCTGCTCCTTCTCCAAACTCCTCTAACAGGCTGCTGTGCTGCTCCTGTCTGCCTCTGAGCAGGGAGAGCTGAGCTTGGTAAGATTTGAGGGTGTGAGTGAGGAGCGAAAGGCTGGCTGGCTGAGTCGCGGTGTGAGACTGGGTGTGTGTGCGTGTGTGTGTTTGTCTGTGTTTGCATGTGCAGCAGAGAGACAGAGAGAGACAGAGCGGCTGGGTGAGTGTGTGTGTGTGTGTGAGGAGAAAGCGGAGGTGGTGTGAAACTGCTTATTTACAGAGGAGTGTGCTGCTTCAGTGTCACTTTTGCAGCCTGTAGAGTTTTTCTCTCCCGTTTCACACTCGCTGTGTAACTGACAGCAGTCATTTTACTGCGTCAGTGATTACAAGTTACAAGTTACAATGTTTCGATAACTTTTTTTTCTTCCAGACATTAATTCCAAAACTTAAACTTAAGTATTGTCCGATACAGAGCGACCTAATGTTGGTGGAAAAACAGCGATTGCTGACATTTGGCTCTGCCTAACACTCTCTGCTAGCACTGCACTGCTGTTCTTTGGCTATCAGCACGTTATAAATGTCCTGAAATCGATTGATGTTGTAGTGCTAATAAACACCTTGACTGGTGTATTTGCTGATACCGGACGCTGCATTTAAAGGGCCAGTTCGCCAATTTTAAACCTCAGTCCTATCAATGCCATTATGATCGGAAAAAAAATGCAAGTCCGCCCTTTGGAGGACGCTATCCGCTTCTCCAATGAGCCCTGGAAAACCTCCGCCAGATGACGCATTTTACGTAGTCTGGCGGAGGCCAGGGAGCTCACTAAACTACACTTCCTCAATCTAGGATGCCCGCCTCCGATGTCATGTCTCGTTCAAAATCGTCAGGTTTGAAATGTAGACTGCAGACCTGAAGATTTTTTAGACGATCCACCGGTATATTCGCGTTGTTTTTTGGATTCTGGAGCCGAAAAAGTATTTCACTCCAGAGTTTCTCGCTAGGCCGTTCCTTTCAGAGGGAGGGGCGCAATGCACGCTGGTTTGTGCAACTTTCTCCACAGCTATGAGCCAATTTTAAATATTATTGCTTCTATTGATTACAGAGAACACCAGCTTTGACTGACAGCGGCTTTTTCCAGGGGTGAACTGCTCCTTTAAGGTTGTATTGGAGAAGAGATGTGCCGAATCCATCCTTCCTTCATTGCAAAACAAACACACATATTATTCGAGGAAATACACCGACTGCTGACATGTTGCTAGCTATGACGAACATCACACTCCGCTTTGACAATGCAATGTTGTTGTTTGCAAATCACATTATAATTGACCTGAAACCACTTTTTTTTGGTATCAGATTGGTGCATTGACTCGGGTACTTGCAGATACCTGATAATGTAATTTGAACAGAATCACAGGTCTGGTATTGGTATTAGTCAGCTATAGTTATCCCTCTCATAACTGCGTGTGTGCATGTCTGCATGCAAGCCTGCTCTGAGCTTTAATTGGATCTCCCAGCAAACACACACACAGGAGGGTGATTCCTGTAACAGGCTGTAAATAATGGCCACCTGTCTTTCCTATGAAAGAGATGCCTCGATAACGCTTGGAGACGCACGCACAACAACAGAAACTCCAAGCTCATGACAATCTACAGTGAATCATCTCGCTCCCAACAACACACACGCACAGGTTCCCACGCACGCATGCACGGCACACACCCTCGCACGTCACGGCTCGTCTTTGATCAGCGATCAGAGGTGTTTGTTTCAACAGATCAAAAACACAGACGGGGTGTTCGTACAGAAGATGAGGAATGTGCGGAATGAAGCGGGGAGTTCAGTCAGGTTGGAAAGTGTTTGAGTCTCACAGTCGGCTCATCACTGGCCACTGGGCGAATGTGACTAAGCAGTAAAGAGAAGAATAGAGCCTCAGGCTCTCCTTATGATTTATTACTGCCAATTAAGAGCACCTTTTAATCAGTGTTTGCAGGTAACTCTTACTATCGTTTAATTATAGCCTTTAATATGAAGGGGCGTTCCAGCTGAATAACAACAAAAATATATTCTCAGGCCTTATAAATTGTTTTTGTGAGATGCCCTTCTCTAACAATAACGCCTCCATCACAATGAAGGTGCAAAGCATTGAAATCATCTCCCCTTTACTTTTCACAATCTACAAACGTCGCTGTAAAACATTTCAATGGAACTACTTTCTTCCACAGAAATGCCTGTTCACACTTGTTCTGTGGATAATTTATTCTACTGCAGACTTTCTGAATATTGCTGTGGCCCTCTGTTGCATTTGGGTGACTGCAGAAATCTCAGGGGCAATTTTGCAAAATGGGGTTGAATAAAAAGGAAACTTTTTTTTAAAGCCTGATAACTCCTGAGGTAAGCGACGTCGTATGTTCATCTGTTACATAATAAAAAAAAAGGCAGTGCGACCGCATTATTTTGTTGTATTTTAGGACATGAATTCAGCACTTCTAAAAGTGACAATTGATCACTTGTCAGAAACTTTCAGCAAAACTAGTAATTGTGGTGATGTGAGAATTTTTGGAGAAGCAAGTCATCTGTTTCTTTAAGATATGTAGTAAGCCATGGCCCTGTGGTATTTCAATGAGCTCACATAAAAAATATAAATTATAAGAATATTTGCGTAATTATTAGAAACCAAAAAGAACAACTTCGGTATCTGTCTAAACATGCTGTCATCATTTTGCAACAGAGTTTCAACCTTCTGTTTTACTTGAATCTAAATGAACGTACAAAATGTCAAACACGGAGCACAAACAATCCCCAGATTCCACGGCACAACAGCGTTTCCACACGTCTTTGCCACCTACCTTATTTCTGTGCAGTGAGACATTTTCCTTGGCTCGCTGCTTTGTAAATATTTGCTGTCTAAAACAAGAACATGCCTCTTGAGCGCATGTTGCAGAATCCTTAGGGGGAGGCTATTTAGATGCTGCAAACACTCAACATCACAGAGCACCTATTTCCATTCATGCATCGATCTTGTCACTCGTGCGATTCACCTTAATATTACTCACCGCAGTGCTCCTTAATAATTGCTGGACTATTTGTTTTGGCTTACGTGCGCACCAGCAAAGACAGGATGTACATGAGGTTAGCTAGGTGCTTGATACTGAAGTCAAGAACAACATTGAAGCTCACGTATAAACATTTGTAAAGTTATTGCGAGTGGAAGCGTCGCTGTCAGAAACACTAAACTCTCGGACAGAGCCGAGAGTTCAGCTGAGCCGCAGTGAATTACACACCGTTTGATGGGAACACAATTTGCACATCGTGATTGAATCTAAAGTATTGAATGAAAAATAAAGCAACCCCACGCACATGGCAGGAGACACGACTTCTTGGGTGGCACGGTTATGCGATAAACAACCTTGATGGTGAAAATGTGAGTTATGACGATGCTGCAGTCTCGGATATCTCTGCATGAATTCTTTAAGACGTGGAAAAGACTGAGAATGAAAGAGATGCATGATGTTTTCCCCAGATACAGACACAAAGTTTAGTTAAAGCTGGCCAGATGTTTTACTTGCCCAACTTTGGGCCACTCGGCGGTTCGGCCGCCTTAAGAAAACCAAGAAAAGCTTTTCCATCAATGAAAACCTCGAACAAAACCTCTGCTCTTTGTCTATAAGCAAGACTGGAGATTTCACTCAGCTCACAGCAGATATAAGACAAAAAAACATGCAAATTAAAGGTTTTACTTGGTCTTTAAAAGCAAAAGGTTTTGGGACAGATTAAAACTTAAACTGACTTATTGAATTCATTCTGAAAATATATTGAAGAGGCCTTAATTATTTGAGTTCATGGAGTTGACATTTTTTACATATCATACTGTGTATTTAAAACGGCAGTGCAGGGAGTTTTATACAACATCTAAAAAAGAATATTTGTACTGGAAGTTCTGCCAGCTTGGAAGAGCCATTTTTGCTGCACAGACAATTTTTTAATATATGTATTCCTTGCTGTCAAAAACACGCTTTTATATGAAGGTAATAATGTTTAAGGCTGGGATATGATGTGGAATATAATATTTCATTCATTACTGCTTCTCCACTGGTGGCCGTATGCTACACTTTGCCGTACGTGTGTGTATGTGCGGGAGCTGAAGAGCCTGGCCGTACTCTGAGCTCTGGCCAAGGTCTGCCCTGAGGACTGTGGTCGATGGCCCACCCTGCCAGACACTTTCTCTCTCCTACCACACAGGACCACACACCTTCAAATGGACTCGCGTTGTTATCTCAAGCTCTCACAGAAACATAATAGAGGTATCATGTGTTGGCACATGCTTGAAATTACACATGCATTTAACATAGTGTGCGTAAAGCAGAGCTGCAGGACACGGCAGGCCGTACAGTTTCCTTTGCTTTGTCGCAGAGGATGAACTCAGCAGTGGACTGTTTTCTAAGAAATGTATGTCTGGAGACATTTTGGGCATAATGACACCTAAGATGAGTTAAAATTAACTCACACTGAGGCTGTCTGTATTCGTCTCTCTGCGGAGGCTAAAAATGACATGACATAATTAGCCCGGAGCAGACGTTACACACGTGGAGGTATTGCAGTATTAGAAAAGGAAGGGCTTATTAATAGCCCTTTTGGCTCGTGTTGTGTACTCTCTCTGGCGAGGCATCAGAACGGCCGGGCCGGGCAAACAGGCAGGTACAGTGATTCACTTTAACAGGCGACATCTGTAAAACGCCAAGGCAGTTTACACTGCGGCCGAGCCCGAATTAACGTGCTTTCATTGGAAACAAACACCACTCGCAATCAGCTTCTGTTGGCCGCTGCAGCGCTGGTGTGAACGTAAATATCTCCTTACAGCGCTGCTGAGGCGGGACGATGACCCTGCAGCCGGAGAATGAAGCAAGAGTCACGGAGGGCTTCGCTTCAGCACGCTCCCAAAACTCATGGATGTGCCGAAACATAATCTGCGCCGCCGCGTCGCCAAGAGGATGTTGATGTTCTGTGTGAACTGTTTGGTGAAGTACGGTACGGTATAGTCTTAATGAAAAGTAGATATTTTTCTTCTGAGTCCAGCGGTGGTATCTACATCTTTCAGTGACTTAAGGCCCTTTCTTGTGGTGTCTGGACAGCTGTTTTTGGAGTCACAGCTTTGAGGGAAAATAAAGTAATAAGGGGAAATGTTTAATATCGAATGGCGCAGGCACAACCTAAACACACATTAAAAATAGCTCTTGGAGTTGTGATTACATAAAATTGCAAAAAAAAAGAAAGGGGGGTGAAGTGGGATCATTGGTGGAGGCCGGGATGAGGAGGCTGTGGCTGACCACCGAGAGACTGAGCTGAGCCATGTCTCTTTTTTTTTTCCTCCATTCCTCATTTTAATCAAGCGGCCGGTCCAGGATAAACAGTGCCTACCTACACTGCAGTTCAAACAGCGAGGCCCGCTGAGACCCAAGCGATGATTTCTAAACGTTCACTGACAAGTTGGTTTAATTTGTGTGCTAAGTAGATGGAGGTGGACTTCTATATATCTTTCTAACTTGGCGTGCACACCACTCTCCCGCTGTTTCTCCACCTCTGTGAAACTTTATGGCACTTGTACGCATTAAAAGCAGACTGGTCGTCTACGAGTCCCGCTGTCTGGTTTATATATGCCATGCTGTGTTAAAGGTGAGGACAGGTCAGACTTTCAGCGGCTTTTACATAGTGAACACCAGCTGACCATGACTGAGGACCTTGTGATGCTTCAGCTCTTCTTCTGTGGTTCTCTCTGCAGCCTGGTCCACCGAGGTTGGTACAGTATAGCTGCAGCGAGCGACGAGAAACCCTGTCATTGTGTGGTCAGTTGTCAACAGCTGAGAGACTTTACAATAGCAGCAAGGCCGAGGTCGACAGAGTTCAAGCTCAGCTGCTAAGTCAGCGTTATAATTACAGCGAGCTGGTGATACAACTCCACTACGAGGTCACATGACGCCCCCGGTCACATGATGCCGTCACTCTGCGCAAATGTCAATAACAGAAATGACAGTGTGCAGCAAGTGTGAGGAGGAATATGTTAACGCTGCGCTGGCCGTGACTCAAATCTGGGGGTCACGACAGCCAATCGCAACCTGAATGAGCTTACACATAAGCTGCCCATTATGTGTCTCAGAAAGTCAGAGAACAAAGTGCGCCTGATAAAGGCTCACTGGAGAAACAAGCCATTATGAGGAGGAGTTCGGCACTGTGTCACTGACAATGGGGCAAACAAAAGGCTCTGTTGTCTCCTCCAGCCGGTGGGTTATTTTTTTTCTTTCTGTGGGGCTTTTGTGATGGATAATTGCCCTCCTCACATGATTTCATAATGCTGTGACTCGTCTTTCAGTCGCTGTGTAACACAATAACAAGATATAAAAAAAAAAAGAAAAAAAAAAAGAAGGGATCTAAATCTGAATTTCTGACATTGTTTAGAAGTGGCCGCTTTCCTTCGTTGTGGTGTATAATTTTAGAAAGATGTACGAGCAGGACGCCGACTTGAACCAGTCATAATACAGCCTGGAGCACCGTGAGGCAGGCCAGCTCGCACAGTTCACTGGCTGTATTGTCTTATGCAGGATAATCATTGAACAGTGCTCACTGTTTGGAGCTATAGTTTACGGCTTTCAATCTTATTGCTGCGTGAAAATCAAATTCAAATCAGACGGGAATACGCCGAGTCGGCCCCGACTTACACAGAGTAAAAAAGGAAGTTAAAAGTGTTTGTACAAGTGTATCGCATCTGACATTTATATCTTATTATTACTATTATTTCTCACACTAAAAGAACAATAAAGCTGTTTTTATGAGGATTTATAAGCTAATATTTATCACCTGAACCTCTTTAAAGATTTATGTGTCTTTCCTGCTGACAGCAGAATACTACAGTCTGCAAAAACAAGAGTCTGTGCTGCTACGACAAGGACGGGGCCGAGCCGTAAAATTCGTCTCGACACAAAGCCGTCTGCACATGTAGTGAACGTGCGCGCAAGTTACCCCCGGGGCATTGTCTGTTAGATGCTCGGTAGGTAGGTGTGTAATCTTTTCTCTGAGTCAGCAGAGATCAATCCGGGACATGCCAGACGAGGAATGTATTTACTCCTCCCAGAGAAAAAAAAACACTTAACTTCAAACAGAGCGCACAGATGACATTATAATGTATGCTGGAATTTCACTAATCCAACAGTATATCGCCACGTAGGAATGCATACATTACAGTATAGCCGGGTAACGCAACACATTCTGTAAAAGAACCTGCATTCCAGCTTGTGCCGTTAAAACATGCAGATTAAATATGCTTGTAAAAAATGAGACACTTATCGTGCTTCTGGGAAAAGATGAAGTGAAGGCACGAAACTCAAATATGTTGTTAAAATGTTTTCAACACCAGAAATAGTTTTTTATATCAGTGATTTCTTCACTGCTGTAAATAATCAGATCATCTTCTTCAATAAAAGTATGAATGATTCTTTACAAGTTGAAGTCCTAAGTTTAGTTAGAGGTGCAGTTAGGAGAGACTGTACAATCTCATTCAGAAAATCTGCATTTAGTCAGGCCGTCTTTTCTTCACATCAGTCACAGTCAATAAGAGAGCCCCCATCATATCATTCTTTAACGTGTAATGGCTTTTTGAACAGCAAAAATGTCAACACTGACAGCTTGAACTGTTTACATATCACCTATGAATTGTTGTCTAATGTGCTTTTATCACAAACTAGTATATTTTAACTATTGCGCCTATTGAATTGTTTTTGTTGTATTAGGAGATCAATAACATCTGGAAAAAGAGACTACAGATGAAAACCTTTCAAACTAAATGTTAAAGCCGAATGTTTATTAATGTACATTGTCTCTTTTCTTCAAATAAACTGTTAAAGGTAAAGACAGAAGTGTGATCAGTAAAATGAACATCAAGTATCAAAAGTGAAACAACTTACTGTGCAGAGAGACGGACTGCGTGTTGGTACATTATGTTATATTATACAATGTTATACAGTGACACCTCCTGACTGTAAGAAATAATTTTCAGACTAGCAATTGAATGTTGGCGTTGGTGGAGGTGAAGTCAGTTGTACCATATATGGTTGGATTCTTTAAGAAGTCATAATGTAGAAGCTAACTTCACCACTTGCATTTCAATTTTTAATAGATATAAATATTGCAGAAAAAAAGTTTAATGTTCGCGTCTGAAATGTAATAACATAGACGTATAGTAGTGTAATATAAAGTACCTTAAATACATACCCTGCTCTATTAAGGTTTCATTTCTTATTGTTTATCTTCAGCCATTTTTTTTTAACTTTTTATCATCCACAAGTCTAATAAAAATGCACAAAGAATAGTCATTAAATGTATAACAAAATAAAAGCAATCTCCAGGTTAAATCACTGATCACACCAATAATGTGTTATGTACTCTTCTTTCATTCAATGCACTATCTAGTGTATGTATTAGAGTGATTTATTGGGGTTTTATAACACAGCATACTTGCACAATTTGGTATTAAAATAATTATCCATCAAGGTGAATTAGTGTCACATTGTTGGCCGTGCAGGTCCTTAAACTAATAAACCTTAAAGAGAACCTTTACAACCGTATTTCCAATAACTAAACATAAGAATTAAAAATATGAATCACGTTCGGTGATATAATTGGTACACATGTTTAATGTGGAAAGTTGGAGTCGTTTATGAATGAGGATGTGCTGAACTCTGCCATGTGGCAGCTACACATTTAATTGAAGCAGGAAAAATCTTTCATGTCCTAATTTAGCAAAAAGACCAAATGCAGCTGCGGAGGCCGGTGACTTCCAGCAGCACGCCTTCCTTCAACAGGAGCACGGGCTTTAAATAATGAACAGAATTAAACATTTGTGTGCTTTTTTTTCTTTTTCTACCCAAACAGTCCAGAACTGCACCCAAAACTAAAGTACAGCTGCGTTTAAAAGAGGCCTCCTTTATACCAGTACACTCTTATATTGTTGCTTCTCCAACGCTATTTTACACATGGTGGTTTTGGGATGTGTATCTGTGAATTACAATGACTCCTTTTTTACTCTCAAAACATTCCAGCAGCCTGCGAGATGAAATGCTGGAATCTGAGGCATGATGCTAATTTGAAGACTAGAAGAAGAATAAATCTATAAATCTGACTTAGTCTCTCGCCCGGGGACATACAGCCATGATAATTACAGGTTGACTTTACAGACATGCAGACATCTCTCATCTGTATCGCTAATAGTATAACCAGCAGGCTGCTGCGTGCTTACTCAACGTCTAGCAGCAGGGGTGAGCAGAGGTAAGCTGTAACAATGATATCTTTATAAAGTAGAAACCGGTTGGCTCCAATTGCATGTTGTTATGACAAAGATTTACTGTAGCTTTAAAAGAACTAGCTGTTTGTCGTTACACTCGGTGTCAGATGTGGAGTAATCCATTAATTATCCTTCATGAATTATTCCGAGATCACAAATTGAAAAAGCATTTGCAGAAATGCAAAAACAGATGTTCAGTCTGCGCAATGGCATTAGCTGGCAGCCAGAATTACACCATATTTGTGAGGACATCGCGACGCTTTGATTGTCCCTCGCTAACAAACAGGCGTCCTCCTTCCACTGGCAGCGTGACTATCTGAGGAAGATCTAACACAAAGCACAGCGGATGATCTGGGAGGACATCTCCGCATCTGGTTGTAGTTAAATCCTTGTTTTTGCTGTGTCCTTCAGACTTGGTGCCATAGGCCCAACGAGCTCAAGCAAGAAGAGTTCATATGGACACAAAACCAACATGTGGTGCCTGGAAGACTCCCCACAGAGGTCAGATCCGGGACTCACCGGCCCAGGAGACAGTGGATCAGAATGGGGTGGATTGTATCGCTGGTGCAGGTCATGAAACAAACACTAGAGGCGGGAGACATTAAATAGACTGTTGGCGACGAGGGAAGCTTTATTGAGCCGGAATTATAGAGCAGAAGTGAAACGTAGGCCTGCTCAGATTAAATCTACATTGTTAAAAAATGTCTCCCTTTCCTGTTTCTCATTTTATTCCTCCATGAAGTTTTGGATTAGCTCGGCTCACTGGGTGGGCTGGATGAGATCCACACTGGAGACAAATCGGAACAGGTGAGTCTCCGATCTGAACCAATCGGAGGCGTGACGAATTTCTCTGTGCAACACTAACATGCCCTCCCCTCTGGCGTCGGTTCCTCCCTGCGTTGGTCGGCCTTTCTGCCTCTACCTCCGCATTCGTACGGGTTCATCAGAGGCAGTTATATTGTTTTTGCATGGTCAGACTTTTCCGGGTATTTTTGCGGCCTCCTGTTTGCACACCTGGCGGAATTGTGAAAGTTTGTCTTGGGTCATGTGTGTTTACCCACCCCAGGGCCCCAGAGGTGACCCCATCACGCCACCGACAGGGAGGCCAGCACTTGCGTGTGGCGATTTCCAAAGTGGCCAGGCTTGGAGGAGGGCCACACTGCCTGTGCTGCCTTTCAGCTTTCTGGCCCCGCTCTGGCTGCGCTTGGAGGAGAGAGGTGGAGGGAAGGAGTAGGGTGGGGGGGGCTTATTGGCAGGGCGCTGCAATGTTTTCAGAAGCACAGACTTCTGGCAGCATCGCTCAATATGATGGAGAAAAATGCCTCCTGCTAATGAAAGCCAGCAGTGTCTCTCGAATTGGACGACAACCCGAAAGGCATTATGTAACTGAGATACCGTAAACATTTCAAAATTGTCTCTCAACAAATTATCAGTGTTTATTTTTTCCACATTATATCTGATATTTTTGAAGCAGCTTGTAATTGAAGGAACGACTCTGAATGAAGTCTACGGTTCTTTAAAAAGCGAGGATTTTGGCCTGCAATTATTTTTTCTGTTTTCAAAAGGTCCAACAGATTTCACGAGGGCAAGTACGGGGCAAAGTTATTGGATGTCTTATGTTAATACCTAATTTGTATGAATGAATAATCAAAATATTAAAAAGGACTTTTTGGCTAAATATTAAAGTTAAAATCTTTTCTTTTTTTTTGGACGTGTGATTGAAATTCAATTGCTGTGACAAAATGGAGATCCGGCCTTATCATGTGCAAACGCTGCATCTTGTGAATGCTCCTCTTTCATTCGTGTTTTGTTAGTGGTGCTCTTGGCCCGCGCTCAGCGCTGCACCTTCAGTGTGTATTAGACAAATATTTATCTTGTTCAAAAATACATGGCTATATTGAGATGGGAATAGGGCTAGATGATTTAATGGGCACACTAGAGGGCCTGCTTGGGTGCCAAAGTTTTGCAGTTCTGGTGGTCTTCTCTCGGAGATCAGACACCCGTAGGGTCGTTTAGCAGAACCACGAGCCGCCATGATTCAAGACCCACTGAGGGGACATGAAAGTGTGCAGAAGATGGAAGGGTCCGGATGGCAATTACCGATCATCAAGGCAGCTTTCAAAGGGTGACTAAATTGTTGGGAGTCTTGCACTTGATAGATTTACAGTTTTTCCCCTTGGTGTCGTCCCTAAAGAGTCGGGGTGGGGAAGCACAATTTTTATGTCTGCACAGACATCATCACCGCTCAATAAACCATCAGCTCTTCCTCACTGCAAGAGTTTTTTCTCGAGCTTTATGGAGTTAAAAAACTTTACACTTGAAATGTAAAAGCATTCCAGCCCGTCCAACTTACATATTTGCTGTTCTGTTTGCTGACTGCCGCTCAAGCAAAGCACAGTGTAACCATTTGATCCCGCTGAAATAACAGAAAGGAGACTTTAAAGAGAAAATCTGTCTCGGGCTTTATTTGGAAGTCTAAATCTTCCTCCCTTTCACTTTTATGCTGCAGACCAGAAGAGAAAATGTGATTTTCCAGTATATTTAATAAAACAACTTTTACTCAGAATAGATTGAAGGAACATTTCATCCTAAAAGCTGTTTCCTCTGGAAGATTCCTTACACGCATTTGAGAAGTGAAGAAGTTTCTAACTTACACATCGCACTTCATATATCACCGTTAATGTCAACTGTCGTAACGTAAAATAACATTTGTCCTGTTTTATTTTTCTCCCTGTCATGAAAGTTGATGAAATGTTCTAAAGTGTCTTTCGTGTTGCCCTTTGGATCAGCAGACACAGGACCTGATACTTCCAGAAGGCTTTACTACAGTAACAGCATGAGGGGAATCAATCAATACACCCGAGCTCTGTTACTTCACTTTAAATGTAGAAACACTTAATGACTTTACATGTCATGGTTTAAAGCACTGAAAGTACTTGTTAAGTCCTTCATGAAGAACAAGTTGTTAACTTACTAATCAGACTTATCTTTGCACTTGTTTAAATCGTTCGAGCATGCAAGCACTGTGTCAAAATGTGCTTTACTTTTAAACACGCGATGAGCAAACAAAAACATGGTGTCATTAAAATAAAGTCACAAGTATACAGTGTGTTGTTTCAAGGAAGGGGGTCAGATTGGTCCGTATAGTATTTTCTAGAGGGTCATTTATCAAGGGAGAGAATACTGAAGCAATATTGTTACTATATCGACCCGTTGAGTGACCTCTGCCAGGGATCTTATTTTTTCAGCGCTATCTGTCTGGCTGCTTTTCCCCTTTGTGCTTCTCTATAGAGTCGGGGTGGGGAGACATATTAACAATAACAATATTAATGTCCGTACAGAGATAATCGCTACACAAAAAACTTTACTCTCTGCTTCACAACACGAGATGTTCACAGAAACACTTCCGGGCCTTAATTGTCATGAAACTTGTGGATGTAGCATGTGCAAAGGAAGAACCCATTCAGTTGGTGCAGATCCTGATCCAAAGCACAAACCGACAATTATAGCTGATTCTACGCACGGAAAAGAAGTTATAATGGTTTATAATATGTTTAGGTATAATGGTATAAAGTTCCTAGAAAAAATACATATATTTTGGTGTTTGTGTACATACATTATAAAATGAGATAAGATAATCCTTTATTGATCCCCAGGGGGGAATCAATACAGGATTAATGGTTACCAGGAGACTGTACATTTCTTCGAGGTAAATAATTAGTTTGGTTGTCAGTCTTTCTGGGAAAAACAGATGATAGAGAATGGAAGGAAGTAGCCTGACTGTTTCTTTAGCTACACTTTCTTGCAGGTATATTCGTGAATGGAACACAAATAATGTTATTATGAATAAAACTTTTATATAAAACCTCTGCTGTGAAAATTATTTCTGCTTCATACACTTTCATTGACAATGAGGGTGTTTCATAACAACTCCCATGATTTTTTTTCACCATTATTTAATGGTTTGGTTGGAATTGGACGCAGCCTTGATGGTATGCGCTGTGCTCTTTGGCAACTGAGCGAACGTTGTAATTACACAGACTGAGCCTCCAAAGATCCTGATTTTACCATTTAAATAAGTTAAGGATTCAAACTATTTTTTATTATTTAATAGTGTTTGTTGTGACACAACTCATTTGTTAACGAGTTAATAACTACAGGGCAGGTACCAAATCTGATTAATGTAGAGTCCAGAGTTTTAGACTGTGTTCCTGTTCTGACAAAAAGAGCCAATCCTCACACTGGTTTGAAAAGTCACAATCTGACAGGATGGCATTTATTCCCAGAACAAACAGGTCAAAGTGATGGGACATTTGATGTTTTCAGGGTGTCATTGTCCGAAGTGCGCTCATGCTCAAACCCTGTTCCTGTACATTTGACTTTCGTTTTAATTTAAAGTAAAGTTTAGCACACTGGCATTTCAGTCATTAGCGTGTGCGCTTTCTGATTCCATTTAATCCACAAGGCTTAATCTTCCTGCATATGGAGTGACAGCTCAGACCTGTTATGGATATTTAGGGATTGCTTAGTTTGGAGGGAAAAACTTGAAATGATATTTAGCCTGGTTGAAATGCCGGCTCCAAAAGAGACACTATTACTTCCCAATTTATGAAATCTGTTATTTTATTCCCTTTAATATTTCCACATTTCCCCGCGCCGTAGCTGGTGTGTGTTCAGTCAAGAAAAGAACCGACGCAGCATTTTGATAATGCTCCGAAAACTTCCTTTAGGCTTCATAACGTGAAGAAACCTGGGTGGCCGTGATAAATGACATTTGACATTCAGAACTGCTTGCATTCAAAACAGTCATTACATCAGTGTTCCCTAATGGCTGTTCTTATTTTAATGGGCAGGATTATATGAAAGGCCGTAACGTTTATATTAAATCTGTTGCACCTAATTAGAGGGGAATGGTGGATGGAAGGGTCTGCTTATTCACAGGCACAAACCAGCCCTCCGCTTTCACAAATACCCTTTCCTCTAAGGCGACCGCAGTGCTCTCTTGTTGTTTCAGCTACAATATCTCTTCATTTCATTAATTTCCGAAAACCTCAGAATGAATAAGGATATGCATGTCATATTATTCAAACGTTAAGTCGAATTTAGCAGGACATGAATTTGTTCTCAGATGCTTTCATTCGTCACAGGACTCAGTTCTCATGGTAGGGCTGCACAATTAATCCAATATTAATCCTGATCACAATTTTGGCTTTTCCACGATTAAATAATTTATTGACAGCGATGGTGATGTTTAAAATGCATGGTCTGCCAGTAGAAAATGTTGCTGCATATCAAATCAAGCTCCTCCTAAACAAACAGCCACTCCCTCAGGGGGCGATCGAGAGGTTTTGGCTTCACTTTTGGGGGAGCTGGCACGTCATGTGATGAGCGCCTACCTCGCAGAGGCAGTTTAGAGTGGAAGAGTAAACACCGGTGTTTGAGTTCATCGAGTGACTTTGATAACTGCCGACCTTCAGCTGAAAGCGTCTGTGGTCGTCGTGGTTGCTGCTGAAAACGGGAAGAGAATACGTAGCTGTCTTCGTGAACGTCTCTTCATTGTCTTTTATTACAATCTCAAAATACACTTATCTGTTACATCTTTGAAGTGTTATTCGTGCAAACGTATCGTGCAGGCTTCTTATTCTCAGTTGCGTTTTGAAAGCTGCTTGTTGTATCGCTAAAACAGGGAGAGAGCAAGTCAAACTGAAAACGCCTTGTCTTCGGTTGTGTGGAGGTATTTCGGATTTAAGGCTAGTGATGTAGGACAAAAAATAATATGCAAAGAGTGCATGAGACCTGTGTCTGCGTTCCAAAACAAACACAAGTAACTTGTTCAACCAGCTGAAAAAACAGCACAAAGTGCAGTATGATGAGTGTTTGAAGGCCAAGAGGAATAACGTTGCTACCCCCCCGTCCTTGTCCAGCGTCAAGTCAGACATCCATAACAGCGACGCTGTACAGCGCGACATCCTATCTAGTCAACTCCCAAAGCCTCTTGAAGATGCACCAAATTCAAGTAAGGAACCCAAGCAATTAAAAAATAATCGTGATCATCATTTTGGCCATAATCGTGCAGCTCTATTTCATGGTGTCAGAGCTAAAAGAATTTGACTTGAGCTGTTGCTGTGATAGCTATAAAAATCCACAGGGGAGCCATCTGAAGCCCGGTGTGAACTGCTACTACAAGGCCTGTTAGCAGCAGCAGTTATCTGCCCTGACCTTCTCTTAAACCCAGGGCCCGGTTTCCCCAAAGCATCTCTGCGCTACAGCAAGCTGAGCTAAATTTCACTGTCAGCTAATGTGCCAACATGATCTCACTGCAAAGTACTTTAAAGAGACTGCACAGCGCAGAGTGTCCTTTTCCATTGGTGCCTCTACATCAAACAAGGCGGAATGGTTTACAAAGAAAATATATGAACCATAACTATTGCTTCACAAAACACTTTTTCATCAGAAAGCAAAAAAGGGCCTCGAGGGAGTTGGCTGATTCGTCCCACCCTCTCATTTTCTCAGCTGGAGAGGACAGACAGACAGACCCTCGCAGATGCGCTCTGTGTGTAATATAACAGCATGAATGTGCCTCTATGATATACAAGTGACTCACCCCTTTCTAACAAATGCCTTCATTTTAATTTCAATTTACTGTCATGACAGCTGTGAGATAAAATATCACCAAAGCAGATATCACCGCTCGCAGCCCCGATTCAGACGACACGATGACTACCCACCTATTGAAGGCATGACTGAATCTCAGCGCTGCTGCCAAGGGAGGGAGATCCCCTGCTAAACAATATGATATCACTTAATCCGACTCCTATTCCCCGAGCTGCCGAGCCCACATAGGCTTTCCACTCAGCAGTGATGACTGGGCTCTCTGCTGATGAAAGAGAGCAGAGCCCATTAAACCTCGCGACTCATCGGCTCATCTGAGTAATCTGGAACAGGCTCAGAGCCCAGGGGGCGGGCAAGGAGACACAGAAATTAAAGATAAACAACTGACAAACATTAAAAGGGTTTTTTCTTTTTCTTATAAATACATTTTAAAGTAGAAATTCATATTCATATAAACAGAAATGTATGAATCACTTTGCTGACTCAAATACCTATATTCAGTTTAAAGACCGTTCCTGGACGATGTTAGAGTTTCTCTTAGCTGCGCAAAATCTGAAAGTCTAAAGTCACACTCAAATCATATTTCGTCATCCTTTCTGTAGTCAAAAATAATGTCAGTGTTTCATAAAATGTTTTATAATAAAAAGGCAGGGGTGTGTTGAAACAGCAGCTGGCAGGCTGCCAGTGTTACACCGTGGTGAACAACAGAGTGTTGGTTATAAAGGAAACAAACCAGCGCTGTAGCCTTCATGTCCTGGCCAGAGGGTTGTTAACAGTATTATAGCATCTAACCAGCCAGAGGTGACTTTTGCTGTTATGTTTACATGCTGTTTAATTGAAACTAATTGGTTAAATGTTGTTAGCAGTGCAATTTTCTATGGTGTCATGTCTGTCTGTAATGCCACTATCAGGAGTATTTAGCAGGAAAGCTATTGTGGTTGTAATGAGAACTTGCTGGCTGCTACCTGACTCTGTGACGTCTGCTCTGCTTATGATGCTATGTATAATAACATGCTACGGATTTACGCAAGATCTGCTTTGATGTATAACATAAGATCACCAGCTACGTAGTTAGCCTCATGAAGTGTAGGTGTAGTTAATATAACATTTCTCCCTTTTGGTTTTTGATTTCTTCACCTAAAAGGAAAACACAGGACAACACAGGGGATTGAGCAGATATGTACGCTGTGCCAGACTAAAATTCTATTCGCTTCCTGTTTGACTTTGATTGTACGTTACATGAACACCTTTTGTTGCTCTGTCTCATTAGTTCGTTCAGCACTCCCGAGGTAACTTTTTAACGTTGAGTGCTGAGGTTGATCCTGCTAGCTACCGGTGCAGGAGTCGAGCTCTGCCTATAACGGTAACGTTGATAGTTGTGAGGATGGCGGCCGCACTGGCGATAATGGCGGTGCAAAAAAAAAGAATTAAAAGTGCGTCTTATACACTGAATTTTACAGTATTAGGCATGGGTCATGATTCTCAAATATTCGAGTAGTCATTCAAATAGTAGTAATTTACTTTGAAAAAAATCAAAAAGTTTATACGACTATTATATCATCTTAAAAATATATTTGTTCCATTGCTATTGCCGGCGCCTGGTTGTAATACAGTACTACCGCCAGGCGGTGGCTGTTGCGCATCTGAAAGCTGTTTGCTAACCGCTTTTAAATAACAAAAGAAGAAGAAAGCATGAGTAAAGCAAGTGTGGCGCTGGAACCGGAGAAAAATGCAGAGACTTCTGCAGCCGTCACAAAGTTCTTTGTGGAACTCCTTCGAAAAAATAAACAAAATTGAGATCAAGTGCAACTTTGCCCGATAAAACTAGCATATCATAAGTCTACAACAGAAAGTTTGCAAAGTGCCCTACACAGCCCGATCTAAAGCTCCTGCACAGTTTTTGAGGAACACAAGAGTGAGTGTGCGGAGAAAATGTAACTATGCACTTGTTTAAATAAAGTTAATCAAAGGAAACTTATAGTGGGACTTAGTGCTAACTTTCGCAAGCTAGGCTACCAGTGTTTGAGTGAAATACAAATTTAACTGCAGGATGGATGCTGCTAAATTTATGTTGATATTTGTGAACACTTTTGTAGCTTAAATCAATTCTACAGTATACAGAACTGTGATATGCTGCAGTTGCTGTGCACCAAAGAGTCGACAGTGCATCCCAAAGCATACTTACAATTATCAGCTGCTACCATTGGAAATGCCCACAGAGTGGCTTGTGGCTAAGAAGCCGTTTCTAGGAATATACCCATAAAGCGTTTTATAGACATATTCTGCCAGTTTAAAACAATCTAAATAGCTGCAGTGTGGGGCGATTTGGTGAGTTTGGGGGACTGGCCATGAGCTGCTATGTCACATTCTTGTGCCTGGCAAGAGACTTTGGTGCGCCCAACGCCAGCTCTCCCTCCAGTCACTTCCTGTTTACAGTCAACATCAAACGAAGCTGCCGTATCCAAACAGTTAATATTAAGGAGGATTATGAAGAGAAGCTTTAGTTTCATTTTAAATTAAATATCAAACTTTTTACTGAATTTAATAACTAAGCCTTTAACACAGCTTGTGAAATTGCAGTATATCACTGCGGACTTGTATCGGCTTTATTAAAATTCCAAATGTGCAGCACAGAGCATCTACTGTGGCTCATTTAAAAGTTGAAAGACTTGTTTCAGCCTGCAATTTCTCCAACTTCCGGAGTATATAGGTCAGGGAAACCTGCCAAAAGGCTTCCTGCATATTGGGCACACGTGTTATGCCACACATCACTGACTGACATTTCTACCTCTGCACTTCCACTCCTCTCTGGTCTGCTCTGCTCTCCTGCTTTCAGCCTCTACTTCCCTCCTCCTCGCCTCCTCTTTGTCTCCTCTTCCCTTGGATAGTGATTGTGATGGAGAGGTTAATCCGTCCGGCATATGGTTGCCATCGGCGGCAGATCTCCCCGTAATGGTGGATGGACAGTGCGGGCTAATCACGATCTTTGATCCTGCATGAAACCCTCAGCTCGCGTGGCTCTGATTTCCCCGCATCGCTGCCTCTCTGAAATGAGGAGGCCCTGCTGCTCTGGAAGTCATTTTGGGCTTATTACTTAAGCCTCAGCGTATCCCCATTGTCTTTGCAGGCATTGGAAATGACTGGAGGCTGTGCTTCTGTGCAGTCAGCGGTGTGGGTATTTCCTTTAACTGTGCTGCTTTGTTGGCCAACTTTGTGCCTTCTCGCCCTCTTTCCACGGCAGCCAACTTTTGATGAGAGCTTTAATTTGATGTTGTTAAGGTTATATGGTTTCAACTTTGCCATTTCTTTGGCTTATAATAGTCACGTTTTTTTTCCCATGCAAACTCACAGCCTGTTGGGCGACGTCCTAAAATGGCCTCCAGATTTATTGGTGAGTTTTTTTCTCGCTTCCCGAGCCAGAGCAGGAACATTACTCAGCAGCAATTACTACAGCAGTTGACAGGGTCGCTGCTTGCCACGACCTACGCACATCCAAACGTCAAGGTGTATAGTGATTGACTAATGCATCGCTTTTGAAAATGCACAATTACAGCTTATGGACTTGGGTTATGTGACAGTGTCTTCTTGGCGGGGCTGAAACTGCACACCAGCAGAGCTCTGGATTGTCACTAGGAGAATCAGCAACACCTCAGCAGTAATTAGAGTAAGACTTAGGGAGGGCATCAGTCACGTCCATGTTTCACTGACTCATGACCCCCTTAGTGGAGCACGCGCTTACACAAGGAACCACACAGACGCACACCTCAGTGCCGCCTGCACACACGTGGAACCAGTCAGCGGACGCTGAGCCTGGGCCGGTCTTAAGTAAAACGTGGAGGCTTTGAATGGATGATCTGTTTACAGGCAGAAGAAAGGCGGGATATCACGTTGCCTGATCTGGAACACATTGATGCTGATGCTGCTCCCATTGTCAGATGAAACTGTGGATCTATTTGATACACAACAGATGATTCGCAGGATATCTACAAGTGCTCCGACAGGCTCGAGGCAGATTCAGATCTGTGAAATGAGTGTAAGGTTGCATGTGTGCTGTACACTGACTGCAGCCACGTGCCGCATTTCATTGCTGCTGTTACTGTTTATTTCAAAGTAGAGCAGCTAATTAAAGGAACAATTCTAAGTCAATATTTAGACTGTACATTTTGCAACAAATAAACCTCAAGAAACCTAAAAATTCTGCATTACTGATGTGTTTGTATGAGGTGAAATTTTCCCTCAAGATTACATGAAAAGTTTGAGTCACTGCTCCGTTTGTCCTCCCTGAAGGCCAACATGTCCTGGCAGACACGCTTAGTCCAGAGAAATAGCAACACAAGGGATATTTGAAGCAGCCAGTGCGCAGACAACGTTCAACCTTTTTATTTCCGCCCATTATGAGGCACACCTTTGTGTCTTTTTGTGAAGTAAATGGATATTAGCCTCAAGGATAGCTCACAGAATGGTCTGTGTGTTCACCAGTTGCTTTCAGAGCGTGGTTGGTTGGACGACAGATCTCTGGTTTAGCTCGAGGTTTCGCCTTCTCCCCCTGCTCCAAGCCCAAACTGTGCAGATGAAAGTTTGGAGTGCAGCGAAGTGATTAACAGCAGTGCAGCATGAACGGCTTAGGCTCGCCATATTCCTCCTGCTGGGTGGCAACCTAATGACCATATTAACATTAATTCAATTTTCTCCCATCCTGTCTTTGCAGAGAGGCGCTTCATTATAGCGGGGACATTCCTGATTTTTACAACATGAAAGTGGGAAAGCAGCAGACTGCACAGCTAGAGAGGAAAACATGTGAAAGTGCTGCAGCGACACGGCAAAGTTTCCCAGGAAATGGGCGGCTGCTCTGCGACTCTTTGTCTTTGCTTTTTTTATCAAACAGAAGCTGCGTTTTATTTTAAAGAGCTGTTTGTGCACATTTTCAAAATGAGAAATGCAGACCATATCCTGTTATTGAAGGCCGGGGTGTCTTTATTGCCTGGTGAGGCGGCAGCACATGGCAGTGTCCCTCTCTGCGTATCAGGGCAGCTTGGAGAAGGGGCAGCATGTTTAGTCATACATTAGTGCGAAGGACACTTAAGTGCTACCTGATGTTAGCGGGAGTGCATGTGGACACAGCGGGGTTTTTTAGGCGTGCCTCAGAAAGTATGCACAATAATTTTGCCATTTACTGCGGTCTTGTGATGGTGCACTGCCGCTGTTATATTGGTTTGGAATGTACCATTCTATTTTTGAGCGAGCCCACTCGGTGGGTTGTGGGCCACTACGTCCACTGGCCCACTCATGACTTTAACAACAAAGCCCGATGATTGGGTGTAAACCAACCGACAGAGTTGCCTTTTTGACGCAGGACATTTTTGAGGTGATTGTGTCAACATTTATGCACTGCAACATCCTTTACAGAAAAAAATGACTGACGGAGCGGACATTGAATTTCACCACAGTGTTTTCCCAAGCTCCATCCAACAAATTGCCCTGTTGGGATTTCCAAGGTTTCCAGTTCAATCCTTAAGAAGCAAAAAGAGACTGATAGAAATACGATGAGGAAAATTATCTCTTTTCTTGATTGCATTTCGACCACAATTTGTTATAGATCTTAGGAATGCGTACCTCCGAAGAACAATCCCCGTTCTGCGTCTCTCTCACTCGTCTGTGTGAGTGGAGCTTGTAATTACAGAGCAGAGCAGTTGTGTTTAAACGGCAATACAGTTTGCAGTTTTTCACACAAGCTGTCAGGAGCTCGAATCTGAAACGAAGCAAAATAAGCAATATTCCTGCGCAGAGTCGCTGCCAACGGCCTGAACAAAATAACAACTCCGTATCCAGGCCAACTGCTGCGGCTGCCCGGTTTATTTTTCTGGACGGAGTTCATCGATGGAATTTCAGAATTAACTGACAGACTTAAAAATATTTATTGAAAGGGCACCACGGCAAAAAAGAACATCAGAAAGAGAAGGGAAACAAAAAGCATCCATCATCACTGTTAGGGGAGTGTAGGAGCTTGGTACGGCTGTCATTTTATTTCTACTCGTGCTACATTAAATAAAGAGCGAGCTCAACTCCCTGGCGCTCTGTTTGACTGACCTCTTGTCAAACTGAGAGTGAATAAGGTATACTGTAACTATGACTTGCCACATGACTCTGAGTAGTTATTAATTTAAGTTAAATATATTAGAAAATATTTAATGTTAGATAAAAGGAGCCTAATTAGTTCAGAAACACAAACATATTGTTGATAATTGGTGGTTTAGCATGCCTTTAATTCTGTGCAGTTGAAGGCACACATGAATATTGATCCATCACGCAGTGTCGGTAATAGTAGCTGCAGTAGTTCTTCTGGTGGCATAGTTAAGCTTTAAACCTCAAAAACATTTCATATGTGAGCTGGCTTTGATTTGGAGCTTGAATGGGGGAATAATGGGAGGCAGACAGGCAGGGGAGTGCAGCCACACAAAGGCCCCGTGCCGCTCTGAGGGGTCTGGCTGCCTGGCTGTCTCAGGGCCCTGGGCTGAGGTTGAGGACTGGGGCTGTAAGGTTGGGGTTTCACGGAACACAGAGCTGCAAGGGGGGTAAGTAATGAAAGGCCTGGATGGATGAGGAGAGTCAGAAGCGTGTCATCCTCTCCTGCAGCCTGACCCTCACCCTTGAGATTAGTTAATCACAGAGGAGTATCAGAGGAGCTTTGGGAGAGCAGGAGTGGGTGGGAGGGTGGATAGACTGAGGTACTGTGGGGACGGGCTGGGGTGAGATGGGACACGGCTGGGGTGGGGTGACTTGGGGTTGTGGCGGCTTCTAAAAATAGCGCTCAGTCATGACAGGATGAAAGGGTTTTCTTTTTAAATCAATTCAAGCAAAGCAAATGTTGAATTTGACGCTGGATTTAAGTTTGGTGACTAAATAAAAAAAGGGAAAATAGAATTTTCCACTTCTTCTGCAACAGAGCGACATCACAATGAAGTAGCTGTTGTATCTATAGCACGCATTTGCAGTCAGACAGGAGCTCTAATAAAGAAATAGAAGAGTATCTGCAGGAGTTTGAGAGGGATGACGCCGCCTCATACAGCTGCAATAAAGTTAGGACTTCAACTATGGCTGATTTATTTGAAGTGGAAGGGAAGTGTTTAATACGAGACACATGGTTTCAATAGATATCTGAAGTTCCAGCCATGAACTGCAAAAAGATGTAAAACGGACTGTACAGGAAAAGGTCAGTGATAAGTACATGATATAAGACAGACCCAGAAGGATGCCATATGAGGATGTACAGTGGGGCTGTATTTACAGGACTGTACGTTTGGCAATATTTACACTACTTTGAAAAACCCACAAAAGAAAATTATTTAAGTCCCTCTTCCATAGGCTGTACTTCTCTTGGTTATATCTGCAGAGACAGACAGGTGCAAACAAATACACACCGCAATCTGCTCCAGGGCCTCTACTGTACACAAGAGTGGATGTGAAAATATACCAAGTCCCACACCAAATCTACTTATGCAGTCTTTGTTCGGAGCCTTGCACTAACACTGGGTGCCTCCGCTGCCAGAAAAATAAACACTATCACTCAAGACTCAGACGAGAATTCGAAATAGTGCTTGGCACCGAGCAGCTGGGCGGCATACCAATGTGAAAATCTAAACATTATGGAAGTACATTTGAATATTATAGCGGTAAAGCATAAACTTTCAAGGGATGAAAAATGTACTGAATGTATGTGAGGAGTTTGTCTGAAGTCAAACAATATGAGTATAAACAATATTTGTTTTAATTTACTTTAATTAAAATAATTACGGCTAAAAACATATATTAGTTTTTGTTACATTTCAGTGATTTAATTATTGATAGTTTCAAACTGGTTTTAGTCAACAAAAATAGTTTTTCATCAGTGAAACGTTTGTTGTGTTCTCAGAGCTATCTTCCTTTTTGATTGTTCAAAGTACAATGTCAACATGTTGTTGCTCTGCAGTAATAGGAGACATTCACTGTAAATATAGATTTATTACCAAATCTCCAACTCCGTTCACCCTCACTCATTTTGAATTTTGGCATATGCCAGTGCTTCCCACTATGCAACAAAGCTGTGTACACATTTGTGCCCTAAATCACTGTTAGCTAAAAGTTTAACTTGAGACACACAGTGATGGGTAATGTTACTTTTTAAAGAACCACGTTAAGTTACAAGATTACCGGCATTAATAACTTTTGTTATTGCATTACCAACTGAGAAAAGTAACGTGTTAGATCACTTTTGCGTTAACAAAAATTAAAACCTGCTGGGAGACTCGTTTCTCAAATGTATTGACTCAACCATCATTGCACCCTAGTTTACGGCCCATAATCTGTAACTCTGCAGCCTAATAACAGGAATGACAGACGCAGTATAGCCTTTACAGCTCTTTACTATGCTAACAATCTGAGAGTGAACTGGTCAGAGGCATACAGTATTAGCCACAGCTGTTTCCATGACAACAATACAACACAGGCTCTTAGTCCCACCAGTGTAGCGGAGCTGTGTTTAGTTGCAGATGCTTCTTCAAATTTGAAGTCAGGCTCTTCACAGCTGAGGAGCACTTATCCTCCAGACACAACTTATATTTTACCGTCACGTTGTTCTTGTTCCTTTCGCCCAAAAATTCAAAATAATGTGAATATTTCCATAAAGTAAACGCTGTCCTCTCTGCCATCTGACTAGCTGAATCAGCTAGCTACGCATGTGCACTGACACAACTGTGTTTACCTTCTGCTGGTACGCAGCTACCTGCCAAAGAGCAGGAGAGAAACAGAAACAGTGCTTCGGGGATTTTCTTTTGTGGCGACTAAAGGAAAAGGGAAATTCTGCTATTTTTTTCCAGTAACTAAATAACGAATTACTTTCAGAAGTAACGTGTTGGATTACTCGTTACAGCAAAAAAGTAATCTAAGTACTTCAATGGATTACTTTGTAATGGGTAGACACTCCTCCAACACTGTAGATAGCTAGCAAAAACTTTTAGCAAACATTTGTGTTACGATGTACTGTGGATGGTTGACAGCGGACAATATTGTTTTCGGGATTCCTACAGATAAAAAGAAAAAATAATGTTCATGTTACATCCTTTCCAGTCTTTGATATTGCTAGCTAAGTTTACGTTAGCTTAACTTCCTAAAAAGGGTGTTATGCATAAGCGTCATTGTTCGTCTTAGCTCCGTTGAGCTTTTTCCCCCTTTTTTTTGTGCTGATTCTGGTCTAACATTTAGTGTAATTGTGGATATGCACTTTTACAGTAAATGTCAATCACTGTTCTAGTAGAGAAATGGCGTTAAAGTCAGAATGCTGTGTATTTGAAGGTAATATGAAAGATGAGTGCAGGTTTTTAAAAAGGTTTTAGTAATTGAGGGTACATGTTTGGTCATTGCTTTGGTGGTGAAATTAACACCGTTCTTAAACCTTTATTTTTCCAACAAAAGTCGACAGAGCAAACATGCTCTTTTCAGCAACACGCTGCTTCACATTTATACAGTTACACACATTCACACCTGGTAGCTGCAAAAATATCCATAGTCATCAACTGCTGGCCACAAAGCAGCTCTGCTGGAGTGGACGAAGGCGGCCCGACAGCCTTTCAAGCCTTTCAGCAACTTCCACAAATCAGCTTCTCTAACCTTAAGGCTGCCGCTCACACAGGGCCGGACATTTAAACTGTCTGCGTGCCGACCAGCTGCTAAATCAAACACTTCTTTCCTGCTGCTGAGCATTCTGTTGTGGTGCTGAGGCTTCATTGCACAGACTTTTAATGGATGTTTTTTTTTTGCTTGTTTACAGGCATGTGTGCGTGTTGGTTTTCTTTCTTTTGCAAATTTAGCGAGAAGAATCAAAAAGGAAGGGAGTGACTGAGCGATGGAGAGCTCTGTGTGTGAGAGAGTGGGAGGCCTGAGATGAAACGCTGACATGGAGTTTCCTCACGGTGCAGAAACGGCCCGTGAGTTTTCGGAGGCGTTGTTGAGACTACAGAGAAACGCTTTCCTCGTTTTAGCTCGGGAGGATCTGACTGATCCCTGGCCAGTCTGCTCGCTTTCGAAAGACAGTTGTCTCTGTAGTTTCCTGATCCGGACCAAAGCTCTTTGTGACTAAACAAATGGAAGAAATTACCCAACTGGAGTGAATTATAGATTTTCCCTCTAGAAGTCGCTGGCATTTATTACATTACAAATGCCTTTATGTTAGGAACAGAAATTAAATGGGGAAGTCGTAAAACTGAACTCCCAGACTCATGGCAACAGCCTCCATTATTCTGTGAAAGACCCGTCTGGAAGGGTCCAGCATTTATTCTTCTGTATATGTTTATATCGTTTTAAAGATCTCACTTATTAGTTCAACCTGGTGACCCCACAGACGCTTTGCCTTCTGTCACAGACGACATTTCCTACAGTGTCAAATGGGCTCCAGGCATGAGCCTTTGAGCTGTGCTGCTACATCTGCTCTACATATTCATCCCAGGGCCTCTTTAATTCTTACCGTGCGCCCGCACTCGCCCACACACACACACAAACAGCTACACACAAATGCACACGCACAGATATGTGCACGCGTACAGGACTGAGTACATATAAACATGCACTGTGATTAAAGAAGTAAAAAAATAAACAATTTATTTATTCTGTCAAGCTTGAAAAGGAACAAGATTAAGTAATCATCATTTTAACCAAGCAAACAGATCTTAATCAACTGTGACGAGCTTGAAGCTAAAAATAGTTTTATTTCGAACATCGCAGACTTCAAAACTTTAACTAAATGGGAGAAGGACTTTGACAGGTAGTGGGTGCAATGTCTACAAAAATAACAGTCCCTCCGTGATTTAGTGTTTTTTTTGCTGTGACCTTAAACGCCAGATTTTTCAGCTTTTTTTTTTTTTTTTTTTAAAGCCGCAGCTCAAGTTGTGATATTTTGAGGGTTTTTTTTCAATGACTGGCGCATGTGCATATTGCAAAAATAGATGCACTTTAGGCCATGATATATGTGACACAGCAGTTAACAGCTAAATCAAAGAAGATTTCAGAAGCCAACCTACAGCAACTGTAAACGTATTGCGTAATCTCTGTGTAAATATGGGGTTTCTCTGGTGAGACACGCATTTGAGTCATGACTTTTTTGGCACTTGAAAGAAGAAAGCTGCAAAAAGTCAGTATTATTTTGATTGAGTTGCCTATCTTAAAAAGGTTACGTCAACACTAGTACGTTTACATTTACAAACGCATAGCTCTTACAGTGTTTACACCTAATGTCCACACTGTCCACGCATTTTGGAGCCCCTTTAAATGGAGGCTTTGGGAAACCAGTGGATCAAGTTTACATTTAAAACTTCGGAGTTGTGTTCTTGAAAAACAATGACGCAGACAACCACTCTCTCTTTCGCTGAAAGGCCCTTCCCTACTTCTTCACTCAAATATCACATGACTGTTTTCAAGGACAGAAACAATATCAGCCTTGACCTGCAGCTGTTAACTCAACATGAATGACTTGCTGCAGGTGCTGCAGACCTCTTCTATTCATGCTGCTGTTGTGTAGTTAAAGTAATAATCTTAAAGATTTTCTTTTAAATAAATGTCTATCACCGACTGAGGTAACACAATGGTGATTGAGCCTATGGCCCACTGATGAAAGCCTTTGCATTTGCAGTATTACAGACTGGGTGTCTGGTGCGACATTCGCAGAAAAAAATCACAAACAACGCTCAGTTAGTGACGCGTTTTTCATCACCCAGCAGTGGTTGGTCTGCCAGAGAGGGTAGGCGGAGTTAAGCGGCTGCTTTTCCGGTCTCTGCAAGTGTTGCGAGTAAACAGTAATCTACTATGGCTGAACAAACAAAGAAAAGATCGATGACTACAGATACAACTTCATAAATAGGAAGAAAAAGAAACAAACTCAACGCTCAGATGAAGGCAAACAGGCTAAAAAGGAAAGCAAACGTCAGCGAGGAAAATCAAGAGTTACAACCGGAGCCAACCGTGGACGTCACACATGCAACACTGTCTGGATATCTGAGAAGTGTGCTCCCGCAATTACCATTTATCACCATAGGTGCCGCCAAAGAGAACGAAACGGAGATATTCAAGATTACCACTTTAAATTCTACATTTTACAAAACTAGTACTGTCTACATATGCAGAAGGCAAGCTATTATTCAAACCAATCCGATGTCCAATGTTACTATCAGCCCAAAATGGAGGACCACTGTTTTGGGAGAATAACTAGGTCCTGTTTTGTGTGTGCATGTTTTTATGGTACGCTTCTGTCCAGTGTACATGAGCATGTGATATGCGTAGTTAGACCAATAACTGCATATACAGATGGACGGCGCGTCTCTACCTCTTCATGTTGTAAAAAAAATGAAGCCAAAAGATCTCCCGGAGCTGGCGCTGCCATGTTGCACATTTTGGAGCCAGAGTCTGCGCAGTATGGAGCAGCAGTATTGACAGCACCCCTTCTGTGACCAAAAACACACAAGGTCAACAGCCGAACAGCTTCTTGTGTCACTGTTCTGGAAACTTTAATGACTGTAGTTATTGTTTTAGTTACGCTTCCTCTCGCTGTTCCTCTTCTACTCTGCAACTCGGGAGCAGAACACATCACTGATGCGTTCCAGTTGAATCCCTATCAGCAGATAATTATTAACATGCGCATATTAAACCTGCAGCGCTTCATGACAAGGAGCAATGATTTATCAAACATAATGTTGGATACAAGTTTAGGTTTGGCAGTGACTGCAGCTGAGGGTAACAGCTGTGTACAATGTGAAACAGGAGCACCACAGTGACTTGAAATGTAAAGTTTGAAATATATGTAAAGGCCAGTAAAGCTGCTTTCAGTTCAAATATTATCCATTATATATCCAACGCTCAGCTGAAACTGTGGAGAAAATATTTTCCCATGAACCCAGAAGCACAGGGACATAATGACCATTCTGCAAACCACACAAACCAATAGTCCTCTGCAGCTCAGTAACTCTCTATAACTTCATATCACGCCCTCTTCTGAGCAATGCCATCACATCTGCAGGATTACATTTGAACCCTTCTTGTATCTAAAACTCGCCCATGTACTCCATTTCATTCAGTCATAGATAACAGATGCTAAGACGCTTACTTCTGTGATACTTCAAGTACTCAGTATTGAGATACATTTAGGTTGTGATTAGCCTTTAGCTTAGCATGAAAATGGACTTCTGCATTGTTGGGCCTTTGGCGTAAGCTCTGTTTCCTAAACCCAGCTTCCCATGCTGCTTGGTTCTGAAGCCATTTGCATCGCAAATAACTATTAGAGATTTTTACAACATTAGGACTCATTAAAGTAAGGACTATTTCAGTGAATAGTGGGAAGCTGATATTTACCTAAATAAGTGATTTGCTCATTTACAGATGTTTCTTTCACAATGCAAGTTGACAGAAAGTATTTTTTGGGCCACGTTGCTCATTTGATGGGCCGCAAAGTATTAAGATATTAGTAAAATAGTAATTACACAGTTAGGACATTATGTTAAATTGGGTGCAGCACTCTTTCAAGGGGTTAGGAGAAACAATCGCTCCTACCAAAGTTGTTATTACAACCACCAACACCTCTACAGTTCACTAATAACCAGTGGCCTGGTAACCTGTACCTTGTGTCTGCTTTGTGTATTCCTATCGCTCATATATCTCTTGTCAAGACAGAAAATAAGTTAATTTCCCAAAATGGTGAGCTATTCCTTTAAATGTATACTGCACAAAATATAAAATATACACCGAAAACATGGCAGTGCAGAATGTTGTATCCCATGTCACAGAAATTGGGTTCACTATATAAATCTAGGCCTGTTGATATACACAAAGTATACACAAGTATTTATGAATGTAAAATACACTTTGGTAAGACTATGTAATCGGTATCCTCACAGAATGTGTATACATGTATGTAAAAATCGAAATGGTTCCTTGTTTCCGTCACCTCTTCAGAATTTAGTTGGTGTTAGAAGTCAACCTTTCCTTAGCGCCTTTAAAGTTCATGAAAATAAACACGAGGCATGTGAGAGGTGTCAGCAGAATGCTGCAGCTGTGAGCTACTGTTTATTCCCCGAGATGGAGAGAAAGAGTTCCGTTTGCCAGCGTGCCGTGGTTCATTAACACGTTTCTAAGTATTCCGTGTTCCTGCCACATTGCTTTGTTGTCTGTTATTTTAAGATACTTTTATACGAAAACCAGTAACTCCCTCAACAGAGAAATCCTGCTGGTTGGAACAACCCAAAAATACCAAGTTTGGGTCAAGGAAAAATGTGCAAACTGCGAGAGAAATGCCTCCTTGGGAAAAATGAAAAATACCACCTGAGCTTGAGGAAATCTGCGTCGCCGATGAACCAAGTGTCTTCCTCTCTCTTGGGTATCGACAAAACTCTCTTGCTTGCCAATCTAGTCTCTGTTACACCCTATGTTCCCACTGAGTCATATTATTTCCATATTTATGTCGGCAGCAGCCCCTCGCTTTGATCTGGCAGCTCATTCAGAGGCTGATCCTGTCAGGGCTTGTTCTTGTAAATACTTTGAAGTGCTCCAGGATTAGAAGATTGTAGACCCAATGAAAAAACAAACGGCTCTTTACTCAGAATCATTTATAAGGCCCCTTAAAACACACAAAAAAATCATTTGGTAACAGTAGATGGAAGTTTACTCTGTAATTGTTGGTAATTGTCGGGCCACTGTTTACAGGGTCTGACAGTAAGATTCTGAGTGATTGAATTTAGAGTGTGTTTCCGCAAAACATAGCATTTAGCCTTTGAAACTTGACAGCAGCTGGGGTTCGCACACTATAAGCATCTCTCTGCTGATGCTTTGTTCGACTTGGGTAAGTCTAGAAATTAAGGGGACAGGATTACACTGAGCATGCATGCCTGTCTGGGTTTGACAATTACAAGCGGGACACAAAAACACATTCTAAACAATTAGGACTGAGGATCCTAAGCCTTGTAGCTCAGTAAGGCTGTGCTTAGACACAGTTACACTTTGAGCTAAATACGTGAATGAGCAAGACACTAATGCTTAGGACAATGCTAACTTATTGATGTTTAACCATCTTAGATTGACTGTAACATGACTGATTTTTAATTAAGTATACTAGTTTGCTAATGTGTTCTTATTTGCTTTAAACATAAGGTAAAACTGGGGCGCAGGTTTAGCTCAGCGGTTAAATCGGCGGCCCATGTACAGAAGCCACAGTCCTGTGGCGTCCTAATGCTAGACTACTACTACTACCCTCAGCCCCTTGCGGTGTGTTATCCCCACTCTTTCATCCCGTCTCTAACTGTACTCCACTGTCCTCTCTATAAATAAAGGCATAAAAGGCCCAAAAAATAACAATGAATAAATAATAAAAAATAAGGTAAAGCTCAGGCTGATGGGAACTTAAGAAGTTTTTAAAGTATTTGGTCATAAATCAAATAAATAATTAAACATTTTCACCTGACGGTGGCACCAGATAAAAAGTAAGGGGATGAACAAAAACCTAAATCACAGTTCATCCTCAGGGGAACATGAATACGTGTTCCAAATTTCGCTGCAATCAATTAAACAGTTGTCGAAACATTTCACCTACAACAACAAATCATCGCCAATTCAGGATGGCGCTGAAAGAAACGAGGGATTTGGTTTAGCTAAGGATGCATCATTAGGGAATGTAGAACATTTTGTGCTAACAACAAGTAGTAGGATCAACAAGTAGAAGTTGCTTGGACTAAACTTCTGAGGACCATGAATGTATACACATAATTGAGTGGCAATCTATTCAATACCTATCAAGACAGGTCTGTAAAAACATCCTGCTTTTTGGGGCTAAGGGGAAGGACATGGATCACTAAAGTAATTAAGACTGAATCCTGAATGCATGTTCAATAGGGGTTAGACAAAATATCGATACTTCAATATATCGTCGTCCTGACTCGGGCAATACAATTATTGATAGGCTGGCACCAAATATCGATATTTTAATTTACAAATATATGGCGCTTTAAACAGAATTCCCTGTGATTTTGACCCACCGTGTCACTACATGACTCTTCACGGCGGCATGAATGAGGGTAAAGAGAACGAAAATTAATTGACAGAAGAAGAAGTTGACAGCAGGATAATGTCGGGCAGCAGTGAAAAGGAAGTTAAGAGATGCGCCGGCCTAATTTGTTTTTACAGTTGTTCTATAGTTCTGTAAATTTAATAATTTAACAGTTCATGTCAAATTCTGTGAAACTGACACCAAAGAGTGAAAACATATATTCATCCTGCACTTGAGCTTTTTAGGGGCATATTGTATTCTTCATTTCAGATATCAAATATCGTGTTGTATCATTATTTGATTGTCTTGCAATATATCAATTATCACAGAATCGCTGTATCGTGATGTTATCGTGGGCCACATATTGCGTATTGTATCTTGAGTTTCCCTGCGATTCCCACCCCTAATGTTCAAAATTGAATGGCAATCTATTCAATAAATAAAGATGTATCACTGAACAACAAGAATGTAAACTAGGACTTATCCTCTGGGGATCATGAATGTACGTACAAAATTTAATGGCAATCCAACCAACTAGTTGTTGGGACAGTTCAGACTGGACCAAAGTGGTAGACCAAGCAACCAGCGAACAGGCTGACAAAGCAAACCATAGAGCCATGCTGCTATAAAAACACACACAGACACATTCTCATGTTTACAAGGGGGGGTAGATCCTGAGAAGTGTTTTACGAGATTCTGGCCAGTGGCCTTGAGTGAGCGCAGGTGCTCTCTGATCCTCTGAATCACCAAATCCTCTCAAAGAAAAACTAAATTACACCCAACTACGCTCTTCCACGCTATCCTGAGAACAAAGACACCCTGATCTTTTTCAGTGACAAAAAGGCGAAAATAAAAACGGAGAGCCGACCAAAAGAGGAATGCGTGGTGGTGGCTGCTCCACATCCCCTTGTACTTGTCGAGATATGTAAAGCGCCTCGTCTCTTCCCCCTTTTATAAAAGCCTGTTAACTGTCGCACAAGAAGTGACCGCAGCTGTTTTTCGTGACATTTATTTTCTTGTCGTCTTTCCCATCACTCTCTAATTGGCCTCTGTTTGTGTCCTCCTCTTATGTGGTCTCTCTACACTCAGCTTAAATGAATGTACACTCGGGTTTGAGGAGGAAAAAAACACTAGACTTGTATAAGGTTTTCATTGGTGGCCGCGGATGTGTTGTAGGTCACAGAAATTATTATCTTTAATTCTGAGGCTGTGAGTCTCTTGATTTTTGGTTTGCTGCGTGTGGGTGACCTCATCCACTTCATTTCATCGCATATTTCCTGTCCTTTTGCCACTTGGTCTGTGGTCTATCACCCTTCATCGTGTGGTCTCCCTCTGACCAAATCACCAAGCTGTGTAAATTGCACATTGGGACAGACAAAAGAGAAGGGTATCATTTTGACTACTGTATGCTGTGGCACAGTATTAAATGAATGAAGTGAACTTAACCATAGACGGATGAAAACACGCTGCCTGCTCCATTCAGTTTTATCTGCCTCTGTAGTTTCTCCAGGGCTTTGATATTTCAGCGTTTCTTTTTACGTCATGACAGCTTTTCGAAAATGCTTTTTCTTTCCTTCTGGACAAAATCGCTCCCACATACAATTATATTTCCAGTTAAAGATCTTAAAATCGTATTTACACTATCATTATTTCAAGAAAAAGCACCCTAAACAAATACTCCTGATTTGTTCTTAAGTTATAAAACCAAAAAAACGAAATAACGGTCAAAAATCTGGAGCGCTCACTCAAGGCATTTACCACAACAGGCCACAGAAGCCATTCTTTTATAGTACGCAAGTAAGCCAGATAAACGGATGATGCATAGCGCAGAGGTTGCACATAGGAAGTGTAACCAGCAGACCTTATTGTGTTCTTTGGACATGTGTGACTTCACATTCCAAGTCACTACCCAAGGCTTGTAAAGATAGAATAACGACAAACACAGACAGCAACCGGAATAAAAACAAGCCTCCTTAAAGCGCACACACACACGCACACACACACACACGCACACACACGCACACACTTACTGGAAGAGTGACAGAGCATTGCAACGGGAGAGAAAAACAAGTGGGCAAAACCACTTGGGGAGAAAAACACCCTATATTATCAGGGGTGGAGATCTGCCACAAGCACATTCCTGATTCAATACTCACTTCATCCCAAGCTATTTCAATATTGGTAAATAGTGTAGTGTATCCACAGGCTGGGGGACGGCGCTGCACCCGGCAGACATAACACCTCACGGGGTGAGACATAATACTGTGGTTGTGATGTAAAACAGGAGCCAATCGAAAAATCTGATGACTGTTGAAAAGCATTTAAATCATCACAATTATCCATCTATCCAACTGGTTTCAGCTTTAGATAAAGAAAAGAAGCACAGAGATCAGTTTGACGTCAGAGTTTGTGGCTTTCTTTTGCCAGATCGCTTTTCTGCCACGAGAGAGATGAGTCTAATATCTACATGTTTAATATAAGGCTACAACCTGCAGCCTATTAGCTTGGCTAAGTATTAAAGTTACCGCTCCGGGCCAAACAAAATAAAAAGCTTAAACACAACCCTGCATAAAACCACAACTTAATATAACCTGTTAATTACTGCCTTTAGAGGTGCTAGTGTGTGAACTGTGCAGAGCTAGCTGAATCATTGACAGGCGCAGTTTGCTCATTGTGGGGGGAATCAGATAAGCAGTAAATTACATCCGGTCCAAAACTCCTTTTTCCATCAGTCATAATTGTTTACGGTCCGACACGTAACTACAGACATGGAAATGACGTTGGAGTGGAGAGCCGACTTCGTCAGCAGGATAGTTAGCTGCACTTATTAATAGATGTCTGTTTATGGAGATTAATGAAAGGAAACCGTGGTCAGATGACTTGCTGATGAGTTCCAGGATTGCATCACGGCTGAATGATTGTTTATACAGCCGACGCCTGCAAGTAGATAATACCATCATTATCATACAATGTCGCAGAATTATGCTTAAAGCATCATTTTTTAAAGTGCGTGTATTTGATTTTTGCAAACGAATGTTATGTTTTGATACAGCATTTCAACATCAATCTAGCTGACCACAATGCAGCCAGTGCCCGCCTAGTTTACTGTTGGGATTTGATGTCTGTGCGAGTTCGGTTTCTATTGTTCGACTCATCGCTCCTTGTGCCGTTTATCCTAATTATTCAATTTCAAGGTAATGGAGCCTGTGTGGTACATACAACATTTCCTATTGCTTTTATGTGAGCCCCCTACCCCAAACTCAATCTGCGCCAATGGTTTCCCTTTGTTTCAGATCTTTATGCTAAGCTAGGCTAACTGGCTGCTGGCAGAAGCTTCTACTCTCAAGTACAGACGAGGAAAGAGATGATTAATGGAAACAAGGGGAGTCAGAATTCCAGATCAGCCTTTTACTGTGAAGACTCATCTGTTTTCATGCATTCAAATTAAAATGAACACGTCACGCAGCCGTCACGCACACGCAACGCTTCCAGTGTTGCCCACACAAGCGCACATTGACCTGATGTGGTCAGCCACATACTAGGGTTTGACTGAGTCTTATTTAGTTAAAACAATCTTATTTAAGGTAATCATGAATTGTAATGTTCCCCTGCTTATATAAAATATATAGTTATAAATAAAAAACACCAGAAAATTCACCACAATCAAGTTATCGTGAATGTTTCTAATCTACTTCTGCAATAAAAATCATCACAACATACACCTTGTAGAGATATGAGAGTAATGTCAATCATGCTGTTTAACTCCCAAAATATCAAACCATTTCTTTTAACCATTACCACAAGGATGGTGACTTGACAACCAGCAGACAGATAAATCAAAATAAAATCACAAACAGGGTCGGTCAGCCAGTTGCTATAACCTCAGGTTCAGAGCAACAGACATAATGCATGACCGATGACGTGTGTGTTTAAGCGTTGTGTTTTTGCAATTCTTCTGAAGCAATGCAAGCAGCAATTTTGTCAGGCTGTAGAATCCCGCTTTGGACGCCCGCCCGGCCGAAATCGGAGCTGAAAACAATTTCTGATTCCACTGAAATAAAGTATTTCAAAAGGAAGGTTAATGCAGCAGTAACAAGGTCAGAACTTTTCTACAGCCAGACGGAGCGTTATTAAGTGGTACGGGGAGGAAGGAGGTGGGGCGTGTGTAGTGGTTAATAATGGGAGAGAAAGCAGGAGGAGGTAAGAGATAGTGAGTGAAAAGTAGAGGCAGAAAAAGGAGAAAGAGACCCAGACGCTGAGCAGGTGAAAGGTCACAACCCTGACACGTGTAGCTAGTTGAACCTTTAACTTTTAGCAGAGGTCACTGCTGGGAGGCTTGGAGGGGAAGCACTTTATTGTTCTAGGTTACGAGCTCTTCGCCAGTGCTGTTAGGAGCTCCTAAATCACACACACACACACGCACACACACACACACTGCGGGTCATTCGGGGCTGCCTGAGCCAGATACTGGCTGGCCTGAGCAGATTTTTCCCCTGGTAAAGTCTTTATCCTCGACGCCTCACCAGTCTATTCCTAGAGACTGCAGAAATGGAAAAGACGAGGTGGGTTTTATTTGGGACCGTTTTATGATGCGAACTAATGTATATGAAAAGACATCACCTCATAAACCAATAGGGTTCTCTTGCTCATGCACCTACTTAATACGCCGAGCAGGAGATTTCACATGAAACATGAGCGCTGCAAAACGCATTCAGATAATGACATGAACTGTGATAGTGAATACGGAACATTAGTTTGTGTAATGGCATTATTAGAGCAGAGAAATGAGTAGTTGAATAGCTGATAACGCTGGCTCAATGCTGGGGGATAACTGGGCAGGTTTCACTTCTGATTCGACCCTGCAGGTGTGCGCCAGATTCAACCCCGGTGTGAACAGAATATCTGCCCAGAGGATCCTGTTGTGTGAGGGTTTACAGACATAAGCTTCAGGTTACTGCCTGGAGGAGAGTGGCCCTTATTGTGAAACTATTTGATAGCATGCAGTGTGAAAGTTACAGTGAAGAAGAAACGTAGCCAATGAGAGCGAGCTGACCAGGAAGTATGCAACTAGATGTTACTTTGTCTTCTTCACCATGACTTCAAAGACAGTTTTTCTGTGTTTCGAAGTATAGCACACAAAAGTGCAACCAGCTGATGACAAAACTTTGCCCCTGTGTTTGTTAAAGGATTAATCAGTTTCTGAGAAATGAAAAGTCTAAAATGTCATTTAAAATGACGTGTGTGGTCCTGCGTACTGACTGAATCGTCTGGTGCCTGCGGTCTTATGGTCAAACTATTAAAAATAAGTTAAATCTGTTATAATGTCTGAGGTCTTCAACAGTTTTATAGTATAAGTTAATATTTCAGAATCATAAAGTACGCACCAGGGATAAGCAGATTAACATTAAGGAATTACAAACATGTTTTAATTGTTAATTAGTGGTTTAAGGTGTTTTTTTAAACAACAACAAACACATCTGAGATGTATTAACAAAAGACTTTTACATTTTTTTGTCACATATAAAAATATTTTTAGCGGTTTTGGACGTGTGTCTTGCAAATTTAATTGAACTCCTTAAAAAAATAAGCTGGTAGATAAATAATGAAAATAGTAGGGATGCACGATATTATCGACACATCATCGGTATCATCCCAGATTATGGCTTGAAAATGACATATAGGCATCCGCAGATATGTCATTTTTCTGCCGATATTTTAACTACTTAATTTTGGCTAAATTCTCAATGATTCCCTAAAAAAATGAAACAAAATGTTAAAAATAAATAAGCCATTTTGTACATAAGTATTTTTCTTATATTGCCCAGTGAAGTGTACTTTTTAAAAAGCACTGTTTGATGTTATTTCTGCATCCGCCAGTGGGCCACCACAATAAGAGTAGGCATGATATCAATTCCACTACAGGGGAGACTTGATGTTCTCTGCAATTAGGTGGGAAAAAACATGTGCCTTATATACCGGTATCGAAATCGGAAAAAAGTATTGGAAAATATTGGTATGTTGGATATCGGCAAAGAATCTAATATGGTGCATCCCTAGAAAATAGTTATTAGTTGCAGCCCTGGAGTAAATATCACATTCATTAAAATACACAACTTTTCAGTATAAGAAAGTACAATACGGTCATGTGCTGTCCTCAAGTACTATTCAAAGCCACTTGTACTTTACTTCAGTGTTTGCATGTTATACTTATTTTTTATTCTACAATACTAACTCATTTATAGGCTGTATCTATCGTACCTAATGACTTTACTGAGTGAGATAATACAATAAAAAGGTTTTTTTTACTTCAGACTACCTAACATGACAAGCTTCACTGTCATATTCACAGTATAATAATATATCAAAGTGAGGGTTTTTTTGCAGAGTAAGGGCTTTTCCTTGTGACAATGCCGATATAATTTGCTGATAACACTTTTGTGCTTTTAAGCAGGATGTTGTAGCCAGGACTTTTACTTGCATTTCTGTACCAGTGGGCATTGGCTTTGGCCACCCCTGCTTATTTTGCACACAAGTATTTGAGTTATTTTACGTGCTTTGCGGCAAAGATGGACAGAGAAACATATAAGATCTATTACAAAGACAAAATTGATTTTTTTCAGTCAATATTCAAAAGTTCACGATGAATACTTCCAAATAAGGCACTAGAACAAACTTTGTGAGGCATGTGTGTCTAATTGAACCCTTTAAAACCAGATTCAGATCCAACCTGACCATAATCTGGGCCTGAACAGTAGGTGTTCCTCATTGATTTATTATAAACTCTGGTAAGTGTCAGTGTGAGAGGTAGCAGAGAGGAGTGTGATGATGATAACCTCAAATGAATTCTCCTCTCTCCACCCTCCTCCACAGTTTATTAGTTTAGGCCAGAGGCCACTTGTAGCCTTGCAGAGTGGACGGTAATTGTGTGCGTGCTCCTTAAGCACCGACCGCAGCAATAATAGACTGAATTATACAATAAATTCCCTCCAGATGTGCTCCCTCCACTCCCACCCAGCCACTCCAATTTGACAGTTCGCACAGCCACAATCTGCTTGAGGAGGCCTCCTTTCAGCACACACACACACACACACACACACACACACACACGCGCACTCGCTCACCCATATACACGCTTACAAATGTACGTACACACGCGCGGGGGGCTTAGCTGCAGTGTTTGCATTGTCAGATTGTTTCCATACTGGTGTTAGCTTGCTGCGTTTCCTCACTCCTGGTGTAATTACAGGTCGTATTAGCTGATAGTGTTTTGCTAACCTCCTAATAGATGTCCTCCTGCCTCGGAAACCTCACAGAGACTCCTTTCAATAATAAGCAGCCTTTCAAATACCCCACACTGTTACACACACACACAGGATTGAGAGTTGAGACATAACGCATGTCCTACTTGCTCAGACAATAAGATGCTTTTCTCACATTTTAATGATGTGGAGTTTTCTATAAATTTTTCATTAGCGTTATAAATGTAGCACGTGGAGAAATGCAGTGAAAGTAAGTCGAAACGCAGAGCCACCCTACATGGGAATCTGTCCGTCTATTTCTGTCTGACGGAGGAGGCAGGAGAAGAGGAGGATGAGGACAAGAGGAAGAAAGAGGAGGAAAAGAGCGGTCAGACTAATTATTATGTACACTGCTGCTGAAATGTGAGCCCGTTTTCTTGGGGGGGTACTTCTTCCAAAGTGTTTTCATTCCAGATTTTTGTGTACTTCAGCCTACAGTCATAGAAACGGGGCTTCATATTTTCTTAGGGCTAAATATTGCCCTGCTCTCGGTCAGCGTTGTGCTGATGCAGGAGGATGGTGAGAGAGAGGACCACCAGTTAGTTTGGCTGCGACTCACCATCTTCAAGCTTTGTGTGTCTGCTGCTGTCAAGATCTCAGCTGCAGCCTGCACAGTGCCACCCAGTGTTCAACCACGGGGCTTTATTACAGCAGGATTCTTTTTAAATAAAAGTAGCAATGGATAAAACAATTATTAAAGAAAATACTCTATAACAAGTTAAAATCTGCCCCCTGCATGTGTTGTATTATTGAATCATTGGATCATTATTATTCATGCAAATGCACAGGCACATTAAAAGCCTTATAAATTAGTGCTAATAGTTAATATGATCCATTTACTTACTTACTGTTATGTGTATAAACTGATAATGTTTTATATAGAGTCTTTATTGGCTTAGAATCTGTACTAATATCTGTTAAATGCAGTTCATTCATAACTTAATATTGTCTCTGAATTGTAGTAGAGTGTAAATGTACTGTCTCAGTTCTTTTACTTTACTTTCAATGTAACCATTTCTTTGTACTGTGTGCACTGTACTTTTTCTGTTAAATGTAAAATACAACATGCAATAACTCCTCAAACAATATTATATATGCAACAAGTTGTTTTAGAGTTGTTTTCAACTGTTTGATTATATTGTGCTCTATGTGCACCGTGTGTGCTCTTTGTCTCTTTGCTGCTGTTTAACACCGGACATTTCCCCATTAAGGGATCAATACTATGATTTCTTATTCTTTTAAATCAAGGCTAAAGACTGTTCTGTTTGTAGCTGCATTGTATCAATGTATTTTAATACATTTATTTCAATAACTGTTGATTATGTAAAAGATTCGAGTCCCTACTCTATACTATGTTTGGGTCTGAGGCCTCTGTGTGCACTGTAACTTTTAATCTTATATTTTATAACCGTCTTATTATATTTTAGCTTCTGTTTTAGCTGTTTTATCTTCTCTTGACTTTTTAACGGCTTGTTTTAATCATTTTTAAATGCCTTCATAATAAGTTTATTTTGCCTTTTTTCATGATGCTTTTGATGTCTTGTGTGAAGCACTTTGAATCGCCCTGCTGCTGAAATGTGCTAAAAAATGAGCTAGCCTCGCCTACTCCAGTATAGATATACTTAGTTTCCACAACTGGTGAAGTGAATTTAATTTATCAATAAGGTAAAATCTTTCTTTTTTTTACAAAGTAGTGAGAATCACAGGAGGCTGGAAAGGAAAAGGGGATGATCTGCAACAAAGGTCCCTAAGATGATTAAATAATATTATATAACACAACATTATAGATACACTGCAGATAGATAAACAGATAATACTTGATTGTCAGACCAAGTCTGACATTTCTTTTGCATCACAGCAGCTCCATTTGCAACATAAAAGTTAAAGACAGGATACAAAAAACAAACATGTCACATCACATTTCATAACACAGAACACAGTATTCAAGGAGACATTTGGTGGTCTTTATTTATAGATGTGTGTTTTTACTTTATTTATAGCTGCGTGCACTACATGTTGTTGGTTTTAATCTGAAGCACAAACTGGAGTTGCACTCGTAATCTCACTGTATTTAATACAGTGACAATAAAGCTTTCTATCCTATTCTATTCAAGCCTCTTTAACGTACCTTAGATCTGAACTATATTTAACTTCAGCATAGACTGATGAACAAAAGAGGGCTTCAGTCTAACCATATTATTAAAAAACCTAGGACCCTGTATCTCCAGTTTGATGCTAAAAGTTCATATAGACTATTCAGAGCAATGTTGCTTCCAGTCAACACCTTATTTAAATTCAAAAATTACCTTCACTCCCTTATAAATGTAGGAGTTAAAAGGCTATAAGACAAACAATTGATATAGAATATTAAAGATTTCTGAGATACATCCCGTTAAGTTTGTTTATATCCGGCACATATGGTGGCAAAAGTGTGAGGATGAGCTAAAAAAACCAATTATGTTGTTAAATCTATAGTGTGTGAATCAAATAAGGAGGCAATTGGTTAAGATTACATATCTGGCACTGTTAATTCTTACTCTTTAGGGAAGTGTTTCAGCTGATTCTGTATGTAAGAAATGCAAAATTCAGTTCATGGAAGGCAACAATAAAGGTGTTTTTTGTATGTAGTACATGTTGCAGACACACATTCATTAGCTTTAACTACTATTAATAATAATGTCACAACTTGACCATCTTGTACAGATGCTAACTGACAGTGTGACCTCTGTCCCACCGTCACATGCTGATATTGTGTTTGCCAGGTGAGAGGCCGGCCGCACTAATCAGTAAAGGCAGAGTAATTAGCCTGCAGACATGTTCCAGAGCACAACTCACAGCTCAACCTGCTATCCCAGGTGGCTTCAATGCTTGAATGCCCCTTTTACCTGCTCCGAGCTACACAGCCAGAAAAAAGAAAAAAAAAAGAATAATTAAAAAAAAAACACGTCATAACAGGAAACAGGAACAGGAAAGAGACTTGGCGGACTCTGCAGAGGCCAGGTGCACAGTTTGGCTCGACTCCCCCGCTCTGCTCTGTGTGCAGGCGGGAGGGTGGCTGCTGGTAGCCGAGGCCTTTTCATCGCCAGGCTTCTTTATCAAACCCCTGGGTCTAGTTTGTTCTCTTTTTGCTGCTGCGCGGTGGGTTGCTGTTATAAATTAGACTGCAGGAGATGTTAGGAGCTCCCCGGCGGATCAAGAGAAATATCAGCTACACCGTTAATATTTTTAATTACAAGAAGGCGGCTCGTAAAAGCAGCCAGGGTGGCAGGGTTTTTCTCTACATCATGCCTCCCTGTCTTTCCTTAGTTGCATTACTCAAGCATCTCTAATCACTATACAGAAGGAAAAAGATGGTTTGTGCAACAGCTATTTTAATTTGGGCACACTCATTAGTGACTCCTTATAAGATGGATCTTCTTCATCCTTTCCGAGCTCACTTGGAAATTTACTGCTCCAGCTCGAGGTCTGTACGGCAAAGGGAACAAATTAATTTACAGTCATGCTGACCAGTTTAGAACATGATGACGTTTGGGGGAAAGAATTACTTTTAGCTTGCCCTTTAAAGCCACATGTAAAACAGTGCAAAGACATGAAATCAGATACTAAAATTGCAAATTCTAAATAAGCCAACGTACACAGCTCAGCCTTTTTTAAAAATCTTTACCGCTGAAGATGCATTCATTAAGTATATTACCTCTGACTCTGTGCACAATTAATTATCTGCATGTCCTGTAAGAGGGGGTTGTTTCTGTTTGTTTATGTTTGAGTGGTTGTCGGCTAAGTTCGTCATTCGGAGCCCTTGTGGCCTCCTGGGTGGCCGCGGCTCGTGCCAAAGATGCCCCCGCCGTGTTTAATCTTTGACTTGTGCTTGTTTGCTTTGTGAATGAATATGCAAGCTGGAAAGACTTATTAGTTCTAGTGTATCCTCATTACAGGGGGCCGTTCATCCCTCCAGACTGTGGTTGGTCAGGCGGCCGCTCCTCCAGACCAATGTCCAGACATCGCCTGGCAACTTCGCATTTAGCGCGAGTCCTTTCACTTCTCACCTCCTCACCTCACCTCACCTATCTGGCAACCGACGGCGCGCTGAAATTAGGCTCAAAGCCACACTGGCATCACAGCGGTAGATGGATCCTCAAAGTAGTTCAGGTTTGTATCAATATTGTGAAAATACAGAACTTTCAATGAACCACCTAAAGAGGGAGGCGGTTGTGATGCTTTTAAATATTGACTTTTTTTATTTGCACGTTTGTTGATGCCTCTCATAACAGTACCAGCCGCTATGCGCCTGTTTGTGTATGCATATGTGTGCGTGCTTTATTCGCTCCTCCTCTGTAGCATCCACCAGGCCTCCAAGAGCTGGCCTCACCTCATCTGGCAGCCATTACCTGCACACATGCTCCCGTCTGAAGGTTGATCTGCCGGGTTAAACAAATCCAGGCAGCGCGGCGCGGCCCGCCAGGAATCAGCTCCATACATCAGCTGTGGAACAGCCAACATGACAGGGTTAGAGCCGGCTACCGTTAGCCGCGTGCTATCGCTGATCTCCCAGCGCCAAATATGCTCGAAAACGACAAACTCACTTTGGTTCAGGTGCTGGATGTGGCGATGAAATAAAGGGAGATATGTGATTTCTGCTGAGGGTTTTGGAGGAGGAAACAAGGCTCCTGAGTTTTCCTCTGGAAAGACGCGACACGAATCATTTCTTATGTATGAAGTTCCAACCTAAACAGTAACAGGCTTAGTACTTGAATGTGGAATCAGGTAATTATCTGCAGCAATATGCTTCATCCAGCATTTTGGTGTGAGACGAGGCATTAATGCATAACTGCCTCTCAGCGGGGATGGCACGGAATTGACAATTCGACCAAGTTTGTGGCGTCTCATTCGATTCCGTTCCAAATCAAGAGTGCTTGGGATTCCATTTATGTTTATTACATTTCCTGTTTCTCACTTCATCACGTCGGAATTGAAACTGACAGGGTAATTATCATTTCATCCTAAATTGATCCCAATCCATGTGGGCTGGCTCCAAACATGGAGACACGAGAGGGGGAAAAAGAGACATGGAGGAGGAAAAAAGAGAAGCTTTTTGGGAGCATTTGGCGATGGTTCAGTCATCTGTGAGACGTATCGCTTGAAGGGTGGGGAGAGACGGAGGGAGAGAAGCGAGGGAGGGAGAGAGAAGGGAAGGGGAGACGTTTGCAGATTGCGTTGCGGGTGTTCCCTTGATGTCCCCCTGACAGGAACCAGATTGGGAGCCGCGCGGCGTCGGCGCTTTGGCTTTTTTATTCGTCTGGCTCCGCCGGGTTTTTCCTGGCCAGCGCAGGCCCGGTTCTGAGACGCTGTGGCCCGCTCGTGGAGCCAGCCTGAAGTTTAAGTGAGAATAACAAATGCTAGAAAAAATAATAGGCCTACAAAAAGAAAAAGAGAGGAGCAGCAGCACAATCCTGCTATTGTTCATGGTAGCTAGGCAGAAAGCAGAGTCGAGCCACGTCTTTGGGACATTTTACTGGCTCTAATAAAGAGTGTGTGGTCCCTGTTTTGGAGAGCTCTGCCAGACTGACAGATATGCTCTACGGTAGTATTGGACGGTTCCGTATCATGTATTTTGAGTTGTGTTGCTTGGCACGGCTCAGACGAGAACTGTCATTCATCATGCTTTTGCCGAGCTGAAAAGTAGGGGTCCGAGTTGCTTATGATGGCATAGTGTGCAATATGGTGAATAAGTCATTGTGAAGGCGCTTTTGCATGGAGGCAGACAGGGAGTTTTCACCTCCACTCGCAAGAAGTCGCACATAAATCGACAAAATCCTCCACTTTGACAGGCACGTTTTTAACTTAGAGAAACGGTATATAACAGAAAGAATATTTATACCTGTCAGAGAGGAATAAAGTTGCAGGTTATTGACTGTGGACTGACAGAACAGGGTCAGAATCAAAGGTTTTATTTATGAAGTGTAATGTGTGGCTAAGCAGTAGGGAGGACGCAGCGTGACATTGAACATCTTTGTGTGCTTAAAAGAGTTTGGACTTATTTCAGAGAGCGCATAAGCAATAACTCGGAGGCTACTGAGACAAAGTGGAAAAAAGTAGTTAAAGATCTTTGTAGCTGAATCCCTTTTTATGGAATATATGTGTGATAAGTTACTGTCTTAGATTAAACGCAAAAACAAGAGAGCGAGACAAAATGATTCCTCTTTCTGTGTCTAATATTATTCAGTGTTAATTCCTGGGCTTGTAGCACGCACACACACACACACACACACGCTCATGTCCCCGGCTTCTTACTGTGTGGGGTACAGAAACACAGTTCGGTCTGTGCTTAATCAGCTCTGTTTTTAAGTGTTCTCTGCTCGGTTTTCCAGCACAGCCCTGCGAAAGAAAAACGTCTGGTCGTGGGTGGCTTCGCTGGGTCACTGAGCCCACAGAGTAGAGCATTTCATAAGAAAGAGCCCACTTAATTCTGAACCATACATCGCATTAGCTGATTTACATGCGGACAGCTATCATTCTGTGAGGACTCTGACATTGATAAATGAGGTGTTTTACCTAATAGGTAATAAAAACAAATTACAGGTCTTAAGAGAAAGGATGTTCTTCATTTGGCTCTGTTTTCTGTCTCTTGGAGGGCAAGGGCCAGATTGTTTCCATATGATTGTAGGCTTCATTTGTTAAGACTGCAGACAGAGATTAATCACGGCCTTTTCTGATGACTGATCCATACCTCGTTTTGGGGTTATTAGAAGGAAAAAATGGTAGGAAAAAGTGGACATTAAGGATGAATGAGTTTTTATCCGCTCACCTAGAGCTTTCTAAGTTACTCAACTATAAATAGCAAACTATATTTTAATCAGTCATTGAGTATTATTCCTCATTCTTTCTTTAAATAGTCTATTAGACTGTTTGTGCAAATTAAATATTATTAATTACAGGAAAGTAAAATTTATTATCACCACTATAAAAACGTGAAATGAACACATTACTGGTATTTATATCCTCCCGGCTGTACACCGAGAGCAATAAAAATCCTCTGATTAGCGAGGCACAAATAATACCCTGGTTAAAGCGCCATGTTTTCACTATAGGACTGTTAATTATGGAGGGTATAAATGCCTCAATGCAGTTATTATGTGGCTGCTGCCCTTGTCCGTGATCCATCAAATACCCTAAATTCAAATTAGTGAAACCATAAACAATCTACTTATGGTCAGCGGGGATTCACAGCGTTTTCACACGGGGCTGAAACGCTGACGTACGACGTGAGATGACAAATGACAGTCGAGAGACGAGAACAAATCAGAGCTCTGACCAGAGGGGTTTTTTTTCCCAAAGAGAAAATATTAGCCCAAACACTACTTAGTAGGTGAGGGTGTGTTATTCTTTACCGGTTTGAATCACTACTGGACTCCGCGGGTCCCACAGAGCTCGTATATAAGCTCTCTCAAGTTTCTTCAGCAAGGCGTGAAAAGGCTTCCCTTCTGGTGTAATGCAAGCCTGACGGAGGACAAGTCGGCCTCTATTCCCCGTCTCAGTGCAGTCAAAGACAAGCCGAAAGGATGAGGCGGCCATACTGTCACAGGGGCCAACATTTTCCAACTTATTGTGGAAGCTGTTCAGTCAGGTGTGATTCTTTATCCCATCATACATCTACAGGTGGCAATTAATTAGCATGTTGGAGGAGAAAGCTAATGTACACTGTATGTACATGTGCTGAAGGCGTTGCATGTTTGCCACACTACATAATGGGAAATCCATATGTGCATGTTCAATTTAGGAGGCTGGAGACATCGCTCTTTAACCTTGAAATGAGAGAGTTATGTTTTGTCACAATCCTGCAATCATCATGTAGAGAAACAAAGACGATACTTTCCCTGTGAATTGAATTTTACCGTTCCGTTCCTGCTTGTAAATGATGCAGGCGTATGTAATGACTGCGCAGTCAGACCGAGGTAATTTTAAGTGCCACATCCAATCAGCACTATCACCACAAAGCATCACAGCTTGGAGCGCAGTCACTCTCTCTTGCAGGGCCCTCAGCTGAGGTGATACTCGACCGCTGAAACACAGTAAAAGTTACCGATACGCAGCAGAAAGAAAGGGTGAGGAAAGAGAAGGGGGTGAGAGGGGTCGGGGCTGGAGGGGCTGAGGGAGTCTTGGATCCTGTGGTAAGTGCCAGAGGGACACATTTTGCTGGAACACAGGGTGTGCTGAGTGATGGGAGAACGGCTACAGCAGTGTTTAGAAACACCAGTCGGCCAGTCTATTGCCTAGGAGCCTGGGTGTCTGCGCTGAGCTCTCCCCCCCACCGCTCTAAGTAGGATGGTACATGCAGCCTCACTGCATACCGCTCTGCGCGCCGCTAAAATTAGCCCCCCTGGAACCAGATGGAATTCTAAACAGAATAAACTTTTCTTGACTTGATTATATTGAGCCTTTCCAAGCTCCGACATTAAAAAGAAAGAGAGAAGGCAAAGAACGAGGGGGAACCTTAGAAGCTAATTGCCGTGGGTCTGGCGTGCACATTGGGCATTGTGTTGAGTCGAGACGCTGCAGTAATGCCAGAGCCTTACCCCGGGCCGTGTCTCCCAAAGGGGGAACTGTCACATCTTCCATGCGTTTGTGGTGGGCTCTCAGCTCCACACGGACTGCATGTGAAGCCGCTAATTAAAAGCAAGCGATCCGTAACTGTCTGGCTCACCAGGCCGTGCTCATCCATGTGGCCCCCATTGGCTCGCGTACACCCCCCTGGCCCCTGAAGGAGGCTGGTTGGGCTCCTCATGGAAGTGATTTTAAGTTTAAAAATTAAAAGGCTCCCTTAAAAAGCAACATTGGCAGTATTACAGTATATTTATGAGATTCAAGTGCAAGGAAAAACTTACAAAAAAAAGTTTACACAGATGATCGAAATTGAGGAAATTAAATCTTGTACCAAGCTAATTCATGTTTTCACTTTTATACATGATATTATGACAAAGGTGACATTATAAATAAATAAGAGTTTTTTTCTTCATTATTTTAAAATTAAAGTATGTTTAGACCAGAATTAGCACACTTATGAAGTTGTAATCCTTGAGATTTCAGTCCTGAGTTGAATGTTTTACTACTACAGCAAAGTCGTATTAAGCAGCTACTTTGTCTTAAGCAACCGGTGTATCAGTTTAGCCAAACAGTGTAATGTTATTTTAATGAACTCAGTCAATATTAATTGTAACGGCAGTCTGATTTCATGCCGAACACTGTGTGAGTAATTTTCCACAAACCGGTGGCAGACAGTAAAATAAGTTACTTAGCTGAAAAGCTGGAGATGTGCATCCTGTCGCCCTGCAGCTCATTATTTAAAAGCTTTGTGCGACTGCTCCATCTGTTTCCATTAATCTGCTCATGATCTACTGAAAAAAAAAGATACAGTTGTCTTATTTTGTAGACACAAGTAACACGTTACATTTCCTGTTGCGACACAGTAAAAGTGTCTCTTTTTTTTAAGTGAATTGCTTTAGATGGGAAGAAGCAGCTGGTTTGCATTGGCATTAACTTAATACAGCTCTGTCTAGTGGAATGAACACTGTCACTGTTATCAATGCAGTAACATTTTAAAGGCTGCATAACACTGATGCATTATTTCCTGTGAATTTTAATTAAGTGAGGAAATGGTGGATGACACGGACGTTGAAGAGCAGAGGAAGCAAGCGAGACCATATCTGCTACCATGTCCAGGACCATCTCTGCATTGGAGGAAACACAGTGGGGAAACACCAGCTGTGGTCCTGGCCATATGTTTTACCAAGATTTGTCTAAATCCTAGAGTGCAAGAAGGCGCTGCTCACCTGAGTGACTCTGATAGCTTGCAGGACAAGCAGGAGGTCAATGCATAGCTCTGCAAAGTCTCTGATGCTGCCTTTAAAGATGATTGTCTTTAATATGTTTACATGTGCCAAATTAATTGATTGATTAATTCATGTTTTTAAAGGACGGGTGACCATTTCAAGCAAAATTACAACTCAATGTTTACTTGGGAGTATTTAACGTTATTAGAAGGTTATGGTCGAATAAACCATTTGATTGAGTTATAAAGAAACTCCTCAATCATGACCAAACCCTATTTTAAAGTATTAAAATCAGGACTTCATTTGATTATTAAGACTTTAAAGGACAGGAGTCTTTCAATGAGGAAAATTTCAGCACAATTTTCTTTCAATAAATGTAAGCCGCAAACTCATGGCGTCTCTAAAACAATAAAAGAAACTGAAAGGCAGATAGAGGCTGAACATGAAAGAGAATAAACAGAAGAACCTAAAAAGCACAATACGTATTCCTTTAATGAAACAACCCATGGTTGGTAGACGAGACAGAATGGGACTTTGACTCGCTACAAACAGTGACTTTGATTTCCAAGATTTGTTTGTTTCCACAAAATGACAGCTAAACCTCAAGTCCTTCTCTAAACTAAAAGTCTCACTCCAATCCAAACCCAGCCGAGTGGTTGGCCACCTACGAAACAGCCGAGATGAAGATGAGGGAAAATCCCCCCTTTGTATCAAAGGCTATCTTCTGGTGACTCCCTGGCGCGTGTTTATCGAACGCTGATTTCAATGCTCCTTTTTTATCGTGCAGATTAGCGTTGTTTAGCAATCAGTCAAACTAAGACTTCCCTGGTGCGTGCGAGTGTAAACACTTGTCTTCTCAACACGGCTTCATTTGGATAAAGAAAGGACAGAAATGTCTTTGTGATTGGATGGTATATTTTTTGTATTGTTTGCTAAAGCAGAAGCACATGATGCAATGCTTGTGTTTATGGAGAGAAGAAGCAGTAATTGCAGTATCAGTCATATGTGAGCCATGACACATATGACCACCATGAATCGGCCTTTTCTCTGAAATCCATCCCATCACGGTTTTTCCACCAATTGCTGGCTTAGGTCTTCGCCACAGATTTCGTAAGATCCCCTTTTTTCAATAACCTCAGTTTGCTTTGATTACTTTAATCACCTTTGAATCTACCCAATTTTCAGAGTTTGTGGTAGATCGGTCGAGCTTGCTTGGTCGAAGTCTGTGCGATTGAGGTGAGAAGCTGAGCACCGCTGCAGTAGCTGGTTCAAGCTGCAGAGTTTCCTCGACAGTAGGAAGGAAAACCTTTGGGAGAACGGGTGGGTGGAGGTAATGTGAAGGGAAGCACAAGGGAGCAACCCAGACGGTGACTTGGCTGGGGTCAGGTGTAAACATATGCACAGCTGGCAGACAGATGTGTTCAGACGAAAGCTAGTGACCATGTCTTTGGTTCCTTCCTACTCACCTGACGTTTATCTAACCCAGCAAGGAGAAACAAAAAACATGCACATTGTGTGCAGACATTTTTAGGGGCCTTGCAATGCAGACAGTATGAAAAATCTGAAGGGAGGGGGCAAAGAAATCAAAAGCTCTGGTTACTCCAGAAGTGGCCTCTGCTCCTCTGTTACTTAGCTAGTCAAGTGAGTGTGTGGTCGATGAGAGAGAAAGTATAACATTTCCCATTTTCTACTTTACTGGAGTGGTCTGGGAGACTCATCGGATGGGATTTTGCAGTGCACCGACATCCATGAACGCACCATGATTACATTCCTTTTACCCATTGGTTTCTCTTTTTTTCTGCCTTTACACAGTATGTGCCAGGCCAGAAAGGTCGGACAATTTAGTGCATTTTTGTGGATTTTCTAAGACCCCTAATCAAACTTTCAAACAAATGATCTCATGATGTAATGGACTGGAGAGATGCGAGCAACAACAAAACAAACTTTCCTCTCCTGCTAGAGCAATAAGCAAAAGTTTACACCCAGGCGAAGAGTTTAAATATTTACCGACGTTAGTAAAACAGTCGGGGATTATCCTGTATTGTTATAACACTGAGAAAAGACTCTCATACTTTCCATATTTTCTGCTGAATCCATGAGGCTGAAAACAAGGAGGGGGATCAGATTAAAATCTCTTTGTACATAAACTACCCATTGACTCACTGTCTTCCTGTCGGAAGGAGCAATTAGCTCTCCGAGACAAAGATCTCAGACATGTTAAACGGCTGAAAATAAATAAATGTGGGTATTGCCGTTAGACTTTAGGCCCTGTTTCAATTAGAGCCGAGGCCGGGGTCTGTGTCTCTCACTGAGCTGCTGGCTCCTCTCGAGCTCGGCTTCTATGGGGACTTTTTAATTGCTATGTTTTAGCTGAGAGGGAAACAGAGAGGGGAAATGTACTGTATTCATCTTGGCCTCCCACTATGCTTCACTCATGAAGGCCTGGGGTGATTTGTCTCTTTAACGCGGAACGCCGTACAGTGAAGTACAGTGCAGCTCAGACAATGCTTTCATTCTTCCCATCATGAATGGAGATTTTCTTCCACCGGCCTTTTTCCTCCTTTTTCAGCGGATTGATTTATGTGACATAATTTATTATGACCAGCAACTCGAGCTGCTTCAATTTCAGGAGGTAAAATGATCCAGAGATTTGCTAAAATCACAACACCTTCAATATAAAAGCTTTTGACAAAGTCTGCACTTGATATTCATCATTAGATTAGTGGTTGGCATCTGTTAAGCCTTATATAACTGATAAAAGTAGTCTGTGGCTCTTATTTTAAGGATTGCATTCCTTTTCAAACATTCCACACAATCTGCTGAAGTTGGTTATACTTTCGAGGGAGCGTAAGATTTCAAACTCTTCTGTCTTTTTTCCTTTTTCCAATATCCAGCTGATGGCAGCCATGTCAACTATCAAAACGCGGCGTCTGCTTTCAGCGATGACTGATGAGCGATGGTAGCCAGATCTGTGTGTGTGCGCTCTCTTTTCCTGCATCCAGACATGTGGGTCATAGAGAGAGACCAGACACACACCTCCTGATCTCTCCGCCGTCAGATCAACACTTTCTGTCAGCAGCTCTCTGTGCCGCTCTCACACGTTCTATCTATCCGGTCTATTCATTGTCCTCAGGCATCCCATCAATCATTCTTCTTCTGAGCTCCTCAACCCCAGATCTCTCTTCCCCTTCTGCGCCACGCTGTGACGGGAATGTTTAAAGGTCCCTTTGTCCCTTTGAGAGCGGGAGCATCGTGAATTTCCTCCTCAGATGCGATAATATGATGACGGTTCCGCTATTTTCGGGGACGCCGCAGTTCCTTTTTTGTGTCTCTCAACACCCATAATAAGCAGCGTGTGCCTTCTGCGGCGACGGTTATACCTTTCACCCTTCCCTCTCTCCGCGCGTTGCGTGATTACACACAGACAGATGGTTTGAGTTTGAGCCCTGCCGCCGCACACTAATATCAGACATGCTTTGAATTTATCTCACATCTTAATGGACGACAGGGGAGACAGGCAGTTTTCATGTTGCCTAACCATTCCTCTCGCCTTCTGTTTATTACTGTATTTATTTGACTGGATTCAAGGAATGAGGAATATCGCCCCCAGTGAGACAGAGACAGTGAAAGTAAGAGGGTAAAGAGATCCAGGATGGCTGGTCATACGTTTGACTGTTGAGACTGCGGTCATGAGAGCTGTCAAACGCCTGTCTGTCTGATAATAAACCTCATTACAGAGCGATACTGCACAATCAAACCATCATATTTCCTCTTGGACTGCTTGGGCCTCTCCCTCAGGTACTGACGTCTCTTTCCGCCTCTGGAAATCTTGCAGCAAAGCACTTTTACTCAAGGGTCCAGGCTAATTAAGTGATAAACGGTTTTCATCGCCCCCAGGCTGCTATTAAAGAACATCCTCACACATCCTCTTGACCCCAAAGGCCACGGGAACACGTCGGGATACTTGCGGTAATTCTTATTTTTATGTCAGGCCTCTGCAGTAGTTGGAGTATCACGTTTCACTACTGTGGCCCACTCACTTTACTGAAAGATAAACTCCATTTGTTGATCCAGAGCGGTTTGCTTACGCTTCATCAATTGGTCGGCCGGTCAAGCGGCAGTTCTGGGAGGAGAGACGAGGGCGAGCGGCTCAGCAGAAGTGGCCGGGGGAACAAAGACTGGTTTATGGCGTGTGGCCATCAGACAGGCTACATCAACACTGTTCGTCAGGGCCCAAGAATAGTGCGGAGGGCTGAGTCAGCCTAGCAGCAGCTACCCACAGCAAGGGGGAAGAGAGGGAGAGATCTGTGTGTGTGTGCTTGTGTGAGACGGCCAGATGCATACGAAATGGAGAGGAAGAAGGGGGAGAGAGAAAACAACCCAAGGTTCTTGTTAAAACGAGATTGTTAAAGATTCCTGCTGCGGGATTTACTTTTTTGCCGTTCACCGTTTGACTCCGCCGCTCCACTCTTGACCTCGTAGCACACAAACGCAAATGGGGAACTTGGCCACCATAACGGCCCTGTTTACTGGAAATGCTGCTCACCAGGGACGATAAAGACTTATGATGCATACAAGGCTCCTGCCGGCCTTTGCTGTTGTGGCCTAATGCAACTCCCATACCCACACATGCACGTGTGTACCAAAGACACGAATTGAAAGAGAACAATATTGTTAACAAAATACATATGTCCCTCATTACTAAGTAGAAAGAGTGACTCACTTGGAGGTAAACCGTGGATAAAGATGCAGAACTTAACTGTCCTTTAATGAAGGCAGGAACTTAAATTTGTCTCTGTTTCGGTTCAAGGGTTCAGAGAAAACCCACATTAAACATTCAGGATGATTAGATTAGGTGTGTGCGTATGGAAAAGGTATATCTATTAAACACATAATTTATGGATGTGCTGTTAAAAGGCACATGGCTGCGATGTCATCAACCTAACACTTGGAGTGTAGTGTGGTGAAAGGACGAGCTGTTTATTTTGTTTATCACTTCTCTCCATCGTCTGCGTATGGACTGTGTGTGTGTGTGTGAGTGCGCACGAGCATTTGCATTTGGAAGTGATCTCCTGTGTTTTTCCTGCTGCAGAGCACAGAAGCGTGTGGTGTGGAAGCTCAAAGCTCTCGCCCACATCAAGAGAAACCATCCGGCCTTACAGCCACAAGCCCTCCCCCCTCCCCCTCCCCCCCTCTCAGGCGTAATAACAGAGCCATCAAATAGCCATATTTATAATCTCTGAACGGGCCAATTTTAAAGTGGTCAACTCCAGAGGTATAGGAATTGTTGAGAGCAATTTGCGGTTTTCATTCTTAAAGAGGCACCATCCCAGTGGCAAATGAAATAAAGTCAGCATCCTTTTTTTGGTTCATTTGTCAATATGGAAGCTGGGTTCAATTAGCTCTTTGGCTTGATTCTGATATCACTTCAACATGATTTATTTCAATTGGGCTTGGCACAAATTATTTTATTTGAATTTTTCTCCCTGTTTGTGTAACACAGACATTTGAGCATTTACCATTTTCCAAGATGCAATGATGAGATTGCAACAGCCTGGTACCACATGGTCTGCATGCTATTAATGTGAGATGTATATCTGCAGTAGCGAGGAGACGGTGTTTAATATTTGTTATCATTTACCCTGACTTTTATTTAGGTTACATTTTTCTTTTTTGTTTTCAGAGGTGGAAAAGGGAAATTGAACACAAGCAAACAGCATCTGGTTTAGCAACATACAGTGAGCAGAACCAGCAGCAGATCAGCATACATAAATACATTTCATCTGGTCATTACTGTGCAGTTACCGAGCCAAGCGCTCCCGCCAGTTTCCAGCCTCCTGTCACTTGCAGATATCTGACACTGATGAAAAATGCAGCGTGTTTCGATCACCGCAGCATTACCATTCTGTTTTCTCTATATGTTGAGCTCAGATGACTCCCAAGTGTTGATCTAGTATGATAAATGTAGTGCTGTGTAAAACGTAATTCAGCCTCGCGTTTTTGTGTTCCATTTCCCTTTTTAAGACGTTATACTCGATGTGTGACAAAGGTCAATCTCTTAAAACTTCGAAAAGTTCAACCAATTACAAAGTTTCATTAAGTTCGTAGTAACAAGAAGTTCATATAGATGTTTATAGTTTAATAAAGAGAGGTGAATGAAAAACTAAGCAGTGGGGACCCTATCGAGCTACCGAAGACAGTTTTTAATTGGTGGGGATTCTTGATTACAAATACACCTAATAGTGAATCAAGCTGTGTTAAGGTCTCGCTACAAGAAGGGGCATTAAGTTCAGTTAAGTACAGTATGTACGCCCTCAGTTCACATTCTCATTTGTCAGGGTAATTTATTATAGTGAGTAACAGGTTTTTACAGTACTAATTACGTAAATCAAAATCAAATGGGCCTTTGGAAACCCTGAGATCTCGGGCCCTGGGGAAGTTTTACACTTTAGCCCTTTTTACACTGCGATTCCACCTCAGCGCCAAAACGAAGCTCCGCCTTCATGCAGTCTTTGCCATTTTACATTGGACCAAGCAACCCTTGAACTGGTAGTGTATAAGGGGCTTTGTCTTGTTATAAACTAACAAGAAAAGTCGACTCTTGAAAAGTTGAACAAACTATATCCCTGAATAAGCTCCTCATAAAGGATTGCCAATGACAGCTTTCATGGTGTTCATCATACATAGGATGGACATGGTCGCCCGCCCTTGGAGATGAAATTAGAATTGCTTTTTGTGTTGTTAAATTAGGACAGATCAGTGGGCCTTCAGAATAAAAGTGTTCAATGAACAGTAAGACAGTGCGTGAGAGAGACTGAACTGCTTTCGTTTGTGGCCGTGGCCTTTTGGTGGGAGGGTGAGAGTAAGGACAGGTAACAGTGAAGGCCCTGAGTGTGATGAGTGGGTTCAGCGCAATAGTGTGCTTGTTTCTGCCTGAATATTTCAAGTCTGTATTTTTTTCTTAATAAATAGTTTGGAAATAGAATTTTTTTTTTTTTTAATATAAATAGTTTATTTCATAATAGTTATTTGATGAATAAATAGAGGTGCATGTATTCCTTAACATCCGATTGCCTAGTTTCTTACTGAACCCGTTGATCACAAGTTTACCTGTGATTCATTTGTGGTGGTAGGTGACGCATCAGCAAAAGTACATTCTCAAACACTTTGCTTAAGTCCATCTGATGCAAATGTATCTAGTTTTGCAAAGTAAAACAGCCTGTGTATTCCAGAAACACAGACATCTGTAACTACACTAAAACCGACATCTACAAACTCACATGCACATGAGAGGGGAGCACTAACTTTTGACCCTGTAGCCAATTATCCAATTATTTTAAAAATTACCAGACAACTGACTCTTATAACCTTCTTTTTAACATTGTTTACTGATGCTAAGACCTTCAGACCTCTGTGTGTGTTTGACTGTGTGATATGCAATGCCAGACCCATAGCTATTAACTCCAGCCTCCTTTCATCTTTGTCCTTTCTTTTCGCTCCCTGGCCCTGAAGGGTTGTGCTCACGCATGCCATCGTCATAATCAGCCGTTTCTGATATTCAAATAAGTACAGAAAAGCATTATTCGCACATGTGCAGATGACGACCAGAATACATTAAGGGACAGCTGGCATGGAAACAGCCTCTTGTGTTTTACTTAGTAGAGTGAGGATTAAGATGGATATAAGTGAGGCATAAGGAAGAAATATTGGGTAAAAGAGGCCAAACAGAGGGAGCAGAGGAGCTGTTAAAACACGACCAAATTACACCGCTGTCTGAGCAGGAAGGAAACGGGGCTTTATACACTCCTCAATAACTTCCTGTTAAACATCCGCAAATCACAAACTCACAAAAGGATTACAAAAAGACTGTAGCAGAGACCTAGTGTCATCTAAACACGGGCTGTGTATTTATGTGACTCCACTTGTAGGAAGCTGAGCACCACCAGGTTCCTCCGAGTGTGTAAGAGTGTGTGCGTGTGCTGGATGGGATGTGTGTATCGTATAGAGGAGGATGTTATCAACATGGCAGTGATGAGAGATGAATGGCGTCCCATGAGGCCGGCTTAAGCCCCTGCACATGTGCACAGCACTACCACCCACTAAAAATATGACTCCTGGATACTTTTCCGACTCCTGGCCCGGACCATAAATCAGCGGCCGGACAGCGGGGCTTGGACTTGGCAAAGTATCAGACGGGCCTCCAGTGACTTGGCCTGTCCGTCATCCTGCCTCGGCTGCCCCGAGCTGCTTAATTAATGTGGCAATTGAAGGCAGCATATCATAATGAACACACAGCCCCCTCTATCTGAGCCTTCCTGGGCTTGTTATTCTTGGTCCCCGTTAAGGATACGTCCCTGTGTATGTTGGGATATTTATAGGTAATGGATCTATTAAAATGCATGAGAACGGATTAAAAAACAAATAAATGCGAAGGTGCTCAAACGAGCCTGGAATGTTTGGAAAAGGGATTTTCAGTTTGATGTGTTTTCACAGTGTGGCTGTTGAATTTATCACTTTCACTTTTGTTGGTGTTACTCCGTCGCCTCATTTCATCATTAAGAACACACAGGCCGTTTTAGCTACGCAGATTTTTCATTTTCATGAGGGCACCTACTCCCTGCAGTGTGAAATATGGTGAGAAGGCTGACATAAAAGAGTTAGGAAACCTGTCCAAGAGGCCTCAAAGAGAAAAGGCTCATCTTAACCAAACAGGTGATGACAGAGCGCTACGTGTAGCTCTTTTTCCACCACTGACCTTCAGAAAATCTTACTTTTACAGGTGGTTATAACTCAGAGAGCTCATTGCTCAGATGGTTGTGTTTCTCTTAGCAAAGGGGGGAACTGTATCATCTGACAGCCTCAGGTAGAGGTTAATGCCCCTCCATTTGTAACTCTTTGCTGTGTGTAATGCCACCTCCCCTGGTTATAAAGACTTCATAAATCACATGCACCGATTCTCTACAATTCTCAGACTGGAGACAGGCTGATTTACGGCTACAACTTACAGCAGACTTCTCATCCTTTATCCTCCTTTATGGCCCCCCCCTCTCTCCGTGCCGAAGCAACTATTCCCTTAACTCTCTTTTACGCTCCCAACTCTCCAGGTGTCTGGACTCTGACTTAGCACCACAGCTAGCCAACCAACACACACACACAGAGGAAAAAGATATACTTCCAGGGAGGGCTAATAGGATGTGACATCATTTATGGCTGACTGGGGGTAACGTGTCACATGTCGACTCTCTACGGTGGGATGTTTTTCACTGACGTTTTTCAAACATGTCACAGAGCAGAGTGAGACAGTAGTAACAAAACAAACCTAAAGGCCTCACAAGTCATGCATTTTGATCAGCTCCGCTTTGTGCCCGGGTTCAGGACGTGGCCTTGGAAATGAATTTGGCCTTCTTCCCTCTGAATTATGACCCAGGGCTTTGATGGCGACCCAGCTGCATGCACATGATGCACTTTCCAGATCATCATAAATAAATCAACAGACCCTACGTCAACTTGCGGAGGCATTTAGGAGGCTTTAACCTGTAAACACAAGGTACCTGCTGAGATTATAAACCTCTCAAAACGTATAAACCCCGTGCACATTCATGGATTTCCAGGCCAGTAACCAGTCACACATTTAGTCAAACACTTAGTATGATTTCTTGTCTCCGGCCATATGCTATTTCTCAAGCTCCATGGTTCTTGTTGTACTGGGAAGAGAATGAGTCGACTTTGAACCCAAATCCAATTTCTTTCTGCAAACTCAAAACCATAAAAAGTGTTTTTTAAAGAGTCTTTGTTTCGGTCATTGAAGAAAGGAAACTTTCTTCAATATGTTTACACTCAAAATAGTGGATCCTTTGTTTTAAAAGACTTGCGTTTGTTATGGCTTCGAGTCTTTATTTCCGCTGCGGAGTAGGTTTAAAATTCAGTCTTGGTTAGATTTTGACTGTGCGTGCAACTGTCCTCTTTTTGTACGTTTGTGAGTCACTGAGGAAGCTACATGGTTAGTCTTTAGTGGAGAGAAGAGAAGAGGGCAACCCCAATAATCTTGTTTGACAGTTGGGAGCAGGGGCAGCGAGGCAATGGTGTCCCACAATGCAATTACAAAAACAAACAGCATGCGAGTGTCTGTTCACCACATTCTGGAGGAAGGAATATATAGGCCCCAGTATGCATACACATGTATGCTAACTGGCCTTGCGTGTGTCAAACTTTAATCCGGTCCACTTCACACACGTGTATTATGACAAGCACAACCTCTCTGTATCCCCATTTCTAACCCACTTTCTCTCTGTTGTTCTTCCAGTGCAGGCTGAGGGGCTCTAATCCTGTTAAAACCTGTCAGGACTAATACAACAACAGGTCAAACCACCGCCGCCACCCCTCCGACTCCACCAGCAGCCCCCAAGATCAGGGGTGTTGACATAGGAGAAAAGAGCGCCTGTGTTGGCCTCTTTAGTGGTTACTGTCAAACCATCGTGAACCATTCCTGACTGTACAGAGAGGGGATGTATGACGCACCAGGATGTCTTTTGGGTCTCTATCACGACGGCATCATGTGGCATCGGAGACCTCTGCTAATCCTGTACTGTTACATTTACAGATTACCTTATGACATACATCTGTTGGGGTGCGATCTCCGGGTAGCATACCAGGTACCCGTAGCTTGCAGTCAGGAGCAGATGTCATCAGGTGATACCCAACCATCACTGAGTGTTTCGACCCTTAACCACAACACTCTCCGGTTGGTATGCCAGCAGTGGTGGCCAAATCACTGCCCATCTGCTCCTGGCTTCCAGTGTCCCTCCTCCTGCCTAATCCATATACAGCAGGAGGCTCTTTCTGCCTCCACCCCCATCCTGTGAGCTGCTTGTTTCTTGCTCCTTTCATCCAGGCCCAGATCTGACAACAATCGCCAGGTTGACTTGGCTAAGAAACTTCTGCAACCAATCTCCACAGGGAACAGCCATGCCTACCATCCCTTGTCCATGCAGTCATGATTCAGCTTGGCTGATACGTCAAGGTCTTTCTCTCATGGGCCTCTTGGCATCCCTCCTCCCATGGCACTGTCACCTCCACCAGAATTAGACAATAAAATAATGTCCGGGCGGATGGTTGTGTGCACCACCTCTGGGAACTGCAGCCTCCCCCCCACGTTGACCCTCATCTCCCAGGACTTGACAGTTTGTAGGAGATTGGGCTTTGGTCTTTTGGGTGAGAAAGGCCTGGCTCCCTCTTTAATAAAGGTGATGGCGCCCTGTGCTGATAGACCACTAAATACTCAAGCATTTAAAAGAAAACACAAATATAATCGGAAGTGAAATCTGTCTTAAACTGTACCTTCTACATGTGGAACTAAAGTTTTTACCAGCAAAAGCTGAGGAACAACTTTGACCTCAATAAAACATCTGCGATAAACTTTCTGCAAACTTTACAGCTGTCACATGAGTTACAGATCCAAATCACTTCCATATTACTTGCGAGGCATTAACAAACCTCAAAAATATTAGATCACTTTTTTCTCTAAACAGGGTTTGATGCAAAAAATATGTGGATTAGCAAACAAACACAAACCACACACACACACACCAACACAGCCGTTAATGAAACAAACTGAAAGCGGATATCTGTAACTTTCCTCTCGTTGTCACCTCCACCAGCTGGAGAAACCTACAGCAAACAAGGAGGGCTTGTTATGAAATCTAAAAGCTGTTGTGTATTAGAATCAGTCACGAAAAACTGTAAATGTGGACCAGCTACTGCAGCAATATTTGATATTACTGGGGTTGATTTAAAACCCTTTTCAGCAACGTATACTAGCTATAACCACCATGAACATGAGAGGTTGTGTCTTACAACACTCTAACACCCGTATTAATATTTTATCCATTTGATTCTAAAAAGGTTAAAATAACAGATTATTCCACCTTTTTTAAAAGTACATGTACAAAAAATATATAATAATTTGTCAGAATACTAATGCAGTCCTTAAAGACGGTTCAAACAAGAAATTCAGTTTTAAAAGGACTGCAACTAACGACTATTTTGATAATCTACTAGTCATCGATTATTGAAACAATTAGTCGACTAATCGGTTAATAAATTGCATGAGCTCTTATTATTCAGGTAGCATTTTTTATATTTAGTTGGAGCATGTGCAAACTAACAATAAAAACAATAAACACGAGTTCTTTATTCACAAATACATCTTAATAAACTGATTTGACTCCTACCGATACAAAAGATGAATAAAAAGAGGAAGAACACGAGATGAGAAGGAGAGAAAGAGCATTACCGACATGCCCGCGTGATAAGCTTCTGCTTTACAGATCCTGCCGGCGATCCTTTTCTTTGCAGCGTTGGTGGTGAAATGCTCCCAGGCTTTAGAAGTTTTAGGACGTGATGGTTTTGCATCGACCGCCGCCATTTTGCTATGTTTTGTTTACCTGTCGCTTCCTGGTTGCTGTTTTGCGTGCACAACTCTCAGCAGAGATGGTAATGACGCGAGATGGCTCACACCTCAACAACTCAGAACCCAGAAAACGATGTTATGGTTGCGCACAGCATGAAACACACGCGATGAACTAACTGACTATTATCGACAATTACATTTGTTGGATACTAATTTTGTCTTTTTGTTTTTATGTACTTTTGCTGAAATGTTGCTTTGATGTCAAAGCTCTGCGGGCCACATTGATGAGTCTCCACTGCACAATTCATACTTTGATTTTGCACTTGCCCCTCTAGTGCTCAGCTCAGTGGTCAAGCTTCACCGCAGTGTGCAGCAGTGGCCCTGTTTGGCCTAACTTAACAAACCTCATTATTAGACAAGGGAATCTCTTTACGACAACTTCTTCTAACTAATGGCTTACTCTTCAGAGAGGCTGGACACATAATGCTTTCAACAGCAGGGAACCAGCGCTGGCCAGTCTTGTGCTTTGTGAGCTGTTGAACAGACGCGATCACACGATGCGAGTGTGTGTATGTGTGTGTGTGTTCGTGTTTAAGGGCGTGCTCAGCCATTATTAGATCTGCAGGACATAGTATGTTGACCCATGGGATGCGGGTTCACACCAACGCACACTCTACAACACACAAACGCACGCTGTGGTTTCTCCTGCGGCCGCTCAGCTCGTTCAGGCTCTGACCACCATCAACAGCCGCCCCCCTCTTGCCTCGCCGGCTCCCCATCCCCGGGGATCACACAGCGTCGCTGGGCACTCACATCCTCGGCTGTGGGCAGACGGCCAGCAGCTTGGGTTTGAGGCTGGGGGGGTAAGCATGAAGGGAAAAGGGAGAAATCTGAGAGGAGGAGAGAAAAAAGGTGCATGTGAAGAGGTAAAAGAAAGAGGAAAAGGTGGAGGGGATGGAGCTGGGGGTCACCTATCACATAGTTTATCATATACAAAAGTTCCAAGTGTGCCTGTCTTCCTGGAGACGGAGCTGAGGAGTAAACGTCTGCGTGCTGATGGAGATGAGGCGACGGGGACATAAGATACACTACGGCCATTGTTAAAAAGAGTTTGCCTATCTTTACAGTGATCTCTACATGTAAATCAAACATATGAAACGTGACTGAACGTGTGACAAAAAAAACCCAAATCTATAGTGGTGTGTTTATTTCCACTTAATGCTCTATTTTAGCCACCATGAAACATGCTATTATTGTAGTGATTCTGCTTTGTCCAGTATTGTTCTGGGCTCCCACCAAGGGAGGAAAGAGCGGTGTCATCACAGAGGAGGTAGTGAAGAGGGGGGATAAAGTGGGAAATCTGGCTGTGACCCAGGCTTGCCCTCGAGGCCTTCTTTTCCAGGACACACGTCAGCACATTTAGGGTGTGAGAACAGAGGAGAAGGAGGAAGCTAAGACAAGAAAGGGAGAGATTTAGACAAGAAAGATGGACAGATAGTAAGGGCAGCCTGTGGGGAGATTCTGACTTCCCCAGCATCCTCACTTTCAGTCCCTGCCAGCCCCACATAAACACAGTGAACCTGTGGAAAGTTTCTCTCCTCTCTGGAGGGTCCCCTTCTCTCCTCGCTCGTTTTATTCCCCGTCTATCTGGCCCGAAACTTTCTTGTCTTGTTTTAGGAAAATTCCGCTGGTGGTAATGGTGTGCGCCCCTGCAGCCCTAACGTCTACCATGTGACTGTCACGGAGGCACGTTTCCAGTTTGTTTTAGGCAAACAGATCAGCAGCCACTTCATCCATCTAGTTTACCTTTCTATCCAGGAAGTGGACGTTGTACAAGAAAACTTGCGTGGGCGATACGAGTTCTGAAAGTCGGACGCACCTCAGCTCAAAAACCCCCTCTCCCACCCAGACCTGTCGCCTACTTCCCCGGGTTGCACTTCATTTCAAACATCATGTGACAAAGTGTTTGATATCAGGCTCAGGGCCAGGAGGGAATAGGAGACGGAGACAGAGAGTAATATTTGCATAGGCTTGTTAAAAGTCACCAATTAGGAAAAAGGCCTCACACATAGGGGCTTGGGCCTTGCCAGGGCACCATATCAAATCAGGACAACATCGCCATCTGCAGGCGAGCAGCAGGACTTAAACCAAGAAGAAGAGCTGCCATATCTAAGTGCCACCAGATCAATAGAGAAACTACCAAATTACAAGTAATAATCTATTGTCCAATATCTGCCGGAGTCCTGACACAGCAGCTTAAGGAGACGTCCGCATAAGTATCTTGCTTCTTGACCTCCTAGACTGCAGGTGGCGCTCCGATTCATTTCCAAGTTCAAGACTGCGGTAAGAGCTGGATGTTGGCCTTGTTTGTTTAGCCAACAGTGTTGACGCCCACCCACAGGTGCCAAAGGTAAAGTGAGTGCCGTGCCAGCTGTTTGCAAGCCACAGAAGCCCCTGCACTGCTTGGCTTCACCCTGCCTGACTGCCTGATCTCACAGGAAGAGAGGAAGTGGTTGAGTTACCCAGCAGCAAATTTGAGGTTTATAAAGGGAGAAAGCCGTAAAAAAAAAAAAAAAGTGCAGTTTCCTTTAACTCAGCAGCTAGCCAGGGTGAGGCACTCTGTCTTAATCAGTACTTTTGTCATTGTCATTAGTCAACGTTGGGATTGCTCTCAACACTCAGAGATAATAGAGAGGAAACGAAAACTGCTGCCATTTTAAGTTTTATGATTCAGTGGCGGGATTAAATAAGGAGACGAAAGGCAGGTGTTCCAATTTCATGGAGGCGTGATTGCCTTGTAAAGTTAGATTCATTACTCTATTAATCCGTTGTTACCTGCGTCCCACCAGGGAACCACCCACAGCGACCACAAGCAGCCAGCTCATGCCCACTGCGAGACCAATAATCAGAAATGTTGCTCACGGTATCAGTCACCGCTCTGGCACACACATGCAGTCTAACTGCAGGGGGAAATACCTTTGCATTTCTCATGATAGCATAAAGCTGCATTTGATTTGAGATGTGAAATCAGTTAGGCATGTCCAGCATTTGGATTTCATGAAGGCTTACCTTACCATGGTCCCGTCTTTGCCAAGAAGTAATGGGAAGAGGGGGCACGTAGAGCGAGCTGGCAGCTCGGCCAGGCTTGTTATTGCCAGTACAACGAAGCTCAGTTCACACTCAGCTGTGGCATATTTGGAAAACTTCAAGCAAAGCGGCGAGGAGGGAAAAAAACGCTTTTAAATCAGTTCCACTCTCCAGTAAATTACAACCCTGCATTTTTAATTTCCTCTCTCCATACAATGTTATTCATTGGCATCCAAGCCAAACATGGGCCCCTGCAGCCTGCATAGCTCCGCAGGACAAACTGTCCTCTCATGCAGTCGCTACCTGTCAGGAGCACGGGGGCGTGACTGAAAAAAAATGCATTCCTTGATGTAGAGCTGAGAGGTGAGTGAGGTGGAGGGGAAAAACGGAATAAAGAACAAATAGAGGCTAAACCGCCGAGTGCAGATTTGATCTATAAAAATGGATTGTGTCCAGGATTTGGGCCTGAGTTGGTTTTAGATTAGATTACAGATAACGGTCATCAGGAATTATCTTAATGTGTTTGTCCAAATGAATGCTGTGGTCAGATGGTGTGTGCAGCTTTAAGAAGATCCAGACGCGGCGCTAAATGAGACTCCACATTTAAATGCAAGTCATACAGTATTTTGAAGACAAACTGCTGCCATGTCGAATTCTGAATCTGTGGATTTAGCATACCAATATTTTATGGCAATAATATCGCAATTACACGCTTAGAAGAGAATGTGCATACCCAAACATGCTTAGTCCATGCCTGAGGAAATTGTCTAAGCTCCATTCACCACTAGAAAGAAGCAGACTTGGCTGCTGAAATAACATTAAGAGCCTGCTACTATAATAGCAAAGCCTCATTTGTTAGCATTACATATCTAAATACCATCGGAAAACCACGGCTCAGTCTGATTAAACAAGGTCTTGTATCACAGTTTCTATAACGGTTCCCTTTACTATATACCTCCTGTTTGTTATATTTCATATTGCACTGAGCAGACGTGCTAGCAAGTTCGAAACGGATGTAGAACACTTATCTAAGCCTGACTTTAGTGCCAATTGCATTAGCATTACGCAGGAACAATCTCGTTTAAGTAAGGTGTTTCAGCATCACGGAGTATATCTGCTTTTGTCATTATGTCTGAGCACTGTACGACTGTTTGACAGAGAAGTCGAACAGGTTTCAAACACGAAAGAGGATATGAGATATCCTCTAGTACACCAGACAGCCAGGAGTTGTCAAGGTTCTGCTAATTCAGCTCTTTCTGTGCCACACAAGGCGATAGGATAAGGCACCTGGCTTTTGCTTAGACAGGCCTCGCATGTCTTTGTAATCCAGAGAGACAGCCGGGGCAGGGCTCGAACTTCTCGTTAGATTTAGCCCAGAACACAACAACATAATCATGTCATTACCCCTGGGCCATTCTGCCACATTGTTGTTGCGGGTGGGAGACACTGGATTTGATTTCAGCAGACTTAGCTGACCCCTGCTTCAGGGCCCAGCAGAACGGGGGAACTACAGCAGGCCTTCCTCCGCGCTGGCACTCAGCCTAGCCAAACATTTTAACTTTCATAGACAAAAACAAAGCCGTTTCGCCTTTCTTCCCCTCCATTTCTCCCAGTCCTTAAATATTTTTTTATAAAGCATTGAAAGGACATGTTTCTACTTACTTTTTGGTCTTGCAATTTTATGCTGCTGTTGCAAAATTCTGCCAAGATTCCCTCCACACACACCCCCTCCGTCTCTCTGCTCCACTGTTGATTATTTTGCTTTTTGTCTTTTCTTTCCTGCTAAATGTGTTATTCATCCTGTTCGGTGTGTCTCCAGGCACACTTCAGAACTGGATATAAAATAAACAGACGCGTTTTCACCCCTGTCGCAAGGCCCTGACTGCATGTACCTGTAACAATAAACAGCTGGGATTCTGGGCTTGTTTATACTCATCTCTAGCCGTTTGAGGACAGAGGCACAACAGGAACTAGACTGTGTGTACGGATTTGCTAGGCAGACGCCCACTACGCAGCGCAGGGTTGGTGGATGTTACTAGACCATGATAGAGCGGAGGCTGCTGGCAGGTAGTGCGCACTCTGTCTGGCACAGCGAGAGATTTACCTTGGAGTGACACCAACCATCTGCATGCTATAAGGACTAAATTGCCAGCTTCATGTCCAGCGAGCGAGACAAAACCGTTCCACATACATGAGTGTGTGTGTGTGTGTGTGTGTGCGTGTGTGTTAGTGTGACTTTGTGTATGGATGTGTATTGCTGTACAAGAGAAGCAGAACAGAGACAGAAATACAAAGACATGGACCAGATATTGCTGTACAATAGTCATCTCATTCTCTAAAATCAAAGCTGCTATAATCTATATTTTTAAAAGAATATATGAAAGAAATCACTCATAGCAACGGATCCGCAGATGTTCTCACTGACTGTTGTCCTCGGCTCTAAGGAGCCTTTCAGCTCATTGTTTTGGTTTTACAGCCTGCAGCTTAACTTGTCTCATTGTCACGGCTCTCAACAGCATTGCTTCCAGCTGCAGAAGAGAGCTGCCTCTCTTCAGCTTAAAATGTCTTTGCGTGTGTTTTTTGTAATTGACATATAGATGAGGCATCGGTTTTGATAAAGTGTCTTGAACAAACCTAAAAAAACAAGACCATAACAAAATATCTTAAAGACAAAAACAGTAAATTCAGGTGGTGTGATGTTGGTACAGTTCTATAAGTATTTTGGTCACTTAGCGTCACTCTGGTTTTCAACATACATGCTACTGTTCCCCACAGTAAGGCTGCACCTAACGATTATTTTTGTCTCCAATTTCCACGTCGCTGTGTGATGATATTAATAATAACAACATTAATAATAATAAAATAAATACAACAATAATTATAATAATAAGACTATTTGTCAGATGCCTGATCAGAAAAAAACTGGATTGCTATGACACACAGATTAATTTAGTCACTATATGTCATAGCAACCCGTACCCTAAACTGGAGAATCTGTAGTTTTACTTAAAACGCTCATTAAACAACAGAACATAAATCAACAATTTTTGAGAAGGTACTGCAGAGGCCAACTTCTTACACTTCCCTCAATTAAAAGATGTGTGGAGACCCTTTCCTGACATTTTTTGACAGGCCATCCGCACAAGTACAGGAATAAATTGTGAACTATCACATCTGGACCCTTGACACACACCTGGATATGGTTCTTGACATTCCGGGGCTGCTTCTGCTTTACCTTTTATTATGACGATTTTCATTCCTTAATTTCATTATTACTATGTGCCTTGTATTATACTTTGACACACGCATATCATGTACATTCCTTTGTCAAATGGAGCCAGTTAACATTCTGAGTGACAGCAGGGGGTAGGGGTTTGCTGTGGGATGAATTGGGTTGTTGATTTGTTGTTTTTTTTTGTTTGTGTGTTTTTTCTATATCCTTTGTAAACTGTGATATTTACAATAAAAATTACTGTGAAAGAAAAGATCCAGTTTGTTTTTCCCAACTGGACCTGAACGCATCTCTCCTCTCTCTTCTCCTCTTGTTGTAACTTCTGTCGTGAAGAGCGCATTGAGTGAGTGGTCGAGCAAGTACGAGAGGGAGAGCGAGCGGAGCAGAGAGAAAGTTGAGCTTGTATTTAACATCGTACCGGGGCTTCATTGAAAACGTAGATATCTACGGTTGGACTCGTGGCCCCTTCCTTTGACGATAAATCCTGTTTTATGCCACTGACCTCCATCCCGTGATGTTTCTTGCTCTGAACTCTGGGACACTGGAGATGCTGTTTGGGAGTCCAGGTCCCCACCTTTGTTCCGTCACATCGTCTTTTCGATCATTTCGCTCTGTAGCAATAAAGCAGAGGTACGTAAAACAATCAATAAGTTAAAATGGACATACATGTTAGAAAGAGAGCACTGAAACACAAGCTGAGGGTTACAGTCGGGTAACCTTGAGAATTGTGCAGTCTGTGCTATAAAGTGTCTAACTGAAACTAATTCGATAAATCTAGTTGGGATTATGGGCTGGCCCACACACCACCATCATGGTTTAGTCAGGTATGCAGTGAAAGTTTCATAAATAATCTTTCCCAGCGTCTCGAGACACAACACGCCGGACAGACGCCTTTAATTCAGCTGACAAGAAAATTAAAAGCCTTCATTACCCTAAAGTCATCTAGAGGGAAACAAACTTTAACAACTCAGACAATCGCAGTATGAGTGTCGGCTGGCCAATCCCCAGCCGGCTCCGGGGCTCTGATTGGTTTTCCAGAAGGATGTGGGACTCACAAGTGTGGCAGCTGCTTAAAATAAAGTGACAATTTTTAATGGGGTTTCAAACCTCAGCGAGTCACTGCATCCTGCCAAGCCCGTCGTGATGGCAAGCCTCCAAACCCCGGTTTTATCGAACAGGACACGGAGGAGTGAGCTTGTTCTCTCAGCTAAGCGCCATTAGGAGGCCTGGATGCACTCAAGCGTTTTCTGGAGTTGCGTTTCTCATCAGCAGGAGCTTTTATACGAGCCTCATGTGCACACACACCAACATACGTTTTTTAGATAACGGCTCTCCTGACAATCGATGCCATCAGAAAACCCTGTAAAGTCGAGTTAAACCTAACAGGGTCAAGACAATTTGTGAGGTCTTTGCAAAGCTGTTTTCATGATGATGACAAAAACCTTAATGAAAAACATTCTCTAAAGGTTTTCACTTCATATGTGACTGCAGTAAATGTGTGCAATTTCCCTTCATCTCTTCTGACTGTCTCTGCTACAGTCAGTTCAGTCTACACTCTATGATCAAGGGCAGCTGACAGAGGTGTTCAGTCACACACACACGTAGAGAGAGAGAGAGAGAGGGGAACTCAGAGACTAACAGGAAATGCAATTACTGTCTGTCTGGGCGCAGCATTCCTCTACAGTACGGCCAATTTCACAGCAATTTCAGTGAGTCAACAGGTCGTAAGTAATCATAATGAGCACCTTAATGTTTTCACACGGAGCAGAGCACCCCTTTGTGGTTTTATCCCCTGGCCATTTGATCCTTCTAATCATCTACTAGCTATTTAAACTGTACACAGGAGCTGCGGGCTCGTACAAGTCCCCAGAGGAGGCCCACTGCCTCCGTGTTTGTGGAATACTGTCATTTAAACACTGTGTCAACAGGGATCAGGTTGCTCACATGGTTTCTCTTTGGCTCAAAGGCTGGCGGCGTACAGTAGAGGTGGACGCTGCGCTGACAGTGTGCTGTCAGGGCCTCAGGTAGTGAGTAGCTGTTTTACGCTGCAGGTCATTATGGCGCTGTGCTTTCAAGTTATGTCTGACAGCTTTAGGTCGGACTTTTGTGGGGGAAGGTGCTGCGCATTACATAAATAACAGCTTTAAAAAGAAGTCGCTGCAGGGCAGATAATACACCTCTAAAGTGCTCTGTACCGTCACCTGATCAAACACACAGCCAGAGCGGGTGAAATAAGATCTGGGATCAAGGGCTTAAAGGATTTCTGAGACAATTGCAATGAAGCTGCTCCTTTGCTTAGGGGTTAACCGTAGAGCAATGCTGTGCAACAAGATCCATAAAGAAGACCTGCAGCAAGAAAAACACACACCGACTTATTTCTTTTAGCACCTGTGCTATTTTTAGCCTGGCCTGCTGAAAATGTGAACAGACATTCACACCCCCTGACAGATGAATCCTCGGACTTCAGTAATTCCCTCACTTTCCCTTTAGCACCACTGGGTTAACTGCCAGTGAAATATATTGACCATAGTTAGATGGATTTCTATGAAATTTGATTCAGTCCCCCTCAGTACAAAATGTTGCTTGTTTAGTGCATAACTAATGACATTTCCATCATCCTCAGCGGTTCTGAGGTTGGTACCTAGTGAAAAGTGAAAAGGTTTGCAGGCTAACACCAAACTAAGATGGTGAAATTGCTTAACATTAAATCAGCAGCGTTAACGTTGTCATGGTGATATCATAGTTTGTCTGGGATTGTCGCGGTTTAAACTGTGGGTCCCTGAGTCCTGACAAATATTTTAAAAGCGATGAAATGTCCCTGCTTTTAACACTCACTACAACATTTGTACAATTTGATTTAATCCAAACAGATTCCCGATTCACAATCAATTCCCTATTTGTTACAAAGGGGTGCTTAATTCAGGATTTACCACAGTGGCAATTTATTATATGACATTAAAGCCCTGTAAAGTCTGTTCAAGATTATACTGCTTTTATATTTGATACAATAATGTAAATGCACAAAGGCAAACCTAAGACAAAAGAAAATGTGGTTTTGATTAACTTGCAAAAATAAAACACTGTTTAGTACTTGTCAATTCTCAACTGTAACATTTTAAGAAAAAACAAGTTCAAATTATGAAATAAAAAATAATTTAACTATTAATTTAAGCCAGCTGCTTCTGTATGTGTCAGAAACTTGCTATTTAAAATCAGATTTTTACACAAATAACTTAATATTCCTATTTTGTATGTTTTTCAAAACAATCACACAAGAATGCTCGACAGCTCTATGAGACATCGATTTTCAGCTTGTGTGTGGGCAACTGCAGATTCACGTTCACAGCTGTGTGGCTTTCGTGCTTCACTCGCATTTTTAATATACGTGACTCAAGCTGCCAGGGATCTGGGATGTAGTGAGCGGTGAATGTCACGAATGACTGGGTGGCTCAAGAGGTCCACGCATCGCAGGTAAGAGCTATTCTTTGGGCGTTGTTCAAAGCTTCCCCCGTACATTACCGACACAGAGAGCTAGCTAATGTTGGCAGCGCTGACATTAACTTAGGACGAAAAAAACATTTATAAAAATCGATTTTTGGAAGTTTCAAATCGAATCAGAAGTGTAGAAATTAAAATTAATTGTTCAAGGCTGTTGCTAGCTTATGAGTTATGTCACAGACAAAGCTGGTCTTTTCTATAGACTTCCAGGAGGCTGGCCTCTTCCTTTGTAAAGTACTCTGCAAAACAAACTGTCCCCCCCCCCGACCTGAAAAGGTTACTGGCCACAATATTTTTAAGTGTCCTGGTTTTTGGGGTTTGATAACATGGTCATCCTCAATGTCAACATCCCATGGTAGGCCTTTATATGAAATCATCGCTATGCGTAACTAAAGCCTGACAGAGCTGCATATCTTCATTGAAGAAAATATAATGTTATAGCTGCATGCATACAGTACAGGCTCATTCGAAGACGACACAACTGCACTGAAGGAACACACATGTTCACAGGATCATACAAGTACACTGACACCACACAAGCAGCCGCTGTGAGTCCAGGTTGTCTGTGCATACCTCCCGTCAGAGCCAAATGATTAAACAAATACCCCCTTTGTGCTCAGCAGCCTTGATTAAGCGGAGTTGCATGTACCCCTCTGAAGGAGAAATACAGGAAAGCGCCTTTGGTGGTGCCAAAATTCACTTGCCCTGTTAAAACATGGCTGCTGTCAAAGTTGTTTTTACTCTCTCACATGGAAACAAAATTTATCATACCTCTGCTGAGCATTCAGGGTTTTTTTTTTTTAAACAGAATGAGCATGATTATTTATGTGAAAAATAAACATTGAAACTTTATCTGCATTAGTGGTTACAGAACGCTGACACCAGTAAATTTCAGCAAGACGGTTTTTTTTACAGTGTCACGAAATAGGATTTATATGGCGAGATCTCTAACATGAACAAAGCTAGACATTTGTGATATTACATATTATAAAACCTTTCAGAAAATTAAATTTGTCGCAATATTTGTCATTTTGAATATTTAGTCCCGAATTCTTTATACAATGTAATATATTATGAAGATATGGGCATCTACTTTATCATGAAACTGTACCAAACTTCAGTTAAAATGTTCAATTCAAACTGATATGTCAGAATAAAAGAGTAAACTGAAGAAAACTACCATATACTGCAATACTTTATATATAATTGCCTATTATCTATATGAATCATCAATATCGTGCTGTTAAAATAAACCTGATCATGTGGTGAGTGATCAGAAAAAATTAGATGTGCAATTCTGCCCTCTAGTGGTCATATTTTGACTTGCAATGTCTAAAGGAAGCTATACTTAATTTTTTATCACCTATATTTCAGTTAGGATTAAAGCTAAAACAACGACTTTATTAATCAATAAATAGAAACATTTAGAAGCAATTTGATTGGTTGTGTTGGTTACATGTGGTTATATGACATTATGACATTTAAAGATGTCATCTTTGGGAAACTGAAATGGACATTTTTCATTGTTTTCAGACACTGAAGAGATCAATTAAAAAAGATTTACCAATTAGCTGATAACAAAACTTTTTCTAAACCATGAGTCTCAGGACAGTTTCACAGAAAAACACACAATGAACTGTTTCTTTTCTTGTGGTAGAAGGGGGGAGTGGGAAGTCAAACTCTTGAGTTGATAAATTAAATTTCTAACCTAGTGGAACCGTAGTATAAGGTTGAATAACTTTATCTGTGTCCCAATCTGAAGGAGGCGATCTATGGAGGATGTAGCCTGTGTAGAGCGCTAAAGCCGAACTGAAATGAGACGGTCTGGTCTACGGAGGATGTCCTGTTTGCGTCACCAAACACCGCTCCTGTCTCCTTGCAACAGGTAGCTAGCGGGCTAACTAGCTATCATAACTAACGTCACGTAACTTAACCTATTATTTTAAAGATAATTTGTTTCAAGGGCCCTTTTCGTTTCTTTTAAACGTGTATCTCTAGCTAATCGATTGAGTTAAAACCAAAAACTTTTACATTAAAAAGTTTATTCCTCTGCTGCTTAAGAGTCCGCCATCTTGTTTGAATTGAATCTCGTTTAGTTTTCTTTCCCGACAGCTGATTCGCACCAGAGCTCCCGCACCGTCAAGAGCGTAATGCAGTGCACTTTAGAGTTAGAGTTATGTTAAACACGGACAATTAACACTTTCTGCATCTGACAGTTGTTCATGACGTCACAGTATTTATTTAATCCAATGAAAGACCAGTCTCCATGGTAAAATGACAAATAGTTTCTGTGCTACAGATCAGTATTGAGTAATCAAAAGAGCAAGATTAAAGGGTAAAAATGATAACCAGCAGCTAGCTTCACTGGGGCACACTCTGAAACTGTAATGTTATATGGTCAAAGAGGGGTTGCCATATTATGAAGAATTTAACTGTGGATCCACACAGTGTGTATTATATCTTTTCCAATTGACTAAAATGAAGAACATCTCTGATCTAAGTCTCATGGGATGGAGGAGAGGATGACTTCCAACAAATTAATATCAATCGTCGAGCCAATAGGGTCAAGAACGCCACAAGGGCTGCTTTAATTTTTGGCAGGACCACTGTATCTGGTATTACCCCAAAGAGTGCCGTCAACACAACTGGATGAAAGGGCATCTGAAGCACCTCTGACAGCATTTAAAAAACATTGGCCCAGTTTTATGAAGCGATGGGCAGGACCAAAACATGTGACTCAATGAGGCAGAGGCCTGTCGACATCTGTCACACAGAGGGTTAATATTAGGATAGATATGAGAGAGTTTGAGTTTTGTCCAGTGAGTACGGTGTGTGATTTTACATTGGATTAGGCCAGTGGTTCCCAAACTGGGGTCCGGACCCCCTTAGGGGGGCGCCAAAGATGGCTGGGGTTGCGTGAGGCTTTGTCTGCACTGAGATTGTCAAGATTAGATTTGCACATGTTGAATAAAATAATTTAAAAAGCACTTACTGAAAAGTCTGTTCAACTATTAAAAAAATACATGCATTCATATATATACACATGTATGCATACAGATATATTTTTTGACATACATATATGCATGCAGAAATGCCCACATCCACATATTTAATTTTAACTACAAGGGGTGTTTATTATAATAGCTAAAGCTAACTAAAACGACTAAGACGTACAGGCTGATTGGTGTTAATTTTTGCCAATAAAGATTTGGAATTAATCACTTTATTGTTTTGGTGTACGTGTGTGCGGGCTAAGGGGGCTCAGACTTTGTTAGATACAAGCAGGGGGGCTGCAGGAGGAAAAAAGGTTGGGAACCACTGGATAAGGCCCTGTTCTGCACATATAGATGAAGAGTGGACCCGGAGAAGAATATCATTGCACAGATTGTTGTTGATTTATTCACCTAAATCCTGCTCCCATGATGATTTAATGAGAATAATACATTTAAGACTTTTTTACTTTTATGACCTCACAGATCAAGTGAAAGAATGCTGTATTTCTGCTTTATATGCTCTTATAACTAACTTTTAAAACAGCCTATAATGCTACTTTTTACTTTCACATGCTCCTAAAAAACAGGACATGATTGTCAGATTGAAGACTGTCTCAAATAACACTTTATCTGATTCCAGCTGCAAAGTGAAGACATCCATATAAGCAGCATCTCCTCGCTATTTATCCCTGACACACTCAGCCTGTGCTTTTCTTTAGCTTACTGTCTCTGTTTAAGACACATCACTGAATAATGAATGATCCTCCTTTACAATTCTTTTCATTTCATAGTCTTACAACTTTCACTTCACACAGAGCTATTGAATACATTACGCTCAGGCCTCCTGAAGCACCTGCATTATTGAAGTGAGGTTTCCTTTAAAACGCGGCTCTCTGCTGCACTAGGAATTTTAACAGAGATGATTGGGCATCATCGAAGGCACTCTGACAAGTGAAACACTCCCTTAAATGTATCATTCATGAGAAATGCTTGTTAGAAGATGTTTACCGCTCTACCTGTTCCTGCTCTTATTTTCATTGTTACCTGCTGAGACTGAAAATAAAGCATTTCCTTGTGGTGTCTGCATCCCTCTTAATTTGAAAGGTCTTTTATAAATAAGCATATGATTACAGCGACATACTATACATACATACTATCAAGTGTACATGTGAGTCATCGGCTCTGCTGAACACTAGAGGGCCTCTTGTGCTCAAATGAGGATCTCAGCAACAATAAAACACAGATTGATGTTAGAGGTTTGCAGTTGTGCTGATATAAAACACACAGATGCAGACTCTTACCTCACATGTTGGTCCAATGCCAGACTGTGAGGAGCCCATGGTGTCTGCCCTGCCAAGGAAAAAACATGTGTCATTACTCAACGCACCACTTCAAAGCCAAGACATTTATTTGGAGGTCATTTAAAGATTAATTTTCACTGCATCAAGTCGGTGAAATTGTGATTACTCATGCCTGACTCGTGCTGCCTCTCGTGATTAAGCTTAACCATGTTTCTATCCATGTTGGTGCCAGTCGCAGAGATCATATAAAGTTTATCTTCCTAGCCTTAGGACCCTAACCTTCCTTAGCCTGACAACTTTTCTGATAAATATTAAACACTTGGACCCTAAGATAAATTGGACTTCAACCTTCTCATCCCATTAGAGTTAGATGGGAAACCCAGAAGTTCCCAGGTTAGGTGGCATTGTACACTAGAAGCCAAAGTAGATCAGTAACAGTAATGGCTCATACAGTAGAATTCCTTCCTATTTATATGCTAACTGAGTTCCAGGTGATGTCACAGCCTGTAACAGCTGCCATACAGAAAGGGTTAGGCCTCTCTAAGCCCTCCTATAAATCTAATGATATTTACTTCTAAATTTCATGGTACTCATGGCAAACAGATTGTTGTTTTGATTGGTTAAAGGGGTCGGGAGTCAGATGACAAAGGCTAATCATGAAATTACTGCATCAACTAAAGCAGTGGTTCTCAACTTGTCTGGCCTCAGGACCCACCACCACCTCCTTAATGATAAATTGCAAACACATTTTTTAGAAAATGTTTAACCACTCAAATTTATTAAATGAAAAATGGTGCAGTTTGGACCTGAGATGGAGCGAAACATTACAGCATGTCAACATCACAAAACACAACAGTATAATAGTCAGCCAAAATGACCAGCAGGAAACAGTGCAAGAAAAATATTCCCTCCATAAATTAATTCAATGAAAATACTTTTTTAAACAGAAACTGAAACTAAAAAAGTACAAAATAATTGCAACCACTGTAGGGCTCATCAAGTTTCAAGAATGTAAATGTAAGTGTAGCTGAGATTACCCAATCAGTGGATACGTGGAGTCTGAATAAACTACACTAGTACTGCACGCATGTCATAGGAAACCCATGTCCTTCAGAATAAAAGACTTTTTGCCAAAGCTGTGGCTGAGTGGTACAGTTGTTCTTCTCTCAGTCTGAAGGTTGGTGGTTCGATCCCCGACAGTCACATGTCAAAGTGTCCTTGGGCAAGACACTGAACTCCAAATTGCTCCCTGTGGCATAGCCATCGGGTATGAATGGGCTTAGATCTGATTGGAGATTGGCACTAAGAAAATATTGATACATTTAAATATCCTGATATTATGTTTTGTGAAACTGTACAAATTCTCAAAAACGTGTCGATTTTTTATAAATAATTTACATGCAACGATTTGAGGCAGTGGTTCATTTTGTGTTGTGCTGTTTAAAACCCCGACCACTAGATGGCAGTCGATTCGTAACTGCACAGAGAAGCATCCTGAAGGCTGGGTATGTTGACCAGCTCGTTTTCCTCCACAAAAACCTTGAGATTAAAAAATAGGCATCGACATACAAACTGGAATAGCACCTAGCACCTAGGCCTTTGCTATCAGTGTGTGGATGTGAGTGTGAATGGGTGAATGCAACATGTAGTGTAAAAGCAGCTTTGAGTGGTTGGAAGACTAGAAAAGCACAATATAAATACAGTCCATTTACCATTTAACCACAACCCACTGAAAAAAGCTCTGCGACCCACTTTTGGGTCCCGACCCACCAGTTGAGGACCATGAAACTAAAGAGAGTTAGTACACATAAGATTAAGACAAGTTTCACATAGGATGAAAAAAACATTTAGATGTCAGTGAAACAGAGACCAGTCTTGGATAAGATAAACCTCATCTCTAGGGAAAGTACATCAACATAAAGTAGAGATTTGGACACAACAGCGCAGCATTAAAAGTTACAATTTCTTATTTTTTCCCTGTCCTGGTAGCAGAAAGGGATTATTCAGAAAGACAGGACATGTGCATTGGGATCAAATCCATCTTTGAGCATATACAGAACTGGACAGGGGAAGTGTGTCTCTATGTATCTCTCAGCTGTTTGGAGCTGAAGGTGATCAGTGAGTTAATATTGACTTCTTTTAATGTCCAACCCAGGAAAAACAATGTCTTTATTGTTATTAATGAACAAGATGTATTGATTCTCTTTCATTGTGATGTGCAGCACTAGATGGCGATGTCACTGCAGGAACTCTGTGGACTACCTTTAACTACCTGTGTCTATTCTGATAACTACGTTCATACAATTCTTTAACTGTCCCTTTTAATAAATCTTTTAATTACTTCTAGAAATCAATTATAAAAAGCTCATTCATGAGTTTAATACTGAACACAGCTGAGAGACACATTGTTGAGGTAATAAGTCACCTCGTTGGTCATTCTAAACTAAAAATATATTCATGACGCGGACAAAGAGGCTGAAAAGGACCTGCCGCTGTTAACCATATTCTTCACTAAGGGGTAGAACATATGACAGCACATCGTCATTGCAATTTCCTGCTCTGTCATTGAGAACCATGGGGATCTATTTATAGCCCCTCTGGTCTTTGGGATAGGCCCTTTACATTTCTAACAGTAACAACGCATAGAAAGGTGGTATGTGTTAATGAGCACCCCGTGTCGCACCATGCATTGCCTTTTCACACCTGTCCCCTTTTTCTCCTGTTATTGATCCTTCTTCTGACAGCAAATGTGTGAAAAGAGCAAAGTCAGACGACATGCCGCTGAACGTGTTTCATACGCCTTTCTGCTAGAGACAGTCAAACATCACATCTTATTTGTCTTTACATCCCTAAATCCATCCAATTAAAGCCATACTCCATTCAGAAGTTACATTGCTGTGCTTATTTTAGCTGCTCTTCCTTCTCTACATTTGAATTACTTGAGTGAATCTGCTTATGATTAGATTCATGAGCACATTTAGAGCTGGTTTCAAAGATGACAGACTGTCCTGAGGCCCTTTGATGCTCCGTTATTGTCAGCTGATTCTTTACATCACTGCGGTAATTAAGACAGGACATGGAATCTCAGAACAACAAGTTGAATGTGAATGAAGATGCCTTTGCCAGGACATGTACAATAAGCCTGAGCTGTGAATGAATAAACACGGCTCTTATCTGATCTGATCTGATCTGTTCAATGGCCCAAGCGCTGTCACATTTCCATCAACACTGAGCCAGTTAAGACGGCTGCCCTGTTGTACAATATTATGCGTATAAAAAATCCTTGCTATTAATACCAAGAGGGAAGCATATCGTTCTTTATTAGGAAAAACCTCTTAAGATGTACCATCTTGTGTTCGAGGGGGTCCCAAACACAAAAGTAGAGTAAAGACTCTTTTAAAGCAAACAAAACATCACACAATCTTTAAAACGATACAAAATGTGACAAACAGGAGACAGAAACAATAAGAAAATAACAGGAGAAAGAGAAAAAAGAACAATCATACAACGTCAACGTCATGTGTGTAGGTCAGTGATAGCATTGGGTAAGTTACATAACAGAAACCTAAGATAATTTAAGGTGCATTGTGTAAGATTTTAAATGTATTAATTAACTTATATTGCCTTTGTATAAAGGGATAGTAGAGGAACTGAAACATTGAGACCTTCCCCAACTTCCTCCATTGCCTGTAACAGCCTGTGGTCTGATTCCTATGTAAAGCAAGCGGGACGGTTCACCCGCGAAAAGAAGAGGATGTTTCATATAAGTGCACTCTCCTCACCTCCTTCGATTGCTTTTGGGGAAAACAGACCCACAACTGCCTTTCTTGCAATTGGACAGGTAAGCTGACATGGCAGCAAAGCATATGAAATATATATAATTGTGATATTGTGGTTTTAGCTGGCTATTGTTAGCTAATGCTTGAAGATACATTTGAAGATAACTGCAGCCAATGTTGCCGTCTTCTTATGATGGGAGAGGGCCAATTAAGAGTTTGGTACATGGTGCAGTGATGAGTTCTGAAAGGACAGTTGTCAACAAACCGGCATAGTAATTACAGGTTGTATTGAGAGGTAGGAGGTCAGTTATATACAACATTACATAATCCATTTATATATAACAACACATATATTAAAATGCCTGGGTCTTTAAGTACGTCTTATCCAGCTTTCCCGGTGTGGTGCGAGACCATATTTATAGGTCATATCAGCCGGCCTTCAGCCACCATAAATCAGAGCACTCTCAGTGGCAGACCGCCTTCTGCTCCTCCTACACAGGAGCATTGTAGAATCCATCCTTGTCCACTGTACCACACGCTATGCTCACCATCACCCCCATGAACTTAAAAATCACATGCAACGTCTCGAAAAAGTCACAGACCTCACTACCCACCCCCCTGAACTCATGTTTCACTCTACTCCCATCCGACTACAGATTTAGATCTATAAAAAAGCATGCTACAGTAAAAAGCATTTTGACCTGTGTTATTACTGCCCCCAACAAACGGTAGCAATGGACTCGTGCTCTTATTACCGTATTGTGTGGCTATGTTACTGTGTTGTGCGCCGATATACTTATTTATATCTCTTCATTGTTATTCTGCATGTACAGTCTGTCTGTCCGTCAACTAAAAGGTTTGGGTGAAGGCCGATGCACATGGGAAAGGCCCCAGCATAACGCAGTCTATACACCACATTTATGCAGAAACATAATCCATTCTGAGTGTCTGACATCTGAAAGCTCTTGGATCAAGCAGCATTTTTCACTGCATCTTATAAAGCAGGGTCACAAGTATCCTAAAGTGGAGCTGAATTATCTTGAAAACATATGGATACTCTAATACTTCTGATACTAGACATGTGGCATCAGGACTGCATGTTTCGTCATGAATACAAATTTTTTTTTTCATGCACTCGACCGTGTATTCACATCCGCATCACCTGTTCCATCAGAGGGCTGCCTAAGTATATTTGGCGGCTAATTGCTATTTTATCTGTCCCTGGTTGCCATCCTCGACTGATTAATTAATGAACATCCTCCCCTCGGGCTCTGCGTCTTCCGCACCTGTCGCAAGCAGCGCCTCCACACATGCTCATCAGAGAAAGACACACACAGATGTCCGCTTGTACGTCCCTCCTGTAAATGCATTGATTAAGGTGTGATGCCACCTGTTAAATATAGACCTTGTTATGGTGCTGTTTTAAAAGAATTTCAGCACAGCTGCGTAGTGCTGATATCCTTTAGAACCACGTTGTTCATTTCGTCATGCAACAACGAGCCTCCTTCACGCGCGGCTCACCTGCTGCTGTGGAAACGAGATTGCGGGTGAAAAATTCAAAACACGCGAGGAGTATTCTGCTTGATACGTACATACAGTGCCTTGCATAGGAATTCAAACTACTTGAACTTCACCATGTGCTCTCATGCTACAACGGCTAACTGGATTTATTGGGGTTGAATGAAATGGAGCAACAAAAAATAGCAGTGGGGGAGGAGACTATTGACTATTCAAAATTAGTTGAAATCAAGGTTGTAAAATGTGGAAAAGTCTAAGGGCAGTGACTATGCAAGGTATTTTAATAACAGTCACTAAGATTCAGAAATATAAGGCTGGTAATGCAGGCATTCAGAGTCAGGTAAAACATGCAGGACAATATGGCTTGGATATTAGGAATGAGATAAACAACACACTTCCATAGTCCATGGTCAGCCTGACTAGCATCTCAACATTATGACAATCATGGTTTTACACAAAGTCAAAGAAACATCATTTTGTTACCAATGACATGATAACTTCATTTACAGTTTTGCCTCATGTATCTTAACTTATTCAACTTTAATGTTTTCAGCAAAGAAGAAGCATTTCCTAAAACAGGTCATATGTGAAGCCAGCTTTGTGTAAAAAATGTAGTTAGTAGTATTACATTTTCTTTGACATAGTACAAAACCAAGTTTGTCAAAATGTTAGAGCTCCTGTGATGAGTTTTTAGCTGGTTAAACAGACTGAAATTAAAACTGATACCTCTTAAATTGATATGTTATCTATGGAACTCTGTGGCTCCAAAGCTATCTGACAGCTATTGCTCTTCAGATTCTGATTTCAACAATCCAAGGTTTCACATTCAACTTCCTAAAGCTTAACAGCACTAAGGGGTCAATGACGTGAGGAAAAGCTATTTTCACACGACAGTACAAAGCAGTAAACAGAAAAAAAAAACATTTAAATGTAAACAGCACTGCACAGAATCACAAAGTTTAGCCGACATAAAAACCTTCAGAGGAATCTAACAAGACTTAGTTTGTGCAGTACTTTACTACAGCAACAAAATATAGTTAAATCCTATCACGTCTGTTTGGCCACATCTGACAAAAAATAGCAACTCAGCACAGATTACGGCGACCTAATATAAATGCAAATCAATACCTCTCTGCAGATTTTAATAATTACATGGACTTTTCTGTATGTGATGACTTACCCAATGAAAGAATTACGTTTTTTGTTTTATTATGGAGATTGAAACTATTCAAATGAGAAGCTATCTATTTTGATCACAAATACATATTACCAACAATCATTCAAATTGTGCTTATTTATTTGACCGCATGCGATAAAACATTTAAATTGGTGACTCTGTTGTGTAGAGAGACAAGAGACAGATGTTCTGATGAGAACATCCACAGCCACAGCTTGTTTAGATCACGTGATGAATTACAGGAAGTTACGCCGAGTCTCCGGTCTCCTTTGGGATAAACATGAATTCTTTTTCAATGAAGAGTATCCGTTTGTTGTGCAGTGCTGATGATGTGTCCGCCTCCCGTAGATTAGTGTCCCTTTACACGGACAAACGGACGATTACGGTTTCTAATGTTTATTTAAAAACAAATGTATAGCCGGCCGCTGATAAAGCAGCGGAGGACAGTAGACTGTGGTAGTAAAGCTGTTGATAAGCTCCAGGACCAAATAGAGTCTTTGTTCAGAGCAAAAATTCCTGACATGGTTTTGCTAAAGCTCTGAGGCTTAAGCTTGACAAATTAAGTTAGAATCTTGAAGATCTCAGTTTGTTGGCGGCACCTGTGGTGATAAACAGAAATTGCGGGAGCACACTTCCCAGATATCCAGACAGTGTTGCATGTGTGACGTCCATGGTCACTTTCATTTTTAGACTGTTTGCCTTCATCTGAGAGTCGAATTTGTTTCTTTTTCTTTGGATTTTCACTTATTTTTGAAGTTGTATCTGTAGTCATCGATCTCTTCTATGTTTGTTCAGCCATAGTAAATGACCATTTACTCGCAACACTTGCAGAGACCGGAAAAGCAGCGGCTTAGCTCCGCCTACCCTCTCTGGCAGACCAACCACAGCTGGGTGATGCAAAACGTGTCACTAACTGGGCGCCGCTTGTGATTTATTCCACGAAAGTCGCACCAGACACCCAGTCTGTAACACTGCAAATGCAAAGGCTTTCATCAGTGGGCCACAGGCTCAGTCACCATTGTGTTACCTCATTCGGCAATAGATAGTGACTTAACAGACATTTATTTAAATGAAAATCTTCGAGATTTTCACTTTAATAGGAAGTTTTGCCACAGTCAATATGAGAACAAATCTTTAGCTATTAAAAATATTTATTGTACGTGTCACAGATATTTAAGACAGAACTGAAATTACGAGCCTGCGCTTAAACCAAGTCTGCACAAATGCAACAAGAACAATAAAAGACTAGAAGCCTTCATTTTTAGACTATTGTTGGTCATGCGCAGTCCACCAACGCAAAGGCTCACTTGTGTGTAAAAGTGATGTGCTATAAATAAGCCACAGGTATGGAAGAGTCGTTACTGGCATAGAGATAGGTGTTTAAATGTCAACCCAATACATGCATGCACTCCTGTTACACTAAGAGGATAGGGCCTGTGGTGATATTGGAGGAGTCATGTGGTGATATTGATGTGGATGCTATCAAGGCCTGCAGATGCCTTTATATATGTGGCAGGATGGAGCATAAACACCCCTCTGTCTGTCTCTTTTGTTAGCTTGTTTTTTTACAATACTGATCATCCAGTGTTCTTTCTATAAGCTACCGTAAATTCTCAAATTACAGCCGGTAGTCAGATAAAGGCCAGCTCTCTATAAATAGCCGGGAACGTGGTCGGCACAAACAAAGGCCAGCCCCAATCACAGGCTGGGGTAAATCAGGTAATTCATGAATGTATTTTGGAATTATTTATGAGTGATGAGTTTTATCATTTTATTTACAAATATGGGCCAGTAATCATACAATCTTGTTAGTCCTCTTTTAACAAATCAACACTTTGTGGTTGTGGATTACTTGTCTCGTGTTAGTGTACTGTTTTAGTCACTGCAGGTGCAATCTAACCGAAGCAGCAATGGACGACGTCAAAACCTTCTTTTCCGCATGCTGCATTTGTTTACAGAAAAATAAACCGTTTTTCTTGGAATTAACTTTAATTAGCGCGTATTACCTTTGCCAAAAAAACATAACCCCGGTTCTCTGATACATACACTCAGTCGGGTCCAGGTGACAGGCAACCGGGGTTCAAATGTGGGCATGTTGTGAATGCCTTTTTCTTTCATGTCCACACAGTCAAAGGCTGACCCCCCCTGGACCGGGTTCACAGCAGAAAATGTGGTTTTCCAGCAGCACATTGACTGTTTGGTAACAAGCTAACAGGTGAGCTACAGTTAGCTGTATGGTGACAGTAAAAGTTGCTTCTTTATTACTCCATGAAACCCCTGATCGGGATTCTGTACACAACACAGAAAAATTAGCGCCTGGCGATCGAGGAGTTAGCTCAATCTGTGGACAGTTAAGCTAGTAATCCCGCTGGCAGTCGTGTTGGGAGATAAGGCTTCCTGAGATAGAAGCGAGAAGAGCTGTTGGAATGATCTTGTGACTCTGCATCAGCCCATTTGTAGGGAGAGGATGTCCCTCCTCTTGATGCAGTCGTCACGACTGCCAGCCAATGTGGCTGGCAGGCTTCTGAGGACTACGCAGAGGGGCGTACCCCATAGTAAGATACCGAGCGAATGTTTGAAAGAGAACATCATGATGCAGATTAGTAAAAAGTAAATATGCTAGCTTTGTCAGGTCTGTCCTCAAGAAGAGAAGAAAACTACTTTTAACATGCTTGTTTGTTGAACTGAGGTCGGACCGATCTGATGCATTCAAGGAATACGGGAAATCTGAATGCTGAATGGCTTTCGTGAGACAGCATCAAGGGGATTCATCTCAAGTTAAATTTTTCCTAGAACAGATTGTTAGCTGTTAGCATGCAGATGTCTGTTTATAGAGATTAATAAGAACCTAAATTGTCGTCAGATCACGCGCCTGGGAGCCGGGATGGCATTACGGCAGATTATGTTCCGCCTGCTTTTGCTCTCCTCACGGACTGTTTTTCCTGCATACGGAATTTATCTCGAGTTGAATTTTGGATCTAGCTTCGAGCTTTAACATCGATCCGAAAATAATCAGGTACTGGAAAAAACAGTGCAAATTAGGGCTGAACAATTGATCGAAATGTAATTGAACTTGCAATATGGACTGCTTCAATTTTCAAATCGCAGGAGGAGCAATATTTTTTAAGGGTGAAATGTAAATGTCAAAATACCATTTTTATAATATAAATATTGTGCTTCAGAGATGGTCTGGCCTACAGTTCATACACAGACGTATGTATCAAATGTATCGCAAATCATATCGAAATTGAAATCATAATATAAGTTAAAATACTCGCAATTAGATATTTTTTCAAAATCGTTTAGCCCTAGTGCAAACAGAGTGGATCACAGAACAATGAGGCTTCATACTAAAATATGACCACAAAAAATAAAAATAGTCACAGTGTGGCTTTGTTCATTGTAATTGTACAACTGCAAATTAAGGAACAATTAGCAGCTATCTGTTAAAGGTTTTGTAATTAAATAAAAGTATAAATTTGACTACAGAAATGAGCCACAAATTCAGGCAAAACAAGCAAATACAGAAAAAACACCTATACTATATAAAGAATAACTTGTAGCTGTTGTGAAAGGAGGTTGGTACGACATACGATTGCATGACACTGATGTTGCTGCCTGGGGCAGGCTAATAATACTCTACAATAAGGACATAGCACAGACTTGAGTAAGGCTTATCTTCTAAGTAATGCATGACTCAGGATTTCTTATTCATGATGCATGAATTATTGCCAGATCATCAATCAAGGAATGTTAGATCACAGCTACTTCACTCATACATTAATTGTAAGGACAAAGTTGGATCCCAGTTGCCAATTAAAGGACATTTCAGCCCCTTACATTTGATCTGCCTCACTCTAAGCAAGGAGTATCAGCTGTCTTTATGTTACAGCAGTGATTCTCAAACTGTGGGCATGACAGGGGGGGGGCGCGTCACCATTCCTTTTTGGGGGGGGGGGTTCAGTCGGAAAATGTAGCAGGCAGAACTATGTTTTGACGTCGGAAAACCCGGACTTATTATCGGTTGGCACAGTACACAAACGCGTTGCCCTAGTGATTTCCATGACAGATTTCACATTCAGACACACACAGAGAAAAAGTCTAGAATTGCCAATGGACAAATATATTGCAGGGGCGAAAACAAAACAGCTGACGCGTCAGATACCAACAAGACGACGTCAGCTAACGCCTATCTTGCTCTTGGATTTACAGCGAATATGGTAGGAGATGAAGAGAGACCTGTCTGTGTTTTATGTCTGTAAAGTCTGGCAGCTGACAAAGTCTGTCTCCTCCCTGAGACTCAAGTTGCATCAAAGACAGTGAGAAAGTGAGTTCTGGGTTGGTGTGGGGAGGGAGCATCCGCTCATTGGACAGAGGGCTGTCAGTATTCTGCTTCCCTTCGCCACTTCCTACCTCTGTGAGACAGGCTTTTCTGCTGTTGCTTCTCTGAAAACAAAGTACAGATCTAAGCTGAACACTGAGCATGAATTGAGGGTGTCAGTAACAAGCCAGCAGCCACGTGTTAAAAAGATCTGCTGTGGCTCATTGCAGCCACTAATAGTGATGAGAGACTCACAAATGAGCTTCATCTTTCTTGCAGAATACCTGCAACTTTATTGTTTTGAGTACAGTGATACAGTGACCTGAGCCATCACAACTTGTTTTTGTGCCAATGTGTTATTGTTGTGTTATTGTTTTGATGATGTGCAGTTCTTTTGTTCGTCTGCACAGGTTGCACTTTACTGTTTTGAAAGGATGTGTACAAAATGACCTGCTCATCTTTGCCAATAAAAAGTTTGTTTTTCTTAGCACAAATTTTTATTGTTATGTTCTGAAAATGGTATTGCACATTTTATTATATTTCTATGTGAAAAAGTCTGAAGGAGTAATTGAAATTGTTAATTAATGCACAGCAAATTACTCAGAGAAAAGTGAAAAGAATGTCACGATTGACCACTTTCAATAAAAGTTAAACTAGACCCATTTGAGACAATTTTGTTGTGGCGGGGGGGGCTGGAAATTTTTCTTCCTCCAAAAGGGGGGCATGACAGAAAAAGTTTGAGAACCACTTTGTTACAGTTAGGAGTTATTTGGGAGCGGAGCTTTCTTATATCATCTTGTTTTATTTTGGAGAAACATTTTCTCCCTGCGTTAAATCCTCAGGAGTCATGAAGTAGTCAAGCAATACCTAAAACAATGTTTTGTGCAATTATTATAAAGTTTATAGTTTCCATAATAAATTCTAAGCTTAATCCAAAAGGCAACTGGACTTGGTTGGAGTTCTTGGAGTCCAGTTGCCTTTTGGATTAATCTTAGAATTACCATGACCTGGATGAGAGAAAAAAACAGACGTTTGACGCGTGACATTGACAATGAAAACGCTAAAAATAAACACGCATATGTCCAGATAAACAGGTATAGGAGCATTTAGAGCATTTCCTTCTTTCAGCTTAAATGCACTCCATCAGCGAGGCCTGGCTGCTTTTAACACAACCCTTAATGGATGCATACTTCCACATGTGCACTATATGAACACTGAGTTGTTAGAGAACAAGCAATCCTTGAAAAATGTCCATAAACCCGATGACCCTGAACACTATGTATGCTCCTTAAACAAAGCCTCTGTGAGAGCGTCATCTCCCTTTTCTTCACACTTTTCACACTCACGTACAAACCAGTTTGCCACTACCTAGTGTAAATGCAACATGACAATATGATAACTGTACATGGTCAGAGCAGTCGCACCCTAAACTATTGACAGCCTTTTTACATCTCACAGGACAGCATGTGAGCTGTGATGTTTTCACACATAAAGAGGTGCAAAGTAAAGACCTGCTGCAGGCTATATTGACAAGGGTCGAGGGTTCAGTTATCCCTGGAGTCAAAATAGTAATTAAAACTTGCTCAAAACATGAAGGGAATGATTGTGTTGTTGCTGTTTGTGTACAGCTTTCTAACTTTAATGTCCCTACTTCTGATTCCCGGAGCTGTAAAGTCAATGTGACGCACATACAGCTGACCTTTATGAAACTAGACCTCCCTACCTGGGAAAAACACGTTCTAATCCATCTCTAAACCTTTTACCCAAGTTGAACCCACAAACATGAGAATACACGGACAATATTCATGAATATCGCATGATTTGTACTATAAATCCCAGTGAGTAAGACATTGATCGTATAACGTTTCAAACCCTTCTTCTTTTTTCATAATTAAGGTTTTAAAACATGCTGTTTTGAGCATCTAAGTTTCATTAATGGAGCAAATGGAATAATCCGCTGTCAGTCAAAGCTGGTGTTCTCTGTAATCGATAGAAGCAATATTATTTGAAATTGGCGCCATAGCTGTGGTGAAAGTTGTACAAACAGCTTGTAGTTTTGCCCATTCTACATTCCTACAACACCCAGCATGCATTGCGCCCAGCGAGAGACGCTGGAGTGAAATACTACCGTTTCGTTGCAGGCAATGGCTCAGAGCGGTACAGAATCCGAAATACAACGAGAATAAACAGGTGGTCTAAAACAATCTACGGGTCTGCAGGTTGAGGTGACTGAGGTTGAAAATCGGCAAACTGGCCCTTTAAGTACCTCACTGTTTGACTTATTAATGTATGAGTAATGTATGTAATGAAACTTTAAAAAAACGTCTTCAGTAATTTTGCAATTATTTATGAAGCAGTGTGAACTGATGAATCACTTTTTCAACACTCTGCCGGAGCCGATGACGTGTTATGCAATTACCTCGGGCTTTTATAGCTCCAGCCTAGGTGTGTGTGTGTGTGTGTGTGTGTGTGTGTGTGTGTGTGTGTGTGTGTGTAAGTGGAGTGGGTTTTTTTTAATCAAAGAGCCGGTTGTGTTATACAGTGATTGTTGAAAGTCAATCAAAGTAATCACACATTAGCAACGTGTGTGTGTGAGTGTCCGATTGTGTATGTAGCAGGGTGGAGGAGGGGGGGGGCTGTTGATTTGAGCGGCTGTGAACAGCCCTGTAAGCTTAAATTGACCATAAGGCGGCTTGTCTAGCCTGTATATGTGTAGGTGTTCAATGCTGCGATTCACATAGAGATATGAGGACCGACAAGAGTACAGGTACATTTAGGACTAGGCTTATTACGCTGTTGGAGGTCTTTTTTTCCAACTGGAAGTAATTTGAGTGCCTATTTTTCCCACTGACTGGACAAGCATGGATGATAAATACACGTCCAAACTGTCACCCTCTGTTGATTTTTGGGCAGGGATGTACCTGGTGATAATTGGTAAGTACATTGCTTACTTGTTTAACTCTTACATATTGCTATTCATTGTCATCTGTCGTTGAAATCTGACATATTTATCAAGATTACTATTTTTAAATTCAAGATTCTGAGTGACCACCTTGTCTTCTGATTGGCTGAGGGTATTTGGATGACACTCATAAATAGCTAATGAGAAATAAAGCACTTTACAAAGCCTCCGGTCAGGACACAGACACAGCCAGGATTCCTGTTAGCTCCCCATTTTACGTATACAATGTGTGTTTGCTTGAGCTCTTATTACTGTAAATCCTATATGACACAATGCTGAAGTGGTCCAGCTTGAGTATCTTTACACAAGATCTTAAATGTCCGAGAACACGACACAATTTACTTTTCATACCACACAGCAACACACTGATAACATTTAAAAGGATACTGACAATCATAAAGAGCGTTGTATCCTGTTCACTTTGGATTTCAAGGCATCTTGAGTGCAGCTGAGCTTTCTTTTAGTTGCATTTAGGTTTATTTATTTGTATAATGTTATTATACAGTGCAGGAGATGTCTCAAGTGTATATGAAATTAAATGATGACTGGGAGGTTGTTTTACCTTCTTTCAGTGTTGCTTTGAGCTGAATGAAGATAAGTTGAGCTCTTATACGGATCAAACTCAGTAGTTGCAGTCGTGCAGCACAGTGGAAGAGATAAGCGAATTGAAAGTCCTGGGTTTTCATCCCAGCTGTGCCTTTCTGTGTTATGTTTGATTTAGAGGAACTTTTTGGATTGGATTAAAGTCTTCTTTAGAATGCGCGCTCATTCTGATGCACGCGCTCCCTAATACTCGCAGAAACACACACACTCACACACATATGCAACTAAGAGGTACATTTATTATCATCCTCAAACATAACTACCTGTGGCACTGACAATCGAGCCCACAGATATTAATACGCTGGCCAGCGACCATTTTACGCATGCCGGATCATTTTGCTCTCCTCTCAGGCTCAGCTTAGCTAACGACAACAAATAGTGTGTTTCCCAAATATATATGTACATTAAAAAAATTGTAATAACCGTTTGATTGGTAGTATTAACTGGTTAAAATTGTTAATGGTCGGTTAACGGTTAACCAGTTAACGTGCACATCCCTAGTTTGAATTACCTGGTGTGTCTGTTTATGTGGGTTCTCCTTGAGAGCTCTGTTGTTTACATTTACAGCGGGATCATTGTATGCATGGCCCTTGACCAAGCCAAGGCACTTGCTTAGCACTCGAGTTCGTCCTATGCATTGCACAGTCTGTCTAAATGCAGAAAACATGTTTCCAGACTTGCACCGATAAAACTTGTGGTTGGTTACTATCTGGGTTTATATAATGTAGTAGCAGCAATGCAGGTTATTCTCCACACACCAGGAAATTAAATCTGATTATTTAACACGCTCACAGCTGTGTGAATCAAAAAGAAACTAAATATAGAGTTCAGACAGCTAGAGACCAAAATGTGATCACTCATCTGTTTAGGAGCATAAGGGGTGCAGAAATAAGCAGCTGTGATGCTGATGATTCATAACACACCTGAAGACAGGCAATCAGAAACCGGCGTGCTATTATGATAATGAATACAGGGTTATTTATAACCATTAACACACATTTTTTTCATGCTCCATTAAAAGAATATGTGCAAAAAGGATATGACTCAAAGGTACCAGGGTACTAATGAGCACTGAGTGAGTACTGCCCTTTACTTATGAGCTACAGTACACTTTATGCAACTGTCTTACACTATAGATGGGTGACATTTAGATCTATGACAGTAAATGGAAGGAATTACTCACTCAACAGTTAGGTAACCATTGATCAGTAGTAGGGCAAACTATAAGTGCGTATGCCACATAAATGTGTGTGTCTGTTTGTGTCTGAGAGTATATGTGTGCATGTGCAAGTGTTTGTATGCAGCACAAATGTCTACCTTCAAGGTAAGTAATTCACTTTCTCTGCTGCTGACGTCGCTTCATATTCCTTGATTCGATCTCCACACATCTGTCCTTGGTCCGCTACGTTTCCATTATCCCTGGTGTTGTTGTGAGGTAAACCACAAGAGGTGATCCAGTCAGAACCCAGTTAGATTCAGTCCACAGGCTTTTCTTAGGAGATCTGGTAATACAAATTAGCATCATCAATCAAAACATGTTTACTAAGCAACTGTATTCATCCAGAACTTCCATGCAGTTTAGATAGCTGTAGAAAAGACACTAGGCTAATCCATGCATAAATCAGTTTATGTTTTTTTTGGTTATTGATCAAGAAACTGAAATCAAACTGTATCATGTATGCATCCAGTGAAAGAGTGTTCAAAGTGTCAAAATCACAGGAAATTCTAGCCTTCTTTCAGGAGACTGTTTTGGATTTACAGCTCGCACCCAAGACACATTCCTAAGGTCATGTCTGTAATGACCAGAATGTCAAAACATTGCCACTAGGCCACTGGGATTGGACCACTTTCCAGCAATACAAAGCATTGCCAAGTCATATTTCTTTCATACATGATCACCCTTAAGACTTACGGCACACCACTACTGAGGAAACTTCATCTTCTCATGAAATAACTTCATTTACTAGTAATTCAGACGCTGCCTGCGAGCCACCCTGTTGCTAGCTTTATTTGCAAGCTGTAGTGCAAACCACATTTCAAATCATAAGCACAGCAGGGGCTTAGCCTATGAGGCACGCCAATGGAGATTTTAAGATAAAAACCACATGCTATGCAGCTGAACCTTGAACAAACTTTTGATAGAGTCGTTTCAAAAATATCTACTATAGGCTTCAGTTTGACAAAACATAAATCATACAAATCTACTGCAATACTAACGAAAATACACGTTTTGTGGGAAGACAAACAAGAATAATAAAGCAAAATGTTTAAATATGCAAATAAAATGAGCAAAAGCAACATAATATGACGTTACTGAGTAATTCATGCACTTCAACAATAGTAGGCTACGCTTTAAGTACATTAAGTACCGACATAAAATAACCCACGCATTTTAACTAGCGTCAACATTGGCTAACCTACCACTAGCTAGGCTACCAGCAATTCCATAGGAGGCGCAGTTCATGGGCGAAGTAAGCATACGAAAAAGCTAACGTTAGCTTGCTACATCACCTTATTACCTCATAATTCATGAACTTTCGAAAAGACAAATGCTTGCTTTAGCAAGTGAAGGCATTGACCAAACTTAATAATAAAGATAAAACATTAATAACAGAGACTCATACCTTAACACGGAGTACGGCATTAGGTGGCAAACAGTAAACACACACCTGTAGTTAATCAGTGAGGTTCCCCCTGCAGCCAAAAAGTTACATGCTCCCCCTAGTGGATACAGCTGGTAATAAACTTTACACAGCTTGTTACTGCTAAATGTTTTGAAGCATAAACACTTTTTATGCCTCTCTTTATTATTAAAAACATATTAAAGGTCTGACTTAAACTTTCATCTGTCACATGGTAAGCAATATCCAGCAAATAAGTTTGATCCACTGTATCCACTGTACACCATCTTGCCATCATTAAATGGAACAGAAAGTAGGGTGAAGATAGATAAAAAGTAAAGTAAAAGTTTCACAAAACATATAAATAAACATATAAATTCTTTGTCATTTTTAATGAGAATTCTGAAATGTTTTAATATTATGTACAATTTTTAAACATTTAAAATGCAGGCCCTATTGGTGATTTTGTGTGGTCTGTGGGGTTTCTACCTACCCCTTATGTATTTTTTTAATATATTTTTTTGAAAGCTTTGTATCTCTAAACCAAACAGGTGGTCTTCTCCAAACTAAAATGTAGCTACCTATATTCCGGATGAATGTGCTTGATAACACTTAATTCGTCTGGCTGTGTATTTGTCAGTGATGTGATTGCCTCTGCGTTGACTGAGGAAGCAGAGCCAGTCGAAATCCAGTGAAAAGAATTTTGTAGTTCCAGTTGAATCGCTCCGCTTGTTGACCTATAAATTGTGCAGAATCGTGTCTAATCCTTTGAATTTAGTTTGGCCACAAGAAAAATTGTTGATGTTGATAAAGTAAAGAACATTTTAGCTGACACTAGGGGAAACTCCAATCAATTACCACTGCAGTTAATGTTTTAAATGTTTTTCCTTCCCCATTCCATCATACTGTAGATATCATAAAATCACTTTTCTACCATTTAATGTGTGTGACTGTGATTCAACCCACGCTGCTCTGTTAACTCTCATCCTCACTAGAAAACTGTGTAATTGAGTTTTGCTCTTGATCCCAATCCATAGACAAATAAGACAGCCACAGCTTTTGATTAATGTTTATTTATATTCCAGCTCCGTATCCGTTATCACACATCCATGAGAGCCACTTATTATTCTCAGCCTGAAGAGTCTGTGTGTTCACTGGCGACTGTGGAGATCATTGAGATGGTTACTTGGCATAATGATTAATGCTAAAAAAAGGAATGGTTGTTCGTAACGTGTGCCAAACACAAAGACCTTAGGCACACACACACTGCCGTTTTTATGCACATAATGAAAATACAAAACAGCATCACAACAAATCCTGCATACTTGATGTGTCTCTGTGTATTTCTCTTTATTTAGAAATATGTACATAATTCAAAGTAGCTGGTCGCAATGCTTAATCAACATATATCATGATAATAACATAATTTCTTTGATCTTTGTGCTTCTTTAATTTAGTACCTCAAAATATTGATATTTCTCGAGTAAATAAGCATTACTTACGGCAGCATGCACCATGAAAAAAAAAAGGTTTCCACTTAATTTGATGAGCTAACTGTCAGACGCATACTGATTACGTTTGTCTAACTGAGGAGAAATCTTGCTGGTGGCATATGTTCCGTTCATGTTTTACAAAACCTTTCAGGCAGACCTTTTTTGATCCAAGTTATAATCTCGAAGATCCCAGTTTCGTTCTCTTTGGCGGCACCTATGGTGATAAACAGTAATTGCGGGAGCACACTTCCCAGATATCCAGACAGTGTTGCATGTGTGACGTCCACGGTTGGCTCCGGTTGTAACTCTTGATCTTCCTCGCTGACGGTCGCTTTCCTTTTTAGACTGTTTGCCTTCATCTGAGCGTCCAGTTTGTTTCTTTTTCTTTGGATTTTCACAATTTTTGAAGTTGTATCTGTAGTCATCCATCTTTTCTATGTTTGTTCAGCCATAGTAGATTACTGTTTACTCGCAACACTTGCAGAGACCGGAAAAGCAGCGGCTTAGCTCCGCCTACCCTCTCTAGCAGACCAACCACTGCTGGGTGATGCAAAACGTGTCACTAACTGGGCGCTGCTTGTGATTTAGTCCACGAAAATCGCACCAGACACTCAGTCTGTAATATTGCAAATGCAAAGGCTTTCATCAGTGGGCCATAGGCTCAATCACCATTGTGTTACCTCATTCAGCGATAGACAGTGACTTAACTTAAATGAAAATCTTCGAGATTATCACTTTAATTCGCACAAATTTATGTAAAATTACTTTATTCGGAGATGCTTTGATGTAAAGTCTCTTGCAGGAAGGAGTCTGGGCCTGCCCAATTTTGTTCTCTTCAGTCAAGATGAACAAGACGAGCAACACAGAATCATATTGACAAAAAGGAGAAAAGCTGTGAGGTTGTGTTTGGATGAATGAGATTACGTGGAATAAAGAATGAGAAAGAAGAAAATAAGTGGAAGTGATAAAAGTGGCCTTGAGTCTGCTTTGAACTTTAGCTATATCTGAACACGAGGATGTAAGATGTTCTTTTCCTTTCAAGCAGAGTATGCATTTTAATGTGTGTTCAGTGATTATGTCATTCACTGACATTCAGACATATTCAAGTCTTGAGGAGAGATAATTGAGCTGCAAAAAACATTCTGCAAAGCGTAAGGAAAATATGAAAGTCTTAAAGGTATAATATAAGAAGGATTTTCCTAGAAAAATAAAATATAGACTTTTACAAATTATTATTATATTATCACTTATGGGCCTCTATAGATGTGTGTTGGTGAGTGTGTGCAGACCCTTGTGAGACCCTTCCCTCTGCATCTATTCTGTTGTTTTGCTTTGCATGGGACATTTTCAGGAGGGGCGCTGTTGTGGTTCCCTGAGCCAATCACAGCGTATAGGTGAGTGTGGGAGTGGTTCAAATGAGCAACTGGGCCCCATTCAGACCGCAGACATGGAGAAAGAGCGATGCAGAGTTGGCCTTCTTTCTGTTGGACAGGTAGGTGCCTCAAACCGGGTACGACAAGCTGACCGGCGATAAGCATGCTAGCGCAAAGTTAACCTTGATGCTGTCTGTGTTAGCTTGGCGGGGTGGGCATGTTCTCGCACGAAGGTGACGAAGAGCCCAGGAGGAGGGGCTCAGTTTGAATGTGTTGTTGACAAAATGTAAGGAAAAATCCTACTTATTATACCTTTCACAAAGAAGGAATGTCTCTGGTCCAGTTGACTGTGTGCATATGAATAGCATCCACAGTATCTATTCAGTGAAATCATTCCTGCATTGTGATTGCACACGCTTATCCATACAGATGATTTCAGACAGACATTGAGAAATGCAGCTGAGGCAACCAGCTGTATAGAGCCTGTGAAGCAACTGACATACTCAGATATGAGAATATTTAGTCTATATAGGGTTAAAAATAGAGCTTGCACCAATACTTCAAATACAACTTAAAGCTGCTGTGAGTAACTTTCAGTTTGTGTTGATTTTGGCGCCCCCTGTGGACAAAGCCGTACCTCTTATCTCTTTGCTGATTTTGTCCTATACATGCTGAAGTGGTGGATTTTAACTAAAAATCCCATCCTGCTTTCTTTAACAGTCATATGCATCACTCACTTTAAATGTTTGCCCTGGAAAATGTAAACAAAGGCAGCGTGCAGTTAATCACTGCGTCTGACACCTATCCCTATATTTCAGGCATTAAAAATAACTATATAGAAATAATCAATCTTGTCGCTGATAGTCTGGTTTGCTTTTGTAGCTCATATAGAGTAATGAGAATTGATGTCAGTCTGTTTCATAAGCAGCAAAAAACTCCTTACAGGGGCTTTAAGTGTACAGTAGATCTTTGAGAACTCCAGCAGTAACTGTATACAACTGTATTTGTTAGCCAAAGGGTAACTGTATGTATAAGGCTTCATGTACAGTACTGTATATGTGCCAATTATTTCTTAAATACAACGCTGTTTTCTTGCAGACCTTTTAATCCATACATATAAAACAAGCTGTTCTACGTGTACTGCATGTGTATGAATCCAAACACTCGATTAATCCAATGAACGCCACAAGGGGATAAACGATTGGCCAGGCAGTGAAGCAGGCTGAACAAACACCGTCGTCAAGCTGTTTAAGTTGTCAGGCTGTAGGCTTTGACCAACAACAACTGCCCTCGCTTTAGACAAGAGATGCTTACTTTACACAGACATCGCCATCCATCTATCCATCCATTTGCTATACCGCCTTTCTTTTGAGGGGTGCAGGGCCAGATACAAGTACACCCTTGACTGGTTGCCATTCAATCACTGGGCTGACACACAGAGAAGGTCGAGGCAAATTCAAGGCAGTTTAGAGTCGCCAATAAGCCAAAGTTGTGTGTTTTTGTCAAAGCACTGCACCCAGGGGTGTAAGCACAAAATTCTTGGCTCTATAAACAGCCATTCTGCTGCAAACAATGTATGATTTTATTCAGGCGGAAATGTGTGTCTCTTTCGATGGGTTAGTACAGGGGTGGCCAACCCTGCTCCTGGAGGGCTACCTTCCTGCATGTTTTAGGTTTCTCCGCACTCTGACAGACCTGATTTGAATGATCTGCTCGTTATCAACCAACTGAAGCGTCTCAGGGGATTGGTCACGAGCGAAACATTCGAATCAGGTGTGTTAGAGTGCAGAGAAACCTAAAACATGCAGGAAGGTAGCCTTCTAGGAGAAGGGTTGCCCACCCCTGGGTTAGAGAAAATGGAAATCCCCGCGCCATAGAAATCGCTCAGAGTGGAGGCAATGAAACTGAGGGTAATTCTTAAATTCTTAAACCATTCAACAAGCTAAATATATATGCAGTGCATGTGAAAAACCCCCCACTAAACATCTAAAAGGGTGCACTCATGTCTTGGTGGTATAATAACGTAACAGTAGGTTAATGAATAAGGCATGGATGCAGATGACTTGTGTCAAAGGTGCTCTGGGAGATAAAATTCCATTAGGACTATCGAGGGACAAAGACCTGACATGCTTTTTCACAGATTAAAAGGACTATTTTAAAAATGAACACATGTCAGCACAATGTTGCATGTTGTATCAATTAAATTTCCACAAGCTTATGTAAGCGGGAAATATTATGTAAAGCAGGTTGAACGCAGCGCCCATGGGCCAATCTCTCTAATGGAGGATTCATTAGGAGATGTGTAATTCAATGTCCAATATTATCTATTTATAGCATCCAATGCACTGTATGCTGCACAGGGTTTAATGAGACAATTTAAAATGTGTCACATGTATCGATTACCTGCTTAAAATACAGATGAGACTGACAACAAATGTATGGAAGAAAGTCATCTAATCAGATGTTCTTCCTCCTCTTTTATATCACACATAATCATGATGGAGGCTTTTAATAACCAAATCAATCAATATCCATATACCAGACAAATAGGCTGCTGTAAAAGGAGACTACAACATTTTTCCATAAGCTGAACATGCGTTTTTTTATTGACAGAAGTTGCATGATTCACCACTTCACAACATTTTAAATATACATCAAATATGCAGAACCTTGTATTGTGTAAAAATGAACAATAACTGTCTTGTAAAACAAACGCATTAGCTAAACCTTTATTAATTAAACAAATCAAACTTTATTGTCATTTTGTGGTTCACAGTTGTACAGAGCAGAATGAGTGCCTTTTGTTAGTATTGGTCAGGAATTGTTTTCCCACCTGACTGTGACACTAATAGGAACAGTTTGACATTTGACCTTAAGGGAAATGCGGCAATTTGGTTTTTGCAGATTAGAAAGATTAGAATAGAAGTTTGACACCACTCCTGTGCCTGTACGATGAATAAGAAGCCACTGCTGGTTCTGTTAGTTTAGCACAAAAAGTAAATCCAATGAAACATGTCTTAAGCTTCCGAACAGTCAATCTTGTTTGTTTGTCTGGACAAAATTGTGCATTATACTCCAGGGTGGTATACTAGGAAGGAAGTTCAACATACCCAGGTTTTCTTGATGTAAGCTGGTTCAACAAAGCCTAAAGCACCAGTTAGAGATAACGGGTATCAGAAAGGTGGTTATGTTACTTTCTCTAGGGCTTTTTACACTGCCAGTTCAAGGCGGGATTATTATGCCTCTGTTACGTTCCGTCTTCTATGTAGAACACATGGAGGCGTAATGGTTGGGTGAAGTCGTTCCGCCTCTGAGCCGGCATCGGACGTAGTAACAGAGGCGTAACTGAGGTGAAACGGCGTCTGTGTAAACTGCAGAGCCGGCAGGGTGGAACAGCGCCGTGTGTGTGTATTTGAAGCACGCACTGTTTGTTTACACCTCCGCAACGCCGGAACGCTATTTAAAAACAGACAGTGGGGCGGCTTTACGCCGGCATTGCGTAGTCCAATGTAGAATGACAAAGGTGGCATGAGGAGGCTTTCTGCTTCAGACTCTGTGCGTGCTCACAGAAAAAGGGGCATTTTAAGCGTCATTTGCCGCTTCTTCCTATGCCCTTCTTTTAAATGAGAAGTGATGAAGATATAAAAGTTATTACAGTAAAAAAAAAACAGTTGCTGGAAAAAAGCTAGAGAGGAACGCTGCTAAAAAAAGTTGTGTTAATAGGTACATTTATTTCACTCTCAATGCCTCTCGTGTATTTCTAGTGTAACAACTACACATAGTACAACTCTTACACTTTAACAATGATACACATGATTTCAGGAGTATAGTCAGGAACTATAGTTAGTTCGGATACTTTCACTTCATGAAAAATGGAAATAACTTCAATGATTTCCAAATAGAACTCAAGTTAATTTATTGATTAGATTTAATCTACAGATTAGCCTAATCAATTTTATCATCTGCGTTTTTCCTGTTAAACCAGCCGTGTAAAACGGACTTGGCAGGAAATTAGGACCAAGCATAAAACGTATTCAAGTGTTCACGTGTCCTCATCGTTCTTTTACTGTATGGGGGATCTGCTGAAATTTGGAGTGTTAATTTTACCTGAGGCAAACAGGTAAAAACGAGAAGAGGGAGATTGAACAGGGGGTTCATATTATATTCATCACTATCTGAATGCATAGGTTCCATGATGCGATACATACAGTTTGTACTATTATAACTGCACAGCTCTGTTCTGATTCTTAACATGCGTAACGTTACGGTTCCAAAAGTTGGCATTTATGTATAACCTCAGCTGAGGATCTATATTAGCGGTGGAGAACATTGTCAGGACTTTATTAATAAAAGGGCAGCGCTTTACAGCTGATTTTAAGGCAGCAAATAGTCCAGCACAATAGCTCAAATCAAAACTAGTCCTTTAAGTTAATTTTAAGGGCTACTACCATGCAGATCAAGATATATGTGAAGAACAAGACTATACAGCTGCTTTTACTTTTGCTTGAAAGAAGCAACTGTTGTTAGGGAGGAAAATCTGTAGCATGCATGAAGTATCTGTTTATATTTTTGTCATTGGGGTTGAGGAATAGGTCACCAGGGAAAGCAAGAAAAAAGCAGAATATCTGATCATTGGTGCCAGCCTCAACATCTCACAAACACTCAGCCTCAACACTCTATTTTAAGCTCTCCAGTGTCTGGAGTTAACCAGGCATGGTGTGAGAACCAACCAGTCAGTGAGCCTGAGGGAGGAGAAAACCCCATGATGACTTCCAGTCAGTAGAAAAGTAACGTTACATGTATTGGAAAAGCAGCTCAGTGCAACAGTGCCTTAAAGAATCATATAACTCACAACACACTGAACCTCACAGAATACTTGAAGCAGAAGTAAACTGCATGCTCTAATGAATCCTGGTCTTTGTTGTGAAAGGGTTAGAGCAGCACCGACTTCAAAGCAATGTTTTTTCTCAGAACCACCATATACGCTTGTATCACCTACAAGCAACGGGTGAGACCAAGTAAGGGATGATGCCCAACGAGGTCTCCATTATCAGGAATTTAAGGACGTCATGGAGGCCAGAACCATCCAACATTAGCTGAGGCAAGTTGCTTCCTCAGAGTCGATAAATCCCAGAAAATGGACACCTCAATGTGCAATATCCCTCTTAAACTATGGTGTCTTGCATTATTAATCAACTCTTTTTTCCTCTGCTCATATATTAGCCAGAAAGCTAATGGTATGCTAGCAAGATCTGAAGTCAATAACATTGCGTTCTGTTGACATTATGTAAATACTTTACATAATTTAGAGAGTGTTTAACAACAACACTAGCTAACAAACCAGCCATGTCAAGTTGTCAAATGAATATCGAGTTCTTGGCAATGAAGGAAATGTTTCTTTTGGCTCAGATATTAGCAAGAAAGCTAATGGTATGCTAGCAGGATTTGAGGTCAATAACATTGCGTTCTGTTGACATTATGTAAATATAATTTGACAGAATGTTGAACAACATGACTAGCTAAACTAATCAGCCATGTCAAGTAGCTGAATAGCGAATTAGTTCTTGGCAATGGGAAATATTTATTTTGGCTCAGATATTAGCAAGAAAGCTAACCGTATGCTAACTACATTCAAAGTCAATAACATGGAATACAGTTGACATTATGTATATATAATTTGACAGAATGACTTGCTAACTAACCAGCCATGTCAATTAACTAGCTGAAGAGTGAATGGGATCTCAAAGGACTGTTTTGTGGTCCAATGTATCAGCAAGTATCAGATTGTGTTTTAAAGGCACCTTCATGACATGTTCAGAGGTACTCGAGGACTACACTCACTTTAAAATAAATGTTGAAGTCACTCATTGCTCTGATGAGATATTAAATCCTTAACATGTTGCATACATTTAAAATTGGGGCTCTAACTGGGTCCCTGTTGCCATGCTTACCCCTTTAAGATACAGGCTGTGCAGCTAGTGCATTAATTTAGAGAAAGTGTTCATTATCAGGTACTAGTTGACACCCTGCAGCAAATCAGAATCGAGTAGTCACCAAGGCCATGGAAAACGCAAATTTCTCTACAGGGTTAGGTTAATGATGGATTTTTTCTTTCTCTTTCCTTTGTCTCTCCTTCCCTGTAGCTATCTTATCCATCTTGGGGAATGCTGCAGTCCTGGTGAACGCATCTCGTCGCCTCACACTGCTCAAAGCTCCCGAGCTGCTGACAGTAAACTTGGCTGTGACAGACATGGGCATGGCCCTCAGCATGTACCCTCTGTCCATTGCTTCAGCTTTCAACCACTCCTGGATTGGAGGTGACACATCTTGCCTCTACTACGGCCTGATGGGAATGCTCTTCAGTGTAACCAGCATCATGACTCTGGCCGTGATGGGGATGGTCAGGTACCTGGTAACAGGAAGTCCACCCAAGACAGGTAGTATTTGACCACTTCTCAATCAACACCAGATGATATTTAAAAAAATCAATGTTAAAAGCCAGCAGTCAATAAAGTCAAAGGTCACAGGGATTTAACTACTGATGTAAAGCTGCAGATAAGTGCAGAAGAAAGCCTTTTGATTTTTTCTAAATTAGGGTGGGAGTAGAAGGAATCCTCTTGGGACTAAAATAATTGTTACAGGGCACAGATTAGCACCTTTTGTTGGTGCAAGCTGCTTTCTTTCATACAGAGGGCTTCATTCCTCAGACAGCTGGTTCAAATAAGATCCCATGCCAACTGCACATATAGTATGGTCTGTTGAATAATAGATAAAGTGATGCCATATCTGATATTAACACAGGTACTCATTTGTTCTTGTACACCAAGTAATGTCATGCAGTTCATGGGTTAGAACTTATAACCTCTACCTGCAGGAAATTACTTAACTGTCAAATTAAAGCAGGAACTTTCATTTTGTGTAGACTTTGGCAGCCTTTACGTCCTATTTCCTTCCCGTTCCTTTCCTGTACTCAATGCATAGTATCCTAAAGGCCTGGTTTGCTTGTGCAAGTCGTATGGAGGCATCAGTTTTAAAATCAGACTATTTATAACTCTCGGTACAATAGGTTTAAGGGTTCTGTCTCCAGCCATTTTACTCTGTTTGTTGGCAGAGGAACACGTGAGACCAACTGGTGCCTCAGCACAAGGCCAGTAAGGCAGCAGCCCCACATCCTCAACAGTGTGAGAGGATAAAAATAAAATAAACTAAGGCAGGTTCTCTCTGCAAGGAGCCTATCAAAAGTGTCGAGCAAAATAAGCCACATGTTAAAACTGAACCAAAATTATAAGATGACTGCTGCTGCACGTATGAAACATATGAAACGCTGTGAGTGTCACTTACACATGATTGTAACCACAATTCTTACACATGTAGTGAATCACACTTCCGCTAAATGTAATTGTCACTTCTATGCTGCGTCTCTCTAAGTGTTCTGCACTTACAGCAATCACTTCAGGAAGTATCACTCTCACCATAACATGCTGTGCCACTTAAAGAGGCAATGCACACAAGTGTGGCCTTATTGCATGCTTTTTGATACAAAAGCTTTAAAACAGAGTCAATCTCAGAACCAATTTGCCAGTGACCAAGTCATCTTTGCTCAAGACCCAAGTAAATCTCAAGTCATTTGGTCCAGGTCTCAAGCAAGACTCGAGTAATTTTTTCTTGGGCAAGTCAAGTCAAGTCACAGGTTATGTCAAGTCGAGTCCTTAGTTAAGGCAAGTCAAGTCCCAAGTCAAGTCATTTTTTTTCAACCCAAGATACAGCACTGTATCAGGTCTTTCCTTAGAGAAAAGACAAGGTATTAGTAGCCAATTTTGGTCAATTTATGTAACGTGTTCAAAAAGTATGACAATGAATTGTATCTGTATTATCTTGGCATAGAAGCAGCCATGATGATGGTCTGGTCTGAGACCGTATTGAGTAGTAAAGAGTTCGACTGATGAGGCTTCTTTTTGGGGAAAAAACATCAGGTAGCAGGGGGCTTTGGTGTTGCCTGTTGCCATAGCAACTGACAGCCAGTCATCCAGTCATGACAATCACATACGGGGGGCTTTTTGAGTCGTCCAATCATGATTCCCAGTGTGCGCTGCATACATACTTGATAGTTAGACAGAAACGTGACAACATTGATTTTTCTGCATGCACCCAAAGCCTTAAAACAGAATCAACAAACATGCACATTAAACTGAATTAAAAATCTGTTTGTGCACAGGTATCAAGTTCCAGAGGAGGACCATCAGTATGGTGATCAGTGGGATCTGGCTGTATGCCAGCCTGTGGGCCTTGTTTCCTCTGGTGGGCTGGGGCAGCTATGGCCCGGAGCCGTTTGGACTAGCCTGCTCGATAGACTGGACCGGATATGGGGCGTCCCTGAACCACTCCACCTTCATCATGACTATATCTGTACTCTGCACATTCCTGCCCTGCCTGGTCATCCTTTTCACCTACTTTGGTATCGCCTGGAAGCTGCACAGGGCCTACAGATCCATCCAGAGCATTGATATTCAATATGGCCATGTGGAAAAGAGAATCACTCTCGTAAGTATCAAGATGGTCAATGCTGCATTGACATCCTTCTTATCCTCTCACTGATTAGAACAGTGTCACGAGAGAAGAAATCTTACTCAACATGATTAGCGCAGATATTGATTAAAAGGTCTTATTGCCTTTGTGGCATGTTCTCTTCTGCAAAACAGCTCCTCATCGAAAAGGCAACAAACACTGCTCTGCTGAAAACCCTCCATTATAGTTAATATGAGACACTTGATAAAGAGCGGTCCCTCCTCTGAGGGTTGCACAAATCCTTCTCTTATCACCCTTAATATATACGAGTACTGCTCCACTTAATAGGTACTACTACCCAGTGTGCATTTCTGGGTTGAAAAGATGTTTAAAAGACGTTCTGGTTCATAAAAAGTTTTTTCACTGATTCGTCTTCACTTTTTGGAGACGTTGATTATGTTTAGACCAAATTTCACCTGCTTCTGTCACAAGATTCATCACACATTCACACACATATTAAAGGCAATTTTCAAATCATAAAGCGGTTATATTGATTATATAAGTGAGCCGTGTATCACATTCACCAACGAAAAAAATGATGCATACATTGGTGGAGTTGGACTTGATTTCACAAGCATTGAAGGACAGCACTCATCACCACTAGCTACCGAGGTCAGATGAGATTGCCTCAGAACCTATGCATGCAGTCTTCTTTTTTCTTCTTCTGTGGAAACTGCCATCTTAATGATGTCTGAACCTTCTTTTTAACATCACACAGCACATAAAGGGCTGTATTTTTTATTTTTGTATGAAAAATAAAATGTGTTGAAATTACGTCTTTGTGTAGACAGGATTTCACCCTCCACTGGAAAATTACTAAAATGCCTCTACAATCATCACTTTCGACACCCTTTCGACTAGTGATGTCCTGATGAGCTTTTTTAGCTCCTGATTCCCGATCAAATATTTTTAGTAGTCTGTTAGTTTAAGAGTCCTGATCCGATGCTTGTATTTGCCGAGAAAATGTTGTTTGTTGTAAACAAATTAACTAAAAGATGTCTTCAGTTTATTCCATTGAACTTAGTTCAGCTAGCATTGTTGTAAAACTAACAGCAGTCACATCATGTTTTAAATCACCTCGTATGTTGTCACAAACTTTGCTGTACAGCTCCGGTAAGGTGGTGTCTAAAATGTAGTGTCGAGACAGCAGGACATACTGTGGAGCCAAAAGCTCCAAAAACCTGGATTCTCTACCGAGGGTTGCCACCCGTCACTTAAAATACGAAATTAAATTTAAATGGCGTCCTGTTTTCAATCAATACGGGACTGGGTTTGTCCCGTATTTCTGAGTCATTTTGAATGCCCCGCATTCTGTGATAGGGTGAGACCGTCAGGGTCAGAGCCAATCAGAAATGGCCTCTTTAGTAACGTTAGGCTACATTATGATGTGATTTGTATATCAAGGTTGAGATTTATATTTATATTTCTGTATGGTTTCACTGTTTAGTTCCTCCCGATACAACTAGTCAATTCCATTATCAATTTCTCATCCTGCTCCTCCCCTGTCCATTTAGCTTATTTCTAATGTCTGTTTGTAATAAAGCACTTCAAACTTTATGAATATTAATACTTTGTTGAAACCATGTTTTAAGCTATGACTTACCACCACTGGCGCGTCACAGGGCCTGTGGTGGTTGTGGCCGCGAGGAGAGGACGTCCTTTATTTTTCTGCATGGAAGGTGGCAACCCTATCTCTACCACGGAGCTGGGCTGGTTGTCAAAAGCGATGAATTCAACCACCTTCATTGTAATCGTTTTTCGCCTTTTGGCTCTTCCGAGGATATTTATCCTTCCTTTTAAAGTCCAGAGTTTGTTGCTTTGGTGCAGCAGCCTTTTCCTCTGTTGCTTTAGTGAACGCGTCATATTCCGTTGCATGTTTAGTTTTTAGATGTTGTATCAAATTGGTAGTATTGAACGTAGCTCTCCTTCTACCGCCTCGCAAAACGATTGGATTGCATATATTGCAACTGGCTGTTGCACTATTTTCGCTTTCTAGTTTTAAATATTTCCACACTGCTGACATTTTAGCCACAGGGTTGCTAATGCTAAGTTACTCACGCGTTTGCATTCCGCCGCAAATTGTTTACAACAGCTGATGTAAATGATCGGGGTGAGATGATCGGCTCAAATTGCCGATCCAAGATGCCCAGATCGGCTCCGATCCGAGAGTTGAGATCGGGATTGGGACATCCCTACTTTCAACACTAAAATGGACAAATGATCAAGATTATAAATCAAAAATGTGTTTTCTGACACGCTGATGTTGTAACGTATTTTAGCCAGTTAAAATGGTGGAAATTAGGACATTCAGACCTGATATCATCCTGTTTTAAACCAAATGTTAACGTTGAAATCCTGGTTGGTGCTCAATGGGTATTTTCATCTATTCTTAAAATGAAATATTTTTGGGGTTGCTTAAATGCTGGATCTAGATACGGAGTCATATAATCCAGTTGATTTTGGACAGGTTTTTGCAGATTAAAATGAAAGCTAAGTAAGTCTGTCTACAGTTAAACTTTGTTCAGGCTGCAGGGAGTGTGAATCCACAGGGATCCGGAGGGATTGACAAAGATCTGAGGAGAAAGTGTTTCACTGATCTGCCGATTGTGCTTGACAGGGCACACAAGGTCAACGGCAGGTCACCCGTTTTACACATCTAGGTTTCCGGGAGCTCAGCAGATGTGTTTGTGCAGCAGCAAACGCCCCGCGGACGTGGCTCCAGAGCATGTCTGAGTGTTTGTGTGCGAGTCTCTAACTTTCATTTCACTTTGTCCTCCAGCACAGAACATGCTGAAATTAAAAACCGATCTCTTAGCTAAAGCTTTATCCAACATCTGATTATTTGAAAGTCCGTCGATACACTCTGCTTGATTTAAGAAAATGAATACCTTTTATCCATCTATTCTCCCCAGACCACTCAAAGTAGTTTGAACCTAATATGAGATCATTTTACTCACTTACTTACTTATTTTTACTGGGTGTTGCACTCGGCTCTCATTAGCACTATTCCACAGTCACCACGCTGCCTCTTTATCCAAGTTACAAAAGAGCCGGGGAAAGTAATTACATTTAGCTTCATGAAGCAGAAACAAAGTTGTCTGGTACATTTTAAACAGAACAGTTGTTCATCACACGGAGCCACTGCATGTCATCTCAAAAATCTGTATTCGCCTAGGGAGCTGTGTCTTTTGGTTTGGATGGCTGGTCAGGTGTGAGGCCTGATGAGTTGAGTTAAGGCCCAAACAGACTACTGAAATATGAATCTATGCTCTTACATCTTTTGCATTTGCTTCTCATGTGAATTTCTCATTTGATCTCATCTTAACACTTAATACACTTTGAGTGAGGATGGTACAATTCAAATGAAGAAGTTATGACTGTTTAAAAACTACATTGTAGAAGTGGGAGGCATAAATGTGCCGAACATTGCAAATAAACCTACGTTTAGAAAAGTTTCCCTCTGATTTAATTCATATTTAATTCAACCAGGAAGTCCCTGAGATTGAAATCTTTTCTCCGAGGGGAAAACTGGCCAAGGCAGCACACCAGCTCTGATTTGAATTTTAAAAAAAACACAGAGAACACAGACACAAGGCGAAGAGTAAATCGACCTCAAGTAAGGCAGTTATGTTTCTCAGTTGCATGGATAAACAAGGCCTTACATTTTCCAAGGGGACTAGATAGCTTTCATACCTTACATAATAATCCCTCATGTCCAATAGATGGACAGAAGCTCATTTCGCCTGACCTCATCTACATTTGAATTACCTGTCAGAAAGATGCTGTTTTGTCTTTGCCATGGAAACACAATGATTTCTACCTGTGCTGAAGCTTGTTTAGCTGAAGAAGATTCAACAACACAGTGTATAAGATGACAGGGGTTTCATATTTTAGATTATACTTGTTTTGCTTAGAACCAATAAGAAAAGAGGATCGATACCACTCTCACGGGTTAAAAGACTGCAAACAAGGGAAAATCCAATAGTCCAACAGTATTTACCCTTTGACCTTTAAAACAATTTACCAAAAGCAATATTATTATTCGAGGTGCAGTCTCCTCTGTCTTCCTCATCTCATTCCCAAGTCGTCACGTCGCTCTGCAGCAGAGCATGCAGACACACGAGGTACCCTCCAGTGTCTGCGTAAGATGCTCCAGGCTTTCAGCTAATTCCAATGTAAACCCACGTGTGGGAAAAACAACACAGGACTATCAGCCGGGAGACCAGGGTTCATGTCCCTGTGACATCCAAAGTCAATGTTTAGTTATAACTTAAACCCATCCCTTGATGTTTGTCCTAACTTTATCCATGTAGTTTTTCTTTCTTAAACCTAACCATAACAGTTTCATGTGAACCACATTAGAAAGGAGGAAAACAGATGCTACCCTGTGTCAAGTAATTTATCTGCTGGTGGAAGCTTCCTATTTACTGCAGAGGTATGAGAGTGGTATTGATCTTCTTATCTGACTCTCAGCACAAAAGCAAATAAGCATACTTTCAAAAATGTCAAACTGTATACGTGCACGATTTCTCCAATCAGCTGTTGTTGTTTTCTTTCCCATTTTCCACTCCTCTCTACTCTAATCTGGCTCCTTCACTGAACTCATTTCTCCAACCCACCCCTCTAATCTATTCCCTTTCTTCTCTCCCTGCCCAACCCTGTTCTTTCATCTGCTCTTTATATTTCAGATAGCAGTGATGATTAGTTCGGGCTTCCTTATTGCCTGGACCCCGTACGTGGTTGTCAGCTTGTGGAGCGTATTTCACTCCCAGGAGCAGGACCGTATGACTCCATTTGTTACCCTGTTACCGTGCCTCTTCGCCAAGAGCTCCACCGTGTACAATCCTTTCATATATTTCATCTTCCAGCGTACCCCCAGGCACAAGCTCCTGTACATCAAGAGGCTGATGTTCTGTTGTTCTCATCAGGCTGATTCACCTGCTGAAGGAGGGAAACTGGAAGACAAACTAGTGAAAGGCTCTGACTGCACCTTAAGGGGGACTGATGAGACCTGTGTGGGTCTAATGGGAGCGAATACTGTACCTACAGTATGTAAGGAGTGTAGTTAAATATTACGGAGGAATCTCCTTTTCGTCGAGTTAGATGAGAAGACCAATTCCACCTGTTGTAAATATGAGGCTAGAGCAAGCAGTGGGTAAATTGAGTCTAACGCTTGAAAAAGGGGGAAACAGCAAGCTTGCATATCATAATCCACCTATTAGTACCTTTCAAGCGCACTAAATAAAACACTATTTTGTGTTATGCTATTTTGTTAAAAACCAAGAGCTTAAAGTGACATGTGGCATGTTTAAAAAGTGGATATGTGCCAGCTATTTTTTGGATGTTCTAGATGTTTCCCTAAGTTTTCGATCCTGGTGCAAAGCTAACGAGCTGTTAGCTTGCTCTGTTAAAATAATACAAAATCCAACTGTTAGCACCTTTTAAACTAATTAAGTTAAGCATTATGTCGTGTGTTCATTTTAAGCTAGCACAGAAGCTAAAAAACATAATATGTTGCAGTTTCATTTGTAGTTAAATGCTAAACTTTTTCTTTATCGTTGCTCACTGCTAGAAAGCAGCCTATTAGCTTAGTTTAAGACTTGAAAAAGGGGGTTAGCGTTCTCTCTCAAAACATAACAATATCCAGCTACTAGCACATTTATTGCTTCCAAATTACACATTCTATCTTGTTTGTTTATTTTGTACTAAACCAGAAGTCAAAAAAGATATGTTGCAGTTACATAAGTAGTTATGTGTTAGCTGTTTCCCTTAGTTTCAGTCTTGGTGCAAAGCGAACAGCTGTTGGCTCTAGCTATCAAGTAGGCTATCCAATTAGCCTAGCTTAGGACGTAAAAAAGGGGAAAGATGCAAGTTTGAACTGTAAAACATAACAAAAGCACACCAACAAGAGCATTTAAAGCTCAAACATTATATCTCCTTTGTACAAATGTATTTTGTACAAAACCAGAAGCTTAAACAGAATATGTAGTAGTTTTAAAAGTGGTTGTATGCCAGATTTTTTTCTTGGTCGTGCTAGCTGTTTCCCCGTGTTGCCAAGCTTTAGTATACCAATATACAATGCAGCCAACAAACATGTGTAAATCTTGTCTAACTCTCAGCAAAAGGCAAATGTCACGTTCTTGTAGTGCAGGAAATTTAAATTAAACTTGCTGTAGGCTATGGCAGTTTTTAACAATTGAGCTAGGAGATCTCTGCAAGGGCCAACAAGAAGTAGGAGATGGTGTTTTTAAAGAGAACAGCTATAAAAAATAATTGTTCATATGTAAGTATGACCTTCCCTTGGCTTCCGATATGTTCTGTGTCTTCAGTGAACTAATTCCCAAAGCAGCATTTGTGTACGCGTTGCATCGCTTCACTCCAGCAGGCTGAGCACAAGGTCAACCAGCTGCCTCAGCAAATGGTAGAGAGCTTTATTATTCATCTGCCATCTGATCAAACTATTGAGATTGAACAATAAAGACATTGCGTCATCTGTACAAAAACATACTTGGCACAAACTTCAGTGACTACTGGACTGAACAATGTAAGCCACTACTTCTCCAAACTCACGGAAGAATACCAAAGCCACCTGTTAATTAGGTTACAACCAGGTTGCTGATATAATGCAACCCATACAACTAAAACCTGAACTGCAGATTTCTAATTGTACAATTTCTTCCATTCTGACACAGATAGAAAATGCAACACAGATGGCATTCAAAATATTCTTCCACATCAATTTTGCCACGAGGGTTATAAGCAAAGTTTAGCACATATGACACATCTTTTTTTTCTATTATGCTAATTGGAGCTTGAGAACAGCTTGCAGCATTTGTGTGTTTTTTGATTAAATAAATGAAACTGAAAGATGGCTCCAGAGGGAAATCATAGAGCTCAGATAAAATATGATTGATTGGTATTTTCTTTACTCTGTGCATGCACCACAGTGAGTGCAAATCAATTTCTCAAAGCGTGCATTTTACAACAAATGATTAGGGATCAAATGAAGAACTCACTATGGTGTGTTGTAGGATGAACTGAACGGCCCAGACACACAGAGAGGAAAATGTACCTGTGAATAATGTGTGTGTAAATAAAACAATAAAAAAGGCAATGTGTCTATTGTGTCCTTCTTTTTTCTCCTGCTCTACAGCTTGAGTCCACTCACTAAGATTTTTATTGGTCGGAATTATATGTATTAGCTGACGTTTTCCCTCCTTAATGTAAGATAGCTTTGCATTTTGTGTTTGAACAGGCTCGACCTAGACCTAAAGTAGCCTGCAGACAATTACTGGCGAGCTAGTTTTCACACTTCTTGAGTGGGAGCACAGCAAGTCCAGATAAAATAAGACAAGAGATGCAGAGCCATATTGAGCAGAGCAGCTTCGAGCGGAGGAGTGTAGGAACCCAACAGCTTTAGCAGTCATGAGCTGAAACTCCCATCGATCCACTCCCACCACTTGCTCTACTCATTAGACACTGACCAATTCAGAATTCACAGAAATAACAAGCTTTGGGAATATCTGCAGTGATGAAGGATGTGTCTAAAAGTTGAAATGTGAATTTACCCTGTGTGCTCAGTGTGCACCCACTTCAAACAAACTCTCATTTTGAGTAACTGTTCTGCATGACAGTAAGGCATTTCACCCTCTTAGTGTTATGTGTAATTACATTTGCAGTAATCTCTATTTACAGGGACATGGATTTCCGGGAAGGCAAGTGTTCTGGTTTCCGTTTGTAGTACGCTTGTAGTCCGAGTAATATTGACTAATCACTTATCAGCAGGCTGCAGCGTATGCAGGAAAAACAGTCAGTGAGGAGAGCAAAGGCAGGTGGAACGTAATCAGCCGTAATGACATCCCGGCTCCCATCAGCGTCACGACGATTTAGCTTCTTATTAATCTCTATAAACAGAGATCTGCATGTAAGTTCAGTGTACAATCTGTTCTATATCTAAAATTTAACTTGAGATTAATTAAACAAATAAGCATTTTAAACGTTTTCTTCTGACAAAGCTTGAATTTTTATTTCTTACAAATCTGCATCATGATGAAGAAATTTCAGCAAAGATCAGACCAGTTAATAACAAGTAAATCACAAGAGAACAGTTTCTCTTTCTGTGACAATGCAGCACCCGGAAAAGACGTCTTGATGAGAAGTCGTTTATCGCGTACCCCCCGGCACGTTCACGGCTGTCGCCAGAGGCTATATCGTCTCAGAGTATAGCCGATGGGATCCAAGATTACATTTGCAGTGGCTTTTACATGGTTCCCAGTAAGCACAAATTTCAACGGGATTTAAACATTGGAATTTGGTTGAAAACAGGGTGACATCAGATCTGAACGTCTAAGACCTAATTTCAACTGGCTAAAATACAGTTACGACGTCAACGTGTCAGAAACACATTTTAGTTTTGTCATTTTTAGAACTCTGTGCCTTCGGAGGACGTTATCTGCTTCTCCAATGGGCCCTGGAAAACCTCTGCCAGATGACGCGTTTTACGTAGTCTGGCCAGGGAGATTGCTAAACTACACTTCCTCAATCTAGGACGCCCGCCTCCGATGTCATGTCTCATTTTGTAGGAATGTAGAATGGGCAAAACCACGAGCTGTTTGTACAACTTTCTCCACAGCTATGGCGTAAATTTCAAATATTATTGGTTCTATTTCTATATTGCTCTTTTAACTAAATGTAAAGATGGGAAATAGGTCAAACAGTTAGCCTAGCTTTGTCTAAGATGTATCAGAAACACCTACCAGCACCTCTGTAGTTCACTAATTGACATGTTCTATCTCCTTTATTTTATCTTTCCAAAAGTGTAAAAACAATCATTTAGGGTGCATCATTTGCTTACTAATTCATAAAATCTTCTAATTGATTTTTTAACATGTTAACATTATTGCACTGACAGCACGTGCTACATATTAGTGTGCAGTGTGTTTGCACTTAGCTATATTAGTGTAGCCTTACATTTAGCAAGTGGATATGAAATTAAAGCAGGTTTGCAAGAAGGTAATTCATTTAATTTCCCAAACTATTTCTTTAAGATGTACAATGGGGCTTGAAAATTGCATCACTTATTAGGAAATGCACCATTATTTTCCTTTAATGATAGATGAATAAGAAAATTATTTCACCTACCAATTAAATTCTGGATATAAAATCTTAGTATTTCTGTAGTTTCACATAAGAAACATCCCATATTTATTATGTAAATCCAAATTGAAATTAAATGACAGAAGAAATGTTACTAGCAGAAAGGAGTCGTGTTTTAAAAACTGCATGTGAGTGACAGAAACACCCCTTTCAGGTATATCAACCTCAGAGTGCTTATTTTGAGTGCTCATCGATTGGGTCAATGGTCTACAGCAAATCCTCAACACTTATGTGTCGTTTCTAAGAAGAATTATTTGCTTGAATCAATATCGTTGCACGAGCACAACAACATTTCCATTGATGGGATCAGTTAAAGTAAGACTCCAGGCTCTAATCTATGATACACACAAAACAGGCAGTGGTTTGTTGTATTGAACATTTTCTATTTTTAGAGAAAGCTAAAATTGGGGCCAAAAGGTGAGCTTGATAGTGTTTGGTAATCCATCAGGAGGTGGGGTAAGGGATTAGTGTTAATGCATTGCATTTAATAATATTTTGTTTGGAACATACAGAGCGTGTGGGTGCATATCACAGATCTTAGATCTTCTTTGCGTAATATTTAAAGAGATATGCATTATTTGTTTAGTAGTGTAATAACAGCAGCAGCAGCAAGCAGTTTTTAGTAATCAGGTTTTGTAAATGGTCTGTACTTATATAGCATTTTCTAGTCTTTAGTGCTTTGCCCTACATTACACTTTCACCCTTTTACACACGCATTCATGCACTGCTATGCAAAGCGCCCATCTCCAGTGAGGATCTAGATTACAATTCACACACAGTCAAACACAGATGGCTATGCCTTCAAGAGCAATTTGGGTGTCTCAACCTAAGACACTGACATGTAGACTGAAGGAGCTGGGGATCAAACACCAACCTTCTGATTAAGCAGCCACAGCCACCCCAACATATTATATGTTGCAATTTTCCACACAGATTTCTCTGTAAGTACGTGTTTTTGTTGATTAAAGATGTGAAACATAGGTTGAGACAAAAAGAAGTAAGTAAAGTTGACTCTCGTTTAATTAGTCTGTCATGTAAAAGGTCTACAATTTACACAAAGTGCGTATAATAAAGGTAAAACATTGTTATTTATTTGTTTTGTTTTTTAGTTAGTTTATATCATTAAAGCTCCTGTGAGGAACTTTCAGTTTGTGTTGATTTTGGCGCCCCCTGTGGACAAAGCCAGACCTCATCTCTTTGCTGATTTTGTCCTGTACATGCTTAAGTGGTGGTTTTCAACAAAAGAATCTCCTCCTGCTTTCTTTAACAGTCATATTTATCACTTTAAACTTTACATTTCTGCATTGGGAAATGTAAACAAAGGCAGCGTGCAGTTAATCTCTTTGTCTGACACCTAACCCCCTGCCAGCAGTTTCAGGCATAAAAATAACTATGTAGAAATAATCAAATTTGTGGCTGATGGTCTGGTTTGCTTTTGCAGATCATATAGAGTAATCAGAATTAATTTCAGTCTGTTTCATAACCAGTGAAAAACTCCTCACAGCAGCTTTAATATAAGGCTATCTAAAGCAGTTGCTATATAGAGTGAATATACACTATGTGTTCATTAAAAGGCCTTTTGCAGCTGCAGATTATGTTGCATTACTTGCTGTTCATTGTATGTAAATAAAGTTTAACGAGGGAAACTGCATTACATTGCAAATCAAAAGCGAGAAAACGGGCCTAAAGTCAAGTATGTAAAGCGTTGGCATTATAAGCAAAACACCAGCTGTATCATAGATGCATTATTTAGCGAGCAGAAAAGAATTTGCTGGGGGGCGTTTGGACTCGTGACCTCAGTACATAAAAAGTCCTGGCTACAGCTGTGCATGAGACGATGAGAGGAGATCGTTTGTTCAGAAAATGTATCCGTTCAACTGAAACATTTTTTTTAGTATTCCTCATCATTTATTAGCCAAAATCCTTCAAACCAATAGCCAGGGGGATACTGCACAAAAAAAGAAAAACCTCAACTCTGCCTGCTGAAAGGGCAAGGGACAAACTGTTCGCAACCCATTTCATCATCGCTTAGCTGCAGAGAGAGAATGAAGCAAAAGCAATCTGTTCTGATCGACACAACAGCAGTGAGCGCCAAAACATCAGAGAGAAATCGTAACACTAAGTGCTGGCATTCCTCTCTCTCGTATGCCCACTAACGATGGGAGAAGACAGTCATGGTAGATAAAGAGCACCCTATCGGAGAACAACCAGGTTCGTTTACCTTTAAAGCTTCTGTGCGTCGAATCAAACCGCTTTCAGTACAAAACATAAGTGCAATGTTTTCTCTGCCTCTCATTAAACATTTAAAGTGTCTCGAAGAAGCCGGCGTGCTTCACTTCTTGGTGAAAAGCTGTCTAAACTTTCTTTCTTGCAATTATTTTGCCCTTAACGTTTACCTTCGAAGTTAATGAATTTTTAAGACGAACATCCAAGCATGCAGTTGTGACTACAGCATCTGCGTAAAAATGTGATAAAGTTGTGCAGAGAAAAAGGCTATTTCTATATTGTTTACCTTTCTACATGCTCCACATTCTTCTACTTTTCATGTTTTTCATGATCGAAGCTGGTGGGGATCTCTTCTGCCTCCAGCACACCTGTCTCCACTCAAGCAGTCACACAAACACACACACTTGGACACACATGGAATGAGAGATAGGGAAAGGGCGACTGCAGGCTACAGGCAGAGGTGGAGGGCATGACAACATGATCTTCTCATGGGCCGCGAGTTGCCACAAGAGCACAATATGACCTGGAATTGGATTAGTTCAGTGATTCGTGTAGGATTGTGCACTTTGATAGCTTAGATTTTTCCTGTGGTCGGGGCAATCACTAAGAAACAAAAGCTACAAGAATGGGACGTCATCTCACTACATAGCTAGCTATAAACCTAGCTACACTGGTAAAAAAAAAAAAAGCAACCAGTACTGCACCTATTGTGTCAGTGTCAGAGAAGTGACATCAGCTATCGCTGGGCAAAACAAGGACAAAACCAAAGACCACCCACGCCTGACAAGAAATGTCAGGTTGAGTCAAAGGATAACTTTGGGATTTTTCAACCTAGACCCTATTTTCCCATGTGTGTGTGTAAGTGACTGCCACTAAAAGCGCTTGTTTTTGACAGCCTCAGATCGTGTTAAGACGAAGACGAAGAGGGAGAAGTGCCATTTGTTGTGTTGGAGTACAGAAAGCGTTGCTCAGTGCTATCTAAAAGATTGTCATGGCTGAAGATCCTCTCTCCCTCCTCGTCTTCGTCTTCTCTCACTCCTCTCTCCTTCTTACTGCAACAACTGCAGTCTCGCGTAAGATTTCAGCTCGAGACTTCTCCGTGAGTGAGACTTGGTTACAGACAACAACAGAGAGCATAAGGTAAAGTAGCATGCAGTGGCGGCTGGCCAATAGAGGGTGCTAGGGCGCCGCCATCCCTAGTGGAGAGTGTGTTTTTATTTTTATTTATTTTGTTTAAAAAAACTAATATTAACAAATTTACTTATTTAAATATGTAATATATATATGTATATATAAAAAAATATATATACATTAATGAATGTTCATTAGAAATGTGGGAAACAAGCGTTAGGCTACTCGTCTCTGCTTTAGGAGCGCTGGAAAAAGCGTCCATAAAGCAGAGACGAGTAGCCAATCAGGGACTGTTGCTGGGGCAAGATACATGCATATTATAGGATTTTCTTGCAACTGGTACACCAGACAGGCTTGGCTAGCTGGATGTACCCATGTAAATGCACTATTTTGCTTTCCGTGTATAAATAAGATAACACAGACACATGCATACATGTTCCCCTTACCCATTTCTTTGTATATATATATATGTGTGTGTGTGTGCAGTATTCTGTTATCTGTTTTTTTGTTTGGAATTAATAATTAGACTTTTTCACAAAGCACTGGTATCATGTAGTTTGTGTCAAATCATAGTGGGATGGTTGTTAAAAACTGAGTATGGCACAGCACAGCCCCACCTACAATATTTTTCACCAGCCGCCACTGGTAGCATGTCTGCCACAGTGTTGTCAGACACTTCTTATAATGATCTGAGCCTGTCAGTAGCGAAAAACAAACGTTTTTTGTGGCTGTATATCGGCGTATGCCCGGTGCCCCGTTTAGTTACATTGTATCTCATTTCGCGGCTGCTGGCCGGTGCTCCCTCCCTGAATACTGGATCCATTTCACTTATTGTTGTCTCCACTAGTCACTTACACACAAACATAAAATAGGGAAAATAGGGTCTAGGTTGAAAAGTCAGTTATCCTTTAAGGACTAGAAATGAAATGGCATTTCAGTCAGTATAAACACAGTGGCAGAAATCTATTAGCCATATATCTATAAGCTGGACTAATTAGCATTAAGTTGGAAACAGTAAAGGAACCAGCTGATTGCAGTGAACAAAGCTGACATTAAACACTTTCTCCACCAGAAAGAGAAATGTCAAAGCCGCTCATTAGCTGCTCTTTTCAAAGAAAAATTAGCCCCCTGTTAGGCTGTTGACACCTTTTAATGATTACACGTCTTTTCATTTCCGTACGGCTCTGCAGGAATCTGTCAAGACTTTTGCGGAGAGGACGGGCTGCAGGGGAGTTTGGGTAGAAAAAAGCAGATCTATGAGTCAGTTATCTGAACACCTGTGTGTTTGGCTGGTTCCCTTGTCCGTGCTGACTTCTTTGATAGAGCTATACTCTCCATCTGTCACACTATGAGCACAACAAAGGAGGTTGCAGGGAGGTGAAGAGGTTCAATACGGACTTGAAAGGATGCCCTCTCTGCATTTTAAATTGTGCTGTGGTGAAAATGAATGTGCAAAGATTTTTCATATTCAATACAACGCAAGGACCATCAGCATCTTAATTAGCCTTTGCATGGAGGAGGTTCTGTCTCACCAGCATGTAGCCTGAGTATCACAGAAGAAAAGGACAAAAAGATTCAATAGGATATAATACGGTATATTGCGATATGATATGATGCATTATGGTACAATGTAATACGATACAAAAGCTTAGCTTTAAAAAACAACCAAATGGACTCATTCAACAGACAATGGACCCCATGTATAATAACTGAAATCTTCATTTTAACCATTTGTATATTTATTTATTTATTTATTTATTGTTTTTTACATTTTAATTTTATTCCCCACATCTCCTTCTTATTATTACCCATTTCTTTATTTTTCCTTTCATACATATTATCATTAGCATTATAATTAGTAACACTATTACTTAACTATTATTATAGTTACAATAATCACTGTTGTTACTTTGATCATTATGATTATTATTCAGTGTATAAAATATACGTAATTTAATAATGTTAATTAACAGAGTATTATTATGATATTGTTATTACTTATTAATTTCCCCTCATCACGCACATTAACATGCAGGCTATGACAGATCCCACTATCATTGCTATAATTACACTGCTCAAAAAACACTTAATCGTCACATTATAACACCGAGTCAGTTAAACTTCAGTGATATCAATCTGTCTATTTAGGAAGCACAAGTGATTGTGAATCAATTTCACCTGCTGTGGTGCAAATTAAAGAGACAAAAGCAAGATAACCCCCAAAAAGGGAATGGTTTTGCACGGGGTGGCCACAGACAGTTGCTCTCTCCTGATACTTCCTGACTGATTCTTCTTTAGTTTTCGCTAATTTATTTATTTATTTATTTAGCCAATCTTCACCCTAGTCTACCACTATTATTGGCATTGTAACCATAAGTATGTGTCTGTTGTTGTTCATGTAACAAGGACATATGTTATTGTTGTAACAAGAACATATGTTGTTGTTGCTCTCTTTGCCTGTCTCTATCCTGCATCTCCTTCTATCCCATTTTCAGCCCATCCAGTCGAGGCAGATGGCTGTTCAACATGAGTCTGGTTCTGCTCAAGGTTTCTGCCTGTTAAAAGGAAGTTTTTCCTTGCCAATGTGCCGAATATTGCTAAGTGCTACTCATGGTGATTCATGTTGGGCCTCTCTTTAAATAACATAACAACGAGTCGGTCTAGACCTGCTCTCTTTGTAAAGTGTCTCGAGATAACTCTGGTTATGATTTTGCGCTATACAAATAAAATTTGATTTGATTTGATTTGATCTCATTTAGTTTTGTGTTCTGCTAGTGTCCTTGTCACTACTGGTAGCATGAGGCGGTACCTGCAGCCCAATCAGGTTGCACAGGTAGTCCAGCTCCTCCAGGACGGCACCTCCATATGTGCGGTCGCAAGAAGGTTTGCTGTGTCTCCCAGCACAATCTCAAGAGCATGGAGGAGGTACCAGGACACACACTAAGCACATGTGACAGACGTGAAAGAGTCTGGAGATGCCGGGGTGAACGTTATGCTGCCTGTAACATCATCCAGCATGACCGGTTTGGCGGTGGGTCAGTGATGGTCTAGGGAGGCATTTCCTTGGAGGGCTGTACAGACCTCCATGTCATAGCCAATGGTACCCTGACTGCTGTTAGGTACAGGGATGACATCCTCCAAGCATTTTTAGACCTTATGGTGGTGCATTGGGCCCTGGGTTCCTCCTGGTGCAGGACAATGCCCGGCCTCATGTGGCCAGATTGTGTAGGCAGTTCCTGGATGACGAAGGCATTGATGCCATTGACTGGCCCCACTCATTCCCCTGACCTAAATCCAATTGAGCACCTATTGGACATTATGTATTGGTGCATCAGATGCCGCCAAGTACCGCACCAGACTGTCCAGGAGCTGACTGATGCCCTGATCCAGGTCTGGGAGGAAATCCCCCAGGACACCATCCGCCGACTCATCAGGAGCATGCCCAGACATTGTTGGGAGTGCATACGGGCACGTGGGGGCTACACACACTACTGAGTCACATCATGAGTTGCCATGATGACATTCACACAAGTTGGATCAGCCTGCGATTTCCATTTTGTACTCTGATTTTGAGTGTGATTTTGAATCAAACCCTCAATGGGCTGATGATTTTGGTTTCCACTGACCGTCGTTACATCATTTTGTTCTCAACAAATTACACAATGTACATCGGTACATCATTTTCAACTTGAATTATACGTTCTTCAAGATCTGATGTTTGATTTAAGTGTTCCCTTCATTTTTTTGAGCAGTGTATTAGGACCGTTCCATTCTTGTTTGTTTTACATACCCTATGTACCACCCCAAGTTTTTGTTTGCTTGTCCTCTTTAATGTCCGTACTTTATTTCCAATTCCACGATTGTTTTGTTCTGTTCTTTCACCAATAAACAAATGAAAAAATTAATAAATAAAGAATAAGAATACAATGCATAACAGAACAATTACAATACGGTACGATACACTGTGATAGGATACGATGCATTTCGGTACAGAATGATATAATTCACTTTTTTTATTGTGTACATGTGGAAGTTTTTAAAAAGTTCCATCCACAGTAGCATTAACAAAAAACTAAAACAACACACCACATGTCAACAGAGTAGCACATACTACCAACCGCAAATTACATTGATGTCATGTGACCCTTGTGGCACATTTCACGTAATATACCACAATAATGATTGATAAGAGATACCAACACAGTGAAGCTCTTGCAAAACCATTTAGCCTCAAGAAACATTATTTAACATCTAGTTGAGGCAGGCTCAGCTGGGTTACTATGCGTTACTACGGAAATGATATATTGTTTGTCAAATGAGGGTCATAGGTCAGCCAAATTGCCAGCCAATCAGGGGAGCATTATTAATGGTTATATGAGTCTCTTTCAGGAGATGCTGCTGCTTACATTTTGGTAATCAAATGTCTTAAAGGAGAAGCACACAATTCAAAAAAAACAAACTCTCATTAGTGTGCTTCACAGACATATGGTAGCCTAGTCAAGCCTAATCTAGTCATACAAAATTTGCATAAATATAAGGATGAAGCACTAGCTGACCATTTTCATGAAAGCACCATAGCATCATTGCTCTTGCTGTCGAGCCACACAGGGAACCACTTTCTCTTTCAAAGAGAAAGCGCAGCTGATCATAGCTGGCCGGCTCTGACCACCAGCTGTATGTTGGTGTCCATGCTTCACTGAGCTGCAGTCAGTCAATTTCCCCTGTGTCCCCTGACCCTCTGCATCGCACGTAACCCATTCCTCCTCCTGTTGGTGCTCCCTCACTCTGCTTTTTTTCTAATTAAATGTGCTGGATGGGGTGGTTCTTTGAGGGCGTAATTCTTACTTCAATTAATTGATACTCTTCAAATTTGTAGGCTCTGCTGAATGAACCACACACTGAACTGGGTTGGCCTAGAGCTGACGGTTTCTCCATTCATGGGTTCATTTAGATAATAACCATTGTCTAAAGGCAACAGACACTGAGTAATATTGGCTCTTACTTAGATCCCTGTCTCTGTCCACCTCATGCAATTTGTGGTTCAGTGTCTTCACAATTTGACATGCAGACTGCAGCAATCAGGGATCACCAGCCACCAACCTCCTCTACCACTGAGCCACGGCCGCCCTGTGTTGACTGACAACTAGAAGAGAGATACTAGCAGGATACTAGCAACAAGTTAAACCTAAGATGGCCGAAAAAGTGGCCATAAGCATAAACACAGTGTGTCATGTGAGCAGCTGACTGTAAACTTCTTCACACAGTGAAAACTACACACTGTGCCTCCGTTGCCACATGCTTGTGGTCTTTTTCCTCAAGATTGCCTGACAATCCTGTTACTGTTTGTGTTCCACACCTTTGATTTATTTTGCTCTTTTAACCTCTCAGACAAAGAAGCTGCACATACAGGATCTTCTTGTGGGTTTGTACAGTACATGTGACCCTACAAGTCCTGATCTTTTAAGGTGACACCAAGAACGAAAGTTGTTGGAATTATTTTTGTGTAATTAACACTTGAATGTAGCTTTAACACATTTCCTCCCTGGCTATGTCAGATTTTTGTCACCCTCTCTGTTACGGTTTCGGTTAAACCAAAAAAGGTGAGGACCCAGAAGCAGACTTAGATATACGGATTTAATTAAATAAAAGGCAAAAATGCACAAACAAAATCTAAACTCCAACAAAAGACAAAAAAGGAAAATCAAAAGACGCAGCAAAAAACTTACAAACAAAACCAGGAAAACAGGTAGTCCAAGGGAACACAAAGATAATCCAAAGAAGACATGAGGAACAAAATCACACCAGGAAGGTCAAAGACATAGACTCCACAGGATAGACGACAATGAACTGGCAACGAGACAGGGGAGCACAAAGACTAAATAAACTTAGGAGGTGAGGCTAATCAGACACAGGTGAGACAATCAAGGGGCAGGTGAAAACAATCAGGGCAGGGCACATAATCAAACAAGCGGGAAACACAAAGGCAGGAAGTGGACCAACACGAGAGACAAGGTGACAAAGTAAAACAGGAAATGATCTAATCAAAAAGACACAAGTGAAATACTTAACGAAACAAGACTAAATACTGACAAGAACACAGAATAAACTAAATACAAAACTAAACGATGAAAACTCATGACAAGGGACAAAGTGACAAGGTAAAACAAGACATAATAACTGAACACCGAAATACAAGACAAAACCAGAACTAAACTAGAAACTCATGACACTCTCGTCCCTAAAACAACACTTCAGTTAACACCTGTCACCTCAGAAGACTTGTTAGCTATAGAACCTTTTACCCTTTGCAAAAGACATCATTCTCTCACCACAGGAAAGGCTTTTAAACTTACTGCTGGTAATCACAGACGTCATTTCTAAATGACTGCACGGTGAAGGTCTGCTCAATTGATTTTTCATTGCAGGTGATGATTCAGAGACTCAAAAGATAAAAAAGCAGATGCCATTTTCTATCATTTTCTCAATCCAGAATAAAAGCCTTTTGTGTTTTATGTGACAAAAATATAATTTCCTTATATTACTGTTTTAATTCCACTGATTGCGTCAGCTGAAATAAGTTGTATTTCCATTGTGAGATGACTTTCATTACAGTTATATACATGTGGCTTTATTATGTGGTGGACTGGAGTGTGGTGGACATATTTGTGGATTGGTGTGGACTAAACCACCTTCAACTAAACGTCGCAAAGACAAAGGAGTTGGTGGTGGACTTAGGGAGACGAAGGACCAATCCAAATCCGGTCACCATCAACAGAGTACAGATGGACATTGTGGATGAGTACAAGTACCTACGTCTAGACAATAAACTGGATACAAGAAAGGTCAGAGCCGCCTGTATTTCCTCAGGAGACTCAGATCTTTCAACATCTGCAGAACCATGCTGCAGATGTCCTATCACTCAGTGGTGGCCAGCATCTTCTTCAACGCTGTAGTGTGCTGGGGCAGCAGGTGGAAGACACAGGACGCTAACAGAGTCAGTAAGCTCATCAGGAAGGCAGGCTCTGTCCTAGGAGTGGAACTAGAGTCTCTTTTGGAAGTGTCTGCATCTGCAGACGTTTGAATGTGCATGAACCATGTGGCCTCATGTTGACATTTATAGAATGCATAATCATGTGCAATACTTCCAGCCTACTTCTGTAAATAACTATTGTAATATTATTTTTTTATCAGGCACTGTCTCTTTTGCATTAACCCTCACACTTTATATTTCCACTTATATTTGAGTTGTTTTTAGCATTTCTCTAACTGTATTTTTGGAGCTGGCACTATAATTTCCTTCGGGATTAATAAAGTTCTATCTAAACTTATCCTATATATTCTTATATTATATATTCTGGTGCACAGCTAATTGAGGTCCCACTAGATGTCATTAATTTGGATTTTAATGTACAGTAGCAGCTATGATCTGAGGCGGCTGCTATGGGGAAAAGAGCGAAAGCAGCCAAAGCTCCCGAGGCCTTCGCTGTTACACTGCAGTAACACGGACGCATGTGATTTGATGACGTATTTTGCCCATGGACTTGTAATCACCTGATGAGAAAAAAAAGTTTCTGGCCTTCTAGAAAAACAAAACATCTTTTCTTGCACAATTTAACACTTAAAAGAATTTCCTATTGAACAACACACAGGGCCGTAGCCAGGAGTTTAGAAAGGCTGAGGTCCAAGTCCCCCGAACAACCCTCTCTCACCCAAGCCAATACCCCTTTCCAACCTAAATTTAGTGTGTTGACACGGGTTCTTAAGACCCAGGAAACCCTCTTATACATGCTGATTGTCTCCTTTCCCACTGCCAGTGGAGTATACTCCTTTTCCGCTGGATCACCGTCTGACGTCACAAACACACCGGAAACAGGGTTAGCGCTGCTCGGACGGAGACGGGCGGAATTTGTAGCTGAGATGAGAAGGAGCCGCAGAAGTTCCCAACAGAGCATAGTATCGTGCTGGAAAGGGGGCGGAGATTAGCGTGTCGATGCGGGTTTTTTCCCATCAATGCCGATTGTAACCGAGGCGGTAAATACCTGGGTCATTTGACCCGGGTCTGAATGCCGATTGTAACCTCTCCCATTAAGCAAAAAAGCTGGATGTTAGAGGGTGTTGGGAAAGTGGCATCAAGTAATGTTTCTAATTATTTGGATGTTGTTTATATTTAATTTATTCTGTTACATTGTTTTTGCAATGCTATGATTGAAATACTGGTGGGTCACATTTATTTATGTGTTATATTATCTTACAAATTCAGGATTTTGCCCATTTAAAATCTAGCAAGTACACTTGAAATCTGCAAAAGAAGTAGAAGTAGTAGAAAAAGTCAAACTAAACTGAAGTGAGGAACTAACTTAAATCTATGCATCAGTGTTTTTCCCACAACACCTACTTAGCTAATCTCCCCAAGGCAATAGTTATTACTGTACATACCCTGGTCTTAGCTGCAGCCTTTGCGCATGAAGTGAACCACACTCCGGGAAATGCCTAAGATGCCTACAACACGATTACCCCATTCGCAGTGGGACCAAACTAACAATGAGATCGCAGAGGCAAAATTAAAAAAGTGTTTAAATAAATGAAAGAATTGGGAATTAAGAAATTAATTCGAATCATGTTCTCAATACCTTTTAACGTTTCTAACATGAAGGCGATTAAATGGTGATTTAGACTACAATATGTGCACAGGTCAAGATGTTCCTCTGCTGTTCTCACTCGCGCGCTGAGAAGTCTTGCAGTCACACGGCAGCATTGGACGCTGGATGATAGCCCTGCCCTTACGCGCGATCTCCCTGGCGACTCAGGCTTCAAGACTCAGAAGAAAAGGACATCGGCGCGCGGCGCTGCGCCCTGAGGACCCCTTGCGCCTTTCCTCCCTACTTGAGGACAGATGGATCTGACACCGGAGCGTATCAACAGCGAGACTTTTTGTCTTTTCTCCATCTCATGAAGACGGATCACTTCTTCTCGGTTTTCCGTTTTTTCCCTTCCTTTCTGTTTCTGACATACAGTGCCAAATGGATATGTACGCCTCCACTTTATCGCCAGCCCTGGACATCGGCGCAGGATGTTACTTGCTGGTTATAGGTGAGTTTATAATAAAATAAAAAGTTAGAGACCGTTTAGGCTTTGTTTCGCTGCTTGGTTCAGTTAAGTGTGAGTGAAATATACAGCTTGAATGTAATTATTACTTTGCAGGGATTTGGAGACGTGAAAACAGAAGCAATTACCTCAAAATTATACTTTTGCGTAATCCACTTTTTACGCACGCCAGTTTGCTTCCACAGGTGCATGTTGGACTGAGAAGTCCCTGCTGTCCAGTTTATCTTGTGTTTCCTTCCACATCTTAAACTTTCACACAACGCACCCAGACATGTTGATTTCACGGTGGCACGCGAGCTACCTGCTGCTTTAATCTACATAAATGTATCCCTTTAAGCATCTCATTCTGAGGGGGAGCTGGGAACAGGTTCGTGTGGCGTGTTTACGGAGAGCACACACTGCAGGGTACACACAATATTTACAAGATTTATTTTAGATATATTAAGTTAGAATGAGTTAGGAATTAAGTGTATTAAAAATAAATCTTAGCATCCAAAGTAACAAAAATATTGAAGCCAGCGTGTGGGATACACTGCCTTTCATATAATGCAATATGGATTCATGCAGCCTCCACAGAGAGCGCTCTAAATGAGGGAAGAAGTCAAATAAAGCGGAAAAATAATGACCCTGTGTGTTTCACATTGGTCCAGTGGATTTTATCTTCTTAATGCGCCCTAACAGCAGGGTGTTGCAGTCCTCTCATGTGGACTTACTGTGAAATATTTTAACAGTATGTATTTCACATTCATTGCATTATTATCTGACAATATAACCAGCCTGAGTCATGTGCAGCACACCGTCACTAAGACCTAGTCATAATTGTATTCAGCTGAAGGACCAGACCGACCTCCTGCTGCTATTTCACACACTATATTTGTCTAGAACTTAATCATAAGGATGCAAATCTAATGAGCAATCAAAGACAGGGGTGATGTGTGTGTGTGTGTGTGTGTGTGTGTGGCTTTGGCACAAACCCAAACACCGTGTGTAAGTTGACCAATAAGCAAACAGACAGCTGGTTCAAGATCCATCATGTGATAGATCCGGGTTCGAGTGTTTATACTCACCTCACATCTGTAGTCCTTCCCTGCTTATTTCTCTGTATCCACTAGCAGGAGCGTTCGGCTGATTTGATCTTCACAGTGCCTTTTATATTGTAATAAATCAGACATTATTTAGAGTCTACAATCTATACTCTAAGCTGTCTTTTTTTCCCGTGTAGATGACATTGTGGTCAAATGCAAATGTGTTGTTATATAGTCTCATTTTCTCCTGGTGTTAAAAATAACTGAAGCATGGTTACATTATGTTTCTCCACACTGTGTTCGCTTTGCCAGTGATTGTCTTTTTGTTATTACCTCATTGATATTAGAGGAAATTGGATTACTGGATCACCGTGAGGTTGTTGTAAATTGAACATAGGTTTTTTTCATCATATGCAAGAAAATGACAATATAGCTCATAAAGAATATACACAGTGATAGTATGAACCCAGAAAACAATAATAAAACACAACATCCGCATACAGGTATTCAGGTTGTTGTGACATCTCCTGCATTGCCCGTATATCTCTTGAGTCAGTTCAAGTACCTTTGTGTAGCATGCCAGTGTAGCAGTAAAGGCAAAGCGGGGGTGGGGGTATCTTTGATTACATATCTCATTTCCTTTTATTTCAATGCTGCTCTCTCCTATTAGTTGAGACACAGTTCTTACATGACTGCTGTGATGCAGGTCATTAGGATGCCACTTCTCAGAGGCAAATTACACAGATATTAGACATAATGGTGACATCACAGACATGTCAAACATCACTCTGAGAGTCAGCAAGTGATATGTGATGATACACAATCTCACTCACAACTTGTCAAATATGGCAGCTTTGGTTCTGGCCCTGTCACTTTTCCCAAAAATCAAGTTCAACGTGACGTGGGATTTGTTCGAATTATATCAACACTAAAGGGAACGCAGTGGTACATACAGCGCTAGGTGCGTGAGAGAGAGCGGAAGTATGCGTGCGCGAGTTATGTGGAGTGTCGGGGACCGGAGCAGCGGAAGAGCAGAGAACAGAGTGATCGTAGCTAAATGAACAACAGAACTAATGTACAGTTTAGGCTGTGTTTGTGCGTAATAAAGCCTACGACTCCTCAAGACTCAAGCCACGCTCCCTTGTCTTGCTTGCTGCATGCTACTGGTGTATTAAAGTGATGGGGTTAGCCCCGAAGCTAGCTACAGCTTCAGCCCTGGAGCAGAACAATAAAGCCCCTTTCCCACTGGTCAAAAAACCCACCAACACCCGCTAACACCCGGCTTTTTTGCTTAGAGGGAAAGGTTACAATCGGCATTCAGACCCGGGTCAAATGACTCTGCAGTAGACCCGGGTAATTATCGCCTCGGCTCCAATCGGCATTGATGGGAACACAAAACTTGTGTCGACACACTAATCTCCGCACATCTTCACTGTTTACTAACCCTGTTTCCGGCGCGTTTGTGACGTCAGACAGTGATGCAGCAGAAAAGAGGCCGACAGGAGGATACTCCACTGGCAATGGGAAAAGAGACAATCAGCTTACTGGGTCTGAAAAACCCGCGTCAATGCACTAATTTTGGTGGGAAAGGGGTAATAGTCTCCCCTGTGCTTTCTGACTATGGTCGGGACGCTGAAGCGGGAAAGGTTAACATCTGTTGGAATACAAGGCTCACTACTTTAAACACGAGAGCATTCTGGGACTTTGGAAAGCAGATTAGTAATTTGTTTGTGGGCATGTGTTATCTGCTGTGCTTCAATGTTGAATTTGATCACATCATCACAGTTCAAACTATTAATGTTTCACCAGGTTTGAACAATACATTTTTTCATGCTCTGTCACCTGACTTTAACACCTCATCAAAACAATAACCTAAAGGTTAAGGCTCGAGGTCAGAGGCTGTATGTGATGACCTGGGAGTGAGAACGGTCCTGCATAAGGCTCTTTTATAAACTACGGAGAAAGGGAAAGGGTTTGTTTGTTAACTTTTCATTTAACCAGAAGGATGAAATTTAACTTCGAAGACCCTCCCTGCTCTCCCAAAAGATCAGACTAATCCACTTTCATCCAAAAATAATAACAATACCCTCCTCCTTTACCCTCCTCCACCCTTTTATTATACAGTCCCTTTGATCTAAGTCTTTGTCTATGTCTCTCAATAATCCCCGCCTATATGAAAAGTCTCTTACAATTCCAGGGCGGAACTTTGAATCATGATAACACGAAGCAGCCAGCTCCTGCAGATTTGAATAAATACATTAATACTTAATACATACATACATAAATAAATACATTTTACCAAAATCCAGCCCTCATGTGCCCACTTGGCTTGGTTCAGCGAGGCCCCTGAGTGAGACTTTGGCTATTCATTGGAATAATGCATCAGATTCATATGCATCACATCTCCTTCGGCACAAAGTTGCATAAATGTGCACAAGCATCTCGGACGGACAGAGAGAGTCTTGCGCTTGGATGCACGCTGCTCTTAAGTTTAAGAACGACTGCATACTGATTCTGTGAGGGAGCTGACTCTTTAGGAGGAGCACATGCGGGTTACTATTGTTGAGGTACTTCTGTTTGTGGCCCACAACTTTTTGCTAATGCGCAGCAAAGCAAAAAAAATGACACCAACATTACGGGGGCTGCTACAGAACATTGTGAAAGAACATTTAATATCCAGGAATTCATTTCAGAAACAGTATTAGGAGTATTCCTATAACCATTTTGCTACGTTTAAGCCCATATTTGAAGCATACTCGGTTCGGCTAGCTACCGTATGACTGTCAATTTTCTTCGTTATGCCACATTATGCTCAGAATGTGAAGTTCAAATACTATTACAGCTTTGTTTTCTGGTTTTAAAATCTTTTTTTTTTTTTAAAGTGATTAAAAAGACGATGGATGGAGAAAATTAAGAGATACCAGTTTGATAAACACTAGCTAGCATTAGCTAACAGCTAACTCTACTTTAAAGCTAACATTACAGTTTGAAGTGTTTCATTAGACAATAGGAAAGGTGTAATTCCTAGCTAACAGTCATGCAAGCTAACTAGCCATAGTCTTATTTAGTAATCAGTTGAATGCTAACCTTAGCTGTTGTGACTTGGCCACTGGTACCTAATGGGTTAGAAGATATGTTGAGTCACTTTATACAACATTTAGATCTGTTAAAGTGATCTGATCTGACCTGAGGTGTTCCATGAGTGCTGATATAGAGTACAACATTACTTTCTATTAGCCTAGATGTGTCACTCCACCTCTGCTAATTGTTGTGAATACATTTCAGAACAATCTTTGTCTAAAATGATGCAGCCCGTACCTCTGAATCCCATGTGCCACCAAAGCAACTGTCAGCAGACTCTTATTTCACTGGTGACATGATCAAAGGAAGCATACAGATAAATGTACAAAATACAAAGTCTGTGATAACCTGTAGAATGAATGATGAGGAAATAATAGTCTGTGGTTGCTTATAACTGAAATTATAAGCATGTATATGCAATTACAGACTGCAACAAAGATCGACTGCAGCAGGTTATCTCTAATTAGATCAGATACGCCTCAGGCTATGGTAGCTATGACAGGTTCAATGTTTTGACACTTTAATTAACGTCATCTTTTGATGTGTTCATCTTTCATTGGAACCAGGATGTAGCAAAAACACAGCCCTATAACACATAGCCTATTTTCATAATTAGAGTGGATGCATTGAATGTTACCTCAGTTTGTTTTCTTTTACAGCAGCCAGGAGACTCTCTATGCAGAGTGATTATATGCAATACTTAATGTGTCATTGCTAAACATTTCTAACATGTGTTAAATGCTTTATAAACCCTGTTCACTTACAGTATATGGCTACCTAATATAGGTAGTTGAAAGGGAAAGTAACATGGTGGTCAGAGCTAGTGAACAAAACCATGGACGAAGCTTGCCGCCCAAATATCAACATTGCTGCAAAAAAGCATCTTTTAAAACCAGTACTAAAATACAATACATACAAATGTACTTACAGACTTTATCACCTTTAAACACACAGTTCCACCATGTGTACCAAGGAAGGAGTGCAAGGACAAACAAAATGGCTTCCTACAGGGTTCAAAGGGCAAGCCATGAGGCCCATACTAAATCAACTAAGAATAACAATAAGCACCACCTAGTGGCTGAAAAACATTTTTTTTCTCTAAAGGCATACTGAATCCTCTAACATACATTATGAGAAAGACACTCAAGAACAACTAAAAGTAAATTTAACGAAAGAATAACAGCCAGCAAACATCTCAGAGGCTTCGTTTCCTAGTTTCTGCCATCTTGTTCTTGTTGAGAAAAATGACCATGGGACATGGTCTGGTTTCAGGTGAGAGCGCATCCTGGTGACAATCAGTCACGTGGCTGGAAAAAATAGCCTTGGCTGGTACTAACAGAGCTGGTATTCTGAGGTATTGATGTGCCAGCTTTGCCAGCCTGGGGAATTTCCCCACGTTGACTTCCAACAGTCTGTAAAACTTGCCATCCAAGGATGGGGGGAATGTCCTATAAAAAAAGTTCTTAACTTTCCTTTTCATGTTGCCTGTGCAGGAGCTGTTGGGTTTTTAAGTAAAGTAGAGCCACTGTGGAGGCTCGATGCCTGGCTGTCGCTCCCCACGCTGTAGTATGTTCATAGTTATTGTTAAAGAATTTTAAGTTTGAAGCTCCTTTAACACCAGGAGCGGGTGGAGCAATCCTCGATCATGGCAGAATAGGGAGGAGGAGCTTGCAGGCTATAAAAAGGCTGGGTGTGGTCACCAGTATTCCCTCTGTTGGTGACCATGCTGCCACTGCACCACTAGTTTGTTTATTTGCGTTATGTTGTTGCACATACATGCATCCATATTTAATTGATGTATATTTTACTTTGCAATAGATCATGAAGTTTTGTTTGGAACTGGTTTAAATGCTGAAGAAGTATATTAATATAGATTACCATGTTGGACAAAGGGCGATCACCAGAGAGAAGTTAAAGACTCTAAGTAAATCTATGGAGGCCATTAGAAGAAACAGGCGGCAAATTCAAAAACACATGCAAAAGCCCAAAACAAATGCCATGACTGAAAAGCTCTGCATTGATCTTAATGCATTTGTTTCTGCCTATTGCAGCATGTTTTTTTTCCCGTTGCAGCACATTTTCGTCGTTGTATTTGTTTTGGACTTTTGCATTTTTGGAATTTGCATCTGCAACTGTGATATTATTTAAATTAGTTTCATCGATTAATTAGAATTAGTGTATCGCTTAAACTTCTTGCACTAGATCAAATTCTGAAGGACCAGATACTTGAACGGCGATTGATGTTAAGCTACCAATTTCCTGAAGTATATGAACTGGTATTTGAACCCTTTGAAGGAATAGGCAGATACACATAGACCTAAAGGGCACAGGTGGAAACCTTACAGGAGCGGTAATGAAAGCTAATCATGATCTGATGATTCAAAATCACTTCAGCAGAACATTAATCTCCATATAAATTAACAGAAGCGAGCTATTCCGGCAGCAGTTCAGGCATTGGTATATGATTTTATCCTGTTTTGTTGGAGGTGTGAGAAAACTATTGGGCGTCTGTTAGCATATTGCTTCGGGGAAGGTAATTGGAAATGTCCCGTATTAAAGGGCAAGTCTCATTTGAAAATTGTTACCCGGCTAAAAATAACTTGCAGTCTTTCCTTTGCCTGAAGCTTCTCCTTAAAAGAGACTGGCTTTTTGAGAGCAAGTGTAAGTCCCCAGAGTCACTCTCCATACATTACTGATGCTCGTGTGGCCTGTGTCTTGAAAATACCTATAAAAGTTTTAAAGATATAACAGGGACATGAGGGCTTGAACTCTTGTTCTGGCTATGGGACTGCATTTCCCATCTCACTCTATAAATTGACACTTTTCTAAGATCTGGTGTGACATGAGGTGTCCAGAGGAATGCAACCTATTGTGACTTCACTGTGAGAGCAATCATTCACCTACCATTTGTTGTTCCATCCATTGAAATGGTTTGAGATGATGGCTCCTCAGGGTTATCTCTGTTAAAGGTTCTCTGCTGAAGCTTACGCCTGCTTTGACTGCTTCTAATGGCTCTTACTTCCTCTTTATCTGTTTTTTCCCTCTAAATATGTTTCTTATGTTGCTGGTGGGGGTAGAAATGAGGGTCACTTTTAGAGACAGGCTCTAGTATGGATGGGTGACGTACATGGCAATTGTAGACATGTTTATATTAGTCATAGTTTTTCAATATTCAACATTTCAATCCAGTCGAACTGGTTGGAAGGAATGGTTTGGATTTTAGGGGGGAAATATTTGGTCGCTCTTATGATTTGAGTCTGATGAGAAGATCGTACCTCTCTTATCTGCCCGTAGATTATGGGGCCAAACACCTCATGTTACTTCCTGGCTAGCCTTTTCCTCCACTGCCTTTTATAAATCTAATCCATTAAACATTACCTTCACCCACCTTTGGCAGCAATAATGTGGGGTTCAGTTTGCAATGTAGACAGGGGCTGGGGATTGAACTGCCAACCTTCAATTGGAGGGCAACCCACTCTACTTCTGAGCCACAACCGCCCTGTCTTGCTCTTATATTACATGCCTAACTCTTTCACTCACTTGTATTAAACCTGCAGTTGTCTAGGGGTTGTGGGAAATAGTGTCTGTTGGTTGCTGCCTTAAACAGTAATAATAAAAGAAACGACAATATTAGATCCCATTTTAATGTACTAAAATATGGAGTTAACCACACAATGTCATTTTGAAAGAAGCTTTTATACTTAAATACTACAGTTCTGGCTTCACTACAGCCCTCTATTGCCATGTTTCCACCAAGTACACAGGACCTTTTCTCCCAGAAGCTAAATGGTCCCTGTTGTTGTGCCTGTTGACTGCGTTTCCAGTGAGATCTTAAGACCGGCTTATAAAGCCAATTTATCTGCAGACAGTTGTACAGTGGGATGCCTTATATTTATTAATAAAAAATGGTCACAGCTGCATAACTCCACTTTTAACTTATGAGACGCTTAAACCAGCAGACTGCTAGCATAGCATTTAGACTGGAAACAATGAGAAACAACCAGCATGGCTCTCTCTCCAAAGGGGGAAACTGTATATAAGCACTTCTAAAGCTAAGTTGTTAGCATGTTATCTGGAAAAACTGCAATTTGTCTTTAAAAGAAACAACTTACACTGTGTATCGGTGACCTTTAGAGGTTCTGGCAGGCTGATTTTTTAAAAACTCCAAACAGAGCAATGATAGCTATATCCCCCTGCCAACAACAGATAGTTACTGCAGCTAGCTAAAAGCAGTCTGGAACATACCCCCAATAAAACTGCAACTTTTCTTTTAAACAAACAAGATAAATTGTGTATCAGTGACCTTTAGAGGGTCTTGCAGGTTGATTTTTTGGGGGGTTTTTTTACCTCCAGACAGAGCAAGGATAGCTATATCCCCCTGCTTCCAGTCTGTATGCTAAGCTAAGCTACGCTTGCTAGCTGTAGCTTCAAAATTCCCAGACAATTACATTGCAAGAAAGCAAATTGATACCTAAATGTCAAGCTATTCTGTAGCACATTTGTAGCTGGTTAGCTTATCATCATGCCTGTTTTTAAAGGCTGCTAGTAAGTAGAGTTGTCATTCATTAGCCAAACCTATAGCATCTGTTCTTGGGTTTCTGTATAATTAAAGCTTTTACTGAGTAGCTGCCCCTTCTCTGAGCTCCTAGGAAACCCCCTATCCAGTGTTTGTTTTTCACTTTCCCCCACTCTCACACACATTACCCATACAGCTGATCTGTGCCCTCTTTACACACCTGGTGCTATGTTTAGTTAATGTGTATTCATTCTGTGTTTATCCTGTACGCCAGCTCAGAAGCAGCACATGCTATTTCATTTTGGATGCATTAAGTTAAGGTGTCCAAAACAAACACAGGACCTGAGGGGGGTCTCCTTTATTTATGTCTTAAACAAGTCGCAGAATATCCCCCGACTGTCCCTGGAATGTCTGCAGTCTGTCCCATGAGGGAGAATTAATGACGATATCACCGTGCTGGGAAAAACAAAAACTCCCTCACATTAAGCCTGTAAGAGTATAAAAGGCATGTCTAAACTGGTTATTCATCCCTTGATGTTTGTTGTAGGGACAGCATTGCACATTATACTCAAAGAAAACAGGAGAACACCTAAATCAAGCAGGCTGTTAATTAAATGATTGAAGATGAGATCTATTACATCTTCATGCTGCTTCAGAACATCATCATCATAAAACAACTGGCATATGCTGATTTCGCGTGTACTTACAACCCGACAAAGTGCTTCAATCCCTCTTCATGCACATGTTATTAATACTACACCCGGTTTATTGTTAACAAGTGATGGGACGCGGTCGGGAGAGTGTGACCTGACTGACCTTTTATTGAAATGGATGATAATGATTGCTCACGTGCTTCCTCTTTCCTCCACGTGTGCTTTTTCATACACTAATGCTTCAGAGCATAAACAATAAGCTGCAAAAAGCTTCAGCAAAACACGCTCTGTCTGATCAGGCCCTTACAATATATATAATTTACAAACCAATTCCAATATGCAGCTATTTATGGAAATGATCAAACAGTTGTCAGAATCAGAATCGGTGTTTATTGCCAAGTAGGTTTACACTTACAAGGAATTTGTTTTGGTGATTTTGGGGCAGAACAATTAACACAGAACTAGAATAAAATTAAGTAAAAGACTTCCATAGAATAAGATAAAAAATAGGAATAAGAATTAAAATATAAAAAATAATACGTATAATACAAATAGTACAAAATATGTACAACAGATGTGATTAAAAACTGTACAGGTGTGCAGGATATTGAGCAGTGCAAAGAGCTTACAGTATTAATTTAAAAATAGTGCAGCGTATAGACAATATAAGTCCAGTGTGCATTAATGTAACGCATAGTCCGAATTTCAGACTTAATACTCGTTAAGTGTTAAGTGACTGAGGGGCTGGATGCAAGTCCATGTCACGTGGGGGGGTGGAGGGGGGTTGGGGCCTTGTTGACGAGGCTGGCAGCAGAGGGGAAGAAACTGTTCCTGTGTTGGGAGGTTTTGGTCCTGATGGAGCGCAGCCTCTTGCCAGAGGGGAGGGTCTCAAAGAGTCTGTGACCGGGGTGAGAGGGGTTGGCCACAATCTTACCTGCACGCCTCAGGGTCCTGGAGGTGTACAGGTCCTCGAGAGATGGCAGATTGCAGCCAATCACCCTCTCTGCAGAGCGGATGATACGCTGCAGCCTGCCTTTGTCCCTGGCAGGAGCAGCAGCATACCAGACGGTGATGGAGCAGGTGAGGATGGACTCAACGATGGCGGTGTAGAAGTGCACCATCATTGTCTTTGGCAGGTTGAACTTCTTCAGCTGCCGCAGGAAGTACATCCTCTGCTGTCCCTCTTTGATGAGGGAGCCGATGTTCGGCTCCCACTTGAGGTCCTGGCTGATGATGGTCCCCAGGAAGCTGAAAGACTTCACAGTGGAAACAGTGGAGTCGCTGATGGTGATGGGGGCGGGTGTGGCTGCTGTCATTCTAAAATCCACTTCCATCTCCACTGTCTTCAGAGCATTAAGCTCCAGGTTGTTATCACCACACCAGGTCACCAGATGGTCAATCTCCCACCTGTAGGCAGACTCGTCCCCACCAGAGATGAGTCCAATGAGGGTGGTGTCGCCCGCGAATTTCAGGAGCTTGACGGACTGATGACTGGAGGTGCAGCTGTTGGTGTACAGGGAGAAGAGCAGAGGGGAAAGAACGCAGCTTTGAGGGGAGCCGGTGCTGATGGTCCTGGAGTCAGAGACGTGTTTCCCCAGCTTCACGTGTTGCCTCCTGTCGGACAGGAAGTCTGTGATCCAGGTGGAGTCAGGCACATTCAGCTGGAAGAGCTTGTCCTGGAGCAGAGCCGGGATGATCGTGTTCACAAAGAGGATCCTGGCATAGGTTCCTGAGTCCAGATGCTGGAGGATGAAGTGGAGGGCCATGTTGACTGCGTCGTCTACGGACCTGTTGGCTCTGTAGGCGAACTGCAGGGGGTCCAGGAGAGGGTCTGTGATGTCTGAGAGCACCAGGCGCTCGAAGGACTTCATTACCACAGAGGTCAGGGCGACGGGTCTGTAGCCATTAAGTCCTGTGGTCCTTGGCTTTTTGGGGACAGGAATGATGGTGGAGGCCTTGAAGCAGGCTGCCATGTGGCAGGTCTCTAATGAGGTGTTGAAGATGTCTGTGAACACCGGAGACAGCTGATCGGCACAGTGCTTCAGGGTGGAGGGGGAGACAAAGTCGGGTCCGGCTGCTTTGCGGGGGTCCTGTCTCTTAAAAATCCTGTTTACATCTCTCTCCATGATAGAGAAAGTTGTTGCTGTGGTGTGAGGGGAGGGGGCCGTTGAGGTGCTGGGGGAGGTGGAGGTAATAAACTGTGGTTGTTGTTGTTGAATTGGGTCACGGGGGATGGTGTTAGGACTGTCCCATTGTCTATCAAAGCGACAGTAAAGCACGTTCAGGTCGTTGGCAAGGCACAGGTCATTAACAGAGTGGGGTTTTTTTCGGCTTGTAGCTGGGGAGCTGACTGAGACCCTTCCAGACTGAGCCAGCATCTCCCCCTGAAAACTGCTGTTGTAGTTTATCAGAGTACAGACGCTGTAAACAGGGAATTACACCAGTGATGTAACCTGTGATGTAATCCACCACAAAAACACATTCTATGGACAATTGTGTTTTTAAACGTAGCTTTCAAATGTGCCTCTTAGGGTTCAATTTCTATTTACACGCACATCATGTAAATGGATCATCACTGTTCATGTAATCTTCTCCTCTTTCTCTCCTCCTTCTATGTGTCTCAGCTGTTCTCTCCATTGTCGGAAACCTGCTGGTCATCGCCATGGCAGTCAAGAGGTCGTCAAGGATGAAACCGCCGGAGCTGCTGAGCGTGAATCTGGCAGTAACTGATCTGGGAGCAGCTATTTCCATGTACCCCCTGGCTGTGGCTTCTGCCTGGAATCACCATTGGATCGGGGGAGATGTTACATGTACATATTACGGCTTGGCAGGCTTCTTCTTCGGTGTCGCCAGCATTATGAACCTGACAATCATGGCCATAGTGCGGTTCACTGTGTCCCTCAATCTGCAGTGTCCCAGTGAGTAATACAGAGAGAGAACTAAATTTGCCTGGTATTTTAAGACTTATCTTTTGGAACTCAAAATCATGATGCAAATTTTATGCAGGAACTTCAACTTCCTGTGAGACCTTAATTTCACATTTACCATGCTTCAAGAAGTGCCGTCATTATTCACGCGCTAACTCTTTCTGTGGCAAAAGGAAGATTCTAGCAGAAGTGATGAAATCTTTCAGAGCTAAAACTTAATTCTGCATCGCCAAACTTGATGCCTTGTTGTAAAATAGATCTCTAAGTGGAAGCAGTTAAGGAGATTTATTTTTAATCCCCCTCAAAGGCTTTTAGTAGCTGCACTTGCTCCACACCAAAATGGAAAAATAATAAATCTACTTTGAATGCAAGATGGCTGCTTCTGCCAAAGTGACTTTTTTTTTTTTTTTACCAAAAACAGTTTTACCAGTAAACTTCTAAAATAGCCTCTCAGGGATCTATGATAGCCAACTGCATATGGTGACATTGAGTACTTTGATATTTCTATTTATTTATTTTTGTTGCAGAAAGTAAGATGAGAAGCTTGATACCACACTCATACCATTCCATTAATATATGAGTACGGCCAGCACACATTAGCATAGCTTAGCATTAAGACTTGAAACAGGGAGAGACTGTAAGCCTGAAAAACATAGCTTCAGTTTTTGTTCCGAGCCAGCCATTTGTTTCCAGTTTTTATGCTAAGCTAAGCTAACCGCCTGTTGTGCTAAAAAACAAAAGCCCCTTTTACACTGCCAGTTCAATGCTGGATTATTTGGCCTCTGTCATGCCTCGTCTACGATGTAAAATGCTCGGAGGCGGAATGCTAGGGCGAAGTCTGAGCCAGCTTTGGAGGTAGTAACAGAGGCGTCAAAGGCAGAACAGCGCTGTGTTTGTATGTGAAGCACACACTGTTTGTTTACACAACGCCGGACCGCTATGTAAAACACCCACTGGGGGGGGGCTTTACACCAACGTTGCTTGGTCCAGTGTAAAATGGCAAAGGCTTCATAACAGCGAATAGCGGCGCTGTGGCGGTAATGCAATGTAAAAAGGGCTAAAGCCAACATCAAAGAGTCCAGACTGCAGTTCCTCTATTGGCCACTAAGGGCTGGTTCCAAAAGCGAGTCAATGCCAACTAGACCTAACGTTAAAATCAACATCTTTACAGCTGGATACAAAAAACAGTTTTGGTCTTTAGCTATTTTCTATCGTGGAGAATGCATAATAAGCGGCGTGGTTGCTTTGAGTGATGGGTGGGCGCTGCTCACTGGCAGTTAGTTGTTATTGCATCTAATTCCAGTCACTGAATTAGACCTCTCGTTCATGTTTGTGTGCTCTGTGCTTTTTGCTGAATTTTTCATGCAAATATGAGACAAATATTATGGCTTACACTGGGGTTTATTGTATTAACAGGCCATCCAAAAGTTCAACCTTTCTTAGTAAGTGAAATTCACCAATTATGTAATGTTAGCATAAGTAGCAGTCATCTGTGTGTGCGCTCACTGAACCCAGTGTATAAGCTTATTCAGTGTTTCTCATACATTGATGTATTTGTGGCAGCCCGATCACAGGAGTCGTGATTGTTGTTGCCTTTCCTGTTGAGAAGATGGTGGGCCATTCTGATGAGAAGAATTTTTAGGTTCCCCGGTCGGTGTAATTCATCCGCCACTCATTTTCCCTACGGAGATGTGGGTAAGCTAGTAGCAGGGCCTCTACATTCGACAAGCTCTCTTAGCTTGTTTGGTGTAATAAATAAAGAAATCCGGTCGTCCACCATCACTGAATTCCTTCAGTGGAAAATATGGTGGTTAATGAGCTCATACACAAGCTAAACAACCAAGCAGAAACTGTACAGCTTACATAACTTGGTGTTTGCTAACCCCACTCTCCTCTCCAGCGCAAACTGGTCTTTCAAATGTGGCCAGAAATGTAGGAATAAACAGCATGGACATAATAAGGCTATTGACTAGGCTAGACGTGGTACCAGGTGGGTGTAACCACATTGAACAGTCCCATCATATAGAGATAAAAGGCTTATACAGTGGCAGATTACAATGAGACACCTGAGATAAAGCAGTGACCTTAGTTCATGGCCTAAAGTTATGAAGAAAGAGAATTTATTAGAGCAGTTCACAGATCATGTTACAAAGCAAAACAACGACCATTGAAGAAATGAGACAGAATATATAAAGAATAGGCATGCCCACATCTCACATGCATGTGAATGTCTGCATATATGGTATGTACGCAAAACATTTGCTGGCTTACATAATGAAAACATACCACACACGTTCATGCACACTCGGTATAATAAGCGTGTAAGAACTAAAAGGGGAACACAGAGAGCATTTGACAGTTCTCAAGTATTAGGTTCACATCAGAGACAGCTCCAGTTGATGTTACAGTAGTCAGAGTTTACTGCAGACCAAACGTAAGTGGATTTGTGTGTTACATACGGGGGGATCGTAATAGAATTTTTTTCGTATGTATCTCTTTAATGAGTGACTTTAATCCTCTCCTCAAAGCGCTGTGTTGGTGCAACTCTCAGGCTTCTGATCCTCTTTATTGTTTTCCTTATGCTATGCATAGCATTATTTTTCCTGTACGCCAAATAATCCACTTTACTTCGGTGTTTGTGAGGCTGGAATATTTAATGTCGTTCTCCCATGTGATTTCCTTTGCTCGTATTTGCTTATACATGAATGTACACAAGTTGAGTGTGGATATGTATTTACAGGAAATACTGTTTGTTATACTTTTATTCTATTTATTGATCCAAATTGGAATTAATCAACACCAGTTTAAGGCTTCAACCCTTAAATTACCCTTCAACATCCCAACTTGAATAATTAGATATCTGGGAATTGATATTTCGTCGAATCTTCAAAAGCCACCCTTCTCCGCTCTACCCTTATCCGAAGATCAGTTAACCCTCTGAAATCAATTACCACTCTCCCTTACAGGCCGCATAGCAACTATCAAAATGTCCACTGGCAAAACAAAAGGAGGAAACAGCCTGCCCTAGTGACTTGCAACCACCCCCAATAGTAAAAGACTTATTTATGATATCAAAGCAAAGCCTATACCATAGGTGCAGACTAGGAAAAAGGCTTGTTGATTAACAGCTGATTCCATACAAGCACCTTGTCAATACACCTTGGCTTTGTTGTGTAAATGCACAAATTGAATGTTTAAAAAACAATGGCTTCATGACCTAAATTTAAATTGTCTTTATTTGAAATACCAGTGTTTTGCAAACTGTCTTCTTTCTGTCATTTACACCATCATTTTGCATAATGTGTCCTATTCCTTTTAACATGTGGTACAAAAGACTTTTACGTATTCATCTAGTCAGGTCTTATATAAGCAAATGTTGTTATCTCTATTAAATGGGCACTTTTGACTTGATCCTTATAGCTGACAATTTTAGATTAGGAATATAATGCCTTCTTATTGCTTTAAATGTAAGCTGCTCCATATATATATAAGTGCCTTAATAAAACACCAATTATCTGCAATGTACTGTACAGCAAGCTTACAAACCCAACCTTTTATTTTCTCTCTGCAGGAGAGAAAATCAGTTGGAAGATGGTGAAGATGCTGTGCTTGTGGATCTGGCTCTACGCTCTGGTCTGGGCTCTGTTCCCCCTCCTGGGCTGGGGGCGGTACGGCCCGGAGCCCTTCGGCCTTTCCTGCTCTCTCGCCTGGGCACAAATGAAAAATGAGGGCTTCTCTTTCGTCATCTCCATGTTCTCCTTCAACCTCGTCACGCCTTCTGTTGTCATCATGTGCTGCTACTTTGGCATCGCCATCAACCTCTATTTCACGTACAAAAGGTCGATGAACAACAGTAAACGAATCCCCAATATCGTCAAGCTCCATCGGAGGCTGTTAGTGGTAAGTGACTCTTTCTGAAGGCTTTGTTATTATAGGTTCAGGACTTTCAGTGTGGGTTGCCTTCGACATTTAAACACCAGTTGTTTCTTGAGGGGTTTCAACACATTTGTTCTTGATTATATTGACAGTGTTCTTTTATTTATGTATGATTAACGCAGTAGTTGTTTTTGTCATACAACTTATACACTAGTAATAATTGTTATTGTCAGTGTGGGTGTACACCCTGGAGTAAAGCAGGGCCCACCAATCATGTCCTAATCATGTTCATTTTAAATTATTTAAATCTTTTTATACTATTGACCTGCCAGCGGTTAGTTGGGTCAAGATTTCATTTGTGCTAATACCACCTGGACGGCGCAGGATGTTTCAACCATAACCCCTTACTTTAAGCTATTTTAACCATAAATCCATTACCATAAGCCATATTATCATTAATCAATTACTTTAGCTAACTATTGAATTAGTGTATTGCTCTTAGCTAAACAACCATTTATCCATCATCTTTAGCTATTGAATTTTTTTTATCCAGGACCTATCTGTAAATAACCATTTCTGTTAGCTAGCCATTTCAATTAGCTTATCCCTAACCTTTAGCTATAAAACACGTATATAACTTTCGCAAACTGTCAAAATTTGATATCCATTACCTTTTACATATAGCCATTTAACCACTACTTTAAGCTAATTATTTGATTTTGGCTTTTGCCTGTAGCTAGAAAACAGTTACCCATTATCTTTAGCTAACTATTGAAATTTCTATCCATGAACTATCTATAAATAACCATTTAGCCATTACTGTTAGCTAGCTATTTCAATGAGCTAAACTTTAGCTACAAAACTAGCGATATAATTGGCTAACTTTCAAAATTTGTTATCCATTACCTTTTATATATATCCATTTAACCATTACTTTTAGCCAACTACTTGAATTAGTTGATCCATTACCTTTAGCATAACAACTATTTATCCATTACCTTTAGGTAACTGTTACATGTTTTTCAACCATTACCTTTCATTTGTAACCATTTAGCCATTTCTTTTAGCTAACTCTTTGAATTACCTTTAGCTAACTATTAGATGTTTTTATGCATTACCTTTGATATAACATTTATCCATTTGCTAACTATTTAGATTAGCTAAACAACCAATTATCCAATACCTTTAGCTTACAATTATATTTTTTCATCCATAACCTTCAATATGTAACTATGTATCCATTACTTTTTAGCTAAGCTATTTAGCTATTTAATTATCTATTTCTTTTAGCTATGCAAAATATATTCCATTGCCTTTAGCTAACTGTTAAACATACCCTTTAGCTGTATCTCTTAAAAATGTATCAATCCCTTTTAGCTTTCTTTTTTGATTAGTTTATCCTTCACTTTAACTAACCAACCAAATGTCTCCATTAGGTTGAGCAGCCATGTAGATCTCTCTGCTTGCTTGTTTAATTTTTACACACTCTCAGTTGCCGCAAGACATGTTTAAATGTTACAACTAACTCAGTATATTAAAATCTCTTTTTTCAATCAAATCTCTGTTAATCAAAAACATGTTGAACTCCCCTTCAATCTTTCCACAGTCCACTGGCAACTGCAATTCCTCCTTGGGTACAAGTGCTCCCTTAAGGAAATCACTGGTAGGCCTTCAGGAGAAAACTGACTAAAGTAGCTACATATACATTCTTATAGCTCTAGCATAAGAATCACTTTTAGCAACATACAATCCATCAGGATGTCAAAAGTAGATACAAGAGTAAGTAATATTGAGAAGGAAGTGGCTTTCATGCGTACAGGTACAAATTGGTTAGTCAGTGAAGGTCATATACCACTGAAACCAGTCAAGATTGATTTTTTACTGACTTTGTTGTTCTTGTCTCTTGCAGATCGCTGTGCTGGTCAGCATAGGCTTCATAGGCTGCTGGGCACCCTATGGCCTGGTAAGCCTGTGGTCTATTTTCCGTGACAGCAGCACCATCCCCCCTGAAGTCAGTCTCCTGCCATGCATGTTTGCAAAGAGCTCCTCTGTGTACAATCCCTTGATCTATTACATGTTCAGCGAGAGCTTCAAAAGGGAGGTAAAGCAGATGCGCTGGCAGTGCCTGCGGTCCAACCCATGTCACGTCTCCAACAGCATCAATGACAACAGCATTTATATGGTTAGTATGGACATGAAGCACAAAGCAGAGGCACGGTCAACTCTGCAGGGATCACAGAGTCAGTGACTTTATCAAGTCAGTGACATTATCAGGATATAGATAGTGGTATTGTAACATAACAAGCAGGGTAAAAATGGCCTCCTTTGTGTGTGGCACTACGATTCAGACGCTGTGTTTGCACAATATGTTAAATGCTGTGAAAGTTCGGCAAGCTAAGCTGAAGATTAGAGTTAACTCTACTCTAACAGGGATAAACCTCCCTGTTGCTCAGAAATAAAGGCCTACTCAGTGTTGAGTAACAGCAGGATGTGAAGCAAGATTTTTTATTGACTGTATGTGCTAAATGTTTTTATGAAGTGACAGATCAAAGCTCAGGTATATTACGTCTGCTTCTAAAAGGTTACAAAAATAACAAATATTGCCCAGGTTTACCCGGTTAATGTTTACAAAATAAGTTTTTACAGTTTTTGTAGAAATTACTTTTTGATGGAAGATTGCCAGCAGGTTTCCTGTTTCCAGGCTTAGGGCTAAGCTAAGCTAACTGGCTGTTGGTGGTAGCCTCAAAGACAAGAAAGCTACTTCAACATCTGTTGGGATCGGATTGGATATCTTGGAAAGAAAAATCTTTAATTGGACGAGGCCAGTTTTAGTTTTGATCTTGATTATTCTGATCCTAGCAGAGAGATTCAGGCTGGATTTCAGGAAGAAAATGTGCTCAAACTTACTGTGAAATCCGTAATATAAGTTGCAGTCTGTTTTTGGGGAGTATGTCAGAGGGAAGCTTTATTTATTAGCATTATTTCAACACTATTTTCATTTGAAACAGTCAAAACACACACAAATTATAGCCTACCGTCCGTTTTCATCATGTGGAGATTTCAATCCTACTAGCTACTGGTGTTGTAGTTGAGCTACTGGTGTTGAAGTTGAGCTCAGCCTACGGTAACGTTGATTGCGGTGAGGATGGCGGCAGCACTGGCGATCATGATTATGAAAAAAATGTTTAAGCGAAAGAACATTAATATAATTTATATTATACTGTGGACTTTTTTTTTTATATTTCACACTTAAATTGCTGTATTGCTAACTTGACATTATAGATAAAGTAGACATTAGGATTTAAAGTTTTTTCCAGCCATAAATTAATCAACCAATTTGCTGTCCATATCAAACATAAGATATTTAAAGGGGGGGTATTATGCCAATTTCAAGCTTCATATTTCACTCTGTGATACCTGTGGAGGAGCTTAACATAATTTACAGTTAAAAATGTTCTCACACTGGTGCTCTGCGCAGGCCCTCATACAGCCTTTGCCTGAATCGACTCAGTCGGCTCTGTCACTTTAAGAAACCCCAACCCCTCATAAAAACAAAAATAATAATACATTTTATTTGAAGGCGCCTTTCATGACACCCAAGGTCTATAGTTAAAACCAGAATAAAACAACGAGAGTCAAAACGGAACAAGATACATGTAGTAGGCAAGGAGGAGGAAGGGGCGTTAGGACAAAAAGACTGTAGGGATACAAAGGAAAACAGAATGTACAGAGCATCAAAGTGAGTAAGCCACTTTGAACAGGTGGGTTTTGAGGTGGGATTTGAAAGCAGTTATGGTGTCAGACTGTCAGATGTGAGGGGGGAGGGAGTTCCAGAGTCTGGGAGCAGTGCACCTGAAAGCCCTTGCACCCATGGTACTGATACGTGAGGTGGGGACACTCAGAAGACCGGCGGAGGATGAGCACAGGGAGCGAGAGGGGGTGTACTCCTGGAGCAGGTCAGAGAGATAGGTGGGGGCTAGGTTGTTAATTGCTTTAAAGGTGAGCAGAAGGTTTTAAAAATCGATCCGATATTTGACAGAGAGCCAGTGACCCACTACAAAGCCTGGGGGCAGTGGCGGCTGGTGAAAAATATACGAGGTGGGGCTGTGCTGTGCCATACTCAGTTTTTAACAACCATCCCACTACGATTTGACACAAACTACAGGATACCAGTGCTTTGTGAGAAAGTGTCATTATTAATTCCAAACACTCACTTAAACTTCTCCTCTCAAACAGATTTTGAAGAAGAGAGCGTACAGAGTTGTTTGCGGTGTCAGCGTCCATCATTGTCGTTTCCATCACTCATAGACTGATCAGACTTCAACCACCGAGACTAACCGGATTATTTTCTACCACGCTGATTGGCCAAATTCACGTTGATATGCACGTATCTTGACCCAGCAACAGTCCCTGATTGGCTACTCGTCTCTTTAACATTAATTAATGTATATATTTTTTTGTATATATAATACATATATGTAATATTACATATTTAAATAAGTAATTTTGTTAATATTAGTTTTATAAAATAAAATAAATAAAAATAAAAAAACACTCTCCACTAGGGAGGGCGGCGTCCTAGCGCCCTCTAATGGCCAGCCGCCACTGCCTGGGGGCATGTAGAAAAAACTGTGTGAAACCTGGTGTTCACAGCAGCCTGCAGACTGAGCTGAGAAGCCTGGGGATTACTCCAACATACCATTTTACCTACATAGTTGAAACGTCACCCACGTTTTGTATGGACATCCAATATTGTAACATTATATACATGTCTTAAAATGTGAAACAGCATAATACCCCCTCTTTAACTTAAAGCAACAGCGTGGGATCCTGATTTGGTAATCCTAAAGTCTGCATTTGGATCTGGTTGAAAATATACACTTTTGCTTTGAAAAACCAAGGCAAAAGTAAGATGAACAGCACAAGATGAAATTTCCAAATTTAGATTCACATCTTTTTCCCACAACAACTGGGCCCTGTTTCCCAAATATCAACCATTTTTGTTAACGTTCTGGCAAATCAGTGGACCTGAGCTTGACATTTCTTTTGTGACCCTGGACACAACAGTTGACAAAACAGTCTCAACTCATGGTCCACTTACTCACCTGTTCTGGACTTTTCAAGCATATCACACAGTCCTCGTTAGCCGATTGAGTTTGCTCAGTCACCGTGGACCTAGACATTTTAAGTCAACATGGATTAGAAGTCCAATAAATGCTCAGAATCATAGAAGACCAAACAGGAGGCTAGGATTTGGTTGAATGTGCGAGAACAAATGAGGAAGTGGACCTGTTTTGTCAAACAAGAATAGCGGAAATAAGACATGTCAGGCTTTGGTGTTAGTATAGTATGTGGCTAGTAGATTTTTGGCCTTTATTTGGATTTGTTAAGAGTAAAAAGACTGAATAAAGCTCCGTCCTTTAACGGAACACTGTGAAATCTCCGAACTCGTAGAGCAAAAGTTCCTTTATAAATCAGACACACCACAATGATAATCAGTTAATGTCACTTTACACACTTCTGTTTCAAACAAAAATGTGATTGTCTTGCTTTACTCAGGGATTTTCTTTGTCATGCTGGCCTGCAAACCAGCCTTTTCTTTTTCCAAGCTCCCATTCAGTGAGCTCGACTGATACTGTTTTTGCTGTCTTGTGTTGTTTTTTTGTTGCAGCTTGTATTACCGTTAAAAGTGTTGAATCATTCCTTAAATCTGTGAATGTAGCTCTATGAACCTAAAGCATATTTGTGTGCACAATGCATTGGTCATGTTTGAGAATAAACACTGACTGAAAACAATAAAGTAGTGTTCAATGAATACACCATGTGTTAATCACAGTTCCAACCACCGTTGCAAAAAAGAGCAGCAGCCTGCCGTAGCTGTGTTTAGCATGTCCTCAATTCCAGGCATGCACAGGTTGTCATTCTCATCCTTGATTCCAGGCATGCACAGGTTGTCATTCTCATCCTTGATTCCAGGCATGCACAGGTTGTCATTCTCATCCTTGATTCCAGGCATGCACAGGTTGTCATTCTCATCCTTGATTCCAGGCATGCACACTTACAGCTGTGGGAATTTATTGCAGTCACCTTTAAGGCAGACAGAAGGAGTTTCTTGAATTCTGACATTTACGTCTCTTATTTCTTAATCGCTATTTTGAGACAGCCAGAGCTCGGGGGCAAAGGATGGCTACATCAAACAGTGAGAGCATAAATATTCAACCATTCAGCCTCCTCCTCAATGTAAGTGGACATTTGCATACACTTGACATCCAAAGATTTCCATATTCCTAAGTGTGCAGTATGTAACATTTTCAGATAAAAGGGACATGTGTAAATACAATGAAAGAACTATTGCCCTGTGTAAGGAGGGGATGTGAATAACAACCATTGGAAACTCAAAAATACTGTCTGCCATCTTGTGTTGCAGCGTTGAGACAAGCATCATGTCTAGCGTTTTCCTAAACCCAAACAGACAGACGGTGTGGGGTAATCCAGCCATCACAGGGATGTATGTGGGCTAATTGGTGTCTTTCCTAATTAGCCTTAATCTTCAACACAGCTGACAGGTGTCCAGAGGCATCATGGATCTTTTATGTATTAACATATTTTACATTTTACCAAATCTTATAATACATGCACAATGGGGTTTGCAGAAGGTTGAGAAACCCACTGGTTCAGTTACAGATTCATAATTTGCAGCTAGACAGTTTTGGCTCTGTAAGGGGCTGCGTTGGTGCAAAGCAGGGCTTACAAATACGCTAATGGCAGCATGCTAACATGCTCACAATGCTAAAAAAAAAAAAAAGAGCAAATTTTAAAACATTATTAAACAATGTTTTTTCTCCCATGTTCATCACGTGTTAGCATGCTATTATTTGCTAATATTACACACTGAACACAGGGTAAAGCTAAGACTTGTGTAAATAGCATTTGTTTACAGGAAAGTGTTCACACACAAAGGTGAGCTAAAGATGTCAGCAGCTAAGGGAAGATAAACCGCTAATTGTATATCAATGTCGGTTTATACATGTTGTATGTACAAGTACTACTGCATATGTGACAAAAGTTGTGTGTTGCTTCTTTGGCTGCTGTTTGAGGTCTGATAAACCGACTTAAGTGGTGTCACTCGAGTCATCTTTGGTTGAGGATGAGCCTCACATGTTTGAGAATGAAAATAAATCTGGGGTTGTGGAGTGAGAAAGACGAACGATTAGCAAACCACTCTAGCCTACTCCGGATCTTTGCTGAAGGCTAGCAGCTGAAGGCTAAATTAGCTGCTACTAGCATAACACATCCCAAACTCTAAATGAGCTGTTGATGGGTAATATAGGTGTTAGGTGAACTATTCTGCAAGAGGGACCCATGCAATTCTTTATCAAATGTCATGACACCCATCAAATTTTGCAATATTTTTGTATAAATACAGAATTTAATATATTAAACTTGCTAAATAAATGTGCTGCAATGAAAAGGAGCAAAGGAGTTCAGTGAAAGTAAACATGTCCTAGTAATGACATTCACACCCAAATGTGTTTGAATTGAAGTCGCCAGTTGCCAGCTGGTACCAGAATTACTGTGCCCACATAGCATCCACAGAGAGTAATTTCTGCAAGGTCACAGTCTATAAAGTAGATATTCCTCCTCCATCAAGGCAATTACTGCAAGTTAGTCTGTGTCAAAACAGGGTCACAATAAATATACTTCATTTTTAACCTTTCCCAGTAAGTTCTGACGAATCAACATCCAGGTAAAAAACTGACCACGAACTGACGTTTAAAAAAAGACCTAATTAAACCATCCATCCAGTATCTACTCTTATTCTGTTCAGGGTCACAGGTGGGGGATGGAGCCTTTCCCAGCTGTCATTGGGCGAGAGGTGGGGTAAAACCCTCAACAACTCACAGGTCAATTGCAGGACACATAATCTTTTACAGTCACACCTACCGCCAATTTTAGAGTCATCACTTCACCGTGCCAGCCTGTGTTTGGAGTGTGGGAGTAAGCCAGGGTACCCGGGGAGACACTCAAAGACAATCTCCAATCTAGACCGAACCAGGATGCAAACCAGAAACCTTCTAGTTTAAAGCTTAACCACTCCTTCTTAAACCATTTATTTATAAAAGTGATTGAACATCTGAGAAAAGGTGCATCGGTTGAAATAAACTTTACAGGCGAGTCATCAAAGTTCACATCCTTTATTTAGACCGAAGAGCTCTAAATCTGATTAGAATAACAAGTAGAAAAATACTATTTCCAACTGTTACATAAAGTGTGATCACTGTTCTGTGGATTCATCTGACAGAAACTTGAATTAAACATGATGAATGCAGGCAAGAGTTCAAGACAACAGAAGGCCACTTTCAAGATGATAATACCCATGAACAGAAAAATGTTTGAGGTTTGTTTTTAATGTGTCTTTCTGTGTTTTCATCTCCCACACACTTGCACAGTCACACCCTGCTAAGTGAACTAAAATGACACGCACATGTCAAAATAAAAGCATGACATTCCAGGCAGGTTTATTTTGCTGTGCCGTTATGGTTAGCTGTGAATGGCAACAACAACAAAAAAAATGCTCCGATCTACTGATCTCAAGATAAGTTTCGACCACATGGTACAAGATCATTTGTAGTGTATAAGGGCCATTACGCCCACTGATATTATGGAGTTACCACTGCAATTCACACCTAGGCATTAATCAATTGCTACAAAGGGTTAAGTGATGAATTAAATCCCAATCCTTTTTGGTTTTGAATTATAAAGTCAATAAACAAAACTCGTGTAATGATTAGTTTTGTCTTTGTAAAGTTACAGGTACAACCTGAATGGGAAACTGTGGGCATAATATAAGCAATTAAAATCACATCTCCTATACAGAGAATGTAATGCCAATACACCATGACAACCAACATGTTTTTAATTGTCTGCTGCACATGCATTAGGGGAATGACATTTTATTTTCTAATGCAATCGAAAGCAACGAGTCGAACACATTGTGTACAGAAGTGTGAGCTCCCACTTGTGGTTCTGTTGATACAGCACACATAGATAAGTCTGAAGTCAGAAAATGTTGGGTTATTTTCACATGGCCTGTCGGATCTTTTCCAAGCTCTTCTCAATATTGTCAATAACCTCCACTGCAGCTTGAGGGATCCTGGTTCCTGGGCCGAAGATGGCGCACACGCCGCTCTGGTACAAGAACTCGTAATCCTGCATGCACAAAGAAATGAAACAGTTAATTGGAGCTGCAATAATGAGGAATTTAGCTTCCATTGTATGCAGACAGAAGGATGTGCACAGTTCCTACGTGAACGTGCTGTGAATGATGTATATGCTATAGCTGATTGAAGTATCCCCAAAAAGAAGGGGATGAAATGTGTTGTCAGGAACAGGAAAGGAAAGGAAAAGGGACCTGACTGCAATCAAGAAAATACTATTGCGTGGTTATACTAATTATATGAATCATGAGGAATTCTCATTACGACTTGGGTTCTTTGTCCATGTGAAAGCAGGATTATGTGTTATGTACTTATCTGCATGCTTTTTATGTAAAGCTACATATGGGGCTTTAATGGCTCCAAGGCTTCAGAAGTCATGCTGGAGACTTTTAGGCTCAGCTTCCGAGGGAGAGCTGCAGGGGAAGTGATTTCTGTCTCTGTAGACCATGTGTTACACACTGTGCTGTTCATAGCCCACTGCCTCCCCAGTGAGGACAAATGCCTCTAACATTATAAATGACAGCCGGATACTGCGCAGTCTGATGCCCACTTCCATAGGAGCATTTCTTGCTCTTGATTTCTACAAACGAAATGACACCAGCGGCTCTGACAGCTTTTCCCAGACTCACGAGAAGCTAAAATCCCCGGGGTCCGCTTCAGTTTTGACAGAAAAGGCGTCACACGTACTGGGAAAGCTGCTTATATTACTGACTTTGACAAACATTGAGCTCGGCTTAAACATTATCTTTCTGAAAACAGAATGCAATACTGTAGAGATCGGCGGGTGGAGCCGCTGTAGCCACTTCCGCTAATCACTTAAATTACTGGGAAAAAAGACCCCACACGTCGGCGTATTTAAGAGCAGAATAGTTTCTTTGTGTTGATCTGAAGCAGACGTTTACAAATATGAAAACTTTAATAACTGTAGTGATTGTTTTAGTTACATTCCTCCTCTACTCTACTAACCCGGAACAGATCGGCTGCAGGAGCCGTATTTGTCAACAGAGCTGTCAATCATCCTTTTACAGCATCAAATAACTAATTAAAAATAAACTTGTCAGAAAAATAACAATTGGACATAAATCAGCATGATAAGAACTATAATGACAGAAACCATGTTTGAGAAAAATGTATTTGGCGTGTATTTTGATTTTATAGTTTGACTCATGTCCCATCTGTTAACATGGAGGAGGCGGGCTTTATGACCTATACTGCAGCCAGTCAGCAGGGGGCGATAGAGAGGGTTTGGCTTCACTTGAGGGAGCTGTCATGTCGTCCATCTTTTTATACAGTCGATGACGGTTAAGAACATAAAAATAATGTAATGTAATGAGGTGTAATGAATTCTCTCCAGGGGTTGCCGAGATATTGCATTTACAAGAATGGGACAAAATTGAACTTTAACCACCGAAATGTAATCAGTTCAATCCTGGAGTCCGAGTGGACATTTGCGCCAAATTTAAAGATATGAGGTATCGCTTTAATAAGAATAGGACAGAAATAACAGCTTGAAAGGTGTGTTTTTCAGGACATAACATGTCATAAAGTGAAGTTGACCTCTTTGATGTTTGGACTTAAAAAAGGCCTCAATTTTATTTTTTACACATTTTTGTTAAATTGTGTCAGAATTTGATAAAACTGTAAATTCTTAAGTTGTGGCCACAAGATCACAGTGACCTTGACTTTTGACCTTTACCCATCCAATTCTTACCTATCACCATTGAGTCAACATGGATTTCATGCAAAAATGTGAAGGTATTCCCTCAAGGCGTTCTTAAGATGTTGCATTTGCAAAAATGAGAGGTACCTTGACCTTTGACCTTTGGTCCTAAATATAACCAGTTGCTCCTTGAGACAAAGTCAACGCTGGTGCCAAATTTAAAGATATTCCCTGAAGGCTCTTTTGAGGAAATGAAGGGAAATGTTCTCATGATAAGAGATTTGACGTGTGAAAATCAAAGATTACCTGTGGTGGGATGACGCCTCCACAGATGACCAGGATGTCTGGTCTGTTGAGCTTCCGCAGTTCCTTGATGAGCTCTGGGACCAGGGTCTTGTGTCCTGCTGCCAGCGTGCTGACTCCGACACAGTGTACGTCTGCATCGACCGCCTGCTGGGCCACCTCGAGGGGAGTCTGTTTACCCAAAAGTCAGACATGGAAAGAACTCTTAAAGGAAGGTTTGTGTGAAATATGAGGACATAAAGCTTGTTGCTAGTCCTCAGTCTATTATAAAAAGCTAAAAGTATTTCCCATTTGTTCTTACATCAGCAGGTTTTTGTGAAGGTCTCTGAAAGAGAATTTCACCTCTGTCTACATAGAATCCAAATTACTCACACACAGTAACTATTTCTGACTGGCTGTGGAGCAAGATGATGTGTAGCTTAATTCTACCGTAAAACACTGACCTGAAACAGTGGTCCGATGTCCACATCAAAGCCCAGGTCAGCAAACCCTGTGGCGATGACTTTGGCGCCCCTGTCGTGACCATCCTGTCCCATCTTTGCTACCAGCAGTCGAGGGTTCCTGCCCTCATGGCTCTTAAAGTCTGCCACTCTAAGATAAGACGAGAAAAACAAGTTAATGTGTTTGTGAAAAATGAATGTAAAGATGCAAACTAGGTTTGTTTTCTACCTGTTGTGGGTCAAGGAGATCTCTTCGTGCTCCCCAAACTCACTGCGGTAAGCACCGCTCACCATCCTGGTACTGGCTTTGTGTTCACCAAACACTTTCTTCATGGCATCGGTGATTTCACCAACTGAACATCTAAAAGAAAAGCAGACAGACATCACTATGTTTTCAAAGTACAGTGATAAATAAGTGGACCCTTCCAAAGACGTTCATAATCACTTGAATAAATGTCCTTGTTTTTTTCATGTTGGAATTTCTCAATTTACTGCGGTACACTTCATTATATGTATCATCTGTGGTAGGGTCTTATTAGTGTCACATGGCAGACAGATGCTCTTTGGTCTCGTCTCAGACAACATCCCTTTTGAACAGAGGGTCATAGAATCGCAATGGTCATGTAACGCCGGCGTAAATATGAGTTACACTAAACAATAATTAAAGTAAAACTAATGCATGACATGTGATCATTACTCGCATGTATTAAAGAAGGATTTATCATGAATTCCTGTTTCTCACTGTTAACCAATAATCAAGATATTGTGCCTTAATGTGACAAGTTCACGGAAAGCTCCTGTGAGGAACTTTCAGTTTGTGTCGATTTTGGCGACCCCTGTTGATATTGTCCTGTACATGTAGAGGAAGTGTATTATTTATTTATTTATTTATTTTAAAATCTCATCCTGCTTTCTTTTAACATTCAAACATATTATTCGCTGTGAATCTTTGCCGTGGAAAATACATTTAAAAAAAGGGCTGATTTGGCAGCGGAAGTTAACTGCCTTGTCTAACACCTACCCCCCGGCAGTGAATGCAGGCATTAAAAAATAACTATAAAGATACAATCATTCTTGTCGCTGATGGTCATTTAAAGGCATCAGTATTCATTTCAGTCCATTTCATAACCAGCTAAAAAGTAAAATTACTAGGTAAAGTAAAGTAAGTAAAAAAATTAAATGTCTGTTAAGTCACTATCTGTCAAAGAAAAAGAAACAAATTCAACGCTAAGATGAAGGCAAACAGTCTAAAAAGAAAAACGACCGTCAGCGAGGAAAATCAAGAGTTACAACCCGAGCCAACCGTGGATGTCACACATGCAACACTGTCTAGATATCTGGGAAGTGTGCTCCCACAATTACCGTTAATTGTCATATAGTAGGTGCCGCCAAAGAGAACAAAACTGAGATCTTCAAGATTACAACTTTAAGGAATGGTACTTAATTCTTTAATCTGAATGCATCTACTTGGCTGGATTTCAGGTCCATAAAGGTTTGAGCTGCTTGTAACACCAATACTTACTACAAAGTACAAATACAAAAGTATAGATTAATTATTCCTTACCTTAAGTAGAACTAGAAATCAGATTTTGGTATGGTGTAGCTTTAAAAAGACATTTAGCACGCTTGTATTACAAAATCAATACACAAATGTTGAAATCTTGAAGCTATAAAATCCCTTTTGAAGAAAGCATCTTGCAACATTAAAAAGAATCTTTTTTTTCTACAATCTCTGCACTGCCTGTGTTGATTTAGTTTGACAGTATGAGAAACTGTCACAGCCTCAAGGTATAAAGAAAATCACTGCAATCATAACGCTACAATCCCTGTAAACACAAGAGCTTGAAGACAAACATCTAACGTTCCTGTTGCTGTATGCATGTGAGGCACGATCGCACATCTTCAAAGCATCAGCGGGTCTGACAAAGAAAATTACTCCATACTTGCTATGAAAATTGTTACACTCAGAAAAAGGTCATCATGTGATATGTGTACTGAGCAGCCTTTTCTAAAGTTTATCAGAACATCGAGGGGGGGATTTCAGTGAGATGAACAATAAAGGAAAGGCACACATAACAGAGATAGGAGTTATGACCTGGCTCGTGCTGCTTCCACAGCCAGGCCTAACAGGTTGCCCTCCCTGGTTCGGGAGCACTCCTCAATGGCTGCCAGGCACTTCTGCGCTGCATCGGGGTCACGAGTCTCCCTCACCTACAACAGAGGAAGGATGCAACATATCATTAGTACTAGCAGTCTGCCCTACAGCAATAATCAAATTCACTATGTGTCAACTGAACCGAACCCAATGTTTAATTTATTCTTTAACTAGGGGCGCTGGTTTAGCTCAGTTGGTGGAGCAGGCGCCCCACGTACAGAGGCTGTAGTCCTCGTCGCACTGATCGCAGGTTCGACTCCCGGTCTGCCGATCATTTGGTGCATGTCACCCCCCCACTCTCTACTCCCAACGTTGCCTGTCTATCTTCAGCTCATGTAAATGCACTCATTGTCGTGCAATGTGACGTGTCGTTATTGTAGACCACTGTTTATAAAAGCTTTTTAAGTGCACTTGGTTGATGCTGATATCATTGGGAAACGTTATGCACACTCAGCTAACCTACTTATGTGAAAACAGGGCTTTATAAAAAAAGATACTGCTCTCGAAGAAAGTCAACAGAGCAGATTTACAAGGAAAGAGAAACAGATAAAGGTGGTTGGGGGGAAAGCAGGTGTGTGAGGTAAGAAACCAGAAGTGTAGTTGTGTGTGTAATTGTGTGGTTTGGTGGAGAAAGAGAAAAACAAGGTGAGCAGAATAGAATATACAATACAACAATGTTTAATTAGGAAATAGCAGACTAAAGATAAGTTAATGTATTTTTTAAAATATGTTCAATAAAAAAATATACCCCCGCCCCTACAGTCACACTGTTTTGACTAGTCATATCAGGAAAAGCACCGGTGTCATTATGATATTACATCTGTTTCAAAAAGACCTGCATTGAGCCAGCATGAACAACAACAGGAGCCTGGGGCTGACGCACCTCAATGCAATTCTGAATTATGGTTATTAGTTGCACCAGTGTTTGACACGTCTACATGTTTCTGTCTATTTTGAACTCCCAGAAATAAAAGGGATTGTTGTGGGCTCCAGCTATTTTGCTTCATGTTTATATCCTGACCAATACTCAAGCCAAAATCCAGTCATAAATGCTACAGAATAAGAACGTATTGAGTTGTTATGACTAAAAGGCTGTTAAAGACCTTGATCTGATAATGGCCTCTTCTTCTATGACTCATACACTGTACGTCAAACAAGCTGTCTTTCACCCAGACCTCAAAGGCCCTGAGCACCAGGACCGAGGGACCTTAGCTGACATCTCCTGTATTAGCTGGACATGGTGTTAACATGTCATGGTATGTTTCTGACAAAGTCTCAGCCTTGGAAAGTGATGCATTGTGACTGCACTGTCTGTACAAACGCTGTGTCCGCTAACAGATACAGTATATAGAGTTAAAGAGGCTTATTGTCAAGTGAAAAAATATGAAGGAGCTGCAGATTTCACGTCCTGACCTGCCATCAATTATCAACTTTATTAATTAATTTCTGGATTATTCTTTCAATTAATTAAGTTCTTCAAATGTCCTGTTCTGGCCCTTTCTCAAACCACTCCCATCTCCCTACGCACTTCCACTCTCCGTGCTGCGCGCTCGCGAGGAGGGTCCGCCACATTGAGTGCTGCAGTGGTTAGTGCTGTCGCCTCACAGCTCTAAGGTTCAAACATTTGCCCCGAAGGGCAGAGAGCGCCCAATTCTGGCCAATCAGGGCCACGTCTCTTTCTAACTGCTCTGACAGCTCATCGCCCAATGTAATGACATTTCGAAGCCCGCTGACCTTCTAGCAGGTGCACTGAACCCGACATACTGCCTGACAGATGACCGCAGGTCGAGGAAGCCTCTCCTGTCAGTTTACATACAGGTTCTTGATAGCGGGATGCAGGTGAACATGTCTGACGTGCCTACATAGCTTAATGTATATAAGTATTGCTTCACAGGTAGACTTACTCATCCTGTTACCCACTTCTTCACTTTATTTAAGTGTTATACGTTAATCTGCACCTTGATTCCCTTCAGTCCCTGCTCTCTGCACACAGCTGCTTGCCCCGCCCCCCTCTTTCTGTGCAGAGCATGTGTGTTGACCCTACTTGTACATAGAGAGTGAGGGGCAATTATCCTCTTTTTAGTCAATCACGGATTGTGTTGTTCTCACGGATGAATAATATACCGGTAATTACAATTAAAAGCCGTGTCATCTGTTTTCATCATGTTTACAAAGCTGCTGTGGACAGTTGTTTACTCTGACTCAGGAGGTTAGGGGATATTATAAAGCACAGCTAATCTGCGTTCATTTTTCTATGATTAATCAAAATTACCGCATTATTTTATTTTTTTAAATATTATTTATTGGGCTTTTTCCCCTTTTTTTTGACAGGACAGCTGATGAGACAGGAAATGTGGGGAGTAGAGAGTGGGGGAAGACGTTCACCAAATAATCGGCAGACCGGGAGTCTAACCTGCGATCAGTGTGTCGAGGACTGTAGCCTCTGTACATGGGGCGCCTCCACCAACTGAGCTAAACCAGCGCCCCAAATGCATTATTTTGACAGTAAAAACATAAACTCACGCTCGTCACATTTACTAAAACAGTTTTTCTAAATTTAAAAGTATAATAAGTAGGATTTTCCTAGAAAAATAAATGGGCCTCTATACATGTGTGTTGGTGAGTGTGTATGCAGACCCTTGGGAGACCCTTCCCTCTGCATCTATTCTGTTGTTTTGCTTTGCACGGGACGTTTTCAGGAGGGGCGCTGTTGTGGTTCTCTGAGCCAATCACAGCGTATAGGTGAGCGTGGGAGTGGTTCAAATTAGCAACTGGGCCCCATTCAGACCGGCGAACATGGCGAAAGAGCGATGCAGAGTTGGCCTTCTTTCGGTTGGACAGGCAAGTGCCTCAAACCGGGTAGGACGAGCTAATCGGCGGTTAGCATGCTAGCGCAAAGGTAACCGTGATGCTGTCGGTGTTGGTGGGGTGGGCGTGTTCTCGCACGAGAGAGCTTCTGGTGTCCAGTGGCCCAGTTTGAATGTGTTGTTGACAAAATGAGAGGAAAAATCCTACTTATTATACCTTTAAGAATAAATATTGAGATTCTGAATATAATACTGTGTTTTTTAATAACTCCCTGTGTGGCAGCTTTTGGTATCACACAGCTAAATGCTGAATAACTGTCCAGACTTTGAACATTTCTTAGGGCAACACAGAGGTGGAAAAACAGCAGCATTACCTTTCAGATACCACGGATGAACACTTACCCTTTTCAGTTTTTCAATCTGTTTCTCACGGACGACAGTGTTATCTATAGCCAACACCTCTACTGTCTCCTCCTTTCCCAGACGGTACTTGTTCACTCCGACGATGACCTCTGATCCTGGAAAAGGAGAAATTATACAGGTATTTAAATCAGAAAAATACAAAACAATGGTTGATTTCTTAGCAGAAAGGCCCACATGAACCACCCAGTGTAGTGAACAGCCAGTCCAAGGAGCAGAGCCTAGGTGGAGAAAACAAGCAATCCCAGAGAAGCAATTGGAGGCACTACACAAAAACCAATACGTATCTTGAAAGAAAACAGACTTGAGGAGATAGCAGGCCAGAAAACCAATCGAGATCTGAACCATTATCAAGGAGGACAAGAGCGCAGACAGTATGAGAGACACGGTGTTATCTAGAGCAATAATAAAGCTCTCCCTGAGCCTGTATAAAAATCAGATAACAGTAACCAGCAACCTATTGAAAAACATGGAAGCAACATCCCCTGTGACCTGATGTCAGTCTCCTCTGCCTGCAATACTTCTTAGCCTACATCTATTAAAACCCGTTTACACACCTAATGTGACTTTTAAGTGATCCCCACTACTTGTCGTCAATTTAGGTGCAGAAAAATACAATCTGATAATTCTCTCTATTCCCGAAAGTTCCCAAAATACAAACTCACAATTTGTCCCACAAGCAAGACAACTGAGTTTATCTGACAGCCCAACACAACCGTCCAAACTCGAAGCCCATCTGAAGAGAAGAAGAAGTCAGAAGCAAACATGCACTACCAGGGTGAATCGAAAAACCAATGAATACCAATGAGAGCAGGCATCAGGGGGATTATGGAGATAAGCTGCATGGCCTGTGTAGGCTCTGCTCTGCTCCGTCGCAGTAATTTTGGGCATTACGGGATGTAGAGAAAAGTAAATTCCGGAGAGACACAAAGGGAGTCTCAATTAAGCTCCTCCATAACACCTGACACCCTGATCTCGTGAGAGCTGCTTCCAACCACTTGGGTTAGATTACAATTTCCAACCCTCTTTACTGATGTCTCTCTCGTTGATCTTAACGCAGGTGTCACTGTAACTTTGCCTTCTTGGATGACTGAAACTAGAGTTACCGCCTTGCGTTAAGTTGAAGTTACATTTCTGTCTGTGTAGACTCTAGATGTTGGAGTTATTAAACAAAAGGTATTAAGTGTATGTTTTGGTGAAATGGAAGTTAATACTATAGCGACATGTATGACTCCAGTGAAAAGTTTCCAGTGAGAAATATGCTGCCCTCACTTAGAGACTATTCTTCCAGAGGAGGAGAGAGTTCTGATAGAGAGCTTTGACACGATGCAATAATCATCAGCTTAGGTTCAATATTAGCAAGATCAAAGAGCTTGTTGTGGATTACCAGAGGAGCAGGAGGCCCCCTGTCCAGGTTGTCATCCAGTGAGAGGAAGCGAAAAGGGTGGATTCATACAAGTACCTTGGAGTGTAAATCAATGAGAATTGGATTGGAGTGACAATATGAAGCATGATGCTGTCACATTGAAGTTGACCTTTCACCTTTTGGTAATAAAATGTCATCACTTCATCATTTTAAGCCTATAAGAAATGTGTGTGAAATGTTGTCATAATTAACGTATGAATTCTAGAGTCATGGCCACAAACTTGTTTTGTGAAGTCACAGTGACTTTGACCTTTGACCACAAAAATCTACACGGTTCATCCTCGAGTCCAAGTAGACATTTGTGCCAAATGTTAAGAAATTCCAGGCAAATCCTGAGATATTGTGTTCACAAGAATGGGATGGCCGTGAGATCGCAGTGGCCTTGCCCTTTGACCTTTCACCACCAAAATCTAATCAGTTCCTCCTTGACTCCAAGTGAACAGTTGTGAAAATTTAAAGAAATTTGGCGGGACAGACGGACAACCCGCAACCATAACACCTCTGGCCACGGCCGCCTCCAGCAAGGAGGCATTAAAAATGCAACCCATAAAGTAACTGCATCATTTGCGTCTGACCCTCCAAAACCCCGCCTAACTGATCCCTGTATACATCTATTGACATAGCTGGAAAGTTTAGCACCCTTTACAGCTACGTCAACAAGTCAGCTATCTTGCATTGACCCGACAGATTGCTTTAACCCTCTCAAGAGGCCCTGGCCAGCTCCATAAATCACTTTCTTTTGATTCTGTCAGTGAGATTATCCTCAGCCCTGGTTGACCCACGATCAGCAGCAGGTAGACTGGAAAATCTATACAATCAGTGATCCACCATGGCCCCTAATGGACAATATCGCATTCATATTAAACCTACTGCGTCCAAGTTTGTGTACATGCTATGCAGCCATGGTCATGCATCCTTTCTGAAAGAGTTCACTAGATGTCAGAAACCACCGTTAGACATTTTCACTTGAGAGCATTAAGCGCTTAAGGCAGTCGAAGAAGCGAAAAAGCGAAAAGAGTGAGGGGCTTAAGGGGATGAAGCAGATAATATACTGTCTATATACAGTACCTGAGTCAATGCGGGCCTGTCTACGAGCAGCACATTCCTCAATACGGAGTTTTGGAATCCCCTCTGCCACAGCTCTGGCCATGCCTCCCATGTCTTCGATGTCTTTGATGAACTATAAAAAGGAAAACAGGTTGTAAAAGACGGGATGAAAAATAAAACAAATAAAAGTTAAACTCTTGACACCACGACAGACCATCAAAGCTGTGTTATAGACGTCATCTGTGAGCGACTCCATCATGTGTGAGCCGCCCCAGGGATCGGCGACTTTGGGGATGCCCGACTCCTCCTGGATGATGATCTGGGTGTTCCTGGCAATGCGAGCACTCTTCACTGTGGGCAAGCCGAGCGCTTCATCGAACGAGTTGGTGTGGAGCGACTGAGTCCCCCCGAACACAGCTGCCATGGCCTCAATGACTGTACGGACCACGTTGTTGTACGGATCCTAAAAGGACAGTAAAAAGGGGAAAGTTATATCACTGAACGAAGTGTGATGAAGGTCTTCTTCACACCCTAAAACAGGCTGTTTGTGCTGCTACGCTTACGCTGCTTATTCTACACTTTTACAGAATATATACTTCAGTGTTGAAAGTGCATACATTTTAATGATTCATCTTTTTCAAACTGCAGCATATATTTACTTGTTCAGTGAGGGACCAGCCCGAGGTCTGGCAGTGTGTGCGCAGCAGGAGAGACTTGGCATTCTTAGGTTGGAAGTTTTCCTTAATGAGCGTGGCCCATAACCTCCTGGCTGCCCTCAGCTTGGCAATTTCCATGTAGAAATTCATCCCAATCCCCCAGAAGAACGACAACCTGACAGCAAACGCACAAAGTAATGTCAGTAGGGAAACACAATCAGACTGAAAACTTGAGGATAACAACAGAGTAGCAATCTGTACAGAGATATCTCCCCCCCCAACAAACAGGTGCAACAAAGCACTTTACTTCTCTTTATGTTTCAGATTTCTAACAACCAGATATAGTCACGGACATCCAGTCAGTAAGGACCATGATTACAAACAGGAAAGGTAACCAAAGCAATGAGACAGAACAAAACAAAACACAACAGGACCTGGTGACTCAAATGCTAGCATATACAGGTATGTTTTGAGGCGAGCCTTGAAAGACTCAACAGAGGAGGGGGCAGACCTGACCGAGGATGGAAGGCTATTACACAGTCGAGGGGCCTCGACTGAGAAAGCCTGGTCCCCTCTAAGTTTAAAATTAGAGCGGAGGACCGCCAGGAGACCGGTGTCAGACGATCTGAGGGGCCTGGAGGGGCTGAGGAGGTCAGGTATATAGGAGGGGGCCAGGTCGTTTTGGAACCTATTAAAGACCTAATTTTAGTGTAATGACGAGTGACAGAGTTTCAAATAATCTCTCACACAAACAAAACCTCACACATGGTCGTGATGCTACTGTGATAAGTTTGAGGCTGACTCTTCAGCATCCACATGGACTGCAACTACAGTTTACATGATGAACACTGAACAGCAGACCATGGCAACTAATACGGGGATAAAATGGGCAGGCAGATAGTAAGTACTTAACCTGAGAGAACCGAGAGACACATTCAACAATATGTGTCAGGTCGGGATGTAACGATATCTCGCAATACAAAAAACATTAAAGGGACGATTCAGATTGATGAGATGAATTGCAATACTCCTCTTAATAAACAGCAGAGGACAGTATCTGCTTTTGGCAAAGTCATGATGCCTTTTGAGTCTGTAACCGAATAAAGGCGTGACGATTTTGAGGTTGAGAGTGGACCGTCTTGCTTCATATTGGGGTTATGGAGCGACGCGAGAAGGTAGCAGACAAGATTGCAAGAGACAGATGAACTACACAAATAGCACAAATAACATGATGCATCACCTAAAACGGCGCCACAATGAGAAGCTCGCGACACCGAATAATTTGAATTCAATCTTAAAATTGTATTGTGAGGAAATCGCATCCTGAACCCAGTGTCCTTATTGAAGTGCATGAGTTGAGTGCATGACTACATCCCCAGTGTTCGGTGTAATCAACTCTCAAGGACATAGTGTCTCACTGACCGCGGTAATAAGGTTATTTATCAATTGCAAATGTGCTGCTAAGTGCACACTGGGGTCACAGTTCCTTTAAAAAGCGAATTGATGCAATCAGGAATATTTTTATGCATTTATGGAAAGAAATGGCTTCTGGGTAATTTGCATAAACAGCCGAGATAGAATCTATCATGCTGAATCTCCACACCTGCTTTTCATCCTTTTTTCAACATTTAAACGTTTAGCAATGTATCACATCAAAGTAAAAATACTGCTCAAACTCAGGGACAACTGACACAGTATGCGTCTGCCTCCTGTAAAGGAATTATACAACTTCTAAATCTCCCCCCTTTCTCAAACAACACATGACGAAAGTGCAGAAGGATGACACAAGAGTCACGGTGAAATCAAGTTCCTCTCCTTCTGCAAACCCAAGGTCGAGGGGAAATCAGGAAAAAGGGCTGCAGAGAGATAATAGTCCATTGTGTCAAACCCTCCACTGCACACACTTGAGTGACATCTCTGTGTTGATTTAGAGCGGCTGTCTGTAAGGCCGGTCTCTGAAGTCATTATGTGGCGCAGGTTCAAGCTGAACTGGACCCTCAGCATGTTCCTGAGAAATTGCATGGGCATGCTACTCTGCTATTACATGAGTAATTGAAAAAGAAAATAGCAAAAGGTCACTCGAGGGGGAGATAATGGAAGTGCAATGCAGGGAGCAAGAAGTGGACAAAGGGAAAGGCTGGCGAGGTCGCAGCTGGGTTAGTGACTGAAGAGAACCATTATCTACTGCGGAAATGCTTTACAGGGACATCCTCAAGGAAAGTGTTGTAGTATTGAGCAACAAGTCAACTGAGACAAAAAAATAACATATAATTCATAGACATTCAATAGTCATTACCCAGAGAGGAAATAACAGCAACAGGTCAAATCATTAAGGTCAAATTGTAACGCCTTCTTGACCCAATGTTTTCCGGTTTTCCTCTGAGTGCTTCATATGTCAAACATCTATACAGCTGCCTAAATGTTAAGCATTTGTGTAAATCCTTAAAGGAATCGTTGATTTGACGAGCAGCCTTTCCAGCTGGCTTTGAATGAACGCCGATCCAGTCTGTAAGTCCCATCTGCTGCTTCAACAAATAAAGGGAAGGTATTTGTTTTCTTCTTGAATCTGGCTGTCACGTGTAGTTATTAAGCATGAGGCAATCATGCACTGCGATAGAGATACATAATATTTTGCATGAGACCAACTGAGTGATAAACTACCCATCAAACACAACTTTTGTAGGCTGTGTGCGGCAGAAATGTAACACACACACACGTTTCTGAGAAGACATTGAGTGTAAAGTGAATGTAGCCACAGTCAGATAAAACCGATGACACCATCTTAGCACCAACACTGTCATGGTGCTAAGAGCTAAGTCACACGTTAGATGGAGGTGTTACAGTCGACATCTTGTGTCTCAGGATCTTGGCTTGCTTTGTAGTGTTTTAAAAGTAGATTTCACCTCACTGGGATCGGCTAATGATGTACAACAAATCTTATTTGTTGATCTAATTTTTTTAATTTTGAAACTCATCAAATATTTAATTTTAGCCTATATTACTTAATGGGTATACACCATAGTCTGTATAAAAAGATGGACGACATGACAGCTCCCTAAAAGTGAAGCCATATCCTCTCTATCGCCCCCTGCTGACTGGCTGCAGTATAGGTCATAAAGCCCGCCTCCTCCATGTTAACAGATGGGACATGGGTCAAGCTATAAATTTAAAATACACGTTAAATAAATGTTTCTCAAACATGGTTTCTGTCATTATAGTTAGTGCTTATCATGCTGTTTAAGTGTTAATTTGTCTGACAAGTTTAGTTTTAATTAGTTATTTGATGCTGTAAAACGGAAGATTGACAGCTCTGTTGACAAATACGGCTCCTGCAGCCGATCTGTTCCGGATTAGCAGAGTGGAGGAGGAACGATGAGAGGAGAAGTAACTAAAACAATCACTACAGTCAGTGAAGTTTCCAGATCTGTGAGCGTCTGCTTCAGACCAACACAAGAAGCTGTTCTGCTGTTAAACACGCCGGCGTGCGGGATCTTTGCTGTTTTTAGCGGTAGGTTTAGTGTGTGTTTTGGTTAGCGGAAGTGACTACAGTGGCTCCACCCGCCGATCTCTACTGCGCAACTCTGGCAACAAATGACGTCACCATCGCAAGATGGCAGCGCCTATCACGGGGGGTAATTAGGCTTCAATTTTGTATAATGAGAGCAGATGGAGACGTGTCGTCCATCTACAGTCATTGGTGTACACCAACAGTGCATTTAAAATTGTCAGGCATCTCTTGTATCCAGCCTCGTTAATGAACACTATATTAATCAATTGTTTTTGTAAAGCCATGACTGTAATTAAAAAAATAGCAAAAGACTGCATTATATTAGACATATATATTAAAACTATGAGATCATGGATACAAGCAGCCAAAGTGAGTTTCCTTCGGAGTGTGTCTGGGCTCAGTCTTAGAGATAGGGTCAGGAGCTCAGAGAGCCGGGGGGAGCTCGGAGTGGAGCCGCTTCTCCTTCGCGTCGAAAGGAGCCAGTTGAGGTGGTTCGGGCATCCGGTTATGATGCCTCCTGGGCGCCTCCCTTTGGAGGTTTTCCGGGCACGTCCAACTGGGAGGAGACCCCGGGGCAGACCCAGAGCTCGCTAGAGGGATAATATATCCCGTCTGGCCTGGGAACGCCTCGGAATCCCCCAGGAGGAACTGGAAAATGTTGCTGGGGAGAGGGACGCCTGGGTCACCTTACTGAGTAGGCTGCCACCGCGACCCGGCCCCGGATAAGGGGAAGATAATGGATGGATGGATGGGATATTAAAACTATTAATAGACTGCAGTGATTTAAACGTACTCCACATGACCACACTGTGTCAGTGTATCTGACAGGATTTGAGGTTTGGGAGGGGCGACATGCTGCAGAGAAAGTATGCACGTGTGAGAAACATATTGCATGTTGTGATAGTGTTATGAGACGTGATAGACAAAACTAGGATATTGCAAGCCTTCATGTTTATTGGGGGAATATAGAATTAATAAATATATTTAAAAATACATTATCTGACCAGAACTGGGAGCTAAAGATATATAAATAAAAACACAAGTTGTTTTGTACCTTGGGGCGAACTCATCGATGGTTAAGCCTGCTTTCAGACCTGTGCGGCAGTACTCCAGGCCGTTAGCGATGGTGTAGGCGACTTCCAGGATGGCATCTGCTCCAGCTTCCTGAAGATGGTATCCACTGATGGATATGGAGTTGAACTTGGGCATGTGCTGGTAACACAGAGAGTATTTTAGCCAGTGAAACTCCAAATATGATGAGCAACATTAAAATCTTTACAGATTCGTTAAGTGTTACATACCTTGGAGGTGTAAGCGAAGATGTCTGCAATAGCGTGCATGGAAGGTTCAGGAGGGAAAATATAAGTGTTGCGCACCATAAACTCCTTCAAAATATCATTTTGAATTGTGCCTGTCAGCTTGGCTTTAGACACGCCCTGCTCCTCTCCAGTCACAATAAACATCGCCAACACGGGGATAACGGCTCCATTCATTGTCATTGAAACAGACATCTTCTCCAGTGGGATCCCATCGAAGAGCATCTTCATGTCTTCCACCGTGTCTATGGCAACTCCAGCCATGCCCACATCTCCATGGACTCTGGGGTTGTCTGAGTCGTAACCACGGTGCGTCGGGAGGTCAAAAGCCACTGAAAGACCCTGCTGTCCAGCTGAAAGGAAAGAGCCAAAGAAAGAGAGGATTAGAGCACACGAGGAAATGTCACTTAGATTGGAGCAAAGAAATGGTTCAGGGCTTAACACAGGATGATAATAGTTAAAGTTAATTAAAAACAAGCAGCTTTCAGCCTCTGGCTTATGACTAAAAAACACCCTGCAAGCAACAACAATACGAAGGATTCAATTTAAAATCCTTAGTCCACTTCTTAATCCGTCCATGTTCTCAACTATTGTGTATCCTCCCTGAAACAACACTTCAATAGCTGCCTTGTATTTTTCCCTTGCAATATTTTACCTAGTTGTTTACAGGAGGCTTTAAACATGTGATCATAACTCATTAAGATGCCAACAAAGCAGTCTTTCTCGAGACGTCTGTACTCCTGTACTGCCAACTTTTGTGACATGCACTCCTTGACTTTCACTGAATTGCTGCCTCCAAACAATAAGGGATTGTAGTCTGATCATCAGGTGTTAGAAAAAATGTGTACATAGTGTGAATGTTTTTTTTATTACTGTGTTACTGTTATTATTTACATTGTCATATTTTTTTATCTTTTTATTGCCACCTACTTATTACTTGAGTACTTTATTTAATTTGCCTGTTTTGTGTGCTGCTGTAAGGAGTAAATCTCCCCTGTGGGAGATCAATAAAGCTTATCTTATCTTATATTAATCAACTGAAGATTGAAATACCAAATATTTCTGCCAGCTAGCTTTGGTGACTTCCCAAAGGTTAAAAATGATTCTTTAGTTTCTGCAGATGAACGTGTCCAAAATATCCATGATATTTACAGTATGACCGTACAATGCCACAGTATTTTTAATCATTCCATCTTCTTATACCTTATTTTCTAAATACACTGTATAACTCCACTTTTAAATTTGTACTCGTGAAGTCAGTTCCTGTATGTGTATTTTAGGATACACACACAGGAATGGGAGAGGGTAATGGCTCACTTTAAGGGTGGGTTTTAAATTGGATTTAAAATTACTTATTAAATAGTGAAACAAATCTACCTTTGATGTTATCTTTGTAGAACTTGTTGCTCTCCTCCACAGTGCTAAAGCCAGCATACTGTCTGATAGTCCAAGGTCTGTTGGTGTACATGGTGGGATAGGGCCCCCTAGTGTAGGGAAACACTCCTGGCAGTTCATCTGCCCTGCCAGCTGAGTCTGCATTAGTGTACACGGGCTTGATGTTGATTCCCTCAGGCGTGCGCCAGATCAGATCTTCCGGGTTTTTCCCCTTCAGCTGTTTCTTAGCCAGACTGGCCCATTCAGGAAGCAGCTCAACCTGGTCCTGAGATGGTACGGAGGTGTGGAGCAGAAAGCGGTGCGTGTGTGCTGAAGAGACAGAAGCTCTAACCAGGTGCCGGGCAGCCATGGCTGCACACGCCCTCTGTGCAGTCAGCATGCTTACTGTGGTCTCAATCAGACACACATGGATCACCTGAGGTTGAAGATAAGGGATAGATATGAAGTGATGAAAAGACATGACATTGTTGCACATTAGTTTAGCAAGGAGTGAGAGAGTTCAAAGTTATGCATCTCTTTTCATTTTCTGTGGAGCAAATTAAGGAAGCATGATATTATCGGCACGTTATTGGTATCTGCAGATTATGGCTTTAAAATGACATGTCGGCATCGGCAGGTATGTCATTTGTCTGCCAATATTTTCCGCTCATAAAACAACTCTTTAATTATGCTTAAATGCTCGATGATTCCCTAAAAAAGCTTGACGTAATGTTACGACATTAACTCGGCATGAGTGTGCCCGTGCACTGCCTGCACCACTCCTCTTCCGTCAAGCGTGAAGAAAGGGCGCAAGATGTCTGCAGCATGGTTTCCAAAACAGACAGCAAGGTTGCCATTTGCAATGGTTGCTCAGCATCAGTCATGTGAGGAGGAGCCAAATCTCATTTATTCACCACTACGAAAAAGAGTACACTATTTCTCTGTTATTTCAGTTGGCTTTTATTGCTGTACAGTTGTACAATGCACTTAGTTTCACATGATGATTTCATTTTATATATTTGTTCTGTGCAATAGGTAAAATTTGCTCTAGTTGTGGCTATTGTCAGGATTTCAGAGTCAGAGTTTTCTTTGAAATAAAATGTTACATACAAATAAATATGCCATTTTGTACATAACCAAAGTTTAAGTAGTTTTCTTGTATTACCCAGTGAATGTGTACATTTTAAAAAGCACTGTATCATGTTATTTCTGCATCTACCAGTGGGCCACTACAATAAGAGTAGGCATGATATTAATTCCACTACAGGGGAGACTTGATGTTCTCTGCAATGAGGTGGAAAAAAACATGTGCCTAATGTATCGGTATCGAAATCGGCACTCGGCAAAAAGGGTTGGAAAGTTTCGACATATCTGATATCGGCAAAAAATCTAATATCTTGCATCTAGAGCAAATGATACAAACCCTTTAAACAATCTGGTATGCTAACCTTACATAGCTTAAAGACAAAAACGTTGCTTCAAATATAACGATTTTAGAGTAACTGAGAGTGTTTTTTCAGCTTGGATATCATCCAAAACCATCGAGCAACATAACTAACAGGAGGACATTGTAGTCTGTTCTTCCTGCTTGGTGTAGTTGGATGATTAACACAAAGCTAACCAGCAACATTGACAAAACTACAACGTCATGTTCAACCACATTTAGCAATGATTCAAAGCTGACTCTGCATCTCAGTAATGCTCAGTCAGTCACTCACACTGATAAAATAAGTAGATTTGAGCATGATAAAGTGGACGTGACCAAAAGCTACGTTAGCATGGGATATTTACACGACAAATTACATTGTTGTCACATCTGGCAGCGAAAACAGAGCTAAAGCATGGCAGGCCGAAGAGCAGGACTAGCCAGATTTGACTTTCTCTAGAGTGAAAGACGAATAATAAAATCCCTATGTATGACAAGAAAAACGTGACAGATAATGTTGACACAACGTTAAGTAAGATTCACTTGCTGTGCTGAGCACTTTGGCTAATGTCAAATAATTTCGCTAGCTTTAAATATTAGCATTCGTTTAAGGAGCTAAATTGATGTCTGCGACAATAAGACATTTTGTAAGCACGAGAATGTGTTTCACAGCACACGTTTTATCATATTTTGAGGGAAATTCCTGACCTTGTCGTCTGTTTTGTTCTTTTAGTTGGACGAAAGGCGTGTGTTGGTCTGTCCAATGAAGTTTCATAACATTAGCATTCGGCCAATCGCGTGCTACAGCAGAGGTATGAACTTTGACCTATGACACCGGAAGTAAAAGTTATATTCAAGATTGTTGAATTTCGAAGAGATCATTAACCTCAGCTATTTTCCTTACTTTATAACGACTTTTAACATTTATTTAATATTACATGATTTTAGTTTGTTTTTATTCCGTTTACTTTGCATAATGTATAATATTAGACACTGTATTTACAAAAAAAAACATTATTAAGTCATTATACCTTTCTTCATTATACTGCAGTATATCCCCGATAAATTATTATTTTAGCATTAGCTCATTAGCTATTCTAGCTTTCCATTACACAGTTCTTTGTTGTCTGTCTACGAGTGTTGCTGTTATTCACATTTTTATATGTATATATGAATATATATAATTATTTTCAAGACTCATTTCAGTTGCATATGCTTACATTATACATTTGTACATGTATGCAATGTATTTATTTATTTATATTGAGCTTTTTTAAGCCAATTTTGCATAATGTAGAAAAAAGTATATTTTACTGTGTCATTCATAATTTTTTTGTTTTGTTTAGAAAGTGATTTGGGGCATTTTTATGTGTAGTTTTTATGTGTTAGATGTGGTGTCTTGACTGTGATGCATGCTGCTGTGACAGTGTAATTTCCTGTATTAACAAAGTATCTATCTAAATTATTATGTTTCTATATTTACTATTTCTAATTATTTAACTATGGATAATTCAGACTCAGCTATGCCGGTACATTTATTTATAATCCACCACTAGGAGGCGATGTTACTGCAGAAAGCCCTGTGAAGCATGCTGTCAAATATACTGTAACCTTTTCATGTTTTCTCTATTATCAATAATCACTCACTCTCACATCAAACACAGGACACAGATTTCTCAACACAGTACATGCCATTTTTATTCAAGAGTTGGTCGATAAACTGTCGTAGTAGCAATGGCTCTTACAGAGTTCTGTACAGTATTGGACTGGGTTAGACTGGATAGGGTACACTTGCAGTAAATGTTTTTGAGGGATATAAAATATACTAAACATAGCAACATCATTCAGAGCATTCAGCAGGACAAACCTTTATCAAAGTGCAGGGCAATGCAGACAGTGGTATATATATATAATGCCCAGTTAAGATACAGAGCAGAAGTTATGTACTTTCAACACGTGTACCCTTTCTCTGTGGTTGAAACTGTAAGGCAGTATTTGTTTTGATTGCAATGTAGTACAGCCTTTTGTTAGATGACTGATTTCCTTATGGTTCAACAAAATGTACAACTTTAAATGAAACTAAACAAAGTAGCATTTCTGACTAACAAACATAAACAAACTGTGGTGTCTGAGAAAGAGTCGTGCATGATGTCGACCCTTTCTTCGCCGTATCTATTACGATTAGATGGCCACAAAGCAGCAGTAGGTACATTTAAATATCAAACTAAAGTAGACTGTAGAAATCAAAGAAAAAGAGCAGGTGGATGGTGGGGCAGCAGCCGAGTATGGTCTCCCTGTGGAAACAGGTTGTGGCGAACGCAGCCTCATTAAGCTTCAACCTTCGTATCTGACCCCAGCAGAGGTCACTCCAGCTTGAGCAGTTCCACGTCGAATATAAGGGTGGCGTTCGGGGGGATGACCCCGGGGTGGCCTGTCGTTCCATAAGCCAGATCTGGTGTGCAGGTGATTTTTGCCCTCTGACCCAGGCTCATCTGAAGCACAGGAGAAAAGGGAAATATATCACATGTTAAAATAATAATGTTGTGGAGCTTCTTGTATTAAATGTATACTATCTTTTGGGTATCAAATATTCCTTTAAGTTTTAGGAGGATATACCAGCCTGGCCTTCATCTCTTACCTGTGCTACTCCTTCATCCCAGCCCTTGATGACCTCCACCCGTCCGATCTTGAACTTAAAGGGCTTGTTCCTGTCTCGAGAGGAGTCAAACTTCTTCCCGTTCTGCAGCATACCTAGCAAAGAGAAATTGCATTAAACACATTTTAGAGAGTAAAGAGGCATCTGCTTTTAAAAAAACTACAATTTAATAAAGACTAAGTGTGTGCTTTTCCTTATAGCAGAACAGTTAACACTCTTATGAACTCATTATCCTTGTTTATCATGTGATTCCAGATCAATGCACGCCCTTCCCTCAGCAGCTAATGTTTTGACATGAGGCAGTTTAAGATTAAAAGAATAAAGCTTTGCTGGCTCCAGTCTGAGGAACTTTTCTGGTGGGGCTTTCTTATCAGCGTCTTTGGGCCCTTTTCAATTACCCAAATGAACAAAGGGAATGTGAATCAGGAAGTGTTGGCCTGGTTTAGTGGATTATTTTTGAAGTTAACTAGGCCATTGCTCGCCTGCATCTAGACCACAGGGAGAAATGGGTAACAAAGGCGGAGCAGTGCAGGACTGCGCTCCTTCAGAACACTGACCGTTCAGGCATGATTATAACACTGGGGCCATTAAAATACTGCCACCCCTCGCATGAACCTAGTTAGTTAGTCCTTGCAGGGAGTCAAAGTAGCATTAAGCAAAAAAAAAATTCCACCTGCAGCAACATCCGGCTGCATTTTTGAGGTTGTACTCCGATAGTACACTGATTTATCTCTCTCTGTCGTAACTGAACAAGTGTGAATACTTGGCATTTAAAGTTGTGTGCTAACTCAACTTTACTGATGGCTCATCTGGTCACATGAATGCTGGTACTGTATTGCTTCTCGCCTTTCATCCCACCTAAACTTAGTAGGTCCATCATTTCCAAGAATCACAGTAGCACAGATACAGCGGGCTGGGCTCGGCCCAACCGCGGAGTCATCAAGTGCACAAACCAAGACATATACCACCTGCCACGGAGCGCTGAGCAGCAGAGAGGCAAAACCTTCTTGCATCAGCCGCATAGAAGCAGGTTTGGTTTCTGGCAGCGGTGGCCGCAACTTGCAAGGAAACACTGACTGGCAGTGTTCACAGGTGGGAAGCCAGTGAGGGATCATATCCTGGGCGTTGCGCTAGTGAGTCGCACTGGTTGGTTAGGGTCTGTGTTCAGAGACTGCTGACGTAAAAGGAGGCATTAACACCTGATAACTTAGCTCTATTTGTAACCGCTGCTCTGTGTTACACTAAAAGGAGCAGCGAGCTCCAATCATATCAGAGGAGGGCAGAAGAGGGGTTAACAACGGGCAGCGTGGTACATGCTGGCAACTGGCCAAAACCAGTTTGAGGGGGAAAATAACAATAGAGAGAAAACACCTGCTCTTGTTTCCTGTGGACACAAATACAACGCAGCATTGTTCTAAAAGGAGAGATGGATTACATCATGTCGCTGAGTGACAGCATGGTTTCAAATAAACATGATTATTAATGTACTGAAAGTCTAATGTGCTGCAACATCATACATCAAGAGGAACAAGAGCGTTCACTTATGGCTGTCAGAGTGTCTCGCAGGAAAGCAATAGCATCTAGTTTCCCTGAACCCCACTCGTATCAGTGCTCCGTTATCACTCTTTGGGTGGGGTCTCTGCAAAAATAAAGAGCCCGCTCACTTCCTGAGCCCGGCTCCCACACTTTCTCCTCATGAAAGGCTTCCACTTGGTAGTGCTCCGGCTGGATCTGCAGAGAGCTGTGGTGCACAGGGGTGGGGTTATTTTTACTCCGTTTACTGTATCCTGTCTCACCCCCGTCTAGGACGACTGCCAGCACAACAACCCCCTCGGCCCAACTAAGTGTGGATGAAATGAGATGCGTGTAAAGCTATCTGTCCGCGACAGACTTATGTGTGTTGCAGCATTTCACAGCTGCGAGCACGCTTGTCTCAATGGAAAGAATTAAATCTTGCTCATGCTTCATTAAGTGCGACGGAGCGGGAGTAAGTGCGACGTGTAATAGGCAGTAAATGCAAGTTTGTGCTGGAGCAAAGAAAACGATCCTCAGTGGTGCCTTAACGTTACTCTAATACAGTCACTATATGAGCCAAATAAGAGTCAGTTCTGAACCAGATATAGGATGTCCTGCTTCTATAGATAGCCAGCGAGGTTTGTTGAATCATAATCTACTGGTGATGTTTCAAGCAAAGAAAGTCAAACATTTGCCTGTTCCAGCTTCTTAAATCTAAGGATTGGTGCTTTTTGTCGTATTTCAAATTAAAAGTCGCAGGTTTTTGAACTGCAATTTGAAGACGTCACTTTGGGCTCTGGGAAACTATGAGGAGCATTTTTAATAACTTTTTCTAGACTAAAGAATAAATAGTCTAATTGTAAAGTAATCTGCAAATTAAGTTTCAGTCCCTTTTGTCCTAATTTGGGAGCTCACAGAACTCCTCTGTTCTTGCTCTCTTTAACTCTGCCCTGTTGGGATTGAACACTTCCCACGGCATTCAATCACAACACTCTCCACTGGCAGGCGGGTTCGGTATCTCCTGACACACAAACCCGTGTTTCAGTCTCTATTTCTGTGTCACACACGGAGAGTCGTTGGGCCTCCACTGCAGCACGTTTCATGGTGGAGCTCAAACATGGTAAGGAATGACGTCCACATTTAGGCATGACATCATATCCAGTCGGCCTGCTGCTCCCACAGCTCATGCGTCCTGTCAGTGGAGACCGACGAGGTAGTTTATCATCATAGTAAACTTGATCAATCACGGGACCCCACAGCCTGCTGTAGTTCCATTTTCTTCCTTCAGTGAGAGCCTGACACGGAGAAATGAGCATGTGATTGCAGGATTACTGGCTCAGCCTGCCTAAAATGCTTATGGTCCAATTTGGCATTAGATTTTTCAGCTTATGCCCGTCATATACATTTGGAACTGGACTTTGCAGCTCAGTGTACATGTGTAAAAGCATGGCAAGGCCAGTGAAAGATAATCCAAGAGCAGATGAAAGCACTCGATATTTCAGCAAATATGCGCCTGTAGCAGTGTATATGTTTTTGGAAATGTTCCGTTATGAGGTATTTTTTGGATTTTCTTAGTTGTTCTAGCAGAGCAGCTTTGACTTTATAGTTAACAATACACTCAGCACTGTCTGACGTAAAAACAGATGAGCACCACGGCTGCAGATTGACGTCTGCAGTAGGATCGGTTGACAATGTGAAATAATGTTCAATATTCGGCAATTAGTGTTGCTAGACGTACGATCGTATTTGTGCAATATTTTTGCCCTCTGCAGGATATACGATCAATAATGCCAAAAAAGGCCGAATGTGGGATCATGTTGATAATTGCACCTCTGTGCGAGCGCGGCTTGCAGGCAGCTTCCCTGAACGTGCGAGGATTTAATAGATATGCTTCCTATTATTTGACGGAGACTAACAGAAGCAGTGATTGTGTAATGGGCTGCATCTGACTCTGCTGTGTGAAGCATACAGTGGCTATATTGGTTAAAGGATGGGACCTCCATGTTGTTACACTATATGGTGCACAGGACGTAGTTTTGCAATTCAGAGTGTAAATTGACCCTTTCCCTTTTTGTTTCATCGGTAGGATAGTTTTTGGTTAAATCCGATCATTTTAAAGCTGCAGTATGATATTGCTGTATTTTCAGTCTGGCCGCACTGATATCAATATTCTATGAATTTCTGTGTTGAATAAAATCAGCTTTTTGGGTACCTTTGCAGGCTCATGTTGGTGCAAAATTGGTGCATAATCCATGTGGAAGTGGTCTGGTTTTATTCACCACATAAACTAATTATATTGGCTGCCTTATCAGTAATCAGTCTCAAAAATCCCATATCGCTTGGACTATAGAAGCCCTCTGTGTGACACAAACAGGACGACAACAACAGGCAGCTTCTCTCATTATTTCGGCCTTCCACTTTCCCACATTCAGAGCCCTTACCTGCCTCGTGGCAAAGTGCACTCTGCTAATTTGGGCAACCACAGCTCTCACCACAGTCAGAGGGGGTCACTCACATATCTGAGTGTCTGTGTGCCCTGTGGCATGTGTGTGTCTGCATGTTTAAAATCCCAGAGGAGAAAGTGAGGATCAAAAAGGCATCGCAGCGAGAGTGTGCGAGAGGGTTTGTGTGAGAAGAACGAAGCTCCATGCTGGAAACGGAGTGGTTGCAAATCCCATCATGGATTGGGAAATCACTCCGTCCAGCCTCAGTGTTTATCTTAGCTGTGCTATCTGGAAAGCTAACACCAGCGCAGGGTGCAGTGCAGGGTGCAGTCTGCGGCTCTGCACGCTAACAGTCAGCTAGATGACTCAAACAGGCTCAAATATACAGCTAACCTCTGCTAACAGCCCTATCTGTATCTGATCCTACATTAATCTGTATGTGAGCTTTTAAATTAAACAAATATGGGTGAGTCCTGACCTGGGAAGTTAGCATGCAACAGACAACACTAATTAAGGGGATTTGTTCTTGGATTATTTCTGCCTATTGACTCCTTAAAAGCAGAAGTTTAACAAAGTGGATGAACTCATAATCAAACTACAAATACCTTAATAAGCCATCATGATATGACTCGATTGTTTACAGGTGCACACATGCCTGACTGCGTACAGTACATCTAACTAATACAAAACAAATGCTCTAACTGTGTCTGAGAAAACAACGCTCTTAATCTCCTGGTTTATGGTCTTACTTTCACGCTGTGTACACCTTTAAATACTGATTCATTCTTTTCTTTCCACCCGCCGCTAACGTATTTCCCCTGCTGATACAAAAACATATTTATAGCCCTTTTTGTGCTCCATGGGCACGGCCCTTGCTTTGGCTTAACTCTGCATTTTGCGTGCCAGCGGTGCCAAAATACCAGGAGCTTAATGGTAAATCCTGTGAGTCAAAAAGGAAAAGCCAAAAGGAGAGAATGACACAGGCTGGTTCAGACAATGAGGAACACAAGCTGGAGATTGTTCTGGATGCTTTCAAAAGAAAGAGTTTACCGGCCATTCTCAGGGTTATACCCTTTTTTTTTATTGGAACAACAGAACAGTTGTTAGTGATTGTGATAAAAGGAGCGCCGAAATTAAAGGCAGGAAAACAAATATATCTGAAATAAATATAAATCTACAGATGGGTATGGTGCTTAAACAAACTGAAAAATCTGTTAATTTATCAACACTATAATGTGAGGTCGAGGAAAACAAGAGCACCAGACAAAGAGCAAGAGACAAACTCTCTCTATGCACGACCGTCCCAGACGGGGATGTTCTGTGTCTTAATAGAGCAGCCTCACATGCTGAGATGAATCATTTCCATATATAGCATAATTCATTACTACTGTCTCTGATCTCTGCAGAGATCAGGCTCAAGGGGGAAATCTGTTTTTTTTTTCCCACTGTCCCAAAAAAGTTGAACACATTTGTTCTTCCAGAGTCAGCCTGTGTCGTTCTGACTCTTGTAACACAAGTCTTACATTAAACGTAATACAAAAAAATGTCATTCAAGCAATTACAAGCCCAAATTGGCTGCAGACTCCTGCATGCATGCACACAATACAACTTCAGTCAAACCTGTTTACAATGGAGCCTTAACTACAAGGCGTGAAACATCTTTTATAGCCATGTAATAACGCTGTATTACCCAGACAGTCAGATGACATGTGAACTGGGCTTTGTTTACTTTCTGTCTGACCTAGATGTCTGGTCTGCCAACCCCGGGGGCAGCAAATAACCCAAATTTATTCCCCAAATAACTCCCGACTCGCTGCCACGCATCAAAATTGGGCAATCTGACAGAAGACAAACAGGAAAAAGAAAATGTGTGTGTGTACTTGCATAGTGAAAGTTGCACGTCCCTAAAATGAAATTGACACCATGAGACACCAATTTCCCAGCATTAAAAAAAAGCAATATTATGTTTTCTGGGTGGGGTGGCAGCTCCTCCCTTATCTTTGAAACTGTAGGCGACACACAGGTGCATACATGTCTCGCAGGCTGTGTACTCTGTGGGAGCCGGGCTGCAAACTGAGCCCTGCTGTGCACCACATATTGTCAAGAGGGAAAAAAACAACACATGCACATACAGGGACAAATTTCCTCTCTCAACAAGGAGACAGGAAAGACGTCTGGTTTGCCAAGAAAGAATCAGTTACCTATGTAATGAACAACACATGTCTGGCCCTTCTTTGGAAATGTTCTTCCTGTCAAGAAGAAAGAGAAAACAATTGTTATTGTGTGTTTGGATGCCTGACAGTCTAATCTAGTAGATTAACAATTACTGGATTAAGTCTGGGGAGGTGTTTCTGGCAGGAATGCAATGTCTTTCTTATACCTGCAGACGTACTGACGTGAGATATGTGTCTGTTAGACTCATCCTCATGTTGCAACTTTACCCTGGAGGTTTTTTTTCAGGGTGAGGGGCTATCAGATGCCTCTGGTTAATTACGTTATTAGTACTTAGACAGGGAGATTTAAGCCTTTAGGAGCTTTATAGGTCTAGCTCCTGGTCGTACCCTTCATGCATGCCAAATCTCAATTACCTTGTGAGCTAATTCTCAATTTCTAAAGACTTAACCTATTAGACAGTGTCAGTATGTATGAAGAGTTCTAGAAAGATCCACAGTAAACATTCAGGCTTTACAGATCCCCACTTACATCCCGAATACTACTATAATGTGCGGGCTATCTAACAAGTACATTACTTCACCTCCTACGCCAATAAACTTGATTTTTAAGTACATTTTGTTGATAATTATCAAAAAATTAAACGACATTTCGGGGAACAACCGAACCCCAACACCGCCACAACTGCCCCCATATCAAAGCACACATACGCGAATAAATCAACTTACCATCACCGGGAGATATTGTTTCGACTTCCACGCCCATGGTTGTGCTTCTTCAAAGATTAGCTCTGAAACATGCAGCCTACGAAGCCGTTTTGACAGCGACTGTCACCCGTTTAGTGGCTTCAAGTTGGGCTGTATCGATAGAAACCATGCATTCAGACCACTGCCGACCCGCAGCTACAGCCAACCAACCGTGAGACAGCAAAGATATTCTCTAGTTTCTGGAGAGAGAGCGTCGAGATCTATAACCCCAACACGTACGTCGTCTTCAGTCTTCTCCTGCACAACAAAACGAGTGTTTGTTTTTGTTTTTTTTACATTCTTTATTACAAACTGTCAACATAAATTGTACCAAAAAAAACATTACAATCACATACATACAAATGAAGCTTTGACAAAACAAAACCAAAAGTAGTGTCAATAGTCAAAAGACAATAGAAACAAAACAAATCTTCCATAAAATTAATTATATAGCAATAATAAAAATAAATGAATAAAAATAAAAACGCAAGAGTATGACAATAGTTAATTTCATTAGGGTTTTTTTGTGAGGTAGAAATCATGGATTAGTATTTTTCTATTTCCCTAAAAAAAAGAACTGAAGTTTCTAGTTTGTAAATTTGTCGAGAAGTAAGATTAGATTATGACGACCGTTGTCTTCAGCTGGTAAAAAATGTCGGGGTTTTGTTGTTTTTATTCTTCATAATAGTTATTTTTTTCTCGCTTAATCTCCAAAACACTATCCAGTATTTGCTATTTTCACACGCTGCGCCCCCAAGCGGAAAAAGCAGCAAAACCAAAACGACTATATTCGAACAACATATCCCATAATGCACCTGTAATGGGAGTTTTGCTACCGGGTCAAATATCAATAAACGATGGAAACACATTTCAACGGGCAAAACGTGAATTATGAGCTGGGAAACTGACTTTAACTGTTTCAGACAGATTCCACATGCCATGCTCACGTTTTAAGAAGGTAGGCGTATTGTAAAATAACATGTTGTTATTTATATGTGTGCAATTGAGAAATAAGTAAAGGAATAACTAACTTACCGGTGAATGACGCTGTATTTCCAGTGAGTAGGGTACACGAGGGAAAATAGTGGCTAAATTTATAACCCTCTCAATTTATTGTCTTGTAATGTAACCTTGCATCGGTAAGGAAGTGTTCTGTTATGTTTTATAACTTCTCCATACAGTTGCTAATCTACCTACATATGTTTATCTGCCCCAGTATAATAATTGTCAATTGTTATTATTATTTAACTTGCACGTCTTATTTTAAAACCATTTGTCTGTCAAATAGTTTTATTGCCATGAAAGTTTAAAGAATAATGTTGCAAAAACTTCTTAATACAAAATTTCCATATATATGTGCAGTACACAATAACACTTATTTGAAAATTGGCACAACATTAAAAATGACTTTTTACATGTCACAGTTCCTGAGGAACACAATATATATATTTGATACGGTCACAACCTTTTTGGCCAAAAATGATCATGGCAGCCTCAGTAGAGCTAAAAGAGTTAATACTGTTTGTCCGGAGACGCTCCTACTCCACATATAGTATTGTTAATGCCCTGAGGTCCTAACAGGACCTGTGTGTAGTTAAGGTCATTTGGGCGTAAGCAGCTATAAGTGTTCGTCACAACTGCCTCAGCTCAGGCAGAGGGGATTAAGGCATGTACTTGGAAGGAGACACGGCAGAGGGTTTTGCTGTTCTTAATCTGCATGGGTAGCTATAGCTACTGCTTTGCAGGACCCTTTCAGAGCAGATACACGTCTCTGCACAGGCCTATATGTTAACTTTCTGAGTCATATTTTTGTACTTCTTCTTACTGAACCAGCGTCTTCATACCTGCCGGCCAGGATGGATCTTGGTAAGGCAAAGCTGCTCAGGACAGGACTCAACACTCTGCACCAAGCCATCCACCCTGTGCACGGGATAGCATGGACGGACGGCAAGCAGGTCTGCCTTACATCTCTCTACATCCAGAATGGGGAGGTGAAGTTTGGGGACACCAATGTTATTGGGCAGTTTGAGCACGTCTTTGGACTCTTCTGGGGCCCACTGTGCTGCCCGGACTCCCCTGCATTACTGGCTGTTCAGCACAAGAAACATATTACTGTGTGGCAGCTGCAGCTCAGTGCACTCGAGCAGAACAAGCTGCTATGCACGCAGACCTGTGAGATGAGCGAGCCTTTCCCCTTGCTTTCCCAAGGCTGCGTGTGGCATCCCAAACTGGACATTCTGGCTGTGCTGACCAAGAGGGACACTTCTGTGCTGTTTTCTGTCAGGGTGGACAACAGGAGGACCAAAGCAGACATCAGAGGTAGTGGGCTGATCCACTGTGCATGCTGGACTAAGGATGGTACACGCCTGGTGGTGGCTATAGGCAGCGCTCTCCACTCTTACATCTGGAATGACATCCAGAAGAGTCTGGTGGCCTGCTCCTTCTGCCCCATCTTTGATGTTGGAGGCTACATCTGTGCTATCGAGGCCACGGGGGAGGCTCAGGTAGCTGTGGCTACAGAGCTGCCTTTGGATAAACTCTGCGGGTTAAACGCGGGCATTGCCTTCGACATGCCCTCAGAGGCTGAGTCACTGCAGAGCCACAGTCCACATGTGGTCATGCCAGAGGACGACAACGTCTTTGACTCCAGAAGGCGATCGCTTGAATCCGAGAGGCCCTTCATCCCCAGCTCGGGCCCTCTGGACCTCACCCACCTGTTAGCCAGGCACCGCCGCTCTGACCCCAGCCCCCTCATTCACCTGCGTCGCAGAGACACAGTGACAGGCTCCGGCCAGGACTCCTCACACCTCATCCTGGTCACTTATGAGCGTAAAGTCACGACTACTCGTAAAGTCAGTATCCCCGGGATTTTGGTTCCAGACATTGTTGCGTTTGACCCACGTGGCTCCACAGTTGCAGTGTCCTCCAACACGTGCAACATGGTGCTTGTGTACTGCATCACAGCCTCCGCCATGCCCAACATTCAGCAGATCTCTCTGCAGGGGAATGAGAGGCCAAAAGGGGTCTGCTTCCTCAATGACAAGATGCTGCTGTTGATGGTGGGCAGGCAGAAGACCAACGACCCCGCCTTCCTTCCATCTTCAAACACAGATAAATACATTCTTCGTTTATTTGCAAAAGAGTTGTACGATGGAGAGACTCCTGTCCCGACATCTCCCTCTCCTCGCAATCATGAGTCTACCGCTCATTTCTCCCCGAGGATTAGAAGGCACTCGGAGCACCTGTCAAAGGATGACAGGGACAGAGAGCGAGCAGGGATAAAGGATTTGGTGTTGCCTGGAGGGGGAGTAATACGTTCACCAGGCAACAGGCGCAGGCTGGTGGAGGAGGTGAGGAGCGGCGAGCCAAGCCCCGTCACCAGCTCTGTTGACTTCTCTGACCGAGCCTCAGACAGAGCCACGTCCAGCACCTCCTCCATCACGGTGGAGAACTTCGACATGGACCACGTCAACCGCATTAGCAGCCTGGCGGTCGCCAACCAGGCCAGCAGGGACTCCAGCCGGGCCAGCTCACCTCGCCTGGAGCAGTCGGAGAAGCTCCACTCTGATCCAACCTTACCTATGCCGGAAAAGACATCCAGCCCCGCCAAGGACCGCGCGCTGGAGCAACTTGTGCACAACATGGAGAGGCTTTTTACTCGCTTTGCAGACGTACAGCAGTGCCTGACAGAAATCAGAGATTATACGCAGAATGGGAAGAAGGCCCAGAGTGTCTACCCTAATGCCTGTGAACCCCCTTATGTCAACGTGACATGTCAGGTACAGTTTTACTCATTTTTCTGTGTATTTGTGCAGCGAAAATAACACTAGAGCAGGAAAATCTCTTTCAGTGTAAAGTCATGAGCAGCTTTGGAATGAGGAGATTAAACAACTTAAATAAGCTGCAACTTTCTCTTTAAGGATAAGGCAATTAAAATACCCGAAAGTGTTAAAGTATATATATATTTTTAATCTGTTTATTTGATTTTTTGGACAAATAATGTGTATCTTGTAATAGCAGCACTCTAAACATAGAGGCAAGATAAGGTATTGTCCAGTATAAAAAAGATACAAGGTTTGCATATACAATTATAAAAGTAAAAGTGTTAAAGTATGTATTCTTATTTGATTTTTTTTCCTGATTCAAGCTTTGTTTTTTTTTTGTGCATGTGCAGAAACAGTTATCGGAAAACGTGTTCATTGATGAGCGGAGGCCGGTGCTGCTGTGTGATGGGAAGCTGTGTCTGCGTGCCCTCCAAGAGCTCTTCAACCTCAGCATCGTAGAGATGATGTATGGTATGTGCAGACTTAATCAATAAATACACTGTAATTATTTAATTAATCTGTCACCTACAAAACATCCACGCTTTCATTAAGGCGTCATGAGCCGATGTAAACCTTTCAAATTGGTTTGTCTTTACTATGAAGCGTTATCTAAGCGTCTTAAAACCTTTTGTGTCGCATTGCCTGTCAGATTATCCGTGCTTTGACGGGGTTAGCAAATAGAAACCACGTTCATGAAACTCTTAAGGTGGAAAGGTCCTCCCTCTGTGACTATTTTCAGCTAGCTTGTGTGATGGGATTCCCCGGTGAGGTCGACTGGAAGTCATACTCACATACCCATACTGTAGGTTGTTCAGGTTGAACTCTGCTACATTTGTAGCTTTTTATTAGTGAAAATGCATTCTGACGGAGAAACTGAAAGCGATACTTATGTCCTTAAGAACCTCATATTTTATTACACGGTCTCCAACCACACATGATTCTATCATTGCTCTTCTATTGACATGTGTAAGCTATAATTAGAGATGATTAACATCCTAGGTCAGATTACAAGGCTTTAAACAAAAGCAGCTTACTCCGATTGAATGTGCACTGTGTTTTGTTGCTGTAGTACAGACTGACTGTATTAACCTGACACACAGGAGCATGTCACCAAAAGAGACACACTTAAATTGGTAAGAAATCATGTTGATCTAAGACGGTTTTGCGCTATTTTGCAGGTCCGTTGTGGATCGTTCTCGTGGCGGATGCAGACGGCTTCGTGCCTCTGACGTTCAAGCCCAAAGAGGAACTCACGGTGCGGAACGGGAAGCGGAAAACCAACATACGGACTCCGGAGAGCTCCTGCCCGCCCAGTCCAGCACCGGGTCAAAGCCCCTACACTTCTATCGAGGCCGCCACATAGTGCCTCTTTACACACGACTCAGACTCTTGCAGATGTATCCTGGTTACTTCAATGTACTTGACTGCATCCTAGTGTGCAGGGCAGAGTGGATTTGGCATGTAGAACCTTAATGCAGATAAACTGATTTATTTTTATCATGAAAAACAGTAGTGACTTCAAAAAGGGCTGTCTTATTAGATGTAATGTTTACATGTTGCTACTTTGTTATGAAAGCTCATGTGGAAGAAGTTTAATCCTTTTATTTCTTTAATTCTTTTGTTAACAAAATGCAGTGCTGTGATTTCAGGCTATTCCTAACTTTTTATAGTGCCATGGCCTCTACAAACAGCTGACAGTATGTTTATAAGCTGTTGGCTCCTGGATGATCTTACTAGTGTCAGAGGAGTAAATATATCTCCACACTTGAAATGAGAATTCAGATTTTACCCATAAACTGTCCTAATGATGAGCACTTTCCGGCTGAATAGTCTGCACATGTAAGCATATCTAAAATGTAATTGAGAAACACAATTGAAGCTCTTTTTCTGCTGCAGGACTGTTACAAAGCTCAGTAACACATCTGACCACTAGAGGGGGCAAGACTCACGGTCATACAGTGTTCTGAGCTCTATTGAAGACCAAAGAAGTGTAAAGGCGTTGAGAATATTTTTGTAGCCTTTTTGAATATTAAATTTGCATAACTAGGCTGCACTCCTTTGTGTGTTACTCATGACTTCAGCAAAGAAACACAACACGCGTTTATTCGGTCTTTCAACCAGCCTCTACAACATTTATTCATCATCACCATCAGCCTTCAGTAATCTTCATACCAGCAATAAATAACAGTGTTGTAGAGCTAAACACAGCAAATAATGATATACATTCATTTATATAAATTAGGTAATCTTATTATATATTTATATGTCCAAGATGACTGTACAGTACATGTGAAAATGAAACAAAAAATGTTTACATTAAAACAATTTAACTATTTATCAGTGTAATATACACTAATGAACAACTTTCCAGCTGCGACACTGGAACACGTGGCTTTGTGAGGTCACTCCATTCAAGATCCAAGTCACACGTTACTTAAATCCTCCATCGTTCTGGAGCCGATGCTTTGTTTCCTGTGGGAGACAGGAGGAATAATACATTAATAACAGTGGATGAAAGTTACTAAATACATTTACATAAGTACTGAACTTAAATACAATTTTGTGGTACCGGTAGTTTTACTCGAATACTTTCTACAAGGCTGCATTCAAGAGGCCACTGTTGTACTTTTTACTCAGCTATTGCAGTTTCAGTTATTAGTCAATTATTGGATTGAGATTATACATGCAAAACATTTAATCACTTCATAAAATATGATAAATTGTTGCTGGTTAAATTACCCAACAGTATATGAAGCATTTATAATTTGCTACAACTTGACCAAGTATGATATTTAAGTGCCCGCGTAGTCCCTCCCCCATGTGTGCGATCCCACGTGGGGGGAGTGGCCGCACTGCACTGTCACTCCAACGTTGTAGAAAACATGGCTGCTCTTGTATCGGTTATTTGGCCTTATATGTACGAGCCAGAGTCACCAGGAGGTATCGGGATGGTAAGCTGAAACAACTTCACTACAAGCGAGTGCAAGAAGGCAGCCTGAGGTGAATGACGGTGAATGACGATTGGTCGATTTCAGGGAAAGCAAGGTTCTACGTAGAAACCTGCAGCTGTTCTGAACGGCCCGTTTCAGAGGCGACCTTTTTAAAAATGTATTTCTGGAAAAACATGGAATTGTGCAGTTTTAGACCATAAACACCCAAAAAATGTGAAACCCATGCAAAATATGAGAATATCCATTTCACAGATATGACCCCTTTAAAGCTCCTGTGAGGAACTTTTGGGTTGTGTTGATTTTGGCGCCCCCTGTGGACAAAGTGGTACCTCTTATCTCTTTGCTGATCATGACTTGATCATGAGTTTTTTAACAACAAATCTATAAAAAGAAATCTATAAAAAAGTCTGATTTGGCAGTGCAATGTTAAACCCCTCAACTGGCACCTACCACCCCCCACCCCGGCAGCAGTTTCAGGCATTTAAAATAACTATATAGAAATAATCAATCTTGTTGTTGATGGTCTCATTTGCTTTTGTAGCTCATGAAGAGGCATCAGTATTAATTTCAGTCTATTTCATAACCAGCTAACAACTGCTCACAGGAGCTGAAAGTACATGATTTGAATACTTATTACACAGCTGATTAAGATTAGTATGGTTTATTAATTTTATAGTGTATTAAACTTTTATAGCCTCATTGGCTTAATAGCACAGCTGAGCATGCTGGCTTTGAACCAATTTATTCCATGGTTCATATACAGTATTTGATAGGAGGAAAGTGATGGAAACATTTCTCATAACGTAACAACAATAATCAATATTTATATATTTGTTTAAGGCATCTCTTTTAAAAGGCAGGTCGTCCACTGAAAAGTAGTTTACTAGACATAAAAAAAGTCATGGATTAAAGGGGTACTTCTGCCATTTAATAATGCACCTTTATAAAGAATGAGGATCTGTGGCCGGATAAAATGGACTTTTATTCTATAGTATGTGTCAAGCTCAAAAAAATGCTGGGACCTACAAATCCCATAATGCAACTGGCATTTTTCATTAGACCTTTCCTGCTTCCTAAGTTCCCACTTTTTCCCAAACACACACGTTTGTAACCCATGATAACTTTCTTAAGCACAAAAACCTGATGACATAATTAGGGTTAAATAAAATAACCTTAATGATGTCATCGTGTTCCCCTCCGTTCAGTATTTACAACAGTGTTTACAGGCTGAGTAATACTCCCTTTAAAGACCTAACAGCTAACCTTTTGTTCTCAGGTGTACTTTTATGATTTCCACTAACCTAAGCTCGTCCAGACAGACTTTATTCCTGAGCCGCACGTCCTCGCTGATCGGATAGAGCAGCAGGATCATTAACCCCGTAACAATGAAGGCCACTGGGGCAGCACCAATCAGCAGCTTCAGGGTGTACACGACAGGAGCGGGCTGCTTGCAGGCGCCGGTGTCATACCCTGCAAATCTACACAGACAAATGTACACATCCAATTTAATCATCCAGCCTGACACTGCAAATGAGAAAAACTTGGCACATTTCATATAATGAATCATCGATGGCTCTGGGGTTAATGCATTTTTTGAAAGGTATCATGACATGCTAATTGAAGGTAATGAACATCATAACGTGTGCATGTGTGACAGTAATGACTTACTCCAGGCAGAGGGTGGACACTCCCAGGGAGATGCCTGCAGCAAACTTGGTGAAAAACACGTAGAAGGAGTAGAAGATGGCTTCATGGCCTTTAGAGTAGGGGTTGGCCAGTCTGAAGTCATCCACCACATCTGGCAGCATTGACCTGAAATGCACACACACACACACATACATGCAGAGTTAAATCTGTGGTTTTAGTGTTTCTTAGCAGGATTTGCATGAGAGCATATGTCCTTTGTCTTAATACTCAAATTTGAAGCTTAAGCGTGCGTAAGACCTCCCTCACGCTCTCACTTTAATCATCTTATACAACCACTAAAGATGGTCGCAGCTGATGATGTTGGGTCTACTTTTAGCGCTCCGATAAACCGGCGGGCTGAAATTACAGAGCTAATAACACGATTAGATGATGAGCAGCGGGCGGCACCGCAGGCCTCGGCCCACAGACAGGATAAACAATCGGCCCCTTCCAAAATAAACATGCCCCCACGGGAAGCCCCTGTAATTTGGGGTTTGAGGGAGGGGACAAGAGAGGAGTGAGGAGTCGGCGGCCATGGAAACAACTGGAAAACAGACATCCTCTACCTCTGCTGTATTCACTCTGTGACGGTGAAGACGATTTATAGTAAATGCCGCCTCTTATTCATGGAAATTACATCACTTATATGACCGTTACATGACCTGAAGTAAATGGACATGGACTCCTAGGAAGTCACCACTAACAGCATGTTGATGCACCATTGTGGTTTGCTTAACGCATTAAATCAAAGGGAACTAACTTGAGCAGCACAGACAGACATATAGCAGGACTCCAACTGCATAAACAATATCAGAGGCTTAGTGGATTTTCAATATTTTAAGGATATGAATTAATATTCTTCGGGGAGGGAGCTCTGCCAAAATAAGCCGCATACAGTCCCAAACAGGGTCAACACAGATTCCAAGACTCACGCTTAAACACCCATAAAGCACAGAGTCTCCATTCTACCTTCCTTTCCTGTTTTAGATGTGCAAAAGGAAACTGATGCACCACAGAAGAAGAAGACACTCTTGATTCATGCGTTCTCATAACAGATGTTTCCACTTTTACGGCTGTTGGTGGCCGGTGCGCAAATATTTACACCATTTTTAAACATGGTGTGGTGTTTTGGATTTAAAGTGTTGATCCTGTATAAAATGGACAGAAACGTTTTTCCCTTTCCCAGGCAAAGAGGGAAATGGATTAACTTCACAGCAAACACAAACAAAATCTAAGGTCAATATGAACATAAAAGCAACAGACCAAGAAATGTATACACTACTTGGTTCCGAAACTTTTTTGTGTGAGACATTGAAATTGCTCCAAAGGATCCAAACGGTGATTGCGTGGATTAACACCAGCCACGTTATCACACGTTTTGGCTCTGCCCAGAGTTAATAGTTTTTTGGCAATCTATAGTTAGGTTTTTCTCTGCCGTACTAGACATATCCATCAAACCTCTCGCCACTATAGCATTATTGGGTGCCGTACCACAGGATCTTCAGCTCAACAAATGCAGTAGAAGCATGATAGCCTGTGCTACGCTCCTGGCTAGGAGACTTACTGTATACTACTTACATGGAAAGAATGGCTCTGTCCAACTTTCAATCTATGGATTAGAGATCTCATGCATCATCTGACCCGTGCCGTCAGAGCTGTGCCGTCAAGTTTTACACCATTTGGCAACCAGTTCTGAATCAGGTGGAAATAATGGATGTCTCAGACATCTCAAATGTAAAGATACAACCCCATTTTTTTAATTTATTGTTTAATTTATGTTATTTTTAGTTTATTTTTTTTATCTCTAAGTTTATTTCTGTACATTTTTTGTTAGGTAAGAGTTACATTTTGGGTTGAATCTTGATAAAAACTGCAATCTGTCAAACTGTATTTCAAAATGTTCAAACTTCAAAAACTAATAAAAAATACTTTAAACAACACAAAAAACAGAAATTGTTCCAAATAACAGAGGCAAAAAAAAGTGAGTGCGTGAAATATGCCTGATGTGTTGAAGTCTTACCATGGCAGAAGGAGCGAGGCAGCCACACTGAGCCCAGAGGAGACAGCGACAACGTAGGCCACCACAACATTGGGGATGAAGACCAGCATCATGGTGAAGGGCATGATCCACTAGAGAGAGAAACAAAGTCCATGTTCTCTCTATTGCCCACAAGATTGCACAAACATCAAAGCGTACATGTCGTTGTTACTTAAACTAAAATAAAAACAGTACACTCACAGTGATGCCGCAAAAAGCTGCCGTCTTCTTCCCAAACCTCTGCAGAAACCACTGCCATAACGGGATGCTTATCACTGCAGAAACCTGGGTAAACATGTGCACAAGAAAAATGTGACGCATATGGAAAGAGACATATGAGTGAGTTTTTGCAAGTGTGTAAAGTGGTTCAAATAAAAGTGTAAGAGGGTCACTGGGGAGAAACTGTCATAAAGATAGTATATAAAGTATTTCACAGCCGAGATTTATCTTTGCATACTTTGCATCAGTGATAAAAAGCTGCACTCACCAGGATGGTCAGCACAATATTCTGGAAGTGATCCCTCAGGTCGGCGGCGTAAGTGCAGAAGAGGACAAAGTTGCTCTGAACCAGCTGCAGAAATCAGAGATCAAACATTCACAGAGTCAGACTCGTCTTGTCTACTCAGCACGTCGCTCGGCACTCTGCTTGCTGCGCTGAGTGCCAAATGAAGTGACTGGAGAAGCTGCTGACGGTGTTTTGCCGTGATTTATTCCCACTCCGCATTCACACGGATGACAACTGACACCTCCTCTGAGAGTAGAGGGTGGAAATACACAAAAATAGACCCCATGCAAAAGTCGGGAAGTGTATAATAATTTAAACAGCCTAAACCTGAGGTGTCAAAAGTGAAGCCTACAAATGTCAGAATAACAGAAGGAATATGCGGTGCTGGAATCACTCTCAAGAGTCTTGAGACTACAAACATGCTTTAAACCGTGAGCTTTCAGTAAGTGCTCTTCTGCATTGATCAAATCAACATTGACTGCAGCATTGTCAGGATCCAGCTCCATTTACTGTAACGCTGAGTGTCATGTCTGAGAAGTGCTTCATAAATAAATGTGCATTTACCTGAATGGCGACAGTGATGAAGAGGAATGCGGCGGTTAGAGTGAGGTACGGCCCGTGTCTCATGACCAGGATGAAGCCCTGATAGAAGGGGATCTGCTTCTCTGTCCTGGGAGCATACGGATCTGAAACAGTTGTGTGGAATAAGAATATAAGTATGCAGAATATCAAATAACATGCAGTGAGAGAAAGGCGATGGATTTTCTCTCTGGGAATCCTGGAGCTGCCCCTGCATTGCAGTGGATGCTGTCATTTAGAGTGAATAACCATCCAACCGAGACAGATGTGGACTGCAGCTGTCAACAAAATACACTCTAAGGATGTAACTTAAGACTATGGAATAAACTATTTGTAAAATACTTGTGACTATTAGACGTATTCAATCCACTGAAAGGCAATTTTTCTGTACAAGTATTATGTCTCTCATGCCGACCTACATGATAACATGCAACAAAGGTCCCCTGTAAAAATGCTACTGCAAGCGTTGCAGTATTTTAGTATGCACCATTAACTCAAAGTGATTCCCCCAGGCTACTAATTTGTTCTCCAATTATACTCGTATTGAATCCAAAATGTGCTCCAAAAGGGTTTAATAGTTTATTAGGTCTGCAACTTTCACTTTAAAAATGGATTCATTTGTGGACTAAAATGCTTAAAAATAGGACAAAAAATGTGTCTTCTCTGTGTCTTCTCTCGCCCTAAAGACATTTAAAGACCCCCCCTCCAGTTAAAATCAAGTGTTAAACCTTGTAAACATCTCCATGTGGTGTTTCTCATGTGCTACAAGACATATCAGGGACAACATCAGCAGTCATCTCCATGGCTGGGCCTGTCTGTTTTTAAACTGCAGTGTACCAAGGACAGGCTGAACAACACGTTTTCAGATTGGCAGGTTTGTCACAAACCAATCCCGTTAACGGACGCGGTGATGCTATGTCATTATGTGTAACCTATAGCAACCACTTCCATGATGCGCGAGCCAGCTGTAACCGCCATCGTCATTTTTGCAAACTCACTACTGACTACTAACGATAACATTACTACTACTAATTACTACATTTCCAGCTAGCTTATCTTCAACAAGTTGCCACTAAACAACAGCAGAGACGTGTTTTGTTTTCATGACGGAGGGGGCGGTTTGAAATGTGCATAGAGGGCGGGGCCTATACAGACCGGGGAATTTTTAATGAGGGAGAAAGAGGAGATGCTTTGGGAGGATTTTTACAAGGTAATTCAACGTATTTTGCAGAAAAAACATATCAGACACAATTTATCATTTCAAGCAGAGCATTTTAAATGTCTTAAAACATGACTGGAGCTGCTCTTTCATTTACAATGTGACTAAAAAAAGGAAAGTAATGCAACAAATGATTACATTTGACAAGCTAAAGCCTGCATTTTGCTTGATATATGATTTAAAGGGGTACTTTAGTATTTATATGGCATGCATGAAAAGGACAGGCCCTCAAGAGACAGGTTTATAGAAAGCAATTGTCAAAATAAACATTCTGTAATGCAGGAATTCTGTTAAAAATCTAAAGTCTCAAGTCCAATCTCAGATAATTAATTTGACATCCGGAGAACCACAGCGGACATGATACAACTTATACAACAAGTGCTCCTTTGAATACAGTTTTTAGACTCACCATCTCTCTCTTTGACTCCCAGGAACATCACCACGGTGCAGACGAGAAACACTCCTCCTATAACCCCAGCAGCTATCATGTACACCTCCTTCTGCAGAGAGAGAGAGAACAAACACATCAATCCATCTCTTCTTACACAGCCCGCACAATCCAGTCTATTCTGAGCCTTAATCTTTAATTCATAATCTGCTCAAACACCTAAAAAATTGAAGTGCCTCAATTTAACATGCTTTATGACCATTAGGGAAGCAAAATGTCTCCGTAGGTGGATACTTTTTTTGTTCATTTGACCTCCCGTTACAGTCCTCAGTGCTTTAGTGATTCATTGGCTGCGACTTTCTGTGTTGTTTTCCACATCAGTTTAAACCACAAACCCCGCCATGCACATTTCACTGCATAAATACAACCATAAACAGGATGAAACCTCAAGTTGATCCGTGTCCTAAAATACAGCCTTAACCGTTTAATGTAATACCCCGGCAGGAACTGCTCTGCCTTAAACAACCTCTGTTTGTTTGCTATTTTTCCATGCGGCTCAGCCCAGCGGTCCATTATTATTTATGCACATCAAACACTCCCTGTTTTCCGAGGGCAGACCTGCTTTGCGCAGACGGTGTGCCACCCTCACCCGCGACCACGGAGGAATTTAGTGGGTGGCTGCAGAGGGTTTAGGGTGGTGAGTGGGATGCCCCGATAGGGTTCACCCAAAATCCACTGGAAAAGGAGCATTTGAAGCCAGAATAGCTGCGGCGCAACAAAAATCCAACGTGGGACAGTTTGGACTTTAGCTTCTTTCATCTTTACAGAAAGTCTCATGATGGATTAACAGCAGCAGTCGGGTTTATTCACAGCTCTGCAAACTGAGATGTTGATGTGTCCTATCATGTTCCTTTTAAGCTAAGCTGCAGCCACCTTAAAGTAAAACACTAATATCCCAACATTTTGAATCTGGGGTGCGTTTAAGTGCTCTGAGGCACAAATAAGCCTAATGACTTACAGACTGTGGAGACCCCTCAATATGGGGGCCACAGTTTGGAGTTCTGATGTGAGGGAGGAACCCCCTTTGTGGTCATGAGAGGGGAGCCGGCTCAGGATGTGGGGTTCGGATATCAAACAGTGGCGTCTCCTTTCAATCCCGTGGGTTACACGGGTTAAAACATGAAGCCATTTTGGATGTCAGAACCTGTAGACAGTCTGCAAATATGGACCCAATTTCAAACAATCCTCCTTTTCATTCAGCGCTGCTTTTTTCGGATATTCAGTTAAAGGTAAACCTCCTTAATCACACACACCACGGGGCTAATTCAAGTGAGAGCGCTGCTGACAGACCAAGTTATTTTCAAACCACCTTCTTAGCCCACTTTGAGCACACCTGGGCTCCTGGCCTGGCACGGTGACACTTACAGAGTGTGACAGGTAGTCCTGGGAGCGCACCAGGCTCTTGACGATCTCTGCCCCGCTGCTGTTGCCAAGGTAACCGGCGGTCATGTTGTGAGTCGGGCAGTGCTTCAGAGTGTGAGCGCTGGCCACAATCTGGCCCTGGATGGCAGCGCCCACCAGAGTCCCCAGCACCTCCATTGTCATTCCTGGCATCACACAAGGAAAGATACAGCTATCAGCGCCAGTACTTCAAAGAAATTCACACATTTGAATCTAAACTGTTGCAAAAAAATTAATTCAGTGTTGCAGGCGTGAATAACTCCTTTCTGCATATTAAATCATCCTACGGTAGGCAGTGGCGGAGTCTCTCTCTTTCTGGTCTGTGCTCAGGAACATGGTGAGGGCAGAATAAGGCACGTGGAAGCACTGCAATAACGCAAAAACACACAGTCAGGTTTTGTTTTAGCCGTGCAAGCAGCAAACCAAAATACCTTAGCAACCCTTGATGAAATTTCCCTAAAATTTTGAATACAATACAATATTCTTTTTATTCTTTTTTTTAATTAGTCTATAATCCCCTGAAATGTGACTCTTTCTGTTTTTGTAAGCTTTGAATGGGCACATCTAAAGAGTGAGCTAGACCTCCTTCATGGAGTCTGCCATGTTGCATGACCATGTTTCTACAGTAGCCCTGAATGGACAAACTAAACACTGGCTCTAGAGAAGGCCTTTTGCGTTTCTCTACAGTCTTTTACCATAGAGTGTATAAAAAGGTCGATGACATGACATTCTGTTTTTAAATACGTGGACATGCAGGAAATTAACTGTGTTTTGGTTAGTTTTGGTTAGCGGAAGTGGCTACAGCAGCTCCATCCGCCGCAGCTCTGGATCCAAATGACGTCACCATCGCAAGATGGCAGCACCTATCACGGGGACTATTTTGCGACACTTTGGTACAATGAGAGCAGAAGGAAACGTGCCGTCCATCTTTATGTACAGTCATTGACAGCCACCATAGGTTCTCTTCCACACTTGAAGGAGGACGAGGAGTAATTATCTGTTGGTTACCCTCTGTTTTCATCAAATGTCATTATCAGATCAAAATTTGGTTGATGACATGCAAAACTGATGACATAACCATCAGCCTTAGCTATACTTGCTGTTTACTGCCTATACAAATGCTAGCATGCTAACATACAAACTAAGATGCTAAACACTGCAATCATTATATCTGCTAAACATCTTGTTAGCATTGTAATTGAGAGTACGTTAGCATGCTGGTGTTAGCATTACAATTAACTAAAAGTACAGCCTCACAGAGCTGCTAGCACAGCCGTAGACTCTAGTCAAGACTTGTTTCCTTAAAAACTCTTAATTCACAGTCGAATGGGAACACCCTAGATATGTTTAGATGTCTTTTATCTACGTGTTCATGCAAAATCGCAAAATATACACTGTGTATATTTATCAAAAGCAATCTCTGCAGTTTCCATGTCGGCCAACCTCAGCTCTCTCTTTTCTCCTTCCTCACCACCTCTTCTCTCAGAGAATAGACGAAGAAAACCAAGTCCTGCTTCACTTTGTAATTTACACAAGGGCTCAGTCAGCACTGCGGCCAAACGAGCATGCAAAGCCACGACGAAAATAAACACAGCCGTGAAAGGATTTTTTTTTTGCAGCCTCTGCTTCTATACAGCATGTCATTTATGGGGCCTTTAGTGGATGCAAACATTTATAGAAGTGAACCTGCTTAACTCTCCGCTACAGATGGACGTGAGAACTGATTAATCTGATGTAAACCCGTTATTAGTTGATTGCATAAACAGATTATATATATTGCATGCTAGCCTCTGTTTACAGTCTGTGAGCCTCTGAATGATAACAGCCGGCCTCTCCCAGCTAACTTCACACAAACACACATCCACAGACAATGAAGGGAGGCTAAAAGTGGTAACCAGCATTTACCCAGCGAGAGGTTCCTGGCAGGACTGACCGTATACTTATCAAGTAGTTAGAATGACATGCCATTACAGCTCGCCGCAGTGTGGCCGCAGCGGTCTACACGCTCTGCAGCACATGTTATATGGGTTACCCCAGAGCAGAGCAGGGCAGAGAGATGAATGGTCTGGACCATAACAACAAAAGGCAACCTAAATAACTACACTTCCCGTTTGAGGTGAGGTATCTAAGAGCTCTGGGCTTGAATCTGCTGCACATCTCGCAAATCAAACAGTTAATCCTGCCAAGAGCTGTCGCAGGCTGGCAAGACACGACTGCAATCACCTGCACTTTGTTTTTTACAATGTTTTTGCACTTTATCTACGTATTATGTAACCTGTCATTTACTTGCACCCCTCTTTTCATACTTGACGTTGTGCCACGTGAAGTCCTGCTGAGTTTTCAGAGGCAGGCTTTTCAGATTTCTTAAACATCAAAAGCTCTGCTGAGAGAGCATGCATACTCACGGTAATGAGGGTTTGGTAGAGGCAGTAGAAGCCTAGATACCAGATGAACCTCCCACTGATGAACGGAGGAACAAACCAGAGGTAGAAGTAGGAGACCACCAGGAACGGAGTGCAACCAATCATCCTAGAACACAGACATGTAATTTGTTAATTAAAAGCACAAATACATTTGCATCAAAACGATGGAAAGAATGACGAACATCCTGTTTACAACTCGTAGTTTGAGTCCAGTAATTATGGTTCCAATCTAAGTAATCTCCCAGCAGCCATCATCACCATTTTAAGCTGTCAGAGTAGCGTTGATGGTGGTTGCGTTATGTAATTTCATAGTGCAGTGTTAAAATCAGGCCATATTTCAGGCAGATTACAGTGGAGGCTTAGCTGACTGCTAAATGATTATGTTGCTGTAAGTATGATAGGAATTTGTCCTGGTCGGGACGGGCAAGCGGGGAAACACCACAATATTGCAACCCAACATAGCATTTGGACATCTACGCACACACAGAAAGACATGCATATGCAGTACACACTCCAGCAAACGCAGCAGGAAGCAATTCTGCTGTGTTGTGCTTTTCTCAGAACTCGGAGTGATACAGTATGTGGGCCATGTAAAATTCATAAGTAAACAACTGGCATGTGTCATTATGGTTAAAGCTCACAGATGTGTGTTTAAAAATGAGGCGGAAAAGGGCGGATTACGGATGATCAACAGAATGATTTGTCTGCAAAGGAAGCATAAATCATCCACCCTCGTCTTCTTTTTCTCTAAAGAGGAAATGGAGTTTGTTTGGAGCCTGAAGCAGCTGTTATTCAAGCACATCTACAGGTAGAAAAAGGCACTGATGGGATTTTGTTGACCGTGACAAAAACCTGCAGAGGCTCTGACCTTTGGCCTGGCCTCCGCCAGGAATTATAAACAGAGAAAGTGGGAGAAAGAGGTAGAGAGAGGAGGCCTTGAATGGTCATTTCTAGCATCGTCCAGCCCGCCCACCTCACTCTCCTCCTGATTGTTTGCTTTAACAAAGGCGCCTGACAACGCTGGTGCTGCAGTATTGACCGCTTGGTCATGGGAGCGATGAAAGGGCCGCCGGGCCGGTGAATGGGACAGTTAGAATGTTCCTGCAAGATGACTGTGTGTTCGGGGAGAGGTTACAAAGGCACAAACACACTCGCATATTTTCTCACACATCAGGCATGGATGAATGCACGCTCACACCTGTCCCAATATTTTGCACAGTCTTAATTAAGCAGGAGTAGGTTGATAGGAGGCTGGCAGGTACATTCCTCTCCTGTCTGACATGTTCGGCATGTTAATTAGACGATGTGCAGTGGAACAGAGAGGATTTCGAAGAGGTGAGGTGGATGAGAGTCTTTATAATGCTCATAAACCCCAGAGGAAGAAGGTTACTAAGAATATTTAAGGTGGATTTTTTTTATACAACAGTGAAATATCAGCACCTTTACTTTGGCTGTCACATCTGTTGTTTTTTGTCTCCTGTCTGTCTGTGTGTCTGTTTGTTCGTCTCTATCCATCTCTCTTTCTGTCTCTCTCTCTATCCTACTTTCTCGGCCTATCCGGTCATGGCAGATGGCTGTCTACAAATGATACTGATTCTCCTAGAGGTTTCTACCAATGACTGTATATAGACTTGGACGACGCGTCTCCGTGTAATCTCACTGTACAAAAATGGTGATCCAAAATAGCCCCCGTGACGGGCGTGCCATCTTGCGCCGGTGTCGTCATTGGGACCCAGAGCTGCGCAGTAGAGATCGGCGGGTGGAGCGGCCGTAGCCACTTCCGCTAACCAAAACACACACTTAACTTACTGAAAAAAATAGCAAAGATCCCGCACGTTGGTGTCGTTAACAGCAGAACAGCTTCTTGTGTTGGTCTGAAGCAGATGTTCACAGATATGTAAACTTCAATGATTGTAGTGATTGTTTTAGTTACGTCTCCTCTCGCCATTTCTCCTTTACTCTGCTAATCCGGAACAGATCGGCTGCAGGAGCCGTATTTGTCAACAGAGCTGTCAATCATTCTTTTTACAGCATCAAATAACTAATTAAAAATAAACGTATCAGAAAAATGAAAACTTGGACGTAAATCAGCATGATAAGAACTAACTGTAATGACAGAAACCATGTTTGAGAAAAATGTATTTGACGTGTATTTTGATTTTATAGTTTGACTCATGTCCCATCTGTTAACATGGAGGAGGCGGGCTTTACGACCTATACTGCAGCCAGTCAGCAGGGGGAGATAGAGATGTTTTGGCTTCACTTTGAGGGAGCTGTTGTGATGTTGGGTCTCTCTAAATAGTATAACAAAGAGTACCGTCTAGACTTGCTCTTTGTTGTGATTCGGCGTAATATAAATGAAAAAAGAATGATTGATTGATGGTCTTACAATCTTCCACTTGCCACTGGGAATGTGCGTAATCACAATTTACAAAATAATAAACAGGGCAGCACCCTGAGGAGCGTTTTGAGACTCCGTCCAAAAGATCTCAAGGCAAAGATATAAATCACTTCATGTCTGGATGTGACAGCCTGAGGGAGAAACACACTTCCTGCCGGACGACTACAGAGGGACTTTCCAAACAGGGTCAGAACTGAGGGAGTGTACTGCAATCTCATCACAAATACTGATGAACACACATTTAGAATACCCACATACTGTATATACCACACAAATTATTCACACACCTACAGCTTCCTGTGGGTAATCAAAGCTGGTTTAACAGCCATCAGCATCTGTCTGCTATTGAGCGCGGCTGGCTGGCCACAGTGGATCCAGCTCTGTCAGCTCGTGTCTAATCTATGGTTCATAATGCAGTACGCATTAAATACTGGATGTGTGATTACAGTAAGTGTCATGGTAGCTGGTGTGTTCAAAGACATATACTGCACCCACACGCACAGACGCTTACAAAAACACCTTTAAAGAACGTTGATTTATGGAAATGGAGAATAAGGCTTCACATAACCTACAATTAAAGCGCCACAAATCTCACAACAAAATGTCACCAAGCAGCACAGTAGATGATGTTTAAAAGAATACCAATGAAATTTCATGCCTGGTGTTGTCTGGCATTAAAAGGCAACACACAGCCCACGCCCTTGAATATAACAGTGTGCAGAGCTCATCAGAGGGAGCGTCAGGAACAGTGTAATTAAAGCACAATGGGTATTTATTCAGCCCAATCCTCAGGTGATAAGCTTGGGTCTGAGGATACTTTCAAAACCAAACAAAACTGGGGCACGTCGCTTGTTTTTGTCTAGTTTTTGTGTAAACATTAGCATGATGTAGCTGACGTAATTATCTCTGAGACTGTGGGAGGAAAGACAAACAAGTTTAATAATCTGTCGACAAATGACTATCTGTATGTCAACAGTAACACTTTCTCGTGTGTGGACTTAAGGAAAGCAGGATCATTTTAGAGCCCTTACATAACTTTGGTCCTAAGGTACATTTGGAGTAGAGCTGGGAAACACGGTAATATTGAAAAATGAGACTAGATACCTTTGGGTATTCAGGTTATCATAAATAATATACTATGTCTTCCTCTTTTGGCCTTAAATGGTGCTTTACAGTTTTGTGAGTTAATTGTACTTGGTAGATAATTTCTAATAATTCCCTTTTGTGTCAATATTTTAAAAGAAATTAAAGTTCTACCGTACTACTACTCTTATTATCAATATTTGTGTTTAATCAGGTGTTTTGAATGTCAGTATTCCTACTTTTAAAGTAATAATCTCAAAGATTTTCATGTAAATAAATGTCTGGTAGGGCACTATCTATCGCAGAATGAGGTAACACAATGGTGATTGAGCCTATGGCCCACTGATGATAGCCTTTGCATTTGCAGTATATAGTATTATTATGGACTGGGTCTCGGTGGCGACATTCGCGGAAAAAGTCATAGAGGGCGCCCATTTAGTGACGCGTTTTCCATCACCCAGCAGTGGTTGGTCTGCCAGAGAGGGTAGGCGGAGCTAAGCGGCTGCTTTTCTGGTCTCTGCAAGTGTTGCGAGTAAACAGTAATCTACTATGGCTGAACAAACAAAGAAAAGATCGATGACTACAGATACAACTTCAAAAATAAGTGAAAATCCAAAGAAAAAGAAACAAATTTGAAAGGGAAGCAACCGTCAACCAGGAAAATCAAGAGTTACAACCGGAGCCAACCGTGAACGTCACACATGCAACACTGTCGGGATATCTGGGAAGTGTGCTCCCGCAATTACCGTTTATCGCCATAGGTGCCGCCAAAGAGAACGAAACTGAGATCTTCGAGATTACAACTTTAAAAGAAAAAAAAAAAGTCCTACCTTAAAATACTGACTTATTATCAATACCTGTGTTTAATCAGGTGTTTTGAATGTCAGTAATCCTACTTTTAAGCCAGATACAAAGTGTAAAAGTAGAAACCCAGCGATAACAGGTTAGAGGCATGACTGAAAAAATCAATGAAAAGAACACAGGACTGTGTAGGAGAAATAACAATGATGAAGAAGCACTGGAGTTTCCTTCATAGTGTGAACAGGGAGCTCACCAGGGCATGAGTCTTCCAATCTTGGTCCATCTGCTCTTTGTAATGAAGAATCCGACAATAGGGTCCGTCACTGCTCCCCAGGCTTTCCCAATGAACAGCACCATGGAGGCCTGGAAGGCGTTGATCTGCGGAGCAAAACATGGACAGATTGGAGTCACAAACCCATGCAGGCACGTAATACGTAAAGACCACACATTCTCTTAGTCTTCAAACACATTACCTGGGCGATATCAAGCAGGTAGATTTGCAGGAAGAATGCCGTGGCGCTGGCAGCCACCTCCTTTGGCGCGCCGCCGATGGCGAAACACACCTTACTGCATAATGTCAACTGCTGTCCCAACTCAGTCTGTGAGAACAGAGGCGACAAGGGAGAGAAAATTTAATAAGATAATGGTGAACTTGTAGGTCAGGCTGCTAATGAGCAAATTAACTTTCCTGCACTGCAAGCGGGAGAGGAAATTATGCTCACACTATAAAAGCTAAGTTCTGCTGAAGTTTAAACTAACTATGATGTCATTGCTTCATGCATTCATGTGATGTAAAAAAGTATGACAGTACGCCTGAATTGCTCATATCCTTTTAGACACATTCCTGGAACAGGACGTGAGGAGTGTAGATAACAAATGTGTCATTTTGTTATGAATCAGTATTGATGATTTGAGTCTTAACGTGACAAATGCAAGATAGGTCAAAAGCCAAATAGGCTCAGTGTGACCTCATACACTATTTAAAGCTGAATCTAACCAACTAAACCATTTTCATTTTTCATTGTAGTTTATTCAAAAAGAACAACTGTGTATCATAACAAGGACAGTGTTCACTCCTTCCTAAACTTTATACAACCTCCTCACCGGTGTGAAGTAAGGTGTGTCACTCCAAAATAAATTAGGCCATGGGAACAGACTTATGACTCACACCTACTGAATCTTATAGACATTCATAGTGTGAATCCTTTGTAATCTATTTCAGGTGCTCCTAAAATAACATTCCTTCTTTATGTCGCAACGATTCAGTTAAATTTTAAGTAGTTGCTTAAGTGCAACTACGTCATGCTGCATGTGCTGATGTATGTAGGAGATGTGTAATGCTTCTGTGTCCTCTTGTCTTCCAGCTCCATTCTTAGATCATCCATCTTCCTAGATCTTCGTCTCCCCTAAATGACAAGTTACTCTAGCAGAGCAGAAAGATGCTCATGTATAAATGATGTGCATGTGTGTGCAAACCAGAGGATCACAAGTAGACCCCCTGTCGGCTGTTTGCATTGCGGTCTATCAGTGCAGACACTCAGGCACACGGAGGAGCCTGAGAAACCCACCGAGTCATCCACAGCTCCGTTTCCCCCTCACTTATACTCTGCTTAAACCATCATGCACATGACTCTGCGTGTGTGTGCGAGTGTGTGCAGCAAAGGGGGCGAGCTTTCATCTTCACACATGAATAAGACGAGACACCACAGTCTAGGGAGCCTGATATTTACGACCGTCTCCTCCGAGGCTGTGCACACATACATATCAAACTCTGCCTGTTCCTCCCTTCTGCATAACCTTTGGTGTCAGACACACACATACACACAACAGTGTCAATCCAAATCCAGTGGCCCAGGCTTGGCCCGCAGCTGCTCCCCTCCGAGCTTCATGAAAGACGGAAATCACCAAAGTAACCACAGCCGCAACCGACACACTGTTATTATCCGGCTCACGTTTTCTCTTCCTCCTTTTTTTTGCTGCTTCAAAACACGGAGGGGGTTCGAGAACGACAATTACCAGGAGGGAGGTGTGTAATTATTCAATCTCAAGACAAGCGGGTCAGAGGTAAGTAAAGGCTACGCGGCGGTTCCGACTTCAAAACTCTCTCTTCTTCCACTCTCACTGCAATTACCCCTAATTGGAGAGAAAAATTAAAGTCTTTGGTGTCTGGAGAATGCTGCTTAACTGATGATGTGCAAAAATACTCCTTCTTCTCTTTCTCACTCTTATTTTTTCCCTCCAAACTCTCCACTGAGTTCTTATCATCAAAGGATAAACAGGATATCCCTTCAACTGTTGTCTGGACGCAAAAAGAGCACAACATACACATGCATATACACAGACACACTGAGAGTAAAGGGAGCATCTGTGAAGTTCAGACTTTCAACAGGCGAGGGACAAGGACAGATAAGACTAATCTCTAAAGTTAATGAATCTTTAACCGTTACAGGAAAAACAATTTAAAATGCCACAGCAAGTCATTTAAATCAGGATTGAGGATAATTCTACTGCAAAGCAAGGAGGGGAAACGAACTCCCTTCAGAGCCTGCTGAGCTATATTCTCCATCCAAAGCAAAATGTGTAAACTGGGTGTTTGCATGCAAAACGTTAAGCTGCTAAAATGGATCCATAAAGCAGTTTAAATGCTCATTCTGTGAAGGATTTTCCTGCAGTTCTGGGTATCAGCGTTGTATTTGTACTTCTGCTCAAAGGAGTTGACAAGAGGAGCTTTGAGCCCTCCGTTCAGATTATGGATTATGAGTATGAAAGGACAGTTGATTATGTCAGTGACGGCAGCAAGCCATGAAAACGTGAGCAGTGGCCTAGTGACACGGGATAAAGTCGAGGGGAATCAATCCAAAATATTGAGATTACTGGTTTACAGACTTTATTCCCAGAAAGTCAAGTGTTTAGTCTCTTAAAATAACGCCCAATGAATATGGTGAGAGTGACCAAACTATGTACTCTAGTGTTGGATTATGGGATTTGCTGTGGTAGTTTACCATGCAACTATCATGCTTTCACAAAGGGGAAAACCTCTTTTAATGTATTATGTCCCACTTAAGCATCTTCATTATAGCTTGACTGATATACTGTATATATATATGTTTATACATATATATGTATATATATATATTTAAGTAGTCAAACTAAACAGTAATAAAACACTGCATAATAGAAAGAGTTAGGCAGAGACCAGACAGTTGCAGAACTGGTTGGATCTTGTGATGTAATGCTGTTTATTGGCTCCCTGAGCCAATGTAGCCAAACAGAAAATGAGTGACTAACTCTCATGGTATTACATTATGACAACATGAGAAACACTGTCTGTATAATGTGGTATCTACCTTACTAAAGAGGCAACATGTAAAGGCATCATTTCCTTAGATTATCAGCCTTTGGGATCTTGAACACCTCCATTGTCACACAAATACAAACACACTCACAACAAGAGGCTTGCTACTTCACAGACTTATCACCCTCTATCACTCAAATGACAATCACAAATGTAGGTCATGTAGATAAAACAACAACGACTACATCGTCTTGGAGTGTTTCCTAAACTTGAGCGCCTCTTCTCTTTCTACTGTCTCTCTTCTGATTGTCTCTGTGATTACAGCAGTCTCCATCACCAAAGGCCACTGATATCGTCACACAATAGAAAGCAATCATCGAGCAGATCATCCCATCAAGCTTTCACAAATGAAAACAATCAACTTCCAGTTATTGAATCTAGCATGTGGAGGGATTTACAGTTCACAGGAAAACAATGCTGCTGATTAATCAGAAACAGATAAGCGACTAAAGAGATCACACTTTCCATCTTTTTTTCTATCTCCATCCAATCATGTGAAGTCACTCTCAGCCAAACTGAGCTGCAAATACACCAGATGAGATTAAGGAGTTCATTCAGATTTAGAGTCTGAGAATAACCCAAGGGCCCACATAAAGGGTACAACAGTGTGATTTCAAAATACAGCAACTACATGTGATGGCATCTTGTGGAAAAATACAAAAAAAGCAGCAAAAACAGGTGATCTTACCTGCTGAGGAGTTTTAGGGAAGAGCGGTTCAGTGGGTTTGATGAGCTTCCCTGCAGATCCCTGCGCTCCCTTCTCTCCCCTGGTCATGGCTGAGAGGCTGTGTGTGAGCCGGCAGCCGTACTTCTGCGCCTGTGTGTGTGAGGGAGTGTTGAAGTGAGTGTGACTGTGACTCCTGGTGTGAGCGAGAGTGCGAGGAGCCTGCCACTGGGCGGTTGTGTGTGTCAGAGGGTGAAACTGGCTGTGGCTCTGACTCCGGGTGTGTGCTTGCGTGTGGTGCACGTGAGTGACGGCTCCAGGGGCCGGGAGCTCCTCCTGCTCCTCTGTGACAACTCTGCCGCTTTCTGCCGCCATTCACATGCTGGGCTGTGCTCTGGAATGAGGCCAGGAGAGGAGGGAAGGGCAAAGTCAGACAGGCAAAAAACATACATACATAGTATGTTGCACACACATTCAATGACAGGCATGTGTTGGGACATACAAGCACAAGAATGCAGGCACAAACACACATATATGTTGACAGACAATGAGTTGGGATGCATGCACAAAAACAAAAAATGAATGGGACAATGCACAAGAGCAGAAATGGACACAAATACAACAAGAAAACACACTCTCTCACACAAGCATGCTCATACTCTTCCTAAAGCAACATTTCCAAAAAAAATATAGCCTCCTGAAATTAACATGTCAGTAATTTAACCATCAATTGCTGGATTTGCACAGCTGGCTATGGCTGAAAAAGAGCAAACATGGACACACAACACGTCGATGTCCCGTGCAGGAGTGTGCTGTCAGCCCTCATCTTACTGTTACTCTAAGTGCATCCATAAACAAGCTCCTGCACACCTGATAAGAACCTAAACGCCTGTTTTTAAAAAAGGAGGAAACACAATTGTCTTCTTACCCCGTGTAGATGAGAAAGCAGCCGGTGCTGTCAGCGGCGCAGTGGGTCGCTTTGTAAGTTAGTTTGCTCAGCGCGGTGATCTGCCAGTCGGTCTGCCGGGCGGGATGAGAAGGAGACTGCGGAGGATGGAGATGGTCTGCGCGTCTCCACTCTGTCGGTTGTTTTCAGTCTGCAGTGACGGAGCTGCGCCTTGCAGCGGCCGGGACGGTGTATGACACACACACACACACACACACACACACACACACACACACACACACACACACACACAATGCAAACAGAGTGCGTGGTCAGTCCAGGCAGTGCATGTGTGTGATGTGTGCATCCGTGAGGAGATTATGGCAGGCGATGGCTGGAGCAGCAATGCGCGTTTTGGATTAAAAAAAACGCATATCAGTGGGAATATGCAAGAAAAACATTTTTTTCATTGTTTCATACAGTGAGAAGGTGAAAAAAATGTTGCTATTTTTAATCCAATCTAATAAATAATTCAACAATATTCCAATGAAACTCAACACGTGATTTATGAGAAGATATTCATGTATAGGCCTGTTGGTTCTTTGCTTGGCACCTGTTATTATTTGGGGACGCTATAAAAGTATTCACGCATGGTGACAATTGTGTTTACAAAAAGTGACTCATATCTCATATAAATCTGTTATTGGTGTGTTGTTATCATCTTGGCTGGGAAGAAACAGCTCGTGCATATCATTTCTCATGAAGTGGCGCGTGACCAGTCTAGTCAAGTCAAGTAGAATGTCTAAAATGCAGTTTGGGTTCATTTCAGCACAGAAGAATTACCTGTGCGTTTAAATGAATCAGGGAGCCGGAAAGGTGTGTAAACTATGTGTGGAAAGAATTTAACAAGGAAGTGCTCAAGCATCTAACTGCATATTTCCCACACTGCATCATCAACCTATCATACTTATAGTAACACCATGGTTATACTTGATGGGGCATTGATGGGACATGAAATACGTTTTTATGTAACATTTAACATTCCAACACAAGGTATCTTATTATGTGTGCGTGTAGTACTTGAAGGGGTACTCCGGGGATTAATAATCTCACTTTTATTCACTGAGGGAGTCACAAGAGACACGTTTTTAACACTAAAGCGACAGAGATCGACATATCCAAACTTTTAGTTCCCAGAAGGGGCTGAGATCCAAAAATATCGGATCCTACATTTCCCATAATTCAACTGGATAACGTCTCTGATTAAACCCTTATCACACAACAATTTTAAACTGAAATAGCATAATAGCAACACTAACATAGGAAGCTGTTTGACAGTGCTGATCTTTGAGGGAACAGGAGAGGCCAAAATGTAGGACGTTTTGTAGCTTATGAGCTGTTTTGAACTATTAACTACTCTAATGAAGTAAAAAAACTGCTCAAAAAAGAGGGATGGTTTGCATTCTCTTAGGTAAACAGTTTGTTAGCTGCCCCCTCAGCTAGCTTATTTTCACCTTGAATTAAATCGTTATCTAATGAAATGATGTACATCCCTATGACCGGCATTTGTGCCAAAGAGGATTAAATGTTGCTGTTTATAGTATCCTACAGAACCTTGAAAGGTATTATGACTGACTTATGTTTGTATGTCCTTGCTATCTAACATGTTAGAGGTTAGCCTGCAAGCTACACAGTAATTTCGCAACTAGCCGTGATAGTTGTTCCTACATCACCAGGCCTCTAAAGCCAAATATTTGCAGATTTATTTCAAAAGGTGCTTTTCGACCACAGGAACTTTCCCCAGGAAATAGGAACCTTTAGATAGAAGGAAGCAGGGTCTAAATTTAGCTCTGGGGTAATTAATTCCCCCCCCTGAAAAGGGTAGTACTTTCCAAAGGTCCAGGATCTTTCAGGGTGGGGCCTGCAGTGCTGATCGTTTCTGATTGGTCAAGTACTTGCAGCATTTTATTTCACCTGCCATGTTCAGAAAAAGCTCACTGTTATCATCGTTATCAATCAACTGTTGTCAATGCAATAACGCACGATCAAAAACAGCATAAGTTGAATCTCCTCCATGCAAACAGGCTAACTGTAGTGTCGTACCAATTATGACACCGGCCTGTTTGTCGCGTTTTATGGCGTCATCTTTGTTGTATGGCCTTCATCTTCTTCTTACCGCCACCTACTGGACTGGCGGTGTAGTGCAGTTACTTTCATTGCTTCTCCTTACATCATTGGCCTGATTTGCATAATCTTCCCAGGACTTTAGGGCGCTGTAGAAACGCAGACAACAATGGGCCACAGGAACCATTTAGTTCCTTAAAGAGAAGTTCCTGGAACTAAAAGTTCCTGGTACTTTTGATTAAAAAGCACCCATAGTGTCACTCTGTGATGTGACCAGGCCTTACAACAGCCCTGCCTTGAAATATCTACATCTTTTTAAAAGCATGCAGGCTATCTGTTAAAAATCTTACTGTTGAAACCAGAGTAATATCCTCTCATGACCAGGAGATAGAACTGCTTGTTAAAGTGCCCTTTAACTGAACATTTATAATTAATCCTTAAAATGTTAATGTTTTGCAGGGTAAGTTGGTCTAACTGATCTTTAAAGATGACTAGTTTTGCTAAATTTCGGTCATAGCTCAATGAAATAACAATTAACTTGTAAATACATATAAATAGTTCTATGTAGGCTTGAATCTGAAAGTAAACTACACCTTTTTTAGATATTTTTGTCAGTTGGGGAGTGAGTCGCAGTTGTAAATATACTGGTGATGTTACTTTATAGGCCCTTGACTTTGATTTATTTACTGCCTGACCTTTTTCCCCACTAAGTCCTTTCATCCATGAGAGAATATGTTTACTGTCCACAGTAAGCCTGTCCTCAGAGCATGACAACAAACATGTCATGGAGACCTGAGCTGATGAACCCAGACCTCTCCATAAATTCCAAGCATGCAAACCCCTCTACCAAAACCACATTATTGACAATGAAAAAGGCACCACTGCTGAAAAGTCAAGCATATGACCTGCATTAGAACGGGTATGTTTCCGATAATGCGTGAAGAGGAATGTGCAAAATGAAAGGTCGGCTGCTGCTCGAGTAAAAGGGTCATTCTGAAAGGAAATGTGGGAGTTAAAGGGAAAGTAATTCCCTGCATGCTTAGCCTTATTAAATATGTAGCACAAAGGAAATGTGCCCTCTTTTACTCTTTAGCCAGACCCCCTCTGGCTGCCAACCAAGTGATGCACACAGCTAGCACGTTCATGTAAAAAATCCATGAAATGTACAACATGGCTTCATAGAAAGGTAATTCTTCAGAGATGCTCTTTAAATCCAAGACATTTCTGCTGCTGACTTTCTTCCCCTGACCTTGACCACCCTGAGGCTGTCATCTCCTCTTCCTCAGCCCTGAGAAAATACATCCCTTCTGCTGTTCTGTCCGCCCCTCCCTCCCTTTGCTTTAAATATTGAAGATGGATAATGGTGTTCGCCTCCTTCCTGAGGCCCGGCAGAAAGCTCGGAGATGGAGAAGCAAACACACGGTCATGTAAAAGCATGCGTGTCCTTACATATCCCAAGTAACCCCGATGCCTCATTCAAGAAGCTAAAAGAGACAGCAAGCATTCAACTTAACTTCAACCCTGTTTTCATTGGTGACATTGTGAAGGCACCATTGCTCCATTTCTAGCTTCTCTGACAAGAGTAGCCCCTCCTCTTTGTTAATCTTAATCCCAAATAAATCTCAGTTGACAGCACAGATGTTGCATTATGACGTGAAATAAGATGCTGCTTGCTGTGTGTGAAGCGACAATCACCATGGTAATCAGAATCACTTGGCGCTGATGGATTCCTTAATTATACAATATTTCTGTCACACCTTGGCAATATGAATATAAATTTCTATTTCGCCATTGATTAAGCGTTTTATATAATCTTAAAGATCTAATCTCGAAGATTTCAGTTTCGTTCTCTTTGGCGGCGCCTAATGGCGATAAACGGTAAATGCGGTAAGAGTACACTTTCCAATTTAACCAGACGTCCACGGTTGGCTCCGGTTGTAACTCTTGATTTCCCCGCTGACGGTCTCTTTGTATCTGTAGTCATCGATCTTTTCTTTGTTTGTTCAGCCATAGTAGATTACTGTTTACTCGCAACACTTGCAGAGACTTGCTGGCAGACCAACCACTGCTAGGTAATGGAAAACGCGTCACCAACTGGGCGCCGCTTGTGATTTTTTCCATGAATGTCGGCCTCAGACACCCAGTCCATAATAATACTATATACTGCAAATGCAAAGGCTTTTATCAGTGGGCCATAGGCTCAATCACCATGTGTTACCTCATTCGGTGATAGATAGGGACTTATTTATTTACATGAAAATCTTTGAGATTATTTCTTTAAAATATATGAGGAGAAATCATTTCAACATGCAGAACTTTGAGGCAGATTTTTTATTGTACCTTGCATGTGATCTGTCTTGAATGGTGGCAGTTAAATAAAAGAATACATTCTGGATTAAGGCAAAAGTTCACAAAAAAAATGAAAAAATGGCAACAAAACTGATCTACCTACAGAGGTAGGCCAACATAAATAACAAGCAATAATCTTTCCTCTTTTAAAATCATAAAAACGTGCAAAGAAAACATGTTTTCACTACCAATATTGTAAACTTAGTCATAGAAACTCCTTTTTTTAAACTTTAAATAGTGCAGAATCACAGTTTGGGAAGACTTTATATTGTTGGGTGGTGGTGCTGGTGGTTGTGTATGTGTGTTAGGGAGGGTTACATGCAGTATACTGACAGATGGACACACATGGTTAACCATCTGCACACGCGACAGAATTGGTTTTCCTTGACAGTTTGTTTCAGGAGTTTGGGGGTTTAGGGAAATGTGTTGGCAGGTAAATACCGTCCTCCAGAGGAAGAAGACAAAGTAAGCACTGACAACAGTGCTGTCGTCGCAACACCTGCGACACTAGAGATGTCAAAGTGATTACATCTCCATTAGACTGTAGAGGATCTCACACAGAGATTAATACACTTAAGAGGGAATTAACAATCATGAAATGCAGCACAAACTGCAGAACAAACAAAGGATTATTAAGTTATAAGCGGCCTTTAGACTGCAATCAGGGTCATGGTGAGGTGACAGTGAGGGTATACATGGTGTGATGTGTGGGTTACGGGCCCTTTTAGTCAGGAGTGTCCAAACGGAGCCTGTGTGTTCAGGGGTCTCTGGACAATGACGGCGTTGGCCAAATCTGCTTCTTCTAAACTTAAATCTTTGTCGTTGAGCTCCCGGAAAGGAAGAGATGTCGTCAGGATGAAAGGTGGGCAGCTCCTCTGAGAGCGTGCTACGAAATCTTGGACATCAGTGATGCTGGAAGAGAATCGGACACGGAAAGGACAGAAGGTTAAAAGAAACATAATGAAGAAAAGAGAGAGTAAGAACTATTTCAGTCGCAAAGCCCGGCCCATCCAAATACACTCTGTCTCTCGTAGCACATGATTTCTCTCTGGAGCACTACACTAGTAACATAATCTATTATTAATCACCAGCCAGCACATACAAGCGATCCTATGGCTGCCCTGCTCCTCACACACTAGCTGAGGGTTAGAGGGGTTCATCCCTCTCTATCCTTTCCACAAACTCTGTTATATAAATGCTGCATCCCAGTTATGCAACCCCTCTCTGGGGATTTTATAGATCCACTCCATTGCTACATCTCAGATTATGTTTTCTGCAGCCCCATGCACTGTGGCAAGAGGATATAACATGCACCATGCCTTCAGACCCCAGCAGACTAGAACAAAGCATTACGTAATCCTCAAACAAACCCCCCCCCAGCAGCTCCCAAGCTAGTACAAACAAAAATCTTTTCGTCATCCCTTGAACTACTTTCTTTGCTGCGATGCTTGAGATTATAGGATTTACAGGCAGCACAGCAGGGACAGAGAGTGTCAAGATATTTCACACATAGACTAGTCAGGCTGTCTTTAGTCATTTCTCGATGATGTGTTTAGGCCTTGACACTGGGATACACACCGATGCGATAGGTTAAACCTCTGCACCAGTCTCCTGCCGTCGGCCAACCAGATCTGCAGGGAGGTAACAGGAAGGGCGTGGTCTAGTGTTACCATGGGAATAGGAGGAGATTCTCCATCCTCGTGCACAGATGGTGACCTGGCCACAACTCTGGGTGCAACACTGGGAATGGACGAGAATACATAATACGATTAGCATAAACACAGCATATGCAAAGTGTATGTTTCTTACTGATTACTGCTATACAATGTATACAAACTATTTTGGACTCTAGACAATTTAGTATTCATAAAGTGATGTGTATGAACATTTCGAGGCTGCAGCTGGTCTGGCTGACTGTCTGCTTGGTCACATTTTCTACTGAGTTTTCTAATATCTTGATTTAGAAGGACACCTAGTGGCATGAAGAGGTAAATTGCCTTGGAAGCAGAGACAGATACTACCTGGAAACAATAATGCTAATTCAACTAGTACATTGTTATTTATGACAATTAATACAGTTTTAAATGCATATAAAAAAGAAAAAAAAGAAAAAGAACAGCAACAACAGTTTCTTACCTGCCGAGGCGGTATCCTCGGCCGCTGAAGGGGTGAAAGGCCTTCTTCCTAGGAACATAATTCTCCTCCGTCAGATCCTCCACACTGATCTCCAGCTCCTCCTCCTCCGCTCTGCTCTCCAACTCTGCCGGGAGCTCCCTGAGACAAATTAAAGATCAGGCTCAGAGTCTATAGTCGCATCAATCAATGTGACAAGTGAGCACAAATGAGTATTGTGCGTGATCCCTCTTATGTCGCCTGGTTGTGGTCTGTAGGACGGAGAGCATTTCCCCTTAGGGTCTGATTGATTTTGACTGTATGATCGAACAAACGATAGACATTATGTTACATTTGTGTTACGTATAGAGTCATTCGTTTTCCACCAGAAAATCATTGGGTCTCATTTACGAACAGTGCGTACGCACAAATCTGTGCTTGAACTGTGCGTACACACGTTTGACGCACAAATCTGGGATTCATCAATTTGTTCTTACCTAAATTTCTTCGTACTCTGCGAACAAATGTAGAACTCCCTCAGACCATGCGTACGCACAAATGATGAAAGAAATGTCCTAGGAAATGTTAACACACACCCTTTTAACTAAATGCATACTATATTAAAACTTCATTTATTGAAAAAAAAAAGGCTTTAATAGACAACAATAATTGAATGAATGAACGTAAATGCCGTGTCATCTTCATAATTTGTCATATAATTAAAACATCAGTTATAGCAGTTGAATTAGTTTCTTGAGTTTACAATAGAGTAGATAATATGAAAATGTTCATATTGAAATGTAACACTTTTGTTACAATTGTTTCTTTCTGCTGATGTGAAATTTTTCTTTTTTCCTTTTGAGGCCATCTTTCACGTTCTTTCAGCTTCTCCGTAACACCGCTCTCTTCATGCGGCACCAAACAGATGTCCTTATATAGAGAAATAGAGGCGTGGCAGTATGCTGATTGCAGATCGCGGACACACGCCTGTCAATTTAGAATGGTTCTGATTTACTAACATACGCACGGTGGTGAGAACAAAATTGGCCGGTACGCACGTGTCATAAATCTGACGGTGATTTTGCGCAAGTACTTATTTATTGCGGAGAGTAAGAACATTTCTGCGCAGATATTAGTGAATGAGGCCCATTGTTTTGTAGACTAACAAACGATGTGTAACTACATCAGACTTGGCTTTGCGACCGTTCTCCTTACTGGGCTGATTTCATACAGATTCCAGCTTTGGAAGTTGGTTGAGGGTAGGATTTTTTTTTTACTATTCTAATGTAGAAAAAGAGAAAATACTAAGCATTGAGAGATTATATAGAAACTCAATTTTTTAAAGATTATTTTTGGGCCTTTATGCCTCTATTTATATTGAGGACAGTGTTGGAAACAGGGGGAAGACATGTGGCAATGGGCAGAGGGTGGGAGTCGAATCCGGGCCGCCGCATCGAGGACTATAGACTCTGTGCGGGGGCTGCCGATTCAACCACTAAGCTAAACAGATGCCCTGAAACTCAATTTGATTAATTATACATGTTTAATATGTTCTATAATTCTAAAGATTTACTAACTTCTAGGAAACTACACCGCAGTCATTTTAGCCTCTTATACACTGCCAGTTCAAGGTGGGATTATTAAGCCTCTCTTACATTTCGTCTTCTATGTAAACGGATCTATGCAAGGTTGAATGGTTGGGCGAAGTCGTTCTGCCTCTGAGCCTTTGTGTCAGTGTATGTATGTGAAGCAAGCGGTGTTTGTTTGCACCTTGCGCACGTTTTGCTTCCGCAATGCCGGAAGGCTATGTAAAAACACACATGTTGCTTGGTCCAATGTAAAATGGCAAAGGCTGCATGACGGTGGAGCTTTGTTATGGCACTGAGGCAGAACCACAGTGTAAAAAGGGCTTTTGTTTCAATATGGTATCAACCTGTGCAGAGCTGGAGGGATTGGTCAATTAATCAATAAGTCAATAGTAATACAATCAAGTTTAAGTTTATGTATAAATAATATGTTTAGAAACAGCCTTTTTATTCCACAGACATTTGTATATATGAGGGTATATTTCCAGTTCGATATATCTTTTATATTGAAATTGTATTGTAATTTTGTAAAATAAATAAATATTTCAAAAAAGAAATAACATTTAGAATCAACTATTTTCATAACTAATTATTATCACTGTTTATAGTGACCCCTGCTGGTCACTTATCATACTGCAGTTTTTGAGCATTGTATTTCTATTTCAGTAAATCATGTCAACATCACTCTGTGGTCCTGTGAGTTGCTGTGTAATGTATCCATGCTGGATAACTGAGAGGGGAAATTCAGAGAGGCCAGTTAAGATTAACTTCATCGATTATTTCTCAAAAAATGCCAAAACAATTATTTTGTCAGCTTGCAAACTTTTCTTTATCTCAATTTTATTTTCAGGGTTTATGCAGAATCTGTTAGATAAAACATAATGTTGGAGTATGTCAAGTTGTCAACGTTTGCTCCAGGATATTGTGGTTTCCCTATTTTAAAATAAAAATAATAGTTAGTTGTGGACCTAAACCTGTGACAGCAGTCTTATATCAGAGTCAAGAAGTTTCAAATTAACTGGACCTGCGTCATATACACATCTCTTCTATGACATGGATACGCTATAATTAACGTGTCTTTATTACATTCTTATATTAACTTCAGAAATAGAATGAATAAATCACTGACACGGTAACAGCACATTTCAGGGACACAAGTCACATTTTCAAGTCAACAAAAACATCTAGTGATGAAATATAATACCACAATAAAAAAACACAGTAATAATAATAACATTGCTTTGTCAGTTGCCTTTGATCGCCTGGAGAATGTGTGTTGCAATATCTGAGTGTCACACTAGCACTGTCCTCCATCTTTAACTGCTTGGCATTGTAAGAGGAAGAGATGAGGTTGTTTGAGGCCAAAAGGACAATTAGAAGAGAGCTAGAAATATCTATACTTATTGTAGTAATTGTTCAGAAGATTATTTTAATAATCAACGATACCAAGCTGAAGATATTATGATTCATCTTTGTCTCGTGACAGCTTCACTCACCCCCTTTTGATGGCATCCAGGAAGTCTTGATTCTCCGGTATGGAGTAGCTGCGAAATTCCTGGTCATTTACAGTGAAGCCGTCCTTCCACAGCCTCACCACCATCTCTACCTTAAATGACAGCCAAAAAAATCAGCCCTGATCAGCCTGAGACTCAATGATCAGTGTGACAGGAGGCCCTGGTGGCCATGCTAGTATTAACATATAACATGAATGTAACTGTCAGTTGCTCTGCTTAACAATTTCACCTACATTTTTTAAATGTCAGACCAAATGTACGTTTCTGCCGCTACAGATAAAACAGTTTCCACTCATTATTTATTCATCTAATACATATTTTATGTACATGTTTAATAGATGACATTATTACTTAGCTTTTTCTACTAATTTGTTTATTCTTATGCTGCAAGTCAAATAGATGAAGTAGATTACAATAAACATCTAAAACTCTCAATGATCTCTAAAAGCTTTTTTTCAATCTGCACATTTGCAGAGGTATGTCCCTGAAGATTTAATAGGGTGAGTTTGTTTCTGACCTTTGACGTCCCGGAGGCATCGTAACAGATCTTCTCCACCTCATCGAGGAGGTCTTCTACCGAGAAACTACGCCTCATTGGCACCTCCTCTTCATTTTCTTCACTGACAACCCATTAGGGAACAGACAAGAGTGCCATTGAGTCATTATTTGTCTTACTGAATTACACCTGCAGTCACAGCCTTTATTGTAGCCTGCAGAAACAATGCATGACTGAGTTCCCATTGGTTCTCACTCAACAGTTACATTTAGGTGTCAAGGTGTGCCAACCACAAAATGATTTTTTGATAAATAAGAAAGAAATCGCTATCTTATTCAGAGAATTTATACACTATAATAACCTACATAAAATCATGTAATTCATACGTATTAGGGATGCACGATATTATCGGCACGTTATTGGTATCTGCTGATTATGGCTTGAAAATGATATACCGGCATCGACAGATATGTCATTTTAAACAACGTTTTAATTATGCCTAAATGCTCGATGATTCCCTAACAAAGCTTGATGAATATTACAGTTTTACTTGAAAGAAAATGTTACATACAAATAAATATGGCATTTTGTACATAACCTAGGTAATAGTTTTCTTATATGCCCAGTGAATGTGTACATTTTAACACATTGTTCTCTGCAATGAGGTGGAAAAACACGTGTATAATATATCGGTATCGAAATCAGACATCGGCAAAAAGAGTTGAAAAAATATCGGCATATTGGCAAAAAAATCCTATGTTGTGCATCCCTAATATGTATAGCTGCTATTTCCTTCAGACACTATTAAAGAACTCATAAAGTCAATAATTTATACTGAAATAAATTTTAAGTAAAAATTATTTTTTATTTTTTATAATTCCAAAATTTTTGACTTACCACTTTCCATCTTTCTCACCCCCCACAGTGTCAATCTCTTTCATGACGGTCTGTGTTTTCCATCTAGGAATATGACAATCATTAGGATATATTAAAACATCATTACAGAGACCATCACCTTAAAAGGGAAGTTTGGTGTATTTGATGCTAACCTTTCTATGTAAATGTGTCACTGACATTCGCGTTTACAATGTCAATGTGAGTGCTTTACTACTATCATGCCCCAAAATCGATCAGATCATATTAATGAAGCTATTTAACCGTATCGATAAACAACCAAACAGCCTATAACGCTATCGTTAATTATGTAAGTGGGCGTCTGAAAAGCATGGACGCGCATAGAGCGTTACGACAGAGGTCCAATGTATGATATTATGATGGATTATATACACATATACGCTCAGTAAATCCACATCTGCATGCTCGTATTACGGTTAAGGTCAAATACTGATTTACCAGTCTGTGTTTTGTCGGATAATCCCAGGCTACACATCTGCAGCCACAAGTTTCGTGTAGCGTCTCTCTTCTGCTGAGCAATATCTGTGACGTCAGAGGAGGCCACCGTAAGTCTACTCCTCCTGTCGTAAAAACACTACTGCTGAGCAAAGCAATGAAACTGAAGGTACAGTATCAAATGTCATGTGACACCAATCTGTTTCACACATCTATCTATCTATCTATCTATCTATCTATCTATCTATCTATCCATCTATCTATCTTACTATCTCAGAATAATAATAATGTGTTTTTTCATATGTCCATTTATTGAATAAAGGAATTAATAATGAAATGAATATTTGTCTGAGTCATTATAGGATCCAAATTCACAATATCATGTTAAAGCACAGCCTCTTTCATGTGCAAAAGTAAATAATGATTAGTCATGCCCATTGAGTGGTCCAATAAATACTTTATTTTACCCTATGCTTCAGGTACAGATTCTGTTATAATTTTACTTACTTTGTTTCTCAAAGGATCAGAATTCCATTTTTTAGCATTTCTTAAACAGACTACTTTTAAAGAAACTTTAATGTTGTCTAAAATACAAATAGAAAACAGCTTTGATTCTGCTTTAAAAAAAAAAAATTGAGCTTGAACAGAACATGAAACAGATGGCGAGCACAGTTGCATCTCCAGTCAAGCCTAAAATAGAAAAGGCAACATGCACTCAAACACACACAGGTTATGGTTTCAACAGTGGTCCTGAAACAGGGGTCACCGGATCCCACAGGGGTTAGGGAAAGTACCACAGGAAGTTCTTGGCAACAACAGTTTTGTTTAAAGTTACTTTTACTTAATTGGAAACCCAATCTGACTGAAGTTTTCCGACATTCAGTTTTTACCCCCTCGCCTGATGCAGAGAGGGAATAACAATAACATATTCTTTAGGTTTAACGTTACAATGTGTATTATGCCTGACAGATAATATGATATTCTATGTGGCATTTATATCATATTGCTCCAAAATGAGAATATGGTACACAGTGCAAGATGAGGGGCAATGCTGAAAAGAGAAAGCGTGAATACAGTTAATTGTTATCTAAACAACCTAGAATACATGCAAAAAAGGGCTAGAATTGGGCAACGTTAATACTTAGCAATTAAAAAAAAAAAATAGTTATGTATATTTCGTATGTAGTATTCCTGTATTCAAATGTGTAAGCTATATCTTTTACTTAGATTTTTTTTTTTTTTTTTTTTAAACTAAAACTTGTTATCAGCTAACTTGATTTGAACTAAGATAACATGAGCTAGTTCAGCTACTTATAAGAATAATTTATTTATATCTCTGTTTGGTTGTGGTACTTTCATTACATGCTTATATGAAAACATGAAAAAGTTAGTTTCTTATGTTCTTTTAACTCTCCGTTTTCATATACATATAGAAGATGTGACACTGTATTTCACTTTAAAAGTTTCCTCTCCACTTAAAAAAAATGATATTAAAAAAACGTCACAAGAACATTGTATTCCTCTGAAGAGAACATTGTGTACTCAACTCTATAAATATGTCTTTTCCTAACTTAACCCCTTGGATATTGCTTTAGGGTCTTATTGTTCTTCAGTAGTACTTAGTGGAGCGACTTTATCTTACTTTATGGGATTCTGTGTTCCCAGAGTTCACTGTCAATATTCCTGCTATACAATAACCCAAAACAACATAACACAATTTGTTCTATTGATTATAATGGTCTTGATTATATTTGGATAACATAGATTTGATAACTGGGCTAGTAGGTCTTGGTGGCTGTTGTCCAGTCAGCAGAAATTAATGCACCTGCCAAACAGAGCCACATCCACTTGGGAGGAAGAGAGAGAGAGACATAGAGACAGGGAGAGGGAGAGAGAGAGAGACAGAGAGAGAGGGAGAGAGCAAGAGAGAGAGAGAAATGGCGCCTCGATGCTGCGCTCACTGAGGCAGTGTTTGGAGCCGGTTAGGGAGATTCAGTGAGGGTAGACAAAAGGAAATAACCATGGTGAATACAAGAAAAAGCTCGCGGCCAGGAAGCGGCCCCTTCATCTCCTCTCGGACGAGGTCTTCGTCGAGAAACGAGCGAAACTCTGAAGAACATGTAAGCCGGTTTCCTTTCTTTGCCGGCGAGCTAGCTGGCTCTGCTAGTTGGCTAGGTAGCTGTAGCATTGGCCTCAAGGTGCTCCACTTAATGTTTGATTCACGGCAAAGTACGAGCAGTACCGAACCTGACACCCGCTCAGTCCCGCAGATACACAATAAAAGGCTTGAATGCCGCTTGTCACGCGCGTGTCAGTTGCATCGCGCGCATCACTCAGCTGTCAAACTACGAGCTCGCGCTGTTAGCTCCCGGCTAGCTCAGAGTGGAGTTCCCTTTGTGTTTGGCAGTTTGAACCGGGTGACTTGTTTCACCATTGTCTCAACAAATCAGCCTCCAAAATAAAGACAACTGGGAGTTTGACATTGGTCTGTTAGCATTACTTCATGTCGCCACTCTGGACGTGTCAGCGTCATTATTTTCACTATTGTAAAGAGATAAAGCTTCAGTTGAGCTAGCATTTGTAGCTTATAGCTAGCTACATGAGCTAACAGTGGGGGGAAGGGAGTCCCGGGTTCAAAACAGTTGGCTGGCTCGAGTCCCGTATTTAGCAAGTCTGAACTTGGTGAACTTTCTGCTGTAACTGCCCCTAAGACCCCTAGACAGTCTGTTTACACAACAACAGTTTTTAACACACTGATACGACGTCGGACCTGTTTGTTTTTATACTTATTAGAAATGTGCTCTAAATGTATCAGCTGTAATTTAGGGTATGCACGATATTGAATTGTTTGCAGATATCAGATATGCCGATATTTTCTAACCTTTTTTGCCGATTGCCTATTTCGATACCAATTAATCAGACCTCATTTGTATATAGCTTTTCATACATCTAAAATATGTTTTATGTAGACAGAAAATAAATAAAAACAATCAGCCTCCCCACCCCCCAATTCATACACAAGGCTAAATCAAAACAAGTTGTAAACAGGGAGCTCAATAAAAACAGGAACTGACGAAATACTGTCACGAATTCATAACGAGGAAACACTGGAGGCAGGATTAAAATGTAAGGACTCAAAATAGCAAAATAAAATGGAGAACATAAATAAGACAATACAAGACATAAAGAATAAAATATTAAAACTCAAAATAAGATGATAAAACACTAAAAAAATAAATATATAAATGAATAAATATATAAATAAGTTAATGACAATCCAGAAAACTAAAATTAGAGTAAAGTAATAAAGCACTGCAATAAGATTAAACGCTAAATCAATATGAATCGCTAAAACAGACTAAGATGCAAAAGAATAGGTAAATAAAATAAAGTTAAATAGTGTAAAATTCTAAAATATAGCCTAATATATTAGGCACATGTTTTTTGTCCACCTAATTGCAGAGGACATCAAGTCTCTCCGCTGGCCTTTTTAACACCTGTAGTTTAATTTATATGTAACATTTTCTTTCAAATAAAACTGTAATATTCGTCAAGCTCTCTTAGGGAATCATCAAGCATTTAGGCATAATTAAAGCGTTGTTTTATCGGTGGAAATATCGGCAGAAAAATGACATATCTGCCTGCTGATGCTGATATGTCATTTTCAAACCATAATCGGCAGATACTGATAAGGTGGTGATAATATCGTGGCTCCCTACTGTTGTTTATACTCTGATCGACTGACCTACAAGTGGTCTGACAGCCTTTTCTCTCAGAATGTAGACTGTGAGATTATGCAAGGCAAGAAGTTTTTTGTTTTGGTATTAGTTGCGAATATTATAGCACTTTACAGAGATGAACATTATCAGTCAACGTTGGTATAACACATTTTTTGTCCTTTTCGACATTCTTGGGTTAAAATGGGCTGTTTGGAAAGGGTTCATACTTGTATACTCATAAAAGGCTTGAATTTGAATGATTTCTGGCTCATGTCCTGTCCTGTGGTTTGCAAGCCAGGCTAACTGATGACAGATGACTCTGTGGTCTATGATTGGATATACTTAGGGGGATAAACTTTTAAGTTTCACAATGTAATTTTCAAGAATTCACATTGTTTTTGGCACCAACTCCCAATCATGTGTGTACAGCTTGTCAGGAACTTGTTGCTGAAACTCACTGCCGTTTTGTGACAATGTTTTGAAAATGAGATAAATGACAAAGGATGTCAAGGTGCATCTGTTAGGCTACAACTGTGCATTTGCTCATTGTTAGTACATCATGCACTTTTCAGTTCGTCTGCATCTAGCTATCTCTCCAGCCAGTCAGACAAGCCCCTCTGCAGGCATTGCAGACAGTTGCCTATGACAACAGTGAGATACACTCATATCAGCAGGGAAGTGAAGCTGTGAAGGGCGTTAGCATCAAGGGCATATGTCTGCTTGGTGCTCTGTTGTGATTCTGAGAATACATTGAGGAGTTGGGCACAAGGTGTCTTGTCTCATCACAGTACCCTATTCTGGGTTTGCCCTGTGGGGCTCTTTCTGTCTTCTGTCCTTGATGTGTTTTATGTTGTCATGGACTGAGTAGTTTGAGTAGTTTGGTCTTGCATGCTTGGTATTGCTTAATATTCTTGTGTTATACAATGATTGACGGGGTGAATTTTTATGCAAATATTTGTCTGAGGCTGTCACAGTTTGAGCATCCACTCTCTTTGTGTTCTTTTCTTGTTCTGATTTGTCATTTCTCAACATCTTCATCCCTAAAATTGTGGTAATGTTTGTTTGTTGAACAGAAGGAGCACAGTAGTGATGTGAGTAGCCCCAGCAGCCCGCGGTTGGCTCCCCCTTCTAAGCGGACGCGCCGCCAGACTGCCTCTGAGCCTAGCTCCAGTGACACATCCCCGTCCCCTCAGACTAAGGGCCAGAGGGTCAGCTGGGACATTCCCACCTACCGCACCAGGTAACCCCTTAGCCTTTTTTTTTTACTCATCATGAGGATCTCTAAATAATACTGTTCTTAGTAATGTTCAACACAATAATTAACTAATGCACATTTTTTTTGGCAGAAGTTTAAAGGTTTGTTAAGTCAAAATAAGATTAAAAACATCAGATTATTGTTGTGTTGTCTGTGCAGTGACAAAGTTTTAAAAAGGCCAGAGTTTGTCTATTTGCTGTCAAGTCAGATCTCATTCTTCTCCAGGCATGTATGCTCATCAGATAGACCGCAAAAAGACACATTTTAAAGTGAGCTCTCAAACAGTATTTTGTGTGATTAATCTCCTGTGCAGATCTCCTTACATATTTTCATCTTTGTCTTGTTTCTAGGTTGTCGTCTCGTATAATGCAAAATGGGCACGGTAATGCAATTCTTTTAAATTTCATTTTATTACGCAAACCACACATTGAATATATGCATTGGGGTGGAATACACTTAAAGGATTTATCAAGTTTTTGTTCATGCTACAGCCCATATGAGTCATCGGAATGAGGATGGCGGAGGGGGAGATCACTCTCACATGAACGGCCATGTGGAGCTGAAGAGGAGCTGCCAGGTGAAGAAGAGCCAGTTTCAACACCTCAATCAGAGCCTGCTGTTTGACCAGCTGGTCAACAGGTAGCTAGCTCTCGCCCTACTGACACCTTTCTTTGCTATATTGCATTTAACATAATAGAACAGAGTTGTTCAGATCATACTTTTATCATCTTGGAACTCTTGGAATTGGACTCCTCAAATATCCCCTCTCCCCACAGTTTTTGTACAAAGCAGCAGTGTTATGTGTCCTGCACTCCTATTCACTTCACGTGGATGCATACATCTTCAATTAGAGATAAAAGTTAGCACTGTAGCACCACAGTACTTATTTTTTTAATTACTGAAGCAACTGTTGCTGCAACTGCAAGAAAATGTTACAGTAAACACATTGTAGATAATATCCCTCTGTGAGACAAATTGTGTGTTTGCGTGCAGCACTGCTGAGGCCGTCCTTCAGGAGATGGACAACATCAGCAGCATCAGGCAGAACCGTGAAGTGGAGCGACTTCGTATGTGGACTGGAGACACTGAGGAGGTGAGTGTGGCTCAAAAAGTTTTTTTTTTTTTTGTTCTAATGTGAATTTAAGTGATAGTGTAAAAGCCCTGTCTTTCCAGGAAAACATGGACATGTATTCCCGGGTGAAGCGCAGGAAATCCATGCGCAGGAGTACTTTCAGCATGCCCACACATCACAAAGCCATGAGTAAAACTGAGCAGGAGGAGGAAGAAGAGGAAGGGACAGAAGGTCAGTTTTTCTAATCATGTTCTACTTGTATACTGGTGGAGAAAGAGAGACCATGAAAACTTTTTGACTAATTCATCCAATTCTAAAAATGTACAACAGATTCTTGGTGTACTTTTGGGAAACTACCGGGTTTGAAGTGTTCTTATCTGAAATTTTAAAACCACACCTGTGACTTTCTAGATTCTCACGGCGAGGAAGAGGAGGAGGATGCAGAGGATGATGATGAAGATGATGAAGGAGATGAAGTGGAAGAAGCAGGAGAGGAAAATGACAGGCCGTACAACCTGAGGCAGCGAAAGACGGTGCAGAGATATGAGGCACCACCTATAGGTAAATAGATATTCTGAGTCATTCCTTTTGTATGTAGTTTTTTTAAGCTGGGTTGGGGGTCTCTTTATTTAGTGATTTTTTTCCCAGTTCAGTCACATTTAATACTAGTTTTACAGGGTTGGTGTGTGAGAACAGTCTTTGTTTGCTTTCTCAGAGCCTGTGAACAGAAAGCAGAGCAACCCCTCACTGTTTGACACCCATAGATCCCCAGCAAGAAGAAGCCATATAAGGTTGGTAGAAATTGGTGAAAAATCACAGTTAAATCTGCTACTACTTACTTTTATGACTACTCAGCTCAAAGCTGTGGTTATAATAATACTTTTACACCTCCACCAGTCTCTGCTGATTAAAGAATGTGACTGTGTAATGACATGACACTGAATTTAGATTGTCACACTTCTCCAGAGTGAAGAAACACGCCATTCACAGCAGTGACACCACCTCGTCTTCTGATGAGGAGCGGTTTGAGCGGAGAAAAAGCAAGAGCATGACCCGAGCCAGAAACAGGTGATGGCGGCTGCTTTCTTTCTTCTACCTTTTTTTTAAAACTCTTTTAATCTTCCTGTTTTTAACGAACTCCTTTGTTGGAAACACGTCTCTTATCATAACATTATTTCAAGGGCTGTGGAAATAGCAGTTGTGTTAACCTTGTTTCTGACAGGAAGTATTGTTGGTTTTTGTATGTTATTACTGATGCCAATCCCATTTTTTCACAGATGTCTGCCAATGAATTTGACTGCAGAAGATCTTGCTAGTGGGGTAATGCGTGATCGGGTGAAAGTGGGTGCCAGCCTGGCTGATGTGGATCCCATGAACCTTGACACCTCTGTGAGTGGAAATGGCAGATAATTATCAAAAAGCTGTAAAACAGCAAAGCTTTAGTCTAAAAAACTTGGAAGTGTTTGAGCTTTATAACTTCTTGATTGGAAGTCTCACTGGGAAGCTACACCGACACTGTAGCGCCAGAGGAACATGCGCGGCACGTAAGCGTCATGGCAGCATCTGTTTTGCAATCTACACCGGCTGCGACTACAGCAAAGATGAGTCTCAAAGTTAGTTAATGGGAGCTAAGATTCCTGTCCATAAACAGCGGTGGTAGTGACACCACAAAGTGTGCAGTCTGCTGGAAACAGTGTAAGACAACTTTGGAACCGACTTAAAGACTTATTTCTTAATTGTGCATAAATTCTGTATTTATGTAGGATGTAGAAGTCAAATGAGAATGACTTAATAAGATTGGTAGATGTTGAGGAAATGTACATATTCATTGCTCTTTCAAATGAATCTTGCCTGCTCATCTAGCCTATCAGTAACTTCAATAGGGAAGTGGAGTCGGCCAAAATGAAGAGATCACATCGTTAAAATGGGTTCCTTGGTTGTGGGCATGTATTTACATAGCAGTCAACAGCTTTCTACACTTCACTGACTCGCAGCAGTGGGGAAAAAATAGACATGATGCGTAAAACGAACAGAGCAGCAGAAAATTACTTGCGTATTACGCCTGCCTCCCGCGCACCATATGTGGCTGGTGGAGATTGCAGCATTGAATAACATTGAGGTGGTTCTGTCCTGACACGCTTGTCAAAAATACGCTTTAAATACGTTGCCTGTGTAGATTCCCCGTTAGGGTTAGGGCTATGATTTTAAATACTTACTTGGTCAATTTAGTATACTTACAGAGAGACTTCCAGCTTATTATCTCCACTTTTCGGAGGTGTCTGATTGAAATTGTGTGCTTTCTCCCCAGGTGAGATTTGAAAGTGTAGGTGGCCTCAGTAACCACATTCAGTCGCTAAAGGAGATGGTTGTGTTCCCGCTGCTTTACCCAGAGATCTTTGAGAAGTTTAAGATTCAGCCTCCCAGGTAAGAAGAGCATGTCACAGTTTATTTGAAGAAATTCACTTGATTAAGAATCTGTTAGCATTTTCTAAATAGTTTGATATAAAAAAAAAGACTACATATAAAAATGACAGATACGCTGTCCACTTTCATGTTTCTTTTGGTGCATTGATACAAGAAAATACGGGATATACATCTTCATCCCCGTTTCTGTTTTCTCTCCCTTCCTCTTTAGGGGGTGTTTGTTCTACGGTCCTCCAGGCACAGGAAAGACCCTGGTAGCTCGGGCGCTTGCTAATGAGTGTAGCCACGGAGACAGGAAGGTTTCCTTCTTCATGAGGAAAGGTGCTGACTGCCTCAGCAAGTGGGTCGGTGAATCCGAACGCCAGCTACGCCTGCTCTTTGATCAGGTGAGAGACACGGGCAACTTTTGGACAAAATCCTGGTAACCATAGCTTCTGTCACTTGACTTTAATCGACTACACAGTGTAGAAAGAAAACTGCTAGTAGAATATTCTTTTCTGTAGTTGTGTTCAAGCTATTGTAACCTAATATTGTTGTATTGCTTAACCCTTTTTTGAGTAAATGTTAGTCTTGTTTTTAGATGAACCTAGCCAGCTTTAATATATTATTTCAATGAGTGTAATGTGTTTGCTTTTGTTCAGGCTTACCTGATGAGGCCATCCATTATTTTCTTTGATGAGATTGATGGTTTGGCTCCTGTTCGCTCCAGTAGGCAAGACCAGATACACAGGTGAGGATAATATAGTTGTATACTTAATATCAAAGATGCTTTGACTATTGTAGGTAAATTTATCTTTGAATCATGCTGCTACCTACAACATGACCAAGTATCAAGACTCATCAGTTGGGCAGTGCACAAGTCAAGTTAATTAGATTTTTTTTTTCCTCATTGGGCTTCAAGGAGCCATTCGCCCCTGGAAAGAGTCAGCCCCTGTCAGTCAAAGCTGGTGTTCTCTGTAATCGATAGAAGCAATAATATTTGAAATTGGCGCCATAGCTGTCAAAAATATTGTACAAACAGCTCGTGGTTTCGCCCATTTTACATTCCTACAACACCCAGTGTGCATTGCGCCCCTCTGAAAGGAACGGCCCAGCGAGAGACGCTGGAGTGAAATACTACTGTTTTCCAGTCAAGGACATTGATCGCTGCAGGCAATGGCTCAGAGTGGTACCGAATCTGAAATACAACGAGAATATACCGACGGATCGTCTAAAAATTCTTTGCCTCTGCAGTCTACCTTTCAAACCTGACGACTTTGAACGAGACATGACATCGGAGGCGGGCGTCTTAGATTGAGGAAGTGTAGTTTAGCAAGCTCCCTGGCCTCTGCGAGATGATGTCTTTTACGTAGTCTGGCCCATTGGAGAAGCGGATAGCGTCCTCCAAAGGCACAGAGCCAAATTGCAAATTTTTTTCTACCATAATGGCATATGCTCCCCATAATAGCATGATAGGACTGAGGTTGAAAATCAGCGAACTGGCCCTCTAACAACATTACATTTACCAGGGTCCTTTAGCCCTTCATTCCTTCAAAACTCCCCCAAACCCCTCTTTGACAAAGAAAATAAAGGAAGATAGCTACATACAGCAACAGAGGAGGGGTCCCTCTCCCAGGATGGACAGACATGCAATAGATGCAGTGTGTACAGTGTAGAACAGCAGTGAATCACAGTGTATACAAATTAGGAATCAAGTTTTGTGAGATGGATTTGTTTGCGTCACATCAGGGACACTTCGGTTCATATTTTTCCTTTATTGGACATTGAGCAGCCATAGCAATAGAGGCTGAAAATCATAACACTTTCAATTCTGATTTAGACCATTTCAACATGAACTGAAGGTGAGGAAATATCCTATTATGCAAACACAGCTTGAGCCTTGTGTGAATGGCTGCCATCTAGATAATGGAATCTTTTGTAACTGTGAAATGTAAGATTACAATTTAAGACCAAAGTTTATTCAAAACATGTGCGTATGCTTTAAAGACGCTCTCCCCTTTCTGCCCTGCTGAGTAAATACTTACACGAAGCTCCAGTTAACGGGGGAAATAACATAGTTTATCTTTGCCCCACACTGTTTTGTGCATAATGCATGAGACCAGCAGGTCTTTGTTCTATTTGCAGAAATGTAGCCTTGTTTTTTTTGTCATGACTGAATTATAAGTTCTGTCATATTGATTGAATCTCAGTGAAGTGTATGGGCTTTAAATGTTTGCCAATGTAGTTTTCTTTCAGTCATACAGTAAATCTTTGCAACAACATTTACTTCTGTTCATAAAGCTATCTTGCAATAAAGTGAGGCAGTGTTTGAATGTGGTGTATTCTGTGTTGCAAGGTAGGATACAATATTAACTGACATGTATCACATCCTCTTCCCTCTTTCCAGTTCCATTGTGTCTACTCTGTTGGCCTTGATGGACGGCTTGGATAGTCGTGGGGAGATAGTGGTCATTGGTGCTACAAACAGACTTGACTCTATTGACCCGGCACTCAGGAGGCCCGGACGCTTTGACCGGGAGTTTCTGTTTAACCTGCCAGACAAGAAGGTGAGACAGAGAGAAACATCAATACTGTGCACATTGGAGTGTTCAAGTGTTCATGAGCATATAACTCGTAGAACTATGGTTTACTTAAGATGTTTTTGCACCAAAGAATCAGTGCCAACAGTGAAATAACAGAATGCAGTATTCTGTTAAAGGACCACTTGTACCGGATATACAATGCTGTGCCCTCATGCACACCCAGCTGGAGACACAACACAATACAGAAGTAATTTGTGTTCTACTCACAAGAGTCCTGCCAAGAAATTAGTTCTTGCAGCCCTCTGGCTATTGAGTCTAATCAGGGTTTTTTCCCCGCTGCTGGATGTTTTGATCCAGCAAGCGAGTAGTAAAGCAGATGCTCATTAGATTTCGAGAAAATCAAAGATCTATTTTGGTTATGAAGATATGATTGCTTTTGGGGGGACGTTTTAATTACTGGTACACAGCCAACGTTACATGTGTTAAATAAACAGCTCGTTGCAGTTGAGATATCTATCCACTGAACCCGTCAAATGGGTCGCTTTGCATAGATTCTACACACAGTAAGCTCATTCGTAATCAAAATCTAATATGCAGGCCATTGCCAGTTATAGGAGCAATTGGCCCATGGAAAAACCCGCTGTCAGACAAACCTGGTGTTCTCTGTAATCGATAGAAGCAATAATATTTGAAAGTGGCGCCATAGCTGTGGAGAAAGTTGTACAAACAGCTCATGGTTTCGCCCATTCTACATTCCTACAACACCCAGCGTACATTGCGCCCCTTCCTCTGAAAGGAACGGCCCAGCGAGAGACGTTGGAGTGAAATACGACCGTTTTCCAGTCAAGGACATTGATCGCTGCAGGCAACGGCTCAGAGCGGTGCTGAATTGGAAATACGACGAGAATATACCGATGGATCGTCTATAAAATCTTCATGTCTACAGTCTACATTTCAAACCTGACGATTGTTAGCGAGACATGACATCGGAGGCGGGCGTCCTAGATTGAGGAAGTGTACTCTAGAGAGCTCCCTGGCCTCCACCAGATGACGTGTTTTACATAGTCTTGCAGAGCGTCCTCCAAAGGCACAACGCAAAATTGCATTTCTTTTCTGCTATAATGGCATTAGCACAGTAAGCTCATTTGTAATCAAATTCTAATATGCAGGCTATTGCCAGTAAAGTTCACCAGTACTAAGCTCTGTCTGATATAAAACAGTTCCCCAGTGCCAAGAACTCTCTCCACACATTTGTGTTCAGCTCCCTCCTTGTTTCCTCCCACTGCGAGAAGCCTGTGTGAAATGTGGCTCACATGTCTTTTGGAATAGGAAGGTAGATGGGTGATGAAAGATGATGAAAGCTGTTGCACTTGATTCACAACAAATACGACTCTTGTTCTTAATGTCTGCTCATCAAAGCAGAGTCCTGTGGAGACGATGCAATACATCTGAAAGGGTAACTGTGCAGGAGTATTAAAAAGTCCCTGAGTTGAGCTTTCTCACGCTGTAGTCAGTTCTAGATAAAGTAAAGCTGACAAAGACATGGTTCTGGTACTTTTTATTTTTCTGATGTCATTTCCTTGTTATCATTGTCATGCTTAGTTTGGGTCTTTTATCCTGTCTGATGCAACATACTAACTGACACTTTACATTGTTTGCTCACATTTCGCTGTGGCAGTTGAACCTGTTTAACATCTTATTAGTCCACACTGGACTTGTGCTCCCTCATTATTGACCCTGCTTTTCTTGTTTTTCTTTGTGGCTCTTTTCCTTTGTCCACCCTAAATCTTCTGTTCAGGCCAGAAAGCACATCATGGAGATTCACACACGGGACTGGATTCCCAAATTAGCTGAGCCATTTGTAGAGGAACTGGCAGAAAAATGTGTTGGTAAGCGTGACTCCTGTGTATAAAACAGTTTTTTTTTTACTTTGTGTTTTAAGTGTGAGACAAAAAAATGACCTATAATTAAGGATATTTGCAAAAAAAGAAAAAGGGAAATAAAGGAGAGACAACTTTCCCAACAAAAAATGAAAATCTGTACAGAAATGAAACAACCACACGCCCAACAATTAAAAATACAACAAAATATAAAGAAAAAACTTTGCCTACAAGTTACATGCCTTTTATACACCATCAAAGCCTGTGCATCAACCATATCCACCCAAAGCTCTTCCTCTCCTGTTCTGCTGTGAAACCATTAGGTAAATGTGAATTCTAATAAATAAAAAATCTAGGGTACAATAACTAATCCAAATAATTTTCGAAACATATACCGTACAATCTGGAATATAAGTCGCACCAAAATATAAGACGCAGCCAACCATCTGTTTTACCATGTCGAGTTTGCAATCCTGCTAACCACAGGTGCGGTAGTTGAGCTCAGCCTACGGTTACTTTGGTTGTTGTGAGGGTAGCGGCTGCACTGGTGAGCATGACAGTGCATGTCCGTGAAGAAGCTTTAGCTAGATTATAGCGCCATCGCCTGGGCAAATTACTGTAACACAATCACATACTGCTTTTTATACTGGTGTATTGGACACCGCTCAGTTTTTAGATGAAAAAAAAATTATCAAAAGTGCATCTTATACACCAAATTTTACGGTAACTGGAATGAAAGAATTGAATGGTATAAATAGATTTTATACATAATGATAAACACAATCTTTGCTTTATAGTTGTATTCTTTATAGCTCAAATATCGCTGGGTGATTTTATTCTCTTTGCCATTTTAAACTACTTTCATAAAGCAATCATTTAGGCAATCAAATGATAAACTAAACTTTGTGAATGTGGCTTTCTACCAGGCTACTGCGGTGCTGACATCAAAGCACTTTGCACAGAGGCAGCCTTGGTGGCGTTGCGCCGCCGCTACCCCCAGATCTACGGCAGCAGTGTCAAACTGAAGCTGGATATCACCTCCATCGTCCTGGGGCCTGGCGACTTCAGCAAGGCAATGAGGACAATTGTCCCAGCCTCCCAAAGGGCCCTGGCTCCCCCAGGCCGAGCCCTGTCCCCCACCCTCAGGCCCCTGTTGGCCAGCTCTTTCTCCTTGGTGCTGAAAGCTCTGCTCCGAGTCTTCCCCCATGCTCAGTGTACTGACAGGGACAACACACACGGTAGGACTCTGGGACCATGGTTTCAGTTGTATCATTTGGTTTCACTTTCCTTCTGTTGTTTTCCCTTTTTCCATTCTCTTCTCCCTCTCATTTGTTAGTTTTCCCTGTTGGCACTTGGTAGTATCTGATTGTTTCTCTTTCCCTCACCTTATTATCAAAGTGCTTTGTATCACCCTCAAACAGTCAACAACATCCCCCCTGAGAATGCAGAGGCGATAGCAAAGAGATTGAATAACAAGTCATCTTGCATGCACTTCAATAACTCAACTCCCACTGCAGTCAACAAATGAGTGTTTACAGCAGATTAGCCACAATGCAGCACTTGACCAGTGGGAGATTGCTAACAGCAGTTGTACTTCTTCATCCAGTAATGACACAAGTTCCCAGGGTGCTGTATCGCTTTAAATGCCCATTACATCTCGCCTAATAAGCCAGCTATCTGTTTTTTATTCACACCTTTTTTGCCAAATAAATGCATTAATGTCAGTGGTAGGGCTGCTTTGAGAATTAAACTTTGTGGGAATAAACTTTTAATTGGATTCGCCACCATGATGCTCAGTAACTCCAGGAATAATGAGTTGCTTCTTATCCAGGGCTGTATTAAAAGTTTTTCTCTCTGTGCTAGGCGGTGACAATCAACTGCTTGAAGAGGACTTGTACAGCGACGATGACAATGAGGAAGGCTCTACTTCCATCTATGAAGTCCAGCCTGCCGCATCCCCAAAGAGTCAGCTCTCCTCTTCTGCAACGCACAGACCCTTCCTCCATTTCTCCTCGTGAGTCCATAGAAATGTTTGTGTGTAAGGAAGGAAGTTCTTCAAGTGCACAGACGCTGGTGTCTAAAAACAAACATGAGACAATAAATCGTTTTTCGTTCTATATGGTTATATAACAGTGACCATAAATACATATAGATCCGATTGGGTCCAGGCTATTTTTATTTTAACATCAACTCGCCAACAAGCCGAGCCCACACAGAACATACTAAGCATATTTGCATTTTCAAATATAGCGGTAATGCTTAATGCTGAGAAAATCACGATGCCACCTTTGCTCTTTTCACAATGCCGTCTAATTAGGGACTAATATAGATCAAGTGTTCCTTGGGAAGTTGGAAGTTGTCTTCTCTGCAGAACTAAACCTCCTAATTAAGATATAACACATTATTTTCTATATAAGTCATTAAGGAGTTGGACTGTATAATAAGAGTAATGTGCGACAAATTGTGGCTCCACCGGGAGCACATGTAGCGAGTTCTTCGCTGTTGAGACAAATGTGCTGCATTAGAGGAGAGGCTGAAAATGAAAAGATTCCAAAAATGGAGTTTACTGAAGGCAGTGGGAACTTGTCTTTTCATTTACAGGAACAATTTATTGATTAACCTATTAAGCAGTTATTAGCTTCTAGTTTTCAAGTCTTACAAAATATGATTGGAAGGTTAAAATGTGGTACTTAAAGGAGCAATCCACCCCTGGAAAAAGCTACTGTCAGTCAAAGCTGGTGTTCTCTGTAATCAATAGAAGCAATAATATTTGAAATTGGCGCCATAGCTGTGGAGAAAGTTGTACACACAGCTCGTGGTTTCGGCCATTCTACATTCTTACAACACCCAGCATGCATTGTGTCCCTCCCTCTGAAAGGAACGGCCCGGCAAGAGACGCTGGAGTGAAATACTACCCTTTCACTGCAGGCAACGGCTCAGAGCGGTACAGAATCTGAAATACTTCGAGAATATACCGGTGGATCGTCTATAAAATCTTCAGGTCTTCAGTCTACATTTCAAACCTGATGATTTTGAATGAGACATGAGGCGGGCGTCCTAGATTGAGGAAGTGTAGTCTAGCGAGCTCCCTGGCCTCCGCCAGATGACACGTTTTATGTAGTCTAGCGGAGGTTTTCTTGGGCCCATTGGAGAAGCGGATAGCGTCCTCCAAAGGCACAGAGCCAAATTATTTTTCTACCATAATGGCATTAGCTCCCCATAATAGCATGATAGGACTGAGGTTGTAAAACGGTGAACTGGCCCTTTAAACAGTGACTGAAATAGAAAAGAGAAACCTCACATCAAATGTATAGATTTATAGTATACAATTTAATGCCAATCAGCTCAGAGTGCTTTCAAAGCCATGGTTAACTTGTCTGATTAAAAAATCTTGTTATCAAACACCTGCACCACAATGAAAGCTCACAGAAATCTCCAAGAGTCCTGCAGGTAGAGTTACACTTCAGGTGTGAAATGTGTAAAATGAAGGTAAAGAATCATACTTGCATATTGTAGGCATCTTACCCTGTGTATGTCTAGTGACTTGTACAAAAAAGAAAAGCTTGTGAGACTTGTGTTTTGCTGTCAAACTTTGAAGTTTTGGTCGCCACTCATTTGCTAAAAGTTAATTGTTCATTGTTCAGGATTGGCAACATTAGTATTTACTGTGTTATGATAGCTCTCATTAGTTTGGCTGGCAAAGATGCTCAGTTATGTCCTTAAATTGTGTCAAACTTACAAAAAAACATATCTAGTTTTGCTGTTATTATCATATCAAACCTGCATTTATTTCGAAGCATTTAAGCATCAACATAAGCTTACTGAAGCAAGTAAACTGAACTGAACTGACACAATAGGGCTTCTACTGTTTTAATGACAGTAAAAATGCTGCTCAGTGATCATAATGTGACACGCTAACTATGGACTCTCTTCTGCCTCTAGCTCTGCCCTCCAACAGCCCACAGCATACCGGCCTCGTCTGCTGCTGGCCGGGGCCTCAGGCTCAGGACAGAGCTCCCACTTGGCCCCTGCCTTGCTGCACCACCTGGATAAGCTGCCAGTGCACCGCCTGGATTTGCCCACTCTTTACTCCGTTAGTGCTAAGACGCCAGAGGAGTCCTGTGCTCAGGTAACACACTGATGCAGAAGTAAAACATTCATTAAAATGTTGAGACTATAAGCAACTTCAGTGGCTTTAAGATTTAATGACTTGCACCTCTCTATGTGGTTGTAGGTTTTCCGTGAGGCCCGCCGCAGCGTGCCCAGTGTGGTGTTTATGCCGCACGTCTCAGAGTGGTGGGAGACAGTGAGTGACACTGTGAAGAGCACCTTCCTCACCTTGCTGCAGGATGTGCCCTCCTTCAGCCCTGTCCTTATCCTTGCCACAGCTGAGACTCACTACTCACAGCTGTCAGATGAGGTAGGAGCACTGTGCACACACCTGAGCTGACATTTTCAGGTTTAGCTGGAGGCCTGCTCCATGTTTATCTGTGAATACATATTGCTGTTGTTTCCATTATGTGGGATATGAGAGTATTAACCTTGTGCCTCTTTTGGTATTGAAGCCTTGAAAGCTTGATTCAAAGGGTTTCTTTCTTTCTCGTACTCTGAAGCGCAAGTGCGGACACACGCAGGGTGTCACAGCCAAGGTCATCTGCTCCCACTGAGTTTTTATCTTCTTTGGTTCCATCTCCCTTTTCTTGTCATTTATCCCACTGCCCACTGTTCTCCCTGGGCGTCCCCAACCCTGCTCCTTCATCCTTCCTCTTCCTCTTTTCCCTTTTTTAAAAGCCAAAGCAAAGTCAGACCACCTACTGTGGGTTAGGCAGTAAGGGAAGGATCGCGTTAGAGTGAGGCGAAAAGGAGAAAAATTGGAGGGGTAATAAAAGAAATTGAGAAAAATAAGGATGAGTGTCCTCTCTAGTCAGGCAACAGAAGGGCTTTAATTAGGTCCAGGGGTTGGCAGCCCCATGTCTTCACCCCAGGACACACACCACATCAATATGCCTGTGCAAATAGTGCAGTTTTTTCTGTCTTTGTGTGTGTGTGTGTGTGTGTGTGTGTGGCTGCTGTTTTGGCAAGGCCTTAGCGCTGGCCTTGCTCCAAGTAGAGAGAGGCTCTTGGGATGATTCTTTCTCTGTAGTGGACTCATTAGCACTGAGGCACCTGGGCGGTTGCACCCACTGAGCTCTTCTTTAACCTCTGTAGTGCTGCCACTTTGTTTTCTAACTTTATTTTTTAATCCTCTTTTTGCTCTTTGTTGCCACATCACTGTTCCTCTTCGCTATGTTATATAATTAAAACTGCCGTTTCCTGTGCCTCAAGGCTTTTTGCTTCACTTAACTCCATCCTGTTCATTCACATGCTGTGTTGATGGTTAATTATGAAAATGGCTTTAAGGTAGATTTCTCTTTATTACATATTAGGTTAGTGACCATGCAGGATTGGCAATTACTTTCTTTTTGTTTGTTTTTCTGTAAAATTACCTTTTCTTTGGTCATTGAACACAACGTCATGAAACCTGGAAAAACGCATGATGGGACTAATGGTGTGTTGAAGTCAACATGAAGCTATCAAGACTGTCCTCAGGCTATGCTGGCTTTCTCCTTCCTTTTGTGTTGCTCCACATTTGAGTGCATGGTGTTGCTATTTTGTGGTGGAATTGCATCATTGCACTTGTTAATCACTTCTTTTCTTAACTTTTTCTCATTTCCGTTGTAAAAAGAACCAGTTCTTAGCTAGATTTAAAACAGTCAGTATGCCACACTGAGCCTTTGTCTTGTTCCTAAACTTGCAATTGTAATGCCTGGTAAGCAGTTGACTGAAAGATTAACATTATTGCCAAGGCCTTGTGATGAACAATTGACCTGTTGTTGCTTAATTTTACTCTAAATAAAGCCAACAATTAGCCCTTGCAGGTCCCAAGTGTATGCAAGTTGGTTTGCATAACTATACTGAGATGGTCCTAACTAGGAAAGAAAAATAGGTCTTAAAATAGCTGCGGTATTTGCAGGAAATGTTCATATGGATTTAATTATAAGGCTACGTCAGCACAGAGGCTATAATGAGGACAGACATACAAACCTTACACAACTATAATAATGATAATAATAGTAATAATAACAACTTTATTTATATAGCACCTTTAAAAACAGATGTTTACAAAGGCGGGAACTCAGAGCAGATTACAGAATATGTCTAGAAAATTCAACAAAAGGCAAGAACATAATGCAAACACAAAAGGTAAACAAGAATAAATGCAAATACCAGTTAAAGAAATAAAAGTTATACAACTCGAAAGGCAGTAAAAGCCATAAAGCCGTAAATGAAAGATAAATAAAGGAATAAAAGCAATAAATAAACATAAACGATCATAAAAAGAAGATAAAAAGATGACAGGAACTACCACTGCTTATGATTTTCTGTATATTGCAACTACAAGTTCTATATGGAAGTCTGTGATAGGAATATCTAATAGTTGGTCCCACTGAAACAGTGTCCCAGCATGCTGACTATTTGCTGAATGAGCAGAATCTTGCTCGGGCTGTTTACACATTTAACAGTTCGCTCTCGTCTTATAATTGGACCATCTCGCAAGAATTGTTTGTTTTATCAACTGATATTGCTCATCGCTTCTCTCAAAAGAGGCCCGGTAGCTTCCTACAGCAAGCCTCGAGGTGATTTGGTTTTAATTTTTCGGCACGGACACGCTGCTGTCTATGGTGCTTAAAGTGATTTGGCAATCTCTGCGAGTGTTGTTTCACTCTCTGGCACAGACAACACAGTGACAGCTGCTGTCTCAGCTCCAAACCTCAGCAGGGAGCAGGCAGCATCCCTCCCTAGCCAAAGCTGACACTACATGCTGCGGTCTAACTACACAGCCACCCTCCCTTAACAGCCGTCGACTCTGCTTAGATTGAATTCCTTCTTGCAGGACGACTGTTGGAAATTGCTAGAATATGAGATTGTAGGGGTGAAGCCAATGCATATATGTATATTTTTCCGATTCAGATGTAAGGAAACTTTTGGAAAGAATTTACCACCTCACTGAGAGCACAGTGAACTGCTACTGGTATGAATAAGAGGCATGACACAAATTAAGCTTTTCTGTGTGACTTGAGAAAATGCAGCTGAACTGAACCATATAAATGCTGATTTTCCGTCACTTCTCTGGATTAAAGCTGCAGTAGCAGCAGCTTAGGCAAGTTGGTTCATACGTTCTCCCTAGCCAAATCCTCCAGCTCTCCTTTGGGCATCCCGAGGCATTCCCAGGCCAGATGGGATCCCTCCAGCATGCCGCACGGTCTCCTCCCAGTTGGATGTCCTGGAACACCACCACAGGGATGCAACTCTGAGTCATCTGAATCAGATACCCACACCACCTTAACTGACTCCTTTTTATGCAAAGGAACAGTTGTTTCAAACTGAGCGTCTTTTATCTGCTTATATCTGTGACATCATTATTTTGGTTGTAAAGCCATAACTGAGGGTTGGAACATAGATTGAATAGTGAGAGATTGCCTTCAGGCTCGGCTCCCTCTACGCCTGCTGTACTGTTTACTCTGCACCACTCTGCCTGCCAGTCTGAAAGTCAATCTCACCCTCAGTTGGTTCCATCTGGACTTAAGTGTTTACGTTATTGTCCACATGTCATTATGAGCATTTTTCATGTGGTTGCAGATCTTTTACAGCTCGTCTTTGTGTGATCTGTTCTACTTTTTGGAAGCGTTAAGGTGCTATCTTTGGACATTTGTTATTCAGGAAGATGTCTCAGCTATAGCTGTTTTACATGACTTACGTTAAGATTTATCTTATTTTATACCCTATCACTAGTGAGGACTTTTACTTCCAAAAATTGAGACAGAGATATAGTTATGGTGCAGACTCAGGCGGACATTTTTTCAGTTTGTTTGATTCTGTTTCTTCAGTTAATAATTGATCATGCTAGCAGAGAAAGTGTCCTGTTTTATTTGATGTTTTCTCTACTCGGTCAGAAATTTCACATTTTCTTCGTACATTTATCTCTCTTCTCTATACTCCCTCCTTCTTTTTATCCTTCTCTGTGCCAACATCCCTGCAGTCTCTATAATGATGGAAAATACAGAAAATCATTACATGCTATGTGCAACGTTCTGTGTATCCCGCTCTCCTACTATCTTCATAGCGTTTGCTCCAATTCTCCTTTTCTTTCCCGTCTTCTGAGGGAGATTTCTGCAAAACCCAGAGAGAGGGGATAAGAAGGAGCAGAACAGGAGGCAATGCAGAGAGAAAGAGAGAACAAACATGCCACGAGGAAGGGGGGGGATCGATGTGAGAGACAGATGGGGGGAGATATAAAGCAGAAAGTAGGTGCTTAGTCAGCAAGGCTTCCCATCGGGAGCGGCCTTGAGCTGTGTTGAGGAGTTGAGCTGGGATATTTGAAGCCCCCTGCAGCCCCTGTGTAGATGCACAAAAGACTTTAAGGTAGCTGGAAAAGGCTTAAGTATTTGTCTAACAATACTTTGTATAAACTTAATCATTTTAAGTAGGCCTGTCGATGTAAATGTACACAATTCTTTATCAGCTTATTATAAATAGAGAATATAGGAATATGTCAGCTCTTTGAGAACATCACTGAGGCTGAAAACACACTGACTGGATAAATGTGTAAAATTATCCTTAAGCATAAACAAGGTAGGAGATTAAAGTGGTTGCAGTCAATAATGTAGATGTCAACCCTGAGGTCCTTTAACAATGACCTGAGTGTTCGACAGGCCATGCTGTGATAAAAGCTACAGCACCATTACATGAGCAGTGTTCACCAGCTTTCTTGTCCTGTTGTTTTAAGGCCGAGTGTTTGCTGAGATTTTGTTCCTGGTGTTTTAAATTACAGAGCTAAAGCAGTGAAGGGGGCTGCATTAGTGGGTGTGTTGTTGAAAGTCTTAGAGAGAAAATAACATACAATCTAGGATGGAATAACAAATTCATGTGTTTAAGGTCTATCAGATGCTAAAGACCCTGCACAGCACAGTTTTAGAGCTTTAGAATGAATGTTTTCTGTAATGTTAGATATCTGTACATGCATGCAGGTAAATGCGTTACATCCAAAGTGGAGCCTGGTTTAACATATATCATGGAAAACCCTGCATTGTTATACTGGACCCCCTTGTGTTGGCACCCCACTCATGAGTGGTCAAGAGAGCTATGGGCTTAAGTCCATCTGAACGCAGCCTTGATTTAAATTGGGGTTGATCCCACTACTTAATCACACACATAATATCAGGCATTAATTTGGCTTCTATATGTAAGTAATATTCATCATTAGCAGGTCATTAATTTAGCATTGTATTAATCCTGTATCCAGGACTGGCTCTTTTCTTCATATGAACTGGATGAAGTGAGACTTTTGTACAGTCTATATCTCAAATGTCTGAGAACTTGGAATGTCTGTTATTCTTTACATCTTTATAAAGATGAATCATTGACCAAGGTTGAGTGGCTTGCATAGTTTGATAATGTATCATCTGGTATCTTATAAAATAACTGAAGCCTTTTTTATCACTTCTTTTTAGAGAGTTTTGACGTCCTGACGTTTTTTTTCAAGTTGTAGCTGATGCCAACAGGCACATCAGCTTCACAGTGCCTAATGTGTGACAAAGATAAAGTGGAGTTGTCAGTGTGATACAGACAGTGTGAAGAATGAAAAAGTGTTGGTTTAAAATTATGAAATTTAATGTTTGACTAATTTCACATAAAGCTTGAAATTAAGAAATGCTGTATGAACAAAATCCGGAGACATTAACCTCTTACACAATGAACATACTTTCACCACAGTAAACTAGATCTACTTTTCTGCTAGTTCATAGAAATAATAGTCTTACTATGTGTCTTGGCCTTTGTGGTGGTCATGACCGACTCCTCATCATTTGTTTTTAATCTAGGTGAGAAGCATTTTCCAGCAGACCTATGGGGAAGTAGTGACGCTGTGCCCTCCAGGAGAGGAGGACAGGAGGAACTTCTTCTCTAATCTGCTCCTGGTCCAAGCGGCAAGGGCTCCACCTCGCCTCAGGAATACAGGTACTTACTGTACTCACTTCACTTTAGCATATACATTCAGAATGAGACAGTTATGACACCTAGAGGGCAGTGTTGTCTGCATGAGTTTCGTTGCTTCCTAACTCTGCTCTCAGTCTTTCACACAGACCTTTTTGCATTCAGTGAAGGGCAGATGTTTGATTTGTACATTTCCACATTGGAGTCAAAAGTCGGAAAGGTTAAGAATCGGTTCAGTTTCACTTCGGATTGAGAATTGAAATGTGCAGATGTATGAAATTGAGGTGGCTGCACACACAAGTGTAAAATTGGCCCAGTGTGAAGCCCCGACATCTGCATCCCTCTCTCACATCAAAATCGGCTACCTCACCCGCAGATCACACCCCCATCCACCCCTTCAACTGCCATGGCCCCTGTTCTCAGTGCCCCCACCCCCCTGTCCGGTTCAATATGAGAGAGCTGTCCACCCCAGCTTTTAAATGGAAATGGTGCCCATTGATGCAAGGCAGGGGTCCCCCGCTTTACTCGCCCGCTGCTCTTCAGGGGTGCCTGCCTGACTAAGACAGCAGCCTGGCTTCCAGCAGAGAGGCCTGCAGTAAAGCAGGGAGAGGAATTGCAATGAGAGGGCCCGGCCGCTATTAGCCATAATTAGAATCAAGATTTGGATTGCTGGGAGTGAGAGAAGCGGCCCGAGGTGCTATGGATCCTTCCTAACGAGTTCGGCAGATGCCTTGGGCGAGGACTAATGCCTCAGGAGAGAGGGAGCGGATATCTGCTTGCCTACTCTGTCATTGGCCAGAGGCTTTTCCTTGGTGAATTTTAAAACCTGTTTTGAAGAAGGAGCATTGCTGTAGTTTTTTTTCAGCTGCAGAGAATCTAAAAAGCAGTTTTATTTCTTTGGTCTGTGTCTGCAATGACATTAAAAGAAACGGGTCAAGGATCAGGTTTGAGATAAGACTGTCTGGCTTTTCACTTCCAGCCAGTGTGCTAGCTGTTTGTTTGCATTTTGTTTTTGTGGCTTGTAGAGATTTTGCCCTCAGCTGCCTTTGTGTTTTGTTGCTATTTCATAACACACAATGATTCTTTATTGTGTCTCTGGATCTCCCTCATCGTTAGCTCTTAATGTTCACAGATGGAAGCTTTTAGTAAGCGAGTGTACTCCTCTGTTTTTGTGCTTTTCTCCTAACAGAAAGGTGTAAAGAGGTTCTGCCAGTGGCAGAGGCTCCAGGCCCCAGGGTCCTGTCAGCAGAGGAACAGCGCCGCCTGGCTGAACAGGAAGAGAACACACTACGCGAGCTCAGGCTCTTTCTCAGGGACGTGACCAAGCGCCTGGCCACTGACAAACGTTTTAACATCTTCAGCAAACCGGTTGACATTGAGGAGGTAAAGAGGATGTCTCACTCATAGCTTGACAAAGCCGGATTTAGGACTTTTTATTAATAGGAATTTCCTGTTTGTGTATCAGGTGTCAGACTATCTGGAGGTTATTCGACAGCCTATGGACCTCTCGACAGTCATGACCAAGATTGACACCTACAAGTACCTGACAGCGAAGGACTTCCTGGTGGATGTCGACCTCATCTGCAGTAATGCTTTAGAATACAACCCTGACAAGGATCCTGGAGGTGAGGAGGAAACTAACATTGCAATGGTCATGAATATACTCATGCACATACTTGTAGGGCAATATGCACGTAAATACATACAATACCTACAAGGAGATTCATGTGTGCACCATTTACATGCTTACAAGTCGTGTGCAAACTCTGACACAAGTAGAAAATAGAACAAGAGGACTGTTCTTTGATCGGCTAGACACATCACAGAGTGGTCTGGTTTTTAATGCATAGAGTATAAATTAATATTGATCGTTGCATCTAGGACTTGCATTGCATCAGAACGCAGATAAGTGCACCCTCCCAGTGTTTGAAAAAAATGACCTGAAGATAAATAATTGTAGACAGCATTTCACACTTCTCTTTCTCAAATGAACTCTTAACTTTTTGTAATGGCAGTGACATGACAGTCCCTTGGTGAAAGGTCAGAATTTATTATCCAAAAAAGCGTGAGCATGCGTTCCTGCAGTCGTTGTTGTGTTTCCTTTGGCTGTCATTGTGTGAAAAAGTAATTAGATTCACACTTAATGAGTTACCACGAGGGCTTCCAGGCAGAACCTCGAGATGGTTTGGTTCAACTTGTAAATTCAAATGAAATAAAGTGCGTGCAGCCCCGACTGGAAAAAAGCATTCCCACAGTGTAATTCATGCTCCAGTCGAGAAAGGCGCTGCATGCGCATGAAAATTTAATTGTGTCTTGTCTTGCGGTTTGAAACAATTTTTTCCTCATCCTCCTTCCCCTCTCAGCATCTTTTCTAAATGCAAATACGGGCTTTATAATGAGCCTGGAAAACAGAAGACCACACATGAACACACATGTACACACGAAAACCAAAGTGGCCTTTTATTTACAGTAGCTTGCAAATAGATTGCTTGCAGAACAGGGAGAAGGCTCTTGTCAAGAGAGATGCATGTTTGTGTGTAGATTTACAACATAACGTGGAAAACATGGAGAAAAGCTTGTTGCAAATAAAAGAAGGCACGGACGAATGGTGATACCATGATTTTAATTTAAAGCTGTGCACGGTAAAGACCTTTCTGTTATGACCATTTTAATTCACGCACTGTGTGTTTAGCTGCTCCAGTTCCCGCACGAGGATATACCCGCCCCACACTAATGGGAAGCAATTCTCTGCTTGCCCAAATGAATAAATCATATCTCTGTCTATGCAGGCGAGGGCCTGGGTCATTTGTGGGAATGCGGGGCCTACAAATGATACACTAAAGGGGAAAAATGCAATTAGGCAGTTTAATAAAGAAGACTAACGGAGCCTCTGGCTTGCTCTTGCCGTGCTCAGCCCAGGGAATATAGCCCAGACCTTGCACAATAATGCTGCAGGGGGAGTTCCATAGCAGCTCACAAAGTGCTGGGAAAAAACCTCATTATCCCTCAGTTGTCTATTTCTCCCTGCCCTTCACGCTATCTTTATCTCACCTTACGAACAATCATGTTGGCTGCCTTGTCTTTTACCTCCTCACCTTGCTAAATAATTACTCTGTTAAGAAGGGCGGCTTGAGGGAAAATGCGATAACAGTCATTTGACTATGAAGAAACGAGTAAGCAGCAGTGTTGTATGTCGGTGCGTTCTCGTCTGTTCTTGATGGGGAGGTTAGGCAGGGCCCATAAGGATGCTGATGAGCTCTCTGCATCTCGCTTGGCCTTTGACACCTCTTCCACTGACAGACACTCAGACACACTCTGTCAGCATGCACACACACACACAAACACACACACACAAACTGCCTCCATTGCAATTAGCGAGCCATCTTCCAATTAGACAAAGGAAGCTGGCAGATTGTGACCCCTCTGCCACCTTCTGCCCGAACCGTTCTCCCTCAGCCTACCATAATGAGAGGCTGTGTGTTTACTACAGCTATGCTTTTTGCCTGCCTCTTCAGCTCAGCTTTTATTTTCCCTCCATGGATGCAGGAGCTGGGAAAAGGAGGATTTAATGATGCTGTGCTACATCCAAGGGAATAGAAGCATACGGGTTGTAAAAGTGTAAGGAGTGTTAGTGTGAGAGAGAATGACTTACAATTTAAAGTATTTATCAGATTGCATGTACAGTATATGCACCTGCGTGGGTGTATGCGTGCACACACCTTTTGTCTTAAAGTGCTGATTCAAAGACTTTCATGTATGTCTGAGTTCAACTTGCAGAATTTTTTTTCACCAAAGCGAGCTCCATCCTTTTATTCAAACTCTGAGAAAATGCTGTAATCCCCGTTCTCACAGATACAGTGGAGCGGGCTGGGCTTGGTGTCGGCTCTTTGCCTCACATACATGATAGGGTGTGGAGAACATGCGTCAAGCTGAGCGCTGCACATGCTGCACAAACCTTGTTAGCAGGAGAAAATAGTGATATCTTGACACATATTATAATACTGTCTATTGAACATAGATGCACACACAAGCAAAAAAAGACACATGCTGTGTTCTTGGACAAATGTGTTACATTTTACCCTCTCCTTCTTCCTCAGACAAGGTGATCAGGCACAGAGCATGCAGTTTAAAGGACACAGCACACGCTATATTTGCTTCTGAGCTGGACCCGGAGTTTGACCGCATGTGTGAGGAGATCAAAGAGGCGCGCAAGAAGAGGGGTAAGAGCATCACTCAAACAAAGCAGATTGAAAAGAATGTTTTTCAGTAATTGGTTATTTAACCTCATATAATCAACCACCATCTCTGCACTGTTGTACATGTAAGGGAGTACGTCGTAACATTTAAACATCGCCTTAACTTTTTCTTGGCTTTTTTTAAACGTTTTGCAAGATTATAAACTTGAATCAGTCCACTCCCCCTCTCTCAGTTCCCTATTTATCTAGGGATGGCAATTTCCATCATAATTGCTAGTGCAGACTAATAGCACTGAACTTAAAAGCCTCATCTGTTTATCTTAATAGAAATTTTGGGGAAAAAATTTACCCATGAAAAATGAGGCCTTGCCAGTCCATGTTTGCTGTTTAGTTCCCAGCCAGACTTCTCACCCTCTGTTTTTTTGGAGAAAGTCTTTGATAGATTATTAAACCTGCTTTTGGGGGGGAGAAAATCGTGTGTTGCCCGGTAGCACTTGATGGAGCAGTCAGGCTTTTAATGTAGAGTATGTGGCGCAGAGAGGAGCGATGCCCGAGGCGCCAGTGCTCCAGACAGTACCTTCTGTGCTAGCTGTCTGCCTGGTGCTCTGCATCTGTACACTCACCAAACAGCCCAGAGCAATGCTCGGTTGGTTCACTTTAAATCTAGATGAGCTACAATGCAGTTAAAGGATACACTTAAGCTTGTAAGTATTGGATTTATTTAAGTGGTCAATTATTGAGCACAAGGGCATGAAACAATATGCAAATATTATTGTTGCTATAGTTGCCCACATGGGGAAAGGCTAATAACCACACTGACTTACATTGAGCACAGTGCTCCCCTCACTGGTCTATTCACAAAGAGAAAAAGAGTACGTTGGAAATATAACAATAACATTAAATAATAGCAGCACTTTACTACAGAATCAGAAAGCACTTTAACCACTACAGTGTGCTTTTCCTATTAATTGGATGACCATGAAGACTTGCTCCTTTGTGCATATTTCTTTAGTTTATAGGCATGAGAGAAAAAACCATCCTGCTACATCTCAATAAGACATCTAAGTGCACAGTGCTTCCCCCATGCAATATCATTGATCTTTTCCATTCAAAGAGATGAGACACTTGTCACACTTTATTACCCTTTTTTCTTCCACGCTGTTGCAATTGGTTTTGGTTAAATTTTTATACATTCTAAAGCTGCTTAGTGTATCAGGAGAGCTGCACAGGAAGATCACATTTTCTCTTTTAAAACATTATCTACCCTACCCCCTGATGGCCCATTGACTTCATGACTTAAGCCACAGAGGCCTGACTCAACCATGTCGAGCAGGAAACTTATCAAAGAGGAAGCCGTTTTCAGAAGTCATTCTGTTGCTTTTGATTTCCTATTTAAGCTAACTGAAAGCGCAGGATGCTAAATGAGTATTGCAGGAGCAGAAGTTAACTGCCTGAAAGGAGGAAAACAGCTGTGTAAATATTTCATCTTCCAGTCAAGGTTCCTGCTATAAAGCTATCAATTAGCCCAGCACTGCATGATGTCCAAGTGCAGAAGTGTTATAAACCAAAAGTGCATCCGGGGGCATTCTCTCCCCCGTGCCGAGATGAAAGAGCTGTGATGAATTTGGCCAAAAACTTAAATATCACTTGACGGCAGAGTTGAAATGACTCATTTTCAGGGGCTTGGATGTCTCTATGCTCCACTTCTGTTTTTCATTCCTATCGCACTCCAGCTCTCAGTTTGAAACTTAGCCACTGCAAATTAAAGTTGCAGTATCAGTAGTAATATTTGTGCTGATTGACATGTAGTTGTACCATACTCTGATATCATAACCAGACTCTACTGCCGCATCAAATGTCATCATTGTTTGTATAAACAGCAGACGAACTAGGGAGGTTCTCTGACAAACATCCACCTGCACACAAACACTCTGTCCTGCCAGCAAGTTGATTTCCATTTGCACACACAATTGCTCATGCACACACTGAATATTATCTGTTGTCGGTAACTGATCGTCTGTGGTCACTGCAGGCCTCCAGGCGCCAGCTCAGTCGACAGCAGCAGCTCCGGGGGCTGTGGCAACCAGGAAGCATCACACTGCAGGAGAGGAGCCGGCCAGAAGCAGCACTCAGGGCGAGGCCACTGAAAAACAGTGCACCACTAGTGAGTATTTCAAATGTCTTACTAAGCCCGCTTGAATAATTACTACACAACCAGAACAGGGTCATTAAACAACTGGCTGATCTTGCATACTTGTGCCATCCATACCTCAAAAGTCAACCATATAGGATAGAGTGTAGGTTTGAGTCCTTGCGATGGCAGGAAATACGCACAAACACCATGCCAATTTAATTAACGGGTCTTACCTTTGCTGAAATTTCAACATCATGATGCAGATTTGTAAAAAGTAAAAATGAAGCTTTGTCAGGTCTGTCCTCAAGAGGAAAAGAATACTACTATTAAAAAGCTCGTCTGTTGACCGGAGGTCGGTTTGATGCATTCAAGGAAGTCGGGAAATCTAAACGACTTCCATGACACAGTGTCAAGGGAATTTGTCTCAAGTTGAATTTTAGATCTAGATCGGATTGTTAGCTGTTAGCATGCATATGTCTGTTTATATAGATTAATAAGAAGCTAAATCATCATCAGATCACGCTGACGGGAGCTGGGATGTCATTACGGTGGATTACGCTCCGCCTGCTTTTGCTCTCCACACGGGCTGTTTTTCCTGCGTACGCCGCAGCCTGCTGATATGTGGCTGTTCAATATTACTTGGACTACAAACGTAGCACAAATGGACACCAGAACACTCGCCATCCCTAAAATCCACGTCCCTGCCTGTAGATAGTGATTAGGCAAACCACAAATGCGTGCACAAATTTTGTGCAATTTGTCACACGTGCATACTGATTGGGTTCGCATATTTAATTTCCAGTCCCTCAGATTAAACACATGCAGAAATATATCAGAATCTCTCCAAATACACCTGCACCTCCTTGTTGCACACTCTTTAGCCTTTTTTTCCCCTTATATCTGTGACACAGCAGCCAGCAGCTGTGTTGTATTACAACAGCAAACCAGATGTATGTGATGCCAGACACCTGCGTGCTCCTCACATACACACGCAAACGCGTACATTTCTCAGCAGTGAAGAAGCGCCACACTGAGCTTCCTCATTAGCACGGCCGCTCTCTCCTAACCGCTCAGAACATGACCACGCCACAGAGCAATTACATGCCCACCTGTGGCAAACGGCAGGTGCCTCAGGGTGAATGGAGGGCCGGGAATGGGCAGGGGGGGCTAGACTAATGAGGTTGTTACCTGAGCGAATCCAAGGTAAGCAGGTTTTACATGTAATCAGTAAAATGCCCTCCAGCTTCCACCTGCACAAAATAGAGGCCTTCAATAGACATTATGAGATGTTCAGAATCCAGATAAGACATAAAGAATTGTGGATGTTGGGTATGTGGCATGTGTGATGACATATCCTCTGACTGAACGAAGATCATCAATTGACAGTTCAAGGTTGTTGCCTTTTCTGTGTGACAATTCTTTGTCTTACCCCATGACAAAGATGTGACATTGGCTGAAGCCTTATTAATAATAAGTCTTTCTATTGTTGCCGTAGTCGAGGCTTTTGAATCTCTGCAGTACAACTATCCAGCACTAGGTGGTGCTTGTCCCTCATGAGAGCATCCCTTATAGAAACCCTGCTGTGTGGGTAAGCCATTTCTTCTCTCAAGGAGATGGTCCTCTCTTGAAGGATCAGGGTTTCTGTTGGCCACCATAAATACTGTAAGACATAGGGCAGGTCCTAGTCTCAAACCCACTGTTGTATATCTTGGACTGCTTAGCCGGGAGCAAATAGTTCTAATATTAGGGAGGTGATATTTAGAGTTAATTGTTTAATTTGCCTCACAAAATAATTCAGTCATGGTAAACAAATGGAGCCTTGAGGGTAGACTTTGTAATCTATAATTGTTTGTAATTAATTTTTGGTTAAAGGAGCATTTTACCCCTGGAAAAAGCCGTAGTCGTTTGTAATTGTTAGAAGCAATAATATTTGAAATTGGCGCCATAGCTGTGGAGAAAGTTGTACAAACAGCTCCTGGTTTTGCCCATTCTACATTCCTACAACACCCAGCGTGCATTGCGCCCCTCCCTCTGAAAGGAACGGCCCACCGAGATACGCTGGAGGGAAACACTACCGTTTTCGCTGCAGGCAATGGCTCAGAGCGGCACAGAATCAAAAATATGACAAGAATATACTGGTGGATTGTCTAAAAAATCTTCATGTCTACAGTCTACATTTCAAACCTGATGATTCTGAACGAGACATGACATCGGAGGTGGGCGTCCTAGATTGAGGAAGTGTAGTTTAGCGAGCCCCCTGGCCTCCGCCAGATAACGCATTTCATGTAGTCTGGTGGAGGTTTTCAGGGCTCATTGGAGAAGCGGATAGCGTCCTCCAAAGGCACAGAGAGAAATAACATTTTTTTTCCCTACCATAATGGCATTAGCTCCCCATAATAGCATGATTGGACTGAGGTTGTAAATCGCTGAACTGGCCCGTTTAAGCATTGTGGATGAAGTTACACAATATAGTGGTCTAATTCAGTGTAGTGCACAGTCACAACCGAAAGCCTAAATTGCTGTAGAGCTAATTCAGCATCTCTATCACTTTTCTTATCTCTTGGTATTCCATAAAATCTCCTTAGTTGTACCTAATAAACACATCGTGCTGTATATCATCAGGACATACAGTATGTATTAAAGCATCTATTCACAATACTGATTAATTCATAGCTCATTAATGCAATGGAGTGGTATATCCTTATGTTAATCAACTAATTGATTAATTGCTGTAATCCAGAGAGACCTCTTATTCTTTTAAAGAACGAGAGCCCACAGTCGACTCTTATAAGTTACCTTCAAGCTGTAGTCATTATCTACAAAACCGGATGTCACAGACGCGGACCACCAATTTAGATGCTCTTGGGAGAGTCGTTATCAGCCTCCACCAGAGGCGTAATTAATTAGCCTAACTCAGGTGATTAATTTGTGACATCGGCTGCCATTACTCACCTGGAGCACCTCAGCAAGGCAGCTATTAGGCTAATTGATCACAGAGTCACTCGTGTCTGAAGATATGACACAGCCTTACAATGATAGCGCATTGCATCTAGCAGAGGAGAATACTGAAGGAATAAACTGTTTGCACCCACTGCAGCCGGGTCATTTTAGGAACGTCGGCTGCTTTCCTCTTCTGTTGAAGGTCAGGACACATGAAGGTTAAAGTTATCCTCGATCGTTACCTGCAGGGAGAAGCCTATCTGGAGCTGTTTTGGTATCTGCAGTTTTATAGGGCTTTTATCTGGGACACCTTTGCCTCACTCTTTCCTTCCCATCCCTCTTTTCCGTTTGCCTAGAGCTGAGAAATGCCCGTGACATTCAGGAATGGGATGCACCATTTGGAACTGTGGCCAGTGTTGCTCAAAAGGCTTTCTGAAAGCTAAATATATTTCTGAATCAGGTGTTGAAAGCACTGGCCATTAATAAGTCTGGCTAGTGCGATCTAGATGGCCGGGGCAGCTGTCAGGTCGATCAGGGGGTGGAAGATGGGAGACCTTGCTGCTGTGGATGCAAGAGTAAACAGGAAGAAGGATGTAGTTTCCATCAGTCTGCATGGATAGCACTGCCACGGTTTCTCTGCTTCGCCTCTCTCTCTCCTGTTCTTCCTCCCGCCCTTTATCTCTCCTGCCACTCCCCCCTGAGGAGGAGCAGACAACCCAAGGCCCATTACCTGGGCCACAGCTCTGGGTTCATGTGGAGGGCAGCACGCCAAGAACTGGTTCATATGGAGTGCCTTCCATTCATTCATAATTAAAAACCTTTCAGTTATTTTTATTCCCTGAATGAGAAAAGCTGTCAGATTTTTTCCTGTGATGTCACAAGGTACATGCTTTACATCATTACTTACCCTAGTTATCAATGTCTGATTTATTCTCTTGCTTTTTGTGAACATCATATTCAGACGTAGGTGGTGTGCTGCTTTTGCAGTCTGTTTCTGGCATGATGCACCAGTGTTTTTCCACTGCCAGTTGACAAGATTGCCCCTAATTCAGCTGTTGAATTGTTTGTGCAAGAAAAGAATAATGATGCTGGTGCTGCATAATGTGTCCTCCATGTCACTCGACAGCACGCCCAAGGCAACAGCTACCAGGGTGCATTCATGTAGATGGAACTCTGCTGTTTCTTGCCTCTCCCCCCCTGCCTTTTATCTCTCATCACAGTACGCAGACAGCTCCCCTCCCCCTTGCCAATTTCAATCCATCAGCAGACCTTGATGGGATATTTAAAGTCATAATAAACACTCCAGCTTCCTTTTACCTCAGGCTGAAGTGGTTACAACGTGAAAGGATGGCCTGGATGTCTGCCCGGGACAAAAAGGACAACAGGCACACAGCCTGTGAATTGCTGTTATTGTCACAATGCATGAGGAAATAGGTTACTAGAAAGGGAGTTTTGTCTATTTGGAAACACAAAGCACGGGTGAAAACATTCAGCTTGGCCGATTTGGTCTTAAAATTAGGTGTGGTAAGACGCATTAGTGCCTTGCTATCTTGAGGCAGCAGAGAGCAATTTCGCCATTGACAACAAAAATCATGGCTAAAGTTAATATGGCAGTATTTTTCTACAATTTAAAGGACATTCTGGTGATGCAACTTTCTCTCACTGTGTTTCACCTCCGGGTGCTTTGGTGGATTCCTGCTGCTCCTGTAGATGGTCATTGTTGTGTGCTTTCACATCGGGTAAAGGAAGCTATTATGTTTCCTCAGCAGAGGACTGTTCGCTTCTCCTACATGCAGAATCTTCCATTGGCGAACCTTTCTTTTAAAGGGGACATATTTTAGATATGCAATCAATTTTCTATTATTCTAAAGTGTTTTTTAATCACTTTGGTAAAGTTAGTGCAAGAAGGCAGCCTGAGGTGAACGACGGTGAATGACGATTGGTCGATTCAGCGAAGCAAAGTTCTATGTAGAAACCTGCAGCTGTTCTGAACGGTCCGTTTCAGAGGTTACCTTTTTAAACATGTAATTCTGGAAAAACACGGAATTATGCAGCTTTCACTTTTTCACTGTGAACAATAAACACCCAAAAAAGTGAAACCCATGCAAAATATGAAAATATCCATTCAAAAGATATGACCCCTTTAATGGGAATGGGAAATGACACTGATTGGTTTCATTAATTTTGCTCCCAATAAACGATTAGTGAAGACGCTAAATGAAATCCCCTTTAACTGTAAGCCTTACTTTGTGCCCTGAGTGTGCTCCATATTATCAGCAGAAGTGGAGATGTAAATACATTTGTCCATGCACTTCTTAAGCCCATGCACTAAAGACAGTTTAAAGTAGGGCAAAGTGTGTTTGGCATGTTAGCTGATGTCCATACTGTCTCCAAAGAAGTATTTGTTTTACTTTCAGCAGCTACACGCCAACTGTTGTTTTTCTAAAGCAACGAGTGTTACGTTTGACACATTTCATTGAACGGAGAAATAAGTGGCATGTGGAAGCACAGTTGGCCAGTTTATGTCACTGTTAAAGCTCATTAATTCAAAACAAGTTTTGGAAAGGTTAAAGGAAGTCTTCTTTGCGATCATTTTCCCCTGAAGTTTTCTCATTTTCTTCTCCATTTCTCCAAATTCCTCGGTTACAATTTCCAACTTGTTTCCTGCTTCTCACACCTTTTGTTCCAAATGAGAAAATTGGAGAAGAAAATGTGATAATGAAATTCTGTCCTTGTGTCCTCGTTTGGCAAATTGGTTCAGAAAAGCACAGTTTGATTCAAGCCAAATTTTGAAAAAAACAGTTTATATCATTGCACTAATAGATTCCTTTATTCAAATCCAATCATTTATGTTCAGGGTTAATATTTTATATCAGTCATATTGCACTTTTAGTCTTACCTTGCATGTACCAGAAGCCTTTCAGAGTCTAGCACTGACCACTGGTGATGAATGTCATCCTGTTCTGTGGATGTAATATTTCTTCAGCTTCCTAAGGGACAGAATTGCAACGTTCTAGTGGTCAGCATCATAAAACAAAGCATCTCGCCTGAAACAGAACAATGTTGAACAACAGTGCAGTGTTATTATTCTTTATTAGACCTGGACACGGATTCTCCCCAAGCTACTTCTCAGCTACCAGGCGGAAAAACAATCTTGAGTCGCACTCTCTCACCCAGTGGCGCTCACTAATAAAATCCATGCAAAGCATGCAAAGCCCAGAGCGAGTAAGCGGCAAGCTTAAGCTGCCATTTTGTGGGCACAGATGCCTCCTGGATCATTGTGGCACCAAGCGTGAAATGAATGTAAAATCATCCATGATGCCTCTTGCTTCCATTTATTGTTTTAGGGTGCAGATGAGCTGACATCAGTGTTGGTGTCTCCGGAGATTCATCTTGTGTCTCTGGGTCTTTTTTACTTGCAGCATATTCCTGTGTAGAGCTGTTGGTGCGTGCAGAGTGTGCACGATCGTCAAGGCTGAGTAGTGATCCTCCAACAGATCTAAGTGTTTGGTTTTTTTATTACTGTGCAATGCAGATACCCATATATATTATTGTAAACGGCTTGCATATCTGCCTGAAATAAATGAGCCTGGAGGGTTGCAGTGGAATGATTGAGCGTGCTGCTCATTGCCTCTTTGCATGCCCAGTGACTGCAAGCTGTGCTGCCCAAGGATGTTAGAGGGGTGATGGGAATGGAAAAGAGTGAGAGCAAATCAGTCATGGGGGAGGCTTCTGAATCCTAAACAGTGTTAATACTGACAATGCCCCATTATGATACATGATGATTGTCTTTTGAGAAGTGAGGGTAAGTGTTATAGACTATCCCAGATTTAGGATAGCGGGAACAGAGTTTTTTCTCTTACTTGATGTTAAAGCTTTGTAAAGTTTAAGCACCATCATACAGTAGCTAAACACTGACATTTCTGCTGATTGACAGGTTAATAAAATGACAGGAGCAGGACCTTAAATAACACATTCACTGTTCTGAAATTGTTTTCTTTCTGGGAAAAATCTGTCCATCACAAATAACATTCAGAGGCTCCCATGGGTGGTTTGTGTTTTTACAAAGGATTGGCTGCGCTGCTGTTCCAATTTGAGTGGATCTGATGCTGTGCTTCCGATGATAAAGGCTCTCTCTTTTTCTCTTTCTTTCCAAATATATAGAGTTGCCAACTATCTCAGCATTCAGGCTGTACTTCAGAGAGAAAATTATACAAGGCCTCCTGGGCTTTTACTCTGATTGTTTTTTTGTTTTTAAGCCATAGTGCAGTCAATTTCAGTAAACATCAGAAGCTAGTAACAGCCAAGCGGCCTAATGGGTTGCATTCTCCCTCTCTGCCTGGTTGTGATTAGTTGTAATTGACTGGAACAATTGCACAAACATGACGCATTAGTGCTCGATTAGTTGAAATGACTTATGGATTTGTTTGTGGGATCCAAACTGTCTTTTGGACTTAATGGCTTATTTAGACCCGGCTTGATGGAACCAGTATCTGTTTTCCATTAAGATGCACTTTTTTTTAAGGTGGCCAGCTCGTCTATTGATTTGCTTATGAGATTTAGTTGCTGGTTGTCTTATTTAAAATAGATTGCACTCCATATTCACTCCACACTAACCAATGTTCTCTTTGTTAAGTAGCCTGTGTTTTGGTCCTTTGGTTTTGGTGGTAATTGGCACATCTTCTTACCCAGAACAATAGATATGCTAATGACTACTTGCTCCATGTTGGAGATTAACTTCCCTAAACACGAACTCAACCACCCATGCTCCCATCTCTGGGGACTCTTAAAGATTTGATCTCATTAAGCGAGTCACATCAGACCACCATCAGAATAGGACTGTGTGCCGACGAGGCTTTTAATTACATCAAATTACTCTTTCACTTATCCTGGCTAATCGCCACATCCCCATTAAGCCCAGAGATTAGATGCATTTTCTCTCTACATAACTGCCCCTTTCCAGCGAACCTCTCATTAAGACATGTCACGAAAGTCGAGGGCAGTTATGTAACCCAGTACATAATGAGCACTCCAGTACCAAAGCCAGACCTGTGAATGGTTCAGTGTTATTATCAAACCCTCTTATATGTGGCATGTGAATTACCAGTGATCCCATTTTTCACTCTGTGTTAACATGATAAGTTTTGGTGAGAGCATTTATGTTCCAGTTCTGCTCTCGTGTTATTATGGCACAATCGTGTGATTCAGGGACAAGTAGCTGTAAATTGCTCTCTCTCTCTCTCTAGCCTTTTTTAAACTGCAGTTCCGCCTCAGTGGCATAATGAAGCTCCGTCCTCATGCCACCTTTGTCATTCTACATTGGACCACGCAACGCCGGCGTAAAGCCGCCCCAGTGTGTGTTTTCAAATAGCGTTCCGGCGTTGCAGAGAGCAAAACGTGCGTGAGGTGTAAACAAACAGCGCATGCTTCAAGTACTCACACAAGGCGCTGTTCCGCCATTTCGCCTCTGTTACGCCTCTGTTACTACCTCTGATGCCAGCTCAGCTACATAGAAGACGGAACGTATCAGAGGCGTAATAATCCCGCCTTGAACTGGCAGTGTAAAAAGCCCTCTCTCTCTCTCTCTCTTTCTCTTGCTCGCTTGCTCGCTTGCTCGCAAACCTTTATAATGACTTCAAGTAAAGCTTTATTCTCGGATCAAAACAAAATCATCTGTCCATTTGGAAAGTCGTTTACTGCATTTATTTTTTTATGCATCTATGCATGGGCAGCTTTGAAATGTATTGCAAAGCATCTTCACCCTGCATCGTCAATGCCCTGATGCCCAGTCACTGTAGAATATATTTTTATGATAAAAACTACTGAAGGCTATTGATAACATTTTGCTCTTTGTAAATGTACTTAGGCTTTCCTAATGCAATTCAGGGTTTGCATGTGGGGAAAGATATTATTTCCAAATCTGATCAGAAGTTATGAAAAAGTTTCAAAATCTAATTTTAAAAGCAGTGTGGGAGGATCGGATATATGAACTCCCCTCGTCTCAGAAAAGCTTCCAAGTAGCACAGCCGCCAACTTGGAACGGAAGAATGTCTTCATACATAGGAATCCGAGTTACAGATATTCACTTATCTATTCATTTTATTGTTAATACTAATTAAGTAATTAATCTGAATTTATTCTGGTAAAAGGGTCAAGTATGTATGCAAAGGATGCACCATCTTTGCAAAGTTTAGTTCAAGTTAAGTTTCAAGTTATGAGCAACCCGGTGAGACACCTAAATGAAACATTCAGTCAGTAATGGCAATGCAAGAGCTCAGCTGACAGATTGGCAAATCAAGGGCACAGCACCACTTGAATTGCCTGCCTGTGCTAGCAGCCTCACATCATTTCAGGCAGACTACTTACATACTCAGTGAGAGCACTTTTTATTGAGATTAAATGTTAATGTGGGTCTTTATTTTGGCTCTGTTTTGATCACTGCCTCCAGGCTGGGAACAATCAATAGTAACCCCCCCCCCCCAACTCCTCCAGGTCTATGACTGCAACATGGGGCAATTTGAGTAAAGATTAGCCTCAGTCTAGACACTGTCTGAGTATATTGCGAAAAGGTAGCAGGGGACCTACTATACTTGTATCTAAATTTTCTAATTATCTAGATATTTGCCTTTTATATCAAATGAATCTTAGAATTGATCCATTAAAGTGTCCGTTAAATGTAGAGTAAAGAATCCCTGTGTAAACAGTGTCTAATTTACTTCTGTTATTACACAGCTGTGACAACCTGAGTCTTTTTATCAGGCACACAGGGAATCTAATTGCTAACTAAACTAATCAGTTTAGCAAGCGACAGAGTTCCCACTAAGTCCCCTCACTGTGAATGTGATACGCCTACAGATCGTGGCTTTTGTCAGGCGGTCAGCAGAGTGTGAGCACACATTACATTATCATTTTATCTAAGACTAATCTAGCCAACTAGATCCCATTTAGGGATTGGACACAGGTACACTACACAGCTATACACATTATATATTAACACAGGTATATAATACGTAAGAAGAAATGAGGATGCTATATAGTTTTGAAGATCAAATCCTTCTCCTTTCCTAATCCTACACGGATCTCAAGGGCCCAAAGTTAAGTACTGTGAACAAATGGGGATTTCACAAGTGTTTCATTAAGGCAGTCTCTATCGGTCGGACTTTGCCATTCTCCTTGGAGAGCGTGTCTGCTCTCCTCCATAAACGGTGTGAAAACTCAAACGTCAGTCAAATGAGCCGACCCAACTGGTGCACAGCTCCGTACCTCATTGCTTCTGCCTTACAGCTTGTCTGTATGCGTGTTTTGGCCGGGAGCAACAGAAGTTTCCCCCAGAAGGCTCTCATACCCTGCTTTGTATGTGCGTGTGTGCAGAGGCTGACATCTTCAACATTACTTGGAGCTGCTGGTGCATTGGGGCATATCTGTCTTCTAAGAAGAGGGCACTACAGGCACCGTCATCCCACTGGCCATTTACTGAGCAGCAGAGAGGAGAAGGACAGAAATAGATCGATGCGCTGACTGAACTATTTCTTCAGTTCCTTCACCTTGTGACTGTGTTTCCTCTTATTTTGTAAACCAACAATGTTGAATGGTACCTGAAAATAGTATGAAAACTGAAATGGTTGTTCTGACAAATATGCAATAATAACAAATACTACTAATGTTAAGCTAAAAGTAAAATTCTGTTTATATATTGATTGTATACAGGATCAACATGTTTCAGTCTAAAGCATTTTTGTTCCTTTTGGACATAGCCAGGGCTGCCAGGCTAGCTATTTCCCCTTGCTTCTTTAGGCTCAGCTAAGCTAACCGTTTATTGGCTCTAGCTACATACAGTATTAAACATGCGCACACAAGAATGGTAGTGATCTTCTTATCTGACTCTTTTTAAGAAAGCAAATGTTGACCTGCTCCTTTAAACCAAGTAGGCTGGTGTTGCTGTGCAGGCCTTTAGGTGACAAATTGAGTGAAGGAAGGAAATAGAAAGGAAGTGACACAGCACCAGAGGGAAATGACTGATCTTCTTCATTTCATGGAGCAAGGATGGGATCATTTATTGATCTGGACATTTCATTAAGTGTCAGTGTGAAGTGTCACATCGGGTGACAAACGGCGGTCTTCATTTCATGACCCAGAGACCCCGAGGCCCCGTGTCACCATGGCTCTCTGGCTCTCTCCGTCTCCTTCAATGTATCTCATGTCTACAGTAAGAAAGTATTAAAAGCGCAGGCTAAAAAGTAGAGTTCGAACTCCCAAAGCAGATGTGGTACATGCTGCTCAGTTGCTTCTTTCAGTGTGGAGTGATGTTTAGAAATAGATTGAGGACATAAAATATGAATGAGAAAATAGGAAGAAACACGGATCTGGATGTATGTGTCACAATCTCAGTTAGGTTAAAGCTGAGTTGATACTTGAGAGAAACTTTACCCCTGAGCTGGAAAGAAATCATTTAGAAGTAGACGGGGCTTGATACTGGACTGATAAATAGTTTTCATTATATCTCCTCCTATGCTGAGAATTTTAAATGTAGAATTACAATAAAATTGCCAACAGAGCAAAGGCATCATATAGAGAACTCATTATTTATACATGGCCGTCATCTATGCTATATTAACCTTTTTAGAGGGAGTTCTTCTCTTGACTTGTATTTTGAACATCTCCCAGGGTGGTTATTCTGTTTTTGCTGTGCATATTTCTAACAAAGAATTTAAATTATTCATTTAGTTTAAGTCACTGTTCAACAGTCAGGGCAGGGGATATGCAGCCTTTGTGCTGTGTTAATTACAGCTCAGTGGACAGACTCAGATAGAAAAAAGGCAGAAATCCACAGGGAAGCATAGTGTCAGGAAAATAAGTTTTTTTGCTGATGCTCAAAAGAGCAAAAACCAAAGCACTCTCAAAATTACTACAGCTGCAGCCTGAATTGTATTTGTTTTTGGAAGTAAAACATGCAAACTAAAATTGATTGTGAAGCAAATGCAGAGCTTTTGAAGCTATTTAATAATGCATAACTTTTTTATGTCTGAGGCTGATAATTCTCTGGCATTCTTAGAACAAAGTTTTGATCTGAAATAACAATGTTGCTTTAACGTTTAAGTACTCCAGCTGCAAAGAAAATAAATCAATGTTGCTTTTCCTCCTTGCTGTTGCAGTCTGCTAGACATCTATCTTACAAGAATTTCAGTTTTTCAGTCTATTTGTTTATTGTTTGTTTGGTGGCACGACTCCAAACTCCACGCTCCTCCCCATCAGTCGCAGGCTATGAGGGCACCGCCGATCAATACTTCATTAATGTTACAAGATTGAGGCCCCAACTCCAGTCGATTCCAATGAACCGGGGTGACAAAAAGCTGAGTTGGCTGCTGGGTTGTGCCTGTGACCGTGCACATAGTGGGTCTGCAGGCGAGGGACTGCACTTACATACTGTACGTGTGCATGAGCACGCACAAAGCCTATTGGTTGTAGTGACTTGAGTGGACAGCAGATCAGTAAATCAGTATGGCCATCTCCTGATAAGTTGGCTTCGTTCCATTGGAGTTTAATTATGTTGAGACCAGAGCCTCTCCTGCCTGTTGTACTTTATGTCACAGGGCGTGACAGGTTTGTAATTGCTTTTAGTTACATGCTATTGAAGCCTCTGTGTTTGTTACAGTTTCAACTTATTTATCGACATTTTTCCTTGAATTCTAACACACTTTAATATATTCATTCTTTACAGAATCAGTCTTCTTTCTTTTCTTCAATAACACTGGACAATAGTAGTTTTTTTCCAGCTTTACCCTTCAAACAACTTTAAACTTTAATCGCTTTGCATTCAGAAGATTTTCTATGTCCCATTTATCTCACACTCAAATCTGGAAGTCTAATATTTTTCAATTTTGAGCCTTATTGTAAGTCTTGCTTCATATCTGCTTCGATTCTAAGCTGAGATCTACAGCCCCCATTCTGTGACTGATGTGAATCTTAAACCATTTGGACTCTGCTGCTACAAATCTGAGCACAAAAACCCATATTGTGATTACATTACACAAGCTACCGAAGGGGGAAAAACACTTTAGTTTATAGCATAGTTTGTTTCCCTTTGTTCCCAAATTGTTTTAATATGTTTCCCAGCATGAGTGTTCCCAAGTGTTGGCACTGTGTCCTAAATGTGAATCCACAGAGGAGAAATAGAGGGCAAGCTTTCTCTGGAGGCAAGGGAAATGTTGTTCATTGCCCCGGAAACACCAACCACACACACAGTTTAAACAGTGCACACGCACACACAACAATGAGGAGGTAAGTGGGTTAGTAAACAACAGAGCATCCGTCCAGTTTAGCAGAGGACTGTCTGTGTGAATTTGGATGGATTGGACAGCTTCGCCGACTCTCCGGACGAATGCTACTGAATAATGTTGATGCATGTCCAGGAATGACTTGTACTTTACAGAGCTGAGATGTTCTGGGAAATATGAGCTCTGTCCAAAAACATAGCGATTAAAAGCTTGTGACATAATTAAAAAATCTATTATGGTTTGTTGAACTCTACAGAAATGTCACATTAAGATACAGAATAATGTACGTATGTAAGAGATACAGAAGTTACATAGAATAGCGGCCTCTTGGGGTATTATGCAGCTCATTAACATCCTCTACATTACACTCAAAGGAGAATAAAACAGTAGTTGGTTTCACAATTAAACCTTATAACCTATTAACTGCAAAGTCTGACTTTATGTGTCAAGCGTGATGATGATGAGATAATTGCGATGGCTGCTTTATCGTGGGTTTAGTCTGTTAAATTCCATCCACTGTTGGATACAGTTTAAAATCTGTGTACTGTATGTGTCATGGCTTTAGCTTTCACGCTCTAAATGTAGCAGTTGCATCTCTTCCTGTGGGGAGATGGTCGAGTTTGATGCCTTTATTTTAGCAGATTTTTTTTTGCTGCATGCTGTTGGCCTGTTCAGCATTTTGGGAAAAAAATAAGACTTTTGGGACCAGTTGCCTGGCAACCGGGCAAAAAAAGAAGGAAGTAAATTGTCCTGACCCAGAAAAAGTCTAATATAATCTTGTGTAAAATGTTTTTTCACTAAAGTTTTTTTTATAGTTAAAACAAAAGATGTACAACATAATAATAAGTGATCTTAAGAGCTGTTCGTAGGTGGATTTTGTTACCTTTAGACAGAGCCAGGTGGGCTGATTCCTCCTTTATTTCCCTTTTATGTATAATTTCAAAACTTCCAAGATGTTTTCCTTTAACATAATATCGGCAAAGTAACTGATTACCAATTAAAACAGTAGCAGATTCAAATGATTGCATAGATATAGCATCTACAGTAAGTGTAAGTCAGTATGATAGTGTGGCTTTGTGCCCACAGACCTACAATAGCAATCTATCTGAGATAGATGCACATTATGGCTTTTATGTGCTTGTGTGTCTCTGAAGCATCATAGTAATAAATAGCCCACACCATTATATTGCATAATGCTCAGGCATAGGGTGCTTTAAAGTTTCCCTTAATGGCCCTTGGATAAATTGTACGTTGAACTACAGTATATCTAGATTACAATGACAAGGCTTTAGGGCTTGTCTGATAAGACTCTCTGGCCATGTATGTGTGGTAATATAATGGTTGTACTGAACATTTCCTCTCTCTTAAACACTGTTTGAAACTTTTTATTGCCAACTTATAATCTGATTACCCAATAATAGCAGTTATTGAATACAGAATTGAGTGAATCAGAGGTACTTATTCACATTTCCGCCCAGAGGCATTGCTGGAGCATGTCAGTGAATGTCCATCAGCGTCACTGGACTGAATTATTTCTCTTATACTTGGTGCTGCAGTTTAGGTACTGGTCTCCTGGGGCTTTATTTGTCACTGTGTCAAACTGTGCATTGTTGTTCACATACAGCCACAAACACTGTGACACTTTACATACGACTCGAACTGCATAAATCCTCTATGAGTTAGCCACTTTTTTAATTATTACAGTGCTCTGGTTATGTGTTTGCATCTTCCTTCCTGCTTCTCTCCCCCATCAGCATATCACCCTTCTGTTGTTGGCTGTTCATGCTCGAACAATTCTCATGCATTATTTAGGAGCTGAATATGACGAGTCATTTGCAGGCATTCTGTCTCACCTTGTTTACCCTTAGGAGCCGCTTCATAGCTCCCACAGTTGAGAGCTGACCCGACCCAGCTCTCTTTCTGCTATGGGGGTTGTTTACGTGCTATTAAAATATGAAAAACAAAAAGTATGTATCCACAGAGGGTAAAAGAGAAAACGGGGGTCATTAAAACATTTGCTGCTATGCTTCTTTTTTTTTTTATTATGGCTTTTTTTAGAACAGCCATGCTAAAGTTTGCCTTTACTTGGCTGTGTTTGATAGAATGCATGATATATTAAAAAATGTATCACTTGGAGCAGAAAAGCAATACCTTCTGTAATGAATTTGAAAAGAGCCAGGCTATGACTAATCGCTGGACAGGGCAAGGTGACAGTTCAAAATGAAATCCAAATTCTGAAGGTTAAATAAAGAAAAATGGTGGTCAAAACTGAGCATTATGAAACACACACACACACACACACACACAGACAGAGAAGCATTATTGATGATAGGCCAGCATTCACAAGTATGCAAGATGCCTGGCCGGATTTCTTCCTCTTTGTTCTTCATCTCTGCTCCCACACTCCCATGTTCTAGTCATAGCTTAAGGAGAGCACCACAGTCTGCCTCATTCATAGCGTACCTTTCGGCAGCCTCTTCCTTCCAGATCAGATCAGGAGGAACCAAAGAATCAAAGCTGAATCTGACTTTTAAATGCACTTTGCCAGCAGCCTCTGTACCGACGTGAGAGAAGCTGTATAACAAACCAGGAGGGGCTCTCATTGTGTATTTGAACCTGACTAAAGCTCCAGCTCTCTCTGTCCTCTCCTATTGTTTTCATGCATCCTTAATCCCAACCTGTGTAGTTCCTTTTCTGTGCTTGTCTTGAGATAAAAGTGCAGTGAAAATGTCAAGGTATTTGAAGATCAGGCAAGTCTAGGCAACAGCAAACAGCTGGCAAAGATTGTTAATATACACTCACCAGCTACTTTATGAGGTACACCTTGCTAGCACTGGGTTGGACCCCCCTTTTTCCTTGCCTTTATTCTTCGTGGCATAGATTCAACAAGGTGCTGGAAACATTCCCCAGAGATTTTGCTCCATATTGACATGATGGCATCACGCAGATGCTGCAGATTTGTCAGGCAGGATGGATCCATGCTTCCATGTTGTTTACGCCAAATTCTGATCCGACCCTCCGAATGTTGCAGCAGAAATCGAGACTCATCAGACCAGGCAACGCTTTCCCAACCTTCTATTGTCCAATTTTGTTGAGCCCGTGCGAATTGTAGCCTCAGTTTCCCGTTCTTAGCCGACAGGAGTGGCACCCGGTGTGGTCTTCTGCTGCTGTAGCCCGTCTGCTTCAAGGTTCGACGTGGTGTGCGTTCAGAAATGCACTCATGCATACCTCAGTTGTAACAAGACATTTTCGCCCAGAGAACTGCCGCTCACTGGATATTTTCTCTTTTTCAGACCATTCTCTGCAAACCCTAGAGATGTTTGTGCAGGAAAATCCCAGTAGATCAGCAGTTTCTGAAATACTCAGACCAGCCCATCTGGCACCAACAACCAAGCCACGTTCAAAGTCACTTAAATCACATTTCTTTCCCATTCTGATGCTCGGTTTGAACTTGAGCAGATCGTCTGGACCATGTCTACATGCCTAAATGCATTGAGTTGCTGCCATGTGATTTGCTGATTACATATTTGCGTTAAGGAGCAGTTGAACAGTTGTATCTAATAAAGTGGCCTGTGAGTGTATATTGTAGTCCATTAGATATAGATAAATGTATTGTTTTTCAGGTGTTTTCAATAAGTCTTCTTTTGAAAATATCCATGAAAGTTTGCCTGATAAGATAAAGAGCATACCTAAGTGTAGCAACTGCATAAACACATTTAAATTGCTGTTTGCTACAAAAGTACAGCATTAGCATGCCCCCGGTGTACTCCACCCCCCTCTGGGTCGTCTTGTTGTGGCTGAAATGAAATGTGTTCCTGGTCACCAAGAGGGTCACTTGCGAACAACATTACTAAAGAGGAAAAATCTGAGCCCATTAACAGCAACTCGATGACTTACCATCCCCTTTTTGTTGTGTTTTTTATGAAGGCAGAATGTAAAGTGTTCTTGCTGCTCCCTTTCTGCTGTGAACAAGTAGTTAACATAATGATTCATCTTCTACTTTCCTCTAGTGTTTGCAGTGTGGGTGCAAGGATGAGCCCAGGTTTTAAAATATTCAGGGGAGAGAGGAGAACGGTGCTGCAGATACAGATTATACAATGGAGACTCTCTGTACTATTAAGGCGAAGGCTTTGCTCAAAGCATATAGGGAGCCGGCTGACATATTTTATTGATTCTGCATGAGATCCCTCTCTGGCAGGTTTAGATAGCTCTAGAGCCCCTTGACAGAATTAAAATGGCTAGGACTTTATAGAATTTAATTAGTCCGTCGTGGTCTAGTGTCTCTATCTGCATTTTAGCTCATTTACACTCATATACACTACATGGGAATATTACTTCTATCCTGAGATGTTCTGAATTATGCATCGTCAAAAGCTGCGTGCTCTGACTCAACACATGATTTTAAAATGTGAAGCCAGGTCCCTAAAGGCTTCTCATTCCCTGAAGAAGCTTTGGGTTGTTCCTCTGTGTTTTCAATTCCACACTTTCTGTTTCTGTTTCAGCTTCTCTCTGACTTCTCCTCTGTATCTCTGTGTCTGCTTGGGAAAAGCAGTAAATGTCGGCTCTCGGAGAGCAGGCTTTGGTTTTTCCCTTCGTCTTGAAACTCGTAGTACTATCTGTTGTCATTAGGGTCCAACATTTATGATGTAGCAGGGCTGCTGTTTCTCTCTGCCTCTCTTCACAATCTTGTCACCCCACTGCATTTAAAGCCACTGGAAAGCCCAAAAGCCTTCTATGTAACTCAGGGTCTTATGTACACAACAGTCAGCATCTAAAAAGCATTAGAAATTAGTCTTAACCCAAATTTGAAATATTTTCATGTAAGTTTCAGTATACTTTATTCATATAAGGCGTGGTTACACTTTAATGTAATGCAGAATGTTTAAAAATAGTAACGGAGTTGCTATTTCTCTCATTGTTACTTTAATGTTGTTGATTATTTGTGCTTGTTTGAATTAATATGGTTTCCTCCTTTTTGGTCCTCTCTCTACTATAGATCATATAAAGCGAAAGATTCGCCGGCGGCCATCTTGGGGGCGGGGCATCATTCGTAAGAAGAAGAACTACAAGAAAGGGACAGAAGAGGAGGAAGAGGACGAGCCTGAGGCAGAAGTGGAAGCCACAGGGCCCAGTGACTCATGTTTGACACAGGATGAGGAATCATCCTGCGATACATCAGGTCCCCAGCCCAACGGCCACCATCCCCACCTTCCCTCCACAGAGGAGGAAAGCTCCAATGAGCCCCCTGTCGCAGTTCTTGCTGAGCCTCCAGATGCCAGCGAAGTCCAAGAAGAGCCAGCACCTAAGGAGGAAGAGCCCACAGCCAAAGAGGCAGAGTCTGAGAACACAGAGAATCACACTGAGATGCATAGTTCAGGTGTTAGTTCTGAGCTCAAGGCGGACGGGGATAGCCAGGCTAAGCAGGCTGAACTCCAGCCTTCGGTTGAAGCAACCGATACTTCAGACGCTCAGGCCCAGTCTAAGCACACAGAGGGGCTCCTGGAATCACATGTGGAGTGTGTGAATGGGAACGACTCAATGGACAGTCTGGACTCACAGAGCCTCGATAGGAGCAGTGAGGCTGAGAAAAGGACTCCTCAAAGCATGGCTGAGGGCTCTAGTTATCCAGAACAGGAAGAGCACAAAGACAAACATGAGAGCGAACCTACTCAGGAGCACCCTCCCCAAGACGGGGGGACAGAAGCAGAAAATGTTGAGGAAGATCAAGATAAAGAAGGTATAAAGCTACACTTGCTGCTTTATTAGCCAAGTTAAAAACACAGACCCTTTTCTATCTGAACCTCATTTTTACATGGCAGTTAAAGTAACCTAGTTCCCTTTGTGCATAGTGACGTTTAAGTGATGCTTCTTTATTAGTGCTTTTTGGCCCACAGGTAACTTTTAAATCAGCTGCATCTCAGGGGAATTAGAAGAGAAAGATGCAAGTTCCCCACCACTCGCTTCGGTCTCTTCATTTTACTTGCTAATTTGATCTTTACAGCCGATAAGCCATTAAGCATGCTAACAAAATGTGCTCATTTTTAGACATCCAGTGAGTGCTTCGCCCACCTCTTAATCAAGATGAGAAATTAGTTTTTTGATTATCATGCAGCACACTCTGTTTAGCTTTTAAAATAGAGAGGGCATGAATAATGCAACATCAGTGACACAGAATACAAAAACGCTCTCTCCCGGCGTAGCTGAGAGTAAAAAGAAACTCCAGTAATTATGTCTACCTCTGTGGAGACGCCACGTCTTTTGATAAGGATCCTAAAAAAAAGCCATCGTGTTTCAGTCAGAGATAAGCCAATAAGTTTATATGTTTGTTTAGGAGCCTGTGGTTTGGCTTGTGGTGAAAAGAGGCCATCTGGAAAGCTGAGGTAATGGTGCTACTAGAATATGGAGAGCACAAACAAACTGTGGCTCCTCAAACAAACAACAGACAAGTCAGCTGCTCCGCCCCCACTTTCATTACCAGCTGAGCCAGGCCTTTTGTGTCCACCAAAGCGTTTCTCAAGCACTGTTAGAAATGGATAAGAAAGAGGCCAGATGTGAAATATTGTGCCCTCAGTAGCTGCTACTAGCTTAACACACTCTAGTATTTCATTCAATCATGTGTGGAAGTTTAGTTTCTTTTCATAGGCACATTACAAAAACAAAAAAGGGCCTCAAATTTAGCTCACCCATTCATATAAGGTTGTTTCTAAATTATGTCCTACTGCATTAATCCTTTACAACAGTCATCGGTAACACTTCTTCCATCGATAATCCATTTATTAGGGGGTTCCAAAGCCAGGAAACGCATTAGGAGCCTGTCGGAGCAGCTGAAGGGATCTGAGGAGAGGACAGAGGAGCAGCCACCGCCACTCCCTCCCCATCCTCCTGTAGTGGTCGACCACCTGCAACTTTCGGTAAAGTATCCCTCATGTTCCTCATCAGTGGTGTATTAGTGCATTCAATCCTTAGTCTGAAGGTTACTCTGGTTTTGAGGTCATGGTTCTGCAGAGAAGCTAAACACATACACACCTCTAGCTGCTGTAGCTCCTGGCTCCTGGTTTTGTGCATGCCGGCCCGCTGTCGAGGCTGTGCCGGGACATTTTAATAAACCGGAGCTGTCAATAATGGATCTGCATTTCCCTGAATTATTCAAACTGTACAGTGTGCCCTCAGAGTTATAAAAATATAATATAGAAAATCTGTAAGTACCCACAGACTGGAGACTCTCCAAGGACAACTGACAAAGATCAACAAAGATCCACAAGGATAAAATGTCTGTTTTGTAAACCCTTCAGCTGCGATCTGAGTCCTTTTCTTAAGGACTTCACGTTGAACCCCCTTTTCTAACATTATCTCATTACCTTACATCCTTAAAGTGTAATGTGTGCATATAAGTACATTTTTCAAGTTTATTTGAAAATGAAAATGTCAGGGACAACATAAGCCGTCATCTCCATGGCTGGGCCTGTCTGCTTTTAAACTGCAGCGTACGTACCAAGGACAGGCTGAACAACACGTTTTCAGATTGGCAGGTTTGAGACGTCACAAACCTAAGGAGCCAATCCCGTTAATGAAAGGGGTGACGCTACGCATATCATTATGTGTATCCTATGGCAACCACTTTGGCGATGTGCGAGCCAGCTGTAACCGCAATCGTCATTTTTGAAAACTCGCTACTGACTACTGACGTTAACGTTACTAATACTAATTAGTAATTACTACATTTCAGGCTAGCTAAGTTTCCACAAGTTGCCCCTAAACGTGACGTGTTTTGTTTTTCGCCTATAATCTTACGAAAGGTGAAATGTAGCACATAGTGGGCAGGTAATTTTTAATGAGGTAGAAGGAGGAGATCCCTTGGGAGGATTTTTACAAAGTAATTAAACGTACCAGACAGACAAGGTAATTAAACGTACCAGACACAATGTATTATTTCGAGCGGAGCATTTTATATGTCTCAAAACATGACTGGAGCTGCTCTTTAAATTACTTAATCTAGAAGCCTTTATTCGATGCAAGGACTGTAGAACTGAGAAAAGTTTATTGCTCCATATGCAATCTTTAAACCTAAAAATGAGGGCTCTTATTTATAAACAAGTTAAGAAATTAAGAATACACCTAAAAATCCTCTAAGCTGCTTTATAGCTTAAACATTATCCAACCCCTTACAACACACCAGGATTCAATATTTAAACCCCTGTCATGCCCCATCACCACCTTGCTTCATTGTACACGGTTATCATTGTAATTCAGACCATGAAGGATATAACAGCTGGGATGAGTTGGTACTGTGCACCGACTGTGAATTAGAGATTTAACAGGTACTGTGATCTGTATCAAAGCGATGTTCTGGTAACAGGAAGATGAACATCCTTAAGAGTGAAACATGCTCGCACAGAACGTCCACGGTTATTTATTCTGATCGTGATCACTTTATGTTTTTGGTTATTACAGTTGTTAAGAATCAGTGTTTGTGTGCAACAGAGCCAGCTGTGGTGTCATTTTGCAACTGACTAATTAGACAGCGATTACGGAAAAGTGGAGCTTTAATCTAAAAATGGTTCCAATATGCTTTTGTTTTTGTCTTGTTTAAGTTCATACGGGTGCTTGTTTAGATGTCGTCTGCAGTGTGGGTGCAGGGTTTTTTGAGGGCCTTCTCCTCCCCTCTGTAAAAGAAACAGCTGTAGTTAATTTCTGTTCTCTATAGTTTTCACTTATGCTTCTTTTGGACGGATGTATTGCTTTTTGTGTGCAGACATTTATATGCAAAAGCTGCAGAATGAACCAGCCCATGTCGTCCCTTGGCTAGAATTGTGTTTAAATTGGCACTGACCATCTCGCTCAGCTCAGCCCCGGTCCCTTTGAAGGCTCACCATTCATGTTATCTTTAGTGAGCCAGAAGAGGTAGCTACGCTCGTTCTTCCATTTTCTTGCCGGCACGGGCTGTGACATGCGCTGTACGGTGCTCATCTTAGAAACACTCTGCGTGTGGCAGGCTTCCATCTCTTTGTCCGCTATTCTTTCCAAACTTCTAAAAATAGAAAATGTTGAAGCAGAATTGGTTGTCTGGATGATTTGACATCTACCATTATTTGAAAGGGGCCTAAGAAGACAGCACATATGTTGAAAGTTTTTGTGAAGTGGGGCTTTAGGTATGGAGGATGGGGAAACTCAGCCATGGGTGACCAGGCTTAAGCTTCAAGTGTGCAGGGTGGAGCTGAAGCTGTCACACTGCCCTTCTCAGATGGATAACTCTGGAGCTCATCTCGCCTTTTCCTTCACCCTATAGTCATGCCACTTTCTCCCTCTCTGCTTTTCATCTTATCACTGATTGTATCCCTGCTATTTTAACATGGATCGAGCCAATTACAGCGGCACACCATGAATTCTCTCAATCAACAGGTGTTGTTCCTGCAAAATGTGAAGGAAACAAGGTTATGACTCAAACATGAGCTTGTCTCCGCCTCACTACATCTGCCAACTTGTCCCAGCGTGTGTTCAAGTAACAGAGAGCCTGTGGAGCAGCTCCGATGTACTTTACACAGTCACGCTAGGGTCCCACCTAATACCCCAAGTGTAAATTGGAGCCTCGGCTCAGTGGGCTCCCCTGACAGCACTTCTCTCTGATGGGATTGGGGGGGTGCTTGGCTTAAGGGCGCTCTGTGTAGTGTAATTGATGTAAAGGAAGTCTTCTTCTGACACATGCTTACTTCTTTCCTCCATTCTCCTGAGTGACATCCCGCTATCAAGCTATTATCTAGTGGCTTTTACCCGTATCCCCCGGGTATGATGGGGATGCTGGGATACGCGTCGTGTCTTCCTGAACTTGACTCCATCTGTCAGTTTGATTGACAGGCTTTTTAGTTGGCTTGATCTTAGTGCCTCAGCTGGCTGCCCCAGTGGACAGCCACCCACAGAACTAATCTGGAGGTTTATTTGTTAGCAGGGGGAAGACGGAAGATATCTTAAAGAAACAGATCGTGAAAAGAAGAGACTGTGAATAATTGCTTTTTCATCCCTGACTTACGGAACAAATTGAATTTCCGGTGCGCAGGATGAGAGTCACCGCTTAAGCAGATATTTGCTGGCAGGGCCGGGGATTGGCATGCTGCCTGATGTGTATTAGGGTGTGAGTGTTGTACTGCTCCTTCTCTCCTCTCCTCCATCAGTCGTATTCATTGATTCAGGAGGGCTCATTATTTCTGACATTTAACTTGATGGAAAAGGCTCTAAAATCTCTCTGGAATGAAAGTGTTATGAGTTTGTTCACAGACTCTAAACTCAAAGCCTAAAGAACGGAGATGCTATTATTTCTGTATTCATATCCCATCTTTTAGAGCCAGAGCAGTTATTTTCTCTGGTTCACTTTGCAAAATCAACATCTGTTATTGCCAATTTGACTGAAATGATGTTTGATGCCGTCTGGATGGAAATGAATTCCTCAGCATGAATAAATAGGTCCAGAGGCTTGTTTCTCTTACTACTCCAAGATGTCTCTTATAGTCAGCTGTTTGCTTTCATCAGTAATCAGACACTCGTCCACAGATGGACCGTAAGAAGTGGTGCTGACGATTGCAGATGAGAATTCAGTAACAAGAAAGCCAATCTGGCCCAGCTCTTTCCCCTCCATCTTACCGAGCGCACGCAGATTATCGCCTGCTCGGCTGTTTTCTGCAGCAGCTGCCCAGAAGGAGCTCGTGTTTCTAGTAGCTGGCACAGCATAGAGTCTTTTGGCTTGATGTTTTGCTATTACAGCATGTCAAGATTTCCTGTTTTAGAGATGCCTGTCAACAGAAATGGTCCACTTTCATTTTTTTCCCCATCGTCCTTCATTTTTTACTACGAATACCAGTGTGGGCCCTTCTGGGGAAGGAGCCATGATGCATGAGAACAGCTTAATAGTAGTGCTGGACCAGAGTTTGATTAGCAATAAAAATAGAGCGTTTGAAGTGCTGCTTTTATTTCCATTCACTCCCAATGATGGCTTTGACAGTGGCCATTTGCATGTAATTGCACTGTGGCAGCCGTGCTTGCATGCGAGAGCCAGAAGTGTAAATAGCTCACGCAAGCTAAACATACTCGGCTCTTGTATTTTCTTTATATTCTGTAGTAGTTTGCTCTCCTGCCCAGCTTTTCAGGTGATTTATGGCTGCCCTTTTGCAGTGCTCACACCTTATACATCCCAGTCATCCCTTGGCTAACATATTGCTAAAGGCTTGTACTCATGATTAGTTATACTGTTCATGAAAATGAGTTTTTAAATGCTTGGTTTTGCTTTTTTCAACCATAGCGAGTGTAAAAGAAGCCAGCAGTATTGGGCCACCGCTGGAAGCGAAACCACAGTATAGCATTTGAGCTGATGGAAACGCGCTGCACCAGCTGGAGGGGGGTGTAATACTATTAGACTGCTTTTACATTTTTGTGTTAATTGCCAAGGTGTGAATCCAAGTCAGAGTCATATTACAAACTTTACTCTCTTGGCAGTCTTTAGAGCGCAAGCTGTGCATAGTTATAATGATTTCCAAAAGGGCCTCATGTTAACAAATTTAGTTACAGCCACATCACATTTGAATTATATTATAACAATAATATACTCTGTGGCTTGAAGCAGCTGTGCTTATGTAGATGCATTCAGTTTTTCCAGGCTGCACGTGTTTATATATTTTGAGAACATATTCTCATAATGCGTATCCGAAAAGCTTTGTGCGTGGTCAGCATGTACACAGCACATACACACAAGCACATTGGTTGCACTTTACATGTAAAGCACATTGCATTGATTAACCTTTATTTCCCTTGAGGTTTACAATAAGTTTAACCTTGGCTGGTCGATAGCAAGTCCTTTCCACAACCCTGACCAAACCCTATCTTCTTCTGTTTTCTTGTGTTTGTCTTTGGTTTTGCCTTTGGTGCGTTATTTTGAATTCATCTCCGCATCGGGTGATTTTGAAGGCTTGTGCGGAGGCGTGTTTGGTTTTATTTGTGTAAAGCCTGTGCTAGGGTTTCTCCTGCTTTATTACCCAGTGATATTGGATCTCTGCTGTCTTAAATCCATAAAATATTAAAATTCTTTCCTGCAGCCTTCTTACCAGAGATCTTATTTTTCTCATACTTGTTTCTCTTATTGAATAGACTCCTACTCTTTAAAACTTTCTCACAAAGAAACTTACAAGGGTAAATACCAGAGTATAGGTTTACAGCTCTCATTAATCATGGTGAGGAATAGTGAAAGATTAGTGTCAATACCTTCTCACACTGATACATAATGCCATCATGGCAGAGGAGGATTTAATGTCACTAATCTAACATAGATGGACAACATGAGAGTGGTTATAGTAGATAAAAGGGTTTGGTCAGAATGTGGCACTTAAAGAGGAAGTATTATGCTGTTTCACATTTTAAGACATATAATGTTACAATGTTGGATGTCCAGACTAAATGTGGGTGAAGTTTCAAATCTGTAGTTAAAAGTATGTTGGAGTAATCCCCAGGCTTCTCTGCTCAGTCTGCAGGCTGCTGGGAACACCAGGTTTCACACTGTTTTTTCTACACGCTGCACTTTGGCCAGCTCTCCAAAGTCTTGGGATGTCACAATCGGAAGAAAGTGGGCTCATAGGGTCGGGGTTTCTTAAAGGGACAGAGCTGACTCGAGTCGTTTCAGGCAGAGGCTGTATGAGGGCCTGCACAGAGCACCAGTGAGAGAAGAATAGTTTTTTTAACTGTAAATTATGCTAAGTTTAATGAAATAAGAAGAAAGTCTGAAAAATATAAAGCTTGAAATTAGCATAATACCCTCTTTAACTTGTCCTTGTTTCATTAAGTAAAGGGAACAATATGAGACATGGTGTTGAATATTCTGCACTCATGTTAATCCTAACAGAGAGAGACTTCATTATGGAACCACTTGTAAGAATTGAGTGGAGAAGTACAGTAAGATTTTGTGTATTTTTGTAACGTTGTGATACCTTTTGACAAATTATAAATTATTCATATTAATATAATTTCATTAATATTTCATTCATATCTCCTAGCCTCGATTCAAGGTATTTTAAGGTCTTAGGCTTGCTCTGTGACTGTTGTTGGAGTCCTTAAAACTCAGTCAAATAGTGTTTGTGATTCTGGGCTACACATAACATGGCTGGTTGTTCATTTGACATTCTCAGGCTGGTACTTTTTAAGTAGTCGACTGAAATGAATTCTAATACCTGGGATAGCTGAACTGATACTTGATATTTTTGAAGAATGATATATCAGCTCGTCTTAAATGTATTTGTAACACAATCTCACTATTTAAACAAACAATCTTGACATAAGGCCCTTCGTTTTTTTTTTGTTATCGAGTTGTTAACCGCGTGCCAGACTTCAAACTGAAAGATAAAGTGGAAGAGCCAGACCGGAGCTTTTCCAACTCTTTCTATAATCAGGATTGACTTTTCTAGTTTATCGCCTCTGCCTGTTTTTTTTTTTATAACCTGTCCCGGAAACTGGCCCTGAATTTCTAAGCTCTTTATTGGTTCAACTGAACTGCTGTATTGATTTTCGTCCTACAGTGAACATGATAACAGTGATATTTATCAACTTTTTAATAATTTACTTTTTACTTACTACCAAGTGATATTTATACCCCTTTCCCACCAAAATTTAGCGCATTGACGCAGGTTTTTCAGACCCAGAAAGACCCGTTAATAAATGCTGATTGTCTCTTTTCCCATTGCCAGTGAAGTATACTCCTTTCGCTCTCTTTTCTGCTGCGTCACCGTCTGATGTCACAAACGCGCACGAAACAGGGTTAGTTAACAGTGAAGATGTTACGGTGGTTAGTTCTTTATTGTATCTATTGCTCATTCAGTCTATTTGTCAAATTCGGCGCTGACTAATTTGGAACGATGTTTGAGCGCTGCTCGGACGGGGACGGGCAGAATTTGAAGCTGAGATGACAAGGAGTCGCAGAAGTCACTGACGGAGCATAGCATCATGCTGGAAAGAGGCGGAGATTAGCGTGTCGACACAGGTTTTTTGAGTCTTTGACCCCGGTCTGAATGCTGATTGTAACCTTTCCCACTAAGGAAAAAACTGGGTGTTAGTGGGTGTTTTGACCAGTGGGAAAGTGGCTTTAGTGTTAGCAGTACGCAGATATTGAAATACACAAAAGTGATAATTTACAAACATCTTGATAGAAGAAAAAAAGTTAAATTTTATTAGGCTACATATCAAAGTCTTGAGGAAACGGGTAATACCATTATTAAAAATATCAGTTAATTATGTTTATTTTCTAAATATAATCATGTGGTTTACTGTAGACCTTGTACAAATGACCTACCCACATAATAATGTGCTCCTCCTCTATACAAAAGAAGAGTGCACAGCTATCAGATTGCTGCAAAAATGCCAGTAATTTGATGCTAAAAATAAGACCATCCATTTCATATTTTAATAGGCCTGTGTAACCCCAGCAGGGTTTTAACATGCGCCGCAGAAAGGGACGACCAATTCATTTAAAGCGCTGAGACCCTGCTAATACGATTTGTCACGAGTGTCCCTGACCCTTACAACACTATCTATATTGCATTACCTGTGTGACCGAGCGCCCTGTGAGCCACATTATGTGCCACTGCAACTTGATTTTCTTCCCCCCAGCAAATCACCATCCTCCAGTGTCACATTCATCCACCCTCTGCCCTCACCAAAGAAATTCATGGTATTCATAGTAACAGGCAAACCAGAATCATTTATAATTCATTTCTTATTCTAGTGTTGGAGACGAGAAAAGAATTGGTAAGTTAAATCAGGAAGACGGGTGTGAATTGTTCTTTTAGAGGAAGATATTGAAGCCTTAATAGTGTCCCAGGTGATGTCGACTGCTTGGCTTCAAATCATTGTTTTTCTTTATCCACCTTGCCTGGTAACACTTTTCTCTCACTCAGTGCTGAGGATGGCTTTTCAAACACACACGCACACATGCAGCTAGTGAAGCATCCTTCAATAATCAAAGACAAAACTTCTCCACAATATCACAATAACCTCCAGTCTGCATGGTTTATTTACAGTTTTTTGTATCAAAAGGCTTTATATGTAACATTAGCGCTAAATGATGGTTAGTTCAATGCACCACAGCAACATTTTTAAACATGTCAAAAGAACACATATTCTAAGCATTGAGGGCGTGGTACCTTTAACATTTTCTGTTTACATAATAGCAACATCAGTGTTCTGAAAGACTATGGGGCTGTGGGATTAGTTCAATGTGACATTTTATTAATAATGTTTTAAGAGCAACATAAAACCACCTCTAGTATAGACTTGTTATTTTCCTAAAGTGTACTTTAAAGTTGTAATCTTGAAGATCTCAGTTTCGTTCTCTTATCTATGGTGATAAACGGTAATTGCGGGAGCACACTTCCCAGATATCCAGACAGTGTTGCACATGTGAAGTCCACGGTCGGCTCCGGTTGTAACTCCTGATTTTCCTCGCTTTCCTTTTTAGACTGTTTGCCTTCATCTGAGAGTCGAATTTGTTTCTTTTTCTTTGGATTTTCACTTATTTTTGAAGTTGTATCTTTAGTCATCGATCTTTTCTTTGTTTGTTCAGCTATAGTAGATTACTGTTTACTCGCAACACTTGCAGAGACCGGAAAAGCAGCTGCTTAGCTCCGCCTACCCTCTCTGGCAGACCAACCACTGCTGGGTGATGGAAAACGCGTCATTAGGTGGGCACCGCTTGTGACTTTTTTCCGCGAAAGTCGCACCAGACACCCAGTCTGTAATACTGCAAATGCGAAGGCCAGTGGGCCATAGGTTCGATCACCATTGTGTTACCTCATTCGGTAATAGATAGTGACTTAACAGACATTTATTTACATGAAAATCTTCACTTTAAACACTGTTCTTGTCAAGTTTTGCACAAAAGATCAGATGTGAACAATAACCCCCATATTAATCAGTCACTGTGTTACATAAATCCCATCTGCAAAATTCTCTTTATGATCAGATCCCCTTTATCCAGGCTGAATTCTGGCACAAATCTTACTTCCTATACCATCATCCTGCTTTGCTCTCTAAAGCCACATTCATCCCGAGCACTCTCTGCTCCATCTGCTGTGCTAAGAAGCATGTGGATAGATAGAGATGTGAGTAAAGAAGGGGACGTGCGTAAAGATGGGGAGGAGAAGATTGAACAGGGAGTTTAGAGGGAGTGAGGTTAAATGGTCCATGTCAGTAGCAGTCTTTAACACATGGGATTACTGCCCTTTTGTGTGCAGTGGGCTCATTCAATCACCGAGCCCCATGTAAGACACACTCACACCATTTACCCCACACTGTCGCCGGCCTCCTGATCAAGCCGACAGAGGCTGGGAAGTACACCGCTGCAATCAGCTGGCTTACTGTGTGAGGAGAATAAAAAGAGGGGAGAGAGGGAGCAAGCAAGCAAAAACAGGAAGAAGAAAAGACGAAAGAGACATCAGAGGGAAGAGAGCTTCTATTAAACATTAAAAGAGTCGGGGAGGTGAGAAGGTGCTCTCTAAAGTAGTAAATTGTGTTAAAGCAAAAAATCTAAAACAAAATGGAAAAAAAACAAAGAAATGCAGCTGGAGCTGGATGAAAGGAAGGTAGCGGCTGTGTCTTACGGATAATTTCACATCATTACACACGGGAGATGGGTTGTAATGATGCTAATTAAAGCTTTTATGCATCTGTTGTTAAAATTGGCATCTTGCCGTGATGTGCTCCATTCGGTCCTCTTTTATGACTTCTCATAGCTGCTTTGAAACCCATGAAACCTGAGAACTCCCTTGATGTTAGACCAGAGTTAGTGAACAAAAAGCACAAAAAGAATCCAATAAAATATGCTCCATATAGAGCAGCTCATAGCACTTTTTGAAGGCAGCTGTGATGATCATTATCCCTTTGCATGATTTAAGAATATAAGAGTGTATAAGAGTGTTCTTAGTGTCTGTATGCACATTTTATTTGGGATCTTTAGATATTAGATTGGTCAGATTGAGGGACTTCTTTGTCAAAAGGCATATTACTGTTGTGTTATGTATACTGTATGTCTTCTACTATTTCTCAAGATGTTCAAATACATGTTTCGGCATGGTGACCGTCTCCTACTTCCTGTCGACACACGCAACCTCACGCCGTGTGTGCTGCAGGTGTAGCGGCACATCCGCTCCGTGAACGGTCACAGCGTTTGGGGACGAGCACTGGGACGAGGTGCTGCTGATAACTGAAATACACTCGCTGATAAGCCGCCTCATGGAACATAACGGTGCGTCTACCTTGACCATCCCTCCAACATTATCTGACGGCAGCAGCGTCGCAAGCATTTTACAGTTTGCAGGCAGGCGACACACAGACTCTGCAGCTCAGCGTTCAGTTCTCTCACTAATGTGATATCAGACGAACTTTTCCTGTAGATAAGTGATGGAAAACGGGAAACATTTTGCACCGAGCAACAATAAAGTAACAGCTTGACGTGTTGCAGTTACAATCGCACGTTGCCGTTACATCCTGCGATGTGACTATTGCACATGCGCACATCGCAATAGTTAAACAACATGTTGTGCAGCCTTAGTTCAGTATGAAGCTGGAAGTATAGTTGAGAAAGTACGGAAGACTTATTTTAGTGACAAAACACAAGAAAAGTTTCCTTCTTTCCTAACTTAGTTGTGAATTCAGCTAATCAACTAATGAAAACAAAAACTTTTGACGCCAAAATTAATTTAAATGGCGCTTTTCAGACAGAAGTCACAAAGTGCTTTACAAGAACATAATGCTTCATACAAGGATGAAAGCATAAAAGACGAGGTCATCGCCCCAGCTACATAATTAAAACAGTGCAGATAGTGGCATCATAAATGTTTAAAAAGCAGTGCAGAAAAACATGTTTATTGCCTTCGGAGTTAGATAACTACCAAGTGTCTAACCTGTCATTTCTCTCTTTTACTTCTCTTGCGCTCGGTGTGGGGCAGAATTATTCATAAAGGGATGTAATGGGTTTCTGTGATGCAACAAAAAAAAAAACACAAAAGCACTCTTGCGATTGCAGTCGCCCAAAAAGGCCTAATAATGTCCCCTGTCACCCATTACTCTTACTGTCAACAATGTGGTGAGTAGATGAAAGAGGAGTTATGCAACAGTAGCCAAAGCTTGGCCTAATGGTCGTCCTAGGAGACAGTGTTGGAGCCATAGTCAGTGTGGCTTCATGACATTTTGGCAACCCAGGATAAAATAATACACTGAGCATCTAAACATAGCATTGTGGGGATTTGGTGAAAGCAGCCTTCTGAGGACCTTGGATGCTCGGTCAGTTTTCAGTCCAGATAAGAAAAAATCTACAGAGGCGGCCAAAATCTGTTTTAGTACCAAAAAGTTTCGTATTGTTCAGGTTGTAGTTTTAGGACTAAATTGCTGGTCCCTGATATTTTTAGTTTAAATGCTGTTGCACATTTTAAGACATATAATGTTACAATTTTGGCTGTTCAGTCTGCTGTGAACACCAAGTTTCACACAGTTTTTTTGACACGCTGCACTTTGTGACGTCACAAGACTTCGGACAGCTGGCCAATTGGAAGAAAGTGGGCTTGTAGGGACGGGGTTTCTTAAAGGGACAGAACTGACCGAGTCGTTTCAGGCAGAGGCTGTATGAGGGCCTGCACAGAGCACCAGTGTGAGAAAAAAGAGTTTTTTTAACTGTAAATTATGCTAAGCTACTCCACAGGTATCACAGAGTGAAATATGAAGCTTGAAATGAGCACAATACCCCCCCTTTAAAGCTCCTGGAAAAACAGCTAAGATGCTAACAGTCATGGTTCCAATGGCAGCAAATGTATCCTTAACTCCGTTAAAAGTTGTTTGTGCAGAAAAGTCAAAACGTCCTAACAAAGTGAAGAATTGCTCTCAAGGTTAAACTCCTGGTCATGCATTAAGTCTGTTTTTGGATTAAGTTCCTACTGAAGTTTTGTTGACACGAAGCCGTCGTCCTCTGCTTCAATCAACCGTTGTGTCATTTAAACAGAAATTGTATTCAGATAAAGTGCAGCGACTGTTACAATGCTAACCCTGTTGCCTCTGTCATTTTGCTCTGGCTCACTGTAATTATCTCTCAGGCGTTTGCTGATGAGGCTTTGACAAACATCCAAGTCTTATTAATCTTGACATTGCCTTGGTTTTATGTGTCTAACACATGGGAACTGTCTCTCACATACACACACACACTTTTTCAGTTCAGTCGAGCTTTATCTGTTTGCCTTTCTGTCAGTGATGGTAACTGTAATTATAGTGCGTTTGCCGTCTCAGTCCATGCATTCTGATGAGCCCTGTGTTCAAATAGACACACACGTACACACACAGACTTTGGTTGGGGTAAAATGTGAGGAACAGGTCAATTAACAGGGCCTTTGACTGTCCAGAGTGTTTTAATTAAAGTAGCAGTGAAATGTAAACTTGCTTCTAATTATGATTAGCCTTAATTAGCTGTCACTCTGATATTAATTGCTTTTGAATACAGCTGACCTCCAAACGCTTCATCTCCATGAGCCAACATTAGCTATTAGCTTGTGAGACCAGTTATTAAACACTGCCTGGATGTGTTTGTTTCATTATAGATTCTCCAAACACATTAATATGGATATTGGTTAATGCATACTGTGTGTCTTTAGTATATATGTTTTAGAATATATTTGTAATGTAATTTGTGCTTTGCTCTCCCCCTCAGGCTCTTCTGGATACGGCGGTGAAGAAGAGTGAAGGCTACAGCGTGGAGCAGCTAGAGAGACTCTACTCCCTCCTCAGCCAGTGTATCTACCAGCACCGCAGAGAGTACGACAAAACCCAGCTACTGGAGGTCAGAAACTCTGGGCTAAAAAGAGCTATCAGTAGAAAAACCATTAGTGTTTTATTAAAATGATATAATACCATGACATCACATAATTTAATGCAATTTACCAGATAGTAATCTGTTGGAGACCAGAGCTGAAAGCCAGTCTGTTGATTGACAGGAAGTAAATCAGCAACAATTTGCTAATGGTGTTTCAGTCTCTGGTGCCAGCCTCTCAAAGGGATGTACTTTCTTTTAGTCTCTGATAAAAAATTAATTTTGACAGGAATTTAAATACATCAATTTGGGTCCTGCAAAGTTGGGATGGGCATTTTTTAATATTATAAGATGTGTTTTATGGACAAAACACTTGTATGGATCTTTCTTGGCTGTTTTCATATAGATATTTATAGGAATTGGCATAAACGTATATATGTACAACATCAGATTTAAACTGCATTGATAGATTAGATGATTAGATGCAGGACACACACACACACGGACCACAAGTCGAGCTTCAGTTGGGCTGCTTTATTCAGCTGAAGGAGACAAAGTGTACAGAACTCTTTGCTCATCGAACACAGCACAGACAGGGTTCAAATAGTCTGTTGACCAACATCTAGAAGATAACCTTTTAACCTCTCAGCTTTTGGTGCTCCTCTGACTATCCTTTATCTTCATGAGAGTCCCATGTCACTCGTAGATCTGTTGACCCTCTCAAATCCGACACCCAGGCGCGGCTCCTCTCCCGAAGATGAGTAAGGTTAAACATAGCTTTATCTAAGGTGACAACCATTCAAAAGTTCCTCTTACACAACCTTACATACGTGTATGTGTATGAGGTTAGTTTAACATTTAGATTATAAAGGGTTAAATAATGAAAAATACAACAATAACTCTTAGCCCTTTCTTGCATGAGTAAAACTTATTATAAGGTCATTTTTCCTCTTTTTCATTGTTAATCCTTCTTGACATTGTTCCACACAGAAATAGATGCAGTATTTTTTCCCCAGAATCCCATCTGGTCTTCTGCTGCTGCTGTAGGATGTCAGTGCAGACAGCGGGCCAGGAATGGCAGCGTCCTGGTGCCGGTAGCCAGGACTAGCTGTCAGGATGTCAGAGAGAGAGAGGGGGGAGGGGAGCGAGCAGTCAGCCAGGTGGTGCCGCTTGTCGACAGGCCGGCTGGTGGATGGTGGAGGAGAGGAGGGCGTGTGTCTGGGTTCATTTTATTCTGCCAGCTTAAATTGGTGTTTGCAGAGCAGAAATGTCAGCTCGTTTGGCACCTGTTTTGTTTGCCTGTGTTTCCAGCACACATCACGCCTCCACAGCAGGTCATCTCCTTGTTCCTCCCCGGAGGATGCAAAAACACGAGCGTGTTCACAAACGCGCTTGCAGGGTTGCTGCTCAGCAGTGCTACTGAAGCCATTTCCTCTTAATGTTGTGCTCTGTTGCAGCGCCTGGTGTTTGTGTCTTCGCTTTAGAGTCGAGTGAAATGGAGCGTGTCTATCCATTTGTCTCTTTCCTCTCCTGGTCGTCCTCTGGGTTCGGCTTGTTTTGGTCTTACAGAGGAGCTGACCTTTCAGCAGATGGAGTGGACTACACCCTGCTTCCAGTTAAAGCCAGAGGGACCCTCTGTGCTCTGTACACAACGTGCCAGCTTTGTTCCCATCTACAAATTGGCTTTCATATAGCCCCGGGCCTATTGTTTCATTTTTCTCTGTCTCAGATTGCAATTTAAGCTTTTCTGGGCGCCTCTGACCTTTAACCTGAATCAGTGCTTTGCCAGGGCTGTACATGCCACCAGTGTTGGCTGATGATCACTGGTTATTCCTCTGCTTGTTTCTGTGTTTGCTGCGGAAATGTTTGGCCTGCAGGTCATTTAATATCCTTTGTTGGCTTTCTTGTTTATCGAAATGTTGGATTTAAAGGTCCATTTAGTGATTTGATTTTAGCGGTTCATGCAGATTGGTTGTAATTCGAATTGCTTTTTTGTCGCATAAGGCTAGTTGTAGCGTGTGTGCTCTTTAAATCTTTAATGGTAAACATCTGGCTTTGATATCAGGCTAGAGACAGACCTTTTGCACCAATGTTGAACAGTCTTGTAAAGACACAACCAGCTCGGACAGCAGCCTCCGTAGAACAGAGCCCTGTGCAGCCCAAGCTTTCAGGATTGTGAGTGTGTTGGAAAACATCACTTTCATCCTCACTCAGCACACAAAATCGCCGTTTTGCACTCATTTTTCTCTTGTAGAAAAAACAACTCCCGGCGATGTTGTTGTTGTTTGCTCTCCTAACCGACACACACACACACACACACACACGCACACACCGCAGAGAGCCCTGTTTCTCCAGGGGCTGAAGAAAATTTGATCTGGGAAATGGAGCAATCGGTTACTGAGGTGGAAGTAGAAAAGACAGGTTCAAAGACGACAGATGCACTAAAGTAATTTATAACACTTTTGTCTCAAATGGTTGCACATCACACATTGATGACATTTTAACAGTGTGTAGCAAATGGGCTGGATTTCTCTTTTAATGCATGGTATTGATGGCTACCTCGGGACATTAATCTCTTATCTGCTGTGTTGAAGCTATTTGAGTGAAGCAGGAATTAAACCCTTTTTTCCTACCTTTCTCTCATGCAGGAGAAAGGCACGCACTGCGATGTTATTTAGGTTGTCTCCTGTGTTTTAGGGATGACAAAGTGATAGGGCTTCAGGCAGATAGACTCCACATCAGGGGTGCGAAGCGTCAAGGCGGTGAAGAGTTTATTTGCGTGTTGGTGTGTGGGCGGCGAGTGAGACACGGCAAACATGGTGGTGTTAAAAGCATCCATGTGTCTAAACATGGGCTGTGCCTGACGAGCTCAAGCTTTCAGGGAATTTTCCATGTGAGCGACTTCTTATTCAGTGGCATGTTAGCATTATTTTTCATACCTCTCCACCTCCAGATTGTACAGCTTGTGTGACATGGTGTGATAGTTTTGGTGCGTGATAAAGTGATGTTATAAATAGAGTTGGAAAGGATGTTAAAATCACTCGCAGACGAGCATCAGTTCTGTCACCGTGTCGATTTATTCACAATGAAATGTCTCGATTGCCACGTGAACAGGTGGCCCCTCTTCACTTTTTGTGGGTAGGAGAGGACAAATGACACTGAACAGCAGAATCTATCTTATGACTTCAATGCCATTGTGCTGCGAACACTTGTTAGCATGAATGCAGCTTTCAGGTTTGTTTCAATAAGGCCAACAATGTCAAGAGCACTTCTAAGCTTATCCTTTAAAGGAAGAAATATTCAATACAGTGAAACAAGAAATTCAGAAAGGATTTCTTTGGATTAAATCAGATGTGTAGGGCTTCAACTGTCTCTATTTACAGACTCTACATTAAAATGTAGATTCGACATAGAAATGTAGAATCTGTAGGCAGGGACGTCGATTTTAGGGATGGCAAGTGTTCTGGTTTCCCTTTGTAGTACGCTTGTAGTCCGAGTAATATTGACCAATCACGTATCAGCAGGCTGCGGCGTATGCAGGACAAACAGTCAGTGTGGAGAGCAAAAGCAGGCGGAGCGTAATCTGCTGTAATGACATCCTGGTGACGATTTGGCTTGTTATTAATCTCTATAAAACAGACGTCTGCATGTGAGTTCAGATAACAATCCGTTCTAGATCTAAAATTTAACTTGAGATAAATTCCCTTGACGCTGCGTCACGAAAGCCATTCAGATTTCCCAACTTCCTCAAATGCATCAGATCGATCCGACCTCCGTTCCACAAAGAGCATTTAAAAGTAGTTTTCTTCTCCTCTTGAGGACAGACCTGACAAAGCTTCATTTTTACTTTTTACTAATCTGCATCATGATGTTGAAATTTCTGTAAAAAGGCAAGACTCGTTAATTAAAGTAAATCACAAGAAAAGCGGTTTGTTTTTCTGTAAACAAAGCAGCATGCGGCTGTAGCCGATGGGATCTCAGATTCAAATCCAACATTACACATGTAGTTTGCTCTTTGGTCCAATCATCACTCAAGAACCCAACGATATTCATATTTTTATTGTCAAGGAAAGCAGTGAATATTCACTTTAGATCAGGGTTTAATAAGTTGCTGCACATAAAAGCACTTTAATCTCAAGTGAGATAGGTGGACGCCCCACTCTACCTCCTGAGCCAAAATTCCCCACCAAGCTGGAACCTGTGAATCTTTTCTGTATAAATGACTTCAACATTTAATCACTTCTAAAGTTCAAATAATAAATTCATTGACTAATCAAATCAAATATCTATTTGTGTAATTACATTGCATAACATTTTGGTGGCAGATGTTCAAGTAAAGGAGAACCGTCACTGCCTAGAAAAGTGAACCTTTATTAAAGTGTGAATTCCATCTTCGCTGTAAAGTTGTTGGCTTTAAACTTTTCTTGTAGCTGTTGAAATTGGTATCACATCTCAGCGTCTGCCGCACTGACTCAGCCATTCAGACGGGAGCGCACACACACACACACACACACACACACACACACACACACACACACACACACACACACAGGGTAACATCTTCAAGGCATTAATCATGGTCTGTTGCGGGCTAACATCCATCTCTCTTCCTCAGGCTCTGCTCAGATTTAGTCAGTGTCAAACTCACGCTGAGAAAAATCGCCCGTCTCATTCCAGCACAGCTTTGCTTCATTTTACATCATTTATCTTGGTGAAAGCTGCTGTTTGCTGTGGGAAATATCCAAGTAATATTGAAACCCAAAGCGCAGATGCTTCATACACACATTCCAGTTTGTGGTGTTGCTTGAGACTAACAGTTTGTGTCTGTCTGTGTGTGTGTCTGCAGGAGATGGAGGAGAGAATCCAGCATTTTGATACATTCCTGTGAGACTGAGAGAATACCTTTCAGGTACATCCTGAACATCCTGGGACCACAAAGACACACAAACTAAGTGGAGGAGAGTGAAGGAGCTTCTGAGTGCAGCCCTCAACAATAAAAAAAAAAACCACACACACAAGAACAGCAAATCCAGCTCGCTCCTCCTGCTGGGAGGGAACACGACGAGAACGACGTTGAGGACAGAGACATTAAATGGTGCTATCGTCTCAGGAACCTGGCCAGATCCAGACCCATTCTACACAACCAAACTCCTAGAGGTGTGTCAGTCACACACACATGCACACACACCAACGGTGACGGGCAACCCTGGTGCTACTCGGGTGCTATTCTAACTTTTTATCCATGCTGCTCTTGGGATTACTTCTTAACTTGGATGACTAGCAAAACCAACAGATCGGGTGATGTCATATCGAAACATGGCTGCTTCTCCCTGGAGCAGTAATTTCATACACAGACACACACACACCCTGACACTTGGGTATGCATGTATTACTTCAGACACACACCAGAAACACACACTCACTCAGATCCTCACCAGCAGAATTGCAAATGCAGAGTGCCGCCGGGAGATGAGGACAGATAATGTTCTGAATCACTGAACTACGTCGCTGAGCCCATCTTGCCCTCGAGTGAAACGCTTCATCACAGGCCAGTCACCGCCACGCTATTATGCGGCTCATTTTTCCTGCCATTTTAGCTACCTGATTAATTCAATATCTGAGCCAGCGTCAAGGATTCTCACCCAGAACAATAGTTTACAAAGTTGTACGCCGACTCGGTGAGGTTAGCACAGCGGGACTAGAATCCATTATGTCCTCTTCATCGGGTGTGGAGAGCTGTTAGCCCCCTCAGTGTTTGGTGAGCAAGCCTCACCTGTAGGTCACTCCACACAGTCGCTCGCAGAACACCTCTGGCGTTCAGTCTTAGCAGTTTGTCATGTTCTTAAGTTTGTGGTAGCTGAGCCCCCCCCCCTCTCCTCACTACATACGCAGTGGGAATGTTTTCCCTCCTGTCAAGCTGTGCCCGCCAGTCGATTTTTACCCGTGTTTTTACCCACACCCCAGCTGAGGAACTGGAAGCAGTACAAATTGGAAAGCGTCTAGAGTTTGCACTGCCTAGTGTGTGCCTTATTTCAAACCTCAAACCTGAAATAGCAGGATTTTTACTTTTTGTGACAATGAACGGGCTCCAAGTTGGGGTGGGTCCTAAACGCTGAGGTCACACAAACATATATAAATCTCGATGCCAATAGGTCTTTCAAAAACATATCTTGTTTTTACATCTCTAACCCAGGTTGAATAAATTTGAAAATCTAAGGAATAATAAGGATTTGTAGATGCAGCTTCCCCCCCTCTGGCCACAAACGTCTGAAGCACTTGAAATGTTGTAAGGATATTTAAATGCATTCACGCCCAGATCTGTTGGGGAGGTCAGTCTCTGTCTGAGCAGACAGCAGGTGTAGGAAAAGGTTGACACCAGCTTTTCTTCAGTTTTTCATATGCAAAAACCGAATAATGCGAGTCAAATGATTTACCGTGCCAAGCGTTACCCCTCTCCCCCGAAAGGTGCTGACATGACGGTGCCTCTTCTGTTTCAACTATGAAAATGTTCTCTAATATGGTCATTACAGCTTATGTATTTTGTTGTGTATTTGATAATTCTTTTTTTACGTTTTTTTTATACGACGCTTTGCTTGAGTTGAGATTGTTTTTGCATGGGTTGTGAATCCATAATGAACAAGGCCATTCTAGGCAGTGCCCGTCACGAAGGTGTATAAAGCATTACTTTTATTTTGATTTCCTCTCAAATGTGTGAACCGCTTTTGTGGATTATTTTTCGCTCTGTTTTTCTCAACACCAGACAAGAGAAGCTGGATTCTCATGAGTGGGCAACACAGTATATGTTTCCTGACTGCAGTACATCGGGGCATTTACTGAAGCTTTATAAAGTTTTAACGGCATTTTGCCGTATTGTGAGCAGGTGGAGACTGGAGAAGGCCCCCCTCTTTCTCTCACGGCACTCTTGTCCGATCCTCAAACCTCTCGGTGCAACTCTGACCCCAGCTCACCTCTGCCTTTTTCTCAAATTTTAGGTGACAAAAGCAAAGGCCATACAGTATGCAAACTGGCAATGACAGGTTAGCACTTGGACTACTGCAGAGAGAAAAACCAACGCTACCTCAGCTTAATTTATTTTAATGCGAAACTGTTTACTGGGTACAAAAACAGTGTTTTTTTCTCCCCCCGAAATACTGTTGCAACATCGACAGTACCACCGAAGGTACCAGATCAGTGCAACCACGGCTGCTGCAGTAATCCAAGAGTAGTTTATATCTCTCAGATTGTTATGTATGTTTGCATTTGAGCCAGATGATGATTGCATAAATTTTAAGGATATTTCTTGGACTGTATATTTTATGCTTTAGTTTCAGGTTAATTTCTACTCTCACCGAGGAGATAATCCAAGACGTGCTCCTCTTATTTTCAACCCATACCTTCTTAGAAACTAGAGAGAACATTTTCTGCCTCTTCACACATCCATCGCCTTTTTTTTGTTGCAGATTTTCATCTCATGATTCTGATTATTTATTATTAAACGTGTTTTACACCTAATATTCAGTTAATCGTCTTTTTTTTTGTATTGTTTTGAAATTTAACAAATCGGGAAGCATCGGGCGTCCGTTTTAACCGTTTTGCTGAATTGCGTAGCGTTTGTGTAGCATGTTCATTTGGCGTGTACGGGGGAATAAAGGGTTTACAGGTCTCTCAGGTTCAACACGCAACAACATGCCCTTTCACCTTTTCTATTTATTTCATTGTTCTGGTGTTTTCTTTGTTCATGTGGTTACAGACTGTGGCATACTGGAAGAGACTAACATTAGAGTGGAAGTGATGTTTAAGGAACACGTAGAGTCCGTCTATTCGTACATCCAGGAAGAGAAGCAGGACCAGACTAACTTTCTTATAATGTTGTTCACTTTGTCTCCACTTTCTGCCAAAAGAGTTATTTTTTATGAATTTAAAAACACTTATGGAAATAAAATGGGTAGTTAAATGTCATACATTGTGATCTTCCTTTCTTATTATAAATTGTAGCCAGTTTGGACTAACAACCAATTTTTGTCTGGTAGTTGAGACTACTTAGTCCAGTATGCAGAAGGAAAGGGTTTGTTCTATCCTCAATTTCTTTGTTCTTCCCTCTTTTTCACAGTTTCTTTAGTCGAGACTTTCCATAGCTTTGTCAGTTCTGTTCGTTTGTGTATTTAACACACCTGTTCGCAATTGTTATTTTAGTGTAAGTTATATTTGAAATGAAACATTTACTGTATTTCTCAAATAAACTGCTGTGATATACTTGAATAAAAAGGTTCAAACTGTACATTACTTGTTTTTTTTCTTACTGTAGATTAATAAATGAAATCCACACCTGTAGGAAAGCAGAGCACATTATTTTGAAAGGAAATTCTTGAAGCCGTTTAGCTGCATCATCGTTCTATGCCACAATGTAATTTGGACCTGTGTTTTCTGGTAAGTACATATTCATAATTTAAAGGGCCAGTTCGTCGATTTTCTACCTCAGTCTTATCATGCTATTATGGGGAGCTAATGCCATTATGCAAAATGCAGTTTCGCACTGTGCCTTTGGAGGACGCTATCCGCTTCTCCAATGGGCCCTGGAAAACCTCCGCCAGACTATGTAAAACATCTGGGGGAGGCCAGGGAGTTGCTGAACTACACTTCCTCAATCTAGGATGTCATGTCTCGTTCAAATTGTCAGGTTTGAAATGTAGACTGAAGATTTTTTTTTAGACAATCCACCGTTATATTCTCATTGTATTTTGGATTCTGTACCGCTCTGAGCCATTACCTGCAGCGATCAATGTCCTTGACTGGAAAACAGTATTATTTCACTCCAGCGTCTCTCGCTGGGCCTCAGTGGGAGGGGCGCAATGCATGCTGGGTGTTGTAGTTATGTAGAATGGGAGCTGTTTGTTCAACTTTCTTCTCCACTATGGCGCCAATTTCAAATATTATTGCTTCAATCGATTTGATCGACCAGCTTTGACTGACAGTGGCGAATTGCTCCCTAATACTTTACTATACCCTTGATTTATTATACTGTACACCAAAAAAAAAAAAGACATGACACTGCATTCATGTTCTGTTATATGTATTAGGTATCAATAATAACTTAATTTCTCCTTTTTGAGCACAGATTTACAGACATTTTAAATCAAACCCATCAGGTTTTTTCTCTAAAAACATTTTATACAGAATTGCCTTCAGGTTTTAAAATATACATATTTCTTTCCTGTATTTACAGAATACCAAACCAACATCATCTTGGTGTCAATGAAACACATTGTACAAAAAACAAAGAAGGTGGGGGGGAGGTGATACAGTACATAAAACATGGATCAACAGATAACTTGGATCATAACAGTCCCAGGTGATCATTGTGCTTTTTTTCCGAGAGAAACTGTCCCAACTTGAAATTCCTTCCCTACGTGAAGCCTTGTCTTTGTCCCAGAGAGCGAGAGAGTATGAATCAAGAGGGGGGGGGGGGACAGATCACTCACATCCAGATGATATCTTAATCAGGCTGGAATTGTACAAGAAAAAAACTCTTTAAACCCTACCTGACCCAGATTTGATGGATTTTCTGTTTACCAAGTCACTAAGTTCAACTGGGTTACAGAGTCGAAATGTGTTTTTTATATTACCTCATAAATCCCAGCTCACAGTGGGAATTCCACTTTCTGACACAGTGTGAGAGAAAAACCCGTCAAATGCACTCAAAGAGGAAAACATGTCCTTTATGTGATGTCAGTACTGAAATCAATTCAGACACCAAAAGGAAACGCTGTTCTCTAAGCCATGAAACCTTAACCTGTCAGAGGGGACAGAAATCTCACCCTGCATTGGCTTTCACGGAGCGTAATCAGAGTAAGGAAATGTGGAGGTGTTGAATTTACAGAGATAAAAAAGACAGACAACTTAATTAAAAAAACCAAGAAGTTAGTCATTTACTAAGAGGGTCCCTGTGCCTGTTGGATGGAAGATGAACTACTACCATGACAAATACAGTACTGGAAGTTAGGCATTGTCACCTGACATGGCGAGTAGTTTAACATGAATACATTCTGCACAAGGCATATTTTCGAAGGGTGGGACAGGTAACGGGGTGGATGGATGCTGGCGTCAAGTCCAGAGGTCACAGAGCGACCAATCGACCCCAGCCCTAAGCTGCCGTCATACATCGTCTCACAACTGCAGCTCAGCTGATGTTTGGCTGCAAACCCGGTGTGATGGATGTCCCGGCCGCCCTCAGCCGCTCTGAATGTACTTCTTGATGACCACACAGCCGTGTCTGAAGAGCGGGCAGGGCAGGGACTGCAGGATCGTCCACGTGTTGGTGCAGGGGTCAAAGGTTTCCATGTTGCTGAGGGCGGGACCCTCGCTGCTCACGATGCCTCCTGTGGCGTAGATCTTCCCGTCTAGGTTCACAGCGCTGCAAGGACAGACAGAGTTTTGTATATTTCAGTTATCTCCATTTAAAAAAAAAAACAGAATCTGTAAAGGAATAATTTTACATTTTGTGAACCTCCAGTATGGACTTTTTCGGGGACTAAAATAAAGTCCCTGGGGCTTTATTTAGACCCTTTTCCCTGCAGAGGAAATGCACAGAGTTCCTCCAAAGGTCCCTAGTCCCAGGGTAAAATTCTACTCCTTAGAAGTAACTGTTAGGAAAACATCTGGGCTAGGCAGATAAGTGGGTGAATTTAAAACAACAAAGACAGCATCTCAACATGCTGATGGTTGCGCTGGGGGACACGTCTGAGATTGTTTGACATCATTCTCACATTCTTTCAACACGGCCAACAAGGCTTCTTCGTAAGGTAGGTAAAAACAAACACAGACATTACATCCCTCTTCAGGGCAGGAGAGGAAACTAATGAAAAAGCAAATATCATTATCAAATGTGCTCATTTGATGTGAGGAACAGAAACAGGAGTTTGTGTGCAGAGAGGATTAAAACTTTGGCTCTAAGCTGATTAGGGCTTTGTGCTCCTATTGGGGTTTGGAACGATCTGCATTTACATAAGGTGCACGCTCAATCACACACACAGAGTGAACAACATGCAGTCCTATTGCCACAAATTCACAACACAGTTGGGACTGAAACAGATTATTACATGAAGCCTAAATCTGCTCAGAGAGAAAGCACAGCTGATCCAAAACAGAGAGCGTGCAGGGCAAAGCCTGGAGCTGCTCCTCCTGATAAACAGAGGGGAGGTGCAGGCCTGCAGAGAGCCGGACGCAGCGGAGGGAGAATATCAGCTCTCCTGCACGACGACCCTGCTAGACTTCATCCTCACACACCGGAGATAGTTCTGTTTCTGAGTGTTTGTGTGTTTTCTCTTCAGCAGCTCTGTGCTGCGTTCACTGTCCTCCCTCCTCTCCTGCATCTCTTCCCCTCTCTCGTCAGACTTAGTTAAATGTAGCAGAACAGCTGCCTGGTGTGTGCTGGTGCAGCTTATCAATAACTCTGACAACATGATTTATGTTACACATTTCACACATTAGATCACTGCCTGTAATTGCTTCCCAAATGTTCTTTCTTTCTCCTGCAAAAAATTAAATAAAAAAGGGCTCAGGCCTAATAAGCAGTGGGAACTGCACACCTCAGTGGCTCGAGCTCAGTGGGATATTAGGATGTGATTCCACTGTTGTTAATGGCTGATAAAGGAACATAAATTAATATTATGTGTCTACAAATTGTATAAAAGCTAGTTGTAGACCTGTAGACTGCTGTATTATCTTTAACAGAACAAAAACATTACGTTCCCTAACTCTGTGCAAAGAAACTAAACATTACAAATGACTCATATGTCCTGGCATTGAGGCTAAAATCGAGCTATTAAATGCTTTGAAAGAAAGTAGATTAAATCAAGTTTCTGCTTTCAAAAGGATGTCTTGTTTCTTGCAGCATGACAGGCAGCAGCATTACTGATAAATCAATTTTCAAAATCAAGCCACTAAATTAGCAGTGATTTATTTTAACTAGAGTTTCAGTTTCACAACCTCAGCCGAGCACCCTGGAGAAACTGTCAGCACACAAGTGGCTTCAGTCGTTCAATTGAACCCTGTTCACCTGTGTATAACACAAATGCTGACAGATTACCAATATGATTGAGTTTCACATGTATTTTGAAGTTGTGTGATAATGTCACCACAATACAAAAAGTAGACCTGGAATTAGAGCTTTAAAAACACAGACATACAGTATGTGTATAAAAGAAGTAGACATAACCCCTGTGACTTCACCCATTTGTCTGTGATCCTGTTTCTTTGGCTTGATTTCTATAACCAAGAGGCTACGCCCACTTCTTGTAAACAGTCGATATATTCCACATAAACTTTATTTTGGCTCTGCTACAGTTATAATCTCTCACCTGCAGAACTGTCGAGAGTGATTCATGTTGGGACCAGCCTTGATGTTGCCTTTGTCTGGGTCATAGATGGTGGTGGCTCGGGCGTAGGCTCCTCCCAGGATGAATATAAAACCGTTTAGACTCACTGCAGGGGCGTATTTGTTATCTAAAGACATGAGAGGGAGAGACAGAGAGAGAGAGGGAGGCGGAAGAAGAGGAAAGATTTTTTTTATTAAAGAAAGCTCAAAGCAATTGTTTGAACAGCAGAAATTTCCATTCAGTGTAATGGCTTCAATTTCTTTTTTTTTCTTTTTTTCCCCCCGCAGTCTCCAGGCGGCACGCACAACTCAACTCATCAACATTCTCCTTATCACTTTACTGATGGACCATTCTCAAGATTGCTTTGTAGAAAAAAAAATGGAGTTCATAAATCAGTGTGGCTTTAATGGATTCTGCTCCAAACTATGTTTAGGCTTGAAGCAATATAAAAGAGTTACCTAAGTCCTAATAACTCACAATTGCATTACGCCCTCGCACGTCCATAGATTTACTAAGACAAATATAACAGAAAAAAAACACTGTGCATGGAAATACATGAGTGAACAGGTGAGATAGTGCAGACTGTATAATTCAAGCCAGCAAGCTTTGGGTCTCCCCCGGGTTCTCCTCCCAGTTGGCTGTGCCTAGAAAACCTTCACAGGGAGGCGCCCAGCAGGCATCCTGATCATTTACCCTAACCACCTCAACTGGCTACTTTTAATGCGAAGGGGTAACGACTCTACTCTGAGCTCCCTCCAGACAAATCTAAATTGTGCAACTTGGCACACATGTAGAAGCCTCATTTGCACTACCACACATAGCCATAAATGAAAATTGGTCATACCCATATTTGTGCTCATTCCACTGAGATACAGTCACCGAGTCTGGGACCCCTCGGGCTGAGGTCAGGGACAGGTAACAAATGAAGACACATGCATACACACAAAACACAATCAGCGATGATGCGATGTGTGGCTGCTGTCTGAACAAACACATCACAACGCATGTTTCTGCCTCACATCCGTTCATATCTGATTCCACACAACCAGATCACAACACACTGGATGATAGAACACTGCACACTGTACAGATCCAGATAAGACTGCTCTGTCTGATAAAGTCTCCAAAACAGCAGTGGTAATCACAAAGCTGTTCGGAAACGTGCGGTCAGCATCAACAGAAACAAGAGATTCTCCTCTGAAAGACGGAGGACGAGGAGCTGGGTGTCCTCTGCTGCTGCCTGCAGAGAGAACGAGGGAGCAGCAGGAAACAGGACAAAGGAGCTTCAGTTGTTGCTGCCAGAAGCTGAGATAAGATTACAACAAGGTAACTGGAGCAGCAAAAGCTTTTCCGTTTTGCAAACAATATCCTTTTTATGTGGCGCAGATTAAGAGCAGTCATGATGGCCAAAAAAAGAATAATGTCGTAATACAGTATGAAGGAGAACATGTGGGTGGCATGACCTATTGGGTATCTGTGGAAACATTTAATCTTCTCCACTACTCTCACTCCCTCACTTTCCCTTCCTCCTCCATCATGTCTCTCATGCTGTGCCTGTTTCGCCAGTGTGTCATTTGTGCGACTCATTGTTCTGCTGTCGATTTCCCGATAGAGCAGTCTGTGCGCAGAGCTTCTGACACTCGGGTCCCCGAAGCCGACCAGTCGATGAAGACCCGTCTGTTAGCAGGGGATGCACGCTGAGGACTGTGTGTTTGTGTGTTTCAAAGTGGGTGCGCCTGACAGGATGTGTGATAGTAAGTCACTTTTCTTAAGTAACTTTGATCTTTAAAGGCCCTGAAACTGTTTTTCTTAATAAGTTTCCTACGATTGTAGACCAAAAGATGTATTTAGACTTTGTTGCTTATTTAGTCATGAATATTTGATGTTGTAGGGAAATATTTAAAAACTCAAGCAGAGTTTACTGCGGCTTTAATTTCTGCCTTAATAAAACAAAGATAAAAGGGATCTGAAAGAAATACTCAAATCCCCATTCTGTCATAATCACTGCCCCCATTACTCCACAGAACAAGCTGCGAACAGCTTTTATAGCCCTGTTTCTCTGGTAGAAACATAATTTAAAAAAAAGGGAGAGTAATGTAGAGAGAGGAGAAAAAAAGCCAAGAAAGTGCGTTTATCAGTGATGGCACAAAAACAGTCATGCGAGCAGCTCTGTGAGGCTTTAGTTTGGAACAGCTGTGGGAGCTACAGTACTGCGCAGAAGTTTTAGGCAGGTATGAAAAAATGCTGTAAACTAAGAATGCTTTAAAATATATAAATAATAATTGTTTGTTTTTATCAATATTTGGTGTAACTACCGTTTGCTTTCAAACCAGCATCAATTCTTATAGGTACACTGGCACAAAGTCAGGGATTTAGTAGGATTATAGTCAGGTGTATGATTATACCAATTATACCAAACAGGTGCTAATGAGCATCAATTTCACATGTAGGTTGAAACACAGTCATTAACCAAAACAGAAACAGCTGTGAAGGAGGCTTCAAACAGCCAAACTCTGTTACCAAGGTGAGGTTGTGGAAGACAGTTTCATGTCACAGGTCATACACCGTGGCAAGGCTGAGCACAACAAAAAGACACAGGTAGTTATACTGCATCAGCAAGGTCTCTCACTTTTAAAGCAGACTGGGCTTTCAAGATGTGCTGTTCAAGCTCTTTTGAAGAAGCACAAAGAAACAGGCAACGTTGAGGATCGTAGACGCAGCGGACGGCCAAGGAAACTTAGTGCAGCAGATGAAAAACACATCAAGCTTATTTCCCTTCGAAATGGGAAGATGTCCAGCAGGAGCATCAGCTCAGAACTGGCAGAAACCAGTGGGACCCAGGTACACCCATCTACTGTCCGGAGAAGTCTGGCCAGAGGTGGTCTTCATGGAAGAGTTGCAGCCAAAAAGCCATACCCCAGACATGGAAACAAGGCCAAGCGACTCAACTATGCACGAAAACAGAGGAACTGGGGTGCAGAAAATGGCAGCAGGTGCTCTGGACTGATGAGTCAAAATGTGAAATATTTGGCTGTAGCAGAAGGCAGTTTGTTCGCCGAAGGGCTGGAGAGCCGTACAATAATGAGTCTCTGCAGGCAACAGTGAAGCATGGTGGAGTGTTCCTTGCAAGTTTGGGGCTGCATTTCTGCAGATCGAGTTGGAGATTTGGTGTCCTCAATGCTCCCATCAGGGAGGCGTATGATTGGCCCCAAATGTATTCTGCAGCAGGACAATGACCCCAAACATACAGCCAATGTCATTAAGAACTATCTTCAGCCTAAAACTTTTGCACAGGACTGTATTTGCTTATGTCAGTTTACTAAAATGCTCACAATGACAAAGTCAATAATTCATTTTAGGAAGTTCACCGTGCTAGTTGTACATCTTCTCTCTCTCTAACATTTTACAACCTTAGCATTGGTACAGCAAAGGCTGACTGGAATGTAATTTGCTTTGTAGATATCTGGTGATACGAGTACATTAATCAAATTGGAAACTTGGCCGACTGACATGTTTCCCTCGAGCCGTGCTTCTGTGTGACCTGAGATTTTAAAGAAAGTAATGAGGCTTCATAAGAAGTTTACTCTATGTGAAGAGGCTCATTCACCCTCCATGTTTCAGTCCATATCCTGCTCAGCAGACAGATATACTGAAGACAAAGGAAGACACAGACGAGCAGATCTGCAGAGGCACTGCACATCTCAATAGACGTGTTGAAGGGACTATTTTTGGCACAAGTAATATTATTATTCACTCTGCAGGAGATAGAAAGTCCTGATCAGTGCTTGAGAATCCCATTTGCAGTACATGCGGGAGATGGTCCATGCAGAGATAAAACACACACCCCACACGTACGCACACACAGATGCACAGTCACAGGAAATGCACACAGCTGTATTTGTGTCAGTCGATAAGACAGTGCTAAGAAACTGTGAGAGACCTGTGGCTGTCAGGCACAGGCTCATCTACACGCTGACAGATGGCAGTCTGTCTCTCTGTGTCGGTCCTTTACACACACACACACACACACACATAAAAACAGCACGCAGGCGCACACACACGTTGACTAGCCTCCCGTGTGTACCTGTGACCTGAAAGATGTCAAATTGATATGATCTTGTGTGTGTGTGTGTGTGTGTGTGTGTGTGTGTCTCTCCTCTCTCCTCTGCCAGCTGCTCTGCCAGCCCTTTAATACCATTCAGCTTCACCAAACACACACGTTACATCATCATAATGTTGCTCACAGTCGTCTTGCTCTGAAAAGGCACTAATAACAGAGAGGGAGTTTCTGGGCGACAGAGCTGAGGGGAGAGCCTCCACGCTGGAGCTTTAATGACACCAGAACATCTTCTTGTCAGGAAACATTTGAATTCAAACACATCTTTGACCCAGTGTTTCTCTCTGATGCCTGCTGCTCTGAGTGCTGCCTGCAGCAGCAGTGTGCCACAATTTGAGACAATAATTTCCTTTTTCGGAAAAGCATTTGGACAGCTCTTTGCCCTGAGACTCCATCATGTGCCAACAAGTTAAATGTTGTAATCCTGCATCAGATATTGAACCTCAATGTGGAAAATGTATTCAAATAGTTACATACAACTTTTTGTTTTTTAAATAAGTATTTAGGCAGTTTGGGACATTTGCTTATTAGATTTTTGGCGGGAGAGTATTTTTAAAAATATATGGCTACAGCCAGCAGCTGGTTAGCTTAGCTTAGCATAAACTAGAAACAATCATCCTGCCTCTGATCAAGGGTGACAAAATACATCTATCAGCACCTGTAATGAACATGTTGATTGTCTATGTTGAAACAGTACACAAACTGAAGTGTTAAAGTGACAGTAGGTCATTTTAATGGTTGATTTGTGCCGACTCTTTCTTCACTTGGACCAATAACTTCCTGCATTCTCCACTTGTTGCCTGCTAGCTCAGGAAAACAATCAAACACTGTTTTTGTTTATAATAACTTTGAGGTATAAAGCTGTCCTGCAAATATTATTTTAATGGTGCAGAGTGAACAGGGACAGGGAACAGAGACAAAGTTATTATTTATGATGTGTATGGGGATGCCTGGAAAAACAGTAGAGAGTGGAAAAGGGTTCAAGATTGTAAGATATCCATCTGCCAAGAGCAAACTGGCTCCTAACTCAGGATTCAGAGTCTATAAATGAAGCCTTTCTGAAATAATGCTACTTAAACAGGAACAATATAATTGTATAATCAGTGTCTATGGTGTACAAAATGACAGAGGGCAGATTTCACAGAGCATTACTGTCATATACTCTACAGTTATCTCTGCCTGTTGGTGCTGGTGCTGCCTGTGGATAACATCTCTGCACAGGAACACAGCTGTCAGTGTTTTGAGTCACGCTGAGTTGTACTCTGTGTGCTTTTCCTGCTACCTTGGAGTTCTGGCAGCTTGGTTAAAGTGTTTCTTCTGTTGCTGCGTCCTTCACAGGTCCCTGGTGGCTCCCACTGGAATGTGGCTGCAGGTTTGTGAAGTGAATAACTAGAGAGCGTGGCCAATAACACGTCAGAGGGTTTAGACTCACCCACCTACCATTTCAGCTGGTCTGCTCATTACAATGCATTAACATTGTAAGAGTGGGGATAATGGAAAATCTGAATAAGATGATTATGGGACGAAACAACAGGACATATAAAGCACATTTGTAGATGGTTGCACATTTTAACATTAAAGGTTGTTTTATGTCTTTTTCTTGGAGCTGTGGGACGTCCTTTTCAATAGTTTGGCTTCTTCTTCACCTTGCACAAAATAAACTTGATATAAACTCTGTTATATAAAACTAACCAACAGGTGAAAATGTTACAACAACACTTATGCATGAATGGGTCTGAAGGAGATTCTCTGCGTATTTAGTGCAGAGGGAACATGAAGCACCTACAAAATGTTGTGGCTGTTACAGTCATCTACTGAATGACAAGTTTTTACCTTGAAATGGCAAACAGGACTTTAGTCTTACAACAGGAGAAGTCAAGCATACGACATGAAGGTGTTCAAGTGGGTAGAGAAGTAAGAGTATTGCTGCTAGGCAACCGGGCAGCTTAAATAAAGGTCTTAACACTCCTTATTGCTCTCTAACGAGATAGCAGAATGTCATTGACCAGAGATTAAAGGACTGTGTTACAGTATTTGTCTTTTCCAGTTTGGGTCCATTATTAATAAAATACAAACATTAATATTCATGACTTTAAGGAGAGCAATTTAGCTGATGAGCGGGTAATTCTCTTTAAACTGGGGAATGCAAAAACACAATGAGGAAAGAGGACCCACACGTTTGGGAACACCAAACCACAGCCTGGTACACACTGGTTTAAAGAGGAGATAACAGCTCTGTCATGTTACAAAAGGTGAAGGTAACAAAGGCAACACGTCCCTGAGGACGTAACGTCTCTATGTTGTGTTGTGTGTGTGAAACTGTCAGAGGGTTCGGCTGTGGGTGTTGTCACCTGTCTTACCTATCATAGGTGATTCAATGAAGCTCCAGGTGTTGCTCTGAGGTACGTAGGACTGGAGGACTCCCGCCGAGCGCCCGGCCTCGTTCACACCTCCGAACACGTAGACCTTCCCTCCGCACACTGTGGCTGCTGCTGAGTGGACCGGCTTAGGAAGAGGAGAGACCGTCTCCCACTGGTTGGTGATGGTGTCGTACCTGGAGAGGAAAAGGGAGATTTTTTAGATCGGATTTTGAACACTGTTACAGTAATTTCAGCGCTGCATGAACAACAATTAAAAACCAAAGAGACACAAGAGGAGAAGCAGAGAAGCAGAATCTGCTACAAAGTAAAGTCATGACCCACTTTCATTTAACAAATCCACTATGAGGAGTCTCTGCATCACTTCTGAAACCTCTAATGATTCATAAACTATGTGAACACTTTGCAGTCAGTCATTTACACCCACACACACCAATAATATACAGAAACACTTCATACAAAGTTCCCACTGCGCTGGAATCACAGTGAAATGCTGCTTTTGGCTGCAGGGCTGACACATATAATTAGCAGAATGCCGACACCACCAGGGAAGAGGGAAAAGACCAACCATTACGTACAATGACAGCAATTAAAGCAATTACACAAAGCAACATATGTTGGGAGCTACAAGCCATTAGTCTCTAGAGTTGGGCTGTGTGTCAGCGCCGAGCTTTGGACCTTTCTCACTGAGCCGTCTTTGGCAGAGACTTCAACACCGAGACTAAAACTCAGCCGACCCAAACAGACACAAACAGACGCTGCAGATGAAAGGGCCTGACACAACGTGCACAAGACACACAAGACACTGGCTGATGAGATTGTGTGCATGTTAGAGGTTAAGTGTGTGTTTTTGAGTACATTTCTTGACTTTTCATTTGTGTGTGTGTGTTTTGCCTCCTGGCTCCATTAGCGTGGAGTGTCAGCAGTGTAATCCTGTGTCCAAGGGCCACTGATCAAAGCAGCCGACAGTCTTCCAGCTGGAGAAGGCCTCATTAAAGAGCCACAAACAGATCCTGGATCTGTGAATAAAACTCACATCTATTCAGACTAAAGCGAGCCGTCCTGATCAAGGCAGTCTCTTTGTTATAGAAGCAACACACCTTTACATGAAAAACTGAAGCCAGCGTCCCCCAGGACCAAGACTTGAAAGAAAGTTAAGTCCCAAACTTAATTCTTTTTTTCTCGCTATATTAAATGACCTTCATTAGGCATTTTGCCTAATTAAATTGAGCAAACAGGTGTCTACTTTTTTTCTTGTCCTTTACTTTTATCCGATGTACCTGCCAAAGTCAAACAGGTTTTCTTGTCAGATGCTTTTCTTCTGCAGCTCCTGTGATTGTTGAAGCTGACTTTGAATGACAGCAGGAAGTGCTGGTTGCATCCACCTTGCTGTGAGAAGGTGGCTAGACAAAGTGTGAGAGGAGACAGGTCGATGAGCCTTTTGGGAAAACTCTCTCTGGGGGTCGGATAATGTATGCATCAGCTGCTGAGGGGAGGGGTTTAAATCGACGGGCAGTCTGAGAGAGAGGTGACACAGAACACACTTTTGGACTGATCAAGAGGAACATATGCAGATCAGAAGAAACTCAGTGTCTCAGACTCTCAGAGGTCATGAATCTGATTGTATTCATTACACGTGTTATTCACCATAAAGCATTTGAAATGAAGCGTGACATCAGGACTGACAGTAAGAAGATCCTCAGAGTGGGTGTTTATGGTTTGATTGTATCTCCAGGGCAGAAGAGACGGAGGAAGAAGAGAGAGAGAAAACAAAACACTGCGTTCATCTCAAAGACAAAGATGTCACTTGTAGGAGTTTATCCATCAACATGTTGTTCTGCATCGATTGCTATTTAAAAAGTGTTTATACACAAAGACTGATCCCCACATGAAGCTGTGTAATCGTCTGCAGCTCCTGACAGGCTCACTTCATCACACAGGGACAATCATCTCACAAATGAGGCTGCAGGGTTACAGCAGAACAAACAATGTAGGATTGTATTCTTTTATGTAGGAGAGAGACAGAGAGAGAGACGGGTATGAAGGGCAGACAGATTGTGAATGATAGAAAGAGGACAGACCTTCAGATTTGCCTCTGAATCTGTAATCTGGATAAAGAAAAACAAGTGAATGCTGGCAGCAGCACTGCGGCTGACATGTCAACAAATCACAAGTGTAAGTCGACGTCTGCAGCTGGAAGAGCGACCCACGCAGTGAGACTGTGTTGGTGAAGGAAAACCAGCTGATGTTTCTCTGATCTTTGTTCTTAACGACCCGTCTGCTTACAAACATCATGTTTAATAACAACAGGTGAAATTAGACAGTTACCGTGGAAATGTACAGTCACACCTGCCATGTTTGTTTATGTTGACAGCAGATGGATTTGTCGTCTCCACACCTGCTTTCCTGCTCCAGTGAGTTTTTACAGCAGCAGGACAGTATGTATGTGGCATTCACTTCAATTCAACTGCAATGAACAAACATATCACCCAGTGTTAAAGCGTGACCAGAGACTATATAAGAAGTGCATGCAGCCTCTTGATTTCTGTATTTCTCTCCAGAAACAATCTAATGATGTGGAGGACGCCCGAGGCCTCACAGCCATTTCACTAACATGTTTACCTGCAGGGGAGTGTGGATGATGAAGCACGCTTTCCTCCATACCTCTCTCTTTCACACACAAGAGATATATAATAACTAAAATAGATGGGCTTTCATCTCTGAGATACTGACATGTATCCATTTCCTCTGAGATACAAACTATAGCGTTTATAAAGAGAGAAACTGAGGAGTTAGAAGGAGGAATGAAAAAACACCTCATTCAGATAACAAACCCACAAATGCTGAAAAAAAGATCCATAAAGAAGCAGAAGAGCTGCATCACGCTGCAGATACAACAACACTGGAACAGCGTGCAAACACTGACTGCTGAACAACAGCTACAGTATCCCAAACACTAGCTGTTAAAAACCAAACAGCTCGTAGTGGAAGATGATGCACATACAGGAAAGACGCGCTAACAAAAGGCTTCCACCACACAGTTCCACAACAGCAGCTCTGTAACCTTTAAAAAGTGAGTGTGTGCACTGGAAGGCAATAGAAGATGGTTTAAAAAGAAACACATTCCATTAATCGCCTGCAGAGAGAATCTGATGCTCGAGATTCTATTGAACAGCACGTCATGCCCTCGAGTTACAAATTGACATTAATCCCTGCAGAAGCCCCGCTATCTCTCTCTCTCTCACATGAAGCCTCTCTCTCTGTCTGTCTCACATTCTCTTCCAGCTGCAAACATGCAACCTCAGATGCATGTGCTCAATTTAATGTGGATCTCTTAAGCTGTGTTCATGTGGGCATATTTGACTTGTTAGGTAAATAAAAAAGGTCAGTTTGAAACCAAATTAAAGTTTCATATTTAGCTTGATTGCTGAAGCTTGAATTTTTCACATAGATCTGTTCACTGCCATGCCAGCAGTGTAGCTTGAGGAATGGTGATAGCAATCAGTTGGTCCAGTAGTCTGCTGCTCAAGACTGCAACATCTCAACAGCTATCAGATGGACTGAACTTTGTTTCTAAACAGAAGCAAGAAGAGAGGCAGAGTACGAGTATGTAAGTGCATCAGTCCCTCATAGCCCCTGTTTCCTGTCAGGACTAATGAACTGAGAGGTTGTGATTTGGCTTGAGGAAATCAAGACTACTATGCGAATCAGCTCCAGCCTGGAGGGCATTCAGAACAACATCAATATAGGCATGTCTACCATAACATTTTCACTTTTGCCGAGGATGTTCATTAGCAGGTATTTGGAATCTAATCACAACAGGATGACATTAAATACTCTACGCAGTCTTGATAAGAGAAAGAGATAATGCATTTGAAATTGGCTGTTAAACTTTAATTTTAAAGCAAATTCAACTGCACATTTGTCGGATGAATCGGCTGTTTTTACAAAGTAACCTGCTGACAGCGACTGTGAGTGTTAAAATCACTCAACTGTGACATCCTGCTTCTTTGCAAATTTGCTAAAATCTCATCCAAATTGTTTCACTCGCACCTGGAAAAGATGACGAGGATGACAGTTAGAAACAGAGGGAAAGTGAAGGGAGAGACCGGGTAAAGGAGAGGGAATGAAAACCAGGATAAGAGAGTGGTGATAATGTTTTTTTACATTAATTTAAATGTCTATCAAGTCAGTAAATAGATGCCAGTAAAGGCGAACAGGAGCGAGAACACCCACTTTGGAGGGGAGGAGAACGGGAAGCAGTGAGAGTCTGTGTTGTGTCAGCTGCCATCTGTGTGTCAGAGCTCATCATACACACTGTGAGGCCTGTACCACACCTCCACCATCACCCTGCTGTCTGCTGGACACCAACACTCCTACAAACACTGACATCACTCCTCCATTCTTATGTTAGTAGCAGAGCACATTAGCTTTCAAATGTGGGTTAAGAAATGTATTGACCCCAATGTAAGCTTTTTGGTCGACCTGGAGATGCGTTTATGATCTCAACATTTCATGTAATGTGCAATTTAAATGCTGTACTGATGTGTTTTGTACATCATTAGAGATGAAAACCAAAGCAGCAGCTTTGTGACTCATTTCTAATCTGAACTGGTTTGTTTGCACCTCTGTTCCCCGTGCTGATCTGCGCTGCATGTGACAGCTGTTTGCACCTGTGCTCTCTCTCCTGGGGTTACTAATCAATGTCTGACGGTGAAACCTCTGTTTGGATGGCCTTGAAGTTTCTGTGTCTGACAGACTGAAGTCAAGGTCAGCCAAAAGACACAGTAATACAAAACACACACACACACACACCAGGCCATGTCAGCACATATAAACACAGATGGACACAGACTTGCCACCTTTGTTTCACCTTCAGCTAATTCTTGTGAGACAGAGATCCATCCATTGGCTGACAGATTTACCCATAATGCCTGTGAATTAACTCATTCAGAGCAGAAGTCTGTTTCCTTAAAGTGTGAGAAACACAATCTGTAAATGTATGTACACAAACACACACATTCTGCATGTAGATTAACTGCAGACATGCTGTACTACACTGAATTTGTTAACTTAAAAAGGCACCTTGAAAGACTATCAGGAGGAGAATTTAAGGAGAATGATAATAATGCGTGTGTGCTCTTTAGTGTGTGTGTGAATATGTGTGTGTGGAAGCAGATTTAATTGGATGGGAATGTCACGTAGGACAGGGGACATGAGTGCTGCTTGTGGTGTAGGTCGTAGACCAATTACTGCTCCGTGCTCTTCAAAACTAGACGAGAGATGGAAGACTGAGACCCCACTTCATTACCAAAGTAAGCCCCCGTGTTGATAGCAGCCATGTAGGGCAGCAGTGTGGGGTGTAGGGGGTGGTAAATAGAAATTAGCCAAAGCTTGAGGTCTTTTTGTATGTTATTAGGAATCTACAACTGGGTTATGAAATCCAATAAAATGCTGGAAGTCACGACTGCAAACAGTGAAACTAAATGAAAATGTCTCATTAGGAACAGATCGTTTAGTTTTCTGCATTTTAAATCAAATTTGGGCTGCAAGAAACGAGTCATAGCAGCTTGAAAGGGCTGAACAACAGCTGTCCTTCAAGCACAATGCTAATGTCAGAATGCTAACAGGCTCAAAATAGCAATAATTATTTGCTGATGTTAAGCAAATATGATGTAAACCATTTCACCATATAAGTATAATTTGTTAGGATTAGGGCTGTGTCATATCATATCGGTCAGATTATACCGGTATAATTTCTTTACATGATAAGAAAGTGTCGTATCACAATATCAAAGATGTAGCAACGCAATGACGTGTTGGCGCATTTGCAAACCCGAGCGCGCAGCCTACAGCGCTCACAAAGATTTAGTATGTAGGAAGGGCGCTACTTTGGTTGTGTGGAAGTGGACTGGCTACAAGAGGTCGGACCAATTCCAACAAAGCAACGCAATTTGCAAAATTTGCGAGAAAATTGTTACGGTTGCATCCTGCTTTTCCTGTTCATTTTAGAAGCACTTGCCTCCACTCAATACGAGCATGAGAGATGCCTGTCTGTCCGTGTAAACCCCGCCCCTGCATGCTCAGAGTTTGTGAGTGTTGGGAGGTGGGGGCGCTCAGCTGAGAGCAGAGAGCGCATTTGGCGGAGAGCAGACTTCAGTGTTCATGTTAATCTTAGCAAAAGAATTGAGGACAAGAAGAACAATTGCATTTTACTGCATAGAGAGTGGCCATCGCCCTTACGTGCTGCTTCAGAAAACACTGGTGGCAGCGACATTACATCTGCACAGTAAGCGTTTAAGAGTTTTCACAATACGCCGCGCAGATGTGTGTGGGCTTAATGAATGAATAAATGAATGAATTAGCTTCATGTAGCCTATATTACGCTTTTCTTCTTTATATCTCGTGCAGATTACCATCTAATTGACATTTTTAGCCATTTCGCCAGCCCTAGTAGTTAACATGATAGAAGCTCATTGGGAAAGAAGGGAAATTGTCAAAGCACGGTTTTTTGTTTGCATGAATAATTGCTGCTGCCTGAAATCACAAACAAAACATTATTCAGTTCTATTTTTTCATATCATCATGAATATCATGATCACAAAATTTTGTGAAATATCGTGATATAATTTTTAGGACGTATCGCATCACCTCCGTATCCTTGAGGTGATGCTGCTAGCATAGGAATCTGGAATTAATTTGAACATTTTTAACTGACAAATTTGAGCTTATATTCATAAAGTACATCCTGGCATAGACACACATACATACAGTATGTAGATGGGTTCCTATTGGCTCCATTAATGGGCCCATTTAAAAATTATTTCCATTTTTGTTATTTTAAATAAGCTAAAATTCTTCCTTGTGCACACACACTATAAAGACAAGTAATAAAGTTGCACTTTGTCTACACTTATCTCGTGGAGACATTAGTACCTTCACCTTGGCTGACAAACACAAACACACACAGGACAAATCTATATATAACAACTAACCCTCCCACCTCCAGTGTCGATCCCTCCCTGTATGCCAGCGTCTGGATATTGTAATGGTTTGCCCGGTCTGTGCTTTCTAAAGGTCAGCTTGCTTATTCCTGTAGGGGGGCGGTGAACCGGCAGCCAACCATCTCTGCTGCATCTGTCACATCCTAACCTGATAATTAGCCAGAAATACTTACATAAGAGAAAGAGGGGATATAAGGGTAATATATATTTTTTTATGTGTCTGTCTGTGTGTTTCTGCCAGAGAGAGATGGAAGGTGCAGAAATACGGCGAGAGAAAAAAAAAGGAGAAGCACATACAGCTCGTACTACTCATTACCTGCAGCCTCTCTCTGCCTTTCACTAATACCATCCTCAGGCACAGCTGCTGCTGCTCGCCAATGTTTCTCTATAACTATCACACACACACACGCAGAAACACACACCTTAAGTGTTATCTACCTCCATGTCTCTGGGACCTCAGCGCCCCCATTAGAAGACACTGAAGAGGAGAAACTGTCTTTGCTCGAGCATGTCAGACAGATTCGACATCGCGGGCCTCACAGGCCCCAAATACACTCATCATCTCCTGCCCACAAAATCAGAGCTGTGAGGAGAAGGAAGGTGCAGGAGAGGAGAGATGGTGTTTAAAAGAGGAAAACAGGGAGTTCACAGAAGCTCATCCATGGGGCTGGAAATTGTGCATGTTTACACAGTCACACATGGACATTGGTACAAAAAGGTTGAAATTAATCTCTCAGATGTGGTGTGGTTGTTTTAATCCTGCCACTATTGACTGCACAGTCACTAGGGATGGGGACGGATACTTGAATACTAGTTGTTGACGTCATTATTCGAGTAACGTTACACTACTCGCGCACCTGTGCTTGCATGCACCATGTCCGCCGTGAGCAGGAAAAGTGACGTGCAAGATCTGTGGTGTTTAACTTGTAGATCATAGAAATACTAGTTTGATGCGTAACCACAGGCGCTTAAAGCACAAGGAGGCAGGCAGTCTTGCATCACATTCGTTAGCCCTGTTAGCACACGTCGTTGTGATGATACCAGAGCGGAGAAGATTAGCCTGCTAATAACAGACATGGTGACTGGAGCTATGCAGTTTTTCCTTTATTATTTATTTTTCTTTGTTTTATGTATCACGTTATACATGTATTATCAATATTATTATTATCATTACTACAATAATTTCACAATTATGTGACCACCTCTTGCATGGCCCTGGGGTCGGGGAGGTATTCGGGGTACTGGACTGGGTTAGGACAGCCTGGAATCAGTGGACTTGATCCCTGCCTGACCCCTCTCCTCACATTCCCAGATGAGCAGACCCCACCTGGAGAGGTAGATCTGAACTGCAACAGGCCAGCCACCTCCTACCGGTCTGGTGGCAGCCTGAAGCAGACAACAGCATAAAAAACGCAGTAGAGAAGGGGGGAAAGACAGGAGAGAGGTAATGGGAACAGAGGAAACGAGACAAAAAAAAACAACTAAACTAAACTCTGCCCATATCCAGCTGTCCTTCCTCAGATCCGCCTTGGTGCCTCTCTGTCCTCAGGGCCAGGTCAGAGGTCATTTTTCTCCTCTTATGACATGCACAGCAGTTCATTTTTGCTGTAGAGAGGCTTGATGGGCTTGGGGAAGGACTGAGGGGTCTTTACATGAACCCACTGCTTCCAGTGTGACTGATTGTGCGGAGCTTACAGGCCGACATGAGGGCTGCTGCATCTACACACCTTCATCGTCTCATCAGCTGCTAAAATCTTCTTGGCTCGCTCTTCTTTCCTTTTCCTTCTGTTTTGAGTCTTTTGCTGCAGGGACCGAAAAACCTGAGACTGTCAACAGTGGGAATCTTCTTCATTATGAGCATCATCACTGCTGATTATTTCCCTACTGGCTCCAAAAGAGAGTGCTGTTTTTATGTTGTACATGTAAGAGAGCTGCCTGTATACATGCAGTATGTATCTTTCCTGCTTTCAGGTAAGAAGATCTAAAGGTCCATGGCATTAAACTTAGCTAAGTAAGTTTGAATGCACCACACCGGCCATGATCTTCTCTGTCTGGCAGCCTAAAAGCTTCTTTTTGCCTGCAGACAAAGGAGCAGATCCCTGTCTGAGTGTCCTCAAACGTCCAGTCAGGAGGCAAACCATTCCTCACGACAACTCAAAGAGCAGCTGGAGCCTCTTCTTCACATGAGAGCAATGTGATGTCTCTCCTACCCTCCTCTCCTAAGTGTCCCACAGACGGAGACCTGTATCTGAGTGACAGGCACCCAGTGTTTGCACCACCCGCAGACATTGAGTACTTAAGGACTTGTCAGTTCATGAAGCAGCCCACAGGAGACTTCGACTTTGTTCAGCGTGAAGTGTGATAAAAACTTCGGCAAGAATCTCCATCTCGCTGTACTTTTTTTGTCATGGTTGAATTGATGAAATTTCCCAGGAGCAATTCAACGCTCTTCAGCCAGGTCGCTGAGGCATTACAATTTGCCTCCAGCATCAGACAAAGCCACCTTTTTTTTTTTTTTTAAATGGCCCATTGTGCTGGTGAAAAGTCACCACTTGATGGAAAAAGTAAAACTCAAGGAAGAGATGGAGGAGGGTGAGTTAAGAGGAGGATAAAGGCATTTCTTAAATCAGAGCAAGGCTGAACACTCAAGAGGAGCTCAATAATCTTCAGGGGGATGGAAGAAAACAGAAATCAGCACTAGATGATGCCGGAATAAGAAGATATAGCTGTAAAGTGCAGGGACGCTTATACAGCAACAACAAATGTGCCAGTTAATGAGCCTGAAAACAACACATGAACAATGCAGCTCTCTCCACAGCTTTTCACAGACACATATATTTATGTTCTACAATCCAAAAGGTCGTTTTAGTTTCCAAAGCCATAAAAAAGCCAGAGAACATGATCTTTGCAAATTGCTCCTCTCTCCTCCAGACTTGTCAGCAAACAGCAAACATCCCTGATGAGGAAGATGCTGTACTCAGCATCATGTTGCCAACAGTCTTCATGCAATATTAACTTGCAGTAGAGCTCATAGGATGCACAAACCTGGGCACAGTGTGCAATAAATAAAACAAAACCATCTGTGATTGACACTTCATTAGACACCCATGAATTATTCAATATCTGCAATCATACTGGTTTGTCAAAGGATCAACATGCACAGGAGCGAGCGGGCCCAGGGTACCTGACTGCAAGTTAAAGCCTCCGAACTCGACTCGTCCCTAAAACTCTGTCAGTCATTAGTGTGAGAGCGGAGACAGGAACGAGCCCGCTCGCTCCTCTGAGTGACATCTAAATGTTTAAAGTGCCTACGAGCACATAACACTTTTTCTTACAGAATAAATCTCCTCGTCCCAAGCTGAACTTTAGGTTCATGTACACTTACATAAAATATTTCAAATACAAAAACAAGCTTATGTGCAGGATAATAAATATTTCCAACCTTTACAGATCATTTTTTCTTCTCCAGTAAAAGTTGTCATCCTCACTTTTAATAAAGTGATATATTCTGCTCTCCATAAAGTTGCATGCACTTCACACTGCTTTTTCCAGCTGACATACAATCATGCAGTTGAATCTACAATTCATCAACAAAGTTGCTGCAAAAGGCTTTCACAGCAGGTCAACACATCTCATCAGGAGAAATAACACATTTTAAATGGAAATCTAAACCAATGGATGATACATTTTTTATAATTACCATAAAAAAACAACACAAAAATAATTATAATAATTCCAGTTATAAGACATTCAGGCATAAACTCTCCAGTCTGTGACCTCTCTAAAAGCACATCACCTTCAATGTGTTTACGCATTAAATTCCAAGAATCGTGAGTCTTTACAGCTTCAATTGTCTGACTCAGTTTTACCTCTCGCTCCACAAAGCTGTTTCTGAAAGAGACAAACTAAAAGCCTGGGTTGCTGAGAAACGAGCCCTTTGACTTCTCCGACAATTTGCCCAAACAGCCTGAGAGACCCGTTAGCTTTTAAATGATCAGGCCGCTGAATACGACCCTGACCTCGTGTAATGAATGGTTTGCTTCAGCCCGAGCACCGTTCATTTTCTTCCTCACTATTAGGAGATCAACTATTCTGCTCAGTGTGTGGGTTATTTCTTCCTCGCTGTTACAGCCTTTGTAAGTGCAGAACGAGGGCAGTAATACCAAGCAGAGGAGGCCTCTGGCAGTTCTTGGAGAGAGGCAAAGTAGGTTAAAGTTTTACGGTGCTGATAACTGACTCCAGTTGCTGTGGGCCTCAGAGAAGCTTCATGGTTACTTTCAGACAAACACATACAAACACATCACACAGTGAAATACTGATTTCTTCACCACCCTGAATGCCCTCGATGCACCGGCAGCTCTCAAATTAAGCAGCTCAGAGACAGAGGAATCAAATGCGTATCCATTACGGGGCAAATATTCCATCTACCCGTCATAACGACACTGTGTGGCAGCATTATGGGAAATATCTAATTAGCCTGTTTCATTTGTGCATTGCTTTGGAGATCAATTGAGCTGCTAGGTAATGAGCGGCAGCGGCCTGCTCTAATATACCCAGTAATGTTCTTTTGATTGCTTTGGTTCATCTCGCTCTGCCGTGCAGGAGGAGGAAGCTTCTCTGCTGAAACAAACTCCTCAGACCAGGTTAGAGGGAGAGATAAGAAACGGGGAGCAGAATTACAAAAGTCAAAAGATACGAAACAGACTATTGAAACTGAGGAAACGTCTGTTTCTGGTCTGATGCTGAAGAGATCAAAAATCTGAAGAAAAGAGGCGGCTGAAAAGGCCACAGAAGACAACCTTCACATGAAGTGCCGGCGATGTGTCGATGCTGAAGTGTATGGAATCAGACACATTACGCCACTCTGCTCTCTGAAAGCAAATCCTCTCACTCATGAACAAGTAAGAGGTGCTCACAGCTGTGACCGTTTAATACGCTCTGGCTCAGATTCATTCCTCTGCACCTTTCTGCTCTCATCACAAAATGCTAACAAACTTGTCTGAACACTTTTCTGTCACGTTTCCCCTCACAGTGTAAATATTTACTCAAACTGGATCGCTCAGCATCCACCTACTTTCTGCAGAATCATCTGCACACACTTTCTGAGATGTCTGTCACAGAGTTAGAGCTGTGCCTCACTGTTCAGACACCAGCTGGGAGCTGCTGGAGGTGTCTGTTGTTTGGAGACAGGCTGCTGTTGATGTTGTGTGACTCTCACCTCTCCACGTGGTCCAGGTTCCCCGATACTCCCAGTCCTCCGATGGTGTACAGCTTTCCGTCGTACACCAGGCTGTTGTGTCTGCAGCGAGCCACCGTCATCCGGGACACCAGATTCCAGTTGTCCAGCAGGGACATGTAGCACCAGACGTCAGCCACCATCACACCCGTCTCCATGCCACCTGAAAGATAGAATGAGGGATATTTAAGTGGGCATGCCCTGAGTGACACCAGCAGTGACTCAGTGACCCTGCTCCGAGTCTGAGGAAGGTTACAGACCAGAGCCTGTTGATCAGCTGGCTAGAACACCTCTGATTTCTCCAATGACTGTCTGACTTCCAGTGTACACATGCAGACCCGTTCCAATGCCCAAACACAAATTTACATTTATATGAAAAGAGGGAGAGGAAAGGTACATGCAGGACAAATCCTGCTGCATTTCCACGCTGCAATGTCAAGGTGTGAGCACCGTGCAGGATTCTGGCACATATGGAGCGTGGAGAGACAAATTCAGTCTGTTTCTGAAGAGGCAACTTAAAGGTGTCTCATAGAGGGAGTCACAGAATGCACAGTGTGCCTAAATAACAATGGAACTAAATAAACTGCAAAACACTGCAGAGACTGTGAAGCCAGAGAGAGAAAGCTCCTCAGAAGGTAAACAGAACAGTACAGGAGTAACCTTTCACTACTGCAGTGTGATAAACCCATGACATGGACTGTCCTCCTGCTCTGTGCCACTAAATGACTGCAAAAGCTACAATTGTGCTGCGGTACATGTAGCTCACCTGACAGGTAGATGTTGTCTCCGGCCGAGATGACACTGAAGAACTCGCGGTCGTAGAAGGGCAGGCTGGCCAGCGGGTACCACTTACTGTTCTGGGGGTTGAAACAGGTGACTGCTGTCAGGGAGCGCTGGTTCATCCCGATCGTCTGACGCCCTCCCACCAGAACTATCACCTCCGCTACACCTGGAGGACAAAGGTGGAGGAGGAGGATGATTGGGGAGGACAAAGGAAGGAAAGAGATGGGAGAAAGCAGCCATCAGGGAACATTTCCACAAGTTTATAAGAGCCAAGATTTAATCAAAGCCTCTTTGAGACGCCAGAGTGCTGCAGAGACTAACAGGTGTCATGTTTTGTAGCTTGTTGCTTCATATATAAGTATGTTTATATGGCTTTCAAGAAAGAGGTGAACATTTTTATACATTTAATAAAGGCATCCTTTAGAAAAACGTTTCAATTTCCTGACAGGAACCTTGATCGTCTGCGTGAACACTGACTTACACAAGCAGCCACAGATTATAAGTCTGCTGGTTTGAATTCAGAGCGGCCTTGGCTTTCCCTGAGTCAATAAGCTTGTCTGGAAATGCAAAACAAAATGCAAAATAGAAAAGTTTCCTCTTGGTCACAGGAAACTACTTAAACAGGAAAGCATAACTCAATTACAAAGACTGATGGTGCTGCCAGTCGTTGTGATGCTGCCCAGCTTTCTGACTCTCTCTTCCTACACATGATACAAGCACGAACCTACACATTCACTCGTCCACACGCTCACTGTGAAACATTCACTGTTTGGACATTAGAGACTCACATAATCAATAAGTGAGGATCAGTTTGTGTACATGTGTTGGTGCAGATGTGCCGTGTCTCAGATAAACACACGTGCTGAGGACCTTGTGTGATTACAACGAAACTTGATACTCATCCCTGTTACTCCTCACCCGATCTGTTCTTTCAGACACAGACACGCACACACCTGCTGGATAAAGACACCAGTGATCCAGAACACACACACAGGTTGGCAGGCTGCCACATGTGTGTCTCAGGTCCTCTCAGACTTCAGCAGCAGCTTCAGAGAGCGGACAAGACGACGAGCCGGCAGACAGAAATGAGCTGTGTGTTTGTAAGCAGCAGGCAGGCGTGCAGAGGGAGGAGAGCCAGGGAGGGAGAGGAGAGGAGGAGGATGATGGGAGGAGATCGAGACAGAGTGAGAGGAGAGAGAGGAGGGAGAAAGAAGGGGATATGATACAGAGGGAAGAGACGGAGAGCTAATCTTTACACTCTCTGAACCAAGGCTAAACACTGGTTCATCTGCGGTGATCGATAGCACACAGACTCTCTCCAGTCAGACACATCCATAGACGGCTGTCTTTGCTTCTGTTTCTTTCTGTTAAAAAACTATCCCCCTATATTTTTTCTTAAACTGTTATTTCTTTCAAGCATTGAAATACAGAGAACTTTTCTTCAGGAAGAAGAAAAAGGGTAAAAAAAGAGAAAAGAACAATAACTACAATGGGCTTTGGTGAGGCTGCGCACACAGAGCAGTAAGGACTGTCTCAGACACATCGTGGACACACAGCTTAGACTTAGTGGACAGTTTAAAGCTGGCCGGCTCTTTTACTACATTTAGATTTTTAAGTATGTGTTCTTTGGAGGGCAAAAAGAAAGTGACGGCTCAAGGAGAAATTGTGACAGTGTCACTGCAAAGATGAAGGTCTGGTACCCGAGCCAAGAAAAGGTCTATCATGACAAAATGTGGAAGGTCCCCAGACTGTGAGCCTCAAACGGCCCTCAAGACCTCCAACAGACCTTTGATACACAGCTAACACAGCTAATAAATGAGACTGCAGTTTTATAGGACAGTTGCAGCTACAGCGGCTGTTCTTAAGAGGAAACAAGCTCTTTGTCTTCCCTCCTCTGAGCCTCCAACCACACATTCACACACACATTAATTATATTGACTTTGTTCTGCTTTTGTTCTTCATGATTAGTTTGCTGCTACTGCTGTACGTGTTTGCCTCCATTTCTCTTCATCACTTGTGTTTTTAAATGTACAAATACTAAATTTTCAACCATGTGACAAAGTGTCTAATTAGGCCAACTTCAGCGTGCTGAATTCTTCCTCTGTGCACATGCAGGTCTTTATTATCACCTGGTGCACATGTGCAGGTTGTTCTCAGAGCTTTCTGCTTGGTCAGACACGTCAGGGAGAGTCCACATCTGGGCGTTGAGGCTGCTGTGCGGCTCTAACCCCTGAAGCCCTGAACACATTCACAAGCTAACACAACCCAACACCGGCCTGTCAGAACGCAACAACACAGGAGAGCAGCACCGCTGACGGGGAGTCACAGCATCGGATCAGATGGTTGTGTGTGTTTGTGTGTATGTGTGAGTTTTAGCTCGGAAACGAAGCCTCACAGGGACGGCTGTCAGTCAGTCGGAGGTTTGATGGGAGTCGGGTAGAGGAATGAAGGGATGGAGGATTGAAGGATAGAAACGAGCGGTTGGGGATGAAGGGATAACCAAGTCTTGACAGCTCGTTTTGTTCCTGACAGCATTTATACCCACAGCTTCTCCTGATTCTTACCGACCTTTTGTTATATTTTTGACCTCTCCACATTCAGGAAAACTCTAAAAAGCACAACTTTTGAGCAACAACAGGCTTAAAGGAAACACATAACAAGTTTATAAACTCTGAGGCAGATGCTAACTTGTACAGCCTTCTTTTGGCAAGCATGAAGCTCTACAGGAAGTGCCATGTTGTTTTCTCAGGGCTGCCACTGTTAAACTACGACTTTAATACGAGTACTGTATTTAAATCTTTCTCTATCCCTGCATACAGACTTCACAGAATTTTGTTAATGTTGTTTTAGTGCTTGTTTTAGGAGAAGAGTGAGTCAACTTCTCAGGCTCCAGCCAAGGAGACCGTCACCCCTCTCCATCTCCCTCGTCCTCTGTCACCAGTCAAAAGGTCAAGTGGACAGAACCTCAACTTTGGCTGCAGCTCCTGCTGACTTTCAGACCAGAGGTTCTGTTATCTGGATTTACAGCCTCCGTGTCACACTTTTGAGCAGAAGTACACGTGTGAGTTTTTGATATTCCTGCAGCTTATCAGTGAAATCTCGAGCACAAACTCTCTGGAGAACAGCTGTATCCAACTCTCTCTCTCACTCCTTGTCTCTCTGTTTCTTTCTCCTCCCTCAAATATCAACTCAGACTCCAGAAATAAAATCGGAAAAGGATTCACTGAAGGGCACTGAGAGCTATTAAAACATTTCTGGCACACTCTCCTGCATCCTGCTTTTCCAGTGTGAGAGGTGAACCAGAGAAGGCTCGGGCTGCATTGGCTCCTAAAGACAAACCAGGCTGAATAATCACACAGAGCCGGACAATAATCAACCAAGTCTGGACAAAAAAATATAAAAATATCCTGTAAAGCTTATAATTGTCCTGTTAAACACTTGATAGTTCTCCTGCCACAATAAAGCTGCTTAGTGTTGAGCGTTGAGGCAATGCAGCCAGAGAGAAAAGTGTCAAATAAATTAAATCAATCAATCGATAAACTGTCGAGGAAATGTAGAGGCAATCAGCAGGACAGAGAGTTAATCAAGCTCAAACCAGAAGCAGTAGGTGTCAGACTTTAGAGGGAAGTCATCTGATGATCATTTATGCTCCTAACAAGGTGTGAATGTTGGTCTGCTTTCTTTGCTGTAGTGCAGCTGCTCTCAGAGGAGCTGCTGGCTGATGGAGGTGTGAATGAGTAGATGAATATCCTGCCTACAGGCTCCTTACCTCACAGGACAGCCTGGTGTTATTGTCTCCAAACTGTGGATGCAAGCTGAGCTATTGTGCAGGCTGATCTAATGAAATACAGCTGTTTTAGATCACCACACACACATGTGCTTTTTTGCTTGTATTATGGTTGATAACATTTAATATCTACATTCCAACATGATGTAGAGAGCAGCATAAATCCTGCTGAGGACATGCAAAGGTCTGAAATAATCTTGTTCTCTGAGCTTTAAACTGAGTGATCGGGTTTAAGGAAGGATCACACAGATAAAATGTTCGCGCAGAAACACTGGAGTGAACCTGCTGCATACTCTAACTCTTTTCTCCTTTACCCCTGCAGCTGTGTGTGTGTGTGTGTGTGTGTGTGTGTGTGAGTGTAAGCGAAACGGAAACAGTGTGAGCCGAGCTGGACCCCTGTGTCTCCTCGTCATTACAGCTCATTTGTCTGAGAGCTATTCCACTTGGCTGGGTTGAGTTAACAGTTTGCCCTGGCGCTCTCCTCCCTCCTGTGAGCCGAGCTCAGCGATACATGTGGAGAGGAGGAAATGGGAACACAATGTATGGTTTCTGTCACACACACACACACACACACACACACACACACACACACACTGAGCATGTAACCTTAAACTTTTCTTCCTCCATAAAACACACAAACGCACATATAGATGAAACAAATCAGAGAGCATCTTCTGAGTTGGTTTGTGAGTAAACTCTCAGCACCAGCGGCTGTTTGATCCCCCGGACAGTCTAATGACAGATAATCAGATGCACATCCACACTCTAATTAACCAATTAGCAGCTAGTGGAGACACATACAGTACACAGAACACTGTGGACTCATTATGAGACTCTTTACCCAAGACACTTTTTTGTCCAAATGAGAATGAAAAAAAAAAAGTGAAATACTGAGCCTCTTTTTGTGTAAAAAGTTGAGTTTATATTTGTTGCTCACACACGGCCAATTTCACTGCTGAATGTTTTTGGCTCTGTAATTAGCATCTAATAAAATTAATGGGGGAAGCATCCGCTCAATAAAACGCTCCAGAAGGCAAAATATGTGCCAAGTGAGACGGAGGAGACGTCTCCTTTTCAGTCAGTGAGGTGTCTCAAAATAAACTTTATGGAGGTTTATTTCAGACTTTTATGACTCCTTCTTTGTTGTTCCAAGTTTAAAGAGCTCCAGTTGTCCAGCATTGTTATGTATATCTAATTTAAACCATTACCTTTGCACAGGAGCGTGTGAGTCAACCAATGTGGTGATATGTGAGGACTGATAAATATTTACTAAAAAAAAAACTGAGCTGTTACTTAAGGAAACACATGACAACAATGCAGCAGGATTCTATCTAAAGAAAAACCTGGGAAACAAAATAGTTTAAAGTTTTTGTGGAAACCATCTGGCTGGTTTAATTCAGCTGCAATAGAGAATTTATATAGTTGACAGCTGATGGAGCAAGAACTCATTAAGAAAATGTTCACACTTTTCCATCTCATTGCAGAGTGTATCTTCATAGACCATTAATATCATATAAATGATTCACTTTTTCCTTTGACATGATAAATGAGCTTAACTTAAAATGTGAAACCAGTAAATAAACACAGAACCACATTTCCCTGTTTTTATACCATCATATATATAATATATAAATCTGCTCTAACCAGATATCTATCTTTGTGTAATATAAAAGAAGTGACAAAACAAAGTGAGCCTAGCTTTACCTACAGGGTGTCACAAAGCTCATTAATCTCTTTTTTTGCATCTCTTTAAAAAGGTTTTTTTTGAACATTTTAAAATGTGTTGTGGCCTCATACATCCTTCATTTGTTTGTGTCTATTAATAAATGTTAAGGTTAATGGCTTTAATTTCTGGGCTGAAAAATTGTAACTCTATTTTGTCACTGAAAGACTGAATGTGTGAGGTACTCAGATAGACGTCCATGCACACCAACACACACACTGTAAGAGCACAAACGTATCCACTATTATACACCCACATATGCACACGACTCACACGTCCACAGATTGACTGAGCTCAGCAAGAAGTGCTGCACGGACGGCAGGTTTCCTTTTTTATCAACCGAGCTCAGGTGGTGCCCCATCTGCTTGTTCACACTGAAAATACAAAACACAAACAAACACACCCACACACACACACTTACTGCTTACACAAGCAGACACATGCTCAAAGAATAAACTCAATCAAACGTCTGCCCTTCAAATTTCATGTCTGATCCCCCCTGGCTCCTGCTCTCCCTCTCTCTCTCTGACCACATCCAGACCTCTCCTCCTGTTCTCACTTTCTCGTCCTCTGTGTGTCGACCACAATCCTCAACAACCTTAAAATCTCCTTCCAGTGTTGTCTCAGTCTTTCTTGCTGTCCTGCATGTACACGTGCAAAATCTACCCTGCAATCCCAGTGACCGTGCACCGTGCACCCTGCTGTGCAGAGTCCACCCTGTCCAGTGGAGCAGATGGCTAAGCAACACACACACAATCATGACAACACACACACTAAGTCCTACACACACAACTACACAATATGTTGAGGTATATTTGTATGTGTAGGTACTACAACATCAACATCAGAAGACAGTTTATCACACTTTTCTTACTGAAACCGAAACATAAACACACTGATAAAATGCTCGATCCAGATATTCAGTCGCAAAAAAAACTTCAAACTTTAAAACTTGGTCAAGAGAACTCACATGTTTCTCATTCACTTGCCATCAGAGTTTAATGCATCATGAATGTATTCATCCGAGCAGCATTTATGCATTAATGTAGTTCTGTTGAACAGAGCCAGAAGCTTCTGAGAATCAAAACACACTTCAGCCTGCATAATGTGGCTGTAGGATGCAGAAGATCTGCACATACCGAACACTGAAACTGAAAATGGGCCTTAAAGAGGCTTAAAGAAAAACCTGAGAACAAAATTCCCCCAATGTTTGTTTACTGTCAAATAAAGTGCCTGGACAACAGTGTTGGCCAGTAAACTGATCTCTCCATAAAGAGCCAATTATCTTTATCCTACCAAGCAGAAAATAACTTGTGCAGAATGGTGAGGTGTGCTGGTGCGAGGCTCATAACACCATGCAGACACTATAATGAGGCAGCTCTTTACAGGGGGAAAGAGGGGGGTCCTGGCCCACCTGAGGAAAAATCTAACAGCCAAAGGCAATTTACAGACGCCTTCAACTTCCATGATGACTATTTGACTTTTACAATGGAAACAAACACGGTCTTCAATGGCTGGATGTCGGTGTGGGTCAGACAGTCAGTGGTTGGCTTGTGACTTAGAAATCAAGCACAGACCTGACTGTGCTTAGCTGCTGTTAAAAAGTAGTGAGGAGATGTTCATGTGCTGGTTTTGCTGTAACAGAGTTCAGAAGCCCACAAAACCCCAGGAAGCCGTTAAGGTCGACCACTTCGTACTTGTCATGGTAACAACAATCAGACTCGTCTCCAGCAGTCATTTGTTTGATCGTGGAAAGAAACAGCAGAGCCGACATTTAGAAATATGACCTGTGTGAGGATTTTAGTGTGTTTAAGTGTTTTCAGCAGCTGTGTGGAAACATGATGGAGCTCTAAATCATCGCTTTCCTGTTGTGGGTTAAAATCAATATGATTCAGTGGCAAGTCAAAGTCTCCTTGTCGAGCCATGACCTCCCTGTCAGTGTGTTACAGTAAAATATGAACAGTGGATGTGTGTGTGTGTGTGTGTGTGTGTGCATGTGTGGGTGCATGGGTCCTGGCAATGTGTTCTCGGTCAATAACATGGGTGGGTGGCAGATCGCATCACCACCATCTTGTTCTCAGGTCACCCAGGCCAAAGATGATGCACATCAGTTTATCCCTGCTTGTGTGTGTGTGTGTGTGTGTGTGTGTGTGTGTGTACCAGCAGATAGCCTCGGCCGAGTCCTGGGCGTCTGCATCTCCTGCCGCGCGTGGGGCAGCATGTGATAGCGCTTGGCCTCGTTGACCAGATCCCGACACGCCTCAGATGATTTGATCAGCTCCTCGTTATCCACCACGTTGAGCAGGTAGGACGGGTGGATGAAGGGAAGACGCACCACCGCCAGCAGCTCCGACAAATTCTGAAAAGACAGACATGAAGGACGGATTAGACGTTAAAGAAACAACATAACAGACAACAATAAAGAAACAAAAGCGAACAGTAATAAAACTGTTTGCAGACAGAAAATCTCTCAGGGATGACCAAAGACAGTGGATGAAACACTCGTATTTTTCACAAAGAACAGTTGGATTTACCACCAAAGTTTTCATAATTCTCTTTTTTGCTGTTCATCATTTTGCTAATCATTTCATATAAGACAGGAAATCATATCATGTTTGATAAAAGCCTGGGCTGTTAGAGAGATGAAACCTGATGTAGTGAGATCATTAGATCAAGACTACAAATATTTGTGTGCATGGTTTTATTGATGCCTAGTCATATATTTATGTTTGTACTGTATAGGTGTTCAGACACCAAGGCAGGACTGACTGTTGCCACGGCAACCCTGTCTATAGCTCTGTCTGCCAAAATTTATTTGTGTCTGTGTGTGTGTGCGTGTTTAAGTGTATGTGTGGCAATCTATACCCCCACAAGGGAGTCTGATCTATGCCGACCGTAAAAGCTGTAAACAAGCCTGGACGGAGCGACAGAGAGCTGGGTGGAGGATTGACCCCGATGACCCTTCAGTTCAAAGCAACGTGACCATGAGCCGCGCGGGGAGCGGAGTGACAAAACAACAGACTCAAAGAAACATGATTCAGGGGAGAGCACATATTAAGCTGACACTCTGCTGAAGCATCTCCCTCTCCCACCTGAGGCCCTTTTACTCTGGCATGTGTCCCATCTGTTTGTGACTAATGTCCTGAGACCAGAGAGGAGGAAGTAAGAGAGCAGAGGTAGAGACAAAGTGGAGAAGAGTGGATTGAAAGGGCAAAATGAAATGAGGCAAAAGAAAGCTGAAAGAACTGAAGTGAAAACAAGAAGATGAGAGAGAGGATGCAAATGTTCCAAGGCAGTCTGGGAAAACTGCTGATGTCATTTCCTCTCTGCGAGTGCTCAGGGCCAAACTCCGTCCTGCAGATGGGACTGTCTGATTCCCTCCTTCATGAACGTACACAGCTTACCCAACAGTTTATCAAACAAACAGCTCAAGACCCACAGAAACACTGGCCATCACTCTCAGTGCCTCAGCAAGAAGGTAAAGTCCAAGCAGCCTACAAGACATACTGAGATATTCTTCAGGGAAGAGTCTCTGGCTCAGGAGGAGCGACAACTTCCAATTAAAGTCCCCCACGGTGGGAGATTTGCCCCACTAGTTACTGAGTCATGTCACACTGAAATGAAGGAGACTTAAGCTTCAGGCTTCCTGCTCTTACTTTTCTATTACAAGCTACTTTTCTCCAGGACTTTCACAACATCAACTACTTTAGTGTTATGACCCTAAAGAATGAATGAAGGTGTGGACATGAATCCTTTTTAGTCAAATATGCATTAAATTAGTCCAATGTGAGGAAGAATAAACTCTATTTTCATGTGTTTAATGGCCATTTGTCAAATGCAATCTTACATTAGCATCTGCAGGTCGTTTGAAATAGGTCCACTACTGACCGTTCTGACCCTCAGAGCTAAATTAAAGCTGTATGTGGGGCAGCTTCAGCCAGGTGGTGCCCTTAGTATCACAGCGGGAATAAATGTGGTGAAAATTTAGGAGCACACGTGGAAATCTTGTTTCGTTTTGGAACAGCAGGTGGACGGACTTGAAATTTGTCTTCTTCTTTGATGTAGAGTTTACATATGAAGTTTAATTCATTTATTCTGGTCCTCTCTACAGTCCACATGATTGCCTGTAAGTCTGATGCATCTGTTTTAATATAAATATTTCCCTGAGTGCCATGCATGCTGGGAAAGATATCGCTGACCTTGAACAGGTATAAACGAGTAACAGAAATGTGTCAGTCTTGGGGCACTGTTAACCACACCCAGATCAATACTCACACACACACACGCGCACATGCACACAAACACACACACAAAAACATTTCACACATGTTAAGCATTCTACTGAAACATCTGCAAATCTTAGCTAAATGCACAAACCCACATCTGTTGTCGGCTCTTTCCGCTTGCCAAACATCTTTAAAATGGCAGTAAAGCTACCTCAAAGAGAGACAGCATCTGGTCTCTGCAAACAGGTAAGGAGTGCTACCACATAAATAGACAACCAATAACACACCCACGTACACACATACAGTTAAGAGATTAGTGCATGTGAACGCAGAAAGAGACAGATGGATGCACTTCAGAAGTAAGGTCTGCAGGATGGTTGTACTGTTTTATAATCATGTGTTGTTTGTGCTCATAGTTGATGTTAATCTGGTTTCTGCTTCAGTCTTGAAGTTGATTTGACTGTAAATCTTGTTGAAGAGATTAAGGTGATGTAAAGTCACAGAGGCTGACCTCTGATTCAGTAAACAAGCATGGATTCATTTGTACTGTAAACGGGGGGGTATCCCCTGAGTGTTAGTCTGTGAGTGTTGTGGAGAGTGGAGGGATACTGACAGGCTGTTTTTCTCTATTTTATTGTCTGCCATATCTCCCCCTCTCTCCCTCTATTTTTGAAAAGAAATAAAACCTCCTCTCCCACTTATTTTTCACTTTCTATCTCACTCTGCATCTCCATTCCCGTTCCTCGCTCTTCCTCCCACACATGCATATACATGTATATCAGGATGGAAATCAGGGATGCTGCTAATATGCAAATTCCAAGTGTCAGACTGCACAAAAATGGATTCCTGCTTTGTAACAGACATTGAAACTACTTAAGCAGGAAGGAATGTCAATACTTTTTACTCAAGGTTCTTCTTTTGAAATCAAGAGTTTACGAAATAAACAAAAAAATCTTGTTAAGCAGTAATGTCTTCACATGAGGTTTTCTTTATTTTGGGTGAGTGTTATATAACCTACTTTTTATATGCATGTAGTTTACACAGTTTATACATTATGCAAAGTATAAGGCTCACTTATTGTACCACCTTGACTAATGCAATGCATTTATGCAAATCTAATTCATGTATTATGTGAGACTTGGCAGTTCACTCTATTTATTATTTGTGTTGTTAATTACAATGTTGTCTCTTTTCAATCATTTGCACTTAGTAAACACACTTAATCACCATGTGTGGGAGGATTAATGCAATGTTTGCTTTGCACAGCTGTTAAATACCCCTGTGTTCCTTTAGCTTACCAATCAGTTTAATGGGTTATAGTTCTAAAAACTAAAACTTCAAGAAGCCATGCTAGCAAAAAGATTCTACAGATGTACCTTGACAAGTATTGGATAGTCTGCCATAAAATCTGGTACAGATATTAATGGTCCCTAGAAGAAGGAGCCTATTGACTTTGGTGATCCTCTGGTTTCTCATCTGTTCAAATATCCCTTTGCCCAATACTTTGAATTGAAACTAACAAAGCTCCTGTCAGTCTCAGCTGAGCTGAAATAGTGAACATAGTGAAAATTATTCCTAATCAGCATGTTAGCTCAAAGCACTATGGGGCCTTCAGTTGCTGCATCCTTTTTTCAGCTGCTAGCATGTAGCCTTTTCCATCCAAGACTATAATAGAAAGTGCAATAATAACACAGATTGTATGTTTTAAAATAATACTAGTAGAGATCTCTCTATGTATACCGAAATAAGTTAAGTTTTCATGTCTGAAACTGAGTAGTAGACGACTACTTATCTCTAATAGACTGAAACCTTCTTTAACTTAACTATTGATAGAAGCTATGACGTGCAGGCTTTTACCATCCTCTGTAAAAGCATGGCGAGAGAAGGTTGCATGCTCTGGATGCACGTTTTATCCACTGTACTCACGGGGAAAGTGTTTTTGTCTATATGGGTGCAGTAAGGAAATAAAAATATTTATGGCACTCAGACCAATGAGTGACATGCCTACACTCAGCAGTGAGAGCAGGCGGCAAGTATCCGACTCATCCAACAAGCTCTCGAGCGATCACTCTCTCATGCACAGGCAGCACAGGGAATGTGTCCCTGCAGACAAATGGTGTGACCTGTCATTTCCAACTTCTCGCCACCTCATGCGTGCAATCCTTCTTTGCTTTTAAACAGAGATAGAGACTAAAAAAAAGCTACTGTGATGACTGAAAGACACCAAGCCTTCTGTGCATTTAAAGATAAAATGCCATGATCTTCTGTTTCATTCTAAATGAGGAGTTCAGTGCTTTTTTAACACTAGGAACATATGGAAAGAGTATCCACAAGAGTCTGAGGACAGATGGAGACGCTACTGTTAGTTTGTCCGCCCACATGCCCTTTTTTGATCCAATTCTTCCTGGACAAGGATCATTTATGAGGAGTCCATATGCTTATCCACTTGTATTCTGATAGATAACCCAGATAGCATAATGTGACTTCACCTCTCTAATGGTCTCTATGTAGCACACAAACACACCAGGTCAACAGTTTCACTGCCAGTGGCTGCACATGTCCTGCAGCCCTGTCAGAGTACATCTTTTGCAAGGAAGATGCTGCTGCATAGCTCCAAAAATCAACAACAAAAAAAATGCCATTATTTCCATTATTCTGACACACACACACACACACACACACACACAGGCAGGTGGAAAGGGGATGTGAATGGGTTGAGCCTTGGTGATAATGTGTCTAACAGGGAGCCTCTCAGATCTGTCAGAGGCAGCAGAGAAGCAGTCGGGAAGCCGCAGAGCATTTCCCATCCAACTACTGTCAGTGAGGACTGACACCTCTCACTGTATGTGTGTGCGTGTGTATGCGTGTGTGCGTGTGTGTGTTGACTCAGTGCCACGGTGCATTAAACAAATGACACATGAGCGGTCACATCCATTTGCTTTGCTTTGAGCTGATAGGAGTATGTGTCTGCTTAAAATTAAAAATGTGCAATCTGATGCTTAAAAGGCAGCTCTGTATGAACGATAAAAACACACTCATTGACTCACAAGTGTGTGTTCATTAGAGCGCATGCCCATGTTTAGCCTCACAGCGCTAACAAACCCAGTCAGCTGAAATGACCAGCGCTCAGTGTCCTTTGAGTGTGTGCAGGTTTATGTGTGAAAACACACGTGTGAGCTCTTTCTTCTGGTGACACATAATGGAGGAGTAAAATATGCTCTGCAAAGTGGTTCTTCTTTTGGTTTCAAGAGATGCTTTTACTGAGCGTGTTTGTGAGTTGATGCATCTGCATGACTATGTGTGCGTGTCAGCCTGAAGGACTGATGGTGGGATGGAGAGAGATGTAGCGGACGGCAGACTCTCACTGCTGCCCTGAGCGACAACTGACAGGTGCCATGTGTTCTCCTCTGAGGTTTCTTTCAGCACGACTTCATTCAACAAAAAAAAAAAGAAAGATTCTTACTCAGGGTCACTGAATACAAAATATGTATTGGTATGAAGTACGGCTTGCTGTGTATTAACATGAAACCTTCATGATTCTTAATTCACTAAATTATCTCATACAGCAAGTGGTACCTCGCAACTTTCTGCTTAATTTATAGGACAGCAAAAATACATTCTTTCGACCTGTAGCGTCATTTGTTTGCTCTCTAAGCAGCATATAGCTCATGTATCTGTATCTGAGTCGCTCTGGATGCAGCAGCTGCGGTTGAGTGACTGCGGTTCAACTGGCTGCACACATCAGGACTGCGGGCGCTCTGGGACAACAAAGGACACAGATGAGGATGGAGGTCTGGAGTTCAGTGGCCTGCATCAGATCCTGTCCACTCTCTAATACGCTGAGTCGCACCAGGGCTGATATACAAGTGATTTCCAGTCATGTGTGAACATTTGAGCACAGGACATTTTGTGCATTTTGTGTAAATCCTTGTGTGTGTGATGCATGTGAAGAAAGAAAAGTGAAAAGGAGAAGAGGAAGAGGAGAGGCAGAAGAGGAAGCAAAGATTATCTGCTACATTAATCTCCATTTCCAGGCATTTATTTTGTCTCACTCTATACCTTTTCTTTTGGGGTGAACAATGATGAAAATTTCCTCTTTTGAACTTGGAGAAAAAAAGAAAAGAGAACAACTAAATTGAAAGTGATGCTTGTGGTGAAAGAGTCATTTGTAGTTTTGAAGGTAAATGAATCGTAAAACTGGGAGGAAAACTCAGTTTATATCTTCACACACCCTCAAAGCATTTCTGTCCTTGATGATGACATCATTTGTTCTGGAAAATGATTTTTTTTTTTCTCTAAATGAGAGCTGGAGGCTAAAATGACACTACATAACCAGAGTCAATAGTACAAAATCCCCAAAATAATAAGTAATATCTTATAATAAGCATATAAGCATATAAAGAAACATCTTTAACTGTATTAATTTGCTTGGGAGCTGCAGGTGTCCGGGCAGGTCATCGTTTGTTATGAGTGGACAGCGGGTCCTTGCTGATGGCATGGCTGGCCTTTTTTAACTGTCCTTTTTGCTGTTACATTAGTCGGCCACTTTCCAAAGAGCCAATTAATCAGCCTCTTTTGTCAGGTTGAGTCACTTGGCGAGATGTGATCCTTTATAAAACATGTTGAAGTGAGGCCTAATGGAGGTCCTATTCGGTGATTTGGCAGAGCCCGGCCTGTTATAATTGGAGCCATGTGTCTGTGGTCGTCACACTAAAGACTGCTGGGTGAGAGGAAAGACAGGTCTCTGTCCGTCAGCACCTTCACAGAGGAAACTAATGGTATTAATTTGTAACTAATGGAGCCACTGTCCTTAAGACTGAAATTGTTAGCTCGATTGTGTCTTGCCTCGCGTCACACAGTTCTGGCCTCCACGTCGCCCATAAAAACCTGATCATGGACACCTCGCCGTACCTTGTATCCCGAACATAAAGAAACAAGAGGAAACCGTTAGCTTGGCTCCGTCCATCCATCCATCCATCCATCCATTATCTTCCACTTATCCAGGGCCAGGTCACGGTGGCAACAGGCTCAGCAAGGTGACCCAGGCGTCCCTCTCCCCAGCAACTTTTTCCAGTTCCTCCTGGGGGATTCCGAGTTGTTCCCAGGCCAGACGGGATATATAATCCCTCCAGCGAGCTCTGGGTCTGCCCAAGGGTCTCCTCCCAGTTGGACCTGCCCCGAAAACCTCCACTCCGGAGAACCACCTCAACTGGCTCCTTTCGATGCAAAGGAGAAGCGGCTCTACTCCGAGCTCCTTACCCTATCTCTAAGGATGAGCCCAGACACCCTCCGAAGGAAACTCATTTCGGCCACTTATACCCGCAATCTCATTCTTTCAGTCACTACCCAAAGCTTGTGAAAATAGGTAAGGGTTGGAACGTAGATAGACTGGTAAATCGAAAGCTTTGCCTTCAGGCTCAGCTCCCTCTTCACCACAATAGTCCAATACAACGCCCGCATTACTGCTGATGCTGCACCGATCCGCCTGTTAATCTCACGATCCATTTTACCGTCACGTGAACAAGACCCCGAGATACTTAAACTCTTTCACTTGAGGCAAAGACTCACTCCCCACCTGGAGGGGGCAATTCACAGTTTTCCGGCACAGAAGCATGGCCTCAGACTTGGAGGTGTTGACTCTCATGCCAACTGCGTCACACTTGGCTGCAAACCACCCCAATGCCTGCTGGAGGTCCCAGCATGATGAAGCCAACAGGACAACATCATCTGCAAAAAGTCGGTGACAAGGGACAACCCTGGCAGTGTGTGACTTTGTGCCGAGGATGTGGACACAGCTTTCACTTTGGTTATACAGCAACCGGATGGCTCATACCAACGACCCTGGCCCCCCATACTCCCGCAGTACCCCACAGGACCCCCTGGGGGACACCATCATAGGCCTTCTCCAAGTCCGCAAAGCACATGTAGACTAGATGAGCAAACTCCAATGCCCCCCTAAGCAGCCCTGCCAGGGTAAAGAGCTGGTCCACTGTTCCACAGCCAGGTCGGAATCTGCATTGTTCCTCCTGTATCTGAGGTTCGATAACTGGCCAGAGCCTTCTTTCCAGCACCCTGGAATAAACTTTACCCAGGAGGCTGAGTCGTGTTATACCCCAATAGTTGGGACACACCCTCCGGTCCTCTGTTTTGAAAATGGGAACCACCACCCCGGTCTGCCATTCCACAGGTACTGTCCCAGACCTCCACACGACATTGAAGAGGCTTGTCAGACAGGACAGCCCAACAATGTCCACAGCCTTTAGCATCTCAGGGCGAATCTCATCTACATCTGGCGCCTTGCCACTGAGGAGCTTCTTGACTACCTCAGCGACCTCTGCAACAGGTATAGAGATAGCTCCCCCTCGACCTTCAGACTCTGCCTGCTCATCAAAGGACGTTTTGGCTGGGTTCAGGAGTTCCTCAAAGTGTTCCTTCCACCGCCCGACAATATTCTCTCCACCCCTGCTGAAAACAGCTTGAGCCAATCCCTGCTTCCCCTTTCTGAGTCGTCTAACGGTTTGCCAGAACTTCTTTGAGGACAACCGAAAGTCTTTCTTCATAGCCTCCCCAAACACCTCCCACACCCGGGTTTTTGCTTCCTCAACCACTGGAGCTGCCCCCCTTCTGGCCACTCGGTACCTGTCTGCTGCCTCTGGAGACCCCTGGGCGAACAAAACCCGATAGGCCTTCTTCTTCAGCCTGATGGCTTCCCTCACCGTCGGTGTCCACCAACGGGTTCTATGGTTGAAGCCACCACAGGCACTGGCAGCCTTCTGGCCACAACTCCGTGTAGCCGCTTCCACAATGAAGGCTTTGAACACGGCCCATTCGAATTCCATGTCCCCAACCTCCCCTGGGATGCAAGAGAAATTCTTCCGGAGGTGGGATTTGAAGACCTCGCGGACAGGGGCTTCCGCCAGACATTCCCAGCTCACCCTCACTACACGTTTAGGTTTACCAGGTGTGTTCGGCAGCCTCCCCCGCCATCTGATCCAAATCACCACCAGGTGGTGATCAGTTGACAGCTCTGCTCCTCTATTCACCTGAGTGTCCAAAACATACGGCCCCAGGTCTGATGAAACGAGCACAAAAACGATCATTGATCTACGGCCTAGGGTGCTCTGGTACCAGTTACACTTTGTTAGAACATGGTGTTTGTTATGGTCAATCCATGACGAGAACAGAAGTCCAATAACAAGACACTACTCACGTTCAGATTGGGCAGGCCGTTCCTCCCAATCACCCCACTTTCTCCATCATTGGCCACATGAGCTTGAAAGTCCCCCAGTAGAACTAAGGAGTCCCCAGACGGGACTCCTTCCAGGACCCCACCCAGTGACTCCAAGAAGGCCACGTACTCCAAACTGCTGTTTGGTGCATAAGGTCAAACCACAGTCAGAGCCTTCCTCTCCACAACTTGCAGTCGCAGAGAGTGGACCCTCTTTTTCACTGGGGAAAGCTCCAACACAGCAGCGCTTGTGAGGGCTTGTGAGTATCCCCACACCCTCCCGGTGCCTCTCACCCTGGGCAACTCCGGAAAAGGCGAGAGACAAGCCCCTCTTCAGGATATTGTGGACGTGAGCCCAACTATATCTAGTTGGGAACGCTTCAACAGCCGCACCAGCTCCGTCTCCTTCCCCACCAGAGAGGTGACATTCCATGTACCAAAAACCACTCTATGCTGCCGGGGATCAGCATGCCAAGGCCCTCGCCTTTGCCTGCTGCCCGGTTTACAATATACCTGACCCTGTGCCTATCCTTGCAGGTGGTGGGCCCACAAAGCGGTGACTCCACGTTGCTTGTTCGGGCTGAACCCGTCCGGGCCCCATGTACAAAAGCCCGGCCACCAGACGCTCACCAACAAGCATCCCCCCCAGGTCTGGCTCCAGGGGGTAGCCCCGGTCTCCTTGATCTGGGCAAGGTAGCTGTCACATATTCTTGTCTCTTCATATGGGGGTTTTTAAAACCTGGCTCCGTCCAAAGGTAAAAACAAAATTCACCTGAGAAACAAGTGTGTTTCCTTTTCTTCTTAAGACTCTGTAACTCTCCCCTACCCTGAAATCTACAATCAGACAGAAACAGACGCATGCAGGGCGACACACCTTCAACGATCCTCAGTCAAAGAAAACTGAAGCAGCTCTCTTCCTTCATTCAGTGTCTTTCTGTCTCATAACAAACTATTATTAACACTCCGATGCTCTCCCTCTGTCTCTAAGCGATGTCCGGGCCTCGTTTCCTGGTGCCATCAGATGTTAGTGACAGCACAGCAGAGAGAGAAAATTGCATATTATTTACCCAGCGCCTTCAATATGCCACTTTTCCACTCTATAGCCTGCAGCTTACAACTCACAGCACATGCACAGACACACAAGCCTACAGAGACACAAAGATCAATGCAAACGCACACAAACTTAGCTGAAGGCGGAAAGCTTTTCCTCCGCCTGCCTGAGTTTCTCAGCAGTGCTGTGACTTTCTTCCTGACATGTCATTAAAAAGTGTCACAGGTTCTGGGGGAGTGATTTCCTGCTGCTCTCTGACTCCACACGGGCTGAAGGGACGGAGGAGAGGGAGGGTGGGAGTGATGAGCTGATGCTGGACCATGCGTGTAAACTGAACCTTCAGGGTCACATAAGCTCCTCCTGAGGCATGATGGGAGCAGACTACACTCTCTCTGCTCTACTCCTCTCCTGTCCTCTCTGCAGCCTTGCTGGTTGTTTTTCTCGGTCACACCCGGACGGGAGATTTGAGCTTGACCGAGAGCTCAATCACATCTCTGCTGCCTGGATGTCATGGCTGAGCACAGAGGACCCATCCGTTAGATATCAGATTAGAACACAGAGGCTCTTTTCTCCATCACTGCTCGCTCTTTTCTGTCCTGCTCCGCTTCTTCCTCTCGCTCCAACTCTCTTCCCGCCCCTCCTTCTCGTCTCTCTCTATGTCTCTCTCTCTCTCTTCAGAGATGGGGTGACCCGGGTGTCTCGTCTCAAGAACCAGTGCGCTGGGCTGTTAAGACAACCGAGGAAAATGTCCCATTTCTTTTTCTTTCTTCTACTTCATCTGAGTGAGTCACCTCTGCACCTCTCCATCAGAATGTGAGATTGCAGGAGTCTGCCAGACGGAGCTAGTTGGACGGTTTTGATGCAGATGACAGGGATCACATGTTCTCCTAAAAACTATGCATCAGCCTTGTGAACTTTCAATTGCAGTCATAAATATGTCACTTAACTTTTATTTGGACTTAGCACTTGTGTTTGCAGCTCAACATCTGTTTTTAATGGTTATCTGTTTTGTGTTTCACTCAATACTTCACTAGAGAACACTCAGTAGGCCTGATGGATTTCACCATAATCTCACAGTGCCACATATCAAATGTTAACTGCTAAATGTTTAATCCAAAAGGTAAAAAAATCTAACATTGACGTCCCACCTCATATAAGTGGGTGCCAATAAAGCAGCATTGATTTGGGAGGTCTGCACTGAATGTGATCCAGCTGATATGAGGCAGTTCTTCCTCTCTTGCTGCTTGATGAGGAGTCATTACTCTGAATGAACGACTCCTCCACTGATGGACGGCTGTAATTTATCTGATAATGATCTCACCTCCACTTTTAAGCAGCTATAAAATACTTTAAAATCATCAGTTTAAATTCATCGTTTTGTGTCTGAATCCATAAAAATCTCATGACTGAGTTTTTTTTACCTGCTGGATGGATATCCTTCTCCAGTGAGTCCATTTTCATTTTCACGGATTTGGGCCGACGCTCTGACCTCGAGGCTTATCGATTCCACGTTTGTTAAAAGTTGACATGCTGTATCTCATTGCGTTACATATCTACAGGAAGAAGCCTTTGATTGTGATGAACAGCCTCCAGGAATAAATCAAACAGCTGTTAGGCACACAGAAAAAGGACTGAGGATGTTTCTGTGTTTGTTGGTTTTCCTGCAGTACAGTGTGTCACAAACAAATGAAGTGTAACTAAGAATAGAGCTCATTCTGAGGACAAAGCACTCCTGGGATTATAAACAACTGCTGTGTTAGGCTTCATCTGAAGCACAGAGCTGATGAATACGACCCAGAGAGAACGAGGAGTCACATGTCTGCTGTTTATGCTGTGTGTACCTCTCAGAGCTGACAGGGAGAGTCGATAGAACAAACACACTAATACAGCTCTGCAGAGATACAGTATCTGTACTGTCAGAGGTAACAAGGGCTTTACCTCATGAAACACATACATGTGCTCATTTTAAAGTACACTGTAGCATCTGAGCAGAGCTGACACACGCTTCACAAACACAGTCATCAGCTCTCTTTTTTATTACCTGCACTCTGGAGTCGGGCTCTTGTTTGACCCATTTGATGACCGTCTCGTAGACCAGCTCCTCAGCCTTGGTGTTGAGACTGTCGTTGGACAGGTAGGACACCAGGTCCTCCTTGGACACACTCAAGATCTCTTCCTGTCCTGCAACCTGGAGACAAACAAACTCGTCATTACTCGGCACTACTCGTCCTCATCACTTGTGAAGAAGCTGTAACGGCGCCTGTAGGCCTGTTTTTGAGGTTTGGACAGAGCTAAGCTAGCTGTTTTCCTTTGTTTACAGTCTTTACACAAAGTTGAGCTAATGTCTCCTGGTTGTAGTTTCACTTTCATGGTCATTCTTAAGAGTGGTATTGATCTTTTCATCTACAGTAACTCTCAGCAAGAAGCCAAAAACTGAACTTAAAGAATGAATGAATGGATTGTTGGAAAGATGATAAATCTGTACCCACCTCGGGGAAGTTCTGCAGAGCAAAAGCTTTGGCCATGTTATGGAGCTCTGTGCAACTCATGGCTTCAGCCATAGCCAGCACTCCCAGGCAGTTAGCTGCAGTCAGCTGTTTCTCTGCAGTCAGTATACCAGGTCAGGGACAGACAGAGAGAGGACAGAGAAACCAAAGTGAGAGAGAGACAGAGACACAGGCAGATTGATTAAGGCAGAGAAAAAACATCATCAGACAGCACTGACGTATAAAAGCTCAAACAGAAAAAGCAGCTGCAGGCAGCACAGACTCAGAGCCTAACAGGGTGTGTATCTGCCTGAGAGTAAGAGGCAACAAGTACAAGAACTCAAAACAGCTCAGAGGACAAACAACAGGCAGAATCGATCGCTCACAGCCCAGGCAGGAGGTGCCGGATGTCAGCGGGATTTTGGATTAGCTGGGGCACTTTAAAGAAGTCCAGTCAGATCTCAGAGTATAATACACAGACACAAACATACGCACACACACACACACACACACACTGAATGTTACTGTCCTGATAGCCAGGCCAGCAGGGAGAAGACTTACGCTGCGGTCTGTGATCTCTTGTGAGAGTGCAGCATTTAAGGTGCTGTGTCTGTAATTTCAGTTTTTTAACACAAAACACAATTTATCACAAGAGAGGGAAATGTTATGGTTGGGAACTTCACACAGGCAAACACACACACACCTGCAGGCAAACACACAGATGAAGTGGGTCAGTGGCCACTGAAACAACCTGATTAAACAATAGTCATCAGACAGAAGCAAGAGCAGGTCTTTTATTAGTGAACACAAAGTCTGAGAGCCTTTCCTAAACAAATATCAGTCAATAAAGGTCACCTCACATCTGTTCAATCACAACCAAACTAAAGCCAAAGCAAAGAGTGAATAAAAGTGGGCCTCATGCTGCATCAAAGTGGGGACTCTAAAGGCTGTCTGATGTCCCTCTGTTCTGCCATTTGAGCAGATGAAGAGTTATTTCACTGTGCATGCTCGCACACTGGGAACATCATGTTGCTCACTCATTTCAACAGTTTCTTCAGTGATAGACAGACAGGTCTCTAGTTTACTTTGGTGCACAAATGTGAGTCTGAAAAATTAAGACCTTTACAATTGTTGCACATATCTTCATAACTGTTAAAACTTAGATTTATTCACATTAAATCTTCTGTTAGTAAAAGAGTCATGATTCCTCTCAGAGCTGCAGGAACACAAAAAGTGTTTTTATTTGTTTGAATCTGAAGTTCTGTGAATAAAAGTCAAAGGGGTAAAAGTAGGTGGAGGAGATGTTTGCTGTTCCTCCTCAGTGTATTTGTTACAAACTTCAATAACATCTGACACAGTATCAATTTCTCTTCTCTCAAGGACACGACACACACACACACACACACCTGTATTTCTCCCCTCACATCAGCCGAAATGTCACAAATCTTGTCGAGGAAGAATTGACGTCTCACTGGTAATGAAGTCTATAAAAAGCTTCAATGTTTTCTTCATTGTTTTCCCCAAATAGAGAAAAACAAATCAATAACGTGCTGCTGGTTCCGTTTTTCTTTCTTCTCACTGCTTTCCTGCTGCTGACCTTTTTCCTAACATGCACTTCCCTTGTGTTACAGACAGACAAAACTATTTATTAAAAAGAATCCAAAACCTGACATTTGCAGCTTTTTTGTTTTGTAACCCACTAAAATCTGGAACATGCCCTTTGCTTCATGTGACTCCCCCGAGGCTACCAAAATCCCCCACAGACACACACTTTCCACACCATGTCTGAATATCAATCTGTTTGGTTATTTCTCGATTTCCATCACGGTTTAGGTCAGACGATTTGACATTTAGGTGACAATTGTTCCCTGACCTTTATATAATTGTGCCCCTGTGTTTGGCCCCGCCCACTGGGACGAGATCAGAGGCACCATGCCCGACTGAGAGCGTCAGCAGGCAGGATTTTCAGACGGCTGCTCACTTTGGAAACATGACAGTAAGGAGCGTCATGTGCCAGAGACGGAGAGGAAATTATATCCAGCACAAGATGTTCCGTGAGGTTGTGCATGAACAATAACAAAGAATGAGAATACAAGCAGTTGTAGATGCTGCATGTAGCAGGAAAGGTTGTGTAGATGTAATAAGCATGCACACTTGCTGATATAGGCATACAACACACACAAACACTGCTCCTACCTAGGAAGGAGACGCAGACTTTACAGAAGGTGTTGAACTGGAACTTGTTGGCGGCCTCCAGCAGCGTCTTGGCGTTGGCCGAGTCGATGACCAGCGATCCTGTGTAGACGAACTCGAGCAGCAGCTCCAGCACATCAGCACTGATGTTGCTCATGTTCAGCTCCAGCACCTCCCCGCTCCTCGTCTCCCCCGACGACCTGAGCAACCAATCAGGGCAGAGAGAGGTGAGTTAGGGATGCTCTGAGAGGAAAAGTGAAGAAACAAACAAACAAAAAGAAGAAGAGGAGAGGGACACAGATACAACACGAACACACAAACACAGCTGGGCCAGTACGAGAGTGGGGAGAAAAGAAGAGAATCGTTACACAAGAAGAACTTAAAGTGAAAAAGGGACAGAAACACAACTTTGGATGGTTTCTACTTTTCTATGGAGCGAGCACATTTTAACTATGTTGCTGCATCTGAAACAAAACGTCCTCTCTGAATAAAGATTAGGCAAACACACGTTATTGCTTTGTTTCATGCTTTTCACGTGTGTCTTCATGTATGCATAGTTTTAGAGGTGGACATGCATACATGGCAGGGTACATCTGAGCTATCAGACAGAAAACAGAGAGACACAAAGTGACAGCACAGCTCAAACACTGACATGTGACAGAATGTAAAGGATGCTGGTTAAAGCGTGTTGGCCTGGAGAGCTCTCGCTGTGTGTGAGTCTACAAGCTGCTGCCGTGTGTGTGTTGGATATCAGAGCAGAGTATCCACTCAGACTGGCGTGGTGTAAGAGGTGCCAGGGAGTGCTTGTGTGAGCAAATTAAACAGAATATGATCCTTCGTAATGCAGAGCCTGAGATGTGCAGGGGGAGTGGGGGGGGGGGTCTGCTGTCAAAACGGGGCCGGATCAAATGTCAGAGATGAGTTCACATGCAGGATCCCCCCGCTGAGGTATGAGAGTTAAATAACAGCTCACCACCCGTGGTTAATGTCCCATGTGAAACAATAATCCACTCAAGGGCAAAATAAATGGAATCAAAGCTCTGCCCCCACGACTATGTCTCTCTTCCTGCAGCTACGGACATCAATATGAAAAGCAGCCTCCATGAAGATGGATGGAGGTTGTTTGCTTCTGTCACTCATGTAAGTGCAATAATACAGCTCTAGCTGTTTCTGTGTGTGTGTCTTTAATTTTCTGTTGGACCCAGTTTGCTGGATGAGAAGTCCTGACAAACAGTCAGCATTCAGTGAGACACAGACAGCAAAACAAACTCGATGAGACAGGTGAATGAAATGTTAGAGAGAAGATGAGAGAGGAGAGGTTGGAGGCAGGGTGAGACGGTCCTTCCACAGGGAGCCAGCAGCCATCCTTCTGAGGGAGGGGTCGGGTTGTTCCATGACTGTGCCTTGGTCTTTTAAATAAGAGATAATCCCACCTCCAACAAAAATCCACCATCACACCTAAACAGAACTTTGTCCCCGCTGCAATACTCATCAGCAGCCTGTAGTGTATGAACTGAGACATTAGTCGTCATGTTAAAGCGACTCAGGAGGTGAGAGGGGAGAAGGACATCCAGAAATAAACTCAAAGACAAGAACATTTGTCTCTGGATGGAAAAACCAACGTAGTGACTCTTTTTCCTCCTGCAAAGCAAAAAGCCACAGAGTGTTATTGGGGGAGGGGGGCAGGTAGTGAGACAGAGAGAGGGGAGGGGGAGTGATGTTCAGGGTGATGGAGGGAGAAGAGAGGTAAAAATAAAAGAAGAGCTGCTCATCAACCTGCTCAATTAATGCAACAGGAAGCAGCTCGAGTGGCAGCTTGTTTTGTCTGAGCACTTATGTTATGGAAATGACTTTTTCCTGAGCTTCTAAAAAGAGGTGAATATTTATGCTGCGTCTGATTGAAGACATGAGTTTAAATAGTGAGATAGGGAGTCAGGGAGGACGGGAGATACAGAGGAGGAGAGAGAGGAGGAGAGAGGGGAGGGTGAGGGGGGAGAAAAATGGATGGGCACACTCAGGCAAAGAACTGTGTTTGTGAAAAATGCTCCAGTTATTCAAGTAAGGAGGGGAGCTGTAACACACAGCACACACACACACACACACACACACACACACACACACAAACACACAGTCTGACAAGACCATCTATTCTGTGGAAGTACTCACACTACAGAGATATGTGAGGATAATATTGTTTTTTGTTATTGAGGCCATTGTGTTCCATGTATAACATCAGGTTTAAAACGGGACACTTTAAGTCTATCTGTTAGAGACAAAAAAAAACAAATCTAGATGTCACAAGAGGTAAATGAGAGTAATTTGGGTGAACTGGCCCTTTAAATACAGCGAGTCAGAGCAATGTCCTAATTGAAATGTGAGGGGAGTATTACAGAGTCCTGTCTTCCCCTCAGGCTGAGAGGAGCAGCAGAGGGCTGAGCAGTGCACTCAGGGCTCAGCTGCAGTGTTCACACAGGGCCGACACTGTAATGGGCTTTAACACAGCTCTCTACCAGCTCAGAGTCACAACACTCTCTGACTCACATGCAGAGAAAACTCCTGGTCTGACACACAGAGAGGAACAAACAGCATGAAAGCATGAGTCAGGACTGCTCAGAGAATGTGAAGCTTTTGACATCACTGTGGTGCAGAGATGCAGGAGCAATAAATTGAATGCCTGCGGAGCACACTTATTGGAAAATCTTGAGGGGTAAAATGGAATAACCCGAGATGATCTGTCTCCCTGCTCTGTGCACCAGCCCTTTAAAGGGGAGGGTGATGGGATTTTAGGCAGGGGGTCCCTACATTTTGAAGGGGCATCCTTCAGGTAACATGGGGTAAGAAGGCAGGTTGAATGAACACATGCTGCAGGGGAGGCCTGAATAATATAGGTGAGTGTGTGCAGAGCTGGAAAACATCAAATATTATCTGTAAAATTTGATTTCTTGAACACATTTTACATTTTTAACTTAAGGTAATGTAATTAGGTTGGTGTGTGTGTCTGTGTGCTTGTGTGTGTGTGTGCGTGTGTGGGGTGTGGGTTGGGGTTTGGACGGGAGGTAAAAAAAGAAAAAAGAAAAAAAGAAAAAGTGTTAAGTACCCTCCAATGTTACATCTTTCTCTCTGACTTATGCCAGCCTGCCTGGATTACACACAAGAATTATGTCCTTGCATCACACACTCACACTCACACACTCACACACACACACACACACACACACACACACACACACACACACACACACACACACACACGCACACACGCACACACTAAAGCCTGCATGCAGTAAAACACGCACACAGGCTTCATTTGCACATGCACGCATTGGTTTATAGGGAGCTGACGAGGTCTGAACAGTGGTGAACGCCTCCTGAATGAGAAGGACGACTGAGAGTGGGCCGCACACAGAGCAAATAGGGAGTTGTAGTCTCTCTCTCTTGCTCTCTTGTTTGACCTCATAAAGATGTGGACAGCATTGAGCCATGTAGATTGTCAGTTTAATTCCAGCTGCATTAGAAAAGTGACCCGAGCTGCAGACATGACGCTGTAAGTCAATGACAGACAGGCCTTTGGCTCTCTTTGCTCCTCTCTGACCGAGCCTGCATCACTCTCCTGGCTGATGAAACCTCACAGCTACAACTAAAACTGTCTTTTTCTCTGCTCATATAGCTCTCAGCTCTCTGTTGAGCTTCACAGTGGAGGCAACATGGCTGCTGGGCAAAGTGGCAAACTTCCCTGAGGTGTTCCGGTTATGGCTAGCAACTTTCTGTTTGTCTTTGTTTTGCACTTCATTTCCCACCATGCAGATACATAGATACACACTCACACACACAAACACATGAACACAACCAAGGCAGCAAGACAACTTTGGTTCCAGGGACTTTTAACCAAGCTGAAAACACCTGCAAGGATTTGAAGTAAGGATGAGGACATGGGGGAATTATGGCATTCCCTCTCCGGAAAACAAAAGATAAAAATAGACATATTTATACTATAAGACTTTAGACACTCACACACATGTTCACACACATATCTAGAGACACTGTAAGAGTCTGTATCTGACACACAAACACACACACACACACACACACATATACACTCACACTTTACAACAAAAACAAAACAGCACATAAAGACCAAAAATATGGAGTATGAAGGGCAGAATACTCGGGGAATAGTTAGATCCACATCAAGTGAACATGAGTGAAGGGTGGTGTTAACCTGTGAAAGTGGAGCTTCAGTAAGCTGTCTTTGATGTGCTTTTTTTGTCCATTGTCTTTTTTTATTACACTAACCAGAGTTATTAGCATATGAAAAGGCTGTTTTGCAGCATAAACTGAAGAATTGGCAACAGAAAAATGAAGTACCTTTAGAGACTAAAACCCCTGTGCCCACAGAAGACAGCGTGTCTTAGGTAAATTACCACCCAAAGTGTAGAATGTGTGATTCTGTTGTTTTGGCCCTTTAGTGGGTTTTCAAACATCCCCAGTCATGGAACATTTTCACTGCTCATTAAAATGGAAATGAGGTTAAATGGCCCTACATGTGGAGGAAAGGTAATGACCAGGTTTGACCTTTATTCTCTGCTTTCAGATACATTCATTTGAGCGGGAAGAGGAAGGAATGGCTGCTGGCCCTGTGCTAGGAACCAAAGTCTTCACACACCTGCAAGAGAGAGAGGGGAAGGGAAAAGAAGCGACACAAATGCGCCCTATGAAAAGAACAGATTGGATCAACAGCTGGTGGGAGGGGGGAAGAGAAGGCAAACCTTTTGACCAGGTCCTTGAAATACAAGCTGCAGGAAGCTACAACATTTTGGTGGACTTCAAACTCTTTGCCTTCAACAATTATTTTCAGGTCTGTAAACTCTTTCGCTCTGCGCTGCTGGTTCAACTCCTTCAACATCTCTGTAGAACAAGAAGAACAAACAGACAACGCCACATTTGGGTTTAGAAATGTTTCACTCTTCTGTACAAACATGAGCAACAATAACATGACAACAAGAAACAGAACACAATGTTGAAAAGTGCAGATTGTGAGACACAATATTGCTGACAGTCTAAAGAAACAACGTTCATTATCTGATAGAGAAGAAGTGATGTGTGCAGGTCTGATCAAACGTTTCAGCAGATGTAAAATGAGGTATGAATATAAATATGTAACAGAAAAGCGTGCATGTAAAAAAGGAAATAATTAGCTCTTATATTCTATAATGTACTGAGACATATGCAACACCCAAAGCATGCTTGTGGATAACATAGGACTGTAAATGAGATCAAAAGCTGTCATTATTATGCAAAGACTCTTGAATAAGTGTGTTTGACCTCTGTTAATGTTCACTGCAGAGCGACAGCTTCAATGAAGGGAAGCTGAATGAGGTTAAAAAGCGTCTAAAAGAGATGTGGGCTGAAAACAGAGACACTGTCGATGCATTATTCACACTGAAATTAATTCTTTGGCTTCTCACAAGCGCCCTACTCGGAGAAGAGTTGACCTTCAAACGTCGCTCAGTGAGAAAACAACTGCTTATCCACAAATCCAAACACCCGCTTCTTTTCTCTCAATCGCACCAGCCTTTTCTTCAACTCTGGGAAAAACACACAATCTGTGAAAACATGCTCTGAGCAAACTGTGTGCTGTTGAAGTCCGCGGTACACAATGAGCTGTATAATGTGGTATCGCAGCTCCATGTTAGGCCTGTCCTTACTGTAGCGTCGGGTCGGAGGCTCTTGTTTCTCTGCGACTTAATGAGGCACCATGAGGGGAAGCTGAGAGGGAAAACCAGCAGGAGATGAGCAACTTGTTCTGCAGCCTCAGGAGGGAGAACCAACACTGTAGCTCTGTTAATCTCCTATCGAGAACGCCACTAAAAGAGAACGCTGAGAGATTCAAATAGAGAGCTACAGACACAATAATGTGGATGATTATAGAGGGAGTCAGCTTCCATACTGTCCTCTTAGAATGAACAGATTTTATAGAGACTGCAGGCTGCAGGGGAAACAACTATTTGGCACAAAGCACAGTCTGTGTTAAAGGCACATATTCCCTGCTGGGGAAAGATAAGAAGGAGATACATGACAGGGCTCGACATAAGCATTGGCCTGGTGGCCCGACGGTATGTTTGTAACCCCCCGGGCCAGTAGATTAACTATTTAACTGGCCCTGTGTGTCAGTAGGATCCACAAGCCCACAATGTAAACAATATAGTAGCCCTCCCGACATTCACAGTTCTGATGAACGGGACTAATTACTTTCTACGCAGAATCCCGCGGTAATCTCTATCCGATGTCAGCATCACTGCAGGTACTTTGGCTGCTGCTGTCAACAACACGTTACACGCTACTCGCTGCACTTGCGATAGATCAGCTGTCATTCCAGAACACGCTGATTGACTACCGCGGACTAGTATAAACCCACAAGTTTTAGTTTTCATACACACGTGAGGGAGATTTACTTCCCCCAATGCTGGTGAGCCACTTAACACCCATAGCACTGTTTCCCACACATAGAACAACGGGAACAGTCCGTCTGATATCACATAGTGCAGCTTTTAATGAGAGCACAGAGTAAACCGACCGCTGTGCATGCAGAGTCTGTGTGTCAGTCACCTGCCTGTGAACTGTAAACATGCACGCGACGCTCCGGCCATCACAGATGCGCCTGCGGGATGATCGAGGCAGATGGGCAGTTACGTGAGATGGCAATAAGTGTGTGTATTCCCGTTATCAGCGGCACCTCGTCCCGGTGCACGTTAGCGCTGTGGCTACATAAACAGACCGTTAACAGAGTGGACGTGTCGCGGACTACAGGAAGTAGGAGACAGTGAGATTTTGTTTCAAAAAGTTACTCTCACGGGCTGATCATGATAATTAAACATACATTTGAACAGCGTCAGTAATGGTAGGTCACATACTCAATCTATTACTACTTATTCTCGGGGTGTCACAGTTGCTGAGCAAAGATTGGTAAATGAAGCCTCTTTTTACCCATATGATTATGTTGGTCTATTTTTTAATTTAGGGTTTTTAATATTTCCACAATTGAACACATATTCATTAATAAGAACCCTTACAGAGAAACAAAATTTGATGTTAAAATAACACCGAAATAACAAATAATTTCAGGGCCAGTGGTTTAAATGGCAGGGCCAGTGAATTTGTCAAGTTACTGGCTTGGAGTGCCAGTGGAAAATTGTGCTCATTGTCGACCCCTGCATGATGATTTAGATCAGGAAGGTGGAAAATCCTCCCTTGATCAGCACAAAGGCTTACTTTGCTTTCTTTTAACTCATCTTGAAACTACTTTCATAATTCTTGGCAAATCTGAACAGAAGCAAAGCGACTCATTTGTTCTAAGGAGTAACAAGCAAGATGTGTGTGTATGTAGAATATGGGCTTTACTCATCTATGCAGCCATTAAATGTAGGAAAACTGTGATTGTATTGGTGATATCTGAAAGAAAGGAGTTTGTCTTTATCATCCTGAAAGAGGTCTGTGTTCACGTCAGACTCAAAGCAGAGATTTAATTAACCCAGAATGACTCTCTCCCTCTGTTTGGCTGAAATATGCTCTCATTTAGCTCCTTCCATTCTCCTGACTGACACTGGGAGCTCAGCTCTGAATTCATTCAGCAGATGAAATTACACAGAATAAAGACTCATGACAAATAAGGTGCATTCAGGGGAGTGTTTGGTAAAAGCCTTTTCTCTGAGCGCTGCATCCTTCACAGTTTTTGCATCAATGAATTAACGAGCAGAAAGAAAATGAGCTGGTTATTAAACATGCTGAATACCAAACAGGAGAAAAACACAACAACAGATCCAGTTTTTGACAACATGTCTGTTGTGTTTGGACTCGATGCACAGCAGCATGAGTTAGAGCGAGCCGTACGTACACATGCAAACACAAAGGCTGCGTTTGCCTCGTCTTTCATCCGTCTCTCTCTCCGCTCTCCAAATTCCTCTCCACCGCTGCTGCCTGTCAGTCCGCCAGCTATCTGATCACTGTGTGTATTCACTATTCACAGTCCATGCCCACACAAAGTTTGAATTTGCATTAGTGACTCTCCAAAGACCGACATGGCTTTCACCTCCAATCAGCCACAGCGCATAGCATCCTTTTGCCCCAAGAATAGAGAAAGTCAGAGGGGGAGACAGAGAACTCAGCGTGTCAGCAAACAATGGCCGCCTCCCTCGGAGCCGTGCAGACACACCTGAATGCCTGATGGAAAAGATAATCATGGCCCCCCCAGAACACCTCGTCAACACCGGGGGCCATGAAACTGCACATGGCGTCCCCATTCTCAGCTTTGGCATGGAGTGTATGGAGGCACAGCCGTGTTCAATGGGACCACAGCGGCTTTGAAACAGCAGACGTCTCAATACTCTGAAAGAAGAATCTCCTGAGGGGAGTCCACATGGAGGAAACAGGTGTAGGGTTGTTTTGTAGGGAGTAAACAGAAATGCTCATTGGGAATATTGTGCGACAGTTCTGGAGAATATCACAGACTGCAAACAGTGATAAAATGTGCTTACGTAGTTTCCTGCCTCTAAACTGTTCACTATAGTGCCGAGGACCTGAGCTGGCTCTTTCTGATTGGTCGACACAGCGCACGGGGGAATGAAAACATGGCAACTCTGCTGCTCAGCCTAGTAACTCTACTCTAAAACATCTGAGCGCTGGGGCCAATGGGGTCCTCGGTGAGGTTTCCAGCAACCTATCAGAGCGCATCGTCCTTCTCTTACGTTAAGGTGTAGTCGCCCTCTCACTGAGCTGTGATCGGCTGCTGTAAAAGGGCGAGGCAGCACACTATTGGTTGCTGAACTTGGAGCCATTTTAAGGTTCTACATGTATTTTACATGTTCCTCTGTTGACCCGCCATTTTGTGTTCACACCAAAATGTATATTTAAGATGCGTCCTTGTAAGCTCATAATATTTATGTACATTTCTTTAAGTACTGTGTGCAATGTGCTAAAAAGTCAAGGCCAATAATCGGGTACAAATGTCAGCAAATTACAGCAAAAAAAAGCATTGGTAGAAGGCAGGGTTGCATTATGTGTTTTTGTTACGTGTACTGAAAAAAGTATTTTTAAAATTTTCCCTTTCCCATGTCAATTTTTTTTTTAAAGAAAATCAAGTTAAAACAATTTGGGACACTGGAATGTGTTTTTAAATTTAATCTACAACTTTGTATCATAATATTTAAATATTAAAACAAGAAAGTAAGGTAAAGTAAAAACAAAATACTAAATAAGGAGAAGTAAAAGTTATGAGTAAAAAGCTACAGGTTTGATAATGTATTTAATACAATAGTTTTTTTTGTCTTATTTAGCTTTTTTGGGATGTTAAAATTACATTAAACATACTGGTACACGGCAGGGCTATGTGATGTTTTATACACCACTCAGAAAATGAACTGAGTCAAGTCATTTATTTTACACATTTTTCTAAATCTAATGTTAAATATTAGAAATGTAAAACACAGTTTTTGCCGACACTGGAATGTGTTTCCATTAATGTACATTTTCAATCTACAACTGTGTGTTAGCACAATTATTTAGATTAATACAACATTATTTAAGGTAATTTACCTCAGCGAGCAATATGTTAACAAAATAAATAATAAGTAGAATTAAACGAAAAATACGTTTTTATCATAGTTTTTTTATTTTTTTCAAAAGCCTTTTCACTGGTATGAATTTCATCTTTGCCTGAACATTTTAGTGTTTTTATTATTGTAATTTTCTAGTCTTGCAAAATTGTCAATTATTGTTCTAAATTTGTCGTTTGTGTAAAACACTTTGGGCTGCACGTTTGTTGGACAAGTTATTTATAAAAAATAATATGAAATAAAAAACATGTACACGTCCACTTTTATGTACGACTGGATGACATTCGATGTGTTGCAGCAGAGAGGACTCTGATGGCTTCACTCTGACCTTTTTGTTCTCTTTTAAACTTTCAACAATCAATCCACACCAACGCTCGCAGTTTAACTACCCAGAACAAACCACGCTAGCTGATCAATAACTCCATGTACAGACCTGACACAGTGATTTTATTAAGCTTGGACAAAGACTTCAGTACAACACATTTTATACTGAAGCAGTGCAGGATCGTTTCCAACACCATGTATGAAATTGAAATTACATTTTTTGTAAGTAATTAGAAAATCTAATAAAACTATTCAGCTGTTCATAGATATTTCTTCTAATGCAGTCGAGGGACAAAAAATTAATTAATTGATTGATACAAATGAGATTACAAAATATATTGTTTGTTGACTTGAGTTCTATTTACTTAATATTTTTTCAATAATAAATGCGGCTTCTGTATTTGATATAAACTATTTTTGATAACCCAATTATTATCAAACATTTAAAAACTATTATTTAAATAAACACTATATAATTCTACTTAATTATTTTTTATTTGTTTACATTTCATGGCAAGATGGGTAAATTGAAATAATAAACTGAAAATCAGTCATCATAAAATCACTTCTAAGAAAATCTTAGAATTTCTTCAATCAATGTTCTACTTGTTTGCATAAATGTACCATTTACAAGATGATTACTATGATTACTATTAAATTAATTAAATTAAAATCTAGACAAATGAAATGAATGATTTTTTATATACACTGTCTGTGCACTGAAGCAGATTTGACTGAGAGAGATCAAATATTCTTTCTCATACAAAAACCTTTTGATAAGTTCCAAGCAAAAAGCTTTCAATGTTGTTGGATTCCCCCAAAAAGGAATTATATTAAATCAAATTTGCATGTTTAAATCCCCTTACTAAGCTTCATCTAATATAGCTCATCTGTATTAGGACAAAATAGTTTAAAATACAGTATGTTTATTAAGGCTCGAAGGGCCTATCTAAGGTAACATCTGAATACATTTTTATATTTTTAAAAAGTTCACATTTTGTATTAGATTTTGACACGACATTATTTCTTCTAGAAACGTGTTTTATTTTTATTATTATTATTTATTTCATTTTAGATGTGAATATTCTGACAAGAACAAGTCGTTTTCTTGGGTCTAAAAATTCAGTTGGGTAAATCCCCTCGGAAATGCTTCAATGTTGTATAAGATTTTGAAAAAAAGCCTTATTAAGTAATTGAAAAGTCTTTACTTGATGCAACTAATTCTCTCCTAAATCGCTGCATGGATGATCTTAAGAATTAATAACAGAGTCAAGTCATTAGATTTTACTCAAATAAACTCTTCTTGAATGACAATTAGTTTAAATATATTTCAAAATGTATTTCTATAGGAGTCTCTCATTTTTACTGTTCAGCCAAAATCCAAAGGAGGATACAGTACACTGCTAAATCATACTGACCCCTCGAGTCTCTCTGTCCTGATGTCTGTAAGGCAGCAGTGGCACCATACAGCCTTATAGAATAGTCCATGATGAGGACGCTTTATATTCCCCCTGCTCCAATCTGCTGAGCTGAGCTGCTGCAGCCTCAGCACTGCTGTCAGCCAGCCTGGACTGAGCCAGGGGAGGGAACAGGGGACACAGATAGAGAGAGAGGAGCTTGTGCCCCTCAAAGACGCCGTCTGGGCCTTTGTTGCCTTCTCCAATCAGACTGCAAGAAAAGACCTGGAGGAGCAGAAAGCTCAGCTCTGCTCTGTCCTGTCTGCACACTCTGGACCAAGGGTCAGATGTGTATATGTACACAACCACACACAAGCAACAGAAAATGGCACAAGCAGAACGTGGAGGCAAACACAAGAGCAGGCTCAGAGGAGGAAGAACACAAACACATAGAGCCCTGTGAGCATCCGTTGAACTGCTGCAACACTGTGACAGGATGTCATGTAACGTTCTCCTGTTATTTGTTTTTGTGTGGAGTAAAAAGAGAGGAGATATTCTCCCTCTGGTCCTGGCTGGTGCAGTGGCGTCCTCATTAACCAGACAGAGGGGACAGAAGGTGACGAGCGGTCATACTCCCTCAAACAGGTTTTAGTGAAAGGAGACTCCTGTGGCCAGCAAACGAGAGCACTGTCACATGCAATATGCTTTTCTCCTACCTTAATCCAGATAAATAAAAATAAAAACAAAGTGTGCAAATCTATCTTCTCTCTTTGCAATCAGTGTGAGTGAGTCTAACCTACAACAGATGCACCACAGGAATAACTCCTCCACAAGAATAACTGGGACATGACTTCTGTTCCAAAATAATTCAAAGAGAAGTTTAGAGTTTATTCAGCTGAAAGTATCTCAAACTAAAAAATCAAATCCGGTCATGATGCCTGTTTTCACGTCCAATTAAAATGTTCCAGGAGAACCAGAGGCACTCAGAAGTATTTATTACAACACAGCAGCGTGCTTCTCTTAAAGGGAGTATTAGGGAGTACAGAGGCAACACCTGTCACCTTGTCAGGTCACATGACAGGAACGCCAAGTGGACTTAAAGTAACCACTGAAGCATTTAAAGAATACAGTAGGTGTAATTGCTTTGAGTTAATGCTTGCAAGATCCAATGAAGTATCATCACAGGTGTTTACAGATTTCCACACCTGGAAAACGACTTTTCTGTGCGTGTACGTGTGTGTGTGTGTGTGTGTGGTCCCTTTAAATGCTCTGTGACACGTCAGTGCTGATCTCCTCTGTGGCGGTTTTTAAGCCTATTTGTGGACCTGAATAAAATGTGAACTTGCATGGTGCCAACTACGACAAACCGTGGCAAGTTTTCATGCTCTGTTTCATAAATGTCACATCTCAGTGATCTGGGCATCAAAGCAGATCCAAAATGTGTTTGACATATTTCCCCTCTCGCTCATATGATTCATGAAATGTTAGTAAACATTCTGATATTCCTCCAACAACACCTTGGAGGCAGCTTCATGTTAATTTGTCAGGTTAATGTGGTCACATATGTATCACTATTCGGTCTCTCAGTGTGATTTCGTCAGTTCTGCATAGACAGAAAAGGTAAAATACAATTTACAAGCAAAAACAGCACAGAACATAAACAGAGTGGGGCAGAGAGATGAACTAATGAGATGTAATAAACGCTGAAAAAACAATTCTTGAGAAACTAAGGGTGCTTTCACACCTGACAGCTTTGGTCCGGACATTTGGACTTTACTCTGAAAGTCCGGTTTGTTTGGACAGGGGTGAACACGCAATCGAACTCTGGTTTTCTGTAAAGAAGGACCAAATACAGGAAGCAAAGCAAGAAATATTGCATTGTGGTTCGTGAACGGTTGCTGAAACTGGCAGAGACAGACATCCGACAGCCAGGCAGCAAGATGAGTAGAGGACAGATGTGGGGGAGCGACAAGGAAATAGAAATATGGGCTGAGCAATCAAATTTTTTTGTCTTTTTTTAAGACTATTTTTTTTGGCCTTTTTGTCTTTATTGTATAAGACAGCTTAAGAGAGAGAGGAAATGTGGGGAGCAGAGAGTGGGGGATAACATGCACCAAATGGATCGGCAGACCAGGAGGAAGGAACCTGCATTCAGTGCGTCGAGGACTACAGCCTCTATACATGGTGAGCCTGCTCTACCAACTGAGCTAAACCAGCTCCCCATCCGCGATTGTGTTGAGTGTGCTCTCCCTCTTGTTTACTTCAGGGAGGTTTCCCACGTGGAAATTCTGACCAATCAGAGAGCAGTTTCCTCGCGCATCAAAACTTTTGGTCCGCTAGTAAAAGCTGCCGTGTGAACACCAACCAAACTTTAGGAAAAATGTAACAATGTAACAATTTGGTCTCTGATTCGGATCAAACAAACAGACTTAAGGTGTGAAAGCACCCTTATAAGTTTATTTAACATCTCCAATGAATGTGGATAAATGGGGTCATAACCACACTGACTAATCCTCTATTAACAAATTACAATTAGTCTAAAATGCCTTGAGTTTGAGATTTAGTGTCTTATTGTGGCATCTATTTCTGTTAGTATAAGTTTGTTTTGGAAGCTTTATTAAAGGAAAATTCAAGAACTTTTTACATATTATAAGAACTGCTTTCTGCATGATGAAATGCCAGACTGGATCTTTTATCACCTCAGGCACTGGTAGCAAACATTCATATATTGTCTTTTAAAAGTCTCCACACAAACCTAAACTTAACTATCAACCATATCTGTTGGTTTTCTTGGACAGTTTACAGTCAGTCAGCAAAGCACCACCATGACAGGACACATGGTTGTTGTTGGGAGCTGAGCCGGTCATTAAACAGACACTAGCAACATGTCATGGTGTTAGGAGGTGTACTGAGCATTTGAAGAGCAAATAAACCTAAAATAAAACAAAGTGCAAACACACTCTAAATATTAATTCACAGTTTCAAGTTACTTTCTCCTCCGCTGCCTCCAACTGCAGCCTGGAAGAAGCAGCATCAGCTGTCTCAAGCCCTCCTCCACCCTTCACATTCTGGAAGCAGACACACACTAGTGTTGGAGCAGCGCTGCCAGTGTGTGTGAGAGAGTGAAAGTAGATCTGCTCCCCAGCTTGTGTTCACACCTCAGCTGTGTTTATGAGTTTGGTTTGTGTACATTCTGTACCAGCTTTGCACTCGGAGGACACTCGCCTCATTGGGTTACATTTCCTCCATGTTGACCCTAAACAGCAGGTCAGACAACTACACACTCTGGCACACACACAGAAAAACAACAACAGCTAATGTCAGCAGTGCAGCGTGAGATAAATGTCACATCTCCCCCTGAAGACAACGTGTGTTTACTGGGTAACTTTGTGAAAGTCACAGCAGCCCGAGCAGAAAGGTTAGTGCTGGGGTTAGCTTGTATGTGGGAGTCTTCTCAGCAGACTGCACACCTGAGATGAGCTGCTGGAGCCTGAGGTGGAGTCAGGCAAGTAAGCTTTGCATTTCAACACATCTCTTTCTTTCATTCATTCCTCCTCTCCTCCCTTTCATCTGCCTCTTTACTCTCTCTCTCTCTTTCTCCACGGATAGAAAAAAATCTGTTAGACGACTCAACTGTCCCACGAATACAAAACGTGTACAGCATGCTCTGCCCTTGTAAAGTTGTAATCTAAGTCTAATTCAAAAATAAAAAATAAGTCTGAGAGAGGGCAAATTCTTGCTGATGTTGCAAATATTATTGTAATTATTATCATTATCATTATGTCTCATCGTGTCATTAGTATGTATTAGATTTCCTGCATGCATTTAAAAGTTTAATGACAAAGTGAGACTATCCTCTCAGATAACGAGCACACTGTGAACATTAACGAGCTTATACTGCTGAACTTCTTCTGGATGTTTCTGCTGAGATGTTGCAGCACGTCTGCTGCTGTTTTGGATCCCGAGTTCTCTCCCTGTTGCATTTTATGCTTCTCATTAGAGAGAAACATCCACTATTGACTGGCTTCCTGCTAACATCTGCTGTGTTTACACTCGGCCTCATTGAAAATGCATTAGCACTTATTTCATGGCTGATGTGAGGAATAACACATCGACATCTGACTCGTGCTGATTAATCTGGGACATCAGATCGTCTCTGACACGAGGTGCTCGAGATTCAGACACATTTAAGGTGGAACCTCTTTTCACTTTGACACTACTTTACACCCAGATCAATTTGCTCCAACACACCTGAGGGCAGTGAACGCCTCATGTAGGCAAATGGCACTGTTCCAGTGTGAGACCTGGGAAAGCATGGGAACCAAACTCGTATTTTCTGTCCCTCTAATTCATCAGTAACAGATGATTTAAATGTAGAGACATAGATTTTGCATTAAATACTGGGTGCTAGCTCAGGCTTTTCTCCAGGTAATAAAACAAGAGTCAGTATGATTGCACGTTTCAGATGAAAACAGCCATCAGAAATTTGGTCCAGCTGTCAGAGAGCTATCTGGCCTGTATTTGTTCCTCCTTAATCCTCTCTTCTCAAACCTTTTAAAGCCACTTTGCTAACCAAAGCTGCCATGCTTAAAAACAACCCATTAAAGAGATTCCGAACAACTTCAGCATGGTGTATGTATGGACCATGTGGTGAGTACAGTGAGGAAAGAGATACAGAAGATGAAAAAAGAGAGAGGAGGCAGGAAAAGAAAGCAGAGGCTATAAGTGGGTATGTGTAGCAGGTGGATGTTAGCATGGCGGGGGGCTGGAGAGGATGCTCAGCATGGGAGGGGAGTGAAAGAAATAGACAGAAAATTGCAGTGAGGAGGACAGGTGGGGGAGTGGAGTGTAGGTTGAGCAGAGTATAGAGGAGGGAGGGAGGCGTGGTGGCCCCTCTAGCGTGTAAGGGAGACTGCCTGCTCCTCGGCTGCACCGCGTCTGTGATGATGCACGTAGCAGCCGAGGCTGTCAGGCTCCCAGTCCTGCCACTGTGCCGCCGCTGAGCTTTATCTTGAAAATCCCGGTGATTAATGAAGCCAGCGCTGCGTTCTGCATGGAGGAGGGTGACGAGGAATGATCAATCTTAATGAGCTATCCTCTGTGCCTATTTTAACAGTGGGGGAATATAATGTATGGGGCTCGTTAATACGATAACAGGAAGAAGGAAGGGAGAGCAGCTTCCCTCCTGAGAGCCGGAGCTTTGCTTAAAACCGTGAAAACTTCTGAATGGAGGCTGTTCTCAGCAAAGTTAAAGAGACGATATAAGGAAGGTGTTCAGCTACATCTGCACACTCTCTGCTGTGGTAAAATGTTTGAGTCAGAATCATTAATTTGTAGCTCCCATATGGACTTGTGCAAAGAGAACACAAAAGCATATCACAGTGTGTGTTTTATTTAAGAGAATTACCTGCACACAGTGAGTCCACAGTGATTGGAATTAAAATCCAATAAAGCTACTGAGAGTTCAAGAAGAAGAAAATAAGGAAATACTGGAGAATTAATGCATTTCTTATTCAAAGTTAAGCCTGTTTTGGAAACGTAATATTCAGAGTTCTGCTTTAGCTAATCCTGATGTGGAGCTTTAAGATAATCGCCCAGCACAACACCACAGACACTTTAATTAATTCACCACAGACACTGATCCCAGGCGGCAGATTGGAAGTTGAGATTTTAAAATACAAAAACAACAGATTCAGTATTATATTGGTGCTGGTGAAAGATGTAGCCTACTTTTGTGTAATTAGCAGTGAGGATGTGGTGGAGATGGTCTGCACTCTATCAAGTGAAGGAGAGACAGAGGGAGAGGGAGAGGAAGGAGAGGGGAGGGTTTAATGAATGTGCTCGCTGTGATTAATGCTCTCAGTGCCGCTATCACAAACTGCCTGAGTCTTTAATAACTGTTTTAAACAACCTGACATGCTGCAGTTTATTCATGTGGTTGAATCAAAATGAATATTTATGCATCACTAATAATACTGGTACTTGTGTGAGCTTTATAGTAGCTGCTTTAGTCTATAGACAAGGTGGGAGAGATGCAGTCAGTGTCCAGACGTGAAAAGCTGTTATTAGAGTAACATCATTTACCAATAAGTAACTTGATCCAATAAGAAAGCAGGTTGAATCCTAAATTTACTTTTAATAACGTGTGATAACTGTCTAAAAGAGGGAGATATCTCCCTTGAATAAACACCCCCAGCACATACATAGTTTAGCCTTGTAAACAGTCACTATTTTTTTCATTTTGTCAACAATAGTTTTCTCACTTAGGTAGCATCATAGCTAAGGTGCAAACAACTAATATAGAAATGGACAGTAATGCTGCAGTGCCAATTTGCTCGGTCCAACAGTGAACAAACATGAATCATTTAAATCTTACAGAGGCCAGAGTTTGAATGAGACGGTGACAGCAGAGTAAAGGTGAGTCGGCTCTGGATGTGAGGCTGTGCTGGTCTCGCTGTAACAAACTAACACACTGATCTTAACTCAGCGAGGCATCTTAATAGCATCCACCAGCAGCTCCAGAGCTGCACGCTCCCCTGATGACGGCTGATGTGAGCTGACTAGAAGATGAACTTCCTGTGCAGAGAGGAAGCGGCTGGGTGTCATTGAATGTGTGTAATGTTGAACGTTCATTTGTGTCCCTCTCTAACAATGGTGTGTAAGTGTGTGTGGGTTTTCTTGTCATGTGCATATGTGTGTCTTTGCCAGTTTGCACAAGGTGAGAGAGAAGAGAAGCAGGTTGGACAAGGCCAGTGAGGTGGAAGGAAGCTTTAAAATGACATTAGAGGAAAGGCGAGGAGCGGCAGCACATGCTCAGTGTGGCAGCAGGCGGCCCGACAGAGCAGTCTGTGACCCCAAACACATTCAGAGACTGTCCTTCATCTGCTCCTTATTTTAACACTTTTACAAACAAAAACAACATGACCACAACGCAGCTACCAACAGTCCTCTCAGTTCTCAGAAACAAAATCATTTGAGTGGTCCTACGGGTAACAGCGGTAACCATTAAAAAACAAACAAGCATGGAAATATGGGAATAATAACTTCCAATTGATATTTATGTGTTTTCCAGTCATGAGCTGACTTTTAAAAGTACTCAGTCAGGTCTGCAGTGAGCCGGTCTGTCCCTGCTGAGCTCGGCACGAGCTTCTCCTGGCTGATATTCATCAAGTCAGACATAGATTGTAACGACTCGGTCAATAGACACACCGATTCCACTCCCAGCCTCTCTCTTCTTCTCTCGCCTCCCCGTGTCCTACTCTTCTGTTTATTTGTTGTCTTTTTTAAACAACAATGCTCATCATCCTGTAATCCCAAGTTTCACAGAATGTGCTGACAGCTGCGTTCGCTGCGGCTCGAGCTACAGATGTGGAGCGATTATTTAAGAGTTTGAAAGCTCGCCCTGATTCGTTTGATTTGTTCACTTTGACAGGCAGCTATGATGAAACGGCTGCTGTGGATGGAGGAGGCAGGTCGGCACATCACTGCCGGGTGACTGCCCTGTGGGAATCTTCACGCACACAACACACACACACACGGCATTTCCACAGACATACACTGAACAAAAATATAAACGCAACACTTTTGTTTTTGCTCCCATTTCTCATGAGCTGAACTCAAAGATCTAAGACTTTTTCTATGTACACAAAAGGCCGATTTCTCTCAAATATTGTTCACAGATTTGTCTGAATCTGTGTTAGTGAGCACTTCTCCTTTGCCAAGATAATCCATCCACCTCACAGGTGTGGCATATCAAGATACTGATTAGACAGCATGATTATTGCACAGGTGTGCCTTAGGCTGGCCACAATAAAAGGCCACTCAAAAATGCCACAGAGGTTTTCAGGGAGCGTGCAATTGGCATGCTGACTGCAGGAATGTCCACCAGAGCTGTTGCCTGTGAATTGAATGTTCATTTTGAGTTTTGAGTTTCAATTGAGTACTGCGTTTATATTTTTGTTCAGTGTATATAAACACAAACACTATATAATGTAAATAGAAATGCAAAAAAAAAATCTCCACATACACACACACACACAGAGGAGCACACAGTTGTTGATGTTTCTACTGATGCAGAGCGGAGACAAATTGCTCCCTTCGAAGGCAAAGCCAAATCAAACACAGTCTGATTTCTGTCACTGTGCTGTTGACATCTGACAAAACATCCATGCAGTCACACCCAAGAAGCTGGGCAAACGTGTAACTGCACACACATTTGTAGACACACACCCAGCGGCTCGTTTTGCAGCTGGATTAAGGCTGAAGAGCTCCGTCAGCTCCTCATAGATTCAGGCCTTTGCCATTAAAAAGCCACAAAACCTCGTCTGCATATCAGCGCCTGCTACCACTGTGTCCACAGGCTCAAGCTTTTCTTCTGTTTCAGCTAAGTAGTGGCTTTAGTGTTTAAACTGTTGGTTGTATAATCACTTCTGAAAACCCTCCGACGTGACCCACATGACCAGGATCTGACTGTTATAGTCTCTCATAATTTAAACAACCACCAGAAAAAAAATCTTCTAATAAATCCTTAAACATAAGGATATTTTGGACATCTGTCAAAATGCTAATTCAACAGCTATTCAAACAAAGTATTCAACATGTCAGTCAGTGGCACAGTACGAGTTTAAGCACCTCATTTATTCCGTTTCTGGCTTTAACCCCAGAAGCTCTGGCTAGTTTTACCCTGAATGAATGAGTGAATTGGTGTAAAGTTTGTGTGCATGCCAGTAGTATGTGAGGGGTTTTATTGCACTTTACCAATATACATTTCCTGAGGACACAATAAACCCTGTGTGTGTGTTTGTGGTCTGTCTGTGTGGATGCTGTGACTTTATTTGCTGCCTAGTTTGATGCCAGATGTGTGTGTAACTCAAAGTCTCTGCCCTGGGTTCAGATGTGCCGAGCCTTTTATCCTCACTTCAGCCATTAGAGGCTGCAGAAACACTGAACTCTAACCTGTAGCTGCTTCCTTTCTCTTCACAAACTAAATATATTTCATTTTTGTCTCAGCAGAAGTGCAAACAGCAGGTCTGAGATAATTCAAACAGAAATGAGCCAGAATGCAGGTCACAAGAGCTCACTGTCCAGATTTTACCACTAAGCTTCTACAGCTGGACAGTAGGTCCTCTCACCACATTAAAATGCAGCGTTAATTGATTTAAAACAGAATGAGGAAGACTTGTGGGTGCTCAGGACTTGTGACTTTTAGCAGAGGGAAGAGAGGGATAGAAATAAAAGAAATGGGAACTGTTCCTGTCAGTCGAGAGGCTGCTGAAGAGGCGTTCACGGACACTAATTTATATGTCCACCATATTTCTACTGTCCTTGTGACATAAACCAAATGGTGCGCTCACTAAAGTCTATTCAATGCCAAACACAGAAGAAAAGAGCTCAAATGGGTTAGATGTGAGATTGTGCCTCTTTGGCATTTTGACCTTCATGGGGACCCATACAAGATTTCAACTTTAAATATTTTCTCTTAACCTTTTAAATACAGCGGCAGACGAGCTGTGACAAAAGAACCTAAATTTATAAACTTCATCACACCAAAGAAAAGTATCCATGAATTTACCCATCGTGGGTCAACAAAGTACTTTTCACTGTTTAGATCTGTTCAAACATTTCAAAGATTACATGAAGATGTATCATTGCAATTCAACTCTTCTTAGGCCTGTTAGGTCAATACATTTTGACATGTACATCGTTAATGTATGAAGACAGCCTATTCAGCACAGAAGCTAAGAAGCTCTCATTCAATAAGACTGGACCAAGCAGAGGAGTCTGTCTAATTATCCATTTCCAATTCTACCTGCAGTCTCATTTCAATGTTTCACAGGCAGCCCCCAAAATAATTGCTTTTCTGCAATCTACAAGTTCATTTGCACATTTTATTGATCAAAATGAGTCAGGACAAAGAAAACAATCCAAACCTAAATTAAAAGCTTCATTAAATGTGAAAATTGGTCGGGGGATTGTGAACGTCTGTTTCTGGTGCTCTGCATCATAAACTCCCAAGGTTAAACCAAACACCAATTTACAGCTCGCAGACTCAGACATGAGTCGCAGCTCTGAAGCACCTTCACAAACACAGAGCGAGTCAACAAGGCTTCAAACGACTGAGAGAGAGAAGAGAGGGCAGGGACTGAAAGCTCTTCCTGTCTTGTGTTTAGGAGGCTTTGTGAGACGTGCAACTACGAGCAGTAAGAAAGGGAAACCTGACACACATTTAACAGTACAGATGCTGCTGTTGTGAACTAGTTTAAGATCAGAACAAAATGTTCTTCTTTCCAAAGAATCCACCTTACAGCAGCAGTATCATGTTTAAGGTGCACCTCCGTTCTCAGCGACCTTGGAGCAGCTTTGAAGTGAATTGGCTCTGGTTGTATTTTAACAGCCCCGTGCTCGACCGTTTGCCGTCTTGTTTATGACTGTTGGCATCTGAAAACTGCTCTGGTACACAGACAGAGAGGGCAGTAGAGGGGACTATATGCTTCATTCCAGTGCAGCCCCACATAAGGGGAGGTCAGAAGAAACAAGAGAGCTTAGAGTACATTGATTTAATACCTAACAGCTCCCTTGCTTGGATTCACATCTGAGCTCAGGTTACCGGCTGAACAGATCTGCTTTGATTCAGCCTTTGAAAGGAGTCGTGACAGGTTCAATATCTGGAAGAAAGTGAGTCTAAGAAACCTGTGAAGAGTGCATCAGCTGAGGCTGTCTGTGCTTACCTTTAGGATGTCCCGGGTCGCTGAACTCGTATTTCCCCATCCCGACTGTCCGCAACATTTGCAGCCTGTTAGGACCATCCAGATTGTCTGCAGCTGAGGGCGGAGCCTGTGCTGCTGCCTGTCCATTGGTCAGAGGTAGGGCAGGGGGCTGGATAAGGCCAGGGTGAGAGGTTAAGTGGCCATTGCCGATCACGCTGTGAGGGTTTGGATGAACCACCTGGTTGGTGAGGGCGGATGGTGCGACTGTGTGCTGAGCGGAGTGGTACAGAGATTGACTGGGCATGCTCAGAACCATAGAGGTCGGCTGCTGGGTGGACTGTTGCGTCAACTGGAAGTGGGCGGTCATGAGAGGGTGCTGCGGAGGAACAGGTGTCTGGATGGATGGGGATACTCCTATGATGGGTGACTGCGCGGTCACGCTGTGGCTGAAGGAGGGCGGCTGGTGGAGGGCGTAGGTGTGGGGCAGGACGCTGGGCTGGTTCACTGCTGCTACTGGTGCAGCCCAGATTGGACCTGTAGAGGTAAAAACACAACTGTCAGTTTGCTGCGACGCTTCAGTACAAGTTTGTTTTTGACTCGACACTTAATATAAAACATGTCAACATGATAATAAGATTAAGAGATTTATTTTGCTACAAGTTGAACAAATGCTTTTCTGAATGTGAGAGCATACATGCTGCAGTCGACTATTATCTGTGTAGGAGTCTGTGTTTACACTCTGAGCCAATCATGTCTCTGCCCTGAGGCATTCGATGCTGAGGCTGTGCTGGTGAAGACGAAGCCATACTGGGCTCTACTGCCTTCTCTCTCCTCTTCTCATCCGCTCCTCCTCCCTCATCTCTAGCTCCCCCTGCCAGGGTCCAAACTCCTAAAATAACCCACTAGTCTACAAAGGGGCCAAAGGCTAAATCACAGCATGCAAAAAGCTAAAAAGAGTAAAAAAGGAGCTCACATTATTCATGACACTCTCCCTGCTATTATAATATACTGAGCAGAGACTGATGGAGAGGAGGGGAGAGATAAAGAGAGATGGAGAGAAGAAAAGAAAGAAAGAGAAGAAGACTCTTGAGGAGAGGCCAGTTGTGTTTCACTCGTCATGTTCGACAACACTGTTTCATTTCCTTCTTTTGTGGCTCATCTTGATAAAATGATCCTGATCAAATGGATAAGAATAACTCTTAAAAAGTTTTACAGTTTTAATGAAGAGATGGCAATGATAAGAAATTCTTATTTACATATTTGTCTTACAATTCTTTGTTTCTGACACAATTTCTTCAATGCTTTAGAAAAACATGCAGCATATAAGAAAAAGAATTTCATCATGACACAACACTGACCTACATTCAGAGGCCTGGTCTGCAAAGGTTAACTAATGGAAATAAGTGCATTAATATTTAATGTATTCAAAGGTTGTGACTGCTGATTTTCAAAAGTGCCACATTCCCTTTTAAAAACGTTTTAATGTATTTATTTCACAAATGGCCGAACTCTAAAGAGGCATCAAACAAAAGAACTATTTTTGGTTTGGTTGAAACAAAAGTTCTTCTTCAGGGACAAACTTTGTTGAACAAACACAACAGTGAAGTTTCTGTTGAAAGAAAGTGTTTCTGGAACTTTCTGGAAACAGTTCAGTGAAGTGTGGAGAGGAGCTGGCTTTGCTGCAAACAGTCACAGTTTGGAATAACCCACACGCACAAATCAATATGCAACACTGCTGGGATTCTGAGTGTCATATGTGACAGCGTGCTACGTCCGTGACATCTCACTCTCTACGCGCTGCACTCTGAGCTGCAGTGTGGGGGTGGGGAAGTGGAGAGGGGGGCTGCAGGAATTGAAGGAATTGAAGCCTTACACACAATTATACAACTCCTGGAGCTTCATGGCCAATTCAGCCGGACCCAATGCACAGCAGGGGGGCAACATCGCAAGACACACACAAAAGAGCTTGGTATTCTCCTATCAGGGCTGCACAGTGGTGCAGTGGTTAGCGCTGCTGCCTCACAGATTGAAGGGACCTAGTTCGAACCCTGGTTCGGGCGAAGTGGGCCTTCTGTGGAGTTTCTCCGGCTAACTCCCACAGTCCAAAGACATGCTCGTCCGGTTAATTGGTGACTCTAAATTGCCCGTAGGTGTTGGTGTGAGCGTGAAAGCTTGTCTGTCTCTATGTGTCAGCCCTGTGATTGACTGGCAATCAATCCAGGGTGTACCCCGCTTCTCGCCCAATGACAGCTGGGATAGGCTCCAGCCCCCCCGCAACACTGAATAGGATAAGTGGTATAGAAAATGGATAATGGTAACTAATCAAACAATAATCCTTGAACCAATCTATATATAATTCATGCTATTTATATTTAGAAGACAAGTTGTACATGTGTAGCAGAAGCTGAATCGTTGTCTTGACCATGATGCTTTGCACCCACTGAGCAGCAGCTGTCTACAATCTGGATTTGTTGAGTTTCCACAGGAGCGAGCTGTGTGCCAGTGTTCTTCTTAAATGAGACACGTTTGTGATGAGCAGGAGGCAGAGGCCAGCGGAGCAATGGAAGGAAATTAACTGCTGTAGGGCAGAGCCATTCTGGGTGAGTTCATTACAATAAGAGTAACAAACTACAACACTGGCTTCACTCCTCAGTGTGCGCTGCACAACCACTTCTGCTCTTTTTAAAGGGGCAGGAATAGAATAAGGTCGACATCTAAATTAGACCTGGTGGAGATCATTTGGAGCACGTTCAGAGTTTCACTGCATTTAAATTAGACTGAATCAGCTTCAGTTAGTGACAAAATAACATTAACAAGGACGATAAGATGAGAGCAGAGTGAAGAAAGAATCGTGAGGGTCTGGAGGACTTGTGAAGGTGGATTTGGATTTAAACTTTTCTGCTCTTTTTTTAAACTTCTTGATATCAAACTGAGATTTCTGACTGTATGCATCATTAAGCTGATTTACGGAAAGATTCTGTTTGTACATGTTAAATATTCCTGATTATGTATGTAAAGTATGCATGTTGTTGAGGTTAGCATGTATTTTATGTAGGCCAAGTCAGCCAAGATGTCTCATTAGCATTGGATGCTGGTGTAGCTGGCCAGAGCCATCTGGGGTGCAGCATTTAAGTGTGTGCAAGTGTGTGTGTGCGTTTAAGTGTGCACAGTGTACATGCTTGCATCTGCTGTGTGCAGGGGTAGCGATGATGCAAAACTTACCTCACTGTAAACTCCCATTAGGTAGAATAAGTCAGCATTGTGTGTGTTGTGTGTGTGCGTGTGTGTGTGTGTGAATCATTACCGCTGGGCTCGCTGTCTCGATGCTGCTTGGCAGGGGGCTCATCTGTATCCCAAGGTGTGAGCTGGTTAATGGGCGTCTGTCCCCACCTCACGCCTGGAGCCAGCAGCAGTCCTGGGGTCTGGTTGTCTCCAGGAGACAGACCTGAGACCTGCAGCACACAGAAAACATCACTGATTAGATCGTCTCATGGGGATAAACAAAAAACAAAACAGCCCGTAATATTCAGATCCCATACAGTGCAGCTTACAAACAATGACCCTTAAATATTTGGTGTAAATACAATATTTAACAGCTTGAATGAAAATCAGAGTCACCAAGCGTTGATGATGGAGCCCGGCATATATATAGCAGTGAGTGCTGATTACAGCCTGTATGTAATGGGAATAGGAGACAAAGACATCTTGCTCAAAGGTCTCAAGAGTCGTTGTAGAAAGAACAATATTTCTCCTTTTATATACTAATAACAATTAACTTTCTAGTGTTGGCTTCATACATATTTAGATCCTTCCTCCTGAGACTGTGGATATCTTAATTTTGCAATGAATAAAACATTGCGTTCAGTCAAGCGAAAAAATATAATTCTGAAAACAAATTCAACAAATAGAGTAAATAGAAAGAAATCCTTTTGCAGGGTTGAGAGAAATGAAAAATGTGATTTAAAACAGAAAATGAAAGCGAGGTGACAATGTGTGTGTTTGGGGGTAAAGCCAATGAAACCAAACTAAACCCGTCTTTGCAGCCGTATCTCTAATATTGTGCTCTGGTAGGGGAGTAAGAAGTGTTATCAAGATGGCCCAGGCTGATGAAAACATAGGGTCAATCACCACTGGACCTTTGAGCAATATTCTCCTCTCCCTCTCTGCAGTTTGGACGTTTGGTCTAACAAGCAGGCAGGGAGAGGGCAGAGCCCAGCCTGATTCCCCCGCTCGCCTCAGCCTGCCTCCTGAGTTAATAGAAAAGACCTGGTCACCAGGCCCCTCCTGTGTCCTCCTGGCTGATCCCTCCATCCCTCAGTTCCATTATCCTCCCTGACCCGCCGTTCACTTCATCAAGCTCACCATCATGCATTCAACAGCTGTGTCGACAAACCCCGACAGATTGCAGGCTGACCAACACGACACAAATACAATACAAACAATTGGGTTCAGAGTGAATTAATGTGCTGCTTTATATAACTGATCACATTTCAGGAACATTCAGCGTCCCAGGTTTCAGAAGGATTCATCACAGCTTTACAGAATTTTAACACTCAGATACATTATGTGGTATCAGGGCTGCAACTAACTATTTTAATCCGCCAATTATTTTTATGACTAATCAATTAATCGTTTGTTCAGTAGGAAACAACTTCTCAACAGCAGACATGTTCACTGAGCCTCACTTGATAAATTTATACTGAAAGTTATCTGACAGTTTGTAAGTGCTGGGGGGCAAAAGAAAAAAAACTGTGAAGGGAAACATCCCAAGGCAAAGCAGCAAACAGAGTGATGGAGTGAGAGGATGAAGCTGGGTGGAGGAGGGAGACAGGCTGTCAGCTCTTTTTGTCCAGCTCCACCTGTCGACTTCACACAACAGAAAACTGGAATGGTTCACTCAGAGACGCCCTCAGCGCTCAATTCCACCTGAGAGCCCTGGAGACTCTGGGAGGGAAAATTCAGACCGTTTTCAAGCTGAGGAGTTTCTTTCTATCGCCCGCTGTTTGTTTTAATGAGTGTTTCTCCTCCTCTGCTCTGTGAGCTTTACTGTATTCCTCTACAGCCATGCTTCACCTTCCCCTCTATACATACAACTCCTCATTAACTCGCAGCATTGACTCTCCTGCTTTCCTTCAGCCCTGCACCTGCCTCATAATTAGGGCTGGGTATTGGCAAGGACCTCACAATACGATACGTATCACGATGCTTTGGAATATTCTACATAATTTATTGAAAACTTAAAAGTGGAACAGAGAATACAATCTGCTGTAAACCACCTGGGTAGCACTAATTTAATTAAAACTATTTAATTCAAAATTTCCATTATAATTTATTAGAACAATATTTGAATAGCAGTTTCACTGAACACACTAAATAGAAAGATGCCATTACACATTATATGTAAATAAATTAATGTGTTACTACATTCAAATGTTTATGCCACAACATAAAAATAAAATGTGTAGTGTTCTGTGTCACTAAAGACAGGGAACTAAGATGAAAATAACATCACATCATATCAAAATAAAGTGCATATTAAAAGTATTCTTATGTGCCACTGAACTGAAATAAATATGGCTGCTATATTATCACAGTGTTTCCCACACAGTCGATAGCAGAGCAGGTCACCCAGGTATATTATTGTTTCTTATTTTATCTGTCCAAGATCTTCATCCACGATTGATTAATACTGAACATCCTCCATCCACGCCATGACAGACACATACAGAGAGAGACGTCCACAAGTATCCATATCCCTCCTGTCTTCTGTTAAATATGGACCTTGTTATTTCTCGCAGTAGTAGGCAGCATTACCTCTCACCGCTGGCCTCCATCTGCTGTGGGCTCGTATAGGAGGGGCCTCGTGGTGATCCAGGGCTCTGGGCTTTGATTGCTTTGAGTCATCCACAACATCCACATCCAGATAAACAGAATGTGTTTGCTCACAGCTTTGTGTTTGTCTTTGCACTTTGTTTGACACAGCCCTTGTGAATGTGAGGTATTCAACCAGTTCAGTAATAACAGAGAGTAGGAGAGTAGTAGCTAGCCTGAACATTTTGAGGCCCCATCCAGGTTTTCTACAGAGAAATTATTTTATTGCTCAACTCTGGGAGAAAAAACAAAAGAGGGATAAAGATGAGTATGTCTATAACATCCAGGTCCCACTGGGGTAAACAATGTTACAGCGCACACTGATCAGATCAACTGACTGCTCTGAGGTTTAATAACAGGTCTGAGTGAAATAAGAGGTGTACTGTAGTGAGAGAAAAGCTTGAAGTGAAAAACAGAGAGGAGGGTTGAGGGAAAGTTTGGGCCTTAAATGGAGAAAGGCGCTCACACAAACACACACAGAGCAGGTCAGTAACAACAGCACTGTGAAAAGCTAATCTCACCAAATGTCATTAACACACCTGGCAGACACAATGAGATAGCAGTGTGCAGGGTGCAGGTCAGTGCTACACAGGCTGATTATGTTCTACCTTTTAAGGTTCAGTGTTCCTCTTTACACTTGAGAGGAAAATAACAGACTGCAGGAGAGGAGGAGGTTTACTGCTGTGTGATCTCACTCTGCTGCTAATCAGGCCTGTTAATGTGCACTTTGTATCCTGATAGGTTGATCACTTCATCTTGTAGCAGCCAGCCAAAACTGCAGACTGCACAGCGGATGATTGCGTCACCTGTGAGGTGAGACAGTGGGTGTGGCACAACAGCACTGAGGGTGATTTGTGCTGACACCTGGTAGGTGGAATTGGATTGGTGACACTTATGGCGTCAAATGAAGACTGCCCTCTTTGAAAACGCCTCATCTGCCCCTGAAAGAACCATTTCTTGTGCTGGTCCATAACCCTCTCCGTTTTTACCCTCACCTGAACACAGAATACTTTCACACACATTTTTTGTTGGACAAAAAACCACACCCTTTCCCACACAAAGAAAATTAACCCTAATTAAAGACTATTAAGACTCTTAAGTCTAGGGACTACTTTTGTTTAAATGTTTTGTGCTGTTCTGATCTTGTTAAGTATTCTTTTGAATTGGAAATGATGCTGTGTGGTTTTGGTTAAAGGTTTTGATCAATTTTTGATATTAAATTTTGTTGAAAAGTGAGGAGAAAAAGAAATATCTGTTGCAAACCACTTGACTTTGAGTGGTCTATTGAGTTGTTACAATCTATTCCAAACGGATGCACCAGGATTTCTGCTGGTCCGGTGTTGGAGCTGCCATTACTGTTTCATGTAAAGGCATTCAAGAAACAAAATTCATATCCACAGTCAGCCAGCGATCTCTGGGGAGATGCACGTACACAAACTTTAAATAACAGCAGTCACTGCAATGTGCAAATGTGAAATAATTAGAATTTTTTTTTCCATATCACAAACTGATTGCGAGGAAATTAAATTCAGCTCCGACAGAATGTCTTTTTCTTCCCTTTGGCCAGCCACGGACAGATACAGAGAGTTTGGCTGAAATGTGGAGGGTGATGGAAATAATGGCTTTCCTCCGAGAAAAGAAACAGAAAGAATGGCAGCGAAGGAAGGAGAGAAAGATTGAGAGGCAGAGTAAGACAAACCCGTCCATCACATCGCCCTTTATCCTCCTCCTGCTCTGCTAAAAGCTCAAACAGAGAGTGGTCTGAATCTGACCAGGAGCGCTAACGAGTGCACAAAAGCACATTTTCTCTCCAACATTATTCACTTACTGTACAGAGGGATCTCTTTTCCATGACAGCACGCTGACACCTAAATGTGAAGTGGATTTGTTCTGGACTCCCGTCATAATGGTGCTGAATGCTGGAGCCGGACCATGCGGGCGGCTGTGTCCAATCTGTTAGACTGGACCATAGCAGAGCATCGCACGGGGAAACAAAGAGACGACTGCGCCATTTCTGGCAGCCATCTTAAAGTGGAGTGGTGCTCCAACATGCCGAACAGCGTGGTGCCATAGACGGTGAAGGTGTGTATTCAGTGTGACGGCTGCATACTAAAGAGACAGGGAGGAATCCAGGTAATATTTCTTTTTAATCCATGAGTCCACTGCACCACGGTTTACAACACCTGCCTCGTTCTTAAAGAAATACAGCAGTTTTAAAACATGTCGTATCCGTAGTCCCCTTCTGCTTGGAGGAAATATCACTGTGAAACATGTCAGCCATTACTGGAGGTTGACTGTTCATGACTGTCACTTTGTTCACTCAAAATAGAAAATCAAAACAAAGCGGATCCTTCCAGGCACCAACAGTTAACACTGACCCCGGCAGCACGACAGACAGACACAATGAAAACACACAACAGGAGCGCCTGGTGGGTTTATCTGCTATTGATGCACAGCAGAAAAAGATACAGATACAGACTCTATAATTTCAAGCCCCGGGCCAAACGACTGAAGGGGAACGGACTTCACTTCCAATGAAATTCCAGCTAAGACGCTCCGACAGCTCGGCAGGCTCCTGGCTTGACGCACACACGTTTAAGAAAAGAGAATCGTGATCGCAGGGGCGAGGCCGACAAGCTTCAGTGGAAATGCAGGGCTGAAACCTGGCCTAATATCCCATGAGTTCTGCGAGCTGCAGCCTCGACCTCCAAAACCCACCTCAGCCCCTCCTTTTACAGCTCTGTGAACGTGCTGTATATGTGGGACTAAGCAGCAGTAGTAAGTAGTAGACTACTCAGAGAGGCTGACTAGTACTTGGACATGTGAGCTGTGGAGACTTCTTTAAGTCATGGTAACACCTCCCAGAGGAGCGTTTCAGCGGCCATGTTGCCCTCCATTGGCTCTGGCCGGGACAGTGAGAGACAGAGGTCTCCAGCAGGCCAGGACCCTGCCTGATATGTGGTGAGTGTTTGGGGAACTAAATATCCTCCGCCTGTCACAGCAGCAGCCTCAGAGACACAGAGACGACTGTGTAGTTCTTGTCTGTGGAAAAATGACAAAGTGTGTGTCCCTGTGTGTGTGTGTGTGTGAGCAGCAATAAATGTGCGCTAACTGGGCAAACAGCCATTTAGAGCTAAAGAATAAAGTGAATTTATATTGATATTACAATACGAGTGGAAACTATATCTACTTTGCCAAGAGTGCAGTGTGGGGACTATACGAATTCATTTTACAGCAGCAACCTGGAAGCCAAATACTGTGATGTTTTGGCAGAGAAAAAAACAGACGATAATATGGCAGAGCTGGGAATCATGGGAAATATGCAGTGGATGCTTATTGCACAGACTTATATTGTGCTTCAAGTTCAGAGCTGTCACACTGTCTGAACTAAAGATTTACAGTCTGTTCATGCATGTTTCTGTCCTTACAGGAACCATGAAGGTGATTCATAAAGTCGACATTACAGGATGTACAGCGTGTGTGAAAGAGTCTCGTTATTGGAGCAGATAAATAGTTTGAATAAATCTTTAGACTCTTCTCACTTTTTAGCGTGAAGGACGAGTTAGCTGCTGCTTTAACATGTTCATAGAAATCTTAACATTCAGTTTGGAAATGAAGACGTTCACATCAGTTAATAACTGATGTACATTTTGTCCGCTCCTCTCCTGTATTCTGTTTGCTTCACTATAGCCTCACACCTCCACATATTACTCGCCAACCCTCCCCCCTCCCCTCTGCACTTATTTCTCCTGAACAGTTACTGCTTATAGGATGTGATGTGAGGGCAGGAGATGTTGCCCCTGAGAGGTAATTACTCCACATGTATCGAGAGTTTTAATTAAATTTGGGAGCCCGAGAGTGAAATAAGAGCAATTACATGTCAGAAGATCATCTTTAAGGATGATTTTTAAAGGACTTCTGCTGGACTTGATGTAGATAATGTGAGACAAAATAAATGGGGAAAAGATCTGATAATAGAATCTAATACTGAACACTTGCAGGTCTTTAGCATGTCTCACAAGCTGAGCAAGTAATCTAATCCTCATTCTGTGATGCATGCGTACACAGATTATAAGACCGACAGAGTGGAAAGGAAGTCAGATGGATGTGACTATTCAATGAAGCCTTTATTGACTTTCTCTGGGCACTGAGAGAAATGGCCGACAAAGAAGCAGCCTCTGGTAGGTCGGGACCACAAGTACAGAAGAGTCTGATTTCTGGCCAAAAGCCCTGCTGGTCTGATAAAAGCTTGCACAAACTTTATTTCATACCAAAAGGTATTCAATTTTGCAGGGTTGTATTTTGTTTAACTTACAGCCCCCATACACAGGATTTTTGTGCTGTAATACAGTAATACAGAATAAAACATTTTACTGTTTAATCACCTCAGCACCTTAAAGGCAAAATCTCTAATCAGACCATTTATGTGAGTGATTAAACTGAGAACAAAGACAATGACCAGTCGTTGCTGCAAATGTGCCTCATTAATGACGCAGAGCTGCAACATTATGAGAGCACAACGAGCAGATTCATCAGCTCCACTCAGATTAACTCTGTAGCCAAATGGCATATTCATTTCAGCGTGCAGAGTGCCTATCACCTTTCACTGTAGCTCCTAAAAAAGCCTTATTAAGTGAGGAACAGCAGAATCTGCTTTACACAGCTGTCAGATCAAAACCCCTCATGACTCCACTGAGGTTTATAATTACCAATGTGCCCACAGGCCTCTTACTGTCTGTTATTTTTGCAGATGTTTTATTCAAATTTCAAAGTAGAAGAAATAAAATCGATTGTGATCATATTCTAAATGCAGGTATACTTTTCGTAAGTGACACTACTTCTCGCAGGGATATGGACTCCTGCCTGAGACTTTATCAGTCAGAAAGTCCACATAAAGCCGAGCACAAGCAGCCACAGGTGTAACCTGTGGCAGAGCTCCAACCTTTGAGGTTTCAGTGTTGGAGCTGCAGCTCTGCTCCCCCAGGGTTTGACAGCAGACTGAAAGACTGGTTTATCCCACAAGATGAAGAGGTCAGTGCGGCTCTGTGCTCCTGCAGACACAGGGGGGAGTCTGCACAGCGCTCTGCTTGGGGTAAGATACACACTGGAGAGACATGCTGGGATCATTAGACACCAAAGACTCTTCAAGAAAGTGAGAAACAGCCATGAACTCCACTGCAGCAACAGCAGAAAAACATTCCTGAAAAGCCTTTTTGAGGCCAACATTTAGTCCCTCTTGCATTTATAAAATAATTCAGTTTGTTATTTCATTAACTTGTTTGTTGTGTGATAAAGTGAGAGATGAAAGTGTTTCTGATTCATGAACACAGAGAGACATTAATATTCATGAGTTAGATGATTAATCACGGATGAGTCGTGTTACTAAAAACTCTGCAGCCAAATATAAAACGAGAATAGTAAAGAGCAAAGAGGTGGAATCTAGGTAAGGAGACACATCCCACACCTACTTATCAATAAAGTGTAACAGCCGAGAACATCTATGAACTGCAACACCTTTGAGTTATTGTGCAGCAGCTGATGTAGTTAGTTTATGAGTTAAGTTTTTATGGACTTGATACAAAAGTCTCTCTTCTTGTCCAGGAGTGTGCACAGCCCCTTTACAGTACCTGAATGAGGTAATGATGCCACAAGAGGCTTCAAACACACCTCTGTTGTACAGATTCATGTTTCCCTTACACAACCCTGCACACTGGCTCCCTGTGCACTTGTTGACAGCAGCTTGTAATCTGAAATAGTCTGCAGGTTGAGCTGTTGAGTCCCTTGCAGGAACAAGATATAGTTATGGTAGGAAGAGGAGGAAGAGGAGGGAGAAGAAGAGGGAGCATCTTCCCTCTGAAGCTTATTGAGCTGTCAGGTTTCAGTCCGGATCAGAGAGCAGTGATTTCCTGTCACATATTCCACTGTTTGTGCTTTACATCCGTCTTTGACAAGAGCCCTCTGCATAATGTGGCTGCTTTGGTGGTTATGACCACATCAGGAAGCACGTCTGCATATTGATCTGTGTTGACGCCGCGCATAGTCCTTTATTTAAATTGATCCATAACAGAGTGTTGCAGGTCTGCTTTCACACTCTGATCTTTAATGGAAACTATCAGACTGCACGATGAGCGAGACACAGCGGAGTCATCACAAGCACTGACACCGAGGTGACACAGAGAGAGCTGATTGTGATAATGTGTCTGGATGTGCAGATTTAGTATTTTTCCCTTTTGCAGAATGTTCTCTTTGAATTGTGTCGTGCTATATTTTGGAATTAGCCTTTAAGTGACCTTTCCAGCACTCAATTCAGCCCAAAAACTACACAGCTGGGAAGTAATGAATTAAGGGAGCAGGTTCACTTCAAACAAGTGATGAAATGAGTGTGTTAAACTTTTTTGGCATTTACTAAACACAACATTTTGCCGAGTACGGCTGCAAGAAAATTATGTACAGCACAAACATGAATTCAACTAAATTATGCTTTGAATTACCCCAGGACCTGTAACGTGTAAACTTTACAACAGAGGAGCTGCTGCATTATATTAACATTAATCTCAAACAATAAGAGAACACAACAAACAGGTTGTGTTTTCCACAGAGACCAGGTCTCACAATGGAGATACACAGTGTGCATGCAGAGGACACTGCTTGTGAGAACAGTCACAATCTCCTGGCCGTGCCCGGACATCAGTGAGAGTCATCAGGCTCATTTAAATGAGGTCATTAAGCCGATGAAATGAGACCGTGTATTTGAGTGCAGAAACAAAGGAAGAGCTTCCTGTTTCTCATTGGTCCAAAATCTAGTCTGAGTCAAGTACACCATAACTCTGTCTGGAGCTGAGCCTGTGTGAGACATTTAGGCCATGTCTACACGTACACAGGTATTATTGAAAACAGAGTTTTTGTCTCCTTCTTTTCCAAACCCCGTCTAAACAAGCACGGTTATAAAAATCCGTTCAAATGAAAACGCAAAAACACAACAGAAACACTGTCATGAGAATGCCACACCAACAGGCAGCGATATAACCCGGTCATGCAAAGAAGAAGAATCGCGGCCTATCAAATGTCTGAAAAAATCTATCCCGACACCTCTGTTCCTCAATACAGTAGATGAGTAACTGTACATGAATGTGTAAAGATGTAAAAATCCTGTTAATCACTGTTTATGTTACGTCCGTCATTTTGCAAGGATTGTCGCCTCGTCTGTGACACTTCACAAAGGAGATAACGGTGCACAGCCCAATATCATGAGCCAAAAACGCTGTTTACCCCGTCTCCGCGGAAACGGAGTTTCTCAAAGTTTTCATCCTGTCCAGAGTTTTATAAAGTCCGTTTTCAGTGACCTTAAATGGCGTTTGTGTGAGGAAGAAACGCAGAGAAAAAGCTTCGGTTTGAAGAATACCCGTGTATGTGTGGACATGGCCTCGGGAGGTCAAAAGTCACCAGCTACAGACGGTTGACAATACCCTCCGTCTCTGTCTGATACATTTTATTACCAGCAATGTCAGTATTGTAGGCAGCACTTGATAATGCCGCCATTAGGTAATTCAATTAGAGAGTTGTATTTTTCCCCCTAAAGCTGATATTATCAAAGCTGAGGAGAGTCATCAGAGGCAGAGAAGTGTTCTGTCTTACCTACAGCTCTCTGGCAAATACAGATACAGAGAGAGAGAGAGCAAGAGAGAGAGAGAGAGAGAGCTCATTGTTCAACATTTATTGTAACACCTCTCCTGTGAGCCGCCTAAACATGCTGAGAAGTGACAACAAGCACTTGGTTTAGAGACAAATCCTGCTTCAGTGCTGATCTAGGATTATGACTCTGATTAAAGCGCTGTTCCTTTTGTTGCTCCAGTCTGATGAATCAGTCAGCGGTGATACAGGCAGAAGATGTGCCCAGGAATTAATCACATCCCACCTCTTTGGTTTTCATCACAGTGGCTCCTCTTTTCCTGTGTTGCCTCATTTTCCGTGCCGAGTACTAAGACTGAGGAGGAGCTCAACAAACACTCACAGTGAAGGATCTGGAGATGAGCTGGATGAATTATTAATTACTGCTCTCTTTGTAAACTGGAGAAGAGATCAAATGATCATGTTTGTGGGCTATGCAAGGTTTTAATCTTTCTCTACATGATTTGCCGGTTTGCCACAGCCGGGTGCAGCTCCGTTGAAAATGTGCCCTTAAATGAGGTCCCTGGCCTTCCAGCTTGGTTATCTGATGATTGAACAGTGTGTGCTGCTTGAAAAGACCCATTTTCCCTCAGGCACATCATTTAACACGTCTCATTTAGCAGGAAAATCTGCAGGTCACACACTGAGAGATTTCTGGTCACATCCTCACCTCGCTCGATACTCATTTACAGGATTTAAACTTTTACATTTCTCCTCCTCCTCGTGTTTCCACCTGATAAATATTCATGTTTTGTCTTATATTGACCACAAAAAAATGAAGCGGTTTGCTTTAGCTAAAAGAGAAGGAAGCCTTTTACTTGGTCACGATAGTTTAGCCTAAATCTTTGAGAGGCACGTTAATATGAAATGAAGAACACTGGACACAGTAGAAGTATCACTATGATGGGAAGTGAACAGAAGACAGAAACTCTTCATTCCAAGACAAGACATTCCAGCATGTCAGCTATGAACTCAGAGTGAGAAAAAGTAAAGTGCATCTGTTTGAAGTCATTTTAAAGACTTAACTTAACACTTACAAACGTATCCATGTAATGTCTCTGTTATATTTAACTCTTTAACCCTGACAAAGTGTGTTGTCTGATAACCAACATTAAAGGTTTAAAATTCAGATCTCATTATTATAATTCCTGTTGGCTTACTGTGCTGAAAATGTGTGACAATGACAGCACAAAAGCAGAATTAAACTATGTAAAATGAAATCTAAATTAAAGCACTGATCAAAATGTCTTCGTAACAAAAGGCAGTCTTGCCCCCAAAGGTTTATTTATTTGTTTGTTCAGAGTCGATTTTACTCTAAATGGGATCATAGTTGAGTCTCTCATTGTGAATCTACAGAGAAATATAACCTGAATCTGCATCGTCCCTTTGCTTGAAAAACCTTTATCGCAAGTTTTGGCTTTTTTTTTGGTCTTTCATGCCTTTATTGAGAGAGCAGATAGTGTTGGAAACAGAGGAAGAGAGTCGGGATGACACGCGGCTAAGGGCCGATGGTGGAAGTTGAACCTGGGGCAGCCGTATCAAGGACTGTAGCCTCTGTATATGGACGCCAAATTAACCGCTGAGCTAAACCGGCATCATAATCTTATTTAAGAAGAATTAATTATTAAATGTACTGTGTGTGTGTGTGTGTGTGTGTGTGTGTGTGTGTGTGTGTGTGTGTGTGTGTTTGTGTGTGTGCGCTTTTAGTGAGGCTTAATATTCACAGGAAGTTCTTAAAATTTTCATTTTTGCTGTGAATGAGGTTGGCAAACTGATTTCTGTTGGCTTCAATGCCATTCACCAGAACCTATTAAACTTTATTAAAAACCTGGTATAGTTCGAGACAGCTACTATTCAGCCTGTGGTATTTCTATTTGTGTGTTCATAATGACAATCATGATTTACTTCGGTACTAAAGTTTGAATCAAATTTGTGCGAGAATTTAGAAAGAAATTCACAAAGTGCTGACAACCTTCCTGATCCTCGATGTTCTGCTTTTCTCTGTGCTTCAAACTCACAATGTGTCGGCATGACGTTTCAAATCAGCAGCTGTCGCAGACGGTTTATTCGTCTGGACTTAATTATTTTTAACCTCGTCAAGGTAATCACTCTGTGCAGGAACACAGACACACCCACACAGTCTGCACGCTGCTGTTATTCTTCTGAGAGAGAAAACACACACATATACACATTTCTCTGCATAAAATGACTCCTTTACAAGTTGGCGGACAGAATTTGAAGGCCAAGACAATCACTCCCTTTTTCAATAATCCAATTCAGTTTCGCAAAGTTTAAGATAACAACTCAGTTGGTTTTCAGTTTGACTTGTTTGACAAGTTAGCAACGCTAAAAATAAGTGATGAAGAAGAAGACGAAATCACTGCACGGTTGGTCGAAGATCTACAACAGCCAACATTTAAAGAGCGCTAAAAACAGAAACAGGTCCACAATAAATCCAGACTATAAAAATATCACAACAACAACACTGTATAATGACCGTGGTTTGCATTTGATAACATTATACTGCCCGGTCAGATGCACGGCACTTCCCATAATGCCTCATGATGAAATGGAACCAATTTTAATCTCACCTTGAGAGTTTTCTTTTTATGCACCATTTCCACACACAGAGTCATTTTTACTTCTAGTTTATTTAATAAATGGTTATTCTAACTGTGGCTGTTTCTCCAGAAAACATAACTTCATATTAAACTGAGCTTTATTACTTAATTAATATTATTAATTGGGTGTCAGAGATGTAATAAATTAAAAGTAGTAATCATAATCTAATTGCTTTCAATCACCTTCAGATTGTTTTGCCTCCAGACTCAGTAAAATATTATGTTGAACAGACAATTTATTCCTTTCCAACTAGCAGACTAATTTGAGCAGGGACATTATCCTCCTCTTCACACATTATCAACGGTGATTTCCCACAAGTATCTCATCTGATTACAGATGAACTTTGCAGTGTTGTTATTAGAGCAGAAACACAGAGGAACACAAACTGTGTGGCCTTTGATGTTGATGTGAATGTATTTGTTTTTTGTGGCTGCAGACTTTTAAATTATGTGTCAGAGATTCTGTGGGGCTTTAAGTTGTCGTCAATCTCGGATCCCATCGGCTATAGTCTGAGACGATATAGCCTCTGGGGAGACCGGTGAACGTCCCGGGCGGTAAGCAATAATCGACTTCCCGTCAAGGCTTCCTTTTCTGCGTGCTGCATTGTTACAGAAAGAGAAAACTTTCTCTTATGATTTACTTGTTATTAACGGGTCTGACCTTTGCCGAAATTTCAACATCATGATGCAGATTTGTAAGAAATAAAAATTCAAGCTTTGTCAGGTCTGTCCTCAAGAGGAGAAGAAAACTTTTAAAATGCTCATGTGTTGAACGAAGGTCAGATCGATATGATGCATTCGAGGAAGTCGGGAAATCTGAACGCTAAACGGCTTTCGTTACACAACGTCAAGGGAATTCATCTCAAGTTAAATTTCAGATCTAGAACAGATTGTTAGCTGAACTCACATGCAGATGTCTGTTTATAGAGATTAAAAACTGCCTAGAGCTCATTCTCCGCCACTACAGTCAACAATGTGAAACACGAGACAACGTAAGCTGTGAAATGGAGACGGATAATGCCAACAAACGACCGACAACCACAACAACACCAACACAAAGTACACACAAGAATAAAAAACAAAATAAGTTTTATCTAGTGAAGCCCGTCCGACCAAACAGGAAGGCGATCGACGTCAGGGGGAAACCTAATGTCAACATTGGCAGGGCACGCGAATCATGAGAACTTCGATTGCTTTTGGGGATCAAAACAGAACCAGAACTTATTGTTGTCATAGAAACAAAACCCTTGTGCAGCTCTTTTTCTCTCACCGGGTGCAGCGTTTTTTCTCTCACAGCACAAGTGCTTCATCCCAGCTCTCTCCAGCCGCCCTGCCCTGCCTGGCTAATGTTAGCTGATGCTTGTGATGATTTGCTGGTTCGCTGGCGTAATTTGCCGTGGGTGGTTACGAAGCACAATGCAAGAGTCATGCGCATCATCCCAGCTCTGTGCGTGTTGATTTTGGCCAACAGTAAATTATGTAGCAGAACAAAGCAAATGTGTATAACTAACGATTGTTTTCTTTTAGCCAATATCGTTGTATTATCTGCCTAGGCTAAGGTTAGCCAGCCAGATGTAAGCTGGCAACAAGCTACCGTTAGCTTGTCTGCTATCACAGACGATTAGCCAACGTAGCGAAACAACATTGAGTGCATATCAGCGAACTAACGCAGACTCCCAGAGCTGATCTGGCTGGTAATTGAGTAACTTGCAGTTTGGTCTTAATGACCAGCAAAAAGGTCTGAACCAAATAAAGTGGCAGTTCATCAAATAGTTGCTGAGATATTTTAGTTCGAGCCAAAGTGTTGAACTAACAGAGGGACATGAGAATCACTAAAGCAACACAGAGTAAAAAGATACACTTATCTGCAGTTCAACAAACTCTGTACTTCAACTTGTTCTTCAGTAGAAACGTGGCTGAAGTCCTTCACAGATATCAGCTCAGGGAGGGAGAGGATCACAGACTCAATCTGAAGATGATTTTGTTTCCAAGTATTTTCATGAAGCGTCTCTTAAGCCTCTTATTGTCTCTTTTGTGCTTCCAACTGAAAACATCACCAAGTCGAGCAAAGACATTTCAAAGCAAAGTCTGTCGCTGTTTGCAGACAAATAAAGTGAGAGCTCTTTTGTCCTTCTTGTTCAAATAAGAATGAAGAGTAAACGTCTCACTTTCACCAGCAGTCAGGATTCAGCCTCAGGCAGCTTCTGAGGGCAATCGTCCACAACTCCTCTTTTTGTAGGCACAATTCATTTGCACAAATATGTCTGAGAGGAGAAGCAGCCAAACAGAAAAACACCTCAGCTTCTTTTGTTGCATGTAACTGATGCTGAGTGCAAACACAGACCTTAATACCAAGTGTGAGAGAAGCTGAGAGAAGTGTCAGACACGCTGCAGAGAGACGGACTGTTTACCTGTGCATCTTAAACGCTCCTCCTCACTCATATCTGATATTCCACATGACACGACTGATGCATTAAAAGCCTGCGTTCACCATCACCTTTCATATAGAGTTAACCTGAAGGTGGCAGCTCTCTAAATGTCAACACCTCCACATGTGGACCTTTTAAATGCCACCGCTCTTTATTCTGCTACTGTGGAACAGGACAGACAAAGAGAGAGAGCGAGAGGAGAGAGGAGGCAGATGAGGTTTTTTTTCACATCAGAGGAAACCAGATGACACACGATCAGCTGGGCTCAGTAGGGGGCTCATTTAACACTTGAAGGGGAATATGGTTACTAAGCGTGGCTCTTAGGACTACAGAGATGATCCGCTCATCTGATGATGCGTTTAATTACATCTATGGCTGAATTGCAGCCTTGAACTAGAGAGCAGAGTCTTCCTTTGGTTCACTGAATTCATTACAACTGCTTTCAAAGTCTAGTTTACAACAACAAAACATTTTTTTCAAAAGCAGTGATTTAAAGTTGAAACGATGAAGACACATTGTCCATCCTCCTTTCAGGACGATAATGTGAGTACTTGAGAATCACAAGGTAAATATGTATGCAGTATCACTTTCTCCTTGACACTTACCCTGATGAGGAAGTGGAGGTGTTAGATGCAGTGGTGGCAGCGATGAAAAACGAAACAGTAAATCTAAGGCCCTGTTCACATTTGGTACTACGCATCTGTCCTGGGTGATCCGATCACAAGTGGACAGCTCTAAGCACAGCAGTTCACACCTAGCATTAACGAGCCCCTCGAATGCGTCTTCAGTGACCACTTGTGATGGGATGTCACTTTCCTGCTCTGTATGCAAATAAACACGGAGGCTCAGTCTCCTTCTTTAGACTTATCATATAATAATATAAAACATTATATGAAAGAAAGTGTGATGCAGCCTCGCAGCACAGAGAGGTGGAGAGCTGCTGCGCATGAGCAAAGAGGGAGGGGGAGGGAGGGAGGGAGGAAGCGGGTGATCGCAGACTAGAGTGACGACGTGATAAAAAACGTAGTTTGATCATGAAGCGTGATGTTCCGCCACAGCGCTGTGTTTATCAAATATATGATACACAGCAGACCGGAGTCACAGTGACAGACAGACAGACAGACAGAAAGATCCGCGCGATTAACATACAGCATTTCCAGTAGGGCTGCAACTAACAACTATTTTGGTAATAGATTAATCTGTCGAGTATTTCTAATTATTAATTCATTTTAATTTTCAATTAATTATTTTTTTCTTATTAATCGGATAAAAAGAAAAAAAGCTCAGTTTTAGTATTAGCATTATATTCAAAACAAAAAGATTATGTCTTGTTTTCTTGTACAATGCAACCTTAATATATCAATTATGTAACTCAGCTAATATCTTGCTGATTTACTTAATAATTTCACGGGAAAAAGGAAAGTACAGACAAGGCCACTACAATAAAAAAATGGGGATGCAGCCATGAACTGAGTGTAATGGGGAAATGTAACTAACCAAAATATAGCTAATCAGTTTTTGCTCAAATTTCAGTTGTGAATAAATAAAAGATTCACTTTTGTCTGTCTCTGACTAATGGCATGAAATAGGTTATACTCCAGTGTCTGTCCGACCGAATTTCAGCTAATTAGCGATAGATTAGTGTCCGTTCTGACAGACAAAAACACACGTGTTAATTTAAAAACAACGCGATGGACAGAACTTTCCGTCAGTTTTTTCTCCATGTTGTGATGGTTTAATGAAGCCGGGCATTAGCTTTGTCAAGAATTAGCGTGAAATTAGCTTTACCCATGCCGTTAGCTTATCAACAGCTTTACTACCACGGTACACTGTCCTCCGCTGCTTAATCAACGGCCCGGCTATGGGCCCATCACAAAACGGAGAGGAGAGAAAATAGACAAGACAAGTAACGTTTGCTTTTCAAGCGTCATCTGTGATTCGTCGGTGTCCTGTAACAGCTGTCTCTGGCATCACAACATACGGCCGCTGCCATCTCATATTACATCTCTGCCATTCAGCGCCGACACATCAGCAAACCAATTTCACACAGGCCCGCTCAGAGGGAGGTGACGCTGACGCAGGAACGAGGATCTATGCTTCAACTAAGACAAGAAGGCGTCTGAAGGGGATGGAGGGGTGGAGGGAAAAGATGGACTGAAGAATTGATTAAAAACAGTAATGGACATCTGATGGAGGGAGATAAAGAGCTGGTGTCATAAACTTGCTTACAGGTTACAACCAACATTACTTTAATTAATGGAGCTGCTGCAGAGAGAAAAATATGCTCCTAATTTCCCAACCAGATGCTGAGCACAGAGGACAGACGTACAGAAAGGAAAGAACACGCCTCAAAGACGAATCTGCACTTTGTAAACACAGTGTGTTTGTGTAGTGACGCCAAACCCATCAGTTTGTGCTCAGACAAAGAGCAGTGAGACAATGATCTCTGTGAACTGCTGGGAGAGCAGATGTACAGTACTAGATGACAACACACTTTGCGGCACTTTCAATATCACACATGACTGCAGAGTCATTGTGACATAAATAGAGACGGGGCTCACATCTCATCTTTCACAGAGGAGAGTTATACACCTGATATCCATAAGACTGCTCATTAGATCGAGACATCAGGCCGTCAGATTGGAGCCAGACTCAGAAAAAAGCCGATGTCTTCGGGAGGCTGCTTTTCATTCCCCCTCGCACGGAAAACCCAGCTGAAAATTCATGAAAACAGACCCCTTCTGGACCATCTTCTCTTCTCCTGCCAGATCTGTGCTTGTAGTCCTTTGAAATGCCCACCATATCCTACAAAATCAGGATCCTAAAAGGTCTCCTATTTTGGGTTTGGTTTACAGCACAAAAGCCTGTCTATGTGTCAATTCTAATTTGAAAATCAAGCTCTGATGAAGCAGATGCATCAAAAGCAGAGAGACAGAGAATAAAGACTTGGCCAAGTTGGCAGAATTGTGACAGACCGGTGGAAGGAGGGGTTAATGCAGCGCTCCATTGTTGTTGTTGAAGGTCAAGCGGGACCCAAACCCTGACAAAGAAGACACAGGAGGACCCACAGGAGGATACTGATTGAATGAATGTTTCATCTAAAAGGAAAATCACAGCCGAATCCTGCTCTGCTCCCTCCAGGTCCACTGTTTCCTAATGACTCTGTTGTGGACGCCTGACAGCACATTTGTTTGTCCACAAACAGTTTGATGATGTTTGTGTTCATGGGAAATAAGATTATAAAGAATGAATTCATGACTAATGGAGGAAAACAGAGGAGAGGAAACTGTTCGACCAATTTAATTCAAGTGTAAACATCTAACCAGACAAGCTATGAATATATTACATCGAACACGGCAGAAAGAGCTGCCGGATTCGTCTCAGCTCAGTGTCAGACAAGCTGACTATAAGTGTTAAAATATCATGCGACACACGCACCACTTAACCACTTACAGAGAAGTAAGATGTGCAGCCGACCTCTCTGCCGACCTGCTGCATAAGTGTTCAAACCATAGACTGTATAAAAAGATGGACGACATGACAGCTCCCTAAAAGGTCATAAAGCCCGCCTCCTCCATGTTAACAGGTGGGACATGGGTCAAATTATAAAATCAAAATACACGCCCGATACATTTTTCTCAAACATGGTTTCTGTCATTATAGCTAGTTATTATCATGCTGATTCACGTCCAAGTGTTCATTTTTTGTCATTTTTGATGCTGTCAAAATGATGGTTGACAAATTCGGCTCCTGCAGCCAATCAGTTCCAGGTGAGCAGAGCGGAGGACTATCCGCGACTGGAAACGTAACTAAAACAATCACTACAGTCATTGAAGTTTCCATACGTGTGAACGTTAACCTCAGACCAACACAGAGAAGCTAATCTGCTGTTAAACACGCCGGCGTGCGGGATCCTTGATGTTTTTTCGGTAAGTTAAGTGTGTGTTTGGGTTTGCAGAAGTGGCTATGGCCGCTTCACTCGCCGATCTCTACTGCGCAGTCTCTGGCTCCATATGACGTCACCATCGCAAGATGGCGGCGCCTATCACAGGGGCTATTTTGGCATCAATTACGTACAATGGGAGCAGATGGAGACGCATTGTCCATCTATATATACAGTTATTGGTTCAAACAGTGAAAGTCAGATAAAGAGACTCTTGACTCTCCTACAAAAAGCTTCAGGTTTTACACGAAGGCGTTTGGATAATAAATGAAGCTACGGTGGGAAATTAAGTATTTCTAATCAATCCGTTTGGTCGACTTCTCAGGGAAAAGTCCTCTGAGGTGGAGTTTAGAGACATTTTCACTGTGAATGTAAATGACACACAGCGAGTGTGTGATAGGACGACAACACATACAGTAGTGGTGATAAATCACATCCAGGCAGCAGAAGATAGTTTACCTCTCTGCTCCTCAGAGGAAGAGAAAAGCAGCTTCTGCTGAGACATTTGAGTGAAGAATTTCAATTAAAGGTAAAATGTCAGGAATAAAAAATAATATCCCTCGACAGTTATACAGAAGCTATAATACAGAAGCCTTTATTATATAATCAGAGTGGATGAATCATCAGTTTATGTCTGCATGAAATTATTTATTATTATTTTTCTTCCAGCTTTGTTCAGTTTTCTTCTTTTCTTCATAATGTAGCAGAGTTTTCTTTAAGACCTCCTGCTGAGTCCGTCTGCTTTGGAAATTGTCATCTTTCTTTTATGATAGAGTTTCACTGTTCGATAGATCCATTGTATTTTCCTCCCCGATTTGAATCTAATAAAAAACTCTCACCTGACATAGTCATGCTGACAAAGAGTATTTCTTCTTAAGATTTTAAGTCTCTGTGGAAAAATAAAAATAAAAGCTAAACCACTGCCAGTGCACTCCAGAGGTGATGCAAAGTGATATCACACAGTCGATCCACTGTTACCTCAGTTGCCTTAAAAAGGTTGTCACTTTCAAGAAAACAACACAAATGTCTCAATGTGGGTGCACTAAAGAAAGAAAGAAAAAGAAGAATCTCTCACAGGAGTCCTGCTTCCTGTGTGTTTTATCTCTTTTTTTGATTGAGTCCCAGTGAGGCCATGACACCTGCTGTGCTCTGATACCATGTTGTGTTGGACATTGGCTCGCTGACCTGCTGAAATCAACGACCAAAAAGTCACAAATTCTGATTTTGTTTCAACACGAGCTCTATTGATCGGTGCTCTCACTGCTTGGAAAAGTGTGGTTTCAATTTTTTCAGGACGCTGACCTGAGCTGAAAGAAAAAACATTTTGGCAAATATAAAAACAACTTGTAGACAGATATGTTTTAAAACACGGCAATTAATTCATGTTCATTATGTAATATCAATAAATTAGGTCTCTACTGGATAACTGCATCAAGATGATTCTTTGTAGCAGACAAGCTGCTGTTTTACCATTTAATGAGATTTTAGTATTCACAACCTCCCTTGAGGCATGTGTCACTATTTAGTTGTTACTTAGAGTTCTGTTGTTCTTTATCTCCCTGGTGCAACAGCTTTTATTTTGCTGATGCATAATTCACAACTTAGGAATTATTTAAGTTAGGCTGCAGATACAGATCCAAGCTTTTATTGTTTCTTCAGAGATTAGCCCTGCAAGCTTGTATTTGCAGGGCCAATGACTGATGGGGAGAAAGTGGAGATCCATAAAGACCTGTCCGCTTTTTAGTGTCGCCATGGACAGAGCAGAGACACAGTGAGCACGGAGAGAGAGCTGCATCCGTCCATCAGACTCTTTGTGACCCCCGACAGCTTTGATCGAAGATCACAGAAAGAGTGAGAGAGCAAGTGAGGACATCAGACAGCTGGGAGGAAGAGAGAAAGACGGGCTCCTGAGGTTCTGGCCGGCTCTTAAGGCCTCTGTATAATTTCTTGGCTGTTATTAAACTCTGGGTATTTCCCCTTTTTACATGCAATTCAATTGCCTGCCCTTACTATACAGAGAACTGCCAAAAGAAAGACAGTGGGAATGATCTGTATTACATAAGCCTCACACACATTCCCACATATACTTTACATTTAAACTATTGTGCCCTCACGTGCAAGGCAATGCACCTAATTGCTGTGGCAGCCATTGAATGATGACAATGGCCACAGTGGGAGTTGGTGAGACTTTGTTAGGTGTGTGTAATTATTCAGACACACAAAAGGAGTGGCCGACGCGGTGCCAGAGCAGATTTACTGTGTCTGTGGTCAGTGCATTCAGCAGGGTATCTAATGATGTGCACTTACAGGCTAAATTACCAGAGCATTGTTTACCTCTGCTGTGAGAGCGCAGGCCCCACCGAGAGCAAGAAGGAGCCGGGGAGAGAAAAAAGCCCACATGGATCTGCTCAAGTTCAAATTAAAGCAAATGATCTGATAGTGAGGACGAGTGCTGAGAGAAAGATGAATGGTAACCATGGAAGCAAAGCCGAGAGAGAGGCTGAGATGTCTCACTGGTGTTTGGTAAAGGTCCCTCTCTTCACACGCTGCTGACAACCAGCTAGCTAGCAAATCCCCGCGCAAGGGGTTGAAGAACACACGTAAAAACTGTACAGCTCTCTTCTGTACTGGTCAGACATTTGTAGGCTGCACTTTAGAATGCTTTTGTCGTCTAGTTACTTGTTCTCTCTTTCGTTCTTTCTATAATGATGTTGTGCATTTTGTTGGTTTGCTTGTTAAAGAAAGCACCACCTCTAACCATCACTTCTGACAGCAGCCATCTGGGCCTCTGTCAGAGGTCATTTACATAATGAAAAAAGAAAATTACCAAGGAGGCAAAGACAGGACGAACCTGCCATTTGGCTCAGAGAGAAAATGAAGATGGAAAGAAAATGGTTTGGCAAGAACGGTGCATTGGACAGAGAGAGGGAGAGAGAGAGAGAGAGAGAGAGAGAGAGAGAGAGAGAGAGAGAGAGCGCGAGAGAGCGTGCGGAGAGGCTTGAAGAGCTGAGACAATTGAACCGTGGGGACGAGCGTGCCAGTGAGTTGGACGGTGCAGAAACATTTGGTGAAAGTGAGAGAGGAGGAAGCTGAAAGCCTGAACAGCAGCAGAGATTATGTCCAGTTGAGGAGTTTTCACAGATTTAAAGTTGAAACAGGGAGAGACAAAGACGAGAAAGAAAGTTGAGAGAACAGGAGGAAACACTGAGAGGTTTCCAACACGAGTCAGAGAGAAGCAGGTGTCGCTGATTCTAATTGGACGAGGCTCTTACCTTGGCCGAGGACGGAGCCACCGATCCTGCTGTCGTGATGCCCCGCTTGACAGCTATGTTGCCACTTGATGTTGTCACAGCAACTGTAACCGGGGTGGGGAGGAGGGAAGGGATGACAGGGAGGGGGAGCAGCCCCGGACGGTTGTTGCCATTGACGATGGCAGAGGCACAGCTGTGATTGGCTCCTCCATTGTGGAGGCCAGAAGGACGGATGTCTCTCCGCTCCCAGGGTCCCCGGTAGTCCCTCTCAAAGCGGTGGTGGTGGCGTGACATCACTTCCTCTTCCTCTCAGAGGGAACAACGAGGGCAGGCCTGCAGGAGACAGAAAGAAGGACAGTTTAAGTCAAGTGGATTTTTTGTTATGATTAAGTGTCTAAATGTTGGCAGTGTTTCAAAGACAGCAAGAGGCTGCAGGACAAAGAACGAGTGAGACACCAGGTGAAATTAGAAGCCAACATGTTGACGTTGAGGTGTAAATGCTCACAGCATCTGGTCCCAATGCACCTGACTGACATGAACACACTGCAGCTCATTTGATGCTTTAATTCCTTTTCTCTTAGTCATTAAAGAGATCTCTATAAAAAACACCATCAGGGCCAAAACTAAACTACTTTAACTAAATTTGTCACATGAGGCCTCTACGCTAAACGAGAGGATAAAACAAAGCAGCAGAGTGAGACACAAACAGGTACATGCTCAGGTAAGTGTTCCTGAGGACAGCGCAGCAGCATCATGACCTTGTAGGTCAAAACTCATTCATCCGGACAGATAAATACTCCTGCAGTTACAGCTCATCTCATTCATCTAATGGCTGCTTAATTCAATCACATGGCCCTTGAAGTGCATGTGAGGGTTCTTCCCTTTTTCCAGCAGAGGAAGCTGTGATGGGCAAAGAGGCGACAGTGAGCTGGAGTTACATCAGTATGGGGTACAGCTGCTATTATGTAGCATGAGCAGCGTATCACTCTATATTATATCATAAATCAAAGCTGTGCAGGATCTGAGCAGTGAAATCCATCACTGAGGGGATTGTAGCTCGTTGTACTCCTCCTCACCAAAGGCATGTTATGCTTCCTGAGCCTTTAATAACAGATGAAATAAAAAAACAACCTTAAACCAGGTTCAGCAAAATCCCCAGGTCTGTGAGGAGAGAATGACAGCAGATGATAGGTCTTTATTCTGCATGCTGGTGTCTGTCACGCTGCTTCTTGCCTCACAGAGGAGCGGAGGTCTTGGAATGCAGACATCTCTGTGTGCAGCTCTGTTTGTGTGAGTTTTTACAAAAGCAGCAAATTCTACAAGTAAATGGCTGTGTGCAATGTTTTGGAAGGATTTAATTAAAACACATACATACAAAACTCTATTGAGTATGAGCATGAGAGTTTTTGAGCTGGCTGTTGGAAGTGAAAGGTTCTTTACAAAAGCTTGATGTGAGCGATACACGATGCAGCCTGTGGTGGGAACACTGGCCCTTCTGTTCACCCACTAAAACACTCACCCTTTCTTCCTTCATGTCTTACTTTGTTTTGCTCCATGACAATTTTTCTTCATGCATTATATTCTCTCCATAAACTTCAATTATTTCTCTCTCATACAAGCTCTGCTCTGTCCAAACACAGCAAGCTGATATGCAGCGATAGAGCCAGAAGGAGCAACTGAAAGCTGCACACATACACTGACTCTCTTCTTCTCGCTCACTCTGCAATAACCTCTTCACAGTAACCCCTTTTAATAACCTCATATTCAACAAAAGAACACGCTTGTACGATCTCTGAAAAAACATTGCATACTGAGAGAGTAAAATGGTGCGAGTCCAGTCGAACAATGGCAGAGTTAGTGCCAAGTAATATTCTCTTATCAGCCGAGCTCCACACCTCAGCTGAGAAATAAGAAGGCAGCCGGAAAATTCATTCAGAGAAAAAACAGGAGAGAAAAAAAACACAAGAAAGGGACATTATCTCCACAAGAGTCAGAATTGGAGGCACAGAGCTTTTGCATTCAGGATTCTTTAAATTTTATTTTTATCACTTTTACAGATGGGCAGTGGGTACATTCCAGTGTGTGTTCACTGTGCTACAAAGTCTCAAAAGTTGTGTGATTTACTGCAAAAACTGACTCGTTTTTGTGTCTTCCTGTAAACCTGGAGGAACGAGGGCTCGCTGGAGAACAAAACCATTACATTATGCATTAAAGGCATTGAACGAAGATTGCAAGAGCCCACACAAGAGAGAGCTTTGTGAGATAGCCTTCAGTGAAGCTGAAAAATACAGCAGAGAGAGAAAGAGTGAAAAGTAAGTAAAGTGCCGTTTTAAATAAAAGGAGAGGGTTTCAAGGAAATTATGTAAAATATTACTGGAAGAACAAACTGTATTAGCAAGTTGTAATTCTTTTATATTTTATGGTATATTGAGGTGTGTACAGACTGTTGAGTTTGGAAATGGTAAATCAGCCAAATATTTAAGTACTGCTCCCGATGTAAAACATCGCCCACAACTTCTACATGCAGAGTTTTAATGGACAGCTACCTCGACAAAAGAGTATTCATTGCATTGCAGAACTGGGATCATCTCAGGTTACACAATGATTAAGATGTCATGCTCATCCTACTTCATGTCACAATGAGTGCACATTTAGCCATCTGCCTCTCATATTACCAATGTTTCAAATCACTCACTTACCCAAGAGGTGTTTTCACTATCATGGCTCTACATTTCAATGTGCACACAATCCTGTAAGTGAGTCCTGTCATCCTTGCACTTTGCACGTCAGTATGTGCTGTGTAACCGGAGGCTTCAACTGATCCCTGCAGAAAAAGAGTCACTGAGACAAATCCCATTACATTTATGGTCGTCAGTAAACAGAAGGATTCAACCCTTGTGCCCTCCTCAAATTTACTACCCTCTGGACACCTTTGTGGCAAAAATGTACACAGGATTTTAATCCTTTAAATGCCAGTTCAATTATTTTAATTATTTCATTATTAATTACAAAAAAACACAAACACTTAATTATTTTCCATATAATAAATAGTAGGGGGATGGGACATTGTTGATGATTAGAGACTTGGATATGTCAAAGATTAGCAACCAAATTGATTTGATTGCATTAGTATTTTTTATGTAGTGTCAGATACTCCCTCTGGGCACCTTTGTTGCCAAAAATGTACACACACAAAATCTGCAATAAAGTTGAGACAAATGTACAAAAATGCCGGAGGGCATAAGGGTTAAGAAACTAATTACAGACTCTTAAATTCCCTTCATGACTTCATTTCCATAAACTCCTCTAAAGTCTGTGTATGTCTGTGTGTGGTGTTGTATAAGCACATGTTGACTTGAGGCTGAGAGTGGGTGCTGTGTGTGTTTGTGAGAGGGTGATAAAAGGAGGTTTGCTCTCAGAGGTGCCTGTGGACACCAACAGCCAGCACACCTGTGGACTCTGCCAAAGCAGATACACACTTAAACACATCACATCTGCAGTGACACTTTGCTCTGTGCTGCTCCAGGGACAATGTGCCAATAAAGATTTGACCATTTTCTTTCACACCCAATGAAGTCAGTGTCAGCCCAGGACAAAACAACAGTCTGTCAGAGGAGAGATGATAACCTTTGCTGCGAGGCTTCTGCATGTAAAGATGATCTGTTCAAGAGCCTTTTAAATTCATAAGAGACTAATGACATCATTTCAGTCAGAGCCTACAGCCATTAATGCAGCTCTCCAGCTCCTGTGATCCTGTCAGCCTGTTAATAATCTCACCTGAAGGTCTCAGACTTTCACACGACAAATGCTAATTTCTGACTACAACATGAAATAACAGCTGATGACTGAAAATCCTGTGCTGAGAGATGAAATCTAAACACATGATTTAAATCACTAAACCTCTGGAAGCCCAAAGAGGACAACAAGAATCTGCTCTCCAAAATGAACAGCATCATGTCGGCAATCAAACCTGATGAGCTGACTGACTGTCTGACTGACTGGCGTCTCCATCATGCTGTCAGCCACGTCATGAGTTAAAGCTGCAAGGAGGCAGAGTGTGTGTTAGTGTTTGGGCGTTTATCGACTCCTGGTCTGCCCCTGGCGTGTCAGAATCGGAATTGCACTGTTGATATGATGTCCACACACACTTGCAACTGAAGAGTGAGATAGTGCCGGTGTGCACATGCATGCGAAAAAGATGCAGTTAGAGAGAAGAAGAGTAGGCATCCTCATGACATCACTGCCATCACCACGGAGACGCTCTGCATGTGACTGTGTGAGTTGTAAAACCACAGAGGGAGAAGAACAGCATCTGTCACTCTGAGGAGGCACGCAGCATGTCGAGTGTGTGTTTGCGTGTGTGAGTGTGTCAGATCTGCGTTAACAGAGCCATGTGGGAATACACAGGAAGCTGCAGACAGACGTGAGGAAAGAGGGAGTGTAACAGATGGATGGAACGTGGCAGCGATGGAGAGACAGCTAGACAGTGTGAGCGAGAAAGCAAATGAGATGTAACAGCAGAAAAGTGTGTGTGTGTGTGTGTGTGTGTGTGTGTGTCTTGCCTAAAATAGAGTGAAGGGTGTTTAAAGACAGGATCATGGCAGGGCGTGTGTCATATTTCTGCTCTGGGGTGTGATGTTTGCTTTGCTGGCACATTCTGCCCTGCGCTCAATACCCCCCCCACTATTCCACCTGCTACAGATACTCCCCAAGAGGAAGGGCTCCATTTACAATCTGTAGTAGTGTTTACTTCTATTGACCCAGCGACATCCCAGCTTTCACCACACTCACATTAACACACACATAAACAGCCACATGCCACACTCATGAGCCCGTGCTAACGATCCATTCGTCCATCAGCAGGTCTGGATGGTACAAACGAGGGCCGGGGAAAGGAGGTGTAATGTGACTTTACAGGGAGAAGACATGGCTGTAAATGAGAGGCCCTGTGGGACACACACACAGACAATCACAAACACACACACACAAATACAATCTCAAAAACAGATACCATTCATAGGTTCCATTTGAGCAGATTTTTAGAGGCTGGTTTAACTGAATTAGCTAGAGCTAAAGGAGAACTAGGAAACACTTATTCACCTCCTTATCTCATCTGCCTATTAAGATTTCCACTGAGGAGATGATTGTGAGAGATGGCACTTTGTACATTAATCTGACACCTTGATGGATGAAACACTGCTGGGTGACATGCACACACTGCCTCTTTCTGCCAGAGAGAGACATGTGATGATTGTCTTCTCTTTGATAAAACATCCAGCAAAGATCAAATCATTCAGAGAGGATAAAAAACGTATAAAATGGTTGGGATATAACGTGATGCAAAGGAAGTTTGTTTACTGTAGTCTGAACACATGGGCTCTGCTTTCACTATTCCACCATTGTTTTACTACCTGTGCCGACAGGAGTGACCATGGCATTATGCAATGTTAAAATGACAGAGCGAAGGACACGAGACAAGAGCAGGAATAGTGGTTTAATTACCTAAATGGCTGCTGTGGAGGTTACTGAGGGCAGTGAGCATCCATCTCTTTTAACACCACCACCGGCTTACAGAGCACGGCCAGACATCACTAACAGGGACAGAGCAATCTCAACCTTTTTAAAAAGGTCTGACACCACGGTGACCTCAGTGCAGTTGTTCAGGGCAACATCATCTCACTATCTAAAACACACGATTCTGTCACTCCTGCTTCATAAGACATGAACAGTGAAGGAGGGACGGCTGCATTCTCCTCTCTCCTCGTATCCTTCTTTCTCTCCCCACTTATCTCATGTCTCTGGGTGCTTTCTCTAAAAGCCATTCTCTGTCTCTGTCTGTCGTTTCATATCTGTATGAACACAGCGGCCTTTCAGAGCACACAGTGAGTGGAGCCGCAGCCCAGTCTGGCCCAGAGGAGCGGTTGGAGCAGTACAGATTAATGACCCGAGGCAAGTGAAGAGAACAAATAAAGAGGGCACTGAAATGAACCAAGAGAGATAAAAAGAGAAAGAAAGGTAATGATGAGGAGAATGAGGTGTACACTAAACTGTAGGAGAGGTAGCGACTGTGTTCTGTCACAGTATAGTTTTATACCCCTGTCACACTGACTGAGGGAATTCAAACTGAATGGGTCGATGTGCGTCATCCAACATGGACTGTGACTCTCCTCCCACCTGGGTTGGATGAAGGTTGGACACTGCAAACATTTAGTAAACAGCTGTTTCTAAAAGGAATGGAAACTTTATTTAATGCTACTGTGGTTTAAATTACATTTATTAACATTTACTTTCTTATTCATCATTTGCACTCCTGTTTCCTCCCAACCACCCCTCGTTACCCATGCCTCAGCTGTACTCTTACAATCAGCCACATAAGTCCAGGGCCAACATGGACATGAGAGGACGAGGAGAGAGAGAGAGAAAAATGGATATCAGAGGCTTCAGAAGTGAGGAAAGAAAAAAGGATATTGGGGGTGCGGTGGTCTGCACTCAAATGAAAGACAGGAATCTTGATCAGATTGAATTAAGTGTCTGTGCTGCTCTCTCTCTCTCTCTCTCTCTCTCTCTTTCTCTCCCTCTCACACGCACAGACACACACAAAAGAAAAGCCTGGCTGGTTGGAGAGTGTCTCCTCTCTCTCTCTCTCTCTCTCGCTCTCTCCCTCTCCCACAACCTCCTTATCGTGTCCTTTCCCATGAGCTCTCAATGCATCAAAGCTGCCCTCCTCAGAACAAGGATCCACTATAATATGAGAATTTCATTACAGGGGTAAAAACTGTCCCTCCGCTCTTCTGCTCACATCAATTTAGGGGATATTGAAGGCCAGCAACTTTTCCACGTTGGCCTCACGAATCCGTCTCCGCCTGTCAGCGTCCGGAGAGCCACCAAATGACATGATGACCTGACAGGTTGACCTTCACTTAACCTCCCTCGCTGCCCGCAGGGCCAGATCATCCACCATGTCTTCTGTTGACTTGATTCTGTCTCGTTGTTTGAGATGGCTCAGCAAATGTTGTTAACGTAAACAAGAGTGGCTTCTCGGTTGACTTGGGTCCCCTTCAAAGTGCTGCTAAATAAGTAATGGGACGTGTCATCTGCTTTGGATGGGTTACAGTAAAGGGAGATTAATGGATGGGCAGATGGAGATAAATGTATGAGATAAATGGAAGAGCCCCACTGGCCCACTGACATATAGTATCAATGAACAAATGGACAGCTGTCAAAGCTTATTCTAGGATGGGTGGGAGATAAAGGTAGTCGGGTCATCCTCTTACTTATCGTCATACATTCATTTAACACTTGAGGAATGTTCAGTATCAGCAAAATATACGCCTGAACTACATTTGTAGAAGTCACAATGAAATTAATAATGACCACCTGCAGAAACAGTTACTCAGAAGACATTTCCTGTTACTGTAGGTAGCAGCAGAGGGTTTAGAAGAAGAGGACCAAGGCTGTTCTCATCTCGTCTTTGGCAAAGAATGCAGGAACAAAGCACATGCAGCACAAACCTGCTACAGTCAATTCACTCAGTTTAATCTTAATTATCTGACCACAAAGAGCCGCACACTAGTCCTGATGCAATGAGGCGTCTCGCTCTCCCTCGATCTGCGTCTCTCTTTAAAGACATTTTATGTCTGAATTTCACATGAGGGTGTAATGATCTGTGTTAAGTAGCCTGTGACCAACCCGTGACTCACGCCCAAGACGCACCATTTTGCATCCGTTTCATTAACATCAAATGAGAGAGCTTCTCTTCTGACTGACATCAGAGGAATCGCCGTGGACAGCAGAGGATCTGTCAGTGCCTCCTTCTAAAGAAGCTTTTATCCAGTTGCCTCTCATTTCCACTGCAAGATATGAACTGTTTGAACCATGCTTCTTCATATTCCCCAGCTGAAATATGAGCTATGGTAGTTCTGGTAATCCATAATGCCCCGGGGTCCTGTATGAAGAAATGTGCTAAAATCAGAAGAGCTCACAGTGAAAACAGTTTGGGATTCTGTGTAACAATCCCCAACCAGTTCTACACCAGGCTTTATAAAAGCTGAAGATAATGGATGTCTCCATGGGCTCATGTTCATAAATAAAAACATGCAGAGCAACATGTTTGCTATTAGCTGCTCTTTTCAAGTAAAACAGGCTGATGGACCACATGAAAAGCAACAGAGACAGTCGTGTGGCCTTTTGACCTCTGGTGGCGACAAACATGGCTGTGCATGCAGAGAGCAGATTCAGAGAGAAACCTGCATCCAGAGAGGAATAAATATGTGGATAATATTCCCCACACTCAGCAGTGTTGGTAAAAAAGCTGTGAAATGTAGAATTTGATATGCTACAAGGATCAGCCGAGGTTCTGTGTGAGCGGGGGACAAGGAGATGAGCCGGGAATAGAGGGGATGGAGTTTGTTTATGTACAGCAGGAAAGAAACAAACATGAGGCCCTACTATGAACTCATGTATAGATGGACTGAGACCGGAGCTATGACAGCAGCAGCATTGAAAGACATTAATGAGCAAAAGATACACTGGCTGTTTGCAGAGCTAAATTTTAAGGCTGCTGGAAGACAGATGTGAGATTTGTAGGGGAGGACTGAAGGAAGAAAGTTAAGGAAACAAAAAAGGATGAGACAGAGGAGGTAAAAAGTGGTGAAGGTGGAGGGGGGCTTCAGAGCAGAACAATAACTTACAGGTATTATAAAAGCAGGGTTTGCAGGGACGTCAGTAAAACAAAAATGCCAAACGGCTCTCTGGAGGAAGAGCAGCTTTATTCGTTTCTACAAACATTTTTCATCAGAGGAGAGCAGGGTTTAAACCCTGTGCACCAGTTAGACTTAGATTAGTCTTAAATAAAAGTGCATTAAAATGAGAGAGCATCATCCATGATCGGACAGTAAGTTGATCGATAGGTTTCGTTTTGACAGACAAGTCCTGTTTGAATTAATAAAAGAGCTCTACCCTCAGCTGCAGCATGTGTCTAACACTACACTGTCCCTGCCCTGCAGGTGCTGACTGAGCTAAAATTTTGTGCCAGTTGGGCCTTTCAGGACAGACAGAGGGATACATGATAAATGTACATCGGACAACGGCATGCTGGATTATTTATGTTTCCTCATTGCACTCTCCGTAAAATGTGTTTTTCTTTACTTGCTTTGGTATCCATATCTTCATATCTGTCGATCATGAGAGAAGTTAGCGAGTGGAGACGTGTGTTGCTTGGCAACACTCACTGCTTTTTGACATGACCAACACACAGCAGTCAACACAATATTAACTATGTTATGAATGAGACAAAGTGAATATGTGAAGAAATGTGACAGTTTTTTCCAGTTAAGATTTTTAGTCTGTACATCTGGCTCATGGTTTTGTTTAAAAGAACTGGGCTTCAACTTGCGCAAGATTTGGCCACGAGATCTCTTATAGCGAAAGGCACACTGTATAACAACATGCCGAAAATACACTTGCAGCCAAAGCCAACGCCAACAGAGTGTAACATAAACATCAGTGAAAAACTAACTTACATATTCATGGACGCACACACGATAAAAAGAGTCCGTCTACAATCACTGATGTCTCCATAGTAGCTGCAGTAAACAAGTCCGGACATGTCTCCCTCACTGCCATGTTTCGAGGGGATGCGCTGAGTCATGCTGCGTTCAGGAGTGCTCAGAGATGTGAGTGATCAGACACATTTTTACATATTTTTAAAGATCAATCTCGGGTTTTATGAATTGATATTGGGTCATTCAAATGAGAATCAATTCGAATCGGAAAAATCGTTTTTTTAAACCCAGCCCTACCCTTGATATAGCCTGCCTATCAATTGTTTTTAAGCTAAATAAATGCAGATATTTGACCGTAATTTCACCCATTTGTCTGTAACATTGAAAGCTTCCAGGAAACATGGACGGGCATAGATTTTTTTCTAATGGAAACCCTGGAGGAGAGAGAAACACTTTCTCAAGTCGTCCCTCCAGAACATTCAAGTAGGACAAAGTGCTTTCTTTGGCGCCATTTTTAATTGCCCTGTAAAGTTCAATTTAGGAGATGCTGATGGAAAACAAACTGAATTGTAAAGGAAATATTGATAAAATGAAAAGCTGTAATGATGATCCAATCACTTAACAAGACTATTAAAGTTTTGCATCTTTTCCTTGTTTGTGTGTTCTTCATTGATGCAGCTGACATCGGCTCACACTCTCCCCCTCAACACCTCGTTCCCTCTGAAGCCCGAGCATAGAGTGATGGGTTAGGGGGTGATGCTATTTCATACTCTCCCTCAGGCCGCTTCACTTTGATAAAGGTTGCATACCTCCGGGCATTTTTCAGAAAATTTCCCGCTGTCTCCTGACATTTCCACCTTACAGCCCCCTGTCCCCTCTCTCAGCGCGTCCTGTCTCTACGGCACAGAGCAGTTTACTGAGCGTGACACAGCGAGCCGGTTGGATAATCCCAACGAGACCGAAGCACCATTAGCAAAAGGAGGCTTCTAAACTATATTACCTACCCCTCTGTGTCTCTTTCTCACAGAGGGCACCTGGTACCACATCTCTTCATTAATGCATGGAGACACACACACACACACAAACTTGTCATGCCCCAACACGGACACTTATCTATGGTGAAAAGCATGACTCCATTGCAGGTGCCCTCTGAAAATGAGGGCAAGGGAGGAAGAGAGGAAGGTGTGTGTGTGTGTGTGCGTGTGTGTGTGCGTGTGTGTGTGTGTGTATGTAGATGTCAAAGCAACAGTCTCGTTTAAAGCTAATCATGCTGAAGGTAATGAAGCTACCTTGAGACCCTGTCACCCTGCAGGTTAATGGAACACCTGTATGCACACAGAGGTGGAAACAAGAGAGCGAGAGGCATGATCTGTGTGAGTCAGTGGAAGTCGATGTGTGTGTTTTTCCTGGCTCTAAGTCTTATACTGTGAGCCTCAAGTAAACACAGCTCAAAAGGAAACGGTAAAAGATGCCACAGAGCGGCATCAGCGTTCACATCTGTCAGCATCACAGAAGAATAAAACTTTCTCACTCTCTAAAACATATAACACAACACATGCTAAGAGCATTTTCCAGGCAAGAGTGAGAGTGTGTGAGTACTGTAGCAAACCCTGGAGGTAAGAGGAAACAGAAAGGTACAAAAACTGTAAAAAGAATCAACTTCTTTCAAATCAATGGATTAACGGAGACATAGTTCCGTCATTCTTGCACCAATAATCAAATCTGATCAAACAGCCATTATGTTGACAGCTTTTAATTCCATTCAATGACAGAAGCATCTGCAGGCAACCTTTGAGTAGGAGAAAGTGGGCGGCTAAATTATGCAAATATCTGTCAATTTAATGAATCAGAGGCAGAGAATTAGCAGCCTGTTAGTCTCTCTTAGACCCACAAATGCTGCTAATACAGATGAAGGGCTGCAGCCTGATTTCATTATCGCTGCTCTGCAAAAAGAGAGGAAGAGAGAAGAGAAAAGGGAGAGGGGGAGAGAGAAATGAGAGACGGAGATGGAGATAAATGTAGGTGAAAACACAGGCCTCCATTCAGAGCTCTATCAAGTCCAAATATCAAATTAGCCAAATGAATGGTACAAGATAAAGGACGACGCGGGAAGGAGAGAGAGCACAGGGGACGGGAAAATGAAAGGGGCAGAGAAAGACAGAGAGAGAGAGACAAAGAGAGAGGCTGCGAGGGCGTGTTAGAAATGGAAAGGACAGGAGAGTATTTCAATAATCGATAGAGCGTGAAGTGAAGAGAGGGACACAGAGAAAGAGAGAAATAAAGAGAGAGAGGAGCGGGATATCACAGATCATTAGTCATTGTTGGTGACAACTAGAGACTGTAGCAGGAAGATTGTCACTGGGTCTTAATCAGATGAGAAACGATGGAACGCCAGTCGTTAATTCCAGCAGCATTATAGCGTCTATTGTCTGCCTCTGAAGGGGCTTATCGCAATCTCTCCACCTCCGACTGCTGCTCCGACTGCTGCGACGCCAGCAAACAAGCTGCCAGCCGACTCACCAGGAAACTCTAAAGAGCTGGAGAGAAACTAAACTCTCCCTGTCTGCAGAGTCTTTGAAACATCTCTGAGGCAGAAACCAGAAAATCAATTCTCTCTTTTAAAGCGAGCCATTAAAAGGCGCCATAGAGTGTTAAAGCAAACCATGACAGTATATTATGTATTCTGTTCCAAGGCAAACCCTAATGAACACACACCATTACACACTGCTGCAGAGAAGCTACTATATGTATGTGCACACACAGAAGTTGTACAGTTCCCCTCCATGCATACAGTATACTAACAAGAAATGCAAACACACAGATAATAAAATGTCATCCTCTCTCTTCTTCCTTATTTCTCTTGTACACAGACACAAATAAATACTGTCAGAACCACGGCCCAAAACTCTCAGTCAGCCGGCTCAGCTGGGGACGGCCTTTCTAACTTAAACAGCTTCCCCTGCCTGGCTGGAAGTGTGTTTACTGTGTTTGTAGCACTACGCTGCACTGCCTGCATCATTCACCACAGCACAAACTAACACTATACGGCCGTCATGCAAAACAGAGATGTTTGCTATGACAAATGCTAGTTATTGTCATCCACCAGTGTGTTTGCAGATACGCTTATGAAACACATGAAAGAGCTTAATCACATCTACCCTCTGGACATGTGTGCCTCTTTGCCTCTGTGCTCACCTGTCTGACGGTGTAAAAGACAGCAAGAGACAGACAGTGAGGCTGTGACTTTATGGGAGAATGCAAACTGTACGACTCACACCACAAGGACACACACACCACCGAAAAGCACATACACATAGACACATGCACTCAAAGAAGAACACACAAGGTCACAGTTTTATATACACACATGTACACATGTACGCAGTGTACATGTGCACACATATGGCATCACACACAGCCCAAGGCTATCCTTAAGAGCACATGTAAGCTCACAATGCATGTTTGAACTCATGCATGCATACACGGTTTCACACACAGACACACAGAGTGTAGGTGTAGTTGTGTGTCTGTATCTAAAGCAACTGCAGCTACTGGATCATAGGAACTGAAGTAGGTTTGATGCTCACTGTGAATCCGACCACATCAGTGTTCAACAAACCAGAATAAATGGCCACAGCTGTGGAGCGCTGTGCTCGTGTGTACTGACTGTGTGCTTTTCTGTAGGTTTGTGTTTGTTCATCCTTCATCCCAGTATCAATCCCACCCACTCACCAGTACCAATCTCCATCTTGATTTACTGTCTCATTCCTCAACCTTTTCTTGTTTTGTCCTCTTTCATGCTTATATACTCTCTCGTTTTTTCTTCTTTTTATGGTTGGTACACAAAGAAACTGAATGTATGTATGCCTCAGCAAATATTCTGTACAATGAGTTTGGAGTTCAAGGTAGGACTGTATACTCAGCAGCAGAGGAAAAGAAAAAGCCCTGAAACAATATTTTAAAATGTTTAGAAATAATGAAAAAAGTGTCCTCACACTCAAGCTGCAAGCTTGCAAATTCAATTTCATACCGGGTGAGCTGTGTTTTTTTCTATTTTTGAAATGTTTAGAAATAGTATTCTTCCACGTAGGGCTGAACCATTAATCTAATTTTTATCCAAACTGCTATATGGCCTACTGCAATTTTCAAATCGCTAACTGCAGCAATCACACTCAAACATATTCTTACAATAATAATGATATTTATAATCATGGATTCAGCACTTTGCACAGGGGGAGGAAATGACACAAACATTAGAACTTATCTCTTCAACCAGCAGTACTCAGTTGAACTTGATTTTTTCTCAAGCAAAGGTCCGAAACATGTCTCACCTGCGTTATGATTCAGTAACATACATTTATATATTTTAAACATCTGTCAAATCAAATAAAGAAAATACAAATAGGCGAAATAGTTTTTACAACAACGCTAATAACTTTTTCACAGAGCTCTCATAAGTTAATAATAATAATGAATACTTCAATATTGGTAAGGAAATATAGTGTGTGTTTGTATGTTGGGGAGTCTGGGAGGTCTCCCAGGAAAACCTTTATTTCCTGTATTTTGGGTTTATTTTATGCCCCAGTTTGTGACTGAAGTGTCTTTATTTGTAAATGAAAACAAATTAATTCAGATGATAAATGTCTGGCACTTCACATTCTAGCAGGATTTAAAGAGCCATATTCACATAGGTAGTATAATGTTGTCCATGCAGAAATCAAATGAAAGAGAGAGACAGCTTTACCTCTTCACTGAAGCTGCTCTCTCTCTGCCTCCTGACAGAATTATCATCATCAATTATCATTTGACCATAATAGGAGGATTCACTTAAAATTTTATGTTTGCCAAATTTTATTTTATGTTTTGCCGAAAAGCAGTTGCATTAGACTTTTTCTCATGGTAAGTTTTAAACCAGACAATGACTATGAAATAAATAACATTTAGACGCACTGTACACTGATGGACTGCTGGAGAGAGCGAGAGCGAGGGGGAGAGAGAGAGGGCACATACCGGTACATATAAGAACAGAAGTTGCGGACATAAGAGGAAAACTGGTCATGATGATGAAGCCTGATGTAGCTCTGTGTAACTCTCAGGTTTATCAGTGAAGTGTTTGAACTAAACTGCAGCCTGGAGTCTCTGTTAACAGAGACAAACGGAGTGATGGTGTCAGACAGTGTCCACATTTAATAACCGCCATGGTCACGGAGAATGTACGAGTCTGTCCGGTCTTAAAAGCTCGGTTTTCTCTGTCTACTTCTCTAATTTTAGAGCATGCCATGTCTACTTTTCCCTAACTCACTTATTTTCTCTCACAGTGTCTCTGTAACTCTCCTGCTGGCTGGCTCTTCAGTCTGTATCTGTCTTCTCTCACACCCACTGGGTCAGTGGCGATGTTTATCTGAGTAACAGATTTGATTGGCTGAGTAGCTTCACATATGATGATTTACAACAAATGCATTGGTCTTCTAATCACTAATGCAAAGACAAAAAACCTGCGCAGGTTAAAAAAGAAGCATTTGTCAAAACTATAAATAGGTCCGGGTCCAGAGATGATGGCAGTTGGGCCTGGATCCGGACTGCGGTCCGCCATTTGGGTTTTTCATTTTTAGTTTTATTTCCAAAATGTCTAAAGTGCATTTGGCTGAGAGGGCCGTACAATCAGAAATACATGTTAAATGTATTAATATATGCAGCAAACAAACCCTCCCATCAAAAACAAGGGAGAGATTGAATTGGCAGTTTTCCCTGAGAGCAAAATGTAATTACTAAAGCTGCTTATGACAAAATAAATAAATAAGGCAGTAAAAAGAGTGTTTGACTGACAAGATGAATCATTTCCTGCCGGGGTTATGGCATCAACTGACTGTCTCTCCTCTGGACTTCACTAAGTAGCTTTTTTTCCACAGAGGGCTCCTTTCTGTCAACTCACGGCCACAGCTGAAAGGTCACTCAGTCCCACTGTGGAGTCCAATAACTAGGGTTAGATCTGACGGACAAACACAAGATTACAATTTAATTTAAACACATCGTGACTGACAGAAATACTTTCTGTCAGTTTTTCCCCCATTTTGCGATGTTTAATGAAGCCGAGCATTAGCTTTATCAAGAGTTAGCGTTAAAATAGCTTTACCCGTGGTGTTAGCTTATTAACAGCTTTACTACCACAGTCTACCATCCTCCGCTGCTTCATCAGCGGCCCCGCTATGGGCCCATCACAAAACAGAGAGGAGAGAAAATAGACAGAGTTTCAGTCCGTTACGTTTGCTTTTAAATAAACGTTAGAAACAGGAAATCGTCCGTTTGTCCGTGTAAAGGGGCACTAATCTGCCGGAGGCAGACTCATCAGCACTGCACAACAAACAGACACTCCTCATTGAAAAATAATTCATGTTTATCCCAAAGGAGACCGGAGATGTTTTAACTTCCTGTAATCACGTGAGCTACACCAGCCGCAGCATTAGCTGGCTGCCCCCAGTGACGTTTTCACAGCGCCTGCAGTGCATCATAACAAAGACCCAACTAATCAATGATGTGTTCATTGCCGTCTTTGTTTTTTGAAGCAATAGGTGACCAAGAGGTGATGTCCACTTCTTATACAGTCTATGATTATGATGTATTAACTTCACTGTTATATTACCACGCAGACCACAGACAAAGTTACCTGCGTCAGCAACATCAGCTACTAAAACAATTAGTTTATCCAACCAATTATGTCCAAACTGCTGAGACAGGTCAAAACACAGTGAGGGGTGGAGCCGTGGGGACGAGGTGGAGGTGGAGGTGGAGGTGGAGGGGCTTAGCTGGTATAATGAAGAGTAAATTCACACAGCACCTCACATAGCCAGGAGCCATCTTCAGGGCAATAATGCAATAATGAAGTTCTATCAGCAGCACTGGCAGTGTCTGGACTTCATGATTGTTACTCATCTAACATGTAGGGAACCTTTAGTGGCACTTTTTATGGTAAAAAAAAAATACAGAGTTTAGCACAGCCTGCATGAGAAAACAAAACTGGGCACAAAACAGTGGCATTGTACAGTCCACAGCTCTGTTGAGTTCACTGGGGCGCTCCAGTGTCTCTTATTGTTCAGAGAGCTGAATATGAGCTTTGATGGAGCAAAACTCTGAGGCTGGCACTGACACCAGAGCAGCAGAGTGGAAACTACAAGAGCTCCCTTTAAAATCCCAGAATCACTTTGACCAAATTAAAATATAAACACTGTTCTACATTATTACTTGTCACACTGAAGCAATAAGTGGGAGAGATTTACAACAGGCAGAGTAATACCTGCTAATGTTCCTGCGCTCCATGGGGAACATTTTAGCCTGAAATCTCCCTGTAAAGGAGCCTCTACATTTCCAAATGACTGCAGTTAGTGGAGCAGATTGGATTTAATCAAGCATAGCAAAGAGGTGAGGCTGAAACACTGACAATTCAGAGTTTGAATATACTGTCAGAGAGAGACAAACTAGTTTAAGATCTCACTAACTGGTGATGGTTTTATTTTCATAACTTTCTGATGTTCACTTTCTGTTAAAGAAACTCTGATGTTCAAAAGGAAACTGAATCCTGAGTGCAGCCTGATTAAAGATGCACAGTGGGTGTGAGGCTACACTCGCAGGTTTAATACCCTCAGGCTATTCCACTTGTTTTTTCTAACTCTGGTTTCATGATCATTTCTCCAAATGACAGTGAAATATTATCACAGACTCAGGGATTGACGTTACCTCTGAATACTGAACCCTATCAGCTTCTTGCAGTTATAGCCTGGCTCTGCAGCGTACTCCTGGGAAACTCTCATTTCCCCTGCAACGTACTGACATTTAAAAAGCTGCACATCTTAGCTTTGCTATGCACACTTTTTATTTTCCTCCACAATTTCCAAACGTAGGCAAAATACATTTAAAAAGAAATAAAAGCTGCAATTTTTCTTCCACGTCTGTGGAGCCTCAAAGGGATTCTAGTGTTAATTAAAGCTGTTACAGTCGCTGCTCTGCGCTTGACGGCAACTATTGTGTAAATAAATAAAAAAGAGGGCTTTTTCAGGGTAGTGAAAGTCGCAACACAGTCCTGCATCCTCCAAATCTGAATGGATCAACACTTATTAATGCAGAAGAACTCCTCTGCTGACCACTCGGCTTCAGAAATAGAAACTCTGTTAGTGATGCAAAAGTCCTTTAAAAATGGATCTCCTGCTGTTACGTCCCATTAAAAATGGAGGAGGGAGGGGGTCACCAGGAGTTGCTTTGTTTCAAAGCACCATTCAACATCAGCTGGAAAATGAAAACAGGTTTCTGCTATTGCTCCATGTAGATTTAGCCTGAGTGTTTTGTGACCTCCCATTTCCCCTCAGTTAAGACAAGTACAATCACATATCAGCAGTCAAGGGCTCACTCTCCCATGATGCATCTGTCTACACTCATCCATGTTCATTCACAGGGGTACGGCTTCATTCTCTGTGGCTGAAAAAAACAAACACTCACTTTAGGGAGGTGTGTTTCCATGCCTGTGATCTGGAAATGATCATTAAATAATCATGGGTCCCTGAGCTGAGCTGAGCTGAGCTGGACAGCTTCCGTCTTCGTTCTCATGTTCTACTCATCACTGCAGGGGTCAACTAGAGTGCAAAGCTGCTATTCGGTTACGGGACCAGTTCATCATCACCACATGCAACTTTTAGCACACATTATGCTTAAATCTCACATGGAGATACACACACACACACACACACGTTCACCTCACTTTCACCCTTGCTGGGTTGTCTGCATGGAGTGAGTTCACATCACGGTCAGCGAGCGGTTAAACGCGTCTCAGAAACATGGGATGGATTCTTCCTTATTTATTGGGGAACAGTCACTGTCTGGTCATTTATTTTGAGCATGCGTCTTTACATGTTTCTCTCTGAGTGAGTGTAAATGAGCTGGTTATGTGAAGGTCACACAGCAAAGCACATGAAAGATGTTAAATACTGTCTTTATTTGCACTGAACACACCTGCTAGCATCGCCCTCAGGCCCCATGGTGGGAATCCTGCCAGTCATCATGTAACCAGAGAGCTGAATCAGTGAAGTGATGAATGACTTCCAACACACTGTGGACTCAGCAAATGTTAAATATTCTCATTAGCTGGTTGAGAGGTCACACACACTCCAGCAGCACTGCTACCGTCTGTAACTATCAGAGCCTTAGGCAGTCAAAAACAACCCCCAGCACACTCGTGCTTTCTTCTCCTCCTGTCTTCATCACCTTCTCTTTTTCTGTCTCCATCCATCAGCTGTGAGGCTTCAGCAGAGCGACAGGCAACACCAGCGTCTTAGCTGTCATACATGTGTCTGTCACAGCAGAAGCAGCAGGGAAATGTAGACGAACAGACACCTGATCTGTTGTAAGTCGTGCTCCTCTTTGGGACGACTGATCCCATGAAATTCAAGATTAACAGAAGCAGCTGTGACATGACTTGTAATCTATCCTTGACTTCAGCTGGGTCGACTATGAATACACTAAGAAAATAACAATAACAATAACTTAATTGATTCCCACAGGGAAATTCATTTATATGTTAATAGTATTATAGTTTCTTTCCACTCCTACCCTAAAAATAAACAGGTAACAAGACATATTTGGCTCTATTTCCTGCAGTATCAACCTGCCAACAATGGGTCTGTTTAGGAGGAGGGTCTGGGATAAAGAGCCGAGAGCAGCAGGAGAGACGAGCAGAGCACAGAGCTCAGGGCAGAGGTGGCTCCTGGCCATCCATCTCTAGTTTCAGGATTCAGAGAGTGCTGACAGGACCGGGTCCCCCGGCACAGGCCTCTGGGCTGTAACCACGGATACCCAGACAAACCAAGAGCTGTCACTCAAGCGGTACCAGCTAGAGAGAGTCACAGGAGATGGGACAACAGGATAGTGAGACACCGAGGCTGTGTGTACGTGCTTATACCTGAGTGTTTGTGTTCATGTGAAATACAGAATATGAAACAGGAAATACTGAAAATCAGTGAGTTAGTGAGATATCCTCAGTTGCTCTTGGGGAACACACATGCGGAGGACACAGGAAACTGAAGAAGGTTTGTGTTTCCCCCAGAGATGCTGATAATGGCTAACTGCAACCTCAATAATTTTGCAGCCGTCTTAATTGCATTGACATTTTTATACAAGTGTGCTCGTCCTTTGGCAAGCTTCTTTAAAGACGAATAAATAAGATCATGAGGGGGATGCAGTAAAACAAAAAGAGGAGGTCATGGAGATTGGTTTAAAAGTGTCAATGATCAGTTTCAGTATGAGGCTGTAGGCAACTATATGCTGAAGAATAAATGTAGGGAAATCAGGCTCTCCTTTAACAATACGGTTCAAATGTCTTTGTCAGAACTAGAAAAAGATTCTGTTCTTTCGGAAGTCAATTATTGATTTGTATGCTTGAATATACAGCAACATCTCCAAGGTTTCTAAAGTGCACTCGTACTTTTAAATCTGTTATTACACAAAAACGACATAATAAAAAAAATATTGCACATTGATGAATTGTCTGCTGTAGAATCATTTTAAACATATAAATGATTTAAATCTCTACCTTGGTTCTTTTGTTAGTGTGTATTTATGCCCATATTTTCCGTATTGCTTTTTCCTGCCTGCCTGTATGTCTGCCTGTGTACTGCAGTGTGAAAGTATCAGAAATGTTTATGTTTTTCTCTGCTCTCTATCAAACACCCTGTGGTGTTCCAGGCTGTGCAGCGCAGAAAAAATCAGCCTGAGAGGTTTGGGAACATTTCCCCCTTACAAACAGGGCAAATCTATAACATCTCAGCTGAGGGAGCAACTCTCCATATGAAGGTGAGCTGACTCAGCAATCCAAGCAGCCTCAGGGGGAGAGGGGATGGAAATGATTACTACAGGCAGTAAATTGCACTGTGGTGTTGAGAACCCTCCATGGATGTGGCACTGCACGCCTCCCCAATCCTCTGGTGGAGGAGCGGGATGGAGGGAGAGAGGAGAGCGTGCACATCCTTGCAGCTTGTAAATACAATACGCTGCTCTCTTTTAAGCTGCGAGTGCAATTGGGCTCTTTTGATTTTTCTCGTTTTCTTACTCATACTTGCTCTCTGTCAATCTGCTCTCATACAGGAGCATGCCAAGCGCAGATTCAGCCTTTGTCACGTCTATCACGATTCAACAGTAGCACAATGGAGCCAGAGACTGTAGAAAATATTCCAATCTCTATACATCTCTTAGGATGAAGGTGAGCGACTGTTTTCCTCTTACAAAGTGGTAGTGGTATGGTTGTATGGTTTTCTCCACTCGCACGGTGATAGAAAATTAAACTTTGGGTATCAGGCTTCAACATCAGCTCTGTGAGAGCGGCAGCAGTTTCCCCATTTGTCGTCTAATACAGCGTGAGGAACAGAGAATATTACGGGATGCTCTTTATGACGAGCTGAATGTGGCGACGAGTCCCTGTCCATCATTCAGATGAAATGTTAAACGACATGTGCACTGTAATATGTCAGGCAGTAACATCCTATTGCCACATGTTTGCTGCATCCTGGTGGGGGTTAAAGCAGGTCTAACATGGTGCAGTGTCATAAAAACACACAGAAATGTGATGGTCTGAAAATAGTTTGTGCATATTATACATGATAAAATAATAACACCTCATACAGCAACAGTTCTAAATAAAGCATGAGGTCTGTATCTCTGGCTTTTCACTCCATTCTGGCTGATAAAATCATGCAGGATTGTTGACAGTGTGAGAACACTCGGTGCACACAGCCCTTATAGCAGCTGTCTGCTCTGCTGAGGGCCCAGATGAGCCGACCGAGGTGAATATATTACTCTCACTCAGTGAATGTCACAAATGCCATTTCCAACTGCTGAATGTCACAGAGACTGTTGGGGTGACTGCTAACGCCTCGGAGCGCCATGACGTCTATATTCCTGCTGTTGACATCCTGTATCCCTGCTTTTTAAATATCAAACCAAATCCCACTTTGCTGTGAGCCAAATAAATATCAAAAAGCCAGAGAGACTAAAGGCAACTGCAAGAGCGGCTCAAGTATTCTGGGTAATTGTTCAAAGCGCTCTCCTGTAACACCTTAGTACAGCAATTAAACTACAACAATACAGCAGCTAAAAACAAATTTATGGTTGTGAAATTGTTTCTATTTCGGGGAGCTGGTTTGGCTCAGAATCAGGAATACTTTATTTAACCCCGGGGGGAAATCGAGGTGGAGCGGACATCCCATGTATTGAGGCTGTAGTCCTCGACGCACTGATCGCAGGCTCGACTCCCAGTCTGCCGGTCATTTGGTGCATGTCGCCCCCACTCTCTCCTCCCCATGTTTTCTGTCTTTATTCAGCTGTCCTATCCAATAAAAGGCAAAAAGGCCCCAAAAAAAAATTAAAAAAAAAAAAAATTGTTTGTTATTCAACTTTTCCTCACAACAACTCTGCAACAAGAAGTAGTTAATAAAAAGCAAACTGTGCAGCCAGTTGTGCAGAAACATTCAATACAATAATTATTCTTTCAGAGCACTTGAAGATTATACACGCAGAATAAAACTAATTTAATGCAACTGCCAACTCTTCGACTGTTTTTACTGATGCCCCAGTTTCGTTCTGTGTGCTCGCCAAGTCGGACTGTGCTTGTCTTCGATCTTTGTGCATCCGTCAAGGAGGAAAACAGCACACTGTATCCAGAGAAGAAAAGGAGCCACTGTGCCGACCAGCATGAACAACTAAAGAAAAACATTTTACAGTAGTTGCTGTCTTTAAACTAAGAACAGTGATTCAAAACGCAGGACGGAGGGAGGGGAAGGCAGCGAGTACTGCAAACCAGTTGAGAACGTTGGATGCATCAACCTTCCAGAGCTGATCAGAAAGGAGAAGCAGGGCTGATGGTGCTGATGGTGGTGCTGACGGAGGTGCTGATGGTGTTTTCAGCCAGACACAGATCATTAGAGCCGGACATGACACACACACTAAACAATGAGGAGATAAAAGACTCTGCTGCCTCTGACCTTTTGAAGGTAAAAGGTGGGGAAGAGCGGCGCAGAAGCTTATTGATTTCAGATGGTTTATCTGTATCACAGGCAGCAGCCCACACAGACTGCATTAACAACACTTGACCTGTTGGGATCAGGTGTGTAAAGCCGAGCTGACAGAGACAAGATGAGCATGATGTAAACAAGGACACACACGTCTGATATCCATCCATCCATCCATCTATATATACGTAGGTTAATTAAAGCAACTCTCCAGAGCTTCAGTGTGAGATAACTGATGATGCACAAAGACGACTAAACTCCCTGTAGGAGTGCACATGCAGTCTACTGTTTGTGTATGCAACACATTCAGTCACACAGCACAGACTGTAGACCTCAGTGCAATGTGATTTTTTTTCCTCGTGGTCAATGTTAAACATTTCTGATCAATACTGAAGCCAGACAATTTATATTGATTAGTTTGTTTCCAGTGCCAGATACATAATTCATCAAATCTGTGTGTATACATGAATGCCAGTGTGTGTGTTGGAAGGTTAAACCATCAGTCAAAGTCAACATCTCCGTTCACACTATTACCAGATGTGTTTTGGTAAAACAAGAGTCTCCTCTAGAAAAGCTGCACGCTGCAGAGATTCAGGGACCAAAGCAGCGATCACAGCTCTCTTATCTCCACAAGCGCTTCATGAAAGGTTAAAAAAAAGGGTCTGAGACTGAGTTCATGAAATAATTAAAAGCCTGATGCGATTAAAAGACAAGAAGAGAAAAGAAAGAGAGTTCAACGCCTCGCCCTGGAGCACGTTAGCCTCCTCAATCTTTCAGTGGAAACTGGGTTTTGGGCCGGAGAGCGTTTTCCCCACAGGCACATCACACACTTCTCCACAGATCAGGGATCATCACACCCCTGCGCTCCATCAAACCTCAGCCAATAGCAGAAGAGAAACGTCACCGCAGCAGTCCTGGATCAGTGGTCAGGGGCAGTTTCTGTAAAGAGTTGCTCATATCACAAGAGCACTGTACTTCTCTGCTGAACAATCCCTGATATTCACGTCCAGCTGCTGACGGGGCCTCAAACACTCTCCAGCAGTGATTCATAGACGTTGGTTTATCTGATCAGGGACGAACTGGACACAGCAGTAATAAACTGGAAACTCTCATCAAATCACAACCAAGAGGAAAATAAAGCAACACAGCTGCACGAAGCAAGAACAGACATGTCTGTGGACTGTTCCTGTCAGGGCGAGCTATAATGTGATGGTGCTCATTACTGGAATCTGTGATTCGTTTGAACGGGAAGAAATCTTGTCACACCATTTTCTTTAGATATATATCTATGCCTTCAAAGAGCAAAAAAAGTCATTGCTTCTGATTCAACCTTCAGGTTAATCAGACTGAAATGTAATATCCTCTTACTTATTGAAAACTGCCAGTGAGACCTGAAACTGAAGTGAATTTAAAGCTTGTCTGAGTGGTCGCAGGTAGAAAATAAGATTATGGTGAGAACTTGAGAAATGAGGGAAGCTGCTCGTCCTTCCACCATGCGACTCTCTCACTCGTTTGTCTCAAAGGAGGAAGTAAAGACGTTGCCTACAGGTCACTTCAATTAGTCCAGTCATAAAATAAAACATAAAACAGAATAGAACATTCTGAATCTGTGTTTGTCAGACGGGGGGCTGCACACCAGCAACCATCCTTCAAAATGACTGAACAGTTTGATGTCTTGAGTGAAGCCACTTCTGTGTCCATTATCCAGCATGAACTAGAAAGCATCTCACCTCCGGCTGTGCAGTGTTTGTGCATTATTACAACAATTCAAGAGGGTTTACAGCACACAGGGAGCCCTGCAGCAGAGACATTTATTCTCTGTTAAAATAAAGACCAGAGATGAGGAAGGTGATGCTGATGTTACTCTGTGTGTCAGGACTGATTTCAGGTGAACTACTTCTTCTACATACTGTTACTATGTAGAAAACTGATCAACGATTGAAGCAAACTATTTCATTCGTTGTTTCTGCTTTGAGTATTTTCTGGCACAACATGGCCCTGAGTTTGACGTGAGCCAGTGAACACAGAATCATCTGCATAAGCACAAACATCTTTTTAAGGCGTTGTTAGGTTGGAGGTTTGTGTCAGAAAAATACACCTCTTTCATTCCCACACTTTAGTCAGTGAAGCGACTCCTATCTACAGGCTGATGGGAGTCAACTGGCCAAGTCAAATGTGATAACTGGCAGTTGGCTGCACGTACATATATAAACTACTCACAGATGAATCCAGGCTGAAAATAAATGAAGCCATTTGAAAAGCAATAGAAAGATGATCCTAATATAGCCCTGTCATCATCTTCACTCCCAGATACTGCTGTTTATTTTCCCCTGTGAGGCTGTGGCCGCGCACAGAGAAGAAGACGCCTCTCAACAAGCTCATCTTCAAAATGTGTTTACCAGGATGCAGAGCAGCAAAGGGGGAAATCAGACTCGCAAATTCAACCTCAGAGTGTTCATGTCACTGTCTTCCTGTCTGATTGTTTTGGCATTCACATCTGAACAGGACTGGGAGTGAGAGGCAAACACTGAAGCTGCAGATGGTGCTCCAGTGAGAAAGTGAGTGGCCAGCAGACAAGCTTTTGGCTAATCAACATGAGAACGCAGTCAAGCCAGGCCGAGCTCAGCCGAGCCTTTGTGCTGGCTGAGGACAGTAGAGAGTGATAAAACGTGTTTGAACTATTGGCAGAATTTCTTGGACCCATTTTTCTCTGCAGTCTTCTGGGTTCAGCATTTGAACAGTTTTGTAGGTACTTCGCCATAAACCAAAGTACTACACGGATAAAAATGTGCAACGTTAACGGGTCACTACAGTAATACATTTCCTCTTAAGAGGGACATGAATGCCTGTACCAAATGTCTATTTAAAAGAAAAGGCACTAATGTCAACCACATGGTGACGCTTGAAAATATTTTGACGATTATGTATCATCTCCTGGGGACCAAGACTGTACTTAGTTTGATTTCAATCTATCCAGTAATTGTGAAATTTTAATCTCCATGCTTCATGCTCTGACGGGCTTGTAGTAGTATCACAGTTCAGCATATTGAAGCAGATAATAAACTTAGTGTTTGTAATGAAGTTTAAACTCTGGTGTCATGAGGGCAGCGGGGCATGTGGTGAACAATAATGAAATTCAGTGAGAGGACACAGCTCTGAGAGAAAAAATGCAGGTGCAGAGCGAGCAGAGAAACTGTGAATGAGAAATGTGTCTGTGTGAGTCAAAAGCTCATTAGTACCAAGTCTGGATGAGGTTTGAACAGTGACACCACAGATCTGTGAAATCTGGGCTTTATTCCCACCAACAGCAGCTCCACAACAACAGGCCTTGAGCTGCCCAGAGGGTCTGCTTCTGTCCGCTTCACAAGATCCTCCAAAGCAAACAGTTTGGGTGACAGCTGGACTTTCACTCTTTACCATGAAGAGAAGCTTCGTCTCCACTGTGTTTGGAATCTGAGACTGTGAGCCAACAGACACAAAGGTTACAGCCCACCAGGGGACAGAGATGTTGTTAAACCTTTGTCTGCTCTCACAGGGAGACTGTTAGCTTTACCTTCCAAATGCTCATTTACACCTGAAAGTGTCAACGCTACACCTACGCAGTATACAGCAACAATTATACTGACTTTCAACAACAAGACTTTGTATAGGTCATGAGAAAAGGTGTCTTCTTGTTGAAGCAAATGTCGGGCATTGAGGCATAAATGCCAACTTACAGGATGCTAATGCTTTCTCCAGCTGCTCCACCTTAAGCTCATTGTTCCACTGCGCCTATCACAGAAGGACTGGGTGACCGTTTAAACAGAGCCTAGGCCGGGGCCAGGGCAGCTCACCTTGACCCTCACACGCTCAATTAAACCAGGAGCAGGGGGAAAGTACGAGGTCCTGACAGTTCCTGGCTCAGAGCTCTGCTGTTGACACAATTACTAGCCCCTCGTCCCTCATCCGTGTTTTGCTGTTTTAAAATCACCGCCTGTAGCCACGACGATGGACGTGAACAAAAGAAGCTGCAGCCAAGGGGACTGAGCTTTAAAACACAACGACAGGAATAGTTGTGTTTTATACAGATTTTTCATTACTTGTTTATTTGTGGCAATCATTTCCTTCTTAAATCATAGTAAAATTGTAGATAAATAGAGTCTAGTACGGTTTAAACGATGTGTAAAGGTAGAACAGGTAAGCAGGAATACAAGCTGCCCTGAACAAATGGGGAGAAATAAGCGCACTGAACCATAACAGACTGATTCACATTGAGATTACTTCCATTTTGCCCAAGGCAGAAAACAGCTGGTCTGTGCTTCATCCTCAACACTCACATCATATTCTCCCTCTCCCTCAGAAACACAGACTCCACTGTGCCTCCTTTCTTTAGCCAGCAGACAGTTTGCCAAGTAAAGCTGAGAGGGAAAATTAAGTTTGATCTCAGAAAATGTTCTGTTATGCAAAAACCTACTTTAACTAAATTAAATCAATGAATGATTTGAGACAGAGCACCACAACGTGTTTGGAACAATAACCAGGATGCAGTTAGCTCTCCAGACTTCATGAAGCTGCTTTATATGAACGGAGGAGAAAAGAGATTGTGAGACCGAAACCAAATGCTACACCTGATTTTTATCTAAACTCCAACCCCCTTTGGCAGTATTTTCTTTGTGTTGGTCAATCTTAAATTTAACTAAAGTCTGCCTCAGACCTCTCACTGGTCAAAGGGTTTCAAAACATCTACATCTACTCATCACTTTAACAAAGGGTATCAATGGAATAGGGCTTTTGCACGTCTACATTTCAGTCATATTCTCCTGCAAATCAATCCCCACCAAACAATTTCTTTTTTCATTTCCTCTAAATGAATTGTTTGCATTAAAGTTAGTATGTGCTGCTTTAAATATGAGTTATTAGTGTTTAGCCTCTCAGTTACTAAGAAGCTTTGTAGTCTGACCTAAACGTTCAAACAGCAGAAAGATGGCAGAAAATGAAAAAGCAGATCCTGCATCACCTGAGGGAAATATAAAAGGTTAATTCTGGTGAGACTATTTTCATCCCAGAATAGAGCAGGGTGCAGAAATGAGCATCTTCCCTAAATAAACATGTTTCCGATTGGATTAATCCAACCACATGTCACATTCGAACAAAGAACAATGTGTTCTACTGTTTGTTTCTATTCTAACTGAGATGAGTCTAAAGGGGAAAGAAGGAGAGAATAAAAAAGGCAGAGAGAGGAGGGAGATCATGGAGAGGCACAGCCTGCAGTCAGCTCCAGCAGAGGGGCCTCACTGACCCAGATCCAGGCTGAGTGGGGATGATATTAGCAAAGCAATTAAGGGAGATGACAGCCGTCAGACAGGTCACACTGACAGGGAGAGCAGTCTCTCTCTATTGATTTCTCACAACCAAAACAAGAGGCCCCTCTCAGCCCACAAGTGGCTGAACTGGTAAAGAGATAAGAAAAATAAAGTTTTAAAAGTAGAGTGGGTAGAAGAGAGAGGAAAGTGTGAATATCATGGGTGTGATGTGAGGGAAAGGGACAGAGGCTCACAGGTGGGTGACCCTGTCAGCTCTCAGCTTAGATGAGCTGAAATCACTGCAGGCATGTCACAAACTTCATTCTCCAGAGATGATAGGGAAGTGGAAGATCACAAACTTGTTCCATGTTTTTGCCGATGGGGATTAAAAAATGATAATATTTGGGGGAAAGTTTGCCAAACTATTTTTCAGGTGTAATGGAGACGAGACATGAGACTTAATGTACTTGAGAAAAAGTATGTCCATACATTTAAATGTGATGTTAAATTTCATCACTGACCTGTATTCAAATTGTATTAAAAAATATACTTGCACACACACACACAAAAAAAAAAGATTCCTGCCGTTTAAGAAGATGTTTAGGTACTTCCATTTTCAAGTTCAAAGTAGTTTCCCCACTCAAGATATTTTAGGCTATTGTTCACATCTTTTAAAGCCACAGGTTGTTGGCCATGTTTGCTACAGGCGTAGGACTTGATGGTGTAGTGTTCGACATGTCTGCTTTAATCTGATCTCAGTGGGTGGTTGTAAGTTGAATAACAAGCAGAGGAGGTAGACCAAACTGTACACAGAACCAGCTGAGAGGAACAGAAGAGACGTGATGAGATGAAATGGCAGAAAAAGGTTTGTGACAGACTAAAGGGAACGCATGTTGGCTGCTTTTAAATCCCACAGTGTGCTGTCACAATACATTCGGTACAATCTGTAGGAGGCATCTGAAGCAGCACCTGTGAGACAGCTGCACGATTCTGATTCTGTTCTGACATATTTGTTTCTCTTTCATCAGCTTGTCTCGCCACAGAAGGTCAGTATGTATGGAGGACGACGACTTCTTCTTCAGCTGCTCTCCAAAGCCAAGAACACCTGCTCGTCTGAAACCTCGAGTACACTTCAGACAACACGCCAAGCCAGGCGCTCGCTGCACACTGTAACGTTTTCCTGCTCACACTCTCTGTGCTGTAGTGTCAAACTTTTCTTATCAACATGGATTTCTGCTTCAATCTCAAAATCTATTTTACAAGCAGCAGCTTTCATTTTCTAGTTTACAACTTGGGGAAAAGACTGTTGAGATGTGTGAGCAGCTGAGATGATGTGAATTCTGATTATTTTAGTGAGCAGCAGGAGTTAAAACTGAAAGGTGACTTGTTTTTCCTGAGCGATATGAGAGGATTTTCAGGCAGAGTCGAGGGAAAACACATTTGGTGCAGGAATGCACATTTTACAAGTGTGTGTGTGTTAACCTCTGTGAAGCCTCTATAGCATTGTTTTGACATCTGCACTACATGTGTGTCTCAGCCATAAAACTACACGTGAATCCTTTTAATAGTCGTACATGTGCAACAAAAGCACAACCTGCAGATCAAGAGGTGGATTACTGACAGAGCCTCCTGACTGCATCATATACGCCTGATAGAAGCTGAAGAACAAATCTTTGTTGTCAAGAGCCCGGCTAAATGTAGAACAGCTAATGACCTGTAGCATGCCGCTAATCGTTCAGCTACTTCATGTCTGTGTGAGCGCTCTCATCTCTGCTCAAAGACTTCTGCAGTAACCATTCACAGAAACGACAGCAGCCTCTCACGTTCTGTTTAAGTGGAAAAATGCACTTTTAGTTTCTCTCTGCCTCGAGCAGAACAACCTCAGTCACGCTTGTGAACAGCACTGTGAAACACTATCAGAGATGTCCCCTACATATGTGCAGACAGAGACATGAGCCATAATGAGCTGCTCTCTGCAGATGGTCATTAAGGTTTATGTCAACATGAGGAAGATATCCAAATAACAATTTGGCAGATGATACTCGCAATTAATTCAGAGTCAATTTTTTCAGTGTTCTAAAGGCAAAAGAGGGTCCACTCCGCAACGCTGACATCGGACGCTTTCTGTCCACACAGAATCATATGCAGTTCTATTACGCAATGTAAACAATCCACGTGCCTATATCAGCTGTACACTCAACAATCGATCGTTTTGAGACGTTATGTCACTAATAACGTTCCTCATGCACACGCTGCTCACGAGCTGTGAGAGATGAATTACGAGAGAAAATATTTAACTTTTGTGACTTAATTAAACAGACTGCTGATGAAGACGGTCAACAAAGCAGACGGAGAGACAGACAGAGAGAGGGGGGTGGGGCCAGCAGCTGTGCCGAGAGCAGAGGTGCAGGTGTGTTGGTGGGACTAAAGCAAAGCAAAGTGATCAGATTAAAGTAGATTGCGAATTAAAACTTAATAAGGCGGAGAAGAGAGTACAATTAAAGTGTGGAAGTAAGAAATAACCATCTAGAAAGAGAGTAATCCAGACTGAGTAAGTCTACATGTGATGTGCTTCTCACAGAAATCATTGATATATGCGATTAATTGCAATTAATTCATCACAAAGCCTGTAATTAATTAGATTTTTTTTTTAATATGATGTGAGCATGTGCACATTCCTGGGTAGTACAACAAAACCCTCTACCCCCGCTGCTGAAAATATCCAAGAGGAAACACTGTAAAGTGACAACAAGTAAAAGCGTCTTTTTGGAGCCTATTCAAGCTACAATGTGCTATTTGAAATATTGCACATAAAAGGCTTTTAAAACTGGTAATTTAAACATCACTGTCAGCTCATTGTGATTTTAGTGAGTTTAAACTTCTGAGCAAAAACTGATCTCAAAGTTGCTTAAATGATTTTAAACACAGGAGTGCTGTCCTTATTCCACGTCTCTCCTCCTCAGTGAGGCACTAAAGATAAAGCAGTTTCACACTTTCCCTCTTCTTGATGATGTGTTTATGCTTCAGTCCCTGAGGGCGCTTTCAGGACTGGCCGCCCCCCTGCAGTGCCTTACGTCTTAATCACTGCAGGGGCGTGCAGGAGACAATGCCTCACTGTGTATGTGATGAGAATATAACCAGATACGTGTGACAGCCGGTGTTTATGTGTGAGTTTATGTTCCGCCTCTGTTATGGTCGGGTAACAGCGTGTGAATAGAATCCCTGTGTACCCAAATAAAAAAAGAGGGAGCCATTTTTATCATTAAGGCGTGCATCGTCTACCTCCAACTCAGGGTTTTATAGAGCATTTAACATTATATAAAGCTCCTCCTGCTGAATCTGACTATGTTTAAACAGTAACAGTGGCAGTAAGAGACAACACATGACAGACCATGTGCCACAGCTACAGCATTTACAGTCTTCATCTGCTCACAGCAGGACTGTCCATTAGGTAAAGGCAACTGTGTGCATTAATGTGTGCCTTTTTCATAATGGATAATGTATTATTGCAAATACAGTAATTCCATGTTATTAAATATTAGTTAAAGATGAGTGTGATTAAATGAATGTTTGATATATTAAAAGGAAGAATGTTTCCCTCACCGCTCCCAAACAGGTGCTTAACATGACTGCAGACAGAAAAATGAGAGGAATTAGGGAATTAATACAAATGTAATGGTTAGTCTAAAGTCAAGGTTAGGTCTATAGACGAGCACTGCACTCCTTAAAAAGGACAGATTGTAGCTTTCTTCCTCATTAGGTGCTGCAGAGTCCTCTTGAGGCTTTGAATCACCACCCTTCCAAACTTCCCTCCACATCTAGTGCAGCAGGTCGGCTGCCAGCTGATGGCACCTTTGTCTGAGAGGCTCTGCATGCTACCAGGAGACGTGTTTTCCTCCTTGCAAGTGGGCTTGTCATTTATCATTACCTGAGGTGGCCTTGAGAATGATTCTTGCAGACAGCTCTAGCTTACTGTCTGGGGGCCAAATGTATACAGCACACTGCTGCGCAAACAAGGGCGATGATGACCATCAGGTATTTGGTAAAAAATCAATCTCACACTCTGCCGTGGTGATTTGGGGCACATTCACACCAAGAAAGCTCACAGTGTTTAAACAAACTCTGGATCACTATTTAGTTCAAATGAGAACAATACACTTTATTGGCTCTGCAACAAATAACCACACCAAGGCTGCTGAACATGTCAGTCTGTGTCCTATTCCAAACATCATGTGGTTTAGTTTGTTTGGAGAAAGAGCAGTCATACCAACTAATGGAGAAACCCCAAACCACTCTGAACTTTATGGGATGGTGACACCTTTTCGCTGGAGGGCAAAGCTGTGAAAGCTGAATGCAGCATGGACTACCACAGGTTTGGACCATGTAGGCCACCGTATGAGCAACCTAACACAGCGCATAAACAGCAAAGAGTGACATTACACCTGAAGCCCCGCAGTGGGGGTTGTTGCTGTTCAGTCTGGTTATGCTAGTGTATAACAATAATAATTTTAGAACAATTACTAAAATAGTTTCTATGTGAAAACAATAAAATAATGAGGCAGAATCTGACTGACTCATACGCTATTGTGATTTGTATCGCACTGTGTGTCTTGTCTGTGGCATAATAAAATGTTTACTGGGACGTAGCATAATGAGCTTTTCATAGCTTACCGTACCTTTGGTCTCTGGTGGATGGGGATGCTCATCACAGACAAATTAGATCTTTGGAGTATTGCCGTCTACACCTGCAGAAACAATAACAGTTGGTGAGTATGGTGAGGCTTTAAAGCAGAAAATTAAACAAAAACGTCCATAAATCTGGCCCCAATATTCTCGTGCTCGCCATCTGTTCACAGCAATGAAAATCAGGCATGCCTTCAATCAAAAAAAAAAACAATCCATTCAAGTGTAGAACAATCTGCATCAAGAGATTTATTAGCGTAATCGTTGGTCTGGAGAACAGATAAATGACTCCACAGAGACTCAAGCTGCTCTCCAACAGACCTGAGAGAACATTAGAGGTCAACAGCGGATAACTCGGCTGTGGAAAAGGTCAAACTGAAGACATATGGTTGCAGTTGGGAAAGCTCTCGGGGACTGGTAGTAAATTAATTCCTGAGGAGAAATAAAAAATGACTACAGTTATATGTAAAACTGAAAGCTCGGCTCTTTTTAAGATGACAACAAAAGAGAAGGTTTGCATTGAAGATGACACTTCAAAGGCCGTCATTGTTGAACACAACAACAGCACTGATGTTTGTACAAAAAAAGAAAAAAAACAAAACATGTGACTCGTCTGCGGTGGCAGCCTTTGGAAGTCACCGCATCTCGGTCTTTGTGTGCGTCTGTCTGGGCGTGAAAGAGTCTCTGCTTCTGTTTGGAAACCAGAGTACAATGGCATTTCTTCAGTACAGGGCTCTGACAAACAAGTAAAAATGAATCCTGGTAGACTTCCTTTATTAAACTGAGGTTTGACTTGATCACTCTGAACTGTGGGGAAAACATTCATCTCTACATACATACTACATACTACAATGCAACCATGTTGATATTTAAAGACTGTGTAGGTAGAGAGAAAAAGCAGTAATCTTAGTGATTCTGGTGACGGCAGATCTCCCTCTCTGGGAGTTCTACAAAGTCATTCTGGGAAATGTAGGCAAGTTCTTACTCAAATAGAAGTACACTAGACAGCTTGAGGGACTGCATGAAAACTTAAAGACTATACAAACCAAAACAAACGCTGGCACGCTCAACTCTACAAAGGTTATCGGTCCTGACACGAAGGTAATACTATAAGCACAAAGACGTCAACATTCGTAATATAGTACATAACGTTTAATGAAAAAATAATAAACAGCAGCTTAATGAAAAAAAAACGTTTCAGCCCAAGGCTCTTGTCAGCACACAAATATGGGTGTGACACCTTTTAAACAATCAATGCCAGGTGACCTGCCAAAGAATAATTTGACACAATTAACAAAGAAATACAATTAAAATACAACTACAATACAGATAATAATAATAACAATGGAATACAGCTGTTCATTGAAGCATCACCAAAAAATATCTTTAGAAGAAAAAGAAAGTAAATTGCAAGAAAAATCAGTTACAAAAGAAAAACATCTGTTACAAAAGAAATTATTTCCCTTACTGTCAACACAGTAGTCGTTTATGTAAACCATATAAGTGACCAGCACATTGCAACAAAAAAGCATACCTCTAAAAAAAAAACACCCATTTAAGTCTATAGAAAACAAGAAAATAAAAGCGCCAGAGACTGCGCAGTAGAAATCGGCGGGTGGAGCCACTGTAGCCACTTATCAGCTGATCAAAACACACACTTAACTTACAGAAACAAACAGCAAGGATCCCACACGCCGGTGTATTTAACCGGGGTTTCTGAGCCAGTCCACGTGTCCTGGAAGCTTTCAATGTTCCAGACAAATGGGGAAAATTAAGGTAAAATATTATCATATTATCTGCATTTATTTAGCTTAAAAACAATTGCTAGGCAGGCTATATCAAAGGCGTAGAATTGGGTATGGAAATTAGTTAATTGCACCAGCTGGGCGTAAAAAATAGGTCTTATCGTTTATGTCTGACTTAGCGATGACCGACTTGTTGTTTGGAATTTATCTTGAGTGCAGCTAACTGACCCCGGTCGTAGCTGCGCCCGGTCTAATGATGCGCGTCCACGTGAACACTCAAAAAGCGGTGACTGTATCTGTTACAATGTTACAATGTTACCAGCAGTCTCCTTACTGAATAAACACTGACACGATCTGTCTGTATTTTCCATGCACACGGCTGGCATGACATGAGAAATAAATAAAAATACAGACACAGCAGAGGAACATTAAATCAGACAGGAATGAGAGGCAAGTGATCTCCCGCATCTACGTGATCGTTGCCGTGGATACGGAGAGAGTGGGCGGTGCTTAATGTGGCCCTGGACACGTGTGTACACACTGCCCGACATAGATAAATGTGTCCCAGACCACCTCTGTATGTGGCCTGAGTGATCGGATCTGAATGCATCTTCAATCCGTCCTGGGAGTGTTCAGACCTGTAGTTAAAGTACTTGTGATCCGATCATGAAAACCACACGTTAATACCAGGTGTGTTGAGGGCCAGAGACCCAACGTTAATAATCAAACATGGCTGCCGTCCTATTGACTCCATTCTAAAAAGACTGCTGGAGAATTTTTAAAGTGGACTTTCAATGCCAGGGTGAAACTGTTGGCTCAAAATCTAACATTTGTAAAAATAAAAAAATAAAAATTAAAAATGTAAATTAAAAAAAAAAATTAAAAAAGAAAGGCTTCTCCTCCTATAAATTCTAAGATACTTTGTGTCAGCCAGACTGTGTAATGACCACTGACATAAAATCAAAGGGCTTCTTTCTGAATGAATTCATGTCCAGGGAGGCAGAATGGATCGACCTGTCTTACAAAAGTAGAGAAATAAAAATGTAAAGTGAAAAGCAGCCGTATGAGTCATGTCCACCTTTCTTTAACCCTTTACATTCACTACAGGAGTCTTTAGATATTTAGGCAACCCTCTGTCACTCAATTTGACTAATGACAACCTACAGTTTTTCATCATTCACTGTGTATCAATGGCAACAGCTGGACCCTACTGACAGACAGCAAGCGCACATTTAAGCGAATTAAATCTGCCTGCTTTCTTCATTATTTCTGCCAGATGTCGTCCAGTAATTACTAAATACAATTAATGCCCTGTTCATTGTGCTGCAGGCATTTACACAGGGAAAATCAGCATGAATTTATCAGAGCTGGAGTGCATGTATCACGGCATGAGGTGGTTGTGATGAGGCCAATATCTTATATAGTCCTTGGAAGAATTCATGCAGGCTGATGTAGACAGGTTGTAAATATGATGCTATTACAGATGCACATCACACCTCCTGCAAACACATGATTTATGTTTCCTCTTAACTCAAAAACAACCTTTCAACTCGCTCTGTTGGCAGTATGCAAATCACACATTGCTGTGAGTCGCTGTTTTGTGTTCTTCTATTAACTGTGAACCATTAACATTTTCATTTCTTAGTGGGACAAATGAGTTAGAGTTTTACTGCTGCAGAATGAGCAGATCGCTCAAAATAAACTACATGGTGGAGAAATTAAGGAGCCGTGTTATCACAAGATGCACACAAACAAAAACCTGTCAGTTCTGGTTATTCTTCTTAATGTTAAATGGGCCTATAATGAGTTCAGGAGATTACTTTGAAAGCCTGCTGGATGTAAAAATGTTTTTCACATTTAATATACTTTGTTTTCTTGTAAATAGGAAAAAAGAAATGAAATGCAACTACAGCACTACATACACTATAAACCGCTGTTGTGGCACCTCTTAAATGAAAATAGCACAGCTAAAATTGTTTGTGTAATTTCCCATGGTTGTTAAAAAAAAGGCAGGAGGAGATGAGTTCAAGTGACTTCAGTGACCGAAATTTGTTTTCCTCTTTAAGTAATTTGAAGTCTGGTTCACCTCAAGCAGACAGAGCTGGTTTGAGTCTGACATTACACCCAAAGCCCATGTCCAGCAGGCCTCCTTTAAGCTCCTCTTCTCCTCGAGGCTGATTCAATTATTCAATTTCAATAAAGTATTTCAAATAAAGTATTACATAATACATCCATGTCCTTCTAAGGACCAGTGCACTCTGATAATGCTGGGTATATTCTGCATATCTAACAGCCAAGACACACCAAGAATAGATGTTTCATTATAGATAATATTTATTCCAAAGAAGACATAAGATGGTCAAATACACCTTATTAAAATGACTGAGGTTCATAAAGGAGATGTCAGGGGAGCTGTGGCTGTCAGATCGCTGCTGAGCAGAGATACTCCTGCAGCCAGGCTTAATGGGAGCCTGCATAAACAACAAAACATGGCTGCTGTGTTGGTTGTGAACTACAAGACAGAAAAGATTTTCCATGCCCCCCACCTTCCCATGTCCCCCTCCTCAAATCAGCCGTGGCATCATATGGAGCTAACCGGCTTAACCTGCCCCCCATGGAGCCACTCACCACACAGCGGCCTCACAGACTGCAGGGGCCCAGAGACGAAGCCTCACAGGCCTGAGTCCAAACCAGAACCTCATCCCGTGTCCCAAAACACGTGAAGGGAATTTAAGATATTCGTGTGGGTATTAAAATTATGGTAATGGCTTGATTTTTTTCTCACTAGAGAGGTTAACTGGGCTTCATTTAGCAGGAAACCAAACATTTTCAAACACAGCATGAAATGACTTTATGTTACAGCTATGGATGAATTTGGAATTGGGTCCCTGTCTGGTAAGTGTGGCCCTTGGTCCTGGCTGTGGGTGTCCGCTTGCTCGCTCAGGGCCTAATGAGTCTCAGTGTGTTGTCGGGTAGCGTAGCTTGGCTCTGCATCCTGGAAAGCACAGCTGATGCACTACATAGAAAATATTAAGGGCACAATAACACTCAGACATGGGCTAATGCACAGCTGATAGTAAATATGGCATGTATGTGTACAGCATAGTAATGAAAAACATGGACTATCTACAAACTCAAGCTACAAGCTATTGAGAAACAATGTAACAAATCCAATCAAATATTATTGAAATTTCTTTCCAAGATTAAATTAAAAAGCTTATTTTAAATGCCACAAAAACATTGAAATGGAGCAACAACTCAAATCTCCACAGGCGTAGGAGGTTTACAGCTTAGTGCATTTAGAGACCATTTGTGTCCCTGAACAGGGAAACTGAAGGCCTTTTAGAAACATGATACCAGCATCACTGGTCCTTCAGCGACTGTGTTCAGGAGGGCAGCTGAAGAGACGGCCTTTCATAGTTCACTGATCTCTAAAGAGCTCAGGAAGCACAGTGTTTGCTCATGGCCTTTTGCCCCGTGTACAGAAGTGTATTATGCTTTTAATAACCTATATGCTAAATATTTAGCAGCACACCCAAGCAAAGATATCACTGCCACCACAACCCAGAGCAAAAAGGCTGCTGTGGGAATACCAGAGGACGGGTTCACTGTTGGTAAAGATAAAAGTTTCTCACTAAGAAGCTTGAACCATGAACAAATCCATCTTTAATGTTGATGGAAAGAAGCTGTCAAATATAAGTACAGAGGGATAACTTAACTTAACGTAAACACAAGCATCTATTTGTCCAAAAAGTAGCAACATGTCTCAATTTATTACAGGTGAGCATTTCACAAAACACATGAGCACATGGACTGAACATTGTCTATAATTACAGAAATTTGGTAAAAATCTGCTATGGTATGTATTCAACATGTAAATTAAATAGAGAAAATCAAGTTCATTGTCAAGCAAAGGCCTAAAAACACGCACAATCACTCTATAGTTTCCATTTTGATTGTGGGCGTGTTGGTCCAGATTAGCCTTTTAATACCCACAGCTTCACCAGAATTAGTGTAATCACTGGCTTCATTCACACATTAATACTGTGCTCTGGTGAGTGACTAAAGATATACAGAAGCATGCCATATACAGTATATATATATGTCTAAAAAAGGAGCCAGTGGAAGTGGCTCCATGTCGTGAAGAAAACAGAGAAACTGATTTTCGGCTGTGATGTTTGCTGAAGAGCCTGACACAGCTTCTGTTCTATAGTCCATCACCAGAGGGCACAGCAGTAGGAGTAAAATAATACTGTATACTGTTCAGAATTTCATTTCTCCTACCTTCTTTTCCTGTTTAATTAGTCCAAAGTGATGTACATACACAGAAACTAAATTATGATGTCCATCCTTGCAAAAGAGCTCTCCTTCCTGCTGAAATTAAATAAATATTAAACAGCCTTGAGCTACAGCATTGTGATTTACTGACCATAACAGGAGTCATTTTTTCTTGTAGCCATTACTAATGGGATAAATACCTCTGGCTAATTTCAAATAAATTCCTCAGGCCAAAGCGGCTCCCTGAGCCAAACAAAACCATGTTTGATATAGAAGGATTAACCTTGATTGAGTTTATTGCAAAGAAGCTTGTGACAAACTGGAGAAACCAGAATACATCCACAGAGGGAAAACGTGCCTGACAGTGAGGCTGTGTACTGTAGCTCACACAAACACATTTCACACCTCTGTAAAATGGTGCTGATGCTGCTGTGTAATCATCCACCTACAGTGACTGCTTATTCTACATATGCAGAGACAATTCTCCATCAGACACAGCGGATGAGCCGAGAAGACCCCTGCTAAACGGCCCCGGCTCTGAGGCAAATGCATCGTGTTACCTCATCGAGTGCAGAGCTGCTGCCTGTTCAGGGAGGACGAGGACTAAAGCCCTTAATCCCCGCCTTGATTCACGATAGCCTGCTAGGTTTTCAAATGTCATCAGTGGGCAAGTGTGTCCTGCTCCTGCTTTACATGGTCAGCCAGTTAACACATTAACAACACCGGGGTACATTAATATAGGAACAGGAACACATGCAGTCAAGCCGGGTGGCTAAGCATCTATTTCAATATAGCAACACACTCGTAAACGGGAACGAGTGTCAAAGCCAGCGAAGATTGACACGTGGTCTGAGAGTTAATAATAAATTGTGCTAAATATGGAGCACAGATTAAATGTGATAATACCACGACTAGTACCAGCCTCATTCTTTCATCAAAACCTCCTCACTTATCAGGTAATAAATGAAACATGGAGACAAGAGATTTAGAGTGAAACACTGTCATGGACGAGTGTCAGCAGTAATAAATGGACAGATTCAGCATTCATCAGTGACTGTGTTCCAGGAAAAGGCACAGTGTTCTTTACAACCAGTGCTCTACTTCACATCCAAGGGTACAGCACTTCACTGTAACAACACATGGGACTTGTGAGGAGGAAGGCTTTGTTGTCTGGAGTGTGGGCTACAAGTTATGTTCATGTGCAGAACATAATAATAGGACTTTATAAACACAATAAGGCACACTGCAGAGTTTGTGCACATAAAATAATATCATGTTTAATATGCAGTGATAAATTAAAAAGACGTGGTGTTAAAGTAAGACCACTCAACATTGCCTACTATTAATTAACCGTTGCTTTATTGTGCAGGGTAGTTCACTGAGAATTTAAGGCTTTAAGGCAAAAATTTGGAGCATTTTTACCCTAAATTAATTCAGGTTAAATTAGGAGGCGTTTCAGCTTCTATAAAATGAAATCTAATAATCATGTTTTTGTCCAAGGTTGCTGACCTTTACGCAGACAACTACTTCGCTATTTCCTGCCCATTTCTGTACCCTACCTGTTACAAGCTCTGAAACGCGAAGTTAGTTTTTTCCTCTCTCTACAGGATCGCTTGCGCACAACGGGAGCGCCGCACACACCGTTTGACAGGCTATCGACAAAGGGGTGGCAGTGAAACTGACGATCCTCTTCTCATTGATTCAATATAGGACAGATGCTCGCGTGCAGTCTAAACTCTCCTGCCTGACACAAAGCAAAAATAAGCGAACATGGGAGTCAGCGTGGCGGCTGCTTCCACCTACGCCGACTGAGCGCTTACCTCCCCGGCCGCTCGCTGCTCCGGTCCCCCGGCGTCTGTCCTTGTTTCGCTGCGTCGCTGCTCATGAATGAATGTTTGTTGTATTCCGCAAATAACGCTGTTGCATTTTACGGCAAAATTAACAACAGTGTTCGCTGGTAGCGGCTGTGTGATGGTGGATAGTGTCCTGTCTGTGTATCGCGCTGCACGTTACACAGTGGAGTGTCCAGGATTTATAGCAGACGAGTCTTGCCGAGCTCCCTGCGCAGCAGAGGATCCGAGATGTAACTGACTGCGCTTACAGGCTGGCACGTCGTGTGGTCACTTTTCTCCCGATGCTGCCCCGCCCCTTCTACCGTGATTGGTTAACACAAGCCCCACAGCGCCCCCACCCGTCACGACGAGCAATTGCATGCACCTGCAGAACTTTATCACCAAAGCACCAGCATGGACCATGAAACCATTCTGATGAGCGTTCAGGGGCTCATCAGGGAAACTGTGGGAGTTTGATTGGGTGGTTTTTGCAGGTCCAAATGTGGTGATATTTTGTTTAATTCTTAAAATGTTCAATTAGAGAACAAACAATTAACCAAAGGCATTCCCATGTGCAGTTATATGGAATATTGGTTAAAACGATCACAAAAGGCTTTACAAAGATTGAATTTCAACAAAAGCGCAACCGCTGATTTTTTTTCATTTTGGTCCTAAAGCACTAAGAGCACTTCTGCATATTCATCCTACCTGGTTTTTAAATGCTGGTAATTACATTCACTTTGCTTCACACAATGATAAGGTCAAGCAAACACACAAAGAAATAATTATGCAAAACTAAAAGATGTGTTAAGAAAGGCAGCATTTTGACGTGTTACAGTTGGAATAGTTGTAAACTAAATAAATGACAACTGAATTCGATAAAGCAACTTTGGTTTCAACGTTTGAAAAGCTCTTATAGCCTCTTAGATAAGCTACTAGCAGGACAATTAGCTTAGAAATTAACTCAGGAACCTTCTTAGCCACAATTTTGACGTTTAAATACAGTCCAAATCTTCACAACCCCTTCTAAAGCTTTACACTTTTAGTTTAACCAAACTATTTGTGCTTACCTGATGAATTATCTTCCTGTCAGTGTTCAAAGATGTAGAGTCCAGTGGGGTCTTCTGGTTTACTGTTGAAATGCTCCTTTGTTGCCCCCTACTGTATGTACCCCTGTTAAAACCACACAGGTGTTTTCACTTTGCGTGCTTGATTAGCTCGACTTTTTTAATGCATGTTTGATTGACATCTCTATCAATAACTTGTTATTGGTGCAAACAGTTTGGTGACATCACATTTTTTTATGTTTAGCTCCGCCCATCTTTAACCTCAGCATGGGTCCAATCAGGCTTAAGTGAAGGCACCTGTGTCAACACTTACAGTGTTATAATAGCACAGTATAATAGACCTATAATAACTGGCTCTTTGTAGATGGCCTCTTTACAGGACATGTTTTTGCATTACAACTGCATTCCACTCTTTGTAACATTAATGGTTATTATCAATTAATTATTTAAATAAAGTACTTGTACTATACTATAATGTAGCTTTCCACTACTTAGATTAACATGTTTTCATAGAGCACTCATTAAATGGTTCATAACTCTTACAATATAATACAAACATACATGTAGAGGTGTGTCAGCTGTGATGGGTGAATCATGGCGGTGCTTTAAATAGTGCTCACAAGTATAAGAATCACCTCCAGCTGCATACAAGGTAAGTATAAGCTCTCCAAGCTGCCTGGGTAAGATAGTTTAGTGCTCTCCACTCCTGAGTCATCCAGCGTTTCATCAAAATGTCACACTTGGCAGAAGAGATAGTGGGCCTTATCAGGGGTCAAATTCTATGTCACAGTCATTTCAGGAGTCTTCAGCTGAGCCTCTCAGCCATGGCAGCATGTGAAATGATGTGCAACAGTGTGCACTAATTTATCATAGAGCCTTAATCTGAGCCAGCAGGTACTAGTTTGAATTAAAAAGGATTTTCACATTGTACAATTAAAGCTTCCTATCTGAGATCTTGGTTTTATGACTCACTGAAAGGAGAATGAGCATCATGTTCAGTGACGGAGCAATCTCAGCGTGACTGTTTGATGAGAGGCTGACATTCAATAGTGTGACCCAGAAATCAGCAGGAGAGACAGACAGGGATGAGGAGGGTGTGCAGCACAGCTCCACAGTTAATGTTAGCCTTGATGAAGATGCAACAAGATGTGTAAAAAATGTTATGAGCTTAAGCAGATATACTGAAGTTACTTCTTGTCTTCATGAAAGAGTAAAAAATAGACCCCACCCTGGTTTGTAGACTTATATTGACAGCATTGATTTAAGTTGAATAACAGAAAAGGGGAGAGACAACACATTTATCTTGTTAGAGAGAAGTGAAGGAGACAGTGAGTCTGTGTTTATCCATCATGAAATCCATATCTGTCTGGAGATTAAACATTATAGCTTCAGTCTCCAAACCACTTCTCCTGTGCACATCAGAGTCTGACCAAGAAATGGTTTGTGTTTTTTAATGATTAATTAGCTGCTGTGATTCTGATCAGCAACGGAAAATCAAGCAATGTTGGAATCATAAACATGACACATTCAGGGCATCTTCAAAAAAGGGATTCAGAGCAAAAATAAGCATCTTGAGTCAAACAACGTTAAATACACAGGATGACTCTGATCCTGTAAAGAGATCGGTGCAGCAGTGCCAAGTTTTCAGATATGTAAATGTTGTTAAGGGAGGGCCTCTGGGTGGAGGTTCTTGGCCTGTGTTAAATCATAATGACATTAATGCTGCTCACTCTCTGAATCTATCAAAGTTTTCTTTCCTTGTCTTTGTTTCAGACAGATTCTTTGATGTTAAATGTCTCTCCTGTCTAACAGTCCATGTTCTCCTTTCTCTTGTACTTCAGTAAGGCACAAAACAACCTGTTTCACACAATCATCTCTCCCAGAGGGCAACATGACCACAAGTCAGCTCACTATGACTGAAACTGCTCTGTGATTCTCAAGTGATATCCAGCGGTGCAAGTTACTTCACTAAAGAGAAAATAGTGTTCATTTTCTACATTTTAAGTCCTGCTTATGTTTAACCTGCAAAGTGACAGAGGAAGATTCTTCGAGCCTGTTCAGCAGATATGCAATTATATATGAACACATTTTTAATTATTTGGTTTTATCGTGATATATACATCTGATTTGTATCACAAATATGGACTTTATTTACAGTATGTTCCTAAAAAGACAGAAGGTGGGTTTACACATATTTTACACATGCTTTTATTTTAAAAGCATGGGGGGGTTTAATGCTTCCTTGGGTGTAAACTGATACTAAATGACTTTTTAAGACTTAATGACCGGATTAATCATGGCCTCTGCTGCACAAGCTTTAAAAGGACAGTGATCTACTACTACTTCAATGCACCAATTAGGCTTTAGAACATTTTAATCTACAGCTGATTAAGTTGTTTTCTTATGTTGCAGGACAATATGGGTCAAATCTGGTTAATGCACACCCTCACTGTTTTTGACTGTTAAACTTTTAATAAATAACAAACAAAACAAGATTCTGAGTTTTTCTAAGTTTATACTAATTATAGAAATGTTATATCCACCATTAAAGAAACATGTAGACACACAGAAGTATATGTTGCTTGTTGATAGCCTCTTTCACACATGACTCACACATCCACCTGACTGAGTCCCAGGCCTCTCTGCCTCTCTGTTGCTCTGTGGGTTTTCTAACCAAGAGCCAGCCGAGGCCTCGTGGCTGTGAGGAAGACAACAGAGGCCATCTGTTGTGTGTGTTTTCTTTGGTGACCTGCCACAAACTCTTCTGCCAGAACACCCAAGGGTGCCCATGTGCACCGCGCTGCGCCTGGGGACCGGCTCACTGAAGCACCTTTATTGTCTACTGGCTCCGTTAGGGAAGGCCTGTGTTCTGCCAAAGCTCAGACACAATAGCAGCACTGAATGAAGCAGGATAGTTACACAACAATGCCATTAACCTTAACTGGAGCAGCTTGGTGGAACACAGAAAAACTTTCAGCGCTGTGAGACAGAAATGTTGTTCCTCTGAGTTACAGAAAATCTAAACTGATCTCAGACTGAGTTCACTGAATTGCAGAAAACTTTTAATCCTGCTGAGGAGGAAGTGAAGACATCTTTCTGTGGTTCTGTGCTCTGACAGAAAACTAACACCATTAAACATGTTTTTAGGGTGAAAACATTTTTACTCCGACCAAACATCTGAATTTCACATATTGGTGGAGTTTGGGTGTAGCTCATGAAGAGAGACATTAGTGAACATGGAAATAACTTCCTTTAAAACTGCTTGAAAAAATAAGTTTGGTCGTCTTTTAAGGATGAGACTCGTTTGAGACTCTTTAGCCTATCTACCTCCTACAGTACAGGGAGATAGCATCATTAATATCCTCATTTATCAGAGAGAACAGACCACAGAACTTCCTCCACAAATCTGACTATATTCATCTCTATAGAGACGACTGCAAATTTAGATTACTGTGACACCAGGACGTCCCAGGGCAGCAGGTCACTGCGTATTGTTCAACTTATTTTCATTTCAAAGTATGACATGAAATTATTTGCCAAATGTCCCCTGAGTTAATCTTCTATTTAATGTAAATGGAGCACTTCTGCCTCCTAGTGAAGGTCCTGACCTGGTGTTACAATAAGCTGCAAACAAACATCAATTATTCAGCTCAATCAGAAACACAGTCGGAGATATTTTCAGTGTTTTCCAAGTCTTAAAAAAAGTTTGTGAATGTCAACAGCTTTCAGCGTCAGCCTGACAGATTGTGGAACTGCACAGCACTGACTGCACAGTGTAAACATGAGATGAGTCGTTTCTGTCAACAGGACAAACAAGCGAGCAGGCCGGGACATGTGGCTGTCTGCAGCTCTGGTTTGGCTCAGACGAGCCTTTAAATCTCTTTCTTTGGATCCACTGATGACTTCTGTATCTAGAATTTTCTAAATATATAAACATGTATGCACCTGATCACATCCTGTCAGAAGCACAAATAGTAATGCAGTTTGTCTGAGGAGTTTTGTTTACACTGTGAAGCTGCTCCTGTCCAGATCGCCAACACCTGGTGGAGCAGGGGGCATTCATGTGCGCTTTTTATGAGAGCAACATCCTCAACCAGGAAGGTAACCTCGGGGAGAACTATGATTAGAAACCAAAGCAAACAAGAAATACAGTCATTATACTGTGCTGTTATAATACTGTAAGTGTTAACACAGGTGCTTTTAATTAAGGCTGATTTGAACCCTGCTCAGGTTGAAAATGGGCGGAGCTAAACAGGAACACTGTGATGTCACCAAACAAGTGATTGATAGAGACGTTCATCTCTCATCTGTAGAGTCTGTACACTCCCACGCACGCCCAGGAGGAGAGCTAATCAAGCACATTAAGTGAAAACACCTGCGTGAGGGGACCATGGGTAAATTCATTCAGGGGCAATTAAGGAGCATTACAACAATAAAGCAGAAAACTCTGATGGATTCTTCATCGTGTGTCATGACCAGGTGATAATCTACCAGGTACAGTCAGCAGCATGCCGCTCACTTTAGATCATCCTGCTTATTACAGGGCTACTTACTAAAGAAATCAATGATCTGACAGAAAATATTGATTTGAAATCAGTTTTATTGATTTAAAAATGATTTTATTTCTTCTGTTAAAAATACAGTCTGTTAGATTGTACAGTTGGAGCTGTATCCATAGCAACGGTTAACTCTTACCCTTCTTACAATGAGCCACCTGAGCTGTTATAAGTGAACATTTCCACAGATTGTGAAGTTAAACCAGGTGAACGGGACCGCACGAATGCAGGTGAGACACTCTGTAGGTTTCTACCTGAGGATGTCATGGATCAGGCACTAGGCCTTTGGTGTGAGCGTCTCAGGGATGTTGAAGTGGGACCTGCTGATTTTACTGAACAAAGGGCTCAACGTCACTGAAAGGGTAACGCCCCATGAGGATGGTGTAAAGCATGACACTCAGTCTCCAGACGTCAGCTGCCTTCCCTGAATAGCTGTCGTTGGCATGGAGGATCTCAGGACTGATGTTTTCTGGGCAGCCATGTTTGTCTGACAGGGAGTCATCATGACGTCCAGGATATAAGTGTCCTCGAGGCTCTCCAGCTTCACAAGGCTTCTGGAGACACACAAGAGAAAGAAAACAGAAACATGACGATCCTGCTTTACTAAACAATGTTCATTTGGTATCATCTGATAATGTCACTAAATGATAATTACATTTATCATCTTTGGATGCCAATGAACACAAAACTAATTACAAAAGACACTAAAGGGGGGTCATTTAGTCTGATCGTCGTCTTAGGTGTTTTAGATTAATCACTTTTAGATGTCAGAAGAAGTAGAGCACAACATGCTCTGGGCTTAAGTTTGAGATTTCCTTTCACTGACATGAAAGCTCAGCCAAAAAGCATCAATATACAAACAGTCTGATCCTCTTACGTTTCATCACAACAGTGATTTATTCTTCTCCTGCATCTATTAGCATCTGTTTGCCTTCCTTTCTAAACCCCACAATAGCAGCTATGATACCCTTGAGTGCTGATAATAATTGCTGGTTGTTGAGAGGTCAACTTTTGACCATCACTGTTTGCAGGCTGCTGTTTGGTCAAAGGCTAACAGCAGTATGATAAAACTGAGTCAGGAAGCTAACACATGTCAAGGAGGCCTGCTCAGGTATCATTTTGAGTCTGTTCCTCTCCTTCTCCAAGAGGTCACCATAGTCTTGTGTCACACCCTTGGGTTCAATCCCAATTAGGTCCCTGTGTGTCGCTCTGTAAAGCAACTTTGTCTCCTCGCCTCTGCAGCTAGGAGGACTGAAAAGATGTAAGAGGATTCTTGACAGGTTATATAGTCAATGCGACCCAGCACTGTCCTGCAGAACTCACCTACTCTCATTCTTGAAGACAAACTTCCTCAGTTTCAGGTCATGGAGGACCAAGTCCATCGTCGTGGCAATGTGTCACCGCCGAGGCATCTAACAGAAGACTGTGGCAGCTTCTACCTCCCACAGCTTCTTGCAGGTGTGAACAAAAGAGTGCATGTGGCTAAAGCTCTTCTCAAAGAACACGTAGGCACGAGTCTCCTCGAGAAGATCTCCAGGACATGTTGGTGCTGGTCCAGGGAAAAGTAGGCCTCCAGGGACTCCTGGCATCAGCAAAAGTCAAACACCTGCAATGATACAGATCTTCAGTTGTGAGCCGTGCTTCACTCTTGTGCATTACATTTAGGACATTATGTACTGAAATAAAGCACATTCTCACACAAAGCAGAGCTCAGCTGGTGTTTGACATCAAACCCGATCTCATCTGGTCCCAGCCGCCCTCAGCTGCTCTGAATGTACTTCTTGATGACCACACAGCCGTGTCTGAAGAGCGGACAGGGTAGGGACTGCAGGAGCGTCCACGTGTTAGTGCAGGGGTCAAAGGTCTCCATGTTGCTGAGGGCAGGACCCTCGCTGCTCACGATGCCTCCTGTGGCGTAGATCTTCCCGTCTAGGATCACAGCGCTGCAAGGACAGACAGAGTTTTGTATATTTCAGTTATCTCCATTTAAAAGCCAGAAACCATAAAGGAATAGTTTAATATTTTAGGATCTACAGGTATCCACTTGTGGGTTACATGAAAAGGTTTGATACATCTCTCATAACTGTCTGTTAAATATGAGGAAGCCACGACCCCCAAGCAGGGACTTTTTGGGGGATCCTGCAGTGGATCTATGACTCCACCGCAGTAACACATCAGTGTCAGGCAGATAAGTGGGTGATTTCAAGTGCAAGTGCTTATGTGGCTTTGATATTATATAGCTGTGACTCACATAAGCAGAAATATTGCAACAAAGCAAGACAGGAGACAAAATCTCCATAAACATGCTGATTGTCATGCTGCCTGAGTTTGTTTGACATCATTCACACACACTGTCAGTATGTCCAACAAGGCTACTTTTGTGGTAGAAAAAAATACCTACACACACACACACGCACACACGCACACACACACACACACACACACACACACACACACACACACACACACACACACACACACACACACACACACACACACACACACACACACACACACACACAGAGAGTGAACAACATGCAGTCCTATTGCCACAAATTCACAACACAGTTGGGACTGAAACAGATTATTACATGAAGCCTAAATCTGCTCAGAGAGAAAGCACAGCTGATCCAAAACAGAGAGCGTGCAGGGCAAAGCCTGGAGCTGGTCCTCCTGATAAACAGAGGGGAGGTGCAGGCCTGCAGAGAGCCGGACGCAGCGGTGGGAGAATATCAGCTCTCCTGCACGACGACCCTGCTAGACTTCATCCTCACACACTGGAAATAGTTCTGTTTCTGAGTGTTTGTGTGTTTTGTCTTCAGCAGCTCTGTGCTGCATTTACTGTCCTCCCTCCTCTCCTGCATCTCTTCCTCTCTCTCGTCAGACTTAGTTAAATGTAGCAGAACAGCTGCCTGGTGTGTGCTGGTGCAGCTTATCAATAACTCTGACAACATGATTTATGTTACACATTTCACACATAAGATCACTGCCTGTAATTTCTTCCCAAAAGTATTTGCTTCTTTCTTTGTCTGCTCCAGCACTGTAAGCAGTGGGTTCATTATCCAGCAAACTGCACTACTCAGTGGCTCGAGCTGAGTGGTATATTAGGATGTGATTCCACTGTTGTTATTTATCACCATTTATTAGTCATGATGTGTCCACAAATTGTATAAAACTTATATTTTGGGGCTGCTGTTTATCTTTCAGAAAAAAACGTCAAACTCCTGAGCTTTAAAAAATATTAAATATTCAACCATAAGCTGTATAAAAGAAATGCACGTAGCCACTGTCATGTCATCTACTTGTATGTATTCCACATAAACTTCCATGTGTCTCTCAACAGTGTCTCACCTGCAGAACTGTCGAGAGTGATTCATGTTGGGACCAGCCTTGATGTTGCCTTTGTCTGGGTCATAGATGGTGGTGGCTCGAGCGTAGGCTCCTCCCAGGATGAATATAAAACCGTTTAGACTCACTGCAGGGGCGTATTTGTTATCTAAAGACATGAGAGGAAGAGAAGGAGAGACACAGAGGAGAAGAAGAGGAGAGATATTTGTTAAAGCACATAGCTGTTGTTTGAATGTCATTCTCTCACACAGAAGAAATTTACACTCAGTGTAATGGCATCAATTTGTTTTTTTGTGTTGTCAGTTTTCCCCTGCTGTCTGAATCATCAACATTCTCCTTATCATTTTACAGATGCATCATTCTCAAGACTGCTTTGGTAATAATGGATCACTGAATCAGTGTGGCTTTCTTGGGTTCTGCTCCACAATATGTTTGAGCTCTGCAGCAAAATAGAAGAGTTACCTAAGTCCCAATAATTCACAGTTTCATTACGCCCTCTGGCACGTCCATAGATTTACTGAGACAAATATAACAGAAAAAAACACTGTGCATGTGTTGGAAATACATGAGTGAACAGGTGAGATAGTGCAGACTGTATAATTCATCTGATACAGTATACAGCACATGAGGAAAACAGAGGCATTGAAGCAGCTCCTCTGTAGAATTATAGATGAAGGGAAACTAAATGAAACAGCGGTTTGTGCAGAACGATGCCGTTGGAAACCTGCAGCTTGTGAGCAGCGACCCTGCTGTGTGGGAAGAGGAAGAGGATTCCTCCTGAGCAGACTGCAGCTGGACAATTTACAAGCAGCATGAATAATGCACCGACAGTTGGCCGCCGTCCTCGCTGTTTGCTGCCACAGTGGACGGACGTCCCTCATTGGAGGCGGCAAACAGGAGAAGTAACGTCTGACGCCTCAATAATGGCTTCTCGTGTTGTAGAACCACCTCCTCCTTTCTCTGGCTGTCCCCCAGCTGCTGAGAGGAGTCGATATGTTTAATGAACAGGTCACCTCTGGAGGAGAGAGGTGCTCCTGCTGCCCCGCACACTGACACTCTGAATGGTGCTTTCACCTTATAACAGTCTTAATAAAAAGAAAAGGGGCCTGATGCATAAAACCTACTCATCATGATTCATCCTTTGGGACTATAAGTGGCAGATCATCATATCATGGTAATCCTTCCAGAGCTGTTGAGATGTTTCAGTTTAGACCAAAGTGATGGACTTTCTGACCAACAGAAACACAAAACCATCAGAACACACAAACAGAAACAAATGACTCTCAATGACTTCATGTTTTATATGAAAACAATGCAGTCATTTACACTGAAATCCAGTCTGAGCGTCTGCTGCTCCCTCTGAGGCGTCAGCTTCAGTTTCTGCCCTGAGAAACGAGCTGCTCTGATTGGTCCTCCTCACATTCTGCCTGACGAGTTCATTTCTTCTTCTACATCTTCATCTCATTGACATGCAGCTGCCAGTCTTTACCAGCACATGTGTGTGTGTGTGTGTGTGTGTGTGTGTGTGTGTGTGTGTGTGTGTGTACATGATGTTTTGTGTTTGGTCTCATAAACACAGAACACTCATTTCTCTCTGCTCGGCGCCTGAGGCAGAATAATAACAGGACGCTCTCAAAGGAAAAACCTTTCTCTCTTTTCCCCACAGAAACTCTCACCACTGCTTCCTGCGTCTCTCTCTCGTGGACTCGCAGTAAGCAGCAGGTTTGAGTGTTGGAGAAGTACCAGGCAGGTTTATCATAAAGCCTCAAAGGACTGCTGTCTGCATTCAACATCTCTCCACTGCTTTGCTTCTGCTCTTGTCCCCCTGGCCTTTAACATGGAAAACAAAATGATTCTGCTTTCACAAACCTGAGATACAGTGAAGAGGGCAGGAGGAGCGTCTGTGGTGGCTGAAAACTTTCTAATTCTGAGGAGAGCCTCGTTATTCTTAAAGGCTCACAGAGGATTTTGTCTGGATTTGCAGCTGAGGTTAAAAACATCACCTAGTGACCACATTCTACATAAAACATGAATAATGGAAGGTTTGAACACGTCTGTGGTGATAGAAGAACAGCTGAGCCTGCGGGGCAACACGGGCTGACACAGCCTCTCACACTGTGATAAAACAGCTCAGTCATAGAGTCGGTGACCCCTCAGGCTGAGGTCAAGGACAGGTAACAAACACACACACACACACACACACAGCAATGATGCAATCTGTGGCTGCTGTCTAAACAAACACCTTGTTGTTGCCTCACATCCTTTCATATCTGATTCCTGCAGCAATACAGCAGATATCTGATCATATAAAACCATGAACAAACACACACACACACACACGCACACGCACACGCACACACACACACACACACACACACACACACACACACACACACACACACACACACAAATATATCACAACTCACTGGATTATACCAACCCTGCACACTACAGATCCAGATAAGACTGCTCTGTCTGATAACGTCTCCCAAACAGCAGTCGTCATCACATCGCTGTAAGGAAACGTGCGGTCAGCATCAACAGAAACAAGAGTTTCTCCTCTGAAAGATGGAGGGCGAGGAGCTGGGTGTCCTCTGCTGCTGCCTGCAGAGAGAACGAGGGAGCAGCAGGAAACAGGACAAAGGAGCTTCAGTTGTTGCTGCCAGAAGCTGAGATAAGATTACAACAAGGTAACTGGAGCAGCAAAAACGTTTCCTTTTTGCATCAATATCCTTTTTATGTGGCGCAGAATAAGAGCAGCCTATGAGGTTAATGCTTAAATTCAGTATGATGGAAGACATGTTGGGGCATGACCTATTAGGTATCTATGGAAACATCTTCTCCACCACTCTCACTCCCTCTCTTTCCCCTCCTCTTCCTCCTCCTCCATCATGTCTCTCATGCTGTGCCTGTTTGGCCTGTGTGTCGTTTGTGCGACTCATTGTTCTGCTGTCGATTTCCCGATAGAGCAGTCTGTGCTCAGAGCTTCTGACGCTCGAGTCCCCGAAGCCGACCAGACGATGGAGACCCATCAGTCAGCAGGGTGCTGGGTGGAGTGTGTGTGTTGGCTGTGATGTGATAGTGAGTAAAAAAAGAGTTTAAAGGTCATGGATGCTCTCTCTATAAGCTTCTGTCTACAACTGATGAGGTCCTACATTAAAACACTTTTCTTCCAACAGTTTTGATTGTTTTACATAAAAGTTGATTTTTCTTTTACACATTTTCAGAAGTTTAAAGCAGCCAGGGTCTAACTTTTCTAAAATGTGATGTGATCGACGGACATCATTAATTTAGAGACTTTAGAATCAGTTGTTTCGTCACTTTAAACATCATTTGCTCTGTTGGTATCTGGTCATACACATGAGCATTAAACAAATTGCACTTTTGGCCTGATGGACTGACACGTTTCCCTCGAGTCATGCAGCGAGCAGGCCAAATAACAACAATATGCTCAGGCTGAGTGAAGAGTTACAGAAGTTAGGACCACTTGAAGTTTTTCTGACATCTGCCATGTTTGTAAAGATGCTGATTTAGAGTTATGATGATTTTGTTTATTAAAAAAAGAACATATTTAAAAAACATTAATATCAAAGAAGCTGAAGTTTAGAAAAAAAAGATGCCTGCAGGGTGCAATGCTTTACGCTGTGAATCAAACAAAACATTTAATGAAGAGGCACATTTTGTTAAGTGTTATAGAAAATGTATCACACTGCCACACTATGTGTAAGACGAAAGGATTTTAGTGAAAACTGTAACTTCAATTACATTTCTAAATTCCTTTCACCTCTATTTTGCCGTGATAGTCAGAAATCTCACTGAGAGATATCTTAACACTCGGCATTAAGGATATCTGAGTGAACTGACATTTTAAAGAAGCATTGCGGCCTCATATTTAGTTTCCTGCATGTGAGGAGGCTCATTCACCCATCATGTTTCAGTCCATATCCTGCTCAGCAGACAGATATACTGAAGACAAAGGAAGACACAGATCTGCAGAGGCACCGCACATCTCAATAGACGTGTTGCAGGGACTATTTTTGGCACAAGTAATATTATTTTTCACTCTGCAGGAGATAGAAAGTCCTGATAAGTGTTTGTGAAACCCATTGGCAGTTCATGCGGGAGGTGGTCCATGCAGACACACATACACATAAACGCACACTGTATTTTTGTAAGTCGACAAGAGCTGAGATACTGCAAGAGTCATGAGAAGGGGGAGACAGAGAGAGATGAAGAGGGAGATTAGAGAGGGAGAGCGATGGAGGGAGGCAGAGTGTTGATCGAGAAGCGCTCCCCACCGGCTCACTAAAATCATCTCCAGCCCGATTTCACAGGAAGCACTAAACCCGTCCATTATCTGTTGGCTGGTTGGCTGCCAGACATCTACACACTGACAGATGATGTCCGCCTGCGTCAGTCCACACACACACACACACACACACACACACACACATAAAAGCTTAGTAGGCACACACACATGTGGAGTAACCTCCTGGCTCATTACATTATGCATGTGTATTGTGTGTGTGCGTGTGTGTCACTGGGGGATGTGTAGCTGATATGAGGTAAGGAGATGTTGTGTGTGTGTGTGTGTGTCTCTCTACATGTGTATGTCTCTCCTCTCTCCTCTGCCAGCGGCTCTGCCAGCCCTTTAATACCATTCAGTTTCACCAAACACACACGTTACATCATCATAATGTTGCTCACAGTCGTCTTGCTCTGAAAAGGCACTAATAACAGAGAGCAAGTTTCTGGGCGACAGAGCTGAGGGGAGAGCCTCCACGCTGGAGCTTTAATGACACCAGAACATCTTCTTGTCAGGAAACATTTGAATTCAAACACATCTTTGACCCAGTGTTTCTCTCTGATGCCTGCTGCTCTGAGTGCTGCCTGCAGCAGCAGTGTGCCACAATTTGAGATAATCATTTCCTTTTTCTGAAAAGCATTTGGACAGCTCTTTGCCCTGAGACTCCATCATGTGCCAACAAGTTAGATGGGACATTTAACAACAAGTATAGAATTCCTAATTGTGTGGAAATTATATTAAAATGAACACATACATTTATATTGCAGCTTTTGAATATGATATAAAACTTGAAAATATTTAACAGGTGAAAATGTTATGTGCACACTTGTGCATGAATGAGTCTGAAGGAGATTCTCTGTGTATGAAGTGCAAAGTGAACATGAAGCACCAACAAAAGATTCACCCTCATACAGTCGTCTCCTGTATGACAAGATTTTATCTTGAAATGGGAAACAGGACTTTACGGTTTCAACAGGAGAAGTCAAGCACACGACATGAAGGTGTTCAAGTGGGTAGAGTTGTGAGAGCACTGTTGCTCAGCAACCATCAACAATAACAAAGGCCTTAACACTCCTTATTGCTCTCTAACAAATAGCAGGACATCATTGACCAGAGATTAAAGGACTTTGGCATATAAATGTTCATAGTAATGATGTTACAATATGAGCCTTTTCCAGTTTCGGTCCATTACTAATAAAAAACACAATTCAGTTGGTGAGCAGGTAATTCTCTTTAAACTGGGGAATGCAAAAACATAATGAGGAAAGAGGAACCACACGTTTGGGAACATCAAACCACAGCCTGGTACACACTGGTTTAAAGAGGAGACAACAGCTCTGTCATGTTACAAAAGGTGAAGGTAACAAAGGCAACACGTCCCTGAGGACGTAACGTCTCTATGTTGTGTTGTGTGTGTGAAACTGTCAGAGGGTTCGGCTGTGGGTGTTGTCACCTGTCTTACCTATCATAGGTGATTCAATGAAGCTCCAGGTGTTGCTCTGAGGTACGTAGGACTGGAGGACCCCCGCCGAGCGCCCGGCCTCGTTCACACCTCCGAACACGTAGACCTTCCCTCCGCACACTGTGGCTGCTGCTGAGTGGACCGGCTTAGGAAGAGGAGAGACCGTCTCCCACTGGTTGGTGATGGTGTCGTACCTGGAGAGGAAAAGGGAGATATTTTAGATCAGATTTTGAACACTGTTACAGTAATTTCAGCGCTGCATGAACAACAATTAAAAAGCAAAGAGACACAAGAGGAGAAGCAGAGAAGCAGAATCTGCTATAAAGTAATGTCATGACCCCACTTTCATTTAACAAATCTACTATGAGGAGTCTCTGCATCACTTCTGAAACCTCCAATGATTCATAAACTATGTGAACACTTTGCAGTCAGTCATTTACACCCACACACACCAATAATATACAGAAACACTTCATTTAAAGTTCCCACTGCGCTGGAATCACAGTGAAATGCTGCTTTTGGCTGCAGGGCTGACACATATAATTAGCAGAGTGCCGACACCACCAGGGAAGAGGGAAAAGACCAACCATTACGTACAATGACAGCAATTAAAGCAACTACACAAAGCAACATATGTTGGGAGCTACAAGCCATTAGTCTCTAGAGTTGGGCTGTGTGTCAGCGCCGAGCTTTGGACCTTTCTCACTGAGCCGTCTTTGGCAGAGACTTCAACACCGAGACTAAAACTCAGCCGACCCAAACAGACACAAACAGACGCTGCAGATGAAAGGGCCTGACACAACGTGAACAAGACACACAAGACACTGGCTGATGAGATTGTGTGCTTGTCAGAGGTTAAGTGTGTGTTTTTAATGTACATTTATTGACTTTTTGTGTTTTTGCCTCCTGGCTCCATTAGCGTGGAGTGTCAGCAGTGTAATCCTGTGTCAACAGGCGACTGATCAAAGCAGCCGACAGCCTTCCAGCTGGAGAAGGCCTCATTAAAGAGCCACAAACAGATCCTGGATCTGTGGATAAAACTCACATCTATTCAGACTAAAGCGAGCCGTCCTGATCAAGGTGTCACTTTGTTATAGAAGAAAAACACACTTACATGAAAAACTGAAGCCAGCGTCCCCCAGGACGACAAGCCGAACACATCAGCCGCTTAAAAAAAGGCCCAAACTGTCACTAAAAGGAGATTTTATTATGTATGATTTTTTTCACTGTGACCTTCATGATCTGAGCGAGCACACAGGTGTCCTCTACTTACTTCAATGTACCCATCAAAGACAAACAGGTGTTTTTTCTTGTCAGATGCTTTTCTTCTGCAGCTCTTGTGGCATTTGAAGTTGAATTTGAATGACCGCCGGAAGCGCTGGTTGCATCCACCTTGCTGTGAGAAGCTGGCTCCATAAAGTGTGAGAGGAGACGGGTGGATTAGCCTTTGGGAAAACTCTCTCTGGGGGTCTGATCATGTTTGTGCATCAGCTGCTGAGGGGAGCGGTTTAAATCAACAGGCAGTCTGAGAGAGAGGTGACGCAGAACACACTGTTGGAAAGATGGACTAGACACTGAAGAGGGCAGATTAGTCCTGTTTAAACAGACACACACACACTGCTGAGAAAGAAGGACTAACACGTGTTTCACTCTCTGGCAGTTGTAATTACCTCTCAGACCACATCAGGGAGGTTCATAAATGAAGGATCAGACACTGCTGAGTGAAGCTGATTAAGGGATCGACACAAGGCCAACAGGACTCCTGCAAACAGCTGCTCATGATGAGAAGAGACAACAACTAGAACAAACACAGACTCTTTACTGTTAAAGTGAGCTAGAATATGTAATGTAATCTCTTGCTGGGTATTTTAACATCAGTCACATCCTCAAATATGGTTTCAAATCTGAAGTTTTTCTCAAGATATTCAGATATTTAAGTTCTTACAAAGTAGCTTCACGCCTCATTATTTTTAAACCCACAGAGTTATCAACCAACTCTGCAGTTCCCATCAGCTCTGCAGTCTTTAAGCATCTTACAGCTCATGATTTGGATTTCACAGCCTTCAACTGTTTTGGTTCACTCTCACTGTTCTCATTAATCTTGCTTCAGGATGCAGCTGCTTTTAAAAAAAGCTGTTAGTAACAGTGTGCACTACCTGCCCAGCACCAAACAGCTGGCAGACAAAATGACTGACAAGCTGGTAAACATTTGCAGTAGTTGGTAGCGGCCAAAAACAGAGCGAGAACTACAATGAATATTCAGCGTACATCACTTTTTCTGAGCAGTGAAAAACAACAGGAAGTCAGAACTGTAATACAGAAATCTCTCAATGAGTTGTTAACATTATTATTTAACTCTCTGATAATAGAGGCTTATGTATCCCCTTTAATAAGAAGTGGAACAAGAAAATAGGCTGTAATAATTGTAAACACTGCACAGCTCTCATGCTGTCAAATGTATCCGCAGCTCTGATGAAGAGGAACACGTGCAGGTCAGAAGAAACTCAGTCTCAGACAATCTCAGAGTTCATGAATCTGATTGAATTCATTACACGTGTGATTCACCATAAAGCATTTAAAATGAAGCGTGACATCAGGACTGACAGTAAGAAGATCCTCAGAGTGGGTGTTTATGGTTTGATTGTATCTCCAGGGCAGAAGAGACGAGGAAGAAGAGGGAGAGAAAAGAAAACACTGAGTTCATCTCAAAAACAAAGACTATCTCTCCTTTCCTTTCCTCTGAAGCTCTCTGTCAGACACATTGTCATCGTCACTTGTAGGAGTTTATCCATCAACATGTTGTTCTGCATCGATTGCTTTTTCAAAAGTGTTTATACACAAAGACTGATCACCACATGAAGCTGTGTAATCGTCTGCAGCTCCTGACAGGCTCGCTTCATCACACAGGGACAATCATCTCAGAAATGAGGCTGCAGGGTTACAGCAGAACAAACAATGTAGGATTGTATTCTTTTATGTAGGAGAGAGACAGAGAGAGAGACGGGTATGAAGGGCAGACAGATTGTGAATGAAAGAAAGAGGACAGACCTTCAGATTTGCCTCTGAATCTGTAATCTGGATAAAGAAAAACAAGTGAATGCTGGCAGCAGCACTGCGGCTGACATGTCAACAAATCACAAGTGTAAGTCGACGTCTGCAGGTGGAAGAGCGACCCACGCAGTGAGACTGTGTTGGTGAAAGAAAACCAGCTGATGTTTCTCTGATCTTTGTTCTAAATGACCCGTCTGCTTACAAACATCATGTTTAATAACAACAGGTGAACTTAGTTACCGTGGAAATGTACAGTCACACCTGCCATGTTTGTTTATGTTGACAGCAGATGGATTTGTCGTCTCCACACCTGCTTTCCTGCTCCAGTGAGTGTTTACAGCAGCAGGACAGTATGTATGTGGCATTCACTTAAATTAAACTACAGCGCCCATGTTCATTGTAATGAACAAACATATCACCCAGTGTTAAAGTGTGACCAGAGACTATATAAGAAGTGGATGCAGCTTCTCGATTTCTGTATTTCTCTCCATAAACAATCTAATGATGTGGAGGACGCCCAAGGCCTCACAGCCATTTCACTAACATGTTTACCTGCAGGGGAGTGTGGATGATGAAGCACGCTTTCCTCCATACCTCTCTCTTTCACACACAATCACACACACACACGAGATAAACTGAAATAGATGGGCTTCCAGTCTCTGAGATACTGACACATATCCATTTCCTCTGAGATACAAACTACAGCATCTATAAACTGAGAAACTGAGAGTGAGGAGTTAGAAGGAGGAATGAAAAAACACACATAACAAAACCAAACAGCACCTTTAAAACTGAGTGTGTGCACTGGAATGCAAAGGAAGTTGGTTTAAAAAACACATTTCATTCGTCACCTGCAGAGAGAAGCTGATGCTCGAGATTCTATCAAACAGCACGTCATGCCCTTAAGTTACAAATTCACATTAATCCCTGAAACTCTGCAGATATCTATCTCACCTGCATGAAGCCTCTCTCTCTGTCTGTGTAGATTGTTTGCCATGCTCACAGTGTAGCTTTCAATAGATAGTGGGAAGTGGTGATCTGGCTTGAAGAAAACAAGGCTACAAAGTGAATCAGCTCCGGCCAGAACGGCACGCAAAACAATTAAATAAGACATAAGTTGCTTACATTAGCTTTTTTCACATTTACCAAGAATGTTCATTACAAGTTAATTGAGGGAAATCCAAACAGCATGACATAAAATACTCCAAAGCATCCTAGGAACAGAAAAACAAATGAAAATATTGTCTGTTAAATTTTCACTTCAAAGCAGATTCAGCTGCACATTTGTACGATGCATGCAGGCGGCTCTGACAAAAGAAGCTGCTGATACAGACTCTGTGTGTTCATTTGAAATCACTAAACTATGACATCCTGCTTCTTTGCATATTTGCTTAAAATGTTTCACTCACACCTGGAAAAGATGACGAAATGTGGAAGGGAGAGAGTGGTGATAATGTTTTCTGCATTCATTTAAATGTCAAGTCAGGCAATAGATGCACATAAAAGTGAACAGGAGAGAGAACATCTATTTTGGAGAGGAGAAGGAGTGAGAGTGTATCTGAGTTGTGTCAGCTGCTGTCTGTGTGTCAGAGCTCATCACAGAAACCGTGAGGCCTAAAAAACAAAAAAAACCTGCTGCTTTTGTAATTAATAGAATAAATAGAATAGGATAAAATTAATAGGAAGTCATAACTACAGCCTTGGAGTTTGTGCGTCTGACAGACTGAAGTTAAGGTCAGCCAAAAGACACACAAACACACAAGAACACACACTCTGATGGATTGTAGCACATTTCAGGCTAATAACACAGATAGATGTACAAACTAGGCTATGGCAGCACACGCAAAGACAGATGGACACAGACCTGTCACCTTTGTATGACCTTCAGCTAATCGGTGTGAGACAGCTACCCCTTTCCCACCAAAATTTGTAGCTGAGATGACAAGGAGTCGCAGAAGTTACTGATGGAGCATAGCATCGCGCCAGAAAGAGGGCAGAGATTAGTGTGTCGACACAGGTTTTGTGTTCCCATCAATGCTGATCGGAGCCAAGGCGATAATTACCCGGGTCTACTGCAGAGTCATTGGACCCAGGTCTGAATGCCGATTGTAACCTTTCCCACTAAGCAAAAAAAGCCGTTGCTAGCAGGTGTTTTGACCAGTGGGACAAGGGCTAGAGATCTATCCACTGGCTGACAGATTTACCCATAATCCCTGTGAATGAACTCATTCAGGAAGTCACACAATCTGTACATGTATGCACACAAACGCACACATTCTGCATGTAGATAAACTGCAGACATGCTGTACTACACTTAATGTGCGAACTTAAAAAGGCCCCTTGAAAGACTATCAGGAGGAGAATTTAAAGTGCCATGATAATGTGTGTGTGCTCTATGGTGTCTGAGTGTGTGTGTGTGTGTGTGTGTGTGTGTGTGTAGACGCAGATATAATTGGACAGGAATGTCACGTAGGACAGAGGACATGAGTGCTGTCGGTGGTGTAGGTCATACCCCAATTATTCCTCCGTGCTCGTCAAAACTAGACGAGAGATGGAAGATTGAGACCCCACTTCATTACCAAAGTAAGCCCCCGTGTTGATAGCAGCCATGTAGGGCAGCAGTGTGGGGTGTAGAGGGTGGGAGGGGGTGTTGAAATTAAAAATGACTCCCAAATGACTTGGGAAATAATGGGTGCAGCCAAAGCTTGAGGTCAGATTGCTTAGTTGTGGGTTTTTTTGTATGTTATTAGAAGCTACAACTGGGTTATTAAATCCAATAAAATGCTGGAAGTCACGACTGCAAACAGCAACACTAAATGAAAATGTCTCATTAGGAACAGTTCATTTAGTTTTCTGCATCTTAACTCAAGTTTGGGCTGCAAGAAAAAAGGATAAGAGTCTACAGCTATGTTAGCAGCTTTTAAAGGCTGTACTACAGCTGTGATTTAAGCTAAATGCTAATGTTAGAATGCTAACAGCTCAAATGGATATAATAACATGCTGATGTAACACAAATATAATGTAAACCACTTCACATGTAGGATGCATGAATGCACTGAACAAAAACATTCAGCTGAGGCAGACACTGTAATCCTTGAGGTGACGCCTCCAGCATGTCTGGAAATCATGTGAAAATTATTATTGTAAAGACAAACTTGAGCTTTTATTCTTACAGAAAACACTGGCACAGACACACATACATACAGTATGTACATGGGTTCATATGGGCTCCATTAATGGGCCCAATAAGAAAAGATTTCCACTTTAGTTATTTTAAATAAGTTAAAATGCTTCCTGGTGCACACACACTATAAAGACAGGTACTAAAGTTGAAAATAACACTGTGTCTCCACTTCTTGTGCAGACGTGAGAACCTTCACCTTGGCTGACAAACACAAGCACACACAGGACAAATCTATATATACCAACTAACCCTCCCACCTCCAGTGTCGATCCCTCCCTGTATGCTGGCGTCTGGATATTGTGATGGTTTGCCCGGTCTGTGCTTTCTAAAGGTCAGCTGTTGCTTCCTCCTGTGGGTGGACAACAAACTGGCTGCCAACCATCTCGGCTGCATCTGTCACATCCTAACCTGATAATTAGCCAGAAATGCACTGCTGCAACCTGACTGCCTGCATGAAGGACTGGATGGCATACTTAGATAAGAGAAAGAGGGGGATACAAGGTAAGAGAAGTTTTTTATGTGTGTCTGCCTGTGTGTTCTTGACAGAGAGAGATGGAAGGTGAAAGAGAGAAAAGAGAAAAAGCCACAGAAGCAGAAAGAAGGAGAAAAAATGACTTGCCTGTTGGTGAAGGCTGGAAATTGTCTGAAGTGCCAGCCCATCATTAATCAATGAAGGAGAAGCACATACAGCTTGTACTACTCATTACCTGCAGCCTCTCTCTGCCTTTCACTAATACTATCCTCAGGCACATCTGCTGCTGCTCACCAATGTTTCTTTATAACTATCACGTGCACACACACACACACACACACACACACACACACACACACACACACACACACACACACACACACACACACACACACACACACACACACACACACACACACACACACACACACACACACACACTTTTAGTGTTATCTACCTCCATGTCTCTGATTTACCTGATTTTTACCATTAGAAGACAATGAAGAGGAGACACTGTCTTTGCTCGAGCATTGCTATATTTGGGGGCTTCAGATACTAAATATTATTATTATTATCAATGCAAATGCTAAATCATAATTGGTGCTTGGTGGGTGGGTGGAGGGTGGTGGTAGCTAGGGTAGGGTCGGGGGATGATACGGTGCCATGACAGCACAGTAGGGGCCCATGCTGTGAAGTTGGTTGATCCTGAGGAGAAGGGGATTAACTCAGTAGGGGGGAGCCGCGCCAGCAGGGGGGCTCTGGAAGCCGTTGTTCCTGAACACAGTGCAATGCTGTGGATGCTACTGGGGCTGACTGTCCCCACCATCAACCTTAAGCCCCCTTCCATTCTAGCTCCAGGCACGGTATGACCGAGTACTAGAAACAGATGTACACATTGACATATAAAGACATGGACAACAGTTAGTTTTCGCTGTAGAGAGGCTTGATGGGCTTGGGGAAGGACTTCTTTTGTGCTGTACATGTAAGAGAGCTGTCTGTATACATGCAGTATGTGTCTTTCCTCAGAGAGTAAGATCTAAAGGTGTATAGTTATTATATGTGAGCTGATGAAGGTTGAATGGACCACATCGGTCCTCTCTGTCTGGCTGCCTGACAGCTTATGCACCTGCAGACAAAGGAGCAGATCCTTGTCAGAGCGTCCTCACACAGCAAACAGGAGACAAACCATTCCTCACCACAACTCAAAGAGAAGCTGGAGCCTCTTTTCCATGAGAGCAACGTGGGGTCTCTCCCACCCCTGGTGTCCCACAGAAGGAGACCTCTCTCTGAGTGACTGGCACCCCAGTGTGCAAAAGCACCCGCAGACATCGAGTACTTGAGGACTTGTCAGTTCATGGAGCAGCCCACAGAAGACTTCAACTGTGTTCAGTGTGAGGCTTGATGAAACCTCAGGCTGGAATCTTCATCTCACTGTACCTTCTTTGTCAAGGTTGAGTTGATGAAATTTCCCAGGAGCAATTCAACGCTCCTTGACAAGCTCTCAGAGGCATTACAATTTCCGTCCGACCTCAAACTTAGCCACTATCTTTTTAAATGGTCCATTATGCAGATTTAGAAATGGAGGAAGGTTGTGTTAAGAGGAGGATAAAGGCATTTTTAAGTCAGAGCGAGGCTGAACACTCAAGAGGAGCTCAACAACCTTCAGGGAGAAATCAGCACTAAGTAATGGAGAATACAGACACCTGTATAGCAGCACATAGCTGTAAAGTGTAGGGACACTCATACAGCAACAACATGTGCCAGTTAATGAGCCTGAAAACAACACATGAACAATGCAGCTCTCTCCTCAGCTTTTCACAGACACATATATTTATGTTCTATAATCCAAAAGGTCGTTTTAGTTTCCAAAGCCATAAAAAAGCCAGAGAACATGATCTTTGCAAATTGCTCCTCTCTCCTCCAGACTTGTCAGCAAACAGCAAACATCCCTGATGAGAAAGTTGCTGTACTCAGCGTCATGTTGCCAACAGTCTTCATGCAATATTAACTTGCAGTAGAGCTCATAGGACGCACAAACCTGGGCACAGTGTGCAATAAATAAAACAAAACCATCTGTGATTGACACATCATTAGACACCCATGAATTATTCAATATCTGCAATCATATTGGTTTGTCAAAGGATCAACATGCACAGGAGCGAGCGGGCCCAGGGTACCTGACTGCAAGTTAAAGCCTCCGAACTCCACCGGTCCCTAAAACTCTGTCAGTCATTAGTGTGAGAGCGGAGACAGGAACGAGCCCGCTTGCTCCTCTGAGTGTTGTTGACCTCCTGCTGTTCCCAAAGAAAGGATGCATCCAACCAGCTTTGAGACGGCTCTGATTGAAGACATAATTGTGAATGTGGGTGAATTTCACGGTTAGGAGCGTGAAACCCTCAGTGAGATGGACGGAGAGATGAGGGAGTGAGGGAGGCAGGAAGGACTGCAGATTAGGAGTCAGGGTGCTGGATGGTGAGGAGCCCTGGCTGAAGCACAAAGTCTGTGCAGAGAGGCATTAATTGAATATATACATATACTCGAGGAACAAGAAGTACAGGTAAGACACAGGTGAGATGCAGGCTGAAAAAGATTGGCTGTGTGTGTAAACAATCTCTGCATCAATTACTCTATGAGCAGAGCAAATCAACTCTGTCTGTCGCAGTGTTTCATGTTGTTCAGATACAATCCCCACCAGCCATCTGCATATCAAACACGGCAGCCACTCACACACACTGACTAATGATTTCTGAACATTATTAACTCTCCATGTTACAACTGCTCCTGACACCTGTGCAGCTCTTCCTCCTCCTGTGGAGGTTTGAGTAACAGTCCCTTATCTCCTCCGGCCAGGGTTTAGTCCTGCTGCGGACTGGCTGCCTCCCTGCTGGAGTCTCGACTATCTTTAGAGTTTTGGCTCAACAATGCTGAGCTGCAGCAGAGCCAACTGAGTCTTATAGCAGAGACACACCTGCCAAGTCTGGTGGTTAGCTACAACATAAAGGATCAGCAGTTAATGGGGCTCATTCATCAAAACAGCGAGGAACAAATGTGCTCAGAAATGACCTGAGATCTAAAATTAGCCAGAAGCCATAAAATTTGGGGAGCATGCCCCCAGACCCCCCTAGCTGTCTACTTTTCCCCACTGGCTGAATATTCCATATGTTTGTGGAAGGCCCTGAATAAACTCAACAATATTGTACAATATTATGTACTATTCATTTAAATCTTAACTTTTCTTATGCTCTTCATTATAGTTTGTGTGAAAGAAAATGAAAAAATGTATTGTATTATAGTATGATGTGTTTTAAAGTCTTATTACAATTATTCATTTCATCATTATAATTATTCAGCTGCAAGTGTTGTCTATCTTTTAATAGGAGCGCTTCTTTAAGTGGTAGGATTATATATGAAGAAAATATTGCAGGATGATATACATATTTCATATACTTTACAGCTCCTTTTGTTCATCGCTAGTAAAAGCTGCCTGTCAGCATAACTTTTGATAAGATGCATGCAGCTCACACTGACAGTGTTTCCAGCTAATGAATCTACAATTCATCAACACAGTCGCTGCTAAAGGCTTTCACAGCAGGTCAAAACATCTCGTCAGGAGAAAAGGCTCACAATACTAATAACACATTTTAAATGGAAATCTGAATCAATGAATTATACATTTGTAATCATTACCATAAAGAATTGCACAAAAATAATTATAATAAAAATCAGGCATAAACTCTCCAGTCTGTGACCTCTCAACCTGTGTTTACACATTAAATTCCACGATTGTGTGTCTTTACAACTTCAGACTCAGTTTTGCCTCTCGCTCCACAAAGCTGTTTCTAAAAGAGGCAAACTAAAAGCCTGGGTTGCTGAGAAACGAACCCTTTGACTTCTTCTACATTTTTCCCAAACAGCCTGAGAGACCCGTTAGCTTTTAAATGATCAGGCCGCTGAATACGACCCTGACCTTGTGTTACAAATGGTTTGCTTCAGCCCGAGCACCGTACATTTTCTTCCTCACTATTAGGAGATCAACTATTCTGCTCGGTGTGTGGGTTATTTCTCCCTCACTGTTACAGCCTTTGTAAGTGCAGAACGAGGGCAGTAATACCAAGCAGAGGAGGCCTCTGGCAGTTCTTGGAGAGAGGCAAGGTAGCTTTACGGTGCTGATAACTGAGTCCAGTTACTGCTGGCCTCAGAGAAGCTTCATGGTAACATTCAGACAAACACATACAAACACATCACACAGTGAAACACTGATTTCTTCAGAGCCCTGATTCCCTCGATGCACCGGCAGCTCTCAAATTAAGCAGCTCAGAGACAGAGGAATCAAATGCGTATCCATTACGGGGCAAATATTCCATCTACCCTTCATAACGACACTGTGTGGCAGCATTATGGGAAATATCTAATTAGCCTGTTTCATTTGTGCATTGCTTTGGAGATCAATTGATCTGCTAGGTAATGAGCGGCAGCGGCCTGCTCTAATATACCCAGTAATGTTCTTTTGATTGCTTTGGTTCCTCTCGCTCTGCCGTGCAGGAGGAGGAAGCTTCTCTGCTGAAACAAACTCCTCAGACCAGGTTAGAGAAAGAAATGAGGAGCAGAATTACAAAAGTCAAGAGATATGAATCAGACTACTGAACTAGAACAATCTCTATTCATGTTTTATACCACAAGGAATTAATTGTACTCCATGAGGAAACTGTCTTTGTTTGCTCTGATGCTGAAGAGCTCTAACAAAAAACCCAGAAATCAGAAGAAAAGAGGCGGCTGAAAAGGCCAGAGGACGACCTTCACATGAAGTGGTTAGAATCAGATACAGTATGCCACTCTGCTCTCTGAAAGCAAATCCTCTCACTCATGAACAAGTACGAGGTGCTCTGTCGCTTCACGACGATGCTCACAGCTGTGACCGTTTAATACGCTCCAGCTCACATTTATTCCTCTGCACCTTTCTGCTCTCAAAAAATTGCAAACAAAACCATTTGCTCAAACTGAATCGCTCAGCATCCACCTACTTTTGCAGAAACATCTGCACACGTTCTCTGAGATGGCTGTCACATCAGTTAGAACTGTGCCTCACTGTTCAGACACCAGCTGGGAGCTGTTGGAGGTGTCTGTTGTTTGGAGACAGGCTGCTGTTGATGTTGTGTGACTCTCACCTCTCCACGTGGTCCAGGTTCCCTGACACTCCCAGTCCTCCGATGGTGTACAGCTTTCCGTCGTACACCAGGCTGTTGTGTCTGCAGCGAGCCACCGTCATCCGGGACACCAGACTCCAGTTGTCCAGCAGGGACATGTAGCACCAGACGTCAGCCACCATCACACCCGTCTCTGTGCCACCTGAAAGATAGAAGAAGGGATATTTAAATGGGTATGCCCGGTGATTTTAACGTGTTTATACTGTAGGAACCAGGGAACCAGGAAACTTTAAAAACCACTCAGAAACTTTATCTTGAACTCTAACTTTATTTTACCATCAGATGCTAGGATGATTCATATATTGAAAAATAGGCACCGATTTAGACTGTGTTTGTTTCAGCTCCCTTCCAGCTCCCTGTTAGCTGTGCAGTTTGACAGGTAACACCAGCAGTGACTCAGTGACCCTGCTCCGAGTCTGAGGAAGGTTACAGACCGGAGCCTGTTGATCAGCTGACTAGAACACCTCTGATTTCTCCACTGGCTGTCTGACTCTCAGTGGACACATGCAGACCTGTTCCAATGCCCAAACACAAATGTATATGTATATGAAAAGAGGGAGAGGAAAAGTTACACGCAGGACAAATCCTGCTGCATTTCCACGCTGCAATGTCCATGTGTGAGCGCCGTGCAGGATTCTGGCACATATGGAGCGTGGAGAGAGAAATTCAGTCTGTCTCTGGAGATACAACTTAAAGGTGTCTCATAGAGGGAGTCACAGAGTGCACAGTGTGCCACTATGGAACTAAATAAACTGCACAACACTGCAGCGACTGTAAAGCCAGAGAGAGAGAGAAAGTCACGTTCAGATAAATGCTCCTCAGAAGGTAAACAGAAGAGACGTTAAGGAATCTTAAAGGTCATCAAAGTTACCTGTAGCGCTGAGCATTGACACATTTTCAAACTAACAGATGAGTGAGCTTTGAGGGCGGTAACCTCTTAAACTGTTTCACAAAGGTCACAAGAAGCTGCTGATGATCTGGGCAGGTTCATATCTGTCGGAGAGTGAAAATGTCCTCACTGAGAGATCATGAACATCAAGTGTGGAGACCTTTGTCAGGACTCATTATGAAGAATGTGCCTTGAACAAAAAACATTCTGTGGTTTGCTCTTCTTGATTAACACTTTCAGACACTACTCGGGTTATTTTCTCTTCACCATTAATTACTACTTTGCTGGGTTTTTTCAGCACAATGCATTATGGTATATAGAGCTGGGTTTGTGACCTTAAGTTAAACACCTTGTATCAAAATGCATTGTGGGATACTTTGAGTCGTTGAGTTGAAGTAGAGATGAAATGTTCCTGATGCAGGAGTAACCTTTCACTACTGCAGTGTGATAAACCCATGACATGGACTGTCCTCCTGCTCTGTGCCACTAAATGACTACAAAAGCTACAATTGTGCTGCGGTACGTGTAGCTCACCTGACAGGTAGATGTTGTCTCCGGCCGAGATGACACTGAAGAACTCGCGGTCGTAGAAGGGCAGGCTGGCCAGCGGGTACCACTTACTGTTCTGGGGGTTGAAACAGGTGCCTGCTGTCAGGGAGCGCTGGTTCATCCCGATCGTCTGACGCCCTCCCACCAGAACTATCACCTCCGCTACACCTGGAGGACAAAGGTGGAGGAGGAGGATGGAGGAGGAGGATGATTGGGGAGGACAAAGGAAGGAAAGAGATGGGAGAAAGCAGCCATCAGGGAACGTTTCCACAAGTTTATAAGAGCCAAGATTTAATCAAAGCCTCTTTGAGACGCCAGAGTGCTGCAGAGACTAACAGGTGTCATGTTTTGTAGGTAGAGGTGAACATTTCTATACATTTAATAAAGGCATCCTTTAGAAAAACGTTTCAATTTCCTGACAGGAACCTTGATCGTCTGCGTGAACACTGACTTACACAAGCAGCCACAGATTATAAGTCTGCTGGTTTGAATTCAGAGCGGCCTTGGCTTTCCCTGAGTCAATACGCTTGTCTGGAAATGCAAAACAAAATGCAAAATAGAAAAGTTTCCTCTTGGTCACAGGAAACTACTTAAACAGGAAAGCATAACTCAATTACAAAGACTGATGGTGCTGCCAGTTGTTGTGATGCTGCCCAGCTTTCTGACTCTCTCTTCCTACACATGATACAAGCACGAACCTACACATTCACTCGTCCACACGCTCACTGTGAAACATTCACTGTTTGGACATGAGAAACTCACATAATCAATAAGTGGGGATCAATTTGTGTACATGTGTTGGAGCAGATGGGTCGTGTCTCAGATAAACACACGTGCTGAGGACCTTGTGTGATTAAGAAGATACTTGATACTCATCCCTGTTACTTTTCTCACACAAAGACACACACACACACACACATACACACACACACACTCAGAGCTGCTGGATAAAGACACCAGTGATCCAGAACACACAAACAGGTTGGCAGGCTGCCACATGTGCGTCTCAGGTCCTCTCAGACTTCAGCAGCAGCTCCAGAGAGCGGACAAGACGACGAGCCAGCAGACAGAAATGAGCTGTGTGTAAGCAGCCGGAAGTCGGGCAGAGGGAGGAAAGCCAGGGAGGGAGAGGAGAGGAGGAGGAGGATGATGGGAGGAGATAGAGACAGCGAGAGAGGAGAGAGAGGAGGGGAGAAAGAAAGGGATATGATACAGAGGGAAGAGACGGAGAGCTAATCTTTACACTCTCTGAACCAAGGCTAGACACTGGTTCATCTGTGGCGATCGATAGCACACAGACTCTCCAGTCAGACACATCCATAGGTGGCTTCTTTCTGTTAAAAAATATATTTCTTTGTATTTTTTCTTAAGCGTCTGTTTTTCTGTCAAAGCTGTCAAAACACATCATTTCTTTAGAAAGAAAAAGTGTAAAACAAGAGAACACTCTTTTACTCTCTTACTGCAGTTAGATTTTTAAGTATGTGTTCTTTGGAGGGCAAAAAGAAAGTGACAGCTCAAGGAGAAATTGTGACAGTGTCACTGCAAAGATGAAGGTCTGGTACCCGAGCCAAGAAAAGGTCTATCATGACAAAATGTGGAAGGTGTAGGACTCGTGCATGTTGCCGCCCTTTCTGGCAGCAAGTAAAAGATATTTGAATTTGAGGAGGAGCCTAAAAATATCCTCCTTGAAACCATCCCCATCATGTGCTCATTTTCACAGCTTCCTGGCATCACGCCCCAGACTGTGAGCCTCAAACGGCCCTCAAGACCTCCAACAGACCTTTGATACACAGCTAATAAATGAGAGTGCAGTTTTATAGGACAGTCGCAGCTACAGCGGCTGTTCTTAAGAGGAAACAAGCTCTTTGTCTTCCCTCCTCTGAGCCTCCAACCACACATTCACACACACATTAATTATATTGACTTTGTTCTGCTTTTGTTCTTCATGATTAGTTTGCTGCTACTGCTGCACGTGTTTGCCTCCATTTCTCTTCATCACTTGTGTTTTTAACTTTACTGGGTTTTAAATGTTTGAATGTTTTCTGCGCCTTTTAGGATTATATTTTTCATCTCTTTTCATCTCCTTTTCTTTCATCACATTAGTTGTTTCAATTTGTTTCTTTGTTGATGTGAAAGACAATTTGGAAAAATAAACTTCAATTCCATCTTAAAACATGGTGGAGGATGTAGAAATACTGAATTCCCGACCATGTGACAAAGTGTCTCATTAGACCAACTTTAACGTTTCCACATGCTGCTTCAGCGTGCTGAATTCTTCTTCTGTGCACATGCAGGTCTTTATGATCACCTGGTGCACATGTGCAGGTTGTTCTCAGAGCTTTCTGCTTGGTCAGACACGTCAGGGAGAGTCCACATCTGGGCGTTGAGGCTGCTGTGCGGCTCTAACCCCTGAAGCCCTGAACACATTCACAAGCTAACACAACCCAACACCGGCCTGTCAGAACGCAACAACACAGGAGAGCAGCACCGCTGACGGGGAGTCACAGCATTGGATCAGATGGTTGTGTGTGTGTGTGTGTGTATGTATAAGTTTTAGCTCAGAAACGAAGCCTCACAGGGACGGCTGTCAGTCAGTCGGAGGTTTGATGGGAGCTGGGTAGAGGGATGAAGGGATGGAGGATTGAAGGATGGAGACGAGCGGTTGGGGATGAAGGGATAACCAAGTCTTGACAGCTCGTTTTGTTCCTGACAGCATTTATACCCACAGCTTCTCCTGATTCTTACTGACCTTTTGTTATATTTTTGACCTCTCCACATTCAGGAAAACTCTAAAAAGCACAACTTTTGAGCAACAACAGGCTTAAAGGAAGTGGAAGTGCCATGTTGTTTTCTCAGGGCTGCCACCGTTAAACTACGATTATACTTTAATATGAGTACTGAATTTAAATCTTTCTCTATCCCTGCATACAGACTTCACAGAATTTTGTTAATGTTGTTTTAGTGCTTGTTTTAGGAGCAGAGTGAGTCAACTTCTCAGGCTCCAGCCAAGGAGACTGTCACCCCTCTCCATCTCCCTCCCTCCCTCCCTCCTTCGCCCTCTGCCTGCTCCTCTGCAGCTCAGGCTGACAGTAGTCACCAGTCAAAAGGTCAAGTGGACTGAACCTTAGCTTTAGATGCAGCCCTGCAGACTTTCAGACCAGAGGTTATGTAATCTGGATTTACAGCCTCCATGTAACATTTATGAGTGAGAAAAATGTGTGAGTTTTTGATATTCCTGCAGCTTATCAGTGAAATCTGCAGAACAAATTAAATTCTCTGGTGAACAGCTGCATCCAACTCTCTCTCTCTCTCTCTCTCTCTCTCTCTCTCTCTCTCTCTCCTTGTCTTTCTCCTCCCTCAAATATCATCTCAGACTCCTGAAATAAAATTGGATAAGGGTCTGCTGAAGGGCACTTTGCACATAGAGCTTCAGTATTAAAACATTTCTGGCACACTCATCCTGCTTTTCTAGTTTGAGAGGTGAACCAGAGAAATCTCACGCTGCATTGACTCTTAAAGACAAACCAGGCTGAATAATCACACAGAGCTGGACAATAATCAGTCAAGTCATATATATTTGTGTCAAGTGCTGACAAAAAATAAAGAATGGTTAAGCTTATCATTTCCTTTATAAACATGATCACCTGCATAGCAGTTAGTGCGGAGGCTGTGCAGCCAGAGAGGACGATGACAAATAAATAAAATCATTCTGTGGACTGCAGTTGACGAGGAACAGTCGAGGAAACATCAAGGCGGACAGCGAGACAGAGAGTTAATTCCGCAGCCAGAAGCAGTAGGTGTCAGACTTTAGAGGGAAGTCATCTGATGATCATTTATGCTCCATACAAGGTGTGAATGTTGGTCTGTTTTCTTTGCTGTAGTGCAGCTGCTCTCTGAGGAGCTGCTGGCTGGTGGAGGTGTGAATGAGTAGATGAATATCCTTCCTACAGGCTCCTTACCTCACAGGACAGCCTGGTGTTATTGTCTCCAAACTGTGGATGCAAGCTGAGCTATTGTGCGGGCTGATCTAATGAAATACAGCTGTTTCAGATCACGACACACACGTGTGGTTTTTTGCTCGTATTATGGTTGATAACATTTAATATCTACATTCTAACATGATGGAGAGAGCAGCATAAATCCTGCTGAGGACATGCAAAGGTCTGAAATAATCTTGTTCTCTGAGCTTTAAACTGAGTGATCCGGTATAAGGAAGGATCACAAAGATAAAATGTTAGAGCAGAAACACTGGAGTGAACCTGCTGCATACTCAAACTCTTTTCTCCTCTTTACCCCTGCTGCTGTGTGTATGTGTGTGTGTGTGTGTGTGTGTGTGTGTGTGTGTGTGTGTGTGTGTGTGTGTGTGTGTGTGACAGAGAAACAGTGTGAGCCGAGCTGGACCCCTGTGTCTCCTCGTCATTACATCTCATTTGTCTGAGAGCTATTCCACTTGGCTGGGTTGAGTTAACAGTTTGCCCTGGCGCTCTCCTCCCTCCTGTGAGCCGAGCTCAGCGTTATATGTGGAGAGGAGGAAATGGGGACACAATGTATGGTTTCTGACACACACACAAACACACACACACACACACACACACACACACACACACACTGAGCATGTAACCTTAAACTTTTCTTCCTCCATAAAACACACAAACGCACATATAGATGGAACAAATCAGAGAGCATCTTCTGAGTTGGTTTGTGAGTAAACTCTCAGCACCAGCAGATCCCCCGGACAGTCTAATGACAGATAATCAGATGCACATCCACACTCTGATTAACCAATTAGCAGCTAGTGGAGACACATACAGTACACAGAACACTGTGGACTCATTATGAGACTCTTTACCCAAGACACTTTTCTGTCCAAATGAGAAGACGGGAGCCTGAGAAACACAAAGTGAAATACCGAGCCTCTGTTTCTGTTCTGAGTTTATATTTGTTGATCACACACGGCCAATTTCACTGCTGAATGTTTTTGGCTCTGTAATTAGCATCTAATAAAATTAATGGGCGAAGCATCTGCTCAATAAAACGCTCCAGAAAGTAAAATATGTGCCAAGTGAGACGGAGGAGACGTCTCAAAAATTAACTTTATGGAGGTTTATTTCAGACTTTTATGACTTCTTCTTTACACATTGAGAGTTCAGAAAAAACTGAGTTGAATTCCTCGTGTGTGCCCACAAAAAACTGATCCTGCAGTACAAGAAAGCAGCACAGCAGGATTCTATATAAAGAAAAACCTGAAAAACAAGACAATTAAAGTTTCTGTGGAAACCATCTGGCTGGTAAAATTCAGCCGCAACAGAAACAACTTATAAAGAGGACAGCTGATGGAGCAAGAACTCATTAAGATGTTAAACTCAAAAAAGTTAAAGTGATTCCATCTCATTACAGAGTGTATCTTCATAGACCATTAACATTCAAAGAAATGCTTCATTTTATCCCTGACATGATAAATGAGCTCCATTTAGCCAAAACATGAAACCAGTAAATAAGCACCATGTTTCCTTGTTTTTATAGCAGCATGATATAATCTTTAAATCTGCTCTAATCAGATATCTATATTAACAAAGGATAAAGCTACTTTGTGTAAAAGAGGTCACTTGTGTTTAGTTTTGTGTTTACAGTTCTGCTGAGTTTTTGAACAGATGAACTAATTGGTTTGATTTTTCATATATCATCACAAACACACTTTTTCTGCTCTCTCACAAGTTTAGTTAAATCCACAACAAACAGCTGTTTCGATATCCTCCTACCTTCCCAGCCCTAAACACAGTCAGAATTAGCTACAAGCTAATGAACAAGTGGAGCATTTAGCATTTAAAGTGACAAATATTTGCTCATGGGAGAGCAGATCCATCTGTTTGCTGAAAGTGTCAATTAGACATCATTTGCTAACATGTTAAGTATGACAACTTCAGATTATGATGCGTCAAAGTTGTGTTGTGTCACAGGTATATTGGTGTTGATGTATATTCATCCCTGTCTGTTAAATAAAAGGCTATATGAAGCACTTAGCTTAGCTTTAACAAAGACTGTAAATGTGGAAAGCTAGCCATGCTGTTAACCTGCTCCTCTGAGCTCATTCATCTATAATTGTCATATTTGTGCCATTCAGCCAAAAAAGAGAACAAACTACAAGAAGCATATTTACAAAAGATGCAGCTATGTGATAGCGGCCATAGTATAAATACATATCATGACTTTTAAATATTGATAGTGGCCTAAATAATAAGGTATTGTTGGTCTCTGATAATAAATGGTAAGAGACCACCGGCACTGTGAGGATGACCTGTCACTGAATTCACACATTTAAGTGTAAATGTAAAAGGGTGTTAATTAAAAGTCTCTCTCACAAGAGTAGATTACATGTGTGGGCTGAAAGAGTGTTTTTCCACTCTACTTTGTGACTTGTACAAAAGACTGAATGTGTGAGGAACTCACCCACATATGCATGCGACTCACAGAAAGCCACAGATTGACTGAGCTCAGCAAGAAGTGCTTCACAGACGGCAGTTTAACTTTTTTGCTTGACAGACTTATCAACCGAGCTCAGGTGGTGATCCATCACTGACCCATCCCTCTCTCTGACCACATCCAGACCTCTCCTCATGTTCTCACTTTCTCGTCCTCTGTGTGTCGCCCACAATCCCCAACAACGTTAAAATCTCCTTCCAGTCTTGTCTCAGTCTTTCTTGCTGTCCTGCATGTACACATGCAAGTACCAACATCTACCCTGCAATCCCAGCGACTGTGCACCCTGCTGTGCAGAGCCCACCCTGTCCAGTGCAGCAGATGGCTGAGCAACACACGCACACATACAAACAATAATGACAAACACACAGACACAGACACACTGAGGCCTATGATTATATAACTACACAAAATGTGAAGGTACATACTTGTACTCCATGTACAGTCCATCATCAGAACAGTTTGTCACACTTTTCTTGCTGAAACTGATGCTGAGCTCATGTAACGCCACAAATGTCTTTTCACAAAGAACAAATTATTCTTTGTAAATCCTCATGCGTCTGAATTACAACAAAATCCCCCAATGTTTGTTTACTGTCAAATAAAGTGTCTGGACAACAGTGTTGGCCAGTAAACTGATCTCTCCATAAAGTGCCATTTGTTAGGCAATTATCTTTATCCTACCAAGCAGAAAATAACTTGTGCAGAATGGTGAGGTGTGCTGGTGCGAGGCTCATAACACCATGCAGACACTATAATGAGGCTGCTCTTTACAGGGGGAAAGAGGGGGGTCCTGGCCCACCTGAGGGAAAATCTAACAGCCAAAGGCAATTTACAGACGCCTTCAACTTCCATGATGACTATTTGAGTTTTACAATGGAAACAAAAACGGTCTTCAATGGCTGGATGTCGGTGTGGGTCAGACAGTCAGTGGTTGGCTGGTGGCATAGAAATCAAGCACAGACCTGACTGTGCTTAGCTGCTGTTAAAAAGTAGTTAGGAGATGTTCATGTGCTGGTTTTGCTGTAACAGAGTTCAGAAGCCCACAAAACCCCAGGAAGCCGTTAAGGTCGACCACTTTGTACTTCTCATGATAACAACAATCAGACTCGTCTCCAGCAGTCATTTGTTTGATTGTGGAAAGAAACAGCAGAGCCGACATTTGGAAATATGACCTGTGTGAGGATTTTAGTGTGTTTAAGTGTTTTCAGCAGCTGTGTGGAAACATGATGGAGCTCTAAATCATCGCTTTCCTGTTGTGGGTTAAAATCAATATGATTCAGTGGCAAGTCAAAGTCTCCATGTGGAGCCATGACCTCCCTGTCAGTGTGTTACAGTAAAATATGAACAGTGGATAGATGTGTGTGTGTGTGTGTGTGTGTGTGTGTGTGTGTGGGTGCATGGGTCCTGGCAATGTGTTCTGGGTCAATAACATGGGTGGGTGGCATATCGCATCACCACCATCTTGTTCTCAGGTCACCCAGGCTAAAAATGATGCACTTCAGTTTAGCCCTGCTCATGTGTGTGTGTGTGTGTGTGTGTGTGTGTGTGTGTGTGTGTGTGTGTACCAGCAGATAGCCTCGGCCGAGTCCTGGGCGTCTGCATCTCCTGCCGCGCGTGGGGCAGCATGTGATAGCGCTTGGCCTCGTTGACCAGATCCCGACACGCCTCAGATGATTTGATCAGCTCCTCGTTATCCACCACGTTGAGCAGGTAGGACGGGTGGATGAAGGGAAGACGCACCACCGCCAGCAGCTCCGACAAATTCTGAGAAGACATGAAAGGAGAGAGAGAGAAAGACAGATTAGAGGTTGAAGGTTGAAATGAGCAAAGTAAAAAAGCAAAGCAAAAGTAAAGAAACCAAAGAAAACAGTGATAAAACTATTTGTAGACAGAAAAACTGTCAGGGATGATTAAAGAAGTTTTACATGAACAACATAAAACGAGACAAAAAACACAGTGAATCAGACGCTCACAGTTCTCATGTTTGATAAAAGCCTGGGCTGTTAGAGAGGAAACCTGATGTAGCGAGACCATTAGATCAGTTACTGTCAGACTCTCAAAGCTTCAGGTCAACACTCTGGTTGTGTAAGGTTTCTGCTTCTATAAATGTGCAGGATGAAATACTTTGGCAAAGATGAAAGAAAACATCTCTTTATGTACAGAACATGATAGTTGTTTTTTAACAGCTCTAAAGAAATTCAGTCATTACAAGTTCTTCATCATTGAACAAGAAGCCACAAATAACAATTTTCAAAGTTTCCAGTAAGATCTGCTCACCATCTAAGTTTAATACCTGCATTCGGTTACTCTGTAATGGGAAAAAGAGGCCACATGGGGAAATCTTACAGCTTCCACCTTCTGCTTCTGATTTTTCCTCTTCTCAAATTAAATCCTCAGACAGACAGCTGATGTGTTTCTGCAGCTACATTAAGACCCAGTTCTGGTTCATCACAAACTATTCAAGCTGGGAGACGACCCAAAGCAGGATGCTGCAAGAGCATCAGCAAAAGGTTTTAAGGGGTCTTCAGAGGGGAGCACTTCAGCAATGGTTGTGTCATTGTTGTCTGTGCATACATCCATGTGTACTTTTACTGTATAGGTGTTCAGACAGAGGTAGGACGGACTGTTGCCATGTATATAACTCTGCCTGCCTTTTTTATTTTCTATAATTGAGTGTATGTGTGTTGGTCTGCGCCCCCATGACAGTCTGATCTATGCCGGCAGTAAAAGCTATAAGCAAGCCTGGACAGAGCGGGAGAGGTATGAGGAATAGATGAAGGAACTAAAGTGAACTGAAATGAGAACAAGAAGGGAGAGAGGATGTGATGGCAGTCCGGGAAATCTGCTGATAACATTTCCTCTCGGCTCCGGATCACTGGGAGCCAAACTCCGTCCTGCAGATGGGACTGTCTGATTCCCTCCTCCATGAACGTACACAGCTTACCCAACAGTTTATCAAACAAACAGCTCAAGACCTACAGAAACACTGAAGATCGCTCTCAGTGCCTCAGCAAGAAGGTAAAGTCAAAGCAAGCTCATGACAAGAGTCACTGGCTTAAAGTCCCCCACGGTGGGAGATTTGCCCCACTAGTTACTGAGTCATGTCACACTCAAATGAAGGACACTCCAGCTTCAGGCTGACTGCTCTTACTTTTCTATTACAAGCTACTTTTCTCCAGGACTGTCATTATGACACTGAATCATTAATGCCAGTAATCCGGTGTGGACTAATTATAAAAACACATATTTCTTACTTAATCATGTTTAAAGAAACATCCATTAAGTCCAAACTAAGAAGGAATAAACTCCATTCTGTTTTATTTAAAATCCATTTGTCTAATGTAATCTTACATTAACATCTGCAGGTCGTCTGAAATAGGTCCACTACTGACCGTTCTGACCCTCAGAGCTAAATTAAAGCTGTATGTGGGGCAGCTTCAGCCAGGTGGAAATCTTGCTCCTATTTGGAACAGCAGGTGGACAGACTGATTGGATCCATATTTTCTGGTCTCCTCTGCTGTCCGAATCAGGTGGGCTGGAGACTATGTTGATGACTGTGAATGCATCTGTTGTAGGTGCAGTGCATGCTGGAATAGATATCATTGACCTTGAATAAGTGAGAGTGGAAAATGGATCATGTGGATACTCTTTAGGGAACAATTTGCTTTCAAGAAAGAGCAGGATGAATTTAGAGACAGCAGGTCAAGAGTTCAAGCCATGATGGACAGACTAAGACACGTGTGAGCTCCGTGCACACGTGTTCTCATGAGCAGTCTTGTCTTGGTGCACTGTAAACCACACTGAGATCAATACTCTGGCACACACACTTTAAAGTAAAGACAAGCATCCTGGGGCGCTGGTTTGGCTCGGTTGGTAGAGCAGGCGCCCCATGTATAGAGGCTACAGTCCTCGTCACACTGATCGCAGGTTCGACTCTCGATCTGCCGATCCATTTGGTGCATGTCATCCCCCACTCTCTGCTCCCCACATTTCTTGTCTCTCTTCAGCTGTCCTATGAATTAAGGCAAAAAGCCAAAAAAAAAACAAAAAAACAAGCATTCTATGGTACCATCTGCAAATCTTATCTCCACACAAACCCACATCTGTTGTCCGCTCTTTCCGCTGGCCAAATAGCTTTAAAATGTCAGTAAAACTACCTCAAAGAGAGACAGCATCTGGTCTCTGCAAACAGGTAAGGAGTGCTACCATATAAGTATATACCTGAAAAACACACCCACGTACACACATACAGTTAAGAGATCAGTGCATGTGAATGCAGAAAGAGACAGATGGATGCACTTCAGAAGTAAGGTCTGTAGGATGGTTCTACTGTTTTATAATCATGTGTTGTTTGTGCTTATAGTTGTTGTTAATCTGGTTTCTGCTTCAGTCTCAAAGTTGACTTAACTGTAAATCTTGTTGAAGAGATTAAGGCGATATAAAGTCACAGAGGCTGACCTCTGATTCAGTGAACAAGCATGGATTCATTTGTACAGTAAACAGAGGGGGGGGGGTATCCCCTGAGAGTGTGTGTGTGTGTGTGTGTGTGTGTGTGCATGCTGACGTCTCTACTTCAATGCAGCTCTTGTCCCCCAATCTCTCTCTCTCTCTCTCCCTCTATTTTTGAAAAGAAATAAAACCTCTCCATCTCTCATTCTAACCAACTTTCTCTCTCTCACTTATATTTCACTTTCTGTCTCACTCTGCAGCTCCATTCCTGCTCCTCGCTCTTCCTCCCACACATGCATATATATCAGGATGGAAAAGAGGGAGAGGTGAATGCTCGCTGCTAATATTCAAATCCAAAAGTGTCAGACTGCACAAGAAAAGGATTCCTGCTTTGTAACAGACATTGAAACTACTTAAGCAGGAAGGAATGTCGATACTGTTTACTCAAGGTTCTTCTTTTGAAGTGAAGAGTTTACGAAAGAAACTTGTTTGATTGTTTTATAAGCTACTTTTTATTTGCTTGCAGTTTTAGTTTTGCACACTGTCCATTATACATTATGCAAAGTATAAGGCAGATGGATCAATTATTGTACCACCTTGACTAATGCAATGCATTTATGCAAATCTAATTCATGTATAATGTGAGACTTGGCAGTTCACTCTATTTATTCTTTGTGTTGTTAATTACAATGTTGTCTCTTTTCAATCACTGTCACTTAGTGAACACACTTAATCATCATGTGTGGGAGGATTCATTTAATGTTTGCTTTGCACAGCTTTCAAATACTCCTGTGTACCTCTGCCTGTAGCTTACCAATAAAAAAAAACATATGTAACAGGTGAGCGTGTTAGCCATGCTAGCAAAAAGACTTTAGCAAAGGCAACGTTGGTCTGTCATTTTTTAATTTTGTTTGAGACTGAAAAGCTGTTTGCACTTTGTACTAACATGGAATAATGTTAATGTTTATATGTGTGTGACACAAACAAGGTAAGTGAAATTAAGTTAAAGACAAATGAGTGACGGCATGTATCGCACTCCTCTCCAACAAGCTCTCGAGTGATCACTCTCTCATGCACAGGCAGCACAGGGAATGTGTCCCTGCAGACAAATGGTGCGACCTGTCATTTCCATCTTCTCGCCTCCTCATGCGTGCAATCCTTCTTTGCTTCGAAACAAAGATAGAGACTAAAATAAGCTGCTGTGACAACTGAAAGACACCAAGCCTTCTGTGCATTTAAAGATAACATACCATGATCTTCTGTTTCATTCTTAATGAGGAGTTCAGTGTTTTTTTAACACCTGGAACATATGGAAAGAGTATCCACAAGAGTCTGAGGACAGATGGAGACACTACTGTTAGTTTATCCGCCCACATGCACTGTTTTCCACTCTTCAATTCTCCCTGGACAAGGATCATTTATGAGGAGTCTGCTTATCCAATTGTATTCTGACATATAACCCAGATAGCATAATGTGACTTCACCTCTGTAATGGTTTCTGTTTTGCACACAATCACACCAGGTCAAAAGTCTCAGTGCCAGTGGTTGCACTTCCTGCAGTCCCATCAGAATGCATTTATTGCAAGGAAGATGCTGCTGCACAGCTCCAAAAAGTTTTTTGTCCTGACTCGCACACTCACACACATTGAGGCAGGTGGACAGGGGATGTGAATGGGCTGAGCCTGGTGAAAGGCAGGGATAATGTGTCTCACAGGGAGCCTCTCAGATCTGTCAGAGGCAGCAGAGAAGCAGCCGGGAAGCCGACATCGCCTAACACAGATGACAAATGTCCACTGAGCATTTCCCATCCGACTACTGTCATGTCGTGTGTGTGTGTGTGTGTGTGTGTGTTGACTCAGTGCCACGGTGGCATCAAATAAATTATATATGAGCAGTCATATCTATTTGCTTTGCTTTGAGCAGATAGGAGTATTTGTCTGCTTAAAATTAGAAATGGGTAATTTGATGCTTCAAAGGCAGCTCTGTATGAATGATAAAAACACACTCACTGACTCACAAGTGTATGTTCATTGGAGCGCATGCCCATGTTTAGCCTCACAGTGCTAACAAACCCACTCAGCTGAAATGACCAGCGCTCAGTGTCCTTTGAGTGTGTGCAGGTTTATGTGTGAAAACACACACGTGAGCTCTTTCTCCTGGTGACACATAATAGAGGAGTAAAATATGCTCTGCAAAGTGGCTCTTCTTTTGGGTTCAAGAGATGCTTTTACTGAGCGTGTTTTTGAGTTTATACATCTGCATAACTTTGTGTGGGTATCAGGCGGAAGCATGGATGGGGGGATGGAGAGAGACGAAGCGGACAACAGACTCTTACTGCTGCCCTGAGCGACGACTGACCGGTGCAATTTGTTCTCCTCTGAGGCTTCTTTCAGCAGGACTTCATTTAGAAAAAGAAAGAGGCACTTACTTCCGCTCATTCATTTCAAAATATATTTGTTGATGTGTATTGACACTGACCTTTCTCACGTTTCTCAACTTATTCTCTTTGACATCAAGAGGCATCTAGCAACGTCCTCCTACATGATATAGTCCAGTACATTTTCTTATTCCTCTCGAAACTTGGGAAAAAAGAAAACTGCTTCCTTTGAACAGATAGTGTCATTTGTTTGTTCTCACTGTGTAGCTCATACAACCCCTGTGTGTTCATAAGAGAGCCCGGTGGAAATGAGTCGTCTCTGACTCGCTCTGGATGCAGCAGCTGCGGTCGAGTGACTGCGGTTCAACTGGCTGCACACATCAGGACTGCGGGCGCTCTGGGACGACAAAGGACACAGATGAGGATGGAGGTCTGAAGTTCAGTGGCCTGCATCAGATCCCGTCCACTCTCTAATATGCTGAGTCACACCAGGGCTAATATGCAAGTGATTTCCAGTCTTATGTGAACGCTTGAGCACAGGACTGAGATAAGAAGAGCAACGTCCTTTGCATTGGGTGTAAATCCCTGGGTGTGTATTTTGCATGTGAGTTTCATGGAAAAACAAATAAAGAGAGAAAGAAAAGAAGCGTAAGGGAAAGCAAAGATTGCCGGCTGCATTGATCTCTATTTCCAGGCTTTGTCTCCTCAAGAGTCTTTATCTGTCACAGATCACACTGGCTGTGGCCTACATGTTCATTTTTAGTTCATGCGCCAAGATTCAAAGTTTAACATATCGGTACCATCCGGGTGGGTAAATTCTAGTTGTGCTTTTTTAATTCCTATACATCTCTAGATTATGTTAACACATGTATTGTTTGTTGCAGGCCATCCAAATATACTGCCCGTCAGCCGTCCTATTCACAGCAGTCACTAGCTAGGCTAGCTCTGAATTTGAATTAAACACAAGATACTTGTGCCCTAAGGATAAGGATAAGCGCTCAGTGAAGAAGCCCCTCCCCCTGTGCCCTCATCCCAATACTTATACTGAACCTACAATCACAATTCACTGTTAAATATGATGTTCTGAGCCCCCTGAAGAGATGTCATGGCCGCAGAACCTATATAGCTTATATATATTTTATCACATATTTGCTTATGATGAGCTCATTGTTGATTTTTAGTACGTAGGATGTTAGTATATCCATAAATTATTTAGCTTAATTTCCCACTTCACCCTATTACTATTCACCCTATATGTACTTATTTAAACAGCATTATTTTCATTTCAAAACAACACAATGTGTATGCACATTCAAACACATTGCTTAAATTACTGTTGCCAACCTTTATAAATGTTTTAGTTGCCTTAGGTTCAAGATTACATCACTGTTAATATGATATTGGCTGTTTCTGTGCTTTTTGCAAATCTTGCAAAGGCACAAATAGGGGAAAATAAGAAAATGATCACAAAATATGAAAAGCTGCCCCTGTAGAAAGGCTATCATATTTTAATTTACTTATATTGACCCTGTAGAAAAGTTAGGATAGGTAAGGTTTTGCCCACTCCAATGGTAAATCCGATATCTGGTCTAGCCCGTGGACTATTTCTCTCACTCTACAATAGTTTCAGTTTCCTCTTCAAGCATGATCAATGTGACATAAAGATCCTGATCCCAAAAACACAATTAACCTTTTATTCAGGGAGCACGATGATGAAAAGTTCCCGTTTTGAACTTGGAGCTTAAAAAGAGAACGACTTAATTAAAAGTGATGCTTGTGGTGAAAGGGTGATTTGTAGTTTTGAAGGTAAATGAATCGTGAAACTGGGAGAAAAACTCAGTTGATATCTTCACACAGCCTCAAAGCATTTCTGTCCTTTGATTGAAATATTTGCTCTGAGTGCAGAATGATGACATCATTTGTTCTGGATAATTTTTTTTTTTTCTCCTCTTAATGAGAGCTGGAGGCTGAAATCCAGCTGGAGGGAGCTGCAGTCGTCCGGGCAGGTCATTGTTGTTTGTGATGGGTGGACAGCGGGTCCTTGCTGATGGCATGGCTGGCCTTTTTTAACTGTCCTTTTTGCTGTTACATTAGTCGGCCACTTTCCAAAGAGCCAATTAATCAGCCTCTTTTGTCAGGTTGAGTCACCTGGCGAGATAGGATCCTTTATAAAATGTGTCGAAGTGAGGCCTAATGGAGGTCCTATTCAGGGATTTGGCAGAGCCCGGCCTGTTATAATTGGAGCCATGTGTCTGTGGTCGTCACACTAAAGACTGCTGGCTGAGAGGAAGGACAGGTCTCTGTCCGTCAGCACCTTCACAGAGGAAACATTAAGCAGCTTCCAGCCTTTTGTTTATGTAACTAATGGAGCCACTGTCTTTAAGACTGAAATTGTTAACTCAATTGTGTCTTGCCTTGTGGCACACAGTTCTGGCCTCCACGTCGCCCATAAAAACCTGATCATGGACACCTCGTCGTACCTCGTATCCCGAACATTAAGAAACAAGAGGAAACAGTTAGCCTGGCTCCGTACAAAAGTAAAAACAAAATTCCTGAGAAAAAGTGTTTCCTTTTCTTTTCAAGACTCTGTTTCTGTCTGATTGAAGATTTTACTGTAGAGGAGAGTTACAGACGCATGCAGGGTGACACACCTTCAAAAATCCTCAGTCACAGAAAACTGAAGCAGCTCTCTTCCTTCACTCAGTGGTTTTGTGTCTTATCACAAACTATTATTAACGCTCAAACGCTCTCCCTCTGTCTCTAAGCGATGTCCGGGCCTCGTTTCCTGGTGCCATCAGATGTTAGTGACAGCCCAGCAGAGAGAGAAAATTGCATATTATTTACCCAGCGCCTTCAATATGCCACTTTTCCACTCTATAGCCTGCAGCTTACAACTCACAGCATATGCACAGACACACAAGCCTACAGAGAGACAAAGATCAATGCAAATGCACAAAAAACTTAGCTGAAGGCTGAAAGCTTTTCCTCCGCCTGCCTGAGTTTCTCAGCAGTGCTGTGACTTCCTTTCCTACATGTCATTAAAAAGTGTCACAGGTTCTGGGGGAGTGATTTCCTGCTGCTCTCTGACTCCACACAGGCTGAAGGGATGGAGGAGAGGGAGGGTGGGAGTGATGAGCTGATGCTGGACCATGCATGTAAACTGAACCTTGGGGTCACATAAGCTCCTCCTGAGGCATGATGGGAGCATACTACACTCTCTCTGCTCTCCTCCTCTCCTGTCCTCTCTGCAGCCTTACTGGTTGTTTATCTCGGTCACACACGGGTGGGAGATTTGAGCTTGACCGAGAGCTCAATAACATCTCCACTGCCTGGATGTCATGGCTGAGCACAGAGGACCCATCCGTTAGATATGAGATTAGAACACAGAGGCTCTTTTTCCATTTATTTTCCTCTTTTCTTCATCACTGCTTGCTACTTTCTGTCCTGCTCTGCTTCTTTCTCTCGCTCCAACTCTCTTCCCCCCCCTCCCTCGTCTCTCTCTCTCTCTCTCTCTCTACAGAGACGAGGATGACTTGGGTGTCGCGTCTCAGGAACCAGTGCGCTGGGCTGTTAAGACAACCGAGGAAAATGTCCCATTCCTTTCTTCTACTTCATCTGAGTAAGGCACCTCTGCACCTCCCCATTAGAGTGTGAGATTGCAGGAGTCTGACTGAGCTGGTTGGAGGTTTTAGTTGCAGATGAAGTGAAGAGTGGAGAGACTATCTTGACGTGGATACTCTATAAGACGCATCACCTGTGGTGGCCACGCACTGATTGGCAACCCTGGTTATATACGCACCATGTGTGCGTGGCTTTTTCTGTTAACCTTGATTGGAACGGGTTCTGGAGCGGCTACTGGCTGGAGAGATAGTCTCTCCACTCAGAGAAACTGGGTTACAAATGTAACCTCGTGTCAAGAATATATACATATTCCATATGTACCGGGACTCTGTAAGACACACCGCGAGGAACCAAGCAGATGTGTTTCCCGTGGAGTGGCCTTAAAAAATATAAATAAATGTCAGTTGAGTTCAAATGAGACACGAGCAGCCTTTATGGCCGCCACGGTGCCCCTCAAAGTTGAAGGAGACTTACCCACCTCCAACATTTCCTGAAGGAACTGGAGGATGTCGTGGGCCATGCAGGAGAGGGGATCCACCTGTCTCGAGTTGCACCACTTTTGAAACACTCCCCAACGATAGGAATATAGTGCCTGCATTGATGTAGCCCAGGCACCTTGCAGTGTGTTAATCACAGACTGGGGCAACCCCTTGGCTGGAAATTCTGCCATGAAGGGATGAAAAAGAGTCCCCTGGGCCTGGGACAGGAGGTCCCGTTGCACAGGTAGCTCCCAGGGGCACCCTCGAAGGAGGGGTGCAATTGCCGAGAACCAAATCATCTGGGGCCAATTGGGGGCCACCAGTATTTGCAAGGTTCACCTGACCTGGCACGTGCATTGCCCTCAGGGACTTGAACTGTGGATGTGCCCACTCCCAAATTGTCTGAGCCAATTTGCAAAGGTGAGGGGAGCCCAGGCCCCCCTGCCTGTTTATCTATGCTGCTGCCGCTGAGCTGTCTGTTCTCACCAGCATGTGGTGGTTCTTCAGTTCTGCCAGGAAATGCAGAGGAGCTAAATAGATGGCCTGCAACTCCAGAAGATGGATGTGCTGTGCTAGCCAGGGCCCATGCCACTGGACGCTGGCACCTTTGTCCACCCTTGACGCTTCGGATGACACCACCTGGCGACGCAACACCAGCCTCAATGCATTACCCCATTTTAGGTTGGCTGGCTGTTCCCACCAACGGAGAGCAACGTGCAGCCTGTGTGTCACCATCACCCTGGCTTGTAGATTTTTCTGTGGGCAAAGTCCAAGGCTCAAGAGGCACAGGCCTAGGTGCTCTAGGTGTTGCAAGAGCCGGGTCACATTGCTGCGACACTGCTCCTCCGTGTGAACACACACCAGCCAGTCGTCCAGGTAGTTGACGATGCAAAGACCTTCCCGACGCAAGGGTCCCAGGACTGCGTCCATGCACCTTGTGAACGTGTAGGGGGCTAGTGATATGCCGAATGGGAGGACACAGGACTCGAAGGTTCTGCCGTCGAAGGCGAACCTGAGGTATCGTCTGTGTCCTTCCCTTTTTGGGATCTGAAAATATGCATTCTCCTGGTTGATCGTGGCAAACCAGTCTCCTTGAAGGATGGCCAAAATTAGTCTAGCGTGAATAGAACCCAGCCTGCTGATTGCTCTGCTTGAACTCCCTTTTGGCCTTCTTCGTCAGGAGAGTGTGGATCTTTGCAGCCAGCAACCCCCTGCTCTGAGAGTCTGCCACTACTGAAAAGGTAGCTGAGCTTGTCAGTGGGGGCGGGTGCAGAAACTGCAATCAATAATCCAGAGTCATGGTGGAAACCACGCAGGGGTCCTCTCTGAGGCAGCAGGGGGCTGAGTTCTTTGAACCAGGACTGAGGGGCAGGCTTGGGGAGTCTCTGACCCCGGCCCCTCCCACTCCGTTGACCGTGTTTAGCTTTACCACACCGGTTGGCATCTAAATGGACCCTTAGGTCACCAGAAGCCAGCTTGGGTGGCCCAGCCTGTGGGACTGTAGAGAGATACTGTTCACGGCCCTACCGGAGCATTCCCGACATCTCCCGAGCACACCTGCAGGCCTCTTGGGCCTGTTGGAGCATTTAATTTGCATCCGGCCCAAAGATGGTTGATGGCACCACAGGCAGCCTAAGCAGACAGGCCCGGTCTTCCCCCTGCAGTTGTGAGACAGCCAGAGGTGGAGTCTCACCATCCAGAGGGAGGCCATGGACCTGCCAGCTGCAACTGCTTGCTCCTTCATCAGCTTAACTAGGAGCGAGGACAACTGCTGCACCTCAACAGCCTGATCTAAGCCTCCCTCCTCCAACTGTTTTGCCAGCTGGCGCTGATACAAGGCTAGAACAGCCCCTGTATTAACCAGCTGGCCCTGGATTGCCTTAGCCCCATGCACTTTGGCAAGCATGGCATCCATCATTTTAGTGTTCTTCCCTAAGACAGACGTGGTGGGGGATACCAATGCTCCTAAGGCCTGATCAATGGGAGGTGGTGGTCCACAGCCAATCCTCTCCCGACCGTGCATACATGCTAGTCGTCTACATAGACTTGACCAGCGATGGGCTTCAGATGGATTAGCAAACTGTCTTAGTACCAGCTACTCTACATCAGGGAGCAGTGGCACTGAAAAAGAGCGTGACCGACCCGCCTCTTCATCATCAAACCAGGCCCTCCGGCCTTGCTCAGCTGGCACCCCTACGGCATGAAGTGATTGGGACTCCACCCCCGGGTCATTCCAAACCACTACTCTCGGCTGCTTTCCTTTCTGCAGCTGCTCAGTGAGAGTGGCTGGACATTTGTGAGAAAATACCAGAGCCCTAGCCTCCCTCACTCTAGCTGGCAGTATAAAACAATTCAGCACAAACTGAAAGGTTACAATTGTAACCCAGGTTCCCTGAGAGGAATACTATCCATCCACCAGACTTTATTTTTCAGTTTCAGAGTTACCCGAGGGGAAAGTACACCCACTTGTGCCCTCCAACTAGGTCAGATTTGACGAGGGATTACAAACTGTGTGCGTAAGACGGCCCTGCCACCGATACACACAATTCACTTTAGCCGCGGTGTTGTAGCGATCAGCTGTGAAGCACGCTCCCCGCTTCCTCCAACGAGGTCGGACTTCACGGGAGACAATGGCTACGCAAGCAGACCGGCAAAGCCGATATTGCAAGCTGCCACGCTTTTACCAGCCTGTGTGGAAGGGACAATGCAGCAATCCAGAGAGAGGCCCGTAGACCAGCTCTCCTACTCAAGTAAGTAAGCGGACAAAGCTGATGTCGAACACACACACTACAACATGCAAACGCAATTGTCAAGAATCAAACACATCTGACTGCTTGACCGTGGAATTCAAGGAATCCACGCACACGTGGTGCTTATATAACCATGGTTGCCAATCAGTGTGTGGTCACCACAGGTGATATGTCTCAAAGAGTATCCACATCAACTGCCCCCGAGGGGGTCAGTCCCCGTACATATGGAATATGTAGGGTGGAGAAATAGTCTTGACACGATAGAGACCACGTTCTCTTAAAAACTGTGATTTAGCCTTGTTGTGAATTGACAGAACCACAGTGTTAAATATCCGTCAGGCCACCAACAAATTCCAATTGTAGTCATTAATATGTCACCATCTGTTTTTAATTGCTATCTGTTTTGTGTGTCACTCAATACTTCACTACAGAACACTCAGTAGTCCTGATGGATTTCATCATAATCTCACAGTGCCACATATCAAAGGATAACAGCTAAATGTTTCATCCAAAAGGTAAAAATATCTAATATTGACGTTCTGCCTCATTAAAGTTGGTGCCAATGAAGCAGCATTGATTTGGGAGGTCTGCACTGAATGTGATCCAGCTGATATGAGGCAGTTCTTCCTCTCTTGCTGCTTGATGAGGAGTCATTACTCTGAATGAACGACTCCTCCACTGATGGACCGCTGTAATTTATCTGATATTAATCTCACCTCCACTTTTAAGCAGCTATAAAATACTTTAAAATCATCAGTTTAAATTCATCATTTTGTGTCTGAATCCATAAAAATCTTTTTTACCTGCTGGATGGATATCCGTCTACAGTGAGTCCATTTTCCTTTTCATGGATTTGGGCCGACGCTCTGACCTCGAGGCTTATCGATTCCACGTTTGTTAAAAGTTGACATGCTGTATCTCATTGCGTTACATATCCACAGGAAGAAGCCTTTGATTGAAGAATAGAGCTCATTCCGAGGACAAAGCACTCCTAGGATTATAAACAACTGCTGTGTTAGGCTGAAGCACAGAGCTGATGAACACGACCCAGAGAGAACGAGGAGTCACATGTCTGCTGATTATGCTGTGTGTACCTCTCAGAGCTGACAGGGAGAGTCGATAGAACAAACACACTAATACAGCTCTGCAGAGATACAGTATCTGTACTGTCAGAGGTAACAAGGGCTTTACCTCATGAAACACAGTCATCAGCTCTCTTTTTATTACCTGCACTCTGGAGTCGGGCTCTTGTTTGATCCATTTGATGACCATCTCGTAGACCAGCTCCTCAGCCTTGGTGTTGAGACTGTCGTTGGACAGGTAGGACACCAGGTCCTCCTTGGACACACTCAAGATCTCTTCCTGTCCTGCAACCTGGAGACAAACAAACTCGTCATTACTCGGCACTACTCGTCCCCATCACTTGTGAAGAAGCTTTAAAGGCGCCTGTAGGCCTGTTTTTGAGGTTTGGACAGAGCTAAGCTAGCTGTTTTCCTTTGTTTACAGTCTTTACACAAAGTTAAGCTAATGTCTCCTGGTTGTAGTTTCACTTTCATGGTCATTCATAAGAGCGGTATTGATCTTTTCATCTACAGTAACTCTCAGCAAGAAGCCAAAAACTGAACTTAAAGAATGAATGAATGGATCGTTGGAAAGATGATAAATCTGTACCCACCTCGGGGAAGTTCTGCAGAGCAAAAGCTTTGGCCATGTTATGGAGCTCGGTGCAACTCATGGCTTCAGCCATAGCCAGCACTCCCAGGCAGTTAGCTGCAGTCAACTGTTTCTCTGCAGTCAGTAAACCAGGTCAGGGACAGACAGAGAGAGGACAGAGAAACCAAAGAGAGAGAGAGACAGAGACACAGGCAGATTGATTAAGACAGAGAAAAAACACCATCACACATCCATAAAGAGATCACAGACGTATAAAAGCTCAAACAGAAAAAGCAGCTGCAGGCAGCACAGACTCAGAGCCTAACAGGGTGTGTATCTGCCTGAGACTAAGAGACAACAAGTACAAGAACTCAAAACAGCTCAGAGAACAAACAACAAGGAGAATCGATCGCTCACAGCCCAGGCAGGAGGTGCCGGATGTCAGCGAGCGGGATTTGGGATTAGCTGGGCCACTTTAAAGAAGTCCTGTCAGATCTCAGAGTATAATACACAGACACAAACATACGCACACACACACACTGAATGAAACTGTCCTGATCGCCGGGCCAGCAGGGAGAAGGCTGTGATCTCTTGTAAGAGTGCAGCATTTAACGTGCTGTGAGTGTAATTCCAGTTTTTGAACACACATTATTTATCAGAAGAGAAGGAAACACACACACACACGCACCTGCAGGCAAACACACAGATGGGTCAGCGGCCACTGAAACAACCTGATTAAACAACAGTCATCAGACAGAAGCAAGAGCAGGTCTTTTATCAGTGAACACCAAGTCTGAGAGTCTTTCCTAAACAAATATCAGCCAATAAAGGTCACCTCACGTCTGTTCAATCACAACCAAACTAAAGCCAAAGCACAGAGTGAATAAAAGTGGGCCTCATGCTGCATCAAAGTGGGGACTCGGGGCGACACTAAAGGCTGAAAATGTCCCTCTGTTCTGCCATTTGAGCAGATGAAGAGTTATTTCACTGTGCATGCTCGCACACTGGGAACATCGTGTTGCTCACTCCTTTCATCAGTTTCTTCAATGATAGACAGACAGGTCTCTAGTTTACTTTGGTGCACAAATGTGGGTCTGAAAAATTAATTTGAAAACATCTACGATTGTTGCAAATATCTTCATAACTGTTTAAACTTCACTTTAAACCTGTTAGTAAAAGAGTCATGATTTCTCTCAGAGCTGCAGGAACACAAAAAGTGTTTTTATTTGCTTGAATCTGAAGTTCTGTGAATAAAAGTCAAAGAAATGTCATGAATCCTGTCGAGGAAGAATTGACTTCTCATTGGTAATGAAGTTTACAAATGGCTTCCATGTTTTCACAGCTGTCAGTGATCCTAGTCTTTTCCCTGTGTTCCTGTTTCCCTTGCGTCTCCTCCCCCCGTCTGTCTGTCTGTTGCTGTGTTTAAAATACCATACTATACTAGCAGTACGTACTGATTAGGCTAAAATGTAGTATGTAGTATGCAGTATGCAAACAAAAGCAAAATGTGCAGTATGCCAAAAATACCAGGATGTCGTACTGATTCAGAAAAAATCTCAAGTATGCATCGGACCAGCCTACCTCACCTACTGTATCCCACAATGCAAAGCGCTGGAATGTCACAGCGGCAGTTGAAATGACGGACAGCAGCAGCATTCCAGCAGAAGGGGGCGCTATAGCTAAAGAAGCGGCAGTTATTGTTTACTTCCACCCTGAGTAGCATACTGCAAAATGAATTTACTAAATACTACCACCGAATGCAGTATGGAGTATATAGCATGTAGCATAAAGTATGTAGTATGTAGTACATAGTATGACATTTCGAGGGCATGGCTTCCACAATCAGGCACCTGGCTACATCTCACACCTGCAACTCATCTCCTCATCTGCCTCAGTAGAAGATCCCCGGCTTCACCTCGACTCTACGCCAGATTATTAAGTCAACCTCAGTGGTAGTTATAGTCGGCTGCTCTGAACTATTGTATGTAGTCTGAGTTTATTTCCTTGTGTCTATTTCCTAATGATCGCTAACATGTTTTCTCCTTCGTGTCCAGATACTGCCAGCGTCTGCTTCATCTGTCTAAACTCACCAACAAACATTTCCTCTCCTGCAGATTCAGTCTGCCTTCAGAGCTACATCAGTGCCCGCAATCTTCCAGTCTTCGGTATTTTCTGCTCAGCCTCAACCTGCAATAAACCCCCTTGAACTTTATTTTGCCTGCCAGTGTCTGCTTTTGGGTCTCTTTTAATTATTACAATCCGTAACATTTTACTTTCTTTTCACTGTTTTCCTGCTGGTGACCTTTTTCCTAACATGCACTTCCCTTGTGTTACAGACACACAAAACTATTTATTAAAAAGAATGATAAACCTGACATTTGCAGCTTTTTTGGTTTGTAACCCACTAAAATCTGGAACATGCCCTTTGCTTCATGTGAACCCCCGAGGCTACCAAAAGCCCCCACAGACACATTTTCCACACCTTGTCTAAGCATCAATCAGGCTATTTCTCGATTCCGTTACGGTTTAGGCCAGACGATTTGACATTTAAGTGACAATTGTTCCCTGACCTTTATATAAATGTGCCCCTGTGTTTGGCCCCGCCCACTGGGACGAGATCAGAGGCACCGTGCCCGACTGAGAGCGGCAGCAGGCAGGATTCTCACACGGCTGCTCGCTTTGGAAACATGACAGAAAGGAGCGTGATGTGCCAGAGACGAAATTATTTCCAGCGTTTTGTGAGGTTGTGCATAGTGATGATAAACAAAAGGGAGACTACGCAGACCTGTAGACGCTGCATGAAGCAGGAAAGGTTGCACAGGAATATCTGATGCAATAAGCATGCACATTTGCTGGTATAAGCAAATGACACTTGCATACACACATACACACACCCTCCTGTATTTCGAGCTGCTCCTACCTAGGAAGGAGACGCAGACTTTACAGAAGGTGTTGAACTGGAACTTGTTGGCGGCCTCCAGCAGCGTCTTGGCGTTGGCCGAGTCGATGACCAGCGATCCCGTGTAGACGAACTCGAGCAGCAGCTCCAGCACGTCGGCGCTGATGTTGCTCATGTTCAGCTCCAGCACCTCCCCGCTCCTCGTCTCCCCCGACGACCTGAGCAACCAATCAGGGCAGAGAGAGGCGAGTTAAGGATGCTCTGAGAGGAAAATTAAAAAAACAATCAAACAAAAAGAAGAAGAGGAGAGGGACACAGATACAACACGAACACACAAACACAGCTGGGCCAGTACGAGAGTGGGGAGAAAAGAAGAGAATCGTTACACAAGAAGAACTTAAAGTGAAAAAGGGACAGAAACACAACTTTGGATGGTTTCTACTTTTCTATGGAGCGAGCACATTTTAACTATGTTGCTGCATCTGAAACAAAACGTCCTCTCTGAACAAAGATTAGGCAAACACGTTATTGCTTTGTTTCATGCTTTTCACATGTGTGTCTTCATGTATGCAGAGTTTTAGAGGTGGACATGCATACATGGCAGAGTACATCTGAGCTATCAGACAGAAAACAGAGAGACACAAAGTGACAGCACAGCTCAAACACTGACATGTGACAGAATGTAAAGGATGCTGGTTAAAGCGTGTTGGACTGGAGAGCTCTCACTGTGTGTGAGTCTACAAGCTGCTGCCGTGTGCGTGTTGGATATCAGAGCAGAGTATCCACTCAGACTGGTGTGGTGTAAGAGGTGCCAGGGAGTGCTTGTGTGAGCAAATTAAACAGAATATGATCCTTCGTAATGCAGAGTCTGAGATGTGCAGGGGGAGTGGGGGGGGGTCTGCTGTCAAAACGGGGCCACGTTGTGACTTCAGCCGGATCAAATGTCAGAGATGAGTTCACATGCAGGATCCCCCCGCTGAGGTATGAGAGAGTTAAATAACAGCTCACCACCCGTGTTTAATGTCCCATGTGAAACAATAATCCACTCAAGGGCAAAATAAATGGAATCAAAGCTCGTCCCCCACGACTATGTCTCTCTTCCTGCAGCTACGGACATCAATATGAAAAGTAGCCTCCATGAAGATGGATGGAGGTTGTTTGCTTCTGTCACTCATGTAAGTGCAATAATACAGCTCTAGCTGTTTCTGTGTGTGTGTGTCTTTAATTTTCTGTTGGACCCAGTTTGCTGGATGAGAAGTCCTGACAAACAGTCAGCATTCAGTGAGACACAGACAGCAAAACAAACACGATGAGACAGGTGGATGAAATGTTAGAGAGAAGATGAGAGAGGAGAGGTTGGAGGCAGGGTGAGACGGTCCTTCCACAGGGAGCCAGCAGCCATCCTTCTGAGGGAGGGGTCGGGTTGTTCCATGACTGTGCCTTGGTCTTTTAAATAAGAGATAATCCCACCTCCAACAAAAATCCACCATCACACCTAAACAGAACTTTGTCCCCGCTGCAATACTCATCAGCAGCCTGTAGTGTATGAACTGAGACATTAGTCATCATGTTAAAGCGACTCAGGAGGTGAGAGGGGAGAAGGACATCCAGAAATAAACTCAAAGACAAGAACATTTGTCTCTGGATGGAAAAACCAACGTAGTGACTCTTTTTCCTCCTGCAAAGCAAAAAGCCACAGAGTGTTATTGGGGAGGGGGGCAGGTAGTGAGACAGAGAGAGGGGAGGGGGAGTGATGTTCAGGGTGATGGAGGGAGAAGAGAGGTAAAAATAAAGAGCTGCTCATCAACCTGCTCAATTAGTGCAACAGGAAGCAGCTCGAGTGGCAGCTTGTTTTGTCTGAGCACTTGTGTTATGGAAATGACTTTTTCCTGAGCTTCTAAAAAGAGGTGAATATTTATGCTGCGTCTGATTGAAGACATGAGTTTAAATAGTGAGAGAGGGAGTCAGGGAGGACGGGAGAGATAGAGGAGGAGAGTGAGGAGGAGAGAGGGGAGGGTGAGGGGGGAGAAAAAAGGATGGGCACACTCAGGCAAAGAAATGTGTTTGTGAAAAATGGACCACTTATTCAAGAGGAAGTCTGAAAATCAGCAGAGACTGTCAGAGCGGTGGTGAGCAGAGGAGGAGAGGAAGGAGGGGAGCTGTAACACACACACACACACACACACACACACAAACACTAAAAGACGCCCATTTACAGGGAATACATTTAGCTTGTTCTTACAAGACCATCTATTCTGTGGAAGTACTCGCACTACAGAGATATGTGAGAATAGAAGATTAATACAAAGCCTGCCCTGTCTGCGCTAAACATGGCTGCATTCACATGTTCTGTCACATCATGAATCAGGAATGAATTATTAAAATAAACAAACCTAATGTTGCGGCTTTATCACAGCTAGGATTTATGTTTAGTTTTGTGGTATTGAGGCCATTGTGTTCCATACATAACATATAGTTTAATATGGGACACTTCAAGGCTATCTGGTGGGAAGGAGTCAAGTTTGTGTCAGGACAAGAAGGACAGGGTGACAGGTGGAGAGTCCAAAAGCCCATACCCCCATCCAAGTGTGAACACAGGACCTTTAGCACGAGAGAAAAAAAAGTGCACAGCTAATGGTCATAATAAGTAAGTGAGAGTAATTTGGGTGAACTGGCCCTTTAAATACAGCGAGTCAGAGCAATGTCCTAATTGAAATCTGAGGGGAGTATTACAGAGTCCTGTCTTCCCCTCAGGCTGAGAGGAGCAGCAGAGGGCTGAGCTGTGCACTCAGGGCTCAGCTGCAGTGTTCACACAGGGCCGACACTGTAATGGGCTTTAACACAGCTCTCCACCAGCTCAGAGTCACAACACTCTCTGACTCACATGCAGAGAAAGCTCCTGGTCTGACATACAGAGAGAAACAAACAGCATGAAAGCATGAGTCAGGACTGCTCAGACTCTGGAGCTTTTAACATCACTGTGGTGCAGAGATGCAGGGGCCATAAATTGAATGCCTGCAGAGCACACTTATTGGAAAACCTCGAGGGGTAAAATGGAATTACACAAGATGATCTGTCTCTCTGCTCTGTGCACCGCCCCTTTAAAGGGGAGGGTAAGGGCAGGCGTGTGCTTACATTTCGAAGCAGCATTACATCCTTCAGGTAACATGGGATAAGAAGGCAGGTTGAATAAACACATACTGCAGGGGAGGCCTGAATAATATAGGTGAGTGTGAGCAGTGCTGGAGCAAACTAAGGAGAAGAATATCACCCAAAAAAAGAAAAATGTTAAATTTCACGAAGACATTTTCAGAACTACTTTGCCATTCCATGCTGCTTAATTTCAGCTCTGTGCCACTAAAGCCTCAACTTTCTGAAGTAAGTCATTAGGTTGGTGTGTGTGTGTGTGTGTGTGTGTGTGTGTGTGTGCGTCATGTGGGTCGGCCAGGGGGGGAAAAGTGTTATGCAGACCCTCCAGTATTACATCTCTATTTACATACGTATGGCAGCTTGCCGGGATTAGACACAATAACTATGTCCTTGCATGGTACACATGCTCGCACACCAGAACCAGTGCAAGCAGTAAACCGAGCACACATGCTCCATGTGAAGCAAATGTCAGGGGTCTGAACAGCAGTGATTGCCCCCTGAATGAGATGCGCTTGCGAGTCTCTGAGACACACAGAGGATATAGAGAGACGAAGTCTCCCTCTCTCTGATTTGACCTCGTGGAGACGTGGACAGCAGTGATCCAAGTGCATTCTCAGCTTAAATCCAACTGCACTGAAAAAGTAACCCTAGCTGCACACGGGAGGCTGTAAGTCAATGACAGACAGGCCTTTGGTTCTCGTTGCTCCTCTCTGACTGACCCTGCAACACTCTTATGAAACCTCACAGCTATGACCAAAATAATCTCCTTCTCCTCCCCTCAAACTCTCTGCCTGATCTCTCTTTCATTGTTGTCACTGGTGTTCTGTTTTTTTATGCCTCTCTAGCTTCCATAAAGTCAAGGAGACATGTTCCTTACTGAAAGCAGAACCCACTATTGTTGGTGTGGAGAGGATCATGACTTCATTTCATGAAACCAAATGTACAAGTAATACCAACAATTGGATTTTCTGTAATATTTAGTCAAATGAAATGATTTCTATTTTTTCACAGATCAAATGAAAGATGACACTGTTATGACAATAAATCAAATAGTTTTATTTTTCATGAACATATTATTAGGAGAAGCTCTGTTAAACAGTCAAATCAAACAGGATCAATCAGACACTGTAGCAGCAGCAGGCATGAGGAGGAGCTCAATGAGATTCAGCTGCTCCTCTGTATTTCAGGGCCCTGCCCTTACGCATAAATGATCTGACTTTGTGGCGGATAAGAGGGCAGACGAGACAATCTGATGGACAGGTTGGGGGCTTCAGTTCCCTCAAAGTTGCTTCAGTCTCTCAGACAGCTCTTTGCTATTGTCAAGGTCAAAGGAGGACTCTGTGTCTCTCTCTTCTTCAGAGCAGAGCTGTCATGGAGATGAGTGGTCCTGCTACAGACGAGGCTCTGTGGCTCTTCTACCTCTGTTCTCTCTCTGGTCTTCCTCAGGACAAGTGTAGTGGCTGGGAGGACGGGAAGTTCAGCTGATAAGCAGCTCTTGGCTCTCTGATGAGCTTTACAGTGGAGGCAGCATGGCTGCAGGGGGAAGTAACAAGGCATTCTGGATATTGTAAGCCATTGTGTGTGTCTGTTTGTCAATGTCATTGCTTGCACTACATCCCTGTCCATGCAAACAAGAACAAACAAACACATTCACAAACACAAACACAACCAAGGGGGCAACTTTGGGTCATGGGGACTCTCAATCGAGCTGAAAACACCTGCAAGGATTTGAAGTAAGGATGAGGACATGAGGGAATTATAGAATTCTCTCTCCGGAAAACAAGGCAGATTTTTGCCTTGCTTTAAGACTTTACACACTCATACTCACACATGGGCACACACATCCAGAGACATTTAAAAGGTCTGTATCTTACACACACACTCTTATGCAGACAAGCATCCACAAAAACAAAACAACCCATAAAGACCAAAAATATGGAGTATGAAGGGCAGAATACTCGGGGAATAGTTAGATCCAAATCAAATGAACATGAGTGAAGGGTGGTGTTAACCTGTGAAAGTGGAGCTTCAGTAAGTTGTCTGAGATGTGCTTCTTTTGTCCATTGTCTTGTTTATTACACTGAGTTATTAGCATATGAAAAGGCTGTGTTGCAGCATAAACTGAAGAATTATCAACAGAAAAATAAAGTACCTTTAGAGACTAAAACCCCTGTGCCCACAGAAGACAGCGTGTCTTTGGTGAATTACCACCCAAAGTGTAGAATGTGTGATTCTGTTGTTTGGCCCTTTGGTGAGTTTTCAAACATCCCCAGTCATGGAACATTTTCACTGCTCATTAAAATGGAAATGAGGTTAAATGGCCCTACATGTGGAGGAAAGGTAATGACCAGGTTTGACCTTTATTCTCTGCTTTCAGATACATTCATTTGAGCGGGAAGAGGAAGGAATGGCTGCTGGCCCTGTGCTAGGAACCAAAGTCTTCACACACCTGCAAGAGAGAGAGGGGAAGGGAAAAGAAGCGACACAAATGCGCCCTATGAAAAGAACAGATTGGATCAACAGCTGGTGGGAGGGGGGAAGAGAAGGCAAACCTTTTGACCAGGTCCTTGAAATACAAGCTGCAGGAAGCTACAACATTTTGGTGGACTTCAAACTCTTTGCCTTCAACAATTATTTTCAGGTCTGTAAACTCTTTGGCTCTGCGCTGCTGGTTCAACTCCTTCAACATCTCTGTAGAACAAGAAGAACAAACAGACAACGCCACATTTGGGTTTAGAAATGTTTCACTCTTCTGTACAAACATGAGCAACAATAACATGACAACAAGAAACAGAACACAATGTTGAAAAGTGCAGATTGTGAGACACAATATTGCTGACAGTCTAAAGAAACAACGTTCATTATCTGATAGAGAAGAAGTGATGTGTGCAGGTCTGATCAAACGTTTCAGCAGATGTAAAATGAGGTCTGAATATAAATATGTAACAGAAAAGCATGCATGTAAAAAAGGAAATAATTAGCTCTTATATTCTATAATGTACTGAGACATATGCAACACCCAAAGCATGCTGTGAATGAGATCAAAAGCTGTCATTATTATGGAAAGACTCTTGAATAAGTGTGTTTGACCTCTGTTAATGTTCACTGCAGAGCGACAGCTTCAATGAAGGGAAGCTGAATGAGATTAAAAAGCGTCTAAAAGAGATGTGGGCTGAAAACAGAGACACTGTCGATGCATTATTCACACTGAAATTAATTCTTTGGCTTGTCACAAGCGCCCTACTCAGAGAAGAGTTGACCTTCAAACGTCGCTCAGTGAGAAAACAACTGCTTATCCACAAATCCAAACACCCGCTTCTTTTCTCTCTGTCACTTTTAGAAAATCACATCCTCACCAACACACCCAGCCTTTTCTTCAACTCTGGAGAAAAACACACAATCTGTGAAAACATGCTCTGAGCAAGCTGTGTGCTGTTGAAGGCCGCGGAACACAATGAGCTGTATAATGTGGTGTAGCAGCTCCATGTCAGGCCTGGCCTTACTGTAGCGTTGGGTCGGAGGCTCTTGTTTGTCTGTGTCTTAATGAGGCACCATGAGGGGAAGCTAAGAGGGAAAACCAGCGGGAGATGAGCAACTTGTTCTGCAGCCTCAGGAGGGAGAACCATCACTGTAGCTCTGTTAATCTCCTATCGAGAACGCCACTAAAAGATAACGCTGAGAGATTCAAATAGAGAGCTACAGACACAATAATGTGGATGATTATAGAGGGAGCCAGCTTCCATACTGTCCTCTTAGAATGAACAGATTTTATAGAGACTGCAGGCTGCAGGGGAAACATCTATTTGGCACAAAGCACAGTCTGTGTTAAAGGCACATATTCCCTGCTGGGGAAAGATAAGAAGGAGATACATGATGATTTAGATCAGGAAGATGGAAAATTCTCCCTTGATCAGCACAAAGGCTTACTTTGCTTTCTTTTAACTCGTCTTGAAACTACTTTCATAATTCTTGGCAAATCTGAACAGAAGCAAAGCGCCTCATTTGTTCTCAGGAGTAACAAGCAAGGTGTGCATGTGAGGTGTAGAATATGTGCTTTACTCATCAGTCCAGCCATCAAACTTGTGAAAACTGACTTGTGATTGTATTAGGTTACAGAGTTGAAATAAAGGAGTTTGTCTTTATCATCCTGAAAGAGGTCTGTGTTCACGTCAGACTCAAAGCAGAGATTTAATTAACCCAGAATGACTCTCTCCCTCTGTTTGGCTGAAATATGCTCTCATTTAGCTCCTTCCATTCTCCTGACTGACACTGGGAGCTCAGCTCTGAATTCATTCAGCAGATGAAATTATACAGAATAAAGACTCATGACAAATAAGGTGCATTCAGGGGAGTGTTTGGTAAAAGCCTTTTCTCTGAGCGCTGCATCCTTCACAGTTTTTTGCATCAATGAATTAATGAGCAGAAAGAAAATGAGCTGGTTATTAAACATGCTGAATACCAAACAGGAGAAAAACACAATAACAGATCCAGTTTTTGACAACATGTCTGTTGTGTTTGGACTCGATGCACAGCAGCATGAGTTAGAGCGAGCCGTACGTACACATGCAAACACAAAGGCTGCGTTTGCCTCGTCTTTCATCCGTCTCTCTCTCCGCTCTCCACATTCCTCCTTCTACGCTGCTGCCTGTCAGTCGGCCAGCTATCTGATCACTGTGTGGGCATGGACTGTGAATAGTGAATACACACTAAGTTTGAGTTTGCATTAGTGAATCTCCAGAGACCGACATGGCTCTCACCTCCAATCAGCCACAGCGCATAGCATCCGTTTGCCCCGAGAATAGAGAGAGTGAGAGGGGGAGACAGAGAACTCAGCATGTCAGCAAACAATGGCCACCTCCCTCGGAGCCGTGCAGACACACCTGAATGCCTGATGGAAAAGATAATCATGGCCCCCCAGAAAACCTCATCAACACCGGGGACCATGAAACTGCACATGGCGTCCCCATTCTCAGCTTTGGCATGGAGTGTGTGGAGGCACAGCCGTGTTCAATGGGACCACAGCGGCTTTGAAACAGCAGACGTCTCAATACTCTGAAAGAAGAATCTCCTGAGGGGAGTCCACATGGAGGAAACAGGTGTAGGGTTGTTTTGTAGGGAGTAAACAGAAATGCTCATTGGGAATATTGTGCGACAGTCCTGGAGAATATCACGGACTGCAAACTGTAATAAAATAGTAATAAATATAGTACTGAGGGCCTGAGCTGTTTCTTCCTGATTGGTCGACACAGCGCACAGGGGGAATGAAAACAGGGCGACTCTGCTGCTCAGCCTAGTAACTCTACTGTAAAACATCGGAGTGCTGGGGCCAATGGGGTCCTCCGGTGTGGTTACCATTAACCTATCAGAGTGCAGCATGCCTCTTACTATAAGGTGTAGTAAGTCCTCTCGCTGATGTGTGATTGGCTGCTGTAGAATGGCGAGGCAGAACACCATTGGTGGATGAACTTGGAGCCATTTTAGGGTTCTACGTGTATTAACCATTTATCGCTGTAGAGCCTCCATTTTCTGTCTACGCCAAAATCTATATTTGAGAGCGGCCTTCAGTGCTCATTCAGTATTTTTCTTCAGTTTCTGTGTGCAATAAGATAAAAAAAAAAAAGGTCCATTTAACAGCAAAAAAATATTTGTACAGGGCAGGGTCTCATATTGTGAGGTTTTTAATTTTTCCTTGCTGACAAAAAGTTTAAAATATATATGTTAAATACAAAGAAAAAGAACTCAAGTAAAATAAATATTTCTGATGAACAGGGTTTTCAGAGATTTAACTTTTACATGTCCAGCTTTGCATTATCATAATGTATTTAGATTACCATGACATTTTACCTTTGTGAGGCACTTTGTGCTGCATGTTTGTATGAAAGGTGCTTTATAAATAAAGTTGAGAGAGTGACAAAGATATGTCTGAAAATAAAAGCAAGATTTGTTTGCTGTTTGCCGGCCCATCAGTACTTGGTTTGGGTTTGTTTGTTTTGAAATGGGTTGTTTTATGGGTTTCTTGTGATTTAATGAATTCATTCTTGTTTTTTGGCAACTTTTCTGACTTTTCATTATGTTTGGCCTCTTTGATTTGGAGCCTTTGGTGAGGTCGTAACAATCACCCTGTAAAGAAACGTAGAAACAATAAATACAGCAAAAATACTTTTGGTGATTTTTTTTGTTCTCCATTTAAGAATAGTTCCTCCTCTCGCTCTAAATCCTGAGTCTCTGCAGCTCAACTAAACATCTAATCGTCCACTTTTATGTACAACTGGATGACATTCGATGTGTTACAGCAGAAAGGACTCTGATGGCTTCACTCTGACCTTTTTGTTCTCTTTTAAACTTTCAACAATCAAGTCACACCAACGCTCACAGTTTAACTTCCCAGAACAAACCATGCTAGATGATTGATACCTCCATGTACAACCCTGACACAATGATTTTATTAAGCTTGGACAAAGACTTCAGTACGACACATTTTATACTGAAGCAGTGCAGGATCGTTTTTTACACTATGTATGAAAATAAAATATATTTTTTTATAAGCAAAGAGAAAATATGATAAAACTATGAACCTGTTTTTTTAAAATCATTTTTTCCTCCATATGCAATACAGGGACAAAAAATAAAATAATACAATTAGGTTACAATATAGATCATCTTTAGTTAATTGAGTTTAATAAATGCTGCATCTGCATTTAAAATAAAGCTAAACTAATCATCATTAAATGTTGAAGAGAAATATGAATTAAATACTTTAAGCATGTGATATATTTTCTCATATCAGACTGTATAATATTATATAATTATACACATGTTTTCTGTTTCATGGTAAAAATGTAAAGATGTAAATCAATACAATTATGCAGTAATCGCTTCTAAGGTAATAATAATTGAATTTTTTTTTTTTTTTTTTAAAGAAAATTTAAGATTTTTTTTATTTCAATTAACTGTGTGACATGATGATCACTATGATTTCTATTTAATGAGAATAAATGTTATTAGGTCAAATTAAGAAATGGACTCTTTTTACAGATGAGGGATGTTCACGTGTGAAATTGCACACTTTAAAGAAATATGAATTCTATTAAATTAAACTTGCAGGTTTAAATCCCCCCTACTAAGCTTCATCTAATACACTCATCTATATTTGGCAAAATTAAGATATATAACTATAACTATTTAGTCCATTATTTTTCTTGCTAACAAATATAGAAAAAAAGCCTAAGTCCACTTAAATGTACAGTGTGTTCATTAGCGCTCGATCGGCCTAATTAGCATCTGAATAAACAAATAAATAAATAAAAGTCCACATTTCTTATTACATTTTGTGACAAAACATTTTATCGATTTATTTCTTCTGTAAATGTGTTTTTTTAATTGAAAAATACTGTACATTTTAGAAGGGACTATTTTGACCAGAACAAGTAGTTTATGCCTAATTAAGTATTTGAAAAGCCTTTATTTGATGCAACCAATTCTCTTCTAAATCTCTGCTTGGATTATATTTAGAATTGATACCAGAGTTAAATCATCAGATTTTACTCAAATAAACTCTACTTGGATAATAATTACTTTATTTATATTTTAAAACGTCTTTCTAAAAGAATCTCATTTTTCTGTTCAGCCAAAACTCCAAAGGAGGATACAGTACACTGCTAAATCATACTGATGTGAATTATGACCTATTTGTTTGCACAAAAGGAAGCACCATTATTTTTAACATCTTCGGTCACAGTCAGTTCATTTAAAAAGCTAAAATGACTAAATGTCAGGCTTTTACAGGAGCAAAATGTCATGAGCACTGTGTTACCCAATCTTACCTGGGTTTCTTTCAAGGCACAATTACCCAAAAAAGTCTGTGAAACATACTTCTAACAATCACAGCCTCATTCATTCCTGCAGACGTCTCAACAGTTTGAGCGACACCCAGCAAATCAGCTCATGGAGGCATCAGGAGTCCTCGAGACCCCTTGAGACCTAATTTCAGTCTGGAAGGCAGCAGTGGCACCATACAGCCTAATAGAATAGTCCATGATGAGGATGCTTTATATTTCCCCTGCTCCAATCTGCTGAGCTGAGCTGCTGCAGCCTCAGCACTGCTGTCAACCAGCCTGGACTGAGCCAGGGGAGAGAACAGGGGACACAGAGAGAGAGAGAGAGAGAGAGAGAGAGAGAGAGGAGCTTGTGCCCCTCAAAGACGCCGTCTGGGCCTTTGTTGCCTTCTCCAATCAGACCGCAAGAAAAGACCTGGAGAAGCAGAAAGCTCAGCTCTGCTCTGTCCTTCTGCACACTCTGGACCAAGAGTCAGATGTGTACACAACCACACACAAGCAAGAGAGAATGGCACAAGCATGACAGGATGTCATGTAACGTTCTCCTGTTATTTGTTTTTGTGTGGAGTAAAAAAAGAGGAGAAATTCTCCCTCTGGTCCCGGCTGGTGCAGTGGCGTCCTCATTAACCAGACAGAGGGGTCAGAAGGTGACGAGCGGTCATACTCCCTCCAACAGGTTTTAAGAGAGGAGACTCCTGTGGCCAGCAAACAAGAGCACTGTCACATCTTGTGCTGCCTTCAGGTGCAACAAGAAAAAGGAAACACTGCAGACATTTTAAATGTGACGTGGCTTATGACTGAATTCTGAAGACAGAAAGTAGAAAAATGCAGTATGCACATGCTGGATGTTACAAGTGAGGCTTGTAACAGTTCACAGGAGGCTAAAATTAACTATTAGTTCTGCAGTTTTGACATTACAGCTCTAAGAATCTCCTCCATGGTCAATGCAGCTATTTTAAACTGCAGTTAATATAAAAAAGGATTTACTGTTGCAGAGATACTGCTCCTGAAGCTAACAACATTTAGAGAGGGGGAGGAGGTGTGTTTTTTAAGGAAATGGTTGTTTAAGAAACTCTGCAGTGAGCCTCAACCTGTCTGTGTTATATTATAGTCCGCATCAGTTATCAGAGATCTTCTAGTCTTCCGACCGCTCAAAGTGCTTTTACACTACATGTCACATTCACTTTTTGATGGCAAAGGCCTAAGTGCCAGTCTCCAATCAGACCTATGCCCATTCATACCCGATGGCTGTGCCTTCAGGAGCAATTCGGGGTTAAGTGTCTTGCCCAAGAACACTTCAACATGTGACTGTAGCAGTCAGGGATCGAACCACCAGCCTTCCGAATGAGAGACAACCGACTCTACAACTGAACCTCAGCCAAGCATGTGTCAATTTTTCCAATACTTTTTCCAACGGTAGCTTTGTTTGTCGTACACTTTTCTCCTCCCGTCATCCAGGTAAATGATAAAAATTAAAACAAAGTGTGCAAATCTCTCTCCTCTCTATGCAATCAGTGTGAGTGAGTCTAACCTACAACAGATGCACCACAGGAATAACTCCTCCACAAGAATAACTGGGACATGACTTCTGTTCCAAAATAATTCAAAGAGAAGTTTAGAGTTCGTTCAGCTGAAAGTATTTTCAACTAAAAAAACACATCTGGTCATGATGCCTGTTTTTACGTCCAATTAAAATGTTCCAGGAGAACCAGAGGCACTCAGAAGTATTTATTACAACACAGCAGCGTGCTTATCTTAAAGCAGCTCTTAATTAGGGAGTACAAAAGTAACACCTGTCACCTTGACAGGTGTTATGACAGGAACGCCAAGTGGACTTAAACTAACCACTGAAGCATTAAAGGAATACTGTAGGTGTAACTGCATGAAAAGCAATGTAAGCAAGATCCAATTAAGTGTCATCAAAGATGTGTGTGGTGTGTGTGTGTGGGGGGGTGTGTGTGTGTGTGTGTGTGTGTGTGTGTGTGTGTGTGTGTGTGGTCCCTTTAAATGCTCAGTGACACGTCAGTGCAGATCTCCTCTGTGGCTGTTTTTAAGCTTATTTGTGGACCTGAACGAAATGTGAACATCAAAATGTTGCCAACTACCAGAAATTATGACTTTATTCAATTCTATGTCTCTGTGTCATAAATGTCACATCTCAGTGATCTGGGCATCAAAGCAGATCCAACATGTGACATATTTCCCCTCTCGCTCATATGATCCATGAAACGTGAAAGAAACATTCTGATATTTTTCCAACAACACCTTGAAGCCAGCTTCATGTTAATTTGTCAGATTAATGTGGTCACTAATTTATTCTAAATTCAGTCTGTCAGTTCGGTTGTGTCAGCTTGGCATTGATAGAAAAGAAAACACAGGATTTACAAGCAAAAACAGCACAGAAAATAAAGTGAGTGGGGCAGAGAGATGGACTTATGAGATACTTCTCCAATGATAATTAGCACTTGCCTTCTTTTTTTCTGCCACTGGGATCAGACAGATGTGCGCAGAGGGGATGAAGGCTCTGATTGGTGCACCAACGACCAATTGCAATGCTAGCCATTGACAGCCAATTACACAACAGCAATTACCATAACCAAAATATAGAGGTGTGTCACTATATGTAGTGGGTTATTAATTGAATGTATTAAATGAACCAATCATTCTCCATGTCAGACCTGAATGTTGCTTCTGAATTGTTAATTTGTCCAAAAGCTGTATTTACATTTATTGTACAAGAGGCAGCAGCCAAATGTTTCCATAGCAACAGCCTCTGATTGGACACGTTATTTTTCCAGCAGTACGATACAATGTGATAGAAATTCTTCCAAAGCCAACAGTGGATTTAGATAAATGAGTTGATAACCAAACTGACTCATCGTGTTTTAATGAATCAGAATAACAAAAAATGCCTTGAGATAAAGATTCAGTGTCTCTCTGTGGGATTTATTTTCCTCTGCAATAGTTTCTGATTATAAGTTGGTTTGGAAGCTTCATTAAAGATAAATCCAAAACTTCTTACTTCTGCTGAGAACTGCTTTTGGGAACTGAGATAAAATGCTTACAGGACTACAGGCCTGCATTATTATAAACTTCTCCACTTCTTATTCCACAGGCTGAGCTTAAGCCTTGAATTTGTGGATCGGCGCATTTGTCACAGAGCCAAAAGGGGGAAAATGCCAATAAGGATTTGAGTAATTTGTTGTAAAAGTTTGTCACATAAAATTCTAAAAGTAGACTGGGTCCAATCACAGATTAGCAAACATTCTGCTGAAGCATTATGCAGGACATCATTGTAAAACTCAGCTCAGGGTTCAGTAATTCATCCACAACACAACAGATGACTTTGCCATTGTGCAGAAACACAAGAGTGCTGATGCAGAGAGACACACGCAAACACACACACAAATGTACCTACAAATACACACACACACTCAGCTTCAGGTGAGACAATGTCATAGGAATGTGTGTTTATGAGAAGTGGCTGGTTTGTGTAGATAACATGCTGTATGCTTGGAGGGGATTTCATTAGAACTGAGTGGGTGTGCAACAATTCTCCATCCTCCAGTTTCATTCAAACTGCTAAAATACTATTTTTAAATTAAATACAGTGAGGGCCAGAGTTCTGCGACATAATACACCCCAGTGGATAAACAAGGCTAAAGAGTGACATTAATCATCTGGACACAGGTCTCAGTATGAATTCAACCTTTTAGAAAATATTGTTACAAACTATGTTTCATTTATTCTTCAACTTGAGACACAAAACTGAGAATCCAAGTTCTTTTGGAGCCTCCATTAGTTCTTACTTATTTGCAGACTTGCTCAGCACAAACAAATGCAGGTTTCTGTCAGTCACTTTTAGCTGGATCATTGCAGCTCTCCCCGAGAATGAGATTTGACCTCAAGCCACAAAATCTCAGTCAGGTAACCTGCACACTATAGTGAAAACTCAGATTCTGCATGATGAAATGCCAGACTGATATTTTATCACCTCAGGCACTGGTAGCAAACATTCATATATCATTTTTTAAAAGCCTCAACACAAACCATATCAACCTATCAACCATATCTGTTGGTTTTCTCAAACAGTTTACAGTCAGTAAGCAAAGCACCACCATGACAGGACGTGGTTGTTGTTGGGAGCTGAACCGGTCATTAGACAGAAATTAGCTGCATGTCATGGTGTTACGAGGTGTACTGAGCATTTGAAGAGCAAATATACCTAAAATAAAACAAAGTACTAATTAACAGTTTAATTTCTGCTTCGTTGCCTCCAACTGCAGCCTGGAAGCAGCAGCATCAGCTGTGCCAAGCCCTCCTCCACCCTTCACATTCAGGAAGCAGAGACACACTAGTGGTGGACCAGCCTCTTTGGGAAGAATGATGGCTTAGGCCAAAGTGCCACCCCCATGCCATCCGAGTTCCAGCGCACACACACTTCACTCACTGGCAAGGCATGAAGCTCACTCACAAGCTTCGCTGATGCCATTACCAGAAGAAAAACAGCCTATGCTGAAAGCCACTTTAGTTTGCCTGCTCCAGAGGCTTAAAGGAGGGGGAGACCAAGGGCCTCCAGCACAAGAGGCAGGTCCCATGAAGGAACCTTGACAGCCTGTGGGGAGTTCTGCCGCTGGGCTCCTTTAAGGAAACGGGTCACCAGAGTGTGAGACCCTAAAGTCTGGTTATCCACTCTATGCCTGGCCGAAATCGCAGCCACATAGACCCTCAAGGTAGAAGCAGAGAGCTTTCTCTCTAGCAAAGACTGCAAAAACCGCAGTATCATAACTGAGGAACTTTCAGGTACCTCTTTGTGAGCTCTACACCACTTCGAAAATATCTTCCACCTGTTGGCATAAAGTGCCCTGGTGGAGGGAGTCCAAGATGGTTTGGATTACCTCCCAATCACATGCCATTAGGAGTGGGTCAGGCCCCTCAGCGGCCATACCCAAAGCTGCAGGCGTTCCGGGCCCGAATGCCAGATTTGGCCCCCCAGCTGTGAGAGCAGGTCTCTCCTCCTGGGCAGGAACCATGGATCCCTGTCCAGAAGCATGTACATCACTGGAAGCCAGGGTCTCCCTGGCCAGTTCGGGGCCACCAACAGGAGTCTCTGGTTGCCTTGCTGATCTCTGTGTAGCGTTACCGCTAAGAGTGGAATTGGTGGAAAAGCATAAAGAAGGCGATCTGGCCATGGGTGTGCCAGGGCATCCTGTCCCAATTGACTTGTTGTCTCTTTACCTTAACTTCCTGTTCCTCCGAAAACAGAGGAGGAGCTACTGTATGGCCTCTACCTGTCGTGGAGCTGGGGAGGCAAGCATTTGGCAGGAGTCTAGAGTAATCCCAATAAACAGTACCACTGGGTGTGAGACAACTTTTGGCATGATTGACTGTTAGCCCGAACCGTGTCACATGGCATAGAAGTGCTGTTGTGTCCTGCTCTGCCCGTTCCCGGGTAGGAGCACAAATCAGCCAATCGTCCAAATAAGAGAGGATCTGCATACCGGTGGCTTGTATCGGGGCCAGTGCTACCCACAGATTGTACCCTTGGGAAAGCGTGGCAACCACCCAAGGGTCTGTAGTGCAGCTCTCCCAGAAGCTGAGGTACTTCTGGGAGAAGAGTCCAACAGCCTACCCCAAGTATTTAGGGCCTGGCCCCTGCCCCGATGCCCAGACCCCTGACCCCTCTGCTTCTGAGGCGCCTGCCGTGTGGAAGGCAAGCGGCAGTGATCAGGTCGCACAAAGGATTGTGAGGTCCTTTCGTGGCTGATGTGAGGAATAACACATCAACTTTTGACTGGTGCTGATTAATCCGTCACATCAGATCGTCTCTGACACAAGGTGATCAAGATTCAGACACATTTAAGGTGGAACCTCTTTTGCTCCGACAGACCTAAGGACAGTGAACGCTGCATTTAGGTAAATGGCACTGTTCCAGTGTGAGAACTGGGAAAGTATGAGAACAAAACTCATATTTTCTGTCCCTCCAATTCATCACAGCTTTGGCAGATGAACTCCCGAGCTTGAAAGTGTTTACACATCTATGATTTAAATGTAGAGACATAGATCTTGCATTAAATACTGAGTGCTAGCTCAGGCTTTTCTCCAGGTAATAAAACAAGAGAGAATCTGATTGGGTGTTCCAGATGAAAACAGCCATCTGAAACTTGGACCAGCTGTCAGAGACAAATTAGTAATCTGGCCTGTTTTTGTTCCTCCTTAATCCTTTCTTCTCTCAAACTTTTCAAAGCCACTTTGCCAACCAAACTTCCATGCTTAAAAAAACAACCCATTAAACAGATTCCTTCAACGGAGCAGAGAGAGAGAGCAGGGAGGGAGAGAGAAAAGTTAGACAAGTATGGAACAGGCGGTGAGTACAGTGAGGGAGGAAGATACAGAAAATGACAAAAGAGAGGAGGCAGGAAAAGAAAGCAGAGGCTATAAGTGGGTATGTGTAGCAGGTGGATGTTAGCATGGTTGGGGGGCTAGAGAGGATGCTCAGCATGGGAGGAGAGTGAAAGAAACAGACAGAAAATTGCAGTGAGGAGGACAGGTCAAGAGGAGTGGAGTACAGGTTGAGGAGAGTATAGAGGAGGGAGAGAGGCCTGGACGCGGTGCCCCCCTAGCTTGGCAAGGAGCCCGGACGCTGCTACTTGGCTGCATCACGTCTGTGATGATGCACGTAGGAACCGAGGCTGTCAGGCTCCCGGTCCTGCCACTGCGCCGCCACTGAGCTTTATCTTTAAAATCCTAGTGATTAATGAAGCCGTGTCGCGTTCTGTGCGGAGAAGGTGGATGAGGAATGATCAATCTTAAGGAGCTATTCACCGTCCCTGTTTTAACAGTGGGGGGGGATATAATGTATGGGGCTCCTCTCTGTTAAAATACGATAACGAGGGAGAGAAAGAAGGGAGAGCTGCTTTCCACCCTCTGCTTATGACCTGCACACCTAACATTTATTCTCCTCCCTCCCTTCCTTCTTTTTTTGCTCCCTCCTGAGAGCTGGAGCTGTACGTTCCTAGCAAAGTTAAAGAGACAATGTGAGAAAGATGTTCAGCTACACCTGCACTCTCTCTGTTGTTCTAAAATGAGATGTTTGAGTCAATATCAATAAGATGTAGCTGTGGACTTATGTGCCAAGGTTACTCATTAGCATATCAAAGTGGTACAGCATGTTGTCATCATCCACAGTGATTGGAATACATTTCAACCTCAATCATTTGCAACATCTTCAGCTCTTGTGAATTCCACTTCAGCCTCCAATAAAGCCACCGAGAAAACACTTTAAAAATCATGCATTTCTTATTCAAAGTTAAGCCTGTTTTGGAATCATAATATTCAGAGGTCTGCTTTAGCTAATCCTGATGTGGAGCTTTAAGCTTATTGCCCAGCACAACACCACAGTGACTTTAGTTAATTGACCATAGACACTGATCCCAGTCAGCATATTGGAGTTGAGTTTTTTAAATACAAAAACAACAGATTCAGTATTATATTTGTTGTGTTGAAAGATGTACTTCTGTGTAATTAGCAGTGAGGATGTGGTGGAGATGGTCTGCACTCTATCAAGTGAAGGAGAGACAGAGGGAGAGGGAGAGGAAGGAGAGGGGAGGGTTTAATGAATGTGCTCGATGTGATCAATGGTCTCAGTACGGCGATCACAAACTGCCTGTGTTTTTTTAATAACTGGTTTGAGCGGCCCGACAAGCTGGTATTGTTCAATTCAATTCAATTCAATTTTATTTCATTTCCAATAGACAAAACAAAATACAAAAATAGAAAATAAAAGCACCATCAAAATTCTTTGTAATAAACCGAAAGGGTGTAGGCAGAAGATAAAGCTTATTAACACCTAACCCTCTTACCTTACAAAATCATAATCATCACAACAACGAGGATATGGCAGCAGCAATGCAGATAAGTTACTATTATCATTTTGGCCATTACTGGCATTAACATACTTACATTTACTTTCATTTTCCAAAGTGTATTGCACGATTCAATTGTTCTTTTAACGTTTTTTTGAGCCTAAATAGTGTACTGCAAATTTTAATGTTTTCAGAACAAGTATTCCACAGGTTCACCCGCCTGAATGACAATGATTTTAACATTTGTTCTTGTCTTAACTTTTTACAAATAGATTGTATTTGCAGACCCTCATTTTAAACAACCTCTGGATATTTAATGGTAATTGTCAATTTTTGGGTACATTATTTGTATTTTATTGTAATCTACTAAGTCTTTAAATTTTAATATATTTAGCTGGATAAATAATGGATTGGTTGGCTCACGATAGTGTTTCTTGCTTAGAATTCGTATGGCTCTTTTTTGCTGTAAGAAAATTTGTATGTGAAATTTGTTGTTTCCCCATACCTCTACTCAGTCAGTCATGTATGGGACTATGGGTGAGTAGGATATGTATACTTCTGTTTTAAACAAAATAAATATTTATGCATCACCAATAATACTAACTCTGGATGTGAGGCCGTGCTGGTCTCGCTGTAACAAACTAACACAGTGATCTTAACTCAGCGAGGCATCTTAATAGCATCCACCAGCAGCTCCAGAGCTGCACGCTCCCCTGATGACGGCTGATGTGAGCAGACTGGAAGATGAACTTCCTGTGCAGAGAGGCGGACGCTGGGTGTTACTGGATGTGTGTAATGTTGAACGTTCATTTGTCTCTCTAACAATGGTGTGCAAGTTTGTGTGGGTTTTCTTGTCATGTGCATATGTGTGTCTTTGCCGGTTTGCACAAGGTGAGAGAGAAGAGAAGCAGGTTGGACAAGGCCAGTGAGGTGGAAGGAAGCCTTAAAATGACATTAGAGGAAAGGCGAGGAGCGGCGGCACATGCTCAGTGTGGCAGCAGGCGGCCCGACAGAGCAGTCTGTGACCCCAAACTTCAATATCAACTGAAGTGTCAAACACATTCAGAGACTGTCCTTCATTTGGTCCTCATTTTTACACTTTTACACTTTTACAAACACAAACAGCACGACTACAACGCAGCTACCAACAGTTCTCAGTTCATGCTACGCTCAGAAACAAAATCAAAAAAATGTTTTGGTGGTTGCCATAGGTAACAGCGGTAACCTTTAAAAAACAAACTTCCAATTGATATCTATGTGTTTTCCAGTCATGATCTAACTTTAAAAGTACTCAGTCAGGTCTGCAGTGAGCCGGTCCGTCCCTGCTGAGCTTGGCACAAGCTTCTCCTGGCTGATATTCATCAAGACAGACATTGATTGTAACGACTCAGTCAATAGACACACCGACTCCTCTCTCAGCATCTCTCTCTCTCTCATCTTCAGCCTCTCTCTTCTTCTCTCGCCTCCCTGTGTCCTACTCTTCTGTTTATTTATTGTCTTTTTCAAAGAACAACGCCCGTCATCCTGTAATCCCAAGTTTCACAGAATGTGCTGACAGCTGTGATCGCTGAGGCTCGAGCTACAGATGTGGAGAGATTATTTAAGAGTTTGAAAGCTCGCCAAGATTCTGTTTTCTTCAGCAAAAAGATGACAATCGAAAAATGAGCGAGGAGTGGGAGGTGTGACAGAAATTAACAATTGAAAGAAGATGTGTCGTTTGATTTGTTCACTTTGACAGGCAGCTATGAAACAGCTGCTGTGGATGGAGGAGGCAGGTTGGCACATCACAGCCAGGTGACTGACATATCTCAGGAGGTGATGTGGTTAAAGCTGCCTTAAAGCTGCCCTGTGGGAATCTTCACGCACACACAAACTTATTTCCACAGACATATACAAACACACACAATATATAATGTAAACATAAACGCAGACAAATCTCTACACAGACAAACACATGCAGAGAGGAGCACACAGTTGTTAATGTGCCCACTGCTGCAGAGCGGAGACAAATTGCTCCCATTGAAGGCAAAGCCAAATCAAACACAGAGTCTGATTTCTGTCACTGTGCTGTTGGCTTTAAGGCTGCGAGGCCGACATCTGACAAGACATGCATGCAGTCACACCCAAGAAGCTGGGCAGGCGTCTAACTGCACACACATTTGTAGACACACACCCAGCGGCCCGTTTTGCAGCAGGATTAAATCAGAAGAGCTCCGTCAGCTCCTCATAGATCCAGGCCTTTACCATCAAAAAGCCACAAAACCTCGTCTGCATATCAGCGCCTGCTAGCATTGTGTCCACAGGCTCAGGATGTATTCCTTTTAAGCTAAGCAGAGGCTTTAGTGTGTTTGTTGTAAAATCACTTCTGAAAACCCTCTGACGTGACCCACATGACCAGGATCTTACAGATACAGTCTCTCATGATTTTAACACCCACAAAAAGGGAACAAATACTCCAAGTTAAAGCCTGAATTTGTGAAAACTTTAGACGTCTGTCAGGATGATATTTCGTCAGCTATTCAAGTATTCCACATGTCAGTCAGTGGCACAACGTGAATTTAAGCACCTCATTTATTCCATGTTTTAGTTTCACCCTGAATAAATGACTGGATGTAAAAGATTGTAAAGATGGTGCCAGTAGTATGTGAGTTTTTTTTTATTGCATTTTATTTATCTAACAGTATATATTTATTGAGGACAAAATAAACCCTGTGTGTGTGTGTGTGTGTGTGGATGCCGTGACTTTATTTGCTGCCTAGTTTGATGCCAGATATGCGTAACTCAAAATCTCTGCCATGGGATTAGATGTGCCGAGCCTCTTATCCTCACTTCAGCCATTAGAGGCTGCAGAAACACTGAACTCTAACCTGTAGCTGCTTCCTTTTTCTTCACAAACTTAATATAGTTTGTTTTTTGTCTCAGCAGAAGTACAAACAGCAGGTCTGAGATAATTGGAACAGAAGTGAGCCAGAATGCAGGTCGCAAGAGCTCACTGTCCAGATTTTACCACTATGCTCCTACAGCTGGACAGTAGGTGCTCTCACCACATGGATATGCAGCGTTAATTGATTTAAAATAGAATGAGGAAGAGTTAAGGGTGCTTTTGACCTCTAACAGAGGGAAGGAAGAAAAGAAGAAAGGAAATTAAAACTGTGAGAGAGATAATCAGAAAGACAGAGAAGCAGAGACACAGACAGCAGTGAGCAGAGACGGAGGCTCAGGGCCTCGGTCAGGGCGACATTGTTGTGATTACAGCAGCAAAGTGAAGTGTTCTTGTCAGTGGAGAGGCTGCTGAAGATGCGGTCACTGAATTACTGATGCTCAATACTTGACCATATTTATACTGTCCTTGTGACATTAACTTAATGGTGAGCTCACATTCTATTCTTATGACCCTCCGCCCGCCCCGTAGTTTGGGAAATCAGGAAGTGATCCGGCGGTAATGTTGTGGATAGAGAAAAGGGTCTTTTAAATGGCAAGTTCAGCCTCAAAGCCCTACTACATGGTTCTCTCGACAAGACAATACATACATACGTTTGCATAAAGGAAGCATATTTGTCCATTCTCATGTTGATAAGAGGATTAAAAACTAGAAAAATATCTCTTTAAGGTACATTTACAACAGGAAAAAATGTGCAATTAATCGCGAGTTAACTATGGACAACCATGTGATGAATCGCGATTATTAATATTTTAATCGACTGACAGCCCAAATATTTTCTCTTTTGCCTTTTAAATACAGCGGCAGAGCAGCTGCAGCAAAAGAACCTAAATTTATAAACTTTATCGCACCAAAAAAATATCCCTAAATTTACCCATCGTGGGTCAACAAAGTACTTTTCACTGTTTTGATCTATTCAAACATTTGAAAGAATACAGAAAGATTCACCTCTAGCTTCTTAGGCCTGTTAGGTCAATACATTTTGACATGTACATTGTTAATGGATGAAGACAGCCTATTCAGCACAGAAGCTAAGAAGCTCTCATTCAATAAGACTGGACCAAGCAGAGGAGTCTGTCTAATTATCCATTTCCAATTCTACCTGCAGTCTCATTTCAATGTTTCACAGGCAGCCCCCAAAATAATTGCTTTTCTGCAATCTACAAGTTCATTTGCACATTTTATTGATCAAAACGAGTCAGGACAAAGAAAACAATCCAAACCTAAATTAAAAGCTTCATTAAACGTGAAAATTGGTCGGGGGATTGTGAACGTCTGTTTCTGGTGCCCTGCATCATAAACTCCCAAGGTTAAACCAAACACCAATTTACAGCTCGCAGACTCAGACATGAGTCGCAGCTCTGAAGCACCTTCACAAACACAGAGCGAGTCAACAAGGCTTCAAATGACTGAGAGAGAGAAGAGAGGGCAGTGACTGAAAGCTCTTCCTGCCTGGTGTTTAGGAGGCTTTGTGAGACGTGCAACTACGAGCATTGAAAAGAGAAACCTGACACACTTTTAAACAATTTCAGAGCACAGTACAGAATGATGTTGTGAACTAGTTTAAGATCAGAATATGTTTGTCTTTCCAAAGAATCCACCTTACAGTAGCAGTATCAGAGGTTGTTTTAGGTGCACCTCCGTTCTCTGCGACCTTGGAGCAGCTTTGAAGTGAATTGGCTCTGGTTGTATTTTAACAGCCCCTTTGCTTTACTGTTTGCCGTCTTGTTTATGAGTGTTGGCATCTGAAACTGCTCTGGTACACAGACAGAGAGGGCAGGAGAGGGGACTGTATGCTTCATTCCAGTGCGGCCCCACATAAGGGGCGGTCAGAAGAAACAGAGAGCTTAGAGTACATTGATTTAATACCTAACAGCTCCCTGGCTTGGATTCACATCTGAGCTCAGGTTACCCGCTGAACAGATCTGCTGAGAACTGTGAAGAGTGCATCAGCTGAGGCTGTCTGTGCTTACCTTTAGGATGTTCCGGGTCGCTGAACTCGTACCTCCCGATCCCGACTGTCCGCAGCATTTGCAGCCTGTTAGGACCGTCTTGATTGTCAGCAGCTGAGGGCGGAGCCTGTGCTGCTGCTTGTCCATTGGTCAGAGGTAGGGCGGGGGGCTGGATGAGGCCGGGGTGAGAGGCTAACCTTCCGTTACCGATGACGCTGTGTGGATTTAGATGAACCACCTGGTTGGTGAGGGCGGAAGGGTACAGAGACTGACTGGGCATGCTCAGAACCATAGAGGGCGGCTGCTGGGTAGAATGTGGCCTCTGCTGGAAGTGGGCCGTCATCAGTGGGTACTGTGGAGGAACAGGTGTCTGGATGGATGAAGTGACTCCTATGATGGGAGACTGCGTGGTCATGCTCTGGCTGAAGGAGGGCGGCTGGTGGAGGGCGTAGGTGTGGGGCAGGAGGCTGGGCTGGCTCACTGCTGCTTCTGGTGCAGCCCAGGTCGGACCTAAAGAGGAAAAAACAGAAGGAAGAGTAAAAAGATATAAATGAATCAACTGTTTATAAAGCTGGAATTAAAGCAAATGAAAACGTTATGGTAGATATACCATGATGGGGTATTTGGTAAGTGGCAACCAAGCAAAAACAAGGTCAGCTGAAATAAGGCGATCAAATAGAGACAGAAAACTGCATGACGAGACAGATTCCAGCTTCCTCTCCAACACAACAGTCAGTTTGCTGCTACTATCAACATGATAATAAGATAAAGAGATTTATTTTGCTTCAAGTTGAACAAATGTTTATCTGAATGTGAAAGCATAAATGCTGCAGTCGACACAGAGGAGTTAATAATTCACTCGTCATTGAGCTAATCTTCACCATTTCCCTTCATTTGTGGCTTTTTCTCTGATAAGAATGATGCAGTTTTAATGCAGTGAGAGCAATGAAAAGAAATGCATATCTATACATATTGAATCTGTCTATGTTCTTTAATATTTCTTTAATCCTTTACCAGAAAAATATTCAGCTAATACAAAGAATTTCCCTTTAATGACCCGACATTGAGCTACATTTACAGTTCTGGTCTGCAAAGGTTAACCACAAGAATTAACTGCATTCATATTTAATGTATCCATTTGTTGTAGTTGCTGTCTTGCATCTCATAATTAACATTTTCCACATGTGTGCCACATTATTTCACGAATGGCTGAACTCTAAAGAGGCATCAAACAAAAGAACTATTTTTGAACAAAGAAACTTTGTTGAACAGACACAACAGTGAAGTTTCTGTTGAAAGAAAGTGTTGATTAATTCTGGCACAGCTGACAGAGAAGTTTCTGGAAACACAGTTCTGTGAAGTGTGGAGAGGAGCTGGTTTTGCTGCAAACGCCAGTCACGGTTTGGAATAGAGCACTATGCTGGGATTCTGAGTGTCACATGTGACAGCGTGACAGGTCCGTGACATCTCACTCTCATCGAGCTGCAGTGTGGAGGAGGGGGTGGGGGGGCAGGAAGTGAAGCCTTACACACAATAATACGACCTCTGGAGCTTCATGTCTCCAGAGGACCCCCAATGCACAGCAGGGGGCAACATCAAAAGACACACAACAAAATGTGTTTGTCATTCTCCAATCAAATCTGCATCCTTCCACCTTAAGAAGAGAAACATTCCTCTTGGGAAGCTGATCAAACTAATTAATCAGTGAACCAATCTATATGTAACTTGCAGTAGAAGAAGCTGAATCGTTGTCTTGACCATGATGCTTTGCACCCACTGAGCAGCAGCTGTCTACAATCTGGATTTGTTGAGTTTCCACAGGAGCGAGCTGTGTGCCAGTGTTCTTCTTAAATGAGACACGTTTGTGAGGAGCAGGAGGCAGAGGCCAGCGGAGTAATGGAAGGAAATTAACTGCTGTAGGGCAGAGCCATTCTGGGTGAGTTCATTACAATAAGAGTAACAAACTACAACACTGGCTTCTCTCCTCCGTGTGCGCTGCAGAACCTCTTCTGCTCTTTTTAAAGGGGCAGGAATAGAATAAGGTCGACATCTAAATTAGACCTGGTGGAGATCATTTAGAGGACGTTCAGAGTTTCACTGCATTTAAATTGGACTGAATCAGCTTCAGTTAGTGACAAAATAACATTAACAGGGACGATAAGATGAGAGCAGAGTGAAGAAGGAATCATGAGGGACTGCAGGACTTGTGAAGGTGGACTTAGATTTAAACTTTTCTTCATTTTTCTTACATCTTAATATCAAACTGAGATTTCTCTGATTGTATGCATCATTAAGCTGATTTACAGAAAGATGCTGTTTGTACATGTTAAATATTCATGATTATGTATGTAATCGGCCAAAGCCGTGTGTGTGTGTGTGTGTGTGTGTCAGTTTTTTACTTGTGTGTGTAAATACTGTTTGTGTGAATCATTACCACTCTGCTCGCTGTCTCGATGCCGCTTGGCAGGGGGCTCATCTGTATCCCAAGGTGTGAGCTGGTTAATGGGCGTCAGTCCCCACCTCACACCTGGAGCCAGCAGCAGTCCTGGGGTCTGCTTGTCTCCAGGAGACAGACCTGAGACCTGCAGCACACAGAAAACATCACTGATTAGATCGTCTCATGGGGATAAACAAAAAACAAAACAGCCTGTAATATTCAGATCCCATACAGTGCAGCTTACAAACAATGACCCTTAAATATTTGGTGTAAATATAATATTTAACAGCTTGAATGAAAATCAGCCACCAAACAGTTTTTAAGGACTTGAAGTGAGCACTGATGATGGAGCCCGGCATATATATAGCAGTGAGTGCTGATTACAGCCTGTTTATAATGGGAAGAGGAGACAAAGACATCTTTTTCAAAAGGTCTCAAGAGTCGTTGTAGAAAGAACAATATTTCTCCTTTTATATACTTAAACAATTAACTTTCTAGTGTTGGCTTCATACATATTTGGATCCTTCCTCCTGAGACTGTGGATATCTTAATTTTGCAATGAATAAAACATTGTGTTCAGTCAAGTGAGAAAATATAATTCTGAACACAAATACAACAAATAGAGTAAATAGAAAGAAATCCTTTTGCAGGGTTGAGAGAAAGGAAAAAATGTGATTTAAAACAGAAAATGAAAACCTGGTGACAATGTGTGTGTTTGGGGGTAAAGCCAATGAAACCTCACCAAACCAAACTAAGCCCGTCTTTGCAGCCGTATCTCTAATATTGTGCTCTGGTAGGGGAGTAAGAAGTGTTATCAGGATGGCCCAGGCTGATGAAAACACAGGGTCAATCACCACTGGACCTTTGAGCAATATTCTCCTCTCCCTCTCTGCAGTTTGGACGTTTGGTCTAACAAGCAGGCAGGGAGAGGGCAGAGCCCAGCCTGATTCCCCCGCTCGCCTCAGCCTGCCTCCTGAGTTAATAGAAAAGACCTGGTCACCAGGCCCCTCCTGTGTCCTCCTGGCTGATCCCTCCATCCCTCAGTTCCATTATCCTCCCTGACCCGCCGTTCACTTCATCAAGCTCGCCATCATGCATTCAACAGCTGTGTCGACAAACCCCGACAGAGTGCAGGCTGACAAACACGATACAAATACAATACAAACTATTCAGTTCAGAGTGAATTAATGTGCAGCTTTATATAACTGATCACATTTCAGGGACATTGAGCCTCCCAGGTTTCAGAAGGATTCATCGCAGCTTTACAGGCTTTTAACACTCAGATACATTATGTGGTATCAGGGCTGCAACTAACTATTTTAATCTGCCAATCATTTTTATGACTAATCGATTAATCGTTTGGTCTGTAGGAAACAACTTCTCAACAGCAGACATGTTCACTGAGTGTCACTCACTTGATAAATCTATACTGAAAGTTATCCGACAGTTTGTAAGTGCTGGGGGGCAAAAGAAAAAAAACATCCCAAGGCAAAGCAGCAAACAGAGTGATGGAGTGAGAGGATGAAGCTGGGTGGAGGAGGGAGACAGGCTGTCAGCTCTTTTTGTCCGGCTCCACCTGTCGACTTCAGACAAGAGAAAACTGGAATGGTTCACTCAGAGACGCCCTCAGCGCTCAATTCCACCTGAGAGCCCTGGAGACTCTGGGAGGGAAAATTCAGACCGTTTTCAAGCTGAGGAGTTTCTTTCTATCGCCCGCTGTTTGTGTTAATGAGCGTTTCTCCTCCTCTGCTCTGTGAGCTTTACTGTATTCCTCTACAGCCATGCTTCACCTTCCCCTCTATACATACAACTCCTCATTAACTTGCAGCATTGACTCTCCTGCTTTCCTTCAGCCCTGCACCTGCCTCATAATATTCCCTCATTAGTACTCCCACCCATTTACACAAAACAGAGACAGAAACAGGAAAAATCTCTTTTTCTGGAGGCAATCCATCTGTCACAATGTCACACATGCAGATACACATGAGCACACACATGCATGCACAGCAAAGCTAGACGGATCTTTCCCTCCTCTCAAACCTGTGTTGCAGAAATGTCAGAATCAGTGAGTAAGATAAAATCAAGATGCATCAGGACTAAATATAAACCTGTCCTCCTCTGTGCGGGCAGAGACAGCAGTCCTATTCAGGCTGGTCTATCAGATATTTTCTCGGACACAGCAAACTCTGACATCTGTCACTATGTGTGTTTTACTGTCTCGCAGTAGTCGGCAGCATTACCTCTCACCGCTGGCCTCCATCTGCTGTGGGCTCGTGTAGGAGGGGCCTCGTGGTGATCCAGGGCTCGGGGCTTTGATTGCTTTGAGTCATCCACAACATCCACATCCAGATAAACAGAGCGTGTTATTTGAGACAGCCCTCGTCTGTGTGTAGTAGTAGTAGTAACAAGCCTGAACATTTCATGGCCCCCCATGGAGCTGCCATTACTGTTTCATTTAAATGCATCTGAGAAAGAAAATTCTCCTCCACAATCAGTGAGCGATCTCTGGGGAGATGCATGTACACAGACTTTAAATAACAGCAGTCACTGCAGCGCGATGTTGACATGTTGTGTGCAACTGTAAAATAATTCATAAATATAATTCCACACCACAAAAAAAACTATGTACAAGCGAAGAAATGAAATTCAGCTCCGACAGAATGTCTTTTTCTTCCCTTTGGCCAGGCACGGACAGATACAGAGAGTTTGGCAGAAATGTGGAGGGTGATGGAAATAATGGCTTTCCTCCGAGAAAAGAAACAGAAAGAATGGCAGCGAAGGAAGGAGAGAAAGATTGAGAGGCAGAGTAAGACAAACCCGTCCATCACATCGCCCTTTATCCTCCTCCTGCTCTGCTAAAAGCTCAAACAGAGAGTGGTCTGAATCTGACCAGGAGCGCTAACGAGTGCACAAAAGCTCATTTTCTCTCCAACATTATTCACTTACTGTACAGAGGGATCTCTTTTCCATGACAGCGTGCTGACACCTAAATGTGAAGTGGATTTGTTCTGGACTCCTGTCATAATGGTGCTGAATGCTGGAGCCGGACCATGCGGGCGGCTGTGTCCAATCTGTTAGACTGGAACATAGCAGAGCATCGCACGGGGAAACAAAGAGACGACTGCGCCATTTCTGGCAGCCATCTTAAAGTGGAGTGGAGCTCCAACATGCCGAACAGCGTGGTGCCATAGATGGGGAAGGTGTGTATTCAGTGTGACGGCTGCAGACTAAAGAGACAGGGAGGAATCCAGGTAATATGTCTTTTTAATCCATGAGTCCACTGCACCACGGTTAACAACACCTGCCTCGTTCTTAAAGGAATACAGCTGTTTTAAAACATGTCATATGTGAGTGAACAAAGTGCCAAAGCGGATCCTTCCAGGCACCAACAGTTAACACTGACCCCGGCAGCACGACAGACAGACACAATGAAAACACACAACAGGAGCGCCTGGTGGGTTTATCTGCTATTGATGCACAGCAGAAAAAGCTACAGATACAGACTCTATAATTTCAAGCCCCAGGCCAAACGACTGAAGGGGAACGGACTTCACTTCCACTGAAATTCCAGCTAAGACGCTCCGACAGCTCGGCAGGCTCCTGGCTCGACGCACACACGTTTGAGAAAAGAGAAGCGTGATCGCAGGGGCGAGGCCGACAAGCTTCAGTGGAAATGCAGGGCTGAAACCTGGCCTAATATCCAATGAGTGCTGAGAGGTTGCAGCCTCGACCTCCAAAACCCAACTCAGCTCCTCCTTTTAGTGTTCTTTGCTCTTGATAGAAAGTGTGAGCGGCTGGGTGCTACAGCTCTGTGAACATGTTGTATATGTGGGACTAAGCAGCAGTAGTAAGGCTCCTTAGAGAGGCTGACTAGTACTTGGACATGTGAGCTGTGGAGACTTCTTTACGTCATGGTAACACCTTTCAGAGGAGCGTGTCCGCGGCCTTGTTGCCCTCCATTGGCTCTGGCCGGGACAGTGAGAGACAGAGGTCTCCAGCAGGCCAGGACCCTGCCTGATATGTGGTGAGTGTTTGGGGAACTAAATATCCTCCGCCCGTCACAGCAGCAGCCTCAGAGACACAGAGACGACTGTGTAGTTCTTGTCTGTGGAAAAATGACAAAGTGTGTGTCCCTGTGTGTGTGTGTGTGTGTGTGTGTGTGTGTGTGTGAGTGTGAGCAGCGATAAATGAGCGCTAACTGAGCAAACAGCCATTTAGTGCTAAAGAATAAAGTGAATGTATATTGAGATTACAACATGAATGGAAACTATACCTACTTTGCCAAGAGTGCAGTGTGGGGAATTTTCATTTTACAATGCAGCAACCTGGAGGTCAAATACTGTGATGTTTTGGAAGAGAAAGAACCAGACGACCACATGACAGAGCTGGGAATCATGGGAAATATGCAGTGGATGGAGGAGATGTTGCTCCTGAGTGGTAATTACTCCATATGTACAGAGAGCTCTAATTAAATCTGGTAGCCCAGATGTGCAATAAGAGCAAATAAATGCCAACAGATAATAATAATCTGCTACAACAAAAAAGGGGGGTATTTAACAGCAAGCTGAGCTGGACTCTCGCAGGTCTTTAGCATGTCTCATGAGCTGCAGGTAATCTGACCCTCATTCTGCGATGCATGCACAGATTATAAAACTGACAGAGCAGAAAAGTAAAATGGATGTGACTGTTAAATGGAGCCTTTTATTGACTTTCTCTGGGCACTGAGAGAAATGGCTGACAAAGAAGCAGCCTCTGGTCAGCGGGGACTACAAGTAAGAACAGTCTTAGATCTGGCCAAAAAGCCCTGCTGGTCTGATAAAAGCTTGTACACAGGCTGTAGTATATTTCACACCAAATGGGAATAAAGTTTGCGGGGTTGTTCTTTGTTTAACTTCCTGTCCCCATCCACTCGATTTAATCTGCTCAAACACACTCTGAAACATTTTACAGTTTCATCGCCTCAGCACCGGGAAGGCAACATTTCTAATCAGACTGTCTGAGTGTTGTTAAGTGAGTGATTAAACTGAGAATACAGACAAAGACAATGACCGGTCTTTGCTGAAAATGTGCCTCATTAATGATGCAGAGCTGCAACATTATGAGAGCACAACGAGCAGATTCATCAGCTCCACTCTGATGAACTCTGCACACTGAAATGAAAATGCCATTTGGCTGCAGACAGAGTGCCTATCACCTTTCACTGTAGCTCCTAGAAATAGCATTATTAAGTGAGGAACAGCAGAATCTGCATTACACAGCTGTCAGATAAAAACCCCTCATGACTTCACTGAGGTTTATAATTACCAGTGTGCCCACAGGCCTCTTACTGTCTGTTATTTTTGCAGCCATTATGCTCAGATTTCCAAGTAAAATGTACAAAATTGCACATTAATAGTTGTCATTCAAGCCTCATTTAAAAGCAAAAAAGTGATCATATTCTAAATGCAGGTATACTTTTAGTAAGTGACACTACTGTAGCAGGGATATGGACTCCTGCCTGAGACTTTATCAGTCAGAAAGTCCACATAAAGCCGAGCACAAACAGCCACATGTGTAACCTGTGGCAGAGCTCCAACCTTTGAGGTTTCAGTGTTGGAGCTGCAGCTCTGCTCCCCCAGGGTTTGATAGCAGACTGAAAGACTGGTTTATCCCACAGATGAAGAGGTCAGTGCGGCTCTGTGCTCCTGCAGACACAGTGGGGAGTCTGCACAGCGCTCTGCTTGGGGTAAGATACACACTGGAGAGACATGCTGGGATCATTAGACACCAAAAGAAAGTGAGAAACAGCCATGAACTCCACTGCAGCAGGTGATAAACAGACCTTCACTTGTCTGTTTGGAGCCTTTCGGCTGCCTGTGAATGAGCTCCTCTTGATTTGGTTCACAGTTGCTGCTTTTTTAAATGCTAATGCTTTTCTGTACAGATGGCAAAAGTAATTTCAAGTTCATATCCTGTGTCCAAAGCTACAATTGACAAGAAAATGAGCTTCTTTTTTAAGACTGGTTGATGTCTCTGTGCTTGTTTGTTTCGAAACAGAAAAAAACTGGGTTGAAATAGAAAAACAGTTCAAAACCACTTAATATCATGTTTACGAGATTCAAGTCTGCATAAATATTATTGCAGAAACAACACGTCTTGTCTTTGTTTCAAAATGGTGTTAAAAAAAATTGTAATACTTATGGTTTCTGGATTTGTATCAGTGGTGTAAGAACAGAAGAAATCGATTCATAGCAGCTATAAAACACTAAAGTCTGTTTTCCTTTTCTACACACACTAGAAAATCTTTGTCTAGACTGGAACATTTCAAATGGTAAAATCGATGCCGTCTGCTTGTCAATGTTCACACACATTCTCTATTTTCTGTTTTCTGTATAAAGCGGTCGAGCTCTCTTTTGAAGACACAAACTGAAGTTAGGCTCCAAACTAAAAACAGCTTCATGGAGAATCAAACAAACAGAAAATGTGTCAAGAAGAAATGAATGTGTCCCTGGTTGTCATCAGTTTGTCCTAATTTTACCCTACAATTTGTGAGAATAACAGTTCAGTATCTATTTGATCAGTTAGTGCAGGGAAACGGGCAGATAAGGATTTGCTTTGGATCTCTGCAGCAGGAACATGCAGACACCAACTCTGTGAAAACTATTTCTGAAAAGTATTTTTTAGGCCAATATTTATAAAATGATTGAAATTTGTTATTTGATTTACATTGTTGTGTGAGAAAGTGAGAGATGAAAGTGTTTCTGCTCCATGGACACAGAGAGACATTAATATTCATGAGTTAGATGATTAATCACTTACATGGATGAGTCGTGTTACTAAAAACTCTGCAGCCAAATATAAAACTAGCATACCAACGAGAGGAGTGGGATAATACCTTTTAACTATCTGGCAGGTTGAGCTGTTGAGTCCCTTGTAGGAACGGCATACAGTTATGGTAAAAAGAGGAGGAAGAGGAGGGAGAAGAAGAGGCTGCATCTTCCCTCTGAAGCTTATTGAGCTGTCAGGTTTCAGTCCCAATCAGAGAGCAGTGATTTCCTGTCACATATTCCACTGTTTGTGCTTTACATCCGTCTTTGACAAGAGCCCTCTGCATAATGTGGCTGCTTTGGTGGTTATGACCACATCAGGAAGCCCGTCTGCATATTGATCTGTGTTGACGCAGAGCATGATGTATGTAACAGAATGTTTTCTGTAACTCTTGTAGCGATGTTTTTTTTTAAGTGACCTTTCCAGCACTCAATTCAGCCATTAAAAACTACACAGTTGGGAAAATAATGAACCAAAACTAGTGAAACACCAAGTGATGAAATGGATGCCTTAAACATTTTGCCGAGTACGGCTGCAAGAAAATTATGTACAGTACAAACTAATTACTACTTAATTATTATTACTTGACTAATTACCAGGACTGCTGCATTATATTAATCTCAAACAGAAAGAAGACAGGTTGTGTTTTCCACAGAGACCAGGCCTCACAATGGAGATACACAGTGTGCATGCAGAGGACACTGCTTGTGAGAACAGTCACAATCTCCTGGCCGTGCCCAGACATCAGTGAGAGTCATCAGTCTCATTTCAATGAGGTCATTAAGCCGATGAAATGAGGCCGTGTATCTGAGTGCAGAAACAATAGAAGAGCTCCTGTTCTCATTCGTACGACAGCTCACAACATCCTCTGTCTCTGTCTAATAAACCTCATTACCAGCAATGTCGGTGTTGTAGGCAGCACTTGATAATGCAGCCATTAGGATGATTCAATTAGAGAGTTGTATTTTTCTCCCTAAAGCTGATATTATCAAAGCTGAGGAGAGTCATCAGAGGCAGAGAAGTGTTCTGTCTTACCTACAGCTAGAACCTTTATTGTAACACCTCTCCTGTGAGCCGCCTAAACATGCTGAGAAGTGACAACAAGCACTTGGTTTAGAGACAAATCCTGCTTCAGTGCTGATCTAGGATTATGAATCTGATTAAAGCGCTGTTCCTTTTGTTGCTCCAGTCTGATGAATCAGTCAGCGGTGATACAGGCAGAACATGTGCCCAGGAATTAATCACATCCCACCTCTTTGGTTTTCATCACAGTGGCTCCTCTTTTCCTATGTTGTCTCATTTTCCGTGCCGAGTACTAAGACTGAGGAGGAGCTCACAAAACACTCACAGTGAAGGATCTGGAGATGAGCTGGATTTATTATTAATTACTGCTCTCTTTGTAAACTGCAGAAGAGATCAAATGATCATGTTTGTGGGCTATGCAAGGTTTTAATCTTTCTCTACATGATTTGCCTGTTTGCCACAGCCGGGTGCAGCTCCGTTGAAAATGTGCCCTTAAATGAGGTCCCTGGCCTTCCAGCTTGGTTATCTGATGACTGAACAGTGTGTGCTGCTTGAAAAGACCCATTCTCCCTCTGGCACATCATTTAACACGTCTCATTTAGAGGAAAACCTGCAGGTCACACACTGAGATTTCTGGTCACATCCTCACCTCGCTCGATACTCATTTACAGGATTTAAACTTTTACATTTCTCCTCCTCCTTGTGTTTCCACCTGATAAATATTAAACATGTTTTCTCTTATTTTGTCCACAAAAAAATGAAGCAGTTTGCTTTAGCTAAAGGAGAAGAAAAGCTTTTTACTCGGTCATGATAGCTCAGCCTCAATCTTTGAGAGGCACGTTAATATGAAATGATCTTGGTATCATATTTCCTGTTGGCTTACTATGCTGAAAATGTGTGACAATGACAATGTAATTTTTGCTGTGAATGAGGTTGGCACGATGATTTCTGTTAGCTTCAATGCCATTTACCAGCTCCTGTTAAACTTTATTAAAAACCTGGTATAGTTTGAGACAGCTACTATTCAGCCTGTGGTATTTCTATTTGTGTGTTGTTAATGACAATCATGATTTACTTTGGTACTAAAGTTTGAATCAAATTTGTGCAAGAATTGAGAAAGAAATTCACAAAGTGCTGACAACCTTCCTGATCCTGGATGTTCTGCTTTTCTCTGTGCATCAAACTCACAATGTGCCGGCATGACGATTCAAATCAGCAGCTGTCGCAGACGGTTTAATCATTTGGACTTAATTATTTTTAACCTCGTCAAGGTAATCACTCTGTGCAGGAACACAGACACACCCACACAGTCTGCATGCTGCTTTTATTCTCCTGAGAGAGAAAACACTCACATATACACATTTCTCTGCATAAAATGACTCCTTTACAAGTTGGCGGACAGAATTTGAAGGCCAAGACAATCACTCCCTTTTTCAATAATCCAATTCAGTTTCGCAAAGTTTAAGATAACAACTCAGTTGGTTTTCAGTTTGACTTGTTTGACAGTTTGACTTCCTGTGATTTAATTTGTAGCAGCCTTCACTGGCCTTCAAGAAAGAATTAGGAAATAAGAACATCACGGAATAGTCATACTTTGAGTGTATAGCTCAAAATCAGCACCTTGGTCTGTGGCTCTGAGCTTCATAATATGTCTAAGTACCTCTCTAGTCTCCGTGTTGCACTTACAGAGCTCTGCAGGCAAGGTAGCAACGCTAAAAATAAGTGATGAAGAAGAAGACGAAACATCACTGCACGGTTGGTCGAAGATCTACAACAGCCAACATTTAAAGAGCGCTAAAAACAGAAACAGGTCCACAATAAATCCAGACTATAAAAATATCACAACAACAACACTGTATAATGACCGTGGTTTGCATTTGATAACATTATACTGCCCGGTCAGATGCACGGCACTTCCCATAATGCCTCATGATGAAATGGAACCAATTTTAATCTCACCTTGAGAGTTTTCTTTTTATTCACCGTTTCGACACACAGAGTCATTTTTACTCCACACTTTCTCCAGAAAACATAACTTCATATTAAACTGAGCTTTATTACTTAATTAATATTATTAATTGGGTGTCAGAGATGTAATAAATTAAATGTAGTAATCATAATCTAATTGCTTTCAATCACCTTCAGATTGTTTTGCCTCCAGACTCAGTAAAATATTATGTTGAACAGACAATTTATTCCTTTCCAACTAGCAGACTAATTTGAGCAGGGACATTATCCTCCTCTTCACACATTATCAACGGTGATTTCCCACAAGTATCTCATCTGATTACAGATGAACTTTGCAGTGTTGTTATTAGAGCAGAAACACAGAGGAACACAAACTGTGTGGCCTTTGATGTTGATGTGAATGTATTTGTTTTTTGTGGCTGCAGAGACTTTTAAATTATGTGTCAGAGATTCTGTGGGGTTTTAAGTTGTCGTCAATCTCGGATCCCATCGGCTATAGTCTGAAACGATATGACCGGTGAACGTGCCGGGCAGTAAGTGATAACATTTCCCGTCAAGACTTCCTTTTCTGCGTGCTGCATTGTTACAGAAAGAGAAACCGTTATCTTGTGATTGACTTGTTATTAACAGGTCTGACCGAAATTTCAACATCATGATGCAGATTTGTAAGAAGTACAAATTCAAGCTTTGTCAGGTCTGTCCTCAGGAGGAGAAGAACACTTTTAAAATGCTTGTTTGTTGAACGAAGGTTGGCTAGATCTGATGCATTCAAGGAAGTCAGGAAATCTGAACGCTAAACGGCTGTCGTGACACAGCGTCAAGGGAATTCACCTCAAGTTAAATTTCAGATCTAGATCAGATTGTTCGCTGAACTTACATGCAGATGTCTGTTTATAGAGATTAATAAGAAGCTAAATCGTCGTCAGATCACGCTGATGGGAGCCGGGATGTCTTTACGACGGATTACGTTCCACCTGCCTTTGCTCTCCTCACTGACTGTTTTTCCTGCATACGCCGCAGCCTTTTGATATGTGATTGGTCAATATTACTCGGATTACAAACGTAGTTCAAACAGATTCTATATTTCTATGTAGAATCTGTAGTTCGCTCACTCTAATGGTCAGTCACAGCTATAGTAAAGCTACAATAAACATAAAGACTCAGACATGTACTGGTGACCTGTCCAGGGGGTGCTCCACCTCTCAGAAAGCATGCTGGGATACCCCTCAATGTTCAACAGGATAAGCAGGTACAGAGGAATAACTGGCTGGATGTTATGATACTGGGAAAGTTTTAACTGACCTCAAATCTGTGATATAGCTGATCAAGTTTATTGAGCGGTTTACAAGCTCTGACTTTTTATCTGCAAGCAAAGTAAGAAGCTACTGCAGCAATAAGTTCTCACACCTGACAGCTGATAAAGTGCAGAGATGAAACAGTAACATGGTGTGTACAGAGGTTGTGGTTATGGCAGAGGAGAACTTGGCAGTGTGATGATGTGTGCAGCTCCTAATGAGAAACATCAAGCTCACAGTAATTTGCAGCCTGAGTTAAGGTCAAACCACAAATACTGCATGATTGAGTCGCCCCCAAAGTCCCATTTAAAATATATCTATCATTTATGTGTGTGTTATTAAAGAGGCTGGCTCTGGATCCCCTGAGCACAGTGCACAAGGAAGATCTACAGACACTGGACCACAATACAACAGACCACCAACACAGAGTAAAAAGATACATTTAACTGCAGTTCCACAAACTCTGTACTTCAACTTGTTCTTCAGCCATGTTTTGTTTAGTTTTAATGTCTCCACTAACTAAAGTCCTTCACAGATATCAGCTCAGGGAGGGAGAGGAGCACAGAGTCAATCTGATGATGATTTTGTTTCCAAGTATTTTCATGAAGCGTCTCTTAAGCCTCTTATTGTCTCTTTTGTGCATCCAACTGAAAACATCACCAAGTCGAGCAAAGACATTTCAAAGCAAAGTCTGTCGATGTTTGCAGACACATAAAGTGAGAGCTCTTTTGTCCTTCTTGTTCAAATAAGAATGAAGAGGAAACGTCTCACTTTGACCAGCAGTCAGGATTCAGCCTCAGGCAGCTTCTGAGGGCAATCGTCCACAACTCCTCTTTTTGTAGGCACAATTCATTTGCACAAATATGTCTGAGAGGAGAAGCAGCCAAACAGAAAAACACCTCAGCTTCTTTGGTTGCATGTAACTGATGCTGAGAGCAAACACAGACCTTAATACCAAGTGTGAGACAAAGCTGAGAGAAGTGTCAGACACGCTGCAGAGAGACGGACTGTTAACCTGTGCATCTTAAACGCTCCTCCTCACTCATATCTGATATTCCACATGACATGACTGATGCATTAAAAGCCTGCGTACACCATCACCTTTCATATAGAGTTAACCTGAAGGTGGCAGCTCTCTAAATGTCAACCCCTCCACATGTGGACCTTTTAAATGCCACCGCTCTTTATTCTGCTACTGTAGAACAGGACAGACAAAGAGAGAGAGCGAGAGAGAGAGGAGAGAGGAGAGAATGGAGGAAGAGGAAAGAGGAGGCAGATAAGTTTTTTTTACATCAGAGGAAACCAGATGACACACGATCAGCTGGGCTCAGCAGGGGGCTCATTTAACACTCGAAGGGGAATATGGTTACTAAGTGTGGCTCTTTAAGGACTACAGAGATGATCTGCTCATTTGATGATGTGTTCAATTACATCTATGGATGAATGGCAGCCTTGAACCAAAGAGCAGAGAGTCTTTCTCATGGTTCGCTGAATTCATTTCTACTGCTGTCAAAGTTTGAGGTTAGTTTGTCTTTTTTGGGGAAAGCAATGATTTAAAGCTGAAACAACCAATACACTTTTTCCATCCACCTTTCAGGACAATAGAGTGAGTACTTGATAATCACAATAAACCTGTGTGCAGCATCACTTTCTCTTTGACACAAACCTCTTACCCTGATGAGGAAGTGGAGGTGTGAGCAGATCGCCTCAGGATCAACAATGACCCCTTCACACTTCTAACAACCATCCACGCACTGTGTAGCGAAATGTGCCTGACCACGGACTTGAGTGTTTGTGTTCTTTGCTCTTTGTGTTTTCTTTTGTCATGAGATTTGCTGAGAGCATTTCCAGTCTTGAAGAGATGAAGACAAGGAGTCAAGCGTCATCTGTGATCTGTCTGTGTCCTGTAACAGCTGTCTCTGGAATCACAACATGCAGTCGCCGCTATCCCATATTACATCTCTGTCACTCAGCGCCGACACATCAGCAATTCCATTTCACACAAGCCCGCTCAGAGGGAGGTGACGCTGATGCAGGAACAAGAATCTATGCTTTAACTAAGACAAGAAGGTGACCGAGAAGATGGACTGAAGAATTTATTAAAAACAGTAATAGACATCTGATGGAGGCAGATAAAGGCTTAGAGGTTTCGACTAACGTTAATTTCATCAATGGAGCTGCTACAGAGTGAAGAATGGGCGCCTAAATTTCCATCCCGACAGAGCCCAGGAGACAGACAGACAGAAAGAGAAGAGCGAACCTCACAGGCGAATCTGCACTTTGTAAACACACAGTGTGTTTGTGTAGTTACGTTAAACGTGGCAGTCTGTGCTCAGAGATCTCTTTGAACTGCTGGGAGAGCAGATGTACAGTACTAGACGACAACACACTTTGCGGCACTTTCAATATCACACATAACTGCAGAGTCATTGTGACATAAGACAAGGCTCACATCTCATTTTTCACAGAAGAGAGTTATAAACCTGATATCCAAAGACTGCTTATTAGATCGAGACATCAGGCCGTCAGACTGGAGCCAGACTCAGAAAACAGCCGATGTCTTCGGGAGGCTGCTTTTCATTCCCCCTCGCACGGAAAACCCAGCTGAAAAATGAGGAGAACAGACCCCTTCTGGACCATCTTCTCTTCTCCTGCCAGAAATGTGCATGCAGTCTGTTGTAAGGCCCACTGTATCCAGCAGAACCAGATCCCTGAAAGGTCTCCTATTTTTGGATATCACTGGTTTTCAGGACAATAACCTGTCTATGTGTCGGTTTTATTTTTCAAATCCAGCCCTGATGAAGCAGAGACAGAGAGAATAAAGACTTGGCTAGGTTTGCAGAATTCTGACAGACAGGTGGTGGGATGGGTAAATGCAGCGCTCCATTGTTGATACAAAAGGTCAACCAGGATCCAAACCCCGACAGAGAAGACAGAAAGACAGACGCAGGAGGACCCACAGGAGGATACTGATTGGATGAAACAGGTGGAACATCCTGTTACAGAGAGATTGACAACACAGACAAAGATAACATGTCTAAACTTGTTCTTTGACACTTTCGGCAGATGTTGGAGGATTACAATAACAGGTCAAAGCCGTGTGGATTATTTTTCTTAAAACCAAAAAGACCACTGGCAAGATGACTTGTGACTGTGTGATGAGGGTTTGAGGTTTCTAAAAAAAATCTGTCATCAAGTTAACAACTCCCATTTTCTGTTAATCCGATTTCAAACGCTGATAACAAAAACATGAAGTCTGACAGTTTCCTTTTCACAGTGTCTTCCTCTGACAGTTTGACAGTACAGTCATCATGACTGAGGTGTCTGTCTGTCTGTCTGTCTCTCTGTCTGTCTGTCTCACTCTGTATCTCTGTCTGTGATTAGCAATCACAGACAGAGACACCTCTGGCTCTACGTATTTAAAATTGCATAAGTGTTCAAAAAGTGAAAGTCAGATAAAGAGACTCTTGACTCTCCTACAAAAAGCTTCGGGTTTTACAAGAAGGCGTTTGGACAATAAATGAAGCTACGGTGGGAAATGAAGTATTTCTAATCAATCCGTTTGGTCGACTTCTCAGGGAAAAGTCCTCTGAGGTGGAGTTTAGAGACATTTTCACTGTGAATGTAAATGACACACAGCGAGTGTGTGATAGGACGACAACACATACAGTAGTGGTGATAAATCACATCCAGGCAGCAGAAGATAGTTTACCTCTCTGCTCCTCAGAGGAAGAGAAAAGCCGCTTCTGCTGAGACATTTGAGTGAAGAATTTCAATTTAAGTTAAAATGTCAGGAATAAAAAATAACACAATATCCCTCGACAGTTATACAGAAGCTATGAGATTTCTTGCATATAAACATCTTTTATTGTATAATCAGAGTGGATGAATCATCACTTTCACTCACGCTGTGAGGAAATCATTTTTCTTCCAGCTCTCTTTAGTTTTCTTATTTTCTTCATAATGTAGGAGTTTTCTTTAAGACCTCCTGCTGAGTCCGTCTGCTTTGGAAATTGTCAGCTTTGGTTGATAATAAAGTTTCACTGTTTGATATAACAATTGTAGTTTCCTCCCCGATCTGAAGCTAATTCAAAAGCTCACACCTGCCAACCCGCATCCATGCAGTCATATCATACTGTTGATCCACTGTTACTTCAGTTGCCTTCAAAATGTTGGATGTTTTAATGCCGACAGAATATATCTCATTGCAACTGGTTTGTCTTGTCACTGTCAGAAAAACAACTCAAATGTCGCAGTGTGGGTGCAGCAAAAAGAAAAAGAAAATTGAGAAAAGAAGAAAAATCTCTCACAGGAGTCCTGCTTCTTGTGTGTGTTGTTTCATTTTTTTCGATTGAGTCAGAGTGAGGCCATGACACCTGCTGTGCTCTGATACCATGTTGTGTTGGACATCGGTTCGCTGACCTGCTGAAATCAACGACCAAAAAGTCATAATGACTGATTTTGTTTCAACACGAGCTCTATTGATCGGTGCTCTCACTGCTTGGAAAAGTGTGGTTTCTATTTTTCATGACGCTGACCTGAGCGGACAAATATAAAATCAACTTTCAAAGACATATTTTCAAAACACAAGTAAGTAAGTTAGTAGTAGTAGTAGTAGTAGTAGTAAGTTTAACATGAGTTTGTTGTTCACAATGTTTCGTTCTGTGTGGGAAAGATAATGCTTCCTAATGCTTCCCTTTGCTGTGTGTGCTGCTCTGCTCATCTGTGACTCGCACTCGCACTGGCAGCGATAGGGACATCCTCATTTCCCATCATGCCTGCCGCCTAGTGCTGACTGAGAAGTTTAAGTTTGATATTTTATGTTCCAAAAAATAATTTTTGTTAATGTTTTTAATGTGTCTGTTCAGAACAAATGTTGTGCATATGTTGGTAATTGTCATGTTTGTGCTGGTTTATCGTTGTAACCATGAGTAAGGTGGCTGTTACATTTCTTGAATCCAACTGTATTTTTTGCTTTCATGATGTCAAAAATTATTCTTGCACCCCCAGCTTGTCAGGAGGTGTAATGACTTTCTCTCACAGCTCTGCAAAATTTAAAGCCAATCATATCTGCCTATAGGAGGACATATAAGTCGAAACCGATATATCTGCGAAATGCTAATATCTGCCGAGAAAATCGGCTAACAGTCAAATCGGTTGGGCTCTTGCGGACACACCGGTAAAAAAGGGAAATAACAACAACCGCAGCCGTTGTATTACACCACCAACACTATCGAAACAGATACACATCAAAAAGCGGAAATCAGTGTTTTTGCTGTGAACAGTAATCTACAGAAAATTCTATTTGGCAAAACCACCAGCACTTAGTTTGCAAACAGAGACTGTGGAAACAGCGCCAACTAAGCAGTAACACACTGATGTGGAGAACATTTAGCCGTGAGAGCACAGGCACACAGAACTATCAGGAGAAAGTCAGAAACGGTAACACTGCCAGGGCACTTCACGGAGATATTTTCAGCCACTCCGCCATGAAACAACGCTGAACAGCAGCCGCATTGGGAACAAGCAACACAATGTCACAGCAACCGTAGACCTCTTAGCAATGTGAAACAAATACAGCAGAAATGAAGCTGGGGTAATTACCTGTCGAGCAGAACTGTCTAACTCTGCATCACTTTTTAATCATTTCAGGTCCCGTAGCTCTCTCCACCTCGGAAATGCCGCTCTGATGTTTACTCTGGTTTTGTTTTGTCCTCGATCCAGCTCTTTCTTTTTAGCTTGCCTTTTCCTCATTTGTCGTCTTCGGTTTAATGGTCCTGTAGTGTAAGCCATAGTTGGCAGTGTAGGGATGGGCAGTTTTTTCATTCCTGGTGGCTGATTTTAAGCCTTTTTGGACACAAACCGGCTGACGCTGCTCACAATGAAATAGTTGAGCTTGACCGTGTGAGCATGTGATTGACAGCAGACTGAGAGACTGCTCGGCTCTGATTGGTTGTTGTTGTTCGAGAGCGGTGGATTCTTGCAAAAGCCATTAGGAGCAGGAGGAGAAGCAGGAGGAACATGTTTTTTTCACAGATTATCTGTCTCGTACTACTGCATCTTTAAAGTGACAGTTTGAACAAATATGACAAAAAGTTAGTTATAATAATGTTACCTCCTGAACCTTTAAAGAATCCAGACAGTGATATATGTCACAGGAAAGCACCCTCAAGAGAACAGAACACTGCTTTCACGGTCTGCCAACAGCAGGTTTTGCATTTAATCTTTATCGACAGAAGATCACACAGGAAGCGTTATCGTAGCTGAAGCTGGAGTAACATCTGATGTTTATGATGACTTTGAACAATTTAAACAAAAAGGTAAATATCAAATACATCCATTTTCATTGTTGCATGTGCTACTTTGATTTCCTGTAAGATGAACTTTGGTCACACTGAGCTCTTTGCAAATAAATTGAATTAGATTAACAGCAACTGAACATATTGTAAGTGTAAAACCAAAAAGACAAATGATCATAGGTGCAGTTTGAACTTTATGAGTGGGTGAAATAGAAAGGAGAAAAGCAGCTGCATTTTCATATCCCACCGAAAAAGCTCTAAGACTTCTAAAAATTGTTTGAGTCACCATAAAAATCGGACCAGCACAAAGCACAAAAGCAGACAGTAAACCTGACTGCACATCGTACAAAATCTTAGTGAGCTAGACTGATGTTAAAACATATCAATAAATAAGGTCTTTAATGCATGACTGTTTGTGACAAAATGATTCTGTGTACAGAATGTCACACTGTCACATTTTATTATTCACAAGCACCCTTGAGGCATGTGTAACTATTTAGTTGTTGAGTTCTGTTGTACTTTATCTCCCTGGTGCAACAGCTTTTATTTTGGTGATGCATAATTTACAATTTAGTAATTATTCATAGAACTTGGCCAAGTTTAGACTTACACACAGCTGGTGCAACAGGCTGTAGAGAGTTTCCAAGCTTTTAACATTTCTCCAGAAATGAGCCGTGCAGGCTTGTTATAAGACATTTCCCCTGGAATTGCAGGGAGCACCACTGACAGGGTCGTAGTGGCACTGTGTTTATAAAGAAAGATTCTCTGAACACTGGAGATCAATAAAGACCTGTCAGCTTTTTAGTGCAGACATGGACAGAGCAGAGACTCAGGGAGCACGGAGAGAGAGCTGCATCCGTCCATCAGACTCTTTGTGACCCGACAGCTTTGATGGAAGATCACAGAAAGAGTGAGAGAGCAAGTTAGGACATCAGACAGCTGGGAGGAAGAGAGAAAGACGGGCTCCTGAGTTACTGGCCGGCTCTTAAGGCCTCTGTATCTATCTGTGGATAATAAACCCTGGGTATTTCTCCTTTTTACACGCAGCTCATCCCTATTGCCTAACTTACAAAGACAAATGGAAGAGGGAAGTACCTGATAAAAACTGTCGGAGCGACATTTGGGGAATGATCTGCATTATATCTGCTTTTCACACACACACATCATACACACACATACACTCTCAAATATACTCTCTTTAAACAACTGTGCCCTCACATGCGAGGCGATGCACCTAATTGCTGTGGCAGTCATTGAATGATGACAATGGCCACAGTGGGAGTTGGTCAGACTTTGTTGGTTGCGTGTAATTATTCAGACACACAAAAGGAGGGGCCGACGCGGTGCCAGAGCAGATTTACTGTGTCTGTGGTCAGTGCATTCAGCAGGGTATCTAATGATGTGCACTTACAGGCTGAATTACCAGGAGGAGTTTCCACAGGTTTAAAGTTGAAAAAGGGAGAGACAAAGACGAGAAAGAAAGTAGAGAGAACAGGAGGAAACACTGAGAGGTTTCCAACACGAGTCAGAGAGAAGCAGGTGTCGCTGAATCTGATTGAACGAGGCTCTTACCTTGGTCGAGGACGGAGCCACCGATCCTGCTGTCGTGATGCCCCGCTTGACCGCTATGTCGCCGCTTGATGTTGTCACAGTAACTGTTACCGGAGTGGGGAGGAGGGAGGGGATGACCGGGAGGGGGAGGAGCCCCGGACGGTTGTTGCCATTGACAACAGTGGAGGCACAGTTGTGATTGGCTCCTCCATCGTGGAGGCCAGAAGGACGGATGTCTCCCCGCTCCCAGGGTCCCCAGTAGTCCCTCTCAAAGCGGTGGTGGTGGCGTGACATCACTTCCTCTTCCTCTCAGAGGGAACAACGAAGGCAGGCCTGCAGGAGACAGAAAGGAGGACAGTATAGGTCAGGTTAAAACTTATTGTTATTATAAGAATGCTAATTGTAGTTAAAGCACAAAGGTGGGATTCCAACGAAAAAGAGGCTGCAGGAGAAACGAAGAGAGACACCAGGTGAAATAAGTTGAGAACATGCACCCGACTGACATGAACACACTGCAGCTCATTTGTTGCTTTCATTCCTTTTCTCTCAGTCATTAACGAGAGCTGCGACGAGACGGAGAGAAACGAGCGCTGCTCAGCAGATCTATAAAAACACCATCAGTGTGAGGCCTCTACGCTCAACAACAAGAGGTTAAAACAAAGCAGCAGAGTGAGACACCAACAGGTACATGCTCAGGTAAGTCTTCCTGCGGACAGCACAGCAGTATCATGACCTTGCAGGTCAAAACTCATTCATCCTTTTTCCAGCAGAGGAAGCTGTGATGGAAAGAGGCGACAGTGAGCTGGAGTTACATCAATATGGGGTACAGCTGCTATTGTGTAGCATGAGCAGCGTATCACTCTATATTATATCATAAATCAAAGCGGTGCAGGATCTGAGCAGTGAAATCCATCACTGAGGGGATTGTAGCTTGTTGTACTCCTCCTCACCAAAGGCAAGTTAAGCTTCCTGAGCCCTCGATAACAGAAATAAACAACAACCTCAAACCAGGTTCAGCTCCCATGCATAAATCCCCAGGTCTGTGAGGAGAGAATGACAGCAGATGATAGGTCTTTATTCTGGGTGCTGGGGTCTGTCATGTGCTTCTTGCCTCACAGAGGCAAGAAAAACCAGTGTCTCTGTGTGTAGCTGTGTGTGTGTGTTTAAGTTGTTACAAAAGTAGCATTTACAACAGGTGAATGACTGAGTGCAGGTAATGTTTTAGCAGGATTTAATAAGAACACGTGAGAGTCTTTGAGCTGACTGTGCGAAGTAAAAGGTTCTTTTCAAAAGCTCGATACACGATGCAGCCTGTGGTGTGCGCACTGGCCCTTCTGTTCAACCGATAGAACACACACTCTTTCTTCCTTTTTGTCTTTCTCTGTTTTGCTTTATAATTTTTGTCTTCACGCATTGTATTCCCTCTGAACTTCATTATTTATTTCATACAAGCTCTGCTCTGCCCAAACACAGCAAGCTGATACGCAGCAATAGAGCCAGACGGAGCGACTAAAAGCTGCGGGCCAACCCTCTCACACTCTCTCTGGCTCACTCTGCATTAACCTCTCTCCCTCTCCACAGCAACCCCTTTTATAACCTCACATTAAACAAAAGAATCTACGTTTGAAAATTCTTTGCCATTGTTCCGTTGGACTCGCACCATGCATGCACAGAGTTCGTGCCAGGTAATATTTTCTTATCAGCCGACCTCCACACCTCAGCCGGAAAATTCCTCGACAGAAAAACAGGAGAGAAAAAAACATAAGAAAGGGACATTATCTCCACAAGAGTCAGAATTGGGCACCGAGTGCTATTGCATTGAAATTTCTGTACAATGTATTTTTGTCAGTGTTTTTCAGATGGGGGTACATGCCAGTGCTTCATATCCTTAAGAGTTTTGTGAATTACCGCAAAAGTTTTTTTTTTTGTCTTCCTGTAAACCTGGAAGAACAAGGGCACGCTGGAGAACAAATCCATTACATTATGCAGAAAAGGCATTGAACGAAGATTGTAAGAGCCCACACAAGGGAGAGCTTACCTTCAGTGAAGCTGAAAAAATAGTGCAAAGAAATCTAGTGAAAAGTAAGTAAAGTGCTGTTTTTAAATAAAAGGAGAGGGTTTTGAGGGACTGATGTAAAATATTACAGGAAGAACAAACTGTATGAGCAAAGAGTAATTCTTTTATATTTCATGTTATATTGAGGTGTGTACAGACTGTTGAGTTCGGAAAAGGTAAATCGGCCACAACTTCTACATGCAGATTTTAAATGGATAGCTACCTCAACAAAAGAGTATTCATTGCATTGCAGAACTGGGATCATCTCAGATTACACAAAGATTAAGATTTCATGTTCATCCTACTTCCTCCTGTAACACTGAGTACAAATGTAGGTTGTTTAAAGTAGTTTAAATAAAAACGATCCAGAGAGCCTCTCACATTACCAAGCTTCAAATTCTATCACTCACTTGGCTCTACATTTCACTCTGAACACAATCCTGTAAGTGGGTCCTGTCATCCTTGCACTTTGCACGTCAGTATGCGCTGTGTAATCGGAGGCTTCAACTGATCCCTGCAGAACGAGAGTCACTGAGACAAATCCCACCACATTTATGTTCCTCTACAACATGTTTTTCTACAGGGGCTGCCGGACGGGGAACTGACGCTACATGAACAGCCCACAACGGCTAATGAGCACTTGCTACAGAGGCCAATTATTGAGTTTCCATGTTGTAGAGACGTATTTCCACTTCACTTAGCCTCGCCATCACTGCATCTAAACTACAGTATTAACCTGTACTACTGTCACTACGGGAGGCAGAGGAGAAGCTAAACACCTGAGACACCTAGCAGGAAACAGCAGAGGCTATCGCTAACAGCTGAGCTACATATGGTCACTAGCGGAACTGAAGAGCTTGTAAATGACTGAGCGATGAAGGAGAGAGCCGAGTGCTTGATCAGAACTACTACAAGTTTTATTGTGCAGTGGATTAATGAGCTGCACTAATGAAAGATTATTTTGCTGCAGTGATGAAATAAGTAATCAAGATAGATAGTATAGATAGATACTCATTACAAGCAAAAGCCCTGCAATAAGATAAGATAAAGCTTTATTAATCCCAAAGGAAATTACAGTGCCAGATAGCTCCAAAAAATACAGTAAAATACAAATAATACAAAATCAATAAAAACTTGAAAATGAAAGTTATTGTACTGTAAGAACATTTTGATCCTTAAGGTTGCCTACTCATTGTGCAGGATGGCCTATTTTAGAGTAATATGTTTAATATGAGTGGATTATTATTAAAGCATTACTGTGTAGGCCTACACCACTTTTTATATGTGGAGCTGTTTTTAACTACTTTATAATTTTATTTAAATTCAGTGGAGTAAAAGTATAGATACATTATTAGTTCAGTACTAAAGCAAATGTCTTAGTTTATTTCTACCACTGTTTATTATTGGCATTATATCTAAGAAAGTTTTTATGGCCGGTTAAAAAATATTTTGGCCGGTAAAATTTCTTTGCTTACCCGCCAATGGATGGTAGATCAAAAAGTAAATTTTGGGCCCTGTGTGAGTAGGTCCAATTAATTCCAGTGGTGTCCGGGAAATTAGCACATTGTCATGATTCGTTCACCTCATTAGTGGTCTGAATGGAATCAAAAACATGGTGGGACACAATTCATAGCTTCCAATTATTATTATTATTTGAGGCACATAGGCTGTTTTAATTAAAACAACTTCAGAACAACTGGGAAGCATTTAATATGCAAAGATAACTAAACCACAGGGAAGTCAGCACTCATTCTAACCAGATCTCGCACTAATCTGAATCCACCTCCTTATCTTATCTGCCTATTAGGATGCCCACTGAGGTTTCAGAGGAGATGATCGTGAGAGATGGCACTTTGTACATTAATGTGACACCTTGATTGATGAAACACTGCTGGGTGACATGCACACACTGCCTCAATCTGCCCGAGACAGACACTTCCTGATTGTCTTCTCTTTGATAAAACATCCAGCAAAGATCAAATCATTCAGAGAGGATAAAAAAGGATCAAATGTATTAGGGAGGAAGGAACCATTTCATTTACTACCTACCTGCTGACAGGAATGACCGCGGCAGGATACAATGTTAAAATGACAGAGGGAAGGACACGAGACAAGCCCAAGAATAGTGGTTTAATTACCGAACTGGCTGCTGCAGAGATTAATGAGGGCAGTGAGCATCTATCTATTTGATACCACCACTGGCTTAGAGAGCACGGCCAAAGCTGGAGGAAAGACATAACAGTGACAGAGCAATGTGTAGCAGGGCGACTGGAGAGGACACAGAGACAGTGATTTACAACAGAGAAGTTTGCAGCCAACAGCCCTTTACTATAAAAAGCTGCCATGACATGTGGTTCTCTGACATCGCCATGGAGATGCCCTGCACGACTTTGATTTTGCTCCTCCAGTCATTACCACAGAGATGCTCCGGGGTTGGATTGTATCTTGACCAAACAACAAAGGCTCTAAATTGAGGTCCATCCCTCTGTTACATGAGGGCTTTAACTCTGATCCCCTCGTGTTCACGTAGAGCTCCAACAGCCCTTTAGCAACATATTTAACCCTCACCTGCTCTACAGGCCCCAGTCCTGATGGTTAACCTCACACCCCGAACCACAGGGCAGGAAGAGAATCTCCATCTAGTGTATGAGAATAAAAAGATGTATTCTGTGCGCGCTCATGTGAAGCACCGTCCAACACTATATCACTAAAACAAGATTTAACAAAGAACTAAATCCCTCCACCGTCTAAAACTCCCTGTTCCTGAGCAGAAATTATTCAATGCTTTAATCAAATGTTCTTATTAAATGTACGTTTTAGAGGACATGAGGAGGAAATGACAGCTCACACAGCTCAAACATTTGCATTGTTACAACTTAGCAGCGTAAAAACTAAATCCTCATGTTTTTCCCCTTAGTGACGGCATTTAAAGCAAATGTTCTCATTTCACTAAAAATGTAGGAAAGAAAACTAAATAATGATCATTTGAAAGCATGCAGATGAATAATGTTCATGGACAGTTTTATATTACTGAGTTGTTTTGTGCACTTAGTTTGATAAACAGAGACGTTTATAGATTTGAGTCAAAATGACACAGTACAAGGAAACATCGAATTAATCAAACACTGATGTTTATTTCCAAGAGACTCAATTACATTAAAGCTGAAGCCAAACAGAGTTCAGATGTGCTGCAGCACAAAATCCCAACTCTGTCAGCTCTGATACTTTCCATTATTTTCAGTGACGGAGCCTGGAGTCAGGCGCTGTTTACTGCCAAGTTTGGTGCATCTATTCATTACTTCTTCTCACAGAACACAGACACACAAATATCAGTGCAGACAAATATGCACAGAAACTCCAAGTAGCACAAATTCAATATCCAACTCAGGTACACACCCACAGACGTACACCCAGGACAGCACTCTCTCCCTGATTAAGCCTGGCCATCTGCTTGAGTCCCTGCTGTCGGCTGCTTTGTGTCCAGGCCGCCCCGTCGAGCCAGAAATCCCCCAGTGTCATCCAACAGCACATTAATCTCCTCAAATCTCAACCTTTTTTAAAAGGTCAGACACCACAGTGACCTCAGTGCAGTTGTTCAGGGCAACATCATCTCACTCTCGAAAACACACGATTCTGTCACTCCTGCTTCATAAGACATGAACAGTGAAGGAGGGACGGCTGCATTCTCCTCTCTCCTCGTATCCTTCATTCTCTCGCCACTTATCTCATGTCTCTGGGTGCTTTCTCTAAAAGCCATTCTCTGTCTCTGTCTGTCGTTATATCTGTATGAACACAGCGGCCTTCCAGAGCGCACAGTGAGTGGAGCCACAGCCCAGTCTGGCCCAAAGGAGCGGTTGGAGCAGTATAGACTAATGACCTGAGGCAAGTGGAGAGAACAAATAGAGAGGGCGCTGAAATGAACCAAGAGAGATAAAAAGAGAAAGAAAGGTAATGATGAGGAGAATGAGGTGTACACTAAATTGTAGGAGAGGTAGCGACTGTGTTCTGTCACAGTATAGTTTTATACCCCTGTCACACTGACTGAGGGAATTCAAACTGAATGGGTCGATGTGCGACATCCAACATGGACTGTGACTCTCCTCCCACCTGGGTTGGATGAAGGTTGGACACTGCAAACATTTAGTAAACAGCTGTTTCTAAAAGGAATGGAAACTTCATTTAATGCTACTGTGGTTTAAATGACATTTATTAACATTTGCTTTCTTACCCACCATTTGCATTCCTGTTTCCTCCCAACCACCCCTCGTTACCCATGCCTCAGCTGTACTCTTACAATCAGCCACATAAGTCCAGGGCCAACATGGATATGAGAGGACGAGGAGAGAGAGAGAGAGAGAGAGAGAGAGAGAGAGAAAAAGGGATATCAGAGGCTTCAGAATTGAGGAAAGAAAAAAGGATATTGTCTGTGTGTGTGTGGGAGAGAGAGAGAGAGAGAAGCATAGACACTTTATTCAATCTAATCATGATTCCTGTCTTTTGAGTGCAGACCAACTGTCTCAGCCTTTATTATCACCGCTCCCCCAATATCCTTTTTTATTTCCTCACTTCTGATGCCTCTCTCTCCCTCTCACACACACAGACACACACAAAAGAAAAGCCTGGCTGGTTGGAGAGTGTCTCCTCTCTCTCCCTCGCTCTCTCTCTCCCACAACCTCCTTATCGTGTCCTTTCCCATGAGCTCTCAATGCATCAAAGCTGCCCTCCTCAGAACAAGGATCCACTATAATATGAGAATTTCATTACAGGGGTAAAAACTGTCCCTCCGCTCTTCTGCTCACATAAATTAGGGGATATTGAAGGCCGGACACTTTTCCACCTTGGCCTCACGAATCCGTCTCCGCCTATCAGCGTCTGGATAGCCACCAGATTACATGATGACCTGACAGGTTGACCTTCACTTAACTCTCTGACCGCAGGGTCAAGTCATCCTCTATGTCTTCTGATGACTTGATTCTGTCTCATCTTTTGACCTCAATTTTTGAGTCTGCTTGGCAAATGTTGTTACTGCAAATATGAGCGGGTTCTCGGTTGACTTGGGTCCACTTTAAAGTGCTGCTAAATAAGTAATGGGGCGTCTCATCTGCTTTGGCTGGTCCGTAGCTGAATGGGTTACAGTAAAGGGAGATTAATGGATGGGAAGATGGAGATAAATGTATGAGATAAATGGAAGAGCCCCACTGGCCCACTGACATATAGTATCAATGAACAATTGGAAAGCTGTCAAAGCTTATTCTAGGATGGGTAGGAGATACAGGTAGTCGGGTCATCCTTTTTCGTTTTATAAAAGCTGAAGATAATGGATGTCTCCACGGGCTCATGTTCATAAATAAAAACATGCAGAGCAACATGTTTGCTATTAGCTGCTCTTTTCAAGTAAAACGGGCTAATGGACCACATAAAAAGCAACAGAGACAGTCGTGTGGCCTTTTGACCTCAGGTGGCGACAAACATGGCTGTGCATGCAGAGAGCAGATTCAGAGAGAAACCTGCATCCAGAGAGGAATAAATATGTGGATAATATTCCCCACACTCAGCAGTGTTGGTAAAAAAGCTGTGAAATGTAGAATTTGATATGGTACAAGGATCAGCCCGAGGTTCTGTGTGAGCGGGGGACAGGAAGATGAGCTGGGAATAGTGGGGATGGAGTTTGTTCATGTACAGCAGGAGAAAAAAAAACATGAGGCCCTACTATGAACTCAGGTATAGATGGACTGAGACCGGAGCTATGACTGCAGCATGTATAGACATTATTGAGCAAAAGATACACTGGCTGTTTGCAGAGCTAAATGTTGAGGCTGCTGGAAGACAGATGTGAGATTTGTGGGAGAGGACTGAAGGAAGAATGTTAAAGAAACAAACAAGGATGAGACAGAGGAGGTAAAAAGTGGTGAAGGTGGAGGGGGGCTTCAGAGCAGAACAATAACTTATAGGTATTATAAAAGCAGGGCTTGCAGGGACGTCAGTAAAACAAAAATGCCAAACCGCTCTCTGGAGGAAGAGCAGCTTTGTACGTTTCAACAGACATTTTTCATCAGAGGAGAGAGAAACACTTTCTCAAGTCATCCCTCCAGAACATTCAAATAGAGCAAAGTGTTTTTTTGGAGCCATTTTTAATCGCCCTGTAAAGTTCACATCAGGAGATGCTGATGGAAAACAAACTGAAGCACAGAGCGATGGGTTGGGGGCCTTACGATTTCATACTCTCCCTCAGGCCGCTTCACTTTGATAAAGGTTGCATACCTCCGGGCATTTTTCAAAACATTTCCCGCTCTCTCCTGACACTTCAACCTTGCAGCCCCTTTTCCCCTCTCTCAGCGTGCCTTTTCCCTCCGGCACAGAGCAGTTTACTGAGCGTGACACAGCGAGCCGCCTGGATAATCCCAGCGAGACCGAAGCACCATTAGGAGAAAGAGGCTGCCAAACTATATTACCTACCCCTCTGTGTCTCTTTATCACAGAGGGCACCTGGTACCACCACTTGTCATTCCCCAACACAGCCACTTATCTATGTTGAAAAGCATGACTCCAGAGTGGTTGCCCTCTGAAAATGAGGGCGAGGGAGGAAGAGAAGGACGTGTATGTGTGTGCGTGTGTGTGTGTGAGTGTGTGTGTAGGTAGATGTCAAAGCAAAAGTCTAGTTTAAAGATAATAATGCCGGTAATGAAGCTACCTAGAGACCCTGTCTGCCTGCAGGTTAATGGAACACCTGTATGCACACAGTGTAGGAAACAGGAGAGCGAGAGGCATGATCTGTGTGAATCAGTGGAAGTCGATGTGTGTCGATGTGTTTTTGCAAGCTCGGGTCTTGTGCGTGTGCTTTATTCACTAGGAGTGCTGCGTGCCTCAAGTAAACACAGCTCAAAAGGAAACTGTAAAAGACGCCACAGAGCAACATCAGCGTTCACATCTGTCAGTATCACATAAGAAAAAACCTTCTCTCTCTCTCCAACACATCAGAGCATTTTCCAGGGAAAGAGTGGGAGTGAGTGAGTACTGCAGCAAAGCCCGAAGGTGAGAGAATCAGAGAGGTGCAAAAACTCTAAACAGAATCAGGTTAACTTCAGTCAGAAGAAAACAAAGCATTTAACTTCCTGTGTAGCAGAAGCCGCTTACAAATCAATTGCATTTTAGAGGCATATGTAATTTTTGCACCAATCCCGAAACAAATATTCAAATATGATAGAACAAGCAGTTCTGTTGACAGCTTTCAATTCCATTTAATGACAGAAGCGTCTGTAGTCAAGTGAGGAGGAGAAAGCGGGCGGCTAAATTATGCAAATATCTGTCAATTTAATGAATCAGAGGCAGAGAATTAGCAGCCTGTTAGTCTCTCTTAGACCCACAAATGCTGCTAATACAGATGAAGGGCTGCAGCCTGATTTCATTATCGCTGCTCTGAAAAAGAGAGGAAGGAGGAAGAGAGAGGGAGAGAGAAATGAGAGATCGGGAGATAGAGACAAATGTAGGTGAAAACACAGGATCCATTCAGAGCTCTATCAAGTCCAAATATCAAATTAGCCAAATGAATGGTACAAGATTAACAATGGTGTGCATTTGGGACAGGCACATGAATGGGGCAGAGAGAGAGAGAGGGGGTAGAGGCTGCAAGGGCGTGTTAGGAATGTAAGGGATCACAGAGTATTTCAATAATCGATAGAGCATGAAGTAAAGACAGTTAGACACAGAGAAAGAGAGAGAGAAAGAGAGAGAGGAGCAGGATATCACAGATCATTAGTCATTGCAGGTGAAACCAGAGACTATAGCAGGAAGACACTGGGTCTTAATCAGATGAGAAACGATGGAACGCCAGTCGTTAATTCCAGCACCATCATAGTGTCTATTGTCTGCCTCAGAAGGGGCTTATCGCAATCTCTCCACCTCTTACTGCTGCTGCTCTTACTGCTGCTGCTCCTCCTGCTGCGACGCCAGCAAACAAGCTGCCAGCCGACTCACCAGGAAACTCTTAAGAGCTGTAGAGGAACTAAACTCTCCCTGTCTGCAAAGTCTCACTCTTTTGTATTCTCTTTCACAACTCTTCTCCTTTGTGTCTCCCTCTGTTCTCTCTCTCTCTTCCTCTCCACACACACACAGTAAGTGAAAAACATCTAACATGCTACAGTCGTATGTAGGGCTGGGTTAAAAAAAACGATTTTTCCAATTAGAATCGATTCTCATTTGAATAACCACGTATCAATTCATAAATCCCGAGATCGATCTTTAAAAATATGTAAAAACGTGTCTGATCATTCACATTTCTGAGCGCTCCTGAACGCAGCACGACTCAGCGCATCCCCTCGAAACTGTTTACTGCAGCTACTACGGAGACATCAGTGATCGACTCTTTTTATTGTGAGTGCGTCCATGAATATGTAAGTTACTTTTGCACTGATGTTTGTGTTACACTCTGTAAGCGTCTGCTTTGGCTGCAAGTGTATTTTCGGCATGTTGTGAAACATCCCTATAACTATCGTGTGGCTTTGTTCTTCGCACTATGAGATCTCGTGGCCAAATCTTGCGCCATGAGCCAGATGTACAGACTAAAAATCTGAACTGGAAAAAACGTTCATAAACCGTCTTATTCATAACATTGTTAATATTGTGTTGACTGCTGTGGTCATGTTGAATAAAAAGTACATGATGTTACTTCTTTGGGGTCAATTTTTATTGTAAATTTTAAACATTTTAATAATGCACCAGGTTAGAGGTGCACTGATATTGTAACTGAAATACCCCTAAAACTAATCGATTATCGAATCGAATCGGATCACAAATCGAATCAAATCTGGACCCTGTGAATCGGAATCAAATCGAATTGTGAAATCCATATCTATACCCAGCCCTAGTAGTATGTTTGGTGCTTTGGTGTAGCATGTAGCATGTAGCATTTTTGGTGCTACACTGAAGCATCTCTGATGCAGAAACCAGGAAATCAATTCTCTCTTTTAAAGTGACCCATTAAAAGGCGCCATAGAGTGTTAAAGCACTGACTAAAGACAAACCATTACAGTACATTATGTATTCTGTTCCAAGGCAAACCCTAATGAACACACACCATTACACACGGCTGCAGAGAAGCTACTATATGCGCACACACACAGAAGTTATACAGTTTCCCTCCATGCATACAGTATACTAACAAGAAATGCAAACACAGATAATAATATGTCATCCTCTCTCTTCGTCCTGCTTTCTCTTGTACACAGACACAAATAAATACTGCAGCACCTCCTTAAAAAGCTCATCTCCTCCATGTTCTCCTCTCACAGGGTCTGTTCCTGTCAGAACCACAGCCCAAAACTCTCAGTCAGCCGGCTCAGCTGGGGACGGCCTTTCTAACTTAAACAGCTTCCCCTGCCTGGCTGGAAGTGTGTTTACTGTGTTTGTAGCACTACGCTGCACTGCCTGCATCATTCACCACAGCACAAACTAACACTATACGGCCGTCATGCAAAACAGAGATGTTTGCTATGACAAATGCTAGTTATTGTCATCCACCGGTGTGTTTGCAGATACGCTTATGAAACACATGACAGAGCTTAATCACATCTACCCTCTGGACATGTGTGCCTCTATGCCTCTGTGCTCACCTGTCTGACTGTGTAAAAGAGAGCAAGAGACAGACAGTGATGCTGGGACTTTATGGGAGAATGCAAACTGTAAGACTCCCACCATAAGGATACATACACCACAGAAAAGCACATACACATAGACACATGCACTCAAAGAAGAACACACAAGGTCACAGTTTTATAGACACACAAACAGTGTACATGTGCACACATATGGCCATACACATGCAGGAAACTCACACACAGCCCAAGGCTATCCTTAAGAGCACGTGTAAGCTCACAATACATGTTTGAACTCATGCATGCATACAAGGTTTCACACAAGGGACACGCACACACAGAGTGTAGGTGTAGTTGTGTGTCTGTATGTAAAGCAACTGCAGCTACTGGATCATAGGAACTGAAGTAGGTTTGATGCTCACTGTGAATCCGACCACATCAGTGTTCAACAAACCAGAATAAATGGCCACAGCTGTGGAGCGCTGTGCTCGTGTGTACTGACTGTGTGCTTTTCTGTAGGTTTGTGTTTGTTCATCCTTCATCCCAGTATGCCTCAGCAAATATTCTGTACAATGAGTTTGGAGTTCAAGGTAGGACTGTATACTCAGCAGCAGCGGAAAAGAAAAAGAGTCTGGAAGGATAACTTGAAATGTTTAGAAATAGTATTCTTCCACGTAGGGCTGAACCATTAATCAAATTTTTATCCAAACTGCTATATGGCCTACTGCAATTTTCAAATCGTTAACTGCAGCAATCACTCAAACATATTCTTACAATAATGATATTTATAATCATAGATTCAGCACTTTGCACAGGGGGAGGAAATGACACAAACATTAGAACTTATGCAACACTTCCATCAACATCAGCAGCTTTGAAATTAGTTTTATTTCCAAAATGTCTAAAGTGCATTTGGCTGAGAGGGCCGCACAATGAGAAATACATATTAAATGTATTAATATATGCAGCAAACAAACCCTCCCATCAAAATCAAGGGAGAGATTGAATTGGCAGAGTTTTCCCTGAGAGCAAAATGTAATTACTAAAGCTGCTTATGGCAAAATAAATAAATAAGGCAGTAAAAAGAGTGGAGGTCTGATGAGGCTCCTTTCTGTTCAGATACAACTCATGGCCACAGCTGAAAGGTCACTCAGTCCCACTGTGGAGTCTAATTACCATGTATTAAACAGCCTGACCCCTCCTCATTTGCATCCACCTCTGTTCTTCCCCTGCTGTTTTATCTGCTCAGAAGCTTTTGGAAAAAGATCACACTTGGTGATTCACATGGCGCTCTCCAATGGAAGGTGAGCTCAGGATATCATTTATTGCTACTTCTTTCTAATACAGATGCAGTGCATCCATAGAGTGTATAAAAGAAGTGGACCTAGCCACCATGAAATGACCATGCGGTTTCTGACCCCCCCTTTTGAAGCTTTGAGTTCTGCATTTTGGGCATTGATGTCTTTGTTTTTTGAAGCAATAGGTGACCAAGAGGTGATGTCCACTTCTTATACATAGTCTATGATCATGATGTATTAACTTCAGTGTTATATTACCACACAGGCCATAGACAAAGTAACCTGCATCAGCAACATCAGCTACTAAAACAATTAGTTTATCCAACCAATTATGTCCAAACTGCTGAGACAGGTCAAAACACAGTGAGGGGTGGAGCCGTGGGGACGAGGTGGAGGTGGAGGGGGTTAGCTGGTATAATGAAGAGTAAATTTACACAGCACATCACATAGCCAGGAGCCATCTTCGGGGCAATAATGCAACAATGAACTTCTATCAGTAGGAGTGGCAGTGTCTGGACTTCATGATTGTTACTCATCTGACATTTAGGGAACCTTTAGTGGCCTTCACTGTCAACATAAATGCAGAGTTCAGCACAAAACTGAGCACAGAACTACAGTAAATATGAATGAAAGAGTATTGATTGTGGCACTGTACAGTCCACAGCTTTGTTGAGTTCACTGGGGCGCTCCAGTGTCTCTTATTGTTCAGAGAGCTGAATTTGAGCTTTAATGGAGCAAAACTCTGAGGCTGGCACTGACACCAGAGCAGCAGAGTGGAAACTACAAGAGCTCCCTTTAAAATCCCAGAATCACTTCGACCAAATGAAAATATACACACTGTTTTTTTTCTAACTCCAGCTTCTCATGATCATTTCTCCAAATGAAAATATTATCACAGGCTCAAGGATTGACGTTACCTCTGAATACTGAACCCTATCAGCTTCTTGCAGTTATAGCCTGGCTCTGCAGCGTACTCCTGGGAAACTCTCATTTCCCCTGAAACATACTGACATTTAAAAAGCTGCACATCTTAGCTTTGCTATCCTCCACAACTAGGAACAACATTTTTCTTGCACGTCTGTGGAGCCTCAAAAGGATTCTTGTGTAAATGAAAGCTGTTACAGTCGCTGCTCTGTGGCTGGACAACAACTATTGTGGCAGCAGAGACGGCAAATAAAGAAGAGGGCTTTTCTTGTGTAGCACATTCTCTAACAGTCTGATGAAAGGTGCTTCACAGTGTCCATTATCTTTGTGACGGTTTATGAATATCTCAGGAGATGAAAGAAATAAGGCTTGAGGGAGCAGCAGATGGAAAAACTCCATCATGTCTCAAGAGGAACAAACACTGAATCTCTCTGGCACTTTGGCTCTCTGAAGTACAAAGGGCGAGCACAGGCGCAGATACACACACCATTTTCAATTTGCAATCACACCCAGAATGCTGAACTCTTCACGTTCGCCTCCAATGTCCTTTCTATTTGGCATCAAAGTTTTGCACTGCCATAAAAGCCAAATTCTCTGTGACATAGTGGAGATTGTTCTGTCCAAAATGCAATCAGCCAAAGTCGCCTCAAGTGCTGATGAATTACTGTGGCTCAGGGAAAGACAATGACTCGTCTTTTTTTGCACCGACTGCCTCCGTCAAGGGACGCGCACCCAGGGGAGCGAAAAAAATCGCAACACAGTCCTGCATCCTCCAAATCTGAATGAATCAAAACTCATTAATGCAGACTCCTCTGCTGACCACTTGGCTTCAAGAATAGAAACTAGAAACTGTTAGCGATGCAGAAGTCCTTTAATTAACCTTTTTGCTGTCATTAAAAATGGAGGTCACCAAGAGTTGCTTTGTTTCAAAGCACCATTCAACATCAGCTGGAAAATGAAAACAGGTTTCAGCTATTGCTCCATGTAGATTTAGCCTGAGTGTTTTGTGACCTCCCATTTCCCTTCAGTTAAGACAAGTACAATCACATATCAGACTCCAGCAGTCAAGGGCTCACTCTCCCATGATGCATCTGTCTACACTCATCAATGATCATTCACAGGAGTACGGCTTCAGCTAAGCTGGACAGCTTCCGTCTTCGTTTTCATGTTCTACTCATCACCGCAGGGGTCAACTTGAGTGCAAAGCTGCTATTCGGTTACGGGACCAGTTCATCGTCTTTTAGCACACACCATGCTTAAATCTCACATGGAGACACACACACACTTTCACCTCACTTTCACCCTTGCTGGGTTGTCTGCATGGAGTGAGTTCATATCATGGTCACCGCGTCTCAGAAACATGGGATGGCCTCTTACTTATTTATTGGGGAACACTCACTGTCTGGTCATTTATTTTGAGCATGTGTCTTTACATGTTTCTCTCTGAGTGAGTGTAAATGAGCTGGTTATGTGAAGGTCACACAGCAAAGCACGAAAGATGTTTACTGTCTTTATTTGCACTGAGCACACCTCCTAACATCACCCTCAGGCCCCGGTGGGAATCCTGCACGCTCATCATGTAACCAGCGAGAGCTGAATCAGTGAAGTGATGAATGACTTCCAACACACTGTGGACTCAGCAAATGTTAAATATTCTCATTAGCTGGTTGAGAGATCACACACACTCCTGCAGCACTGCTACCGTCTGTAACTATCAGAGCCTTAGGCGGTCAAAAACAACCCCCAACACACTCGTGCTTTCTTCTCCTCCTGTCTTCATCACCTTCTCTTTTTCTGTCTCCATCCATCAGCTGTGAGGCTTCAGCAGAGTGACAGGCAACACCAGCGTCTGAGCTGTCATACATGTGTCTGTCACAGCAGAAGCAGCGGGGAAATGTAGACGAACAGACACCTGATCTGTTGTATATAGTGCTCCTCTTTGGGGCGACTGATCCCATGAAATTCAAGATTAACAGAAGCAGCTGACCTTGAAGAATGCTGTGACATGACTTGTATTCTATCCTTGACTTCTGCTCGATAAATTATAAAAACACTAAGAAAAAAGAATAATAGTTTCTTTCATGCCTTACCCTAAAAATAAACAGGTAACAAGACATATCTGGCTCTATTTCCTGCAGTATCAAGCTGCCAACAATGGGTCTGTTTTGGAGGAGGGTCTGGGATAAAGAGCTGAGAGCAGCAGGAGAGACGAGCAGAGCACACAGCTCAGGGCAGAGGTGGCTCCTGGCCATCCATCTCTGGATTCAGGATTCAGAGAGTGCTGACAGGTCGGGTCCCCCGGCACAGGCCTCTGGGCTGTAACCACGGATACCCAGACAAACCAAGAGCTGTCACTCAAACGGTACCAGACAGACAGACTCACAGGAGATGGGAAAACAGGATAGTGAGACACTGAGGCTGTGTGTACGTGCTTATACAGATGTGTGTGTGAGAACTACAGAATATGAGACAGGAAATGCAGAAAGTCAGTGATCTACTGAGATATCAACAGTCCCTCTTGGGAAACACACATGCAGAGGACATAGGAAAAAACGATTCTAGATACTGAAGGCTTGAAGGAAACTCCAGGCACAGAAAAACCATCATGTAGCCATCTGAATCTCTTTCAAATTGTATATAAGCGTCCTCTAGCAAACTTCTTATGAGGCTAATTCAGAAGATAGTGAGGGGGATGCAGTAAAACAAAAAGAGGAGGTAATGGTTTAAAAGTGTCAATGATCGGTTTCATTATCAGGCCAAGGAACTATATGTGGAAGAATAAATGTAGGGCAATATAAACCCCAAAAAAGTGAATGCTCTTATTTCACAATACTGTTCACATTTCTTCCTCAGAACCAGACAAAGATTCTGCTCTTTCAAGCAGCAATTATTGATTTATAATGTACAAAACTTCTCCAAGGTCTCTAAAAGTACAAAAAAATGAAGGGAAAAAAAGTGTTATGTACCTCCACAACATCTGCACATTGATGAATTGTCTAGCTGAAGCTGAAGAATAAACAATGAATTATTTAAAACTCTACCTTGGTGAAGTCAGAGGGGCTTTCTCTTTGTTCTACACCCTGGCATTGATTTCTCCCAGTAGCACAGAGTGGGATGCCTGAATGTTCGACACACACACTATGTAGATAAATGACTCCTGAGCGCTGGAGTCTGATCCAAATGAAGCAATGATGTAGCTCACTGAATCGGGCCCACATCGAAGTAAAGAGTGTGCTCTAGTAAAATATGAGTCAGAGTGGTGTGTGTGTGTGTGTGTGTGTGTGTGTGTGTGTGTACACACATGACAGCTATACTCCCACCAGTATAGTGGTGGCAAGGTTGTGAAAACAAGAGGGAGAGGAGATATATTCTGCAGCCTTGAAATGAAGCTTATACTGTATGTAGTTTTATGTGAAGATAAAAACTAGCATCATGCTAGTCTTCAATTACATGCATCACATGTTTTTCTATCATGATTTGCGTCTGTGACCAAGTGCGTCATTGTGTTCATATTTTCCTGTTATCTAAGACTCACTGTTGTTTCTGAGTACATGTTGTCTGCCTGTGAACTCAAATATAATAGTAGTAGTAATGTTTACATTTTTCTCCGCTCTCAATCCAACACCCTGTGGTGTTCCTGGCTGTGCAGCGCTGCAAAAATTGGCCTGAGAGGTTTGTGAACATTTCCCCCTTCAAGCCGCTCTCCATATGAAGGTGAGCGGGGGTAGAAGGGGGAGTGGGGATGGATATCATTGCTTCACAAGTGGTAAAGTGCACGGCGGTGTTGAGAACCCTCTGTGGATGCCGTGTTGCACGCCTTCCCAATCCTCTGGTGGAGGAGGGGGATAGAAGACATGGCAAGCTCAGATTTAGCCTTTGCCAAGTTAATCACACTCTACAGGAGCATGATGGAGCCAAAAAGCAGGAAAATATTAAAATCTTTTCTTCTTTCGTGTCTATTTATTCTTCCAGCTAACACCATGCTGATAAAATGTGTTAGTCTGATTATTACAGGGTATTCAGGTAGGAGGATGAGCGAGGAGAGGGTGGATATCACAGGGTGCTCAGACATCTTTAAGGCACAGCAGGAAATCTGCAGCAGCAGTAGATGGACCTTGGTGGCATTATTCCTACTTAGAAGTCCTGAATAATCTCTCAACATCACCTACAAATCCCATCCTTTTTCTCCTTTATTTGCGTCCTGTGACCTAGGTGTTGAACAGCTGACCTTCCAGATACACTTCATCTAAAACCATTCACAACTAACAGTCTTGCTGGTGTAGGAGATGATGGTGGTTGGATGTTTGTGTCAGTGTCAGAGCCAGGAAGCAGTGTATTAAACTGGATCCCATGTAAGTGAGAGGACTGGCAGCTAAAGGATCTCAGATTTTAGACTGAGAGGATAACAGAGTGAAGCATCTATGAATCTCTGCATGTATAGACTTCCTGGAGGCAAAGCTGAGAGGGAGTCATAAATGAAGGAGCAGGGCAGAGGGAGTGAAGTTGTTATTTGACGAAAACTAAAAGCAATAAAATGTTCACTGTGATGGATTACTTTCTTCAAACAAAGTTTTTATTTTGAAAGCTGGGATGAATTGAAACAAATTGCTCCCCAGAAGAAGGAAATCAATCCAAAAACTGGAAGTGTGGGACGTTTGGAAAGAGCCTGCATGTGATTTGAAGTTAATGATGTAAAACATGTCAAACATTGGTCGGATCATTGAAGCATGTGTTCCTGAAGGCTCTGCTGCAGCAACAGGAATCCAATACATCTATTTTTCTGACCAGCTGTTTTTCTCTCACCCAGTTGTAGTGTGGATGGTTGTGTTATTCTCTCTACTCCGCATGGTGACAGTAAATTAAAATATGGGTATCAGGCTTCAACATCAGCGCTGTGAGAGCGGCAGCCGTTTCCATTTTGTCGTGTAATACAGCGCGAGGAAGAGAAAATATAAAGGGAATGCTCTTTATGACGTGCAGAATGTTGCAATGTGTCCCTGTCTATCATTCAGATTAAATGTTAAATGATGTGCACTGTAATATGTCAGGAAGTAATAGTCTATTGCCACATCTTTGCTGCATTCTGGTGGAGATTAAAGCAGGTCGAACATGGTGCAGTGGACTGCTGGGCAGTATGACTAAAAATATTCTCCATGTCTGGGTCATAGGTTTATAGTAGGGGTGGTCGAAATGAACTAAAATGTATATCTATTAATATTTATTTTCCTTTTGGCGGTATCTATTGCGGTATTACCAAATGTAAAGGTACTCTGCTCATACCATGATTCTAGCTCTTTTTGCTCTATTGTTAATGTCTATTTTACAAAACAAAAATCCCTCCTTCGTTTACCACACCTGGTTCAGCGACTACAACTAGACTTGTGGGCTGCAACTGGGTTACTTGTCATCTACCCTTTCCTTTTCAGTCGATTCACTCGGTATACATATATGTGTTGTACCTTGTTCCTCTACTTCAGGGAGCAGAAGTTATAGTCATAACATTACGTTTCTAATGTTCAAATTTATGTTTTAGCAACGTGACCAGCCCCGTGACGGTTACTTTTGGAAACGACACTCACACATCCCACTTCCCGTTGCCAAACATACAACCTCATGCCGTGTGCGCAGCAGGTGAAGCCGCTAAAAGTAAACACTCTGCGGCACCTCTGCTCTGTGAACAGTTCAATTCATGCAGCCACAACACCGTGACGAGGTTCCGCTAATAACGGGGACACATTGATTAAAAAGCAGACTCGCGTAACTGCACATCTGACTCAATCATCCCCCCGGCATCGTATATGACGCCACGCGCGTGCATGTTTACAGGCAAGTGACACACACACACTCTGCATGCAGAGCGTCAGGTCTCTGTGTGCTCTGCGGAAGAGATGCACTATGTGATAACAGACAGACTTTTCCCGTGGATAGGCTAAGTTATGGAAAACTTGTACGAGAACCAAAACGGTTGTGTTGAACACGAAATTGACGGTATTGCAAAATCCTTGACATGGCAGAAGGTGACACCGGTGAAGGTGTGAAACCGGTACATCGGCCACCGAGGGCTGGGTATTGGCAAGGACCTCACGGTGCGATACGTATTGCGATACTACTATTCTACATAATTTACTGAAAACTTAAAAGTGGAACTGAGAATAGAACAAATTGAATTAAAACTACTGAATTCAAAATTTCCATTATAATTTATAAGAATATTTGAATAGCGGTTTCACTGAACACACTCAATAGAAAGATGCCATTACACATTATATGAAAATAAAGTGCAAATGTTTTTAATGTGTCACTGTACTCAAATGTTTATGCCACAACATAAGAATAAAATGTGTAGTGTTCTGTGTCACTAATGACAGGGAACTAAAATGAAAATAACATAACATCATATTAAAATATAGTGCATATTAAAAGTATTCTTATGTGCCACTGAAATAAATTGCTCTTCTAAACTGCTCTTCTGCAGTAATGCAGGTAGTGACTGATGCAGGGAAGAAACCAGCCTCCCAGCGTTACAGCGACATCTACAGGAGCGTTATGATCACAGGAATTTGAGGGAAATATGAGGGCATCATAAACCCATAAATGAATCAATGTGAGGGTCGGGAAAATCAATACATTATCGTGAAAATTAAATATCGCGATACTTGCAATACTCGCTATGCATCAATATTTTTGCACAGCCCTATGCCCACCCCTAGTGCTTTGTCATAAAAACACACAGAAATGTGATGGTCTGAAAATAGTTTGTGTATATTATACATGATAAAATAATAACACCTCATACAGCAACAGTTCTAAATAAAGCATGAGGTCTGTATCTCTGGCTTTTCACTCCATTCTGGCTGATAAAATCATGCAGGATTGTTGACAGTGTGAGAACACTCGGTGCACACAGCCTTATAGCAGCTGTCTGCTCTGCTGAGGGGCCAGATGAGCCGACCGAGGTGAATATATTACTCTCACTCAGTGAATGTCACAAATGCCATTTCCAACTGCTGAATGTCAAAGCGACTGTTGGGGTGACTGCGAACGCCTCGGAGCGCCATGACGTCTATATTCCTGCTGTTAACATCCTGTATCCCTGCTTTTTAAATATCAAACCAAATCCCACTTTGCTGTGAGCCAAATAAATATCAATAAGCCAGAGAGACTGAAGGCAACTGGTTGATGCAATCTTGTTAATTGCTGCTGGAACTTTTGGGCATCAATGCTCGATTACGTGTGGAGCTTTTATAACTGGATGTGAAGCTTTGATATTGTTTGGAAGGAAGGAAAAAAAAATCAATGTCAGAGTCGGAGTAGTGTGGCTTTATTACTGCAAACAAACGCAGATTGCAAAAAAAAAAAAAAAAAACCTAATTGCAGCTTTTTTTTTTTTTTATCAGCTCTGAGATGTAATAAATAGGTCACCAAACAAAAACACATCTCTGTAACACATTCCCCTGTCTCAGTGGAGCTCATTGTTTGCAGCACAGTCATCATGGGATCTTCAGATATGAATGTTTGACACCATGTCACTCTCCTGCAGCTATCCATACTTCTGATTCTGCCGTCAATCAACTCCACTATACATCATCTCTCTCACAAACTCCACTCTTTATATTTCTGGATGTAGTAGAAGAAACCAGAGCTACCTGTTGGATGGATTCAATTTATTGCAAATCAATTTGGAGTTGACGTTATAATTACCAAATATCTTATACCTGACAGAGAGAGAGCGAGCCCCAGATTAAACTCATTGTTTTTTTTAAATCAAGACTGATTAAATTTTTCCTTCCATGAAGACTAAAGTTAATTAAAGGTTCTTATCAAATTTAAATAACCTGCATAATTGGCTGAAGTATTCTGGGTAATTGTTCAAAACGCATCATTAACACCTTCTTACAGCAAATAAACTATAATAATACAGCAGCTTAAAACAGGAATACATTTGTGAAATAGTTTCTGTTTCTTCAGGCTCAAAAAATATGTTTTCCTCAAGACAACTCTGCATAGTTTGCTTTTTATTCACCACTTCCTGTTGCAGCAAGTTGCGATCAGCAGGACGCACCAAACCATCAATATAAACAATTGTTCTTTGAGAGCATGGAAGACTAATTTCATGCAACTGCCAAGGCGTTTGACTCCATTTACTCATAAAGCAGCTTTCAATCTTTTTGGTAGTCCAATTGTGCACGTCTTCAAGCTTTGTGCATCCGTCAAGGAGAAAAACTGGACACTCAATCAGAGAAGAAAAGGAGCTAATGTGCCGACCAGCATGAACAACAAAAGAGAAACTATTTTCAGTAATTGCTGCCATCAAACTGAGAACAGTGATTCAAAATGCAGGATGGAGGGAGGGGAAGGCAGCGGAAACTGCAAAGCAGTCAAGGACGCTGGAAACATCAACCTTGCAGGGCTGATCAGAAAGTAGAAGCAGGGCTGATGGAGGTGCTGATGGTGCTGATGGCGTTTCCAGCCAGACACACATCATTAGAGCCGGACATGACACACACACTAAACAATGAGGAGATAAAAGACTCTGCTGCCTCTGACCTTTTGAAGGTAAAAGGTGGGGAAGAGCGGCGCAGAAGCTTATTGATTATCACATAAACTATCTGTATCACAGGCAGCAGCCCACACAGACTGCATGAACAACACTTTGACCTGTCAGGATCAGGTGTGTAAAGCCGAGCTGACAGAGACAAGATGAGCATGATGTAAACAAGGACACACACAACAGTTATCAGTGTCAGATAACTGAATGTGTTGCATACACAAACCGTAGACTGCATGTGCACTCCTACAGGGAGTTTAGTCGTCTTTGTGCATCATCAGTCATTAACAGCACAGACTGTAGACCTCAGTGCAATGTGTTGGTCAATGTTAAACATTTCTGATCAATACTGAAGCCAGACAATTTATATTGATTAGTTTGTTTCCAGTGCCAGATACATAATTCATCAACTCTTTGGATGTGGATGCATGTGCCTGTGTGTGTGTGTGTGTGTGTGTGTGTGTGTGTGTGTGTTGGAAGGTTAAACCATCAGTCAAAGTCAACACCTCCATTCACACAATTACCAGAAGTGTTTTGGTAAAACAAGAGTCTCCTCTAGAAAAGCTGCACGCTGCAGAGATTCAGGGACCAAAGCAGCGATCACAGCTCTCTTATCTCCTCACGCTCTTATGAAAGGTTGAAAAAAGGGTCTGAGACTGAGTTCGTGAAATAATTAAAAGCCTGATGTGATTAAAAGACAAGACGAGAAAAGAAAGAGAGTTCAACGCCTTGCCCCGGAGCACGTTAGCCTCCTCAATCTTTCAGTTGAAACTGGGTTTTGGGCCGGAGAGCGTTTTCCCCACAGGCACATCACAGACTTCTCCACAGATCAAGGATCATCACACCCCTGCGCTCCATCAAACCTCAGCCAATAGCAGAAGAGAAACGTCACTGCAGCAGTCCTGGATCAGTGGTCAGGGGCAGTTTCTGTAAAGAGTTGCTCATATCACAAGAGCACTGTACTTCTCTGCTGAACAATCCCTGATATACACGTCCAGCTGCTGACGGGGCCTCAAACACTCTCCAGCAGTGATTCATAGACGTTGGTTAATCTGATCAGGGACGAACTGGACACAGCAGTAATAAACTGGAAACTATAAAGTAACACAGCTGCACAAAGCAAGAACACACAAGCCTGTGGATGCTCATTTATGTGATAAACAAACATATTTGACTGAAATCAATAATTAGATCAAACAGTAAGAAGTCCTGTCTCACCATTTTCCTCATTATCTACCCTTTAAAGAATAAAAGAGTGATATACTGTATGTCTAAGCCTTCAAAGAGCAATAAAAGTCATTGCTTCTGATTCAACCTTCATGTTAATCAGACACAGAAATGTAATATCCTCTTACTTCTTGAAAACTGCCAGTGAGACCTGAAACTGAAGTGAATTAAAAGCTTGTTTGAGTGGTCGCAGGTAGAAAATGAGATTATGGTGAGGACTTGAGTAATGAAGTAAGCTGCTCGTCCTTCCACCATGTGACTCTCTCGCTCGTTTGTCTCAAAGGAGGAATTAAAACCGCCTGCCAGACAGAAAAATGACTGGTCACTTTAATTAATCCCATCATAAGATACAGTATAAAGTGAGACATGTATTTAAATTAAATATAATAATCATTAAATAACACTTGCAATAAAGTTCTCTGCTGCAAGTGACATTGAAATGTGAAGATGATGGTCGTTGTATGGACGTACGTGTTTATGTGAGCCAACATAAACTGTCAGTCACATGAAACAACAAACAACAGAAAAACTGTTGATTCTTGACGCAACAGAAGAGAAGAACTGAACACAGACGTTTAATAACGTGGATCTGCGTTAATCCCGTGGATCTTTCTGTGTGTCTGTTACAGTGACTCCAGTGTTTTGTGTAGATCATATATTTCCCACAGAACTTTAGCGCATCAGGCTTAATGATCAAACTAAGTTGTATATCACGTCATCACTTCAGTCCATGATCACCCGCTCCCTCCCTCTGCGCTCGTGCTCTCCCCCTCTCAGCGCTGCAAGACTGCATCACAGTTTGTATTGTATTTTTTAATGTCTATTGAAGGTGAATGAGGCTCCTTGTATATTCACAGAGTTGTATATAATTAGAGTAACCCCCCCCCCAAAAAAACCCAACTGCTTTATGAAAAAAACAAAAGAACATATATTCGAATCTTCGTATTGAACGGCCAGATCCAATTCGACTCAAAGAATCCTGATCACAAATTCAACCTCAGAGTGTTCAGGACAGGGAGTGTGAGGCAAACACTGAAGCTGCAGATGGTGCTCCAGTGAGAAAGTGAGCGGCCAGCAGACAAGCTTTTGGCTATCAAGACGAGGACACAGCCGAGCCGAGCTGAGGGCGATAAAACAATGTGTTGGGAGTGCAGAGAAAAAGGTTTCACAAAATTGTGCAGGTGATTCAGCGGTGAGTACAGCATCTGAACAGTTTTGGACAACTAACTTGCAAGGTTAAGAGGTCACTGCATTAATACATTTCATCCTCTGAAACCAAATGAAGTAGAGACATTCGTGGTCCCTAATCTAACCAGTAGCTATCAAAATATTATAATCTCCATGCTTCGTGCTCTGAAGTGCTTGTAGTAGTATCACAGTTCAGCATATTGAAGCAGATAATAAACTTAGTGTTTGTAATGAAGTCTAAACTCTGGTATGAGGGCAGCGGGGCCTGCGGTGAACAATAATGAAAGTCAGTGAGAGGAAACAGGTTTCAGATAAACATGTAGGCGTAGAGCGAGCAGAGAAACTGAATGAGAAATGTGTCTGTGTGAGTCAAAAACTCATTAGTCTGGATGAGGTCTGAACAGTGACACCACAGATCTGTGAAATCTGGGCTGTATTCCCACTAACAGCACAACAACAGGCCTTGAAGGATAACTTCAGGATTTTTCAACCTAGACCCTATTTTCCCATGTGTTTGTGTGTAAGTGACTAGTGGAGACAACAACTATTGAAATGGATCCATTATTCAGGGAGGGAGCACCGGCCAGCAGCCGCGAAATGAGATACAATGGAACTAAACAGGGCACCGGGCATACGCCGATATACAGCCACTAAAAGCGCTTTTTTTGCTACTGACAGGCTCAGATGGTTATAATAAGTGTCTGACAACACTGTGGCAGCCATGCTTCTTTACCTTATGCTCTCTGTTGTTGTCTTTAACCAAGTCTCGCTCACGGAGAAGTCTCGCGCTGAAATCTCACGCGAGACCATAGTTGTTGCAGGAAGAAGGAGAGAGGAGTGAGAGAAGACGAAGACGAAGAGGGAGAGAGGATCTTCAGCCATGACAATCTTTTAGATGGCACTGAGCAACGCTTTCTGTACTCCAACATAACAAACGGCACTTCTCCCTCTCCCTAGTCACTTACACACAAACGCATGGGAAAATAGGGTCTAGGTTGAAAAATCCCAAAGTTATCCTTTAAGCTTCCCAGAGGGTCTGCTTCTGTCCGCTTCACAAGATCCTCCAAAGCAAACAGTTTGGGTGACAGCTGGACCTTCACTCTTTACCATGAAGAGAAACTTCGTCTCCACTGTGTTTGGAATCTGAGACTGTGAGCCAACAGACACAAAGGTTACAGCCCACCACGGATGGAGATGTAGTTAAACCTTTGTCTGCTAGCTTTACCTTCCAAATGCTCATTTAAACCTGAAAGTGTGAAAGCTACACCTATGCAGTATAAAGGAACATTTATACTGAATTTCGGCAAAACAACTTGAGCCGATCAGAGTTATATTTTTATAGGTCATTAAAAAAAGGTGTCAACTTGCAGGATGCTAATGCTTTCTCCAGCTGCTCCACCTCTGGCTCATTGTTCCTCTGAGCCTATCACAGAAGGCCATTGGAAAGAAGCCTAGACCGGGGCCGGGGCAGCTCACCTTGACCCTCACATGCTCCATTAAACCAGGTGCAGAGGGAAAGTATGAGGTCCTGACAGTTCCTGGCTCAGAGCTCTGCTGTTGACACAATTACTAGCCCCTCTTCCCTCGTCTGTGTTTTGCTACAGTGTTTTTAAAATGGCTGCCTGTGGCCACGAGAAGCTGCAGCCAAGAGGACTGAGCTTTAAAACACAACAATGACAGGAATAGTTGTTTTTTTATACAGATCTTTCCATTTATTATTTGTTGCTTGCATTTAAGTTTGAAAGACTGAGGCTATCATTTCCTACATTTATCATAATAAAATTGTAGCTAAATAGTGTTTTGTACTGTTTAAATTATGTGTAAAGGTAGAACAGGTAAGCAGGAATACAAGCTGCCCTAAACAAATGGGGAGAAAAAATGCGTATTGAACCATAACAGACTCGTATCAAGCTTATTGCCATTTTCCCCGAGGCAGAAAACAGCTGGTCTGTGCTTCATCCTCAACACTCACATCATATTCTCCCTCTCCCTCAGAAACACAGACTCCACTGTACCTCCTTTCTTTAGCCAGCAGACAGTTTGCCAAGTAAAGCTGAGAGGGAAAATTAAGTTTGATTTCAGAAAATGTTCTGTTATGCAAAACCTACTTTAACTATATTGAGTCAATGACTGATTTGAGACAGAGCACCACAACGTGTTTGGAACAATAACCAGGATGCAGTTAGCTCTCTAGACTTCATGAAGCTGCTTTATATGAACGGAGGAGAAAAGAGATTGTGAGACCGAAACCAAATGCTACACCTGATTTTTATCTAAACTCCAACCCCCTTCGGTTTTATGAAGATTGACCGACACAAAGCAAATACAAGTCTGCCTCAGACCTCTCACTGGTCAAAGGGTTTCAAAACATCTACTACATCTACTTTAACAAAAGGGGTATCAGTGGAATAGGGCTTTAACATGTCTACATTTATGTCTTTTTTCATTTCCTCTAAATGAATTGTTTGCATTAAAGTTAGTATGTGCTGCTTTATGAGTTGTCAATGTTTAACCTATCAGTTACTAAGAAGCTTTGTAGTCTGACCTAAAGGTGCAAACAGCAGAAAGATGGCAGAAAAAGAAAAAGCAGATCCTGCATCACCTGAGGGAAATATAAATGGTTAATTCTGGTGAGACTATTTCCATCCCAGAATAGAGCAGGGTGCAGAAATGAGCATCTTCCCTAAATAAACATGTTTCTGATTGGATTAATCCAACCACATGTCATATTAGAACAAGGAACAATGCGTCTCTCTCATAGTCCTACTGTTTGTTTCTATTCTAACTGAGATGAGCCAAAAGGGGAAAGAAGGAGAGAATAAAAAAGGCAGAGAGAGGAGGGAGATCATGGAGAAGCACAGCCTGCAGTCAGCTCCAGCAGAGGGGCCTTGCTGACCCAGATCCAGGCTGAGTGGGGATGATATTAGCAAAGCAATTAAGGGAGATGACAGCCGTCAGACAGGTCACACTGACAGGGAGAGCAGTCTCTCTCTATTGATTTCTCACAACCAAAACAAAAGGCCCCTCTCAGCCCACAAGTGGCTAAAGAGGTCAAACACAAAGTTTTAAAAGTAGAGTGGGTAGAAGAGAGAGGAAAGTGTGGATATCATGCGTGTGATGTGAGGGAAAGGGACAGAGGCTCACAGGTGGGTGACCCTGTCAGCTCTCAGCTTGGATGAGCTGAAATCACTGCAGGCATGTCACAAACTTCATTCTCCAGAGATGATAGGGAAGTGGAACTTTTAGATCACAAACTTGTTCCATGTTTTTGCCGATGGGGATTAAAAAATGATAATATTCGGGGGAAAGTTTGCCAAACTTAACTATTTTCCAAATGTGATGTAGACGACATGAAAGTTAATGTATGTGAGGAAAAGAAGCTGACTTTGTCCAAACATTTAAATGTGTTGTTAAATTTCATAACTTTAATCTATTACAACTTTACTTCGGTTGATTCATTATTTTTAGCTAAAACAGATTTATCGAATTGTGTTACAAATCCCACTCAAGATATTTTAGACTACTGTTCACATTTAAAAAGCCACAGGTTGTTGGCAGCATCAGTTGTATTACATCTGAGCTGGTGTCAACAGAGAGAGCTGTGGGCTGATATAAAAAAAGTATGAAGAAGAATTTGACAAACAACTGGCTCTGATTTGATCTTTCACTCTGACTTAGGACGTTTTATATAAGCTGAATTCTTAAACAGTTAAAATGTAAAAGACTACAACTGACTGAGAGAACCAGCGACATCAGCAAATACAAGTTTTTTTTTCAGTCCAGGTGGGATGGACCTTGTCACCAAACTAGAGAGCGACACGTGCAGCAACAATCTGAGGGGAAACTAGATTGTAGAAGATCTCATAAAAACAGATTACAGTAGGGCCACAAACAAAACATCAGAATCAGTTTGTCAGCAATCACAGAAACAGCAGCACTTAAATCATCGGCCTGTTCAGCTGTCACAGAGCAGCAGCACACCTTATGGTTACCTTATTAAAAAGGTTTGTGACAGACTAAAGGGAACGCATGTTGCCTGCTTTTAAATCCCACAGTGTGCTGTCACAATACATTCAGTACAATCTGTAGGAGGCATCTGAAGCAGCACCTGTGAGACAGCTGCACGATTCTGATTCTGTTCTGACATATTTGTTTCTCTTTCATCAGCTTGTCTCGCCACAGAAGGTCAGTATGTATGGAGGACGACGACTTCTTCTTCAGCTGCTCTCCAAAGCCAAGAACACCTGCTCGTCTGAAACCTCGAGTACACTTCAGACAACACGCCAAGCCAGGCGCTCGCTGCACATTGTAACGTTTTCCTGCTCACACTCTCTGTGCTGTAGTGTCAAACTTTTCATATCAACATGGATTTCTGCTTCAATCTCAAAATCTATTTTACGAGCAGCAGCTTTCATTTTCTAGTTTACAACTTGGGGAAGAAGACTGTTGAGTTGTGTGAGCAGCTGCGATGATTTGAATTCTGATTATTTTAGTGAGCAGCAGGAGTTAAAACTGAAAGGTGATTTGTTTTTCCTGAGCGATATGAGAGGATTCTAAAGAAGCTTTTCAGGCAGAGTCGAGGGAAAACACATTTGGTGCAGGAATGCACATTTTACAAGTGTGTGTGTTAACCTCTGTGAAGCCTCTATAGCATTGCTTTGACATCTGCACTACATGTGTGTCTCAGCCATAAAACTACACGTGAATCCTTTTAATAGTCGTACACGTGCAACAAAAGCACAACCTGCAGATCAAGAGGTGGATTACTGACAGAGCCTCATGACTGCATCACTCACACCTGATAGAAGCTGAGAAACAAATCTTTGTTGTCAAGAGCCCGGCTAAATGTAGAACAGCTAACGACCTGTAGCATGCCGCTAATCGTTCAGCTACTTCATGTCTGTGTGAGCGCTCTCATCTCTGCTCAAAGGCTTCTGCAGTAACCATTCACAGAAACGACAGCAGACTCTCAGGTTCTGTTCTCAGACTTCCCCTACATATGTACAGACAGAGACATGAGCCATAATGAGCTGCACTCTGCAGATGGTCATTAAGGTTTATGTCAACATGAGGAAGATATCCAAATAACACTTTGGCAGATGATACTCGCAATTAATTCAGAGTCAATTGCAGACACATTAAACACAGATGATAAGAAGGTACATCTGAGTTCTTGGATAAGAGTCCGTGTTGGGAAATTAATTTCAGCAGAAGACATTTGGTCCCTCACAGATCAGAGATGTAATGAAGGTTAAAAAGGAGTTTTCATACCAGGCAGAGAAATTGCTTCCTTTTAAATGTATATTTGAAAATCTGACACTGTTGCTACTCACAGAGTGTTTTTGAACTGATGCTGGGCAGGAAGCTGCTGCTCTGTGCAACAGCTCGACCAGGAAGGCGAAAGGAGAGGAAATTAAATGAAACAATACACGTCATCTGCTTTAATAATGATCTTACAATAGCTTGTGAACTAGTGACACACACTAAGCTTTGATATATTGGCAATAATATAACCTCTCCATGGCCAGATCTCAGATACACAGTATAAAAATCAACTTGCATGGAGGCCAAGCAGCACGAGGTGGACATATTCTTAAATAAGACAGCTGACATGACAGACTCACTGTGCACCCTGAAATGCCTGCGTGATATCGTCGGGCTGCAGGACATCTTCACCAAAGAGGAGATGAAGGTTTGTTAACAGAGGCCTCAAACATGGCTGACAGGATCTCAGGATGAATAGATGGACCGACAGCTGGTGATGCTGAGCACTTTTCAGATTTCTTGTCGGTAGTGCTGCAACTACCGACTATTTTGACAATCGACTAGTCATCGATTATTGAAACGATATGTCGACTAATTAATTGCAAAATTAATTAATGGCTCTTATTTAGCTATCAACTTTAAAATTTAGTTGGAGATTCTTTTAAGCATGTGCTAACAAACAATAAATATGAGTTCTTCATTCAACAGTATGACTTTTGATTAAACTTTGTGGCCAACTGATACAAAAGATAAACAAGAGGAAAAAAAGAGATGAGAAAGAGAAAAAGATGAAGGTTTTTAGGTGAGGGACTGAAAATATATGTGTAATTTTGGACTGTTAAGTTAAATGACACAGTTGATGTTTAAAAGAGAGATGCGTCAGGTTTTTTCCAGAGCACTACAGTGATATATTAATGTAAAAAACTAATACAAGTCTGTTTATAAATAGCTAACATTAGCTAGCTGAGAAGCTAACTATCTTATCACCGCGAGTCTGCATCATCCACAAGTCCAACGTGCCTTCTCTTCAAATGCTCGTGCGATACCGGCGGGCTCCTGTGACAAGCAAGGTCCTCTTTACAAATCTAGAAGGCGATCATATCATTTGCAGTGTAGAGGGTGAATTGCTCCCAGGCTTTAGAAGTTTTAGAACAGGTCATTTAAACATCAATGTCAGCTCATGATGGTGACATCATGGAGTCGATGCAGACCGAGTTGTACCTTTTAAACTGCAAATGATTAAAGTTTTATCTTGTGAGCAAAAACAAATTTGACAGTTACTGAAATGATTTTAAACACAGGAGTGTTGTCCTTATTCCACGTCTCTCCTCCTCAGTGAGGCACTAAAGATAAAGTAGTTTCATACTTTTCCTCTTCCTGATGATGTGTTCATGCTTCAGTCCCTGAGGGCACTTTAAGGAAAAGAGACACATCACTAATAGCACTTCTGAAAGTGGCAGCACGCCCCTTTCACAGATATTAGCCTCAATGGCCGGGATAAGATGCCATGCTAAAACCCCTGCTGTGTGTGTGTGTGTGTGTGTGTGTGTGTGTGTGTGTGTGTGTTTGTGTGTGTGTGTGTGTGTGTGTGTGTGTGGGTGTGTGTGTGCATGTGTGTGTGTGTGTGTGTGTGTGTGTGAGAGAGAGTCAGCCTCTTAGGATTCTACGCCCTTTTAAACACGGGCCGCCCCCCTGTGGTGCATTACGTCTTAATCACTGCAGGGGTGTGCAGCAGACAATGCCTCACTGTTTATGTGACAAGAATATAACCAGATATGTGTGACAGACAGTGTTTATGTGAGTTTATGTTCCGCCTCTGTTATGGTTGGGTAACAGTATGTGAATGGAATCCCAGTGTACATGAATAAAAAAAGGAAGCAGCCATTTTTCTCATTAAGGCAGCAGCTGGTAGCGCTGCGAGCACCGCAGGTCGTCTTGTGAAAGGCAGGGAGGGAAGCTAGTGAAAAGTGTGACCTTGCTCCCCGTTTTTTCCTCTCCCTCCTTCCTGCACACCTGATCACTCTCAGCAGCAAAGACAATATCAGACATGCACTACATGAAGGCGGGGTCAAAGGTCACATCATTAGCTACATCACTTTCCTGTTTAGAACAAAGCTTCACTCAGAACTCCCCCTATCATTTTCTGTCTCTTCAGCTCAATACTTCACTGCTCTGTGTCCAGATAAATGCCCTTCAAGGCTTTTTCCCCCTTTGTCAGCAGGTGGAGGCTCCTTCTTGTCTTAATAATGGAGGGAGGGGAAGACCAATTCAGCTGACTCACAGTCAGGGTTTTACAAAGAGGGTTTAACTTTATATAAAGCTACTCCTGCTGTATCTGACTGATGTTAAAACACTGTGGCAGCGTGAGACGACACGACAGGCCTAAAAATTAACATCATTTACAGTCTTTATCTCCTCACAGCAGGGCAGTCCATTAGGCAAAGGCAAATGTGTGCATAAGCACAACCTGCTATTCTGAATTTCTGTCCCGATTCATGATGGATAATATATTATTTTAAAGTAAATATACTTAATTCCATGTTACCAAATATTAGCATTATTCTAACTGCAATTATGGCTATATGAAAGCTTAACTGGATTGTAATGGATATAAAGTGCAGCAAGTGAGACAAAATCCAGAACCACACTGACCACATGTAGTGGCATGTTAAAGATGAGTGAGATATTAATGTATGTTTGATATATTTAAAGAAAGAATGTTTCCCTCAATGCAAGTAAAGCCTGTCTGTTCGGCCATACACGTTTGTCCTAGGGATGCACGATATTATCGGCACGTTATCGGTATCGGCCGATATTGGCTTAAAAATGAACATAAAAAATGGATATCGGCCAACACGCTAATTATATATCGGCCAACACGCCAATTCAAATTCCAGATCTGGCTTTTACTTTGAAAAAGCAAACCGGAAGTGTTGACCCACTTTACTCTCCATGCCTGTGACTTGTACTACATGAAGGTATGTTAATATTACTGTCAGAGATCAATAGGACTCTTAAATTTTGTCAGATTTGTATCCGATCATTAATCGATTAATCGATTGAACAAAAGCATTAAATCTGCAACAAAAATACACACCAAATGCGAGTCTGTGTCCTATTCCAAACAAAATGTAGTGCAGTTTGTTTGGAGAAAGATCAGTCGTACCAACTAATGGAAAAACCCCAGACCACTCTGAGCTTCATGGGTGCACAGAGACGGATGGTGACACCTTTAAGCTTGCGGGTAACCGCTGGCCATAAAATATTCCCAGAGACATTTGAGATTAGTGGGTAGATCGCCTGAAGACAGATGTTCAGTTACGATGAAGTGGTCCTCATCAACTGGTATACTTCGGGAATTTACAACACAGTTAATCTCGAACCAAACAAAGTGGTAAATACCTGTGGTAAACAAACTATTTCTGGTCTATGAGCCGTTTTATTTCACTTCAACACAGGATGGACTACAGCCTACAGAATACAACGAATGCAACTAATATGGTTCAGACTTGACACACAAGCTACAGGTGAGACTTTTGAAATGTATGCAGTACCACAATTTGCCAAGCTGTGAAAGCTGCATGCAACATGGAATACCACAGGTTTGGACCACGTAGGCCACCGTATGAGCAACCTTGCACAGCGCATAAACACCAAAGAATAATTTCATACCTGAAGCCCCGCAGGAGCACACAAGTCCTGTTCATTAGTGATGCACTGACCCAGGACTGACACACCAACACCCCACACACACACAGACTAATACACAGAAACTAATGCCCCACCTCCACCCAGGTGATCAAAGGCAGTATGTCGTTGTCAGTCCTCACAGTGGGAAACCCCATTAATTCAACTCTGTTTCATCAGCAGTGAGCAGACCGCCAGAGGGGTCTGTACATTCCTGGGGTCCTGCGGTCCAGGAGTAATCCTATCTCTCACTGACCTGAAATCAGGCTCTAACCCCGTAATTGCTCAGAGACCTACCTGGTCTCACTCGCTAACAGAATGTGAGATCTTTGCAGGAGGAGAAACAAAGCCAGACGGAGCTCATTTTGAGGACACAGCAGGACGTCAAGCTGAATTAATGACACAGTGTATCAAATATTCAAGACATACTAAAGCAGGCCAACAGCACAGAATATGAACATACACACACAGTGGGCTCAGTGTATTAAAAGGTTCAAGTGCTACACATCAGGAGTGGAACAGTGGAGTTAGTCAGCTTTACTATAGTTTATTATTCTTTTAACAATAATAATGTTAAAACAATTACTAACATTGGAATCGCCCCAAAAAATATTTCCCGAAGCATAACATTAAAATAATGAGGCAATCTGACTGACTCATATGTTATTGTGCTTTTGTATCACACTGTGTGTCTTGTCTGTGGCATAATAAAATGTTTACTGGGACGTAGCATAATGAGCTTTTCATAGCTTACCGTACCTTTGGTCTCTGGTGGATGGGGATGCTCATCACAGACACATTAGCTCTTTGGAGTATTGCCGTCTACACCTGCAGACACAATAACAGTTGGTGAGTATGGTGAGGCTTTGAAGCAGAAAATTAAATTAAAATGTCCATAAATCTGGTCCAAATATTCCTGTGTTTGCCATCTGTTAGTAAAGAAAAAAAATCAGGCATGCCTTCTCTTAAAAAAAAACCCCAATCCATTCAAATGTGGAACAATCTGCATCAAGAGATATTGGTCTGGAGAAATGTACCCACAGAGACTCACGCTGCTCTCCAACTGTCCCGAGAGAACATTAGAGGTCAACAGCAGATAACTCGGCTGTGGAAAAGGTCAAACTGAAGGCATATGGTTGCAGTTGGGAAAGCTCTCGGGGACTGGTAGTAAGTGAATTCCTGAGTGGGAATAAAAAATGGCTACAGTCATATGTAAAACGGATAGCTCTGCTCTTTTTGAAGATGACACTTCGAAGGCAGTCATTGTTGAATGAAACAACAGCACTGATGCAGGGTCTTCTCCTTAGACCACAACGTTTGAGTCGCTATCAGCCAGACTGAAATCTTACAACGGTAGTTACTCCAGTCGGTAGTCATTTGACAGTCATAAAATCAAAAGGCTTCTTTCTGAACGAATCTGTGTCCTGAGAGGCAGAATGGTTCGGCAAATGCTGAGAAATAAAATTGTCTATTGGGAGAGCTATAAAGTTACACTGAGGCCCACAGGCACCAAGCAATGACAAAAGCTATCTTTACAACGCCACCTTCAGCCGCCGTGTTATTAACATTATGGTCGACTTTATTGTAGCCAAATGTCAGTGTGTCTTTGAACACTAGTAACAGACAAACAGCAACGCATAAAATAATACGAGCTGCACAGAGAGCGAGCAGAAGCATCGGCTATGTGTGGCCAAGCAGGAGTTTACTCCTCCGGCTGCAATTTGAGCAGCAATCTCCTGATTTTCACGTCCGCTCCATTGAACTATGAGGATGTAAAGAGAGGTTAAATAACCAGAGCTGAAATTGAGCAGAAGAAGCTGCATGACCAATTTACAACTTTACAATTTTTTAACTCTTTACAGTATAAAGGAGTCTTGTTTCATTTACACAGGGAAAATCAACATGAATTTATCAGCGCTGGAGTGCATGTATCACGGCATTAGGTGGTTGTGATGAGGCCAATATCTTATATAGTCCTTGGAAGAATACATGCAGGTTGATGTGGACAGGTTGTTAATATGATGCTATTACAGATGCACATCTCACAAACACGTGATTTATTTTTTCCTCTTAACTCAAAAACAACCTTTCAACTCACTCTGTTGGGAGTATGCAAATCACACATTGCTGTGAGTCGCTGTTTTGTGTTCTTCTATTGACTGTGAACTATTTACATTTTAATTTCTTACCGGGACAAATGAGTTAGAGTTTTACAGCTGCAGAATGAGCAGATTGCTCAAAATAAACTACATGGTGGAGAAATTAGGTGCCGTGTTATCACTAGATGCACACAAACAAAAAGCTGTCAGTTCTGGTTATTCTTTTTAATGTATAATGGGCCTATAATGAGTTCAGGAGATTACTTTGAAAGCCTGCTAGAGGAAAAATTACTTTTTACATTCAATGCATTTCTTTTCTTGTGAATAAAAAAAGTAACTCAGTGTAACTACAGAACCACATAAACTGTATACCACTGCCGTGGCACCCCTCAAACAACAGTAGCAAAGCTCAGACACTTTTACTGAAATTTTTCATGTTTTTGACAAGAAAGGCAGGGGGGAAATTAATTTAAGTGACTTCAGTGACCGACCAAATTTGTTTTCCTCTTGAAGTAACTTGAAGTCTGGTTCACCTCAAGAAGACAGAGCTGGTGTAGTTTATCATGCCGCTCAGGGAGGAGACAGATTTTAGGAGAGGACCAGATATGACACAGATCTGTGTGTTTCTCATGCCCTGTACCTCAACCTCACCTCATCTGGCTCAATGACGTTGCGACCTGTCCGTATTTCTGCACAGTTAGTATAAAGTATAAACTAGGTCTCCACATTGCTGTCATACTGTATGTCCACATGCTGTGTAGTTCATATATTTCACTGATAAACACAGAGCTGATGATCAAACAAAGTTTCATATCACGTCATCACTTCAGTCCATTCTCACGCGCTCCCTTTGTCCCTCCCTCTGTGTTCGTGCTCAACAGCTCTCCCCTCTCTGTGCTGTGAGTCTGCATCACAGTTTTTTGTATTGGGTTTCCATCAATTATTCAATTTCAAATAAAGTATTACGTAATACATCCATGTCCTTCTAAGGACCAGTGCACTCTGATAATGCTGGGTATGTCCTGCATATTTAACAGCCCAGACACACCAATAATAGATGTTTCATTATCGATAATGTTTATATGTTTAATGGGAGCCTGCATAAACAACAAAACATGGCTGCTGTGTTGGTTGTGAACTGCAAGATAGAGAAGATTTTCCAAGTCCCCGTCCTTCCCATGTCTCCCTCATCAAATCAGCTATAGGATCATATGGAGCTAAAAGGCTTAACCTGCCCCCATGGAGACACTCAACACATAGCAGCCTCACAAACTGCAGGGGCCCCGAGACGAAGCCTCACAGGCCTGAGTCCAAACCAGATCCTCATCCTGTGTCCCAAAACATGTGAAGGGAATTTAAGATATTCGTGTGGGTATTAAAGTTATGGTAATGACTTACTTTTTTCTCACTAGAGAGGCTAACTGGGCTTCATTTAGCAGGAAACCAAACATTTTCAAACACAGCATGAAATGACTTTATGTTACAGCTATGGATGAATTTGGAATTGGGTCCCTGTCTGGTAAGTGTGGCCCTTGGCCCTGGCTGTGGGTGTCCGCTTGCTCGCTCAGGGCCTAATGAGTCTCAGTGTGTTGTCGGGTAGCGTAGCTTGGCTCTGCATCCTGGAAAGCACAGCTGATGCACTACATAGAAAATATTAAGGGCACAATAACACTCGGACATGGGCTAATGCACAGCTGATAGTAAATATGGCATGTATGTGCACAGCATAGTAATGATAAACATGGACTATCGACAAACACAAGCTACAAGCTATTAAGAAACAATGTAACAAATATAATCAAATATTATTGAAATTTCTTTCCAAGATTAAATTAAAAAGCTTATTTTAAATGCCACAAAAACATTGAAATGGAGCAACAACTCAAATCTCCACAGGCGTAGGAGGTTTACAGCTTAGTGCATTTAGAGACCATTTGTGTCTCTGAACAGGGAAACTGAAGGCCTTTTAGAAACATGATACCAGCATCACTGGTCCTTCAGCGACTGTGTTCAGGAGGGCAGCTGAAGAGATGGCCTTTCATAGTTCACTGATCTCTAAAGAGCTCAGGAAGCACAGTGTTTGCTCATGGCCTTTTGCCCCATGTACAGAAGTGTATTATGCTTTTAATAACCTCTGATGCTAAATATTCAGCAGCACATTCAAGCAAAGATATCACTGCCACCACAACCCAGAGCAAAAAGGCTGCTGTGGGAATACCAGAGGACAGGTTCACTGTTGGTAAAGATAAAAGTTTCTATAGCTGAAACCAGATAAAAGCTTGAACCATCAACAAATCCATCTTTAATGTTGATGGAAAAAAGCTGTCTCAATTGTAAGTAAACAGGGAAATATATTGTGATTGCTCCTCAAATGTTACTTAATTGTAAGAATATAAGTAAACACAAGCATCTCTGGTCCAAAAAGAAGTTCATCATGTTGATATCTAAACTGCACACAGCCAACTAACTCAAGACAGGTGAAGCATTTGTTCAGCTCGGTTGTTTTTGTTCTTGATACATTTAATTCACTGATAAACACGACCAGGACTTCCTGAGAGCCGCGGTGATCAATGAGAGACTGGATCTTTATAATGACTGAGGTAAACTGAGGTGCTTTGGGCCCTGGCTCTGAGGCAAATGCATCGTGTTACCTCATCGAGTGCAGAGCTGCTGCCTGTTCAGGGAGGACGAGGACTAAAGCCCTTAATCCCCGCCTTGATTCATGATAGCCTGCTAGGTTTTCAAATGTCATCAGTGGATAAGTGTGTCCTGCTCCTGCCTCACATGGTCAGCCAGTTAAAAAGATAACACCGGGGTACATTAATATAGGAACAGGAACACATGTAGTCAAGCCGGGTGGCTGTGCATCTATTTTAATATAGCAACACACTCGTAAACGGGAATCAGTGCCAAGACCAGCGAGGATTGAGGAGAGTGCAGAGTTTGTGCAGATAAAATAATATAATGTTTAGTATGCAGTGATAAATGAAAAAGATGTGGTGTCAAAGTAAGACCACATAACATTGCTTACTATTAGTTTAACCATTGATTTATTATGAACAGCAGTTAACTCCTAATTTAAGGCTTTATGACATAAATTAGGAGCATTTTTATCCTAAATTAAGTCAAGTTAAATTAGGAGGCGTTTCAGCTTCTACAAAATCTAATAGTCATGTTTTGGTCCAAGCTTGCTGAGCTTTATGCAGACAACTACTTCACTATTTTCTATCTTTTTCGGTAGCCTACCTGTTATAAGCTCTGAAACATGCAGGAGCGCCCGCGCACAACGTGAGCGCCGTTTGACAGGCTGTGGTACTCGCAAAGAGCTGGCAGTGAAACTGATGATCCTCCTCTCATTCATTCAACATCAGACAGGTGCACGCCTGCTGTCTAAACTCTCCTGCCTGACACAAAGCAAAAATAAGCGAACATGGGAGTCAGCGTGGCGGCTGCTTCCACCAACGCCGACTGAGCGCTTACCTCCCCGGCCGCTCGCTGCTCCGGTCCCCCGGCGTCTGTCCTTGTTTCGCTGCGTCGCTGCTCATGAATGAATGCTTCTTGTATTCCGCAAATAATGCATTTTACAGCAAAATGAAAAGTGTTCGCTGGTAGCGGCTGTGTGACGGTGGATAGTGTCCCGTCTGTGTATCGCGCTGCACGTTACTCAGTGGAGTGTCCAGGATTTATAGCAGACGAGTCTTGCCGAGCTCCCTGCGGGGCGGAGGATCTGAGATGTAATTGACTGTTTTGACAGACTGGCACGCCGTGTGGTCACTTTTCTCCCGATTCTGCCCCGCCCCTTCCACCGTGATTGGGTCACACAAGCCCCACAGCGCCTCCACCCGTCACTACGAGCAATTAGCGAAATGCACCTGCAGAGCTTTAACATCACAGAATCAGCACGGACCATGAAGCCGTTCTTATGAGCGTTTAGGGGCTCATCAGGGAAACTGTGGGAGTTTGATTGGGTGGTTTTTGCAGGTCCAAATGTGGTGACATTTTTGTTTAATTCTCAAGAGTTCAATTAGAGAATAAACAATTAACCAAAGGCATTCCCATGTGCAGTTATGTGAAATACTGGTTAAAACAATCACAAAAGGCTTTCCAAAGATTGAATTTCAACAAAAGGGCAACCGCTGATTATTCTTCCATTATTATTATGATTATTATTTCATATTCCATTTTGGTCCAAAGCACTAAGAGCACTTCTGCATATTCATCCTACCTGGTAGTTAAATGCTGGTAATTACATTCACTTTGCGTCACACAATGATAAGGACAAGCAATAACACGACGAAATAATTATGCGAAACTATAAGACGTGTTAAGAAAGGCAGCATTTTGACGTGTTACAGTTGGAATAGTTGTAAACTAAGTAAGTGACCACCGAATTCGATAAAGCAACTTTGGTTTCAGCGTTTGAAAAGCTCTTTTCGTGCTAGCCTCTTAGATAAGCTACTAGCAGGACAATTAGCTTAGAAATTAACTCAGGGACCTTCTTAGCCACAATTTTGACGTTTAAATACAGTCCAAATCTTCACAACCCCTTCTAAAGCTTTACACTTTTAGTTTAACCAAACTATTTGTGCTTACCTGGTGAATTATCTTCCTGTCAGTGTTGAAAGATGTAGAGTCCAGTGGGGTCTTCTGGTTTACTGTTGTAATGCTCCTTTGTTGCCCCCTACTGTATGTACCCCTGTTAAAACCACACAGGTGTTTTCACTTCATGTGCTTGATTAGCTCGACTTTTTTAATGCATGTTTGATTGACATCTCTATCAATCACTTGTAATTGGTGCAAACAGTTTGGTGACATCACATTTTTTATGTTTAGCTCCGCCCATCTTTAACCTGAGCATTGGTCCAATCAGTCTTAAGTGAAAGCACCTGTGTTAACACTTACAGTGTTATAATAGCACAGTATAATAGACCTATAATAACTGGCTCTTTGTACAGGCCCCTTTACAGGACATGTTCTTACATTACAACTGCATTCCACTCTTTGTAACATTAATGGTTATCATCAATTCATTATTTAAATAAAGTACTTGTACTATTCTATAATGTAGCTTTCCACTACTTGGGATTGCAAGTTTTTATAGAGTACTCATTAAGTGGTTCATAACTCTTACAATATAATACAAACATACATGTAGAGGTGTGTCAGCTGTGATGTGTGAATCATGGCGGTGCTTTAAATAGTGCTCACAAGTATAAGAATCACCTCCAGCTGCATACAAGGTAAGTATAAGCTCTCCAAGCTGCCTGGGTAAGATAGTTTAGTGTTCTCCACTCCTGAGTCGTCCAGCGTTTCATCAAAATGTCACACTTGGCAGAAGAGATAGTGGGCCTTATCAGGGGTCAAATTCTATGTCGCAGTCATTTCAGGAGTCTTCAGCTGAGCCTCTCAGCCATGGCAGCATGTGAAATGATGTGCAACAGTGTGCACTAATTTATCATAGAGCCTTAATCTGAGCCAGCAGGTACTAGTTTGAATTAAAAAGGATTTTCTCATTGTACAATTAAAGCTTCCTATCTGAGATCTTGGTTTTATGGAATGACTCACTGAAGGGAGAATGAGCATCATGTTCAGTGACAGAGCAATCTCAGTGTGACTGTTTGATGAGAGGCTGACATTCAGTAGTGTGACCCAGAAATCAGCAGGAGAGACAGACAGGGATGAGGAGGGTGTGTGCAGCACAGCTCCACAGTTAATGTTAGCCTTGATGAAGATGCAATACAAGATCTGTAAGAAACGTTATGAGCTTAAGCAGATATACTGTAGTTACTTCTTGTCTTCATGAAAGAGTAGAAAATAGACCCCACCCTGGTTTGTCGACTTATATTGACAGCATTGATTTAAGTTGAATAACAGAAAAGGGAAGAGTCAACACATTTATCCTGTTAGAGAGAAGTGAAGGAGACAGTGAGTCTGTGTTTATCCTCAACCCAAACCAGGTTAAAAACTACAGACCAGTCTCACTTCTACCCTTCCTGTCAAAAATACTTGAGCGGCCATTCTTTAATCAAGTCACTGATTTCTTGTCCAGGAACAATCTGTTGGACCCAAATCAGTCTGGCTTTAAGCGGAGCCACTCTACTGAAACGGCACTACTGTCGGTAACGTGATCATTGCTTCTGGCTGAAGCTGCTGGACAGTCCTCAGCTCTATTGCGGCTAGATCTGTCAGCCGCCTTTACACAGTGAACCACCAAATCCTCCTCTATACTCTCTCTGAGCTTGGTATCTCAGGACCTGCCCTCCTCTGGTTCATTACCTACCTCTCAGGGAGATCTGTTAGAGTATCTTGGAAAGGAGAAGTGTCCAAACCCCACATCTCATCCACAGGGGTGCCTCAAGGTTCAGTGCTCGTTCCCCTTCTCTTTTCAACCACCTCACTTGGTGCAATAATCCGCTCCTATGGTGTCTCATACAATTGCTATGCGGACGATACCCAGCTCTTCCTGTCATTCCCACCAGACGACACTACAGTCGCGGCATGTATCTCGTCATGCCTTGCCGATATCTCTAAATGGATGAAAGAACGCCAACTTCAGCTCAGCCTATCCAAGACTGAGCTCCTTGTCATCCCAGCCAGTTCCTCTATGTAACCACAGATCAATATCCAGCTTGGACAAACTGAACTCATACCCACTAAGTCTGCCCTGAACCTGGGTGTCACAACTGACGACCAGCTAACCTTTAAGGTTCATGTGGCCTCGATTGCTCGGTCATGTCGATTTGCCCTGTTCAACAACAGGAATATCAGACCCTACCTTTCAGAGCATGCAACACAACTGCTGGTACAGGCTCTCATGATATCATGCATTGATTACTGCAACTCCCTCCTGGCAGGCCTTCCTGTGTGCACATTCAAACCTCTGCAGATGAACCAGAACGCAGCAGCGCGACTGGTCTTCAATCAACCCAAAACGGCACATGTCACTCCAATGCTCATATCCCTCCACTGGCTCCCAGTCCCCGCTCGCATCAAATTCAAAACCCTGTTGCTGGCTTACAAAACAGCAACAAAACGGCTCCTGCCTACCTGAACGCCCTCATCCAGGTCTACAGTCCGTCCTGCCCACAACGCTCTGCCAATGAAAGGCGCTTGGTACTCCCATCACAACAGGGCCCTAAGTCGCAAACTAGACTCTTCTCCTCAGTAGTCCCCAGGTGGTGGAACGAGCTACCAAACTCCATTCAGTCCACAGAGTCCCTTTCACCTTTAAGAAGAAGCTATGATGATGATGACCATACTTATCTTGTTGATGTTGCTGATGATGATGATTATTATTATTTAAAAAAGAAAAAAAAAAAGCCCCATAACCTGCCTGTCAGCACCAGTGTCCGATTGCACTTGAACCTGTGTTTTGGCACTTACTGACTTCGTTCCCTCCTGTCCTGATCATTGCCTGTGTTGTATTAACTCTCAGATGTATGTCACTTTGGACAAAATTGTCTGCTAAATGAAATTGTAACATTGTCACATTGTCACATTGTAACATCCACCATGAAATCCATATCTGTCTGGAGATTAAACATCATAGCTTCAGTCTCCAAACCACTTCTCCTGTGCACATCAGAGTCTGACCACCAAATAGTTTGTGTTTTTAAATGATTAATTAGCTGCTGTGATTCTGACCAGCAACTGAAAATCAAGCAATGTTAGCATCATAAACATGACACATTCAGGGCATCTTCAAGAAAGAGATTCAGAGCAAAAATAAGCATCTAGAGTCAAACAACGTTAAATACACAGGATGACTCTGATCCTGTAAAGAGATCGGTGCAGCAGTGCCAAGTTTTCAGATATGTAAATGTTGTTAAGGGAGGGCCTCTGGGTGGAGGTTCTTGGCCTGTGTTAAATCATAATGACATTAATGCTGCTCACTCTCTGAATCTATCAAAGTTTTCTTTCCTTGTCTTTGTTTCAGACAGATTCTTTAATGTTAAATGTCTCTCCTGTCTGACAGGATGTTCTTTATCTTTGAGCTTCTCAGTGAACACAGGTGCTTATTACATGGCTGAATGGCTGCTATTTGTGTGCACAAAGGATGTTAGTCTCTTGACTGCTTTTTTGAAAAGACTAAGCTGAGGAGTCCATGTTCTCCTTTCTCTTGTACCTCAGTAAGGCACAAAACAACCTGTTTCACACAATCATCTCTCCCAGAGGGCAACATTCATTGAGCCAGACAGTTTAAAGCTTTTGGGGACCACAGGTCAGCTCACTATGACTGAAACTGCTCTGTGATTCTCAGCTGATATCCAGCGGTGCAAGTTACTTCAATAAAGAGAAAATAGTGTTATTTTTCTACATTACGAGTCCTGCGTATGTGTAACCTGCAAAGTGACAGATGAAGATTCTGAGAGCCTCGTCTCCTTCTCCTCCTTCAGCAGATATGCAAATATATATGAACACATTTTTAATTATTTGGTTTTATCGTGATATATACATCTGATTTGTATAACAAATATGGACTTTATTCACAGTATGTTTCTAAAAAGACAGAAGGTGGGTTTACACATATTATACACTAATGATCAGCAGTGAACAAACACAATGTCCTTTACAAACATGAAGGTAATCTTCACAAACATCACGTCCGGTAAAACTGATTCACATCGATTCAGCCCCACAAAGTATTTCCAATAATTGCTGCTTGACGTCGGGTGTTCATAAGAAGAAGCCAATGCTTCATCTGATTCCAGCAGTCAGTATAGTTGTCCTAATGAGAGCGATGCCTACAGCAGACACAGATGTCAGGAACACTGAATCAATTTCCAAGTACAGCTATTTATGGAAAAAAAGACAGAAATACTTTTTGCTTTGAAGAAGATGTTCAGTGATATCTCTTTCAGCCCATCCGTCACCTATACACTATATAAAGCCATTAATGGTTGATCAATGAGTCGAGTCACTCTGGATTGTTGCAATTAGAAAACAATGCCCACAAAAAGCTATTTTAAGTTGTGCACTATCAGAGGGAACAGAGACGGAGAGGATAATTGAGTATTGACAAAAGAGTGTGGAAAGCAAAGACAGCATGCAAGACCACTCTCCAGTTTTCTCTGTCATCTTGAGGCTCTGATTGTGCTGCTTACTGACCACATCATTGGGGAAGCGCTGCATAAGAACAAACATTTTAGTGGTGAAGCGTCTAATTTAAGAAACTTGCAGAAGGGAGGGGGGGGGTGTATGTTGCTTGTTGATAACTTGCAGTATAAGAAGCCTCTTTCACACATGACTCACACATCCACCTGACTGAGTCCCAGGCCTCTCTGCCTCTCTGTTGCTCTGTGGGCTTTCTAACCAAGAGCCAGCCGAGGCCTCGTGGCTGTGAGGAAGACAACAGAGGCCATCTGTTGTGTGTGTGTTTTCTTTGGTGACCTGCCACAAACTCTTCTGCCAGAACACCCGAGGGTGCCCATGTGCACCGCGCTGCGCCTGAGGACCGGCTCACTGAAGCACCTTTATTGTCTACTGGCTCCGTTAGGGAAGGCCTGTGTTCTGCCAAAGCTCAGACACAATAGCAGCGCTGAATGAAGCAGGATTGTTACACAACAATGCCATTAACCTTAACTGGAGCAGCTTGGTGGAACACAGAAAAACTTTCAGCTCTGTGAGACAGAAATGTTGTTCCTCTGAGTTACAGAAAATCTAAACTGATCTCAGGCTGAGTTCACTGAATTGCAGAAAACTTTTATTCCTGCTGAGGAGGAAGTGAAGACATCTTTCTGTGGTTCTGTGCTCTGACAGAAAACTAACACCATTAAACATGTTTTTAGGGTGAAAACACTTTTACTCTGACCAAACATCTGAATTTCACATATTGGTGGAGTTTGGGTGTAGCTCATGCAGAGAGACATGAGTGAACATGGAAATAACTTCCTTTAAAACTGCTTTAAAAATAAGTTTGGTCGTCTTTTAAGGATGACACTCCTTTGAGACTCTTTAGCCTATCTGCCTCCTACAGTACAGGGAGATAGCATCATTAATATCCTCATTTATCAGAGAGAATAGACCACAGAACTTCCTCCACAAATCTGACTATATTCATCTCTATAGAGACGACTGCAAATTTAGATTACTGTGACACCAGGACGTCCCAGGGCAGCAGGTCACTGCGTATTGTTCAACTTATTTTGATTTCAAAGTATGACATAAAATTATTTGCCAAATGTCCCCTGAGTTAATCTTCTATTTCATGTAAATGGAGCACTTCTGCCTCCTAGTGAAGGTCCTGACCTGGTGTTACAATAAGCTGCAAACAAACATCAATTATTCAGCTCAATCAGAAACACAGTCGGAGATATTTTCAGTGTTTTCCAAGTCTTAAAAAAAGTTTGTGAATGTCAACAGCTTTCAGCGTCAGCCTGACAGATTGTGGAACTGCACAGCACTGACTGCACAGTGTAAACATGAGATGAGTCGTTTCTGTCAACAGGACAAACAAGCGAGCAGGGCAGGACATGTGGCTGTCTGCAGCTCTGGTTTGGCTCAAACGAGCCTTTAAATCTCTTTTCCACCACTGGGTGTACCTGCCTGATTTTTAATGTAAAATATGTCCTTTAAAGGGGGCATGTACAAAGATCTGTAAATTAAACTATTCGTACTTCAGGGGACATATTTTCTATATGTCTTCCTATGAAGCCTATAAAGAGGTAATTGCAGGTAAGTAACACATTTATTTAACATTGTAAATAAAGCTCTTTCTGCAACAGTTAATATTCCTTCAGATTTTCTCACAGCAACATGTTGACGTCCTGCAGGACGACCACAGTTGCTTCTAACATTAATAATGTCTCTGTTCTGCTCCAGTGTCTCAGTAAGACATTACTGGGAGCAGGAGCCTGAAACTAAACCAGCTTCAATAATTCATCCATCATTAGTTTAGTCATTTCCACCCTTGCTACGTACAGTAGGGTTATTATACTGTGCTGTTATAATACTGTAAGTGTTAACACAGGTGTTCAAATCAGCCTTAATTAAATTAAGGCTGATTTGAACCCTGCTCAGGTTGAAAATGGGCGGAGCTAAGTAGGAACACTGTGATGTCACCAAACAAGTGATTGATAGAGACGTTCATCTCTTCTCTGTAGAGTCTGTACACTCCCACGCACGCCCAGGAGGAGAGCTAATCAAGCACATTAAGTGAAAACACCTGCGTGAGGGGACCATGGGTAAATTCATTCAGGGGCAATTAAGGAGCATTACAACAACAAAGCAGAAAACTCTGATGGATTCTTCATCGTGTGTCATGACCAGGTGATAATCCACCAGGTACAGTCAGCAGCATGCCGCTCACTTTAGATCATCCTGCTTATTACAGGGCTACTTACTAAAGAAATCAATGATCTGACAGAAAATATTGATTTGAAATCAGTTTTATTGATTTAAAAATGATTTTATTTCATCTGTTAAAAATAGGGTCTGTTAGATTCTACGGTTGGAGCTGTATCCATAGCAACGGTTAACTCTTCCCCTTCTTACAATGAGCCAACTGAGCTGTTATAAGTGAACATTTCCACAGATGGTGAAGTTAAACAAGGTGAACGGGACCGCACGAATGACCGTGACACCTGATTGAAGTGTTCTGCCTCATTTTCTTTTCCATTCACCATCAACACTGTTGTATCCCATAATATGTTCTGTTCAGTGTTTACTTCATGTGCCTCCTTCAATATTGTCTCTCTCAGTAGTCGCCGACAGCCGTCTCTTTTCCCACAGTAAACACACAAACGTTAAATTTACAGGACTTCTTTTGGCAGATTGAAATGATGACAGTTATTCCTCCAGAGTCTGTTTTCAGAGCTGCGTCTCTCACAGTCTGTTCTTCATAGCAGAGGTGAGACACTCTGCAGGTGAGACACTCTGTAGGTTTCTGCCTGAGGATGTCATGGATCAGGCACTTGGCCTTGGGTGTTAGCATCTCAGGGATGTTGAAGTGACCTGCAGATTTTACTGAACAAAGAGCTCAATGTCATGGAAAGGGTAGCGCCCCATGAGGACGGTGTAAAGCATGACACTCAGCTGCCTTCCCTGAATAGCTGTCGTTGGCATGGAGGATCTCAGGACTGATGTTTGCTGGGCAGCCATGTTTGTCTGACAGGGAGTCATCATGACATCCAGGATATAAGTGTCCTCGAGGCTCTCCAGCTTCACAAGGCTTCTGGAGACACACAAGAGAAAGAAAACAGAAACATGATGATCCTGCTTTACTAAACAATGTTCATTTGGTATCATCTGATAATGTCACTAAATGGTAATTACATTTATCATCTTTGGATGCCAATGAACACAAAACTAATTACAAAAGACACTAAAAGGGGGTCATTTAGTCTGATTGTCGTCTTAGGTGTTTTAGATTAATCACTTTTAGATGTCAGAAGAAGTAGAGCACAACATGCTCTGGGCTTAAGTTTGAGATTTCCTTTCACTGACATGAAAGCTCAGCCAAAAAGCATCAATATACAAACAGTCTGATCCTCTTATGTTTCATCACAACAGTGATTTATTCTTCTCCTGCATCTATTAGCATCTGTTTGCCTTCTCCTCTAAACCCCTCAATAGCAGCTATGATACCCTTGAGTGCTGATAATAATGGCTGGTTGTTGAGAGGTCAACCTTTGACCATCACTGTTTGCAGGCTGCTGTTTGGTCAAAGGCTAACAGCAGTAAGATAAAACTGAGTCAGGAAGCTAACACATGTCAAGGAGGCCTGCTCAGGTATCATTTTGAGTCTGTTCCTCTCCTTCTCCATGAGGTCACCATAGTCTTGTGTCACACACTTGGGTTCAAGCCACATTAGGTCCTCTTGTGTCGCTCTGTAGAGCAACTTTGTCTCCTCGCCTCTGCAGCCAGGAGGACTGAAAAGATGTAAGAGGATTCTTGACAGGTTATATAGTCAATGCGACCCAACACTGTCCTGCAGAACTCACCTACTCTCATTCTTGAAGACAAACTTCCTCAGTTTCAGGTCATGGAGGACCAAGTCCATCATCGTGGCAATGTCTCACAGCCGAGGCATCTGATTGAAGACTCTGGCAGCCTCGTCCTCTCACAGCTTCTTGTTGTTATGAACAAAAGAGTGCATATGGCTAAAGCTCTTCTCAAAGAACACGTAGGCCCGAGTCTCCCTGAGCAAGATCTCCAGGACATGTTGGTGCTGGTCCAGGTAAAAGTAGGCCTCAATGGACTCCTGGCATCAGCAAAAGTCAAACACCTGCAATGATACAGATCTTCAGTTGTGAGCCGTGCTTCACTGTTGTGCATTACATTTAGGACATTATGTATTGAAATAAAGCACATACTCACACGAAGCAGAGCTCAGCTGGTGTTTGACATCAAACCCGATCTCATCTGGTCCCAGCCGCCCTCAGCTGCTCTGAATGTACTTCTTGATGACCACACAGCCGTGTCTGAAGAGCGGACAGGGCAGGGACTGCAGGAGCGTCCATGTGTTGGTGCAGGGGTCAAAGGTCTCCATGTTGCTGAGGGCGGGACCCTCGCTGCTCACGATGCCTCCTGTGGCGTAGATCTTCCCGTCTAGGATCACAGCGCTGCAAGACCAGAGTTTTGTATATTTCAGTTATCTCCATTTAAAAGCCAGAAACCGTAAAGGAATAGTTTAATATTTTAGGATCTACAGGTATCCACTTGTAGGTTACATGAAAAGATCTGTCTCTTAAATATGAGGCATCTACTACTACACTCAAGCAGGGATTTTTTTCCTGATACAAAATGAAGCCCCAATGACTTCTTTGAGACCCTGGTCCCTGCGGTGGAAATAAACTGAGTTACTCCAAAGGTCCCTACTTACTTGGGAAAGCTCCTGCAGTGGAAACAGCTAAAATCACCTCTACAGCAGTAACTGAGAACAACATGTCTGTATTCAACTGATAAGTGAACAACATGCAGTCCTATTGCAACAAATTCACAACACTTGGGACTGAAACAAATTATTACATGAAGCCTAAATCTGCTCAGAGAGAAAGCACAGCTGATCCAAAACAGAGAGCGTGCAGGGCAAAGCCTGGAGCTGCTCCTCCTGATAAACAGAGGGGAGGTGCAGGGGACGAGCGGAGGGAGAATATCAGCTCTCCTGCACGACGACCCTGCTAGACTTCATCCTCACACGCTGGAGATAGTTCTGTTTCTGAGTGTTTGTGTGTTTTCTCTTCAGCAGCTCTGTGCTGCGTTCACTGTCCTCCCTCCTCTCCTGCATCTCTTCCTCTCTCTCGTCAGACTTAGTTAAATGTGGCAGAACAGCTGCCTGGTGTGTGCTGGTGCAGCTTATCAATAACTCTGACAACATGATTTATGTTACACATTTCACACATTAGATCACTGCCTGTAATTGCTTCCCAAAAGTATTTGCTTCTTTCTTTGTCTGCTCCAGCATTGTAAGCAGTGGGTTCATTATCCAGCAAACTGCACACCTCAGTGGCTTGAGCTGAGTGGTATATTAGGATGTGATTCCACTGTTGTTATTTATCACCATGTATTAGTCATGATGTGTCCACAAATTGTATAAAAGATATATAAGCTGTATAAAAGAAATGCACGTAGCCACTGTCATGTCATCTACCTGTATGTATTCCACATAAACTTCCATGTGTCTCTCAACAGTGTCTCACCTGCAGAACTGTCGAGAGTGATTCATGTTGGGACCAGCCTTGATGTTGCCTTTGTCTGGGTCATAGATGGTGGTGGCTCGAGCGTAGGCTCCTCCCAGGATGAATATAAAACCGTTTAGACTCACTGCAGGGGCGTATTTGTTATCTAAAGACATGAGAGGAAGAGAAGGAGAGACACAGAGGGGAAGAAGAGGAGAGATATTTGTTCAAGAAAGCACAAAGCTGTTGTTTGAATGTCATTCTCTCACACAGAAGAAATTTACATTCAGTGAAATGGCATCAATTAGTCTCCAGGCTGCATCATCAACATTCTGCTTTAGAAAAAAAAACAGAATAGATGGCAAACTAGTGAAAACACAGAGTTCATGAATCAGTGTGGCCCTTTTGGGTTCTGCTCCACAATATGTTTGAGCTCTGCAGCAATATAAAAGAGTTACCTAAGTCCCAATAATTCACAGTTTCATTACGCCCTCTGGCACGTCCATAGATTTACTGAGACAAATATAACAGAAGAAAACACTGTGCATGTGTTGGAAATACATGAGTGAACAGGTGAGATAGTGCAGACTGTATAATTCATCTGATACAGTATACAGCACATGAGGACAACAGAGGCATTGAAGCAGCTCCTCTGTAGAATTATAGATGATGGGAAACTAAAGGTTTGTGCAGAACGATGCCGTTGGAAACCTGCAGCTTGTGAGCAGCGGCCCTGCTGTGTGGGAAGAGGAAGAGGATTCCCTCTGAGCAGAATGCAGCTGGACAATTTACAAGCAGCATGAATAATGCACCGACAGTTGGCCGCCGTCCTCGCTGTTTGCTGCCACAGTGGACGGACGTCCCTCATTGGAGGTGGGAAACAGGAGAAGTAACGTCTGACGCCTCAATAATGGCTTCTCGTGTTGTAGAACCACCTCCTCCTTTCTCTGGCTGTCCCCCAGCTGCTGAGAGGAGTCGATATGTTTAATGAACAGGTCACCTCTGGAGGAGAGAGGTGCTCCTGCTGCCCCGCACACTGACACTCAGTCCGAACGAGCAACGTGGAGCCGCCGCCTTGTGGGCCCACCACCTGCAAGGATAGGCATAGGAGTCGGGTGCATTGTAAACTGGACAGCAGGCAAAGGCGGGGGCCTTGGCGTGCTGGCACAAAGTCAAACACGTTCCCGGTGCATGTTGGCCTCCACCAGGGTTGTCCCTTGACTGTGTTTGTGTTTTTTATGGACAGGATCTCAAGGCGCAGCCGGAAGGAGGAGGGTTTTCAGTTTGGGTACCTCAGAATTTAATCTCTGCTTTTTGCAGATGATGTTGTCCTGTTGGCTTCATCAAGCTGGGACCTCCAGCAGGCATTGGGGCGGTTTGCAGCCGAGTGTGACGCGGTTGCAAACCACCTGAAGCAGACCCAGAGGGAGCTGCGGGGATTATATATCCTGTCTGGCCTGGGAACACCTCGGAATCCCACAGGAGGAACTGGAAAATGTTGCTGGGGAGAGGGACAACTGGGTCACCTTGCTGAGCCTGCTGCCACCGCGACCCGGCCCCGGGTAAGCGGAAGATAATGGATGGATAGATGGATCATCATATCATGGTAATCCTTCCAGAGCTGTTGGGATGTTTCAGTTTAGACCAAAGTGATGGACTTTCTGACCAACAGATACACAAAACCATCAGAACACATAAACAGAAACAAATGACTCTCAATGACTTCATGTTTTATATGAAAACAATGCAGTCATTTACACTGAAATCCAGTCTGAGCGTCTGCTGCTCCCTCTGAGGCGTCAGCTTCAGTTTCTGCCCTGAGAAACGAGCTGCTCTGATTGGTCCTCCTCACATTCTGCCTGACGAGTTCATTTCCTTCTTCTACGTCTTCATCTCATTGACATGCAGCTGCCAGTCTTTCCCAGCACGTGTATGTGTGTGTGTGTGTGTGTGTGTGTGTGTGTGTGTGTGTGTGTGTACATGATGTTTTGTGTTTGGTCTCATAAACACAGAACACTCATTTCTCTCTGCTCGGCGCCTGAGGCAGAATAATAACAGGACGCTCTCAAAGGAAAAACCTTTCTCTCTTTTCCCCACAGAAACTCTCACCACTGCTTCCTGCGTCTCTCTCTCGTGGACTCGCAGTAAGCAGCAGGTTTGAGTGTTGGAGAAGTACCAGGCAGATTTAACATAAAGCCTCAAAGGACTGCTGTCTGCATTCAACATCTCTCCACTGCTTTGCTTCTGCTCTCGTCCCCCTGGCCTTTAACATGGAAAACAAAATGATTCTGCTTTAACAAACCTGAGAAACAGTGAAGAGGGCAGGAGAAACGTCTGTGTCGGTGTAAAACTTACTTACTGAGGAGAATCTTATTATTCTTTAAGCCTCACAGAGGATTTTGTCTGGATTTGCAGCTCTGAGGTTAAAACTCAGCCTAAACATCAACTAGTGACCACTTTCTATATAAAACATGAATAATGGAAGGTTTGAACACGTCTGTGGTGATAGAAGAACAGCTGAGCCTGCGGGGCAACACGGGCGGACACAGCCTCTCACACTCTGATAAAACAGCTTAGTCATAGAGTCTGTGCCCCCCCAGCATGAGGACAGGTAATACAGACACACACGCATAGCATGCAGGCACACACCTAGCTCATTACATAATTCATGTGTGTGTGCGTGTGTGTGTTCCTGTGCCCCTGGGGGATGTGTAGTTGATATGAGGTAAGGAGATGTTGCGTGTGTGTCTGTGTCTCTCTACATGTGTGTGTCTCTCCTCTCTCCTCTGCCAGCTGCTCTGCCAGCCCTTTAATACCATTCAGCTTCACCAAACACACACGTTACATCATCATAATGTTGCTCACAGTCGTCTTGCTCTGAAAAGGCACTAATAACAGAGAGCGAGTTTCTGGGCGACAGAGCTGAGGGGAGAGCCTCCACGCTGGAGCTTTAATGACACCAGAACATCTTCTTGTCAGGAAACATTTGAATTCAAACACATCTTTGACCCAGTGTTTCTCTCTGATGCCTGCTGCTCTGAGTGCTGCCTGCAGCAGCAGTGTGCCACAATTTGAGACAATCATTTCCTTTTTCTGAAAAGCATTTGGACAGCTCTTTGCCCTGAGACTCCATCATGTGCCAACAAGTTAAATGTTGTAATCCTGCATCAAATATTGAATCTCTCACTGTGTGGAAACTATATTAAAGTGAGTACATACAATTTTTTTTCTGTTGCAGCTATAAATAAATATTTTTGAAGGTTTGGGACAATTTGCTAGATTTCTGGTTAGCTTAGCTTAGCATAAAGACTGGAAACACAGTCTTTGCACAGCCATCATCTCTGTGCTGCATCTTTAGAGGATGTATTTTAGTGAAAATCCTGCCTGTGGATAACATCTCTGCACAGGAACACAGCTGTCAGTGTTTGAGTCACGCTGAGTTGTACACTGTGTGTTTTTCCTGCTACCTTGGAGTTCTGGCAGCTTGGTTAAAGTGTTTCTTCTGTTGCTGCGTCCTTCACAGGTCCCTGGTGGCTCCCACTGGAATGTGGCTGCAGGTTTGTGAAGTGAATAACTAGAGAGTGTGGCCAATAACACGTCAGAGGGTTTAGACTCACCCACCTACCATTTCAGCTGGTCTGCTCATTACAATGATAGCATTAACATATTCAGAGTGGGGATAGTGGAAAATCTGAGTAGGATCATAATGGGATGAAACAACAGGAGTGTTAATATTTAATAATATGTAAAGCTAATTTGGAGACTGTTGTTTAGACTACTTAACATTAAAGGTTGTTTTATGTCTTTTACTTAGAGCTGTGGGACGTTCTTATCAATAGTTTGGCCTTATCTTCACCTCGCACATAAAAGTGAACAACAGGTGAAAATGTTACGTCCACACTTGTGCATGAATGAGTCTGAAGGAGATTCTCTTCATGTGTATGAAGTGCAAAGTGAACATGAAGCACCAACAAAAGATTCACCCTCATACAGTCGTCTCCTGTATGACAAGATTTTACCTTGAAATGGCAAACGGGACTTTACGGTTTCAACAGGAGAAGTCAAGCACACGACATGAAAGTGTTCAAGTGGGTAGAGTTGTGAGACCATTGTTGCTAGGCAACCATCAACAATAGTGGAGGCCCAAAAACTACTTATTGTTCTTTAAAGAGATGGCAGGACGTTATTGACCAAAGATTAAAGGCCTGTGTGCATATAAATGTTTACAGTAATGATGTTACAATACGTGTCTTTTCCAGATTGGGTGTTTTATTACAAATAAAAAACGAACTAATATTCATGACCTGAAGGAGAACAATTCGGCTGGTGAGCAGGTAATTCTCTTTAAACTGAGGAATGCAAAAACAAAATGAGGAAAGAGGAACCACACGTTTGGGAACATCAAACCACAGCCTGGTACACACTGGTTTAAAGAGGAGACAACAGCTCTGTCATGTTACAAAAGGTGAAGGTAACAAAGGCAACACGTCCCTGAGGACGTAACGTCTCTATGTTGTGTTGTGTGTGTGAAACTGTCAGAGGGTTCAGCTGTGGGTGTTGTCACCTGTCTTACCTATCATAGGTGATTCAATGAAGCTCCAGGTGTTGCTCTGAGGTACGTAGGACTGGAGGACCCCCGCCGAGCGCCCGGCCTCGTTCACACCTCCGAACACGTAGACCTTCCCTCCGCACACTGTGGCTGCTGCTGAGTGGACCGGCTTAGGAAGAGGAGAGACCGTCTCCCACTGGTTGGTGATGGTGTCGTACCTGGAGAGGAAAAGGGAGATTTTTTAGATCAGATTTTGATGTTACAGTAATTTCAGCGCTGCATGAACAACAATTAAAAACCAAAGAGACACAAGAGGAGAAGCAGAGAAGCAGAATCTGCTACAAAGTAAAGTCATGACCCCATTTTCATTTAACAAATCCACTATGAGGAGTCTCTGCATCACTTCTGAAACCTCGAATGATTCATAAACTATGTGAACACTTTGCAGTCAGTCATTTACACCCACACACACCAATAATATACAGAAACACATTAGCAGAATGCCGATACCACCAGGGAAGAGGGAAAAGACCAACCATTACGTACAATGACAGCAATTAAAGCAATTACACAAAGCAACATATGTTGGGAGCTACAAGCCATTAGTCTCTAGAGTTGGGCTGTGTGTCAGCGCCCAGCTTTGGACCTTTCTCACTGAGCCGTCTTTGGCAGAGACTTCAACACCGAGACTAAAACTCAGCCAACCCAAACAGACCCAAACAGACGCTGCAGATGAAAGGGCCTGACACAACGTGAACAAGACACACAAGACACTGGCTGATGGGATTGTGTGCTTGTCAGAGGTTAAGTGTGTGTATTTATGTATATTTCTTGACTTTTCATTTTTGTGTGTGTGTTTTGCCTCCTGGCTCTATTAGCGTGGTGTGTCAGCAGTGTAATCCTGTGTCCACGGGCCACTGATCAAAGCAGCAGAAAGCCTTCCAGCTGGAGAAGGCCTCATTAAAGAACCACAAACAGATCCTGGATCTGTGAATAAAACTCACATCTATTCAGACTAAAGCGAGCAGTCCTGATCAAGGTAGTCTCTTTGTTATAGAAGAAAAACACCTTTACATGAAAAACTGAGGCCAGCGTCCCCCAGGACGACAAGCCGAACACATCAGACACTTAAAAAAAGGCCCAAACTGTCACTAAAAGGAGATTTTTTTTCACTGTGACCTTCATGAGGCATTTTGCCTACTTTGAGCGAGTAAACAGGTGTCAACTTTCTTTTACTTGTCCTTTACTTTTACCGGATGTACCTGCCAAAGTCAAACAGGTGTGTAGGTGTTTTTATTCTGTGTGGGGATGCTTTCTTCTGCAGCTCCTGTTGCATTTAAAGTTGAATTTGAATGACACCTTTAAAGTAATAATCTCAAAGATTTTCATTAAATAAATGTCTGTCAAGTCACTGGGGGAGGAGGGGTAATGGTAAGTAATCAAGAGACCACAGTGTTGGTGTGCCTCAAAGAAGCTTTTTACAGCCACCCTGATTACGAGGTGTGCACTAAAAGTACATGGCGGCACATCCGCTCCGTGAACATTCTGTGTGGCCACAGCGTTAACGAGCACCGCGGTGAGGTGCCGCTGACAACGGGAATACACTAAGCTGCCTGCCGTAACTGAAAGCCTCGATCATCCAGCCGACGTTGTGTGTGACAGTAGCAGCAGCGTCGGGTGCTTGTTTACAGTTTAAAGTCAGGTGACACCCAGACTGGTGCATTGCGGTCATGTCTCTGTGTGCTCTGGTTAAGAGATGCACTACTTTGATATCAGACTTTTCCTGTAGATAATCGTGAGAAAAGCTTTACATGTTTCAGTAAATATGTCTTACTATTGTACGTCCTGCAATGTGACTGTTGCACATGCGCACATCGCTACTGCGATTGTTGAACAATTTATGTTTCAGCCCTATTCTCAACTGTCATGCCAAACAGATTGGTTTTACTGAAGTTGCATCTGTGCCATCAAATCACCTCTTATAAAGTAGCTTGCAGAGCTGCTTCATGTAAAAAGCTGCACAACTGAGGAATGAATACGACCCTCAGTGGTTTCACATATGATTGATGGACAACAGTTAGCGTGTTAATGTATATGGATGGATGTTTATGTGTCGATGAGCATGGTGTGGGGCAAGAGGGGCTCGAAAATATTGTCATCTACCAAAGGGGGTTCCTGCAGAAAAAGTTTGGGAACGACTGGTCTAAGCGCTGGTTGCATCCACCTGTGAGAAGGCTGTTACATAAAGTGTGAGAGGAGACGGGTGGATTAGCCTTTGGGAAAACTCTCTCTGGGGGTCTGATCATGTTTGTGCATCAGCTGCTGAGGGGAGGGGTTTAAATCAACAGGCTGTCTGAGAGAGAGGTGACACAGAACACACTGTTGGAGAGGTGGACTAGACACTGAAGAGGGCAGATTAGCCCTGTTTAAACAGACACACACACACTGCTGAGAAAGCAGTGAAACACGTGTTTACTCTCTGGCAGTTGTAATTACCTCTCAGACCACATCAGGGAGGTTCATAAATGAAGGATCAGACACTGCTGAGTGAAGCTGATTAAGGGATCGACACAAGGCCAACAGGACTCCTTAAAACAGCTGCAAAATAGCAACAATTCATGACTTTGTTGTAGTTTAATTAAACGAGGAGGTTATAGTTCTTATATTTTCAAATTCTGATAGGTATGTGCTCCTTATCAGGGCTTATATAAAACCCCATCACTTTATGTAAGAAGCAGATCAAGAAAATAGGTTGTAATTAATGTAAACATTGCAAAGTTCAGAGAAACACGTGCAGGTCAGACAATCTCAGAGGTCATGAATCTAATACACGTGTGATTCACTATAAAGCATTTAAAATGAAGCGTGACATCAGGATGATGCTCAAAATGGGTGTTTATGGTTCGATTGTATCTCCAGGGCAGAGGAGACGGAGGAAGAAGAGAGAGAGAAAAGAAAACAAGAAAACAAACGATGTAGGATTGTGTTCTTTTATGTAGGAGAGAGACAGAGAGAGAGACGGGTATGAAGGGCAGACACATTGTGAATGAAAGAAAGAGGACAGACCTTCAGATTTGCCTCTGAATCTGTAATCTGGATAAAGAAAAACAAGTGAATGCTGGCAGCAGCACTGCGGCTGACATGTCAACAAATCACAAGTGTAAGTCGACGTCTGCAGGTGGAAGAGCGACCCACGCAGTGAGACTGTGTTGGTGAAAGAAAACCAGCTGATGTTTCTCTGATCTTTGTTCTAAACGACCCGTCTGCTTCCAAACATCATGTTTAATAACAACAGGTGAAATTAGACGGTTACCGTGGAAATGTACAGTCACACCTGCCATGTTTGTTTATGTTGACAGCAGATGGATTTGCCGTCTCCACACCTGCTTTCCTGCTCTACAGAGTGTAAATGAAGAATTACATCCAACACAACTACAGTGCCCATTTTCACTGTAATGAACACACATATCAGCCAGTGCTAAAGTGTGACCAGAGACTATATAAGAAGTGGATGCAGCCTCTTGATTTCCAAAATAAAGTTAAGGCTGCATTCTTTCTAAAGGCCACCAGAGGTTCAGACTGGAAACAGTACAGATTGTTGACACTGCCTCTTCAAACTGACCACAAACCCTCCATCTCTAGACTGTAGTCTACACAGCACAGAGACTAGCCGTCTGTATTTCTCTCCAGAAACAATCTAATGATGTGGAGGACGCCCGAGGCCTCACAGCCATTTCACTAACATGTTTACCTGCAGGGGAGTGTGGATGATGAAGCACGCTTTCCTCCATACCTCTCTCTTTCACACACAAGAGATATATAATAACTAAAATAGATGGGAAATGTATTAATTTCCTCAAACGTCAGCTGCACATTTGTACGATGCATGCAGGCGGTTCTGACAAAAGAAGCTGCTGATACAGACTGTGTGTGCTCATTTGAAATCACTAAACTGTGACATCCTGCTTCTTTGTATATTTGCTTAAAATGTTTCATTCACACCTGGAAAAGATGACGAGGACGACAGTAAGAAACAGGGGAAATGTGAAGGGAGAGACGGGGTAAAGGAGAGGAGATGAAAACCAGGAGAGGAGAGTGGTGATAATGTTTTCTGCATTCATTTAAAGGTCAAGTCAGGCAATAGATGCACATAAAAGTGAACAGGAGGGAGAACATCTATTTTGGAGAGGAGAAGGAGTGAGAGTCTGTGTTGTGTCAGCTGCCATCTGTGTGTCAGAGCTCATCACAGAAACTGTGAGGCCTAAAAAACAAAAACAAAAAACAACTGCTTTTGTAAATAAAAAAATGAATAGGACGTTTGGAGTATGAGGATCTGATAGAGTCTTTCTCTGTTTGGACAGCCTTGGAGTTTGTGTGTCTGACAGACTGAAGTTAAGGTCAGCCAAAAGACACACAAACACACAAGGACACACTCTGATGGATTGAGTATGTTTCCTCAAAGTGTGAGAAACACAATCTGTTCATTCTGCATGTAGATTAACTGCAGACATGCAGAAAAAGCCACAGAAGCAGAAAGAAGGAGAGAAAAATGACTTGCCTGTTGGTAAAGGCTGGAAATTGTCTAAAGTGCCAGCCCATCATTAATCAATGAAGGAGAAGCACATACAGCTCGTACTACTCATTACCTGCAGCCTCTCTCTGCCTTTCACTAATACCATCCTCAGGCACAGCTGCTGCTGCTCGCCAATGTTTCTCTATAACTATCACGCGCACACACACACACACACACACACACACCTTTAGTATCTACCTCCATGTCTCTGAGACCTCAACACCCTATTACAAGACGATGAGGAGAAACTGTCTTTGCTCGAGCATGTCAGACAGATTCGACACCGCCGGCCTCACAGGCCCCAAATACACTCATCATCTCCTGCCCACATAATCAGAGCTGTGAGGAGAAGGAAGGTGCAGGAGAGGAGAGATGGTGTTTAAAGAGGAAGACAGGGAGGAGAGGAGAGATGTGATGATCTGCCTGATTTGAACTCTGTTTCAGCCCTGGAGCCTAAAAATCACTGAGAGATAGAGAAGCTCATCCATGGAGCTGGAAAATGACTCTGCATGTTTATTCAGTAAATGAGAGAAACAGAAAAAATGGTCCTCAGATTTGAGAACCTTAAAACAGGTTTGCCCAGGTTTCAAATAATTGATCACCTACATTTCTTGGGAATAATACATTTTCGCTCAACAGACTGATTATTAATATTGTCAGCATTAGTGCTTATTAAGTATTTAAGCTCAACTGCATTATCTCACAACTGTGATGAATCTTTGACAGAAAGTAACGCTGCCCTCAAGATCACTGTGATGGACTGCAAATAGTTTTCTATTAGTAAATTGAGCGAGTGAAAGGAAACTAATGCACGGGTTAGAGTTAAAATATTTTTAATAGTAGCAGCATGGTTTGTTAGTGTTGACGGAAGTTAAACTGAATTAGTTGTAAATTCTAACATGCAAAGGACAAAATTGAGAGGACAGAGAGAGACAAGGAGACAGAGACGCTACAAGTGAAAATCAACATGGACACTTCAGAAGGGTAATGAGGGTGTGTATCAGAAGTGTGAGGGTGGTTGGTGGGTGGGTGGGTGGAGGTGGTTAGGCCATGGTCGGAGCATGAACCGGTGCCTTGACAGCGCAGTAGGGGCTCGAGCTGTGAAGTTCGTTAATCCTGAGGAAAAGGGGATTAGCTCAACTGGGGGGAACCGCCTCAGCAGGGGTCTCTTGGAGTCTGTTTTCCCCGACCACAGGGTCATACTGAGGGGGCTACTGGGGCCGACTGTCCCCACCATCAACCCTTACCCCCTGCCAATCTAGCTCCAGGCACTGTATGACCTAGTACCAGAATCTACACAATGACACTCAACTAAACTAAAAGAATAGATGGAGGACGGTTGTGTTAAGAGGAGGATAAAAGCATTTCAGAGCAAAGCTGAACACTCAAGAGAAGCTCAACAAGCTCCTGGGGGATGGAAAAAAACAGAAATCAGCACTAAACGACAGAGAAAACACAGACACCTCAATAACAGCAAATAGTGGTAAAGTGTCGGGGCACTTAAAGAGCAACAAATGTTCCCAGTTAATGAGCCTGAAAACAACACATGAACAATGCAGCTCTCTCCTCAGCTTTTTATGGTCACAAAGTTTTATGTTCTATAATCCAAAAGGTCGTTTTAGTTTCCTAAGCCATAAAAAAGCCAGAGAACATGATCTTTGCAAATTGCTCCTCTCTCCTCCAGACTTGTCAGCAAACAGCAAACATCCCTGATGAGGAAAATACTGTACTCAGCGTCATGTTGCCAACAGTCTTCATGCAATATTAACTTGCAGTAGAGCTCATAGGACGCACAAACCTGGGCACAGTGTGCAATAAATAAAACAAAACCATCTGTGATTGACACATCATCAGACACCCATGAATTATTCAATATCTGCAATCATATTGGTTTGTCAAAGGATCAACATGCACAGGAGCGAGCGGGCCCAGGGTACCTGACTGCAAGTTAAAGCCTCCGAACTCGACTCGTCCCTAAAACTCTGTCAAGTCATTAGTGTGAGAGCGGAGACAGGAACGAGCCCGCTCGCTCCTCTGAGTGTTGATTTGGACCTCCTGCTGTTCCCAAAGAAAGGATGCATCCAACCAGCTTTGAGACGGCTCTGATTGAAGACATAATTGTGAATGTGGGTGAATTTCATGGTTAGGAGCGTGAAACCCTCAGTGAGATGGACGGAGAGATGAGGGAGTGAGGGAGGCAGGAAGGACTGCAGATTAGGAGTCAGGGTGCTGGGAGGTGAGGAGCCCTGGCTGAAGCACAGAGTCTATGCAGAGAGGCATTCATTTAATATATACATATACTCGAGGAACAAGAAGTACAGGTAAGACACAGGTGAGATGCAGGCTGAAAAAGATTGGCTGTGTGTGTAAACAATCTCTGCATCAATTACTCTATGAGCAGAGCAAATCAACTCTGTCTGTCGCAGTGTTTCATGTTGTTCCCCAGCCTTCAGATACAATCCCCACCAGCCATCTGCATATCAAACACGACAGCCACTCACACACACTGACTAATGATTCCTGAACATTATTAACTCTCCATGTTAAAACTGCTCCTGACACCTGTGCAGCTCTTCCTCCTCGTGTGGAGGTTTGAGTAACAGTCCCTTATCTCCTCTGGCCAGGGTTTAGTCCTGCTGCGGACTGGCTGCCTCCCTGCTGGAGTCTCGACTATCTTTAGAGTTTTGGCCCAACAATGCTGAGCTGCAGCAGAGCCAACTGAGTCTCATAGCAGAGACACACCTGCCAAATCCGGTGGTTAGCTACAACATAAAGGATCAGCAGTTAATGGGGCTCATTCATCAAAGCAGCGAGGAACAAATGTGCTCAGAAATGACCTGAAAGAGATCTTGATCATCTTCAACACCTCTGAGATTTGTGTAACGATTCCAAAAATGACTCATACAAAACTTCATGGTCTTCTTCAGTTAAAGTCAGAGCGGTTCAGAGTAGTTAAGTTAAACAGTTTTAAGGTCAAAAAAGTCTTTCAAGGTGAGTAGAAGCAAAGATCAGGCACTTGTGTGTAGGAGTGGGAGCTTTGCCAAGGTAAGTTAGAAAGCTGTAAAAACAAAATTTTTGGTTTCAAAGTCCAAGAAGAATCAACATCAGTTTGACAGTTTGTACCTGGAAACAAGTTTGATTTGGTTTTCAAACAAAACATCTTTGTGTCTTTGTTTTGGGTCTTGTCACAAAAACAAAATAAACTAATTTGAGTAATTCAATAAACTCTATTTTGGAGTCTCTTAAGACAAACGATAATGTTAATCTGTCGAGCTCTTGCGAGCTGTAGAGATTGTTGATGATTTAAAGCACCTGTCGTTGAGTTGATTTGACAGAGCAGCTGCCTGCTGGAATAATCTTCCTTCAGCATTTATAGTGTTTATTCTTCTTATGAATATTCAGACACAAAACCTGCCTATGTAGCGTTTCCTTCACATTGTTGATGATTAAGAGTCGAAACCATCAATGACTAAACTAAAAAATGTGAGACTGAAGTTAATGTGATGTAATCATTTCTAAATAGTGTGATTGTATTCAGTCCTTATGAATACCATGTTTTTGAAACTATGTTGGAGGCAGACAGCTCTGTTCATACAAATTCAGCCTGTGAATTATGCATCATGCAGCACATTAGTTTTGCTTCAAAGACTCAACAAAGAAAAGATGAGACAACTTAATATTTAAACTTGCTACAAGGACATAAATTGTATACAAGATGTCTCTTCTTACCAACCTGAAGAAAATATTGTGAATATTGTCGGATGATACATATTTCTAACCTTTAAGGCTCCCTTGTTCGTCGCCAGTAAAAGCTGCCTGTCACCATAACTTTTAATAAAGTTTAAAGATATTCTTCTCTCCATAAAGATGCTTTACAGCTTCAGACTCAGTTTTGCCTCTCGCTCCACAAAGCTGTTTCTGTTAAAGACAAACTAAAAGCCTCGGTTGCTGAGAAACGAACCCTTTGACTTGACAATCTGCCCAAACAGCCTGAGAGACCTTTTAAATGATCTGGCCGCTGAATACGACCCTGACCTTGTGTTACTAATGATTTGCTTCAGCCCAAGCACTGTGCATTTTCTTCCTCACTATTAGGAGATCAACTATTCTGCTCGGTGTGTGGGTTATTTCACCCTCACTGTTACAGCCTTTGTAAGTGCAACACGAGGGCAGTGATGCCAAGCAGAGGAGGCCTCTGGCAGTTCTTGGAGAGAGGCAAAGTAGGTTAAAGTTTTACGGTGCTGATAACTGAGTCCAGTTGCTGTGGGCCTCAGAGAAGCTTCATGGTTACAGACAGACAAACACATACAAACACATCACACGGTGAAACACTGATTTCTTCAGAGCCCTGATTCCCTCGATGCACCGGCAGCTCTCAAATTAAGCAGCTCAGAGACAGAGGAATCAAATGCGTATCCATTACGGGGCAAATATTCCATCTACCCTTCATAACGACACTGTGTGGCAGCATTATGGGAAATATCTAATTAGCCTGTTTCATTTGTGCATTGCTTTGGAGATCAATTGAGCTGCAAGGTAATGAGCGGCAGCGGCCTGCTCTAATATACCCAGTAATGTTCTTTTGATTGCTTTGGTTCCTCTCGCTCTGCCGTGCAGGAGGAGGAAGCTTCTCTGCTGAGGAAACGTCTGTTTCTGGTCTTAAGCTGAAGAGATCAAAAATCTGAAGAAAAGAGGCAGCTGAAAAGGCCACAGAAGACAACCTTCACATGAAGTGTCTGCGATGCTGAAGTGGATGGAATCAGACACATTACGCCACTCTGCTCTCTGATAGCAAATCCTCTCACTCACAGACAAGTAAGAGGTGCTCACAGCGGTGACCGTTTAATACGCTCCGGCTCAGATTCATTCCTCTGCACCTTTCTGCTCTCACAGAAAATGCTAACAAACTTGTCTGACTACTTTTTTGTCACTTTTCCCCTCACAGTGTGAATATTTATTTGAACTGACAGAACACATTTGAAATAGGTTGCATGGCACTACTGCATGCCACACCATCTACTACGTTTTGCTGCCTTCACCAGCAGAGGTGGACTCCTTTCAAGGAGATGAAAAAATAAAGTATCAGTTATCTCAGGCGCGGACGCCACTGCTAACATACACTGGCAGAGACACGGTAAAACGAATCCTCGAGACTAACACAAGAAGAATCAAAGTATATCCAGAATACTGGGAACGGCAAGCGCAGACGCTGCCTTCACCGTCAAAGGTTGTAAACGACTGTAACAAGTTAGCTTTGGCGAACACAGCGACTAACTCAATGAAAGTAAAACCAAAGTAACAAATGTCGGGGGGCCTTCTGGCGGTCAGTAGGGATGAAAGAACTGGAAACAGAATCCACCAATTTTCTGCAGAATCATCCCCACACGCTCTCTGAGATGGCTGTCACATCAGAGTTAGAACTGTGCCTCACTGTTCAGACACCAGCTGGGAGCTGCTGGGGGTGTGTTGTGTGTATGTTGTGTGACTCTCACCTCTCCACGTGGTCCAGGTTCCCTGATACTCCCAGTCCTCCGATGGTGTACAGCTTTCCGTCGTACACCAGGCTGTTGTGTCTGCAGCGAGCCACCGTCATCCGGGACACCAGACTCCAGTTGTCCAGCAGGGACATGTAGCACCAGACGTCAGCCACCATCACACCCGTCTCTGTGCCTCCTGAATGACAGAATAAGGGATATTTAAGAGTCAACCAGGCAACCATCTAAACTGAGTTTGTTTCAGCTCCCTTCCAGCTCCCTGTTAGCTGTGCAGTTTCACAGGTAACGCCAGCAGTGACTCAGTGACCCTGCTCAGAGCCTGTTGATCGGCTGACTAGAACACCTCTGATTTCTCCACTGGCTGTCTGACTCTCAGCGGACACATGCAGACCTGTTCCAATGCCCAAACACAAATTTACATTTATATGAAAAGAGGGAGAGGAAAGGAACACGCAGGACAAATCCTGCTGCATTTCCACGCTGCAATGTCAAGGTGTGAGCACCGTGCAGGATTCTGGCACAAATGGAGCGTGGAGAGAGAAATTCAGTCTGTTTCTGGAGAAACAACTTAAAGGTGTCTCATAGAGGGAGTCACAGAGTGCACAGTGTGCCACTATGGAACTAAATAAACTGCAAAACACTGCAGCGACTGTAAAGCCAGAGAGAGACAAAAAGTCAAGTTCAGATAAATGCTCCTCAGAAGGTAAACAGAAGAGACATTAAGGAATCTTAAAGGTAATCAAAGTTACCTGTAGCGCTGAGCATTGACACATTTTCAAACTAATAATCGTTGAGTTGAAGTAGAGATGAAATGTTCCTGATGCAGGAGTAACCTTTCACTACTGCAGTGTGATAAACCCATGACATGGACTGTCCTCCTGCTCTGTGCCACTAAATGACTAAAAAAGCTACAATTGTGCTGCGGTACATGTAGCTCACCTGACAGGTAGATGTTGTCTCCGGCCGATATGACACTGAAGAACTCGCGGTCGTAGAAGGGCAGGCTGGCCAGCGGGTACCACTTACTGTTCTGGGGGTTGAAACAGGTGACTGCTGTCAGGGAGCGCTGGTTCATCCCGATCGTCTGACGCCCCCCCACCAGAACTATCACCTCCGCTACACCTGGAGGACAAAGGTGGAGGAGGAGGATGGAGGAGGAGGATGATTGGGGAGGACAAAGGAAGGAAAGAGATGGGAGAAAGCAGCCATCAGGGAACGTTTCCACAAGTTTATAAGAGCCAAGATTTAATCAAAGCCTCTTTGAGACGCCAGAGTGCTGCAGAGACTAACAGGTGTCATGTTTTGTAGCTTGTTGCTTCATATATAAGTATGTTTATATGGCTTTCAAGAAAGAGGTGAACATTTTTATACATTTAATAAAGGCATCCTTTAGAAAAACGTTTCAATTTCCTGACAGGAACCTTGATCGTCTGCGTGAACACTGACTTACACAAGCAGCCACAGATTATAAGTCTGCTGGTTTGAATTCAGAGCGGCCTTGGCTTTCCCTGAGTCAATACGCTTGTCTGGAAATGCAAAACAAAATGCAAAATAGAAAAGTTTCCTCTTGGTCACAGGAAACTACTTAAACAGGAAAGTATAACTCAATTACAAAGACTGATGGTGCTGCCAGTCGTTTGGATGCTGCCCAGCTTTCTGACTCTCTCTTCCTACACATGATACAAGCACTAACCTACACATTCACTCGTCCACACGCTCACTGTGAAACATTCAAAGTTTGGACATTAGAGACTCACATAATCAATAAGTGAGGATCAATTTGTGTACATTTGTTTGTGGAGATGTGTCGTGTCTCAGATAAACACACGTGCTGTGGACCTTGTGTGATTAGGACTGAAGTCCTCAGGAGGAGGAGGAGGAAGGGAAGAGACAGTGAGTGAGGGGAGAGAGGAGAGGAGAAGGAAGGGGATATGATACAGAGGGAAGGGAGGGAGAGCTAATCTTTACACTCTCTGAACCAAGGCTAAACACTGGTTCATCTGCAGTGATCGATACCACAAAGACTATCTCCTGTTACAGCTTCATGACATCACACCCCAGACTGTGAGCCTCAAACGGCCCTCAAGACCTCCAACAGACCTTTGATACACAGCTAATAAATGAGTGCAGTTTTATAGGACGGTCGCAGCTACAGCGGCTGTTCTTAAGAGGAAACAAGCTCTTTGTCTTCCCTCCTCTGAGCCTCCAACCACACATTCACACACACATTCATTATGTTGACTTTGTTCTGCTTTTGTTCTTCATGATTAGTTTGCTGCTACTGCTGTACGTGTTTGCCTCCATTTCTCTTCATCACTTGTGTTTTTAACTTTATATGGTTTTAAATGTTTGAATGTTTTCTGCGCCTTTTAGGATTATATTTTTCATCTCTTTTCATCTCCTTTTCTTTCATCACATTAGCTGTTTCAATTTGTTTCTGTGTTTGTGTGAAAGCCAATTCAGAAACATAAACTTCAATTCCATCTTAAAACATGATGGAGGATGTAGAAATACTAAATTCCCGACCATGTGACAAAGTGTCTCAATAGACCAACTTTGTGCACCAACCTGGTGCACATGTGCAGGTTTTTCTCAGAGCTTTCTGCTTGGTCAGACACGTCAGGGAGAGTCCACATCTGGACGTTGAGGCTGCTGTGCGGCTCTAACCCCTGAAGCCCTGAACACATTCACAAGCTAACACAACCCAACACCGGCCTCTCAGAACGCAACAACACAGGAGAGTCACAGCATCAGATCAGACGGTTGTGTGTGTGTGTATGTGTGAGTTTTAACTCAGAATCGAAGCCTCACAGGGACGGCTGTCAGTCAGTCGGAGGTTTGATGAGAGTTGGGTAGAGGGATGAAGGGATGGAGGATTGAAGGATGGAGACGAGCGGTTGGGGATGAAGGGATAACCAAGTCTTGACAGCTCGTTTTATTTCAGAGTTTATATTCATGGCAGTTTGGGCAGAAAATGTCTCCTGAATTTCTCCTGATTCTTACTGACCTTTTGTCAAATAAGTTGTACAATGTATGTAGCTTTTGGATGCCATTGTTAACCAACTCATCTTCACTGAGTAAGGAGAAGGAAAGCAGTGTGGCAGCATCAGCAAGAGCAGAGACTACCATGGGAACATCTGGACAGAGCCCAATATTAAATCTCTCAGAGGGAGGTGTCACACACCACAGGATGGGAATTGTGCTGCACAGAAAGCCCCCAAAAAAGATGTATTTTGAGGGACAGACAGGTTTGTGTAAGAGCTGAATCTCAAATTGAAGTTGATGCCCACCCACGGAGCATAACACACACACACACACACACTTACACACAAAAACATCCCCTGGCAGTTTCTGCGTATTGGTTACAGCAAACTCGACTTCAACTACTCTGTTACAGAACCATGCTCACTTTTCCTCACAGGGCATCACAGCCACAGTGACACCAGCAGTCTGTCTCTCAGGAGGGCTCAGAGCCATTTATATCTCACTTCTGGTCCATAACCATTTCCTCTTATCTGAGCAGCTTCTCCTTAATCTCTCTTTTTGCTTTTTTCCCCTCCTTAATCTTATGATTTCTCTCCCAGGGTGCAAGGGTGAGGATCAGGGGGCAAAAGGCAAATAATGTGAGGGTCCAGGGAGGCTCAATATGTATGTGCACAATGTGATGTGTCAAACAATGTTTAAAGGATAACTTCGGGATTTTTCCTAGACCCTATTTTCCCATGTGTTTGTGTGTAAGTGACTGGTGGAGACAACAATTATTGAAATGGATCCAGTATTCTGGGAGGGAGCACCGGCCGGCATCATACTCAGAGCCGTCTTCTCCGTATCACGTGACTTCATCGTTTACGTATGTCCGGTCTGATCTCCGGTCCATCTCCGCCATAGCAGAAGCTGAATAGCCGCAATGCATTTTGGGGCGGTTGAGTACAACCAGTGAGCTCCAGTCTTATACTCAAATATCCGGGCAGATCTAGTATACATCCGGGCATTTCTCGCATACACAAAATTGCATACTATGAGATGGGAACGAAATTGAATGACATACTCAATTTTACGTCATGGTTAGTATGATTAGTATGATTAGTATGATTAGTATGATAGTATGCTGTTTCGGACACACCGGTTGGATAAGGAGAGAAGCTTTACTAATTTTCATGATACATCTTGGATGCTTTTCCATTTGATTTCATGTCTGCTCCGTCCTCCGTCACACCTGCAGCGAGACACACGCGCGGACTGTTCTCATTCACAGAACGGCAAATGATAGACGATAGATCGTCCCAAATGTCCCAAACAGAGCAGAATAATAAGAATAGAAACACAGACGAAGGGCAGATCCTCTGCAGATACAGACACCAGCTCACACTTCTCCTGGATCATGATGTTGATTAAGAGGGAATATTTAATAAGCCTTTTATTACTATTATTAACAGTATCAGTCCATCAAATGAGCTGGTCTGTGTTTAGTGATTTTTATCTTTTGTGTGTGCGGACCTCATGATGGGGGATACCACAAAGACTATCTCCTGTCATAGCTTCATGGCATCACGCCCAATTCCTGCAGCTTATCAGTGAAATCTCGAGCACAAACTACAATTCCCTGCACAGCTGCATCAAACTTTCTCTCTCTCTCCTGCTCAATCGTTCTGTTTCTTTCTCCTTCACTCAAATATCATCTCAGACTCCAGGAACAAAATTGGAAAAGGCTGAAGGGCACTTTGCACTGAGCTGTTAAGACATGAACCAGAGAAGGCTCATGCTGCATTGGCAAAAGACAAACCAGGCTGAATAATCACACAGAGCCGGACAATAATCAGTCAAGTCATATAAGTCCTGACCAAAACGTAAAGCTTTTAATTCCTTCTCCAAACTGCCACAATCACTTAGCATAGCAGTTAGTGCCGCGGCTGTGCAGAAAGATTATAAATAAATTCAATTATTCTGTGAGCTGCGGTCAGTGTTGATGGAGAACAGTCGAGGAAACATTGAGGCGGACAGCGAGACAGAGAGTTAATCAGGCTCAAACCAGAAGCAGTAGGTGTCAGACTATAGAGGGAAGTCATCTGATGATCATTTATGCTCCTTACAAGGTGTGAATGTTGGTCTGCTTTCTTTGCTGTAGTGCAGCTGCTCTCAGAAGAGCTGCTGGCTGCTGTAGGTGTGAATTAGAAGATGAATGTCCTGCCTGCAGGCTCCTTACCTCACAGGACAGCCTGGTGTTATTGTCTCCAAACTGTGGATGCAAGCTGAGCTATTGTGCGGGCTGATCTAATGAAATCCAGACCCCAGCACAGTGTTTTCTTTGGCTTGCATTATACTGCAATGTGTAAAATGCTTGATAACGTTTAATATTTTCATTCCAACATGATGTAGAGAGCAGCATAAATCCTGCTGAGGACATGCAAGGGTCTGAAATAATCTTGTTCTCTGAGCTTTAAACTGAGTGATCCGGTATAAGGAAGGATCACACAGATAAAATGTTAGAGCAGAAACACTGGAGTGAACCTGCTGCATACTCTAACTCTTATCTCAGGTGGCCCGGCGGATTTCCTCCTACGATGTATTTAAAGGTTTGTGTGTAATATTGTGTGTGTGTGACAGAGAAACAGTGTGAGCCGAGCTGGACCCCTGCGTCTCCTCGTCATTACAGCTCATTTGTCTGAGAGCTATTCCACTTGGCTGGTTGAGTTAACAGTTTTCCCTGGCGCTCTCCTTCCTCCATAAAACACACAAATGCACATATAGATGAAACAAATCAGAGAGCATCTTCTGAGTTGGTTTGTGAGTAAACTCTGAGCACCAGCAGCTGTTTGATCCCCCGTACAGTCTAATGACAGATAATCAGATGCACATCATAACTCTAATTAACCAATTAGCAGCTGATGGAGACACATACAGTACACAGAACACTGTGGATTCATTATGAGACGATTAAAGTTTTCAAACTAAACTTTTCTCTCTAAATGAGGAAGACGGGAGGCTGTTAACAAAATACATCAGCTACATAAACCCTACCTTCCTGAGTAGTTTATTAGTGTGACAGGAAACAGACGTATATACCTAAAATTATCAGCCAACACAGATTCACACAACTGAAAAATAATAAGCCATTTTTGTTGCTCACACACGGCCAGTTTGTCTGCTGAATATCTCTTCTTGTTGTTATTAAAAGTTAAAGCTCCAAGTTGCATTGTTACGTGTACATATACATTTTAAACCAGTTCATTTAACTCTGAACCGGAGCATGTGAGTGAAACAATGTGGTGACATGGAGCGACTGACTAAAAAATTTACTATCAGTAAGAACGGAGCTATTACGTAAAGAAATACATTACAACAATGCAGCACAGCAGGATTTGATATATAAAAACAAGGAAACAAGATTGTGAGTGGAAACCATCTGGCTGGTAAAATTCAGCTGCAATAGAAACAACTTTATAGGGCTGACAGCTGATGGAGCAAGAACTCATGAAGATGTTGTTAACTCGAAATGTTAAAGTGGTTCCATCTCATTGCAGAGTGTATCTTCATAGACCATTAACATTCATAGAAATGCTTTATTTCATCCTCGACATGATAAATGAGGTTAACTTAACATGAAACCAGTAAATAAACAGAATAGATTAAATAAATCTGTTCTAATCAGATATCTACATTAACAAAGGATGAAATTACTTTGTGTAATGTGACAGAGGTGACAAAACAAAGCAAGCCCAGCTGGTCACATCCAAAGCTCACTAATTTGTCTCTTTTGTTGCATCTCTTTAAAAAGAGGTTAGTATTTTTTTACATTTGAAAAATGTGTTGTGGCCTCATAAATCCTTTATTTGTTTGTGTCTATTAATAAATGTTAAGGTTAATGGTAAATGTTTAATCATTAATTGGATTCACAGATTTAAGTCTCAATGTGAGTGTTACTTAAAAGTCTCACAGAGTAAATTTTATTTCTGGGCTGAAAAAGTGTAACTCTTCTCTTTTTTGTCACTCAAAGACTGAATGTGTGAGGTACTCTGATAGACGTCCATGCACATCAGCACACACACTCTGTATGAACACAAACACACCCACTATAATACACACATATGCATGCGACTAGCACGTCCACAGATTGACTGAGCTCAGCAAGAAGTGCTTCACGGATGGCAGGTGTCCTTTCTTCTTTTTCTGCTTGACAGCCTTATCAACCGAGCTCAGGTGGTGCCCCATCTGCTCGTGCACATTTAAAATACACACAGAAACACACACACACGTTTGCTTACTGCTTACACAAGCAGACACATGCTCAAACATTAAACTTGATCAAACGTCTGCCCTTCAAATTTCATGTCTGATCCCCCCTGGCTCCTGCTCTCCCCCCTCTCTCTGACCACATCCAGACCTCTGCTCCTGTTCTCACTTTCTCATCCTCTGTGTGTCCACCACAATCCTCAACAACCTTAAAATCTCCTTCCAGTCTGGTCTCAGTCTTTCTTGCTGTCCTGCATGTACACGTGCAAGTACCAAAATCTACCCTGCAATCCCAGTGACTGTGCGAAATTCCCCCAATGTTTGTTTACTGTCAAATAAACCGCCTGGACAACAGTGTTGGCCAGTAAACTGATCTCTCCATAAAGTGCCATTTGTTCGGCAATTATCTTTATCCTACCGAGCAGAAAATAACTTGTGCAGAACGGTGAGGTGTTCTGGTGCGAGGCTCATAACACCATGCAGACACTATAATGAGGCAGCTCTTTACAGGGGGAAAGAGGGGGGTCCTGGCCCACCTGAGGGAAAATCTAACAGCCAAAGGCAATTTACAGACGCCTTCAACTTCCATGATGACTATTTGGTTTTTACAAAAGAAACAAACACGGTCTTCAATGGCTGGATGTCGGTGTGGGTCAGACAGTCAGTGGTTGGCTGGTGGCTTAGAAATCAAGCACAGACCTGACTGTGCTTAGCTGCTGTTAAAAAGTAGTTAGGAGATGTTCATGTGCTGGTTTTGCTGTAACAGAGTTCAGAAGCCCACAAAACCCCAGGAAGCCGTTAAGGTCGACCACTTTGTACTTCTCATGGTAACAACAATCAGACTCGTCTCCAGCAGTCATTTGTTTGATTGTGGAAAGAAACAGCAGAGCCGACATTTGGAAATATGACCTGTGTGAGGATTTTAGTGTGTTTAAGTGTTTTCAGCAGCTGTGTGGAAACATGATGGAGCTCTAAATCATCGCTTTCCTGTTGTGGGTTAAAATCAATATGATTCAGTGGCAAGTCAAAGTCTCCTTGTGGAGCCATGACCTCCCTGTCAGTGTGTTACAGTAAAATATGAACAGTGTGTGTGTGCATGTGTGGGTTCATGAGTATCGGCAATGTGTTCTGGGTCAATTAAACGGATGGGTGGCAGATCGCATCACCACCATCTTGTTCTCAGGTCACCCAGACCAAAGACACGTGTGTGTGTGTGTGTGTGTGTGTGTGTGTGTGTGTGTGTGTGTGTGTGTGTGTACCAGCAGATAGCCTCGGCCGAGTCCTGGGCGTCTGCATCTCCTGCCGCGCGTGGGGCAGCATGTGATAGCGCTTGGCCTCGTTGACCAGATCGCGACACGCCTCAGATGATTTGATCAGCTCCTCGTTATCCACCACGTTGAGCAGGTAGGACGGGTGGATGAAGGGAAGATGCACCACCGCCAGCAGCTCCGACAAATTCTGAGGAGACATGAAAGGAGAGAGAAAGACGGATTAGAGGTTGAAGAAAATAAAGCAAACAGTGATAAAACTGTTTGTAGACTGAAAAACTGTCAGGGATGATCAAAGAAGTTTTACATGAACAATGTTAAAAAACTAGCCAAAAAACACAGTGGATCAGACGCTCACAGTTGGATTTACCTCCAAAGTCATTATAATTCTCCTTGTTTAGCTGAACAATAACATTTTTAATGATATCATAAAGAACACAGTAAAAGCAGCTCTCATGTTTGATAACAGCCTGGGCTGTTAGAGAGAGGAAACCTGATGTAGTGAGACCATTAGATCAGTTACTGTCAGACTCTCAAAGCTTCAGGTCAACACTCTGGTTGTGTAAGGTTTCTGTTTCTATAAATGTGCAGGATGAAATACTTTGGCAAAGATGAAAAGAAAACATCTCTTTATGTACAGAACATGATAGGCGATTTTTAACAGCTCTAAAGAAATTCCAGTAAGATCTGCTCACCATCTAAGTTTAATACCAGCGTTCGGTTACTCTGTAAGGGGAAAAAGAGGCCACATGGGGAAATCTTACAGCTTCCAACTTCTGCTTCTGGTTTTTTGTCTTCTCAAATTAAATCCTCAGACAGACAGCTGATGTGTTTCTGCAGCTACATTAAGACCCAGTTCTGGTTCATCACAAACTATTCAAGCTGGGAGACGACCCAAAGCAGGATGCTGCAGGAGCATCAGCAAAAGGTTTTAAGGGGTCTTCAGAGGGGAGCACTTCAGCAATGGCTGTGTCATTGTTGTCTGTGCATACATCCATGTGTACTTATACTGTATAGGTGTTCAGACACAGAGGTAGGACGGACTGTTGCCATGGCAACCCAGTCTATAACTCTGCCTGCCTTGTCTTTTCTTTTGTTTCTTTATTTTTAAATTTGAGTGTATGTGTTGGTCTGCTCCCCCATGACAGTCTGATCTATGCCGGCAGTAAAAGCTGTAAAAAAGCCTGGACAGAGCGGGAGAGGTACGAGGAGTAGGACATAAGGATAAAGAAAAGATGAGGGAACCAAAGTGAACTGAAATGAGAACAAGAAGGCGGAGAGGATGTGATGGCAGTCTGGGAAATCTGCTGATGAAATTTCCTCTCGGCTCCGGATCGCTGGAAGCCAAACTCCGTCCTGCAGATGGGACTGTCTGATTCCCTCCTCCATGAACGTACACAGCTTACCCAACAGTTTATCAAACAAACTGCTCAAGACCCACAGAAACACTGAAGATCGCTCTCAGTGCCTCTGCAAGAAGGTAAAGTCAAAGCAAGCTTCAAAACATACTGAGATATTCTTCAGGGAAGAGTCTCTTGCTCGGGAGAAGCTACGACTTCCAATTAAAGTCCCCCACGGTGGGAGATTTGCCCCACTAGTTACGGAGTCATGTCACACTCAAATGAAGGAGACTCCAGCTTCAGGCTGACTGCTCTTACTTTTCTATTACAAGCTACTTTTCTCCAGGACTGTCATTATGACACTGAATCATTAATGCCAGTAATCCAGTGTGGACTCATTATAAAAACACATATTTCTAACTTAATCCTGTTTAAAGAAACATCCATTAAATCCAAACTAAGAAGGAATAAACTCCATTCTGTTGTATAATAAGTTAATTTTGCTCATGAGATCATACATTAACATCTGCAGGTCTTCTGAAATAGGTCCACTACTGACCGTTCTGACCCTCAGAGCTAAATTAAAGCTGTATGTGGGGCAGCTTCAGCCAGGTGGAAATCTTGCTCCTATTTAGAACAGCAGGTGGACAGACTGATTGGACCCATATTTTCTGGTCTCCTGTAGTGTCCGTCTAAGGCGGGCTGGAGACTTTGTTGATAACTGTGAATGCATCTGTTATAGGTGCAGTGCATGCTGGTATAGATGTCAGTGAGGTTGAATAAGTGAGAGTGGAAAATGGATCATGTGGATACTCTATAGGGAACAATGTGCTTTCAAGAAAAAGCAGATGGATTTCCATTAAACAGTTCAAGAGTTCAAGCCATGATGGGTTGGACTAAGACATGTGTGAGCTCCATGCACATTTGCTCTCATTAGCAGTCTTGTCTCACTTTACTGTAAACCACACCCTGACCAATACTCTGGCACACATTCACATGCAGAGTTAACTGTCTCTACCTGTGGAAGTTAAAGTAAAGACAAGTACATAATGTACCATCTGCAAATCGTATCTCCACACAAACCCACATCTGTTGTCGGCTCTTTCCGCTTGCCAAACATCTTTTAAATGGCAGTAAAACTCCCTCAAAGAGAGACAGCATCTGGTCTCTACAAACAGGTAAGGGGTGCTACCATATAAGTATATACCTGAAAAACACCCACGTACACCCAAGAGGTTTGTACATGTGAATACAGAAAGAGACAGATGGATGCACTTCAGAAGTAATATACATAATGACATAACATAATACATATACATATATATACATATACACATATATATATACATATACATATACATATACATATGCATACATACATATACATAAATATACACACACATATATATATATATATATATATATATATATATATAGGCTTTTTTTCTGTACTTTAATCCAGCTCTTGTCCTCCCTCTCTCTCTCTCTCCCTCTATTTTTGAAAAGAAATAAAACCTCTCCATCTCTCAATCCCACCAACTCTCTCTCTCTCACCTATTTTTCACTTTCTGTCTCACTCTCATCTTCATTCCCATTCCTCGCTCTTCCTCCCACACATGCATATACATGTATATCAGGATGGAAATGAGGGAGAGTTGAACACTCGCTGCTAACTTTCAAATCAAAAGTGTCGGACCCGATAAAAAACAGATTTCTGCTTTGAACCAGCCATTGGAACTACTCAAGCAGGAATAATTGTTTTGAAATATATTCGTTTACAAAGAAACCAAAAAAAGACTTGCAGTGATGTCTGTATTATGGGTGAGTGTTACATAAGCCACTTTTTATTTGCTTGCAGTTTTAGTTTTCCACATCGTCTATTATACCTTGACTAATCCAATGCATTTATGCAAATCTAATTCATGTATAATGTGAGATTTGACAGTTTACTCTATTTATTGTTTGTGTTGTTAATTACAATGTTGTCTCTTTTCAATCACTGTCACTTAGTAAACAGACTTAATCATCATGTGTGGGAGGATTCATTTAATGTTTGCTTTGCACAGCTCTTAAATACCCCTGTGTACCTGTGCCTGTAGCTTATCAATAAGTCATATGGGTTTTAGTTCTCAAAAGTTATGGAACAGGTGAACTTGTTAGCCATGCTAGCTCTTGTTCCATAGTGAAATACTTATCTTCTCGCCTCCTCATGCGTGCAATCCTTCTTTGCTTCTAAACAGAGATAGAGACTCAAAAAAGCTACTGTGTCAACTGAAAGACACAAAGCCTTCTGTGCATTTAAAGATAACATGCCATGATCTTAGGTTTCATTCTTAATGAGGAGTTCAGTGTTTTTTTAACACCTGAAACATATGGAAAGAGTATCCACAAAAGTCTGAGGACAGATGGAGACGCTACTGTTAGTTTATCTGTCCACACGCACTGTTTTCCACTCTTTAATTCTCCTTGGACAAGGATCACTTATGAGGAGTGCATATGCTTATCCACTTGTATTCTGACATATAACCCAGATAGCATAATGTGACTTCACCTAATGGTCTCTATGTTGCACACAAACTCACCAGGTCAACAGTCTCAGTGCCAGCGGTTGCACATGTCCTGCAGAACTGTAGAACTAGAATGCATGTATTGCAAGGAGGATGCTGCTGACTCACACACACACACACACACACACACACACACACACACACACACACACACACACACACACACACACACACACACACACACACACACACACACACACACACACACACACACACACACACACACACACACACACACACACACACACACACACACTGAGGCAGGTGGACAGGGGATGTGAATGGGCAGAGGCAGCAGAGAAGCAGCCGGGAAGCCGACATCGCCTAACACAGATGACAAATGTCCACATGCCCATGTTTAGCCTCACAGTGCTAACAAACCCAGTCAGCTGAAATGACCAGCGCTCAGTGTCCTTTGAGTGTGTGCAGGTTTATGTGTGAAAACACACGTGTGAGCTCTTTCTTCTGGTGACACATAATGGAGGAGTAAAATATGCTCTGCAAAGTGGCTCTTCTTTTGGGTTCAAGAGATGCTTTTGCTGATTGTGTTTGTGAGTTTATGCATCTGCATGACTATGTGTGCGTGTCAGCAGGAGAGATATAGAGAGATGTGGCGGACGGCAGACTCTCACTGCTGCCCTGAGCGACAACTGACAGGTGCAATTTGTTCTCCTCTGAGGCTTCTTTCAGCATGACTTCATTAAAAATCAAGAAAGTGCTTCCTAATTCTAAATATATTTGTTAGTATGTATTGACACTGAGCTTTCTTACATGATTCTCAGGTGATTCTCTTTGACATCCAGTGGTATCTAGCAATTTCCTCAGTCATCCAATAGTGCTGTACATTTTCCTTATTCCTCATGAATCCTTCCAAAGCAGAAAAATGCTTCCTTTCAACAGACGCTCATGCAACCCCTGTGTGTTTATAAGAGAGCCCAGTGGAAATGAGACGTCTCTGACTCGCTCTGGATATGCAGCCGCTGCGGTCGAGTGACTGCGGTTCAACTGGCTGCACACATCAGGACTGCGGGCGCTCTGGGACGACAAAGGACACAGATGAGGATGGAGGTCTGGAGTTCAGCGGCCTGCATCAGATCCCGTCCACTCTCTAATACGATACGAGTCGCACCAGGGCTGATATACAAGTGATTTCCAGTCATGTGTGAATGTTTGAGCATAGGACTGAGATATGAAGAGCAACGTCCTGTGCATTTTGTGTAAATCCCTGTGCGTGTGTTGCATGGGAATTTAATGTAAAGACAGAAAGAGGAGAGAAAGCAAGAGGCAGAAGATGAAGCTGCATCAGCTTTAGTTTAGTTGAGTCTATATCTGTCACAGATCACACTGGTCATAGTCTACAACAGTGGTTTTCAAAGTGGGGGCCGCGGCCCCCTGGGGGGCTGCCAGGGGGAGCTAGGGGGGCCTCAGAAAATAGGAGTTAAAAAAAAAAATATAAAAAAATAAAAAAAAAAATATATATATATATATATATATTTTTTTTTTTAATAACCATTTGTCCTGAACCTAACAACACGTAAACTGCCGTAATCTCGGATTCTCAAATTCAGCTATACAGAAAAATGACCATGATTGCCCGAAATGCGTCCTCTGTCTGGAGACCCCCTCAAACGAGTGTTTAAAGCCTTCGAAACTTCAGCGTCACTTGATGCAAAAACATCCGGCAGAGGCCGATAAAACAGTTGACTTCTTCAGACGTAAAGAAGAGCATTTGGTCAGGCAATCTGCTGCATTCACACAGCAAGCTACCGTGCCGAGCGGGCCCTGAAGGCATCATTTTTAGCCTCATACCACATTGCTCGTGCTAAAAAACCTCACACAATTGGAGAGGATTTGATTCTACCAGCTACCAAAGACATTGTCCGAGAATTGCTTGGTGAGGATGCTGCCAAAAAAAATCGACGCTGTCCCACTCTCTGTTGTCTGTGGGTTTGGGGGTCCCCGACCAGAAGCTAATGCTGTTTGGGGGGCCTTGGCATGGAAAAGTTTAGGAACCCCTGGTCTACAAGTTCATTTTGTCTCACTCTACAATAGTTTCAGTTTCCCTCTTCAAGCATGATCAATGTGACATAAAGCTCCTGATCCCAAAAACACAATTAACCTTTTCTTCAGCAGGATGATGAAAAGTTCCTGTTTTGAACTTGGAGCTTAAAAAGAAAACGACTAAATTAAAAGTGATGCTTGTGGTGAAAGGGTCATTTGTAGTTTTGAAGGTAAATGAATCGTAAAACTGGGAGGAAAACTCAGTTTATATCTTCACACAGCCTCAAAGCATTTCTGTCCTTTGGTCATTTTCTGCTCTGACTGCAGAATGATGACATCATTTGTTCTGGAAAAAGATTTTTTTTCTCCTCTTAATGAGAGCTGGAGGCTAAAATCACATCACCAGAGTCATTATCATAGAATCCCCCAAATAATAAGTAATATCTTAAAAGCATATGAAGTAATATCTTTAACTGTATTAATTTGGATTGGGAGCTGCAGGCGTCCGAGCAGGTCATTGTTGTTTGTGATGAGTGGACAGCAGGTCCTTGCTGATGGCACGGCTGGCCTTTTTTAACTGTCCTTTTTGCTGTTACATTAGTCGGCCACTTTCCAAAGAGCCAATTAATCAGCCTCTTTTGTCAGGTTGAGTAACTTAGCGAGATAGGAACATGTTGAAGTGAGGCCTAATGGAGGTCCTATTCAGGGATTTGGCAGAGCCCGGCCTGTTATAATTGGAGCCATGTGTCTGTGGTCGTCACACTAAAGACTGCTGGCTGAGAGGAAGGACAGGTCTCTGTCCGTCAGCACCTTCACAGAGGAAACATTAAGCAGCTTCCAGCCTTTTGTTTACGGAACTAATGGAGCCACTGTCTTTAAGACTGAAATTGTTAACTCAATTGTGTCTTGCCTCGCGTCACACAGTTCTGGCCTCCACGTCGCCCATAAAAACCTGATCATGGACACCTCGTCGTACCTCGTATCCCAAACATAAAGACACAAGAGGAAACTGTTATCCTTGCTCCGTCCAAAGGTAAAAACTAAACTCACCTGAGAAACAAGTGTGTTTCCTTTTCTCTCCTCGACAGTAAAATCTACAATCAGACAGAAACAGACGCATGCAGGGCGACACACCTTCAAAAATCCTCATTCAAAGAAAACTGAAGCAGCTCTCTTCCTTCATTCAGTGGTTTTGTGTCTCATAACAAACTATTACTCCACTCAAGCAGCTATAAAATTCTTTAAAATCATCAGTTTAAATTCATGGTTTTGTGTCTGAATCCATAAAAATCTCATGACTGAGTTTTTTTACCTGCTGGATGGATATCCGTCTACAGTGAGTCCATTTTCCTTTTCATGGATGTGGACCGACGCTCTGACCTCGAGGCTTATCGATTCCACGTTTGTTAAAATTTGACATGCTGTATCTCATTGCGTTACATATCTACAGGAAGAAGCCTTTGATTGTGATGAACAGCCTCCAGGAATAAATCAAACAGCTGTTAGGCACACAGAAAAAGGACTGAGGATGTTTCTGTGTTTGTTGGTTTTCCTGCAGTACAGTGTGTCACAAACAAATGAAGTGTAACTAAGAATAGAGCTCATTCTGAGGACAAAGCACTCCTGGAATTATAAACAACTGCTGTGTTAGGCTGCATCTGAAGCACAGAGCTGACGAACACTAGCCAGAGAGAACGAGGAGTCACATGTCTGCTGTTTATGCTGTGTGTACCTCTCAGAGCTGACAGGGAGAGTCGATAGAACAAACACACTAATACAGCTCTGCAGAGATACAGTATCTGTACTGTCAGAGGTAACAAGGGCTTTACCTCATGAAACACATACATGTGCTCATTTTAAAGTACACTGTAGCATCTGAGCAGAGCAGACACACGCTTCACAAACACAGTCATCAGCTCTCTTTTTATTACCTGCACTCTGGAGTCGGGCTCTTGTTTGACCCATTTGATGACCGTCTCGTAGACCAGCTCCTCAGCCTTGGTGTTGAGACTGTCGTTGGACAGGTAGGTAACCAGGTCCTCCTTGGACACACTCAAGATCTCTTCCTGTCCTGCAACCTGGAGACAAACAAACTAGTCATTACTATTGCATTGAGCTCCAGTTCTCACTGTCCTTTGATATGTAAAGTATTCTCCGATGTGTCCAGCATCAGTTTTTTGTACATATGGGATATTTGTTTTTTTAATGATGGATGTTGTTCAAACAAACATATAAAATGGGTTTCTATATTGGAAGGCTCTCTTTTAATATTATCTCGGTCTATATGATTTGTGATATAACGTCTAACTTGTAGATACTATATAGGTCAGTCGAGGGTAAGGCAAACTTATCTTGGAGTTTTGAAAAGGACTTCCCATCAAACAGTTGGTTGATGGTAATCAGCCCTCTCTCAGCCCATCTTTTATAAGCATTGTAATTTTATCCATAATTTATTTATTAAATTTTTTTTCTGAGACTGTTTACTAAAAAATGGAAGTGTTGTCCATCTGTAAAGACAGTCATTGGTTCCCTCCGGGTACTCCGGCTTCCTCCCGCAGTCCAAAGACATGCTTGTTAGTGGTCGTTAGAGTGGCTAGTGATATTCCAGGTGAGGAATTTTGTTCAATAGAAACCCATCTAGTCTCCAAATCCCTGACAACCCATCACAGCTCGGAGCTGGTCTGCCCAGTAGTGAAGTTTAAGGTTGGGTACACCCAGACCTCCTTTCTCTTTTGTTGATATTTTCAACGGGATTCTAGCTCTCCTGTTTTGCCAGACAAATTGTGATATTTGTTTTTCTAATCACTTAAATGTGGATTGTGGTACTAGGACAGGGAGGGATTGAAAAACGGAAGAGTATTCTTGGTAAAATATTCATTCTCACCGATTCTATCATACCAAAAAATTGAAAGGGGACGGCACCTCCCATGTTTTTAGGTCAATATAAATTTCTAACAGTTTTACGTGATTTCAGGACAATAATTGTGTAGGACTAGGTTTAAGAACAAAACCAAGATATATGAATCCCTGATTGGATCTTCTGAAAGAGACCAGGTCATCTAATTAGGATGGCCAGACTCCAGTTATCATCACGGCTTAAGATTTGATTTATGGTCATTCTTAAGAGTGGTATTGATCTCTTCACCTACAGTAACTCTCAGCCTAAAGCCAAAAACTGAACCTAAAGAATGAATGAATGGATCGTTGGAAAGATGATAAATCTGTACCCACCTCGGGGAAGTTCTGCAGAGCAAAAGCTTTGGCCATGTTATGGAGCTCGGTGCAACTCATGGCTTCAGCCATAGCCAGCACTCCCAGGCAGTTAGCTGCAGTCAACTGTTTCTCTGCAGTCAGTAAACCAGGTCAGAGACAGACAGAGAGAGGACAGAGAAACCAAAGAGAGAGAGAGACAGAGACACAGGCAGATTGATTAAGACAGAGAAAAAACATCATCACACATACATAAAGAGATCACAGACGTATAAAAGCTAACACAGACAGAAAAAGCAGCTGCAGGCAGCACAGACTCAGAGCCTAACAGGGTGTGTAACTGCCTGAGACGAAGAGACAACGGGACCTATTTAGATGGTGGAAGGCGCACAGTCTAAAGCGCATGGCGCTAAGTGATTTAGGGCGTGTCCGACCAACTTTTGCTCGTTACACAGCATACAACCTGGGTGCAAACTGAGGCGCAAGGTTCATCAGTGTTTCAGCTGTCATTCCCTTTAAGAGCCAGGTGTGCCTGCAGGTAGGCGTCTTGCTATTTATACGGGGGATTTCAGCAGGAATCTGTAAAAGGTATAGCTGGTGTGGGTGGAGGCAACGGTGTGCTTGTCCACGTCTCCCTGCACTCCTCAGCAGATCGGTAACAAACCGAAAGCAGTGATTTAAGGAGACGAGGGAAACAAAAGCTTGCAGCCTGTTCCTTAAACAACGTTTTTTCCACTGTATCTGCAAACACACTGCTTTTTCCTTATGAGGAGAAGAACTGCTGTGCATCCCCGTGTGAGTGACAAGTGGAGACTTGTGCTGTGAACTCTTCAATGTATGTCCTGAATGCGCCCTCTAAATAGCAAAGACAGACTGCGGCATGGACTTAAGACCAGGTTTTTGTTGGTCTAAGGCACAGTCGTGTTCTGTGTCCTCTAGATAGCAACACGCCCCCCGTTTGCCTAACCACTCCTCATTTCAAAACTAACACGGCCACTGGCGCTAATCGTAGCGTAAGATCACTTGCTATTTACACAACGTGGGCACTGGGCATGAAAATGACGAATGCACTGGGTGGAAGATAGCAATGACACTTGCGCTGTGCACTTTACGCCAGGTGGACATTAGGGCCCAACATGTATAAGAACTCAGAACAGCTCAGAGGACAAACAACATGGGGAAACGATCGCTCACAGCCCAGGCAGGAGGCGCTGGATGTCAGCGAGCGGGATTTGGGATTAGCTGGGCCACTTTAAAGAGTCCAGTCAGATCTCAGAGTATAATACACAGACATACACAAACACACACACACACAGAATGAAACTACTCTGATAGCCAGGCCAGCAGAGAGAAGGCTTACGTTGCGGTTTGTGATCTCTTGTAAGGGTGCAGCATTTAAGGTGCTGTGTCTCTAATTCCAGTTAAACCAAACACACGCATGTACTGATTCTGCGATTGCTAAAACAACCTGATGAAACAACAGTCATCAGAAAGAAGCAACAGCAGGTCTTTTATCAGTGAACACAGAGTCTTAGAGTCGTTCCTGAACAAATATCAGTCAATAAAGGTCACCTCACATCTTCTCAATCACAACCAAACTAAAGCCAAAGCACAGAGTGAATAAAAGTGGGCCTCATGCTGCATCAAAGTGGGGACTCGGGGCGACACTAAAGGCTGAAAATGTCCCTCTGTTCTGCCATTTGAGCAGATGAAGAGTTATTTCACTGTGCATGCTCGCACACTGGGAACATCGTGTTGCTCACTCCTTTCATCAGTTTCTTCAATGATAGACAGACAGGTCTCTAGCTTACTTTGGTGCACAAATGTGAGTCTGAACAATTGGTTTGAAAACGTTTACGATTGTTGCACATATCTTCATAACTGTTAAAACTTGGATTATGCACATTAAATCTTCTGTTAGTAAAAGAGTCATGATTCCTCTCAGAGCTGCAGGAACACAAAAAGTGTTTTTATTTGCTTGAATCTAAAGTTCTGTGTATGAAAGTCAAAGGGGTAAAAGTAGGTCTAGGAGATGTTTGCTGTTCCTCCTCAGTCTATTTGTTACAAACTTTACTAACATCTGACACAGTATCAATTTCTCTTCTCCCAAGGACACGACACACACACACACACACACACACACACACACACACACCTGTATTTCTCCCCTCACTTCAGCCGAAATGTCAGAAATCTTGTCGAGGAAGAATTGACGTCTCACTGGTCATGAAGTCCATAAACAGCTTCAATGTTTTCTCCATTGTATAGAGAAAAACAAATCAATAACATGCTGCTGGTTCCGTTTTACTTTCTTTTCATTGCTTTCCTGCTGCTGACCTTTTTCCTAACATGCACTTCCCTTGTGTTACAGACACACAAAACTATTTATTAAAAAGAATCCAAAACCTGACATTTGCAGGTTTTTTGGTTTGTAACCCACTAAAATCTGGAACATGCCCCTTACTTAATGTGAACCCCCGAGGCTACCAAAAGCCCCCACACACAAACACTTTCCACACCATGTCTGAATATCAATCTGTTTGGCTATTTCTCGATTTCCATCAAGGTTTAGGTCAGACGATTTGACATTTAAGTGACAATTGTTCCCTGACCTTTATATAAATGTGCCCCTGTGTTTGGCCCCGCCCACTGGGACGAGATCAAAGGCACCGTGCCCGACTGAGAGCGGCAGCAGGCAGGATTCTCACACGGCTGCTCGCTTTGGATACATGACAGAAAGGAGCGTGATGTGCCAGAGACGAAATTATTTCCAGCGTTTTGTGAGGTTTTGCATAGTGATGATGAACAAAAGGGAGACTACGCAGACCTGTAGACGCTGCATGAAGCAGGAAAGGTTGCACAGGAATATCTGATGCAATAAGCATGCACACTTGCTGGTATAAGCAAATGACACTTGCATACAAACATACACACACCCTCCTGTATTTCGAGCTGCTCCTACCTAGGAAGGAGACGCAGACTTTACAGAAGGTGTTGAACTGGAACTTGTTGGCGGCCTCCAGCAGCGTCTTGGCGTTGGCCGAGTCGATGACCAGCGATCCCGTGTAGACGAACTCGAGCAGCAGCTCCAGCACATCAGCACTGATGTTGCTCATGTTCAGCTCCAGCACCTCCCCGCTCCTCCTCTCCCCCGATGACCTGAGCAACCAATCAGGGCAGAGAGAGACGAGTTAGGGATGCTCTGAGAGGAAAAGTGAAGAAACAAACAAACAAAAAGAAGAAGAGGAGAGGGACACAGATACAACACGAACACACAAACACAGCTGGGCCAGTACGAGAGTGGGGAGAAAAGAAGAGAATCGTTACACAAGAAGAACTTAAAGTGAAAAAGGGACAGAAACAGAACTTTGGATGGTTTCTACTTTTCTATGGAGCGAGCACATTTTAACTATGTTGCTGCATCTGAAACAAAACGTCCTCTCTGAACAAAGATTAGGGAAACACACGTTATTGCTTTGTTTCATGCTTTTCACATGTGTGTCTTCATGTATGCAGAGTTTTAGAGGTGGACATGCATACATGGCAGGGTACATCTGAGCTATCAGACAGAAAACAGAGAGACACAAAGTGACAGCACAGCTCAAACACTGACATGTGACAGAATGTAAAGGATGCTGGTTAAAGCGTGTTGGACTGGAGAGCTCTCGCTGTGTGTGAGTCTACAAGCTGCTGCCGTGTGCGTGTTGGATATCAGAGCAGAGTATCCACTCAGACTGGTGTGGTGTAAGAGGTGCCAGGGAGTGCTTGTGTGAGCAAATTAAACAGAATATGATCCTTCGTAATGCAGAGCCTGAGATGTGCAGGGGGAGTAGGGAGGGGCCACGTTGTGTCATTAGCAGGAACAAATGTCAGAGATGAGTTCACATGCAGGATCCCCCGCTGAGGTATGAGAGTTAAATAACAGCTCACCACCCGTGGTTAATGTCCCATGTGAAACAATAATCCACTCAAGGGCAAAATAAATGGAATCAAAGCTCTGCCCCCACGACTATGTCTCTCTTCCTGCAGCTACGGACATCAACATGAAAAGTAGCCTCCATGAAGATGGATGGAGGCTGTTTGCTTCTGTCACTCATATTGGCACAAAGATACTGCTCTGTTTTTGTGTGAGTGAACCCAGTTTGTTGGATTAGAAGTCCTGACAAACAGTCAGCATTTAGCGAGACACAGACAGCAAAACAAACACGATGAGACAGGTGAATGAAATGTTAGAGAGAAGATGAGAGAGGAGAGGTTGGAGGCAGGGTGAGACGGTCCTTCCACAGGGAGCCAGCAGCCATCCTTCTGAGGGAGGGGTCGGGTTGTTCCATGACTGTGCCTTGGTCTTTTAAATAAGAGATAATCCCACCTCCAACAAAAATCCACCATCACACCTAAACAGAACTTTGTCCCCGCTGCAATACTCATCAGCAGCCTGTAGTGTATGAACTGAGACATTAGTCGTCATGTTAAAGCGACTCAGGAGGTGAGAGGGGAGAAGGACATCCAGAAATAAACTCAAAGACAAGAACATTTGTCTCTGGCTGGAAAAACCAACGTAGTGACTCTTTTTCCTCCTGCAAAGCAAAAAGCCACAGAGTGTTATTGGGGGAGGGGGGCAGGTAGTGAGACAGAGAGAGGGAAGGGGGAGTGATGTTCAGGGTTAAAGTGATGGAGGGAGAAAAGAGGTTAAAAAAAAAGAAGAGCTGCTCATCAACCTGCTCAATTAGTGCAACAGGAACCAGCTCGAGTAGCAGCTTGTTTTGTCTGAGCACTTATGTTATGGACTTTTTCCTGAGCTTCTTAAAAGAGGTGAATATTTATGCTGCTTCTGATTGAAGACATGAGTTTAAATAGTGAGATAGGGAGTCAGGGAGGACAGGAGAGACAGAGGAGGACAGAGGGGAGGGTGAGGGGGGAGAAAAGAGGATGGGCACACTCAATGGACCATGGAAAAATGGACCACTTATTCAAGAGGAAGTCTGAAAATCAGCAGAGACAGTCAGAACGGTGGTGAGCAGAGGAGAGAAAGGAGGGGAGCTGTAACACACACACACACACACACACACACACACACACACACACACACACACACACACACACACACACACACACACACACACACACACACACACACACACACACACACACACACACACACACACACACACACACACACACACACACACACACACACACACACACACACACACAGGTATAAATAAACTTAATGTTGTTTTTTTGTTATTGAGGCCATTGTGTTTCATCTATAATATCAGGTTTAATACAGGACACTTTAAGTCTATCTGCTGGAGACAAAAAACAAACATAGCGAGATGTCACAAGAGGTAAATGAGAGTAATTTGGGTGAACTGGCCCTTCAAAAACAGCAAGTCAGAACAATGTTCTGATTTAATTCTAATATTATTACATATGATGATAGTATTATGATAGTATTACAGAGTCCTGTCTTCCCCTCAGGCTGAGAGGAGCAGCACACAGGGCCGACACTGTAATGTGCTTTAACACAGCTCTCTACCAGCTCAGAGTCACAACACTCTGACTCGCATGCAGAGAAACAAACAGCATGAAAGCATGAGTCAGGACTGCTCAGAGACTCTGGAGCTTTTAACATCACTGTGGTGCAGAGATGCAGGAGCCATAAATTAAATGCCTGAGGAGCACACTTATTGGAAAACCTCGAGGGGTAAAATGGAATTACCCGAGATCTGTAAAGGGGTGAGGGCGGGCCTGTGCGTACATTTAGAAGTGGCATTACATCCTTCAGGTATTATGGCAGGTTGAATGAATACATACTGCAGGAGAGGCCTGAATGCTTTAGTGAGTGTAAATAGAGCTGCAGCAAACAGAGTAAAATTTTCACCGCTTTCCTGCGACTTTCATTTCCATTACACTTTCCCTCATGTGATGTCAAATAAGAGGATTTCTATTTTTGCACATATCTCATGAAAGAGAGTGTGATCAATCAAAGTAGTTTTACAATTAATTAACCAATTAATGACAATTTGCTCCATTAAAGTGTTATATGTAACCATTATATGTATCCTCATTCCTAGCGACACGGTCAACCGCTGAGGAAAGTGCAGTCAACCTTCTTGTACACGCTCGCGCGGGGAGACACACACACACACACACACACACACACACACACACACACACACACACACACACACACACACACACACACACACACACACACACACACACACACACACACACACACACACACACACACACACACACACACACACACACACACACACACACACACACACACACACACACACACACACACACACACACACACACAGCTCTGTTTACTTTTCACTGACGAGACGTGTTTATTGACCGGCATCATGTTGTCCAAAATCAACACTGTTTGTCATAATACCTAAGTTAGTATCATGTTAGGTGGTGAAGTTATTTTTTAAGCTAGACTGACAACATTGACATACGCACTCGGAAAGAATTTTGGTTGTCATAAAGTAGCGAGCATGCAAAGGTTAGCCAACTAGCTCTAACATAAATACACTGGATGATTCCAGCATTGTGCTTCGTTACCAAATGGCAAATTACGCCGGCGAAACAGAAAATCATCACAAGCATCAGCTAACATTAGCCAGGCAGGGCAGGGTGGCTGGAGAGAGCTGGGATGAAGATAGATGAGATAGCTTCACTAGATAAAACTCATTTTTGTTTTTTATTCTTGTGTGTACTTTGTGTTGGTGTTGTCTCGTGTTGCACACTGTTGACTGTTATGGCGTAGAATTAGCTCTCGGCAGAGGTACTCGCGAACTCGCAGATACATCACATCCTCTTGTTTCCCGGAAAAACCGTCCGGAGCGCTTTACAGAAAAATCAGCCCACAGGTTTTTAGGGCCAACTGAGGAAGTTGGGGAAGGTCTCAATTGATCAGTTCCTCTACTATCCCTTCACACATTGACAATAAAAAATGATATTTGATTGATGAATACATGTAAGATCTTAGCCCCTTTATACTCTCAAATTAAACAACAAAAAGGAACACACTGTAGCAGCAGCAGCAGCAGGCATGAGGAGGAGCTGGATAAGACTCAGCTGCTCCCCTGGGAGCCCCGCTGTATTTCAGGGCCCTGTCTTTACACATTTATGATCTGACTTTGTGTCTGATAAGAGGTGCAGTCTGATGGACAGGTTGACCAGAGTGGGGGGCTTCAGTTCACTCCAAAGTCACTTCAGTCTCTCAGACAGCTCTTTGCTATTGTCAAGGTCAAAGGAGGACTCTGTGTCTCTCTTATTCAGAGCAGAGCTGTCATGGAGATGAGTGCTCCTGCTACAGACGAGGCTCTGTGGCTCCTCTACCTCTGTTCTCTCTCTGGTCTTCCTCACTCCATTTCCATTCAGGACAAGTGTATTGGCTGGGAGTAAAGGGTTAAAGTAAAGGGTCTTTGCTCAGCACTTAATCCCTGTCCAGGCAAACAAGCGTAAACATACACACGTTCATGCACACAACCACAACCAAAGTGGCAAGTTTGGGTCCAGGGGACTGTCAATCGAGCCTGCAAGGATTTGAAGTAAGGATGAGGACATGAGTGTAGTATAGCATTCCCTCTCCGGAAAACAAGAGAGATTAGAAAAAAGACATGCTTGTGCTTTTAGACTTTAGACACGTATACTCACACATGTGCACACACATCTAGAGACACTTCAAAGGTCTGCATCTGCCACACATACACTTTCCAACGGAAACAAAGCCAGCAGCGAAGGAAAGGAAATGTGGAGTATGAAGGGCATAAAACGCAGGGAATATTTAGATCTGCATCAAATTAACACATGAGTGAAGGGTGGTCTTAACCTGTGACAGTCAAGCTTCAGTAAGCTGTCTGAGATGTGCTTCTTTTTTCCATTGTCTTGTTTATTACACTAACCAGAGTTATTAGCACATGAAAAGGCTGTTTTGCAGCATAAACTGAAGAATTATCAACAGAAAAATAAAGTACCTTTAGAGACTAAAACCCCTGTGCTCACAGAAGACAGTGTGTCTTTGTTGAATTACCACCCAAAGTGTAGAATGTGTGATTTTGTTGTTTTGGCCCTTTGGTGAGTTTTCAAACATCCCCAGTCATGGAACATTTTCACTGCTCATTAAAATGGAAATGAGGTTAAATGGCCCTACATGTGGAGGAAAGGTAATGACCAGGTTTGACCTTTATTCTCTGCTTTCAGATACATTCATTTGAGCGGGAAGAGGAAGGAATGGCTGCTGGCCCTGTGCTAGGAACCAAAGTCTTCACACACCTGCAAGAGAGAGAGGGGAAGGGAAAAGAAGCGACACAAATGCGCCCTATGAAAAGAACAGATTGGATCAACAGCTGGTGGGAGGGGGGAAGAGAAGGCAAACCTTTTGACCAGGTCCTTGAAATACAAGCTGCAGGAAGCTACAACATTTTGGTGGACTTCAAACTCTTTGCCTTCAACAATTATTTTCAGGTCTGTAAACTCTTTGGCTCTGCGCTGCTGGTTCAACTCCTTCAACATCTCTGTAGAACAAGAAGAACAAACAGACAACGCCACATTTGGGTTTAGAAATGTTTCACTCTTCTCTACAAACATGAGCAACAATAACATGACAACAAGAAACAGAACACAATGTTGAAAAGTGCAGATTGTGAGACACAATATTGCTGACAGTCTAAAGAAACAACGTTCATTATCTGATAGAGAAGAAGTGATGTGTGCAGGTCTGATCAAACGTTTCAGCAGATGTAAAATGAGGTCTGAATATAAATATGTAACAGAAAAGCATGCATGTAAAAAAGGAAATAATTAGCTCTTATATTCTATAATGTACTGAGACATATGCAACACCCAAAGCATGCTTGTGGATAACATAGGACTGTGAATGAGATCAAAAGCTGTCATTATTATGGAAAGACTCTTGAATAAGTGTGTTTGACCTCTGTTAATGTTCACTGCAGAGCGACAGCTTCAATGAAGGGAAGCTGAATGAGATTAAAAAGCGTCTAAAAGAGATGTAGGCTGAAAACAGAGACACTGTCGATGCATTATTCACACTGAAATAAATTCTTTGGCTTCTCACAAGCGCCCTACTCGGAGAAGAGTTGACCTTCAAACGTCGCTCAGTGAGAAAACAACTGCTTATCCACAAATCCAAACACCCGCTTCTTTTCTCTCAATCGCTTTTAGAAAATCACATCCTCACCAACACACCCAGCCTTTTCTTCATCTCTGGAGAAAAACACACAATCTGTGAAAACATGCTCTGAGCAAACTGTGTGCTGTTGAAGGCCGCGGAACACAATGAGCTGTATAATGTGGTGCAGCAGCTCCATGTTAGGCCTGGCCTTACTGTAGCGTTGGGTCGGAGGCTCTTGTTTCTCTGCGTCTTAATGAGGCACCATGAGGGGAAGCTAAGAGGGAAAACCAGCGGGAGACAAGCAACTTGTTCTGCGGCCTCAGGAGGGAGAACCAACACTGTAGCTCTGTTAATCTCCTATCGAGAACGCCACTAAAAGAGAACGCTGAGAGATTCAAATAGAGAGCTACAGACACAATAATGTGGACGATTATAGAGGGAGCCAGCTTCCATACTGTCCTCTTAGAATGAACAGATTTTATAGAGACTGCAGGCTGCAGGGGAAACATCTATTTGGCACAAAGCACAGTCTGTGTTAAAGGCACATATTCCCTGCTGGGGAAAGATAAGAAGGAGATACATGATGATTTAGATCAGGAAGGTGGAAAATCCTCCCCTGATCAGCACAAAGGCTTACTTTGCTTTCTTTTAACTTGTCTTGAAACTACTTTCATAATTCTTGGCAAATCTGAACAGAAGCAAAGCACCTCATTTGTTCTCAGGAGTAACAAGCAAGGTGTGCATGTGAGGTGTAGAATATGTGCTTTACTCATCAGTCCAGCCATCAAACTTGTGAAAACTGACTTGTGATTGTATTAGGTTGCAGAGTTGAAATATAGGAGTTTGTCTTTGTCATCCTGAAAGAGGTCTGTGTTCACGTCAGACTCAAAGCAGAGATTTAATTAACCCAGAATGACTCTCTCCCTCTGTTTGGCTGAAATATGCTCTCATTTAGCTCCTTCCATTCTCCTGACTGACACTGGGAGCTCAGCTCTGAATTCATTCAGCAGATGAAATTATACAGAATAAAGACTCATGACAAATAAGGTGCATTCAGAGGCGTGTTTGGTAAAAGCCTTTTCTCTGAGCGCTGCATCCTTCACAGTTTTTGCATCAATGAATTAATGAGCAGAAAGAAAATGAGCTGGTTATTAAACATGCTGAATACCAAACAGGAGAAAAACACAATAACAGATCCAGTTTTTGACAACATGTCTGTTGTGTTTGGACTCGATGCACAGCAGCATGAGTTAGAGCGAGCCGTACGTACACATGCAAACACAAAGGCTGCGTTTGCCTCGTCTTTCATCCGTCTCTCTCCGCTCTCCACATTCCTCTCCACCGCTGCTGCCTGTCAGTCGGCCAGCTATCTGATCACTGTGTGGGCATGGACTGTGAAAAGTGAATACACACCAAGTTTGAGCTTGCGTTAGTGAATCTCCAGAGGCTGACATGGCTCTCACCTCCAATCAGCCACAGCGCATAGCATCTGTTTGCCCCGAGAATAGAGAGAGTGAGAGGGGGAGACAGAGAACTCAGCGTGTCTGCAAACAATGGCCGCCTCCCTGGGAGTTGCCCGATGAAATAGATAATCATGGCCCCCCAGAACACCTTGTCAACACCGGGGACCATGAAACTGCACATGGCATCCCCATTCTCAGCTTTGGCATGGAGTGTGTGGAGGCACAGCCGTGTTCAGTGGGACCACAGCGGCTTTGAAACAGCAGACGTCTCAATACTCTGAAAGAAGAATCTCCTGAGGGGAGTCCACATGGAGGAAACAGGTGTAGGGTTGTTTTGCAGAAAGTACACAGAAATACTGTATATTGTGCGACAGTCCTGGAGAATATCACGGGCTGCAAACAGTGATAAAATGTACTGGTGCAGTTTCCTTCCACTAAGCTGTTCACTATAGTACCGAGGGCCTGAGCTGTTTCTTCCTGATTGGTCGACACAGCGCACAGGGGGAATGAAAACAGGGCGACTCTGCTGCTCAGCCTAGTAACTCTACTGTAAAACATCGGAGTGCTGGGGCCAATGGGGTCCTCGGTGTGCTTTCCATTAACCTATCAGAGTGCAGCATGCCTCTTACTATAAGGTGTAGTAAGTCCTCTCGCTGATGTGTGATTGGCTGCTGTAGAAGGGTGAGGCAGAACACCATTGGTGGATGAACTTGGAGCCATTTTAGGATTCTACAATGTATGAACCATTTATGGTTCATACATTGTAGAGCCAAAATCTACATTTGAGAGCGGCCTTCAGAACTCACAACTTTTTCTGTATTATTCTTCAGTTTCTGTGTGCAATAAGCTAAAAAAAAAAAGGTCCATATAACAGCAGAATAATATTTGTACATGGCAGGGTCACATAATGTGAGGTTTTTAATTTTCATTATTATGATTTATTTCTTCTGGAAATGTGTTTTTTTTATTGAAAAATACTGTACATTTTAGATGGGAATATTTTGATGAAAACAAGTAGTTTACTCCGGTCCTTGCTGACAAAAAGTAAAAAAGAATTATGTTAAATATAAAGAAAAAGAACTCGAGTGAAATAAATATTTCTGATGAACAGGGTTTTCAGAGATTTAACTTTTACATGTCCAGCTTTGCATCATCATAATGTATTTAGATTAGCATGACATTTTATTTAATAAATTCAAAATCAGGCAACACGCTGACAAAATACAAAATGAGCAGAAGGGTTAAAACCAATTGTGAAAAATCATTTAGAGAAATCTTTCAGAGCAATTAGAAAATGAGGATTTTTTTTATTCTTCTCTTTCCTGATAAATCCTGAGTCTCTGCACATCAAGTAAACATCTAATCGTCCCCTTTTTGTACGACTGGATGACATTCGATGTGTTGCAGCAGAGAGGACTCTGATGGCTTCACTCTGACCTTTTTGTTCTCTTTTAAACTTTCAACAATCAATTCACAACAACGCTCGCAGTTTAACTACCCAGAACAAACCATGGTTGCTGATGGATAACTCCATGTACAACCCTGACACAATGATTTTATTAAGCTTGGACAAAAACTTCAGTACAACACATTTTATGCTGGAACAATGCATGATCGTTTTTTACACTACGTATGAAAATAAAATTTAATATTTTGTAAACAAAGAGAAAATATGATAAAACAATGAACCTGTTTTTTAAAATCATTTTTCCTCCCTGTGCAATATAGGGACAAAAAATAAAATAATACAATTAGGTTACAATATAGATCATCTTTAGTTAATTGAGTTTAATAAATGCTGCGTCTGCATTTGATATAAAGCTAAACTAATTATCATTACATGTTAAAGAGAAATATGAATTAAATACTTTAAACATGTGATATTATATTATATCTTATCAGACTGTATAATATTATATTATTATACATTTGCTTTTATTTCAGGATAAAAATTGAAAGATGTAAATCAATAAAATTATGCATTTATCGCTTCTAAGGTAAAATAATTATTTTTGTAAAAAAAGAAAATTTAAGATTTTTCAATTTCAATTAACTGTGTGACATGATGATCACTATGATTTCCATCTAATGAGAATAAATGTTATTAGGTCAACTTAAGAAATGGACTCTTTTTACAGCTCATTAAATCAGCACTGTCTCTGCATTGAAGCAGATTGGAACAAGAAAGATCAAAACAGAAATTCCTTTTCAACTTGCAGAATAAGAAGAGTGAGCCAAGAGCAGATTCAGAGCCAACACACACAGAAGAACAGAAAGTTTTGAGTGTTGGACTCTAAAAATGTGTTTCCCCTTCGGAGAGCAGAGGCCTGATATGATGGTGTCAGAGGACAGATGAGGGATGTTCACGTGTGAAATGGTACACTCACACTCACAAGAAATAAGAATTCTATCAAATTAAACTTGCAGGTTTAAATCCCCCTACTAAGCGTCATTTAATACACTCATATGTATTTGAACTAAATAGTTATAGTTATATATCTTACTTCTGCCATTATTTTTCTCAGTAACAAATTTAGAAAAAAAACCTAAGTCTGAATAAACAAATAAATAAAAGTCCACATTTCTTATTACATTTTGTGACAAAACATTTTATCGATTTATTTCTTCTGTAAATGTGTTTTTTTAATTGAAAAATACTGTACATTTTAGAAGGGAATATTTTGACCAGAACAAGTAGTTTATGCCTAATTAAGTATTTGAAAAGTCTTTATTTGATGCAACCAATTCTCTTCTAAATCTCGGAGTGGATTATATTTAGAATTGATACCAGAGTTAAGTCATGAGATTTTACTCAAATAAACTACTTGGATAATAATTACTTTATATATATTCTAAAACGTCTTTCTACAAGAATCTAATTTTTCTGTTCAGCCAAAACTCCAAAGGAGGATACAGTACACTGCTAAATCATACTGATGTGAATTATGACCTATTTGTTTGCACAAAAGGAAGCACCATTATTTTTAACATCTTCGGTCACAGTCAGTTCATTTAAAAAGCTAAAATGACTAAATGTCAGGCTTTTACAGGAGCAAAATGTCATGAGCACTGTGTTACCCAATCTTACCTGGGTTTCTTTCAAGGCACAATTACCCTAAAAAGTCTGTGAAACATACCTCTAACAATCACAGCCTCATTCATTCCTGCAGACGTCTCAACAGTCTGAACGACTCCAAAAGCTGTATTTACATTTATTGTCCAAGAGGCAGCAGCCAAATGTTTCCATAGCAACAGCCTCTGATTGGACAGTTTATTTTTCCAGCAGTACGATACAATGTGATAGAAATTCTTCCAAAACCAACAGTGGATTTAGATAAATGAGTTGATAACAACACTGAGTCATCGTGTATTAATGAATCAGAATAACAAAAAATGCCTTAAGATAAAGATTCAGTGTCTCTCTGTGGGATTTATTTTCCTCTGCAATAGTTTCTGATTATAAGTTGGTTTGGAAGCTTTATTAAAGGAAAATCCAAAACTTCTTACTTCTGCTGAGAACTGCTCTTGGGAACTGAGATAAAATGCTTACAGGACTACAGGCCTGCATTATTTAAAACTTCTCCACTTCTTATTCCACAGGCTGAGCTTAAGCCTTGAATTTGTGGATCGGCGCATTTGTCACAGAGCCAAAAGGGGGAAAATGCCAATAAGGATTTGAGTAATTTGTTGCAAAAGTTTGTCATATGAAATTGTAAAAGTGGACTGGGCTCCATCACAGATTAGCAAACATTCAGCTGAAGCATTATGCAGGACATCATTGTCAAACTCTGCTCAGGCTTCAGTAATTCATCCACAACACAACAGATGACTTTGAGAGCTCTGATGAGAGACACACGTGCAGCCATGCATATGCAGGAACAAACACAGCAGATGTACCAACAAACACGCACGCACACGCACTCGGCTTTAGGCGAGACAATGTCAGAGGAGAATAATCCTGATAGAATGTGTGTTTATGAGAAGTGGCTGGTTTGTGTAGATAACATGCTGTATGCTTGGAGGGGATTTGAGGTGAACTGAGTGGGTGTGCAACACTCCATCCTCTTGTTTCATTGAAGATACAAATTTACTATTTTATATAAATTACTGTGAGGGCCAGAGTTCTGCTACATAATAAACCCCAGTGGATAAACAAGGCTAATGAGAGAAATGACTCATCTGGACACAGGTCTTGTGTCTCAGTATGAATGCATCCTTTTAGAGGATATCAACATAAACGGTTAATTTCGTAACTCACCTTTAGACAGAAAATTGAGCATCCAGTATTTATTACTTATTTTGAGAACCGAGACTTGCTCAGTATGAACAAATACAGGTTTCTGTCAGTCACTGTGATTTGACCTTAAACCACAACATCACGACTACAACAAATATCAAACTTGTCTCCAGGCTCTCAGTCAGGTAACATGCACACGCTGGCATTTCATCATCCAAAGTCAAAGCCAGATCTTTGATCACCTCAGGCAGTGGAAACAAACACAAACCTAATCTTAACTATTAATCATATCTGTTGATATACAGTGAGTGATCGAAGGCACCACCATGACGGGAGGACACATGGTTGTTGAGTAGAGCAACATGTCATGTACCAACATGTCATGGTGTTAGAGGTGTAACTGTAGGACAGCAAAGCATGTTACTGCATTTAAAAGTAATGGCAGATTGGTACTTCCTGAAGCAGAAACATAATAATACTTAAGAGCTTCAGCCTCTACCAAAGACCTTAAACTCATTTCACAGCTAAGGAAGACTTTCAGTCCAAAAAGCTGAGAAATCAGGTCTTAGTTTTCTTGCTAAGCCTGTTGCTCTGCAATAACCCTGAGGAACAATGAATTAGAGAGAGGGGGAATTCTTGTCAATCTCTCATCCTGTCATTAGTATTTATTAGATTCCCTGCATGCATTTAAAAGTTTAATGACAAAGTGAGACTATCCTCTCAGATAACGAGCACACTGTGAACATTAGCGAGCTTATACTGCTGAACTTCTTCTGGATGTTTCTGCTGAGATGTTGCAGCTGTTTTGGATCCTGAGTTCTCTCCCTGTTACGATAAAACTTCTCATTAGAGAGAAACATCCACTATTGACTGGCTTCCTGCTGACATCTGCTGTGTTTACACTCGACCTCATTGAAAATGCATTACCGCCTATTTCATCGCTGATGTGAGGAATAACACATCGACATCTGACTCGTGGTGATTAATCTGTCACATCAGATGGTCGAGGTGCTTGAGATTCAGACACATTTAAGGTGGAACCTCTTTTCACTTTGACACTACTTTACACACAAATCAATTTGCTCCAACAGACCTGAGGGCATTGAACGCTTCATGATGGAAAATGGCACTGTTCCAGTCTAAGACCTCTCCTGAATACTCAAAGGATCAAACTACAGCTCTGGGCAACACTTTATTTCTGCATATGTATCCTATAATCTGGGAAATACATAAAATGGGGCTCTGTATTTTCCTTAAAAGTAAAAACCAGAAGTGATGTGTAACAAAGTATATTTACTCAAGTACAGTGCAGCTTATAAAATAGTTGTGGGTGTTTTGGATCGGACAAACAACAGCCTTCTCACATGAACTCAAGAACCTCTTCATCATCAGCATCAACATGTTCCAAAACAATCATGTCAATTTAATGAATAGATAAAATACACGTTTTACATTTGCTTAGCATTTGTGGTGCACCATCGGATAAGAAAGAGGGATTTTACAGTTAAGTGAAGGCATTAGGCAACCATGCTTAAAAACAAGCTATTAGGGAGATTCCAAACTACTTCAGCATCAACAGAGTAGAGAAGACAGGGAGGGGGAGAAAAAAGTTTGACAGTTAAAGAACAGGTGGTGAGTACAGTGAGGAAGGAGATACAGAAGATGAAAAAAGAGAGGAGGCAGGAAAAGAAAGCAGAGGCTATAAGTGGGTATGTGTAGCAGGTGGATGTTTGCATGGCGGGGGGGCTGGAGAGGATGCTCTGCGTGAGAGGAGAGTGAAAGAAATACACAAAAAATTGCAGTGAGGAGGACAGGTAGGGAGGAGAGTGTAGGTTGAGGAGAGTATAGAGGAGGAGAGAGGCGTGGACGCTGTGCCCTCTCTAGCGTGGCAGGGAGCCCGGCCGCTGCTCCTCGGCTGCATCACGTCTGTGATGATGCATGTAGGAGCCGAGGCTGTCAGGCTCCCGGTCCTGCCTCTGTGCCGCCACGGAGCTTTATCTTGAACATCCCGGTGATTAATGAGCCGGGGAAGGTGCATGGAGAAGGTGGATGAGGAATGATCAATCTAAATGAGCTATCCTTTGTCCCTATTTTATATATATAATGTATGAGGCTCCTGGTGGGACTCCTTTCCTTTAAAACATGATAACAAGGGAGAGAAAGAAGGAGGGAGAGCAGCTTTCCTCCTGAGAGCCGGAGCTTTGCTTATCCATGAAGACATCTCAATGGAAGCTGTTCTCAGCAAAGTTAAAGAGACAATGTGAGGAAGACGTTCAGCTACACCTGCACACTCTCTGCTGTTCTAAAATGAGATGTTTGAGTCAATATCATTAATATGTTGCTCCCATATGGACCCATGTGCCAAGGTTACAGATGAGCTCTGACCTTGGCACTACTATCGCTGTGGTACTGCATGGATTCATTTAAGAGAATTACCTGCTCACAGTGAATCCACAGTGATTAGAATAAATTTCAACCTCATTAATAATTTGCAGCATCTGCAGCTCTTGTGGATTACATTTCAGCTTCCAATAAAGCCACTGAGAGTTGAAGAAGAAGAAAATAAATGTTTCATGCATTTCTTATTCAAAGTTAAGCCTCTGTCCAACAGTAAACAAACATGAAAACAGCATTAAATCTTCCTGAGGCCAGAGTTTGAATACGGCCGATAAGGCAGATGAGACGGTGACAGCAGAGGAAAGGTGAGCCGGCTCTGGATGTGAGGCCGTGCTGGTCTCGCTGTAACAAACTAACACACTGATCTTAACTCAGAGAGGCATCTTAATAGCATCCACCAGCAGCTCCAGAGCTGCACACTCCCCTGATGACGGCTGATGTGAGCTGACTGGAAAATGAACTTCCTGTGCCGAGAGGAGGAGGCTGGGTGTTGCTGGATGTGTGTGATGGTGAACGTCCACTTGTGTCCCTCTCTAACAATGGTGTGCAAGTGTGTGTGTGTGTGTGTGTGTGTGTGTGTGTGTGTGTGCATGGGATCATCTGTGTGCTGGTGTGCACATGTATATGAGAGAGAAGAGAAAGGCAAGTGAGGTGGAAGGAAGCGTTAAATGATGATATGAGAGGCGAGGAGCGGCGGCACATGCTCAGAGTGGCAGCAGGTGGCCTCAAACTTTAATCTCAACAAACTAACCTTCATCTGCTTCTTACTTTTATGCACTTACCAATTAAAACAGTTTTTTCAGGCTCACAGTGTGCAATAACAACAACACAGTTACCAACAGTCCCCTCAGTTCTCAGTTCATGCTAAGCTCAGAAACAAAATCAAAAACATGATTTGAGTGGTTGCTATAGGTAACAGCGGTAACCTTTAAAGATCAAACAAGCAGGTAAATGTGGAAATAATAACTTCCATTTGATATAAATGTTCGTGATCTGCCTTTAAAAAAGAACTCAATCAGGCTTGCAGTGAGCCGGTCCGTCCCTGCTGAGCTCAGCTTGATCTTCTCCTGGCTGATATTTATCAAGAGAGCCATCGATTTTAAAGACTCGGTCAATAAACATGCTGACTCCTCTCTCAGCATCTCTCTCTCTCTCATCTTCAGCCTCTCTCTTCTTCTCTCGCCTCCCCGTGTCCTACTCTTCTGTTTATCTATTGTCATTTTAAAACAACAATGCCTGTCATCCTGTAATCCCAAGTTTATTTAAGAGTTTGAAAGCTTGCCCAGATTCTGTTTTCTTCAGAAAAAAGAAGACAATAGAAAAATGAGCGAGGAGTGGGAGGTGTGACCGAAATTAACAATTGAAAGAATATGTGTTGTTTAATTTGTTCACTTTGACAGGCAGCTATGATGAAAAAGCTGCTGTGGATGGAGGAGGCAGGTCGGCAGAGCACACACACCAACATATGTCATTTCCACAGACATATACAAACTCACACACAATATAATGTAAATATAAACGCAGACAAATACTCAGACACACATATACACACACACCCATACAGCGAGCAGCACACAGTTGTTGATGTGCCCACTGATGCAGAGCGGAGACAAATTGCTCCCTTTGAAGGCAAAGCCAAATCCAACACAGAGTCTGATTTCTGTCACTGTGCTGTTTGGCTTTAAGGCTGCGAGGCCGACATCTGACAAGACATGCATGCAGTCACACCCAAGAAGCTGGGCAGGCGTCTAACTGCACACACATTTGTAGACACACACCCAGCAGCCCATTTTGCAGCAGGAATAAATCAGAAGAGCGCCGTCAGCTCCTCATAGATCCAGGCCCTTGCCATCAAAAAGCCACAAAGCCTCATCTGCATATCAGCGCCTGCTAGCATTGTGTCCACAGGCTCAAGATGTATTCCTTTTAAGCCAAGTAGAGGCTTTAGTGTTTAAACTGTTTGTTGTAAAATCATTTCTTAAAACCCTCTAATGTGACCCACATGACCAGGATCTTACAGATACAGTATCTCATGATTTAAAACACCCACACAAAGAGAACAAATTCTCCAAGTTAATGCCTGAATTTGAGGATATTTTGGACGTCTGTCAGGGTGATTATTCGTCAGCTATTCAATCAAAGTATTCCACATGTCAGTGCCTGGTCCAGTTTGAGTTGGATCACCATATGTATTACTTTATTTTGGTTTGTGTGCATGCCAGTAGTATATGAGGGGTTTGTGTGTGGATGCTGTGACTTTATTTGCTGCCTAGTTTGATGCCAGATGTGTGTAACTCAAAATCTCTGCCCTGGGGTCAGATGTGCCGAGCCTCTTATCCTCACTTCAGCCATTAGAGGCCGCAGAAACACTGAACTCTAACCTGTAGCTGCTTCCTTTTTCTTCACAAACTAAATATAGTTTGTTTTTTGTCTTAGCAGAAGTGCAAACAGCAGGTCTGAGATAATTGGAACAGAAGTGAGCCAGAATGCAGGTCGCAAGAGATCACTGTCCACATTTTACCACTATGCTCCTACAGCTGGACAGTAGGTGCTCTCACCACATTGATATGCAGCATTCATTGATTTAAAACAGAATGAGGAAGACTTGTGGGTGCTCAGGACTTAAAAGAAATGAAAGAAATGCGAACTGTGAGAGAGATAATCAGAAAGACACAGACAGCAGTGAGCAGAGACAGAGGCTCAGGGCCTCGGTCAGGGCGACATTGTTGTGATTACAGCAGCAAAGTGAAGTGTTCCTGTCAGTGGAGAGGCTGCTGAAGAGGCGTTCACCGACACCAATTTATATGTCCACCATATTTCTACTGTCCTTGTGACATAAACCAAATGGTGCGCTCACTAAAGTCTATTCAATGCCAAACAGAGAAGAAAAGAGCTCAAATGGGTTAGATGTGAGATTGTGCCTCTTTGGCATTTTGACCTTCACAGGGACCCATACAAGATTTCAACTTTATATATTTTCTCTTTAACCTTTTAAATACAGCGGCAGATGAGCTGTAGCAAAATAACCTAAATTTATAAACTTCATCACACCAAAGAAAAGTATCCATGAATTTACCCATCGTGGGTCAACAAAGTACTTTTCACTGTTTAGATCTGTTGAAACATTTCAAAGATTACATGAAGATGTATCATTGCAATTCAACTCTTCTTAGGCCTGTTAGGTCAATACATTTTGACATGTACATTGTTAATGTATGAAGACAGCCTATTCAGCACAGAAGCTAAGAAGTTCTCATTCAATAAGACTGGACCAAGCAGAGGAGTCTGTCTAATTATCCATTTCCAATTCTACCTGCAGTCTCATTTCAATGTTTCACAGGCAGCCCCCAAAATAATTGCTTTTCTGCAATCTACAAGTTCATTTGCACATTTTATTGATCAAAACAAGTCAGGACAAAGAAAACAATCCAAACCTAAATTAAAAGCTTCATTAAATGTGAAAATTGGTCGGGGGATTGTGAACATGTTTCTGGCGCCCTGCATCATAAACTCCCAAGGTTAAACCAAACACCAATTTACAGCTTGCAGACTCAGACATGAGTCGCAGCTCTGAAGCACCTTCACAAACACAGAGCGAGTCAACAAGGCTTCAAACGACTGAGAGAGAGAAGAGAGGGCAGGGACTGAAAGCTCTTCCTGTCTTGTGAGTATTACAACTGAAAAGAGAAACCTGACACACTTTTAACCAGTTTCAAAGCACAACAGTTCAGAATGATGTTGTGAACTACTTTAAGATCAGAAGAAAATGTTCTTCTTTCAAAAGAATCCACCTTACAGCAGCAGTATCAGAGGTTGTTTTAGGTGCACCTCCGTTCTCTGCGACCTTGGAGCAGCTTTGAAGTGAATTGGCTCTGGTTGTATTTTAACAGCCCCTTGCTCGACTGTTTGCTGTCTTGTTTATGACTGTTGGCATCTGAAAACTGCTCTGGTACACAGACAGAGAGGGCAGGAGAGGGGACTATACGTTTCATTCCAGCGCAGCCCCACATAAGGGGAGGTCAGAAGAAACAGAGAGCTTAGAGTACATTGATTTAATACCTAACAGCTCCCTTGCTTGGATTCTCCTCTGAGCTCAGGTTACCGGCTGAACAGATCTGCTTTGATTCAGCCTTTGAAAGGAGTCGTGACAGGTTCAATATCTGGAAGAAAGTGAGTCTAAGAAACCTGTGAAGAGTGCATCAGCTGAGGCTGTCTGTGCTTACCTTTAGGATGTCCCGGGTCACTGAACTCGTACTTCCCCATCCCAACTGTCCGCAGCATTTGCAGCCTGTCCTGATTGTCTGCACCTGAGGGCGGAGCCTGTGCTGCTGCCTGTCCATTGGTCAGAGGTAGGGTGGGGGGTGGGATGAGGCCAGGGTGAGAGGTTAAGTGGCCACTGCTGATCACGTTTGGATGCACCACCTGGTTGGGGAGGGCGGATGGTACAACCGTGGGCTGAACGGAGGGGTACAGAGACTGCCTGGGCATGCTCAGAACCATAGAGGGTGGCTGCTGGGTCGACTGTGGCGTCAGCTGGAAGTGGGCGGTCATCAGTGGGTGCTGTGGGGGAACGGGTGTCTGGATGGATGGGGATACTCCTATGATGGGAGACTGCACGGTCACGCTGTGGCTGAAGGAGGGCGGCTGGTGGAGGGCGTAGGTGTCGGGCAGGAGGCTGGACTGGCTCACTGCTGCTACTGGTGCAGCCCAGGTCGGACCTAGAGAGGAAAAAACAGACAGAAGAGTCAAAAGAAAGATGAACAAAATGTGTATCAAGCTTTCCCACCATAAAACCAGAAAAGACAGAAGACTGCATGAGAAGACAGATTCCAGCTTCCTCTCCAACACAATTGTCAGTTTGCTGCTACGCTTCAGCACAAGTTTGTTATTGACACTTAAAATCAAACAAAATATCTGAAGCGATGTTCAGATCTGCGCCCAAGATCAACATGATTATAAGATTAAGAGATTTATTTTGCTACAAGCTGAACAAATGTTTATCTGAATGTGAAAGCATACATGCTGCAGTCGACTCTATTATCTGTGTAGGAGTCTGTGTTTACCCACACACTCTGAGCCAATAATTTCTCCGCCCTGAGGTGCTCGATGCTGAGGCTGAGCTGGAAAGACGAAGTCATATGGGGCCCAAGTGCCGCCTCCCTCCTTTACTCATCTGAACCTACTCCCTCATCTCTAGCTCCCCCTACCAGGGTCCAAGTCCAAAAATAACCCGCCACTCTACAAAGTGGCCAAAGGCTAAATCCCAGCATGTAAAAAGCTAAAAAGAGTAAAAAAGGAGCTCACATTATTCATGACACTCTCCCTGCTATTATAATATACTGAGCAGAGGCTGATGGAGAGGAAGGGAGAGATAAAGGGAGACAGAGAGAAGAAAGGAAAGAAAGAAAGAAGACTCTTGAGGAGAGGCCAGTTCTGTTTAAAATTCACTCGTCATCTTTACCAACACAGTGTTTTATTTCCCTTCTTTTGTTGCTCATCTTCATAAAAATTATCCTGATCAAATTGATACGATTATGGATTATAAAGTTCTATGGTTTCAATACAGGGATGGCAATGAAATTGTCATGGTTGTTAGTTTGGTAACTTGTATTTTTGTGGGGTTTTGTGTTTGGGCTTGGTCTCTTGTGTTTTATTTTTCTTTTCTTGCAGTAGTGTGGCAGGGGGCATGGCTGACCTACTTTCTGTCCCCTGAGCTGCAGCTGTGTGCACACCTGAGTCTCATCCACCACTAATCAACTCTCCCATAAAAGCCTGTTCCTCACTCTACTTCGCTGCCAGATAATTCTGTCCTGTTCGGGAGAGCTTTTGTGCTTCTAGTTGATTTTCACATATGTACGTTTTTTCCAGTGTGGGTGTGAGTTTTTGGTTGTTACTTTGTGCTTAGTTACCTTTGAGTATTTTTTGTGTAGTTTTTGCCTTCGGCAATTAAAGACTGTTCTGAACCGGCTTACTTTGTCCATGTCTGCTACTTTGGGTCCAAACTTTTGTAGAAACGTGTCAGAAATTCTTATTTATAAATTTGTCTTCCAATTTTTTGTTTCTGTCCTTTAGAAATTCTTCAATGCTTTAGAAAAACATGCAGCATATAAGGAAAAGAAATTAATAATCATGACACAACATTGACCTACATTCAGAGGCCTGGTATGCAAGTTAACTGATGGAAATAAGTGCATTCATATTTAATGTATTCAAAGGTTGTGATTGCTGTCTTGTATCTCAGAATGAAGATTTTTAAAAATGCCACATTCCCTTTTAAAAACCTTTTAATGTATTTATTTCACAAATGGCTGAACTCTAAAGAGGCATCAAACAAAAGAACTATTTTTGCACACAGAAGCTGAAACAAAAGTTCTTCTTCAGGGACAAACTTTGTTGAACAAACACAACAGTGAAGTTTCTGTTGAAAGAAAGTGTTTCTGGAACTTTCAGGAAACAGTTCAGTGAAGTGTGGAGAGGAGCTGGCGTTGCTGCAAACAGTCTGCATGCGCAAATCAGTATGCAACACTGCTGGGATTCTGAGTGTCATATGTGACAGCGTGCTATGTCGGTGACATCTCACTCTCTACGCGCTGCACTCTGAGCTGCAGTGTGGGGAAGTTGAGAGGGGGGCTGCAGGAATTGAAGGAACACTGGCTTCACTCCTCAGTGTGCGCTGCACAACCACTTCTGCTCTTTTTAAGGGGGCAGGAATAGAATAAGGTCGACATCTAAATTAGACCTGGTGGAGATCATTTAGAGGACGTTCAGAGTTTCACTGCATTTAAATTAGACTGAATCAGCTTCAGTTAGTGACAGAATAACATTAACAAGGACGATAAGATGAGAGAAGAGTGAAGAAGGAATCATGAGGGACTGGAGGACTTGTGAAGGTGGATTTGGATTTAAACTTTTCTTCATTTTTCTCACATCTTAATATCAAACTGAGATTTCTCTGATTGTATGCATCATTAAGCTGATTTACAGAAAGATGCTGTTTGTACATGTTAAATATTCATCATTATGTATGTAAAGTATGCATGTTGTTGAGGTTAGCATGTATTTTATGTAGGCCAAGTCAGCCAAGATGTCTCATTAGCATTGGATGCTAGTTTAGCTGGCCAGAGCCGTCTGGGGTGCAGCATTTAAGTGTGTGTGAGTGTGTGTATCTGTAAATGTGTAGAGGTGTAAATGTGTGAGCACTGTGTACATGCTTACATCTGCTGTGTGCAGGTGCAAGATGATGTAAAACTTACATTACTGTAAACTCACATGTGGAGTAAGTGGATGTGTGAATGTGGCTGTCAGTATGTACATGTGTGTATGTGTGTGTGTATATAAATGCTTTGTGTGTGTGTGTGTGTGTGTGTGTGTGTGTGTGTGTGAGAATCATTACCACTCTGCTCGCTGTCTCGATGCTGCTTGGCAGGGGGCTCATCTGTATCCCAAGGTGTGAGCTGGTTAATGGGCGTCTGTCCCCACCTCACTCCTGGAACCAGCAGCAGTCCTGGGGTCTTGTTGTCTCCAGGAGACAGACCTGAGACCTGCAGCACACAGAAAACATCACTGATTAGATCGTCTCATGGGGATAAACAAAAAACAAAACACCTCCTGATCTTTAGATCCCATATAGTGCAGCTAACAAGCTAATAACCCTTTTATATATTTGGCATAAATACAATATTTCAAAGCTTTAATGAAAATTGCAGCCAGCACTTTTTAAGGACTTAAAATGAGCGTTGATGATGGAGTGTGACATATATTTAGCAGTAAGTGAAAAATATAACAATGAACTACATATAGATTGTGAATGTTCATTCAAATGAGATAATAGAATTCTGAACACAAATATGATGAATAGAGTAAATAGAAGGAAATCATTTTGCAAGGTTGAGAGAAATGAAAAGCGAGGTGACAATGTGTGTGTTTGGGGGTAAAGCCAACAAAACCAAACTAAGCCCGTCTTTGCAGCCGTATCTCTAATATTGTGCTCTGGTAGGGGAGTAAGAAGTGTTGTCAGGAAGGCCCAGGCTGATGAAAACACAGGGTCAATCACCACTGGACCTTGAGCAATATTCTCCTCTCCCTCTCTGCAGTTTGGACGTTTGGTCTAACAAGCAGGCAGGGAGAGGGCAGAGCCCAGCCTGATTCCCCCGCTCGCCTCAGCCTGCCTCCTGAGTTAATAGAAAAGACCTGGTCACCAGGCCCCTCCTGTGTCCTCCTGGCTGATCCCTCCATCCCTCAGTTCCATTATCCTCCTGACCCGCTGTTCACTTCATCAAGCTCGCCATCATGCATTCAGCAGCTATGTCGACAAACCCCGACAGAGTGCAGGCTGACCAACACGACACAAATACAATCCAAACAGTTCAGTTCAGATTTAATTAATGTGCAGCTTTATATAACTGATTGATCATATTCAAGAACATTGAGCCTCCCAGGTTTCAGGAGGATTCATCACAACTTTACAGGCTAACACTCAGATACACTATGTGGGATCAGGGCTGCAACTACAAAATATTTTAACCTGCTCATTATTTGTGATTAATCGATAAAATCGCTCACTATGTAGTAAACGACTTCTCAACAGCAGACATGTTTACTGAGCGTCACTTGATAAATCTATACTGAAAGTTATCCGACAGTTTGTAAGTGCTGGGGGGCAAAAGAAAAAAAACATCCCAAGGCAAAGCAGCAAACAGAGTGATGGAGTGAGAGGATGAAGCTGGGTGGAGGAGGGAGACAGGCTGTCAGCTCTTTTTGTCCGGCTCCACCTGTCGACTTCAGACAAGAGAAAACTGGAATGGTTCACTCAGAGACGCCCTCAGCGCTCAATTCCACCTGAGAGCCCTGGAGACTCTGGGAGGGAAAATTCAGATCGTTTTCAAGCTGAGGAGTTTCTTTCTATCGCCTGCTGTTTGTGTTAATGAGCGTTTCTCCTCCTCTGCTCTGTGAGCTTTACTGTATTCCTCTACAGCCATGCTTCACCTTCCCCTCTATACATACAACTCCTCATTAACTCGCAGCATTGACTCTCCTGCTTTCCTTCAGCCCTGCACCTGCCTCATAATATTCCCTCATTAGTACTCCCACCCATTTACACAAAACAGAGACAGAAACAGGAAAAATCTCTTTTTCTGGAGGCAATCCATCTGTCACAATGTCACACATGCAGATACACATGAGCACACACATGCATGCACAGCAAAGCTAGACGGATCTTTCCCTCCTCTCAAACCTCTGAGTGTTGCAGAAATGTCAGAATCAGTGTGTTGAAGAGAGGAAGATAAAATCAAGATGCATCAGGACTAAATATAAACCTGTCCTCCTCTGTGCGGGCAGAGACAGCAGTCCTATTCAGGCTGGTCTATCAGATATTTTCTCGGACACAGCAAACTCTGACATCTGTCACTATGTGTGTTTTACTGTCTCGCAGTAGTAGGCAGCATTACCTCTCACCGCTGGCCTCCATCTGCTGTGGGCTCGTGTAGGAGGGGCCTCGTGGTGATCCAGGGCTCTGGGCTTTGATTGCTTTGAGTCATCCACAACATCCACATCCAGATAAACAGAACGTGTTTGCTCACAGCTTTGTGTTTGTCTTTGCACTTTGTTTGAGACAGCCCTTGTGTATGTGAGGTATTATTTTGAGGCCCCATCCAGTTTTTCCCCAGAGAAATTATTTTATTGCTCGACTCGGGGAGAAAAAACAAGAGAGGGATAGAGATGAGTTTGTCTATAACACCCAGGTCCCACTGGGGTAAACAATGTTACAGCGCACACTGATCAGATCAACTAACTGCTCTGAGGTTTAATAACAGGTCTGAGTGAAATAAGAGGTGTACTGTAGTGAGAGAAAAGCTTGAAGTGAAAAACAGAGAGGAGGGTTGAGGGAAAGTTTGGGTCTTAAATGGAGAAAGGCGCTCACACAAACACACACAGAGCAGTTCAGTAACAACAGCACTGTGAAAAGCTAATCTCACCAAATGTCATTAACACACCTGGTAGACACAATGAGATAGCAGTGTGCAGGGTGCAGGTCAGTGCTACACAGGCTGATTATGTTCTACCTTTTAAGGTTCAGTGTTCCTCTTTACACACAAGAGGAGAATAACAGACTGCAGGAGAGGAGGAGGTTTACTGCTGTGTGATCTCACTCTGCTGCTAATCAGGCCTGTTAATGTGCACTCTGTATCCTGATAGGTTGATCACTTCATCTCTTCCACATGGATGGACCAGGATTTCTGCTGGTCCGGTGTTGGAGCTGCCATTACTGTTTCATTTAAATGCATCCGAGAAAGAAAATTCACCTCTACTATCAGTGAGGGGAGATGCACCTACACAAACTTTAAATAACAACAGTCACTGCAGCGCGATGTTGTTATGTTGTGTGCAACAGAAAAATCATTTCAAAATCTAATTCCACACCACGAAGCAATCATATAAAACTGTATGTGCGAGCGAGGAAATGAAATTCAGCTCCAAATGTCTTTTCCTTCCCTTTGGCCAGGCACGGACAGATACAGAGAGTTTGGCTGTAATGTGGAGGGTGATGGAAATAATGGCTTTCCTCCGAGAAAAGAAACAGAAAGAATGGCAGCAAAAAGGAGAGAAAGATTGAGAGGCAGAGTAAGACAAACCCGTCCATCACATCGCCCTTTATCCTCCTCCTGCTCTGCTAAAAGCTCAAACAGAGAGTGGTCTGAATCTGACCAGGAGCGCTAACGAGTGCACAAAAGCTCATTTTCTCTCCAACATTATTCACTTACTGTACAGAGGGATCTCTTTTCCATGACAGCACGCTGACACCTAAATGTGAAGTGGATTTGTTCTGGACTCCCGTCATAATGGTGCTGAATGCTGGAGCCGGACCATGCGGGCGGCTGTGTCCAATCTATTAGACTGGAACATAGCAGAGCATCGCACGGGGAAACAAAGAGAGACGACTGCGCCATTTCTGGCAGCCATTTTAAAGTGGAGTGCTGCTCCAACATGCCGAACAGCGTGGTGCCATAGACGGGGAAGGTGTGTATTCAGTGTGACGGCTGCAGACTAAAGAGACAGGGAGGAATCGAGGTAATATTTCTTTTTAATCCATGAGTCCACTGCACCACGGTTTACAACACCTGCCTCGTTCTTAAAGAAATACAGCAGTTTTAAAACATGTCGTATCCGTAGTCCCCTTCTGCTTGGAGGAAATATCACTGTGAAACATGTCAGCCATTACTGGAGGTTGACTGTTCATGACTGGCACTTTGTTCACTCAAAATAGAAAATCAAAACAAAGCGGATCCTTCCAGGCACCAGCAGTTAACACCGACCCCGGCAGCACGACAGACAGACACAATGAAAACACACAACAGGAGCGCCTGGTGGGTTTATCTGCTATTGATGCACAGCAGAAAAAGATACAGATACAGACTCAATAATTTCAAGCCCCGGGCCAAACGACTGAAGGGGAACGGACTTCACTTCCACTGAAATTCCAGCTAAGACGCTCCGACAGCTCAGCGGGCTCCTGGCTCGACGCACACACGTTTGAGAAAAGAGAAGCGTGATTGCAGGGGCGAGGCCGACAAGCTCCAGTGGAAATGCAGGGCTGAAACCCGGCCTAATATCCCATGAGTTCTGCGAGCTGCAGCCTCGCCCTCCAAAACCCACCTCAGCCCCTCCTTTTACAGCTCTGTGAACATGTTGTATATGTGGGACTAAGCAGCAGTAGTAAGGCTCCTTAGAGAGGCTGACTAGTACTTGGACATGTGAGCTGTAGACACTTCTTTAAGTCATGGTAACACCTCCCAGAGGAGTGTGTCAGCGGCCATGTTGCCCTCCATTGGCTCTGGCCGGGACAGTGAGAGACAGAGGTCTCCAGCAGGCCAGGACCCTGCCTGATATGTGGTGAGTGTTTGGGGAACTAAATATCCTCCGCCTGTCACAGCAGCAGCCTCAGAGACACAGAGACGACTGTGTAGTTCTTGTCTGTGGAAAAATGACAAAGTGTGTGTCCCTGTGTGTGTGTGTGTGTGTGTGTGTGTGTGTGTGTGTGTGTGTGTGTGTGTGTGTGTGTGTGTGTGTGTGTGTGTGTGAGCAGCAATAAATGCGCGCTAACTGGGCAAACAGCCATTTAGAGCTAAAGAATAAAGTGAATTTATATTGATATAACAATATGAGTGGAAACTATATCTACTTTGCCAAGAGTGCAGTGTGGGGACTATACGAATTCATTTTACAATGCAGCAACCTGGAAGCCAAATACTGTGATGTTTTGGCAGAGAAAAAAACAGACGATAATATGGCAGAGCTGGGAATCATGGGAAATATGCAGTGGATGCTTATTGCACAGACTTATATTGTGCTTCAGGTTCAGAGCTGTCACACTTTCTGAACTAAAGCTTTACAGTGTGTTCATGCATGTTTCTGTCCTTACAGGAACCATGAAGGTGATTCATAAAGTCGACATTACAGGATGTACATCGTGTGTGAAAGAGTCTCGTTATTGGAGCTGATAAATAGTTTGAATAAATCTTTAGACTCTTCTCACTTAGCGTGAAGGACGAGTTAGCTGCTGCTTTGACATATTCATAGAAATCTTTACATTCAGTTTGGAAATGAAGACGTTCACATCAGTTAATAACTGATGTACATTTTGTTCTCTCCTCTCCTGTATTCTGTTTGCTTCACTATAACCTCCCCCCTCCACATATTACTCGCCAACCCTCCCCCCTCCCCTCTGCATTTATTTCTCCTGAACAGTTACTGCTTATAGGATGTGATGTGAGGGCAGGAGATGTTGCCCCTGAGAGGTAATTACTCCACATGTATCGAGAGTTTTAATTAAATTTGGGAGCCCACGTGTGCAATATGAGCAATTAAATGTCAGAAGATCATCTTTAAGGATGATTTTTAAAGGGCTTTTGCTGGACTTGATATGAACAATGTCAGACAAAATAAATGGGGAAAAGATCTGACAATAGAATCTAAAACTGAACACTTGCAGGTCTTTAGCATGTCTCATGAGCTGAGCAGGTAATCTGATCCCCATTCTGTGATGCATGCGTACACAGATTATCAAATTGACAGAACAGAAAGGAAGTCAGATGGATGTGACGATTTAATGAAGCCTTTATTGACTTTCTCTGGGCACTGAGAGAAATGGAAACAAAGAAGCAGCCTCAGGTCAGTGGGGACTATAAGTAAAGAACAGTCTGATTTCTTGCAAAAAGCCCTGCTAGCCTGACAAACAACTAAATAAAACAATCTTGGATATAGTTTATTTCAATCCACATGGTATCTTTTTAACTTCCCATCCCCATCCACAGGAATTATTGTGCTAAAACACACTGAAACATTGTACTGTTTCATCACCTCAGCACCTGGAAGGCAAAGTCTCTAATCAGACCACAAGTGTGAGTGATTAAACTGAGAACAAAGACAATGACCAGTCTTCGCTGAAAATGTGCCTCATTAATGACGCAGAGCTGCAACATTATGAGAGCACAACGAGCAGATTCATCAGCTCCACTCAAAAGAACTCTGACACTGAAATTAAAATTCCATTTGGCTGCAGAGTGCCTATCACCTCTCACCGAAGCTCCTAAAAATAGCATTATTAAGTGAGGAACAGCAGAATCTGCATTACACAGCTGTCAGATCAAAACCCCTCATGACTCCACTGAGGTTTATAATTACCAGTGTGCCCACAGGCCTCTTACTGTCTGTTATTTTTGCAGCTTTTTCACAGCATTTCCTGCTAAAAGGAATAACTGGACATTAATAGATGACATTTTATCCTCAGAGGAGCCTAAAAAGTGATCATATTCTAAATGCAGGTATACTTTTAGTAAATGACACTACTGTAGCAGGGATATGGACTCCTGCCTGAGACTTTATCAGTCAGAAAGTCCACATAAAGCCGAGCACAAGCAGCCACATGTGTAAACTGTGGCAGAGCTCCAACCTTTGAGGTGTCAGTGTTGGAGCTGCAGCTCTGCTCCCCCAGGGTTTGATAGCAGACTGAAAGACTGGTTTATCCCACAAGATGAAGAGGTCTGCGGACACAGGGGGGAGTCTGCACAGCGCTCTGCTTGGGGTAAGACACACACTGGAGAGACATGCTGGGATCATTAGACACCAAAGACTCTAAAAGAAAGTGAGAAACAGCCATGAACTACACTGCAGCAGGTGATAAACAGACCTTCATTTGTCTGTTTGGAGCCTTTCAGCTGCCTGTGAATGAGCTCCTCTTGATTTGGTCCACAGTTGTTGGTTTTTCAATTGCTAATGATTTTCTATACGGATGGCAAAAGTAATTTCAACGTCCAGGTCCTGTGTCCAAAGCTACAGTGGAAACTAAAATTAGGATCTCTTAAAAGACTGGTTGATGTCTTCATGCTTGTTTTGTTTAAAACAGCAAATCATTTGGTTAAAATAAAAGATAGAAAAACAGTTGCTTAAAACAACTCAACACGTGGTCACAAAAAGTCTGCATACATATTGTTCTAGAAAGAATACGTTTGTTTTTTCTTTGAAACTACCATTTTAAAAAATGCAATAATTATGGATTCTGTGCTATAATAACAATTGTTGGAATAAAATAAATCAATTTATAATAGCAACAAAACATAAGAAAGTCAGTGTTTCAAAATGCCTAGTCTAGTGGAGTGTAAATCTAGTCTATTCAGTTTGTTATTGATTTACTTTGTGTGTTACTTTGTTTGATTTACACTTGTGTGATAAAGTGAGAGATGAAAGTGTTTCTGCTCCACGAACACAGAGAGACATTAATATTCATCAGTTAGATGATTAATCACGGATGAGTCGTGTTACTAAAAACTCTGCAGCCAAATATAAAAGTAGCATACCAACGAGAGGTGTAGGATAATACCTGAGGTGTATTCTTTCTGTCTGTCATCTTGTGAAAGGAGACACATCACACACCAACTGATCAGTACAATGAAAAAACAGAAACCATTAACATTACATTAAGTCTGTACATCTGCTTTTGTTTAAATCAGGCACATTTGACAGATGTGTCTTGAAAAGGAAGAAAATGATCTGTGAGTTAACTTGCAGCAGCTGATGCAGTCAGTTTATGACTTACAGTATCTTTACAGTACCTGAATGAGGTAATGATGCCATTTGAGGCGGATTTAAACACACCTCTGTTGTACACAGATTCATGTTTCCCTTACACAACCCTGCACACTGGCTCCCTGTGCACTTGCTGACAGCAGCTTGTAATCTGAAATAGTCTGCAGGTTGAGCTGTTGAGTCCCTTGTAGGAACAAGATATAGTTATGGTAGGAAGAGGAGGAAGAAGGGGCTGCATCTTCCCTCTGAAGCTTATTGAGCTGTCAGGTTTCAGTCCGGATCAGAGAGCAGTGATTTCCTGTCACATATTCCACTGTTTGTGCTTTACACCGTCTTTGACAGGAGCCCTCTGCATAATGTGGCTGCTTTGGTGGTTATGACCACATCAGGAAGCACGTCTGCATATTGATCTGTGTTGATGCCGAGCATAGTCCTTTATTTAAATTGATCCATAACAGAGTGTTGCAGGTCTGCTTTCACACTCTGATCTTTAATGGAAACTATCAGACTGCACGATGAGCGAGACACAGCGGAGTCATCACAAGCACTGACACCGAGGTGACACAGAGAGAGCTGATTGTGATAATGTGTCTGGATGTGCAGATTTAGTATTTTTCCCTTTTGCAGAATGTTCTCTTTGAATTGTGTCGTACTATATTTTGGAATTAGCCTTTAAGTGACCTTTCCAGCACTCAATTCAGCCCAAAAACCACACAGCTGGGAAGTAATGAATTAAGGGAGCGGGTTCACTTCAAACAAGTGATGAAATGGATGTGTTAAACTTTTTTGGCATTTACTAAACACAACATTTTGCCGAGTACGGCTGCAAGAAAATTATGTACAGCACAAACATTCATTTGGCTAAATTATGCTTTGAATTACCCCAGGACCTGTAACGTGTAAACTGTACAACAGAGGAGCTGCTGCATTATATTAACATTAATCTCAAACAATGAGAGAAGACAACAAACAGGTTGTGTTTTCCACAGAGACCAGGTCTCATAATGGAGATACACAGTGTGCATGCAGAGGACACTGCTTGTGAGACCAGTCACAATCTCCTGGCCGTGCCCGGACATCAGTGAGAGTCATCAGGCTCATTTAAATGAGGTCATTAAGCAGATGAAATGAGGCCGTATATTTGAGTGCAGAAACAAAGAAAGAGCTTCCTGTTTCTCATTGATCTAAAGTCATAACTCTGTCTGGAGCTGAGTCTGTGTGAGACATTCAGGGAGGCCAAAGGTCACCAGATATAGACAGCTCACAACATCCTCTGTCTCTGTCTCATAAACTTTATTACCAGCAATGTTGGTGTTGTATTATTCTCCCTAAAGCTGAAATTACCAAAGCTGAGGAGAGTCATCAGAGGTAGAGAAGTGTTCTCTCTTACCTACAGCTCTCTGGCAAACAGATATAGACAGAGAGAGAGAGAGAGAGAGAGAGAGAGAGAGAGAGAGAGAGAGAGAGAGAGAGAGAGAGAGAGAGAGAGCGAGAGAGAGCGAGCTCATGGTTCAACATTTATTGTAACACCTCTCCTGTGAGCCGCCTAAACATGCTGAGAAGTGACAACAGGCACTTGGTTTAGAGACAAATCCTGCTTCAGTGCTGATCTAGGATTATGACTCTGATTAAAGCGCTGTTCCTTTTGTTGCTCCAGTCTGATGAATCAGTCAGCGGTGATACAGGCCGAAGATGTGCCGAATTAATCACATCCCACCTCTTTGGTTATCATCACAGCAGCTCCTCTTTTCCTGTGTTGTCTCATTTTCCTTGCCGAGTACTAAGACTGAGGAGGAGCTCAACAAACACTCACAGTGAAGGATCTGGAGATGAGCTGGATGAATTATTAATTACTGCTCTCTTTGTAAACTGGAGAAGAGATCAAATGATCATGTTTGTGGGCTATGCAAGGTTTTAATCTTTCTCTACATGATTTGCCTGTTTGCCACAGCCGGGTGCAGCTCCGTTGAAAATGTGCCCTTAAATGAGGTCCCTGGCCTTCCAGCTTGGTTATCTGATGATTGAACAGTGTGTGCTGCTTGAAAAGACCCGTTTTCCCTCTGGCACATCATTTAACACGTCTCATTTAGAGGAAAAAAAATGCATGTCACACACTGAGAGATTTCTGGTCACATCCTCACCTCGCTCGATACTCATTTACAGGATTTAAACTTTTACATTTCTCCTCCTCCTCGTGTTTCCACCTGATAAATATTCATGTTTTCTCTTATCTTGACCAGAGGAGTCATCATTGATGAAGAAGAAGATGAAATCACTGCATGTTTGGTCAAAGATCATCAACAGTCAACATTTAAAGAGCGCTAAAAACAGAAACCAGTCCACAATAAATCCAGACCTGAAAGATATCACATCACAACACTAATGACCGTGTTTGGCTTGAGTTATATAACATTATACCTCCCGGTCAGATGCACAGCATTTCCCATAATGCCTCATGATGAAATGGAACCAATCATCAGGAGACGCTGAAGATGTGGCAGGACTGCACAAACAGAAAGCAGCTTCTTAATCATGATGGCAGCTGGAGAATTTTCAACAACAGCAGAGAGAGACAAACACATCCTTTTTTAACAAGAGGAATAAAAATATGAGTCAAACTGTGCTGACATTCAGGCTACAGCTCAGTAACAGCACCAGTAATGGATCACATGAGCAGGGGACGTCATGATGGAAGGAGGAAGCAGGCAGAGGTACAATAATCAATAAGAGGTACATTTTCAATTGTGTCACTTCACCAGACACACACTCTCTCTCTCGCTGACAGAGATCAGAACATTTGAACACGTCACAGACAACATAAGAAGTGTTGCGTTCTGCTGTGATGATGCTGTGACCATGAGAATCAGGACATACAAAGTCACTCACACACCTGCTCTGTGATTTAAGACACAATCAGCCCAGTATGTAAAGAAGCTCCACTTCAGCACCGAGCAATTATAAAGTCATTACCTGATCTAATAAAGATGTTACTCTGACAATGATGGATTATAGAGACATTAGTTTACTTCTGGTTTGTTGGCAATAACTTCATAGCTGCTAACAGAGATTAAGAATACAATTGAGCAGCTCATCACTTATAATAAATGGTTATTTTGCTGTTGATGCTTCTTCAGAGAACAGAACTTCATATTAAACTGAGCAATATTAGTCATGAGAAACATTAACTGTTCTTCCACAAGTGTCATAACAAATAAAGGTTTAATCAAAATTAAGTTAACACAGACTAAAATTGTCAACCAGTGGTGTAATCCAGCAGATTAATCAAATGTAGTAATCATAATCTAATTGCTTTCAATCACTTTCAGATTGTTTTGCCTCCAGACTCAGAAAAATATGATGTTGAACAGACAATTTATTCCTTTGTAATTTACAGACTAATTTGAGCAGGGATATTATCCTCCTCTTCAAACATTATCAGCTGTGATTTCCCACAAGTATCTCATCTCATTACAGCTGAAATATAGCTGTTTATTTGACTGTAAGTGTTGTTATTAGAGCAGAAACACAGAGGAACACAAACTGTGTGGTCTCTGTTGTTGATGTGAATGTGTTTGTATTTTGTGGCTGCAGAGACTTTTGAATTATGTGTCAGGGATTCTGTGGGGCTTTAAGTTGTCACCAACTCTGATGGACAGTTGTTCACTTTAGTTAAAAAGAAATGTAAAGACTCCAGGGGGTGCTCCACCTCTCAGAAAGCATGCTAGGATACCCCTCAATGTTCAACAGGATAAGCAGGTACAGAGGAATAACTGTCCGGATGTTATGATGCTGGGAAAGTTTTAACTGACCTCAAATCTGTGATATAGCTAATCAAGTTTATTGAGCTGTTTTAAAGCTCTGACTTTTATCTGCAAGCAAAGTAAGAAGCTACTGCAGCAATAAGTTCTCATGCCAACATCATATAAAAAGTGTCATATCAAAACTGACAGCTGATAAAGTGCAGAGATGAAACAGTAACATGGTGTGTACAGAGGTTGTGGTTATGGCAGAGGAGAACTTGGCAGTGTGATGATGTGTGCAGCTCCTAATGAGAAACACCGAGCTCACTGTCAATTGCAGCCTGAGTTAAGGTCAAACCTGGCTGTGGATCCCCTGAGCACAGTGCACAAGGAGGATCTACAGACACTGGAACACAATACAACAGACCACCAATCACATAATGGACAGAGAGAAATGGAAGAATAATGAGTCAAAGATAAAAGTGACTCATTATTAGTTACAGTTAGTAAAGGGTCTGTCTGAATGAGCAGCAAAAAAGTCTGTTCCAAAAAAAGAGGCAGTTCATCAAATAGATATTTCAGTCTGAGCCAAAGTGTTGAACTAACAGACAGACATGAGGATCACTAAAGCAACACAGAGTACAAAGATACATTTATCTGTACTTCAACTTGTTCTTCAGCCACATTTTGTTTAGTTTCAATGTCTCCACAAAAATGTCCCACCCGACTCCGAGCCCAGTAGACAGACGGATAGAAACAGCAAGCCTAAAAGAAGAATCTGCACTATGTAAACACACCGTCCAGTGCGCCAGTTTGTGCTCAGTCAAAGAGCAGCGAGACAATGATCACTGTGAAGTGCTGGGAGAGCAGATGTACAGTACTGGACGACAACACACTCGGAAGCCGGTTCAATAACACACACTATTGCAGAGTCATTTTGATATAAATAGAGACGCAACTCGTGTTTCACAGAGCAGAAAGAGATTTAAATCTGATATCCAATGACCGCTTATAAGGTGGAGCCATCAGGCCTCAGACTTTGAGTCAAAATCAGAAGACAGCTGGTGTGTTCAGTTGCTTTTCATTCACGCACACAAAATCCAGAAAAAAAACAGGAGAGCAAACCCCCTCTGGACCATCTGCCAGAGCTGTGCATGCAGTGTCTTGTAAGGCCCAATGTATCCAGCAAAAGAAAAGAACCCTAAAGGTCTCCTGTTCTGGGATATCACTGGTTTTATGAACAATAACCTGTATCTGTGTCTGTACTATTTTTAAAATCAGGCTCAGATGAAGCAGATGCATCAAAAGCAGAGGCAGAGAGAATAAATACTTGGGCAGGTTTGCAGAATTGTGACAGGAAAGACTTTGTTGGCACAAAAGGTCAACCAGGATGCAAACCCCGACAGAGAAGACAGAAAGACAGATGCAGGAGGACCCACAGGAGGAAACGGATTGGATGGAACAGGTGGAACATCCTGTCACAGAGAGATTGACAACACAGACAAAGATAACTTCTATCTGAACCTGCTCTTTGACCTGTTGCGTTGTTGGACTCTAACACCTGCCGAAAGTTTCAAAGTCATGTGGATTTTAGTGAAAAACTTTGCTTCAATATTTTCTGTGACAAGATGACGACATCCTGACTATGTCATGAGTGTGTGAGAATTGTGATAAATCTTTCATGAAGTTCACGACTCCCATTTTCCATCCATCTGATTTCAAACGCTGATAACAAAAACATGAAGTCTGACAGTTTCCTTTTAACAGTGTCTTCCTCTGACAGTTTGACAGTACAGTTGTCATGACTGAGGTGTCTGTCTGTCTGTCTGTCTGTCTCTGTATCTCTGTCTGTGATTAGCAATCACTGCAGCACAGCCCAGCCTGATTCAGAGTGGAAAGCTTTAATTCTCCCCACATGGTGACGAGACATCCTGACCCCGGTGCGATCGCTCCTGGTAAACACACAATCACAGCTTCTCGTTAACACTCAGAAGTTTCCATGTTTCATCTGAAGGAAAATCACAGCTGAGTCCTGCTCTGCTCCCTCGAGGTCCACTGTTTCCTAATGACTCTGTTATGGACGCCTGACAGCACATTTGTTTGTCCACAAACAGTTTGATGATGTTTGTGTTCAGGGGAAATAAGATTATAAAGAATGAATGCCTGACTAATGGAAAGTAAAACAAAAGAGTTGGAAAATGATTCATTAAATTAAAATCATACATGTTTACATCTAACCAGACAAGCTGTCAATATGTTCCATAAAAACAGTAGACATACTGTATTGTACCAAAAGCTCAAACAGTTTTCCAAGCAAGGAAAAATCCAACCAGAAGCAGAGAGAAGAAGGGGCAGTTTACATAGTGACATGTTTTATATTTCAGGTTGTCTTTATCTAAACTGACATTTTTGATGGAAAAAACACGGCAGACAGCCGAAAGGTTCGTCTCAGCTCAGTGTCAGACAAGCTGACTTTTAGCTCTAAAATATCCTCCAACACACGCACCACTTAAACACTTACAAAGAACTAAGATATGCAACGGACCTCTGGCTCTACGTATTTAAAATTGCATAACTGTTCAAACAGTGAAAGTAAAGAGACTCTTCACTCTCCTACAAAAAGCTTCAGGTTTTACACGAAGGCGTTTGTATAATAAATGAAGATACCATGGGAAATTAAGTATTTCTAATCAATCCGTTTGGTCGACTTCTCAGGGAAAAGTCCTCTGAGGTGGAGTTTAGAGACATTTTCACTGTGAATGTAAATGACACACAGCGAGTGTGTGATAGGAAGACAACACATACAGAAGTGGTGATAAATCACATCCAGGCAGCAGAAGATAGTTTACCTCTCTGCTCCTCAGAGGACGAGAAAAGCTGCTGCTGTTGGTTAGTGTTAAATTTATATTTTACATTTAAGTTAAAATGTCAGGAATTAAAAAACAACAACATCCCTCGACAGTTGCACATCAGCTGTAAGATTTCTTGCGTATAAACATGTTTTATTATATAATTAGAGTGGATGAATCATCATTTTATCTCACGCTGTGAGGAAATCATTTTTCTTCCAGCTTTGTTCAGTTTTCTTCTTTTCTTCATAATGTAGCAGAGTTTTCTTTAAGACCTCCTGCTGAGTTCGTCTGCTTTGGAAATTGTCATATTTCTTTGATGATAGAGTTTCACTGTTCGATAGAACAATTGTGGTTTCCTCCCCGATCTGAAGCTAATTCAAAAGCTCGCACCTGCCACCCGCATCCCTCCATCCCTCCCTCATCTCGTCTGTCTCCGTCCTCCAGCCCCACCAGCGTGAGCCTTCTTAAACTTTAATCATCTCATTTTCAATACATTTCACAGCAACTCTTCACAAGATAATTCAAAAGAAGTCCTCCGCTTTCAACCTGAACCTCAATAACCATTCAGTGATTTCGGATTCTACTTCCTGTTCATTACCGAGCTCCCTGACACCAGAGTGATACCAAAGAGTGATGCTGACAAAGGCTCTGCTAATGTACTCCAGAAGTGATGCAGTCAAATCGCTGCGCTCCATCAGGACCAAAGCCTCCCGACACGAGAACAGTTTCTTCCCCTCTGCTGCCAGCCTCATCAACAAGGCCCAGACCCCCCTCCGCCCCCCCACGTGACATGGACTCTCATCAAGCCCATCAGTCACTCAACATTCCACAAATGTTTAAGACTCCAATTCAGACTATATATTACATTAACGCATACTGGACTCTTATATTGTCTGTAAACTGCACTATTTTTATTTTTATTTTAACTTTATACTGTAAGCTTTTGCACTTACTAATATCCTGCAAATCTGTACAGTTGTTAATCACTCCTGTTGTACATATTTTGTATTATAAGTATATTTTTTTGTATTTTTATTCTTATTGCCTATTTTTTATCTTATTCTATTTAAGTCTCTTACTTATTTTTATTCTAGTTTTGTGTTAATTGTTCTGCCCCAAAATCAGTGTAAACCTACTTGGCATTAAACCCCAATTCTGATTCTGATCACACTGTCGATTCACTGTTACTTCAGTTGCCTTAAAAATGTTGAATGTTTAAGAGCCGACAGAATATATATCTCATTGCAACTGGTTTGTCTTGTCACTGTCAGAAAAACAACTCAAATGTGGCAGTGTGGTTGCAGCAAAAAGAAAAAGGAAATTGAGAAAAGAAGAAAAATCTAAAAAAAAAGGGGTCCTGCTTCTTTTGTGTTCATTTTTTTCGATTGAGTCAGAGTGAGGCCATGACACCTGCTGTGCTCTGATACCATGTTGTGTTGGACATTGGCTCGCTGACCTGCTGAAATCAACGACCAAAAAGTCACAATGACTGATTTTGTTTCAACACGAGCTCTATTGATTGGTGCTCTCACTGCTTGGAAAAGTGTGGTTTCTATTTTTCATGACACTGACCTGAACTTTTGGCAAATAACTTAAAATCAACTTTTAAAGACATATTTTCAAAACACAAGTACAGCTAAATAATGCATTCAACATGCATACTAATACTGCTTTAAAACATTACCCATTGGGTAATGAAGTAATCACTGATTATTAAATTTCATATCCCACCTAATCTGAATGATTCTGTGTACAGAATGTCACACTGTCACATTTTATTATTCACAAGCACCCTTGAGGCATGTGTAACTATTTAGTTGTTACTTAGAGTTCTGGTGCAACAGCTTTTATTTTGGTGATGCATAATTTACAATTGAGTAATTATTCATAGAACGAGGCCACGTTTAATCTTACACACAGCTGGTGCAACAGGCTGTAGAGAGGTTTCCAAGCTTTTAACATTTATGCAGAAAATGAGCCGTGCAGGCTTGTTGTTCGACCTTTCCCCTGGAATTGCAGGGAGCACCACTGACAGGGTCGCAGTGGCACTGTGTTTATAAAGAGAGACTGGAGATCAATAAAGACCTGTCAGCTTGTTAGTGCAGACATGGACAGAGCAGAGGCACAGGGAGCACGGAGAGAGAGCTGCATCCGTCCATCAGACTCTTTGTGACCCGACAGCTTTGATCGAAGATCACAGAAAGAGTGAGAGAGCAAGTTAGGACATCAGACAGCTGGGAGGAAGAGAGAAAGACGGGCTCCTGAGGTACTGGCCGGCTCTTAAGGCCTCTGTATCTCTTCTTGGCTGTTAGTAAACTCTGGGTATTTCCCTCTTTAAACATTACTGGTCTCCATTGCCTGACTTACAAAGGACTGTCAAGGGCATGAAACAGTAAAAAGGTAAATCTATGAAATCCCTACCAGAGCAGCATCTGGGGAAGGATCTGCATTGCATCTGCTTCATATACACACATTCCCATATATACCTTTAAACTGTGCCCTCAAATGCGAGGGGATGCACCTAATTGCTGTGGCAGACATTGAATGATGACAATTGACCACAGTGGGAGTTGGTGAGACTTTGTTGGGGTGTGTGTAATTATTCAGACACACAAAAGGAGGGGCCGACGCGGTGCCAGAGCAGATTTACTGTGTCTGTGGTCAGTTCATTCAGCAGGGTATCTAATGATGTGTACTTACAGGCTGAATTGCCAGAGCTCTGCTCTGAGAGCACAGGCCCCACAGAGAGCAAGAAGGAGCCGGGGAGAGAAAAAAGCCCACATGGATCTGCTGAAGTTCAAATTAAAGCAAATGATCTGATAGAGAGGACGAGTGCTGAGAGGAAGATAAATGGTATCCATGAAGCAAAGCCGACAGAGAGGCTGAGATGTCTCACTGGTGTTTGGTAAAGCTCCCTCTCTTCACACACTGCTGAGAGCTAACAAAAACTGTACGGCTCTTCACTGTAGTGGTCAGACATTTACAAGCTAGGTCAGAGTCTTTATTCGTCTTTTTTGTGTTTTATCTTTCTTTCGTTTTATTATGATGTGGTCCATTTTGTTTGTTTGCTTGTTAGAGAAAGCACCACCTTCTAACCATCACTTCTGTCAGCAGCACCCATCTGGGCCTCTGTCAGAGGTCATTTACATAATGAAAGAAGAAAATTACCAAGAAGGGAAAGGCTGGATGAGCCTGACATTTGGCACAGAGAGGAAATGAAGATGGAAGGAAAAAATAGTTTGGCAAGAGTGGAGTATTAGACAGAGAGAGAGAGAGAGAGAGAGAGATCCACAAACACAGAGACAGAGAGAGAGAGCTGAGGGGCTTGAAGAGCTGAGACAGCTGAACCATGGGGACGAGTGTGCCAGTGAGTTGGACTGTACAGAAACATTTGGTGAAAGTGAGAGAGGAGGAAGTTGAAAGCCTGAACAGCAGGAGAAAGTTGGAGATTATGTCCAGTTGAGGAGTTTTCACCGGTTTAAAAGTTGAAACAGGGAGAGACAAAGACGAGAAAGAAAGTTGAGAGAACAGGAGGAAACACTGAGCGGTTTCCAACACGAGTCAGAGAGAAGCAGGTATCGCTGAATCTGATTGAACGAGGCTCTTACCTTGGCCGAGGACGGAGCCACCGATCCTGCTGCCGTGATGCCCCGCTTGACCGCTATGACGCCGCTCGATGTAGTCACGGCAACTGTAACCGGGGTGGGGAGGAGGGAGGAGATGATCGGGAGGGGGAGGAGCCCTGGACGACTGTTGCCATTGACGACGGCAGAAGCACAGCTGTGATTGGCTCCTCCATTGTGGAGGCCAGAAGGACGGATGTCTCTCCGCTCCCATGGTCCCCGGTAGTCCCTCTCAAAGCGGTGGTGGTGGCGTGACATCACTTCCTCTTCCTCTCAGAGGAAACAACGAGGGCAGGCCTGCAGGAAACAGAAAGGAGGACAGTTTAAGTCAAGTGGATTTTTTTGTTATTATGAAGTGTCTAAATGTTGGCAGTGTTTCAAAGATACAAGGACACACAAAGAGAGAGACACCAAGTGATATCAGTTGAGAACATGTTTCAACGTAAAGGTGTAAACATTCACAGCATCTGCTCCCAATGCACCCGACTGACATGAACACACTGCGGCTCATTTGTTGCTTTAATTTCTTTCCTCTCAGTCATTAACGAGAGCTGCGACGAGACGGAGAGAAACGAGTGCTGCTCAGCAGATCTATAAAAACACCATCAGTGCCAAAACCATAAGGAGCTAAAGGTGTCATGTGAGGCCTCTACGCTCAACAACGAGAGGTTAAAACAAAGCAGCACAGTGAGACACAAACAGGTACATGCTCAGGTAAGTGTTACTGAGGACAGCGCAGCAGCATCATGACCTTGAGGTCAAAACTCATTCATCCGGACAGATAAATACTCCTGCAGTTTCAGCTCATCACATTCATCTAATGGCTGCTTAATTCAATCACATGGCCCTTGAAGTGCATGTGAGGGTTCTCCCCTTTTTCCAGCAGAGGAAGCTGTGATGGGCAAAGAGGCGACAGTGAGCTGGAGTTACATCAGTATGGGGTACAGCTGCTATTGTGTAGCATGAGCAGTGGATCACTCTATATTATATCATAAATCAAAGCGGTGCAGGATCTGAGCAGTGAAATCCATCACTGAGGGGATTGTAGCTCATTCTCCTCACCAAAGGCATGTTAAGCTTCCTGAGCCCTCGATAACAGATGAGATGAATAAACAACCTTTAACCAGGTTCAGCAAAATCCCCAGGTCTGTGAGGAGAGAATGACAGCAGATGATAGGTCTTTATTCTGCATGCTGGGGTCTGTCACGCTGCTTCTTGCCTCACAGAGGAGCGGAGGCCTTGGAATGCAGACATCTCTGTGTGCAGCTCTGTTTGTGTGAGTTGTACAAAAGCAGCGCATTCTACAAGCGAATAGAAGTGTGCGGGTAATGTTTTGTAAGATTTAATGAGAGCACACATACAAAACTCCAGCATAGTATGTGAGAGTTTGTCTTCACGCATTGTATTCCCTCTCTCACCTTCAATCATTTCTCTCTCATAGAAGCTCTGCTCTGTCCAAACACAACAAGCTGATATGCAGCGACAGAGCCAGATGGAGCGCCTAAAAGCTGTGGGCCAACACTCTCACACTCTCTCATTCTGCAATAACCTTTCTCCCTCTCCACAGCAACCCTGTTTAATAATCTCAAATTCGGCAAAAGAATTCACTTGTACGATCTCTGCCATTGTTCCTTTGGACTCGCATGCATTTTTTCAGAGTTTGTGTTAATGGTAATATTCTCTTGTCAGTCGAGCTTCACACCTCAGAAATAAGAGGGCAGCCGGAAAATTCAATCACAGCAGAAAAAATAAAGTTACATATAGTATATAAGATTTGGGCACAGAGTGCTTTTGCAATGACATTTCTGTACAATGTATTTTTATCAGTGTTTTCCAGATGTGAAGTGGGTACATGCCAGTGTCAAGACAGTTTTGTGATTGACTGCAAAAAACGGACTAATTTTTTGTCTTCCTGTAAACCTGGAGGAACAAGGGCACGCTGGAGAACAAATCCATTACATTATGCAGAAAAGACATTGAACAAAGTTTGTAAGAGCCCACACAAGAGAGAGCTTTGTGAGATAACCTTCAGTGAAGCTGAAAAATACTGCAAAGTGAGAAAGAGTGAAATGTAAGTAAAGTGCTGTATTTAAATATAATGAGAGGGTTTCGAAGAACTGATGTAAAATACTTCTGGAGGAACAAAATGTTTAATGGTATATTGAGGTGTGTACAGACTGTTGAGTTTGGAAATGGTAAATCAGACAAATATTTCACTACAGTTCCAAATGTAAAACATCGCCCACAACTTCTACATGCAGAATTTAAAGTGATAATCTCAAAGTTCTCAGTTTCATTCTCTTTGGCGGCACATAATGGCCAAATGAGGCAATTGCGGGCACATACGTCCAAGATAACCAGACGTCCGCGGTTGGCTCCCTTTGTAACAGTTGTAACTCTTGATTTTCCTCGCTGACGGTCGCTTTCCTTTTTAGACTGTTTGCCTTCATCTAACCGGAGGCTTCAACTGATCCCCGCAGAACGAGAGTCACTGAGACAAATCCCACCACATTTATGTTCCTCAGTCAACAGAAGGATTTAAGAAACTAATTACAGACTCTTAAATTGTCTTCATGACCTCATTTTCTGAAGCTCCTCTAAAGTGTGTGTGTGTGTGTGTGTGTGTGTGTGTGTGTGTGTGTGTGTTGTATGAGCACATGTTGACTCGCGGCTGAGAGTGGGTGCTGTGTGTGTTTGTGAGAGGGTGATAAAAGGAGGTTTCCTCTCAGAGGTGCCTGTGGACACCAACAGCCAGCACATCTGTGGACTCTGCCAGAGCAGATACACACTTAAACACATCACATCTGCAGTGACACTTTGCTCTGTGCTGCTCCAGGGACAATGTGCCAATAAAGATTTGACCATTTTCTTTCACATCCAATAAAGTCAGTGTCAGCCCAGGACCAAACAACAGTCTGTCAGAGGAGAGATGATAACCTTTGCTGCGAGGCTTCTGCATGTAAAGACGATCTGTTCAAGAGCCTTTTAAATTCATAAGAGACTAATGACATCATTTCAGTCAGAGCCTACAGCCATTAATGCAGCTCTCCAGCTCCTGTGATCCTGTCAGCATGTTAATAATCTCACCTGAAGGCTTCAGAATTTCACACGACACATGATTTTCTGCCTCCAACATGAAATAACAGCTGATGACTGAGAATCCTGTGAATCACTGATCCTCTGGAAGCCGAAACAGTAACAACAAGAATCTGGTTTCTAAAATGAACAGCAGAGCCGGAAACTAGAGAGAAAAAAATCATGACAGGAATCAAACCTGATGAGCTGACTGACTACCTGACTCCATCGCGCGTGTGTGTGTGAGTGCGTGCGTCAGAGCTGTGTTAACAATGCCACATGGGAATACGCAGGGAGCTGTAGATAGACGTGAGGAACGAGGGAGTGTAACAGATGGACGGAACGTGGCAGCGATGGAGAGACAGCTAGACAGTGTGAGCTAGAAAGAAAATGACATGTAACAGCAGAAAAGTGTGTGTGTGTGTGTGTGTGTGTGGGTGTGTAGACTGAAATAGAGAGGAGGGTGTTTAAAGACAGGATCAGGGTTGGGTGTGTGTCATACTTCTGTTCTGGGGTGTGATGTTTGCTTTGCTGGCACATTCTGCCCTGAGTTTAATACTGAAAAAAATTAAAAGTATTCTTATGTGCCACTGAACTGAATTAAATACGGCTGCTATATTTTAAAGCTTTAAAGCTCCTGCTCTTCTGCAGTTATGCCGGCAGTGACTGATGCAGGGAAGAAACCAGCCTCCCAGCATTACAGCGACATCTACAGGAGCGGAGGTCGTTATGATCACAGGAATTTGAGGGAAATATGAGGGCTTCTTAACTCCATTAAATGTATCGATATGAGGGTCGGGAAAAACGATACATTCTCGTGAAAATGAAATATCGCGATACTTCGATGCATCGATATTTATAGCACAGCCCTAATTTGAACACATTGCACAGGTAGTAAAAGGAAAAGGTAGAATAGTGAAAACAGAGCTCGACAGGAATGACCACCGCATTATGCAATGTTAAAATGACAGAGTGAAGGACACGAGACAATAGTGGTAAAATAACCTAATTGGATGCTGCAGAGATTACTGAGGGCAGTGAGCATCCATCTCTTTTAACAACACCACCGATTTACAGAGCACAGCCAGACATCACTGACATAGACAGAGCAATGTGGAGGGGAGAGAGAGGAGAGGATACAGGGACAGGGATTTGCAACAGAGAAGTTTTTGAGCCGACAGGCCTTTACTACAAACAGGGGTCATGACATCACCTCTGTCGCCATGGAGATGCCCTGTATGACTTTGATTTTGCTCTTCCGGTCATTACCAGTGATGCTCCGGGGTTGGATTGTATCTTGAACAAACAACAAAGGCTCTACATTGAGGTCCATCCCTCTGTTACATGAGGGCTTTAACTCTGATCCCCTTGTGTTCACGTAGAGCTCCAACAGCCCTTAAGCAACATATTTAACCCCCATATTTAAGTGAGCGCTCATGTGAAGCACCGTCCAACACTGTATCACTAAAAGGAGATTTAACAAAGAACTAAATCCCTCCACCGTCCAAGACTCCCTGTTCCTGAGCAGAAACTATTCAATGCTTTTATTAAAAGTTCTTATTAAATGTACGTTTTAGAGGACACGAGGAGGAAATGACAGCTCACACAGCTCAAACACTTGCGTTGTTACAACTTTAAGCTTTAGTTCCTGACAGGAGGGACTGTGGTAAAGAGAGCGTGCTCACGACTGGAAAGATCACTGGTTTGAATCCCCAGACTGTCTGAGGAAACAGAGAATGAACAAAAAACACGCTCTACTGTCAATGCACCACTGAACAACAAGGACTGTTCTACTACTACTAAGTCATGCTCAGTTTTCTCTGTTAGCTTGGGCCCATCCAAGTTCAAGGTTTTGTGCTCTCAGTAGAGTGAAGAGAAAACCAATATGCATTTCATATTAGAGATGGAGAGACTGACACTTGTAGAACGCCATTGCTATAATAATGCTGATGTATCACACATGTAATTACAGACAAATTAATTCGAATTGACTTTGTGACTTCTCATGTTTTTCCCTGAGTGACGCAGAGATGTTCTCACTTCACTTAAAATGTAGGAAAAAAACTAAATAATGATCATTAGAAAGCATGCAGAGGAATAATTTTCATAGACAGTTTTAAGTTACTGAGTTGTTTAGTGCACTTAGTTTGATAAACAGAGACGTTTATAGATTTGAGTCAAAATGACACAGTACAAGGAAACATCGAATTAATCAAACACTGATGTTTATTTCCAAAAGACTCAATTACATTAAAGCTGAAGCCACACAGAGTTCAGATGTGCTGCAGCACAAAATCCCAACTCTGTCAGTTCCAATACTTTCTATCATTGTTAGTGACGGAGCCTGGAGTCAGGCGCTGTTTAATGCATCTATTAATTAGTATTTCTTACAAAACACAGACACACAAGTATCAGTGCAGACATCCGGCCATCTGCTTGAGTCCCCACTGTTGTCTGCTGCGGTTCCAGGCCGCCCCGGCGATCCAGAAATTCCCCCATGTGATCTAACAGCATATTAATCTCCTCAAATCTCAAACTCTCCAAAAGGTCAGACACCACGGTGACCTCAGTGCAGTTGTTCAGGGCAACATCATCTCACTCTCTCAAACACACGATTCTGTCACTCCTGCTTTAGAAGACATGAACAGTAAATGAGGGACGGCTGCATTTTCCTCTCTCCTCATATCCTTCTTTCTCTCCCCACTTATCTCATGTCTCTGGGTGCTTTCTCTAAAAGCCATTCTCTGTCTCTGTCTGTCGTTTCATATCTGTATGAACAGTGAGTGGAGCCACAGCCTGGTCTGGCCCAGAGGAGCAGTTGGAGCAGCATAGATTAATGACAGAGGAGACGGCCGAGGCAAGTGGAATGAACAAATAGAGAGGACGATGAAATGACTGAAAAGAGATAAAAAGGAAAGAAAGCAAACATGAATTTCATTACAGGGGTAAAAACTATCCCTCTGCTCACATCGATTTAGGGGATATTGAAGGCTGGGCAACTTTTATACCTTGGCCTCACAAATCGGTTTCTCCCTGTCAGCGTCCGGAGAGCCACCAGATTACACGATGACCTGACAGGCTGACCTTCACTTAACTCTCTAACCACAGGGCCAAGTCATCCTCTGTGTCTTCTGTTGACTTGATTGTGTCTCATCTTTTGACCGCTATGTTCGAGTCTGCTTGGCAAATGTTGTTAATGTAAATATGAGCAGGTTCTCCATGGACTTGGGTCCACTTTAAAGTGCTGCTAAATTGGGCATCTCATCTGCTTTGGCTGGCCAGGAGCTGGATGGGTTACAGTAAAGTGAGATTAATGGATGGGCAGATGGAGATAAATGTATAAGAAAAATGGAAGAGCCCCACTGGCCCACTGACATATAGCATCAATGAACAACTGGAGACAGTGTTTCCGCTACATACATTTTGCAGCGGCAAAATTATTGCCGCTGCTGCTTCAGATTTCTATAATGTGTCCCGATGTTGCATTGAAACGACTCCATATGAACGGTCGTTTGCCCATCCTCCTCGTTGAGGAAGAGCACTGAAACACTGGCAGGAGTCACAGAACGTCAATCACACGTGAAGTTGTGGCAACCAGCAAATTGTGCGATTAGTTAATTTTGAACCGGCAACCCTAAATATTCCAAATGTATTTCTTACACACACTCACACACACACACGCAGGTTTGATACCCGCAGGCTATTCTCCTTATTTTTTCTAACTCCAGCTTCTCATGATCATTTTTCCAAATGACAGTGAAATATTATCACAGGCTCAGGGATTGACGTTACCTCTGAATACTGAACCCTATCAGCTTCTTGCAGTTATAGCCTGGCTCTGCAGCGTACTCCTAGGAAACTCTCATTTCCCCTGAAACATACTGACATTTAAAAAGCTGCACATCTTAGCTTTGCTATGCACGCTTTTTATTTTCCTCCACAATTTACACGCTTATGCAAAAAATAGTTCAATTACTCGTAAATGCTGCCATTTTTCTTGCACGTCTGTGGAGCCTCAAAAGGATTCTTGTGTTAATTAAAGCTGTTACAGTCGCTGCTCTGTGGCTGGACAGCCACTATTGTGGCAGCAGAGATGGCAAATAAACAAGCGGGCTTTTCTTGTGTAGCACATTCTCTAACAGTCTGATGAAAGGTGGTTCACAGTGTCCATTATCTTTGTGACGGTTTATGAATATCTCAGGAGATGAAAGAAATAAGGCTTGAGCAGCAGATGGAAAAACTCCATCATGTCTCAAGAGGAACAAACACTGAATCTCTCTGGCACTTTGGCTCTCTGAAGTACACAGGGCGAGTACAGGTCACCTCAGGGTGTTTTCCAATTAAAGAATATCTATCTAATTGTTTACATTATTAAGACACAACAGACGACTGACACCGTTTAAGGGGCAGCAGAACTCCCCTGCTGATTTGTTTCAAAGCACCATTCAACATCAGCTGGAAAATAAAAATAGGTTAAATCTACATGGTGCAATAGCAGAAACAGAGTGTTTATGTGACCTCCCTCTTCCCCTCAGGTAAGACGAGTACAATTACATATCAGACTCCAGCAGTAAGGTACTGACTCTCCCATGATACATCTGTCTACACTCATCCATGGGGTATGGCTTCATTCTCAAAAGAAAAACCACATTTGCTTGAGGGAGGTGTGTTTCAATGCCTCTGTTCTGGAAATGGTCATTCAATAGTCATGGGTTCAGTCTTAGCGCTCATGTTCTACTCATCGCCGCAGGGGTCAGCAAGGCTACTCTGCGGTTACGGGACCTGTTCATTGTCACCACAAGCAACTTTCATCTTGAATCTCACATGGAGACAAACACACAGACGTGTAAGTTCACCTCACTTTAACCCTTGTTGGGTTGTCTGCATGGACTGAGGTCACATCATGGTCACTGAGCGGCTTGACTCGTCTCAGAAACATGGGATGAGCTCTTCCTATTTTTGAGCATGTGTCTTTATATGTTTCTCTGTGAGTGTAAATAAGCTGGTTATGTGAAGGTCACACAGCAAAGCACGAGAGATGTATACTGTCTTTATTTGCCCTGAACACACCTCCTAGCATCGCCCTCAGGCTTCATGGTGGGAATCCTGCACGCTCTTCATGTAACCAGCGAGAGCTGAATCAGTGAAGTGATGAATGACTTCCAACACACTGTGGACTCAGCAAATGTTAAATATTCTCATTAGCTGGTTGAGAGGTCACACACACTCCTGCAGCACTGCTACTGCCTGTAACTATCAGAGCTTTAGGTGCTCCAATACAACCCCCAACACACTCGTGCTTTCTTCTCCTCCTGTCTTCATCACCTTCTCTTTTTCTGTCTACATTCATCAGCTGTGAGGCTTCAGCAGAGCGACAGGCAACACCAGTGTCTGAGCTGTCATACATGTGTCTGTCACAGCAGAAGCAGCGGGGAAATGTAGACGGACAGACACCTGATCTGTTGTAAGTAGTGCTCCCCTATGGGATGACTGATCCGGGTTGTTCGCAAGAAATTCTAAATTGACAGAAGCAGCTGTCCTTGAAGAATGCTGTGACATGACTTGTGCATTATCCTTGACTTCTGCTGGGTCAATTATAAATGCACAATAATCAGACAGTATTTACCCCAAAGAAGAAATGGGTAACAAGACAGATCTGGCTCTATTTCCTGCGGTATCAAGCTGCCAACAATGGGTCTGTTTAGGAGGAGGGTCTGGGATAAAGAGCCGAGAGCAGCAGGAGAGACGAGCAGAGCACACAGCTCAGGGCAGAGGTGGCTCCTGGCCATCCATCTCTAGTTTCAGGATTCAGAGAGTACTGACAGGTCCGCGTCCCCCGGCACAGGCCTCTGGGCTGTAACCACGGATACCCAGACAAACCAAGAGCTGTCACTCAAGTGGGACCAGCTAGACGGAGTCACAGGAGATGGCACAACAGCTTTAGTGAGGCACTGGCTCTGTGTGTACGTGCTTATATCTTTATGTGTGTGAGAGCTACAGAATATTACAGGAAATACAGAAAGGCAGTGATCTAATGAGATATCATCAGTCGCTCTTGGGGAACACACATGCAAAGGACACAGGAAAAACTCATGCTTGATAGTGAAGAAGGTTTGAGGGGAAACTCTGCTATTATCAGCATGTGTGTGTTTGTCTGTGCCAAAACTGCCACCTCATAATTTTGCAGCTGTGTTAATCTCACTGACATTTTTTACAAGGGTCCTCTTCCTTTGGCAAGCTTCGTTTTGAAATGATAAAGGAGATAGTTGGGGGGATGCAGTAAAGCAAAAAGAGGCGGTTATGAAGGTGTTTAAAAGGTTTCAATGATCTTTAGCAACAGGCTGTATGCAAGTAGAGCAATATAAACCTCCCAAAATAAGGTTTGCAATCAGGCTCTCATTTCACATCACTGCTCACATTTCTTTCATAGACACAGAAAAAGATTCTGCTTTTCCAAAGTCAATTATTGATTTGTATGCTACAAAATACAAAAAAAGACACAAGAAAAAATGTGCCCATATAACATCTGCACACGGATGAATTGTCTACAGGAGAAGAATAACAAATAAATTATTTAAATCGCTACCTTGGTGAAGTCAGAGGAGCTTTCTCTTTGTTCTACACCCTGGCATTGATTTCTCCCAGTAGCACAGAGTGGGATGTCTGAAGGTTCGACACACACTATGTAGATAAATGACTCCTGAGCACTGGAGTTTACTTCAATGTGGGCCCGGGCCAGTGAGCTACATCATTGCTTCTTTTGGATCAAAGAGTGTGCTCTAGTAAAATGTGAGTCACAGTGTGTAAGTGGATACATGTAAGGGCTTTACTCCCACCAGTGTGGTTGTGGTGAGGAAAGGAAAACCAGAGGGAGAAAAGACAATCTGCTGCATATATGTTTTTATACGAGACAACAATAACATGCATCACATGTATGCTCTTCTGTCAGGATTTGTTTCTGTATCCAAGTTTATAATTATTATTTTATCCTCCCGTTTTACTCCAATCCAGCACTTGGTGTCTCTTAGTGTCTGCCTGCGTGCTTTAGTATGTTAATAGTAATGTTTATGTTTTTCTCTGCTCTCAATCCAACATCCGGCTGTGTTCCTCGCTGTGCAGCGCAGAAAAATGGGCCTGAGAGGTTTGGGAACATTTCCCCGAACAAACAGGGCAAATCTATAACGTCTTGGCTGAGGGAGCCACTCTCCATATGACGGTGAGCTGACTCAGCAGTCCCACCAGCCTTTGGGGGGAGAGAGGGGGGATATGGGATGAAAATCATTGCTTTACAAGAAGTAAAATGCAGTGTTGAGAACCCTCTGTGGACGCCGAGCTGCACGCCTTCCAAATCCTCAGGTGGAGGAGCAGCGTGGAGGGAGAGAGGAGAGCGCACACACGTATGGCTTGTAAATATTTTACGCTCGAGTGCAATCGAGCTCTTTTGGTTTTCCCTTTTTCTTACTCATACCTGCTCTCTGTCAATCTGCGCTGGTACAATAGTCTGGCAAGCCCAGATTTAGCCTTTGCCAAGTCAATAACAACTCGACAGTAGCACAATGGAGCCAGAGAAAGGAGAAAATGTGCCAATCATTATTTTGTCAATATATTCTTTCAGCTATCACAATGCTGTTGAAATGTGTGAGTCTGATTATTACAGGGTGATCAGGCAGGAGGATGAGCGAGGATAGGGTGGACATCGCAGGGTGCTCAGACGTCCTTCAGACATAGCAGGAAATCTGCAGCAGCAGCAGTTTTTGTTGGCAGTGGAGAGAAGAACCTCAGCTTTATTATCTCTTATTAGGCGTCCTGAAGGGCTGAATCATCTGTCAATATCACCTACAAATCCCATCCACTTTCCATCCTCTTTCTGTGTCCTTTGCTTTCATTCAGGCCTTAATTAGCTTACTGTAGTTCATCTTTAATCTGATGAGGTGTCTCAAGCCCCATTTACACTGCCAGTTCAAGGCAGGATTATTACACCACTGTTATGTTCCGTTTTTTGTGTAAAACGCATGGAGGTGGAATGGCGGGGTGAAGTCATTCGATAAGCCTACATTAATCCAAGTTACACCTGAAAGAACACAGCAATATATTGAAAAAAAAAAAAAAAAAGATTGTAATATTCAAGTGTCATACTTTTCTATCATCTTTCAGTTGGTTACAAAGTGTCTCAAGGTGGCAATCTTACATCGCTCGCAGTACTAGATTGCGAATGTGACAGCTGTGGGAGCCTAGACTTGAGTTAGGACTGCAAACTTGTGCTACTGGATAGCTGACATTAGAATATGTCATCAAGTAATTTTAAGTCAAAAGATCCAGTGTTTTATTTGCGTGCTAAGGGAAATTAGCATTGCGATAATATTATCTAAACAAACAATCCATTTTCCTTCACATGCTTAAATGACATGTGTGCTCATACTTACAGGAATAACTAACAATCTGCTGCTTCAATACTGCACACTAACCAGGTACAGCAACCTCAAAGGGTCAAAACTCAGAAACGCAATGGATGTAAAAATACAGCCACCACTAGGAGGAGAAATTACATGCCAGATGAGGGCAAACCTGTCATACCGCACATCTTATACTATCAGCAGTCATGTTTCCAACAAAAATACAGTTTATGTATGTAATCTGAGTGAGGGGCTAAATTAAATTAAAATTTTCCAGGACAACTTAAATTATTTCCAGGATTTTTGGTCACTTTAATCAATTTCCAGGTGTTTCCAGGACTGGAGAACTAGTCTCTAAGTTTCCACTTTTTCCAGGACCCGTGGGAACCCTGGGCTGTGTTATTCTCTCCACTCTGCACGGTGGCAGTAAATAAACTTTGGGTATCAGGCTTCAACATCAGCGCTGTGAGAGCGGCAGCAGTTGCAATTTTGTCATCTAATACGGCATAAGGAACAGAAAATAGTAATGGATGCTCTTTATGAGGAGCTGAATGTGGCGAAGAGTCCCTGTCCATCATTCCAATGAAATGTTAAATGATATGTGTACTGTAATATGTCAGGTAGTAACAGCCTATTGCCACATCTTTGTCACATCCTGGTGGGAGTTAAAGCAGGTCTAACATGGTGCAGTGTCATACAAACACGGAAATGTGATGGTCTGAAAATAGTTTGTGTATATTATACATGATAAAATAATAACACCTCATACAGCAACAGTTCTAAATAAAGCATGAGGTCTGTATCTCTGGCTTTTCACTCCATTCTGGCTGATAAAATCATGCAGGATTGTTGACAGTGTGAGAACACTCGGTGCACACAGCCTTTATAGCAGCTGCCTGCTCTGCTGAGGGCCCAGATGAGCCGACCGAGGTGAATATATTACTCTCACTCAGTGAATGTCACAAATGCCATTTCCAACTGCTGAATGTCACAGAGACTGTTGGGGTGACTGCTAACGCCTCGGAGCGCCATGACGTCTATATTCCTGCTGTTAACTTCCTGTATCCCTGCTTTTTAAATATCAAACCAAATCCCACTTTGCTGTGAGCCAAATAAATATCAATAAGCCAGAGAGACTGAAGGCAACTGGTTGATGCAATCTTGCTGATTACTGCTGGAACTTCAGTGCTCGACTACATGTGGTGTGTGGCTTTACTACTGCAAACAAATAAACGTTGCTAAAAAAAGCTGCAATTTGGTGTTGGAGAGGGTGGCCATTTTTAATCAGCGGCCCCTTGGGCTGGCAGAGCCTCTCAGGCTCTGAGATGTAAAAAAGGAAGAAGGCACCAGTAACACACTCTCCTGCATCAGTGCAGCTAATTGTTTGCAGCGCAGTTGTCATGTGGGAGCCGATGCTGAGTAATTTCAACATCTTCTGATATGAATGTTTGACACCAAGGTCACTGTCCTGCAGCTATCCATACCTCTGATTCTGTCAATCATTGCAGCTATGCATCATCTCTCTCACACTCTCCACTCTTCATATCTCTGGATGTAATAACACAAAACCTGAGCTACCTTTGGGATGACAGTGCAAAAACTGTAGCTTCATTTTATTGCAAATCAATTTGGAGTTGAGGTTATAATTAGGAAATATCTTAAACCTGACAGAGAGAGCGAGCCCCAGATTAAACTCATCATTGTTTGGATTCAAGACTAATTGAATTATTGCTTCCATAAAAACTGAAGCTCCTGTTTAATTAAAGGTTCTTATCAAATTTAAATAACCTGCATTATTGGCTGGAGTATTCTGGGTAATTGTTCAAAGCTCACCATTTTTACCATATAACAGCAAATAACACATAACAATCCAGCAGCCAAAAACAAAATGCTGGTTGTGAAAATTTTTCTGTTTCTTCAGGCTTTGAAAAATGTTCTCCTCAACAACAACTCTGCAACAAGAAGTAATGAATAAAAACTGTGCAGCCGGTTGTGCAGAAACATTCAATACAATAATTATTCTTTCAGAGCGCTTGAAGAATAAACACACGGAATAAAACAAATTTAATGCCACTGCCAACACTTTGACTGTTTTTACTGATAAACCAGCAATCATTCTGTGTGCTCGCCAACTCATACTGCTCTTCTTCAAGATACTGTGCATCCGTCAAGGACAAAACCAGCACACTGCAGTCAGAGAAGAAAAGGGGCCACTGTGCCGACCAGCATGAACAACTGAAGAAAAACATTTTACCGTAATTGCTGCCATCAAACTGAGAACAGTGATTCAAAACGCAGGATGGAGGGAGGGGAAGGCAGCGAGTACTGCACACTAGTCAAGGACATTAGAAACATCCATCTTCCAGAGCTGAAAGCAGGGCTGATGGTGCTGATGGTGGTGCTGACGGAGGTGCTGATGGTGTTTCCAGCCAGACTCAGATCATTAGAGCCGGACATGACACACACACTAAACAATGAGGAGATAAAAGACTCTGCTGCCTCTGACCTTTTGAAGGTAAAAGGTGGGGAAGAGTGGTGCAGAAGCTTATTGATTTCACACAGTTTATCGGTATCACAGGCAGCAGCCCACACAGACTGCATGAACAACACTTTGACTTGTCAGGATCAGGTGTGTAAAGCTGAGCTGACAGAGACAAGATGAGCATGATGTAAACATGGACACACACAACAGTTATTACTATGAGACAACTGATGATGCACAAAGACGACTAAACTCCCTGTAGAAGTGCACATGCAGTCTACCGTTTGTGTATGCAACACATTCAGTCATCAACAGCTCAGACTGTAGACCTCAGTGCAATGTGATTTTTTTCCTCGTGGTCAATGTTAAACATTTCTGATCAATACTGAAGCCAGACATTTTGTATTGATTTGCTTGTTTCCAGTGCACGACACATAATTCATCAAATCTTTGTGTGTACGAGGATGCATGTGAGTGTGTGTGTTAGTGTTGGAAGGGTAAACCATCAATCAAAGTCAACACCTTCCTTTGCACAATTACCAGAAGGTCTCCTCTAGAAAAGCTGCACGCTGCAGAGATTCAGGGACGAAAGCAGAGATCACAGCTCTCTTATCTCCACACACTCTTCATGAAAGGTTAAAAAATAAAGGGTTTGAAGGGCGCCGGTTTGGCTTAGCAGTTAAATCGGTGTCCTCAATGCAGCGGCCCCGGGTTCAACTCCCGCCCTTGGCCCTTTGTCACGTGTCATCCCCACACTCTCTTCCCCTGTTTCCGGCTCTATCCACTGTCCTCTCTTCAAATAAAGGCATAAAAATCCAACCCCCCAAAAAAGGGGTCTGAGACTGCGTTTTCCCGACAGGCACATCACAGACTTCTCCACAGATCAAGGATCATCACACTCCTGCGCTCCATCCAAATCTCAGCCAATAGCAGAAGAGAAACGTCACCGTCACCTGGATCAGTGGTCAGGAGCAGTTTCTGTAAAGAGTTGCTCATATCACAAGAGCACTGTACACTCTGCTGAACAATCCCTGATATACACGTCCAGCCGCTGACGGGGCCTCAAACACTCTCCAGCAGTGATTCATAGACGTTGGTTAATCTGATCAGGGACGACCTGGACACAGCAGTAATAAACTGGAAACTCTCATCAAATCACAACCAAGAGGAAAATAAAGCAACACAGCTGCACAAAGCAAGAACAGACATGTCTGTGGACTGTTCCTGTCAGGGCGAGCTATAATGTGATGGTGCTCATTACTGGAATCTGTGATTCGTTTGAACGGGAAGAAGAGTCACACCATTTTCTTTTGATTTCTAAGCCTTTAAAGAGCAATAAAAGTCATTGCTTCTGATTCAACCTTCAGGTTAATCAGACACAGAAATGTAATATCCTCTTACTTATTGAAAACTGCCAGTGAGACCTGAAACTGAAGTGAATTTAAAGCTTGTTTGAGTGGTCGCAGGTAGAAAATGAGATTATGGTGAGGACTTGAGTAATGAGGGAAGCTGCTCGTCCTTCCACCATGCGACTCTCGCTCGTTTGTCTCAAAGGAGGAAGTAAAACCGCCTGCCAGACATAAAAATGACTGGTCACTTTAATTAATCCCAAAATGAAACATCTATTTAACATGAACTGAATTCAATATAACAATCCTTCAATATCACTTATGATAGTGCAGCTATTTGTCCATTATCCAGCATGAAGTAGAAATCTCACCTCCAGCTGTGCAGTGTTTGTGCATTATTACAACAGTTCAAGAGGGTTTACAGCACACAGGGAGCCCTGCAGCAGAGACATTTATTCTCTGTTAAAATAAAGACCAGAGATGAGGAAGGTGCTGCTGATGTTACTCTGTTGAAATAAGTAGATAAAATTGAGTAGTTCACCTGAAATCAGTCCTGACAGACAGTTACTGAATAAATTGAAATCAAACTATTTTTTATCTCCGTGTTTCATGCTCTGATGTGCTTGTAGTAGTATCACAGTTCAGCATATTGAAGCAGATAATAAACGTAGTGTTTGTAATGAAGTCTAAACTCTGGTATCATGAGGGCAGCGGGGCATGCGGTGAACAATAATGATATTCAGTGAGAGGAAACAGATTTCAGATAAAAAAGCGTAGAGCAAGCAGAGAAACTGAATGAGAAATGTGTCTGAGTGAGTCAAAAGCTCATTAAATCAGTGCATTTGTGACCCGAGACGACTTCCTGTAATTTACCATTATGCGGTTCGCTTTCAGAAATGCGCCAGCTACCTTTCAGTGGCTTATGAACACGGTGAGAGGATAGTGGCCTACTCATCAACCTGGACTGAACACCTGAGAACCCTTAGAGAGATTTTTAAACGGTTGTGTGATGCTTCCCTGACACTTTATTTGGCCAAATGTGAGTTTGGGAAAGCTGTTGTCACCTATTTGGGTAAACAGGTGAGGCAAGGCCATGTCTGCCCGGTTACTGCCAAGGTCCAGGCAATCTTAGATTCTCCAGCTCCTCAAACGCCTCATGAACTCTGTCGTTTCTTGGGGATGGCTGGATATAACCATGCGTTTTGCAAAAATTTCTCCGACATAGTAGCTCCATTAACAGGCTAAGTTAGTCCCAAGGCCAACTAGAGGTGGTCAGAGAAATGCCAGTCCTCTTTTGATGCTGCAAAGGTGCTCCTCTGCAGTGCTCCTGTGCTCGCTGCCCCCGAGTATACGCGCCCTTTCAAGATTGAAGTTGATGCCTCTGGGGTGGGTGCGGTGCTCCTGCAGGATGATGCGCGTGGCATTGATCATCCAATCTGTTATTTCTCCAAAAAAGTGTAATAAGCATAAGCTCAGTTACAGCACGACTGAAAAGGAGGCATTGGCCTTACTTTTAACGTTGCAACATGTGTACAGTGGTTCCAGTTCTGTGCCAACAATCAATTTCTCTGAACATAATCCGCTTTTTGACTCGGACGCAGAACAGTAATCAGTGTCTCTTGCATTGGTCTTTGTTACTTCAGAATTTCAGTCTTGATATTCGATACAAAAAGGGTGTAGATAATGTCATGGCTGATGCTCTCTCCAGAGCATAAATGATTAATCAAACATTTTTTTAGGGAAAATTTGTTTTTGGGTGGGGAGGTGTTATGACCCTCGGTCATAATTGTTAAATGTTGTTTCCTTAACCTTGTAATGTGCAACTCTGTGTCTACTCCTCATGGAGTGTGTGGGTGTGTATATGTGAGAATGTGTCTGTGGGCGTGTCTAGGTAGGATGCTGAGGCAGGTGCTGACTCTCATTGGTCGGCTTTGAAGAGACTGCTGCTGCTGGATTGGACAATCAGTGGTGTTACCAATTGTTACGTTCCCCGTACTACTAGGGGATGCGGGACACAACAAAATTATAATGCCCGGAATGAAGAGGAAGACCAGGAAGATATTTAGCGAAATAAATAGGGTTTTTTATTTAACCACACATGCAAAACAAACCCACTAGATCTTGTCATAGAAATAGACACAAAAATGAATTGAAGGGAGCGTCAGCCTGGGCCGCAGCACACGAGAACGAGCCACCTCACACTGCCCACAGCGCCCTTTTCATCTCTGCTGCCTGCAGCCTGATTGACACACGTGGAAACACTTCTCCACTGATTACCAACACCAACCTGTAGCAGGAAACAGAGCGGGAAGGGGCGACAACACAAAACACAACCCATAACAAGTGGAATCAGAGCTTTTAAATTCCAGCTGACTGCAGCCTGCTCTTCCCTCTTCTCCTTACACTCTCAACTGCCCGGCATTAGTTGTGTTTAACAGTCAGATCAGTGTACTGTGTGTAGTAACGTGAGCAGGCCTGTACTCTAGGTTGTGTGGTTTTGATTAAATAAGATTTTGCTGAAGGTTGGAATATATATTGTAAATAGGTCACTGTAAATATAGAGCACTTTTAGGCAGTTAATGTAAGAGTGAGAAGCCCTTTTTGTTTGTTCCCCTCTTCTCATGTTTTTCAGTTAGGAGTTCAGGTAAGCAAGTTGTCTTTTGTTTTCCCTTTAGTTTGTCTGTTAGGTAAGATTTGGGCTGATTGAGCTGATTTGTGTTTGTTGTGTTGGGCACTGCTCACTCTGAAGTCAATTAAACTGCTGTTTCAATTTGAATTTTACTGTGCTGCTGGTTTTTCTTGGGAGTGGGAAGAGTCTGGGTCGCTCATCATGTTGTGTCTAGGTTTCCCCTAGACCAGGAACATAACAGTACCAAGTCTGGATGAGGTTAGAACAGTGACACTACAGATATGTGAAATCTGGGCTTTATTCCCACCAACAGCAGCTCCACAACAACAGGCCTTGAGCTTCCCAGAGGGTCTGCTTCTGTCCGCTTCACAAGATCCTCCAAAGCAAACAGTTTGGGTGACAGCTGGACTTTCACTCTTTACCATGAAGAGAAGCTTCGTCTCCAGTGTGTTTGGAATCTGAGACTGTGAGCCAACAGACAAAGATTACAGCCCACCAGGGGACGGAGATGTTGTTATAAACCTTTGTCTGCTCTCACAGGGAGACTGTTAGCTTCAGCTTCCAAATCCTAATTTACACCTGAAAGTGTGAACACTGCACCTACGCATTTATATTGAATTTTAACAACACAACTTGAGCCAAAAATTGTTTTTATCGCTCATGAGAAAAAGTGTCATCTTGTTGAAACAAATGTAGGGCACTGAGGCATAAATGCCAACTTGCAGGATGCTAATGCTTTCTCCAGCTGCTCCACCGTAAGCTCATTGTTCCACTGAGCCTATCAGTGTGGGACGGGAGGACCATTTGAACGGAGCCTGGGCCAGGGCCAGGGCAGCTCACCTTGACCCTCACACACTCAATTAAACCAGGAGCAGGGGGAAAGTACGAGGTCCTGACAGTTCCTGGCTCAGAGCTCTGCTGTTGACAAAATTATTAGCCCCTCGTCCCTCATCCGTGTTTTGCTACGGTGTTTTAAAATCACCGCCTGTAGCCACGACGATGGACGTGAACAACAGAAGCTGCAGCCAAGGGGACTGAGCTTTAAAACACGACGACAGGAATAGTCGTGTTTTATACAGATTTTTCATTACTTCATTTCCTTATTAAAAGATAAATAGATAAATAGAGTTTAGTACTGTTTAAACAATGTGTCAAAGTAGAACAGGTAAGCAGAAATACAAGCAACCCTGAATGAATGGGGAAATAAGTGCATTGAACTTATAGAAAAACCGGCCCAAGTGCTTTACATAAAAATCAGCCTACAGGTTGTTCGGGCCAATGGAGGAAGTTGGGGAAGGTCTCGGTTTATCAGTTCCTCTACTTTTCCATCACACATTGGCAATAAAAATGATATTTGATTGATGAATATATGTAAAATCTTACATATAGCCCCTTTAAGACTTTAAGAAGCTTCTAAAGTGATAAGAAATTAAATCGTCTTTTTGGAGGCTATTTGAGCTACAATGTGCTTTTTGAAATATTGCACATTAAAAAAGCTTTTAAAACGGGCAATTTAAACATCACTGTCAGCTCCTGATGACATCATGAAGTAGACCCAGGCAGCGTCGTAGCTTTTAAAACTGCAAATGACTGAAGTTTTATCTTGTGAGTAAAAACTGATCTGACAGTTACTGAAATGATTTTAAACACAGGAGTGTTGTCCTTATTCCACGTCTCTCCTCCTCAGTGAGGCACTAAAGATAAAGCAGTTTCATACTTTTCCTCTTCCTGATGATGTGTTCATGCTTCAGTCCCTGAGGGCACTTTAAGGAAAAGAGACACATCTCTAATAGCACTTCTGAAAGTGGCAGCACGCCCCATTCACAGATATTAGCCTCAAAAGCCAGGATAAGACGCCATGCTAAAACCCCTGCTGTGTGTGTGTCAGCCTCTTTGGATTCTATGCCCCTTAAACCACGGGCCGCCCCCCTGTGGTGCATTACGTCTTAATCACTGCAGGGGTGTACAGGAGACAATGCTTCGCTGTTTATGTGACAAGAATATAACCAGATACGTGTGACAGACAGTGTTTATGTGAGTTTATGTTCCGCCTCTGTTATGGTCGGGTAACAGCGAGTGAATAGCATCCCTGTGTACACAAACAAAAAGGAAGCAGCCACATTTATCATTAAGGCAGCAGCTGGGTGAGCTGCGAGGGCTGCAGGTCGTCTTGTGAAAGGCAGTGGGGGAGGCTTGTGAAAAGCGTGACCTCGCTCACCGCTTTCTCCTCTCCCTCCTTCCTGCACACCTGATCACTCTCAGCAGCAAACACATTAGGCTTGTTCGAGATGAACGAGGCCTGCGCAGACTCGATCGCCGCCTTGCCAAGCATATTGCATGATGGTTAGATTGTTGTGCAACTTGCTCTGAAAACCCGACTGCGCGAATCTTTGAAGTCCCGCGGGAGCGAGGCGGCCGCAGTTTTCAAGGCCAGGCGCCGCAGTTGCTCTCCACCAACTGCACAACTCCATGCATGATGGGAAACGACCTGCTCTGGTTTGAATGAAGCGCCTATTGGCTGAAAAAAGATTTGACACCTACCCCACAAGGAAGTGATGAGACTTCTGTCTTATTCATCATTATTCATTAAACTTTATGACGTGTCAGACACCAAACGGTTTTATCAAAGTACTGTCATTCACAACTTAATAAACATAAATGCAATGACGTTTATATCGAAATAACTATCGAAAGCCTTGAATAAAATATGAGAACTTAATATTAAATCCAATTAAAATAATAATGATAGTAATAATAATAATAACAACAACAAATGAAGACTTTATTCACTTCAATTTACAGTGAGGTGTTGGTATTATAGATGCTTGACGAGGCGAGCAGCAAACTTGTCAACAAAGAAGTGTCCGACTTTATGACTCCTCCCCTGACTGCAATCGGCTACTCTCGCCTGTTCGAGGCGAGCCGGCAGTCATCTCGAACAAGCCTAATATCAGACATGCACCAAATGGCAGCTGGGTCAAAGGTCACATCATTAGCGACATCACTTTTCTGTTTAGAACAAAGCTTTACTCAGAACTCCCCCGATCATTTTCTGTCTCTACAGCTAAATACTTCACTGCTCTGTGTCCAGATAAATGCCCTTCAAGGCTTTTTCCCCCTTTGTCAGCAGGTGGAGGCTCCTTCTTGTCTTAATAATGGAGGGAGGGGAAGACCAATTCAGCTGACTCACAGTCAGGGTTTTATAAAGAGTGTTTAACTTCATATAAAGCTACTCCTGCTGTATCTGACTGATGTTGGCAGCGTCAGAGGACACATGACAGGCCATGAGCCACGGCTAAAAATGAACATAATTTACAGTCTTTATCTCCTCACAGCAGGACGGTCCATTAGGTAAAGGCAAATGTGTGCACAACCTGCAATTATGAATTTCTATCCCTGTATATGACGGATAATGTACTATTGTAATGCAAATATAGTAATTATATGTTATCACAGCAACTTTGTCACATGGTGTGAGCAGAACCATCTCCAGCTCAGCGTGGCAAAGACAAAATCTGAGGATCTGAGGAGGGCTAAGGCACCGGTGACACCTGTTTCCATCCAGGGGGTCAGTGTGGACATTGTGGAGGACTACAAGTACTTGGGGGTTTACTTGGATAATAAACTGGACTGGGCTAAGAACACTGAAGCTGTCTACAAGAAGGGCCATTCCTGCCTGTGGCCATCAGACTCTACAACTCCTCCCTCTGAGTGTCTGACACACAGACACCACTTTAAACTGTGCACTGAACTGAACTCTTAATGTACATAAGCTGGATAATTGTGCAATAATTCAACTGTGCAATATGTTGAGATAATACTGCATACACTGTTCATTTATAAATAACTCTTATGTGTATAATTTTTTGCATTTATCTCTTATTTTATTGCCATATATTTCTCTATGCTTCTCTGTGTCAGAGCAACTGTAACGCTCAAATTTCCCCTCTGGGATTAATAAAGTGTTTGTGATTCAGTGCTGCAAAGTCCTCTTGAGGCTCATATTCAGCACCACCCTCAAACTTCCCTCCACATCTATGCAGCAGGTCGGCTGCCAGCTGATGGCAACTTTGTCTGAGAGGCTCTGCGTGCTACCAGGAGATGTGTTTTCCTCCTCGCAGAAGCTTGTCATCTATCATTACCTGAGGAGGCCTTGAGAATGATTCCTGCAGACAGCTGTAGCTTACTGTCTGGGGGCCAAATGTATACAGCACACTGCTGTGCAAACAAGGGCGATGACCATTACGTCCCAGGTATGTGGTAAAAAATAAACAGCTTATTGTGATGTGGTCCAGCCTAAACTCAAGTGGCAGGCTTGGCAGGCAGCAGGGCCTCATTGATCATTTGGATGTATATTTATTTTCTTGTCTTTCCTCACACTCTGCTGTGATGATTTCAGGCAAGGCACAACAACAATGCAGTGTTTAAACAAACTCTGGGTCACTTACTCTTTTTAGTTTAAATGAGAACAAGAGCATTAAACTGTCTCTGCAACAAATGACCGCGCCAAAGCTGCTGAAAATGCAAGTCTGTGTCCTATTCCAAGCTTCATGTGGTTCAGTTTGTTTGGAGAAAGAGCAGTCATACCAACTAATGGAAAAACCCCAAACCACTCTGAGCTTTATGAGTACACAGAGACGGATGGTGACACCTTTTAGCTTGTGGGTAACCACAACATTATAGATTAGTGGGTAGATGGCCTGAATACAGATTATCAGTTACAATCAAGCTGTCCTCATCAACTGGTATACTTCGAGAATTTACTACAAAGTTAATCTAGATGCAAACAAAGTGGTAAACACCTGTGGTAAACAAACTATTTCTGCTCTATGAGAGCCCTATTATACTTCAACACATAATGGACTACAGCCGACAGAATCACACAAATGCAACGAATATGGTCCACAGCACACACACAAACTGCTTTTGATGACAGGTGAGACGTTTTAAATGTATGCAGCACAAGAGTTCATTAACCAAGCTGTGAAAGCTGAATGCAGCATGGACTACCACAGGTTTGGACCACGTAGGCCACCGTATGAGCAACTTTGCACAGTGCACAAACACCAAAGAATGATTTTACACCTGAAGCCCCGCAGTGAGGGTTGAACCCGGGCAAGGAGCACAGAATGAGTCCTGTTAATCAGTGATGCACCGACCCAGGACGGGCACACAGACACTAATACACAGACACAAAGCCCAACCCCACCCACACCCACTTGCCTGTGGCGCCTGGTCACCTCACTCTGAAATCAAAGGGAGTATGTCATTGTAATCAGTCCTCACAGTGGGCAACCCCATTAATTCAACTCTGTTTCATCAGCAGTGAGCAGACCACCAGAGGGGTCTGTACATTCCTGGGTTCCTGCCTCCAGGAGTAATCCTATCTCTCACTGATTTGAGATCAGGCTCTATCTAACCCCATAATTGCTCAGAGACCTACCTGATCTCACTCGCTAACAGAATGTGAGATCTTTGCAGGAGGACGAACAAAGCCAGACAGAGCTCATTTTGAGGACACAGCAGGACGTCAAGCTGAATTAATGAGGCCGTGTATCAAATAATTCCAGACCATCAACCCCCCACTAAAGCAGGCCAACAGCACAGAACATGAACATATAGGCACAGTGGGCTCAGTGTATCAAAGGTTCAAGTGCTGCACATCAGGAGTCGAACAGTAGAGTTAGTCAGCTTTACAAGTTTATTATTCTTTGAACAATAATAATGTTAAAACAATTACTAACATTGGAATCGCCCCAAAAAATATTTCCCGAAGCATAACAATAAAATATAGAGGCAGAATCTGACTGACTCATATGTTATTGTGCTTTTGTATCACGCTGTGTGGCTTGTCTGTGGGATAGTAAAATGTTTACTGGGACGTAGCATAATGAGCTTTTCATAGCTTACTGTACCTTTGGTCTCTGGTGGATGGGGATGCTCATCACAGACACATTAGCTCTTTGGAGTATTGCCGTCTACACCTGCAGAAACAATAACAGTTGGTGAGGCTTTGCTGAACGCAACAACAGCACTGGTGTTTGTACAAAAAAAAAAAAAAAAAAATCAGCAATCATCTCGGTCTTTGTTTGCATCTGTCTGTGTGTGAAAGAGTCTCTGCTTCTGTTTGGAAACCAGAGTACAATGGCATTTCTTCAGTGATCCTTTCTCTGCATTAATGACCTAAAAATCTGTGTTACGATTTCCTTCATGATAAAAGCACAAAGAGTTCTCTCTCTTCACTGAACAATCACACAAACAGAACTCTTTCATAGATCAGGTCGCGATGCAACTTTCTACTCTGGAACAGCCTTGATGACCCAGAATGCAATGCAGCCATGTTGATATTTAAAGACTACATAGGTAGAGAGAAAAAGCAGTAATCTTAGTAATCCTGGTGCAGGTAGAGTTTGAGGTTTTTCAACTGAGAAGAAACAGGATTCACAAAGCCCACAGCATGTTCATGTACCCTCTCCGTGGACTCTCCAAAGTCATTATGGGAAATGTAGGCAAGTTCTTACTCAAATAGAAGTACACTAGAAAGCCTGAGGGAGATGAAAAGGGGGAATTAGATCCACTTCCTCTGAATAAAAGAAAATGTATGGGGTTGCAAGGATCCATCTAAAGGGTAATTTTTTTCTTCCTCTCAAAATGCATGAAAACTTAGAGACTTGACAGGTTTTGATCATGTTGTTATATTTTTATAACCGGTTTTCATTATGGGTACATATCTCTGCTTTGACAGTCTCTCCATAAGGTGCTGCCAATAAGACAGTTCCCTGGATTGGCTGCAAAGCTCGACCATATGTCAGAGGCAAAGCAGACAGGGAAACTGCTGCGAAAAGTGAGATATTTTTGAACGCTCATTCATCATGTTTGACATGTCTGACTCTACACACAGACATGTCATGTCCTTTTTAAGATTAAACATGGTGAACAGAGACATTTTTCTTTATTCTAAAAAAAAGTCTAATTTCCCAAAAAATCAGCCATGCCTTCACTCAAACCACCCCCCAACCAACTCACCCACCCAATCCATTCAAGTGTGGAACAATCTGCATCAAGAGATTTATTATAAATGACAAAACTATGCAATGAAATTACCAATATTTTACAATAACAACAATCATATATATATACACATAGATGTATATGCACTAGTCCTTTAAAACAGTTTTTTAAAATAAATGATGAAGAAGAAAAGTTAGACGTTATTGAACGCCCATTCATCATGTTCACCGACTCAATTTCCAAGTCACATATATCACGTCGGATGAATGTGGAACAATTAAACTTTGTGGCACATTAGTAAGAAAATGTTCCAACAGATCCCACATGGGAAGCCAATATCTTAACTCGCAGATGTACAGAAAAAAGTTTCAACATTTCAATTATTGTAAACTTGTCAAAATGAAGCCCAGCCATAAATCTTCTCTGTAATTATCAATAGATTGAAGGAGCTTTCTCAGTGTGAAAAACATGGAAGCATGATGCATCAATTTTAATGGCATTTCTGAAACAGCAATCAGCAGAGACTAATCAGGGCCTGAGAGATTGAGACCCGCCGTTAATAATCAAACATGGCTGCTGTCCCACTGACTCCATTCTAAAAAGGCTGCTGGAGACGCTTAAGTGTTTCAAAGTGGAGAAACTGGCTGAAATATTTAAAACATGGAAAGCAAGGGTCTACCCCTTAGACTGAGTCACTTTGTCTCAGACACACTGTCCAGTAACCACTGACTGGTGTAACTACAGTTTAAAGATTTCATAAAACCAAAAGGCTTCTGTCGGAATGAATTAATGTCCTGAGAGGCAGAATGGATCGGCCTATCTTACAAAAGCAGAGAAATAAAAATGTCGGGAAAGCTACACAATTACACTGAGGCCCACAGGCACCGAGCGATGACAAAAGCTATCTTTACAGCGCCACCGTCAGCTGCCGTCGTATTAACATTATGGTGAGCTTTATTGTAGCCAAATGCCAGTGTGTCTTTGAACACTAGTAACAGACAAACCGCAACACATTAAATAATATGAGAGAGAGCGAGCAGAAACATCGCCCTTCATCATGTGTGTCCAAGCAGGAGTTTACTCCTCTCTGATTTTCACTGTTCACTTCTCCGGCTGCAGATATGAGCAGCAATCTCCTGACTTTGAAGTCCACTCCAGTGAACTGTGAGGATGTAAAGAGATGGAAATCATTCACACCAACTACAGTAGTCTTACTTTAAAATTAAGGCAACCCTCTGACAAAGTACACTTCATCATTCATTGTGTCTCAGTGGTACTCTGGTCATTGTGCTGCAATTATTTAAAGGGAAAATGTATACACAAAATGTATAATGGACCGATAATGAGTTCAGGAGATTACTTAGAAAGCCTGCTGGGTATAAAAATGTTTTTCAAATTTAATATACTTTGCGTTCTTGTAAATACTAAGACAAAAAAAAGGAAAATTCTCCACAGTGCAATTACAGAATCACCTAAACTATATACCAATGTTATATGGTGGCACCTCTCAAATGAAAGTTGAGAAGCTCAAATAGTTTCATTGTCATTTCTTGTGTTTCCTACAAGAAAGGCAGGAGGAGAGGAGTTCAAGTGACTTCAGTGACCGAAATTTGTTTTCCTCTTTAAGTAATTTGAAGTCTGGTTCACTGGACAGAGCTGGTTTGAGTCTGACATTCCACCGAAAACTCTTTCCAGCAGGGCTCCTTTAAGCTCCTCTTCTCCTCGAGGCTGATTCAATTATTCAATTTCAAATAAAGTATTTCATCATACATCCATGTCCTTCTAAGGACCAGTGCACTCTGATAAAGCTGGGTATATCCTGCATTTTTAACAGCTCAGACAAGAATAGATTTTATGTTTCATTATGGATGATGTTTGTTCCAAAGCAGAAATAATATAGTAAAATAGACCTTATTAAAATGACTGAGGTTCATAAAGGAGATGTCAGGGGAGCTGTGGCTGTCAGATAGCTGCTGAACAGAGATACTCCTGCAGCCAGGCTTAATGGGAGCCTGCATAAACAACAAAACATGGCTGTTGTGTTGGTTGTTAACTGCAAGATAGAAAAGATTTTCCATGCCCCCCTCCTCAAATCAGCCATGGCATCATACGGAGCTAACAGGCTTAACCTGCCCCCCATGGAGCCACTCACCACACAGCGGCCTCACAGACTGCAGGGGCCAAGACATTCACAAATTATGGTAATGACTTACATTTTTCTCACTAGAGAGGCTAACTGGGCTTCATTTAGCAGGAAACCAAACATTTTCAAACACAGCATGAAATGACTTTATGCTACAGCTATGGATGAATTTGGAATTGGGTCCCTGTCTGGTAATTGTGGCCCTTGGTCCTGGCTGTGGGTGTCAGCTTGCTCGCTCAGGGCCTAATGAGTCTCAGTGTGTTGTCGGGTAGCGTAGCTTGGCTCTGCATCCTGGAAAGACCAGCTGATGCACTACATACAAAAACATAAGGCCACAATAACACTAAATGCCACAAAAACATTGAAATGGAGCAACAACTCAAATCTCTACAGGCGTAGGAGGTTTAGAGCTTAGTGCATTTAGAGACCATTTGTGTCCCTGAACAGGGAAACTGAAGGCCTTTTAGAAACATGATACCAGCATCACTGGTCCTTCAGCGACTGTGTTCAGGAGGGCAGCTGAAGAGACGGCCTTTCATAGTTCACTGATCTCTAAAGAGCTCAGGAAGCACAGTGTTTGCTCATGGCCTTTTGCCCCATGTACAGAAGTGTATTATGCTTTTAATAACCTCTGATGCTAAATATTCAGCAGCACATACAAGCAAAGATATCACTGCCACCACAACCCAGAGCAAAAAGGCTGCTGTGGGAATACCAGAGGACGGATTCACTGTTGGTAAAGATAAAAGTTTCTCACTAAGAAGCTTGAACCATGAAAAAATCCATCTTTAATGTCCTTGGGAAAAAAGCTGTCTCAACTGTAAATAAACAGGGATATATATTGTGATTGTTCCTCAAATGTTACTTAATTGTAGGAATAAAAGTAAACACAAGCATCTTTTGTCCAAAAAGAAGCAACATCTCTCAACAGCTCAGTAAATCATGAATTAAGAATCTCATTCATCATGTTGATATCTAAACTGCACACCTGGACTTCCTGAGAGCCGCTCAGATCAATGAGAGACTGGATCTTTATAATGACTGAGGTGCTTTGGTGCCACATCAGAGCTATTAACCCACTGCAGGCTGCAGCAGTTGTCTCTAACAGATAAAGTTTGCTCCTGCTGTGACTGAGTGAATCGAGCTACTTGCGCTCAGTGTACTGCACATACACACAAATCAAATTATGATTTCCTCAACCTGCAGAAGAGCTCTCCTCCCTGCTGAAATGTAATAAATAACAAATGGCCTTGAGCTACAGCATTGTAATTTGCGGACCATAACAACGAGGCATTTATTCTTGTAGCCATTACTAATGGGATAAATACCTCTGGCTAATTTCAAATAAAGTCTCAGGCCAAAGCAGCTCCCCGGGCCAAACAAAACCATGTTTGATATAGAAGGATTATCCTTGATTGAGTTTATTGCAAAGAAGCTTGTGACAAACTGGAGAAATCAGAATACGTCCACAGAGGTAACACATGCCTGACAGTGAGGCTGTGTACTGTAGCTCACACAAACACATTTCACATCTCTGTATATTGGTGCTGATGCTGCTATGTAATCATCCATCTACAGTGACTGCTTATTCTACATATGCAGAGACAATTCTCCATCAGACACAGCGGATGAGCCGAGAAGACCCCTGCTAAACGGCCCCGGCTCTGAGGCAAACGCAACGTGTTACCTCATCGAGTGCAGAGCTGCTGCCTGTTCAGGGAGGACGAGGACTAAAGCCCTTAATCCCCGCCTTGATTCACGATAGCCTGCTAGGTTTTCAAATGTCATCAGTGGGCAAGTGTGTCCTGCTCCTGCTTTACATGGTCAGCCAGTTAACACATTAACAACACCGGGGTACATTAATATAGGAACAGGAACACATGCAGTCAAGCCGGGTGGCTGTGCATCTACTTTAATATAGCAACACACTCGTAAACGGGAATCAGTGCCAAGGCCAGCGAGGATTGACACGTGGTCTGAGAGTTGATGATAAATTGTGCTAAATATGGAGCACAGATTAAATGTGATAATACCACGACTAGTACCAGCCTCATTCTTTCATCAACACTTTCTCACATGGCAGGTAATAAATGAAACATGGAGACAAGAGATTTAGAGTGAAACACTGTCATGGACGAGTGTCAGCAGTAATAAATGGACTGATTCAGCATTCATCAGTGACTGTTCCAGGAAAAGGCACAGTGTTCTTTACAACCAGTGCTCTATTTCACATCCAAGGGTACAGCACTTCACTGTAACAACACATGGGACTTGTGAGGAGGAAGGCTTTGTTGTCTGGAGGATGAGTGTGGGCTACAAGTTATGTTCATGTGCAGAACATAATAATAGGATTTTATAAATACAATAAGGCACACTGCAGAGTTTGTGCACATAAAATAATATAATGTTAATATAGTATGCAGTGATACATTAAAAATATATGGTGTTAAAGTAAGACCACATAACATTGCTTACTATTAGTTTAGCCAATGATTTATTATGCACAGCAGTTAACTCCTAATTTAAGGCTTTATGACATAAATTAGGAGCATTTTTATCCTAAATTAAGTCAAGTTAAATTAGGAGAAATAATCATGTTTTGGTCCAAGCTTGTTGACCTTTATGCAGACAACTACTTCACTATTTTCTACCTTTTTCTGTAGCCTACCTGTTACAAGCTCTGAAACATGAAGTTAGTTTTTTCCCCTCTTTGCAGGAGCGCCTGCGCACAACTTGAGCGCCGTTTGACAGGCTGTGGTCCTCGCAAAGAGGTGGCACTGAAACTGATGATCCTCCTCTCATTCATTCAACACAGGACAGGAGCCCGCCTGCTGTCTAAACTCTCCTGCCTGACACAAAGCATAAATAAGCGGACATGGGAGTGAGCGTGGCGGCTGCTTCCACCTGCGCTTACCTCCCCGGCCGCTCGCTGCTCCGGTCCCCCGGCGTCTGTCCTTGTTTCGCTGCGTCGCTGCTCATGAATGAATGCTTCTTGTATTCCGCAAATAATGCTGTTGCATTTTACAGCAAAATGAAAAGTGTACGCTGGTAGCGGCTGTGTGATGGTGGATAATGTCCTGTCTGTTTACCGCGCTGCACGTTACACAGTGGAGTGTCCAGGATTTATAGCAGGCGTAGCTTTCTGAGCTCCCTGCGCGGCGGAGGATCTGAGATGTAACTGACTGTTTTGACAGACTGGCACGTCGTGTGGTCACTTTTCTCCCGATGCTGCCCCGCCCCTTCCACCGTGATTGGTTCACACAAGCCCCACAGCGCCTCCACCCGTCACTACGAGCAATTAGCGAAATGCACCTGCAGAGCTTTAACATCACAGCACCAGCATGGACCATGAAGCCGTTCTGATGAGCGTTTAGGGGCTCATCAGGGAAACTGTGGGGGTTTGATTGGGTGGTTTTTGCAGGTCCAAATGTGGTGACATTTTTGTTTAATTCTCAAGAGTTCAATTAGAGAATAAACAATTAACCAAAGGCATTCCCATGTGCAGTTATGTGAAATACTGGTTAAAACAATCACAAAAGGCTTTCCAAAGATTGAATTTCAACACAAGGGCAACCACTGATTATTTTTCCATTTTGCTCCTAAAGCACTAAGAGCACTTCTGCATATTCATCCTACCTGGTTTTTAAATGCTGGTAATTACATTCACTTTGCTTCACATACTTCACACACTGTGTGGAGTTTACATGTTCTCCCTGTGCATGCGTGGGTTACTCTAAATTGCCAATAGGTATAGGTGTGAGTGCGAAAGGTTGTCTGTCTCTATGTGTCAACCCTGTGATTGACTGGCGACCAGTCCAGGGTATACCCCGTATTTCGCCCAATAACAGCTGGGAAAGGCTCTAGGTTTTGCTTCATACAATGATAAGGTCAAGGAAACACACGAAGAAAGAATTATGCAAAACTAAATTATGTGTTAAGAAAGGCAGCAATTTGACATGTTACAGTTGGAATAGTTGTAAACTAAATAACTGACAACTGAATTTGATAAAGCAGCTTTGGTTTCAGCGTTTGAAAAGCTCTTATCATGCTAGCCTCTTAGATAAGCTACTAGCAGGACAATTAGCTTAGAAATTAACTCAGGAACCTTCTTAGCCACACGTTTACATACAGTCCAAATCGTCACAACCCCTTCTAAAGCTTTACAGTTTCAGCTTAACCAAACTATTTGTGCTTACCTGGTGAATTATCTTCCTGTCAGTGTTAAAAGATGTAGAGTCCAGTGGGGTCTTCTGGTTTACTGTTGTAATGCTCCTTTGTTGCCCCCTACTGTATGTACCCCTGTTAAAACCACACAGGTGTTTTCACTTCATGTGCTTGATTAGCTCGACTTTTTTAATGCATGTTTGATTGACATCTCTATCAATCACTTGTTATTGGTGCAAACTGTTTAGTGACATCACATTTTTTAATATTTAGCTCCGCCCATCTTTAACCTGAGCATGGGTCCAATCAGGCCAAAATAAATGAAGTGTTAGGTTCGTCTTTTTTGTTGGACTCTGGTTTGGTTTTTGGTCTGCTCTGCTCTGCTCTGCTCTCCCCTTTTCCCTGGTGTGTTACAGGGGGCGTGGCTGACTTCACCTGCAGCAGGCAGACAAGGCACACCTGATCTCAATCAGCTCATCAACCTCCCTCTACTTAAGGTTGGCTTCGACTTCTCTTCGACGCCAGATAATTCCAATTCATTTGGTAGAGCGGACACTCTACACTAGTGAGGTATATTCTCTTTTGTACTTTTTGATTGGTTTTTCCTGACTCTTGTTTGTCCGTGTTGGCAGGTTTTGGTGAGTTGCCTGCCGGCCTTTCGGTCCTCGTGGTGTTACCTCTGGCCGGCGAGTCACCGCAAGCCAGCCTGCCTCCTGTCGCCACAGCTTGCTCTGAACATTTTTTTTTTGTAAATCTGGAAATAAATCTTTTTTTTAAATTTTTTAACCGCTTTCCCGTCTCTGCTTTGGGGTCCAAACGGTACTAGGCTGTAACATGAAGTAAAATGTTCAACATTTCTTTCTGAGATGTGGGAAAATAGAATTACAAACTAATTTGGAAATATTAAGGTTTTATTTAAATAAAGTACTTGTACTACGATTACAATGTAACTTTCCACTACTTGGAATAACATGTTTTCTATGTACTGTTGACTAACATGTAGAGGCGTGTCAGTGCTCACAAGTATAAACATAAAAATCACCTCCAGCTGCATACAAGGTAAGTAAAAGCTCTCCAAGCTGCCTGGGTAAGATAGTTTAATGCTCTCCACTCCTGAGTCATCCAGCGTTTCATCAAAATGTCACACTTGGCAGAAGAGATAGTGGGCCTTATCAGGGGTCAAATTCTATGTCACAGTCATTTCAGGAGTCTTCAGCTGAGCCTCAAAGCCATGGCAGCATGTGAAATGATGTGCAACAGTGTGCACTAATTTATCATAGAGCCTTAATCTGAGCCAGCAGGTACTAGTTTGAATTAAAAAGGATTTTCACATTGTACAATTAAAGCTTCCTATCTGAGATCTTGGTTTTATGGAATGACTCCCTGAAAGGAGAATGAGCATCATGTTCAGTGACAGAGCAATCTCAGCGTGACTGTTTGATGAGAGGCTGACATTCAATAGTGTGACCCAGAAATCAGCAGGAGAGACAGACAGGGATGAGGAGGGTGTGCAGCACAGCTCCACAGTTAATGTTAGCCTTGATGAAGATGCAACAAGATGTGTAAGAAACGTTATGAGCTTAAGCAGATATACTGTAGTTACTTCTTGTCTTCATGAAAGAGTAAAAAATAGACCCCACCCTGGTTTGTAGACTTATATTGACAGTATTGATTTAAGTTGAATAACAGAAAAGGGGAGAGACAACACATTTATCCTGTTAGAGAGAAGTGAAGGAGACAGTGAGTCTGTGTTTATCCATCATGAAATCCATATCTGTCTGGAGATTAAACATCATAGCTTCAGTCTCCAAACCACTTCTCCTGTGCACATCAGTCTGACCACCTAATAGTTTGTGTTTATAAATTATTAATTAGCTGCTGTGATTCTGATCAGCCTTGGAAAAGTAAACGTTACAAAAATAATTGAATCACAGCATAAATGCAGAGTCAAGCAAATAATATACACAGGATGACTCAGCTCATGTGAAGAGATGAGCTTAGAAATGTTTTCAGATATGTAAATGTTGTTAAGGGAGGGCCTCTGGGTGGAGGTTCTTGGCCTGTGTTAAATCATAACGACTTTAATGCTGCTCACTCTCTGAATCTATCAAAGTTTTCTTTCCGTGTCTTTGTTTCAGACAGATTCTTTGATGTTAAATGTCTCTCCTGTCTGACAGGATGTTCCTTATCCTTGAGCTTGTCAGTGAACACAGGTGGTTACCACATGACTAAATGGCTGCCATTCTTGCAGTGATGTTTGAGAGGCTTTTTGTGGATGAAATGTGACTTAAATGGCCAGTCCTATAACAATAAACCCTGTTAATTGATCACAATGTCCCTCAATGCCAGCAGGTGTTTAGGTTTGAGGTGTAACTTGAGAGTAACTACAAATCGTATTGCCTGAAAACCAAAACAATTAACTCGACTGTTTCTGCTGGAGATGATCACAGACTCACTCTAACTGCTGCAGGTGGAGAAAAGCTCTCTTACATTTAACAAGTCTAATTACATCACATCTCTGCAGAGCTGTGGAGACTCAGTAAGGCACAAAACAACCTGTTTCACACAATCATGTCTCCCAGAGACAGACAGTTTAAAGCTTTTGGGGACCACAGGTCAGCTCACTATGACTGAAACTGCTCTGTGATTCTCAGCTGATATCCAGCGGTGTAAGTTACTTCACTAAAGAGAAAATAGTGTTAATTTTCTACATTTTAAGTCCTGCTTATGTTTAACCTGCAAAGTGACAGAGGAAGATTCTGAGAGCCTGTTCAGCAGATATATATAACACCAAACACACTGGCATCGGCATGTGCGGCAGACCGGGAATTGAACCTACGATCAATGCAAGGACTGTAGCCTCTGCATATGGGGCGCCTGGTCTACCAACTGAGCTAAACCAGCACCCTTATTAACACGTTTTCAATGATTGATTGGTTTTACAATTAAACAGACATCTGATTTGTATCACAAATATGGACTTTATTCACAGTATGTTTCTAAAACGACAGAAGGTGGTTTACACATATTTTAAACTAATGATCAGCAGTGAACAAACACAATGTCCGTTACAAACATGAAGGTAATCCTCACAAACATTACGTCCTGTAAAACTGACTCACATCGATTCAGCCCCACAAAGTATTTCCAATAATTGCCGCTTGACGTCGGGTGTTCATAAGAAGAAGCCAATGCTTCATCTGATTCCGACAGTCGGTATAGTTGTCCTAATGTGAGCGATGCCTACAGCAGACACAGATGTCCGTCGACTATACACTATATAAAGCCATGAATGGTTGATCAATGAGTCGAGTCACTCTGGATTGTTGCAATTAGAAAACAATGCCCACAAAAAGCTATTTTAAGTTGTGCACTATCAGAGGGAACAGAGACGGAGAGGATAATTGAGTATTGACAAAAGAGTGTGGAAAGCAAAGACAGCATGCAAGCCCACTCTCCAGTTTACTCTGTCGTCTTGAGGCTCTGATTATGCTGCTTACTGACCACATCATTGGGGAAGCTCTGCATAAAAACAAACATTTTAGTGGTGAAGCAGCTAATTTAATTTGGATGATGTTTCGTGAGTTCTTGCAGCTACTCATGAGGCCTGACAGACTTCTGACTGAATTTACTGTTGTTCAGTGGGAGGAGAAATTTTTTAAAGCACGGGGGGTTTCATGCTTTCTTGGGTGTAAACTGATACTAAATGACTTTTTAAGACTTAATTACCAGATTAATCATGGCCTCTGCTGCACAAGCTTTAAAAGGACAGTGATCTACTACTACTTCAATGCCTCTCTGTTGCTCTGTGCGTTTTGTAACCAAGAGCCAGCCGAGGCCTCGTGGCTGTGAGGAAGACAACAGAGTCCATCTGTTGTGTGTGTGTTTTCTTTGGTGACCTGCCACAAACGCTTCTGCCAGAACACCCAAGGGTGCCCATGTGCACCGCGCTGCGCCTGAGGACGGGCTCACTGAAGCACCTTTATTGTCTACTGGCTCTGTTAGGGAAGGCCTGTGTTCTGCCAAAGCTCAGACACAATAGCAGCGCTGAATGAAGCAGGATTGTTACACAACAATGCCATTAACCTTAACTGGAGCAGCTTGGTGGAACACAGAAAAACTTTCAGCGCTGTGAGACAGAAATGTTGTTCCTCTGAGTTACAGAAAATCTGAACTGATCTCAGGCTGAGTTAACTGAATTGCAGAAAACTTTTATTCCTGCTGAGGAGGAAGTGAAGACATCTTTCTGTGGTTCTGTGCTCTGACCGAAAACTAACACCATTAAACATGTTTTCAGGGTGAAAACACTTTTACTCTGACCAAACAAACATCAATTATTCAGCTCAATCAGAAACACAGTCAGAGATATTTTCAGTGTTTTCCAAGTCTTAAAAAAAGTTTGTGAATGTCAACAGCTTTCAGCGTCAGCCTGACAGATTGTGGAAATGCACAGCACTGACTGCACAGTGTAAACATGAGATGAGTCGTTTTCTGTCAACAGGACAAACAAGCGAGCAGGCCGGGACATGTGGCTGTCTGCAGCTCTGGTTTGGCTCAAACGAGCCTTTAAATCTCTTTCTTTGCATCCAGTGATGACTTCTGTATCTAGAATTTTCTAAATATATAAACATGTATACACCTGATCACATCCTGTCAGAAGCACAGATAGTAATGCAGTTTGTCTGAGGAGTATTGTTTACACTGTGAGGCTGCTCCTGTCAGGTCGTCGACTCAGCAGAAGCTCTTTAATTAGATAAGTTGCTTCAGAGCTCTGCTTTAGCGCATCTTAGCACTAACATACGTACAAAAATAGCATCAACACAAAAGAAAGTAAACTCACATTAAAGGGAGGTCCCCAGCCAAGAGGCTGCATGGCTCAAACAGCTTTATATACTTTCTGGTTAAACTACATTGCTACTAGCCAGCGTCAAGTTCAACAGATTATTCAAGCTCTTCAAATATTAGAGGTATCATTCTTTACATTTAGGAATTAAAATGTACAATGACTATATACTGTGTTTGTCAAAGTTACTCTGACTTTGGCTGGTCTGAAACAAAATATAAAAAACAGAGACCACCGCATCCTCCCCCTTTCCAAAGGTCAACTTGGTACAGTTCAGATCGCCAACACCTGATGGAGCAGGGTGCATTCATGTGCGCATTTCCATGAGAGCAAAGTCCTCAACCAGGAAGGTAACCTCTGAGAGAACTATGATTAGAAACCAAAGCAAACAAGAAAACAAAAACTTCAATGATCACACACTAAATAAAGCAATGTAAGAACTAAAGGGGATCTTAATATTAGCTGATAAATGCATAGCACACAACCACAACCAAATATTCAACTACATTAAACCACAAAGTAGAAAAATAAGTACCTGAAATTTACATTTATTTCCAACACGATAGTGGTAACAAATACATTATATGTGTAAAATACAACATACTTCTACTGACCTATTATTGTAAATGTAGGATACTTGTAACACAGTGTATTTGTATTGTGGTGTTGCTTCTTTTACTGTGGTAACACACCTGAATACTTTTCCACCACTGGGTGTACCTGCCTGCTTTTTAATGTAAAATATGTCCTTTAAAGGGGGCATGTACAAAGATCTGTAAATTAATCTATTCATACTTCAGGGGACGTATTTTCTATATGTCTTCCTATGAAGCCTATAAAGAGGTATTTGCAGGAAAGTAACATATTTATTTAACATATAAAAATATATATAAATAAAGCTCTTTCTGCAACAGTTAATATTCCTTCAGGTTTTCTCACAGCAACATGTTGACGTCCTGCAGGACGACCACAGGTGCTTCTAATAACATTAATAATGTCTCTGTTCTGCTCCAGTGTCTCAGTAAGACATTACTGGGAGCAGGAGCCTGAAACTAAACCAGCTTCAATAATTCATCCATCATTAGTTTAGTCATTAACAACCTTGATATGTACAGTAGGGTTATTATACTGTGCTTAAGGCTGATTTGAACCCTGCTCAGGTTGAAAATGGGCGGAGCTAAACAGGAACACTGTGATGTAACCAAACAAGTGATTGATAGAGACGTTCATCTCTCATCTGTAGAGTCTGTACACTCCCACGCACGCCCAGGAGGAGAGCTAATCAGGCACATTAAGTGAAAACACCTGCGTGAGGGGACCATAGGTAAATTCATTCAGGGGCAATTAAGGAGCATTACAACAATAAAGCAGAAAACTCTGATGGATTCTTCATCGTGTGTCATGACCAGGTGATAATCCACCAGGTACAGTCAGCAGCATGCCGCTCACTTTAGATCATCCTGCTTATTACAGGGCTACTTACTAAAGAAATCAATGATCTGACAGAAAATATTGATTTGAAATCAGTTTTATTGATTTTAAAATGATTTTATTCCTTCTGTTAAAAATATAGTTTGTTAGATTCTACGGTTGGAGCTATATCCATAGCAACGGTTAACTCTTACCCTAGTTACAATGAGCCAACTGAGCTGTTATAAGTGAACATTTCCACAGAGGGTGAAGATAAACAAGGTGAACGGGACCGCACGAATGACCGTGACACCTGATTGAAGTGTTCTGCCTCATCACTGTCACAGTCTATGGACATTTTCTTTTCCATTCACCATCAACACTGTTGTATCCCATAATGTGTTCTATTCAGTGTTTACTTCATGTGCCTCCTTCAATATTGTCTCTCTCAGTAGTCGCCGACAGCCGTCTCTTTTTTCCCACAGTAAACACACAAACGTTAAATTTACAGGACTTCTTTTGACAGATTGAAATGATGACAGTTATTCCTCCAGAGTCTGTTATCAGAGCTGCGTCTCTCACAGTCTGTTCTTCAGAGCAGAGGTGAGACACTCTGCAGGTGAGACACTCTGTAGGTTTCTGCCTGACGATGTCGTGGATCAGGCACTTGGCCTTGGGTGTTAGCATCTCAGGGATGTTGAAGTGGGACCTGCAGATTTTACTGAACAAAGAGCTCAATGTCATGGAAAGGGTAGCGCCCCATGAGGACAGTGTAAAGCATGACGCCCAGTCTCCAGACGTCAGCTGCCTTCCCTGAATAGCTGTCGTTGGCATGGAGGACATCAGGACTGATGTTTGCTGGGCAGCCATGTTTGTCTGACAGGGAGTCATCATGACGTCCAGGATATAAGTGTCCTCGAGGCTCTCCAGCTTCACAAGGCTTCTGGAGACACACAAGAGAAGGAAAACACATTAAACATGACGATCCTGCTTTACTAAACAATGTTCATTTGGTATCATCTGATAATGTCACTAAATGATAATTACATTTATCATCTTTGGATGCCAATGAACACAAAACTAATTACAAAAGACACTAAAGGGGGTCATTTAGTCTGATCGTCGTCTTAGGTGTTTTAGATTAATCACTTTTAGATGTCAGAAGAAGTAGAGCACAACATGCTCTGGGCTTAAGTTTGAGATTTCCTTTCACTGACATGAAAGCTCAGAAAGCATCAATATACAAACAGTCTGATCCTCTTACGTTTAATATATACCCTATAGATATAGGTATATATTTATATATATATATATATGTATAGTTTATAGATACCCTAGAGTGCTGATAATAATGGCTGGTTGTTGAGAGGTCAACCTTTGACCATCACTGTTTGCAGGCTGCTGTTTGGTCAAAGGCTAACAGCAGTATGATAAAACTGAGTCAGGAAGCTAACCCATGTCAAGGAGGCCTGCTCAGGTATCATTTTGAGTCTGTTCTTGTTCCTCTCCTTCTCCATGAGGTCACCATAGTCTTGTGTCACACACTTGGGTTCAAGCCACATTAGGTCCCTGTGTGTCGCTCAGTAGAGCAACTTTGTCTCCTCGTCTCTGCAGCTAGGAGGACTGAAAAGATGTAAGAGGATTCTTGACAGGTTATATAGTCAATGCGACCCAGCACTGTCCTGCAGAACTCACCTACTCTCATTCTTGAAGACAAACTTCCTCAGTTTCAGGTCATGGAGGACCAAGTCCATCATCGTGGCAATGTGTCACAGCCGAGGCTACCTGATTGAGTCTGGCAGCTTCGTCCTCCCACAGCTTCTTGCAGGTGTGAACAAAAGAGTGCATGTGGCTAAAGCTCTTCTTAAAGAACACGTAGGCCCGAGTCTCCTCGAGAAGATCTCCAGGACATGTTGGTGCTGGTCCAGGGAAAAGTAGGCCTCCAGGGACTCCTGGTATCAGCAAATGTCAAATACCTGCAATGATACAGATCTTCAGTTGTGACCCGTGCTTCACTCACATATGTCCTAAATGTAATGCACATATGTTAACATACATATTTAGGATATGTTCTGACATAAAGCACATCCTCACACAAAGCAGAGCTCAGCTGGTGTTTGACATCAAACCCAGTGTGATCTGTTCCCAGCCGCCCTCAGCTGCTCTGAATGTACTTCTTGATGACCACACAGCCGTGTCTGAAGAGCGGACAGGGCAGGGACTGCAGTAGCGTCCACTTGTTGGTGCAGGGGTCAAAGGTCTCCATGTTGCTGAGGGCGGGACCCTCGCTGCTCACTATGCCTCCTGTGGCGTAGATCTTTCCGTCTAGGATCACAGCGCTGCAAGGACAGACAGAGTTTTGTATATTTCAGTTATCTCCATTTAAAAGCCAGAAACCATAAAGGAATAGTTTAATATTTTAGGATCTACAGGTATCCACTTGTAGGTTACATGAAAAGATCTGTCTCTTAAATATGAGGCATCTACTACTACACTCAAGCAGGGATTTTTTTCCTGATACAAAATAAAGCCCCCAGGACTTCTTTTAGACCCTGGTCCCTGCGGTGGAAATAAACTGAGTTACTCCTAAGGTCCCTACTTACTTGGGAAAGCTCCTGCAGTGGAAACAGCTAAAATCACCTCTACAGCAGTAACTGAGAGGAACATGTCTGTGTTCAACAGATAAGTGGGTGAATGCAAGTGTAAGAGGCTTTGATATGAGATATCTGTGACTCACAACAGCAGGAATATTGCCGTTCTTGTTAATTGTGATTAAACAACAAAGCAAGACAGGAGAAAAAATCTCCCTAAACAAGCTGATTGTCTTGCTGGGGGACACGCCTGAGTCTGACATCATTCACACACACAGAGTGAACCAGATCTAGTCCTATTGCCACAAATTCACAACACAGTTGGGACTGAAACAGATTATTACATGAAGCCTAAATCTGTTCAGAGAGAAAGCACAGCTGATCCAAAACAGAGAGCGTGCAGGGCAAAGCCTGGAGCTGCTCCTCCTGATAAACAGAGGGGAGGTGCAGGCCTGCAGAGAGCCGGACGCAGCGGAGGGAGAATATCAGCTCTCCTGCACGACGACCCTGCTAGACTTCATCCTCACACACTGGAGATAGTTCTGTTTCTGAGTGTTTGTGTGTTTTCTCTTCAGCAGCTCCGTGCTGCGTTCACTGTCCTCCGTCCTCTCCTGCATCTCTTCCTCTCTCTCGTCAGACTTAGTTAAATGTAGCAGAACAGCTGCCTGGTGTGTGCTGGTGCAGCTTATCAATAACTCTGACAACATGATTTATGTTACACATTTCACACATTAGATCACTGCCTGTAATTGCTTCCCAAATGTATTTGCTTCTTTCTTTCTTGGCTCCGGCAAAAAAAGCAAAAAGTCATTCAGGCCCTGTAAGCAGTGGGTTCATTATCCAGCAAACTGCACACCTCAGTGGCTCGAGCTGAGTGGTATATTAGGATGTGATTCCACTGTTGTTATTTATCACCATTTATTAGTCATGATGTGTCCACAAATTGTATAAAAGTTATATAAGCTGTATAAAAGAAATGCACGTAGCCACTGTCATGTCATCTACCTGTATGTATTCCACATAAACTTCCATGTGTCTCTCAACAGTGTCTCACCTGCAGAACTGTCGAGAGTGATTCATGTTGGGACCAGCCTTGATGTTGCCTTTGTCTGGGTCATAGATGGTGGTGGCTCGAGCGTAGGCTCCTCCCAGGATGAATATAAAACCGTTTAGACTCACTGCAGGGGCGTATTTGTTATCTAAAGACATGAGAGGAAGAGAAGGAGAGACACAGAGGAGAAGAAGAGGAGAGATATTTGTTAAAGAAAGCACAAAGCTATTGTTTGAATGTCATTATCTCACACAGAAGAAATTTACATTCAGTGTAATGGCATCAATTTGTTTTTATACATTTTCATTTTTCCCCTTCGGTCTCCAGGCTGCATCATCAACATTCATCTTATCATTTTACAGATGTGTCATTCTCAAGACTGCTTTGGAAAAAACAGAGAGAAAACACAGAGTTCATGAATCAGTGTGGCTTTATTGGGTTCTGCTCCACAATATGTTTGAGCTCTGCAGCAATATAAAAGAGTTACCTAAGTCCCAATAATTCACAGTTTCATTACGCCCTCTGACACGTCCATAGATTTACTGAGACAAATATAACAGAAAAAAACACTGTGCATGTGTTGGAAATACATGAGTGAACAGGTGAGATAGTGCAGACTGTATAATTCATCTGATACAGTATACAGCACATGAGGACAACAGAGGCATTGAAGCAGCTCCTCTGTAGAATTATAGATAATGGGAAACTGAATGAAACAGCGGTTTGTGCAGAACGATGCCGTTGGAAACCTGCAGCTTGTGAGCAGCGGCCCTGCTGTGTGGGAAGAAGAAGAGGATTTCTCCTGAGCAGACTGCAGCTGGACACTTTACAAGCAGCATGAATAATGCACCGACAGTTGGCCGGCGTCCTCGCTGTTTGCTGCCACAGTGGACGGACGTCCCTCATTGGAGGCGGGAAACAGGAGAAGTAACGTCTGACGCCTCAATAATGGCTCCTCGTGTTGTAGAACCACCTCCTCCTTTCTCTGGCTGTCCCCCAGCTGCTGAGAGGAGTCGACATGTTTAATGAACAGGTCACCTCTGGAGGAGAGAGGTGCTCCTGCTGCCCCGCACACTGACACTCTGAATGGTGCTTTCACCTTATAACAGTCTTAATAAAAGGAAAAGGGGCCTGATGCATAAAACCCTCTCATCATGATTCATCCTCTGGGACTATAAGTGGCAGATCATCATATCATGGTAATCCTTCCAGAGCTGTTGAGATGTTTCAGTTTAGACCAAAGTGATGGACTTTCTGACCAACAGAAACACAAAACCATCAGAACACAGAAACAGAAACAAATGACTCTCAATGACTTCATGTTTTATATGAAAACAATGCAGTCATTTACACTGAAATCCAGTCTGAGCGTCTGCTGCTCCCTCTGAGGCGTCAGCTTCAGTTTCTGCCCTGAGAAACGAGCTGCTCTGATTGGTCCTCCTCACTTTCTGCCTGACGAGTTCATTTTCTTCTTCTACGTCTTCATCTCATTGACATGCAGCTGCCAGTCTTTCCCAGTATGTGTGTGTGTGTGTGTGTGTGTGTGTGTGTGTGTGTGTGTGTGTGTGTACATGATGTTTTGTGTTTGGTCTCATAAACACAGAACACTCATTTCTCTCTGCTCGGCGCCTGAGCAGAATAATAACAGGACGCTCTCAAAGGAAAAACCTTTCTCTCTTTTCCCCACAGAAACGTTCACCAAATTATTCTGCTTTAACAAACCTGAGATACAGTGAAGGGAGCAAGAGGAGCGTCTGGCTGAAAACTTTCTAATTCTGAGGAGAGCCTCGTTATTCTTTAAGCCTCACAGAGGATTTTGTCTGGATTTGCAGCTCTGAGGTTAAAAACTCAGCCTAAACATCAACTAGTGACCACTTTCTACATAAAACATGAATAATGGAAGGTTTGAACACGTCTGTGGTGATAGAAGAACAGCTGAGCCTGCGGGGCAACACGGGCGGACACAGCCTCTCACACTCTGATAAAACAGCTTAGTCATAGAGTCTGTGCCCCCTCAGGCAGAGGTCAAGGACAGGTAACGAAGACACACACACACACACACACACACACACACACACACACACACACACACACACACACACACACACACACACACACACACACACACACACACACACACACACACACACACACACACACACACACACACACACACACACACACACACACACACACAGCAATGATGCAATCTGTGGCTGCTGTCTAAACAAACACCTTGTTGTTGCCTCACATCCTTTCATATCTGATTCCTGCGGCAACACAGCAGATATCTGATTCTATAAAACAATGAACACACACACACACACACACACACACACACACACACACACACACGCACACACACTCACAAATATATCACAACTCACTGGATTATACCAACCCTGCACACTGTACAGATCCAGATAAGACTGCTCTGTCTGATAAAGTCTCCCAAACAGCAGTCGTCATCACATCGCTGTAAGGAAACGTGCGGTCAGCATCAACAGAAACAAGAGATTCTCCTCTGAAAGATGACCTGTTAGGTATCTATGGAAACATCTTCTCCACCATTCTCACTCCCTCTCTTTCCCCTCCTCTTCCTCTTCCTCCTCCTCCATCATGTCTCTCATGCTGTGCCTGTTTGGCCTGTGTCATTTGTGCGACTCATTGTTCTGCTGTCGATTTTCCGATAGAGCAGTCTGTGCTCAGAGCTTCTGACGCTCGGGTCCTCAGAGCTGACCAGTCGATGGAGACCCATCAGTCAGCAGGAGACGCATTCTGGGTGGAAACTGGAGGGTGCTGGGTGGAGTGTGTGTGTGTTTGCAAATGGGTGTGCCTAAGAGTGATGTGATGTATGTGTGATAGCGAGTCACTTTTTATATGTATTTTTAAAGGGTCATGGATTCTCTCTCTATAAGCTTCTGTCTTAAAGCAATGGGGTCTGAAATTAAAACACTTTTCTTCCAACAGTTTTGATTGTTTTACATGAAAAATGTATTAAGAGTCTTTAGAATCAGTTGTTTCATGATTCGAAATGTAATTTGCTCTGTTGGTATCTGGTCATACACAAGTGCATTAGACAAGGCAGTTTTGGCCTGATGGACTGACACGTTTCCCTCGAGTCATGCAGCGAGCAGGTCAAAAAACAACAATATGCTCAGGCTGAGTGAAGAGTTACAGAAGTTAGGACCACTTTTACTTTTTGAAGTCTGTCATCTGTCATGTTTGTAAAAATGATAATAAGAAGACTGTCTGGTTGATTTAGAGTTACAATGATTTTGTTTAAAAAAACATCCCTCCCTGAAATCCTAAAGTAAATATTTAAAAAACTGAAATATCAAAGAAGCTGAAGTTTATAAAAAAAAAGTGATATACGCTGTGAATCAAAAAAAATGAAGAGGCAAGTTTTAAGGATAATAGAAAATGTATCACACTGCCACAATATGTGTAAGGTGTAATTTCAATTTCATTTCTAAATTCCTCTTGCCTTCATTTTGCTGCGATAGAGGGAGAGAGATATCTTAAACCTTTTGCATTAAGGATATCTGTTTGAACTGACATTTTAAAGAAGCATTGTGGCCTCATATTTACACTGAACAAAAATATATATTTTATAATTATATATATAATTTTTTGTTTTTGCTACCATTTTTCATGAGCTGAACTCAAAGATCTAAGACTTTTTCTATGTACACAAAAGGCCTATTTCTCTCAAATATTGTTCACAAATTTCTCTAAATCTGTGAGCACTTCTCCTTTGCCGAGATAATCCATCCACCTCACAGGTGTGGCATATCAAGATGCTGATTAGACAGCATGATTATTGCACAGGTGTGCCTTAGGCTGGCCACAGTAAAAGGCCACTCTAAAATGTGCAGTTTTATCACACAGCACAATGCCACAGAGGTTTTGAGGGAGCGTGCAATTGGCATGCTGACTGCAGGAATGTCCACCAGTGCTGTTGCCCGTGAATTGAATGTTCATTTCTCTACCATAAGGCGTCTCCAAAGGTGTTTCAAAAAATTTGGCAGTACATCCAACCCGCAGACTACGTGTAACCACATGTATTTGTGTCAGTTGATAAGACAGAGCTGAGAGATTGCGAGAGAAGTGCAAAGAGAGAGAGATGAAGAGGGAGATTAGAGAGGGAGAGCGAAGGAGGGAGGCAGAGTGTTGATCGAGAAGCGCTCCCCACCGGCTCACTAAAATCTTCGCTGGTCGATTTCACAGGAAGCACGAAACCCGTCCATTATCTGTTGGCTGGTTGGCAGTCAGACACAGGCTCATCTACACGCTGACACATGACGGTCTGCCTGTTTGCCTTGGCCCTTTAGACACAGACTCACATAAAAACCTTAGGCACAAACACGTGGAGTAACCTCCAGTCTCATTACACAATTCATGCGTGTGCATGTGTGTGTGCGTGTGCATGTGTATGGTGCCCCTGGGGGATATATATATATGAGGTAAGGAGATGTTGTGTGTGTGTGTGTGTGTCTCTCTACATGTGTGTGTGTCTCCTCTCCCCTCTGCCAGCTGCTCTGCCAGCCCTTTAATACCATTCAGCTTCACCAAACACACACGTTACATCATCATAATGTTGCTCACAGTCGTCTTGCTCTGAAAAGGCACTAATAACAGAGAGCAAGTTTCTGGGCGACAGAGCTGAGGGGAGAGCCTCCACGCTGGAGCTTTAATGACACCAGAACATCTTGTCAGGAAACATTTGAACTCAAACACATTTTTGACCCAGTGTTTCTCTCTGATGCCTGCTGCTCTGAGTGCTGCCTGCAGCAGCAGTGTGCCACAATTTGAGATAATTTCCTTTTTCTGAAAGGCATTTGGACAGCTCTTTGCCCTGAGACTCCATCATGTGCCAACAAGTTAGATGTTGTAATCCTGCATCAAATATTGAATCTCTCACTGTGTGGAAAATGTATAAAAATGAACACAAACAACTTTTTTTTCTGTTGCAGCTTAAAATATATTTGAACAGTTTGAGACATTTGCTTATTAGATTTCTGGAGGAGAGTTGGTAAAAAGGATCTCTATATTTTTTTAAAATATATGGGTACAGCCAGCAGCTGGTTACCTGCCTCAATCATGGCAGGATATATTTTAGTTAAAGACCTGCCTGTGGATAACATCTCTGCACAGGAACACAGCTGTCAGTGTTTTGAGTCACGCTGAGTTGTACACTGTGTGTATTTCCTGCTACCTTGGAGTTCTGGCAGCTTGGTTAAAGTGTTTCTTCTGTTGCTGCGTCCTTCACAGGTCCCCGGTGGCTCCCACTGGAATGTGGCTGCAGGTTTGTGAAGTGAATAACTACAGAGTTTGGCCAATAACACGTCAGAGGGTTTAGACTCACCCACCTACCATTTCAGCTGGTCTCTTCATTACAAAGATAGCATTAACATTGTAAGAGTGGGGATAGTGGAAAATCTGATGAGACGAAACAACAGGAGTGTTGACAGAGTGTGTTCACTCTTTCTCTGATACAAACTCCAATATTAAAGAATATTTCAACCAAATTAGTAGTTGTGATGAGATATGATCATAGATATTCAGCCAACATTTTTTAACCTTTGCTTGTTTTATTTCATAGATGTATAACTGTTGGACATCCTTATAAAGAATTTGGCTTCATCTTCATTGATATAAACTATATACTAACACTATATAAAATTGAACAACAGGTGAAAATGTTATGTCCACACTTGTGCATGAATGAGTCTGAAGGAGATTCTCTGTGTATGAAGTGCAAAGTGAACATGAAGCACCAACAAAAGATTCACCCTCATACAGTCGTCTCCTGTATGACAGGATTTTACCTTGAAATGGCAAACAGGACTTTACGGTTTCAACAGGAGAAGTCAAGCACACGACATGAAGTTGTTCAAGTGGGTAGAATAGTGAGAGAACTGTTGCTAGGCAACCATCAACAATAGTGGAGGCCCAAAAACACCTGTCTTACCTATCATAGGTGATTCAATGAAGCTCCAGGTGTTGCTCTGAGGTACGTAGGACTGGAGGACCCCCGCCGAGCGCCCGGCCTCGTTCACACCTCCGAACACGTAGACCTTCCCTCCGCACACTGTGGCTGCTGCTGAGTGGACCGGCTTAGGAAGAGGAGAGACCGTCTCCCACTGGTTGGTGATGGTGTCGTACCTGGAGAGGAAAAGGGAGATTTTTTAGATCAGATTTTGATGTTACAGTAATTTCAGCGCTGCATGAAGAACAATTAAAAAGCAAAGAGACACAAGAGGAGAAGCAGAGAAGCAGAATCTGCTATAAAGTAAAGTCATGACCCCACTTTCATTTAACAAATCCACTATGAGGAGTCTCTGCATCACTTCTGAAACCTCTAATGATTCATAAACTATGTGAACACTTTGCAGTCAGTCATTTACACCCACACACACCAATAATATACAGAAACACTTCATTTAAAGTTCCCACTGCGCTGGAATCACAGTGAAATGCTGCTTTTGGCTGCAGGGCTGACACATATAATTAGCAGAATGCCAAGACCACCAGGGAAGAGGGAAAAGACCAACCATTACGTACAATGACAGCAATTAAAGCAATTACACAAAGCAACATATGTTGGGAGCTACAAGCCATTAGTCTCTAGAGTTGGGCTGTGTGTCAGCGCCGAGCTTTGGACCTTTCTCACTGAGCCGTCTTTGGCAGAGACTTCAACACCGAGACTAAAACTCAGCCGACCCAAACAGACACAAACAGACGCTGCAGATGAAAGGGCCTGACACAACGTGAACAAGACACACAAGACACTGGCTGATGAGATTGTGTGCTTGTCAGAGGTTAAGTCTGTGTTTTTGAGTACATTTCTTGACTTTTCATTTGTGTGTGTGTTTTGCCTCCTGGCTCCATTAGCGTGGTGTGTCAACAGTGTAATCCTGTGTCCACGGGCCACTGATCAAAGCAGCCGACAGCCTTCCAGCTGGAGAAGGCCTCATTAAAGAGCCACAAACAGATCCTGGATCTGTGAATAAAACTCACATCTATTCAGACTAAAGCGAGCCGTCCTGATCAAGGTAGTCTCTTTGTTATAGACGAAAAACACCTTTACATGAAAAACTGAAGCCAGCGTCCCCCAGGACGACAAGCCGTACACATCAGACGCTTAAAGAAAGAGAAAGTCCCAAACTGTCACTAAAAGAAGTTCTTATTCAAGAATTATTTTTTCCACTGTGACTGAATTGAACAGGTGTTTTTTCTTGTCAGATGCTTTTCTTCTGCAGGCATTCCTCCTGTGGCATTTGAAGTTTGAATGACCGCTGGAAGCGCTGGTTGCATCCACCTTGCTGTGAGAAGGTGGCTACATAAAGTGTGAGACGAGACGGGTGGATTAGCCTTTGGGAAAACTCTCTCTGGGGGTCTGATCATGTTTGTGCATCAGCTGCTGAGGGGAGGGGTTTAAATCAACAGGCAGTCTGAGAGAGAGGTGACACAGAACTCACTGTTGGAAAGGTGGATAAGACACCCAGGTGTGCCAATTAGCCCTGTTTAAACAGACACACACACACCGCTGAGAAAGAAGGACTAACACGTGTTTCACTCTCTGGCAGTTGTAATTACCTCTCAGACCACATCAGGGAGGTTCATAAATGAAGGATCAGACACTGCTGAGTGAAGCTGATTAAGGGATCGACACAAGGCCAACAGGACTCCTGCAAACAGCTGCTCATGATGAGAAGAAACAACTAGAACAAACACAGACTCTTTACCGTTAAAGTGACCTAGAATATGTTCTCTTGCTTTTTCTCAGATCCTCCTTATCAAGAAAATAGGTTGTAATAATTGTAAACACTGCACAGCTCTCATGCAGCTATCAGCAGTTCTGATGAAGAGGAACACGTGCAGGTCAGAAGAAACTCAGTCTCAGACAATCTCAGAGGTCAGGAATCTGATTGTATTCATTACACGTGTGATTCACCATCAAGCATTTAAAATGAAGTGTGACATCAGGACTGACAGTAAGAAGATCCTCAGAGTGGGTGTTTATGGTTTGATTGTATCTCCAGGGCAGAAGAGACGGAGGAAGAAGAGAGGGAGAAAAGAAAACACTGCGTTCATCTCAAAGACAAAGACTATCTCTCCTTTTCTTTCCTCTGAAGCTCTCTGTCAGACACATTTCCATTGTCACTTCATCGTCTGCAGCTCCTGACAGGCTCGCTTCATCACACAGGGACAATCATCTCAGAAATGAGGCTGCAGGGTTACAGTGGAACAAACAACGTAGGATTGTGTTCTTTTATGTAGGAGAGAGACAGAGAGAGAGACGGGTATGAAGGGCAGACACATTGTGAATGAAAGAAAGAGGACAGACCTTCAGATTTGCCTCTGAATCTGTAATCTGGATGAAGAAAAACAAGTGAATGCTGGCAGCAGCACTGCGGCTGACATGTCAACAAATCACAAGTGTAAGTCGACGTCTGCAGGTGGAAGAGCGACCCACGCAGTGAGACTGTGTTGGTGAAAGAAAACCAGCCGATGTTTCTCTGATCTTTGTTCTTAACGACCCGTCTGCTTACAAACATCATGTTTAATAACAACAGGTGAAATTAGACGGTTACCGTGGAAATGTACAGTCACACCTGCCATGTTTGTTTATGTTGACAGCAGATGGATTTGCCGTCTCCACACCTGCTTTCCTGCTCCAGTGAGTGTTTACAGCAGCAGGACAGTATGTATAAGGCATTCACTTCAATTCAACTACAGCGCTCATGTTCATTGTAATGAACAAACATATCAGCCAGTGCTAAAGTGTGACCAGAGACTATATAAGAAGTGGATGCAGCCTTCCTACACACATTTCCACAACAGCAGCTCTGCGACCTTTAAAAAGTGAGTGTGTGCACTGGAATGCAATGATAGTTGGTTTAAACAACACACATTGCATTAATCGCCTGCAGAGAGAAGCTGATGCTCTAGATTTTATCGAGCAGCAAGTCATGCCTTTAAGTTACAAATTCACAGTAATCCCTGCAACTCCCAAGATATCTATCTCACAAACAGGAAGCCTCCCTCTCTATCTCTCATCCTCTTCCTGCTGAAAACATGCAAGCTCAGATGCATGCACGCACTTTAACGTGGATCTCTCAAATTGTGTTCATGTGGGCAAATTTGACTTGTTAGGTAAATAAAAAAGGTCAGTTTGAAACCAAATTAAAGTTTCATATTTAGTTTGATTGCTGAAGCTTGAATTTTTCACATAGATCTGTTCACTGCCATGCCAGCAGTGTAGCTTGAGGAATGGTGATAGCAATCAGTTGGTCCAGTACTCTGCTCAAGACTGCAAAATCTCAACAGCTGTCCTGTCAGCAGTAATGGAATGAGAGGTTGTGATTTGGCTTGAGGAAAACAAGGGCACTACGTGAATCAGCTCCAGCCTGGAGGGCATTCAAAACTATGTGCACAAACATATAGGCATAATTTGCTTACATTAACATTTTTCACTTTTGCCAAGGATGTTCATTAGGAGCCAAATGAGGGGAAATCCCAACAGAATGACATAAAATACTCTAAAGCATCCTGGTAAGAGAAAGAGAAAACTGTCTGCTAAGCTTTAAATTAGAAAGATAATTCAGCTGCACATTTGTAATCCGGCTGATTTTAGAGATTAACCTGCTGACAGTGTCTGTGGATGTTCATGTGAAATGACTCAAGTGTAACTGTGCTTCTTTGCATATTTGTGAAAATCTAATCCAAAAATTGTATTATTGTATTTCTAAAGTGAGGGAGTGAAAGGAAGCTAATGCATGGGTTGTAGTTAAAATATTTCTAATAGTAGCAGCATGGTTTGTTTGTGATGATGTCAGGTACACTGTCTGCTAAGCTTTAATTTTAAAAGATAATTCAGCTGCACATCATCAAACTGACATCAGGTAAACTGACATCATCACTAACATGCAATGGACAAAAGTGAGAGGACAGAGAGAGACAAGGAGACAGAGACGTTACAAGTGAAAATCAACATGGACACTTCATAAGGGTAATGAGGGTGTGTCAGAAGTGTGAGGGTGGTTGGTGGGTGGGTGGAGGGTGGAGGTGGCTTGGGTAGGGTCGGAGGATGAACCGGTGCCTTGACAGCGCAGTAGGAGCCTGAACTGTGAAGTCGGTTGATCCTGAGGAGAAGGGGATTAACTCAGCAGGGGGGCAACCGCCTCTGCAGGTGGGCTCTGGGAGCCTGTTGTCCGCAACCACAGTGTCATACTGCGAGGGCTACTGGGGCCGACTGTCCCAACCATCATAGGTCCCCACCTGAGGCTGTCAATAGAGGGAATCTTCTTCATTATTAGCATCATTGCCCTGCAGATTATTTCCCTACTGCCTCCAAAATAGAGTGCTGTTGGGCAGGAAGCTGAAATGGGCATAGAATAATCACCATGCCTATTTTTTTTGTGTGTTGTACATACAAGAGCTCCGTATGAACATGTAGAGTGTGTGTGTTTAAAATGCATCTGCATTCAGGGAGTAAGAGCTAAAGGTGTATGGTTATTATATGTGTGCTGAGGAAGTTTGAATGGACCACATCGCCCATGATCCTCTCTGTCTGGCTGCCTGGCAGCTTCTACACCTGCAGACAAAGGAGCAGATCCCTGTCAGAGCGTCCTCACACAGCAAACAGGAGACAAACCATTCCTCACCACAACTCAAAGAGCAGCTGGAGCCTCTACTCCATGAGAGCGACGTGGGGTCTCTCCCACCCCTGGTGTCCCACAGAAGGAGACCTCTCTCTGAGTGACTGGCACCCCAGCGTGCAAACCACCCGCAGACATCGAGTAGTTAAGGACATGTCAGTTCATGGAGCAGCCCACAGAAGACTTGAGTGTGTTCAGTGTGAGGCCTGATGAAACCTCAGGCTGGAATCTCCATCTCACTGTACCTTCTTTGTCAAGGTTGAGTTGATGAAATTTCCCAGGAGCAATTCAATGCTCCTTGACAAGCTCTTAGAGGGTATACAATTGGCCTCAAACTAAGCCATCTTTTTTTTTTAAATATCCCATTGTGCTAAAACACCACTTGATGTAAAAAGTAAAACTCAAGGAAGAGATGGAGGAAGGTTGTGTTAAGAGGAGGATGAAGGCATTTCTTCAGTCAGAGCGAGGCTGAACACTCAAGAGGAGCCCAACCATCTTCAGGGCGATGGAGGAAAACAGAAATCTGCACTAGATGATGCCTGAGTAACAGCACATGGCTGTAAAGTGCAGGGAGGCTTATGCAGCAACAACAAATGTGCCAGTTAATGAGCCTGAAAACAACACATGAACAATGCAGCTCTCTCCACAGCTTTTCACAGACACATATATTTATGTTCTACAATCCAAAAGGTCATTTAAAGCCATAAAAAAGCGAGAACATGATGCCAAATTGCTCCTCTCTCCTCCAGACTTGTCAGCAAACAGCAAACATCCCTGATGAGAAAGTTGCTGTACTCAGCGTCATGTTGCTAACAGTCTTCATGCAATATTAACTTGCAGTAGAGCTCATAGGACGCACAAACCTGGGCACACTGTGCAATAAATAAAACAAAACCATCTGTGATTGACACATCATCAGACACCCATGAATCATTCAATATCTGCAATCATATTGGTTTGTCAAAGGATCAACATGCACAGGAGCGAGCGGGCCCAGGGTACCTGACTGCAAGTTAAAGCCTCCGAACTCGACTCGTCCCTAAAACTCTGTCAGTCATTAGTGTGAGAGCGGAGACAGGAACGAGCCCGCTCGCTCCTCTGAGTGTTGATTTGGGCCTCCTGCTGTTCCCAAAGAAAGGATGCATCCAACCAGCTTTGAGACGGCTCTGATTGAAGACATAATTGTGAATGTGGGTGAATTTCATGGTTAGGAGCGTGAAACCCTCAGTGAGATGGACGGAGAGATGAGGGAGTGAGGGAGGCAGGAAGGACTGCAGATTAGGAGTCAGGGTGCTGCGAGGTGAGGAGCCCTGGCTGAAGCTGGCTGATCGGCTGTGTGTGTAAACAATCTCTGCCTCAATCACTCTATGAGCAGAGCAAATCAACTCTGTCTGTCGCAGTCTTTCACGTTGTACCCCAGCCTTCCGATACAATCCTCACCAGCCATCTGTATATCAAACACGGCAGCCATTCACACACACTGACTAATTCCTGAATATTATCAGCTCTCCATGTTACAACTGCCTCCCTGCTGGAGTCTCGACTATCTTTAGAGTTTTGGCCCAACAATGCTGAGCTGCAGCTGAGCCAACTGAGTCTCATAGCACAGACACACCTGCCAAATCCGGTGGTTAGCTACAACATAAAGGATCAGCAGTTAATGGGGCTCATTCATCAAAGCAGCGAGGAACAAATGTGTTCAGAAATGACCTGAAAGAGATCTTGATCATCTTCAACACCTCTGAGATTCATGTAACGATTCCAGCAATGACTCATACACAAACTTCATGGTCTTCTTCAGTTAAAGTCAGAGCAGTTCAGAGTAATTCAGTTAAACAGGAAGTTTCTACTTGGAAAACACTTCACAAAAATCTTCATATCTGTATCTGTATATTACAAGATAAACGATGATGTTAATCTGTCGAGCTCTTGTGAGCTGTAGAGATTGTTGATGATTTAAAGCACCTGTCGTTGAGTTGATTTGACAGAGCAGCTGCCTGCTGTACTAATCTTCCTTCAGCTTTTAAAGTGTTCATTCTTCTAATGAATATTCAGACACAGTGGCATCTATGCATGAATGGTAAATGCTTCAAAGCCGTTACAATGACTGAATAATGTCTGTTAGATAACACTATCTGACTCAAGTGAGTTTACTCTGCAGCTGAGAGTATTGAAAGACGTTCGGGAGCATTAAACTGAAAATAAATCTATAATCTTATATGTATAAAAAAAAAAGCTCAAGTTGTTCTTCTGTAAGAAGTTGGGCTTCATAGTCTGACTACATTGTAACAATGTTTTCTAAAGTTGCCCAAACCTGACTCGCAGCTCTGTTGAACATGGATGTGAGGTCTTGCCTCAGGCTGGATGAAGGATTTATGTGACGTTGTTGTTAGTAGGAGGGATTATTCAGCTGCAAGTGTTGTCTATCTTTTAAAAGGAGCTTCTTTAAGTGGTAGGATTATTGTCCAAAGTAAAGCAAAGGTGCTTTTTGGCTTGAACATGGGATATTAATGCTTGTGAAAGAGTTGGCCTTATTGTATTCATACCATGTTTTTGAAACTATGTTGGAGGCAGACAGCTCTGTTCATACAAATTCAGCCTCCACAAAACTTTCTTGTGAATTATGCATCATGCAGCACATTAGTTTTGCTTCACAGACTCAACAAAAAGAACATGCTCTTTATTGCTGGTGGCCAACAGGCTGACATCTGAATGTTTCAATTGTTCCTAATGTAATAAAGCAGTGAAATATTTTCACAGAACATATTTCAAATACAAAACAGGTTTTATCTGCAGGATGAAAAATATTTCTAACCTTTACAGCTCCTTTGTTCTTCACTTTTAATAAAGTTTAAAGATATTCTTCTCTCCATAAAGATGCATGCAGCTCACACTGAAAGTGTTTCCAGCTGAGTAATCTATAATTCATCAACACAGTCGCTGCTAAAGGCTTTCACAGCAGGTCAACACGTCTCGTCAGGAGAAAAGTTTCACCATCCAAATAACACATTTGAAATGGAAACTGAACCAAAACCATGAATAAAACCTTAGTAATCACTAACAAAAATAATGACAATAATTCCAGTTATACGACTGTCAGGCATAAATTATCCAGTCTGTGACCTCTCTAAAAGCACATCACCTTCAATGTGTTTACGCATTCATTTCTAAGAAATGTAACTCAGACTCAGTTTTGCCTCTCCCACCACAAAGCTGTTTCTGAAAGAGACAAACTAAAAGCCTGGGTTGCTGAGAAACGAGCCCTTTGACCTCTTCGACATTTTGCCCAAACAGCCTGAGAGACCCGTTAGCTTTTAAATGATCAGGCCGCTGAATACGACCCTGACCTTGTGTTACTAATGGTTTGCTTCAGCCCGAGCACCGTGCATTTCCTTCCTCACTATTAGGAGATCAACTATTCTGCTCGGTGTGTGGGTTATTTCTCCCTCACTGTTACAGCCTTTGTAAGTGCAGCACGAGGGCAGTGATACCAAGCAGAGGAGGCCTCTGGCAGTTCTTGGAGAGAGGCAAAGTAGTTTTACAGTGCTGATAACTGAGACAGACACACACATACAAACACATCACACAGTGAAACACTGATTTCTTCAGAGCCCTGATTCCCTCGATGCACCGGCAGCTCTCAAATTAAGCAGCTCAGAGACAGAGGAATCAAATGCGTATCCATTACGGGGCAAATATTCCATCTACCCTTCATAACGACACTGTGTGGCAGCATTATGGGAAATATCTAATTATCCTGTTTCATTTGTGCATTGTTTTGGAGATCAATTGATCTGCTAGGTAATGAGCGGCAGCGGCCTGCTCTAATATACCCAGTAATGTTCTTTTGATTGCTTTGGTTCATCTCGCTCTGCCGTGCAGGAGGAGGAAGCTTCTCTGCTGAAACAAACTCCTCAGACCAGGTTAGAGAAAGAAATGAGGAGCAGAATTACAAAAGTCAAGAGATATGAATCAAACTTTTGAACTAGAACAATCTCTATTCATGTTTATTACCACAAGGAATTAATTGTACTCCATGAGGAAACTGTCTTTGTTTGCTCTGATGCTGAAGAGCTCTAACAAAAAACACAGAAATCAGAAGAAAAGAGGCGGCTGAAAAGGCCAGAGGACGACCTTCACATGAAGTGGATGGAATCAGATACAGTATGCCACTCTGCTCTCTGAAAGCAAATCCTCTCACTCATGGCCCGCTCACAAAGACCAAAGAGGTGCTCTGTCGCTTCACGACAACGCTCACAGCTCACATTTATTCCTCTGCACCTTTCTGCTCTCAAAAATTGCTAACAAAACCATTTGCTCAAACTGGATCGCTCAGCATCCACCTACTTTTGCAGAATCATCTGCACACACTCTCTGAGATGGCTGTCACATCAGTTAGAGCTGTCCTCACTGTTCAGACACCAGCTGGGTGCTGCTGGAGGTGTCTGTTGTTTGGAGACAGGCTGCTGTTGATGTTGTGTGACTCTCACCTCTCCACATGGTCCAGGTTCCCTGACACTCCCAGTCCTCCGATGGTGTACAGCTTTCCGTCGTACACCAGGCTGTTGTGTCTGCAGCGAGCCACCGTCATCCGGGACACCAGACTCCAGTTGTCCAGCAGGGACATGTAGCACCAGACGTCAGCCATCATCACACCTGTCTCAGTGCCACCTGAAAGATAGAAGAAGGATTATTTAAATGGGTATGCCCGGTGATTTTAACGGTGTTTATACTGTAGGAACTTTCCCAGGGAACCAGAAACCTTTAAAAAAAACAGGAACTTAAACAGATAAAACTAAAGAGTCAACCTGCTGTTTGTTTCAGCTCCATTCCAGCTCCCTGTTAGCTGTGCAGTTTGACAGGTAACACCAGCAGTGACTCAGTGACCCTGCTCTGAGTCTGAGGAAGGTTACAGACCGGAGCCTGTTGATCAGCTGACTAGAACACTGATTTCTCCACTGGCTGTCTGACTCCCAGCGAACACATGCAAACCTGTTCCAATGCCCAAACACAAATTTACATTTATATGAAAAGAGGGAGAGGAAAGGTACACGCAGGACAAATCCTGCTGCATTTCCACGCTGCAATGTCAAGGTGTGAGCACCGTGCAGGATTCAGGCACAAATGGAGCGTGGAGAGAGAAATTCAGTCTGTCTCTGGAGAAACAACTTAAAGGTGTCTCATAGAGGGAGTCACAGAGTGCACAGTGTGCCACCATGGAACTAAATCGAATGCAAAACACTGCAGCGACTGTAAAGCCAGAGAGAGAGAAAAAGTCACGTTCAGATAAATGCTCCTCAGAAGGTAAACAGAAGAGACGTTAAGGAATCTTAAAGGTCATCAAAGATACCTGTAGCGCTGAGCATTGACACATTTTCAAACTAACAGATGAGTGAGCTTTGAGGGCGGCAACCTCTAAAACTGTTTCACAAAGGTCACAAGAAGCTGCTGATGATCTGGGCAGGTTCATATCTGTCGGAGAGTGAAAATGTCCTCACTGAGAGATGATGAACATCAAGTGTGGAGACCTTTGTCAGGACTCATTATGAAGAATGTGCCTTGAACAAAAGACATTCTGTGGTTTGCTCTTCTTGATTAACACTTTCAGACACTACTCGGGTTATTTTCTCTTCACCATTAATTACTACTTTGCTGTTTTTTTTCCAGCACAATGCATTCTGGTATATAGAGCTGGGTTTGTGACCTTAAGTTAAACTCCTCTTTTCAAAATGCATTGTGGGATACTTTGAGTCGTTGAGTTGAAGGAGAGATGAAATGTTCCTGATGCAGGAGTAACCTTTCACTACTGCAGTGTGATAAACCCATGACATGGACTGTCCTCCTGCTCTGTGCCACTAAATGACTACAAAAGCTACAGTTGTGCTGCGGTACGTGTAGCTCACCTGACAGGTAGATGTTGTCTCCGGCCGAGATGACACTGAAGAACTCGCGGTCGTAAAAGGGCAGGCTGGCCAGCGGGTACCACTTACTGTTCTGGGGGTTGAAACAGGTGACTGCTGTCAGGGAGCGCTGGTTCATCCCGATCGTCTGACGCCCTCCCACCAGAACTATCACCTCCGCTACACCTGGAGAACAAAGGAGGAGGAGGATGGAGGAGGAGGATGATTGGGGAGGACAAAGGAAGGAAAGAGATGGGAGAAAGCAGCCATCAGGAAACGTTTCCACAAGTTTATAAGAGCCAAGATTTAATCAAAGCCTCTTTGAGATGCCAGAGTGCTGCAGAGACTAACAGGTGTCATGTTTTGTAGCTTGTTGCTTCATATATAAGTATGTTTATATGGCTTTCAAGAAAGAGGTGAACATTTTTATACATTTAATAAAGGCATCCTTTAGAAAAACGTTTCAATTTCCTGACAGGAACCTTGATCGCCTGCGTGAACACTGACTTACACAAGCAGCCACAGATTATAAGTCTGCTGGTTAGAATTCAGAGCGGCCTTGGCTTTCCCTGAGTCAATACGCTTGTCTGGAAATGCAAAACAAAATGCAAAATAGAAAAGTTTCCTCTTGGTCACAGGAAACTACTTAAACAGGAAAGTATAACTCAATTACAAAGACTGATGGTGCTGCCAGTCGTTGTGATGCTGCCCAGCTTTCTGACTCTCTCTTCCTACACATGATACAAGCACTAACCTACACATTCACTCGTCCACACGCTCACTGTGAAACATTCACTGTTTGGACATGAGAGACTCACATAATCAATAAGTGAGGATCAATTTGTGTACGCGTGTTGGTGCAGATGTGTCGTGTCTCAGATAAACACACGAGCTGTGGACCTTGTGTGATTAAGAAGATACTTGATACTCATCCCTGTTACTCCTCACCCGATCTGTTCTTTCAGACACAGACACGCACACACACACACGCACACGCACACACACACACACACACACACGCACACACACACATACGCAGACACACACACACACACACACACACACACACACTCACACTCAGAGCTGCTGATAAAGACACCAGTGATCCAGAACACACACACAGGTTGGCAGGCTGCCACGTGTGTCTCAGGTCCTCTCAGACTTCAGCAGCAGCTCCAGAGAGCGGACAGGACGACAAGCCAGCAGACAGAAATGAGCTGTGTGTAAGCAGCAGGAAGGCGGGCAGAGGGAGGAGAGCCAGGGAGGGAGAGGATGATGGGAGGAGATAGAGACAGAGTGAGAGGAGAGAGAGGAGGGAGAAAGAAGGGGATATGATACAGAGGGAAGAGACGGAGAGCTAATCTTTACACTCTCTGAACCAAGGCTAGACACTGGTTCATCTGGAGTGATCGATAGCACACAGACTCTCTCCTGTCAGAGACATCCGTAGGTGGCTTCTTTCTGTTAAAAAATATATTTCATTGAAAGAAAGAGGGTAAAAAAGGATAAAATCTACAATGGGCTTTGGTGAGGCTGCGCACACAGAGCAGTAAGGACTGTCTCAGACACATCGTGGACACACAGCTTAGACTTAGTGGACAGTTTAAAGCTGGCCGGCTCTTTTACTACAGTAAGGTTTTAAGTATGTGTTCTTTGGAGGGCAAAAAGAAATTGACAGCTCAAGGAGAAATTGTGACAGTGTCACTGCAAAGATGAAGGTCTGGTACCCGAGCCAAGAAAAGGTCTATCATGACAAAATGTGGAAGGTGTAGGAGTCGTGCATGTTGCCGCCCTTTCTGGCAGCAAGTAAAAGATGTTTCAATTTGAGGAGGAGCCTAAAATTTGCCGCGCTGACACCATTCCCATCATGTGCTCATTTTCACATTCAGTCGCAGCTACGGCGGCTGTTCTTAAGAGGAAACAAGCTCTTTGTCTTCCCTCCTCTGAGCCTCCATCCACACATTCACACACACATTAATTATATTGACTTTGTTCTGCTTTTGTTCTTCATGATTAGTTTGCTGCTACTGCTATACGTGTTTGCCTCCATTTCTCTTCATCACTTGTGTTTTTAATGTTTGAATGTTTTCTGCGCCTTTTAGGATTATATTTTTCATCTCTTTTCATCTCCTTTTCTTTCATCACATTAGCTGTTTCAATTTGTTTCTGTGTTTGTGTTAAAGCCAATTTGGAAATATAAACTTCAATTCCATCTTAAAACATGGTGGAGGATGTAGAAATACTAAATTCCCGACCATGTGACAAAGTGTCTAATCAGAACAACTTTGTGCAACAACCTGGTGCACATGTGCAGGTTGTTCTCAGAGCTTTCTGCTTGGTCAGACACGTCAGGGAGAGTCCACATGTGGGTGTTGAGGCTGCTGTGCTGCTCTAACCCCTGAAGCTCTGAACACATTCACAAGCTAACACAACCCAACACCGGCCTGTCAGAACGCAACAACACAGGAGAGCAGCACCGCTGACGGGGAGTCACAGCATCGGATCAGACTGATGTGTGTGTGTGTGTGTATGTGTGAGTTTCAGCTCAGAAACTGCCACTGTTAAACTACGATTATACTTTAATATGAGTACTGTATTTAAATCTTTCTCTATCCCTGCATACAGACTTCACAGAATTTTTTAATGTTGTTTTAGTGCTGCGGTTGACTTGAAGTTGTAGTCCCCTTCCATGTGCTGTATGGAGACAGAGACACAAGAGACAGATACCTCAACACCAGGGCTTTGGGTCTGAGCAAGAGCTGCAGCTCGAGGAGCAGAGTGAGTCAACTTCTCAGGCTCCAGCCAAATAGACCAGCCTCTCCATCTCCCTCCCTCCCTCCCTCCCTCCTTCGCCATCTCTCTCCTCCTCTGCATCTCAGGCTGACAGTAGTCACCAGTCAAAAGGTCAAGCGGACTGAACCTTAGCTTTAGCTGCAGCCCTGCAGACTTTCAGACCAGAGGTTATGTAATCTGGATTTACAGCCTCCATGTAACATTTATGAGTGAGAAAAATGTGTGAGTTTTTGATATTCCTGCAGCTTATCAGTGAAATCTCCAGAACAAATCAAATTCTCTGGTGAACAGCTGCATCCATCCATCTCTCTCTCTCTCTCTCTCTCTCTCTCTCTCTCTCTCTCTCTCTCTCTCTCTCTCTCTCTCTCTCTCTCTCTCTCTCTCTCTCTCTCTCTCTCTCTCTCTCTCTCTCTCTCTCTCTCTCTCTCTCTCTCTCTCTCTCTCTCTCTCTCTCTCTCTCTCTCTCGTTTCTTTCTCCTCCCTCAAATATCATCTCCGACTCCAGAAATAAAATTGTATAAGGGTCTGCTGAAGGGCACTTTGCACATAGAGCAACAGTATTAAAACATTTCTGGCACACTCATCCTGCTTTTCCAGTTTGAGAGGTGAACCACAGAAATATCACGCTGCATTGACTCTTAAAGACAAACCAGGCTGAATAATCACACAGAGCCGGACAATAATCAGTCAAGTCATATATATTCGTGTCAAGTGCTGACAAAAAATAAAGAATGGTTAAGCTTATCATTTCCTTTCCAAACGTGATCACCTGCATAGCAGTTAGTGCCGAGGCTGTGCAGCCAGAGAGGACGATGACAAATAAATCAAATCATTCTGTGGACTGCAGTTGACGAGGAACAGTCGAGGAAACATCGAGGCGGACAGCGAGACAGAGAGTTAATTCCGCAGCCAGAAGCAGTAGGTGTCAGACTTTACTGTTCTCTGAGCTTTAAACTGAGTGATCCGGTATAAGGAAGGATCACACAGATAAAATGTTAGAGCCGAAACTCTGGAGTGAACCTGCTGCATACTCAAACTCTTTTCTCACCCCTGCTGCTGTGTGTGCACTTGTGTGTGTGTGTGTGTGTGTGTGTGTGTGTGCGTGTGTGTGTGTGTAAGCGAAACGGAAACAGTGTGAGCCGAGCTGGACCCCTGTGTCTCCTCGTCATTACAGCTCATTTGTCTGAGAGCTATTCCACTTGGCTGGGTTGAGTTAACAGTTTGCCCTGGCGCTCTCCTCCCTCCTGTGAGCCAAGCTCAGCGTCACATGTGGAGAGGAGGAAATGGGAACGAACACACACGCACACGCGCGCGCACACACTGAGCATGTAACCTTAAACTTTTCTTCCTCCATAAAACACACAAACGCACATATAGATGAAACAAATCAGAGAGCATCTTCTGAGTTGGTTTGTGAGTAAACTCTCAGCACCAGCAGCTGTTTGATCCCCCGGACAGTCTAATGACAGATAATCAGATGCACATCCACACTCTAATTAACCAATTAGCAGCTAGTGAAGACACATACAGTACACAGAACACTGTGGACTCATTATGAGACTCTTTACCCAAGACACTTTTCTGTCCAAATGAGAAGACGGGAGCCTGAGAAACACAAAGTGAAATACCGAGCCTCTGTTTCTGTTCTGAGTTTCTATTTGTTGATCACACACGGCCAATTTCACTGCTGAATGTTTTTGGCTCTGTAATTAGCATCTAATAAAATTAATGGGCGAAGCATCCGCTCAATAAAACGCTCCAGAAAGTAAAATATGTGCCAAGTGAGACGGAGGAGACGTCTCAAAAATTAACTTCATGGAGGTTTATTTCAGACTTTTATGACTCCATCTTTTAACATTAAGAGTTAAGAAAAAACTGAGTCGAATTCCTCGTGTGTGCCCACAAAAAACTGATCCTGAAATTTAAAAGAGCTCAGTCCAAATGTTGTCCAGCATTGTTATGTATATTTAATTTAAACCATTACCTTTGCACAGGAGTGAACCAATGTGGTGACATGAGGACTGATGTAAAAATAGACCATAAAAAAACGGAGATAATACTTAAAGAAATACAGTACAAGAAAGCAGCACAGCAGGATTCTATATAAAGAAAAACCTGAAAAACAAGACAATTAAAGTTTCTGTGGAAACCATCTACCTGGTAAAATTCAGCCGCAACAGAAACAACTTATAAAGAGGACAGCTGATGGAGCAAGAACTCATTAAGATGTTAAACTCAAAAAAGTTAAAGTGATTCCATCTCATTACAGAGTGTATCTTCATAGACCATTAACATTCATAGAAATGCTTCATTTTATCCCTGACATGATAAATGAGCTTAATTTAGCCAAAACATGAAACCAGTAAATTAGCACATAACCATGTTTCCTTGTTTTTATAGCATCATGATATAGTCTACAAATCTGCTCTAATCAGATATCTATATTAACAAAGGATAAAGTTACTTTGTGTAAAAGAGCTCACTTGTGTTTAGGAGACCATAGAGCGTTTAGCATTTAAAGTGACAAATATTTGTTCATGGGAGAGCAGATCCATCTGTTTGCTGAAAGTGTCAATTAGACATCATTTGCTGACATGTTAAGTATGACAACTTCAGATTATGATACGTCAATGTTGTGTTGTGTCACAGGTATATTGGTGTTGATGTATATTCATCCCTGTCTGTTAAATAAAAGGCTATATGAAGCACTTAGCTTAGCCTTAACAAAGACTGTAAATGTGGAAAGCTAGCCATGCTGTTAACCTGCTCCTCTGAGCTCATTCATCTATAAATGTCATATTTGTGCCATTCAGCCAAAAAAGAGAACAAACTACAAGAAGCATATTTACAAAAGATGCAGCTATATATCTGATAGCGGCCATAGTATAAATACATATCATGACTTTTAAATATTGATAGTGGCCTAAATAATTAGTAAAAGTATTGTTGGTCTCTAACAGGGTCCAAAATTTACTATTAGGGCCACATTAAAGAAGAAAAAAAGTAAGATTTCAAGAATAAAGACGTAAATAAACTTGTACTCCATGTACAGTCCATCATCAGAACAGTTTGTCACACTTTTCTTGCTGAAACTGATGCTGAGCTCATATAATGTCACAAATGTCTTTTCAAAAAGAACAAATGATTCTTTGTAAATCCTCATGCGTCTGAATTACAACCAATTAAAGATGGGAAAATATTCACCTAACAAAATTCCCCCAATGTTTGTTTACTGTCAAATAAAGTGTCTGGACAACAGTGTTGGCCAGTAAACTGATCTCTCCATAAAGTGCCATTTGTTAGGCAATTATCTTTATCCTACCAAGCAGAAAATAACCAGAATGGTGAGTTGTGCTGGTGCGAGGCTCATAACACCATGCAGACACTATAATGAGGCAGCTCTTTACAGGGGGAAAGAGGGGGGTCCTGGCCCACCTGAGGAAAATCTAACAGCCAAAGACAATTTACAGACGCCTTCAACTTCCATGATGATTTTTTGAGTTTTACAATGGAAACAAACACAGTCTTCAATGGCTGGATGTCGGTGTGGGTCAGACAGTCAGTGGTTGGCTGGTGGCTTAGAAATCAAGCACAGACCTGACTGTGCTTAGCTGCTGTTAAAAAGTAGTTAGGAGATGTTCATGTGCTGGTTTTGCTGTAACAGAGTTCAGAAGCCCACAAGAAGCCGTTAAGGTCGACCACTTTGTACTTCTCATGGTAACAACAATCAGACTCGTCTCCAGCAGTCATTTGTTTGACTGTGGAAAGAAACAGCAGAGCCGACATTTGGAAATATGACCTGAGTGAGGATTTTAGTGTGTTTAAGTGTTTTCAGCAGCTGTGTGGAAACATGATGGAGCTCTAAATCATTGCTTTCCTGTTGTGGGTTAAAATCAATACGATTGAGTGGCAAGTCAAGTGTGTGTGTGTCTGTGTGTATGTGTACCAGCAGATAGCCTCGGCCGAGTCCTGGGCGTCTGCATCTCCTGCCGCGCGTGGGGCAGCATGTGATAGCGCTTGGCCTCGTTGACCAGATCACGACACGCCTCAGATGATTTGATCAGCTCCTCGTTATCCACCACGTTGAGCAGGTAGGACGGGTGGATGAAGGGAAGACGCACCACCGCCAGAAGCTCCGACAAATTCTGAGAAGGCACACATGAAAGGAGAGAGAGAGAAAGACAGATTAGAGGTTGAAGGTTGAAATGAGTGGTGCTGAAAAAGCAAAAGTAAAGAAACCAAAGCAAACAGTGATAAAACTGTAGACTAAAAACACTGTCAGGGATGATCATTTTACATGAACAACATAAAACGAGACAAAAAAAAACAGTGGATCAGACGCTCACAGCTGGATTTACCTCCAAAGTCATTATAATTCTCCTTGTTTAGCTGAACAATAACATTTTTAATAATATCATAAAGAACACAGTAAAAGCAGCTCTCATGTTTGATAAAAGCCTGGGCTGTTAGAGAGAGGAAACCTGATGTAGTGAGACCATTAGATCAGTTACTGTCAGTGTCAGACTCTCAAAGCTTCAGGTCAACACTCTGGTTGTGTAAGGTTTCCGTTTCTATAAATGTGCAGGATGAAATACTTTGGCAAAGATGAAAGAAAACATCTCTTTATGTACAGAACATGATAGTTGTTTTTTAACAGCTCTAGAGAAGTTCAGTCATTAAAAGTTCTTCATCATTGAACAAGAAGCCACAAATAACAATTTTCAAAGTTTCCAGTAAGATCTGCTCACCATCTAAATTTCATACCTGCATTCGGTTACTCTGTAATGGGAAAAAGAGGCCACATGGGGAAATCTTACAGCTTCCACCTTCTGCTTCTGATTTTTCCTCTTCTCAAATTAAATCCTCAGACAGACAGCTGATGTGTTTCTGCAGCTACATTAAGACCAGTTCTGGTTCATCACAAACTATTCAAGCTGGGAGACGACCCAAAGCAGGATGCTGCAAGAGCATCAGCAAAAGGTTTTAAGGGGTCTTTAGAGGGGAGCACTTCAGCAATGGCTGTGTCATTGTTGTCTGTGCATACATCCATGTGTACTTATACTGTATAGGTGTTCAGACACAAAGGCAGGACAGACTGTTGCCATGGCAACCCTGTGTATAACTCTGCCTGCTTTTTCTTTTGTTTTGTTTTTTTTGTTTCTTTTTTTTTTTTTGAATTGAGTGTATGTGTTGGTCTGCGCCCCCGTGACAGTCTGATCTATGCCGGCAGTAAAAGCTGTAAACAAGCCTGGACAGAGCGGGAGAGGTACGAGGAGTAGGACATAAGGATAAAGAAAAGATGAGGGAACTAAAGTGAACTGAAATGAGAACAAGAAGGGAGAGAGGATGTGACGGCAGTCTGGGAAATCTGCTGATGACATTTCCTCTCGGCTCCGGATCGCTGGGAGCCAAACTCCGTCCTGCAGATGGGACTGTCTGATTCCCTCCTCCATGAACGTACACAGCTTACCCAACAGTTTATCAAACAAACAGCTCAAGACCCTCAGAAACACTGAAGATCGCTCTCAGTGCCTCAGCAAGAAGGTAAAGTCATAGCAAGCGTAAGACATACTGAGATATTCTTCAGGGAAGAGTCTCTGGCTCGGGAGAAGCTACGACTTCCAATTAAAGTCCCCCAAGTGCCCCACTAGTTACTGAGTCATGTCACACTCAAATGAAGGAGATTCCAGCTTCAGGCTGACTGCTCTTACTTTTCTATTTCAAGTTACTTTTCTAGACTGTCATTATGACACTGAATAATTAATGCCAGTAATCTAGTGTGGACAAATGATAAAAACACATATTTCTTACTTCAGTCGTCTGAAATAGGTCCACTACTGACCGTTCTGACCCTCAGAGCTAAATTAAAGCTGTATGTGGGCCAGCTTCAGCCAGGTGGAAATCTTGCTCCTATTTGGAACAGCAGGTGGACAGACTGATTGGATCCATATTTTCCGGCCTCCTCTGCTGTCCAGATAAGGTGGGCTGGAGACTATGTTGATAATTTAATTGCCTATAATTTACAGTCAGCAGGTCAAAAGTTCAAGCCATGATGGACAGACTAAGACACGTGTGAGCTCCGTGCACATGTGTTCTCATGAGCAGTCTTGTCTTGGTGCACTGTAAACCACACTGAGATCAATACTCTGGCACACACACTTTAAAGTAAAGACAAGCATCCTATGGTACCATCTGCAAATCGTTTCTTCACACAAACCCACATCTGTTGTCGGCTCTTTCCGCTTGCCAAATATCTTTAAAACGGCAGTAAATCTACCTCAAAGAGAGACAGCATCTGGTCTCTGCAAACAGGTAAGGAGTGCTGCCATATAAGTATATACCTGAAAAACACACCCACGTACACACATACAGTTAAGAGATCAGTGCATGTGAATGCAGAAAGAGACAGATGGATGCACTTCAGATACGTTAATGCAGCTCTGTTCATCCATCTCCCCCTCTCTCCCTCTATTTTTGAAAAGAAAAATCTCTCATTCTAACCAACTCTCTCTCGCACACTTATATTTCACTTTCTGTCTCACTCTGCACCTCCTTTCCTGCTCCTCGCTCTTCCTCCCACACATGCATATATATCGGATGGAAAAGAGGGGAGAGGTGAATGCTCGCTGCTAATATTCAAATCTAAAGTGTCAGACTGCAGAAAAAAAGGATTCCTGCTTTGTAACAGACATTGAAACTACTTAAGCAGGAAGGAATGTCGATACGGTTTACTCAAGGTTCTTTTTTTGAAGTGAAGAGTTTACGAAAGAAACTTGTTTGATTGTTTTATAAGCTACTTTTTATTTGCTTGCAGTTTTAGTTTTGCACACTGTCCATCATACATTATGCAAAGTATAAGGCAGGTGGATCAATTATTGTACCACCTTGACTAATCCAATGCATTTATGCAAATCTAATTCATGTATAATGTGAGACTTGGCAGTTCACTCTATTTATTCTTTGTGTTGTTAATTACAATGTTGTCTCTATTCAATCACTGTCACTTAGTAAACACACTTAATCATCATGTGTGGGAGGATTCATTTAATGTTTGCTTTGCACAGCTTTCAAATACCCCTGTGTACCTGTGCCTGTAGCTTACCAATCAGTTTAACAGGTTATTGTTCTAAAAACATACTGTATGTAACAGGTGAGTGTATTAGCCATGCTAGCAAAAAGACTAATTTTTTATGACCTGAAATGCTATTTGCACTTTGTACTAACATGGAAAATGCTCATGTCTATGTGTGTAAAACAAACAAGGTAAATGAGAGTCCTACACCACTCAGATGGCCTGAGTGACGTGCCTGCACTCAGCAGTGACAACAGGCAGCACGTATCCGACTCCTCTCCAACAAGCTCTCGAGCGATCACTCTCTCATGCACAGGCAGCACAGGGAATGTGTCCCTGCAGACGAATGGTGTGACCTGTCATTTCCATCTTCTCGCCTCCTCATGCGTGAAATCCTTCTTTGCTTCTAAACAAAGATAGAGACTAAAAAAAGCAACTGTGACAACTGAAAGATATCAAGCCTTCTGTGCATTTAAAGATAACATGCCATGACCTTCGGTTTCATTGTTAATGAGGAGTACAGTGCTTTTTTAACACCTGAAACATATGGAAAGAGTATCCACAAGAGTCTGAGGACAGATGGAGATGCTACTGTTAGTTTGTCTGCCCACACACACTTTTTTCCCATTCTCCCTGGACATGGGTAATTTATGAGGACCCTGTATGCTCTTACACTTGTATTCTGATATGCAACCCTGTAAGCATAGTGTAACTTCACCTCTGTAATGGTTTCTATGTTGCACACAATCACACCAGGTCAACAGTCTCAGTGCCAGTGGTTGCACTTCCTGCAGTCCCATCAGAAAGCATTTATTGCAAGGAAGATGCTGCTGCACAGCTCCAAAAAGTTTTTTGTCCTAACTCGCACACTCACACACATTGAGGCAGGTGGACAGGGTATGTGAATGGGCTGAGCCTGGTGAAAGGCAGGGATAATGTGTCTCACAGGGAGCCTCTCAGATCTGTCAGAGGCAGCAGAGAAGCAGCCGGGAAGCCGACATCGCCTAACATAGATGACAAATGTCCACTGAGCATTTCCCATCCGACTACTGTCAGTGAGGACTAACACCTCTCACTGTGTGTGTATGTGTGTGTGTGTTTTGACTCTTGACTCAGTGCCATGGTGGCATCAAAATAATTATACGAGTGGTCATATCCATTTGCTTTGCTTTGAGCAGATAGGAGTATTTGTCTGCTTAAAATTAGAAATGGGTAATCTGATGCTTCAAAGGCAGCTCTGTATGAACGATAAAAACACACTCACTGACTCACAAGTGTGTGTTCATTGGAGCGCATGCCCATGTTAAGCCTCACAGCGCTCCCAAACCCTCTCAGCTGAAATGACCAGTGCTCAGTGTCCTTTCAGTGTGTGCAGGTTTATGTGTAAAAACACACGTGTGAGCTCCTCAAGAGTATATATCTGTCACAGATCACACTGGTCATAGTCTACAAGTTCATTTTGTCTCACTCCACAAAAGTTTCAGTTTCCCTCTTCAAGCATGATCAATGTGACATAAAGCTCCTGATCCCAAAAACACAATTAACCTTTTCTTTGGGTCCACGATGATGAAAAGTTCCTGTTTTGAACTTGGAGCTTAAAAAGAGAACGACTTAATTAAAAGTGATGTTTGTGGTGAAAGGGTCATTCGTTGTTTTGAAGGTAAATGAATCGTAAAACTGGGAGAAAAACTCAGTTTATATCTTCACACAGCCTCAAAGCATTTCTGTCCTTTGATCAAAATATTTGCTCTGACTGCAGAATGATGACATCATTTGTTCTGGATGATGATTTTTCTCCTCTTAATGAGAGCTGGAGGCTAAAATCCAGCTGGAGGGAGCTGCAAGTGTCCGGGCAGGTCATTGTTGTTTGTGATGAGTGGACAGCGGGTCCTTGCTGATGGCATGGCTGGCCTTTTTTAACTGTCCTTTTAGCTGTTACAGTAGTCGGCCACTTTCCAAAGAGCCAATTAATCAGCCTCTTTTGTCAGGTTGAGTCACCTGGTGAGATAGGATCCTTTCTAAAATGTGTAGAAGTGAGGCCTAATGGAGGTCCTATTCAGGGATTTGGCAGAGCCCGGCCTGTTATAATTGGAGCCATGTGTCTGTGGTCGTCACACTAAAGACTGCTGGCTGAGAGGAAGGACAGGTCTCCGTCCATCAGCACCTTCACAGAGGAAACATTAAGCAGCTTCCAGCCTTTTGTTTATGTAACTAATGGAGCCACTGTCTTTAAGACTGAAATTGTTAACCCATTTGTCTCGCGTCACACAGTTCTGGCCTCCACGTCGCCCATAATAACCTGATCATGGACACCTCGTCGTACCTCGTATCCCGAACATAAAGACACAAGAGGAAACAGTTAGCCTCACTCCGTCCAAAGGTAAAAACAAAATTCACCTGAGATTAAGTGTTTCCTTTTCTTCTAAAGACTCTGTAAATCTACTCCACACTAAACTCCACAATGAGACAAATATAGACGCATGCAGGGCGTCACACCTTCAATGATCTTCAGTCACAGAAAACTGAAGCAGCTCTCTTCCTTCACTCAGTGTCTTTGTGTCTCATCACAAACTATTATTAACGCTCAAACGCTCTCCCTCTGTCTCTAAGCGATGTCCGGGCCTCGTTTCCTGGTGCCATCAGATGTTAGTGACAGCCCAGCAGAGAGAGAAAATTGCATATTATTTACCCAGCGCCTTCAATATGCCACTTTTCCACTCTATAGCCTGCAGCTTACAACTCACAGCACATGCACAGACACACAAGCCTACAGAGACACAAAGATGAATGCAAACGCACACAAACTTAGCTGAAGGCGGAAAGCTTTTCCTCCGCCTGCCTGAGTTTCTCAGCAGTGCTGTGACTTTCTTCCTGACATGTCATTAAAAAGTGTCACAGGTTCTGGGGGAGTGATTTCCTGCTGCTCTCTGACTCCACACGGGCTGAAGGGATGCAGGAGAGGGAGGGTGGGAGTGATGAGCTGATGCTGGACCACGCATGTAAACTGAACCTTCAGGGTCACATAACCTCCTCCTGAGGCATGATGGGAGCAGACTACACTCTCTCTGCTCTCCTCCTCTCCTGTCCTCTCTGCGGGCTGGCTGGTTGTTTTTCTCGGTCACACAGAGATGGGAGATTTGAGCTTGACCGAGAGCTCAATCACATCTCTGCTGCCTGGATGTCATGGCTGAGCACAGAGGACCCATCCGTTAGATATCAGATTAGAACACAGAGGCTCTTTTTCCATTTATTTTCTTCTTTTCTCCATCACTGCTCGCTCCTTTCTGTCCTGCTCTGCTTCTTCCTCTCGCTCCAGCTATCTTCCCGTCTCTCTCTCTCTCTCTCTCTCTCTCTCTCTCTCTCTCTCTCTCTCTCTCTCTCTCTCTCTCTCTCTCTCTCTCTCTCTCTCTCTCTCTCTCTCTCTCTCTCTCTCTCTCTCTCTCTCTCTCTCTCTCTCTCTCTCTCTCTCTCACCTCTGCACCTCTGCACCTCTGCACCTCTCCATCAGAGTGTGAGATTGCAGGAGGTTTTTCATGCAGATGACAGAGATCACATGTTCTCCTGAAGACTGTGCATCAGCCTTGTTGTGAATCGACAGAACGACAGTGTTAAATATCAGGCCACCAACAACTTCCAATTTTAGTCATAAATATGTCATTAAACTTTTATTTGTACTTAGCACCTAATGTCTGCTGCTCAACATCTGTTTTTAATGGTTATCTGTTTTGTGTCTCACTCAATACTTCACTACAGAACACTCAGTAGGCCTGATGGATTTAACCATAATCTCACAGTGCCACATATCAAACTATAACTGCTAAATGTTTCATCCAAAAGGTAAAAAGATCTAATATTGACGTCCCACCTCATTAAAGTTGGTGCCAATAAAGCAGCATTGATTTGGGAGGTCTGCACTGAATGTGATCCAGCTGATACGAGGCAGTTCTTCCTCTCTTGCTGCTTGATGAGGAGTCATTACTCTGAATGAACGACTCCTCCACTGATGGACCGCTGTAATTTATCTGATATTAATCTCATCTCCACTTTAAGCAGCTATAAAATACTTTAAAATCATCAGTTTAAATTCATCGTTTTGTGTCTGAATCCATAAAAATCTCATGACTGAGTTTTTTTACCTGCTGGATGGATATCCGTCTACAGTGAGTCCATTTTCTTTTTCATGGATTTGGGCCGACGCTCTGACCTCGAGGCTTATCGATTCCACGTTTGTTAAAAGTTGACATGCTGTATCTCATTGAGTTACATATCTACAGGAAGAAGCCTTTGATTGTGATGAACAGCCTCCAGGAATAAATCAAACAGCTGCAGTACATTGTGTCACAAACAAATGAAGTGTACCTCTCAGAGCTGACAGGGAGAGTCGATAGAACAAACACACTAATACAGCTCTGCAGAGATACAGTATCTGTACTGTCAGATGTAACAAGGGCTTTACCTCATGAAACACATACATGTGCTCATTTTAAAGTACACTGTAGCATCTGAGCAGAGCAGACACACGCTTCACAAACACAGTCATCAGCTCTCTTTTTATTACCTGCACTCTGGAGTCGGGCTCTTGTTTGACCCATTTGATGACCGTCTCGTAGACCAGCTCCTCAGCCTTGGTGTTGAGACTGTCGTTGGACAGGTAGGACACCAGGTCCTCCTTGGACACACTCAAGATCTCTTCCTGTCCTGCAACCTGGACACAAACAAACTCGTCATTACTCGTCACTGCTCGTCCTCATCACTTGTGAAGAAGCTGTAAAGGTGCCTGTAGGCCTGTTTTTGAGGTTTGGACAGAGCTAAGCTAGCTGTTTTCCTTTGTTTACAGTCTTTACACAAAGCTGAGCTAATGTCTCCTGGTTGTAGTTTCACTTTCATGGTCATTCTTAAGAGTGGTATTGATCTTTTCATCTACAGAAACTCTCAGCAAGAAGCCAAAAGCTGAACTTAAAGAATGAATGAATGGATCGTTGGAAAGATGATAAATCTGTACCCACCTCGGGGAAGTTCTGCAGAGCAAAAGCTTTGGCCATGTTATGGAGCTCGGTGCAACTCATGGCTTCAGCCATAGCCAGCACTCCCAGGCAGTTAGCTGCAGTCAACTGTTTCTCTGCAGTCAGTAAACCAGGTCAGGGACAGACAGAGAGAGGACAGAGAAACCAAAGAGAGAGAGAGAGAGACAGAGACACAGGCAGATTGATTAAGACAGAGAAAAAACATCATCAGACATCCATAAAGAGATCACAGACGTATAAAAGCTAACACAGATAGAAAAAGCAGCTGCAGGCAGCACAGACTCAGAGCCTAACAGGGTGTGTATCTGCCTGACACTAAGAGGCAACAAGTATAAGAACTCAAAACAGCTCAGAGAACAAACAACAGGGAGAATCGATCGCTCACAGCCCAGGCAGGAGGTGCCAGATGTCAGCGAGCGGGATTTGGGACTAGCTGGGCCACTTTAAAGAAGTCCAGTCAGATCTTAGAGTATAATACACAGACACACACACACACATACACACGCATACACACACACACTGCCCTGATAGCCAGGCCAGCAGGGAGAAGACTTGCTGCGGTCTGTGATCTCTTGTAAAAGTGTAGCATTTAAGGTGCTGTGTCTGTAATTCAAGTTTTTTAACACAAAACATCATTTAACACAAGAGAGGGAAATGTTTTGGTCGTGAAGTACACAAACATCTGACACAGTATCAATTTCTCTTCTCTCAAGGACACAACACACACACACCTGTATTTCTCCCCTCAAATCAGCTGAAATGTCACAAATCTTGTTGAGGAAGAATTGATGTCTCACTGGTTATAAAATCTACAAATGGCATCCATGTTTCCTAATTTTCAAAAAACAAATCAATAACGTGCTGCTGGTTCTCTTTTACTTTCTTTCACTGCTTTCCTGCTGCTGACCTTTTAACTAACATGCACTTCCCTTGTGATACAGACACAAAAAACTATTCATCAAAAAGAAAGCCAAACCTGACATTTGCAGCTTTGGGGTGGGTAACCCACTAAAATCTGGAACATGCCCTTTGCTTCATGTGACCCCCTGATGCTCCCGAAAGCCCCCCCCCACCACACACACACTTTCCACACCTTGTCAAAGCATCAGGCCAGACGAGTTGACATTTAAGTGACAATTGTTCCCTGACCCTTTTATAAATGTGCCCCTGTGTTTGGCCCCCGTCAAAGATCAGAGGCACCGTGCCTGACTGAGAGCGTCAGCAGGCAGGATTCTCACACGGCTGCTCGCTTTGGAAACATTTTTCCAGCACAAGATGTTCTGTGAGGTTGTGCAGAATGATGCTGAACAAAAGGGAGACTACGCAGACCTGTAGACGCTGCATGTAGTTGGAAAGGTTGCACAGGAATATCTGATGTATTAAGTTTATAATAAGCATTACATCTTGCTGGTATAAGCAAATAACACTTGAACACACACACACACACACTGCTCCTACCGAGGAAGGAGACGCAGACTTTACAGAAGGTGTTGAACTGGAACTTGTTGGCGGCCTCCAGCAGCGTCTTGGCGTTGGCCGAGTCGATGACCAGCGATCCCGTGTAGACGAACTCGAGCAGCAGCTCCAGCACGTCGGCACTGATGTTGCTCATGTTCAGCTCCAGCACCTTCCCGCTCCTCGTCTCCCCCGACGACCTGAGCAACCAATCAGGGCAGAGAGAGGTGAGTTAGGGATGCTCTGACAGGAGAAGTGAAGAAACAAACAAACAAAAAGAAGAAGAGGAGAGGGACACAGATACAACACGAACACACAAACACAGCTGGGCCAGTACGAGAGTGGGGAGAAAAGAAGAGAATCGTTACACAAGAAGAACTTAAAGTGAAAAAGGGACAGAAACACAACTTTGGATGGTTTCTACTTTTCTATGGAGCGAGCACATTTTAACTATGTTGCTGCATCTGAAACAAAACGTCCTCTCTGAACAAAGATTAAGCAAACACACGTTATTGCTTTGTTTCATGCTTTCCACATGTGTGTCTTCATGTATGCAGAGTTTTAGAGGTGGACATGCATACATGGCAGGGTACATCTGAGCTATCAGACAGAAAACAGAGAGACACAAAGTGACAGCACAGCTCAAACACTGACATGTGACAGAATGTAAAGGATGCTGGTTAAAGCGTGTTGGACTGGAGAGCTCTCGCTGTGTGTGAGTCTACAAGCTGCTGCCATGTGCGTGTTGGATATCAGAGCGGGGTATCCACTCAGACTGGTGTGGTGTAAGAGGTGCCAGGGAGTGCTTGTGTGAGCAAATTAAACAGAATATGATCCTTCGTAATGCAGAGCCTGAGATGTGCAGGGGGAGGGGGGGGGTGTGCTGTCAGAACGGGGCCACGTTGTGACTTCAGCCAATCCTATGTCAGAGATGAGTTCACATTCAGGATCCCCCCGCTGAGGTATGAGAGTTAAATAACAGCTCACCACCCGTGTTTAATGTCCCATGTGAAACAATAATCCACTCAAGGGCAAAATAAATGGAATCAAAGCTCTGCCCCCACGACTATGTCTCTCTTCCTGCAGCTACGGACATCAATATGAAAAGTAGCCTCCATGAAGATGGATGGACGCTGTTTGCTTCTGTCACTCACGTTGGCACACAGATATGGCTCTGTCTGTTTCTGTGTGTGTGTGTGTGTGTGTGTGTGTGTGTGTGTGTGTGTCTTTAATTTTCTGTTGGACCCAGTTTGCTGGATGAGAAGTCCTGACAAACAGTCAGCATTTAGTGAGACACAGACAGCAAAACAAACACGATGAGACAGGTGGATGAAATGTTAGAGTGAAGATGAGAGAGGAGAGGTTGGAGGCAGGGTGAGACGGTCCTTCCACAGGGAGCCAGCAGCCATCCTTCTGAGGGAGGGGTCGGGTTGTTCCATGACTGTGCCTTGGTCTTTTAAATAAGAGATAATCCCACCTCCAACAAAAATCCACCATCACACCTAAACAGAACTTTGTCCCCGCTGCAATACTCATCAGCAGCCTGTAGTGTATGAACTGAGACATTAGTCGTCATGTTAAAGCGACTCAGGAGGTGAGAGGGGAGAAGGACATCCAGAAATAAACTCAAAGACAAGAACATTTGTCTCTGGATGGAAAAACCAACGTAGTGACTCTTTTTCCTCCTGCAAAGCAAAAAGCCACAGAGTGTTATTGGGGGAGGGGGGTAGGTAGTGAGACAGAGAGAGGGGAGGGGGAGTGATGTTCAGGGTGATGGAGGGAGAAGAGAGGTAAAAATAAAAGAAGAGCTGCTCATCAACCTGCTCAATTAGTGCAACAGGAAGCAGCTCGAGTGGCAGCTTGTTTTGTCTGAGCACTTATGTTATGGACTTTTTCCTGAGCTTCTAAAAAGAGGTGGATATTTATGCTGCGTCTGATAGAAGACATGAGTTTAAATAGTGAGATAGGGAGTCAGGGAGGACAGGAGAGATAGAGGAGGAGAGTGAGGAGGAGAGAGGGGAGGGTGAGGGGGGAGAAAAAAGGATGGGCACACTCAGGCAAAGAAATGTGTTTGTGAAAAATGCTCCAGTTATTCAAGAGGAAGTCTGAAAATCAGCAGAGACCGTCAGAATGGTGGTGAGCAGAGGAGGAGAGGAAGGAGGGGAGCTGTAACACACAGCACACACACACACACACACACACACACACACAGCACACACACACACAACACACACACACACACACACACACACACACACACACACACACACACACACACACACACAGTCTTACAAGACCATCTATTCTGTGGAAGTACACACACTACAGAGATATGTGAGGATAATATTGTTTTTTGTTATTGAGGACATTGTGTTCCATCTATAACATCAGGTTTAATAAAGGACACTTTAAGTCTATCTGTTGAAGACAAAAACAAACATAGCGAGAGTCACAAGAGGTAAATGAGAGTAATTTGGGTGAACTGGCCCTTTAAATACAGCGAGTCAGAACAATGTCTTAATTGAAATCTGAGGGGAGTATTACAGAGTCCTGTCTTCCCCTCAGGCTGAGAGGAGCAGCAGAGGGCTGTGCAGTGCACTCAGGGCTCAGCTGCAGTGCTCACACAGGGCTGACACTGTAATGGGCTTTAACACAGCTCTCTACCAGCTCAGAGTCACAACACTCTCTGACTCACACGCAGAGAAAACTCCTGGTCTGACACACAGAGAGGAACAAATGGCATGAAACTGTGGTGCAGAGATGCAGGAGCAATAAATTAAATGCCTGCAGAGCACACTTATTGGAAAACCTCGAGGGGTAAAATGGAATTACAGGAGACGATCTGTCTCTCTGGGTTTTTTTGGCGATAAGTGCGTATATTTAGAGGTGACATTACATCCTTAAAGTATCATGGGATAAGATGGCAGGTTAAATAAACACATCTTGCAGGAGAGGCCTTAATGCTTTAGTGAGTGTTAATAGAGCTGGAGAAAACTGAAGATGAATAAAGAAAATGACCACATTTCTCCAACAAATCTTCATAACTTCCATAATAGTTGCCGTTACGTGCAGATCAATTTCAGCTTTTTGCCAATTAAGTTTATTAATTTCTTAGGTCTAAAGGTGTCATTGGGTTGGTGTGTGTGTTTCTCTTTAATGGCACACACACATAAGTATGCATGCAGTAAAATACGCATAGAAGCTTCACTAAAAGTACATTTGCACACGCACACGCACTGGTTTGTAGGGAGCTGACAGGGGGTCTGAACAGCAGTGAACACCACCGGAACCTCATTTGTGTCTCTCTCTCTTATTTGACCTCATAAAGATGTGGACATGAATGTGAGCCAAGTAGATTCTCAGTTTAATTCCAAGTGTATTAAAAAAGTGACCCGAGCTGCAGACATGACGCTGTAAGTCAATGACAGACAGGCCTTTGGCTCTCTTTGCTCCACTCTGAGCGAGCCTGCATCACTCTCCTGGCTGATGAAACCTCACAGCTACAACTAAAACTGTCTTTTTCTCTGCTCATATAGCTCTCAGCTCTCTGTTGAGCTTCACAGTGGAGGCAACACGGCTGCTGGGCAAAGTGGCAAACTTCCCTGAGGTGTTCCGGTTATGGCTAGCAACTTTCTGTTTGTCTTTGTTTTGCACTTCATTCCTCACAATGCAAACACGAACAAGCAGACACACACTCGCACACACAAACACATGCACACAACAAGACAACTTTGATTCCAGGGGCTTTTAAACAAGCTGAAAACACCTGCAAGGATTTGAAGTAAGGATGAGGACATGAGGGAATTATGGCATTCCCTCTCCGGAAAACAAGGAAGATAAAAATATGTATATTTTCACTATAGGACTTTACACACTCACACTTGTGCACAACCATCTAGAGCCACTTTAAATGTATCTGACGCGCGTGCGCACACACACACACACACACACACACACACACACACACACACACACACACACACACACACACACACACACACACACACACACACACACACACACACACACACACACACACACACACACTGTGGAAGTACTCACACTACCGAGATATTTGAGAATAGGACATCATTCAGATGCAGAGCCTGCACTTTCTGCACTAAAAATGGCTGCATGTTCTGTAACATCATGGATCAGAAACAAACTTAATGTTCTTTACAACAAAAACAAAACAACCCATAAAGACAAAAAATATGGAGTATGAAGGACAGAATACTCGGGGAATTCTTAGATCCACATCAAATGAACAAATGAGTGAAAGGTGGTGTTAACCTGTGAAAGTGGAGCTTCAGTAAGCTGTCTGAGATGTGCTTTTTTGTCCTTTGTTTATGACTCTGAAATGTCTTTTTTATTACACTAACCAGAGTTACTAGCATATGAAAAGGCTGTGTTGCAGCATAAACTGAAGAATTATCAACAGAAAAATAAAGTACCTTTAGAGACTAAAACCCCTGTGCCCACAGAAGACAGCGTGTCTTTGGTGAATTACCACCCAAAGTGTAGAATGTGTGATTCTGTTGTTTTGGCCCTTTGGTGAGTTTTCAAACATCCCCAGTCATGGAACATTTTCACTGCTCATTAAAATGGAAATGAGGTTAAATGGCCCTACATGTGGAGGAAAGGTAATGACCAGGTTTGACCTTTATTCTCTGCTTTCAGATACATTCATTTGAGCGGGAAGAGGAAGGAATGGCTGCTGGCCCTGTGCTAGGAACCAAAGTCTTCACACACCTGCAAGAGAGAGAGGGGAAGGGAAAAGAAGCGACACAAATGCGCCCTATGAAAAGAACAGATTGGATCAACAGCTGGTGGGAGGGGGGAAGAGAAGGCAAACCTTTTGACCAGGTCCTTGAAATACAAGCTGCAGGAAGCTACAACATTTTGGTGGACTTCAAACTCTTTGCCTTCAACAATTATTTTCAGGTCTGTAAACTCTTTGGCTCTGCGCTGCTGGTTCAACTCCTTCAACATCTCTGTAGAACAAGAAGAACAAACAGACAACGCCACATTTGGGTTTAGAAATGTTTCACTCTTCTGTACAAACATGAGCAACAATAACATGACAACAAGAAACAGAACACAATGTTGAAAAGTGCAGATTGTGAGACACAATATTGCTGACAGTCTAAAGAAACAACGTTCATTATCTGATAGAGAAGAAGTGATGTGTGCAGGTCTGATCAAACGTTTCAGCAGATGTAAAATGAGGTATGAATATAAATATGTAACAGAAAAGCGTGCATGTAAAAAAGGAAATAATTAGCTCTTATATTCTATAATGTACTGAGACATATGCAACACCCAAAGCATGCCGTGAATGAGATCAAAAGCTGTCATTATTATGGAAAGACTCTTGAATAAGTGTGTTTGACCTCTGTTAATGTTCACTGCAGAGCGACAGCTTCAATGAAGGGAAGCTGAATGAGATTAAAAAGCGTCTAAAAGAGATGTGGTCTGAAAACAGAGACACTGTCGATGCATTATTCACACTGAAATTAATTCTTTGGATTCTCACAAGCGCCCTACTCAGAGAAGAGTTGACCTTCAAACGTCGCTCAGTGAGAAAACAACTGCTTATCCACAAATCCAAACACCCGCTTCTTTTCTCTCAATCGCTTTTAGAAAATCACATCCTCACCAACACACCCAGCCTTTTCTTCAACTCTGGGAAAAACACACAATCTGTGAAAACATGCTCTGAGCAAGCTGTGTGCTGTTGAAGGCCGCGGTACACAATGAGCTGTATAATGTGGTCCAGCAGCTCCATGTTAGGCCTGGCCTTACTGTAGCGTTGGGTCGGAGGCTCTTGTTTGTCTGTGTCTTAATGAGGCACCATGAGGGGAAGCTAAGAGGGAAAACCAGCGGGAGACGAGCAACTTGTTCTGCAGCCTCAGGAGGGAGAACCAACACTGTAGCTCTGTTAATCTCCTATCGAGAACGCCACTAAAAGAGAACGCTGAGAGATTCAAATGGAGAGCTACAGACACAATAATGTGGATGATTATAGAGGGAGCCAGCTTCCATACTGTCCTCTTAGAATGAACAGATTTTATAGAGACTGCAGGCTGCAGGGGAAACATCTATTTGGCACAAAGCACAGTCTGTGTTAAAGGCACATATTCCCTGCTGGGGAAAGATAAGAAGGAGATACATGATGATTTAGATCAGGAAGGTGGAAAATCCTCCCCTGATCAGCACAAAGGCTTACTTTGCTTTCTTTTAACTTGTCTTGAAACTACTTTCATAATTCTTTGCAAATCTGAACAGAAGCAAAGCGACTCATTTGTTCTCAGGAGTAACAAGCAAGGTGTGCATGTGAGGTGTAAAATACGTATTTTACTCATCAGTCCAGCCATTAAATGTAGGAAAACTGATCAGACTTGTGATTGTATTGGTGATACCTGAAATAAAGGAGTTTGTCTTTATCATCCTGAAAGAGGTCTGTGTTCACGTCAGACTCAAAGCAGAGATTTAATTAACCCAGAATGACTCTCTCCCTCTGTTTGGCTGAAATATGCTCTCATTTAGCTCCTTCCATTCTCCTGACTGACACTGGGAGCTCAGCTCTGAATTCATTCAGCAGATTAAATTATACAGAATAAAGACTCATGACAAATAAGGTGCATTCAGAGGCGTGTTTGGTAAAAGCCTTTTCTCTGAGCGCTGCATCCTTCACAGTTTTTGCATCAATGAATTAATGAGCAGAAAGAAAATGAGCTGGTTATTAAACATGCTGAATACCAAACAGGAGAAAAACACAACAACGGATCCAGTTTTTGACAACATGTCTGTTGTGTTTGGACTCGATGCACAGCAGCATGAGTTAGAGCGAGCCGTACGTACACATGCAAACACAAAGGCTGCGTTTGCCTCGTCTTTCATTCGTCTCTCTCTCAGCTCTCCACATTCCTCTCCACCGCTGCTGCCTGTCAGTCGGCCAGCTATCTGATCACTGTGTGGGCATGGACTGTGAATAGTGAATACACACCAAGTTTGAGTTTGCATTAGTGAATCTTCAGAGACCGACATGGCTCTCACCTCCAATCAGCCACAGCGCATAGCATCCGTTTGCCCCGAGAATAGAGAGAGTGAGAGGGGGAGACAGAGAACTCAGTGTGTCAGCAAACAATGGCCGCCTCCCTCGGAGCCGTGCAGACACACCTGAATGCCTGATGGAAAAGATAATCATGGCCCCCCAGAAAACCTCATCAACACCGGGGACCATGAAACTGCACATGGCGTCCCCATTCTCAGCTTTGGCATGGAGTGTGTGGAGGCACAGCCGTGTTCAATGGGACCACAGCGGCTTTGAAACAGCAGACGTCTCAATACTCTGAAAGAAGAATCTCCTGAGGGGAGTCCACATGGAGGAAACAGTTGTGGGGTTGTTTTGTAGGGAGTAAACAGAAATGCTCATTGGGAATATTGTGCGACAGTTCTGGAGAACATCACGGGCTGTAGACAGTGATTGCGTATGTTAGCGTAGTTTCCTTCCTCTAAGCTGTTCACTATCATACTGAGGGCCTGAGCTGGCTCTTCCTGATTGGTCGACACAGCGCACAGGGGGAATGAAAACAGGGCGACTCTGCTGCTCAGCCTCGTAACTCTACTGGAAAACATCTGAGCGCTGGGGCCAATGGGGTCCTCGGTGAGGTTTCCAGTAACCTATCAGAGCTTATGTGAAGGTGTAGTCGTCTTCTCACTGATCTGTGATCTGGCCGCTGTAAAAGGGCGAGGCAGCATATCATTGGCTGCTGAAATTTGAGCCATTTTACATGGGATGCTGTAGATGCACCATTTTGTGTTTGCGCCCAAATCTAAATGTGATTTTTGTTCATAAACTCAGAATATTTTTTATCAGCTTTGTACAACATGCAGTCAGGAACAAGTCAGGTTAAAAATCTGATTAAATGTTAAAATCGCAGCAGAACACATTGGTACAAGGCAGGGTGGCTTTTAAGATTTTTATTTTACCTTGCCCACAAAATCTCTTTCTGGCGACACACTGTGTCACAATGTGTTTTACATATTTAACCTAACTTCTTAACTATCATCTAAGATGATTAAAAAAGGAAAGCAATCAGTCCACAAAATACAAAATTAAGAGTAAAATGACAAAAAAAAAATTTTTTTAATCAATGTTTGTTTTGTTTTTTTTGTTACAATATGTTTATGCTGGTGTTTATTTTGTCTTTGGTTGATTTTTAACACCTAAATGTTTTTGTTGGTATCATTTTTTGATCAGTTTTTATTTTCATCTGTTTGTTCCCACGTAAAGCACTTTGGGGCAGCATGTTTGTACAAAAGAAGCTATATAAATAAATTAGCTAGCTATTGCACCCTGTGAAAAATACTTGAACAATAAATACAACAAAAATACTCAAAAAGTCTCTGCAGCTCAAGTGAACATCTAATCATCCACTTTTATGTACGACTGGATGACATTGGATGTGTTGCAGCAGAAAGGACTCTGATGGCTTCACTGTGACCTTTTTGTTCTCTTTTAAACTTTCGACAATCAATTCACAGCAACGCTCACAGTTTAACTACCCAGAACAAACCATGCTAGCTGATCAATAACTCCATGTACAACCCTGACACAATGATTTTATTAAGCTTGGACAAAGACTTCAGTGCAACACATTTTATACTGGAACAATGCATGAACATTTTCAACACTATGTATGAAAATGAAATTAATTTTTTGTAAACAAAGAGAAAATATGATAAAACTATTAGGCTGTTTTTTTAAAATCAATTTTCAAATTTCTTACTTTTGCAGTTTGAGAGCAAAACACAAAATGATACAAATTAGGCTACAAAAAATAGAATCGTTAGTTGACTTGAGTTCAATTAATGCTGCGTCTGCATTTGATATAAAGCTAAGCTAATTATCATTAAATGTTAAAGAGAAATATGAATTAAATGCTTTTAATATGTGATATTATATTATATCATATTAGACTGTATTATATTATATTATCATTTGTTCAGGATAAAATTAAAAGATATAAATCATTAAAAGAATTATGCATGTATCGCTTCTTAGATCAAATAATAATTAAATGTTATATTTGTAAAAAAGAAAAAAGAAAAAGAAAATCTAAGAATTTCTTTAACTATGCGACATGATCACTATGATTACTATTAATTTAATGAGAATACATTTGTAAGATAAAAAGAATCAATCTGTTTACAGCTCATATTAAAGCAACACTTTCCCTATACTGAAGCTGATTGGACTGAGGGAGATCAAAATATTCTTCCTCATACAAATGTCTTTTGATGAGTCGGGATGTTTGAGAAATTCCTTTTCAACATGCAGCAGAATAAGGAGAGTGAGCCAGGAGCAGATTCAGAGTAAATGCTCACTAAAGAACTCTTTCCAAGCAGAAAGCTTTCAGTGTTGGACTCCAACTAAAAATGTGTTTCCCCTTTAAATGCCTGATGTGATGCTGTCAGAGGACTGATGAGATGTTCACATGTGAAGTGGAGCACTAATAACCAAGATTATCGGGTTGAATAAATGATCAGATTGTAATTATGAGTTCAGTTGTTTTTTCAAATAATACGCTACATGACAAAAAATCCTTAATGCCTTGTCTGAATGAGATATTTCTGTATTTTGTTAAAATTATATTTGTGTGCTGCTAAACCTTGCTGAGTTAAAACCAGGTCACAAAATCCTCAGATAGCCTCAAAAAGGGGGGAAAATATTTTTGAAACCTGCAAACGTGCAAACGTGTATTTCTGTTATGTATAACTACAAACAGTACAGGTATAATTACAATTGTAAAAAAAAACTACATAAATCCTCAGTGACGTTTTACATGTTTGTGTAGGTTTCAGTTATTTTAGACTTTCATTAGTCTTCATTTTGTTTTGCTCCAAAGTTATTTGTTTAAACCAAGAGAAACAAAAGGAGGGAAACTTCATGGCAATACACAGAAGTCTGAATTCTATTAAATATAATTTGCATTTTTAAATCCCCCTACTCAGCTTCTTCTACTACAGATCACATCTCTATGAAATATAAAACATTTAAAAATATACGCAGTGGGATATTCTTATTACTTTACCTGGTTAATTTTTCTGGCTTACGAAGTTGAAAAAAGCTCACTGGGCCAAACAAAAGTCATGCAATTCTATTTCAAACATATTTATGATATAATAATGTTGTTTATATATGGTGTAATTATTTTTGTATTATTTTATGCCGTTGCTTTGGGAGCTTTATTAAGTTGCTTTACTAAGCATTGAAAGGCCTTCATCTGATGTAATCAAGTCATTTCTATATGAATGGGTTTTATGTGAGATTAGCTCAACAAATTTCCCTCAAATACACTTAACTTTAAATATAATTAGTTTTTTGCATTTATAATGTATTTCTCTGAGCATTTCAAATGTTTGTATTTTTAAAATGTTCCAAAGGAGAATAGAGCACACTGTAAAATCACACTGATTTGTGACCTACAGTATGTGTATGCACAAAATTAACCAAGGATTTTCCACTTTTTAAAACAATTGTTTCATAAGCCATTATTTTTTACAGTGGTGAAAAATCCGGTTTTAAAAGCTTTTACATGTCATGAACACCATCAGGCCAGACATCTAGATGCAATCTTTTAAATCTTTTTTAAATTACACTTTATAAGGATAAAAGCTTACAGATCTTTGTGCAATCCAACCTGGGTTTCTGTGAAACATACCTCTAACAATCACAGCCTCATTCATTCCTGCAGACGTCTCAACAGTTTGAGCGACACCCAGCAAATCAGCTCATCGAGGCATCAGGAGTCCTCGAGGCCCCTCGAGTCTCTCTCTGTCCTGATTTCAGTCTGTAGGGCAGCAGTGGCACCATACAGCCTTATAGAATAGTCCATGATGAGGACGCTTTATATTCCCCCTGCTCCATCTGCTGAGCTGAGCTGCTGCAGCCTCAGCACTGCTGTCAACCAGGCTGGACTGAGCCAGGGGAGGGAACAGGGGACACAGAGAGAGAGAGAGAGAGAGGAGCTTGTGCCCCTCAAAGATGCCGTCTGGGCCTTTGTTGCCTTCTTCAATCAGCATGCCAGAAAAGATCTGCAGCAGCAGAAAGCTCAGCTCTGCTCTGTCCTGTCTGCACACTCTGGACCAAGGGTCAGATGTGAACGTATAGTCGAGGCAAACACAAAAGAAGGCTCAGGGCAGGAGGAAAGGATGTCATGTAATGTTCTCTTGTTATTTGTTTTTGTGTGGAGTAAAAAAAGAGGAGAAATTCTCTCTCTGGTCACGGTGGGTGCAGTGGCGTCCTCATTAACCAGACAGAGGGGACAGAAGGACACGAGTGGTCATACTGTCTCAAACAGGTTTCAGTGAGAGGAGACTCCTGTGGCCAGCAAACAAGAGCACTGTCACATCTTGTGCTGCCTTCAGGTGCTACAAGAAAAAGGAAACACTGCAGACATTTTAAAAAGTGAAGTGGCAAAAGTTGCCTAGGCTTGAATTCCGAAGACAGAAAGTAGGAAAATACAGTATGCACATGCTGGATGTTACAAGTGAGGCTTGTTACAGTTCACAGGAGGTTAAAATGTTCTATTAGTTCCTGAAGCTAACAACATTTAGAGTGTTTTTTTAGGAAACGGTTGCCTAAGAAACTCAATGGGTCTCAACCTGTCCGTGTTATATTAAAGTCTGCATAAGTTATCAGTAAAAATAAGAAAGTAAAACATAGCATTGAAGAAAGAAAAGATGTTTCTCCTGCTGTGGTCTGTTAAAATGTACAGCTCCTGCGCTCATGTGTCAATTTTTCAAAATTTTTTCCGACTCTAGGTTTGTTTCTCATACACTTTTCTCCTCCCTTTATGCAGATAAATGATAACAATAAAACCAAAAATGTGCAAATCTGTCTCCTCTCTTTGCAATCAGTGTGAGTGAGTCTAACCTACAACAGATGCACACCAGGAATAATCCTCCACTAGAATAACTGGGACATGACTTCTGTTGCGAAATAATTCAAAGAGAAGTGTAACGTTTATTCGACTGTGAATATTTTAAACTAAAAAAACAAATCCGGTCATGATGCCTGTTTTCACGTCCAATTAAAATGTTCCAGGAGAACCAGAGGCACTCAGAAGTATTTATTACAACATGGCAGCGTGCTTCTCCTAAAGGGAGTATTAGGGAGTACAGAGGCAACACCTGTCACCTTGTCAGGTCACATGACAGGAACAGAAGGAAGCGAACTCAGTCAGTGAAGATCTCCTCTGTGGCTGTTTTTAAGCTTATTTGTGGACCTGAACAAAATGTGAATGTCAAAATGTTGCCAGCTACCAGATATTATGACTTTATCCAACAACTGATGAAGTTTTTGTGCTCTGTGTCATAAATGTCACATCTCAGTGGTCTGAGCATCAAAGCAGATCCAACATGACATATTTCCCCTCTCGCTCATATGATTCATGAAATGTGAAGTAAACAGTCTGATATTATCCCAACAACACCTTGAAGCCAGCTTCATGTTAATTTGTCAGATTAATTTGGTCACTAATTTATTCTAAATTCCGTCTGTCAGTCTGGTTCTGTCAGCTCGGCATAGATAGTCACCACCTATTGAATAAAGGCTCTGATTGGTGCACCAACGACCAATTGCAATGCTGGCCAGTGACAGCCAATTACACGATGGCATTTACCATAACCAAAGTGAAGAGCTGTGTGACTATATGTCGTGGGTTGCTTATTCATTGTATTAAATGAAGCAATCATTCTCCATGTCAGACCTGAATGTCCAAAAGCTGTATTTACATTTATTGTACAAGAGGCAGCAGCCAAATGTTTCCATAGCAACAGCCTCTGATTGGACCGTTTATTTTTCCAGCAGTGCGATACAATGTGATAGAAATTCTTCCAAAACCAACTTGTTATTCTGATTCATTAAAACACGATGAGTCAGTTTGGTTATCAACTCATTTATCTATATCCACTGTTGGTTTTGGAAGAATTTCTATCACATTGTATAGTACTGCTGGAAAAATAAACTGATTTAGATAAATGAGTTGATAACCAAACTGACTCATCGTGTATTAATGAATCAGAATAACAAAAATGCCTTAAGATAAAGATTCAGTGTCTCTGTGGGATTTATTTTCCTCTGCAATAGTTTCTGATTATAAGTTGGTTTGGAAGCTTAATAAATCCAAAACTTCTTTTTTCTGCTAAGAACTGCTCTTGGGAACTGAGATAAAATGCTTACAGGACTACAGGCCTGAACGATTAAAAAAGCCACTTTTTTCCCCACAGGCTGAGCTTAAGCCTTGAATTTGAGGGTCGGCTTATTTGTCAAAGTGCCAAAGGGGCAAAATGCCAATAAGGATTTGATTTATTTGTTGTAAAAGTTTGTCACATGAAATTTTAAAAGTAGACTGGGTCCCATCACAGATTAGCAAACATTTTGCTGAAGCATTATGCAAGACATCATTGTCAAACTCTGCTCAGAGTTCAGTAATTCATCCACAACACAACAGATGACTTTGCCATTGTGCAGAAACACAAGAGCACTGATGCAGAGAGACACAAGCACAGCAATGCATAAGCAGGAGCAAACACACATGCAAATGTACCTACAAACGCACGCACGCACGCACACACACACACACACACACACACACACAGTTTTAGGTGAGACAATGTCATAGAAGAATAATCCTGATAAAAATGTGTGTTTATGAGAAGTGGCTGGTTTGTGTAGATAACATGCTGTATGCTTGGAGGGGATTTGATGAACTGAGTGGGTGTGCAACACTCCATCCTCCTGTTTCATTAAAATTGCTCAGTTACTATTTTATATAAATTACAGTGAGGGCCAGAGTTCTGCTACATAATAAACCCCAGTGGATAAACAAGGCTAATGAGAGAAATGACTCATCTGGACACAGGTCTTGTGTCTCAGTATGAATGTATCCTTTAAGAAACTACTGACACAAATAATTTCATCTTTTCATTCGTTCTTCCCCTTGAGACAGACTCTGGATGATGAAATGCCAGACTGGATCTTTTATCACCTCAGGCACTGGTAGCAACATTCATATATTGTCTTTTAAAAGTCTCCACACAAACCTAAACTTAACTATCGACCATATCTGTTGGTTTCCTTGGACAGTTTACAGTCAGTAAGCAAAGCACCACCATGACAGGACACATGGTTGTTGTTGGGAGCTGAGCCGATCATTAGACAGACATTAGCAACATGTTAAGTGTTAGGAGGTGTACTGAGCATTTGAGGAGAAAATAAACCTAAGATAAAACAAAGTGCAAACACACAAACATATTAATTCACAGTTTAAAGTTACTTTCTCCTCCGCTGCCTCCAACTGCAGCCTGGAAGAAGCAGCATCAGCTGTCTCAAGCCCTCCTCCACCCTTGGCATTCAGGAAGCAGACACACACTAGTGGTGGAGCAGCGCTGCCAGTGTGTGTGAGAGAGAGAAAGTAGATCTGCTCCCCAGCTTGTGTTCACACCTCGGCTGTGTTTATGAGTTTGGTTTGTGTACATTCTGTACCAGCTTTGCACTCAGAGGATACTCGCCTCTATGGGCTACATTGCCTCCATGTTGATCCTAAACAGCAGGACAACTACACACTCTGACACACACACAGAAAAACAACAACAGCTAATGTCAGCAGTGCAGCCTGAGATAAATGTCACATCTCCCCCTGAAGACAACGTGTGTTTACTGGGTAACTTTGTGAAAGTCACAGCAGCCCGAGCAGAAAGGTTAGTGCTGGGGTTAGCTTGTATGTGGGAGTCTTCTCAGCAGACTGCACACCTGAGATGAGCTGCTGGAGCCTGAGGTGGAGTCAGGCCAGTCATTCTGATAATCACACTTCAGAGCTGCAGCCTCTAGTAGAAATAACACATTCTGTAATTGTCATTGTGTTAAATCTTATTGCTAAAGAAGACTTTGAGTCTTTGAAGCTTACACGGTGCCAAAGATCTTTTGAATGCAATTCAAGTCATTATCATTTGTCTTTGTCACAGAAGAATGATCTGCTCAGCCTGCTGCTCTGCTACAACTCTGAGGAATAAAGAGTTTGTGAAAAGGGTGGAGTTTATTGTGGGAATGCTAAGGTCTCATCGAGTCATTGGTATTTATTTGATTTTCTGAATGCATTTAAAAGTTTAATGACAAAGTGAGACTATCCTCTCAGATAACGAGCACACTGTGAACATCAGCGAGCTAATACTGCTGAACTTCTTCTGGATGTTTCTGCTGAGATGTTGCAGCACGTCTGCTGCTGTTTTGGATCCTGAGTTCTCTCCCTGTTACGATTAAACTTCTCATTAGAGAGAAACATCCACTATTGACTGGCTTCCTGCTAACATCTGCTGTGTTTACACTCAGCCTCATTGAAAATGCATTAGCACTTATTTCATGGCTGATGTGAGGAATAACACATCGACATCTGACTCGTGCTGATTAATCCGTGACATCAGATCGTCTCTGACATGAGGTGCTTGAGATTCAGACACATTTAAGGTGGAACCTCTTTTCACTTTGACACTACTTTACACCCAGATCAATTTGCTCCAACACACCTGAGGGCAGTGAACACCTCATGTAGGCAAATGGCACTGTTCCAGTGTGAGATCTGGGAAAGCATGGGAATTAAACTCGTATTTTCTGTCCCTCTAATTCATCACAGCTCTGGCAGATGAACTATTTGACTTGAGAGTGTTTTCACTTCAGTAGCAGATTATTTAAATGTACAGACATAGATTTTGCATTAAATACTGAGTGCTAGCTCAGACTTTTCTACAATAAGACAAGAGAGAGTCTGATTTGGCTTTTTAGATGAAAACAGCCATCGGAAACTTGGACCAGCTGTCAGAGACAAATTAGCAATCTGGTTAGCCCACTTTGCTAACCAAACTTCCATGCTTAAAAAACAACACATTAAAGAGAACAGCATCAACAGAGTAGAGAAAGAAGGGGTGGAGAGACAAAAGTTAGAGAAGTATGGAACAGGTGGCGAATAAAGTGAGGGAGGAGATACAGAAGATGAAAAAAAGAGAGAGAAGGCAGGAAAAGAAAGCAGAGGCTATAAGTGGGTATGTGTAGCAGGTGGATGTTAGCATGGCAGGGGGGGCTGGAGAGGATGCTCTGCGTGAGAGGAGAGTGAAAGAAATAGACAACTAAAGAAATAATACAGTGAAGAGGACAGGAGTGGGGGAGAAGAGTATAGGGTGAGGAGAGTATATAGGAGGGAGGGAGGTGTGGCAGGGAGCCCAGCGGCTGCACCACTTATATGATGATGCACATAGGAGTCGAGGCTGTCAGGCTCCCGGTCCTGCCACTGAGCTTTATCTTGAAAATCATGGTGATTAATAAAGCCGGAGCTGCATTCAGCATGGATGAGGATTGATGAATCTTAATGAGCTAACCACCATCCCTATTTTAACAATGGGGGGATATAATGTATGGGGCTCCTGACGGGGCTCCTCTCTGGTAAAGTACGATAACGAGGGAGAGAAAGAAGGAGGGTGAGAAGATTGCCTTCTTCGGCTCATGACACGCCGATACGGCACGTCTCATGTTTCTTCCCTTCCTTTCCTTCTATTTTTGCTCCCTCCTGAGAGCCTGAGTCGTACTAGAAACTGTGAAAACATCTCAATGGAAGCTGTTCTTAGAACAACTAAAGAGACAATGTGAGGAAGATGTTCAGCTACATGTTCAGCTACACCTGCACACTCCCTGCTGAAAATGAGATATTTGAGTCAATATCATTAATATGTAGCTCCCATATAAACCCATGTGCCAAGACTATTCATAAGCATATCACTGTGGTACTGCATGAATTCATTTAAGAGAAATACCTGCTCACAGTGAGTCCACAGTGATTGGAATAAATCTCAACCTCATTAATAATTTGCCACATCTGCAGCTCTTGTGGATTCCATATTATAATAAAGCCACTGAGAAAACACTTAAAAATTCATGCATTTCTTATTCAAAGTTAAGCCTGTTTTTGGTTTTCTGCTTTAGCTAATCCTGACGTGGAGCTTTAGGATAATCACTCAGCACAACACCACAGACACTTCAATTAATTTACCACAGATGCTGATCCCAGTCAGCATATTGGAAGTTGAGTTTTTCAAATACAATAGCTTAAAGATTCAGTTTTGTATTTGTGGCGTTGAAAGACTTTTGTGTAATTAGCAGTGCGGATTGGTGGAGATGGTCTGCACTCTATCAAGAGAAGGAGAGACAGAGGGAGAGGGAGAGGAAGGAGAGGGGAGGGTTTAATGAATGTGCTCGCTGTGATTAATGCTCTCAGTGCGGCGATCACAAAGTGGCTGTGCTTTTTTAATAACAGCCTGTCATGCTGGCCTTGTATGCCTAGTGGTTGAATCAAAACAAATATTTATGCATCACTAATAAGACGATAATAAATGTGAGCTTTATTGTAGCTGCTTCACTCTTTAGACGAGGTGAGAGAGATGTAATCTGTGCAACATTTCCAGAAATATAAAGCCATTATAAAGATACATCGTAAACCAGAAAAGCAAATTTCCTAAATTAACTTTTGATAAGTGTCAAGACAAGATGCAGATTTCTCTCTTGAATAAACAGCACCAGCACACACACAACTTTGCCTTGTAAACAGCCACTATCTTATTCATTTTGTCTTTATAATTTCCTTACTTAGGGGTTGCATTATAGCTAACGTGCAAATTACTAATACACTAGTGGACAGTAATTCTGGAGAACAAATATGCTCGGTCCAACAGTAAACAAACCAGAGGCCAGAATTTGAATACGGCCGAGACGGCAGATGAGACGGTGACAGCAGAGGAAAGGTGAACCAGCTCTGGATGTGAGGCCGTGCTGGTCTTGCTGTAACAAACTAACACACTGATATTAAACTAAAAGATCTCAAACTTCAATCTGAATCTCATTCTCTCTAAGACTGCCCTTCATCTGCAACATGTTTAAAGGCTTTTACAAACAAAAATGTTTTCACAATGTGCAGCACAACCACAACGCAGCTACAAACAGACCTCCAGCTGAAAATCAAATCAAAAATATAATTTGAGCGGTCGCTATAGGTGACAGTGGTAACCATTGAAAAACAAACAGGCAAGGAAATGTAGAAATAATAACTTCCAATTGATATTTATGTGTTTTCCAGTCATGATCTGCCTTTAAAAAGTACTCAATCAGGTCTGCAGTGAGCCGGTCCGTCCCTGCTGAGCTCGGCACGAGCTTCTCCTGGCTGATATTCATCAAGACAGACATCGATTGTAACGACTCGGTCAATAGACACACCAACTCCTCTCTCAGCATCTCTCTCTCTCTCTCATCTTCAGCCTCTCTCTTCTTCTCTCGCCTCCCTGTGTCCTACTCTTCTGTTTGTTTATTGTCATTTTAAAACAACAATGCCTGTCATCCTGTAATCCCAAGTTTGACAGAATGTGCTGACAGCTGTGATCGCTGCGGCTCGAGCTGCAGACGTGGAGAGATTATTTAAGAGCTTGAAAGCTCGAAAAGAAGACAATAGAAAAATGAGCGAGGAGTGGGAGGTGTGACAGAAAATTAACAATTGAAAGAAGGTGTGGAGTTTGATTTGTTCACTTTGACAGGCAGCTATGATGAAAAAGCTGCTGTGGATGGAGGAGGCAGATCTCATATCTCAGGAGGTGATGAGGTTAAAGCTGCCCTCAAGCTGCCATGTGGGAATCTTCATACAAACAAACGCATGGCATTTGCACAGAGATATACGAACACACACGCACTATATAATGTAAACAGAAATGCAAAAAAATCTGCACAGACAAACACAGCCATGCAGAGAGGAGCACACAGTTGTTGATGTGCCCACTGATGCAGAGCGGAGACAAATTGCTCCCTTCCAAGGCAAAGCCAAATCAAACACAGAGTCTGATTTCTGTCACTGAGCTGTTTGGCTTTAAGGCTGCAAGGCCGACATCTGACAAGACATGCATGCAGTCACACCCAAGAAGCTGGGCAGGCGTCTAACTGCACACACATTTGTAGACAAACACCGAGAGGCCCCTTGCAGAGCTGGACTACGGCTGAAGAGCTCCGTCAGCTCCTCCAAGATCCAGGACTTCAAAAAGCCACAAAGCCTCATCTGCATATCAGCGCCTGCTAGCATCGTAAGATGTATTCCTTTTTAGCTAAGTAGTGGCTTTAGTGTTTAAACTGTTTGTTGTAAAATCCCTTCTGAAAACCCTCTGACGTGACCCACACGACATCTCACTGTTACAGTCTCTCATGATTTAAACACCCACAAAAAGGGAACAAATTCTCCAAGTTAATGCCTGAATTTGAGGATATTTTGGACGTCTGTCAGGATGATTATTCATCAGTAACTCAATCAAAGTATTCCACGTCAGTGCCTGGTACAGTGTGAGTTGGAGCACCATATTTATTACTTTATTTTGGCTTTAACCTTAGAAGCTCTGGCTACTTTCACCCTGAATGAATGAGTGAATTGTGTGCATGCCAGTAGTATATGAGGGGTTTGTGTGTGGATGCCGTGACTTTATTTGCTGCCTAGTTTGATGCCAGATGTGTGTGTAACTAAAAATCTCTTATCCTCACTTCAGCCATTAGAGGCTGCAGAAACTGAACTCTAACCTGTAGCTGCTTCCTTTCTCTTCACAAACTTAATATAGTTTGTTTTTTGTCTCAGCAGAAGTGCAAACAGCAGGTCTGAGATAAGTGAAACAGAAGTGAGCCAGAATGCAGGTCGCAAGAGCTCACTGTCCAGATTTAAAACAGAATGTGGAAGAGTTAAGAATGCCTTTGACGTCTAGCAGAGGGGGGGAGAAAAGAAATAACGGAAATGGGAACTGTAAGAGAGATAATCAGAAATACAGAGAAGCAGAGACACAGACAGCAGTGAGCAGAGACGGAGGCTCAGGGCCTCGGTCGGGGCTGCATTGTTGTGATTACAGCAGCAAAGTGAAGTGTTCCTGTCAACAAAGTACTTTTCACTGTTCAATCTATTCAAACATTAAAAAGAATACATGAAGATGTGTCATTATAATTCAACTCGAGCTTCTTAGGTGATTTAGGTCAATCATTAATGTATGAAGACAGCCTATTTGAGCACAGAAGCTAAGAAGCTCTCATTCAATAAGACTGGACCAAGCAGAGGAGTCTAATTATCCATTTCCAATTCTACCTGCAGTCTCATTTCAATGTTTCACAGGCAGCCCCCAAAATAATTGCTTTTCTGCAATCTACAAGTTCATTTGCACATTTTATTGATCAAAACGAGTCAGGACAAAGAAAACAATCCAAACCTAAATTAAAAGCTTCATTAAATGTGAAAATTGGTCGGGGGATTGTGAACGTCTGTTTCTGGTGCCCTGCATCATAAACTCCCAAGGTTAAACCAAACACCAATTTACAGCTCGCAGACTCAGACATGAGTCGCAGCTCTGAAGCACCTTCACAAACACAGAGCGAGTCAACAAGGCTTCAAACGATTGAGAGAGAGAGGAGAGGGCAGGGACTGAAAGCTCTTCCTGCCTGGTGTTTAGGAGGCTTTGTGAGCCGTGCAAATACGCGTACTGCAAAGAGAAACCTGACACGCTTCAGAGCACAACAGTACAGAATGATGTTGTGTACTAGCATCAAAACAAAATGTTCTTCTTTCCAAAGAATCCACCTTACAGCAGCAGTATCAGAGGTTGTTTCAGGTGCACCTCCGTTCTCTGCGACCTTGGAGCAGCTTTGAAGTGAATTGGCTCTGGTTGTATTTTAACAGCCCCGTGCTCGACTGTTTGCCGTCTTGTTTATGACTGTTGGCATCTGAAAACTGCTCTGGTACACAGACAGAGAGGGCAGGAGAGGGGACTATATGCTTCATTCAAGCGCAGCCCCACATAAGGGGAGGTCAGAAGAAACAGAGAGCTTAGAGTACATTGATTTAATACCTAACAGCTCCCTTGCTTGGATTCTTCTCTGAGCTCAGGTTACCGGCTGAACAGATCTGCTTTGATTCAGCCTTTAAAAGGAGTCGTGACAGGTTCAATATCTGGTGAGTCTAAGAAACCTGTGAAGAGTGCATCAGCTGAGGCTGTCTGTGCTTACCTTTAGGATGTCCCGGGTCGCTGAACTCGTACTTCCCCATCCCAACTGTCCGCAGCATTTGCAGCCTGTTAGGACCGTCCTGATTGTCTGCAGCTGAGGGCGGAGCCTGTGCTGCTGCTGCCTGTCCATTGGTCAGAGGTAGGGCGGGGGGCTGGATGAGGCCGGGGTGAGAGGTTAAGTGTCCGTTGCCAATCACGCTGTGAGGGTTCGGATGCACCACCTGGTTAGCAGTGAGGGAGGAAGGTGCGACTGTGGGCTGAGTGGAGTGGTACGGAGACTGACTGGGCATGCTCAGAACCATTGAGGGTGGCTGCTGGGTCGACTGTGGCGTCAGCTGGAAGTGGGCGGTCATCAGTGGGTGCTGTAGAAGAACAGGTGTCTGGATGGATGGGGTGACTCCTATGATGGCCGACTGCGTGGTCACGCTGTGGCTGAAGGAGGGCGGCTGGTGGAGGGCGTAGGTGTGGGGCAGGAGGCTGGACTGGCTCACTGCTGCTACTGGTGCAGCCCAGGTCGGACCTAGAGAGGAAAAAACAGAAGGAAGAGTCAAAAGATATCGATTAATCAACTGTATATAAAGCTGTAAGACCATTAAAGCAAAATGTTAAAGTAGATATATCCTGATGGGGTATTTGGTAAGTGCAGACAGGCCAAAAACAGGAGTGCTGATATTCTAAAATCAAATAGAGACAGAAAACTGCAAATTCTTTTGCTACAAGTTGAACAAATGTTTCACTGAATTTGAAAGCATACATGCTGCAGTCAACACTATTATCTGTGTAGGAGTCTGTGTTTACCCAGACACTCTGAGCCAATCATTTCTCTGCCCTGAGGCGCTCAATGCTGAGGCTGTGCTGGTGAAGACAAAGCCATATTGGATTTGACTGCAGCCTCCCTCCTTTATTCATCGGCTCCTACTCCCTCATCTCTAGCTCCCCCTGCCAGGGTCCAAGTCCAAAAATAACCCACTAGTCTACAAAGGGGCCAAAGGCTAAATCTCAGCATGCAAAAAGCTAAAAAGAGTAAAAAAGGAGCTGACATTATTCATTTATTCATTCATTATGCATTCTCCCTGCTGATATAATAGCCAGAGAAGAGACTGATGGAGAGGGAGGGAGAGATAAAGAGAGATGGAGAGAAGAAAAGAAAGAAAGAGAAGAAGACTCTCGAGGAGAGGCCAGTTCTGTTCATAATTCACTCGTCATCTTTACCAACACTGTGTTTCATTTCCCTTCTTTTGTGGCTCATCTTCATAAAATGATCCTGATCAAATGGATAAAAATAATTCTTATTAAGTTTTACAGTTTTAATGCAGAGATGGCAATGATAAGAAATTCTTATTTATTATTTTGTCCTCAAATTCTTTGTTTCTGTCCTTCATAATTTCTTCAATGCTTTAGAAAAACATGCAGCATATAAGAAAAATAATTTCATAATCATGACACAACATTGACCTAAATTCAGAGGCCTGGTCTGCAAAGGTTAATTAATGGAAATAAGTGCATTAATATTTAATGTATTCAAAGGTTGCTTCTGCTGTCTTGTATCTCAGAATGAAGATTTTCAAAAGTGCCACATTCCCTTTTAAAAACTATTTTATTTATTTATTGACTTCACAAATTGCTGAACTCTAAAGAGGCATCAAACTATAAACTAAGAACTATTTTTGCATAAAGAAACTTTGGATGAAACAAAAGTTCTTCTTCAGGGACAAACTTTGTTGAACAAACACAACAGTGAAGTTTCTGTTAAAAAGAGTGTTGATTAATTCTGGCACAGTTGGCAGAGAACTTTGTGGAAACAGTTCAATGAAGTGTGGAGAGGAGCTGGCTTTGCTGCAAACGCCAGTCACAGTTTGGAATAGCGCACACACGCAAATCAATATGCAACGCTATGCTGGGATTCAGAGTGTCATATGTGACAGCGTGCTCGGTCTGTGACATCTCACTCTCCTCACGCTGCACTCTGAGCTGCAGTGTGGCAGTGGGGAAGTTGGGAGGGGGGGCAGGAATTGAAGGCTTACACACAATCAACTGGACCCTCAATGCACAGCAGGAGACTGTGGCCACACTGCAGGGGGTTGCAGTGCTCCGTATAATCCCATCAAAACTGAATCTTTTTCTAATAATGTAAATATATGTGAATTCCAATTACAAGACAAGTTATATATACCTTAGCAGGAGCTGAATCGTTGTCTTGACCATGATGCTTTGCTCCCACTGAGCAGCAGCTGTCTACAATCTGGATTTGTTGAGTTTCCACAGGAGCGAGCTGTGTGCCAGTGTTCTTCTTAAATGAGACACGTTTGTGATGAGCAGGAGGCAGAGGCCAGCGGAGCAATGGAAGGAAATTAACTGCTGTAGGGCAGAGCTATTCTGGGTGAGTTCATTACAATAAGAGTAACAAACTACAACACTGGCTTCACTCCTCAGTGTGCGCTGCAGAACCACTTCTGCTCTTTTTAAAGGGGCAGGAATAGAATAAGGTCGACATCTAAATTAGACCTGGTGGAGATCATTTAGAGGACGTTCAGAGTTTCACTGCATTTAAATTAGACTGAATCAGCTTCAGTTAGTGACAGAATAACATTAACAGGGACGATAAGATGAGAGAAGAGTGGAGAAGGAATCATGAGGGACTGGAGGACTTGTGAAGGTGGATTTGGATTTAAACTTCGCATCATTTTTTTTTTACTTCTTGATATCAAACTGAGATTTCTCTGATTGTGTGCATAATTAAGCTGATTTATGTAAAGATGCTGTTTGTGGATGTTAATTATGCATGATTGTGTGTAAAGTATGCATGTTGTTGAGGTTAGCATGTATTTTATGTAGGCCAAGTCAGCCAAGATGTCTCATTAGCATTGGATGCTGGTGTAGCAGGCCAGAGCCATCTGGGGTGCAGCATGTGTGTGTGCACTATGTACATGCTTATATCTGCCATGTGCAGGCATAGTGATGATGTAAAACTGGTGGAGTAAGAACATGGGTGAATGTGTGTGTTTTAACTTATATTGTGTGTGTGAATCATTACCGCTGGGCTCGCTGTCACGATGCTGCTTGGCAGGGGGCTCATCTGTATCCCAAGGTGTGAGCTGGTTAATGGGTGTCTGTCCCCACCTCACGCCTGGAGCCAGCAGCAGTCCTGGGGTCTGGTTGTCTCCAGGAGACAGACCTGAGACCTGCAGCACACAGAAAACATCACTGATTAGATCGTCTCATGGGGATAAACAAAAAACAAAACAGCCCGTAATATTCAGATCCCATACAGTGCAGCTTACAAACAAGGACCCTTAAATATTTGGTGTAAATATAATATTTAACAGCTTGAATGAAAATCAGAGTCACCAAACCGTTCCTAAGGACTTGAAGTGAGCACTGATGATGGAGTCCGGCATATATATAGCAGTGAGTGCTGATTACAGCCTGTATATAATGGGAAGAGGAGACAAATACATCTTGCTCAAATGTCTCAAGAGTCGTTGTAGAAAGAACAATATTTCTCCTTTTATATACTAATAACAACTAACTTTGTAGTGTTGGATTCATACACATTTGGATCCTTCCTCCTGAGACTGTGGATATCTCAATTTTGCAATGAATTAAACATTGTGTTTAGTCAAGTGAGAAAATATAATTCTGAAAACAAATTCAACAAATAGAGTAAATAGAAAGAAATCCTTTTGCAGGGTTGAGAGAAATGAAAAAAAGGGATTTAAAACAGAAAATGAAAGCGAGGTGACAATGTGTGTGTTTGGGGGTAAAGCCAATGAAACCAAACTAAGCCCGTCTTTGCAGCCGTATCTCTAATATTGTGCTCTGGTAGGGGAGTAAGAAGTGTTATCAGGATGGCCCAGGCTGATGAAAACACAGGGTCAATCACCACTGGACCTTTGAGCAATATTCTCCTCTCCCTCTCTGCAGTTTGGACGTTTGGTCTAACAAGCAGGCAGGGAGAGGCAGAGCCCAGCCTGATTCCCCCGCTCGCCTCAGCCTGCCTCCTGAGTTAATAGAAAAGACCTGGTCACCAGGCCCCTCCTGTGTCCTCCTGGCTGATCCCTCCATCCCTCAGTTCCATTATCCTCCCTGACCCGCCGTTCACTTCATCAAGCTCACTATCATGCATTCAACTGCTGTGTCAACAAACCCTGACAGAGTGCAGGCTGACCAACACGACACAAATACAATCCAAATTATTCGGAACAAATTTCATCATCAATTTGTTGGGTCTTTGTTATGATGTGCGGTATGCGCTGTGAACACAGGAAGTTACAACATCTCCGGTCTTCTTTGGGATAAACATTGATTATTTTTCAATGAGGAGTATCCGTTTGTTGTGCAGTGCTGATGATGTGTCTGCCTCCGGCAGATTAGCGTCCGTTAACACAGACAAACGGACGATTCCTGTTTCTAACGTTTATTTAAAAGCAAACTTAAAAGACTGAAACTCCGTCTATTTTCTCTCTTCTCTGTTTTGTGATGGGCCCATAGCTGGGAAGCGGAGGACAGCAGAGGACAGCGGAGGACAGTGTACCGTGGTAGTAAAGCTGTTCGTAAGCTAACGCAACTCGTAAAGCTAATTTAACGCTAACTCTTGATAAAGCTAATGCCCTGCTTCATTAAACCATCATGAAATAGAGAGAGAGCTGAAATTCGGTCGGAGAGACACTTGGGTGTAACATAACATTATGAAGTTTTTCAACATTTCATGCTATTAGTCAGATACAACCTAAAGTGAATCTTTTATTTTTACACAACAGAAATTTGAGCAATATCTGATTAAATATCTATTAGTTAATTACATTTCCCTCTTACACTCAGTTCATGGCTGCATCCCCAATGTTTTTTTATTGTAGTGGCCTTGTCTGTACTTTCCTTTTTCATGTGAAATTAAGTAAATCATCAAGATATTACCTGAATTACATTATTGATATATTAACATTGCATTGTACAAGAAAATTAGATATATTATATTATATTTTTTGTTTTGAATATAATGGTAGATACTACAATTTTGCTTTTTTGATTTTTATCCGAAAGAAATAATCAACAGATTAATAGATTATCAAAATAGTTGTTAGTTGCAGCCCTATATTGTGCAATTGAATAATCCTTGCAGCTATCCATGGTATTAATGCAGCACAACACCTGCTCTGTAGTAAACAACTTCTCAATAGCAGACATGTTCACTGAGCGTCACTTGATAAATCTATACTGAAAGTTATCCGACAGTTTGTAAGTGCTGGGGGCAAAAGAAAAAAAACATCCCAAGGCAAAGCAGCAAACAGAGTGATGGAGTGAGAGGATGAAGCTGGGTGGAGGAGGGAGACAGGCTGTCAGCTCTTTTTGTCCGGCTCCACCTGTCGACTTCACAAGAGAAAACTGGAATGGTTCACTCAGAGACGCCCTCAGCGCTCAATTCCACCTGAGAGCCCTGGAGACTCTGGGAGGGAAAATTCAGATCGTTTTCAAGCTGAGGAGTTTCTATCTATCGCCCGCTGTTTGTTTTAATGAGCGTTTCTCCTCCTCTGCTCTGTGAGCTTTACTGTATTCCTCTACAGCCATGCTTCACCTTCCCCTCTATACATACAACTCCTCATTAACTCGCAGCATTGACTCTCCTGCTTTCCTTCAGCCCTGCACCTGCCTCATAATATTCCCTCATTAGTACTCCCACCCATTTACACAAAACAGAGACAGAAACAGGAAAAATCTCTTTTTCTGGAGGCAATCCATCTGTCACAATGTCACACATGCAGATACACATGAGCACACACATGCATGCACAGCAAAGCTAGACGGATCTTTCCCTCCTCTCAAACCTCTGAGTGTTGCAGAAATGTCAGAATCAGTGTGTTGAAGAGAGGAAGATAAAATCAAGATGCATCAGGACTAAATATAAACCTGTCCTCCTCTGTGCGGGCAGAGACAGCAGTCCTATTCAGGCTGGTCTATCAGATATTTTCTCAGACACAGCAAACTCTGACATCTGTCACTATGTGTGTTTTACTGTCTCGCAGTAGTAGGCAGCATTACCTCTCACCACTGGCCTCCATCTGCTGTGGGCTCGTATAGGAGGGGCCTCGTGGTGATCCAGGGCTCTGGGCTTTGATTGCTTTGAGTCATCCACAACATCCACATCCAGATAAACAGAACGTGTTTGCTCACAGCTTTGTGTGTGTCTTTGCACTTTGCTTGAGACAGCCCTTGTGTATGTGAGGTATGATTTTGAGGCCCCATCCAGTTTTTCCCCAGAGAAATTATTTTATTGCTCGACTCGGGGAGAAAAAACAAGAGGGATAGAGATGAGTATGTCTATAACATCCAGGTCCCACTGGGGTAAACAATGTTACAGCGCACACTGATCAGATCAACTAACTGCTCTGAGGTTTAATAACAGGTCCGAGTGAAATAAGAGGTGTACTGTAGTGAGAGAAAAGCTTGAAGTGAAAAAAGAGAGAGGTGGGTTGAGGGAAAGTTTGGGTCTTAAATGGAGAAAGGCGCTCACACAAACACACACAGAGCAGGTCAGTAACAACAGCACTGTGAAAAGCTAATCTCACCAAATGTCATTAACACACCTGGCAGACACAATGAGATGGCAGTGTGCAGGGTGCAGGTCAGTGCTACACAGGCTGATTATGTTCTACCTTTTAAGGTTCAGTGTTCCTCTTTACACGAGAGGAAAATAACAGACTGCAGGAGAGGAGGAGGTTTACTGCTGTGCGATCTCACTCTGCTGCTAATCAGGCCTGTTAATGTGCACTTTGTATCCTGATAGGTTGATCACTTCATCTCTTCCACACGGATGAACCAGGATTTCTGCTGGTCCGGTGTTGGAGCTGCCATTACTGTTTCATTTAAATGCATCCGAGAAAGAAAATTCACCTCCACTATCAGTGAGGGGAGATGCACGTACACAAACTTTAAATAACAACAGTCACTGCAGCGCGATATAGTTATGTTGTGTGCAACAGAAAAATAATTTCAAAATCTAATTCCACACCACGAAGCAATCATAAAAAAACTGTATGTGCGAGCGAGGAAATGAAATTCAGCTCCGAATGGTTTTTTCTTCCCTTTGGCCAGGCACGGACAGATACAGAGAGTTTGGCAGAAATGTGGAGGGTGATGGAAATAATGGCTTTCCTCCGAGAAAAGAAACAGAAAGAATGGCAGCGAAGGAAAGAGAGAAAGATTGAGAGGCAGAGTAAGACAAACCCGTCCATCACATCGCCCTTTATCCTCCTCCTGCTCTGCTAAAAGCTCAGACAGAGAGTGGTCTGAATCTGACCAGGAGCGCTAACGAGTGCACAAAAGCACATTTTCTCTCCAACATTATTCACTTACTGTACAGAGGGATCTCTTTTCCATGACAGCGCTGACACCTAACTGTGAAGTGGATTTGTTCTGGACTCCCGTCATAATGGTGCTGAATGCTGGAGCCGGACCATGCGGGCGGCTGTGTCCAATCTGTTAGACTGGAACATAGCAGAGCATCGCACGGGGAAACAAAGAGACGACTGCGCCATTTCTGGCAGCCATCTTAAAGTTGAGTGGTGTGTATTCAGTATGACAGCTGCATACTGAAGAGACAGGAAGGAATCGAGCTATTATTTCTTTTTAATCCATGGCTGTGTCCGAAATCACCCACTACTCACTATAAAGTGCACTATATAGGGTATTCGCCATTTTGTATTGCTGTCCGAATCCTGAGTGAGAATTATTATACTCTATATAGTGGACTCATTGTATCCCACAATGCACTGTGAAAAGTAGTATATAACCAATGGTCACTAACCAAGCAAGATATACCATAATGCATTGCAGCACAAGAGGAGGCAGTAATGCTAACATTAAGCCAGACAGGGGCTAAATGTTTTTATTTCGGCCTGTAGAAATATCAGTTAGTTTATTCTGTTCAGGGAGCGACGACGATGTGGCAAAATTGATTCTGCTGCTGCAGCTGGATGAGACATGTCAGATTCTTCTTAATGGGTTTCTTGTTGTGATGTGTAATTTTATCATAGCTACAATTTACATCAAAAACATATTGATAAATGTATGTCTTGTTTTTAATGTATTTGTTACTTGTTCTTACATTTTGTAGAGCTGTGTTTAAAGAGATGGATATAAACAAATGAAATGTGACGTGAAAATCTGGTTTCATTTTTTTATTAGCACTACAGTATTTTATATTTATGAAGTAGTATTTTATTTTGTGGAAATACGCTCAGTATAATATTAGTTATTACTGAAATTCAGATTTCTTTATTTTTGATCCCAACCGGCCTTGAGCTGCATGTTTTATGTGTGCGACAGCAATGACGTCATCATTGGCGTCCGGCGGTGAGTCTACTTTCTAGTCCACTCCAATCAATTCACTATGTAGTAGGGAGTAGTGAATAAGTGTGTGATTTCGGACACAGCACGAGTCCACTGCACCACCGTTTAAAACGCCTGCCTCGTTCTTAAAGAAATACAGACATTTTAAAACATGTTGTATCCGTAGTCCCCTTCTGCTTTGACGAAATATCACAGTGAAACATGTCAGCCATTACTGGAGGTTGACTCTTCATGACCGACAGTTCACTGTTGACGAAATATCACAGTGAAACATGTCAGCCATTACTGGAGGTTGACTCTTCATGACCGACAGTTGCCATAGCCCTGAGCCATGGGCTTCAGCTCGGTTGTACTCCGCCTCTTTGTCTGTCTCTGGATTAGCCGGCTCTAGCATTTCCAATATGGTGGCCGCCAGCACCACCGCAATTCAGGCTTCAAAACGCTTCTTCAGAAACCAATGGGTGACGTCACTACATCCATTATTTATGCAGTCTATGAGTGCTTCAAGTTCAGAGCTGTGACACTGTCTGAACTAAAGATTTACTGCTCTGTTCACGCATGAATGTTTCTGTCCTTACAGGAGCAGTGAAGGTGATTCATAAAGTCGACATTACAGGACATTTTCCTGTAAGTCGTTTCAGTTTAGAAATTAAGATGTTCACATCAGTTAATGACTGATTTACATTTTGTCCGCTCCTCTCCTGTATTCTGTTTGCTTCACTATAGCCTCACACCTCCACATATTACTCGCCAACACTCCCCCCTCCCCTCTGCACTTATTTCTCCTGAACAGTTACTGCTTATAGGATGTGATGTGGAGGAGATGTTGCCCCTGAGAGGTAATTACTCCACGTGTATTGAGATTTTTAATTAAATTTGGTAGCCCGAGAGTGAAATAAGAACAATTAAATGTCAGCAGATCATCTTTAAGGATTTGCTTTATAGGACTTCTGCTGGACTTGATGTGAACAATGCGAGACCAAAAAAAAGGGGAAAAGATCTGACAATAGAATCCAATACTGGACTCTTGCAGGTCTTAAGCATCTCTCAAGTGCTCAGCAGGTAATTTGATCCTGCTGTTGGAGCTGCAGCTCTGCTCCCCCAGGGTTTGACAGCAGACTGAAAGACTGGTTTATCCCACAAGATGAAGAGGTCAGTGCAGCTTTGTGCTCCTGCAGACACAGGGGGGAGTCTGCACAGCGCTCTGCTTGGGGTAAGATACACACTGGAGAGACATGCTGGGATCATTAGACACTAAAGACTCTTAAACAAAGTTAGAAACAGCCATGAACTCCACTGCGGCAGGTGATAAAACAGACCTTCACTTGTCTGTTTGGAGCCTTTCAGCTGCCTGTGAATGAGCTCCTCTTGATTTCGTCTAAGAAGACACATCGCACACCCTCTGATCAATACAAAGAAGAAACAGAAACCATTAGCAGTTAAATAGTCATTAAATGAAACAATCATGTATATATTATGTTGCCCTGGGCAACAGTATTGCTGAAAATGAGCAGATTTTAAATGTGCAATTCAACAAATGTGTCTTGAAAAGGAAAATTATCTCCCTGAACTGCAACATTTATGTAAATGAGTTCATTTGCAGCAGCTAATGCAGATAGTTTATGAGTTAAGTTTTTATGGACTTGATACAAAAGTCTCTCTTCTTGTCCAGGAGTGTGCACAGCCCCTTTACAGTATCTGAATGAGGTAATGATGCCACAAGAGGCTTCAAACACACCTCTGTTGTACACAGATTCATGTTTCCCTTAAACAACCCTGCACACTGGCTCCCTGTGCACTTCTTGACAGCAGTTTATAATCTGAAATAGTCTGCAGGTTGAGCTGTTGAGTCCCTTGCAGGAACAAGATATAGTTATGGTAGGAAGAGGAGGAAGAAGAGGGAGAAGAAGAGGGAGCAGCTTCCCTCTGAAGCTTATTGAGCTGTCAGGTTTCAGTCCCGATCAGAGAGCAGTGATTTCCTGTCACATATTCCACTGTTTGTGCTTTACATCCGTCTTTGACAGAAGCCCTCTGCATAATGTGGCTGCTTTGGTGGTTATGACCACATCAGGAAGCCCGTCTGCATATTGATCTGTGTTGACGCCGAGCATAGTCCTTTATTTAAATTGATCCATAACAGAGTGTTGCAGGTCTGCTCTCACACTCTGATCTTTAATGGAAACGATCAGACTGCACGATGAGCGAGACACAGCGTCTCAGGTGAGGTGACACAGAGAGAGCTGATTGTGATAATGTGTCTGGATGTGCAGATTTAGTATTTTTCACTTTTGCAGAATGTTCTCTTTGAATTGTGTCGTGCTATATTTTGGAATTAGTCTTTAAGTGACCTTTCCAGCACTCAATTCAGCCCAAAAACTACACAGCTGGGAAGTAATGAATTAAGGGAGCAGGTTCACTTCAAAAAAGTGATGAAATGGATGTGTTAAACTTTTTTGGCATTTACTAAACACAACATTTTGCCGAGTACGGCTGCAAGAAAATTATGTACAGCACAAACATTAATTTAACTAAATTATGCTTTGAATTACCCCAGGACCTGTAACGTGTAAACTGTACAACAGAGGAGCCGCTGCATTTTATTAATCTGAAACAGAAAGAAGACAGATTGTGTTTTCCACCGAGACCAGGCCTCATAATGGAGATACACAGTGTGCATGCAGAGGACACTGCTTGTGAGAACAGTCACAATCTCCTGGCCGTGCCCGGACGTCAGTGAGAGTCATCAGGCTCATTTAAATGAGGTCATTAAGCCGATGAAATGAGACCGTGTATTTGAGTGCAGAGAAAAAAAGGATGAGCTTCCTGTTTCTCATTGGTTCAAAATCTAGTCTGAGTCAAGTACACCATAACTCTGTCTGGAGCTGAGCCTGTGTGAGACATTTAGGCCATGTCTGCACGTACATGGGCATCATTTAAATCTGCCTCCTTCGTTTCCAAAAAAACCCCTGTCTAAACAAGCACAGTTATAAAAATCCCCATTCAAATGAAAACGCAAAAACACAACAGAAACACTGTCATGAGAATGCCACACCAACAGGCAGCGATATAACCCGGTCATGCAAAGAAGAAGAATCGCGGCCAATCAAAAATCTATCCCGACACCTCTGTTCCTCAATACAGTAGATGAGTAACTGTACATAAATGTGTAAAGATGTAAAAATCCTGTTAATCACTGTTTATGTTACGTCCGTCATTTTGCAAGGATTGTCGCCTCATCTGTGACACTTCACAAAGGAGATAACGGCGCACAGCCCAATGTCATGAGCAGCACTTGATAATGCAGCCATTAGGATGATTCAATTAGAGAGTTGTATTTTTCTCCCTAAAACTGATATTATCAAAGCTGAGGAACTTATCCAGGACTTATACCGGTCCAGGATCACTGCAGACCCATCACACTCCGGGCACAAACTGTTAAAACTTCTCCCCTCTGGTAGGCCTTACAAAGCACTGTACACCAAAACATCCAGACACAGGAACAGTGCCTTCCCCAGGCTGTCATTCTGATGAACAGTTAACTTAGTCAAAGTGTTAATTCACATTAAACAACTCCAAAATGAACGGTCATTCACCCACTCTATTCGTTGAAGAAGAGCACTGAAACAGTGACAGGAGCCACAGGACATCAATCACACACAAGTCACGATGACGAAATACACAACAGCGGCACCAGTTTACTCCTCACACAGTGTTCTAAAGGCAAAAGAGGGTCCGCTCCGTATCGCTGACATGAGACGCTCTCTGTCCACACAGAATCATGTGGCTCTATTACACAATGTAAACAATCCACGTGCAGCTGTGCGTTCAATATCAAACTTTCAGCTCCCTGGCGATGTCCCTCCAGCCAGCTGCCACAATATTGTAGTGAAATACATTCATCAATTCATTGATTGTCGCTGTTTATAAAGCTTGTAAAAGGTGCAGATGTCATTTGGTAACAATCGATCGTTTTGAGACGCTTCGTCATTAATAAAGTCCCTTGTGCACACGTGGCTCACGTGCTGGGAGAACTACGTTTTTTGACTTATTTTAACAGACTGCTGATGAAGACAGTCAACAGAGCAGACAGAGAGACAGACAGAAAGGCAGGGGCGGGGCCAGCAGCTGTGCAGAGAACAGAGGTGCAGGTGTGTTGGGGGAGTGAAGCAAAGCAAAGTGATCAGATTAAAGTAGATTGTGAATTAAAATTTAATAAGGTGAAGAAGAGAGTGCAATTAAAGTGTGAATGTTAGAAATAAGCATCTAGAAAGAGGGTAATCCAGACTGAGTAAGTCTACATGTGATGTGCTTCTCACAGAAATCATTGATATATGCGATTGATTAATTAATTACAAAACATGTAATTAATGAGATACATTTTTTGACCTGACAGCAATAAGTCTGATATGATGCATGCGCACATACCTGGTTCAACAAAGCCTTCTACCCCCACTGCTGAAAAAAATCAGAGAGGAAACACTGCCTCACATTTTCATTTGTGTCCCATCATGACACACACATTCCCTCTCTTCCTTTCTCTCTCTCTAAATAACAGGCAGTGACAGACAGTAGCTGCTCCTGGCACAGCAGGCGGAGAACGACACTGAATCAGACAGACATCCACTGTTCTTCCACAAGTGTCAAAACAAATAAAGGTTTAATGAAAAATGGATTCTGTGACATGTTACTGAACCTGTTTCAGACTACCTACTAAAAATTGTCAACCAGTGGTGTAATCCAGCAGATTAATCAAATGTAGTAATCGTAATCTAATTGCTTTCAATCACTTTCAGATTGTTTTGCCTCCAGACTCAGTAAAATATTATGTTGAACAGACAATTTGTTCCTTTCCAACTAGCAGACTAATTTGAGCAGGGACATTATCCTCCTCTTCAAACATTATCAGCTGTGATTTCCCACAAGTATCTCATCTCATTACAGCTGAAATATAGTCTGAAATATAAGTGTTGTTATTACAGCAGGAACACAAACTGTGTGGTCTCTGTTGTTGATGTGAAAGTATTTGTATTTTGTGGCTGCAGAGACTTTTAAATTATTCGTCAGGGATTCTGTGGGGCTTTAAGTTGTCGCTAACTCTGATGGACAGTTGTTCACTTTAGTAAAAAAGAAACTTAAAGACTCAGACATGTACTAGTGACCTGTCCAGGGTGTGCTCCACCTCTCAGAAAGCATGCTGGGACACCCCTCAATGTTCAACAGGATAAGCAGGTACAGAGGAATAACTGGCTGGATGTTATGATACTGGGAAAGTTTTAACTGACCTCAAATCTGTGATATAGCTGATCAAGTTTATTGAGCGGTTTAAAAGCTCTAACTTTTATCTGCAAGCAAAGTAAGAAGCGACTGCAGCAATAAGTTCTCATGCCAACATCATATAAAAAAGCCAAAAGGTTGGACCAACAGACAGACATGAGGGTCACTAAAGCAACACAGAGTAAAAAGATATATCTATTCTGCAGTTCAACAAAATCTGTACTTCAACTTGTTCTTCAGTGGAGACACTGAAACTAAACAGAACGTGGCTGAAGTCCTTCACAGATATCAGCTCAGGGAGGGAGAGGAGCACAGAGTCAATCTGATGATGATTTTGTTTCCAAGTATTTTCATGAAGCCTCTCTTAAGCCTCTTATTGTCTCTTTTGTGCATCCAACTGAAAACATCAGACATTTCAAAGCAAAGTCTGTCACTGTTTGCAGACACATAAAGTGAGAGCTCTTTTGTCCTTCTTGTTCAAATAAGAATGAAGAGTAAACGTCTCACTTTCACCAGCAGTCAGGATTCAGCCTCAGGCAGCTTCTGAGGGCAATCGTCCACAACTCCTCTTTTTGTAGGCACAATTCATTTGCACAAATATGTCTGAGAGGAGAAGCAGCCAAACAGAAAAACACCTCAGCTTCTTTGGTTGCATGTAACTGTTGCTGAGAGCAAACACAGACCTTAATACCAAGTGTGAGAGAAGCTGAGAGAAGTGTCAGACACACTGCAGAGAGACAGGCTGTTTACCTGTGCATCTTAAACGCTCCTCCTCACTCATATCTGATATTCCACATGACACGACTGATGCTTTAAAAGTCTGCATTCACCATCACCTTTCATATAGAGTTAACCTGAAGGTGGAAGCGCTCTGAATGTCAACCCCTCCACATGTGGACCTTTCAAATGTCACCGCTCTTTATTCTGCTGCTGTGGAACATAATAGTGTTTTCTTTTGTCATGAGATTTGCTGAGAGCATTTCCAGTCTTGAAGAGATGAGGATGAGGAGTTAAGCGTCATCTGTGATCCGTCGGTGTCCTGTAACAGCTGTCTCTGGAATCACAACATGCAGTCGCCGCTATCCCATATTACATCTCTGCCACTCAGCGCCGACACATCAGCAAATCAATTTCACACAAGCCCGCTCAGAGGGAGGTGACGCTGACGCAGGAACAAGAATTTTGCTTTAACTAAGACAAGAAGGTGTTTGAAGTGGCTGGAGGGGTAGAGGAAAAAAATGGACTGAAGAATGTATTAAAAACAGTAGAAAAGAAGTGTGATGGAGGGAGATAAAGAGCTGGTGTCATTAACTGGCTAAGAGGTTTCAACTAACGTTAATTTCATCAATGGAGCTGCTACAGAGTGAAGAATAAGTGCCTAAATTTCCAACCCGACAGAGCCTAGGAGACAGACAGACAGAAAGAGAAGAGCGAACCTCACAGACGAATCTGCACTTTGTAAACACAACACAGTGTGTTTGTGTAGTGACGTTAACCGTGGCAGTCTGTGCTCAGAGATCTCTTTGAACTGCTGGGAGAGCAGATGTACAGTACTAGATGACAACACACTTTGCGGCCCTTTTAATATCACACATAACTGCAGAGTCATTGTGACATAAATATAGACGAGGCTCACATCTAATTTTTCACAGAGGAGAGGTATACACCTGATATCCAAAGACTGCTCATTAGATCAAGACGTCAGGCCGACAGATTGGAGCCAGACTAAGAAAACAGCCGATGTCTTCGGGAGGCTGCTTTTCATTCCCCCTCGCACGGAAAACCTAGCTGAAAAAAGAGGAGAACAGACCCCTTCTGGACCATCTTCTCTTCTCCTGCCAGAAATGTGCATGCAGTCTGTTGTAAGGCCCACTGTATTCAGCAGAACCAGATCCCTGAAAGGTCTCCGATTTTGGAATATCGCTGGTTTTCAGGACAATAACCTGTCTATGTGTCGGTTTTATTTTTCAAATCAAACTCTGATGAAGCAGATGCATCAAAACCAGAGACAGAGAGAATAAAGACTTGGCCAGGTTTGCAGAATTCTGACAGACAGGTGGTGGGATGGGTAAATGCAGCGCTCCATTGTTGATACAAAAGGTCAACCAGGATGCAAACCCCGACAGAGAAGACAGAAAGACAGACGCGGGAGGACCCACAGAAGGATACTGATTGAATGAAACAGGTGGAACATCCTGTCACAGAGAGATTGACAACACAGACAACAAAGATAACATGTTCCTGAACCTGCTCTTTGACACTTTCAAAAGATGTTGGAGGATAACGATAACAGGTCAAAGTTGTAGATTAAATCCAAAAAGGCCGTTGCCAATATTTGTTATTGATGTTAAAAAAGATGACCTTGTAACTTTGAGTGTGTGAGAATTCTGATAAATCTGTCATCAGGTTCACGAATCCCATTTTCCATCCATCCCATTTCAAATGCTGATAACAAAAACATGAAGTCTGACACTTCTCTTTTCACAGTGTCTTCCTCTGACAGTTTGACAGTGCAGTCGTCATGACTGAGGTGTCTTTCCTTATGTCTCTCTGTCTGTCTGTCTCACTCTGAATCTCTGTCTGTGATTAGCAATCACTGCAGCACAGCCCGGTCTGATTCAGAGTGGAAAGCTTTAATTCTCCCCACATGGTGACGAGACATCCAGACCCCAATTGCTCCTGGTAAACACACAATCACAGCTTTGCGTTAACACTCAGAAGTTTCCATGTTTCATCTGAAGGATGCTGAGTGCTGCTCTGCTCCCTCGAGGTCCACTGTTTCCTAATGACTCTGTTATGGACGCCTGACAGCACATTTGTTTGTCCAAAAAACAGTTTGATGATGTTTGTGTTCATGGGAAATAAGATTATAACGAATGAATGCATGACTAATGGTGGAAAACAGTGTAGTTTTGATGGTTAGTTCAGTTAAATCAGGTGTTTGAGTCTAACCAGACAAGCTATGACGGTCTTCTTTTGAAACAGTAGGATAACAATAGTACTAGATTGTAAATAAAACTCAGATCAATCCAACCAGAAGCAGAGAAAAGAAGGCACAGTTTACATAGTGACATATTTCATATTTCAGGTCGTCTTTATCTAAACTGACATTTTCCTTGGAAAAAAAACACGGCAGACAGCCGACAGGTTCGTCTCAGCTCAGTGTCAGACAAGCTGACTTTTAGCTCTAAAATATCCCCCAACACACGCACCCACTTAACCACTTACAAAGAACTAAGATGTGCAGCGGACCTCTGGCTCTACGTATTTAAAATTGCATAAGTGTTCAAACAGTGAAAGTCAGGTAAAGAGACTCTTGACTCTCCTACAAAAAGCTTCAGGTTTTACACGAAGGCGTTTGGATAATAAATGAAGCTACGGTGGGAAATTAAGTATTTCTAATCAACCCGTTTGGTCGACTTCTCAGGGAAAATCCTCTGAGGTGGAGTTTAGAGACATTTTCACTGTGAATGTAAATGACACACAGCGAGTGTGTGATAGGACGACAACACATACAGTAGTGGTGATAAATCACATCCAGGCAGCAGAAGATAGTTTACCTCTCTGCTCCTCAGAGGAAAAGAAAAGCAGCTTCTGCTGAGACATTTGAGTGAAGAATTTAAATTTAAGTTAAAATGTCAGGAATAAAAAATAATATCCCTCGACAGTTATACAGAAGCTATAATACAGAAGCCTTTATTATATAATCGGAGTGGATGAATCATCAGTTTATGTCTGCATGAAAATATTTCAAGCTGTGAGGAAATCATTTTTCTTCCAGCTTTGTTCAGTTTTCTTCTTTTCTTCATAATGTAGCAGAGTTTTCTTTAAGACCTAGAGTCATATCAAGCTGTCGATCCACTCTTACTTTAGTTGCCTTAAAAACACTGGATGTTTCAAAGAGAATATATCTCATTGCAACTTGTCGTGCAATAAAGAACGAAAGAAAAAGAAGAATCTCTCACAGGAGTCCTCCTTCTTGTGTGTTTTATTCCTGTATTTGACTGAGTCAGAGTGAGGCCATGACACCTGCTGTGCTCTGATACCATGCTGTGTTGGACACAGTTTGGGCTCTGCTACAATCCACTGTCTAGCTGACCTGCTGAAATCAATAAACAAAAAGTCACAAAGTCTGATTTTGTTTCAACACGAGCTCTATTGATCGGTGCTCTCACTGCTTGGGAAAATGTGATTTCTATTTTTCCTGATGCTGACCTGAGCTGAAAGAAAAACTTTTTGGGATATATAAAAACAACTTCTAGACAGATATGTTTTAAAACATGCCGAGTATTGATATATAATTCAACATACATACTTCTACTGCTTTTAAACATGCATTCGGTAAGAGAGTAACCATTGATTATTATGTAATATCAATAAATTAGGTCTCTACTGGATAACTGCATCAAGATGATTCTGTGTAGCAGACAAGCTGCTGTTTTACCATTTAATGACTGAATTATTCACAACCTCCCTTGAGGCATGTGTCACTATTTAGTTGTTACTTAGAGTTCTGTTGTTCTTTATCTCCCTGGTGCAACGGCTTTTATTTTGCTGATGCATAATTCACAACTTAGGAATTATTTAAGTTAGGCTGCAGATACAGATCCAAGCTTTTATTGTTTCTTCAGAGATTAGCCCTGCAAGCTTGTTGATAGACCTATCCCCTGGCACGAAGGAGCACGAAGGAGCACGGAGAGAGCGCTGCATCTATCGTTCAGACTCTTTGTAACCCGTGACAGCTTTGATGGAAGATGACAGAAAGAGTGAGAGAGCAAGTGAGGACATCTGACAGCTGGGAGGAAGAGACAAAGACAGGCTTCTGTTGAACTGGCCGGCTCTTAAGGCCTCTGTATCATCTCTAAGTGGATATCTCACTCTTGGTATTTTTACCCTTTTACACACAATTCAGCTCTATTGCCTGCACTTACAGAGGACTGCCAAAAGCAAGACAAAGTGAACAGGAAAGTCCCTGATGACAGCTATCAGAGCGGCATCTGGGGAAGGATCTGCATTACATCTGCTTCACACACACACACACACACACACACACACACACACACACACACACACACACACACACACACACTTTACCTTTAAACAACTGTGCCCTGACATGCGAGGCGATGCACTTAATTGCTGTGGCAGCCATTGAATGATGACAATGGCCACAGTGGGAGTTGGTGAGACTTTGTTGGGTGTGTGTAATTATTCAGACACACAAAAGGAGGGGCCGACGCGGTGCCAGAGCAGATTTACTATGTCTGTGGTCAGTGCATTCAGCAGGGTATCTAATGATGTGTACTTACAGGCTGAATAACCAGAGCATTGTTTACCTCTGCTCTGAGAGCGCAGGCCCCACCAAGAGCAAGAAGGAGCCGGGGAGAGAAAAAAGCCCACATGGATCTGCTGAAGTTCAAATTAAAGCAAATGATCTGATAGAGAGGACGAGTGCTGAGAGGAAGATGAATGGTACTCATTCGAATCTCGATTCAAACCGATTCCCGATTCACAATCAATTCCCTATTAGCTACAAAGGGGTGATTATTTCAGGATTTACTCCAGTCTGCTGTGTGCTAAGAAAACCGCAGTGGCAAATTATTATATGACTTTAAAGCCCAGTGAAATCTGTTCCAAGATTATACTGCTTTTATTTTTGATACAATAATGTAAATACACAAAGGCAAACCTTAGACAAAAGAAGTATTATATTTTTGATTAACTTGCAAAATAAAACATTCTTAAAACAAGTTCAAGTTATGTGAAATAAGAAATACTTGAAGTTAAATAAGGCCAGCTATTTATCAGAAACTTGCCATTTAAAATCATATTTTTACAAAAATAACTGTCATGTCTCTCATTTTCCTGTAGTTAAATTTTTGTCTCGTTCTTTCATGTTTTGTCATTTCCTGTTTTATTTTGAAAGTAACCCTGTCTCCCTCTTGTTTCAGATCACTTTACTTCCTGCCCCTGTGTTCCCCGCGTCTGGTGATTGTCTGGCCCCTCCCTAATCGGTTTCACCTGTCATTCCCTTCCTCGTGTTCAAATAGTGGCGTCTACCTTTGTCCTGTGCCAGTTCGTAATTGTCTCAATGTCAGTCGACCCAGCATTTCCCTTAATCCATGTTCCATGTTCCTGTTCCAAGCAAGGTCTGTGAGAGTTCTAACCAAGATAGACTATTTTGTTCTTGCAAATTTTGTCAGCTTAGAGATTTTCTTTGTTGGAATAATTAGTCAGGTTTTCCTCTGTTTAGAGTGATTTTCAGTTCTTTATTTGATTAAGGTATTTTGGTTTCTGAATTAGAGTTTTCCTCCGTTAAGAGTGATTTCTAGTTCTTTATTTGATTATTTTGTTTTTGAGTTTTTGTTCTTTTTATGAGAGATTTTCGGTTTAATAGTAGTCAGGTTTGATGTCAGGGTAAGTTCAGGTTATCATTATATTTTCATTGTCTTTGGTTTATGTGATTTAATTGTAAATAAATATTTTATATTTACTTTGATATCTAGTCTGGTGTCATGCATTTGGGTTCTCATCTGTCTAGGCAGATCGTTGCAATGACTCTGTTAAACTCGACAGCTCTTTGAGACATCGATTTTCAGCTTGTGTGGGCAACTGCAGATTCACATTCACAGCTGCGTGACTTTGTATACAAGATTTGAGCTGCCAGGCATTCGCGATGTAGTGAGCGGTGAATGTCACGAATGACTGGGTGGCTCAAGAGGTCCACGCATCACAGGTAAGAGCTATTCTGTGGGTGTTGGTCAAAGCTTCCTCCGTACATTACCGATGCCAAGAAGCTAGCTAACGTTAGCAGCGACACTGACTAGCCAGGACTGACACGCTCCTTGCTGGAACTGTGTACAACTGAAGCTGGAAATGGTGCACAGCAAACAGTGCATGCAGCTGGTTTGCCGTGCGCAAACTGGCTTATGTTGAACATTAACTTAGGACAAAATGTACTGTAGTGGTCAGACATTTATTAGGCTGCACTTTTTAGGATTATTTTTTCCTCTTTCTTTTGTTCTATATTGATGCGGTTCATCGTCTGTTTGCTTGTTAGGAAACGCACCACCTCTAACCATCACTTCTGACAGCAGCAACCATCTGGGGTGAGGTCATTTACATAATGAAAGAAGAAAATTACCAAGAAGGCAAAGTCAGGACGAGACTGACATTTGGCACAGAGAGGAAATGGAGATGGAAGGAAAATGGTTTGGCAAGAATGGGGCATTGAACAGAGAGAGAGAGAGAGAGAGAGAGAGCAACAGAACTGGAGAAAGAGATATAGGCTGTTCAGGAGGCAGCAAAGGGAGTGAGAGAGAGAGAGAGAGAGAGGGACAAAGAGAGACAGAGAGAGAGCTGAGGGGCTTGAAGAGCTGAGACAGCTGAACCATGGGGACGAGCGTGCCAGTGAGCTGGACGGTGCAGAAACATTTGGTGAAAGTGAGAGAGGAGGAAGCTGAAAGCCTGAACAGCAGGAGAAAGTTGGAGATTATGTCCAGTTGGAGAGTTTTTACAGATCCAAAGTTGAAACAGGCAGAGACAAAGACGAGAAAGAAAGTTGAGAGAACAGGAGGAAACACTGAGAGGTTTCCAACACGAGTCAGAGAGAAGCAGGTGTTGCTGAATCTAACTGAACGAGGCTCTTACCTTGGCCGAGGACGGAGCCACCGATCCTGCTGTCGTGATGCCCCGCTTGACCGCTATGTCGCCGCTCGATGTTGTAACGGCAACTGTAACCGGGGCGGGGAGGAGGGAGGGGATGACCGGGAGGGGGAGCAGCCCCGGACGTTTGTTGCCATTGACAACGGTGGAGGTACAGCTGTGAATGGCTCCTCCATTGTGGAGGCCAGAAGGACGGATGTCTCTCCGCTCCCAGGGTCCCCGGTAGTCCCTCTCAAAGCGGTGGTGGTGGCGTGACATCACTTCCTCTTCCTCTCAGAGGGAACAACGAAGGTAGGCCTGCAGGAGACAGAAAGAAGAACAGTATAGGTCAAGTGGATTTTTTGTTATTATTGAGGCTGCAAATGTGGGCAGTGTTTCAAAGACAGCAAGAGGCAGCAGGACAAACATGAGGAGCCAACATGTTGACGTTAATGTGTAAGTGCTCACAGCATCTGGTCCCAACTGACATGAACACACTGCTGCTCATTTGTTGCTTTCATTCCTTTTCTCTCAGTCATTAACGAGAGCTGCGACAAGAGGGAGAGAAACGAGCACTGCTAAGCAGGTCTATAAAAACACAATCAGTGTCAAAATTTTAAGGAGCTAAATGTGTCATGTGAGGCCTCTTCGCTCAACAACGAGAGGCTACAACAAAGCAGCAGAGTTAGACACAAACAGGTACATGCTCAGGTAAGTGTTCCTGAGGACAGCGCAGCAGCATGACCTCGAGGTCAAAACTCATTCATTTGAACAGACAAATAATCCTGAAGTTACGGCTCATCTAATTTAATTAAATCACATGGCCCTTGAAGTGCATGTGAGGGTTCTCCCCTTTTTCCAGCAGAGGAAGCTGTGATGGGCAAAGAGGCGACAGTGAGCTGGAGTTACATCAGTATGGGGTACAGCTGCTATTGTGTATCATGAGCAGTGGATCACTCTATATTATATCATAAATCAAAGCGGTGCAGGATCTGAGCAGTGAAATCCAACACTGAGGGGATTGTAGCTCATTCTCCTCACCAAAGGCATGTTAAGTTTCCTGAGCCCTCGATAACAGATGAGATGAATAAACAACCTTTAACCAGGTTCAGCAAAATCCCAAGGTCTGTGAGGAGAGAATGACAGCAGATGATAGGTCTTTATTCTGCATGCTGGTGTCTGTCACGCTGCTTCTTGCCTCACAGAGGAGCGGAGGCCTTGGAATGCAGACATCTCTGTGTGCAGCTCTGTTTGTGTGAGTTGTACAAAAGCAGCGCATTCTACAAGCGAATAGCAGTGTGCAGGTAATGTTTTGTAAGATTTAATGAGAGCACACATACAAAACTCCAGCATAGTATGTGAGGGTTTGTCTTCACACATTGTATTCCCTCTCTCACCTTCGATCATTTCTCTCTCTATGTATTGGGAAAGCGGTCATGTATAGGCTTGTACAGTTGGTCTGCACTAAAAAAAAAACAAATCATGATTAAGTTGGGTAAAGTGTTAGTGTTGCCTTATCATGTCCTTTCCCATGAGCTCTCAATGCATCAAAACTGCACTCCTCATAACAAGAATCCACTACAATATGAGAATTTCAATACAGGAATAAAAACTATCCCTCTGCTCTTAGGATATTGAAGGCAGGGCAACTTTTCCACCTTGGCCTCACGAATCTGTCTCTGCTGGTTAGCGTCCAGAGAGCCACCAGATTACACAATGCCCTGACAGGTTGACCTTCACTTAACTCTCTGACCGCTGGGCCTCTCCATGAATTTTATTGACTTGTTTCAATCTCATCTTCTCAACTGACTTTGGTCCCCTTTAAAGTGCTGCTAAATAAGTAATGGGGTGTCTCATCTGCTCTGGCTGGCCAGTAGCTGGATGGGTTACAGTAAAGGGAGATTAATGGATGGGCAGATGGAGAGAAACGTATGAGATAAATGGAAGCACCCGACCTGCCGGTGATGGGACCCAGTGACATATAATGTCAATGCACAACTGGACAGCAGAGACGGTCTATGTTGATTTAAGGTGCAGTGAAAGATACAAGTGGACTGATCATCCTTCTACTGTTTCCCATTCATCTGTTTTCATACTTGACAGATAAAAGATATCAGGAAAATCTCTGCCTGACAGTGAGGAGGAAGACAGCTCCCTACAGATGGATGCATTACTCACAGAATGCACATTTATTACTGTTGGAAATTATCAAGCTGAACTATCTGAGCTTCAGCATAATTAAGGATTTTGTTCATGAGATGCTTGTTGTCCACCATCTGTTATAGTTGACACTACTGTAGCAACTAACTCCACCAATTTAGGAAATGAAAGAAGTTATTTCTCCTAATTAAAAGAGTGTAGTCAGATTTCTGAGACTCATTGGGGGGTTTTGTGGCCTTGAAGTCAAGCTGATTTTTTAACCAATTAGCCTCCTACAACTCTGTCATTGCATCTCTGGGTTTTTCTGCAGCCTGAACAATTACACATATTTTAAAAGCCCAGAGTTTTGTACAAAGCTGGTAAGAGTGACCTGGGAGTATTTTTACAAGCTGTTTTACTCATTTTGAATAAAAAGCAACTTCTGGTGCTTCACTTGGCATGATTCACTTCCTTGTCACACTCACTGGTCAGGGCTGAGACACCGACAATCTGGCAGGTAGATATGACTGTCTGTAATTAAAGTAACTGCAGCAATCAGCTGATGAGTTGTCCTCTCGCCAACAGGCCGAGGCTGTTCTCACCTCGTCTTCTTTCCTACAGTCTTCTGAATTCTCTGACCGTGCTGATGCCAAAGCAAATGCAGCACAAACCCGCTACAATCAATTCACTCATTTTAATCTTCATTGACCACAAAGAGCTGCACATTAGTCCTGATGCAGTGAGGCTTCTTGCTCTCCCTCGATCTGCGTCTCTGTTTAAAGACATCTTTCATGTTGTTTGAATTTCACATGAGGGGGTAATGATCTGTGTTAAGTCGTAGCCTGTGATAAACCTGTGACATGCGGCCAAGAAGCACCGAAATCGTGCATTTGTCCGTGTAAACGCACACTAATCTGCCGGAGGAGGACACATCATCAGCATTGCACAACAAACGGATACTCCTCATTGAAAAATAATTCATGTTAATCCCAGAGGAGACCTGAGACGGCGTAATTTCCTGTAATTCATCACGTGAACTACACAAGTCGCGGCATGGCTTGCTGCCCCAGTGATGTTTTCACAGCGCATGCCATGCATGATAACAAAGACCCAACTAATCGATGATGAAATTTGTTGACTATTTTAATCATCGATTTTAATCGATAAGTTGTTGCAGCACTAGCTATGACTGTAGCATGGAAAGACATTACTGAGCAAAACATACACTGGCTGTTTACTGCAGAGCTAAATTATAAGGTTGCTGGAAGACTATATATTTGTAGAAACAAAGAAAGTTGAAGAAACAAAAAAGGATGAGACAGAGGAGGTAAATAGTGTGTGTGGGGGAGCCTTCTGAGCGGAACAATAACTTACAGGTATTGTAAAATCAGGGCTGGCGGGACGTCAGTAAAACAAAAAAGGCAAAACGGCTCTCTGGAGGAAGAGCAGCTTTATACTTTTTCTACAGACATTTTTCATCAGGTCGTCCCTCCAAAACATTCAAGTAGAGCAAAGTGCTTTATGGAGCCATTTTTATTTGCCCTGTAAAGTTTCATTCAAAAGATGCTGATGGAAATAAGTGAATTGTAAAGAAAACAAACATATAATTCAAAAATAATCAAAATGTATTTTTATGCACAATTCAACATATTGCCTATAATACAGATCCAATAATTTAACAAGATTGCTATAGTTTTGCATCTTTTCCCTGTTTATGTGTTCTTCATAGATGCAGCTGACATCGGCTCACACTCTCCCCCCCTCTACACCTCGTTCCCTCTGAAACCCGAGCACAGAGCGATGGGTTAGGAGGTGATGCTATTTCATTCGTTCCCTCAGGCCCTTCACTTTGATAAAGGTTGCATACCTCTGGGCATTTTTCAGAACATTTCCCGCTCTCTCCTGACACTTCCACCTTACAGCCCCCTGTCCCCTCTCTCAGAGCGCCCTTTCCCTCCGGCACAGAGCAGTTTACTGAGCGTGACACAGCAAGCCGGTTGGATAATCCCAGCGGGACTGAAGCACCATTAGGAAAAAGACGCCACTTAAATGCCAAACTATATTACTGACTCCTCCTGCTCACCGTCTCTTTCTCACAGAGGGCACCTGGTACCACATCTCTTCAAGAATGTATTGAGACCAATGACTGTATATATAGATAGACGACGCAAGCTGTATTTGTCAACAGAGCTGTCAATCATTTTGACAGCATCAAATAACTCATTAAAATTAAACTTGTCAGAAAAATTAACACTTGGACGTAAATCAGAATGATAATGACTAGCTATAATGAAGCTTCTAAAAAATCAATGCCGTTTTAGAGGCATATTTCTTTCATTTTCTAAACAAATATTCAAATCAGATCAAACAAGCAGTTATGTTGACAGCTTTCAATTCAATTTCAATTTGAATTTTTATTTCGGTTCATTTTCAATAGACAAAACAAAATACCAACATAGAAAATTCAATAACAGAAGCATCTAGGGCTGGGTTTAAACAATCGATTTTTCCGATTCGAATCGATTCTCATTTAAATGACCCAATATCGATCATAAATCCCGAGATCAAGCTTAAAAAATATGTAAAAACGTGTCTGATCACTCACATTTCTGAGCGCTCCTGAACACAGCCCGACTCAGCACATTCCCTCGAAACACGGCAGTGAGGGAGACATGCCTGGACTTGTTTACTACAGCTACTACGGAGACATCAGTGATCACAGACGTACTCTTTTTATCGTGTGTGCGTCCATGAATATGTAAGTTAGTTTTGCACTGATGTTTATGTTACACTCTGTTAGCGTCGGCTTTGGCTGCAAGTGTATTTTCGGCATGTTGTTATACAGTATGCCTTTCACTATAACTCTCGCGTGGCTTTGTTCTTCGCGCTATGAGATCTCGTGGCCAGATCTCGCGCAAGTTGAAGCCCAGTTTGTTTAATCAAAACGATGAGCCAGATGTACAGACTAAAAATCTGAACTGGAAAAAAAATGCTTATAAGCTGACTAATTCACTAAATTGTTAATATTGTGTTGACTGCTGTGGTCATGATAAAAAGTACATGATGTAACTTCTTTGGGGTTAATTCTTATTGTAAACATTACACATTTTGATAATGCACCAGGTTAGAGGTGCACTGATATTGTAACTGAAATACCCCCAACACAAATCGAATCAGATCGAGAAATCCATATCGATACCCAGCAGTAGAAGCGTCAACAGTTAACCTTTGGGTAGGAGAAAGCGGGCAGCTAAATTATGCAAATGTCTGTCAATTTAATGAATCAGAGGCAGAGAATTAGCAGCCTGTTAGTCTCTCTTAGACCCACAAATGCTGCTAATACAGATGAAGGGCTGCAGCCTCATTTCATTATCGCTGCTCTGAAAAAGAGAGGAAGGAGGAAGAGAGAGGGAGAGAGAAATGAGAGATCAGGAGATAGAGACAAATGTAGGTGAAAACATAGGATCCATTCAGAGCTCTATCAAGTCCAAATATCAAATTAGCCAAATGAATGGTACAAGATTAACCATAGTGTGCATCGGGGACAGGGACATGAATGAGGCAAAGAGAGAGAGATAGAGAGAGGGGAGAGGCTGCGAGGGCGTGTTAGGAATGTAAGGGATCACAGAGTATTTCAATAATCGATGGAGCATGAAGTAAAGACAGAAATAAAGAGACAGAGGAGCAGGATATCACAGTTCATTAGTCATTGCTGGTGACAACTAGAGACTGTAGCAGGAAGATTGTCACTGGGTCTTAATCAGATGAGAAACGATGGAACGCCAGTCGTTAATTCCAGCACCAACATAGTGTCTATTGTCTGCCTCTGAAGGGGCTTATCGCAATCTCTCCACCTCCGACTGCTGCTGCTCCTCCTGCTGCAACGCCAGCAAACAAGCTGCCAGCCGACTCACCAGGAGACTCTAAAGAGCTGAGGAGAAACTAAATCTCCCTGTCTGCAAAGTCTCACTCTTTTATACTTTTCTCTCTCAAAACTCTACTCCCTCTGTTCTCTATCTCTTCCTCTCCACACATTCACACAAAGTAAAATACATGTAATAATACAGCCTTTGGTGCTACACTGAAGCATCTCTGAGGCAGAAACCAGGAAATCAATAAAGTATGCTAACCAGAAATGCAAACACACAGATAATAAAATGTCCTCCTCTCTCTTCTTCTTGCTTTCTCTTGTACACAAACACAAATAAATACTGCAGCACCTCCTTAAAAAGCTCATCTCCTCCATGTTCTCCTCTCACAGGGTCTGTTCCTGTCAGAACCACGGCCCAAAACTCTCAGTCAGCCAGCTCAGCTTGGGACAGCCTTTCCCACTCAAACAGCTTCCCCTGCCTGGCTGGAAGTGTGTTTACTGTGTTTGTAGCACTACGCTGCACTACCTGCATCATTCACCACAGCACAAACTAATACTATACGGCCAGCGCGCGGCTGCAGAGTGTAAGCTCTGTGTAAATTCTGTCTGCAGCTCTGTTTGGGGGCATGTGCTGGTGTGCATCCTTCTTGGTTCTCTGTGCAGGGGTCAGACGGAGAGTGAAGGTTTTAATAAAAGAGGAGGAACTTTACAGACAGAATAAAGAAGGTGGCTCATGTGGGGTCACACAAAACTCATATAGTGTATTTGATCAATTTTCTTAAATCTTTGATGATGCATTTTACATTATCAGTTTTATAAACACACATACAGTCTACATGCACACACATATGGCCACGCACATGCAAGAAACTTGCACATAACCCAAGGCTGTCCATAACACATGTAAGCTCACATTACATGTTTGAACCAATGACTGCAGATAACGATGGACGACGCGTCTCCATCTGCTCTCATTGTACGAAAGTGATGCGAAAGTGATAGCCACTTCCGCTAACCAAAACACTTAACTTACAGGAAAAAACAGCAAGGATCCCACTCGCCAGCCTATTTAACAGCAGAACAGCTTCTTGTATTGGTCTGAAGTTAACATTCATAGATGTGGAAACTTCAATGCCTGTAGTGATTGTTTTAGTTCTTGAGTTTGTTTAGACTCCTCTCGCCGTTCCTCCTCTACTCTGCTAAGATGGAACAGATCAGCTGCAGGAGCCGGATTTGTCAACACCTTTATATTTTTTGTTGCATTTCTTTTTGTATCAGGTGAGTGCAATAAACATTTATATTGAGAAAGAAAAGTTGTCAGAGAATCGTGATCTCAATTCTAAGCAAGAAAATCATGACTCTCATTTTACCCAGAATCGTCCAGCCCTATTATATACAGCAGGCTTGGAGAGGATCTTGAGTTGTCAGGTGTGCAAGTAAGTAAGGTTGACTCACTGTTTTAAATAAAGTTTCAAAGAGGTTATAAATGTGGCCATTACACTTTGCAAATGGTGGATACAGTAAGTCTTCTAATATGAATAAACTCCTGGTATGTAACTGCAGCATTCCCACTCAAACGTATACTTTCAATATGAATCATGTTTCCAATTATAGATTCAGCACTTTGCCCAGAGGGGGGAAATGAGGAGAACTTAAGTGAGGCTCTTCCATCAGCATCAGCAGCTTTAAATACTTTATTTCCAAAATGTCTAAAGTGCATTTGGCTGAGAGGGCTGTACAATCAGAAATACATGTTAAATGTATTAATATATGCAGTAAACAAAACCTCCCATCAAAAACAAGGGAGAGATTGAATTGGGTTTTTCCTGAGAGCAAAATGTAATTACTAAAGCTGCTTATGACAAAATAAATAAATAAGGCAGTAAAAGAGTGTTTGACTGACAAGATGAGTAATTCCCTGCCGGGGTTATGGCATCAACTGACTGTCTCTCCTCTGGACTTCACTGAGTAGCTTTTTTTCCACGGAGGGCTCCTTTCTGTCCAGATACAACTCATGGCCACAGCTGAAAGGTCACTCAGTCCCACTGTGGAGTCTAATTACCATGTATTAAACAGCCTGACCCCTCCTCATTTGCATCCACCTCCGTTCTTCCCCTGCTGTTTTATCTGCTCAGAAGCTTTTGGAAAAAGATGAAACTCGGTGATTCACGTGGCGCTCTCCAATGGAAGGTGAGCTCAGGACATCATTTATTGCTGCTTCTTTCCGATGCAGATGCAGTGCATCCATAGAGTGTATAAAAGAAGTGGACCTAGCTTTGATTTCAATATTTTGGCATTGCAGTCTTGGTATTTTGGAGCAATCAGTGACCATATTTGGACTTTTCAAATTGGCTTCACTTAAGGCACCAAGACACGATGTCCACTTCAGTCTATGATGATGATGTATTAACTTCACTGTTATATTACCACACAGGCCATAGACAAAGTAACCTGCGTCAGCAACATCAGCTACTAAAACAATTAGTTTATCCAACCAATTATGTCCAAACTGCTGAGACAGGTCAAAATACAGTGAGGGGTGGAGCCGTGGGGACGAGGTGGAGGTGGTTAGCTGCTATAATGAAGAGTAAATTCACACGGCACATCACAGAGCCAGGAGCCATCTTCAGGGCAATAATGCAACAATGAAGTTCTATCAGAGTTTAGCACAGCCTACATGAGAAAACAAAACTAAGCGCAGAACTACAGTAAATATGAATGAAAGAGTATTGATTGTGGCACTGTACAGTCCACAGCTCTGTTGAGTTCACTGGGGCGCTCCAGTGTCTCTTATTGTTCAGAGAGCTGAATACGAGCTTTGATGGAGCAAAACTCTGAGGCTGGCACTGACACCAGAGCAGCAGAGTGGAAACTACAAGAGCTCCCTTTAAAATCCCAGAATCACTTCGACCAAATGAAAATATACACACTGTTCTACATTATTACTCGTCACACTGAAGCAATAAGTGGGAGAGATTTACAACAGGCAGAGTAATACCTGCTAATGTTCCTGCGCTCCATGGGGAACATTTCAGCCTGAAATCTCCCTGTAAAGGAGCCTCTACATTTCCACATGACTGCAGTTAGTGGAGCAGATTGGATTTAATCAAACATAGCACAGAGGTGAGGCTGAAACACTGACAATTCAGAGTTTGAATACAAGTGAGAAAGACATACAAGTTTAAGCTCTCACTAACTGGTGTTAGTTTATCTAACTCAAGCATCTCATGATCATTTCTCCAAATGACAGTGAAATATTATCACAGGCTCAGGGATTGACGTTACCTCTGAATACTGAACCCTATCAGCTTCTTGCAGTTATAGCCTGGCTCTGCAGCGTACTCCTAGGAAACTCTCATTTCCCCTGAAACATACTGACATTTAAAAAGCTGCACATCTTAGCTTTGCTATGCACGCTTTTTATTTTCCTCCACAATTTTCACACGTAAGCACAATATGTTGAAATACTAATAAATGCTGCCATTTTTCTTGCACGTCTGTGGAGCCTCAAAGGGATTCTTGTGTTAATTAAAGCTGTTACAGTCGCTGCCCTTTGACTGGACAGCAACTATTGTGGCAGCAGAGACGGCAAATAAAGAAGAGGGCTTTTCTTGTGTAGCACATTCTCTAACAGTCTGATGAAAGGTGGTTCACAGCCTCCATTATCTTTGTGACGGTTTATGAATATCTCAGGAGATGAAAGAAATAAGGCTTGAGGGAGCAGCAGATGGAAAAATTCCATCATGTCTCAAGAGGAACAAACACTGAATCTCTCTGGCACTTTGGCTCTCTGAAGTACACAGGGCAAGCACAGGCGCAGATACACACACCATTTTCAATTTGCAATCATACCCAGAATGCTGAACTCTCCATGTTCGCCTCCACTGTCCTTTGGATTTAGCATCACAGTATCACACTGCCATAAAAGCCAAATTCTCTGTGACATAGTGGAGATTGTTCTGTCCAAAATGCAATCAGCCAAAGCCGCCTCAAGTGCTGATGAATTACTGTGGCTCAGGGAAAGACAATGACTCGTCTTTTTTTGCCTCCGTTGACTGACAAACAACTTGGGGTGTTTTCCAATTCAAGAAAATCTATCCGTTGGAATTATTAAGATAATAGAGGACTGACACTGTTTAAGGGGCAGAAGAAATCCCCAACTGACCACTCAGCTTCAGAAATAGAAACTCTGTGATTCAAAAGTCCTTTTAAAAATGGAGGACGGAGGGGGTCACCAGGAGTTGTTTTGTTTCAAAGCACCATTCAACATCAGCTGGAAAATGAAAACAGATCTACATGGTGCAATAGCAAGAAACTTCCCTTTTGTTCTGAGCATGTGTGTCTCACATGTTTTTTTTCTCTGTGTTTATCAGCTGATTATGTGAAGGTCACCAAGCAAAGCTCATGAGAGAGGAAGCATCCTTTGAGCTCTTGTGGAACGATAAAGCTGCTGTGTGTGTTTGTCAGTCAGTCACAGTGGAGCAGCCCTTTGCAGAGCTCGACTGTGGAACCAAATGAAACACATCTGTAAAGTGGAAGGGTTTCAGAGATGTGTTCTGCATCAAGGAAGAATTCTTACTCATAACAATTTTCACAGCCGGCAGATCAATTCAGTCTCTTCCATAATTCTGCTGTTTCTTTGCACTGAACACACCTTCCTAGCACCGCCCTCAGACCCCATGGCGAGAATCCTGCACGCTCAACATTTAACCAGCGAGAGCTGAATCAGTGAAGTGATGAATGACTTCCAACACACTGTGGACTCAGCAAATGTTAAATATCCTCATTAGCTGGTTGAGAGATCACACACACTCCAGCAGCACTACTAGGGCCTGTAACTACCAGAGCCTTAGGCGGTCCAAACCAACCCCCAACTCAATTGTGCTTTCTTCTCCTCCTGTCTTCATCACCTTCTCTTTTTCTGTCTCCAGCCATCAGTTATGAGGCTTCAGCAGAGCGACAGGCAACACCAGCGTCTGAGCTGTCATACATGTGTCTGTCACAGCAGAAGCAGCGGGGAAATGTAGACGAACAGAAACCTGATCTGTTGTAAGTAGTGCTCCCCTTTGGGACGACTGATCCAGGTTGTTCGCAAGAAATTCAAGATTAACAGAAGCAGCTCTGACATGACTTGAGCTCTATCCTTGACTTCTGCTGGATCAACTATAAATACACTAAGTAAATAGTATAATAGTTTCTTTCATGTCCTACCCGTAAGAGAAACAGGTATCAAGACATATCTGGCTCTATTTCCTGCAGTATCAAGCTGCCAACAATGGGTCTGTTTAGGAGGAGGGTCTGGGATAAAGAGCCGAGAGCAGCAGGAGAGACGAGCAGAGCACACAGCTCAGGGCAGAGGTGGCTCCTTGCCATCCATCTCTAGTTTCAGGATTCAGAGAGTGCTGACAGGTCCGGGTCCCCCGGCACAGGCCTCTGGGCTGTAACCACGGATACCCAGACAAACCAAGAGCTGTCACTCAAGTGGGACCAGCCAGACAGAGTCACAGGAGATGGGACAACAGGATAGTGAGACACTGAGGCTGTGTGTACGTGCTTATACCTTTATGTGTGTGAAAGACATAAGGTACAGAATATGAGACAGGAAATGCAAAAAGAAGAGAAGTGATCCAGTGAGATATCATCAGTCACTCTAGGTAACACACATGCAGAGGACACAGGAAAAACTGATTCTTGGTACTAAAGAAGATTTGGGGGAAACTGCGGGAACAGACAAACATTCACAAACACTGCTCACATTTCTTTCTAAGGACCAGAAAAAGATTCTGCTCTTTCCAAAGGCAGTTATTGATTTGTATGAATATATAGCAACTTCCCCAAGGTTTTAAAAGTGCACTCATCACATTTACTTTGCAGATGAAGAAAAATTACAACAAAAAAAGACTGAACAAAAAGTAAAGAGTGTGCTCTAGTAAAATATGAGTCACAGAGTGTGCGAGTGTGTGGATACCTGTGAGAGCTTTACTCCCACCAGTATGGTGGTAGAAAGGACGAGAAAACAAGAGGGAGAAAAGACACAGACAGTCCGCAGCCTTGATTCAAAGCTTATATATTGTTATATGTAATGACCAAAACTAGCAGCATTCTATTATTGCAATTATGCAGTAATGTGCATCACATGCAAGCATTTCTGTCAGGGTGTGATTCTGCGATCAGGTGGATAATTATGTCTATATTTTCCTCCCTTTTTACTCCAATCTTGCATTTCATGCTTTTTCTGAGTGCACGTACTGTATATCTGACTATGTGCTATAGTGTGATAGTAGTAATGTTGAGCTTTTTCTCTGCTCTTATGCCCCGCAGTGTTCCTGGCTGTGCAGCACAGCAAAACTGGCCTGATAGGTTTGGGAACATTTCCCCCTTACAAAAAGGGCAAATCAATAACGTCTCGGCTGAGGGAACTACTCTCCATATGAAGGTGAGCTGACTCAGCAGTCCCAGCAACCTCAGGGGGGAGAGAGGGGGGATATGGGATAAAAATCATTGCTTTACAAGCAGTAAAATATGTTGTTAAGAAACCCTTCGTGGATACCATGCTACATACCTTACCAATCCTCTGGTGGAGGAGCGGGAGAGGAGAAAGAGTGCACACACACGCTTAACTTGTGAATACAATATGCTGCTCCCTTTTAAGCTGTGAGTGCAACGAGCTCTGTTGGTTTATCTTCCTTACTCATACTTGCTCTCTTTCAATCTGCTGTAATACAGCAGCCTGGTAAACTCAGGTTTAGCCTTTGCCAAGTCAATCACACTCTACTTTAGCACCACGAGGCCAGAGAGCGGAGAAAATATTTAAATCTTCTCTCTGGTCCAGCTATCATTACGCTGATGAAATGGATAACTTTGCCAATAACAGGGTGATCAGGCAGGAGGACGAGCAAGGAGAGGGTGGACATCACAAGACGCTCAGATGTCCTTCGGGCTTGGCAGGAAATCTGCAACAGCAGTTGTTGGCAGTGGAGTGTATCAGGTATAATCTGTCCTCAGAAGTCCTGAATCATCGCTCATCACAGACAAGTCCCATCTATTTCCTTTCATCTATTCATGTCCATTGCCTTCATACAAGTGAAATCTGTATCGCCATCAATCTTACATTTGGAGGATAAAGGATAATACAGGTGATTATGAGGCATGTTTTAGCCTTCAAATTAAAAAAGACATCATTGCCAAGCACTGTCCAAATCATGTCAGTGAAAACTGTTTTCTCTTCCAAGGAGAAGTTTGTTGTTTTGGTTCCTGAAAAACATTTAATTGCAGAGACCTCCGCTTCAGTCATCCATCACACTCACCATAGTTCTTTTGGCCAAAACTTTGCTATGGCTGTGATGTGGGATAATGTATGGACCTTTAGAAAAGAAAACTCTCCTTGTTGGTGTGTTGTCAGGATGTATCAAACGTTTAACAACCATTTGCTAAGAAACACTGCAGATTGTCAAGGTTAAGGTTTTAAACACATGGTTGAGGACCCAGGTGCAGACTGAAATAAGAATGTATTTAAATAAAAAGGCACAAGGAAAAACAAAAGGCTTACTCATATGAGGAATCCAAGGGGGGCAGGCAAACAAAATCCAATGGTAAAAAGGTCCAACAGAAGTAATCCAAATAAAACAGAAGGTGAAAAATCCAGGGAACACTGAGATCACAGAGAATAACAGGATGCATGGACATGAACAGACGACAAAACTCCAGAGGAAGGACGACAATGAACAGGCAACGAGACAGGGGAGCACAAAGACTAAATAAACTTAGGAGGTGAGGCTAATCAGACACAGGTGAGACAATCAAGGGGCAGGTGAAAACAATCAGGGCAGGGCACATAATCAAACAAGCCGGAAACACAAAGGCAGAAAGTGGACCAACACGAGAGACAAGGTGACAAAGTAAAACAGGAAATGATCCAACCAAAGAGACATAAGTGAAATAGTTAACAAGACTAAATACTTACAAGAACACAGAATAAACTAAATACAAAACTAAACGATGAGAACTCATGACAAGGGACAAAGTGACAAGGTAAATCAAGAAATAATAGCTAAACACCAAAATACAAGACAAAACCAGAACTAAACTAGAAACTCCTGACACAGATAACAGATATGTCCTAAGAAAATCAAACCCAGGGGAGAAATATAGGATGGAAATAGTTGGAAATGTCTGTTAAGTCACTATCTATCGCTGAATGAGGTAACACAATGGTGATTGAGCCTATGGCCCATTGATGAAAGCCTTTGCATTTGCAGTATTATGGACTGGATGTCTACTGCAACATTCACGGAAAAAATCACAAGCAGCGCCCAGTTAGTGACGCGTTTTCCATCAGCCAGCAGTGGTTGGTCTGCCAGAGAGGGTAGGCGGAGCTAAGCGGCTTCCTTTCCGGTCTCTGCAAGTGTTGTGAGTAAACAGTAGGGGTGGGCGATACTGGGAATAAAATACAGTGACAACAGGACAACATAAATTATTTCCAGGATATTTGGTCATTTTAAACAATTTCCAGGTGTTTCCAGGACTGGAAAACTAGTCTCTAAATTTCCAGGACGCGTGGGAACACTGCACATGTTTCCTGCATCCTGGTGGGGGTTAAAGCAGGTCTAACATGGTGCCGTGTCATAAACACACACATAAATGATGGTCTGAAAATAGTATTATACATGATAAAATAATAACACCTCATACAGCAACAGTTCTAAATAAAGCATGAGGTCTGTATCTCTGGCTTTTCACTCCATTCTGGCTGATAAAATCATGCAGGATTGTTGACAGTGTGAGAACACTCGGTGCACACAGCCTTTATAGCAGCTGTTTGCTCTGCTGAGGGCCCAGATGAGCCGACCGAGGTGAATATATTACTCTCACTCAGTGAATGTCACAAATGCCATTTCCAACTGCTGAATGTCACAGAGACTGTTGGGGTGACTGCTAACGCCTCGGAGCGCCATGACGTCTATATTCCTGCTGTTAACATCCTGTATCCCTGCTTTTTAAATATCAAACCAAATCCCACTTTGCTGTGAGCCAAATAAATAACAATAAGCCAGAGAGACTGAAGACAACTGGTTGATGCAATCTTGCTGATTACTGCTAGAACTTCATCAATGCTCGACTACATGTGGAGCTTTTATAACTGGATGAGGAGCTTTGACATCGATTCCTTCTGAACAATATAAGTGGAGGAGCAGTGTGGCTTTATTCCTGCAAAAGAACAAAGATTGCAAAAAAAAGCTGTAATTTGTTGGTGGAGAGGCAGCTGATTATACCCCACATTTTTCGATATGAATGTTTGACGCCAAGGTCATTCCTACAGCGATCCATACCTCTGATTCTGTCATTCACGACAGCCATACATCACCTCTTCCACTCTCCCCACTCTATATATCTCTGCATTTGATTAAATGAATTCAGAGAGGAGTGCCAAAACTGTAGCTTCATTTTATTGCAAATCAATTTGGAGTTGATAAGGTTATAATTAGGAAATATCTTAAACCTGACAGAGAGAGCGAGCCCCAGATTAAACTCATCATTGTTTGTTGGATTCAAGACTGATTCAATTATTGCTTCCATTAAAACCGAAGCTCCTGTTTAATTAAAGGTTCTTATCAAATCTAAATAACCTGCATAATTGGCTGGAGTATTCTGAGTAATTGTTCAAAGCGCACCGTTAACACCTTCTTACAGCAAATAAACTACAACAATACAGCAGCTAAAAACAGGAATACGTTTGTGAAATTGTTTCTGTTTCTGTCTTCTTCTTGACAACTGTGTCACAAGAACAAACAAAACTCAACTCAACAAAAGACACCAAACCATCAATATAAACAATAGTTATTCTTTCAGAGCGCTTGAAGATTATACACATAGCAGACAACTAATTTAATGAAACCTGCCAACATAGACTGTATTCAATCATAAAGCAGCAATCAATCTTTGTACCAGGTCAAATTGTGTTTGTCTTCAACCTTTGTGCATCAGTAGAGGAGAAACACAGCACACCGTTTTCAGAGAAGAACAGGGGCCACTGTGCCGACCAGCATGAACAACTAAAGAAAAACATTTTACAGTAATTGCTGCCATCAAACTGAGAACATTGATTCAAAACACAGGATGGAGGGAGGGGAAGGCAGCGAGTACTGCAAACCAGTCAAGGACATTAGAAACATCCATCTTCCAGAGCTGATCAGAAAGGAGAAGCAGGGCTGATGGAGGTGCTGATAGTGTTTCCAGCCAGACACAGATCATTAGAGCTGGACATGACACACACACTAAATAATGAGGAGTTAAGAGACTCGCCTGCCTCTGCAGAAGCTTATTGATTTCAGATGGTTTATCTGTATCACAGGCAGCAGCCCACACAGATTGCATTAACAACACTTTGACCTGTCAGGATCAGGTGTGTAAAGCCGAGCTGACAGAGACAAGATGAGCATAATGTAAACACGGACACACGTCTGATATCCATCCATCTATATATAGGTTAATTAAAGCAGCTCCCAGAGCTTCACTGTGAAATAACTGATGATGCACAAAGACAACTAAACTCCCTGGATTGCACATAAAGTCTACTGTTTGTGTATGCAACACATTCAGTCATTTACAGCAAAGACTGTAGACCTCAGTGCAATGTGAATTCTTTCTCGTGGTCAATGTTAAACATTTCTGATCAATAAATAGATCCAACAGCAAGAAGTCCTGTCTCACCATTTTCCTCATTATCTACCCTTTAAAGAATAAAAGAGTGATATACTGTATGTCTAAGCCTTCAAAAAGCAATACAAGTCATTGCTTCTGATTCAACTTTCAGGTTAATCAGACAGAAATGTAATATCTCTCGCTCGTTTGTCTCAAAGGAGCCTACAGACATAAAAAAATGACTGGTCACTTTGATTAGTCCCATCATAAAATATATGAGAAATCTATTTAACATGACTTGAACTAAATATAATAATCATTAAATATCACTTGCAAAAAATTGGGACATTGGGCGCCGGTTTAGCTCAGCTGTTAAATCGGCAGCCATGTACAGAGGCTACAGTCCTCGATGTGGCGGCCCCGGTTTCAACTCCCGCCCTCGGCCCTTTGCCTCTTCCCTTGTTTCCAACACTATCCACTGTCCTCTCAATAAAGGCATGAAAGGCCAAAAATATAATATTAAAAAAAAAAAAGTGACATTGAAATGTGAAGATTATGGTCATTGCATAGACGTACGCATGTGTGTGAGTAGGGTTGGGTACCAAAATTAAGATTCTGACAGAATCATTAAGAAATGTTCATTTCGATGCGGTTTATTGATGCCTAAACAAATTTCCCTCAGGCAGAGCCGTCGCAGGGCGGGTGCAAGGCTCCGCTAATTGACATGCATGCGCATTAATCAGTCACACGCACGGAAATGCAGACAAATAGTGTCTGTATTTATTCAGTAAGGAGACGGTTTATACGTTTTTAACCCGCGAGAGGGAGAGATGACGGCAATACTGTAATCATGCACCACAGTGAGGACACCGGTCTGTGTGTCTCTCTCTCTCATGCTCTGCCCCTGACTTAATAGGGTCGCGATCTGTCCGTATTTCCGTGAACAACCTCTATAAAACTTAAAAATCTCCACATGCAGTGGATGAGATGAACCAGAGGTGATCCCCACGTAGTTTATCATGCCGCACAGGGGACTTTAGGAGATGAGCAGATATGACACAGATCTGTGTGTGTTTCTCGTGCTCAATAATGTCACAATCTGTCCGTATTTCCACACACAGTTACTGTCATATAAACTCTGTCATATGTACATATGCCGTGTAGTTCATATATTTCGCTGTGAAACACAGAGCTGTGGAGGAGTATCATGCTTCATGATCAAAGTTTCATATCATGTGATCACTGGGTGATGCGAATGTCACTCTGTGTGTCAGGACTGATTTAAGCTGAACTACTTATTTTATCTACTGTTTCCTCACAGCTCTCCAAATACAACTGACCAAAGGTTGAATCAAAGTATTTCATTCACCTCTTCTGCTTTGAGTATAGTTGAGCACAACATGGCCCTGAGTTTGACGTGAGCCAGTGAACACAGAATCGCCTGCATAAGCACAAACATCTTTAAAAGGTGTTGTTGTGTTTTGAGGTTTTTGTCAGAAAAACATGATTCTTTCATTCCCACACTTTAGTCAGTGAAGCGACTCCTATCTACAGACTGATGGGAGTCAACAAGCCGTGAAAAATGTGATAACTGGCAGTTGGCTGCACGTACATATATAAACTACTCACAGATGAATCCAGGCTGAAAAATAAATGAAGCCATTTGAAAAGCAATAGAAAGATGATCCTAATGTAGCCCTGTCATCAACTTCACTCCCAGATACTGCTGTTTATTTTCCCCTGTGAGGCTGTGGCCGCGCACAGAGAAGAAGACGCCTCTCAACAAGCTCATCTTCAAAATGTGTTTACCAGGATGCAGAGCAGCAAAGGGGGAAATCTGACTCACAAATTCAACCTCAGAGTGTTCATGTCACTGTCTTCCTGTCTGATTGTTTTGGCATTCACATCAGAACAGGACTGGGAGTGCGAGGCAAACACTGAAGCTGCAAATGCTGCTCCAGTGAGAAAGTGAGCGGCCAGCAGACAAGCTTTTGGCTAATCAACATGAGAACACAGCCAAGCCAAGCCGAGCCTGTGTGCTGGCTGGGCACAGAGGAGATAAAACATGTTGGACGTATCAGCACAATTTCCTGGACCCTTTTTTCTCTGCAGTCTTCTGGGTTCAGTATTTGAACAGTTTTGCAGGTACCTCGCCATAAACCAAAGTACGAAACGGATAAAAATTTGCAAGGTTAACGGGTCATTACAGTCATACATTTCATATTGAGAGGGACATTAATGCCCGTACCAAATGTCATAGTGGGACGTGCGATGACCAATAATGAAATTCAGTAAGAGGAAACAGGTATGAGAGTCTGTCTGTGTGAGTCAAAAGCTCATTAGTACCAAGTCTGGATGAGGTTTGAACAGTGACACCACAGATCTGTGAAATCTGGGCTTTATTCCCAACAACAGCAGCTCCACAACAACAGGCCTTGAGCTGCCCAGAGGGTCTGCTTCTGTCCGCTTCACAAGATCCTCCAAAGCAAACAGTTTAGGTGACAGCTGGACTTTCACTCTTTACCATGAAGAGAAGCTTCGTCTCCAGTGTGTTTGGAATCTGAGACTGTGAGCCAACAGACACAAAGATTACAGCCCACCAGGGGACGGTGATGTTGTTAAACCTTTGTCTGCTCTCACAGGGAGACAGTTGGCCTATCAGAGATGGACTGGAGGCAGATGAAACGGAGTTGACCAGGGCAGGGGCAGCTCACCTTGGCCCTCACACGCTCCATTAAACCGGGAGTAGAGGGAAAGTATGAGGTCCTGACAGTTCCTGGCTCATAGCTCTGCTGTTGACACAATTACTAGCCCCTCTTCCCTCAACCGTGTTTCGCTACCATGTTTAAAATGGCCGCCTGCAGCCGCAACTACATATGCTGTACCATGATAACAACATAGATAAATAGCGTGGAGCGCCATTCAATTTTATTTGAAATCTAAAGGGGAAACAGATATGCAGAATTATAAGTTACCCCAGACAAAAAAAGTGCATTGAACCATAAAAGACTGACTCACATTGAGATTATTGCCATTTTCCCTGAGGCAGAAAACAGCTGGTCTGTGCTTCATCCTCAACACTCACATCATATTCTCCCTCTCCCTCAGAAACACAGACTCCACTGAGCCTCCTTTCTTTAGCCAGCAGACAGTTTGCCAAGTAAAGCTGAGAGGGAAAATTAAGTTTGATCTCAGAAAATGTTCTGTTATGCAAAAACTACTTTAACTAAATTAAGTCAATGACTGATTTGAGACAGAGCACCACAACGTGTTTGGAACAATAACCAGGATGCAGTTAGCTCTCCAGACTTCATGAAGCTAATATGAATGGAGGATAAAAGAGATTGGATAAAAATGAGTTGTCGCATGACCGACACAAAGCAAATACAAGTCTGCCTCAAACCTCTCACTGGTCAAAGGGTTTCGAAACATCTACTCATCACTTTAACAGAGGGTATCAATGGAATAGGGCTTTTACATCTCTACATTTGTGTCCTATTGTCCTGTAAATCATTTTTTACCAAACAAGTCCTTAATTTCCTGTAACAATAACAATAATAATAATAATAATAATAAGTCTTATAGTCAGACCTAAAGGTGCAAACAACAGAAAGGTGGTCGACAAAGAAAAAGCAGATCCTGCATCACCTGAGGGAAATATAAAAGGTTAATTCTGGTGAGACTATTTCTATCCCAGAATAGAGCAGGGTGCAGAAATGATCATCTACTGTAAATGAACATGCTTCTGATTGCATTAATCCAACCACATGTCATATTAGAACAAGGAACAATGTGTCTCTCTCATAGTCCTACTGTTTGTTTTTTTCTTCTAACTGAGATGAGCCTAAAGGGAAAGAAGGAGAGAAGAAGGCAGAGAGAGGAGGGAGATCATGGAGAAGCACAGCCTGCAGTCAGCTCCAGCAGAGGGGCCTTGCTGACCCAGATCCAGGCTGAGTGGGGATGATATTAGCAAAGCAATTAAGAGAGATGACAGCCATCAGACAGGTCACACTGACAGGGAGAGCAGTCTCTCTCTGTTGATTTCTCACAACCAAAACACGAGGCCCCTCTCAGCCCACAAGTGGAAAAATAAAGTTTTAAAAGTAGAGTGGGTAGAAGAGAGGAAAGTGTGGATATCGTGGGTGTGATGTGAGGGAAAGGGACAGAGGCTCACAGGTGGGTGACCCTGTCAGCTCTCAGCTTGGATGAGCTGAAATCACTGCAGGCATGTCACAAACTTCATTCTCCAGAGATGATAGGGAAGTGGAACTTTTAGATCACAAACTTGTTTTTGCCAATGGGGATTTATAAAATTATAATATTTGGGGGAAGTGATGGAGATTGAAACGAGACATGAGAGTTAACGTACTTTAGAAAAAATAAAAGCTAAGTATGTCCATACATTTAAATGTGAAATCCGACTAGAGAGAGACATGTGCAGCAACAATCTGAGGGGAAACTAGATTAAAAACAGATTACAGTACGTCCACCAACCATACGTCCGAATCAGATTGTCAGCAATCACAGAAACAGCAGCACTTAAATCATCGGCCTGTTCAGCTGTCACAGAGCAGCAGCACACCTTATATGCCACTTCTCCCAGCATACTCTAGGCGTGCAGCTCGATGGTCTTGTGTTCGACATGTCTGCTTTAATCTGATCTCAGTGGGTGGTTGTAAGTTGAATAACAAGCAGAGGAGGTAGACCAAACTGTACACAGAAACAGCTGAGAGGAACAGAAGTGACGTGATGAGATGAAATGGCAGAAAAAGGTTTATGACAGACTAAAGGGAACGCATGTTGGCTCATTTTAAATCCCACAGTGTGCTGTCACAATACAGTCAGTACAATCTGTAGGAGGCATCTGAAGCAGCACCTGTGAGACAGCTGCACAATTACTGACAGAGCCTCCTGACTGCATCATATACGCCTGACAGAAGCTGAAGAACAAATCTTTGTTGTCAAGAGCCCGGCTAAATGTAGAACAGCTAATGACCTGTAGCATGCCGCTAATCGTTCAGCTACTTCATGTCTGTGCGAGCTCTCTCATCTCTGCTCAAAGACTTCTGCAGTAACCATTGACAGACACAACAGCAGACTCTCAGGTTCTGTTTGAGTGGAAAAATGCACTTTTAGTTTCTCTCTGCCTCGTGCAGAACAACCTCAGTCACGCTTGTGAACGGCACTGTGAAACACCAACAGATACTTCCCCTACATATGCGTAGACAGAGACATGAGCCATAATGAGCTGCACTCTGCAGATGGTCATTAAGGTTTATGTCAACATGAGGGAGATATCCAAATAACAATTTGGCAGATGATACTCGCAATTAATTCAGAGTAAATTTTCCTTCAGACACATTAAACACAGATGATAAGAAGGTACATCTGAGTTCTTTGATAAGAGTCCCTGTTGGGAAATGAATTTCAGCAGAAGACATTTGGTCCCTCACAGATCAGAGATGTAATGAAGGTTAAAAAGGAGTGTTCATACCAGGCAGAGAAATTGCTTCCTTTTAAATGTATATTTGGAAATCTGACACTGTTGCTACTCACAATGTCAGAGTGTTTTTGAACTGATGCTGGGCAGGAAGCTGCTGCTCTGTGCAACAGCTCGACCCAGAAGGCAAAATGAGGAAATGAAAAGAAACAATACACGTCATCTGCTTTAATAATGATCTTACAATAGCTTGTGAACTAATGACACACACTAAGCTTTGATATATTGGCAATAATATAACCTCTCCATGGCCAGATCTCAGATACACAGTATAAAAATCTACTTGCATGGAGGCCGAGCAGCACGAGGGGACGCTCAGGTGGACATATTCTTAAATAAGACAGCTGACATGACAGACTCACTGTGCACCCTGAAATGCCTGCGTGATATCGTCGGGCTGCAGGACATCTTCACCAAAGAGGAGATGAAGGTTTGTTAACAGAGGCCTCAAACATGGCTGACAGGATCTCAGGATGAATAGATGGTGATGCTAAACACTTTCAGGTTTCTTGTCAGGTTATGTCACCGTGTTTGAGTTACATCTCTTTGCTAAACTGCAGATTTAAAATATTAATAGGGGAAAATATTTATATATAGCCCATCAGTAAACAAATATAACTTGGTAAAGATCGTTTGTTGATGTCTGAATGTTAACTCATTTTATTGAAAGCCTGATTTTGTGAAGCTCAGCATTTCTGCAGCTCCGTGCTTCTATCAATAAATTGCATCCAACGGTGGAAAAAAAAGGATGTTTTATACTTCAGACATTTACTTTCAGTGGAAGGCCAGCTGAATTTTTCAATTTAGTAAAAAAATCGAAGTTTTTTTATGTTGGAAAGCTTCTCAAAGCGAGAATAAATTAAATCGTTTTTTTGGAGCCTGTTCGAACTACAATGTGCTTTTTGAAATATTGCACATAAAAATATTTTAAAACGGGGGAAATTTGTCGCAGCTTTTTAAAGAATTATTTAAGTTATAATCTCAAAGATCTCAGTTTATGAGGCAAGTCCAGCCTCAACGGATGCAAGTCCAGTTTCTTTGTCTGTAACGCAGACGGCGAAACCTCCAGAGCAGCTCTCAGTGCATCCTGACTGCCTTCAGTTTGCCACGGGATATGCACGTGTGGTGCTAAGGCCAAATCCAGCTTTTGTACCAAAGAATCCTACTTTAGTGTGTCTTCCACTTGACCTAGCTGCCTTTTCACCTCCTCCTTTTTCCACCTCGGAACAGGAGCGGTTACACAAATTGTGCCCAACCTTTTAAAGTCAAGCTAATAGACTTCGGCTTGGCCTTAGAAAGATCTCAAGCCAGGCCGGGAATGACTCTGCAAACTATTTGCTTCAGGTAAGAACCAGAGAAATGACAATTTTCAATTCATTCATTCGATTTGTGAGATGTTCTCTCTGTGTGTATTTTGAATCCTAAAATATAATGGTGTAGCTCATTGTGATTCGTTCTTCCACAGAGCTCCAGAGATTCTTTTGGGCCTACCATTTTCAGAGGCCATTGATATGTGGGCATGCTCTTTAATTGTCTACGTATCAGAGCAAGGTCTGAATATCAAGCAGTAAGTAATTTGCTACTCAACCTTTTTTTTGTCCCCTCTTTCTTAAAAATTGAGTACAGCTTTTGTCTTGAGCTACAAATACAAGAAAGTGATTTGTCCATTGTTAAAGTTAACTTTCAGGATGATTGTTAGAGATCTTTGAATGTTAGCTATTGCACTAGTTACTAGCATTAGCATGTAGAGCAAACGAGAATCAAAGCGGTCCTGCTGCATTTCCTGACGTGACACTCTTTTATCTCCAGATGAAGTTAATAGTTGATCTTCTGGGTATGCCGTCAGACGATCTTCTCAACCAAGGGATAAGGGCGCACCTCTTTTTCATAAAGACGGAGTCTGACACCTGGAGGTTTAAGGTACTAAAAGTTGTTTCATCTTTACCAGACTTTAAGTGTGTTTCCATCAACCGGTTTGTAGGGAAAGAGCTCATTCAACATATTCACACAGTGGATATTTCCTCTGACGTCTTGCTCAGGGTGGAAAGCACAAATGTTGTTCTAATGCTGTAATCTAGTTTTGCTAATCATATTTACTTAATGAATCTATTTAATGATCATTTCACTGCGTTGAGATTGAACAGAAACTGTAAAGACAATGGACTGTTAAGAGAAAAGTTAAAGTCAAGTTGAAACACCTTATTACTTATTACCTATTTAACAACAGTTAAAAGTACAATTCAACCATTTCCTAGCCAACGTTACGGTTTGTTGCGTTACACCACAAGATGGAGAAGATGCCACTTCCTAGCTAATGGTAAAGTTGGCTAATTAACAGTAACGTTCGCTAGAAAAGGGTAGCCTACGAGTTATGAAAACAACATATTTGCAAGCTCATTACGACAGCTCATTTAAATCAGCTAACACTTAACCAGATCCTAGCTAACATTATTAGGAATTCACATTTTTCCAATCCTGTCTTATAACACTACCAAATGGTGATTTTAGTGAGGACATGGCCGAATACTAGCTGATGAGTTATGAAATTAGTTGTTTTAATAAGAACATTAAAATCAATTCATTGAACTTTTCTTTTAGACACCTGAGGAGTATCGCGGGAAAGCCCCTGACGTCACATTCAGTGGATATAGATTTTCCTCCCTGGATGACTTGAAAACAGTAAGTGTGAAGTCCTTTCATTTTTAGTTTAATGTCTTTTCATGAATCATGAGGATCCCTTGATTGATGGTGGATTTGACACTTTCCTAAACTAGATCTATCGGGACAAAAGAAACGACGATGTTGAGGCTGGGCAGGCAGAGCAGTGCATCGAGCTGTTGAAGGCCATGATTACGATGGATGAGAGCCAGAGGATCACTCCCCTCGGAGTCCTCAGTCATCCATTCATCACCCAGGACAACCACCAAGACCACCAAGACCAACAAGCCCAGCAAGACCAGCAAGACTACCAAGACAACCAAGACCTCCATGACAACCAAGACCTCCAAGACCACCAAAACGACCAAGACGACCAAGACCAGCAAGACGACCAAGACCTCCATGACAACCAAGACCTCCAAGACCACCAAAACGACCAAGACGACCAAGACCAGCAAGACGACCAAGACGACCAAGACCAGTAAGTAGAGTTTTTGAGTATTTCCATGTTGGTGGACCATTTGTATTGCAGTGTTTAGAAAGGTTAAGACCTTTTCATCAGACTAACAGTGATTGTTTGTACACAGGAAGCGTACAACCGATGAGGGAACCGTTCCACCTCCCACAACCCCTCCATCACTTGTAATCCAGGTCCAGCCTGCAGCAGCCGAGAACAAGCTGCAGCTGGAAGATGAGGAGAGAGCCGACAGGTAAGGGACTTTTACTTTCTGAACTGTAGAATAACTGCTTCAACTTAAAGATCAGAGAACTTCTACCATCTCTGTGTTTATGAGTTCATGACAATCACAGGAACAAAACTCTAACTGCGCGTGTGTGTGTTTAGTTTGCAGGAAGGGCCCAAAGAGACATTCGAGGTCTCGCGTGACACATCACCGACTCAATCACCAGCGATGACTTCGGGGGACAGCGAGGACGAGCAACAGAGGAAGAAGAAGAAGAAGAAGAAGAAGAACATCTGCAAACGCATCTGGTCATGGATAAAGAGGACCTTCCGCTGCAACCGGGTCGGCGTCGTTGGGAATGAGGAAGGTAAGAAGTGAAGCTCTGTGAAGGTTTGTGCAGCACGATAACCGTGCTGCACAATCCTTCACAGAGCTTCTGAGGGCAGCACGGCGGCTCGGTGGTTAGCACGGCGGCCTCACAGCAGAACAACTTTCTGTCTGTGTGGAGTTTGCATGTCCTCCCCGTGCATGCGTGGGTTTCCACCGGGGGCTCCGGTTTCCTCCCACAGTCCAAAAACATGCAGCTTGTAGGTCAATTGGACACTTTAAATTGCCCCTTAATCTGGTCAGAGAAGAAAAAATAAAAAGTGAATTAACAATCTAAAAAGAATTTGAACTCGTGTTGTGACTTTGATGCAAAATAAGTGAATGCTTTTGAACTGACTGACTGTGTGCTGGTCATTATAACAAGTTATTTCACTGTTTGGTAACTGAATCAATAATAATACATCATATTTAATAGAAAGCTGATATCATTTGTGTTTTAATGTTTCCTTGTTGGAAACTGCATTGCTGTATTTATAAGAGGTGTCACGCTCAGACTTTCCACCCATCATGGAAACAATTCCACCTCTGTGTGACCTAAGAATCACAATCCTGTGTAAATAATAGTTTGACATTATTAAATGTAAAATCAGGGGTTACACTCGCCCCGGACAGTCACACTTTCCCCAATGCTTGGAGACAGTATGGAGCCGTTACAAAGGGCAGGAGAAGAGAGGAGTTATATCTGGTCGAGCTGCTCTGGAGGTTTCGCCGTCGCTTTTTAAGTAAATGACTGAAGTTTAATCTTGTGAGTAAAAACTGATCTAAGTTACTGAAATGATATTAAACACAGGAGTGTTGTCCTTATTCCACTTATCTCCTCCTCAGTGAGGCACTAAAGATAAAGCTGTTTCACACGCGCACACCATTTTTATCCTTAAGGCAGCAGCTGGGTGCGCTGCAAGGGCTGCAGGTCGTGTCATGAAAGGCAGCAGGGGAGGCTTGTGAAAAGCGTGACCTTGCTCCCTTCCTGCACACCTGATCGCTCTCAGCAGCAAAGACAATATCAAACATGCACCTCATGAAGGTGGGGTCAAAGGTCACATCATTACATCACTTTTCTGCTTAGAACAAAGCTTTACTCAGAACTCACCCCGTCATTTTCTGTCTCTTCAGCTCAATACTTCACTGCTCTGTGTCCAGATAAATGCCCTTCAAGGCTTTTTCCCCCTTTGTCAGCAGGTGGAGGCTCCTTCTCACCTTAATAATGGAGGGAGGGGAAGACCAATTCAGCTGACTCACAGTCAGGGTTTTACAAAGAGCATCTAACATTATATAAAGCTAATCCTGCTGTATCTGACTGATGTTAAAACACTGTGGCAGTAGGGGACAACAAATGACAGGCCATGAGCCATGGCTAGAAATGTACATAATTTACAGTCTTTATCTCCTCACAGCAGGATGGTCCATTAGGCAAAGGCAAATGTGTACATAAGCACAACCTGCACTTATGAATTTCTGTCCCTGTATATGACGGAAAATGTATTATTTTAATGCAAATATAGTAATTCTGTGTTATCAAATATTAGCAGTACTCTAACAATTTTGGCTATATGACAGGTCAAATGGATTGTAACGGAAATAAAGTGCAGGAAGTGTGAAAAACTCCAGAACTAAACTGACCACATGTGGTGGCATGTTCAAGAGGAGTGAGATGATAATGCATGTTTGATACATTAAAAAGGAAAAATATTTGCTCACCGCTCCCAAACAGGTGCTTAACATAACTGCACACAGAAAAATGAGATCTGCACAGTGCATATAAAATGAATAATAAAGTAATACAAATTAAATGGTTAGTCAAAAGTCAAAGTTAGGTCTTTAGACGAGCATAAAACTTCTTGCTCATATTCAGCACCACCCCCCCAAACTTCCCTCCACATCTAGCGCAGCAGGTCGGCTGCCAGCTGATGGCAACTTTGTCTGAGAGGCTCTGCATGCTACCAGGAGACGTGTTTTCCTCCTCGCAGAAGTTTGTCATCTATCATTACCTGAGGAGGCCTTGAGAATGATTCCTGCAGACAGCTCTATCTTACTGTCTGGGGGCCAAACGTAAACAGCACACTGCTGCGCAAACAAGGGCGATGATGACCATTACTTCCCAGGTATTTGGTAAAAAAAACTGCTTGCTGTGATGTGATGTGATGTGTTGTGTTCCAGCCTGAACTCAAGAGGCAGGCTTGGCAGGGAGCGGGCCTTTGTGATTGTTTGGATTTTGTCATTTTAACACCCTAAAGATGATATTTAGATCATATTTACACCAAGAATGCTCAGAATATTTAAACCAACTCTGGATCACTTACTCTCTTTAGTTCAACTAAGAACAAAAGCATTACATTGGCTCTTGAACAAATTACTACAATATATTCCAAACAGCATGTGGTTCAGTTTGTTTGGAGAAAGAGCAGTCATACCAACTAATGGAAAAACCCCAAACCACTCTGAGCTTTATGAGTACACAGAGTTGGTCAGTGACAACTTTTAGCTGGCGGGTAAAAAAAACTATTCGTGGTCTATGAGCTGTCTTTTTTCACTTCAACACATGATGGACGACAGCCTACAGGATCATTATGAATGTGGTTCAGACTACACACACGCACATACACACACACACACACACACACACACACAAACTGCATATGATCGCAGGTGAGACTTTTTAAATGTATGCAGCACTACAGTTAATTTGCCAAGCTGTGAAAGCTGAATGCAGCATGAAATACCACAGGTTCAGACCATGTAGGCCACCGTATGAGCAACCTTGCACAGCGCACAAACACCGAAGAATGATTTTAAAGCTGAAGCCCCGCAGTTAGAGTTGAACCCCAGCAAGGAGCACACAGAATGAGTCCTGTTCATCAGTGATGCGCCGACCCAGGACGGGCACACAGACACTAATACACAGACTTTGTACCCAACCCCACCCACACTCAGGTGCCTGTGGCGCCCGGTCACCTCACTCAGGGATCCAAGCAGTATGTCGTTCTAATCAGTCCTCGCAGTGGGCAACCCCATTAATTCAACTCTATTTCATCAGCAGTGAGCAGACCACCAGAGGGGTCTGTACATTCTTGCGTTCCTGCAATCCAGGAGTAATCCTATCTCTCACTTACCTTAGATCAGGCTCTAACCCCGTAATTCTTTAGAGACTGACCTGGGGTCTCACTTATAAACATTACGTACGCACAAAACGGGGCCTAAAAATCCCGTAAGCCACTTCCCACGCAAAAACAAACTTGACAGGAAAATGTGCACACCGGTAAGCAAACTGTGACCCCTGCGTACATACATTTTGAAGACAGGGGAAATTGGCAACACAGAATGTGGGGTGAACTGAAGCCAGGCTGTATATTGATGCACATTTAATTCCACTAAATATCAAATGTCATTGAGCGATCCACGTCAACATTCATACCAGCAATGTTATTTGTACTTGTGCATATAGTGAGCCTTATTAAATAAGCACCTTCCAATTTGAAAAGATATCAGCAAATCTTAAATTCAAGTCCTCTTAGTATGTGATCAGCACTGTCTCACCTTCACAGCCCCCCCTGCAGCGCAGAGGAGAGACCGTCTCCTGAATCGTCAGAGAAATCCAAAATAATATCAAAAGGTGTAAGAGTTGAAGAACAGATCGTCAGCAGTTTCTTCTAATACTGTGTTAATATCAGCAAGTAGGATTTTTAGTTTTATTAAAGATATTCTGACTTAATTAACAGCAAAGATCACGGACCATGCCATCAGGTGCTCAGTGCGCACCTGAGACTTCTTACTGCACATATGGATCATTTTTGGTGCAATGTGGGCGTATGGAGGGCGGAATAAGAAGCTAATTCACGTGCACACATTTCAGGGTGGATCGTGATTTATAAAGGGAACGTTGCGTGCAGGTGTGCATGTGCACGGTTTTAAAAATCTGAATTATTTTTGGCACACGCCATTTCTGGGATTTCTCGGTATGGACAGTTTTAGTCTGGATTCTACGCACTCTTTTATAAATGAGACCCCTGGTCTCGCTCGCTAACAGAATTGTGAGATCTTTGCAGGAGGACAAACAAAGCCACACAGAGCTCATTTTGAGGACACAGCAGGAAGTCAAGCTGAATTAATGACGCCGTGTATCAAATGATTCCAGACCATCAACCCCCCACTAAAGCAGGCCAACAGCACAGAACATGTACATATACAGACAGTAGGCCCAGTGTATCAAAGAGTTAAGTGCTGCATATTAAGAGTGAAAGAGCGGAGTTAGTCTGGTTATGCTAGTGAAGAGTTTTAGTCTTTGTGATATTAAATTCGTAGAACAATAATAATTTTAGAACAGTTACTAAAATAGTTTCCATGTGAAAACAATAAAATAATGAGGCAGAATCTGACTGACTCATATGTTATTGTGCTTTTGTATCACACTGTGTGTCTTGTCTGTGGTATAATGAAATGTTTACTGGGACGTAGCATAATGAGCTTTTCATAGCTTACCGTACCTTTGGTCTCTGGTGGATGGGGATGCTCATCACAGACAAATTAGCTCTTTGGAGTATTGCTGTCTACACCTGCAGAAACAATAACAGTTGGTGAGTATGGCGAGGCTTTAAAGGAGAAAACAAAATGAAAATGTCCATTATTCTGGTCCTCATATTCTTGTGCTCGCTATCTGTTCACAACGATGAAAATCAGGCATGCCTTCAATCAAAAAAAAAACAATCCATTCAAGTGTGGAACAATCTGCATCAAGAGATTTATTAGCGTAATCTTTGGTCTGGAGAACAGATAAATGTCTCCACAGAGACTCACGCTGCTCTCCAACTGTGCTGAGAGAACATTAGAGGTCAACAGCGGATAACTCGGCTCAAACTGAAGGCATATGGTTGCAGTTGGGAAAGCTCTCGGGGACTGGTAGTAAATAAATTCCTGAGTGGGAAAAAAAAATGACTACAGTTGTATGTAAAACTTAAAGCTCTGCTCTCTTTAAGATAACGACAAAGGAGAAGGTTTGCATTGAAGATGACACTTCAAAGGCCTTCATTGTTGAACGAAACAACAGCACTGATGTTTGTACAAAAAAAACAATCATGTGACTCGTCTGCGGTGGCAGCCTTTGGAAGTCACCACATCTTGTTCTTTGTGTGCGCCTGTCTGTGTGTGAATGAGTACAATGACATTTCTTCAGTACAAGGCAACGACAAATATGAAAAAAGGTATCCTCGTATACTTCCTTAATTAGACTGAGGTATGACGTGATCACTCCAAAGTAATTCTGGGAAATATAGGCAAGTTCTTACTCAAATACAAGTACACTAGAAAGCTTGAGGGAGATGTAAAGGGAGAGTTAGATCCATTTCCTCTGAAATGTTTTGTCTTCCTTTCAAACTACATGAAAACTGCACAAACAAAGAAAAAAGCTGGCGTGCTCAACTCAAAAACTCTACAGTTATCAGTGCCAACTCGAAGGTAATACTATAAGCACAAAGATGTCAGCACTTGCAATATAGTATATAACTTTTAATGAAAAATTATAAACAGCAGCTGAATGAAACAAACGAGTTTCAGCCCAAGGCTTTCGTCAGCATTTTGTAATGAAATACAGCTGTTCATTGAAGCATCACCAAAAAATATCTTTACAAGAAACAGAAAGTAAAGATTGCAAGAAAAATCTGTTACAAAAGAAAAACATCTGTTACAAAAGAAATTATTTTCCTTTCTGTCAACAAAACAGTACTCTTTTATGCAAACCATACAAGTGACCAGTACATCGCAACAGAAAAGCACACTTCGCAAAAAAACATCCATTTTAGTCTATAGAAAACAAGAAAATAAATGCTTGGGCTGGAACGCGTTGGTTTCATTCAGCTGCTGTTTGTTATTTTTCCATTATAAACTTAGAGACTGACAGGCTCTGATCATGCTGGGCAGTTACATTTACGCAACCTGTTTTTCCTTTTGGACAGGCACATATCTCTGCTCTAACCGTTCTCCTTAAGGTGCTGGTGTAACCCGTGTGTGCGTTGTGTTCTGGTAGTCAATGATGGTTCAGGAGAGAGTAAGCAGGTTCTGGGTCTTTTTACTTTCAGCTGCAGCCATGTCACAAAATTATGCATTAAAATAACCAATATTTTACAATAAAAACAATTAGAGATTTACAAAAATGCACTGGTCCTTTAAAACGGACAGTCTGACAAACTAAATATGACAAATACAGCTTGGAAATATATATAGTACAAAAAAAGATTAAATTAGAAAGCCAGAAAAACCATATTTTGTCATTTCTTCTGCACAAGATCACAACACAGTTTAATATCAAAATGTATATGCATTTGTTTCCACATTAGCAGCTATCAACATTAACATTCAGAAAACACAGCTGCTAAACTACACAGTAAAACTCAGCAATTAACACTTGAAAATAATATTAAAATATGTAAAAAACAAAAAACGTTTCCCTACCTGTGGTAACAGACAGAAACAGTCTGAGCTGTGTGTCGTGGATCTGCAACTTCTCCCCTGATTAAAGAGCAAACGCGCACCATTAACGAGGGATGGCGGAGCTTGTTGCCTAGCAATTAAGCTAACTTAGTAGGCTAGCATTAGCTTTTTAACTTCGAAACAAAACTCATTAAAAACTGAAATTTGCGAACTCAAATCTCTGCAGGACTGACACACGACGAGTCTGATATTAAATACAACATAACACATTAGTTTGGACGTGTCCAAATCACAAATAACAACTTTTATACATATTTATCGGCGGAGAGTCACTTAACGGTTACCTACCTCCGGCCATGTTGAAATTGGCTTTGGCCAGAGCGCGCACCGCGCACGCACGTAGCTGCGTCGTCACGCCCGCGCACACACAGACCCCAAAACACAGGCAGATGAAGGAAAATCCAAAACAAGAATTATAATGAAAAACAAGTGTTTTGGTGGAATTCGTAAAATTAGTCCATCTCAAACTGCTACACTGGCAATAAAAAAAAAACACTGTCATTGACAGCTCCCTGGATTGGCTGCAGAGCTCGACCATATGTCAGAGGCAAAGCAGACAGGGAAACCGCTGCAAAAAGTGAGACGTTATTGAACGCTCGTTCATCATTTTTCCTGACTCTACTTCCAAGTCAAATATATCACGTCGGACTAAATAGTCTGCAGAACATGATTCTTACTGCATTTGTTCCTTTTAAAAGATGAAACATGGTGGATGAAGGCATTTTTCTATATTTTAAAAAAGTCTGAGTCTTTCTATTGTGATGATTGCGCACAAATGGAAACAGCTACCTTCACAAATCTTCCTACAGAGGATGAGAAAAGACAGAAGCTTGCTGATATAATTCTGATTTTTTTTCTGCCATCAGTATATGAAACTAAATAGCGTCTGCTGTTACACAGAGAGTGAGTTTAAAAATAGTACGGACATGTGGGTGTTTATGTAACAGTGCAAGAAAAAGTAAAGTGAAAATGTATTTAAAGTGGAGCAGTGAACGAGTACAATTGAGCATATCTTAGAAATATTTTGTTTTAATGAATAATGCCCCTAATTGTTATATTATGTTCTTCTGCCACCTCTTTATCATATAACAAAGTATAATTATAATGCAAACTACAAAGACACAGAACTCTCCATAAAAAAACAATAAAGCAGGGTTAAATGTGACAGAAATTCAATATAGCATTACCAGGTATTATACTGAGCTTCAACACTGTTTGGCACTCTGGTGTGGAAAAAAAAACCTAAAATGTATCTTCTTGTTGTTTTTCACTAGAAAATGAGCTTAAACTCCTGTAGGAAAAATGTTTACTTTTCCATGAAATTAGAGATGTCTTCCATTAACTCCACACAAAGTAAAATCATTGACTGCCTCATTGACGGCTCCCTTTAAATTTATATTTTGTGTTCTCTCCCTCTAATTAACTCCTGGCATATACACAATGACAAACATCCAGTTTGTGTCTACAAAGTCACGAAATATATGATAGTACAGTAACTTATGATAAATACTTTATCATAAGATAAAGCTAACACTGAACCATTCATTTTCCAGGATCTGGATAAAAGCGTTCAGAAAGAAGTTGTCAAAATGAAGCCCAGCCATAAATCATCTTGTAATTAGCAATTGATTGAAGGAGCTATCTCAGTGTGAAAAACATGGAAGCATGATGCATCAATTTTAATGGCATTTCTTAATCAGAGTTGTCAGCAATCAGCAGAGACTAATCAGGGCCTGAGAGACAGAGACCCGATGCTAGTAATCAAACATGGCTGCTGTCCCATTGACTCCATTCTAAAAAGGCTGCTGGATAATTTTTAGGTGGACTTTTAATGTCAGGGTGAAGTAATCGCTCAAAATCTAACATTTATAATAAAAAAACAAAGCAAAGGTCTACCCCTTAGACTGCATGACCACTGACTGGTGTAACTACAGTTTAAAGATTTCTCTCATAAAATCAAAAGGCTTCTGTCTGAATGAATTCATGTCCTGAGAGGCAGAATGGATCGACCTATCTTACAAAAGCAGAGAAATAGAAATGTCTACCCGAGAAAGCTACACAATTATACTGAGGCCCACAGGCACCAAGCAATGACAGTCCACTCCAGTGAGCTGTGAGGATTTTCTCACCCTTTACACTAACAGCAGGATTATTATTTATATTTAAGCATCCCTCTGTCACTCAATTTGATGAATGACAACCTGCAATCATTCCCTGTATCAGTGGCAACAGCTGGACCCCCCCTGACAGACAGCAAGAGCACATTTAAGCAAATAAAAACTGCCTGCTTTCTTTATTATTTCTGCCAGATGTCATGCAGTAATTACTAAACACAATTAATGATCCTGGTCATTCACTGTAGTGGAGGAGAATGAGCTCTCGGCAGAGGTACTCGCGAACGTGCACATACGTCACATCCTCTTGTTTCCCGTCCCGAGTGCTTTACATAAAAATCAGCCTACAGGTTGTTCATGCCAATGGAGGAAGTTGGGGAAGCTCTCAATTTATCAGTTCCTCTATTATCCCTTCACACACTGGCAATAAAAAAAAAAAGATATTTGATTGATGAATACATGTAAAATCTTACATATAGCCCCTTTAACAGCCCAGATATACCAAGAATAGATTTTATATTTCATTATAGATGATGTATTTTACTACATTATGTCTACTTTGGAATAAACACCATATTAAAATGACTGAGGTTCATAAAGGAGATGTCAGGGGAGCTGTGGCTGTCAGAAAGCTGCTGAACAGAGATACTCCTGCAGCCAGGCTTAATGGGAGCCTGCATAAACAACAAAACATAAATGTGGTTGTGTTGGTGGTTATGAACTACAAGATAGAAAAGATTTTCTTGTCACCCATGTCTCCCCCGTAGACGGAGCGAATCAGCCGTGGCATCATATGGCGCTAACAGGCTTAACCTGCCCCCCATGGAGCCACTCAAAACAGCGGCCTCACAGACTGCAGGGGCCCCGAGACGATGCCTCACAGGATCTCACGAGAGACGCTAACTGGGCTTCATTTAGCAGGAAACCAAGTATTTTCAAACACAGCATGAAATGACTTTATGTTACAGCTATGGATGAATTTGGAAATGGGTCCATATCTGGTAAGTGTGGCCCTTGGTCCTGGCTGTGGGTGTCAGCTTGCTTGCTTAGGTTCTAATGCGTCTCAGTGTTGTAGGGCAGCGTAGCTTGACTCTGGATCCTGGACAGACCAGCTGATGCACTACAAGGAAAACATTAAGGCCACAATAACACTCGGACATTGGCTAATGTACAGCTCTCAGTAATATGGCATGTTTGTGTACAATACCATGCTTTAAAAATACAGATGGATTGATTTGAGTATTTGCTTCATCACAGCTATTGTCACGTTTTTGCTTTTATCATTTTAAGGAAATATTAACAAGCTAATGGATTACATATGTATAAGATAATGGAAGATACATTTGCAATTTCATTTGCCTGATTATTCATAAAATATTAATATTTTACCATCCAAAAACACAAGATTTAAGCGAATGAAAAGTTATGCAACATATTCAAATTTAAAAAACCTTATTTTAAATGCCACAAACTCACATGTGAAATGGAGCTTTTAACTGTCGTCTCCACAGGGCTAGGAGGTTTAGGACCATTCGTGTCTCTGAACAGGGAAACTGAAGGCTTTTTAGAAACATGATACCAGCATCACTGGTCCTTCAGCGACTGTGTTCAGGAGGGCAGCATAAGAGATGGCCTTTCATAGTTCACTGATCTCCAAAGAGCTCAGGAAGCACAGTGTTTGCTCATGGCCTTTTGCCCCGTGTACAGAAGTGTATTATGCTTTTAATAACCTCTCATGCTAAATATTCAGCAGCACATTCAAGCAAAGATATCACTGCCACCACAACCCAGAGCAAAAAGGCTGCTGTGGGAATACCAGAGGACGGGTTCACTGTTGGTAAAGATAAAAATGTCTTACTTAAAAAGCTGTCTCAAATGTAAGTAAAAAGGGATGTATCTTGTGATTTTCCCTCAAATGTTACTTAGTAGTGGGGCTAAAAATAAACACAAGCATCTTTTTTCTGTAGCAACATCTCTCGATAGCTCAGTAAATGTCATGAATAACGATCTATGATGAGATATCAGTATTAACAGAAGATAATAAGAAAGTTTGCGTTATATCCAAACCATCTTTGACCAAAACCTCCATCATGATTATTTCCAAACAGCCAACCAAATTCAACCTTTAATTCACTGGTAAACATGAGCTGAGGTAAACTGAGGTGCTTTGGTGCCACATCAGAACTATTAACCCACTGCAGGCCGCAGCAGTTTTCTCTAACAGATAAAGATATTTAAAGTTTGCTCCTGCTATGATTTAACTGCCAAGCTTGACACTTCAGAATGACTGAGTAGAGCTACTTGCGCTCTTCTTCATCCAGTGTTACTGGAAATGGCTTCATCTCATACAAACTGCTTCCTTACAGCAGCCGAGATGACATTATGTTTATCTGACCATTGCATGAAAGACAAGAAGAACCTGGTTTTCTGCAGTGATGTTTGCTGTGGAGCCTAACACAGCTTCTGTTCTCATCACCAGAGGCAACAACAGCAGATAACAACTTCATCCAAGTAGAAGAATATATTGTGCAGAATTTTATTTGTCTCCGTCTTAGCCTGTTTTTACAGGCCAGAGTACTATCCAAATAAATTATGATTTCATACCCTGCAAAAGTGCTCTCCTTTCTGATGAAATTTGAAAAAAGGCACGAGCCTTGAGCGACAGCATTGTAATTTGGTGACCACAACAACAGGAGTCATTTTTCACTTGGCCTTTTCTAATTGGATAAACGCCTCTGGGTAATTTCTAAATGAATTCCTCAGGCCAAAGCAGCTGCCTGGGCCAACCTAAACCATGTTTAATGTCGAAGGATTATCCTTGATTGAGTTTATTGCAAAGAAGCTTGTGACTTCAGTGACTGTGTGCCAGAAAAAGGCACAGTGTTCTTTACAACCAGCGCTCTACTTCACATCCAAGGGTACAGTAATTCACTGTGACAACACATGGGACTTGTGAGGAGGAAGGCTTTGTTGTCTGGAGGATGAGTGTGGGCTACAAGTTATGTTCATGTGCAGAACATAATAGGATTTTATAAACACAATAAGGCACACTGCAGAGTTTTTGCACATAAAATAATATAATGTTTAGTATGCAATCATAAATTAAAAGATGTGGTGTAAAACCAACACAGCATAACATTGCTAAATATTAGTTTAACCACTGATTTATTATGCAAAGCAGTTAAGTGCTGATTGGCTTAATGGCATAAATTAGGATATATTTTTTAATTAATGTAAGTTAAATTAGGAGGCGTTTCATAAGCGTTCTATACAATCTAATAGTCATGGTTTGGTCCAGGCTTGTTGACTTTTATGCAGACAACTACTTCACGATTTTCTGCTTATTTCTGTAGCCTACCTGTTACAAGCTCTGAAACATGAAGTTAATTTTTTCCCCTCTTTGCAGGAGCGCTCGCGCACAACGTGACAGCCGTTTGACAGGCTGTGGTCCTCGCAAAGGTCTGGCAGTGAGACTGATGATCCTCCTCTCATTCATTCAACACAGGACAGGTGCCCGCCTGCTGTCTAAACTCTCCTGCCTGACACAAAGCAAAAATAAGCGGACATGGGAGTCAGCGTGGCGGCTGCTTCCACCTATGCCGACTAAGCGCTTACCTCCCCGGCCGCTCGCTGCTCCGGTCCCCCGGTGTCTGTCCTTGTGTCGCTGCGACGCTGCTCATGAATGAATGCTTGTTATATTCCGCAAATAATGCTGTTGCATTTTACAGCAAAATGAACAGTGTGCGCTGGTAGAGGCTGTGTGCTGGTGGATAGTGTCCTGTCTGTGTACCACTCTGCACGTCACACACTGAAGTGTCGAGGTCTTGGCAGACGCGTCTTGCTGAGCTCCCTGCACGGCGGAGTATCTGAGATGTGACTGACGGCATCTCCCAGGCTTGCACACCGTGTGGCTAGTTTTCTCTCGATGCTGCTCCGACCTTCCACCCTGATTGGTTAACACAAGCCCCACAGCGCCCCCACCCGTCACTACCAGCAATTGAATGCACCTGCAGAGCAGTATTCGCACTACAGCTTCTGCATGGTCTACATTTGGTGACATTTTTGTTTAATTCTCAAGATGTTCAGTTAGAGATTAAACAACTTGAACAAAGCCAGTCCATATGCAGTTATATGAATATATATAATTACAGTTAAAAAAAGTTGGATTACTGAAAATTTTGATCTACATTATGATTTGGTACCAGGACCCCTTGAGGACATTCTGTTTAAAGAAGGAGAAAGAAACAACTAATTGGCAACGTATACAACATGCTGCTGAAGGAACAATCTGAACAGTACCTATCACAAAAGTTCTCTGATAAATGGAACAAAGATCTCCACTTTAAAGAAGCCAGATGTTTATATCTTACCAATAGCATTACCACAAGGAAAATCTACAGTTAATACAATACAAATTGATGACCAGAATATGTTATACAAGAGATAGACCCCATAAGTTTTATCCAGGTTCCTCTGATCAGTGTGTGAAGTGTGGCTCTCATGACTCCCTTATGCATCCCTTCTGGCTTTGTATAAAAGTGAGCAAAGTGCGGAATGAAATTCAAGAATGGATATGTAATATTTGCAAAACAAAAATTCAATTCTCAGCTGAGCTGTGTATCTTTCAGGATGCTGAAAAATAAGATATCCTACGGGATGGCAGATTATGTTCTCCTCCCTTGTTTATAAGAAGCTCATTTTAAAACACTGGACAAATACAGAAGCTCCTACTTAACACATTTGGAAGAACTGATGAGATATTATTTGGCAATAGAAAAGTCATCATCTGAGGATAACAACAAAACAAAGCAATTCAGTGAGGTATGGAAGTACATTTGTTAGACCCCATAAGATAAGGACATAGAAAGTGTGTGTGTGTGTGTGTGTGTGTGTGTGTGTGTGTGTGTGTGTGTGTGTGTGTGTGTGTGTGTGTGAGTGTGTATGTTATGTTGTGGTACTCACTCCATCCTAAGACAGTATACAGCATCTTATACTATCTTTTACATCATGGTATTAATATGTATATGTGTGTGAGTAAGTAATTGTAAGCAAAGCCCCATTGTAGAAAGCATGAAATTAAATAAAGATGATTATACAAAAAAAATTGAAGGGCACACATTTGACTGAGTTTGTTCTTTGAGCATGTGTCTGCTTGTGTGTGTTTGAGTGTGTGTGCATTTTATATGCGCACAAGCAGATGGGGCCCCACCTGAGCTCGGTTGATAAGTCTGCCAAGCAGAAGAAGAAAAAAGTTAAACTGACGTCTGTGAAGCACTTCTTGCTGAGCTCAGTCCATCTGTCGACGTGTGAGTCGTGTGCATGTATGTGTGTGTATTATAGTGTGTGTGTTTGTGTTCATAGACAGTGTGTGTGCTGGTGTACATGGACATCGATCAGAGTACCTCACACATTCAGTCTTTGCGTGACAAAAAAGAGAAGAGTTACACTTTTTCAGCCCAGAAATTATACTTACTCTGTGAGACAAACTTTTAATGAACACTCTTTCACATTTAGACTTAAGACACAGGCTTGCTTTGTTGGGGCTAAGCATTAGCCTTATAATATTAAGATAATATTTATTTGACTAATTTTACGACGGAGTATTAGGGCCACATTGAGGGGGAAAAAATCTCTAACATTTCGAGAATAAAGTCATAATATTACGAGAATAAAGTTTTAATTTTAGGCCATGGTTAGCCTGTATCTTATTTTGAAGGGTAATATCAGAAGAGCATCCAGCTGCCCACGCTAATATGACTAAGCTCACGTGTCATTTAAAATAAAATCACTTTTCAGAGTCCTGATAGTTATGACAAAGTGGTGCTGAGGTTCCCGAAAGATATTTGTGAAACATATACTAATGTTTTGATATATAGCTGTTTAGTATGTTTGCGTATTACAAGGTAGAAGATCTTGCATGTTCTCGCGAGGTACATGTATGCTATGCTTCCATGCTACCGGGTGTGTTCAATAAATACAGCTCTGGCCCAAGTTGTGTTAAGCCTCTGATGCGATCATTTACAAGCATAACTTCACAAGGTGTTCACACATACTTCACACATTCCTCATTTTAGTGCAGGTGGCTGGCTGCTCTTCTGATATATGTAATAATTAGGCGAACAGTAGTCTACAATTACGACTTCTTCTAATAACACAACGACTTCATTCTTGAAATACTGCGACTTTATTCTCATAATATTAAGACTTTATTCTCGTAATCTCTATTTCTTTTTTTCTTTAATGTGGCCCCAATACTCATATAATTTAGATCTAGTCCTTTAAAGGAAAAAACATATTTCCCAAAATATCAAACTTCTACTCGAAAGGAAGAGCATTAAGAAGGACGGGACTTGTAACTAGAGTAATTTGATCTTCTCCTTTTAGCTTTGTTTTGTCTCCTGAATTTTACCAGTCAGATTGTTTCCACTCACAATTTGATTGTCTTGTTTTCCAGGTTTGCCTTTAATAGAATCCTGCTGTGCTGCATGATTGTAACGTATTTCTTTATGTAATAGCCCAGTTCTTTTGATAGCCCTCACATGCCACCACGTTGGTTCACTTACATACTCCTGTGCAAAGGTAATGGTTTAAATTAGAAATGCATAACAATGCTGGACAACATTTGGACTGAGCTCTTTAAACTTAGAACAACAACAAAGAAAGAGTCATAAAAGTCTGAAATAAACCCCCATAAAGTTTATTTCTGAGATGCCGCGCTGACTGGAAAGGAGACTTCTCGCTTGGCACCTATTTTGCTTTCTGGAGCGTTTTATTGAGCGGATGCTTCCCCCATTAATTTTATTAGATGCTAATTACAGAGCCAAAAACATTCAGCAGTGAAATTGGCCGTGTGTGAGCAACAAATATAAACTCAACTTTTTACACAAACAGAGGCTCAGTATTTCACTTTGTGTTTCTCAGGCTCCCGTCTTCTCATTTGGACAGAAAAGTGTCTTGGGTAAAGAGTCTTATAATGAGTCCACAGTGTTCTGTGTACTGTATGTGTCTCCACTAGCTGCTAATTGGTTAATTAGAGTGTGGATGTGCATCTGATTATCTGTCATTAGACTGTCCGGGGGATCAAACAGCTGCTGGTGCTGAGAGTTTACTCACAAACCAACTCAGAAGATGCTCTCTGATTTGTTTCATCTATATGTGCGTTTGTGTGTTTTATGGAGGAAGAAAAGTTTAAGGTTACATGCTCAGTGTGTGTGTGTGTGTGTGTGTGTGTGTGTGTGTGTGTGTGTCTGTGTGTGTGTGTGACAGAAACCATACATTGTGTTCCCATTTCCTCCTCTCCACATGTGACGCTGAGCTCGGCTCACAGGAGGGAGGAGAGCGCCAGGGCAAACTGTTAACTCAACCAGCCAAGTGGAATAGCTCTCAGACAAATGAGCTGTAATGACGAGGAGACGCAGGGGTCCAGCTCGGCTCACACTATTTCTGTCTCTCTCACACACACACACACACACACACACACACACACACACACACACACACACACACTAGCCGGGCCAACTGAAATAAGAGTTAGAGTATGCAGCAGGTTCACTCCAGTGTTTCTGCTCTAACATTTTATCTGTGTGATCCTTCCTTAGACCAGATCACTCAGTTTAAAGCTCCAACAAGATTTCAGACCCTTTCATGTCTTTCAGCAGGATTTATGCTGCTCTCTACATCATGTTGGAATGAAAATATTAAACGTTACCAACCCTTTTACATAGTGCAGTACAGTGCAAGCCAAATAAAAGACTGTACACAGGCCCAAAACAGCTGGATTTCATTAGATCAGCCTGCACAATAGCTCAGCTTGCATCCACAGTTTGGAGACAATAACACCAGGCTGTCCTGTGAGGTAAGGAGCCTGCAGGCAGGACATTCATCTTCTAATTCACACCTCCACCAGCCAGCAGCTCCTCTGAGAGCAGCTGCACTACAGCAAAGAAAGCAGACCAACATTCACACCTTGTAAGGAGCATAAATGATCATCGGATGACTTCCCTCTATAGTCTGACACCTACTGCTTCTGGTTTGAGCCTGATTAACCCTCTGTCTCGCTGATCGCTGATCTCGGCACTAACCGCTATGCTAAGTGATTGTGGCTGTTTGGAAATGATAAGCTTTACGTTTTTTGTCAGGACTTGACAAGAATATACACTACCAGTCAAAAGTTTGGACACATTTTCTCATACAAGTGAATGGGAAAGTGTTTCCAAACTTTTTACTGGTAGTGTATATGACTTATATTTTTGACTGATTATTGTCCGTCTGTGGGTGATTATTCAGCCGGTTTGTCTTTAAGAGTCAATGCAGCGTGAGATTTCTCTGGTTCACCTCTCAAACTGGAAAAGCAGGATGCAGCAGAGTGTGCCAGAAATGACTTAACAGCTCTCAGTGCTAAGTGTCCTTCAGCGGATCCTTATCCAATTTTATTTCTGGAGTCTGAGATGATATTTGAGGGAAGGAGAAAGAAACAGAACGAGTGAGCGAGAAAGAGAGAGAGAGTTGGATGCAGCTGTTCACCAGGGAATTGTAGTTTGTGATATTCCAGCAGCTTATCTTTGAAATCTCCAGCAAACACATCTCTCTCTGCTCATAAATGTAACACAGAGGCTGTAAATGCAGATTACATAACCTCTGGTCTACAAGTCTGCAGGGCTGCAGACAAAGCTAAGGTTCAGTCCGCTTGACCTTTTGACTGGTGACTACTGTCAGCCTGAACTGCAGAGGAGGAGGGAGGGAGGAGGAGGGGGAGAGGGGGGAAAGATCAGCTCGGCTGTAGCCAGAAATCTTGACTCACTCTGTTCCTCGAGCTGCAGTTCGTGCTCAGACCCAAAGCGAGCAGCTTTTACAGGAACATGGATCAGCCTCAGCACTTTGACCTGCTGTACCTGCTGCAGGGCTGGAAGGCTGCTTCAGCCTCATCAGTGTTCAGCAGGCAGAGTGAACCTGGTTACAGCTGGATCCCTGCATGTGACAATGGTGCAGATGTGGTTCTGCCTGCTCCTTCAGTTCATATGTGATATTTAAAGGCTGAGAAGTTTAATAGGTGATTGATCCAAATTCCAAGGAACAGTTTCTTATTGTCTTCTAGTTGTGTCTTGCTTTGCAGATTAATTTTGTTTTTATTTGCCCTGGTTGTGAGGTATCTGTCTTGTGTTACTGTCTCCATATAGTAAAGGGAAGGGGAATGAAATTTCAAGTGAACTGCTCCCACACATTTTTAAAAATTCAACGGGAACATCTCTTTTCAGTGACACTGTCCCAGTTACTCGGGAAAAACCCACAGAACAAATCCTGAACAGTTTCCACAGGGACTAATTCTTCGGTAGAAAGTGTTTCAGGGACACATTGCTGTGTAGTTTTTAACGAGCAATGCCGTGAGTAACACTGTATGCACTGCACAATGAAACATCAGACCTTACACATTGCTTCTCTTGTCAACACAGCTGCTCAAACTGCCCCACTTTCTCCTGTCCATGTAGCCTCTGGTCCGCCTCCACATCACAAGTTCCAGTCTACATCACGGACTAACCGTGAACACCCTGCTGACAGCATGCAAGCCAGCTCTATCTCTGATGTGACAGCCATCTCAGAGAGTGTGTGCAGATGATTCTGCAGAAAGTTGGTGGATGCTGAGTGATCCAGTTTGAGCAAATATTCACACTGTGAGGGGAAACGTGGCAGAAAAGTGTTCACACAAGTTTATTAGCATTTTCTGAGAGAGCAGAAAGGTGCAGAGGAATGAATCTGAACCGGAGCATATTAAACGGTCACAGCTGTGAGTACCTCTTACTTGTTCATGAGTGAGAGGATTTGCTTTCAAAGAACAGAGTGGCGTAATGTGTCTGATTCCATACACTTCAAAATCAACACATCGTTGACACTTCATGTGAAGGTCGTCCTCTGTGGCCTTTTCGGCCGCCTCTTTTCTTTCTTTTCTGTGTTTTCTTGGATCTCTTCAGCATCAGACCAGAAACAGACGGTTTCCTCAGTTTCAATAGTCTGATTCATATCTCTTGACTTTTATTATTCTGCTCCTCATTTCTTTCTCTAACCTGGTCTGAGGGGTTTGTTTCAGCAGAGAAGCTTCCTCCTCCTGCACGGCAGAGCGAGAGGAACCAAAGCAATCAAAAGAACATTACTGGGTATATTAGAGCAGGCCGCTGCCGCTCATTACCTAGCAGATCAATTGATCTCCAAAGCAATGCACAAATGAAACAGGCTAATTAGATATTTCCCATAATGCTGCCACACAGTGTTGTTATGAAGGGTAGATGGAATATTTGCCCCGTAATGGATACGCATTTGATTCCTCTGTCTCTGAGCTGCTTAATTTGAGAGCTGCCGGTGCATCGAGGGAATCAGGGCTTTAAAGAAATCAGTGTTTCACTGTGTGATGTGTTTGTATGTGTTTGTCTGTCTGTAACCATGAAGCTTCTCTGAGGCCCACAGCAACTGGACTCAGTTATCAGCACCGTAAAGCTACTTTGCCTCTCTCCAAGAACTGCCAGAGGCCTCCTCTGCTTGGTATTACTGCCCTCGTTCTGCACTTACAAAGGCTGTAACAGCGAAGGAGAAATAACCCACACACCGAGCAGAATAGTTGATCTCCTAATAGTGAGGAAGAAAATGCACGGTGCTCAGGCTGAAGCAAACCATTTGTAACACAAGGTCAGGGTCGTATTCAGCGGCCTGATCATTTAGGTGAAGGTGATGTGCTTTTAGAGGAGTCACAGACTGGACAGTTTATGCCTGATGGTTGTATAATTGGAATTTCTATGATTGTTTTTGTGTTATTTTTTATGGTAATGATTACAAATGTAATATTCATTGGTTCAGATTTCCATTTCAAATGTGTTATTTGGATGGTGAAACTTTTCTCCTGACGAGATGTGTTGACCTGCTGTGAAAGCCTTTAGCAGCGACTGTGTTGATGAATTGTAGATTAATCAGCTGGAAACACTGTCAGTGTGAGCTGCATGCATCTTTATGGAGGGAAGAATATCTTTAAACTTTAATAAAAGTGAAGAACAAAGGAGCTGGAAACGTTAGAAATATTTATCATCCTGCAGATAAAACCTTCACAACTTTATTACATTAGGAACAATTTATGTAGCAAGTTGAAACATTCAGATGTCAGCCTGTTGGCCACCAGCAATAAAGAGCATGTTCTCTTTGTTGAGTCCGTGAAGCAAATCTAATGTGCTGCATGATTCACAAGAAAGTTTTGTGGAGGCTGAATTTGTATGAACAGAGCTGTCTGCCTCCAACATAGTTTCAAAAACATGGTATTCATAAGGACTGAATACAATAAGGCCAACTCTTTCACAAGCATTAATATCCCATGTTCAAGCCAAAAAGCACCTTTACTTTACTTTGGACAATAATCCTACCACTTAAAGAAGCTCCTTTTAAAAGATAGACGACACTTGCAGCTGAATCATCCCTCCTACTAACAACAACGTCACATAAATCCTTCATCCAGCCTGAGGCAAGACCTCACATCCATGTTCAACAGAGCTGCGAGTCCGGTTTGGGCAACTTAAGAAAACATTGTTACAATGTAATCAGACTATGAAGCCCAACTTCTTACAGAAGAAACAACTTGAGGTTGTTTTTTTTTATACATATAAGATTATAGATTTATTTGCAGCTTAATGCTCCCGAACGTCTTTCAATACACTCAGCTGCAGAGTAAACTCACTTGAGTCAGATAGTGTTATCTAACAGACATTATTCAGTCTTTGTAACGACTTTGAACCAGCTGATTGTATCTGAAGGCTGGGTAATGACATGAAACACTGCGACAGACAGAGTTGATTTGCTCTGCTCATAGAGTGATTGGTGCACATCTTTCAGAGATTGTTTACACACACAGCCGATCAGCCAGCTTCAGCCAGGGCTCCTCACCTCCCAGCACCCTGACTCCTAATCTGCAGTCCTTCCTGCCTCCCTCACTCCCTCATCTCTCCGTCCATCTCACTGAGGGTTTCACGCTCCTAACCGTGAAATTCACCCACATTCACAATATGTCTTCAATCAGAGCCGTCTCAAAGCTGGTTGGATGCATTCTTTCTTTGGGAACAGCAGGAGGTCCAAATCAACACTCAGAGGAGCGAGCGGGCTCGTTCCTGTCTCCGCTCTCACACTAATGACTGACTGAGTTTTAGGGACGAGTCGAGTTCGGAGGCTTTAACTTGCAGTCAGGTACCCTGGGCCTGCTGCTCCTGTGCATGTTGATCCTTTGACAAACCAATATGATTGCAGATATTGAATAATTCATGGGTGTCTAATGATGTGTCAATCACACATGGTTTTGTTTTATTTATTGCACACTGTGCCCAGGTTTGTGCGTCCTATGAGCTCTACTGCAAGTTAATATTGCATGAAGACTGTTGGCAACATGACGCTGAGTACAGCACCTTTCTCATCAGGGATGTTTGCTGTTTGCTGACAAGTCTGGAGGAGAGAGGAGCAATTTGCAAAGATCATGTTCTCTGGCTTTTTTATGGCTTTAAATGACCTTTTGGATTATAGAACATAAATATATGTGTCTGTGAAAAGCTGAACAGAGAGCTGCATTGTTTATGTGTTGTTTTCAGGCTCATTAACTGGCACATTTGTTGTTGCTGTATAAGCGTCCCTGCACTTTACAGCTATGTGTGTTGTAACGAACACAGATGGGACCCACAGTACAGACACAAAAACAAGTCCTAACAAGGGTTACGTTGAACAGTTTACAACAAATTCTTATCTTGTTTGGTGATAATTGTCTATCCAAATGCAGAGGTCCTTGGCTGTGAGATCGGAGTGGTGGTGGTGGTAAGAGTCTCCAGAATCCAGAGTCAGGGGCTGGCAGGGTTGCAGAGGCTGTATTCTTGGAGCTGGGCGCAGGAGGCACAGAGATCCGGGCACAAAAAGAAACTCGGTCAAGAAAATGCAACAATACTTTCAAAAATTGCTTCAAGAAAAAGCCTGAGCTGTGTACCACTCAGGGTAAACAGACAATCTGGCGAGGGGTGGAAGACTGAGCCGGGCTTTTATCTTGCAGAGTGTGTCAGTGGCTTGATTGTGGATGAGTAGCAGGTGTGAGAATCCATGCCCAGCACCTGATGAAAGCTCACAGCCAAACACAGAGAGAGAGAAAAGGAGAAACAAGGGGAAAAGAGACTAGGATCCTCACAATGTGCTGTTATTCCGGCATCATCTAGTGCTGATTTCTGTTTTCTTCCATCCCCCTGAAGATTGTTGAGCTCCTCTTGAGTGTTCAGCCTTGCTCTGACTTAAGGAATGCCTTTATCCTCCTCTTAACACAACCTTCCTCCATCTCTTCTTTGAGTTTCACTTTTTCCATCAAGTGGTGTTTTAGTGTTCACCAGCATAATGGACCATTTAAAAAATAAAAGGTGGCTTAGTTTGGGGCTGGAGGCCAATTGTAATGCCTCCGAGAGCTTGTCAAGGCTTGTCATGGTGGAGATGATAAAATTTCCCAGAGAAGGTACAGTGAGATGGAGATTCCTGCCGGAGGTTTCATCAGGCCTCACACTGAACACAGTCAAAGTCTTCTGTGGGCTGCTCCATGAACTGACTTGTCCTCAAGTACTCGATGTCTGCGGGTGGTTTGCACGCTCGGCTGCCAGTCACTCAGAGAGAGGTCCCCTTCTGTGGGACACCAGGGGTGGGAGAGACCCCACGTCGCTCTCATGGAGAAGAGGCTCCAGCTGCTCTTTGAGTTGTGGTGAGGAATGGTTTGTCTCCTGTTTGCTGTGTGAGGACGCTCTGACAGGGATCTGCTCCTTTGTCTGCAGGTGTAGAAGCTGTCAGGCAGCCAGACAGAGAGGATCATGGCCGGTGTGGTCCATTCAACCTTCATCAGCTCACATATAATAACTATACACCTTTCGGTATTACTCTCTGAATGCGGGAAAGACACATACTGCATGTATACAGACAGCTCTCTTTCGTGTACAGCACAAAAGAAGTCCTTCCCCAAGCCCATCAAGCCTCTCTACAGCAAAAATGAACTGTTGTGCATGTTTTAACATGTTAATGTGAGTGTCACTGTGTAGATCTGTTTCTAGTACTCGGTCATACAGTGCCTGGAGCTAGATTAGGATGGGGTAAAAGCTGGTGTTGGGGACAGTCGCCCCTGCAGCATTGCACTGTGTTAGGGGACAACGGCTCCCAGAGCCCCCCTGCTGAGGCGGTTCCCCCCCCTGCAGAGCTAATCCCCTTCTCCTCAAGATTAACCAACCTCGCAGCTAGGGCTCCTCCTGCGCTGTCAAGGCACCGGTTCATCCTGCGACTCTCCGCCCACCCACCACCACCCTCACACATCCATTGGTTTCCTTTCACTCCCTCACTTTATAAAAATCTATCGCCAACTTCTTGGAGCTCCTGTGTGATCCATCAAAGTGGACTTTGCACAGCATAACTCTTGACAAAATGTCAACACAACAGGCAAAACAATGAAAACATCACCATGCATTCCAAGGAATACTCACAAGTTTGATTTTTTCCTTACCCTGCTCAACATGCATTTGTGCAATGAAATGCACAAAATTAATAGTGAAGGGGTTAAAAACACCCTCTTCAGATTTCACAGTCATCAGTGGCTTGATTTAAACAACCACACTTCATCTGCACCAGAGTAGTTATTCCAGAACTTATTGTACCTTCATACACAGGCCTCTAAAAATTATGCCTTTATGTCGTGTGTTGACGGGGGGAAGCCTTCTCTCATTTTCTGTGGACTCTATAAACATGCAGTCATCTTCCAGCTTCTCCAGCTCTCAGTGAATTTAAGGCTCCAGGGCTGAAACAGAGTTCAAATCAGGCAGATCATCACATCTCTCTCATGTTTCTCTCTTCCTGCCTCCTCTCCTCCCCGTCTTCCTCTTTAAACACCATCTCTCCTCTCCTGCACCTTCCTTCTCCTCACAGCTCTGATTATGTGGGCAGGAGATGATGAGTGTATTTGGGGCGTGTGAGGCCGGCGATGTCGAATCTAGAGAAACATTGGCGAGCAGCAGCAGCTGTGCCTGAGGATGGTGTTAGTGAAAGGCAGAGAGAGGCTGCAGGTAATGAGTAGTACGAGCTGTATGTGCTTCTCCTTCATTGATCAATGATGGGCTGGCACTTCAGACAATTTCCAGCCTTTACCAACAGGCAAGTCATTTTTCTCTCCTTCTTTCTGCTTCTGTGGCTTTTTCTCTTTTCTCTCTTTCACCTTCCATCTCTCTCTGTCAAAAACACACAGGCAGACACACATAAAAAACTTCTCTTACCTTGTATCCCCCTCTTTCTCTTATGTAAGTATGCCACCCAGTCCTTCATGCAGGCAGTCAGGTTGCAGCAGTACATTTCTGGCTAATTATCAGGTTAGGATGTGACAGATGCAGCTGAGATGGTTGGCAGCCAGTTTGTTGTCCACCCACAGGAGGAAGCAACAGCTGACCTTTAGAAAGCACAGACCGGGCAAACCATCACAATATCCAGACGCCAGCATACAGGGAGGGATCGACACTGGAGGTGGGAGGGTTAGTTGGTATATATAGATTTGTCCTGTGTGTGCTTGTGTTTGTCAGCCAGCGTGAAGGTGCTAATGTCTACACAAGATAAGTGCAGAAGCAGTGTTATTTCAGCTTTAGCACCTGTTTTTATTAGCTGTGTCCCAATCCAGGGGCTGCAGCCTTTGAAGGCTGTAATTTAAGACTGATTGCGTCACAGAAGCGCGTCGAAAGCTGTCCCAATTCAAAGGCTTCTTCAGATGCAGCCGACAAATGTGTCCTCCTTTTCCCCAGATGCAAACGATCCGTTGGTCAATTCAAACAAGATGGCGGACTCTGACAGAATAAATGTTTAAATGTAAAAATATCTGGTTCCAACTCAATCGAATAGCTAGCGTTACACATGTTTGAATGAACCGCCTGCATGCATCGTACAACTGTGCAGCTGAATCTGCTTTAAAGTGAAAATTTAACAGACGATATTTGCATTCGTTTTTTCTGTTCCCAGGATGCTTTGGAGTATTTTATGTTGCTGTTGGTATTTCCCCTCCTAATGAGCATTCTTGGCAAACATGAAAAATGCTAATGTCAGCAAATGATGTCTAATTTTAATGTTTTGAACGCCCTCCAGGCCGGAGCTGATTCACGTAGTAGCCTTGTTTTCCTCAAGCCAGATCACAACTTCCCACTATCTATTGAAAGCTCTACACAGTGAGCATGGCAAACAATCTACACAGACAGAGAGATAGGCTTCATGCAGGTGAGATAGATATCTGCGGCGTTTCAGGGATTAATGTGAATTTGTAACTTAAGGGCGTGACGTGCTGTTCGATAGAATCTCGAGCATCAGCTTCTCTCTGCAGGCGACGAATGAAATGTGTTTTTTAAACCAACTTCCTTTATATTCCAGTACACACACTCTTAAACTTAAAGGTTACAGAGCTGCTGTTGTTGAACTGTGTGGTGGAAGCCTTTTGTTAGCGCGTCTTTCCTGTATGTGCATCATCTTCCACTACGAGCTGTTTGGCTTTTAATAGCTAGTGTTTGGGATACTGTAGCTGTTGTTCAGCAGTCAGTGTTTGCACGCTGTTCCAGTGTTGTTGTAACTGCAGCATGATGCAGCTCTTCTGCTTCTTAATGGATCTTTTTTTCAGTGTTGAGGTGTATATAGTCAGTGTGGTTTTGTTATGTATCTGTGTGAAGTTGTTTTTCATTCCTCCTTCTAACTCCTCACTCTCACTTTCTCAGTTTATAGATGCTGTAGTTTGTATCTCAGAGGAAATGGATATGTGTCAGTATCTCAGAGACTGGAAGCCCATCTATTTTAGTTTATCTTGAGCGTGTGTGATCGTGTGTGAAAGAGAGAGGTATGGAGGAAAGCGTGCTTCATCATCCACACTCCCCGGCAGGTAAACATATTAGTGAAATGGCTGTGAGGCCTCGGGCGTCCTCCATATGATTAGATTGTTTCTGGAGAGAAATACAGACGGCTTATCTCTGTGCTGTGTAGCCTACAGTCTAGAGATGGAGGGTTTGTGGTCAGTTTTAAGAGGCAGTGTCAACAATCTGTACTATTTCCAGTCTGAACCTCTGGTGGCCTTTAGAAAGAATGCAGCTTTAACTTTACTTTGGAAATCAAGAGGCTGCATCCACTTCTTATATAGTCTCTGGTCACACTTTAGCACTGGCTGATATGTTTGTTCATTACAGTGAACATGAGCACTGTAGTTGTGTTGGATTTAATTCTTCATTTACACTCTGCAGAGCAGGAAAGCAGGTGTGGAGACGGCAAATCCATCTGCTGTCAACATAAACAAACATGGCAGGTGTGACTGTACATTTCCACGGTAACCGTCTAATTTCACCTGTTGTTATTAAACATGATGTTTGTAAGCAGACGGGTCGTTTAGAACAAAGATCAGAGAAACATCAGCTGGTTTTCTTTCACCAACACAGTCTCAGTGCGTGGGTCGCTCTTCCACCTGCAGACGTCGACTTACACTTCTGATTTGTTGACATGTCAGCCGCAGTGCTGCTGCCAGCATTCACTTGTTTTTCTTTATCCAGATTACAGATTCAGAGGCAAATCTGAAGGTCTTTCCTCTTTCTTTCATTCACAATCTGTCTGCCCTTCATACCCGTCTCTCTCTCTGTCTCTCTCCGACATAAAAGAACACAATCCTACATTGTTTGTGCTGCTGTAACCCTGCAGCCTCATTTCTGACATGATTGTCCCTGTGTGATGAAACGAGCCTGTCAGGAGCTGCAGACGATTACACAGCTTCATGTGGTGATCAGTCTTTGTGTACAAACCCTTTTTATAAAGCAATCGATGCAGAACAACATGTTGATGGATAAACTCCTACAAGTGACGATGACAATGTGTCTGACAGAGAGCTTCAGAGGAAAGGAAAGGAGAGATGTAGTCAGATGTCAAGCTGACATGGAGCAAATTAGCAGTAACCTGGATTTATGATGGATGTTCAGGCAATATCCACCTTAACTCTTTTTGGCCTCCACAAAGGCACACTCAGCATGTAACGAGTCCAACTCAGAACCGTGGCCATACCTTGGACTTAATTTTTTACACTTGGTCTGTCCATTGCCTCTCTCGCTGTGGAAGACTTTAATGTCTCAGACCATCAGTGCATCAGGTTCTCCACCTTTTTTAACACCGTCCACAATTCTCAATTACCTGTTTGCTACTCCCGCTCCATAAACACATCTACAGCAAGTAATTTTTTAGATGGCTACAGAACCTTCTGTTCAACACTATCGAGGCACAACCCCTTCAGCTGGTCACAGACAAATTGGTCTCAAAGTTTAATTCAATTTGTGGAGACAACTTGGACTCTGTAGCCCCCCTGAAAGTCAGGAAACCGAGAGCCAAATCTCAGCCCTGGCTGAATAGTGACACCTGTGCTCTTAGGCAACTATGTCGTAAGGCAGAATGTAAACGGAAAAAGGATAGGCTTCACGTGTCTTCTGAGATACTGAAAGGCTGTCTGGAGAATTGTCAGCAATCTGTTAAAGCCGTAAGAGCGAATTATTTTGCCACCATCATCTCCAGAAATTCCCATAATCCCAAAGCTCTGTTCCATTCAATAAATACAGTTCTCCACCCTGTCGCTGCCACCTGTCCTGTGCCGACCACTTGTGAGGACTTTTTAAACTTTTTCTCCACAAATATTGATCACATACGATCTAATATTTCAACTCCACTTATGATCCCTCTCTGATAACTGCCTGCTCTGCCATCTGCTAATCTTTGACTCGGAACTAAAATTTGACAAACAGATCAACTCCGTGGTGAAAGGTTGCTATATTCAGGAAGGAACATTGCCAAACTTAAATCCATCCTCTCTCTCAACGACATGAAAACCGTCATCACTGCATTAATCTCCTCAAGACTAGATTACTGCAACTCACTGTACCTGGGCGTTGGCCAGTCCTCTTTGTCTCGCCTAAAGCTGGTGCAGAACTCTGCAGCGAGACTTAGAAAAATAGACAGCATTAAACCGATACTAGCATCCCTGCACTGGCTGCCTGTTAAATACAGGATTGTTTTTAAGGCCACACACGGGCTGGCACCCCTGTATGTCTCAGAACTCCTTTGCCCCTACTCCACCACTAGGCCCCTTAGATCCTCAGAGCAACACGCCACAATAGCAGTGTCATCTGAATATTTCTGAATGTGGCAGGACTCAGAGTAGTATTTGAAGTCCGCTGTATACAATGTGTACAGGAATGGAGCCAGGACAGTCCCCTGTGGAGCCCCCGTGCTGCTCATTAATGTCCCAGAAACACAGTTCCCCAACCTGACAAACGGTGGCCTTTCTGTCAGGTAATCTCTGATCCAGGAAACAAAGGAAGGATCCACTCCCATCAGACCCCCAAAGAGAGTTTTCCCAGGTGTCCAGGTGTCATTTAAATTCAATTTAAAATATCACAGCAGCTGCAGAACAACACACACAAAAAAAACATCCAAAAAAAAAACACCTGTTTGACTTTGATGGGTACATTGAAGTTAAGTAGAGGACACCTGTTTGCTCGCTGAAATCATGAAGGTCACACTGGAAAAAAACATTCTTGAATAAAATCTCCTTTTAGTGACAGTTTTTTAAGCGTCTGATGTGTACGGCTTGTCGTCCTGGGGGATGCAAGCACATCCTATAAGCCAGCGTCTTGTGTGTCTTGTTGACGTTGTGTCAGGCCCTTTCATCTGCAGCGTCTGTTTGTGTCTGTTTGGGTCGGCTGAGTTTTAGTCTCGGTGTTGAAGTCTCTGCCAAAGACGGCTCAGTGAGAAAGGTCCAAAGCTCGGCGCTGACACACAGCCCAACTCTAGAGACTAATGGCTTGTAGCTCCCAACATATGTTGCTTTGTGTAATTGCTTTAATTGCTGTCATTGTACGTAATGGTTGGTCTTTTCCCTCTTCCCTGGTGGTGTCGGCATTCTGCTAATTATATGTGTTTCTGTATATTATTGGTGTGTGTGGGTGTAAATGACTGACTGCAAAGTGTTCACATAGTTTATGAATCATTAGAGGTTTCAGAAGTGATGCAGAGACTCCTCATAGTAGATTTGTTAAATGAAAGTGGGGTCATGACTTTACTTTGTAGCAGATTCTGCTTCTCTGCTTCTCCTCTTGTGTCTCTTTGCTTTTTAATTGTTGTTCATGCAGCGCTGAAATTACTGTAACAGTGTTCAAAATCTGATCTAAAAAATCTCCCTTTTCCTCTCCAGGTACGACACCATCACCAACCAGTGGGAGACGGTCTCTCCTCTTCCTAAGCCGGTCCACTCAGCAGCAGCCACAGTGTGCGGAGGGAAGGTCTACGTGTTCGGAGGTGTGAATGAGGCCGGGCGCTCGGCGGGGGTCCTCCAGTCCTACGTACCTCAGAGCAACACCTGGAGCTTCATTGAATCACCTATGATAGGTAAGACAGGTGACAACACCCACAGCTGAACCCTCTGACAGTTTCACACACACAACACAACATAGAGACGTTACGTCCTCAGGGACGTGTTGCCTTTGTTACCTTCACCTTTTGTAACATGACAGAGCTGTTGTCTCCTCTTTAAACCAGTGTGTACCAGGCTGTGGTTTGATGTTCCCAAACGTGTGGTTCCTCTTTCCTCATTTTGTTTTTGCATTCCCCAGTTTAGAGAGAATTACCTGCTCACCAGCTGAATTGTTCTCCTTCAGGTCATGAATTATAGTTTGCTTTTTATTAGTAATAAAACACCCAAACTGGAAAAGACACATATTGTAACATCATTACTGTAAACATTTATATGCACACAGGCCTTTAATCTTTGGTCAATGACGTCCTGCTTTCTCATTGGAGCCTGATCAGACAGAACATGTTTTAGCAACTGGGGGCGGCTTTTTTGCCATTGTTTTCAATGAGAGGGACACTTTTTGCGCACTGCTTTTGCGTTAGAGAGCGCCTTGCGTTTTTGAGAAAAACCTGCAAAGCTCAGCTTTACAGCCTGCAAAACACATTGTGTCTGAGTTTTTGGGCCTCCACTATTGTTGATGGTTGCCTAGCAACAGTGCTTTCACTACTCCACCCACTTGAACACCTTCATGTCGTGTGCTTGACTTCTCCTGTTGAAACCGTAAAGTCCTGTTTGCCATTTCAAGGTAAAATCTTGTCATACAGGAGACGACTGTATGAGGGTGAATCTTTTGTTGGTGCTTCATGTTCACTTTGCACTTCATACACAGAGAATCTCCTTCAGACTCATTCATGCACAAGTGTGGACATAACATTTTCACCTGTTGTTCAATTTTATATAGTGGAGTTTATATCAATGAAGATGAAGCCAAATTCTTTATAAGGATGTCCAACAGTTATAAATCTATGAAATAAAACAAGCAAAGGTTAAAAAATGTTGGCTGAATATCTATGATCATATCTCATCACAACTACTAATTTGGTTGAAATATTCTTTAATATTGGAGTTTGTATCAGAGAAAGAGTTAACACACTCTGTCAACACTCCTGTTGTTTCGTCTCATCAGATTTTCCATTATCCCCACTCTTACAATGTTAATGCTATCATTGTAATGAACAGAACAGCTGAAATGGTAGGTGGGTGAGTCTAAACCCTCTGACGTGTTATTGGCCAAACTCTGTAGTTATTCACTTCACAAACCTGCAGCCACATTCCAGTGGGAGCCACCAGGGACCTGTGAAGGACGCAGCAACAGAAGAAACACTTTAACCAAGCTGCCAGAACTCCAAGGTAGCAGGAAAAACACACAGTGTACAACTCAGCGTGACTCAAACACTGACAGCTGTGTTCCTGTGCAGAGATGTTATCCACAGGCAGGACTTCAACTAAAATACATCCTCTAAAGATGCAGCACAGAGATGATGGCTGTGCAAAGACTGTGTTTCCAGTCTTTATGCTAAGCTAAGCTAACCAGAAATCTAGCAAATTGTCCCAAACCATCAAAATATTAATTTATAGCTGCAACAGAAAAATAATTGTATGTACTCACTTTAATATAGTTTCCACACAGTGAGAGATTCAATATTTAATGCAGGATTACAACATTTAACTTGTTGGCACATGATGGAGTCTCAGGGCAAAGAGCTGTCTAAATGCTTTTCAGAAAAAGGAAATGATTGTCTCAAATTGTGGCACACTGCTGCTGCAGGCAGCACTCAGAGCAGCAGGCATCAGAGAGAAACACTGGGTCAAAGATGTGTTTGAGTTTAAATGTTTCCTGACAAGAAGATGTTCTGGTGTCATTAAAGCTCCAGCGTGGAGGCTCTACCCTCAGCTCTGTCGCCCAGAAACTCGCTCTCTGTTATTAGTGCCTTTTCAGAGCAACGTGTGTGTTTGGTGAAGCTGAATGGTATTAAAGGGCTGGCAGAGCAGCTGGCAGAGGAGAGAGGAGAGACACACACATGTAGAGAGACACACACACACACACAACATCTCCTTACAACATATCAACTACACATCACCTTGTATAGGTACGCACACACAAAACGCATGAATTATGTTATGACAGGTTACTCCACGTGTGTGTGCCTGCATGGTGCTTTTATGTGAATAAAGAGTTTTGCTTTTGCTTCTGAACACCCTTAATCTCAGGCAGTTATCATCGGAAACTGCTCTGCTGTCGGGGTGAATCGATGTGAATCAGTTTTACAGGGTATGATGTTTGTGATGATTACCTTCTTGTTTGTCAGTCCCATTGTTTTTGCCTCACTGCTGATCACTTGTGTAAAATATGTGTAACCCTTCCTCCCAGCAACAAACTGTGAATGAAATATATTTTAATTTGATTTTGTCCTGTACATGCTTAAGTGGTGTTTTTTTTATGAAAAAAAAATCATCCTGCTTTCTTTGACAGTCATATGTATCGCTCACTTCAAATTTTTGCCTTGTAAACAAAGGCAGTGTGCAGTTAATCGCTTCATTGACACTAACCCGCACCAGCAGTTTCAGGCCTTAAAAATAACTTTTTATAAATAATCAATCTTGTCGCTGATGGTCTGGTTTGCTTTTGTAGGTCACATAGAGTAATCAGAATTAATTTCAGCCTGTTTTATAATGAAAAACTTCTCACAGGGGCTTTTATGATAAAACACATCAATTATGAAAATATGTCAACATACAATTGCATATCTGCTTAACAGGCTCTTCCTCTGTCATTTCACAGGGTTACACAGAAGCAGGACTCAATATGTTAAAAAACAAGCTATTTTTATCTCTGAAACTTTGGGGGAACTTGCGCTGCTTGATATCAACTGAGAGTCACAGAGGAGTTTCAGTCCTAGTGTGCTGACTCGTGGCCCCCAAAAGCTTTTAATCATCAGGCTCAGTGAATCAGAGTCTTGACTGAGCCAAATTGCCTGACTGCTCCCTGTGGGAGAGGTAGTTGGGTGAAACAGATTGTTTTGTGTCTTACTAAAACATGATGGGTGGGAGGAAGGAGAAATAACTTGGAATTGTAATTTTAGATCAAACCTTTGAAGCGTGCAGTGTCAGGTTTTTGTTCAGGTTTAGGTTTTTTTTTTAAAGGCAGCAAGAGACTAACATCCTGACATGGCCATCATGATGGCTGAGGGCTATTTGTGCACCTGACAACATTTACATTTCTGAAAACTTGGCACTGCTGCACGAATCTCTTCACAGGATCAGAGTCATCCTGTGTATAAATGTTTCTTGACTCAAGATGCTTATTTTTGCTCTGAATCTCTTTCTTGAGGATGCCCTGAATGTGTCATGTTTATGATTCTAACATTGCTTGATTTTTCAAGGCTGATCAGAATCACAGCAGCTAATTAATCATTTATAAACACAAACTATTTGGTGGTCAGACTCTGATGTGCACAGGAGAAGTGGTTTGGAGACGATGGAGATTATGTTTAATCTCCAGACAGATATGGATTTCATGATGGATAAACACAGACTCACTGTCTCCTTCACTTCTCTCTAACAGGATAAATGTGTTGACTCTTCCCTTTTCTGTTATTCAACTTAAATCAATGCTGTCAATATAAGTCTACAAACCAGGGTGGGGTCTATTTTTTACTCTTTCATGAAGACAAGAAGTAACTTCAGTATATCTGCTTAAGCTCATAACGTTTCTTACACATCTTGTTGCATCTTCATCAAGGCTAACATTAACTGTGGAGCTGTGCTGCACACCCTCCTCATCCCTGTCTGTCTCTCCTGCTGATTTCTGGGTCACACTATTGAATGTCAGCCTCTCATCAAACAGTCACGCTGAGATTGCTCTGTCACTGAACATGATGCTCATTCTCCTTTCAGTGAGTCATAAAACCAAGATCTCAGATAGGAAGCTTTAATTGTACAATATGAAAATCCTTTTTAATTCAAACTAAGACCTGCTGGCTCAGATTAAGGCTCTATGATAAATTAGTGCACACTGTTGCACATCATTTCACATGCTGCCATGGCTGAGAGGCTCAGCCGAAGACTCCTGAAATGACTGCGACATAGAATTTGACCCCTGATAAGGCCCACTATCTCTTCTGCCAAGTGTGACATTTTGATGAAACGCTGGATGACTCAGGAGTGGAGAGCACTAAACTATCTTACCCAGGCAGCTTAGAATCAGCTTTATTGGCCAGGTATGTACACATACAAGGAATTTGACTCCTGATTAACTTCGCTCTCTATGTACAAGCATTAAACAATAAATAATTAACTTAAACCTACAAGCCTACATTAAACATTAAACTAATATATACAAGCAATGAGAGACAATAATGAGGAGTGCAAAGGATGCTGAAATAATATGAAAAAAATAAATATATAATTATGTTACAGATGACATGAGGCAGATCGTTTCTCAGTATTTACAGTAAAAACTGTGCATGGAGTGGATATACTTGTATGCAGGTGGACATGATATTTATAATCATACTCATGAAAACTTTGATGCACAGTCCTGACTCTTTTAAATTACAACACTTTAACTCATCACAGCTGACCATTATACACACTTCTACATGTATGTCAACAGAATGAATTAAATTGTAAAAGTTTTTAACCATTTAATGAGTGTTTATGGAAAGCATGCAATTCCAAGCAGTCCATTACAGTAGTAGTAGAAGTACATTATTTAAATAAAACCTTAATATTTCCAAATTATTGTGACTTTGTACTTCTACTTTCCCACATTTCAGAAGGAAATGTTTTACTTTTAAAATTTTAGCCACAAAAGAGCCACACAGGTGTTTTCAATTATTCAGACTGATCAGTCCTCAAGTGTATGTTGTCTTTAGAGTAGAGCAGAGCCCTTGAAGCAGAGCTCTTTGATTTTGCTACTTTTAATTAGGTTAAACATTGGAATACTTTTGCACCACTGGGTATTCCTGCCCATAGCGATATGCTCTCCCTTATTTAACTTGATAAATGATAATAACCATTAGTTTTAAGAGTGGAATGCAATTGTAATGCAACATGTCCTGTAAAGAGGCTGTGTACAAAGAGCCATGAACTGTAGGTCTATTATACTGTGCTATTGTTAACACAGGTGCACTCACTTCAGACTGATTGGACCTATGCTCATGTTAAAGATGGGCGGAGCTTAACATAAAAATGTGATGTCACCAAACAGTTTGCACCAATAATAACAAGTTATAGATAGAGATGTCAATCAAACATTCTGTACACTCTCATGCAGTCAAAAAAGTCGAGCTAATCAAGCACGCAAAGTGAAAACACCTGTGTGGTTTTAACAGGGGTACATACAGTAGGGGGCAACAAAGGAGCATTGCAACAGTAAACCAGAAGACCCCACTGGACTCTGCATCTTTTAACACTGACAGGACGGTAATTCATCAGGTAAGCACAAATAGTTTGGTTAAACTAAAAGTGTAAAGCTTAAGAAGGAGTTGTGAAGATTTGGACTGTATTTAAACGTCAAAATTGTGGCTAAGAAGGTTGCTTAGTTAATTTCTAAGCTAATTGTCCTGCTAGTAGCTTATCTAAGAGGCTCGCATGAAAAGAGCTTTTCAAACGCTAATATCAAAGCTGCTTTATCGAATTCAGTTGTCACTTATTTAGTTTACAACTATTCCCACTCTAACATGTCAAAATGCTGCCTTTCTTAACACGTCATTTAGTTGCGCATAATTCTTTCTTCGTGTGTTTGCTTGACCTTATCATTGTGTGTAGCAAAATGAATGTAATAACCAGCATTTAAAAACCAGGTAGGATGAATATGCAGAAGTGCTCTTAGTGCTTTGGACCAAAATGAAAAAATAATCAGCGGTTGCCCTTTTGTTGTAATTCTACCTACCGAAAGCCTTTTGTGATTGTTTTAAGCAATTCTTCATAGAACTGCACATGGGAATGATTTTCCTCAAATCGTTTATTCTCTCATTGAACATCTTGAGAATTAAACAAAAAATCAAATTCCCGCATGAGTACGGCTTTGTGGTCCATGCTGATGCTGTGGTGTTTAAGCTCTGCAGGCGCATTCAATTGCTCGTAGTGACGGGTGGGGGCGCTGTAGGGCTTGTGTTAACCAATCACGGTGGAAGGGGCGGTTCTGCATCGGGATAAAAGTGACCACACGTTATGCCAGCCTGTAAGTGCAGTCGGTACATCCCACATCCTTCGCAGTGAGGGGAACTCAGCAAGACGCGTCTGCCAAGTCCTGACCGATCGACTGTGTGACAGGTAGCGCGCTGCACAGCATTATTGGCCGAATACAAGAAGCATTCATTCATGAGCAGCGACGCAGCGAAACAAGGACAGACGCCGGGGGACCGGAGCAGCGAGCGGCCGGGGAGGTAAGCGCTCAGTCGGCGGAGGTGGAAGCAGCCGCAACGTTGACTCCCATGTCCGGTTATTTTTGCATTGTGTCGCCGGAGAGTTTAGACAGCAGGCGGGCACCTGTCCTATGTTGAATGAATGAGAGTAGGATCATCAGTTTCACTGCCAGCCCTTTGCGAGGACCACAGCCTGTCAAACGGCGCTCACGTTGTGCGCAAGCGCTCCTGCAAAGAGGGAAAAAAACTAACTTGATGTTTCAGGTCTTGTAACAGGTAGGCAGAAATGGGCAGAAACTACTTCGTAATTTAACATGAATTAATATAGGATAAAAACGCTCCTTATTTATGTCATAAAGCCTTAAATTCTGAGTGAACTACCCTGCATAATAAAGCAATAATTAATTAATAGTAAGCAATGTAATGTGGTCTTACTTTAACACCACATCTTTTAGACGTATCACTGCATACTATATTAACATTTTATTATTTTTTGTGCACAAACTCTGCAGTGTGTTTATAAAGTCCTATTATTATGTTCTGCACATGAACATAACTTGTAGCCCACACTCATCCTCCAGACAACAAAGCCTTCCTCCTCACAAGTCCCATGTGTTGTTACAGTGAAGTGCTGTACCCTTGGATGTGAAGTAGAGCACTGGTTGTAAAGAACACTGTGCCTTTTCCTGGAACACAGTCACTGATGAATGCTGAATCTGTCCATTTATTACTGCTGACACTCGTCCATGACAGTGTTTCACTCTAAATCACTTGTCTCCTTTCATTTATTACCTGACATGTGAGAAAGTGTTGATGAAAGAATGAGGCTGGTACTAGTCGTGGTATTATCACATTTAATCTGTGCTCCATATTTAGCACAATTTATCATCAACTCTCAGACCACGTGTCAATCCTCGCTGGTCTTGGCACTGATTCCCGTTTACGAGTGTGTTGCAATATTAAAGTAGATGCACAGCCACCCGGCTTGACTGCATGTGTTCCTGTTCCTATATTAATGTACCCCGGTGTTGTTAATGTGTTAACTGGCTGACCATGTAAAGCAGGAGCAGGACACACTTGCCCACTGATGACATTTGAAAACCTAGCAGGCTATCGTGAATCAAGGCGGGGATTAAGGGCTTTAGTCCTCGTCCTCCCTGAACAGGCAGCAGCTCTGCACTCGATGAGGTAACACGATGCATTTGCCTCAGAGCCGGGGCCGTTTAGCAGGGGTCTTCTCGGCTCATCTGCTGTGTCTGATGGAGAATTGTCTCTGCATATGTAAAATAAGCAGTCACTGTAGGTGGATGATTACACAGCAGCATCAGCACCAGTATATAGAGCTGTGAAATGTGTTTGTGAGAGCTACAGTACACAGCCTCACTGTCAGGCACGTGTTACCTCTGTGGATGTATTCTGGTGTCTCCAGTTTGTCACAATTTTCTTTGAAATAAACTCAATCAAGGATAATCCTTCTATATCAAACGTGGTTTAGGTTGGCTGGTTGTTTTTGTTTGTGTTGACAATGGATGAGATAGAGCAGTGTTGCACAGTGGCTTACAGGAAGTCCTGAGGCCTGTTCCACAAAGCAAGCTTACCTAATAAGCCCGGCTTACCTCAGTTAGTTTGACTCATTTTCAGTTGATTCAGTTCCATAAAGCAGTTTCAACATAGTTCAAGCTCAGTTACTATGGCAACTTAAGCTGGGAAACTAACCTGGTCCGGCGTTAGTTTATAGAAAATCTACTTCAATTAATATTAAATCAAATAATTTCTACAATGATAAATGATGCGCGAAAATACGGGAAGAATCGCGACTGCTTAAAGTCAGGAGCAGAGCACGAGAAACACACACAGATCTGTCTCCTCCTCACTGCGCTGCATGATTAAAAACTCTGATTAACTTAACGTGGATCACTTGATCTTTAATTTGTGATAAAATGCTCATGGATCATATCTGTGTCCTGCGCCTTCTCACTGGCCGGTTCAGTATCGTACCATATTAAATAAACACAGACACGATCTGTCTGTATTTTGGTGCACACTTCGCTCTAATGCATTAACTTGCCTACACATGCTTGGAGTGACATGAAAAATAAAAACAAATAAGAGTTTCAAGAGACCCAGCGGAGAAATGTTCAATCCAACAGTAAACGCTGCTCCGCTGCTGTAAACGTCACCACTCTCTCCTTGCTGTTTGCCATTGTGGATCGATTTGATCCATGCTCGACCTCATGTTACAATTTCATCACTGATGGGCTGATTAAGAACAGCGTGCACTCGCAATTAGTTTGACTACCTGAACCTGTCTCGAATTAGTCTGATTGCGTGAGCTTCTATTTATTTTCATGAAACCGCTTAAGCCCTGACTGCTTTGTTAGGTTTATTCAAGTCAAGTCTTTAAGCCTCAGTTTTCTTAGCGTGCTTCATGGAACAGCCCTCAGGTCATGTTTATCAGTGAATTAAAGGTATCGGGAACAGAAGCAACCCAGCAGAACAAATGCTTGATCTGTCTTGAGTTGGTTGGCTGTTTGAAGCTTTGAGGAAACATGACAAGTTAGATCCCTCTTTTTTCCCCCAAGGACATAAAAGATGGATTTTATTTGTTGTTCAAGCTTCTTAGTAAGAATCTTTCATCTTTTACCAACAGTGAATCCGTCCTCTGGTATTCCCACAGCAGCCTTTTTGCTCTGGGTTGTGGTGGCAGTGATATCTTTGCTTGAATGTGCCGCTGAATATTTAGCATCAGAGGTTATTAAAAGCATAATACACTTCTGTACACGGGGCAAAAGGCCATGAGCAAACACTGTGCTTCCTGAGCTCGTTAGAGATCAGTGAACTATGAAAGGCCGTCTCTTCAGCTGCCCTCCTGAACACAGTCGCTGAAGGACCAGTGATGCTGATATCATGTTTCTTAAAGGCAGTTTCAGTTTTCCTGTTCAGAGACACAAATGGTCTCTAAATGCACTAAGCTCTAAACCTCCTACGCCTGTGGAGATTTGAGTTGTTGCTCCATTTCAGTATTAGTTTGTTGTATTTAGAATAAGCTTTTTCATGACAAGAACTTTTAATTTGAATATGTTTAAATATGAAATTTGAATATATTTTTTAAGTAGCCTAAATCTTGTTTGTAGATGGTAAAATATGACTATTTTATGAATAATCAGGTAAATTACATTGTATTTCATACAGGGATGCACTGAGTGAGAAAATCAGGGCCGGTGTTATTTTCAATAACTGTAATTTCTATAATTATTTATGCCCTCGTCTGGATAAAGCGGTCGAAATATAAATAATAATGAATAAATTTGAATTCAATCTGTCAAATTACCAATACATCTTTTATTATCACTTCTTTCTCATAAAAATGATCTTTAAAAAAAAAAAAAAACTGCCTCTTTAGCCTGTTTTAGAATCACCTGGTCATAGTACAAACATTTTTCGGTGCTTACATAGCCTAACAAAAATCTTTCTGAAAATATAAATACTTTTATGTTACAGTTAGATTTACTGCATTAAATTAAAGCAGTTAAATTATAAAAACATTGGCTACTGCCATCGGCGCATGCCACCTTATTTGCCGATGGGCAAACACGGCCGATATTGGCCGATGCCGATGCATCCCTAATTTCATATGATTAATTGGAATATTTTGTTCATTATGTCAGTTTAATTTATCATACATGACTCACAGCTAATTTAGATGTATATAAAATAAGTATCTTCCATTATCTTATAATTGTGTAATCCATAAGCTTGTTTCCTATTTCCTGAAAAAGATACAAGCTATTGATTATAGCTCTTCTGAAACACACTCTTCATCAATCCATAAATGTTTTTTAGCACTGTACACATACATGCCACATTTACTGACAGCTGTACAAGAGCTCATGTCCGACTGTCCTTAATGTTTTCCATGTAGTGCGTCAGCTGTGCTTTCCAGGATACACAAAACCCTGAGACTCATTAGGCCCTGAGCGAACAAGCTGACACCAACAGCCAAGGCCAAGGGCCACACTTACCAGACAGAGACCCAATTCCAAATTCATCCATAGCTGTAACATAAAGTCATTTCATGCTGTGTTTGAAAATGTTTGGTTTCCTGCTAAATGAAGCCCAGTTAGCCTCTCTAGTGAGAAAAAAGTAAGTCATTACCATAATGTTAATACCCACACGAATATCTTAAATTCCCTTCACATGTTTGGAGACACAGGATGAGGATCTGGTTTGCATTCAGGCCTGTGAGGCTTCGCCTCGGGGCCCCTGCAGTCTGTTAGGCCGCTGTGTGTTGAGTGGCTCCATGGCGGGCAGGTTAAGCCTGTTAGCTTCATATGATGCCACAGCAGGTTTGATGAGGGAGACATTGGAAGGAGGGGGACGTGGAAAATCTTCTCTATTTAGTCGCTCATAACATTGGACAAAACCCCAGCCATGTTTTGTTATTTATGCAGGCTTCCATTAAGCCTGAATCAGAATTAGCTTTATTGGCTATATAAGTAGGTGGGCACATACAAGGAATTTGACTCCGGGTTTATTTTGTTCTCAACAGCAGACACACATACTAAACAGACATACTAAACTTAGAAACAAGGACAGATAAGACAAGGTAACACAGACACAGAGACACTAAAAACTAGATCTAAAGTGGCTACATTCAGGCTCCCATTAAGCCTGGCTACAGGAGTATCTCTGCTCAGTGGCGATCTGACAGCCACAGCTCCCCTGACATCTCCTTTACGATCAGTCATTTTAGGTGTTTATTGCAAAGTAGAGACAATATAGTAAAATACATCATCTATATTGAAATATAGAATATATTCTTGGTGTGTCTGGGATGTTAAATATGCAGAATATACCCAGCCTTATCAGAGTGCACTGGCCCTTAGAAGGACATGGATGTACTATGTAATAATTTTTTTGAAATTGAATAATTGAATCAGCCGTGAGGAGAAGAGGAGCTTAAAAGAAGGCTGCTGGAAACAGGTTTTAGGGTGTAATGTCAGAATCAAACCAGCTCTGTCTGCTTGAGGTGAACCAGACTTCAAATAACTTCAAGAGGAAAAACATTTTTGTCGGTCACGAAAGTCACTTGAACTCATCTCCTCCTGCCTTTCGTGTCACAAACATGGGAAATTACTATAAAACTGTGAGCTTTGCTACGACAGCGGCACAGCGGTATATAGTTTGTGTTGCTGGAATTGCACTGAGTAGTATTTACCTCATGTTTTGCATTTGTCTTTTGTTTTAACAATTCTCTTGTAAGACATTAAATGTGAACAATATTTTATAAGAAGCAGGGTTTTCATGTAATCTCCTGAACGCGTTATAGGCCCATTATACATTAAGAAGAATAACCAGAACCGACTGTTTTTGTTTGTGTGCATCTAGTGATAACACGGCTCCTTAATTCTCCACCATGTAGTTTATTTTGAGCGATCTGCTCATTCTGCAGCTGTAAAACTCTAACTCATTTGTCCCAGTAAGAAATGAATATGTAAATAGTTCACAGTTAATAGAAGAACACATATCAGCGACTCACAGCAATGTGTGATTTGCATTCTCCCAACAGAGCGAGTTGAAAGGTTGCTGTTGAGTTAAGAGGAAACATAAATCATGTGTTTGCAGGAGGTGTGATGTGCATCTGTAATAGCATCATATTTACAACCTGTCTACATCAGCCTGCATGAATTCTTCCAAGGACTATATAAGATATTGTCCTTATCACAAACATCTAATGCTGTGATACATGCACTCCAGCGCTGATAAATTCATGTTGATTTTCCCTGTATAAATACCTGCAGCACAATGAACAGGATCATTGATTGTACTTAGTAATTACTGCACAACATCTGGCAGAAATAATAAAGAAAGCAGGCAGTTTTTATTTGCTTAAATGTGCTCTTGCTGTCTGTCAGTGGGGTCCAGCTGTTGCCATTGATGCACAGTGAATAATGAAAAGTTGTTGGTTGTTGGCATTCAATTTATTTAAGATAAGATAATCCTTTATTGATTTACGTGTCAGAGGGTTAAGAACAAACAAGGGGAGAACTTGCTCCTCGTGCTACTTTGGCTCAAATTCAGCTCTGTTTTTTTAACCTCTCTTTACATCCTCACAGTTCACTGGAGTGGACTTGAAAGTCAGGAGATTGCTGCTCATATCTGCAGCCAGGAAATGAACAGTGAAAATCAGAGAGGAGTAAACGCCTGCTTGGACACACACAAAGGGCGATGTTTCTGCTCGCTCTCTGTGCAGCTCATATTATTTTATGTGTTGCAGTTTGTTTGTTTCTTGTGTTTAAAGACACAGACATTTGGCTGTGATAAACGTGACCATAATGTTAATAAGACGGCAGCTGAAGGTGTCATTGTAAAGATAGCTTTTGTCATTGCTCGGTGCCTGTGGGCCTCAGTGTTATTGTGTAGCTTTCCCAAATAGACAATTTTATTTCTCAGCATTTGTAACATAGGCCGATCCATTCGGCCTCTCAGGACACAGATTCATTCAGAAAGAAGCCTTTTGATTTTATGACTGTCAGATGACTACCGACTGGAGTAACTACAGTTGTAAGATTTAAGTCTGGATGACAGCGACTCAAACTTTGTAATCTAAGGAGAAGACCGTTGCTTTGTTTTCATATTTCAAATATAAAATCTTTAATCAATACCTTGACCCTGACAACAAAACCAACAGCACTTACATTAGTCTCCAGCAGACTTTTTATAATGGAGTCATTGAGACGGCAGCCAACTTTGACTACTAATAGCGAGTGTCTGTCTCTCAGACCCTGATTGGTCTCTGCTGATTGCTGAGCACTCTGTTCAAAAAATACCATTAAAATTGATGTATCATGCTTCCAAGTGTTTTTTCACACTTAGATAATGAACCACCCACATGTCAATATTTTTTTCTCACTCTGTGCAGGTAGGTAGCTGTTTCCATTCCTGCACAATCATCACAGTGGAAATCAGACTTTTTTAGAATAAAGAAACATGCCTTCATCTACCATGTTTCATCTTTAAAAGGAGAAAATGCAGTCATTGCAGTGTTCTACAGAATACTTAGTCCGACGTGATATATGTGACTTGGAAGTAGAGTCAGCAAACATGATTGAGCGTTCAATAACATCTCCCTTTTTGCAGCGGTTTCCCTGTCTGCCTTGCCTCTGACATATGGTCGAGCTTTGCAGCCAATCCAGGAAAATGTTAATGACAGTGTTTTTTTTGGCAGCACCTTAAGGAGAGACTGTTAGAGCAGAGATATGTGCCCATGAGGAAAAGCAGGTTGCGTAAATGTAACTGCCCAACATGATCAAAGCCTGGCAGTCTATAAGTTTCATGCAGTTTTAGAGAAAGAAAAAACCCTTTAGATGGATCCTTGCAACCCCATACGTTTTCTTTTATTCAGAGGAAGTGGATCTAATTCCCCCTTTTCGTCTCCCTCAGGCTTTCTAGTGTACTTCTATTTGAGTAAGAACTTGCCTACATTTCCCATAATGACTTTGGAGAACCCCCAGAGATGGTACATGAACATGCTGTGGGCTTTGTGAATTCTGTTTCTTCTCAGTTGGAAAACCTCAAACTCTGCCTTCACCAGGATTACTAAGATTACTGCTTTTTCTCACTACCTATATAGTCTTTAAATATCAACATGGCTGCATTGCATTCGGGGTCATCAAGGCTGTTCCAGAGTAGAGGGTTGCATCGCGACCTGATCTATGAAAGATTTCTGTTAGTGTGATTGTTCAGTGTAGAGAGAGAACTCTTTGTGCTTTTATTGTGTTAACATAGCTTTTTAGGTATTTAGCTGCAGAGGAAGTACCAAGACATTGCCACAGTTCATTTGGAGTGAAAATTGATCTTTATTTCTTTCATTTTACTGTGAGCAAGTCATACCTCAGTCTAATAAAGGAAGTGTACCAGGATTCTTTTTTAATTTGCTGTTGCCTTGTACTGAAGAAATGCCATTGTACTCTGGTTTCTAAACGGAAGCAGAGACTCTTTCACGCACAGACAGACGCACACAAAGACCGAGATGTGGTGACTTCCAAAGGCTGCCATTGCATACGAGTCACATGATTACCTTTTAATTTGTACAACAACAGCGCTGTTGTTGCGTTCAACAATGACAGCCTTTGAAGTGTCCAATTCAATGCAAACCTTCTCCTTTGTTGTATTTTTCAAAAGAGCAGAGCTTTCAGTTTTACATATAGCTATTGTCATTTTTTATTTTAACTCAGGAATTAATTTACTACCAGTCCCCAAGAGCTTTCCCAACTGCAACCATATGTCTTCAGTTTGACCTTTTCCACAGCCGAGTTATCTGCTGTTGACCTCTAATGCTCTCTCAGGTCTGTTGGAGAGCAGCCTGAGTCTCTGTGGAGTCATTTATCTGTTCTCCAGACCAAAGATTACGCTAATAAATCTCTTGATGCACATTGTTCCACACTTGAATGGATTGTTTTTTTGTTTTGTTTTTTGAGTGAAGGCATATGGGCAAAAATATGTGTCAGTAGAAACAAAATTTTCAAGTTGCTTGAAATTCAGTTTCAAACTAATACATTCAATTTCAAATTATGTGATACAAATTTTTATTTCAACTATTCAAGTTGAACATTTCAAATTCAAATATAAATTATTCAAATTCAGTTTCTACTGACACATATTTCTGCCCATAAAGGCCTGCCTGATTTTTTTCTTTATTAACAGATGGCAAACACAGGAATATTGGGGCCAGATTTCTGGACTTTTTCATTTAATTTTCTGCTTTAAAGCCTCACCATACTCACCAACTGTTATTGTTTCTGCAGGTGTAGACGGCAATACTCCAAAGAGCTAATTTGTCTGTGATGAGCATCCCCATCCACCAGAGACCAAAGGTACGGTAAGCTATGAAAAGCTCATTATGCTACGTCCCAGTAAACATTATGCCACAGACAAGACACACAGTGTGATACAAAAGCACAATAACATATGAGTCAGTCAGATTCTGCCTCATTATTTTATTGTTATGCTTCTGGAAATATTTTTTGGGGCGATTCCAATGTAAGTAATTGTTTTAACATTATTATTGTGAAAAGAATAATAAACTAGTAAAGCTGACTAACTCCACTGTTCCACTCCTGATGTGTAGCACTTGAACCTTTGATACACTGAGCCCACTGTGTGTATATGTTCATGTTCTGTGCTGTTGGCCTGCTTTAGTGGGGGGTTGATGGTCTGGAATTATTTGATACATGGCCTCATTAATTCAGCTTGACGTCCTGCTGTGTCCTCAATGAGCTCTGTCTGGCTTTGTTTCTCCTCCTGCAAAGATCTCACATTCTGTTAGCAAGCGAGACCAGGTAGGTCTCTGAGCAATTATGGGGTTAGATAGAGCCTGATCTCAAATCAGTGAGAGATAGGATTACTCCTGGAGGCAGGACCCCAGGAATGTACAGACCCCTCTGGTGGTCTGCTCACTGCTGATGAAACAGAGTTGAATTAATGGGGTTGCCCACTGCGAGGACTGATTACAACGACATACTCCCTTTGATTCCTGAGTGAGGTGACCGGGCACAACAGGCAAGTGGGTGTGGGTGGGGTTGGGCTTTGTGTCTGTGTATTAGTGTCTGTGTGCCCGTCCTGGGTCGATGCATCACTGATGAACAGGACTCATTCTGTGCTCCTTGCCCGGGTTCAACCCTCACTGCGGGGCTTGAGGTGTAAAATCATTCTTTGGTGTTTGTGCACTGTGCAAAGTTGCTCACACAGTGGCCTACATGGTCCAACACCAGTGGTAGTCCATGCTGCATTCAGCTTTCACAGTTTGGTAAATTAACTCTTGTGCTGCATACATTTCAAAAGTCTCACCTGTCATCACAAGCAGTTTATGTGTGTGCTGTGGACCATATTCATTGCATTTGTGTGATTCTGTCGGCTGCAGTCCATCCTGTGTTGAAGTATAATAGGGCTCTCATAGAGCAGAAATAGTTTGTTTACCACAGGTGTTTACCACTTTGTTTGGTTCTAGATTAACTTTGTAGTAAATTCTCAAAGTATACCAGTTGATGAGGACAGCTTGATTGTACCTGATAATCTGTGTAAAGGCCATCTACCCACTAATCTATAATGTTGTGGTTACCCGCCAGCTAAAAGGTGTCACCATCCGTCTCTGTGTACTCATAAAGCTCAGAGTGGTTTGGGGTTTTTCCATTAGTTGGTACGACTGCTCTTTCTCCAAACAAACTGAACCACATGAAGCTTGGAATAGGACACAGACTTGCATTTTCAGCAGCTTTGGCGCAGTCATCTGTTGCAAAGACAGTTTAATGCTCTTGTTCTAATTTAAACTAAAACGAGTAAGTGATCCAGAGTTTGTTTATACACTGCTGTGATGATTTCAGGCAAGGCACAACAACAACGCAGAGTGTGAGGAAAGACAAGAATAAATATACATCCAAATGATCAATGAGGCCCTGCTGCCTCCCAAGCCTGCCTCTTGAGTGTAGGCTGGAACACATCACAATAAGCTGTTTATTTTTTACCACATACCTGGGATGTAATGGTCATCATCGCCCTTGTTTGCGCAGCAGTGTGCTGAATACATTTGGCCCCCAGACAGTAAGCTGGAGCTGTCTGCAGGAATCATTCTCAAGGCCTCCTCAGGTAATGATAGATGACAAACTTCTGTGAGGAGGAAAACACATCTCCTGGTAGCACGCAGAGCCGCTCAGACAAAGTTGCCATCAGCTGGCAGCCGACCTGCTGCATAGATGTGGAGGGAAGTTTGAGGGTGGTGCTGAATATGAGCCTCAAGCGGACTTTGCAGCACCAAATCAGAAACACTTTATTAATCCCAGAGGGGAAATTTGAGCTTTACAGTTGCTCTGACACAGAGAAGCATAGAGAAATATATGGCAATAAAATAAGAGATAAATGCAAAAAAGTCTACACATAAGAGTTATTTACAAATGAACAGTGTAGGCAGTATTCTCTCAACATATTGCACAGTTGAATTATTGCACAATTATCCAGCTTATGTACATTAAGAGTTCAGTTCAGTGCACAGTTTAAAGTGATGTCTGTGTGTCAGACACTCAGAGGGAGGAGTTGTAGAGTCTCATGGCCACAGGCAGGAATGACTTCTTGTGGCATTCTGTGGTGCATCTTGGTGGAATGAGTCAATCACTAAACGTGCGCCTGTGCTTAACCAGCACATCATGGAGTGGGTGGGAGACATTGTCCAAGATAACCTGTAATTTGGATTTGAAACCCGGATTTTTTTTACACTTCCTGCACTTAATTTCCATTACAATCCATTTGACCTGTCATATAGCCATAATTGCAGTTACAGTAATGCTTATATTTGATAACATAGAATTACTATATTTGCATTACAATAATACATTATCCGTCATGTACAGGGACAGAAATTCAAGTGCAGGTTGTGCTTATGCACACATTTGCCTTTGCCTAATGGACCGTGCGCCTGTGCTTAACCAGCACATCATGGAGTGGGTGGGAGACATTGTCCAAGATAACCCGTAATTTGGACAGCATCCTCCTGTCAGACACCACCGTCAGAGAGTCTAGCTCCACCCCCACAACGTCACTGGCCTTGCTGATCGGTAAGTTCAGTCTGTTGGCGTCAGCTCCCCTAAGCCTGCTGCCCCAGCACACAACAGCAAACAGGATAGCACTAGCACCACAGACCATAGAACATCCTCAGCATTGTCCTGCAGATGTTAAAGGACCTCAGCCTCCTCAGGAAGTAGAGGTGGCTCAGGCTGTTCTTGTAGACAGCTTCAGTGTTCTTGGCCCAGTCCAGTTCATTATCCAAGTAAACCCCCAAGTACTTGTAGTCCTCCACAATGTCCACACTGACCCCCTGGACGGAAACAGGTGTCACCGGTGCCTTAGCCCTCCTCAGATCCACAATCAGTTCTTTTGTTTTTGCCACGCTGAGCTGGAGATGGTTTTGCTCACACCATGTGACAAAGTTTCTCACCACAGTCTTGTATTCAGCCTCCTCCCCGTTGTTGATACATCCAACTACAGCAGAGTCAGAAAACTTCTGAAGATGGCAGGTCTCTGTGTTGTAGTTGAAGTCTGTGGTGTAGATGGTGATGAGGAAGGGAGACAGGACTGTCCCCTGTGGAGCCCCAGTGTTGCTGACCACTCTGTCTGACACACAGTTTTGTAAGCACACATACTGCGGTCTGCCAGTCAGGTAGTCGACAGGAGGAGCATCCACCTAACATTCTTTCTTTTTAATGTATCAAACATACATTACCATCTCACTCCCCTTTAACATGCCACCACATGTGGTCAGTTTAGTTCTGGATTTTTTTCACACTTCCTGCACTTAATTTCCATTACAATCCATTTGACCTGTCATCTATAGCCATAATTGCAGTTACAGTAATGCTAATATTTGAGAACATAGAATTACTATATTTGCATTACAATAGTACATTATCCGTCATATACAGGGACAGAAATTCATAAGTGCAGGTTGTGCACACATTTGCCTTTGCCTAATGGACCGTCCTGCTGTGAGGAGATAAAGACTGTAAATTATGTTAATTTTTAGCCATGGATCATGGCCTGTCATTTGTTGTCCCCTACTGCCACAGTGTTTTAACATCAGTCAGATACAACAGGAGTAGCTTAATATAATGTTAAACGCTCTTTATAAAACCCTGACTGTGAGTCAGCTGAAGCTGGTCTTCCCCTCCCTCCATTATTAAGACAAGAAGGAGCCTCCACCTGCTGACAAAGGGGGAAAAAAACTTGAAAGTGCAGTGTATTTAGCTGTAGAGACAGAAAATGATGGGAGGAGTTCTGAGTAAAGCTTTGTTCTAAGCAGAAAAGTCATGTAGCTCATGATGTGACCTTTGACCCCGCTGCCATGTGGTGCATGTCTGATATTGTCTTTGCTGCTGAGAGTGATCAGGTGTGCAGGAAGGAGGGAGAGGAAAAAGCGGGGAGCAAGGTCACACTTTTCACAAGCCTCCCCCACTGCCTTTCACGGCACGGCCTGCGGAAGTCGCAGCTCACCCAGCCCAAAAAGGGCTGCCTCGTTTTTATTCGGCTGCACGGAGATGCTATTCAGACGCTGTTATCCGACCATAACAGAGGCGGAACATAAACTCACAAAAACACCGGCTGTCACACATATCTGGTTATATTCTTGTCACATAAACAGCGAAGCATTGTCTGCTGCATGCCCTACAGTGAAGGCCGCAGGGGGGCGGCCTGTGGCTAAAGGGGCGTAGAATCCAAAGAGCCTGAGACACACACACACACACATACACACACACAGCAGGGGTTTTAGCATGGGATGTTATCCCGGCCATTGAGACTAATATCTGTGAATGGGGCATGCTGCCACTTTAAGAGGTGTTGTGTCTCTTTTCCTTGAAGTGCCCTCAGAGACTGAAGCATGAACACATCATCAGGAAGAGGAAAAGTATGAAACTGCTTTATTTTTAGTGCCTCACTGAGGAGGAGAGATGTGGAATAAGGACAACACTCCTGTGTTTAAAATCATTTCAGTAACTGTCAGATCAGTTTTTACTCACAAGATAAAAATTCAGTCATTTGCAGTTTCAAAGCTACGACGCTGCCTGCGTCGACTTCATGATGTCATCATGAGCTGACAGTGATGTTTAAATTACCCGTTTTAAAAGCTTTTTTTGTTCAATATTTCAAAAAGCACATTGCAGCTTGAATAGGCTTTAGAAAGACGATTGAACTTGTTATCGCTTTATTTGAAGCTTTTCAACATAAAAAAACAACTTTTTAACTGGATAAAAAAATTCTGCTGTCCTTCCACTGAAAGTAACTCAATGTCTGAAGTATAAAACATCCTTTTTAAACACTGTTGGATGCAATTTATTAATAGAAACTTGGAACTGCAGAAATACTGAGCTTTACAAAATCAGGCTTTCAATAAAAGGAGTTACAGGGGTTGACAATGAGCACAATTTTCCACTGGCACTCAGGGCCAGTAACTTTCCAAATTCACTGGCCCTGCCATTAAAACCACTGGCCCTAAAATAATGTATTATTTCTGTATTATTTTAAAGTCAAATTGTGTTTCTCCTCATGTAAGGGTTCTTTCTTATTACTGAACATGTGTTCAATTGTGGAACTATTATAAACTGATAAAAATAGATCAAAATAATTATATGAGTATAAAGAGGCTTCTTTTACAACTCTGACACCTGCATGCAAGTAGTAATAGCTGCAGTTGTGTTATTTATAAGGTGTACCTACCTATTTCTGACACTGTTCAAATGTATGTTTAATTAGCGTGATCAGCCTGTGTGAGTAACTTTATGAAACAAAATCTTACCGTCTCCCCCTTCCTGTAGCCGTTAAAAGTAAGCGGTACGTCCGCTCTGTCAACGGTCGGTTTATGTAGCCACAGCGCTAACTTGACCGCAACAAGGTGCCGCTGATAACGGGAATACACACACTAATTGCCACCTCACATAACTGCCCATCTGCCTCAATCACCAGCAGGCGCATCTGTGATGGCCGGAGCGTCGCGTGCAAGTTTACAGTTTACAGGCAGGTGACTGACACATAGACTCTGCATGCACAGCGGTCAGTTTACTCTGAGCTCTCATTAAAAGCTGCACTATGTGATACCAGATGGACTTTTCCTGTTGTTCTATGTGTGGGAAACACTGCTATGGGTGTTACGTGGGTCATAACACTTGTGTGTTTATACTAGTCCGCGGTAACTTGCCAACGTCAACTAGCATGTTCTAGAATGACAGCTGCTCTGTCACGAGTGCAGTAAGTAGCGTGTAATGTGTTGTTGACAACAGTAACCAGTGTCTGCAGTGATGCTGACATCGGATGGAGATTACTGCGGGATTCTGCGTAGAAAGTAATAAGTCCAGTCCATCGGCACTGTGAATCTTGGGAGAGCTATTATATTGTTTACATTGTGGGCTTGTGGATCCTACTGGCACACCAGGCCAGTTAAATGCTTAATTTACTGACCTGGGGGTGAAAAACTAACAAAAAGAATATGCCCACCTGAGCGTCCCCTTGTGCTGCTCGGCCTCCCTGCAAGTGATGTCGGATTGATTTTTATACTGTGTATCTGAGATCTGGCCATGGAGAGACGTTATGACCAATATACCAAAGTTTAGTGTGTATTATAAGTTAAGAGATTATTGTAAGATCATTATTAGTGTAAAGTGTATTGTTTCATTCAGTTACCTCTCCTTTTGCCTTCCTGGTCGAGCTGTTGCACAGAGCAGCAGCTTCCTGTCCAGCATCAGTTCAAAAACACTCTGACATTGTGAGCAGCAACAGTCTGTGAGATTTCCAAAGATACATTTCAAGGGAAGCAATTTCTCTGCCTGGTATGAAAACTCCTTTTTAACCTTCATTACATCTCTGATCTGTGAGGGACCAAATGTCTTCTGCTGAAATTAATTTCCCAACAGGGACTCTTATCAAAGAACTCAGATGTACCTTCTTATCATCTGTGTTTAATGTGTCTGCAGGAAAATTGACTCTGAATTAATTGCGAGTATCATCTGCCAAATTGTTATTTGGATATCTTCCTCATGTTGACATAAACCTTAATGACCATCTGCAGAGTGCAGCTCATTATGGCTCATGTCTCTGTCTGCACATATGTAGGGGAAGTATCTGTTGGTGTTTCACAGTGCCGTTCACAAGCGTGACTGAGGTTGTTCTGCTCGAGGCAGAGAGAAACTAAAAGTGCATTTTTCCACTTAAACAGAACCTGAGAGTCTGCTGTCGTTTCTGTGAATGGTTACTGCAGAAGTCTTTGAGCAGAGATGAGAGCGCTCACACAGACATGAAGTAGCTGAACGATTAGCGGCATGCTACAGGTCATTAGCTGTTCTACATTTAGCCGGGCTCTTGACAACAAAGATTTGTTCTTCAGCTTCTATCAGGCGTATATGATGCAGTCAGGAGGCTCTGTCAGTAATCCACCGTTTGATCTGCAGGTTGTGCTTTTGTTGCACATGTACGACTATTAAAAGGATTCACGTGTAGTTTTATGGCTGAGACCCACATGTAGTGCAGATGTCAAAGCAATGCTATAGAGGCTTCACAGAGGTTAACACACACACTTGTAAAATGTGCATTCCTGCACCAAATGTGTTTCCCTTAACTCTGCCTGAAAAGCTACTTTAAAATCCTCTCATATCGCTCAGGAAAAACAAGTCACCTTTCAGTTTTAACTCCTAATGCTTACTTAAATAATCAGAATTCACATCATCCCAGCGGCTTGGCGTGTTGTCTGAAGTGTACTCGAGGTTTCAGACGAGCAGGTGTTCTTGGCTTTGGAGAGCAGCTGAAGAAGAAGTCGTCGTCCTCCATACATACTGACCTTCTGTGGCGAGACAAGCTGATGAAAGAGAAACAAATGTGTCAGAACAGAATCAGAATCGTGCAGCTGTCTCACAGGTGCTGCTTCAGATGCCTCCTACAGATTGTACCGAATGTATTGTGACAGCACACTGGGATTTAAAAGCAGCCAACATGCGTTCCCTTTAGTCACAAACCTTTTTCTGCCATTTCATCTCATCACGTCACTTCTGTTCCTCTCAGCTGGTTCTGTGTACAGTTTGGTCTACCTCCTCTGCTTGTTATTCAACTCAAAACCACCCACTGAGATCAGATTAAAGCAGTCATGTTGAACACTACACCATCGAGCTGCACACCTGGAGCAAAGCATGCTGGGATAGAGCATGATGTATGGATGGATGTAAGGTTCGTGGCCATACTGTAATCTGTTTTTATGAGGTGTTCTACAATGTAGTTTTTGCTTTGGTTTGTTTCTGCACATACTGTATGTCATTCTGTTTTTTCTGCATGTTTGCAAGTTCATCTTATAGAAAATGACCTAAGTCAGAGTGAAAGATCAAATCAGAGCCAAGTGTTTCGCTTTTCATTTGCGAGTCAAATTCTTCTTTATACATTTATTTCAGCTGACTATTGACAGAGGCTAGCGATCAAAACGATCGATTGATCGTTACCAAATGACATCTGCACCTTTTATATGCTTTATAAACAGCAACAATCAATGCATTTATGAGTAGGAACGTACAGAGTGAGATACACAATACCTGCTAATTTCACTACAACATTGTGACAGTGGAGATGCAGATGTGGAGCGGAACCTCTTTAGCCGTTAGAACACAGTGAGGAGTAAACTGATCCTGCTGTTGTTTATTTGGTTGCCAAGACTTCAGGAGTGATTGATGTGCTGTGACTCCTGTCACTGTTTCAGTGGTCTTCCTCAACGAGGAGAGCGGGCAAACGGCGGTTCATTTGGGGCAGAAATCTTCAGGACATGTGGAAACACTGGTTTTAGCCCAAAATAATGAATCAGTCCAAGAAAAGTTTGAATACAGTGATGAAATGTAACAACACATTTAAATGTATGGAAACATTTTTTTTTTTATCAAGTACATTAACTCTCATGTCTCGTCTCCATCACATCTGAAAAATAGTTTAGTTTCCCAAACTTTGCCCCAAATATTATCATTTTTTAATTCCCATTGGCAAAAACATGGAAAAAGTTTGTGATCTAAAAGTTCCACTTCCCTATCATCTCTGGAGAATGAAGTTTGTGACATGCCTGCAGTGATTTCAGCTCATCTAAGCTGAGAGCTGACAGGGTCACCCACCTGTGAGCCTCTGTCCCTTTCCGTCACATCACACCCATGATATCCACACTTTCCTCTCTCTTCTACCCACTCTTCTTTTAAAACTTTGTGTTTTACCAATTTGTCTTTGTCTTTACCAGTTCAGCCACTTGTGGGCTGAGAGGGGCCTCTTGTTTTGGTTGTGAGAAATCAATAGAGAGAGACTGCTCTCCCTGTCAGTGTGACCTGTCTGACGGCTGTCATCTCCCTTAATTGCTTTGCTAATATCATCCCCACTCAGCCTGGATCTGGGTCAGCAAGGCCCCTCTGCTGGAGCTGACTGCAGGCTGTGCCTCTCCATGATCTCCCTCCTCTCTCTGCCCTTTTATTTTCTCTTTCTTTCCCCTGTAGGATCATTACCCGGCTTTGGCTTCAACTTTTCTCTGAACCTGCAGTCACCTGACACATCACTCAACTTGTTGTTGCTCTGTCTTCTGTTTTTTTTCCACTTTATTACCCGCACATTCTCATGCGAATACACACACAGGTACACACAGAAACTTTAATCATTAACACGTTCTTATCATGGCCAACCAAAAATATCATCAAAATACTATCCGAGTGTGTATGTCACTGTTGTCAGTCTAGCTTGACAAATAACTTAGCCAGCTAACAAACAGTGTTGATTTTGGAGAACATGATGTCGGTCAATAAACACATCTCGTCAGTGAAAAGTAAACGGAGCTAGTGAGTTCCGAGACTGAGCATGCTCAGTTTCGTGTGTCTTCGGCAAACACCCATGCCCCCTTCATGCCTGCGAGTGTCTGCGCGAGCGTGTACAAGAAGGTTGACTGCAGTTCCCTCAATGTCCGACCGTGTCACTAGGAATGAGGATTTTCTGAAAGTTACATATCGGACCTGCAATGCAAACAATTCATTTAGACAAAATGGAAAAAAATACTTGTTTGGTGGCAAATGATTTGCAGGACAATCGGACAGAAATGTAGGCGTGTCAAAGCCCTATTCCACTGATACCCTTTTGTTAAAGTGATAGTAGATGTTGATGTTTCGAAACCAGTGAGAGGTCTGAGGCAGACTTGTATTTGCTTTGTTTCGGTCAAGGGGGTTGGCGTTTGTGAGACAAACCAAATGCTAGTGATGCAACGATCAGGATTTTTAGGGCTGATGCCGATTGCCAATTTTTTAATAGTGAGATCGGCCGATCACCGATCCCATTACTGATTTAAATGCATTTTTCCAAACTTTCTAAGATTCTAAAAATCAGAACACAGAGAGAGAAATTAATACATTATGATCTTTGTGTTATTGCTATTGATAACTGCACTGTTCAGAGCTATTAAGTGTGCTGCACATACTGTATGTAGACCGTTAATGGAAATAAACAAATATATAGGCTGAAACCTGTAGGCTCTGCAATCATATTAAACCACAAGTAAATGGGGCTCTCTGTATCAACTGTGTCCACAAGAGACAGTTCTGAAACACTAACCCTCAAAGTCCACAGGATCCGTCCCCGCTGCGTTCCGTGTGCGCCGCGACCTCTGGAGTCGATCGCGGCCATTCAAGTCAATGCTCGTGATTCCACAGCACGCGCCACGGTCCGTCTCCGGCGCGTCCCAGAAACGTCTCTCTGCAGTTTAACATTGATGTTATCGCGTGATTTTGCAATTCTCGCGCAATCTTGTGATCTCGCGAATCCTGCTGCTTGGGCCAGCGCTTTGCTGCGCTGCGGATCAGACACGCTTCCTGTGGGAGAGGGCTCGCGCAGACGATTTCTAAACTTTGGCCGAAGTGCCGCTGGTAATTCCAGCAGGTAATTCCTGTGTTTAAAAGCTCAGTCCTCTTGGCTGCAGCTTTTCTGTTGTTTACATCCATTTTTATGGCCACAGGCGGCCATTTTAAACATGGTAAGAAAACATGGTTGAGGGACGAGGGGCTAGTAATTGTGTCAGTGGCAGAGCTCTGAGCCAGGAACTGTCAGGACCTCATACTTTCCCTCTGCTCCAGGTTTAATGGAGCGTGTGAGGACCAAGGTGAGCTGCCCCGGCCCCGGTCTAGGCTCTGTTTAAACGGCCTCCCGTCCCTCTCTGATAGGCGCAGTGGAACAATAAGTCTAAGGTGGAGCAGCTGGAGAAAGCATTAGTGTTCAACCCCTCCTGCAGGTTGCAGTTTCAGCCTCACTGCCCTCCGTTTGCTTCCACAAGGAAACACCTCTTTTCATTACCTTTTACAATATAGCTCCTTTTATGGTACAAGTTCTGTTTTTGAAATTCAATAAATATTGCTGTATCCCACTGAGCCATAGCTTTCAAAATCTAATTTACCTATAAGAATGAATGCTATGTCTAACAGTCTCCCTGTGAGAGCAGACTTACAACATCCCCGTCCTCTGGTGGGCTGTAATCTTTGTGTCTGTTGGCTCACAGTCTCAGATTCCAAACACAGTGGAGACGAAGCTTCTCTTCATGGTAAAGAGTGAAAGTCCAGCTGTCACCTAAACTGTTTGCTTTGGAGGATCTTGTAAAGCGGACAGAAGCAGACCCTCTGGGCAGCTCAAGGCCTGTTGTTGTGGAGCTGCTGTTGGTGGGAATAAAGCCCAGATTTCACAGATCTGTGGTGTCATTGTTCAAACCTCATCTAGACTTGGTACTAATGAGCTTTTGACTCACACAGACACATTTCTCATTCACAGTTTCTCTGCTCGCTCTGCACCTGCATTTTTCTTTATCTCAGAGCTGTGTCCTCTCACTTAATTTCATTATTTTTCACCGCATGCCCCACTGCCCTCATGATACCAGAGTTTAAACTTCATTACAAACACTGAGTTTATTATCTGCTTCAATATGCTGAACTGTGATACTACTACAAGCACGTCAGAGCATGAAGCATGGAGATAAAAAAATTTCAACAGATACTAGGTAGATTGAAATCGAACTAAGTGCAGTTGTGGCTCGGCTGTGTTCTCAAGTTGATTAGCCAAAAGCTTGTCTGCTGGCCGCTCACTTTCTCACTGGAGCAGCATTTGCAGCTTCAGTGTTTGCCTCACAGTCCCAGTCCTGTTCAGATGTGAATTGCAAAACAATCAGACAGGAAGACAGTGACAGGAACACTCTGAGGTTGAATTTGTGAGTAAGATTTCCCACTTTGCTGCTCTGCATCCTGGTAAACACTTTTTGAAGATGAGCTTGTTGTGAGGAGTCTTCTTCGCTGTGCACGGCCACAGCGTCACAGGGGAGTGAAGATGATGACAGGGCTATATTAGGATGCTCGATCAGGAGGAGCGCATGCTCCGGGATTTCCTCCTGGTAAAGCGAGTGCTTGCATCCATTGAGTGAATCTTGCTAACTTCTGATCACTACCCTGGGATCAATGTTGCCCAACTTCTAAACTTTGGCTGAAGTGGCACTGGTAATTCCAGCAGAGCGCGGGTTCAGCCTCAGAACATGAGTTGATTCCTGTCTGAGGCAAAGACGCAAAACCAAATGACTATCGCCTCTGCAGCCATCTGCCATGAAGTGAGTGTTTTATTTGCCTTCTCTGTCACTGCGGAAAAAAACATGAATCTGGTCGGTGTAGTGTGCGAATGTGGCTCATAAGTTTTATGCCACGTGATTGGTTAGAGGGATTGGGACTTGAAAGGTGATCGGCCGATCACTGATCACCTAATTAGAGCCCATATCGGCCAATTTTGGGGCAGCTGTGGCTCGTCGGTAGAGTCAGTGGTAGAGTCGGTCGTCTTTTAATTGGAAGGTCGAGGTTCGATCCCCAGCTCCCTCAAGCTACATGTCGAAGTGTCCTTGGGCAAGACACTGAACCCCAAATTACTCCCGGAGGCATAACCAACGGGTATGAATGTGATAACTGATTGACAGTTGGGCACTTTACATAGCAGCCTCTGCCATCAGTGTATGAATGTGTGTGTGAATGTGACATGTAGTGTAAAAGCAGCTTTGAGTGGTCGCAAAGACTAGAAAAGCGCTATATAAGTACAATCCATTTACCATTTACCATTTTGATCGGCGTCTGATCAATCGGTGCATCCCTAGTGTTATATGAGAATCTGTTAGGAAGCAGTAGATAAAATTGAGTAGTTCACCTGAAATCAATCCTGACACACAGAGTAACATCAGCATCACCTTCCTCATCTCTGGTCTTTATTTTAACAGAGAATAAATGTCTCTGCTGCAGGGCTCCCTGTGTGCTGTAAACCCTTTTGAACTATTGTAATAATGCACAAACACTGCACAGCCAGAGGTGAGATGCTTTCGAGTTCATGCTGGATAATGGACACAGAAATGGCTGCACTCAGGATATCAAACTGTTCAGTCATTTTGAAGGATGGTCGCTGGTGTGCAGCCCCCCGTCTGACAAACACAGATTCAAAATATATAGTTCTTCTCTTCTGTTGTGTCAAGAATCACCAGTTTTTCTGTTGTTTCTTGTTTCATGTGACTGACAGTTTATGTTGGCTCACATAAACACGTACGTCCATACAATGACCATAATCTTCACATTTCAATGTCAATTGCAACAGAGAACTTTATTGCAAGTGTTGTTTAATGATTATTATATTTAATTCAGCTCATGTTAAATAGATGTCTCATTATATTGTATGATGGGACTAATTAAAGTGACCATTTTTTATGTCTGGCAGGCGGTTTTATTTCCTCCTTTGAGACAAACCAGCGAGAGAGTCACATGGTGGAAGGACGAGCAGCTTCCCTCATTTCTCAAGTCCTCACCATAATCTCATTTTCTACCTGCGACCACTCAAACAAGCTTTAAATTCACTTCAGTTTCAGGTCTCACTGGCAGTTTTCAATAAGTAAGAGGATATTACATTTCTGTGTCTGATTAACGTGAAGGTTGATTCAGAAGCAATGACTTTTATTGCTCTTTGAAGGCTTAGACATACAGTATATCACTCTTTTATTCTTTAAAGGGTAGATAATGAGGAAAATGGTGAGACAGGACTTCTTACTGTTTGATCTAATTATTGATTTCAGTAAAATATATTTGTTTATGACATAATTAATGAGCATCCACAGGCTTGTGTGTTCTTGCTGTGTTGCTTTATTTTCCTCTTGGTTGTGATTTGATGAGAGTTTCCAGTTTATTACTGCTGTGTCCAGTTCGTCCCTGATCAGATTAACCAACGTCTATGAATCACTGCTGGAGAGTGTTTGAGCCCCGTCAGCGGCTGGACGTGTATATCAGGGATTGTTCAGCAGAGAAGTACAGTGCTCTTGTGATATGAGCAACTCTTTACAGAAACTGCCCCTGACCACTGATCCAGGACTGCTGCGGTGACGTTTCTCTTCTGCTATTGGCTGAGGTTTGGATGGAGCGCAGGGGTGTGATGATCCCTGATCTGTGGAGAAGTCTGTGATGTGTTTGTGGGGAAAACGCTCTCTGGCCCAAAACCCAGTTTCCACTGAAAGATTGAGGAGGCTAACGTGCTCCAGGGCGAGGCGTTGAACTCTTTCTTTTCTTGTCTTGTCTTTTAATCACATCAGGCTTTTAATTATTTCATGAACTCAGTCTCAGACCCTTTTTTTCAACCTTTCATGAAGCGTGTGTGGAGATAAGAGAGCTGTGATCGCTGCTTTGGTCCCTGAATCTCTGCAGCGTGCAGATTTTCTAGATGGTTGATGAATTATGTATCATGCACTGGAAACAAACAAGTCAATACAAGAAGACTGGCTTCAGTATTGATCAGAAATGTTTAACATTGACCACGAGGAAAAAAATCACATTGCACTGAGGTCTACAGTTTGTGCTGTTAATGACTGAATGTGTTGCATACACAAACAGTAGACTGCATGTGCACTCCAGGGAGTGTAGTCGTCTTTCTGCATCATCAGTTATTTCACACTGATAACTGACGTGTGTGTCCGCGTTTACATCATGCTCATCTGGTCTCATCTGGTCAGCTCGGCTTGACACACCTGATCCTGACAGGTCAAAGTGTTGTTCATGCAGTCTGTGTGGGCTGCTGCCTGTGATACAGATAGTTTATGTGATAATCAATAAGCTTCTTCTGTGTCTGGCTGGAAACACCATCAGCACCTCCATCAGCCCTGCTTCTCCTTTCTGATCAGCTCTGGAAGATGGATGTTTCTAATGTCCTTGACTGGTTTGCAATACAGTACAATATATAGTAAGAAGGTGTTAACGGTGCGCTTTGAACAATTACTCAGAATACTCAAGCCAATTATGCAGGTTATTTAGATTTGATAAGAACCTTTAATTAAACAGGAGATTCAGTTTTAATGGAAGCAATAATTGAATCAGTCTTGAATCCAACAAACAATGATGAGTTTAATCTGGGGCTCGCTCTCTCTGTCAGGTTTAAGATATTTCCTAGTTATAACCTTATCAGCTCCAAATTGATTTGCAATAAAATGAAGCTACAGTTTTGGCACTCCTGTCACACAGGTAACTGAATTCATTTAATCAAATGCAGAGATATATAGAGTGGGGAAAGTGGAAGAGCTGATGTATGGCTGTCGTGAATGACAGAATCAGAGGTATGGATCGCTGCAGGAATGACCTTGGCGTCAAACATTCATATCTAAAAATGTGGGAAATAATCAGCTGCCTCTCCACCATCAAATTACAGCTTTTTTTTTTGCAATCTTTGTTCTATTGCTGTAATAAAGCCACACTGCTCCTCCACTTATGTTGTTTGGAAGGAATCCATGTCAAAGCTCCTCATCCAGTTATAAAAGCTCCACACGTAGTCGAGCATTGATGCCCAAAAGTTCCAGCAGTAATCAGCAAGATTGCATCAACCAGTTGCCTTCAGTCTCTCTGGCTTATTGTTATTTATTTGGCTCAAAGCAAAGTGGGATTTGGTTTGATATTTAAAAAGCAGGATACAGGATGTTAACAGCAGGAATAAAGACGTCATGGCGCTCCGAGGCGTTAGCAGTCACCCCAACAGTCTCTGTGACATTCAGCAGTTGGAAATGGCATTTGTGACATTCACTGAGTGAGAGTAATATATTCACCTCGGTCGGCTCATCTGGGCCCTCAGCAGAGCAGACAGCTGCTATAAAGGCTGTGTGCACCGAGTGTTCTCACACTGTCAACAATCCTGCATGATTTTATCAGCCAGAACGCATTAGTGGGATGACCAGCACATCTGAGAAGTGGGTGAGGTCCCAAGGAAAATTTGCCAAATTTCCCTCCCCTTGAAAAACAGTTGAGACTATACTCCTGTTGGTATTGACTCTAAAGTTTTGTGTTGTTTGGGATTTTCAGACCATCACATTTCTGTGTGTTTTTATGACACCGTGTTCGACCTGCTTTAACCCCCACCAGGATGCCCCAAACATGTGGCAATGAGCTATTACTGCCTGACATATTATCTTGCACATTTCTTTGGAGCGCGTCGCCACATTCAGCTCGTCATAAAGAGCATCCCTATTTTCTGCTCCTCGCGCTGTATTTGATGACAAAATAGAAACTTTTGTCATTCTTGCACATTGATGTGAAAGCCCAATACCCAAAGTTTGATGTAGTCTCGCCGTGCAGAGTAACACACAACCTCCAAACTAAAGCTGTGTGAGAGGAAAACAGCCGCTCACCTTCAGAAAAAGAGATGTATTGAATTCATGTTGCTGCAGCAGAGCCTTCAGGAACACAGGCTGCGATGATCCCACCAATGTTTAACATGTTTTACGTCATTTACTCTCAATCAGTTTCTCCCCTGGGTTTGATTTTCTTTGGACACATCTGTTATCTGCAGTGTTTCTAAGCAAATCGGTGGTAAACGTTTGATACATCCTTGCAACACACCAACAAGGAGAGTTTTTTTCTAAAGGTCCATACATTAATAGCAATAGCAGAGTTTTGGCCAAAAGAACTATGGTGAGTGTGATGGATGACTGAAGCGGAGGTCTCTGCAATTAAATGTTTTTCAGGAACCAAAACAACAAACTTCTCCTTGGAAGAGAAAACAGTTTTCACTGACATGATTTGGACAGTGCTTGGCAATGATGTCATTTGTAGTTTAAAGGCTCAAACATGCCTCATAATCACCTGTATTATCCTTTATCCTCTAAATGTAAGATTGATGGGGATACAGATTTCACTTGTATGAAGGCAATGGACATGAATAGATGAAAGGAAATAGATGGGACTTGTCTGTGATGAGCGATGATTCAGGACTTCTGAGGACAGATTATACCTGATACACTCCACTGCCAACAACTGCTGCTGCAGCTTTCCTGCCAAGCCTGAAGGACATCTGAGCGTCCTGTGATGTCCACCCTCTCCTTGCCCGTCCTCCTGCCTGATCACCCTGTTATTGGCAAACTTATCCATTTCATCAGCGTAATGATAGCTGGAATGATAAACATACCAGAGAGACGGTGCTAAAGTAGAGTGTGATTGACTTGGCAAAGGCTAAACCTGAGTTTACCAGGCTGCTGTATTACAGCAGATTGAAGGAGAGCAAGTATGAGTAAGAAAGAGAACCCAACAGAGCTCGGTGCACTCACAGCTTAAAAGAGAGCAGCATATTGTATTTACAAGTTAAGCGTGTGTGCACTCTCTCTCCTCTCCCGCTCCTCCACCAGAGGATTGGTAAGGTATGTAGCACGGCATCCACGAAGGGTTTCTTAACAACATATTTTACGACTCTCTCCCCCCTGAGGTTGCTGGGACTGCTGAGTCAGCTCACCTTCATATGGAGAGTAGTTCCCTCAGCCGAGACGTTATTGATTTGCCCTTTTTGTAAGGGGGAAATATTCCCAAACCTCTCAGGCCAGTTTTGCTGTGCTGCACAGCCAGGAACACTGCGGGGCATAAGAGCAGAGCAAAAGCTAAACATTACTACTATCACACTATAGCACATAGTCAGATATACAGTACGTGCACTCAGAAAAAACATGAAATGCAAGATTGGAGTAAAAAGGGAGGAAAATATAGACATTATTATGCATCTGGTGTCCGTTTCAGAAAGGAGGTTCAACAAACCCTCAGTCTAACCCCGGACTGTGGTTTGACTTACCCTGAGCTGAAAGTTGCTGGCTTTTTGGTTTCAGAACAGTGGATCTGAGTTAGTTCAATCAACTCTGAGTGAATCAGCCGGAGTTAAGTGCGTGCATGCTGACTATAAAAAGCCAGCATTAATGTAGCCCCGATACCACGATTCACCATGGCACCAGTGGGACCCAGGTACACCCATCTCCTTTCCGCAGAAGTTTGGCCAGAGGTGGTCTTCATGGAAGAGCTACAGCCAAAAAGCCATACCTGCAACATGGAAACAAGGCCAAGCGACTCAACTATGCACGAAAACAGAGGAACTGGGGTGCAGAAAAATGTCAGCAGGTGCTCTGGACTGATGAGTCAAAATGTGAAATATTTGGCTGTAGCAGAAGGCAGTTTGTTTGCCGAAGGGCTGGAGAGCCGTACAATAATGAGTCTCTGCAGGCAACAGTAAAGCACGGTGGAGTGCTCCAGGACAACGACCCCAGACATACAGCCAATGTCATTAAGAACTATCTTTAGCGTAAAGAACAAGAAGTCCTGGAAGTGGTGGTATGGCCCCCACAGAGCCCTGATCTCAACATCATCGAGTCTGTCTGGGATTACATGAAGAGACAGAAGGATTTGAGGAAGCCTACATCCACAGAAGATCTGTGGTTCGTTACATACAAATCAATAACTGCCTTTGGAAAGAGCAGAATCATTTTCTGTTTCTTAGAAAGAAATGTGAGCAGTGTTTGTGAATGTTTGTCTGTGCCCGCAGTTTCCCCCAAATCTTCTTTAGTACCAAGAATCAGTTTTTCCTGTGTCCTCTGCATGTGTGTTACCTAGAGTGACTGATGATATCTCACTGGATCACTTCTCTTCTTTTTGCATTTCCTGTCTCATATTCTGTAGCTCTCACACACATAAAGATATAAGCACATACACACAGCCATCTGTGTCTCACTATCCTGTTGTCCCATCTCCTGTGACTCTGTCTGGCTGGTACCACTTGAGTGACAGCTCTTGGTTTGTCTGGGTATCCGTGGTTACAGCCCAGAGGTCTGAGCCAGGGGACCCGGACCTGTCAGCACTCTCTGAATCCTGAAACTAGAGATGGATGGCCAGGAGCCACCTCTGCCCTGAGCTGTGTGCTCTGCTCGTCTCTCCTGCTGCTCTCGGCTCTTTATCCCAGACCCTCCTCCTAAACAGACCCATTGTTGGCAGCTTGATACTGCAGGAAATAGAGCCAGAAATGACTTTTGTTACCTGTTTCTCTTACAGGTAGGACATGAAAGAAACTATTATACTATTTTCTTAGTGTATTTATAGTCGATCCAGCAGAAGTCGAGGAAAAAGCTCAAGCCATGTCACAGTTGCTTCTGTTAATCTTGAATTTCATGCGAACGACCCGGATCAGTCGCCCCAAAGAGGAGCACTACTTACAACAGATCAGGTGTCTGTCCGTCTACATTTCCCTGCTGCTTCTGCTGTGACAGACACATGTGTGACAGCTCAGACGCTGGTGTTGCCTGTCGCTCTGCTGAAGCCTCATAACTGATGGATGGAGACAGAAAAAGAGAAGGTGATGAAGACAGGAGGAGAAGAAAGCGCGAGTGGGTCCTTTTAGACTGATAGTTACAGGCGGTAGCAGTGCTGCAGGAGTGTTTGTGATCTCTCAACCAGCTAATGAGAATATTTAAAGGCCCTGGAAACTCGGCTTCAAATAGAAAAATGCATATATAATATCGGAGTTGAGTGTGTCATGAAGTATCCACAAAACTCTGAGTGAAATTGAACATTCAGAACCACTAGAAAACTTTGTTTAAAAACAGCTCATTTGGCTGTTTCTCAGGACTACGTAAGCGTGGCAGATCCCTTGATGATTGACACCTGCCGGGGTCCGCCTGTCCATGTTCTCATGGCAACTGTCAACACAACAATGGTGCGGGGGAAAGCAGTGTTTCCTCTAGGATTTTTTTCAGCAGCGGGGTAGAGGGTTTTGTTGTACCACCCAGGTATGTGCGCATGTGCACATCATGTCAAAACTGTTGCTGTCATTATTAATGACGTAGCAATCAAAACGATCAATCGTTACCAAATGACATCACCTTTTATAAGCTTTATAAACAGTGACAATCAATGTATTTACAGTGACTGTACAGACAGTGAGTGTCTGTCTGTGAGAGCCCATCCCATGTTTCTGTGACACGTCAAACAGCTCGGTGACCGTGATGTGAACTCAGAACAAGCAGACAACCCAGCGAGGGTTAAAGTGAGGTGAACGCACGTTTGTGTATGTGTTTGTCTCCAAGTGAGATTCAAGTATATTGTGTGCTGAAAGTTGCATGTGATGACGGTGAACTGGTCCCGTAACGGAAGATCAGCCTTAAACTCTAGCTGACCCCTGCGTGTCGGCTCAGCACGGGGGACCCATGACTATTTAATGACCATTTCCAGAACAGAGGCATGATTCTTCTTTTGAGAATGAAGCCATACCCCTGTGAGTGAACATGGGTGAGTGTAAACAAATGCATCATGTGAAAGTCAGCACGTCTGCTGGAGTCTGATATGTGATTGTTCTCGTCTTAACTGAGGGGAAGAGGGAGGTCACAAAACACTCAGGTTTCTGCTGCTGCTCCATGAGGATTTAGCCTGTTTTCATTTTCGAATGGTGCTTTGAAACAAAGCAACTCCTGGTGACCCCCTCCCTCCTCCATTTTTAATAGGACGTAACAGCAGGAGATCAATTTGTAAAGGACTTTTGCATCACTAACAGAGTTTCTATTTCTGAAGCTGAGTGGTCAGTAGGGTTGGAACAGTGTCAGTGTCATGTTAATAATGTAAACACTTCGACAGATATTCTTTAATTGGAACACCCCAAGGTGTTTGGCAGGCGACGGAGGCACAAGACAATTCATTGTCTTTCCCTGAGCCACAGTAATTCATCAGCACTTGAGGCAACTTTGGCTGATTGCATTTTGGACAGAACAATCTCCACTATGTCACAGAGAATTTGGCTTTTATGGCAGTGTGATACTGTGATGCTAAATCCAAAGGACAGTGGAGGCGAACATGGAGAGTTCAGCATGCTGGGTATGATTGCAAATTGAAAGTGGTGTGTGTATCTGCGCCTGTGCTCGCCCTGTGTACTTCAGAGAGCCAAAGTGCCAGAGAGATTCAGTGTTTGTTCCTCTTGAGACATGATGGAGTTTTTCCATCTGCTGCTCCCTCAAGCCTTATTTCTTTCATCTCCTGAGATATTCATAAACCGTCACAAAGATAATGGAGGCTGTGAACCACCTTTCATCAGACTGTTAGAGAATGTGCTACACAAGAAAAGCCCTCTTCTTTATTTGCCGTCTCTGCTGCCACAGGAGTTGCTGTCCAGCCACAGAGCAGCGACTGTAACAGCTTTAATTAACACAAGAATCCCTTTGAGGCTCCACAGACGTGCAAGAAAAATGGCAGCATTTACTAGTATTTCAACATATTTTGCTTACGCGTGAAAATTGTGAAGGAAAATAAAAAGTGTGCATAGCACAGCTAAGATGTGCAGCTTTTTAAATGTCAGTATGTTTCAGGGGAAATGAGAGTTTCCCAGGAGTACGCTGCAGAGCCAGGCTATAACTGCGAGAAGCTGATAGGGTTCAGTATTCAGAGGTAACGTCAATCCCTGAGTCTGTGATAATATTTCACTGTCATTTGGAGAAATGATCATGAGAAGCTGGAGTTAGAAAAAATAAGGAGAATAGCCTGAGGGTATTAAACCTGCGAGTGTAGCCTCACACCCACTGTGCATCTTTAATCAGGCTGCACTTCCTCAGGATTCAGTTTCCTTTTGAACATCAGAGTTTCTTTAACAGAAAGCAAATAGTTAGAATGTAATTAAAACAAAACTAACACCAGTTAGGGAGATCTTAAATCTGTATGTCTTTCTCACTTGTATTCAAACTCTGAATTGTCAGTGTTTCAGCTTCACCTCTTTGCTATGTTTGATTAAATCCATCTGCTGCACTAACTGCCATGTGGAAATGTAGAGGCTCCTTTACAGGGAGATTTCAGGCTAAAATGTTCCCCATGGAGCGCAGGAACATTAGCAGGTATTACTCTGCCTTTTGTAAATCCCTCCCACTTATTGCTTCGGTGTGACAAGTAATAATGTAGAACAGTGTTTATATTTTAATTTGGTCAAAGTGATTCTGGGATTTTAAAGGGAGCTCTTGTAGTTTCCACTCTGCTGCTCTGGTGTCAGTGCCAGCCTCAGAGTTTTGCTCCATCAAAGCTCATATTCAGCTCTCTGAACAATAAGAGACACTGGAGCGCCCCAGTGAACTCAACAAAGCTGTGGACTGTACAATGCCACTGTTCTGCGCCCAGTTTTGTTTTCTTATGCAGGCTGTGCTAAACTCTGTATTTATATTGTCAGTAAAGGCTCCTCTGCGATGTCAGATGAGTAATAATCATGAAGTCCAGACACTGCCAGTGCTGCTGATAGAAGTTCATTATTGCATTATTGCCCTGAAGATGGCTCCTGGCTCTGTGATGTGCCGTGTGAATTTACTCTCATTATACCAGCTAACCACCTCCACCTCCACCTCGTCCCCACGGCTCCACCCCTCACCATGTTTCGACTTGTCTCAGCAGTTTGGACATAATTGGTTGGATAAACTAATTGTTTTAGTAGCTGATGTTGCTGATGCAGGTTACTTTGTCTGTGGCCTGTAATATCACAGAGAAGTAAAGTGAAATAACAAGCAGTTCACCATGTCCGATTTAGACCTCAAATCTCGGAGCAATGAACTTTAAATCAAATTTAATCGTCATTAACATATTTATCTACTTAATTAAATTGCAAGTGTTAGTGAGGGTATTAAGTAAGTAGAGCCATTATCAATATGATAATTATTTTGACGGACACTTCTATTTGCACAAAGTTAAGTCAGACAGTCAAGAACTTTTTTAGATTGGATTACTTAAAACAAACCCCAATGCAGGCATCATTAGCACTTAGTCAGGCTGATAGGACATCAAAACATACATTGAAATATATTTTTGTTTTGTGTGTTTTACGTACAAATAAACAATTACAATTTTATTATTTGGGACTTTTAAGTCTATTTGCTTAAGATATAACCCCCTCCTACTTGTATCACTCTTGGCTCAGACTCAGGAGAAAGGGGCAGCGCTTGTTTTAATGCAGCTGATGTTCCGAATGAAATTGCGACAGAATCGTTGTCATTTAGAAATGAGATTACGTAGCAGTATGAATCGAGATCGCGATTTTACTTCGATTAATCGTGCAGCCCTAACTCCAATACAATCAAGTACACTGAGCTCCTGCATCAGGATGCCCCAATATACTTTAATTAGCCTCTTAGTTTCAAAAGTTAGGCCAATATTGCAAATATAATATCGGGTAATGCATTACCCTAAGTCAATTTCCTTGTATGTGTACATACCTGGTCAAGAAAGCTGATTCTGATTGAAAGAAGGTTAGACTGTATTTCACCACCTGTTGTGCTTCACCATTTGTTAGTGTTTGTTCACAAAACTACTTTAATCTGCTCATCTTGCCTGACTTGAGTTGAGTCTTGGAAAAACCCATGTGGTGGCAGAGCGCGACACAAGTTACGGTGTTGAAACCGGTATACACTACGTCTATACTTCTTTTCCAAAGTCTATGTCTACATTAAAAAGAACAAATCTTCCCATGAGCTCACCTTCAATAGCAGAGCCCCACCTGAATCACCCAGTATGATCTTTGCCCAAAAACCTAAAAAAAAAGTATAACAGCAGGGGAAGAACAGAGGTGGATGCAAATAAGGAGGGGTCAGGCTGTTTAATACATGGTAATTAGACTCCACAGTGGGACTGAGTGACCTTTCAGCTGTGGCCATGAGTTGTATCTGGATAGAAAGGAGCCCTCCGTGGAAAAAAAGCTACTTAGTGAAGTCCAGTGGAGATTTGATGCCATAACTGCGGCAGGAAATTATTCATCTTGTCAGGCAAACACTCTTTTTACTGCTTATTTATTTATTTACTTTGCCATAAGCAGCTTTAGTAATTACATTTTGCTCTCAGGAAAAACTCTGCCAGTTCAATCTCTCCCTTGTTTTTGATGGGAGGGTTTGTTTGCTGCATATATTAATACATTTAACATATATTTCTGGTTGTACGGCCCTCTCAGCCAAATGCACTTTAAAGAAATAAAACAAATTTTAAAGCTGCTGATGGAAGTGTCTGACTGATAAATTCTAATGTTTAAATAATTCATCCCTCTGGCCAAAGTTCTGAATCTATAATCAGTATTATGATTAATACTGAAAGTATGTTTTGAGTGTGATCGCTGCTGTTAACCTGCCAGCAGTTTATTCCTATTAGATGACTTTTCCACTATTTGCAAAGTGTACCGGCCCCATTTATGACCTCTTTCAATCTTTATGTAAAACAGTTAGCCTACCTTACTTACTTCCACACCTGACAGCTCAAGGTTCTCTACAATCCTGCTGTATTACTGTCCGATATACAGCAATAGAGCTAAACAGGGATGAAAAATGGATGTTATTGACCATTCTCTAACTCTCCACCCACTCAACAGAGGCTTTCCAGTCACAAGTTTAACCACCATGACTAGACATGGGAAGGCTTTCAAGCGTCGTGTTTGTCCATATGGTGTGACTAGTGAGCTATACTCAGGATTTAAAGAGATTGGAGGTTTGTGTCTTTTCGTTTGGCCTTTTCCTGAACCAGAAACAACAGAGCAGAAGTGTAAATAAAGGATCAAACAGTGTTTCTTCTCTGTAAGGTCAACATAAGCTACAATCGTGAGCATGTTTACCCTGGCGTCCCCACCAAAGTTCAGGAAGTTGCGGATTTTTGTGGGGTTTCAAAAAAGTTATTTTAGAAAGAGGCCGAAAATACAAACCATGAAGCAAAAATCAAACCTGTGTTGTCAGAGTTTCTAAGCTTAGCAGCCAAAACTGGTTATAATGAATGAATAACAAAAACCTCCATCATCAGACTCCTAATCATACTTAGAATACTGCTACTTACAGGACTTACTCGACACGCCCACGGTGAAATGTACCCCGTGTTAGTTCTCGTGTTGAATCTTGTATTTAAAAATGTGGAGCAGATTGTTGCAACTCTGACCTATTTCATGAAGCAGACATCTGAACTGAGCCAAGTTCCAAGTCTGTATTTATCGAGAAACATTTCAAGTCCAGTAAATGACCATCGGGAAATTATCTGTAACACTTACATAGCTTTTTGAAATGTCATGATAAGCATCCTGCTTTACAGTCCTACTTTGAACTCCAACCTTGTTGTACAGAATATTTGCTGAAGCATACATTCAATTGTTTTGTGTACGATCCAAAAAAGGAGAGAAAAAATGAGAGAGAATATAAGCATGAAAGAGGACAAACAAGGTAGAGACTGAAGGATGAGACACTAACTCTAAAGTTAGATTCTGGTGAGTGGGTAGGTTTGATACTGGGATGAAGGATGAACACACAAAAACCTACAACAAAGCACACAAAGTCAGTGCTTGCACACACACACTCACACACACACGCACACTCACACATGCACACGCACACGCGAGCACAGCGCTCCACAGCTGTGGCCATTTATTCTGGTTTGTTGAACACTGATGTGGTCGGATTCACAGTGAGCATCAAACCTGCTTCAGTTCCTGTGATGCAGTAACTGCGATTGCTTTAGATACAGACACACAACTATTCCTACAGTGTGTGTGTGTGTGTGTGTGTGTGTGTGTATGTGTATGTGTGTGTGTGTGTGTGTGTGTGTGTGTGTGTGTGTGTGTGTGTGTGTGTGTGAAACCTTGTGTTCATGCATGCATTCAAACATGTAATGTGACCTACATGTATTCACTGACGGATAGCCTTTGGCTGTGTGAGAGTTTCCTGCATGTGTGAGACCATATGTGTGTCTATGTACACTGTATGTGTGTTTATAAAACTGTGTCCTTGTGTGTGCTTCCTTGCTTACATGTATCTGTCTGTATGTGCTTTTTGTGGTGTGTGTGTGTGTGTCCTTGTGGTGTGAGGTCCGTGAGATTGCAGTGAGAAGAGTGTGTCATCAGGGAGTCTACACACTCCAGCAGACACAAGCAGCAAAATCACACACTGCTGAGCACAGTTTGCATTTTCATATAAAGTTACATGATCACAAACAGTCTCTTGCTGTCTTTCACACAGTCAGACAGGTGAGCACACATGTCCAGAGGGTAGATGTGATTAAGCTCTGTATTGTGTTTCATAAGCTTATCTGCAAACACACTGGTGGATGACAATAACTTGCATTTGTCAATAATAGAAAAGATCTGTGTTTGTATGTTATACAAGCGATCATACTGCAGATCATTCACACAGAAGGATGCTCACCAGCACCAGCACCCGCACCCCAAACTTAGACTCTGCAACCGCATGACGGCCGAATGGTTTTAGTTTGTGCTGTGGTGAATGATGCAGCCAGTGCAGCGTAGTGCTACAAACACAGTAAACACACTTCCAGCCAGGCAGGGGAAGCTGTTTAAGTTAGAAAGGCCGTCCCCAGCTGAGCCGGCTGACTGAGAGTTTTGGGCCGTGGTTCTGATAGGAACAGACCCTGTGAGAGGAGAACATGGAGGAGATGAGCTTTTTAAGGAGGTGCTGCAGTATTTAATTGTGTCTGTGTACAAGACAAAGCAGGAAGAAGAGAGAGGATGACATTTTATTATCTGTGTGTTTGCATTTCTTGTTAGTTTACTGTATGCATGGAGTGGAACTGTACAACTTCTGCGTGTGCACATACATATAGTAGCTTCTCTGCAGCACTATGTAATGGTGTGCGTTCATTAGGGTTTGCCTTGAAACAGAATACATAATATATTGTAATGGTTTGTCTTGTGGGGCCTTTAACGGCTCACTTTAAAAGAGAGAATTGATTTCCTGGTTTCTGCATCAGAGAAACATCAGAGCTGTATTATTACTGGTGTTTACTTCCTGTGTGTGTGGAGAAGAAGAGAAACAGAGCAGAGGCCGACACAAGGGAGAGGAGTTGTGAGAGGAAAAAACGGAGTATAAAACAGTGAGACTCTGCAGACAGGGAGAGTTTAGTTTCTCTCCAGCTCTTTAGAGTTCCCTGGTGAGTCGGCTGGCAGCTTCTTTGCTGGCGTTGCAGCAGTCGGAGCAGCAGTCGGAGGTGGAGAGATTGCGATAAGCCCCTTCAGAGGCAGACAATAGACGCTATAATGCTGCTGGAATTAATGACTGGCGTTCCATCGTTTCTCATCTGATTAAGATCCAGTGACAATCGTCCTGCTACAGTCTCTAGTTGTCACCAGCAATGACTAATGAACTGTGATATCCCGATCCTGTCTCTCTCTTTGTCTTACTCTCTTTACTTCATGCTCCATCGATTATTGATATACTCTCCTGTCCCTTCCATTCCTAACACGCCCTCACAGCCTTTCACTCTTTCTGCCCCTTTCATTTGCTCTCTCTCCTCCCCGTGCCATCGTTAATCTTGTACCATTCATTTGTCTAATTTGATATTTGGACTTGATAGAGCTCTGAATGGATCCTGTGTTCTCACGTACGTTTGTCTCTATCTCCCGATCTCTCATTTCTCTCTCCCTCTCTCTTCCTCCTTCCTCTCTTTCTCAGTGCAGCTATAATGAAATCAGGCTGCAGCCCTTCATCTGTGTTAGCAGCATTTGTGGGTCTAAGCGAGACTAACAGGCTGCAAATTCTCTGCCTCTGATTCATTAAATTGACAGATATTTGCATAATTTAGCTGCCCGCTTTCTCCTCCTCAAAGATTGCCTGCAGACGCCATGTGGAATTGAAATCTGTCAGTATAATGGCGGTTTGATCATATTTGATTATTTGTTTAGAGATTGGTGCAAGAATGCTCTTATGTGTTGGAGAGACAAGGTTTCCTCTATTTCTGTGATGACATTTGACATTCATTGTAACACTCAACTTCATGTAGTTAGATGCAGAAGTTGACAATCATGCATCGATGCAGTGACAGATTGTAAAGTCAGGGGAGATTAGCAGCTGTAGCAGCGCGAGCTTCACCACGGTGCTTCACATAATGCTGCAAACAGGAGCCCATCAGACCACGGAGTTGCGCTCTATAACTGTAAAACATGCAAGGCATGTTTTAATACTTCCATGCGAGGTGTGTATATTTCACTGCACACTGGCTGCTTTGCACACATACACGATTTCATAGCGCAGTGCTGGGTCCAAAAGCAGAAGGCCCAATCCCAAAATAAAAGCTCACCGTTTGTTGTTTAAACGGGGCGCCAATGTTGATGTTGCATACCCCCCAAAAAATGGCTAGTTGCGGCCCTGCTCGTCGTAGTGTTATGAGTATGAGTACTTAAGCTCCGTTACCCCCCGATACCTGATACTGGTATCGGTGCATCCCTAATTACATTCAGCATGATGAGCTCGAAACTAGACTGTTGCTTTGCTTATAGTTTGGCATTTTAGCCACCTTTTTTTCCTAATGGTGCTCCGGTTTCGCTGGGATTATCCAACCGACTCGCTGTGTCACGCTCAGTAAACTGCTCTGTGTCGTAGGGAAAGGGCACTCTGAGAGAGGGGACAAGGGGCTGCAAGGTTGAAGTGTCAGGAGAGAGCGGGAAATGTTTTGAAAAATGCCCGGAGGTATGCAACCTTTATCCAAGTGAAGGGCCTGAGGGAGAGTATGAAATAGCATCACCCCCTAACCTATTGCTCTGTGCTCGGGCTTCAGAGGGAACGAGCTTTAGAGGGGGGGAGAGTGTGAGCCGATGTCAGCTGCATCAATGAAGAACACATAAACAAGGAAAAGATGCAAAACTTTAATAGTCTTAAATGATTGGATCTGTTTGACAGGCAACATATGAAATTGTACATCAAAACACATTTTGATTTTTTCTTTACAGTTCTGATATTTCAATCAGCATCTTTTGAATTGAACTTTACAGGGCAATTAAAAATGGCACCATAAAAAACTCTGCTCTACTTGAATGCTCTGGAGGGACGACTTGAGAAAGTGTTTCTCTCTCCTCTGATGAAAAACGTATAAAGCTGCTCTTCCCCCAGAGAGCTGTATTGTTTTATAGACGTCCCCGCCAGCCCTGCTTTTACAATACATCTGAGTTATTGTTCTGCTCTGAAGCCACTTTTTACCTCCTCTGTCACATCCTTCTTTGTTTCTTTAACATTCTTCCTTCAGTCCTCTTCCACAAATCTCACATCTGTCTTCCAGCAGCCTTAAAATTTAGCTCTGCAAACAGCCAGTGTGTCTTTTGCTCAATAATGTCTATACATGCTGCAGTCATAGCTCAGGTCTCAGTCCATCTATACATGAGTTCATAGTAGTGCCTGATGTTTTTCTGCTACCGTACATGAACAAACTCCATCCCCACTATTCTCATCTTCCTGTCCCCCGCTCACAGAGAACCTCGGGCTGATCCTTGTAGCATATCAAATTCTACATTTCACAGCTTTTTTACCAACACTGCTGAGTGTGGGGAATATTATCCACATATTTATTCCTCTCTGGATGCAGGTTTCTCTCTGAATCTGCTCTCTACATGCACAGCCATGTTTGTCGCCACATGAGGTCAAAAGGCCACACGGCTGTCTCTGTTGCTTTGCATGTGTTACATTAGCATCGATCATGAAAATTAGCATGTGAAAAGTGCAGTTAATACCAGGCCAGTAGCTTGTTGTGTTTTATTTATGATGTGCCCATGGAGACATCCATTATCTTCAGCTTTACAAAGCCTGGTGTAGAACTGGTCAAAGATTTCTTCATACGGGCCGGGGGCATTTTGGATTACACAGGAAATATACCATAGCTCATATTTCAGCTGGGGAATATGAAGAAGCATGGTTCAAACAGTTCATATCTTACAGTGGAAATGAGAAGCAGCTGGATAAAAGCTTCTTTAGAAGGAAGCACTGACAGATCCTCTGCTGTTTACGGTGATTCCTTTGATATCAATCAGAAGAGAAGCTCTCTCATTTGATGTTAATGAAACAGAAGCAAAATGGTGCTTCTTCGCTGTGAGTCATGGGTTTATCACAGGCTACTTAACACAGATCATTACACCCTCATGTGAAATTCATACAACATAAAAATGTCTTTCAAGAGGGACGCAGATCGAGGGAGAGCGAGACGCCTCATTGCATCAGGACTAATGTGCGGCTCTTTGTGGTCAGATAATTAAGATTAAACTGAGTGAATTGATTGTAGCAGGTTTGTGCTGCATGTGCTTTGGCATCAGCACGGTCAGAGAATACAGAAGACTGTAGATGAAATCTGATGACTCTCTTTAAAAAGGAAAAACAAGTTTTTGCATTTCCAAAACTGGTGGAGTACCAGATGGTGGGGACAACAAGCATCTCATTAACAAAATAGTTAATTTTGCTGAAGCTCAGATAGTTCACCTTGATTATTTTCTAACAGTCATAAATGTGCAGCTCTGTGAGTAATGCATCCATCTGTAGGGAGCTGTCTTCCTCCTCACTGTGCAGCATTGTGTGCTGAAGTGACCCTGAGAGAGACAACACAATTCAAGAAACTTACTTAATGTGCCACTGAAATGATACACAACTGACATATCTGCCATGTGTTGACCTGTTTCTTTTTGCCACAGTCAGAATAAAGCAGGGGCTCCCAACCCCCGGTCTGCGGACCGTTACCGGGCCATAGGTCGTTTAGTACCGGGCTGGAAACCCAACAGATGTCTGTGACATTCCCAACATACGTGGAGTCAGAACCCTTGTATGGGCTGTGTGAAGTGTGCTACCGCACAGGGCCTCATGCCTCTTACGACACTATAGAAGTAGCCCAGTTCAGCTGGAAAAACCTTGGACCTGGCAACCCTGGCTTCGCATCTCATGAAACTTTGATCATGAAGCCTGAAGCCTGATGCCACTCTTAAGCTCTGTGTTAATCAGTGAAACATATGAACTACACAGCATATGGGTATATGACAGGCTGTGGAGACGAAGTTTATACTTTAACTGTGCGCAGAAATACCGACGGATCGCAACGTTATTGATTCAGGTTTGAGCATTAAAACACATACAGGTCTGCGTCATATCTGCTCCACTCCTAACGTCTGTCTCCTCCCCGCACGGCATGATAACTCTGATAAACTACGCGTGGATCACCTCCGGCTCATCTAAATCACAGCGTGTGAAGACGTATTTTATGCTCTATAAAGGGTTTTCACAGAAATACGGGACTGATCGCAACGCTATGAAGTCAGGGGCAGAGCCTGAGAAACACACACAGATTGATCGCTCACTGCTCCGATCATGCTATTGATCATCTGTCTCTGACCCGCGCCGTCCCTCTCGTCGGCTGGTCCCGTATTTAAAACTTAGATGCAGTCCCCCCCCCTCCAACCACCAACCAGCTAGAGAGAGCTGAGAGCTCTCTCTCTGTTACTCCCCAATATATATAGCTGTGTATCACCCACTGAAACTCTGGCAACATATAAAAGAGGGACAGTGGCTGCTCTCTGTTATTGCCAGTAAAGGGATCTACCATGGGGCCAAATTCTCACCGTATTGATTAAAGAACGTGTGTGTGAGTACTTTTCTCCATCTCCCTGGGCTTCTCCTTTCTCTCTTCCTTGCACCTCTCCTCACTTCTGAAACCTCTGATATCCCCTTCTCTCTCTCTGTCCTCGTCCGGACTTATGTGGCTGATTGTGTGTGAGAGTACAGCTGAATAATAATAATAATAATAACTTAGACTTATAGAGCTCCTTTCAAGGGACCCATGACCGCTTTACAGACTAAATAATGAACCGACAACAGAACAAAACAAGCAACCAAATCGGCAGAAATAGGTAGCACTGAAAACAGGGGAAGGTGGTGAATTATAGTCCAAAGGCCGTAGTGAACAGATGTGTTTTGAGGGTGTTTTCGAAAATGTCCAGGGAGGCAGCGTTGCGGATGTCTGCAGGCAGAGTGTTCCAGAGGGTGGGGGCAGCAACACTGAAGGCTTGGTTCCCAATAGTTCGGAGGCGAGAGTGAGGGATGGAGAGCAGGCCTGCATCTGAGGACCGCAGACTCCGTGATGGGGTGTAGGGATGGAGGAGGTACTTAAGGTACTGGGGGGCTAGGGACTGAAGGGACTTGTAGGTGAGGAGGAGGATTTTGTAAGTGATTCGGGACTTGGCCCGGGAGCCAGTGGAGGTGAATGAGGGTGGGGGTGATGTGCTGCCAGGGCCTGAGACACAGGAGTGGAAATGGTGGATAAGAATGTAAATGTTAATAAATGTAATTTAAACCACAGCAGCATTAAATTAAGTTTCCATTTCTAATAGAAACAGCTGTTTACTAAATCTTTCCAGTGTCCAACCTCCATCCAACCCAGGTGGGAGAAGAGTCACAGTCCATGTTGGATGACGCACATCGACCCATTCAGTTTGAATTCCCTCAGTCAGTGTGACAGGGGTATAAAACTATACTGTGACAGAACACAGTCGCTACCGCTCCTACAATTTAGTGTACTCCTCATTCTCCTCATCATTACCTTTCTTTTCTTCTTTATCTTTTTTCAGTCATTTCAGCGCCCTCTCTATTTGTTCTCTCCACTTGCCTCGGGTCATTAGTCTATACTGCTCCAACCGCTCCTCTGGGTCAGACTGGGCTGTGGCTCCACTCACTGTGCACTCTGGAAGGCCGCTGTGTTCATACAGATATGACGACAGACAGAGACAGAGAATGGCTTTTAGAGAAAGCACCCAGAGACATGAGATAAGTGGGGAGAGAATGAAGGATACGAGGAGAGAGGAAAATGCAGCCGTCCCTCCTTCACTGTTCATGTCTTATGAAGCAGGAGTGACAGAATCGTGTGTTTGAGAGAGTGAGATGATGTTGCCCTGAACAACTGCACTGAGGTCACTGTGGTGTCTGACCTTTTGGAAAGGTTGAGATTTGAGGAGATTAATGTGCTGTTGGATGAAACTGGGGGACTTCTGGCTCGACGGGGCGGTCTGGACACACAGCAGACGACAGCAGGGACTCAAGCAGATGGCCGGATGTCTGCACTGATATTTGTGTGTCTGTGTTCTGTGAGAAAAAGTAATGAATAGATGCACCAAACTTGGCTGTAAACAGCGCCTGACTCCAGGCTCCGTCACTAACAATGATAGAAAGTATTGGAACTGACAGAGTTGGGATTTGTGCTGCAGCACATCTGAACTCTGTTTGCCCTCACTTTTAATGTAATTGAGTCTTTTGGAAATAAACATCAGTGTTTGATTTATTCGATGTTTCCTTGTACTGTGTCATTTTGACCCAAATCTATAAACGTCTCTGTTTATCAAACTAAGTGCACAAAACAACTCAGTAACTTAAAACTGTCTATGAAAATTATTCCTCTGCATGCTTTCAAGTGATCTATATATATTTTTTTTTCTATATTTGTAGTGCTGTGAGAACATCTCTGTTTAAAGCATCACTCAGGGAAAAACATGAGAACTCAGTAAGTCAGTTTAAAGGAGTTTGTCTGTAATTACATGCTCGATACATCAGCATTATTATGCAGTGTCCCTTCATCGGTTATTTGAGATTCATTTTGGTTTTTGTTTTGTCACCAGGGAGCTGAACTGTACAACCAGGTGGTTACTGTTTGGTGTCACTCAGAGACAGTTTGTTTGGCTGTCTTACCCGTACGACCTGGGCTCTAAACACACTTCAGAGTTGTTCCTAAGCAAAGCACAAAACCGCTGGCTGGTCTTGACCTCAGAGAAGTAGTAGAACAGTACTTGTTGTTCAGTGGTGCATTGACAGTAGAGACTGTTTTTTGTTCATTCTCTGTTTCCTCAGACAGTCCGGGGATTCAAACCAGTGATCTTTCCAGTCGTGAGCACGCTCTCTTTACCACAGTCCCTGCTGTCAGGAACTAAAGCTTAAAGTTGTAACAAGGCAAATGTTTGAGCTGTGTGAGCTGTCATTTCGTCCTCATGTCCTCTAAAACGTACATTAATAAGAACATTTAACAGACATCAATCGCATGTGAAGTTGTGGCGACCAAATAAACAACAGCGGTACCAGTTTACTCTTCACACAGTGTTCTAACGGCAAAAGAGGGTCCAACATCGGACGCGCTCTGTCCACACACAATCATATGCAGTTCTGTTACGCAATGTAATCAATCCTATTGTGTGTCACGTCACTATTGGAAATGCACTGATTGTCGCTGTTTATAAAGCTTATAAAAGGTGCAGATATCATTTGGTAACGATCGATCGTTATGATCGCTACGTTATTAATAACGTCCCTCATGCACACGCGGCTCATGGGCTGTTTTGAATTGCAAGAGAAAATATTTAACTTTTGTGACGTAATTAAACAGACTGCTGATGAAGACAGTCAACAAAGCAGACAGAGAGACAGACAGAAAGAGGGGGGCGGGGCAAGCAGCTGTGCAGAGAGCAGAGGTGAAGGTGTATTGGGGGAGTGAAGCCAAGCAAAGTGATCAGATTGAAGTAGATTGTGAATTAAAACTTTATAAGGTGAAGAAGAGAGTGCAATTAAAGTGTGGAAGTCTACATGTGATGTGCTTCTCACAGAAATAATTGATATATGCGATTAATTGCGATTAATAAATTACAAAGCCTGTAATTAATGTGATGAATTTTGAGGAATACACTTCACTAGATGGAGTTTCTCTTCCTGCCCTGTGGTCGGGGTGTGAGGTCAACCAACAGGACTGGGGCCTGTAGAGCAGGTGGGGGTTAAATATGTTGCTAAAGGGCGGGGTTGGAGGGGATCAGAGTTAAAGCCCTCATGTAACAGAGGGATGGACCTAAATATAGAGCCTTTGTTGCTGCGCAGGACGGTCAAGATACAATCCAACCCCAGAGCATCTCTGTGGAAATAACCAGAAGAGCAAAATCAAAGTCCTGCGGGGCATCTCCATGGCGACAGAGGTGATGTCATGAACCCTATTGCAGAGAGAACCAAATGTCATGTCAGCTTTTTATAGTAAAGGGCCATCGGCTCACAGACTTCTCTGTTGTAAATCACTGTCACTGTATCCTCTCCTCTCTCTCTCCTCCACATTGTGTCCCATCTCTTGCTCTCATTTAATTATCCTGCTCTCTGTCTCACTCTCTCATTGCTGCTCTATCTCTGTTTGATCTCTCCTCCATCTTTGGCCGTGCTCTGTAAGCTGCTGGTGGTGTTGAAAGAGATGGATGCTCACTGCCCTCAGTAATCTCTGCAGCAGCCATTTAGGTAATTAAACCACTATTCTTGCTCTTGACTTGTGTCCTTCGCTCTGTCAGTTTCACATTGCATAATGCCGTGGTCATTTCTGTCGGCACAGGTAGTAAAAATAAATAGTAGAATAGTGATTTGTGATATTTATTAGTTAGATAGTTAGATAGTTATTTGCATTTGACGCTGTAGCTGTTCAAGTCAAACAGCCTATATGGATAATAATCCATATAATAATCTGCTTAATTGGAAGCTATGAATTGTGTCCTAGCTGTTGGTCCCTGTTTGAGACTCCCCATGTTTTATGATACTCTGACGTCTCCACAGTTTTTGATTCCACTCAGACCACTAATGAAGTGAACGAATGGTGGCAAAGTGCTAATTTCCACATACCACTGGGATCAATTGGACCGACTAACACTAACAATCAATCCCAACAATGGCTTGATGGTTTCCATGTCAGCAGGTAGCTGTGTTCATCTCTCCTTCATATTCTCAAGATGGCTTTTTCTCTTCCTCTGGGCAGTCCCAACACCTCGACTCCAAACACACACACACACACACACACACACACACACACACACACACAAAGACACACACACAAACTGTGTCTGAGCTCTTGAGATAGGTACAAAAGTTGATTCTTTCTTTTCCTGTCTTTCTGGCAGATCGGTTCGCTTCATCAATCAATACTTTACCAAAGGGGACATTTATCCTGAGATGCTGAAAGAAAAACTATCCAGACAGAGAAAGTATTTAGTTTGCACCATGAAACTAAAAACTTTTTAATATTTGTGGTAATATTTTGTCGATCACAACAGCTGTTCAATAGCTGTGAATGATGCACCATCTTTGATATTTGTATCTTCATTGTTTGAGACCTGTATCTGCGTCATCTGCTGGGTCTTGGGACTCCAGCTGAGGACAGACTTGTGACAGAATGTGCCAGGAAAGCAAACATCACACCCAAGAACAAAAGTACGACACAAAACCCACCCTGAAACACCCTTCACTCTATTTCAGGCTACACACACATAGACACATACACACGCACACACACCCACACACTTTATTGCTGTTACATCTCATTTGCTTTCTCGCTCACACTGTCTGTCTCTCATTCGCTGCCACGTTCTGTCCATCTGTTACTCTCCCTCTTTCCTCGCATCTATCTGTGGCTCCCTGCGTATTCCCACGTAGCTCTGTCTCACACACACACACACACACACACACACACACACACACACACACACTGCCTCAGAGTGACAGATGCTCTTCTTCATGGTGTGTGTCTCACGTCTCCACCTGCCAGATAACTTTTTATTTTGGTTAATCGCTCGACTGTTTCTCTGAACAGAAGTTATTGAACACTCCTGATGTGCGCTGTGTGGTTTTACAACTCACACAGCAACATGCAAGGCATCTCCATGGTGATAGCAGTGAGGTCATGATGACCTCAACTGCAATTACCCTTTCAGATATACAGAGATTTGTGTACACCCACACTGAAACACATTCTTCTGAACTCTTCTACTGGTTCTGCCTAACTGCATCTCTTTCTCACACATGCACACATTATCAGAATTTTCAGTTGCAAATGTGTTTGGAACATCGTACGCTTGGTGCAAATCCAATTCTGGTGCATCAGCAGCCGTTTTTAGAAACACTAGTTGAAAAACGCCCAGCGACCAACACACTCTCTGCCTCCTCTGCAGCTTTAACTCATGAAGTGCCTGACAGACTCGCATCTCCATTGTGCTGTCAGACAGCTCATCAGGTTTGATTCCTGTCATGATTTTTTTCTCTCTAGTTTCCGGCTCTGCTGTTCATTTTAGAAACCAGATTCTTGTTGTTACTGGTTCGGCTTCCAGAGGATCAGTGATTCACAGGATTCTCAGTCATCAGCTGTTATTTCATGTTGGAGGCAGAAAATCATTTGTCGTGTGAAAGTCTGAAAGCTTCAGGTGAGATTATTAACATGCTGACAGGATCACAGGAGCTGGAGAGCTGCATTAATGGCTGTAGGCTCTGACTGAAATGATGTCATTAATCTCTTATGAATTTAAAAGGCTCTTGAACAAATTGTCTTTACATGCAGAAGCCTCGCAGCAAAGGTTATCATCTCTCCTCTGACAGACTGTTGTTTTGTCCTGGGCTGACACTGACTTCATTGGGTGTGAAAGAAAATGGTCAAATCTTTATTGGCACATTGTCCCTGGAGCAGCACAGAGCAAAGTGTCGCTGCAGATGTGATGTGTTTAAGTGTGTATCTGCTCTGGCAGAGTCCACAGGTGTGCTGGCTGTTGGTGTCCACAGGCACCTCTGAGAGCAAACCTCCTTTTATCACCCTCTCACAAACACACACAGCACCCACTCTCAGCCTCGAGTCAACATGTGCTCATACAACACACACACACACACACACACACACACACACACACACACACACACACACACACACACACACACACACAGACACGTTAGAGGAGTTTCAGAAAATGAGGTCATGAAGGAAATTTAAGAGTCTGTAATTAGTTTCTTAAATCCTTCTGTTGACTGAGGAACATAAATGTGGTGGGATTTGTCTCAGTGACTCTCGTTCTGCGGGGATCAGTTGAAGCCTCCGGTTAGATGAAGGCAAACAGTCTAAAAAGGAAAGTGACCGTCAGTGAGGAAAATCAAGATTTACAACTGTTACAAAGGGAGCCAACCGCGGACGTCTGGTTATCGTGGACGAATGTATGCGCCCACAATTGCCTTTTATTGCCATAATGTGCCGCCAAAGAGAACGAAACTGAGAACTTAGAGATTATCACTTTAAATTCTGCATTTAGAAATATTTGGGCGATGTTTTACATTTGGAACTGTAGTGAAATATTGGGCTGATTTATCATTTCCAAACTCAACAGTCTGTACACGCCTCAATATACCATGAAATATAAAAGAATTACTCCTTGCTAATACAGTTTGTTCTTCCAGAAGTATTTTACATCAGTTCTTCGAAACCCTCTCATTATATTTAAATACAGCACTTTACTTACATTTCACTCTTTCTCACTTTGCAGTATTTTTCAGCTTCACTGAAGGTTATCTCACAAAGCTCTCTCTTGTGTGGGCTCTTACAAACTTTGTTCAATGCCTTTTCTGCATAATGTAATGGATTTGTTCTCCAGCGTGCCCTTGTTCCTCCAGGTTTACAGGAAGACAAAAAACCTATTCCTTTTTTTGCGGTAAACATAAGATCAGGTAATCCTTTATTGATCCCCAGGGGGGAAATTCGGGATCACAAAACTCTTAAGAATATGAAGCACTGGCATGTACACCCATCTGAAAAACACTGACAAAAATACATTGGACAGAAATTTCAATGCAATAGCACTCGGTGCCCAATTCTGACTCTTTTGGAGATAATGTCCCTTTCTTATGTTTTTTTTCTCTCCCGTTTTTTCTCTGAATGAATTTTCCGGCTGCCCTCTTAATTCTCAGCTGAGGTGTGGAGCTCGGCTGATAAAAGAATATTACCTGGCACTAACTCTGCCATTGTTCCGTTGGACTCGCACCATGCATGCACAAAGTTTTTCAACATAGTACAAGTGGATCATTTTGTTTAATGTGAGGTTATAAAAGGGGTTGCTGTGGAGAGGGAGAGAGGTTAATGCAGAGTGAGCGAGAGAGAGTGTGAGAGGGTTGGCCTGCAGCTTTTAGTCGCTCCGTCTGGCTCTATTGCTGCGTATCAGCTTGCTGTGTTTGGGCAGAGCAGAGCTTGTATGAAATAAATAATGAAGGTGAGAGAGGGAATACAATACATGAAGACAAAAATTATGAAGCAAAACAAAGAAAGACAAAAAGGAAGAAAGAGTGTGTGTTCTATCGGTTGAACAGAAGGGCCAGTGCGCACACCACAGGCTGCATCGCACATCAAGCTTTTGTAAAGAACCTTTTACTTCCAACAGCCAGCTCAAAGACTCTCACGTGTTCTTATTAAATCCTGCTAAAACATTACCTGCACTCAGTCATTCACCTGTATGCTACTTCTATAAAAACACACACACACACACAGACGGTTTTTCTAGGCCTTCGCTCCTCTGTGAGGCAAGAAGCACATGACAGACCCCAGCACGCAGAATAAAGACCTATCATCTGCTGTCATTCTCTCATCACAGACCTGGGGATTTGGTTTGAGGTTGTTGTTTATTTCTGTTATCGAGGGCTCAGGAAGCTTAACGTGCCTTTGGTGAGGAGGAGTACAACAAGCTACAATCCCCTCAGTGATGGATTTCACTGCTCAGATCCTGCACCACTTTGATTTATGATATAATATAGAGTGATACGCTGCTCATGCTACACAATAGCAGCTGTACCCCATACTGATGTAACTCCAGCTCACTGTCGCCTCTTTGCCCATCACAGCTTCCTCTGCTGGAAAAAGGGGAGAACCCTCACATGCACTTCAAGGGCCATGTGATTGAATTAAGCAGCCATTAGATGAATGTGATGAGCTGTAACTGCAGGAGTATTTACCTGTTCAGATGAATGAGTTTTGACCTCAAGGTCATGAAGCTGCTGCGCTGTCCTCAGGAACACTTACCTGAGCATGTACCTGTTTGTGTCTCACTCTGCTGCTTTGTTTTAACCTCTCGTTGTTGAGCGTAGAGGCCTCACGTGACACATTTAGCTCCTTAAAGTTTTGACACTGATGGTGTTTTTATAGATCTGCTGAGCAGCACTTTTTTCTCTCCCTGTTGTCGCAGCTCTCGTTAATGACTGAGAGAAAAGGATTTAAAGTCAGATGGGACCAGATGCTGTGAACGTTTGCACCTTGACGTCAACATGTTGGCTTCTTATTTCACCTGGTGTCTCACTCGTTCTTTTTCCTGCAGCCTCTTTTTATCATTGAAATCCCACCTTTGTGCTTTAAATACAATTGGCATACTTAATAAAAATAAGTTTCTTCCTGACCTTTACTCTTTCTTTCTGTCTCTTGCAGGCCTACCCTCGTTGTTCCCTCTGAGAGGAAGAGGAAGTGATGTCACGCCACCACCACCGCTTTGAGAGGGACTACCGGGGACCCTGGGAGCAGAGAGACATCCGTCCTTCTGGCCTCCACAATGGAGGAGCCAATCACAGCTGTGCCTCTGCCATCGTCAATGGCAACAACCGTCCGGGGCTGCTCCCCCTCCCTGTCATCCCTTCCCTCCTCCCCACCCCGGTTACAGTTGCTGTGACAACATCGAGTGGCGACATAGCTGTCAAGCGGGGCATCATGGCAGCAGGATCGGTGGCTCCGTCCTCGGCCAAGGTAAGAGCCTCGTCCAATTAGATTCAGCGACACCTGCTTCTCTCTGACTCGTGTTGGAAACCTCTCAGTGTTTCCTCCTGTTCTCTCAACTTTCTTTCTCGTCTTTGTCTCTCCCTGTTTGTCTGTGGAAACTCCTCAACTGGACATAATGACCAACTTTCTCCTGCTGTTCAGGCTTTCAGCTTCCTCCTCTCTCACTTTCACCAAATGTTTCTGCACCGTCCAGCTCACTGGCACGCTCGTCCCCATGGTTCAGCTGTCTCAGCTCTTCAAGCCCCTCAGCTTGCTCTCTCTCTCTCTGTTCAATGCTCCACTCTTGCCAAACCATTTTCTTTCCATCTTAATTTTCTATTTGAGCCAAATGGCAGGTTCGTCCTGTCTTTGCCTTCTTGGTAATTTTCTTTTTTCATTATGTAAATGACCTGTGATAGAGGCCCAGATGGGTGCTGCTGTCAGAAGTGAGGGTTAGAGGTGGTGCTTTCTTTAACAAGCAAACCAACAAAATGCACAACATCATTATAGAACGAAAGAAAGGGAGATCAAGAAAATAGATGAAAAAATATTCCAAAAACTGCAGCTTAAAAGTGTCTGACCAGTACAGTCAAGAGTTTGTGTTTGTGTTCTTCACCTCCTCGCCCAGGGATTCACTAGCTAGCTGGTTGTCAGCAGCGTGTGAAGAGAGGGAGCTTTACCAAACACCAGTGAGACACCTCAGCCTCTCTGTCGGCTTTGCTTCCATGGATACCATTCATCTTCCTCTCAGCACTCGTCCTCTCTATCAGATCATTTGCTTTAATTTGAACTTCAGCAGATCCATGTGGGCTTTTTCTCTCCCCGGCTCCTTCTTGCTCTCTGTGGGGCCTGCGCTCTCAGAGCAGAGGTAAACAATGCTCTGGTAATTTAGCCTGTAAGTGCACATCATTAGATACCCTGCTGAATGCACTGACCACAGACACAGTAAATCTGCTCTGGCACCGCGTCGGCCCCTCCTTTTGTGTGTCTGAATAATTACACACACCCAACAAAGTCTCACCAACTCCCACTGTGGCCATTGTCATCATTCAGTGGCTGCCACAGCAATTAGGTGCATTTCCTTGCATACTAGGGCACAGTTGTTTAAAAGCAGAGTATACGTGGGATTGTGTGTGTGTGTGTGTGTGTGTGAAAAGCAGATATAATGCAGATCCTTCCCCAGATGCTGCTCTGACAGTTTTCATCAGGGACTTCCCTCTTCCATTTGTCTTTGTAAGTTAGGCAATGGGGATGAGCTGCGTGAAAAGGGGAAATACCCAGGGTTTAATATCCACTAAGAAAAGATACAGAGGCCTTAAGAGCCGGCCAGTACCTCAGGAGCCCGTCTTTCTCTCTTCCTCTCAGCTGTCTGATGTCCTAACTTGCTCTCTCACTCTTTCTGTGATCTTCGATCAAAGCTGTCGCGGGTCACAAAGAGTCTGATGGACGGATGCAGCTCTCTCTCTTTGTTCCCTGTGTCTCTGCTCTGTCCATGTCTGCACTAAAAATCTGACAGGTCTTTATTGATCTCCAGTGTTCGGAGAATCTTTCTTTATATACACAGTGTCGTAGTGGTGCTCCGTTCAATTCCAGGGGAAAGGTCGAACAACAAGCCTGCACGGCTCATTTCTGCATAAATGCTAAAAGCTTGGAAACCTCTCTACAGCCTGTTGCACCAGCTGTGTGTAAGTGTAAATTTGGCCTAGTTCTACTATTAATTATTACTTAGTTGTAAATTATGCAGAACCAAACTAAAAGCTGTTGCACCAGGGAGATAAAGTACAACAGAACTCTAAGTAACAACTAAATAGTGACACATGCCTCAAGGGAGGTTGTGAATAATAACATTTGACAAAATGATATCGAATTTAATTTTGTGACAATCATTTGTTAAAGACCTTATTTATTGATATCATGTTTTTATATCAATCTAGTTTGTTGTATGATGTGCAAATGGCTGACAGCAGTCAGATTTACTGCCTGGTTCTGTGGTTTTTGCTGGTCTGATTTCTGTGGTGACAAGCAAATTTTCATAACTCTTTGAGCTTTTTCGGTGGGATATGAAAATGCAGCGACTCTTATCCTTTCTATTTCACCCAATCAAAGTTCAAACTGCACCTATGATCATTTGTCTTTTCGGTTTTACACTTACAATGTGTTCAGTTGTTTAAGATTAAGTTTAAGTTGTTGTAGATCTATTTAAATTAATTTACAGAGAGCTCAGTGTGACCAAAGTTCATCTTACAGGAAAAATAAGCACACGCAAAAATGAAAATAGATATATTTGATATTAACCTTTTTGTTTTTTTGTTGTTAAAAGCTCATAAACATTAGATGTTACTTACTCCAGCTTGAGCTGTGCTGATAGAGATTAAATGTAAAACCTGCTGTTGGCAGACCATGAAAGCAGTTTGATCAAGCACGGCAACATTGAGTGAAGTGTTCTGTTCTGTTGAGGATACCGTCCTTTGACAGATCACACTGTCTGAATCCTTTCATAATCAGTGATCACTTACCAAATGCATATGTTTTAAAGCAGTATTAGTATGCATGTTGAATGCATTGTATAGCTTTAGTTGTATTTTTGAATTCTCTTTGAAAGTAGAAATTAAGATATCTTTCAAAAGTTTTTCTTTCACCTCAGGTCAGCGTCATGAAAAAAAGATCCCATTGTTTTCCAAGCAGGGAGAGCACCGATCAATAGAGCTCTTGTTGAAATGAATTGTGAATTTGATTTCGGCAGGTCAGCAAGCCAGTGGATTGTAGCAGAGCCCAAACTGAGTCCAACAGAACACAGACAGTGTGATATGACTTTGCACCACCTCTGGGGTCCATGAGCCGTGGTTTATCTTTTATTTTTTATTTTTCTGCAGAGCCTTTAAATCTTGAGAAGAAATACTCTCTTTGTCAGCATCACTCTTTGGTGTCACTCTGGTGTCAGGGAGCTCGGTAATGAACAGGAAGTACAATCCGAAATCGCTGAATGGTTATTGAGGTTGAGGCTAAAAGGGGAGACTTCTTTGAATTACCTTGTGACAAGTTTCTGTGAAATCTATTGAAAATGAGATGATTAAAGTTTAACAAGGTTCATGTTGGGGAAGCGGGAGGAGAGAGACAGAGGAGGGAGGGAGGGAGGGAGGTTTTTAATATACTTCAGATCGGGGAGGAAACTACAATTGTTCTATTGAACAACCAAAGCTGACAATTTCCAAAGCAGACGGACTCAGCAGGAGGTCTTAAAGAAAACTCTGCTACATTATGAAGAGAAGGAGCTGGAAGAAAAATGATTTCCTCACAGCTTGAAATAATTTCATCCAGAGATAAACTGATGATTCATCCACTCTGATTATATAATAAAACATGTTTATACGCAAGAAATCTTACAGCTGATGTGCAACTTTCGAGGGATGTTGTTGTTTTTTAATTCCTGACATTTTAACTTAAATTTAAAATATAAATTAAACACTAACCAGCAGCAGCTGCTTTTCTCGTCCTCTGAGGAGCAGAGAGGTAAACTATCTTCACTCTCTGCTGCCTGGATGTGATTTATCACCACTACTGTATGTGTTGTCGTCACATACTCGCATCACATCGCACACTCACTGTGTGTCATTTACATTCACAGTGAAAATGTCTCTAAACTCCACCTCAGAGGACTTTTCCCTGAGAAGTCGACCAAGCGGATTGATTAGAAATACTTAATTTCCCACCGTAACTTCATTTATTATCCAAACGCCTTCGTGTAAAACCTGAAGCTTTTTGTAGGAGAGTCAAGAGTCTCTTTCACTGACTTTCACTGTTTGAACAGTTATGCAATTTTAAATATGTGGAGCCAGAGGTCCGCTGCACATCTTAGTTCTTTGTAAGTGGTTAAGTGGGTGCGTGTGTTGGAGGATATTTTAGAACTAAAAGTCAGCTTGTCTGACACTGAGCTGAGACGAACCCGTCGGCTGTCTGCCGTGTTTTTTCCATCGAAAATGTCAGTTTAGATAAAGACAACCTGAAATATAAAATATGTCACTATGTAAACTGCCCCTTCTTCTCTCTGCTTCTGGTTGGATTTCTCCTCGCTTGGAAAACTGTTTGAGCTTTTGGTACAATACAGTATGTCTACTGTTTTTATGGAACATATTGACAGCTTGTCTGGTTAGATGTAAACATGTATGATTTTAATTTAACTCATCATTTTCCAACTCTTTTGTTTTACTTTCCATTAGTCAGGCATTCATTCTTTATAATCTTATTTCCCATGAACACAAACATCATCAAACTGTTTGTGGACAAACAAATGTGCTGTCAGGCGTCCACAACAGAGTCATTAGGAAACAGTGGACCTCGAGGGAGCAGAGCAGGACTCAGCTGTGATTTTCCTTCAGATGAAACATGGAAACTTCTGAGTGTTAACGAGAAGCTGTGATTGTGTGTTTACCAGGAGCGATCGCACAGGGGTCTGGATGTCTCGGCACCATGTGGGGAGAATTAAAGCTTTCCACTCTGAATCAGACCGGGCTGTGCTGCAGTGATTGCTAATCACAGACAGAGATACAGAGACAGATAGGCAGACAGGCTGAGAGACAGACAGGGAGACTGCTCTATCAAACTGTCAGAGGAAGACACTGTGAAAAGGACTTCATGTTTTTGTTGTCAGCATTGGAACTCAGATGGATGGATGGATAGAAAATGGGAGTCATGAACTTGATGACAGCATTTTTAGAAACCTCAGGCCCTCATGACACAGTCAGAATGTCATCATCCTTGTCTGATTTGTCAATCCCCCTGTGACAGGATGTTCCTCACGTTTCAGCTAATCCAGGGGTTCCCTACCCTTGGACCGATACCAGGCCGTAGGTCGTTTAGTACCGGGCTGCAAAACCCAACAGATGTCTGTAACATTCCCAACATATGCGGAGTCAGAACGTCGTATGGGCTGTGTGAAGTGTGCAACCGCACAGGGTCTCGTGCCTCTTACGACACTTCAAAAGTAGCCCAATTCAGCTGGAAAAGACCTGGCAACCCTGGCTTCGCATCTCATGAAACTTTGATCATGAAGACTGTTGCCCCTCTTAAGCTCTGTGTTAATCAGTGAAATATATGAACTACACAGCATATGGGCATATGACAGCCTATGGAGAAGAAGTTTATGCTTTTACTGTGTGCAGAAATACAGACAGATCGCAACATTATTGATTCAGGTTTGAGCATCAAAACACACGCAGGTCTGCGTCCTCCGCGCGGCATGATAACTCTTATAAAGTATGCGTGGATCACCTCCGGCTCATCTCAATCACAGCGTGTGAAGACGTATTTTATGCTCTATAAAGGGTTTTCACAGAAATACGGGGCCGATCGCAACGCTATGAAGTCAGGGGGAAGAGCCAGAGAAACACACACAGATCATTGTCATCACTGCGCTGCATGATTATAAACAGCTCGATGCTGGATCACAATATAAATTCAGATAAATTGCCCGGATCATGCTATGGATCATCTGTCTCTGTCTCTCGGCTCCTTAAAACTTAGATGCAGTCTCCTTACTGAATAAATACAGACACATCTGTCTGTATTTCCTTGCGTGTGATATATGCACATGCATGTCAATGAGCAGAGCTCTACCCCCCCCCACACACCACACCCTGTCAAAAATATTATTGCTACTGTCTGGTCTGTGTATTCACACTTGTACTAACAATGGAGCGCTGCATGTACCCATTCAACCGCCTGTCTTTGCTGTCACAATTCTGCAAACCTGGCCAAGTCTTTATTCTCTCTGTCTCTGCTTTTGATGCATCTGCTTCATCAGGGCTGGATTGTAAAAAATACAGCAGACACAGAGACAGGTTATTGTTCTGAAAACCAGTGATATCCCAAAACAGGATCTGGTTTGGCTGGACCTGGTCCTAACAAAAGACTGCATGCACACTTCTGGCAGGAGAAGAGAAGATGGTCCAGAAGAGGTCTGTTTTCCTGATGTTTATTTCAGCTGGATTTTCCGTGCGAGTGGGAATGAAAAGCAGCCTCCCAAAGACATCGGCTGTTGAGTCTGGCTCCAATCTGACGGCCTGATGTCTCGATCTCTTAAGCAGTCATAAGGGGTTTAAAACTCTTACTGCTCTGTGAAAGATGAGATGTGAGCCCCGTCTTTGACTCTGCAATAGTGTGTTATTGAACCGGCTGCGGAGTGTGTTTTCATCCAGTACTGTACATCTGCTCTCCCAGCACTTCAGAGATCATTGTCTCGCTGCTCTTTGACTGAACACAAACTGATGGGTTTGGCGTCACTACACAAACACACTGTGCGTTTACAAAGTGCAGATTCGTCTTTGAGGCGTGTTCTTCCCTTTCTGTACGTCTGACCTCTGTGCTCAGCGTCAAGGGGAAATTATTCTTCTCTCTGCAGCAGCTCTATTTATGAATTGTTGGTCGAAACCTCTTTGACTCTTTACAGCTCCGGCTTTTTCAATTACTGATTTTTATCTAATTCATTTCCCTCCGACCCCCAAGCCACTTCAAACACCGTCTTGTCTTTGTTAAAGCATAGATCCTCATTCCTGCGTCTGTGTTCCCTCAGAGCGGGCTTGTGTGAAATTGGATTGCTGATCTGTCAGAGCTGAGTGACAGAGATGTAATGTGGGATAGCGGCGACTGCATGTTGTGATGCCAGAGACAGCTTTTACAGGACACAGACAGATCACAGATGATGCTTGACTCCTCGTCTCTTCAAGACTGGAAATGCTCTCAGCAAATCTCACAACAAATGAAAACACAGCTGAACAAAGAACAAACACGCAAGGCCATGGTCAGGCATTTCACTCCACTCCAGAATTTCAGAAGTTGAAGGTGCAGATGTTCATGTCATGCAGCACTGATGTTTTGTTTGTGCATAAAAACTTTTGTAAAGCAGTAGAAATGAATTTAGTGACCCAAAGAAAAGACTCTCTGCTCTCTAATTCAAGGCTGCCATTCATCCATTTATGTAATTGAACACATCATCAGATGAGTGGATCAGCCCTCTAGCCCTTCAAAGAGCCACACTTAGTAGCCATATTCTCCTTCAAGTGTTAAATGAGCCCCCTGCTGAGCCCAGCTGATCGTGTGTCATCTGGTTTCCTCTGATTCAAACTAATCTGCCTCCTCTTTCCTCTTCCTCCATTCCCTCCTCTCTCCTCTCTCCTCTCGCTCTCTCTCTTTGTCTGTCCTGTTCCACAGTAGCAGAATAAAGAGCAGTGGCATTTAAAAGGTCCACATGTGGAGGGGTTGACATTTAGAGAGCTGCCACCTTCAGGTTAACTCTATATGAAAGGTGATGGTGAACGCAGACTTTTAAAGCATCAGTCATGTCATGTGGAATATCAGATATGAGTGAGGAGGAGCGTTTAAGATGCACAGGTAAACAGTCCGTCTCTCTGCAGCGTGTCTGACACTTCTCTCAGCTTCTCTCACACTTGGTATTAAGGTCTGTGTTTGCTCTCAGCATCAGTTACATGCAACAAAAGAAGCTGAGGTGTTTTTCTGTTTGACTGCTTCTCCTCTCAGACATATTTGTGCAAATGAATTGTGCCTACAAAAAGAGGAGTTGTGGACGATTGCCCTCAGAAGCTGCCTGAGGCTGAATCCTGCCTGCTGGTCAAAGTGAGACGTTTCCTCTTCATTCTTATTTGAACAAGAAGGACAAAAGAGCTCTCACTTTATTTGTCTGCAAACAGCGAAAGACTTTGCTTTGAAATGTCTTTGCTCGACTTGGTGATGTTTTCAGTTGGATGCACAAAAGAGACAATAAGAGGCTTAAGAGAGGCTTCATGAAAATACTTGGAAACAAAATCATCTTCAGATTGAGTCTGTGCTCCTCCCCCACCCTGAGCTGATATCTGTGAAGGACTTCAGCCACGTTCTGCTTAGTTTCAATTAGGGATGCACGATATTGGATTTTTTGACGATATCCGATATGCGATATTTTCCAACCCTTTTCGCCGATTGCTGATTTCGATACCGATATATTAGGCACAAGGTTTTTTCCACCTAATTGCAGTGAACATCAAGTCTCCCTTGTAGTGGAGTTGATATGATGCCTACTCTTATTGTAGTGGCCAAAAACTGCCATACCACACACATCTTGCACCCTTCTTCACGCTTGACAGAAGGCCTTGTACAAAAGGTCACGTCTCTGATCACTCCCGTGTCTGAGCGCAACTAAATGCAGCACGACTCAGCGTATCCCCTCGAAACACGGAAGTGAGGGAGACATGCCCGGACTTGTTTACTGCTCTTACTACGGAGACATCAGTGATCGCTGACTGACTCTTTTTATCTTGTGTGCATCCATGAATATGTAAGTTAGTTTTGCACTGATGTTTATGTTAGTCTGTGTTAGCGTAGGCTGTGGCCGTGAGTGTGAGTTCTTCCATTTCTCTCTGTCCATTATGTGATTGGTCTGTTGTATTGTGTTCCAGTGTCTGTAGATCTTTCCTGTGCCCTGTGCTCAGGGGATCCATAGCCAGCCACTTGAATAACACACACATAAATAATAAATATATTTTACAACATAAATTAAAATGTGAGGTATGATTATGTCTCTGCCTGCTCCTTCCTTCCATCATTACACTCGCTGTTCATGTGATCCAGTACTGGTGCTATTTCTGTGAGCTGTAGCCTGAATGTCAGCACAGTTCACTCATATTTCCATTTTTCTTATGAAAAAAAAGATGTCATTGTTTCACAAGCAGCTTTATGTCTGTGTTGAGTTTGATTCTGCTTCTGTTGGAAATTCTCCAGCTGCCATCATAACCAAGAAGCTGCTTTCTGGGGGACTGTTTGTGCAGTCCTGACACATCTCGAACGTCTCCTGGTGACTCGCTGTTTGTCTGAACAGCATAAGAAGAACAATCTCATGGTTTGGTCTCATGGATAGAAAATGGAGACAATTTATCATGACGCATTATGGGAGTGCCGAGCATGTGACGGGGAAAATAATATTGTCAAATGTGAGCCAAGCATCATCTGAAGCAGCATTAGCATGAGTTTTTTTTAGCGTTTGGATATGTTGTGGACGTCTGTCTCTTTCTTCCGTGCTTCTTAAAACTGTAATCTGATCTGAGAGCAACCGTGTAGACTTGCAATCATGCAGAAATGGCCATCACCAGATCATGTCCTGTGTGTATTTTTCACTCTCTGGTAAAATCTCAATTATATCTCAACAAGCAGGCAGACACTAAGGAAACAGAGAACATGGGCTGACCAAGAGCAGTAACAGTATATTGTGCTTTTTAATCAACTGTTGTCAGGCATGAAAATTGTTTCCTAATTGTTTGTTGATGTTAAATCACAGATAGTCAAACTGAAAATCAACTGAGTTTATTAACTTGAGCTTTGTGAAACTAAATTGGATTATTGAAATTGGAAGTGTCTGATTTGAAATTTTGTATGCCAACTGGGAAAAGAGTCCCTTTATGCAGAGAATTGTGAGTTTGTGTGTGCGTGTGTGGGTTTCTTTCTCTCAGGAGAATAACAGCAGTGTGCAGACTGTGTGTGTATGTCTGTGTTCCTGCACAGAGTGATTACATTGACATGGTAAAAATAAGCACATTTAGCACAATTAGCATAATTAGCACAGCTGAATAAAACGTCTGTGAGTCTTTGAATGACAGCTGCTGATATGAACCATCATGCCTACACAATATGAGTTTGACATACAGAGAAAAGCAGAACATCGAGGATCAGGAAAGTTGTCAGCAGGTTGAATTTCTTGCACAATTCTTGCCCCAATATGTTTTAAGCATTAGTACAGAGGTAAATCAATATTCTCAATATGAACACACACAAGAACCAAATAGAAATACCACAAGCAGAATAGTGGCTGTCTTGAACCATACAAGATTTTTAATAAAGTTTAATATGAGCTGATAAATGTTAAAAAAAACCTTCTTGTTCGTGCTTGCGCGGACATTCGCACGCATAAATGAGCATAAGGGGGTTTTGCCGAAGACACGCGAAACTGAGGATGCTCATTTTCGGAACTCACCAGCTCTGTTTACTTTTCACTGACGAGACGTGTTTATTGACCGGTATCATGTTGACCAGCATCATGTTGTCCAAAATCAACACTGTTTGTCATAATACCTAAGTTAGTATCATGTTAGGTGGTGAAGTTATTTGTCAAGCTTGACTGACAACACTGACATACGCACTCGATAGTATTTTGGTTGTCATAACACTAACGTACATAACTAGCTCTAACATAACAACACTGCATGGATCTGGCATTGTGCTTTGTAACCAAACGGCAAATTACTCAATTACCAGCCAGATCAGCTCCGGGAGTCTGTGTGAGTTCGCTGATGTTAATCTACGCAACGGTGTTTTGCTACGCGATAGCAGACAAGCTAACGGTAGCTTGTTGTCAGCTTACATCTGGCTGGCTAACCTTAGCCTAGGCAGGTAATGCAATGATATTAGCTAACAGAATACAATTGGAATTTATACACATTTGCTTTGCTCTGCCACATAATTTACTGTTGGCCAAAATCAACACCGTTTGCCATGTTAGCTGGCCAAGTTATTTGTTCAAGCTAGACAACTGACATACAGACTCAGATAGTATTTTGGTAGTCATAATGTTTGTGAGTATGCGAAGGTTAGCCAACTAGCATAAATACACTGCATGACTCCGGCATTGTGCTTTGTAACCAAGCGGCAAATTACACCGGCGAACCAGCAGTCATCATCACAGGCATCAGCAAACATTAAGCAGGCAGGACAGGGGGCTGGAGAGAGCTGGGATGAAGCACCTGTGCTGTGAGAGAAAAAATGCTGCACCCGGTGAGAGAACGCTGCACGGGGTTTTTGCAACAATAAGTTGTGGGTCTGTTTTGATCCCAAAAAGCAATCAAAGGTCTCCATGATTCGCATGCCCTGCCGATGTTGACTCTAGTTTTCCCCCCTGACGTCGATCACATTCCTGTTTGGTCAGACGGGCTTCACTAGATAAAAATTATTTTTGTTTTTCTTCTTGTGTGTACTTTGTGTTGCTGTTGTTGTGGGTGCTGTCGTTTGTTGACATCATCCGTCTCCATTTCACAGCTTGCATTGTCTCATGTTGCACACTGTTGACTGTAGTGGAGGAGAATGAGCTCTCTGTAGAGGTACTCGCAAACGCGCAGATCAACACATCCTCTTGTTTCCCCAAAAAACCATCCCGAGTGCTTTACATAAAATTCAGCCCACAGGTTGTTCGGGACAATGGAGGAAGTTGGGGAAGGTCTGAATGTATCAGTTTCTCTACTATCCCTTCACACATTGGCAATAAAAAATGATTTTATTGATGAATACATGTAAAATCTTACATATAGCCCCTTTAACGCAATGGGATGATTCAGATACTGGTGATATTTTTCTGCAGATTCACAGTGAGGGACTCTTCCCATTTACTTCCCTTCATAGTGATACTTCTACCGTGTCCAGTGTTCTTCATTTCATATTTACGTGGCCCTCAAAGATTGAGATTGAGCTATCACGACCGAGTAAAAGGCTTTTTTTCTCTCTCAACTCAGGACACCTGCTTAAAATGTGTTGTGGTCTAAGGAAGAGAAAACATGAGTATTTATCAGGTGGAAACAAAAGGAGGAGGAGAAATGTAAAAGTTTAAATCCTGTAAATGAGTATTGAGCGAGGTGAGGATGTGACCAGAAATCTCTCAGTGTGTGACCTGCAGATTTTCCTGCTAAATGAGACGTGTTAAATGATGTGCCTGAGGGAAAATGGGTCTTTTCAAGCAGCACACACTGTTCAATCATCACAGATAACCAAGCTGGAAGGCCAGGGACCTCAATTAAGTGCTTTTTACCATACGATGGATTGTCAAAGGAGCTGGACCTGGCTGCGGTTAAGTGGCAAATAATGTAGAAAACCTGCCAGAGAAGAGATTTGATCCTTGCATAGCCCACAAACATGATGATTTGATCTCTTCTGCAGTTTACAAAGAGAGCAGTAATTAATAATTCATCCAGCTCATCTCCAGATCCTTCACTGTGAGTGTTTGTTGAGCTCCTCCTCAGTCTTAGTACTCGGCACTGAAAATGAGGCAACACAGGAAAAGAGGAGCCGCTGTGATGATAACCAAAGAGGTGGGATGTGATTAATTCCTGGGCACATCTTCGGCCTGTATCACCGCTGACTGATTCATCAGACTGGAGCAACAAAAGGAACAGCGCTTTAATCAGAGTCATAATCCTAGATCAGCACTGAAGCAGGATTTGTCTCTAAACCAAGTGCTTGTTGTCACTTCTCAGCATGTTTAGGCTAAACAATAAATGCTCTCTCTCTCTGTCTGTATGTATGCATCTATCTATCTTATCTATCCATTTATTTATGTATCTGCCAGAGAGCTGTAGGTAAGAGAGAATACTTCTCTGCCTCTGATGACTCTCCTCAGCTTTGATAATATCAGCTTTAGGGGGAAAAATACAACTCTCTAATTGAATCATCCTAATGGCTGCATTATCAAGTGCTGCCTACAATACTGACATTGCTGGTAATAAACTGTGTCAGACAGAGACGGAGGATGTTGTCAACTGTCTGTAGCTAGTGACTTTGGCCTCCCTGAATGTCTCACACAGGCTCAGCTCCGGACACAGTTATGGTGTACTTGACTCAGACTAGATTTTGGACCAATGAGAAACAGGAAGCTCTTCCTTTGTTTCTGCACTCAAATATACGGCCTCATTTCATCGGCTTAATGACCTCATTTAAATTCCTGATGACTCTCACTGACGTCCGGGCACGGCCAGGAGATTGTGACTGTTCTCACAAGCAGTGTCCTCTGCATGCACACTGTGTATCTCCATTATGAGACCTGGTCTCTGTGGAAAATACAACCTGTTAGTTGTGTTCTCTTATTGTTTGAGATTAATGTTAATATAATGCAGCAGCTCCTCTGTTGTAAAGTTTACACATTACAGGTCCTGGGGTAATTCAAAGCATAATTTAGTTAAATTAATGTTTGTGCTGTACATAATTTTCTTGCTGCCGTACTCGGCAAAATGTTGTGTTTAGTAAATGCCAAAAAAAGTTTAACACATTCATTTCATCACTTGGTGTTTCACTGGTTTTGGTTCATTACTTCCCAACTGTGTAGTTTTTAATTGCTGTACTGAGTGCTGGAAAGGTCACTGAGAGGCTAATTCTAAAATAAATAGTGCGACAAAATCAGAGAACATTCTGTAGCAAGCTTGTGATGACTACGCTGTGTCTCGCTCATCGTGCAGTATGATAGTTTCCATTAAAGATCAGAGTGTGAAAGCAGACCTGCAACACTCTGTTATGGATCAATTTAAATAAAGGACTATGCTCGGCGTCAACACAGATCAATATGCAGACGGGCTCCCTGATGCGGTCATAACCACCAAAGCAGCCACGTTATGCAGAGGGCTCCTGTCAAAGACGGATGTAAAGCACAAACAGTGGAATATGTGACAGGAAATCACTGCTCTCTGATCGGGACTGAAACCTGACAGCTCAATAAGCTTCAGAGGGAAGCTGCTCCCTCTTCTTCCTCCTCTTCCTACCATAACTATATCCTGTTCCTGCAAGGGACTCAACAGCTCAGCCTGCAGACTATTTCAGATTACAAGCTTCTGTCAACAAGTGCACAGGGAGCCAGTGTGCAGGGTTGTGTAAGGGAAACATGAATCTGTGTACAACAGAGGTGTGTTTGAATCCGCCTCTAGTGGCATCATTGCCTCATTCAGATACTGTAAAGGGGCTGTGCACACTCCTGGACAAGAAGAGAGACCTTTGGATCAAGTCCATAAAAACTTAACTCATAAATTAAGTACATCAGCTGCTGCACAATAACACAATAGCACAATAAAAATCAATTTATATTGATGCTGCAGGGCATGGAGATTTTTAGTAGGATGTAGGACGACAAACAGAAAGAAAACACCTCAGGTATTATACTCCACTTCTTTGCTTGTTGGTATTCCAGTTTTTGTGTGCAGAGTTTTTAGTAACACGACTCATCCGTGATTAATCATCTAACTCTAATGAATATTAATGTCTCTCTGTGTTCATGAAGCAGAGACACTTTCATCTCTCACTTTATCACACAACAAACAAGTAAATCAAGTAACAAACTTAAATCATTTTATAAATGCCAGAGGGACTAAATGTTGGCCTCAAAAAGGCTTTTTCAGGAATGTTTTTTTCTGTTTTTGAAGTCCTAGTTTTCACAGAGTTGGTGTCTGCATGTTCCTGCTGCAGAGATCCAAAGCAGAACTTTGTAAGTCTGCCCATTTCACTGCACTGACTGATAAAATAGATACTGAACTCAAGTTATTCTCGAGTTTTGGGGGAAAATGGGGAAGGAAATCAGAAGCCAGCTAGCGAATGACGAATTTCTTCTTCACACATTTTCTGTTTGTTTGATTCTCCATGAAGCTGTTTTTAGTTTGGAGCCTAAATTCAGTTTATGTGTCTTCAAAAGAGAGCTCGACCGCTTTATACAGAAAACAGAAAATAGAGAATGTGTGTGAACATTGACGAGCAGATGGCATCGATTTTACCTTTTGAAATGTTGCAGTCTAGACAAAGACAAAGATTTTCTCGTGTTTGTAGAAAACAGACTTCAGTGTTTTATAGCTGCGATGAATCGATTTCTTCTGTTCTTACACCACTGATACAAATCCCAAATCCATAATCCAACAATTTTTTGACCCTATTTTGAAAGAAAGACAAGACATGTTGTTTCTACAACAATATTTATGCAGACTTGAATTTTGTATCCAGTTAAGTTGTTTTGAATTCTTTTGTAAATGTGTTCTGTTTGGAAACAAACCAAACATGGAGACATCGTCCAATCTGTAGAAAAATCCTAATTTGTCTTGTCAATTGTAGCTTCGGACACAGGATATGAACCTTGAAATTACTTTTGCCATCTGTACAGAAAAGCATTAGCATTTAAAAAAGCAGCAACTGTGGACCAAATCAAGAGGAGCTCATTCACAGGCAGCTGAAAGGCTCCAAACAAACAAGTGAAGGTCTGTTTATCACCTGCTGCAGTGGAGTTCATGGCTGTTTCTCACTTTCTTTTAAAGTCTTTGGTGTCTAATGATCCCAGCATGTCTCTCCAGTGTGCATCTTATCCCAAGCAGAGCGCTGTGCAGACTCCCCCCTGTGCCCGTAGACCTCTTCATCTTGTGGGATAAACCAGTCTTTCAGTCTGCTATCAAACCCTGGGGGAGCAGAGCTGCAGCTCCAACACTGAAACCTCAAAGGTGGGAGCTCTGCCACAGGTTACACATGTGGCTGCTTGTGCTTAGCTTTATGTGGTGCCTGTGGGCACACTGGTAATAATAAACCTCAGTGGAGTCATGAGGGGTTTTTATCTGACAGCTGTGTAATGCAGATTCTGCTGTTCCTCACTTAATAATGCTATTTCTAGGAGCTACAGTGAAAGGTGATAGGCACTCTGCAGCCAAATGGAATTTTAATTTCAGTGTGCAGAGTTCATCAGAGTGGAGCTGATGAATTTGCTCGTTGCAGCTCTGCGTCATTATTGAGGCACATTTTCAGCAAAAACTGGTCATTGTCTTTGTCTGTATTCTCAGTTTAATCACTCACACTTAACAACACTTACACAGTCTGATTAGAAATGTTGCCTTCCAGTTGCTGAGGTGATGAAACTGTAGAATGTTTCAGAGTGTGTTTGAGCAGATTAAATCGAGTGGATGGGGACAGGAAGTTAAACAAAAAACAACCCCGCAAACTTTATTCCCATTTGGTGTGAAATATACTACAGCCTGTGTACAAGCTTTTATCAGACCAGCAGGGCTTTTTGGCCAGATCTAAGACTGTTCTTACTTGTAGTCCCCGCTGACCAGAGGCTGCTTCTTTGTCAGCCATTTCTCTCAGTGCCCAGAGAAAGTCAATAAAAGGCTCCATTTAACAGTCACATCCATTTTACTTTTCTGCTCTGTCAGTTTTATAATCTGTGCATGCATCACAGAATGAGGATCAGATTACCTGCTCAGCTCATGAGACATGCTAAAGACCTGCGAGAGTCCAGCTCAGCTTGCTGTTAAATACCCCCCTTTTTTGTTGTAGCAGATTATTATTATCTGTTGGCATTTATTTGCTCTTATTGCACATCTGAGCTACCAGATTTAATTAGAGCTCTCTGTACATATGGAGTAATTACCACTCAGGAGCAACATCTCCTCCATCCACTGCATATTTCCCATGATTCCCAGCTCTGCCATGTGGTCGTCTGGTTCTTTCTCTTCCAAAACATCACAGTATTTGACCTCCAGGTTGCTGCATTGTAAAATGAAAATTCCCCACACTGCACTCTTGGCAAAGTAGGTATAGTTTCCATTCATGTTGTAATCTCAATATACATTCACTTTATTCTTTAGCACTAAATGGCTGTTTGCCCAGTTAGTGCTCATTTATCGCTGCTCACACTCACACACTCACACACTCACACACACACACACACACACACAGGGACACACACTTTGTCATTTTTCCACAGACAAGAACTACACAGTCGTCTGTGTGTCTCTGAGGCTGCTGCTGTGACAGGCGGAGGATATTTAGTTCCCCAAACACTCACCACATATCAGGCAGGGTCCTGGCCTGCTGGAGACCTCTGTCTCTCACTGTCCCGGCCAGAGCCAATGGAGGGCAACATGGCCGCTGACACGCTCCTCTGGGAGGTGTTACCATGACATAAAGAAGTCTCCACAGCTCACATGGCTAAGGAACCTTAGTATTGTGCTTAGTCCCACATATACAACATGTTCACAGAACTGTAGCACCCAGCTGCTCACACTTTCTATCAAGAGCAAAGAACACTAAAAGGAGGGGCTGAGGTGGGTTTTGGAGGGCGAGGCTGCAGCTCACAGAACTCATGGGATATTAGGCCGGGTTTCAGCCCTGCATTTCCACTGGAGCTTGTCGGCCTCGCCCCTGCGATCACGCTTCTCTTTTCTCAAACGCGTGTGTGTCGAGCCAGGAGCCTGCCGAGCTGTCGGAGCGTCTTAGCTGGAATTTCAGTGGAAGTGAAGTCCGTTCCCCTTCAGTCGTTTGGCCCGGGGCTTGAAATTATAGAGTCTGTATCTGTATCTTTTTCTGCTGTGCATCAATAGCAGATAAACCCACCAGGCGCTCCTGTTGTGTGTTTTCATTGTGTCTGTCTGTCGTGCTGCCGGGGTCGGTGTTAACTGTTGGTGCCTGGAAGGATCCGCTTTGTTTTGATTTTCTATTTTGAGTGAACAAAGTGCCAGTCATGAACAGTCAACCTCCAGTAATGGCTGACATGTTTCACAGTGATATTTCCTCCAAGCAGAAGGGGACTACGGATACGACATGTTTTAAAACTGCTGTATTTCTTTAAGAACGAGGCAGGTGTTGTAAACTGTGGTGCAGTGGACTCATGGATTAAAAAGAAATATTACCTCGATTCCTCCCTGTCTCTTTAGTATGCAGCCGTCACACTCAATACACACCTTCCCCGTCTATGGCACCACGCTGTTCGGCATGTTGGAGCACCACTCCACTTTAAGATGGCTGCCAGAAATGGCGCAGTCGTCTCTTTGTTTCCCCGTGCGATGCTCTGCTATGTTCCAGTCTAACAGATTGGACACAGCCGCCCGCATGGTCCGGCTCCAGCATTCAGCACCATTATGACGGGAGTCCAGAACAAATCCACTTCACATTTAGGTGTCAGCACGCTGTCATGGAAAAGAGATCCCTCTGTACAGTAAGTGAATCATGTTGGAGAGAAAATGAGCTTTTGTGCACTCGTTAGCACTCCTGGTCAGATTCAGACCACTCTCTGTTTGAGCTTTTAGCAGAGCAGGAGGAGGATAAAGGGCGATGTGATGTACGGGTTTGTCTTACTCTGCCTCTCAATCTTTCTCTCCTTCCTTCGCTGCCATTCTTTCTGTTTCTTTTCTCGGAGGAAAGCCATTATTTCCATCACCCTCCACATTTCTGCCAAACTCTCTGTATCTGTCCGTGCCTGGCCAAAGGGAAGAAAAAGACATTCGGAGCTGAATTTCATTTCCTCGCTCGCACATACAGTTTTTTTATGATTGCTTCGTGGTTTGGAATTAGATTTGAAATTATTTTACAGTTGCACACAACATAACAACATCGCGCTGCAGTGACTGCTGTTATTTAAAGTTTGTGTACGTGCATCTCCCCAGAGATCGCTGGCTGATTGTGGAGGTGAATTTTCTTTCTCGGATGCATTTAAATGAAACAGTAATGGCAGCTCCAACACCGGACCAGCAGAAATCCTGGTCCATCCGTGCGGAAGAGATGAAGCGATCAACCTATCAGGATACAAAGTGCACATTAACAGGCCTGATTAGCAGCAGAGTGAGATCACACAGCAGTAAACCTCCTCCTCGTCTGCAGTCTGTTATTCTCCTCTCGTGTGTAAAGAGGAACACTGAACCTTAAAAGGTAGAACATAATCAGCCTGTGTAGCACTGACCTGCACCTCATTGCTATCTCATTGTGTCTGCCAGGTGTGTTAATGACATTTGGTGAGATTAGCTTTTCACAGTGCTGTTGTTACTGAGCTGCTCTGTGTGTGTTTGTGTGAGTGCTTTTCTCCATTTAAGGCCCAAACTTTCCCTCAACCCTCCTCTCTGTTTTTCACTTCAAGCTTTTCTCTCACTACAGTACACCTCTTATTTCACTCGGACCTGTTATTAAACCTCAGAGCAGTTAGTTGATCTGATAAGTGTGCGCTGTAACATTGTTTACCCCAGTGGGACCTGGATGTTATAGACATACTCATCTCTATCCCTCTCTTGTTTTTTCTCCCCGAGTCGAGCAATAAAATAATTTCTCTGGGGAAAAACTGGATGGGGCCTCAAAATCATACCTCACATACACAAGGGCTGTCTCAAACAAAGTGCAAAGACAAACACAAAGCTGTGAGCAAACACGTTCTGTTTATCTGGATGTGGATGTTGTGGATGACTCAAAGCAATCAAAGCCCCGAGCCCTGGATCACCACGAGGCCCCTCCTACACGAGCCCACAGCAGATGGAGGCCAGCGGTGAGAGGTAATGCTGCCTACTACTGCGAGACAGTAAAACACACATAGTGACAGATGTCAGAGTTTGCTGTGTCCGAGAAAATATCTGATAGACCAGCCTGAATAGGACTGCTGTCTCTGCCCGCACAGAGGAGGACAGGTTTCTATTTAGTCCTGATGCATCTTGATTTTATCTTCCTCTCTTCAACACGCTGATTCTGACATTTCTGCAACACTCAGAGGTTTGAGAGGAGGGAAAGATCCGTCTAGCTTTGCTGTGCATGCATGTGTGTGCTCATGTGTATCTGCATGTGTGACATTGTGACAGATGGATTGCCTCCAGAAAAAGAGATTTTCTCTGTTTTGTGTAAATGGGTGGGAGTACTAATGAGGGAATATTATGAGGCAGGTGCAGGGCTGAAGGAAAGCAGGAGAGTCAATGCTGCGAGTTAATGAGGAGTTGTATGTATAGAGGGGAAGGTGAAGCATGGCTGTAGAGGAATACAGTAAAGCTCACAGAGCAGAGGAGGAGAAACGCTCATTTAAACAAACAGCGGGCGATAGAAAGAAACTCCTCAGCTTGAAAACAGTCTGAATTTTCCCTCCCAGAGTCTCCAGGGCTCTCAGGTGGAATTGAGCGCTGAGGGCGTCTCTGAGTGAACCATTCCAGTTTTCTGTTGTGTGAAGTCGACAGGTGGAGCCGGACAAAAAGAGCTGATAGCCTGTCTCCCTCCTCCACCAGCTTCATCCTCTCACTCCATCACTCTGTTTGCTGCTTTGCCTTGGGGTGTTTCCCTTTACTGTTTTTTTTCCTTTTGCCCCCCAGCACTTACAAACTGTCGGATAACTTTCAGTATAGATTTATCAAGTGACACTCAGTGAACATGTCTGCTGTTGAGAAGTTGTTTACTCAAGACCAAACGATTAATCAGTTAGACACAGTAATTGTTAGTTGCAGCCCTGATACCACATAATGTATCTAAGTTTCAAAGGATCCATTTGATATGAAAAGCTGCACATTAATTCACTCTGAACCCAATTGTTTGTATTGTATTTTTGTCGTGTTGGTCAGCCTGCACTCTGTCGGGGTTTGTCGACACAGCTGTTGAATGCGTGATGGCGAGCTTGATGAAGTGAACAGCGGGTCAGGGAGGATAATGGAACTGAGGGATGGAGGGATCAGCCAGGAGGACACAGGAGGGGCCTGGTGACCAGGTCTTTTCTATTAACTCAGGAGGCAGGCTGAGGCGAGCGGGGGAATCAGGCTGGGCTCTGCCCTCTCCCTGCCTGCTTGTTAGACCAAACGTCCAAACTGCAGAGAGGGAGAGGAGAATATTGCTCAAAGGTCCAGTGGTGATTGACCCTGTGTTTTCATCAGCCTGGGCCATCCTGATAACACTTCTTACTCCCCTACCAGAGCACAATATTTGAGATACGGCTGCAAAGAGAGCTTAGTTTGGTTTGGTGAAGTTTCATCGGCGTCACCAGCTTTTCATTTTATTATGTGAAATACCTGTTTTTCATTTCTCTCAACCCTGCAAAAGGATTTCTTTCTATTTACTCTGTTCATCATATTTGTGTTCAGAAGTCTTTTATCTCAGTTGACTGAACACAATGTTTTATTCATTATAAAATAAACATATCTACAGTCTCAGGAGGAAGGATCCAAATATGTATGAGGCACACACGACAAAGTTGTTTGTTATAAGTATCTAAAAGGAGAAATATTGTTCTTTCTACAACGACTCTTGAGACCTTTGAACAAAATGTTTTTGTCCCTTCTTCCCATTATATACAGGCTGTAATCAGCACTCACTGCTATATATTTGTTTTGTTATTTGAATGTTTATCCCCCTGAGACGATCTAATCAGTGATGTTTTCTGTGTGCTGCAGGTCTCAGGTCTGTCTCCTGGAGACAAGCAGACCCCAGGACTGCTGCTGGCTCCAGGCGTGAGGTGGGGACAGACGCCCATTAACCAGCTCACACCTTGGGATACAGATGAGCCCCCTGCCAAGCAGCATCGAGACAGCGAGCAGAGTGGTAATGATTCACACACACACAGTATTTACACACACAGTAAACTGACACACATTCACTCATGCACTTATTTCACCTGATGGGAGTTTACAGTGATGTCAGTTACATCATCACTACGCCTGCACATGGCAGATGTAAGCATGTGCATGGTGCACACACATTTGCTCTCTCACACACACACACACACACACACACACACACCGCTCTGGCTACACTAGCATCCAATGCCAATGAGACATCTTGGCTGACTTGGCCTTTATTAAATACATGCTAACCTCAACAGCATGCAAACTTTACATACACAATCATGAAACATGTATAAACATGCATCTTTCCGGAATTCTGATTAATTATGCTTACAGTGATAGACATTTTAGTTTGATATCGAGAAGTTTAAAAAAAGAGCAGAAAAGTTTAAAATCCAAATCCACCTTCACAAGTCCTCCAGTCCCTCACTAACTCTTTCTTCACTCTTCTCTAATCTTAGCGTCCTTGTTAATGTTATTTTGTCACTAACTGAAGCTGATTCAGTCCAAATTAAATGCAGTGAAACTCTGAACGACCCTAAATGATCTCCACCAGGTCTAATTTAGATGTCGACCTTATTCTATTCCTGCCCCTTTAAAAAGAGCAGAAGAGGTTCTGCAGCGCACACTGAGGAGTGAAGCCAGTGTTGTAGTTTGTTACTCTTATTGTAATGAACTCACCCAGAATGGCTCTGCCCTACAGCAGTTAATTTCCTTCCATTGCTCCGCTGGCCTCTGCCTCCTGCTCATCACAAACGTGTCTCATTAAAGAAGAACACTGGCACACAGCTCGCTCCTGTGGAAACTCAACAAATCCAGATTGTAGACAGCTGCTAAAAATTCATCTCATTAATTTCAGGCTTTGTAATTAATTGATCGCAATGAATCGCATATATCAATGACACATGACATGTTGACTTCCACTTCCGCACTTTAATTGTACTCTCTTCTTCACATTATTAAGTTTTAATTCACAATCTACTTTAATCTGATCACTTTGCTTTGCCCCAACACACCTGCACTTCTGCTCCATGCACAGCTGCTGGCCCCGCCCCCTCTTTCTGTCTGTCTCTCTGTCTGCTTTGTTGACTGACTTCATCAGCAGTCTGTTTAAGTCACAAAAGTTAAACATTTTCTCCTGTAATTCAGTTCTCACAGCACGTGAGCCATGTGTGCACGAGGGACGTTATTAATGATGTAGCGATCAAAACGATCTGCATGACATCTGCACCTTTTTATAAGCTTTATAAACAGCGACAATCAATGAGTTTACATTAGGGCAGTGATTCTCAAACTGTGGGGCGTGCCCCACGGCATTACAGGGCGGCATAACAGGGGGGGTGCGTCATCGCTCCTGTGTGGTTTTTTTTCGTTTGGAAAATGTAGCAGGCGGAACTATGTTTTGACGTCGGACAACCCGGACTCGCTGGAAATTTTTCTCTCTCCAAAAAGTTTGAGAACCACCCCCCAACCCTTCACACTGCAGCTCAGAGTGCAGCGCGATGAGAGTGAGATGTCATGGACCTGTCACGCTGTCACATGTGACACTCAGAATCCCAGCATAGTGCTCTATTCCAAACTGTGACTGGCGTTTGCAGCAAAACCAGCTCCTCTCCACACTTCACAGAACTGTGTTTCCAGAAACTTCTCTGTCAGCTGTGCCAGAATTAATCAACACTTTCTTTCAACAGAAACTTCACTGTTGTGTCTGTTCAACAAAGTTTCTTTGTTCAAAAATAGTTCTTTTGTTTGATGCCTCTTTAGAGTTCAGCCATTTGTGAAATAAATAAATTAAAAATGGAACGTGGCACACATGTGGAAAATGTTAATTATGAGATGCAACAGCAAGTTGCGACAGCAGTCACGACAATTGGATACATTAAATATGAATGCAGTTCATTCTTGTGGTTAACCTTTGCAGACCAGGCCTGTAAATTTAGCTCAATGTCGGGTCATTAAAGGGAAATTCTTTGTATTAGCTGAATATTTTTCTGGTAAAGGATTAAAGAAATATTTAACAACATAGACAGATTCAATATGTATAGATATGAATTTCTTTTCATTGCTCTCACTGCATTAAAACTGCATCATTCTTATCAGAGAAAAAGCCACAAATGAATGGAAATGGTGAAGATTAGCTCAATGACGAGTGAATTATTAACTTCTCTGGAGTCTTTTATTTCTTCTTTTCTTCTCACTGTCTCTCTTAATGCCCCCCCCCCCCCACATCTCTGCAGCCGATTATATCAGCAGGGCTCATATCATGAGTAATGTGGGCTCTTTTTTTCTCTACTTTAGTTTTTTGCATGCTGTGATTAAGCGTTTTCCTCTTTGTAGACTGGTTAGCTATTTTTGGATTGGACCCTGGCAGGGGGAGCTAGAGATGAGGGTGTAGGATTGGATGAGTGAAGGAGGAAGGCGGCACTCGGGTCCCATACGACTTCATCTTCCCAGCTCAGCCTCAGCATCGAGCGCCTCAGGGCAGAGACATGTCTGAGTAAACACAGACTCCTACACAGATAATAGTGTCGACTGCAGCATGTATGCTTTCACATTCAGATAAACATTTGTTCAACTTGTAGCAAAATAAATCTCTTAATCTTATAATCATGTTGATCTTGGGCACAGATCTGAACATCGCTTCAGATATTTTGTTTGATTTTAAGTGTCAAAAACAAACTTGTGCGGGAGCGTAGCAGCAAACTGACAGTTGTGCTGGAGAGGAAGCTGGAATCATTTTTTAAGCACTCTGCCCACGCTCACTAGAATACCAAAAATCAGTCTACAATAAGGAAATTTGGACCTTTCTGGTTTTATGGTGTGAAAGCTTGATACACATTTTGTTCATCTTTCTTTTGACTCTTCCTTCTGTTTTTTCCTCTCTAGGTCCGACCTGGGCTGCACCAGTAGCAGCAGTGAGCCAGCCCAGCCTCCTGCCCCACACCTACGCCCTCCACCAGCCGCCCTCCTTCAGCCACAGCGTGACCGTGCAGTCGGCCATCATAGGAGTATCCCCATCCATCCAGACACCTGTTCCTCCGCAGCACCCTCTCATGACCACTCACTTCCAGCTGACACCACAGTCCACCCAGCACCCACCCTCTATGGTTCTGAGCATGCCCAGGCAGTCTCTGTACCCCTCCGCTCAGCACACAGTCGCACCTTCCGCCCTCACCAACCAGGGGGTTCATCCAAACATGTACAGTGTTATCGGCAACGGACCCCTAACTTCTCGCCCCGGCCTCATCCAGCCCCCCACCCTACCTCTGACCAATGGACAGGCAGCAGCACAGGCTCCGCCCTCAGCTGCAGACAATCAGGACGGTCCTTACAAGCTGCAAATGCTGCGGACAGTCGGGATGGGGAAGTACGAGTTCAGCGACCCGGGACATCCTAAAGGTAAGCACAGACAGCCTCAGCTGATGCACTCTTCACAGGTTTCTTAAACTCACTTTTTTCCAGATATTGAACCTGTCACGACTTTCTTTTAAAGGCTGAATCAAAGCAGATCTGTTCAGCCGGTAACCTGAGCTCAGAGGAGAATCCAAGCCAGGGAGGTGTTAGGTATTAAATCAATGTACTCTAAGCTCTCTGTTTCTTCTGACCTCCCCTTATGTGGGGCCGCACTGGAATGAAGCATATAGTCCCCTCTCCTGCCCTCTCTGTCTGTGTACCAGAGCAGTTTCAGATGCCAACAGTCATAAACAAGACGGCAAACAGTCGAGCACTGGGCTGTTAAATACAACCAGAGCCAATTCACTTCAAAGCTGCTCCAAGGTCGCAGAGAACGGAGGTGCACCTAAAACAACCTCTGATACTGCTACTGTAAGGTGGATTCTTTTGAAAGAAGAACATTTTCTTCTGATCTTAAACTAGTTCACAACATCATTCTGAACTGTTGTGCTCTGAAACTGGTTAAAAGTGTGTCAGGTTTCTCTTTTCAGTTGTAATACTCACAAGACAGGAAGATCTTTCAGTCCCTGCCCTCTCTTCTCTCTCTCAGTCATTTGAAGCCTTGTTGACTCGCTCTGTGTTTGTGAAGGTGCTTCTGAGCTGCGACTCATGTCTGAGTCTGCGAGCTGTAATTTGGTGTTTGGTTTAACCTTGGGAGTTTATGATGCAGGGCGCCAGAAACAGACGTTCACAATCCCCCGACCAATTTTCACATTTAATGAAGCTTTTAATTTAGGTTTGGATTGTTTTCTTTGTCCTGACTCGTTTTGATCAATAAAATGTGCAAATGAACTTGTAGATTGCAGAAAAGCAATTATTTTGGGGGCTGCCTGTGAAACATTGAAATGAGACTGCAGGTAGAATTGGAAATGGATAATTAGACAGACTCCTCTGCTTGGTCCAGTCTTATTGAATGAGAGCTTCTTAGCTTCTGTGCTGAATAGGCTGTCTTCATACATTAACAATGTACATGTCAAAATGTATTGACCTAACAGGCCTAAGAAGAGTTGAATTGCAATGATACATCTTCATGTAATCTTTGAAATGTTTGAACAGATCTAAACAGTGAAAAGTACTTTGTTGACCCACGATGGGTAAATTCATGGATACTTTTCTTTGGTGTGATAAAGTTTATAAATTTAAGTTATTTTGCTGCAGCTGCTCTGCCGCTGTATTTAAAAGGCAAAAGAGAAAATATATACTGTTGAAATCTTGTATGGGTCCCCATGAAGGTCAAAATGCAAAAGAGGCACTTGAATCTCACATCTAAACCATTTGAGCTCTTTTCTTCTCTGTTTGGCATTGAATAGACTTTAGTGAGGGCACCATTTGGTTTATGTCACAAGGACAGTAGAAACATGGTGGACATATAAATTAGTGTCAGTGAACGCCTCTTCAGCAGCCTCTCCACTGACAGGAACACTTCACTTTGCTGCTGTAATCACAACAATGCCGCCCCGACCGAGGCCCTGAGCCTCCGTCTCTGCACACTGCTGTCTGTGTCTCTGCTTCTCTGTCCTTTTGATTATCTCTCTTACAGTTCCCATTTCTTTTATTTCTATCCCTCTCTTCCCTCTGCTAAAAGTCACAAGTCCTGAGCACCCACAAGTCTTCCTCATTCTGTTTTAAATCAATGAATGCTGCATATCAATGTGGTGAGAGCACCTACTGTCCAGCTGTAGGAGCATCGTGGTAAAATCTGGACAGTGATCTCTTGCGACCTGCATTCTGACATGCTTCTGTTTCACTTATCTCAGACCTGCTGTTTGCACTTCTGCTGAGACAAAAACAAACTATATTTAGTTTGTGAAGAGAAAGGAAGCAGCTACAGGTTATAGTTCAGTGTTTCTGCAGCCTCTAATGGCTGAAGTGAGGATAAGAGGCTCGGCACATCTAACCCCATGGCAGAGATTTTTAAGTTACACACATCTGGCATCAAACTAGGCAGCAAATAAAGTCACAGCATCCACACACAAACCCCTCATATACTACTGGCATACACCCAAACTTTACACCAATTCACTCATTCATTCAGGTTGAAAGTAGCCAGAGCTTCTGGGGCAAAAGCCAAAATAAGGAATAAATAAGGTGCCCAAACTTACACTGTGCCACTGACTGACATGAGGAATACTTTGATTGAATAGCTGATGAATTTTCATCCTGACATACATCCAAAATATCTTCAAGTTTAGGCATTAATTTGGAGAATTTGTTCACTTTCTGTCTGCCTTTAAATCATGAGAGTGTGTATCTGTAAGATCCTGGTCATGTGGGTCACATCAGAGGGTTTTCAGAAGCGATTTTACAACAAACACACTAAAGCCTCTACTTAGCTTAAAAGGAATACATCTTGAGCCTGTGGACACAATGCTAGCAGGCGCTGATATGCAGACGAGGTTTTGTGGCTTTTTGATGGTAAAGGCCTGGATCTATGAGGAGCTGACGGAGCTCTTCAGCCTTAATCCAGCTCTGCAACAGGCCTCTGGGTGTGTGTCTACAAATGTGTGTGCAGTTAGTCGCCTGCCCAGCTTCTTGGGTGTGACTGCGTGCATGTCTTGTCAGATGTCGGCCTCGCAGCCTTAAAGCCAAACAGCACAGTGACAGAAATCAGACTCTGTGTTTGATTTGGCTTTGCCTTCAAAGGGAGCAATTTGTCTCTGCTCTGCATCAGTGGGCACATCAACAACTGTGTGCTGCTCTCTGCGTGGGTGTGTGTGTGTGTGTGTGTGAGGGGGGGGGGTTTGTCTGTGTTTTTGTTTACAGTATACACTATAGTGTGTGTGTGTTTGTATATCTCTGTGCAAATGCCATACGTTTGTGTGTGAAGATTCCCACAGGGCAGCTTGAAGGCAGCTTTAACCTCATCACCTCCTGAGATATGTCAGTCACCCAGCTGTGATGTGCCGACCTGCCTCCTCCATCCACAGCAGCTTTTTTATCATAGCTGCCTGTCAAAGTGAACAAATCAAACGACACATCTTCTTTCAATTGTTAATTTTCTGTCACACCTCCCACTCCTCGCCCATTTTTCTATCGTCTTCTTTTCGAGCTTTCAAACTCTTAAATAATCTCTCCACATCTGTAGCTCGAGCCGCAGCGATCTCAGCTGTCAGCACATTCTGTGAAACTTGGGATTACAGGATGACGGGCATTGTTGTTTTAAAATGACAATAAATAAACAGAAGAGTCGGACACGGGGAGGCGAGAGAAGAAGAGAGAGGCTGAAGATGAGAGAGAGGGATGCTGAGAGAGGAGTCGGTGTGTCTATTGACCGAGTCGTTGAAATCGATGTCTGTCTTGATGAATATCAGCCAGGAGAAGCTCTTGCCGAGCTCAGCAGGGAGGGACCGGCTCACTGCAGACCTGATAGGGTACTTTTCAAAGGTAGCTCACGAATTAACATTTATATCAAATGTAAGTTATTATTTCCACATTTACCTTCCTGTTTGTTTTTTAAAGGTTACCGCTGTTACCTATAGCAACCACCAAATGATGATTTTGATTTTGTTTTTCATCTTAGCATGAACTGAGAACTGAGATGACTGTTGGTAGCTGCGTTGTAGTCGTGCTGTTTGTGTTTGTAAAGGCGTTAAAATTAGGACCAGATGAAGGACAGTCTCTGTTAGTTGAGATGTTTGGGGTCACAGAATGATCTGTCGGTCCACCCGCTGCCTCACTGAGCATGTGCCGCCGCTCCTCATCTCTCTTCTCAGGTCGAATATAGTTTTAACATTTCCTTCCACCTCACTGGTTGCCCTTTTTCTCTTCTCTCACACATGCTTATTACAGTCATGACTGCACATGACAAAGCACTTACGGTTACACACCATTGTTAGAGAGGGTCACAAGTGGACGTCCACCATCACACACATCCAGCAACACCCAGCCTCCTCCTCTCTGCACAGGAAGTTCATTTTCCAGTCGGCTCACATCAGCCGTCATCAGGGGAGCGTGCAGCTCTTGAGCTGCTGGTGGATGCTATTAAGATGCCTCGCTGAGTTAAGATCAGTGTGTTATTTTGTTACAGCGAGACCAGCACGGCCCCACATCCAGAGCCAACTCACCTTTCCTCTGCTGTCACCGTCTCATCTGCCTCATTGGCCGTATTCAAACTCTGACCTCAGCGAGATTTAAATTATGTTTTCATGTTTGTTTACTGTTGGACCGATCACATTGGCACTGCAGCATGACTGTCCACTCGTCTAGTGTATTATCTTTTGCACGTTTGCTACGATGCTTCCCTTAAGTGAGGAAACTATAAAGACAAAATTAATAAGATAGTGACTGGTTGTAGTGATGGTTATATAAGGAGATATCTGCCTTATGCAGTCACTTATCACACCTTATAAAAAATAAATTTAGGAATCAACCTGCTTTCTTATTGGATCAATGTACTTGTAAATGATGTTACTGTAATCATCGTTTTTCACGTCTGTACATGATGCACAGATTGTATCTCTCACCAAATCTAAAGACTACAGCAACTACAATAAAGCTCACACATTTATCAGTCTATTAGTAATGCATAAATATTCATTTCAACCACATGAATATGCTGCAGCATGTCTGGCTGTTTAAACCGGTTATTAAAAGCACACAGGCAGTTTGTGATAGCCGCACTGAGACCATTAATCACATCGAGCACATTCATTAAACCCTCCCCTCTCCTTCCTCTCCCTCTCCCTCTGTCTCTCCTCCACTTGATAGAGTGCAGACGATCTTCACCACATCCTCACTGCTAATTACACAGAAGTACATCTTTCAACACAACAAATATAATACTGAATCTGTAAGTTATAATAAAAAATCTCAACTTCCAATATTCTGACTGGGATCAGCGTCTGTGGTAAATTAATTAAAGTCTCTGTGGTGTTGTGCTGGGCGATTATCTTAAAGCTCCACATCAGGATTAGCTAAAGCAGAACTCTGAATATTATGATTCCAAAACTGGCTTAACTTTGATTTAGAAATGCATGAATTTTAAAGTGTTTTCTCAGTGGCTTTATTGGAAGCTGAAGTGGAATTCACAAGAGCTGCGGATGTTGCAAATTATTAATGAGGCTGAAATTTATTCCAATCACTGTGGACTCACTGTGAGCAGGTAATTCTCTTAAATGAATTCATGCAGTACCACTGTGATATGCTAGTGAGTAACCTTGGCACACAGCTACATATTAATGATATTGACTCAAACATTAGAACTGCTGAGAGTGTGCAGGTGTAGCTGAACATCTTCGTCATGTTGTCTCTTTAACTTTGCTAGGAACGACTTCCACTGAGATGTCTTCATGGATTCTAGTACAGCTCCGGCTCTCAGGAGGGAGCAAAAAAAGAAGGAAGGAAGGGAGGAGAAGAAATGTGAGGTGTGCAGGTCATAAGCAGAGGGAGGAAAGCAGCTCTCCCTTCTTTCTCTCCCTCATTATCGTATTTTAACAGACAGGAGCCCCATACATTATACCCCCCCCCACTGTTAAAACAGGGACGGTGAATAGCTCATTAAGATCATTGCTCATCCGCCTTCTCCGCACAGAATGCGGCACGGCTTCATTACTCACTGTTATTTTCAAGATAAAGCTCAGTGGCGGCACAGTGGTAGGACCAGGAGCCTGACAGCCTCGGCTCCTACGTGCATCATCACAGACGTGATGCAGCCGCCGCGCTCCCTGCCACGCTAGAGGGGGCAACGCATCCACGCCTCTCTCCCTCCTCTATACTCTCCTCAACCTATACTCCACTCCTCCCCACCTGTCCTCCTCATTGCAATTTTCTGTCTGTTTCTTTCACTCTCCTCTCACGCAGAGCATCCTCTCCAGCCCCCCCGCCATGCTAACATCCACCTGCTACACATACCCACTTATAGCCTCTGCTTTCTTTTCCTGCCTCCTCTCTCTTTTTTCATCTTCTGTTTCTCCTCCCTCGCTGTACTCACAACCTGTTCCATACTTCTCTCACTTCTCTCTCTCCCTCCCTGTCTTCTGTACTCTGTTGATGCTGAAGTTGTTAGGAATCTGTTTAATGGGTTGTTTTTTAAGCATGGAAGTTTGGTTGGCAAAGTGGCTTTGAAAAGTTTGAGAGAAGAAAGGATTAAGGAGGAACAAAAGCAGGCCAGATTGCTAATTTGTCTCTGACAGCTGGTCCAAGTTTCAGATGGCTGTTTTCATATGAAACGCCCAATCAGACTCTCTCTTGTTTTATTACCTGGAGAAAAGCCTGAGCTAGCACTCAGTATTTAATGCAAAAGTTATGTCTCTACATTTAAATCATCTGCTACTGATGTGAAAACACTCTCAAGGTCTGATAGTTAATCCGCCAAAGCTGTGATGAATTAGAGGGACAGAAAATACGAGTTTGGTTTTCATGCTTTCCCAGGTCTCACACTGGAACAGTGCCATTTGCCTACATGAGGCGTTCACTGCCCTCAGGTGTGTTGGAGCAAATTGATTTGAGTGTAAAGTAGTGTCAAAGTGAAAAGAGGTTCCACCTTAAATGTGTCTGAATCTCGAGCACCTCGTGTCAGAGACTATTTGGATTAATCAGCACGAGTCAGATGTCGATGTGTTATTCCTCACATCAGCCATGAAATAAGTGCTAATGCATTTTCAATGAGGCCGAGTGTAAACACAGCAGATGTTAGCAGGAAGCCAGTCAATAGTGGATGTTTCTCTCTAATGAGAAGTTTAATCGTAACAGGGAGAGAAGTCAGGATCCAAAACAGCAGCAGACGTGCTGCAACATCTCAGCAGAAACATCCAGAAGAAGTTCAGCAGTATTAGCTCGCTGATGTTCACAGTGTGCTCGTTATCTGAGAGGATAGTCTCACTTTGTCATTAAACTTTTAAATGCATTCAGAAAATCAAATAAATACCAATGACAGGATGAGACATTAGCATTCCCACAATAAACTCCCCCCTTTTCACAAACTCTTTATTCCTCAGAGTTGTAGCAGAGCAGCAGGCTGAGCAGATCATTCTTCTGTGACAAAGACAAATGATAATGGCGTGAATTACAGTCAAGAGATCTTTGGCACCCTGTAAGCTTCAAAGACTCAAAGTCTTCTTTAGCAATAAGATTTAACACAATGACAATTACAAAATGTGTAATTTCTACTAGAGGCTGCAGCTCTGAAGTGTTATTATCAGAATTACTTGCCTGACTCCACCTCAGGCTCCAGCAGCTCATCTCAGGTGTGCAGTCTGCTGAGAAGACTCCCACATACAAGCTAACCCCAGCACTAACCTTTCTGCTCGGGCTGCTGTGACTTTCACAAAGTTACCCAGTAAACACACGTTGTCTTCAGGGGGAGATGTGACATTTATCTCATGCTGCACTGCTGACATTAGCTGTTGTTGTTTTGTGTGTGCCAGAGTGTGTAGTTGTCCTGCTGTTTAGGGTCAACATGAAGGAAATGTAGCCCATAGAGGCGAGTATCCTCCGAGTGCAAAGCTGGTACAGAATGTACACAAACCAAACTCATAAACAAACAAATCTACTTTCTCTCTCTCACACACACTGGCAGCGCTGCTCCACCACTAATGTGTGTCTGCTTCCTGAATGCCAAGGGTGGAGGAGGGCTTGAGACAGCTGGTGCTGCTGCTTCCAGGCTGCCGTTGGAGGCAGCGGAGGAGAAAGTAACTTTAAACTGTGAATTAGTACTTAGAGGGTGTTTACACTTTTCAACTTTTTTCTTCAAATGCTCAGTACACCTCCTAACACTTAACATGTTGCTAGTGTCTGTCTAATGACCGGCTCAGCTCCGAACAACAACCATGTGTCCTGTCATGGTGGTGCTTTGCTGACTGACTGTAAACTGTCCAAGAAAACCAACAGATATGGTTGATAGTTAAGTTTAGGTTTGTGTGGAGACTTTTAAAAGACAATATATGAATGTTTGCTACCAGTGCCTGAGGTGATAAAAGATCCAGTCTGGCATTTCATCATCCAAAGTCTGAGTTTTCGTCAGAGTGTGCAGGTTACCTGACTGAGATTTTGTGGCTTGAGGTCAAATCTCATTTGGGGAGAGCTGCAATGATCCAGCAAAAAGTGACTGACAGAAACCTGATTTGTTTGTGCTGAGCGAGTCTGCAAATAAGTAAGAACTAATGGAGGCTCCAAAAGAACTTGGATTCTCAGTTTTTTGTCTCAGTTGACGAACAAATTAAACATAGTTTGTGTCAGTATTCTCTAAAAGGATGCATTCATACTGAGACCTAAGACCTGTTAATTTCTCTCATTAGCCTTGTTTATCTACTGGGGTTCATTATGAAGCAGAACTCTGGCCCTCACTGTAATTTATATAAAATAGTAACTTTGCATCTTTAATGAAACAGGAGGATGGAGAAGTTCTAATGAAAGTTCCACTCAGTTCTAATGAAATCCCAAGCATACAGCATGTTATCTACACAAACCAGCCACTTCTCATAAACACACATTTTTATCAGGATTATTCTCCTCTTAATTAAACTTATTTGTTTCTTAAGAATTGTTAATTCAGTCTCATCACATCTCATTAGTCCATCTCTCTGCCAACTCAGCATTCTGTGCTGTTTTGCTTGTAAATTTTACTTTTTCTATGCAGAGCAAAACCAGACTGACAAACTAAATTGTGAATAAATTAGTGACCACATTACCCTGACAAATGATCATGAAGCCGCCTTCAAGGTGTTGTTGGAGAAATATCAGAATCTTTATTTACGGCACATTTTATGAATCATATGAGCGTTTTGATGACACATTTTGGTTTTGCTTTGCTTGATGCCCAGATCATGGGAAACTGAAAAGTGATGACGTGAAATGAAACTTGATCATGAAGCCCGATGCTCCTCAGTGTTTATCAATGAAATATATGCTCGTGGAACATATCTCCGACCCGCGCAGTCTCTCCCCCATGTCAGTTCGGGATTGTCCTGTATTAAAAACTCTCACTGAATAAACACAGACACAATCTGTCGTATAGTCCTGTGCACACTGTGTAAATTTACGTTTACACAGCTGGAGTGACATGAGCAATAAATAAAAATAAGGTCTTCAGGAGACACAGTGGAGAAATGTTAAATCAGACAGGAAAGTGAGACAGTGCTCTCCTGTATCCACGTGATCATTGCTGTGGATACAGAGAGAGTGGGCTGTGCTTAGTGTGGCCCATTTGCGTACACACTGCCAGACATATGTGAATAAATGTGTCCCAGACCACCTCCGTATGTGGCCTGAGTGACCGGATCTGAATGCATCTTCAATCCGTCCTGGGAGTGTTCACACCTGTAGTTAAGGCTGTCCACTTGTGATCCGATCACGAAAACCACATGTTGATACCAGGTGCGTTAAGGGCCAGTGATGTCCATGCAATTACACTTACAGCATTCCTTTAATGCTTCAGTGGTTACTTTAAGTGAGCTTGGCGCTCCTGTCATGCGACCTGACAAGGTGACAGGTCTGTACTCCCTAATTAAGAGCTGCTTTAAGAGAAGCACGCTGCCATGTTGTAATAAATACTTCTGAGTGCCTCTGGTTCTCCTGGAACATTTTAATTGGATGTGAAAACAGGCATCATGACCGGTTTAGTTTTCTTAGTTTAAAATACTTTCAGCTGAACAAACTCTAAACTTCTCTTTGAATTATTTCGCAACCAAAGTCATGTCCCAGTTATTCTTGTGGAAGAGTTATTCCTGTGGTGTGACTGTTTAGACACACTGATTGCATAGAGAGGAGATAGATTTGCACATTTAGATTTTATTTTTATCATTTATCTGGATGAAGGGAGGAGAAAAGTGTAGGACAAACAAAGCTATAGTTATAAATTATTGAAGAATTGACCACTGCAGTAAAAACATCTTGTGTTTTTTTCTTACTTTTACTGATAACTTTTGCAGACTATAATATAACACGGACAGGTTGAGGCTCACTACAGAGTTTCTTAGACAACCATTTCCTAAAAAAACACACCTCCTCCCCCTCTCTAAATGTTGTTAGCTTCAGGAGCAATATCTTTGCAACAGTAAATCCTTTTTCATATTAACTGCAGTTTAAAATAGCTGCATTGACCATGAAGGAGATTCTTAGAGCTGTAATGTCATAACTGCAGAACTAATAGTACATTTTAGCCTCCTGTGAACTGTAACAAGCCTCACTTGTAACATCCTGCGTGTGCATACTACATTTTTCTACTTTCTGTCTTCGGAATTCAGTCATAGGCCACGTCACATTTAAAATGTCTGCAGTGTTTCCTTTTTCTTGTTGCACCTGAAGGCAGCACGAGATGTGACAGTGCTCTTGTTTGCTGGCCACAGGAGTCTCCTCTCTTAAAACCTGTTTGAGACAGTATGACCGCTCGTCACCTTCTGTCCCCTCTGTCTGGTTAATGAGGACGCCACTGCACCAGCCGGGACCAGAGGGAGAATTTCTCCTCTCTTTTTACTCCACACAAACACAAAGAACGTTACATGGCATCCTGTCAAAGTGTTGCAGCAGGCCAACAGATGCTCCTAGGGCTCTATGTGTTTGTGTTCTTCCTCCTCTGAGCCTGCTCTTGTGTTTGGCTCCACTTTCTGCTTGTGCCATTCTCTCTTGCTTGTGTGTGGTTGTGTACACATCTGACTCTTGGTCCAGAGTGTGCAGAAGGACAGAGCAGAGCTGAGCTTTCTGCTTCTCCAGGTCTTTTCTTGCAGTCCAATTGGAGAAGGCAACAAAGGCCCAGACGGCGTCTTTGAGGGGCACAAGCTCCTCTCTCTCTCTCTCTCTCTCTCTCTCTCTCTCTCTCTCTCTCTGTGTCCCCTGTTCCCTCCTCTGGCTCAGTCCAGGCTGGTTGACAGCAGTGCTGAGGCTGCAGCAGCTCAGCTCAGCAGATTGGAGCAGGGGGAATATAAAGCGTCCTCATCATGGACTATTCTATTAGGCTGTATGGTGCCACTGCTGCCTTACAGACTGAAATCAGGACATAGAGAGACTCGAGGGGTCTCGAGGACTCCTGATGCCTCCATGAGCTGATTTGCTGGGAGTCACTCAAACTGTTGAGACGTCTGCAGGAATGAATGAGGCTGTGATTGTTAGAGGTATGTTTCACACACTTTTTAGAGTAACTCGGTCTTGCTAGAAAGGCTAGAGGCTAGATTAGGTAACACCGTGTACATGACATTTTGCTCCTGTAAAAGCCTGACATTTAGTCACTTAAGCTTTTTAAATGAACATGAAAAATAATGGTGTGCAAACAAATAGGTTGTAATTCACATCAGTGTGATTTAGCAGTGTACTGTATCTTCCTTTGGATTGTTGCCTGATCAGAAAAAAAATAGATTTAGAAATACATTGTAAATATATTAAAAGTAATTATCATTGAAGAAGATTTTATTTGAGTAAAATCTAATGACTTAACTCTGGTATTAATTCTTAATATAATCCCTTCAGAGATTTTGTAGAGAATTAGTTGCATCAAATAAAGGCTTTTCAAATACTTGATAAGGCTTTTTTTTTTTTTCAAAGTCTTGAAGCATTTCCAAGGGGATATAGCCAATTTATATTTTAGACCTAAGAAAACTACTTGTTCTGGTCAAAATATTCCCTTCTGAAATGTACAGTATTTTTCAATTAAAAAAAACACAATTACAGAAGAAATAAATCAAAATGTTTTGTTACAAAATGTAATAGAGAATTTTTTATTAGTTATTGATCCGCAGGGGGGAAATTTGGAATTCGAATGTGTTCCTAAGAAAAATATGACATGGCAGAATTAAGATATATAACTATAACTATTTAGTTCTAATACAGATGAGTGTATTAGATGAAGCTTAGTAGGGGAGATTTAAACCTGCAAATTGAATTGAATAGAATTCAGATTTCTTGAAAGTGTGCCACTTGACATGTGAACATCCCTCATCTGTCCTCTTACATCATCATGTCAGGCCTCCGTTCTCTGAAGGGGAACACAACACATTTTCTGACACTGAAAACTTTCTGTTCTTTTGTGTGTGTTTGCTTTGAATCTGCTCTTGGCTCACTCCTCTTATTCTGCTGCAAGTTCATATGAAATTTCTTAAACGTCCCGAATCATCAAAAGGTTTTAATACGAAGAAGAATATTTTGATAGAGGTCAAATCCGCTTCAATGCAGAGACAGTGCTGATTTAATATGAGCCGTGAAAAGAGTCCATTTCTTAATTTGACCTAATAACATTTATTCTCATTAAATAGAAATCATAGTGATCATCATGTCACAAAGTTAACAGTTGAAATTGAAACTGCAGACACTCAGGATTTATCAGGAAAGATAAGAAAGAAAACAAGAGCGCTTAGAGGAACTATTCTTAAATGGAGAACAAAATCGACAAAAAAATATTTTTGCTATATTTATTGTTTCTACTTTTTGTCACATGGTGCCGTGTCTCTCCCGTCTCCTCACCCATATCTTACTCACTAACTCACCTGCATTTATAAAGCACCTTTCATGAAGACATGCAGTCCAAAGTGCTTCACAAACCAGATGAACAAAAACTGACAACTGCAAGACTAAATATTTACAACACTAAAAACACAATATGAAAAAAATTAAAAAAGGATAAAAAATCAGTAAAAACATGACTAATAATCTTTTTGCTCTGAGAGATTTAAAAATGCAATTTCTTTATTGTACTATTTTTTTTTTTTTGTTAACAAATTAGTTTCAGTTGTAGAAATCTTTATACATTCTAATGTATAATGTAACACGTTCCACTGTGTTGCCTGAAATTAATTTTATGCTTGAGCTGAATTTTACATTTAACGTTTTCAGTTTCGAACTCAGTTTTTAAGGCTTTATAAAACATCACATGACAGCCGTGCTTTTTACCAAGGTGTTTGGTTGTAATATTGATATTTTGACCTGAATTATCCTCTAAACTTTTATCTTCATGCACACACAATCCCAGTCACTTAAAACATACAGAAGATATTATGAGATAATGAAGACAAACCTAAAATTTAGACTTTGGCATGAACACAAAATGGTGGTTTTAAAGAATCGCATGTAAAAAATATGTATAACCCTAAAATGGCTCCAAGTTCAGCAGCCAATGGTGTGCTGCCTCGCCCTTCTACAGCAGCCAATCACAGCTCAGTGTGAGGACTTCACCACACAGTGCGTGTTGATAGGTCACTGGAAACCACAACTGAGGACCCCATTGGCCCCAGAGTTACTAGGCTGAGCAGCAGAGTCGCCCTGTTTTCATTCACCCCTGTGCGCCGTGTCGACCAATCAGGAAGAGCCAGCTCAGGCCCTCGGCACCATAGTGAACAGCTTAGAGCAGGGGTCTCAAACTCAATCAGAAATGGGGCCGAAATTAAAAACTGGGTCAAAGACGAGGGCCGAACAGGGTCAGCAACAGACATAAATAGACCACATTTTTATCAGAGGCATTATGACAAAACCGTCAAACAGAAATATGAACTTATGAACAAACAAAACTTTGGACAGCTCTGGGAAGGATGGAGGTAGGTCTCTCAGAAATTGTCCAGTCATGCCGGCTTTTCCCTGTGCCTGTCTGAATTTAGTCTTTAACTCACTATTGCACTGCAAGTCAATAAGTTCCATTTGCAACACACTTGGGACACTCTCCACATCAGCTGAAAAGGGGTCTGCAAACAGCTGGAGAGTGTCACGGTGCGTCTTGAAGTCAGCAAAACTCTGATCAAATTCATGCAGTAGGTTTTCAATAGCAGAGACATATCCATCAGAGTTTTCCACAATCTCAGTTTTGCGGAGAAGGCGTTCACACTCATAGACTGCTGTGATGAGCTGACTAGGGCCATGCGTCGGACACAAACTCAGCAACTCTTCTGTCACATCGGTTTTGTCAGTGCTTTCATCAAGACGGAGTATGCAGTATGCAGTAAAAACTCTCGCTTTGACACCTAACTGTTCATAATGTCAATTGCATTTTATCAGCAACTCGCAGCATGTAATCCTTCAGAAAATGCCCTTCGGTGAACGGCTTTCCGGCTTTGGCGATAAACTCACTCACCACTAAACTTGCTTCAACTGCAGCATCAGCATCCTTTTTGGTTTTATGGAAAAGACTTTGCTGAATTAGCCCTCTCTGTAGCTGCGTGGCTTGTGTTTTCCTCTCGTCTCCCCGGTACTTCTCATACTCCGTGTTTAGTCGAGTAATGACGCTTTAGATTATATTCCTTTAGAACCTTGCATATCAGGCAGGTAGCATTTCCATTGAACTCAATGTCCATCTTTCTTGAAACTGTCTGTGTTCATCATCCACTTTCCTATTCTGTAAGCAGCAAAACAAAAAATAAAGTTCCGACTCCGCTCTCATCATATCAAATCCTGCAGGAGCGCGTGTGGACACCTTTGACCTGTGGCGTTATTTTGTGTCAAACAAAACTTCAAAAAAAAAAAAAAATTGTGTTTTTATTTTAATTGTACATGAAAGACTAGTTTAAATTGGCATTAGACAACTAAATAAAATAATTAAATGAAGCACTTTGAGGGCCGGATTCAATTAGATTTTTGACATCATGTGGTGGGCCGGAGGAAAGGGGAGGGGGGGCCGGGAGTTTGAGACCCCTGGCTTAGAGGTCGGAAACTACGCTAGCACATTTCATCAACTGTCTGCAGTCCTGAATATTCTCCAGAGCTTTCGCACAATAAACCCCAATGACGATTCCTGTGTACTCTGTAGAAAAAATCACTACAACTGTTTCCTCCATGTGGACTCCCCTCAGGAGATTCTTCTTTCAGAGTATTGAGACGTCTGCTGTTTCAAAACCGCTGTGGTCCCACTGAACACGGCTGTGCCTCCGCACACTCCATGCCAAAGCCGAGAATGGGGACGCCATGTGCAGTTTTATGGTCCCCGGTGTTGATGAGGTGTTCTGGGGGGCCATGATTATCTTTTCCATCAGGCATTCAGGTGTGTCTGCACGGCTCCCAGGGAGGCGGCCATTGTTTGCTGACACACTGAGTTCTCTGTCTCCCCCTCTCACTCTCTCTATTCTCGGGGCAAACGGATGCTATGCGCTGTGGCTGATTGGAGGTGAGAGCCATGTCGGTCTTTGGAGAGTCACTAATGCAAACTCAAACTTTGTGTGGGCATGGACTGTGAATAGTGAATACACACAGTGATCAGATAGCTGGCCGACTGACAGGCGGCAGCGGTGGAGAGGAATGTGGAGAGCGGAGAGAGAGACAGATGAAAGACGAGGCAAACGCAGCCTTTGTGTTTGCATGTGTACGTACGGCTCGCTCTAACTCATGCTGCTGTGCATCGAGTCCAAACACAACAGATACAACATGTGATGGAAGTGTCTTTATTTATAAATTAAAACAAATTAATTCAAATAATAAATGTCTGGTACTTCACATTCTAGCAGGATTTGAAGAGCCATATTTGGAAGTATCATGTTGTTCATGTTGAAATGAAATGAAAGAGAGAGACAGCTTTACCTCTTCACTGACGCTGCTCTCTCTCTGCCTCCTGACAGAATTATCAACATTTGACCATAATAGGAGGATTCACTTGATATTTTATTTTATGTTTGCCAAATTTTATTTTATGTTTTGCTGAAAAGCAGTTGCTGTTAGACTTTTTCTCATGGTGAGTTTTAAAACTATAATATATATAAATAATATTTAAAAGAACTGTACACTGACAGACTGCTGGAGAGAGCGAGAGTGAGGGGGAGAGAGAGAGGGCACATACCGGTACATATAAGAACAGAAGTGCGGACATAAGAGGAAAACTGGTCATGATGATGAAGCCTGATGTAGCTCTGTGTAACTCTCAGGTTTATCAGTGAAGTGTTTGAACTAAACTGCAGCCTGGAGTCTCTGTTAACAGAGAAAAACGGAGTGACAGTGTCAGACGATGTCCGTGTTTAATAATTGCCACGGTCACAGAACATAAACGAGTCTGTCCGGTCTTAAAAGCTCGGTTTTCTCTGTCTACTTCTCTAATTTTAGAGCATGCCATGTCAACTTTTCCCTAACTCACTTATTTTCTCTCACAGTGTCTCTGTAACTCTCCTGTCGGCTGGCTCTTCAGTCTGTATCTGTCTTCTCTCACACCCACTGGGTCAGTCGCAATGTTTATCTGAGTAACAGATTTGATTGGCTGAGTAGCATCACGTGTGATGATTTATAACGAATGCATTGGTCTGCAAGTTTCCTGGACCCCCAAATCACTAACGCAAAGACAAAAAACCTGTGCAGGTTAAAATAAAATGCTTTTGTCAAAACTGTAAATAGGTCCCGGTCTGGAGACGACAGCAGCTGGGTCCGGATCCGTACTGCGGTCCGCCGTTTGGGGACCGCTGCTCGATAACCATCCACATTATTGTGTCTGTAGCTTTCTATTTGAATCTCTCAGCGTTCTCTTTTGTCGTCTCCCGCTGGTTTTCCCTCTTAGCTTCCCCCCATGGTTCCTCATTAAGACACAGACAAACAAGAGCCTCCGACCCAACGCTACAGTAAGGCCAGGCCTAACATGGAGCTGCTACACCACATTATACAGCTCATTGTGTACCGCGGCCTTCAACAGCACACAGTTTGCTCAGAGCATGTTTTCACAGATTGTGTGTTTTTCCCAGAGTTGAAGAAAAGGCTGGGTGTGTTGGTGAGGATGTGATTTTCTAAAAGCAAGAGAGAAAAAAGAAGCGGGTGTTTGGATTTGTGGATAAGCAGTTGTTTTCTCTCTGAGCAACGTTTGAAGGTCAACTCTTCTCCGAGTAGGGCGCTTGTGAGAATCCAAAGAATTAATTTCAGTGTGAATAATGCATCGACAGTGTCTCTGTTTTCAGCCCACATCTCTTTTAGACGCTTTTTAATCTCATTCAGCTTCCCTTCATTGAAGCTGTCGCTCTGCAGTGAACATTAACAGAGGTCAAACACACTTATTCAAGAGTCTTTCCATAATAATGACAGCTTTTGATCTCATTCACAGTCCTATGTTATCCACAAGCATGCTTTGGGTGTTGCATATGTCTCAGTACATTATAGAATATAAGAGCTAATTATTTCCTTTTTTACATGCACGCTTTTCTGTTACATATTTATATTCAGACCTCATTTTACATCTGCTGAAACGTTTGATCAGACCTGCACACATCACTTCTTCTCTATCAGATAATGAACGTTGTTTCTTTAGACTGTCAGCAATATTGTGTCTCATAATCTGCACTTTTCAACATTGTGTTCTGTTTCTTGTTGTCATGTTATTGTTGCTCATGTTTGTACAGAAGAGTGAAACATTTCTAAACCCAAATGTGGCGTTGTCTGTTTGTTCTTCTTGTTCTACAGAGATGTTGAAGGAGTTGAACCAGCAGCGCAGAGCCAAAGAGTTTACAGACCTGAAAATAATTGTTGAAGGCAAAGAGTTTGAAGTCCACCAAAATGTTGTAGCTTCCTGCAGCTTGTATTTCAAGGACCTGGTCAAAAGGTTTGCCTTCTCTTCCCCCCTCCCACCAGCTGTTGATCCAATCTGTTCTTTTCATAGGGCGCATTTGTGTCGCTTCTTTTCCCTTCCCCTCTCTCTCTTGCAGGTGTGTGAAGACTTTGGTTCCTAGCACAGGGCCAGCAGCCATTCCTTCCTCTTCCCGCTCAAATGAATGTATCTGAAAGCAGAGAATAAAGGTCAAACCTGGTCATTACCTTTCCTCCACATGTAGGGCCATTTAACCTCATTTCCATTTTAATGAGCAGTGAAAATGTTCCATGACTGGGGATGTTTGAAAACTCACCAAAGGGCCAAAACAACAGAATCACACATTCTACACTTTGGGTGGTAATTCACCAAAGCCACGCTGTCTTCTGTGGGCACAGGGGTTTTAGTCTCTAAAGGTACTTTATTTTTCTGTTGATAATTCTTGAGTTTATGCTGCTAATAACGCCACCCTTCACTAATGTGTTCCTTTGATGTGGATCTAAGTATTCCCAGAGTATCCTGTCCTTCGTACTCCATATTTTTTGTCTTCATGTGTTGTTTAGTTTTTGCGGGTGCTTGTCTGCGTGTGCGTGCGTGTGTCAGGCACAGACCTTTTAAGTGTCTCTAGATGTGTGTGTGCACAAGTGTGAGTGTGTGAAGTGAGATGGATGTCTTCTTTTATCTGCCTAGTTTTCCGGAGAGGGAATGCCATAATTCCCTCATGTCCTCATCCTTACTTCAAACCCTGACAGGTGTGTGGCTGAATAGAGAGTCTGCTGGACCCAAAGTTTATCTGCTGCCTTGGTTGTGTGTTTGTGTGAGTAATTGTGTGTTTGTTTACGTTTTAATGGCTAGGAAGTTGCTCGCCATAGCTGTACTGTCTACTTTGCCCTGCAGCCAAGCTGCCTCCACTGTGAAGCTCATCAAAGAGACAAGAGCTGCTTTTCAGCTGCCCCACCCTTATCCCACTGCCAATACTATTTTTCCTCCTGAATGGAAATAGAGTGAGGAAGACCAGAGAGAGAACAGAGGTAGAGGAGCCACAGAGCCTCATCTGTAGCAGGACCACTCATCTCCATGACAGCTCCGCTCTGAATAAGAGAGAGACACAGAGTCCTCCTTGGACCTTGACAATAGCAAAGAGCTGTCTGACACACTGAAGTGAGCTATGGTTTGGAGGGAACTGAAGCCCCCACTCTGGTCAACCTGTCCATCAGATTTTCTCGTCTGCATCTCTTTATCCGCCACAAAATCATTGTTGTGTAAAGACAGGGCCCTGAAATACAGCAGGGCTCCCAGAGGAGCTCCTCCTCATGCCTGCCGCTGCTACAGTGTCTGATTGATCCTGTTTCATTTGACTGTTTAATAGAGCAAATTCTCATTAATTGGTTAATGAATTAAAAAAACGACTTTGATTTATTCTCATAATACTGTTATCTTTCATTTGATGTGCAAAAATAGAAAAATCATCTCATTTGACTTCACATTAGGGAAAATGTAATTGTTAGTATAACTAACACATTTGGTTTAATGAAATAAAGTCATGATCCTCTCCACACAGACGTTTGCTGCAGCTCTACTAACACTCAACTAAAGCATGAACGCCTCCCCTGCAGTATGTATTCATTCAACCTGGGATCTTATCCCATGAAACCTGAAGGATGTAGTGCCACTTCTAAATGTTTGACACAACCACCCTAGCCCCTCGCCCAAAAACCCATTACCCTCCCCTTTAAAGGGCCGGTGCACAGAGCAGAGAGACAGATCGTCTAATTCCATTGTGTGTGTGTGTGTGTGTGTGTGCTGTGTGTTACAGCTCCCCTCCTTCCTCTCCTCCTCTGCTCACCACCGTTCTGACAGTCTCTGCTGATTTTCAGACTTCCTCTTGAATAAGTGGAACATTTTTCACAAACACATTTCTTTGCCTGAGTGTGCCCATCCTTTTTTCTCCTCCCTCGCCCTCCCCTCTCTCCTCCTCTCTCTCCTCCTCTGTCTCTCCTGTCCTCCCTGACTCCCTCTCTCACTATTTAAACTCATGTCTTCTATCAGACGCAGTGTAAATATTCACCTCTTTTTAGAAGCTCAGGAAAAAGTAATTTCCATAACACAAGTGCTCAGACAAAACAAGCTGCCACTCGAGCTGCTTCCTGTTGCATTAATTGAGCAGGCTGATGAGCAGCTCTTGTTTTATTTTTCCCTCTTTTTTCCCTCCATCACTTTAACCCTGAACATCACTCCCCCTCCCCTCTCTCTGTCTCACTACCTGCCCCCCTCCCCAATAACAGTCTGTGGCTTTTTGCTTTGCAGGAGGAAAAAGAGTCACTACGTTGGTTTTTCCATCCAGAGACAAATGTTCTTGTCTTTGAGTTTATTTCTGGATGTCCTTCTCCCCTCTCACCTCCTGAGTCGCTTTAACATGACGGCTAATGTCTCAGTTCATACACTACAGGCTGCTGATGAGTATTGCAGCGGGGACAAAGTTCTGTTTAGGTGTGATGGTGGTTTTTTGTTGGAGGTGGGATTATCTCTTATTTAAAAGACCAAGGCACAGTCATGGAACAACCCGACCCCTCCCTCAGAAGGATGGCTGCTGGCTCCCTGTGGAAGGACCGTCTCACCCTGCCTCCAACCTCTCCTCTCTCATCTTCACTCTAACATTTCATCCACCTGTCTCATCGTGTTTGTTTTGCTGTCTGTGTCTCACTAAATGCTGACGGTTTGTCAGGACTTCTCATCCAGCAAACTGGGTCCAACAGAAAATTAAAGACACACACACACACACACAGAAACAGACAGAGCCGTATCTTTGTGCCAACATGAGTGACAGAAGCAAACAGCCTCCATCCATCTTCATGGAGGCTTCTTTTCATGTTGATGTCCGTAGCTGCGGGAAGAGAGACATAGTCGTGGGGGCAGAGCTTTGATTCCATTTATTTTGCCCTTGAGTGGATTATTGTTTCACATGGGACATTAAACACGGGTGGTGAGCTGTTATTTAACTCTCTCATACCTCAGCGGGGGGATCCTGCATGTGAACTCATCTCTGACATTTGATCCGGCTGAAGTCACAACGTGGCCCCGTTCTGACAGCAGACCCTCCCCACTCCCCCTGCACATCTCAGGCTCTGCATTACCTGTTTAATTTGCTCACACAAGCACTCCCTGGCACCTCTTACACCACGCCAGTCTGAGTGGATACTCTGCTCTGATATCCAACACGCACACGGCAGCAGCTTGTAGACTCACACACAGCGAGAGCTCTCCAGTCCAACACGCTTTAACCAGCATCCTTTACATTCTGTCACATGTCAGTGTTTGAGCTGTGCTGTCACTTTGTGTCTCTCTGTTTTCTGTCTGATAGCTCAGATGTACCCTGCCATGTATGCATGTCCACCTCTAAAACTCTGCATACATGAAGACACACACGTGAAAAGCATGAAACAAAGCAATAACGTGTGTTTGCCTAATCTTTGTTCAGAGAGGACGTTTTGTTTCAGATGCAGCAACATAGTTAAAATGTGCTCGCTCCATAGAAAAGTAGAAACCATCCAAAGTTGTGTTTCTGTCCCTTTTTCACTTTAAGTTCTTCTTGTGTAACGATTCTCTTCTTTTCTCCCCACTCTCGTACTGGCCCAGCTGTGTTTGTGTGTTTGTGTTGTATCTGTGTCCCTCTCCTCTTCTTCTTTTTCTTTGTTTGTTTCTTCACTTTTCCTCTCAGAGCATCCCTAACTCACCTCTCTCTGCCCTGATTGGTTGCTCAGGTCGTTGGGGGAGACGAGGAGCGGGGAGGTGCTGGAGCTGAACATGAGCAACATCAGCGCCGACGTGCTGGAGCTGCTGCTGGAGTTTGTCTACACGGGATCGCTGGTCATCGACTCGGCCAACGCCAAGACGCTGCTGGAGGCCGCCAACAAGTTCCAGTTCAACACCTTCTGTAAAGTCTGCGTCTCCTTCCTAGGTAGGAGTAGTGTGTGTGTGTGTGTGTGTGTGTGTGTGTGCAAGTGTTATTTGCTTATACCAGCAAGATTTAATGCTTATTATATACTTAATACATCAGATATTCCTGTGCAACCTTTCCGACTACATGCAGCGTCTACAGCCTCATGTCTTCTCAAATGTCATTGTCATTGTTCATCACTCTGCACAACCTCACAGAACACCTTGCACTGGAAATAATTTCCTCTCCGTCTCTGGCACATCACGCTCCTTTCTGTCATGTTTCCAAAGCGAGCAGCTGTGTGAGAATCCTGCCTGCTGACGCTCTCAGTCGAGCACGGTGCCTCTGATATCGTCCCAGTGGGCGGAGCCAAACACTCAAGAGCCTCAAGGGGTCACATGAAGTGCATGTTCCAGAATTTAAAGGGAAACCAGCCAAAGAAACTGCAAATTGCATTCTTTTTAATAAATAGTTTTGTGTGTCTGTAACACAAGGGAAGTGCACATTTCAGCTGATGTGAGGGGAGAAATACAGGTGTGTGTGTGTCGTGTCCTTGAGAGAAGAGAAATTGATACTGTGTCAGATGTTATTGAAGTTTGTCACAAATACACTGAGGAGGAACAGCAAACATCTCCTCCTGCTACTTTTACCCCTTTGACTTTTATTCACAGAACTTCAGATTCAAGCAAATAAAAACACTTTTTTCTGTTCCTGCAACTCGTGAAAAATCACATCAATGAGAAATCATGACAGTTATAAAGATATGTGCAACAATTGTTAAGGTTTTAAAACTAATTTTTCTGGGTCACTTTGTGCACCAAAGTAAACTAGAGACCTGTCTGTCCATCATTAAAGAAACTGATGAAAGGAGTGAGCAACACGATGTTCCCAGTGTGCGAGCATGCACAGTGAAATAACTCTTCATCTGCTCAAATGGCAGAACAGAGGGACATTTTCAGCCTTTAGTGTCGCCCAGAGTCCCCACTTTGATGCAGCATGAGGCCCACTTTTATTCACTCTGTGCTTTGGCTTTAGTTTGGTTGTGATTGAACAGATGTGAGGTGACCTTTATTGGCTTATATTTGTTTAGGAAAGACTCTCAGACTTTGTGTTCACTGACTGGTCTGGCCTGGTGTTGCTTCTCTTTGATGACTATTGTTTAAGCAGGTTGTTTGACCCAGTTGATCTGTGTGTTTGCCTGCAGGTTTGTGCGTGCCTGTGTATGTGTCTGTGTGTTGTAGACTGTGCAGGGGTTGACAATGAGTACAATTTTCCACTGGCACTCTGGGCCAGTAACTTTCCAAATTCACTGGCCCTGCCATTAAAACCACTGGCCCTGAGATAAGAGATCAGTTTCTCCTTATGTAAGGGTTCTTATTACTGAATATGAGTTACGTTGTGGTTAATTGTGGAACTATTATAAACTTATAAAAATAGACCAAAATAAGCTTAGGGGTATGAAGAGGCTGATGATGTTTTTTCTCTGTCTTAATCAATCTGCCTGTGTCTCTGTCTCTCTCTCTCTTTGGTTTCTCTGTCCTCTCTCTGTCTGTCTCTGACCTGGTTTACTGACTGCAGAGAAACAGCTGACTGCAGCTAACTGCCTGGGAGTGCTGGCTATGGCTGAAGCCATGAGTTGCACCGAGCTCCATAACATGGCCAAAGCTTTTGCTCTGCAGAACTTCCCCGAGGTGGGTACAGATTTATCATCTTTCCAACAATCCATTCATTCATTCTTTAAGTTCAGTTTTTGGCTTCTTGCTGAGAGTTACTGTAGGTGAAAAGATCAATACCACTCTTAAGAATGACCATGAAAGTGAAACTACAACCAGGAGACATTAGCTCAACTTTGTGTAAAGACTGTAAACAAAGGAAAACAGCTAGCTTAGCTCTGTCCAAACCTCAAAAAGAGGCCTACAGGCACCTTTACAGCTTCTTCACAAGTGATGAGGACGAGTAGTGCCGAGTAATGACGAGTTTGTTTGTGTCCAGGTTGCAGGACAGGAAGAGATCTTGAGTGTGTCCAAGGAGGACCTGGTGTCCTACCTGTCCAACGACAGTCTCAACACCAAGGCTGAGGAGCTGGTCTACGAGACGGTCATCAAATGGGTCAAACAAGAGCCCGACTCCAGAGTGCAGGTAATAAAAAGAGAGCTGATGACTGTGTTTGTGAAGTGTGTGTCTGCTCTGCTCAGATGCTACAGTGTACTTTAAAATGAGCACATGTATGTGTTTCATGAGGTAAAGCCCTTGTTACCTCTGACAGTACAGATACTGTATCTCTGCAGAGCTGTATTGGTGTGTTTGTTCTATCGACTCTCCCTGTCAGCTCTGAGAGGTACACACAGCATGAACAGCAGACATGTGACTCCTCGTTCTCTCTGGCTCGTGTTCATCAGCTCTGTGCTTCAGATGCAGCCTAACACAGCAGTTGTTTATAATCCCAGGAGTGCTTTGTCCTCAGAATGAGCTCTATTCTTAGTTACACTTCATTTGTTTGTGACACACTGTACTGCAGGAAAACCAACAAACACAGAAACATCCTCAGTCCTTTTTCTGTGTGCGGAACAGTAGTTTGATTTATTCCTGGAGGCTGTTCATCACAATCAAAGGTTTCTTCCTGTAGATATGTAACTCAATGAGATACAGCATGTCAACTTTTAACAAACGTGGAATCGATAAGCCTCGAGGTCAGAGCGTCGGCCCAAATCCATGAAAAGGAAAATGGACTCACTGTAGACGGATATCCATCCAGCAGGTAAAAAACGATGACAGACACAAAACGATGAATTTAAACTGATGATTTTTTTTAAATTTTTTTTTTGGCTTTTTTGCCTTTATTCATAGGATAGCTGAAGACAGACAGGAAATGTGGGGAGCAGAGAGTGGGGGATGACATGCACCAAATGGATCGGCAGACCGGGAGTCGAACCTGCGATCAGTGCGACGAGGACTGTAGCCTCTATACATGGGACGCCTGCTCTACCAACCGAGCCAAACCAGCGCCCATAAACTGATGATTTTAAAGTATTTTATAGCTGCTTAAAAGTGGAGGTGAGATTATTATCAGATAAATTACAGCGGTCCATCAGTGGAGGAGTCGTTCATTCAGAGTAATGACTCCTCATCAAGCAGCCCAAGTCAGACTCCTGCAATCTCACACTCTGATGGAGAGGTGCAGAGGTGACTCACTCAGACGAAGTAGAAGAAAGAAAAAGAAATGGGACATTTTCCTCGGTTGTCTTAATAGCCCAGCGCACTGGTTCTTGAGACGAGACACCCGGGTCACCCCATCTCTGAAGAGAGAGAGAGGGAGACGAGGGGGGGGAAGAAGGGGTGGGAAGAGAGTTGGAGCGAGAGGAAGAAGCGGAGCAGGACAGAAAGGAGCGAGCAGTGATGGAGAAAAGAGGAAAATAAATGGAAAAAGAGCCTCTGTGTTCTAATCTGATATCTAACGGATGGTTCCTCTGTGCTCAGCCATGACATCCAGGCAGCAGAGATGTGATTGAGCTCTCGGTCAAGCTCAAATCTCCCATCTCTGTGTGACTGAGAAAAACAACCAGCCAGCCTGCAGAGAGGACAGGAGAGGAGGAGAGCAGAGAGAGTGTAGTCTGCTCCCATCATGCCTCAGGAGGAGGTTATGTGACCCTGAAGGTTCAGTTTACATGCATGGTCCAGCATCAGCTCATCACTCCCACCCTCCCTCTCCTCCGTCCCTTCAGCCCGTGTGGAGTCAGAGAGCAGCAGGAAATCACTCCCCCAGAACCTGTGACACTTTTTAATGACATGTCAGGAAGAAAGTCACAGCACTGCTGAGAAACTCAGGCAGGCGGAGGAAAAGCTTTCAGCCTTCAGCTAAGTTTGTGTGCGTTTGCATTTATCTTTGTGTCTCTGTAGGCTTGTGTGTCTGTGCATGTGCTGTGAGTTGTAAGCTGCAGGCTATAGAGTGGAAAAGTGGCATATTGAAGGCGCTGGGTAAATAATATGCAATTTTCTCTCTCTGCTGTGCTGTCACTAACATCTGATGGCACCAGGAAACGAGGCCCGGACATCGCTTAGAGACAGAGGGAGAGCGTTTGAGCGTTACTAATAGTTTGTGATGAGACACAAAGACACTGAGTGAAGGAAGAGAGCTGCTTCAGTTTTCTTTGATTGAAGATCATTGAAGGTGTGACGCCCTGCATGCGTCTATATATGTCTCATTGGCTCCAATTATAACAGGCCGGGCTCTGCCAAATCCCTGAATAGGACCTCCATTAGGCCTCACTTCAACATGTTTTATAAAGGATCCTATCTCGCCAGGTGACTCAACCTGACAAAAGAGGCTGATTGATTGGCTCTTTGGAAAGTGGCCGACTAATGTAACAGCAAAAAGGACTGTTAAAAAAGGCCAGCCGTGCCAACAGCAAGGACCCGCTGTCCACTCATCACAAACAATGACCTGCCCTGACGCTGCAGCTCCCAAGCCACATAAATACAGTTCAAACTTACTTTGAATGCTTTTAAGATATTACTTATTATTTGGGGGATTCTATAATAATGACTCTGGTAATGTAGTGATGGGATTTTAGCCTCCAGCTCTCATTAAGAGGAGAAAAAAAAACTTTTTCCAGAACAAATGATGTCATCATTCTGCAGTCAGAGCAGAAAATAATCAAAGGACAGAAATGCTTTGAGGCTGTGTGAAGATATAAACTGAGTTTTTCTCCCAGTTTCACGATTCATTTACCTTCAAAACTACAAATGACCCTTTCACCACAAGCATCACTTTTAATTTAGTCGTTCTCCTTTTAAGCTCCAAGTTCAAAACGGGAACTTTTCATCATCGTGGACCAAAAGAAAAGGTTAATTGTGTTTTTGGGATCAGGAGCTTTATGTCCCATTGATCATGCTTGAAAAGGGAAACTGAAACTATTGTAGAGTGAGACAAAATGAACTTGTAGACTATGACCAGTGTGATCTGTGACAGATATAGACTCTTGAGAAGACAAAGCTGATGATCTTTGCTTCGTCTTCTGACTCTTTTTTTCCCTCTCCTTTTTTCTCATCTCATTTAACTCACATGCAGCACACACACACACACACTCACAGGGGTTTACACCCAATGCACAGGATGTCGCTCTTCTTATCTCAGTCCTATGCTAAAACGTTCACACAAGACTGGAAATCACTTGTATATCAGCCCTGGTGTATTAGAGAGTGGACAGGATCTGATGCAGGCCACTGAACTCCAGACCTCCATCCTCATCTGTGTCCTTTGTCGTCCCAGAGCGCCCGCAGTCCTGATGTGTGCCGCCAGCTGAACCGCAGTCACTCGACCGCAGCGGCTGCATATCCAGAGCGAGTCAGAGACGTCTCATTTCCACCGGGCTCTCTTGTAAAACACACAGGGGTTGCATGAGCTATACGATGAATAGAGAACAAACAAATGACCCTACAGGTTTGAAGAATATATTTCTGCTATCCTAGAAATGAAGCAGAAAGTTGCTAGATAACAATTGTACATATAATAGCCAGCAGAGCAGAAGTTCATACCAATATATATTTTGTATTCTCAAAATATAGTATGTAGTATATATTGTAGTCTCTCTTTTTTTTTTCTAAATGAAGTCATGCTGAAACAGGTCTCAGAGGAGAACATATTGCACCTGTCAGTCAGTGTCATCCGCTACACCTCTCTCCATCCCCACATCCGTCCTTCCGGCTGATACGCACACATAGTCATGCAGATACACAAACTCACAAGCACTCTCAGTAAAAGCATCTGTTGAACCCAAACGAAGAGTCACTTTGGAGAGCATATTTTACTCCTTCATTATGTGTCACCAGAAGAAAGAGTGAGAGATGTGCTCAGAATGCTCAGTGGACATTTGCCATCTGTGTTAGGCGATGTCGGCTTCCCGGCTGCTTCTCTGCTGCCTCTGACAGATCTGAGAGGCTCCCTGTGAAACACATTATCCCTGCCTTTCACCAGGCTCAACCCATTCACATCCCCTGTCCACCTGCCTCAATGTGTGTGTATGTGAGTGTGAGTCAGCAGCATCTTACTTGCAATAAATGCATTTTGACGGGGCTGCAGGGCATGTGCAACCACTGGCAGTGAAACTGTTGACCTGGTGTGTTTGTGTGCTACATAGAGACCATTAGAGAGGTGAAGGCACATTTTGCTATCAGGGTTATATATCAGAATACAAGTGGATAAGCATATGGACTCCTCATAAGTGATCTTTGTCCAAGGAGAATTAAAGAGTGGAAATAAAAAGTGCATGTGGGCGGACAAGCTAACAGTAGCGTCTCCATCTGTCCTCAGACTCTTGTGGATACTCTTTCCATATGTTTCAGGTGTTAAAAAACACTGACTCCTCATTAAGAATGAAACAGAAGATCATGGTATGTTATCTTTAAATGCACATGTAACACACCTAAGAAGTAACTACACACTGGACTAGTATAAGCTAGGTAAATAATGATTAGTCAGACACCACAATGAGTAACCAGAACACAAAGGTAAGTTGAAAGTAAAGTAATTGTATTAGCATACATATGACATTACTTCAAATATAACAATAACAGAATAATGCCAGCATTCAATATTGTCCCTTTTTAAGAAATGTCTCTTTAACTGGGTGCACCCTCAAAAATAAAGATAGTACACTTTAATTGTCTCCTGAGTTCTTTTTCAAAGTCCTACCACACTGATGGCAGGGCAGTTGAAGAGTTGAAAGACCAGAAAGGCTCAGTCCAGCCTGCATCGGACCAGTCTACCTTCCCTACTGTATCCCACAATGCAAAGCGCTGGAACGTCACAGCAGCAGTTGAAATGACGGACAGCAGCAGCATTCCAGCAGATTAATTAAACAAAAGAAAATCTCAGCGTGGGAAAGCGTTTTAAATGTCTTTATTTTTCCAATGGGTTACACACAGAAAGCTTGGTGTCTTTCAGTTGGCACAGTCGCTTTTTTTAGTCTTTATCTCCGTTTAAAAGCAAAAAAGGATTGCAGGCATGAGGAGGCGAGAAGATGAAAATCACACCATTTGTCTGCAGGGACACATTCCCTGTGCTGCCTGTGCATGAGAGAGTGATCACTCGAGAGCTTGTTGGAGAGGAGCCGGATACGTGCTGCATGTTGTCACTGCTGAGTGCAGGCACGTCACTCAGGCACGTCTGAGTGGTGTAAGACTCTCATTTACCTTGTTGTTTTTGCTAGCATGGCTAATACACTCATCTGTTACATACAGTACGTTTTTAGAACAATAACCTGTTAAACTGATTGGTAAGCTACAGGCACAGGTACACAGGGGTATTTGAAAGCCGTGCAAAGCAAACATTAAATGAATCCTCCCACACATGATGATTAAGTGTGTTTACGACAGTGACAGTGATTGAATAGAGACAACATTGTAATTAACAACACAAAGAATGAATAGAGTGAACTGCCAAGTCTCACATTATACATGAATTACATTTGCATAAATGCATTGGATTAGTCAAGGTGGTACAATAATTGATCCACCTGCCTTATACTTTGCATAATGTATAATGGACAGTGTGCAAAACTAAAACTGCAAGCAAATAAAAAGTAGCAACCAAAATATTGAAAAATTCACTTCAATAACAACATCTATCTGTAACTATTCCTGGTTAAGTAGTTTCAATGTCTGGTACAAAGCATGAATCTTTTTCTTGTGCAGTCTGACACTTTGGATTTGAATATTAGCAGCGAGCGTTCACCTCTCCCTCTTTTCCATCCTGATATATATGCATGTGTGGGAGGAAGAGCGAGGAGCAGGAATGGAGGTGAGAGTGAGACAGAGTGAAAAAGTAGTGAGAGACTCAGAGAGTTATCTAGAGTGAGAGGAGAGAGAGCGATGGGGGGACGAGAGCTGCATTCAAGTAGAGAAAAACAGCCTGTCAGTATCCCTCCACTCTCCACAACACTCACAGACTAACACTCAGGGGAAACCCCCCCTCTGTTTACTGTACAAATGAATCCATGTTTGTTCACTGAATCAGAGGTCAGCCTCTGTGACTTTACATCGCCTTAATCTCTTCAACAAGATGTACAGTCAAATCAACTTTAGGACTGAAGCAGAAACCAGATTAACAACAACTATGAGCACAAACAACACATGATTATAAAACAGTACAACCATCCTACAGACCTTACTTCTGAAGTGCATCCATCTGTCTCTTTCTGCATTCACATGCACTGATCTCTTAACTGTATGTGCGTATGTTCGTGTGTTGTTGTGGTAGCACTCCTTACCTTTTTGCAGAGACCAGATGCTGTCTCTCTTTGAGGTAGTTTTACTGCCATTTAAAAGATGTTTGGCAAGCGGAAAGAGCCAACAACAGATGTGGGTTTGTATGGTGATACGATTTGCAGATGGTACAGGAGGGTTTCTTTTTTTCTTTACTTTCCACAGGTAGAGAAAAGTTAACTTGTTGTGTATGCGTGTATGTGTATGCTCCAGGATTGGTCGGGGTGTGGTTTTCAGTGCGCCAAGTATGGATGGATTTCATGCAACATGCAATTAGCAACTGAAAGAAGACACAATTCAAGTCTGTCCACCTGCTGTTCTAAGTAGGAGCAAGATTTCCACATGCACTTACAGATTTTCAGGACATTTTTTCCTGCTGTTCCACTAAGGGCACCACCTGGCTGAAGCTGCCCCACATACAGCTTTAATTTAGCTCTGAGGGTCAGAACGGTCAGTAGTGGACCTATTTCAGACGACCTGCAGATGCTAATGTAATTTTACATTAGACAAATGGACTTTAAATATACCAGAATGGAGTTTATTCCTCCACAGAATGGACTAATTAATAGCATATTTGACTAACAAGATAAGTGTCAAATGCATTTTAAATTAGTCCACACTGAATTACTGGCATTAATGATGCAGTGTCATCTGACCAAAGTAGCTGATGCCGTGTCAGACCTAGAGAAAAGTAGCTTGTAATAGAAAAGTAAGAGCAGTCAGCCTGAAGCTGAAGTCTCCTTCATTTGAGTGTGACATGACTCAGTAACTAGTGGGGCAAATCTCCCACCGTTGGGGACTTTAATTGGAATTTGCAGCTTCTCCTGAGCCAGAGACTCTTCCCTGAAGAATATCTTGGCACCTCAGCAAGAAAGTAACGTCAAAGCAAGCTACGAAACACACTGAGAGCGATGCCCAGTGTTTCTGTGGGTACTGAGCTGATAAACTGTTTGGTAAGCTGTGTACGTTCATGAAGGAGGCATGCAGACAGTCCCATCTGCAGGACGGAGTTTGGGTAATCTGTTGACATTGTTGCCATGTCTATGACATTTCCACTTTACGAGCGCCCGGAGCCAGACTGCCTTGGAACATTTGCATCCTCTCTCATCTTCTTGTTTTCACTTCAGTTGTCTTCTCTTTTCTTTAGCCTCCTTTCATTTTGCCCTTCTCAGTCCACTCTCCTCCACTTTGTCTTTTCCTCTGCTCTCTTACTTCCTCCTCTCTGGTATCAGGACATCAGTCACAAACAGATGGGACTCATGCCGGAGTGAGAGGGCCTCAGGTGGGAGAGGGAGATGCTGAGGCAGAGTGTCAGCTTATTATGTGGTCTCCCCTGAATGATGTTTCTATGATGCTGTTGTTTTGTCGCTCTCCTCCCAGCGCGTCTCACGGTCACGTCGCTTTGAACTGAAGGGTCATCGGGGTCAATCCCCCACCCAGCTCTCTGTCGCTCTATCCAGGCTTGTTTACAGCTTTTACTGTCAGCATAGATCAGACTCCCAGGGGGGGGCACACATATATCCACACACACACTTGGAAATTCAAAAAACTTTCTGCAGGCTGAGCTAAAAACAGGGTTACCATGGCAACAGTTAGTCCCGCTACTGTGTCTGAACACCTATACAGTAGCACACATAAATGTATAAACAGGTAACAATAAAACAACCATGAACACAAGTTGTGGCTACAGTTGAGGATTATTCTGTGATTTCAGGTGACTGATCGACATCCTTCAGTCCAAATGACCCTTTAAAGGAAAATGTGCAAATGAGAATACATTTTTTAGTGCAACCTTTGAACCTTGATTGTCCTGCAGCATCCTGCTTCAGAACGTCCCTGGCTTGGAGGGGTTGTGATAACAGTAACAACAATAACATTTTGTGCTCTCACAGAGATGAAGAACTTTTAATGACTGCATTTTTCTTGAGCTGTTTTTAGTTATGTTGTGAAAAAGAGTAAAACCACCTTTCATGGTGTATACATGAAAAGCTGTAAGAGATGTTTTCTTGTGTTTTCATCTCTGCCAAAGTATTTCATCCTGCACATTTATAGAAACGGAAGCCTTACACAACCAGAGTGTTGACCTGAAGCTTTGAGAGTCTGACACTGACAGTAACTGATCTAATGGTCTCACTACATCAGGTTTCCTCTCTCTAACAGCCCAGGCTTTTATCAAACATGAGAGCTGCTTTTACTGTGTTCTTTATGATATCATTAAAAATGTTATTGTTCAGCTAAACAAGGAGAATTATAATGACGTTGGAGGTAAATCCAACTGTGAACGTCTGATCCACTGTGTTTTTTGGCCAGTTGTTTTATGTTGTTCATGTAAAACTTCTTTGATCATCCCTGACAGTTTTTCTGTCTACAAACAGTTTTATCACTGTTAGCTTTATTTTCTTCAACCTCTAATCTTTCTTTCTCTCTTTTTCGTTTCATGTCTTGTCAGAATTTGTCGGAGCTGCTGGCGGTGGTGCGTCTTCCCTTCATCCACCCGTCCTACCTGCTCAACGTGGTGGATAACGAGGAGCTGATCAAATCATCTGAGGCGTGTCGGGATCTGGTCAACGAGGCCAAGCGCTATCACATGCTGCCCCACGCGCGGCAGGAGATGCAGACGCCCAGGACTCGGCCGAGGCTATCTGCTGGTACACACGCACACACACACACACACGCAGGGATAAACTGATGTGCATCATCTTTGGGCTGGGTGACCCGAGAACAAGATGGTGGTGATGCGATCTGCCACCCACCCATGTTATTGACCCAGAACATGTTGCCAGGATCCATGCGCACGCACGCACACACACACACACACACACACACACACACACACACACACACACACACACACACTGTTCATATTTTACTGTAACACACTGACAGGGAGGTCATGGCTCCACAAGGAGACTTTGACTTGCCACTGAATCATATTGATTTTAACCCACAACAGGAAAGCAATGATTTAGAGCTCCATCATGTTTCCATACAGCTCCACACTTAAACACACTAAAATCCTCACACAGGTCATATTTCCAAATGTCGGCTCTGCTGTTTCTTTCCACAATCAAACAAATGACTGCTGAAGACAAGTCTGATTGTTGTTATCATGAGAAGTACAAAGTGGTCGACCTTAACGGCTTCTTCCTGGGGTTTTGTGGGCTTCTGAACTCTGTTACAGCAAAACCAGCACATGAACATCTCCTAACTACTTTTTAACAGCAGCTAAGCACAGTCAGGTCTGTGCTTGATTTCTAAGTCACAAGCCAACAACTGACTGTCTGACCCACACCGACATCCAGCCATTGAAGACCTTGTTTGTTTCCATTGAAAAACTCAAATAGTCATCATGGAAGTTGAAGGCGTCTGTAAATTGCCTTTGGCTGTTAGCTTTTCCCTCTGGTGGGCCAGGACCCCCCTCTTTCCCCCTGTAAAGAGCTGCCTCATTATAGTGTCTGCATGGTGTTATGAGCCTCGCACCAGCACACCTCACCATTCTGCACAAGTTATTTTCTGCTCGGTAGGATAAAGATAATTGCCTAACAAATGGCACTTTATGGAGAGATCAGTTTACTGGCCAACACTGTTGTCCAGGCACTTTATTTGACAGTAAACAAACATTGGGGGAATTTTGTTAGGTGAATATTTTCTCATCTTTAATTGGCTGTAATTCAGACGCATGAGGATTTACAAAGAATCATTTGTTCTTTGAGAAAAGACATTTGTGGCGTTATATGAGCTCAGCATCTTTGTGTTTATATTTTGGTTTCAGCAAGAAAAAGTTTGAAAAACTGTTCTGATGATGGACTGTACATGGAGTACAAGTATGTACCTTGATATGTTGTGCAGTTACATAATCATAGGCCTGTGTGTGTGTGCGTGCGTGTGTGTGTGTGTGTGTGTGTGTGTGTGTGTGTGTGTGTGTGTGTGTGTGTGTGTGTGTGTGTGTGTGTGTGTGTGTGTGTGTGTGTGTGTCATCATGATTGTGTCTGTGCATGTGTTGCTCAGCCATCTGCTGCACTGGACAGGGTGGGCTCTGCCCAGCAGGGTGTACAGTCACTGGGATTGCAGGGTAGATTTTGCACGTGTACATGCAGGACAGCAAGAAAGACTGAGACAAGACTGGAAGAAGATTTTTAAGGTTGTTGAGGATTGTGGTCAACACACAGAGGACGAGAAAGTGAGAACAGGAGCAGAGGTCTGGATGTGGTCAGAGAGAGGGAGGGAGAGCAGGAGCCAGGGGGATCAGACATGAAATTTGAAGGGCAGACGTTTGATTGAGTTTAATGTTTGAGCATGTGCTTGTGTAAGTAGTACGTGAGTTTGTGTGTGTGTTTGTTTGTGTGTGTTTTTTAAATGTGCACAAGCAGATGGGGCCCCACCTGAGCTCGGTTGATAAGTCTGTCAAGCGGAAAAAGAAAAAAGGTAAACTATCGTCTGTGGAGTCCTCACTTGTCACCACACTGGTTCACTCACATACTCCTGTGCAAAGGTAATGGTTTAAATTAGACATGCATAACAATGCTGGACAACATTTGGACTGAGCTCTTTAAACTTAGAACAACAACAAAGAAAGAGTCATAAAAGTCTGAAATAAACCTCCATAAAGTTTATTTCTGAGACGCCGTGCTGACTGGAAAGGAGACATCTCCTCCGTCTCACTTGGCTCCTATTTTGCTTTCTGGAGCGTTTTATTGAGCAGATGCTTCCCCCATTAATTTTATTAGATGCTAATTACAGAGCCAAAAACATTCAACAGTGAAATTGGCCGTGTGTGAGCAACAAATATAAACTCAACTTTTTACACGAACAGAGGCTCAGTATTTCACTTTGTGTTTCTCAGGCTCCCGTCTTCTTATTTGGACAGAAAAGTGTCTTGGGTAAAGAGTCTCATAATGAGTCCACAGAGTTCTGTGTACTGTATGTGTCTCCACTAGCTGCTAATTGGTTAATTAGAGTGTGGATGTGCATCTGATTATCTGTCATTAGACTGTCCGGGGGATCTGCTGGTGCTGAGAGTTTACTCACAAACCAACTCATAACATGCTGTGTGCGCGTGCGCGAGTGCGTGTGCGTGCGTGGGTGCGACAGAAACCGTGCATTGTGTTCCCATTTCCTCCTCTCCACATGTGACGCTGAGCTCGGCTCAGAGGAGGGAGGAAAGTGCCAGGGCAAACTGTTAACTCAACCCAGCCAAGTGGAATAGCTCTCAGACAAATGAGCTGTAATGACGAGGAGACACAGGGGTCCAGCTCACACACACTGTTTCTGTCTCGCTTACACATACACACACATTATTACACACATTGTTTAACCTTTAAATACACTGTAGGAGTAAATCCTTCAACAGGAGCTCCGTTCTTTCTCAGCCTGCCTTTCTCTCCGTCCACTCATCATCTGGATTGAAGCACTAATGTATATAAGGGTGGAAAAACTTCAGAATCACACACACACACGCACACACACGCACACACACACACACACACACACACACACACACACACACAGCAGCCGGGGAAACTGAGATTACTCAGGTTAAAGCCCTTACAACAAGATTATTCAGACCCTTTCATGTCCTCAGCAGGATTTATGCTGCTCTCTACATCATGTTGGAATAAATATATTTAACGTTATCAACTATTTTACACATTACAGTATAATGCAAGCCAAAGAAAACACTGTGCTGGGGTCTGGATTTCATTAGATCACCTCGGCTGTAGCCAGAAATCTTGACTCACTCTGTTCCTCGAGCTGCAGTTCATGCTCGGACCCAAACCGAGCAGCTTTTACAGGAACATGGATCAGCCTCAGCACTTTGACCCGCTGTACCTGCTGCAAGGCTGGAAGGCTGCTTCAGCCTCATCAGTGTTCAGCAGGCAGCGTGAACCTGGTTACAGCTGGATCCCTGCATGTGACAATGGTGCAGATGTGCTTCTTTGGACTGTGCTTGCATGTGCACCTGCTCTATCAATGCATCATTTGAGACATTTAAAGACTGAAAAGTTTAATGTCATCGTTCAGAATTCCAGGAAAACATTTTCTCACTTTCTTTTTTATTTGCCCTGGTTTTCAGGTATCCGTCTCTTGTGTCACCGTCTCCATGCAGGACACGGAAGGCAAATTAAATTTCAAGTGAACTGCTCCCAGCATTGAAACATCAAAACATTTTTAAAGATTCAACAGGAACATCTCTTTTCAGTGACTCTGTCCCAGTTACTCTGGAAAATCAGCAGCACAAACCCTGAACAGTTTCCACAGGGACTAATTGTTTGGTAGAAAGTAGTTCCACCAAAAAATGTTCACAGCAACATCCGTGGATCATCCTGAGTATCAGGGTCACTGTTTCTAGAAAGACACACTGCTGTCGAGTTTTTAATGTAATTTTACAGTCATGCAATGAAAATAAAAGTATTCTGTCAACGAGGAGGCAGAAATCTCAGACAAGAAAATCCCAAAACCTTGTAAATAGTTCACATCCCACAACTTTACTGTTTCGTGCTGCTCTCCTGTGTTGTTGCGTTCTGACAGGCCGGTGTTGGGTTGTGTTAGCTTGTGAATGTGTTCAGAGCTTCAGGGGTTAGAGCCGCACAGCAGCCTCAACGTCCAGATGTGGACTCTCCCTGACGTGTCTGACCAAGCAGAAAGCTCTGAGAACAACCTGCACATGTGCACCAGGTGATAATAAAGACCTGCATGTGCACAGAAGAAGAATTCAGCACGCTGAAGCAGCATGTGGAAACGCTAAAGTTGGTCTAATTAGACACTTTGTCACATGGTCCGGAATTTAGTATTTCTACATCCTCCACCATGTTTTAAGATGGAATCGAATTTTATTTTTGTGAACCAAATGAACAAATAGTGAAAAAGAAACTTTAAACAGCAGATCATTGATTGATGTACAAACAGATAAAGGAAAGTCCAAAAAATCACACAAACACAGAAACTTTGGCAACTTAATTGAGGCAATCAATATTAACAAATTGAAACAGCTAATGTGATGAAAGAAAAGGAGATGAAAAGAGATGAAAAATATAATCCTAAAAGGCGCAGAAAACATTCAAACATTTAAAACCCAGTAAAGTTAAAAACACAAGTGATGAAGAGAAATGGAGGCAAACACGTACAGCAGTAGCAGCAAACTAATCATGAAGAACAAAAGCAGAACAAAGTCAATATAATTAATGTGTGTGTGAATGTGTGGTTGGAGGCTCAGAGGAGGGAAGACAAAGAGCTTGTTTCCTCTTAAGAACAGCCGCTGTAGCTGCGACTGTCCTATAAAACTGCACTCTCATTTATTAGCTGTGTATCAAAGGTCTGTTGGAGGTCTTGTGGGCCGTTGGAGGCTCACAGTCTGGGGCGTGATGCCAGGAAGCTGTGAAAATGAGCACATGATGGGAATGGTTTCAAGGAGGATCATTTTAGGCTTCTCCTCAAATTCAAACATCTTTTACTTGCTGCCAGAAAGGGCGGCAACATGCACGAGTCCTACACCTTCCACATTTTGTCATGATAGACCTTTTCTTGGCTCGGGTACCAGACCTTCATCTTTGCAGTGACACTGTCACAATTTCTCCTTGAGCCATTACTTTCTTTTTGCCCTCCAAAGAACACATACTTAAAAATCTAACCGTAGTAAAAGAGCCGGCCAGCTTTTAACTGTCCACTAAGTCTAAGCTGTGTGTCCACGATGTGTCTGAGACAGTCCTTACTGCTCTGTGTGCGCAGCCTCACCAAAGCCCATTGTAGATTTTGTTTCTCCTCTTTTACCATTTGTTCTCTTTCTGACAGGACAGGAGAGAGTCTGTGTGCTATCGATCACCGCAGATGAACCAGTGTTTAGCCTTGGTTCAGAAAGTGTAAAGATTAGCTCTCCGTCTCTTCCCTCTGTATCATATCCCCTTCTTTCTCCCCTCCTCTCTCTCCTCTCACTCTGTCTCGATCTCCTCCCATCCTCCTCCTCCTCCTCTCCTCTCTCTCCCTGGCTTTCCTCCCTCTGCCCGACTTCCGGCTGCTTACACACAGCTCATTTCTGTCTGCTGGCTCATCGTCTTGTCCGCTCTCTGGAGCTGCTGCTGAAGTCTGAGAGGACCTGAGACACACATGTGGCAGCCTGCCAACTTGTGTGTGTGTTCTGGATCACTGGTGTCTTTATCCAGCAGCTCTGAGTGTGTGTGTGTGTGTGTGTGTGTGTGTGTGTGTGTGTGTGTGTGTGTGTGTGTGTGTGTGTGTGTGTGTGTCTGAGAGCACAGATCGGGATGAGTATCAAGTATCTTCTTAATCACACAAGGTCCTCAGCACATGTGTTTATCTGAGACACGACACATCTGCTCCAACACGTGTACACAAATTGATCCTCACTTATTGATTATATGAGTCTCTCATGTCCAAACAGTGAAGGTTTCACAGTGAGCGTGTGGACGAGTGAATGTGTAGGTTCGTGCTTGTATCATGTGTAGGAAGAGAGAGTCAGAAAGCTGGGCAGCATCCAAACAACTGGCAGCACCATCAGTCTTTGTAATTGAGTTATACTTTCCTGTTTAAGTAGTTTCCTGTGACCACGAGGAAACTTTTCTATTTTGCATTTTGTTTTGCATTTCCAGACAAGCTTATTGACTCAGGGAAAGCCAAGGCCGCTCTGAATTCAAACCAGCAGACTTATAATCTGTGGCTGCTTGTGTAAGTCAGTGTTCACGCAGACGATCAAGGTTCCTGTCAGGAAATTGAAACGTTTTTCTAAAGGATGCCTTTATTAAATGTATAAAAATGTTCACCTCTTTCTTGAAAGCCATATAAACATACTTATATATGAAGCAACAAGCTACAAAACATGACACCTGTTAGTCTCTGCAGCACTCTGGCGTCTCAAAGAGGCTTTGATTAAATCTTGGCTCTTATAAACTTGTGGAAACGTTCCCTGATGGCTGCTTTCTCCCATCTCTTTCCTTCCTTTGTCCTCCCCAATCATCCTCCTCCTCCATCCTCCTCCTCCTCCTCCTCCACCTTTGTCCTCCAGGTGTAGCGGAGGTGATAGTTCTGGTGGGAGGGCGTCAGACGATCGGGATGAACCAGCGCTCCCTGACAGCAGTCACCTGTTTCAACCCCCAGAACAGTAAGTGGTACCCGCTGGCCAGCCTGCCCTTCTACGACCGCGAGTTCTTCAGTGTCATCTCGGCCGGAGACAACATCTACCTGTCAGGTGAGCTACATGTACCGCAGCACAATTGTAGCTTTTGTAGTCATTTAGTGGCACAGAGCAGGAGGACAGTCCATGTCATGGGTTTATCACACTGCAGTAGTGAAAGGTTACTCCTGCATCAGGAACATTTCATCTCTACTTCAACTCAACGACTCAAAGTATCCCACAATGCATTTTGATACGAGGTGTTTAACTTAAGGTCACAAACCCAGCTCTATATACCATAATGCATTGTGCTGAAAATAAAACAGCAAAGTAGTAATTAATGGTGAAGAGAAAATAACCCAAGTAGTGTCTGAAAGTGTTAATCAAGAAGAGCAAACCACAGAATGGGTCTCATTCATGAAACGTGAGCAGAACAAATTTGTGTGTAAACTGTTCGCAGACGGAAATTTACGTGCATCTCCGCATTCATCAATATTTTAGTAGCTCCGATCTTTTCGTAGCTACTAACAAAATCTACACATGCTGCTGACCACGCGTAGTGCTTATGTTAATTTAAGAATGCACATAAATAATGCTTGTCACTATTGGAAATTACAATTTTAATTCATATCGCAGTCTGTTATGTACACAATACGCAGATGCCTTTGAAACACGTGATATAGCCTAAACATGACAAACGATTAAAATATAACACATTTAGAAAATTATTTGAGACAACAATTTTTTTTTTTTGTGTGTGGCTCTTTGATCATTTAAAAGAAACCTTTAATAAATCTGATTTGAAAAATGTTTAATTTACGTTGGCTGCAGACTGACTTATTTGGAGCTGTATAAAACAGAGCTTTAGGCTATTGAGATTCAAATAATTTGAAGACGATGCATACAAAACTGCTGTGGGCTATATGTTATCAGTATCCTTTGTTAAAATAAATCTTAAATAGCAGCCATCACTGATTCAGATTTGATCCATTACGCACAATATGACATTTCTGGTTTCCCGTTTCCACTTAATTCAATCCGGAGAGAAAACCCCACAAATGAATCTTCTGTTTGTTTGGTGACACTGTACAACCTAGGTTAATCTACACTGACCACTAAGCTATCAGTGATGGTTTAATGTATTATGATACAACACTTACCACCTTACCATCTGGGTCTGATGTTGACTCCAGTGGAGGCATGTCGCTGTCTCCTTCGTGTATAATTCCTGACAGAGAGGTCTCCCCAATTATGCCAGCGATGCGCTCGTCTGCAGCTGATAGTTGTGACTGTGAGCCTCCTCCTCCTGTGGCTGATGTAAATTCTTTTTTCTTTCTCTCTCTTTCTTTGTTTGGGCCATGACTGACAGGTCGACTGGATGCATCTACCTCCTTATATGGTGGTCATTGGCAATTCATGGGCGTGGATTTATGCTAATAGCTGATTACCGGGAGCGCGCTGTCACTTTACAATGGATTGGCATTCATGATCATACACATGTGTTTACGATCAGATCTGAGTTTCCAGCGGTGTTCATGAATCCGGAGTAGGTTTATAGTAGCATAGGCTTTTATGTGCAAATCTACGCACACATTTACTAACGTTTCATGAATGAGACCCAGTGTCTTTGGTTCATGGCCCATTCTTCATAATGAGTCCTGACAAAGGTCTCCACACTTGATGTTCATGATCTCTCAGTGAGGACATTTTCACTCTCCGACAGATATGAACCTGCCAAGATCATCAGCAGCTTCTTGTGACCTTTGTGAAACAGTTTAAGAGGTTGCCACCCTCAAAGCTCACTCATCTGTTAGTTTGACAATGTGTCAATGCTGAGCGCTACAGGTAACTTTGATGACCTTTAAGAGTCCCTAACGTCTCTTTTATTTACCTTCTGAGGAGCATTTATCTGATCTTGACTTTTTCTCTCTCTCTGGCTTTACAGTCGCTACGGTGTTTTGCAGTTTATTTAGTTCCATAGTGCACTGTGCACTCTGTGACTCCCTCTATGAGACACCTTTAAGTTGTTTCTCCAGAGACAGACTGAATTTCTCTCTCCACGCTCCATATGTGCCAGAATCCTGCACGGTGCTCACACCTTGACATTGCAGCGTGGAAATGCAGCAGGATTTGTCCTGCATGTACCTTTCCTCTCCCTCTTTTCATATACATGTAAATTTGTGTTTGGGCATCGGAACAGGTCTGCATGTGTCCGCTGAGAGTCAGACAGCCAGTGGAGAAATCAGAGGTGTTCTAGTCAGCTGATCAACAGGCTCCGGTCTGTAACCTTCCTCAGACTCGGAGCAGGGTCACTGAGTCACTGCTGGTGTTACCTGTGAAACTGCATAGCAAACATAGGTTTTGATGGTTGCCTGGATGACTCTTAAATATCCCTTATCCTATCTTTCAGGTGGCACAGAGACGGGTGTGATGGTGGCTGACGTCTGGTGCTACATGTCCCTGCTGGACAACTGGAGTCTGGTGTCCCGGATGACGGTGGCTCGCTGCAGACACAACAGCCTGGTGTACGACGGAAAGCTGTACACCATCGGAGGAATGGGAGTATCAGGGAACCTGGACCACGTGGAGAGGTGAGAGTCACACAACATCAACAGCAGCCTGTCTCCAAACAACAGACACCTCCAGCAGCTCCCAGCTGGTTTCTGAACAGTGAGGCACAGCTCTAACTCGATGTGACAGCCAGCTCAGAGAGTGTGTGCAGAGGATTCTGCAGAAAGTTGGTGGATGCTCAGCAATCCAGTTTGAGCAAATATTCACACTGTGAGGGGAAACGTGGTAGAAAAGTATTCAGACCAAATTTTCTGAGAGAGCAGAAAGGTGCAGAGGAATGAATCTGAGCCTGAACGTATTAAACGGTCACAGCTGTGAGCGTCGTCGTGTAGCGACAGAGCACCTCGTACTTGTTCATGAGTGAGAGGATTTGCTATCAGAGAGCAGAAAAGGTGAACTGTATCTGATTCCGTCTACTTCAGCATCAACACATCGCTGACACTTCATGTGAAGGTCGTCTTCTGTGGTCTATTAAGCTGCCTATTTTGTTCAGATTTTTTCTGTCTGCCTTGTTGAATCTCTTCAGCATCAGACAAGAAACAGACGTTTCCTCAGTTTCAATAGTCTGATTCATATCTCTTGACTTTTGTAATTCTGCTCCTCATTTCTTTCTCTAACCTGGTCTGAGGAGTTTGTTTCAGCGGAGAAGCTTCCTCCTCCTGCACGGCAGAGCGAGAGGAACCAAAGCAATCAAAAGAACATTACTGGGTATATTAGAGCAGGCCGCTGCCACTCATTACCTAGCAGCTCAATTGATCTCCAAAGCAATGCACAAATGAAACAGGCTAATTAGATATTTCCCATAATGCTGCCACACAGTGTCGTTATGAAGGGTAGATGGAATATTTGCCCCGTAATGGATACGCATTTGATTCCTCTGTCTCTGAGCTGCTTAATTTGAGAGCTGCCGGTGCATCGAGGGAATCAGGGCTCTGAAGAAATCAGTGTTTCACTGTGTGATGTGTTTGTATGTGTTTGTCTGTATGTAACCATGAAGCTTCTCTGAGGCCCAAAGCAACTGGACTCAGTTATCAGCACCGTAAAACTTTAACCTACTTTGCCTCTCTCAAAGAACTGCCAGAGGCCTCCTCTGCTTGGTATCACTGCCCTTGTTCTGCACTTACAAAGGCTGAACCAGTGAGGGAGAAATAACCCACACACAGAGCAGAGTAGTTGATGTCCTAATAGTGAGGAAGAAAATGCACGGTGCTCAGGCAGAAGCAAACCATTAGTAACACAAGGTCAGGGTCGTATTCAGCGGCCTGATCATTTAAAAGCTAACGGGTCTCTCAGGCTGTTTGGGCAAATTGTCATAGAAGTCAAAGGGCTCGTTTCTCAGCAACTCAGGCTTTTAGTTTGTCTTTGTGGAGCGAGAGGTAAAACAGTCTGAAAATTGAAGCTGTAAAGACTCACGATTCTTGGAATTGAATGCATCAACACATTGAAGGTGATGTGCTTTTAGAGAGGTCACAGACTGGAGAGTTTATGCATGATAGTCATATAAATGGAATTATTGTAAATAATTTTCTAGCTTTTTCTATGGTCATGACTACAAATGCATTATTCATTGGTTTTCATTTAACATTTGTTATTTAGAAAGTACCTTTTCTCCTGACGAGACGTGTTGACCTGCTATGAAAGCCTTTAGCAGCAACTGTGTTGATGAATTGTAGATGAATCAGCTGGAAACGCTGTCAGTGTGAGCTGCATGCATCTTTATGGAGAGAAGAATATCTTTAAACTTTAAGCTCTGTCGACAAACTTTAAAAGTGAAGAACAAAGGAGCTGTAAACGTTAGAAATATTTATCATCCTGCAGATAAAACCTGTTTTGTATTCGCAATATTCTCTGAAAATATTCTTCACCTTGAAGTTCAGGTTGTGAAGAGGAGACGTCTTATATTAGGAACATGTTGTGTCCTTGTAGCAACTTTAAACATTTAGATGCCTGTAGGCCACCAGTGATGAAGCACATCTTCTCTTGAGTCTGTGAAGCAAAGTTAATGTGGTGTGTTCTTTTTCACCCTTAATACCCTCATAACCTTGGCAAAGCTCCCGCTCCTACACACAAGTGCCTGAGGTTTGCTTCTACACACTTTGAAGCATCTTTTTGACCTTCTTATGTAACTCAGCTACTCTGAACTGCTCTGACTTTAACTGAAGAAGACCATGAAGTTTGTGTATGAGTCATTGCTGGAATCGTTACACAAATCTCAGAGCTGTTGAAGATGATCAAGATCTCTTTCAGGTCATTTCTGAACACATTTGTTCTTCGTTGCTTTGATGAATGAGCCCCATTAACTGCTGATCCTTTATGTTGTAGCTAACCACCGGATTTGGCAGGTGTGTCTGTGCTATGAGACTCAGTTGGCTCTGCTGCAGCTCAGCATTGTTGGGCCAAAACTCTAAAGATAGTCGAGACTCCAGCAGGGAGGCAGCCAGTCTGCAGCAGGACTAAACCCTGGCCAGAGGAGATAAGGGACTGTTACTCAAACCTCCACAGGAGGAGGAAGAGCTGCACAGGTGTCAGTAGCAGTTGTAACATGAAGAGTTAATAATGTTCAGAATCATTAGTCAGAGAGTGTGAGTGGCTGCCGTGTTTGATATGCAGATGGCTGGTGGGGATTGTATCTGAAGGCTGGGGAATGACATGAAACACTGCGACAGACAGAGTTGATTTGCTCCGCTCAGAGAGTGATTGATGCAGAGATTGTTTACACACACAGCTGATCTTTTTCAGCCTGCATCTCACCTGTGTCTTACCTGTACTTCTTGTTCCTCGAGTATAAGTACATATTAAATTAATGCTTCTCTGCACAGACTTTGCGCTTCAGCCAGGGCTCCTCACCATCCAGCACCCAGACTCCTAATCTGCAGACCTTCCTGCCTCCCTCACTCCCTCATCTCTCCGTCCATCTCACTGAGGGTTTCACGCCCCTAACCGTGAAATTCACCCACATTCACAATTATGTCTTCAATCAGAGCCGTCTCAAAGCTGGTTGGATGCATCCTTTCTTTGGGAACAGCAGGAGGTCCAAATCAACACTCAGAGGAGCAAGCGGGCTCGTTCCTGTCTCCGCTCTCACACTAATGACTGACAGAGTTTTAGGGACCGGTCGCGTTCGGAGGCTTTAACTTGCAGTCAGGTACCCTGGGCCCGCTCGCTCCTGTGCATGTTGATCCTTTGACAAACCAATATGATTGCAGATATTGAATGATTCATGGGTGTCTGATGATGTGTCAATCACAGATGGTTTTGTTTTATTTATTGCACACTGTGCCCAGGTTTGTGCGTCCTATGAGCTCTACTGCAAGTTAATATTGCATGAAGACTGTTGGCAACATGACGCTGAGTACAGCAACTTTCTCATCAGGGATGTTTGCTGTTTGCTGACAAGTCTGGAGGAGAGAGGGGCAATTTGCAAAGATCATGTTCTCTGGCTTTTTTATGGCTTTGGAAACTAAAACGACCTTTTGGATTGTAGAACATAAAAATATGTGTCTGTGAAAAGCTGAGGAGAGAGCTGCATTGTTTATGTGTTGTTTTCAGGCTCATTAACTGGCACATTTGTTGTTGCTCTATAAGCCTCCCTGCGCTTTCCAGCTACGTGTTCTTATTGAGGAATCTGTATTCGCAGTTGTGTCGAGCTGATTTCTGTTTTCTTCCAACAGGTTGTTGAGCTCCTCTTGAGTGTTCAGCCTTGCTCTGACTTAAAAATGCCTTTATCCTCTTCTCAACACAACATTCCTCACATCTCTTACTTTGCGCAATGAACCATTTTTAAAAAAAATGGTGGCTTAGTTTGAAGCTGGAGGCCAATTGTAATGCCTCAGAGAGCTTGTCAAGGACCATTGCATTGCTCTGTCATGGTTGAGTTGATCAAATTTCCAAAGAAGGTACAGTGAGATGGAGATTCCAGCCTGAGGTTTCGTCAGGCCTCACACTGAACACAGTCAAAGTCTTCTGTGGGCTGCTCCATGAACTGACAAGTCCTTAAGTACTCGATGTCTGCGGGTGGTTTGCACGCTGGGGAGCCAGTCACTCAGAGAGAGGTCCCCTTCTGTGGGACACCAGGGGTGGGAGAGATACCGCGTCGCTCTCATGCAAAGAAGAGGCTCCAGCTGCTCTTTGAGTTGTGGTGAGGAATGGTTTGTCTCCTGTTCGCTGTGTGAGGACGCTCTGACAGGGATCTGCATCTTTGTCTGCAGGTGTAGAAGCTGTCAGGCAGCCAGACAGATATAATAAACATACACCTTTAGATCTTACTCTCTGAATGCAGAAAAGACACATAGTGCCTGTATACAGTGTTCGTGTGGATTTTCACTTGTATCGTCTCTGTCTCCTTGTCTCTCTCTGTCCTCTCTATTTTGTCCTTTGTATGTAAGAATTTACGACTTCAGTTTACCTGACATCATCACTAACAAACCATGCTGCTACTATTAAAAATATTTTAACTCTAACCCGTGCATTAGTTTCCTTTCACTCGCTCAGTTTACTAATAGAAAACTATTTGCAGTCCATCACAGTGAACTTGAGGGCAGCGTTACTTTCTGTCAACGATTCATCACAGTTGTGAGATAATGCAGTTGAGCTTTGAAAACACTTAATAAGCACTAATGCTGACAATATTAATAATCAGTCTGTTGAGCGAAAATATATTATTCCCAAGAAATTTAGGTGATCAATTATTTGAAACATGGGCAAACCTGTTTTAAGGTTCTCAACTCTGAGGACCATTTTTTCTGTTTTTCTCATTTACTGAATAAACATGCAGAGTCATTTTCCAGCTCCATGGATGAGCTTCTCCAGCTCTCAGTGATTTTAAGGCTCCAGGGCTGAAACAGAGTTCAAATCAGGCAGATCATCACATCTCTCTCATATTTCTCTCTTCCTGCCTCCTCTCCTCCCTGTTTTCCTCTTAAAACACCATCTCTCCTCTCCTGCACCTTCTTCTCCTCACAGCTCTGATTATGTGGAGAGGAGTGGCAGGAGATGATGGGTGTATTTGGGGCCTGTGAGGCCGGCGATGTCGAATCTGTCTGACATGCTCGAGCAAGACAGTTTCTCCTCTTCATCGTCTTCTAATGGGGCGTTGAGGTCTCAGAGACATGGAGGTAGATACTAAAGGTGTGTGTTTCTGTCAAAAACACACAGGCAGACACACATAACACACACACTTTCTATTCTATTTATATAAGTATGTCTCCCAGTCCTTCATGCAGGCAGTCAGGTTACAGCAGTACATTTCTGGCTAATTATCAGGTTAGGATGTGACAGATGCAGCCGAGATGGTTGGCAGCCAGTTTGTTGTCCACCCACAGGAGGAAGCAACAACTGACCTTTAGAAAGCACAGACCGGGCAAACCATCACAATATCCAGACGCCAGCATACAGGGAGGGATCGACACTGGAGGTGGGAGGGTTAGTTGGTATATATAGATTTGTCCTGTGTGTGTTCGTGTGTGTGTTTGTCAGCCAAGGTGGAGGTGCTAACGTCTACACTTGATACGCGCAGATAATAAAGATGGAAATCATTTCTTAATGGGCCCATTAATGGAGCCCATAGGAACCCATGTACATACTGTATGTATGTGTGTCTGTGCCAGTGTTTTCTGTAAGAATAAAAGCTCAAGTTTGTCTTTACAATAATAATTTTCTCATGATTTCCAGACATGCTGGAGGCGTCACCTCAAGGATTACAGTGTCTGCCTCAGCTGAATGTTTTTGTTCAGTGCATTCATGCATCCTACATGTGAAGTGGTTTACATTATATTTGTGTTACATCAGCATGTTATTATATCCATTTTGAGCTGTTAGCATTCTAACATTAGCATTTAGCTTAAATCACAGCTGTCGTACAGCCTTTAAAAGCTGCTAACATAGCTGTAGACTCTTATCCTTTTTTCTTGCAGCCCAAACTTGAGTTAAGATGCAGAAAACTAAATGAACTGTTCCTAATGAGACATTTTCATTTAGTGTTGCTGTTTGCAGTCGTGACTTCCAGCATTTTATTGGATTTAATAACCCAGTTGTAGCTTCTAATAACATACAAAAAACCCCACAACCAAGCAATCTGACCTCAAGCTTTGGCTGCACCCATTATTTCCCAAGTAATTTGGGAGTCATTTTTAATTTCAACACCCCCTCCCACCCTCTACACCCCACAGAGCTGCCCTACATGGCTGCTATCAACAGGGGGCTTACTTTGGTAATGAAATGGGGTCTCAGTCTTCCATCTCTCGTCTAGTTTTGACGAGCACGGAGGAATAATTGGGGTATGACCTACACCACCGACAGCACTCATGTCCTCTGTCCTACGTGACATTCCCGTCCAATTATATCTGCGTCGACACACACACACACTCAGACACACTAAAAAGCACATCCTCTTATTATCATGGCTCCTTAAATTCTCCTCCTGATAGTCTTTCAAGGGGCCTTTTTAAGTTGACACATTAAGTGTAGTACAGCATGTCTGCAGTTCATCTACATGCAGAATGTGTGTGTTTGTGTGCATACATGTACAGATTGTGTTTCTCACACTTTGAGGAAACAGACTTCCTGAATGAGTTATTTCACAGGCATTATGGGTAAATCTGTCAGCCAGTGGATGGATCTGTGTCTCACAAGGATTAGCTGAAGGTGAAGCAAAAGTGGACTAACTATTGGTGTGTTCTAATAAAGACACATGACAGCTGTTATGTCTCTTCAGTTGCTGACATGCTTCAGATGAAGCTGTAAGCATGTCAGCAAAACGAAGTGATTCCTATAAGATGGAAATACACAAATATTAACAAGGCAAATTGAACACAACTTTAGTGGTGCTGAAGTGCCCACATGCATCTGAGGTTGCACATTGGCAAAAGTAAGCAAATGCAAGATAAACAAAGATATAAGCTCCATGTAAGTGACAGATATCTGAGGAGTTGCAGGGATTAATGTGAATTTGTAACTTTAGGGCATGTGTGGCTTCTCTCTGCAGGCGATTAATGCAATGTGTTTCTTTAAACCACATCTTCCACTGCATTCCAGTGCACACACTCAGTTTTTAAAGGTTACAGAGCTGCTGTTGTGGAAGCTTAGTTACTAACTCAAATGAACAGCTTTTGTTAGTGTATCTTTCCTGTATGTGCATCATCTTCCACTACGAGCTGTTTGGCTTTTAACAGCTAGTGTTTGGGATACTGTAGCTGTTGTTCAGCAGTCAGTGTTTGCACGCTCTTCCAGTGTTGTTGTAACTGCAGCGTGATGCTACTTAATGGATCTTTTTGTCAGCATTGAGATGCACAGATTCTGTGTGGTTATGTTATCTGTGTGAGGTGTTTTTTCATTCCTCCTTCTAACTCCTCACTTTCTCACTTTATAGATGCTGTAGTTTGTATCTCAGAGGAAATGGATATGTGTCAGCATCTCAGAGGTGGCAGCCCATCTATTTTAGCTTGTGTGTGTGATTGTGTATGAAAGAGAGGTATGGAGGAAAGTGTGCTTCATCATCCACACTCCCCTGCAGGTAAACATATTAGTGAAATGGCTGTGAGGCCTCAGGTGTCCTCCACATCATTAGATTGTTTATGGAGAGAAATACAGAAATCAAGAGGCTGCATGCACTTCTTATATAGTCTCTGGTCACACTTTAACACTGGGTGATATGTTTGTTCATTACAGTGAACATGGGCGCTGTAGTTTAATGTAAGTGAATGCCACATATATACTGTCCTGCTGCTGTAAACACTAACTGGAGCAGGAAAGCAGGTGTGGAGACGACAAATCCATCTGCTGTCAACATAAACAAACATGGCAGGTGTGACTGTACATTTCCACAGTAACCGTCTAATTTCACCTGTTGTTATTAAACATGATGTTTGTAAGCAGACGGGTCGTTAAGAACAAAGATCAGAGAAACATCAGCTGGTTTTCTTTCACCAACACAGTCTCACTGCGTGGGTCGCTCTTCCACCTGCAGACGTCGACTTACACTTGTGATTTGTTGACATGTCAGCCGCAGTGCTGCTGCCAGCATTCACTTGTTTTTCTTTATCCAGATTACAGATTCAGAGGCAAATCTGAAGGTCTGTCCTCTTTCTTTCATTCACAATCTGTCTGCCCTTCATACCCGTCTCTCTCTCCGTCTCTCTCCTACATAAAAGAACACAATCCTACATTGTTTGTTCTGCTGTAACCCTGCAGCCTCATTTCTGAGATGATTGTCCCTGTGTGATGAAGCGAGCCTGTCAGGAGCTGCAGACGATTACACAGCTTCATGTGGTGATCAGTCTTTGTGTACAAACACTTTTTAAAAACCAATCGATGCAGAACAACATGTTGATGGATAAACTCCTACAAGTGACGATGCCAATGTGTCTGACAGAGAGCTTCAGAGGAAAGGAAAGGAGAGATCTAGTCTCATGTCAAGCTGACACGGAGCATATTAGCAGTAACCTGGATTTATGACAGATGTTCAGGCAATATCCACCTTAACTCTTTTTGGCCTCCACAAACTTCTGCACATGTTCATCAGCTAGTCTTTAACTTTGTCTGCCTGCTGCACAGGAAGGCACACTCTGCCTTTCACTAAAAGCAGATGCCTCTTCAAACAAGGTTCATGAGCAGCTGCAGGCTGATGTGGACTGCAAAGCAACACCTTTGACATTTCATGCCGTCATCTGACCCTGTGTTTATCTAAAAGTATCGACTAATGCAGCTTTAACTTTGTTGCTTATCTAGTCCCAAATAAATGTAATTCTGGAATAAAAACAACAGATTTAAACCAAATTAGAGGTTCTGAGAAAAACACCAAGAGATTACATTACATATTCTAGCTCACTTTAACAGTAAAGAGTCTGTGTGTGTTCTAGTTGTTGTCTCTTCTCATCATGAGCAGCTGTTTGCAGGAGTCCTGTTGGCCTTGTGACGATCCCTTAATCAGCTTCACTCAGCAGTGTCTGATCCTTCATTTATGAACCTCCCTGATGTGGTCTGAGAGGTAATTACAACTGCCAGAGAGGGAGACACGTGTTAGTCCTTCTTTCTCAGCAGTGTGTGTGTGTCTGTTTAAACAGGACTAATCTGCCCTCTTCAGTGTCTAGTCCATCTTTCCAACAGTGAGTTCTGTGTCACCTCTCTCTCAGACTGCCTGTTGATTTAAACCCCTCCCCTCAGCAGCTGATGCACAAACATGATCAGACCCCCAGAGAGAGTTTTCCCAAAGGCTAATCCACCCGTCTCCTCTCACACTTTATGTAGCCACCTTCTCACAGCAAGGTGGATGCAACCAGCGCTTCCAGCGGTCATTCAAATTCAACTTCAAATGCCACAAGAGCTGCAGAAGAAAAAGCATCTGACAAGAAAAAACACCTGTTTGACTTTGGCAGGAACATCTGATAAAATAAACACAAGTTGGCTTCAGTTTTTCATGTAAAGGTGTTTTTCTTCTATAACAAAGAGACTACCTTGATCAGGACGGCTCGCTTTAGTCTGAATAGATGTGAGTTTTATTCACAGATCCAGGATCTGTTTGTGGCTCTTTAATGAGGCCTTCTCCAGCTGGAAGGCTGTCGGCTGCTTTGATCAGTGGCCCGTTGACACAGGATTACACTGCTGACACACCACGCTAATGGAGCCACAGGGCAAATATCGCACACACACACACACACACACACACACACACACACACACCAAACATGAATGAAAAGTCAAGAAATATACTCAAAAACACATATTAGACCTCTAACATGCACACAATCCCATCAGCCAGTGTCTTGTGTGTCTTGTTCACGTTGTGTCAGGCCCTTTCATCTGCAGCGTCTGTTTGTGTCTGTTTGGGTCGGCTGAGTTTTAGTCTCGGTGTTGAAGTCTCTGCCAAAGACGGCTCAGTGAGAAAGGTCCAAAGCTCGGCGCTGACACACAGCCCAACTCTAGAGACTAATGGCTTGTAGCTCCCAACATATGTTGCTTTGTGTAATTGCTTTAATTGCTGTCATTGTACGTAATGGTTGGTCTTTTCCCTCTTCCCTGGTGGTGTCGGCATTCTGCTAATTATATGTGTCAGCCCTGCAGCCAAAAGCAGCATTTCACTGTGATTCCAGCGCAGTGGGAACTTTAAATGAAGTGTTTCTGTATATTATTGGTGTGTGTGGGTGTAAATGACTGACTGCAAAGTGTTCACATAGTTTATGAATCATTAGAGGTTTCAGAAGTGATGCAGAGACTCCTCATAGTGGATTTGTTAAATGAAAGTGGGGTCATGACTTTACTTTGTAGCAGATTCTGCTTCTCTGCTTCTCCTCTTGTGTCTCTTTAGTTTTTAATTGTTGTTCATGCAGCGCTGAAATTACTGTAACAGTGTTCAAAATCTGATCTAAAAAATCTCCCTTTTCCTCTCCAGGTACGACACCATCACCAACCAGTGGGAGACGGTCTCTCCTCTTCCTAAGCCGGTCCACTCAGCAGCAGCCACAGTGTGCGGAGGGAAGGTCTACGTGTTCGGAGGTGTGAACGAGGCCGGGCGCTCGGCGGGGGTCCTCCAGTCCTACGTACCTCAGAGCAACACCTGGAGCTTCATTGAATCACCTATGATAGGTAAGACAGGTGACAACACCCACAGCCGAACCCTCTGACAGTTTCACACACACACCACAACATAGAGACGTTACGTCCTCAGGGACGTGTTGCCTTTGTTACCTTCACCTTTTGTAACATGACAGAGCTGTTGTCTCCTCTTTAAACCAGTGTGTACCAGGCTGTGGTTTGATGTTCCCAAACGTGTGGTTCCTCTTTCCTCATTATGTTTTTGCATTCCCCAGTTTAAAGAGAATTACCTGCTCACCAGCTGAATTGTGTTTTTTATTAGTGATGGACCGAAACTTGAAAAGGCTCATATTGCAACATCATTACTGTGAACATTTATATGCCAAAGTCCTTTAATCTCTGGTCAATGATGTCCTGCTATTTGTTAGAGAGCAATAAGGAGTGTTAAGGCCTTTATTATTGTTGATGGTTGCTGAGCAACAGTGCTCTCACAACTCTACCCACTTGAACACCTTCATGTCGTGTGCTTGACTTCTCCTGTTCAAACCGTAAAGTCCTGTTTGCCATTTCAAGGTAAAATCTTGTCATACAGGAGACGACTGTATGAGGGTGAATCTTTTGTTGGTGCTTCATGTTCACTTTGCACTTACACACAACAAAGCCCCTTTAGACCCATTCATGCACAAGTGTTTTATATCATATTCAAAAGCTGCAACATAAATGTATGTGTTCATTTTAATACAATTTCCACACAATTAGGAATTCTGTATGTGTTGTTAAATGTCCCATCTAACTTGTTGGCACATGATGGAGTCTCAGGGCAAAGAGCTGTCCAAATGCTTTTCAGAAAAAGGAAATGATTATCTCAAATTGTGGCACACTGCTGCTGCAGGCAGCACTCAGAGCAGCAGGCATCAGAGAGAAACACTGGGTCAAAGATGTGTTTGAATTCAAATGTTTCCTGACAAGAAGATGTTCTGGTGTCATTAAAGCTCCAGCGTGGAGGCTCTCCCCTCAGCTCTGTCGCCCAGAAACTCGCTCTCTGTTATTAGTGCCTTTTCAGAGCAAGACGACTGTGAGCAACATTATGATGATGTAACGTGTGTGTTTGGTGAAGCTGAATGGTATTAAAGGGCTGGCAGAGCAGCTGGCAGAGGAGAGAGGAGAGACACACACACACACACACACAACATCTCCTTACCTCATATCAACTACACATCCCCCAGTGACACACACGCACACACACACTACACATGCATAATGTAATGAGCCAGGAGGTTACTCCACATGTGTGTGTTCCTACTAAACTTTTGTGTGTGTGTGTGTGTGTGTGTGTGTGTGTGCGCGCGCGTGTGTGTGTGTGTGTGTGTGGACTGACGCACACAGACATCATCTGTCAGTGTTTAGATGTCTGACAGCCAACCAGCCAACAGATAATGGACGGGTTTAGTGCTTCCTGTGAAATCGGGCTGGAGATGATTTTAGTGAGCCGGTGGGGAGCGCTTCTCGATCAACCCTCTGCCTCCCTCCATCGCTCTCCCTCTCTAATCTCCCTCTTCATCTCTCTCTGTCTCCCCCTTCTCATGACTCTTGCAGTATCTCAGCTCTTGTCGACTGACACAAATACAGTGTGCATTTATGTGTATGTGTGTGTGTGTCTGCATGGACCACCTCCCGCATGAACTGCAAATGGGTTTCACAAACACTTATCAGGACTTCCTGTCTCCTGCAGAGTGAAAAATAATATTACTTGTGCCAAAAATAGTCCCTGCAACACGTCTATTGAGATGTGCGGTGCCTCTGCAGATCTGTGTCTTCCTTTGTCTTCAGTATATCTGTCTGCTGAGCAGGATATGGACTGAAACATGATGGGTGAATGAGCCTCCTCACATGCAGGAAACTAAATATGAGGCCGCAATGCTTCTTTAAAATGTCGGTTCACTCAGATATCCTTAATGCCGAGTGTTAAGATATCTCTCAGTGAGATTTCTGACTATCACGGCAAAATAGAGGCGAAAGGAATTTTGAAATTTAATTGAAGTTACAGTTTTCACTAAAATCCTTTCGTCTTACACATAGTGTGGCAGTGTGATACATTTTTTATAACACTTAACAAAATTTGCCTCTTCATTAAATGTTTTGTTCGTTTCTCAGCGTAAAGCATTGCACCCTGCAGGCATCTTTTTTTTCTAGACTTCAGCTACTTTGATATTAATGTTTTTTGAATATGTTCTTTTTTTATAGACAAAATCATAGTAACTCTAAATCAACCAGACAGTTTTCTTATCAGCATCTTTACAAACATGGCAGATGTCAGAAAAAGTTCAAGTGGTCCTAACTTCTGTAACTCTTCACTCAGCCTGAGCATATTGTTGTTTTTTGGCCTGCTCGCTGCATGACTCGAGGGAAACGTGTCAGTCCATCAGGCCAAAACTGCAATTTGTCTAATGCACTTGTATATGACCAGATACCAACAGAGCAAATTATTTTTAAAGTGATGAAACAACTGATTCTAAAGTCTCTAAATTAATGATGTCCGTCGATCACATCACATTTTAGAAAAATTAGACCCTGGCTGCTTTAAACTTCTGAAAAGGTGTAAAAGAAAAATCTACTTTTATGTAAAACAATCAAAACTGATGAAAGAAAAGTGTTTTAATGTAGGACCTCATTGAATGTAGACATCAGTTTTAGACAGAAGCTTATAGAGAGAGCATCCATGACCCTTTAAAAACTCTTTTTTTGACTCACAATCACATCACAGTAAACACACACACTACACCCAGCACCCTGCTGACTGATGGGTCTCCATCGACTGGTCGGCTCTGAGGACCCGAGCTTCATACGCTCTGAGCACAGACTGCTCTATCGGGAAATCGACAGCAGAACAATGAGTCGCACAAATGACACACAGGCCAAACAGGCACAGCATGAGAGACATGATGGAGGAGGAGGAAGAGGAGGGGAAAGAGAGGGAGTGAGAGTGGTGGAGAAGATGTTTCCATAGATACCTAATAGGTCATCTTTCAGAGGAGAATCTCTTGTTTCTGTTGATGCTGACCGCACGTTTCCTTACAGCGATGTGATGACGACTGCTGTTTGGGAGACTTTATCAGACAGAGCAGTCTTATCTGGATCTGTACAGTGTGCAGGGTTGGTATAATCCAGTGAGTTGTGATATATTTGTGTGTGTGTGTGTGTGTGTGTGTGTTTGTTCATGGTTTTATATGATCAGATATCTGCTGTATTGCTGCAGGAATCAGATATGAAAGGATGTGAGGCAACAACAAGGTGTTTCTTTAGACAGCAGGCACAGATTGCATCATTGCTGTATGTGTGTGTGTGTGTGTGTGTGTGTGTGTGTGTGTGTTTGTTACCTGTCCTTGACCTCTGCCTGAGGGGTCACAGACTCTATGACTAAGCTGTTTTATCAGAGTGTGAGAGGCTGTCAGCCCGTGTTGCCCTGCAGGCTCAGCTGTTCTTCTATCACCACAGACGTGTTCAAACCTTCCATTATTCATGTTTTATGTAGAAAGTGGTCACTAGTTGATGTTTAGGCTGAGTTTTTAACCTCAGAGCTGCAAATCCAGACAAAATCCTCTGTGAGGCTTAAAGAATAATAAGATTCTCTTCAGTAAGTAAGTTTTACACTGACACAGACTCTACTCCTGCTCTCTTCACTGTATCTCAGGTTTGTTGAAGCAGAATCATTTGGTGAGAGTTTCTGTGGGGAAAAGAGAGAAAGGTTTTTCCTTTGAGAGCGTCCTGTTATTATTCTGCCTCAGGCGCTGTGCAGAGAGAAATGAGTGTTCTGTGTTTTTGAGACCAACTATCATGTACATACACACACACACACACACACACACACACACACACACACGCACACACACGTGCTGGGAAAGACTTGCGGCTGCATATCAATGAGATGAAGACGTAGAAGAAGAAAATGAACTCGTCAGGCAGAAAGTGAGGAGGACCAATCAGAGCAGCTCGTTTCTCAGGGCAGAAACTGAAGCTGACGCCTCAGAGGGAGCAGCAGACGCTCAGACTGGATTTCAGTGTAAATGACTGCATTGTTTTCATATAAAACATGAAGTCATTGAGAGTCATTTGTTTCTGTTTGTGTGTTCTGATGGTTTTGTGTTTCTGTTGGTCAGAAAGTCCATCACTTTGTTCTAAACTGAAACATCTCAACAGCTCTGGAAGGATTACCATGATATGATGATCTGCCACTTATAGTCCCAGAGGATGAATCATGATGAGTGGGTTTTATGCATCAGGCCCCTTTTGCTTTTATTAAGACTGTTATAAGGTGAAAGCACCATTCAGAGTGTCAGTGTGCGGGGCAGCAGGAGCACCTCTCTCCTCCAGAGGTGACCTGTTCATTAAACATGTCGACTCCTCTCAGCAGCTGGGGGACAGCCAGAGAAAGGAGGAGGTGGTTCTACAACACGAGAAGCCATTATTGAGGCGTCAGACGTTACTTCTCCTGTTTCCCACCTCCAATGAGGGACGTCCGTCCACTGTGGCAGCAAACAGCGAGGACGGCGGCCAACTGTCGGTGCATTATTCATGCTGCTTGTAAAGTGTCCAGCTGCAGTCTGCTCAGGAGGAATCCTCTTCCTCTTCCCACACAGCAGGGCCGCTGCTCACAAGCTGCAGGTTTCCAACGGCATCGTTCTGCACAAACAACTGTTTCATTTAGTTTCCCATCATCTATAATTCTACAGATGAGCTGCTTCAATGCCTCTGTTTTCCTCATGTGCTGTATACTGCATCAGATGAATTATACAGTCTGCACTATCTCACCTGTTCACTCATGTATTTCCAACACATGCACAGTGTTTTTTCCTGTTATATTTGTCTCAGTAAATCTATGGACGTGCCAGAGGGCGTAATGAAACTGTGAATTATTGGGACTTAGGTAACTCTTTTATATTGCTGCAGAGCTCAAACATATTGTGGAGCAGAACCCAATAAAGCCACACTGATTCATGTTTTCATTAGTTTCCCATCTATTCTGTGTTTTTTCCAAAGCAGTCTTGAGAATGACACATCTGTAAAATGATAAGAAGAATGTTGATGATGCAGCCTGGAGACCGAAGGGGAAAAATGAAAATTTTATAAAAACAAATTGATGCCATTACACTGAGTGTAAATTTCTTCTGTGTGAGATAATGACATTCAAACAACAGCTCTGTGCTTTAACAAATATCTCTCCTCTTCTTCCCCTCTGTGTCTCTCCTTCTCTTCCTCTCATGTCTTTAGATAACAAATACGCCCCTGCAGTGAGTCTAAACGGTTTTATATTCATCCTGGGAGGAGCCTACGCTCGAGCCACCACCATCTATGACCCAGACAAAGGCAACATCAAGGCTGGCCCCAACATGAATCACTCTCGACAGTTCTGCAGGTGAGACACTGTTGAGAGACACATACAAGTAGATGACATGACAGTGGCTACGTGCATTTCTTTTATACAGCTTATATAACTTTTATACAATTTGTGGACACATCATGACGGATAAATGGTGATGAATAACAACAGTGGAATCACATCCTAATATACCACTCAGCTCGAGCCACTGAGGTGTGCAGTTTGCTGGATAATGAACCCACTGCTTACAGGGCCTGAATGACTTTTTGCTTTTTTTGCCGGAGCCAAGAAAGAAAGAAGCAAATACTTTTGGGAAGCAATTACAGGCAGTGATCTAATGTGTGAAATGTGTAACATAAATCATGTTGTCAGAGTAAGTCTGACGAGAGAGAGGAAGAGATGCAGGAGAGGAGGGAGGACAGTGAACGCAGCACGGAGCTGCTGAAGAGAAAACACACAAACACTCAGAAACAGAACTATCTCCAGTGTGTGAGGATGAAGTCTAGCAGGGTCGTCGTGCAGGAGAGCTGATATTCTCCCTCCGCTCCTTCCGGCTCTCTGCAGGCCTGCACCTCCCCTCTGTTTATCAGGAGGAGCAGCTCCAGGCTTTGCCCTGCACGCTCTCTGTTTTGGATCAGCTGTGCTTTCTCTCTGAGCAGATTTAGGCTTCATGTAATAATCTGTTTCAGTCCCAACTGTGTTGGAAATTTGTGGCAATGGGACTGCATGTTGTTCACTCTGTGTGTGTGAATGATGTCAGACTCAGGCGTGTCCCCCAGCAAGACAATCAGCATGTTTATGGAGACTTTTTCTCCTGTCTTGCTTTGTTGTTTAATCACAATTAACAAGAACGGCAATATTCCTGCTGTTGTGTGTCACAGATATCTCATATCAAAGCCTCTTACACTTGCATTCACCCACTTATCTGTTGAACACAGACATGTTCCTCTCAGTTACTGCTGTAGAGTTGATTTTAGCTGTGTTTCCACTGCAGGAGCTTTCCCAAGTAAGTAGGGACCTTTGGAGTAACTCAGTTAATTTCCACCACAGGGACCAGGGTCTAAAAGAAGTCATTGGGGCTTCATTTTGTATCACAAGAAGTCCCTGTTTCGGGGTGGTAGTCGATGCCTCATATATAATCGACAGATATGAGAGATGTATCAAACCTTTTCATGTAACCTACAAGTGGATACCTGTAGATCCTAAAATATTAAACTATTCCTTTATGGTTTCTGGCTTTTAAATGGAGATAACTGAAATATACAAAACTCTGTCTGTCCTTGCAGCGCTGTGATCCTAGACGGGAAGATCTACGCCACAGGAGGCATCGTGAGCAGCGAGGGTCCCGCCCTCAGCAACATGGAGACCTTTGACCCCTGCACCAACATGTGGACGCTCCTGCAGTCTCTGCCCTGTCCGCTCTTCAGACACGGCTGTGTGGTCATCAAGAAGTACATTCAGAGCAGCTGAGGGCGGCTGGGAACAGATCACACTGGGTTTGATGTCAAACACCAGCTGAGCTCCGGTTTGTGTGAGGATGTGCTTTATGTCAGAACATAATGTCCTAAATGTAATGCACAAGAGTGAAGCACGGGTCACAACTGAAGATCTGTATCATTGCAGGTATTTGACATTTGCTGATACCAGGAGTCCCTGGAGGCCTACTTTTCCCTGGACCAGCACCAACATGTCCTGGAGATCTTGCGCGGGGAGACTCGGGCCTACGTGTTCTTTGAGAAGAGCTTTAGCCACATGCACTCTTTTGTTCACACCTGCAAGAAGCTGTGAGAGGACGAAGCTGCCAGACTCTTCAATCAGATGCCTCGGCTGTGACACATTGCCACGACGATGGACTTGGTCCTCCATGACCTGAAACTGAGGAAGTTTGTCTTCAAGAATGAGAGTAGGTGAGTTCTGCAGGACAGTGTTGGGTCGCATTGACTATATAACCTGTCAAGAATCCTCTTACATCTTTTCAGTCCTCCTGGCTGCATAGACGAGGAGACAAAGTTGCTCTACAGCGCGACACACAAGGACCTAATTTGGCTTGAACCCAAGTGTGTGACACAAGACTATGGTGACCTCATGGAGAAGGAGAGGAACAAGAACAGACTCAAAATGATACCTGAGCAGGCCTCCTTGACATGTGTTAGCTTCCTGACTCAATTTTATCATACTGCTGTTAGCCTTTGACCAAAAAGCAGCCTGCAAACAGTGATGGTCAAAGGTTGACCTCTCAACAACCAGCCATTATTATCAGCACTCAAGGGTATCATAGCTGCTGTTGTGGGGTTTAGAGAAGAAGGCAAACAGATGCTAATAGATGCAGGAGAAGAATAAATCACTGTTGTGATGAAACGTAAGAGGATCAGACTGTTTGTATATTGATGCTTTTTGGCTGAGCTTTCATGTCAGTGAAAGGAAATCTCAAACTTAAGCCCAGAGCATGTTGTGCTCTACTTCTTCTGATATCTAAAAGTGATTAATCTAAAACACCTAAGACGACAATCAGACTAAATGACCCCCTTTAGTGTCTTTTGTAATTAGTTTTGTGTTCATTGGCATCCAAAGATGATAAATGTAATTATCATTTAGTGACATTTTCAGATGATACCAAATGAACATTGTTTAGTAAAGCAGGATCATCATGTTTCTGTTTTCTTTCTCTTGTGTGTCTCCAGAAGCCTTGTGAAGCTGGAGAGCCTCGAGGACACTTATATCCTGGATGTCATGATGACTCCCTGTCAGACAAACATGGCTGCCCAGAAAACATCAGTCCTGAGATCCTCCATGCCAACGACAGCTATTCAGGGAAGGCAGCTGACGTCTGGAGACTGGGCGTCATGCTTTACACCGTCCTCATGGGGCGCTACCCTTTCCATGACGTTGAGCTCTTTGTTCAGTAAAATCAGCAGGTCCCACTTCAACATCCCTGAGACGCTCACACCCAAGGCCAAGTGCCTGATCCACGACATCCTCATGCAGAAACCTACAGAGTGTCTCACCTGCAGAGTGTCTCACCTGCAGAGTGTCTCACCTCTGCTATGAAGAACAGACTGTGAGAGACGCAGCTCTGATAACAGACTCTGGAGGAATAACTGTCATCATTTCAATCTGTCAAAAGAAGTCCTGTAAATTTAACGTTTGTGTGTTTACTGTGGGAAAAAAGAGACGGCTGTCGGCGACTACTGAGAAAGACAATATTGAAGGAGGCACATGAAGTAAACACTGAACAGAACACATTATGGGATACAACAGTGTTGATGGTGAATGGAAAAGAAAATGTCAACAGACTGTGACAGTGATGAGGCAGAACACTTCAATCAGGTGTCACAGTCATTCATGCGGTCACGTTCACCTTGTTTAACTTCACCATCTGTGGAAATGTTCACTTATAACAGCTCAGTCGGCTCATTGTAACCGGGGTAAGAGTTAACCGTTGCTATGGATACAGCTCCAACTGTAGAATCTAACAGACTATATTTTTAACAGAAGAAATAAAATCATTTCTAAATTAATAAAACTGATTTCAAATCAATATTTTCTGTCAGATCATTGATTTCTTTAGTAAGTAGCCCTGTAATAAGCAGGATGATCTAAAGTGAGTGGCATGCTGCCGACTGTACCTGGTGGATTATCACCTGGTCATGACACACGATGAAGAGTCCATCAGAGTTTTCTGCTTTATTGTTGTAATGCTCCTTAATTGCCCCTGAATGAATTTACCCATGGTCCCCTCACGCAGGTGTTTTCACTTAATGTGCTTGACTAGCTCTCCTCCTGGGCGTGCGTGGGAGTGTACAGACTCTACAGATGAGAGATGAACGTCTCTATCAATCACTTGTTTGGTGACATCACAGTGTTCCTGTTTAGCTCCGCCCATTTTCAACCTGAGCAGGGTTCAAATCAGCCTTAAGCACAGTATAATAACCCTACTGTACGTAGCAAGGTTGTTAATGACTAAACTAATGATGGATGAATTATTGAAGCTGGTTTAGTTTCAGGCTCCTGCTCCCATTAATGTCTTACTGAGACACTGGAGCAGAACAGAGACATTATTAATGTTATTAGAAGCACCTGTGGTCGTCCTGCAGGACATCAACATGTTGCCGTGAGAAAACCTGAAGGAATATTAACTGTTTCAGAAAGAGCTTTATTTACAATGTTAAATAAATGTGTTACTTACCTGCAATTACCTCTTTATAGGTTTCATAGGAAGACATATAGAAAATATGTCCCCTGAAGTATGAATAGATTAATTCACAGATCTTTGTACATGCCCCCTTTAAAGGACATATTTTACATTAAAAAGCAGGCAGGTACACCCAGTGGTGGAAAAGAGATTTAAGGGCTCGTTTGAGCCAAACCAGAGCTGCAGACAGCCACATGTCCCGCCCTGCTCGCTTGTTTGTCCTGTTGACAGAAACGACTCATCTCATGTTTACACTGTGCAGTCAGTGCTGTGCATTTCCACAATCTGTCAGGCTGACGCTGAAAGCTGTTGACATTCACAAACTTTTTTTAAAACTTGGAAAACACTGAAAATATCTCCGACTGTGTTTCTGATTGAGCTGAATAATTGATGTTTGTTTGCAGCTTATTGTAACACCAGGTCAGGACCTTAGCTAGCAGGCAGAAGTGCTCCATTTACATTAAATAGAAGATTAACTCAGGGGACATTTGGCAAATCATTTCATGTCATACTTTGAAATCAGCAGGAATAAAAGTTTTCTGCAATTCAGTGAACTCAGCCTGAGATCAGTTCAGATTTTCTGTAACTCAGAGGAACAGCATTTCTGTCTCACAGCGCTGAAAGTTTTTCTGTGTTCCACCAAGCTGCTCCAGTTAAGGTTAATGGCATTGTTGTGTAACGATCCTGCTTTATTCAGCGCTGCTATTGTGTCTGAGCTTTGGCAGAACACAGGCCTTCCCTAACGGAGCCAGTAGGAAATAAAGGTGCTTCAGTGAGCCCGTCCCCAGGCGCAGCGCGGTGCACATGGGCACCCTTGGGTGTTCTGGCAGAAGAGTTTGTGGCAGGTCACCAACGAAAACACACATACAACAGATGGCCTCTGTTGTCTTCCTCACAGACACGAGGCCTCGGTTGGCTCTTGGTTACAAAACCCACAGAGCAACAGAGAGGCAGAGAGGCCTGGGACTCAGTCAGGTGGATGTGTGAGTCATGTGTGAAAGAGGCTTCTTATACTGCAAGTTATCAACAAGCAACATATACTTCTGTGTGTCTACATGTTTCCTTAATGGTGGATATAACATTTCTATAATTAGTAGAAACTTAGAAAAACTCAGAATCTTGTTTTATTTGTTATTTATTGAAAGTTTAACAGACAAAAACAGTGAGGCTGTGCATTAACCAGATTTGACCCACAGTGTCCTGATACATAAGAAAACAACTTAATCAGCTGTAGATCAAAATGTTCTAAAGCCTAATTGGTGCATTGAAGTAGTAGTAGATCACTGTCCTTTTAAAGCTTGTGCAGCAGAGGCCATGATTAATCTGGTAATTAAGTCTTAAAAAGTAATTTAGTATCAGTTTACACCCAAGAAAGCTGCTTTTAAAAATTGCTCCTCTTACTGAATAACAGTAAATTCAGCTCCGAGGAGCCTGAAGTCAGAAGTCTGTCAGGCCTCATGAGTAGCTGCAAGAACTCACGAGACATCATCCAAATTACATGTTCATTTTGTGCAAGTTTCTTAAATTAGACGCTTCACCACTAAAATGTTTGTTCTTATGCAGCGCTTCCCCAATGATGTGGTCAGTAAGCAGCATAATCAGAGCCTCAAGATGACAGAGTTTACTTGAGAGTGGTCTTGCATGCTGTCTTTGCTTTCCACACTCTTTTGTCAATACTCAATTATCCTCTCCGTCTCTGTTCCCTCTGATAGCGCACAACTTAAAATAGCTTTTTGTGGGCATTGTTTTCTAATGGCAACAATCCAGAGTGACTTGACTCACTGATCAACCATTACAGGCTTGATATATAGTGTACAGGTGATGTTCCGGCTTTAGGAATCAGATAAACATTTGCTTTTTCTCATGAACACCATATCTCCAGCAGTTATGATCAGATACTCCTATCAGGCTGAGTCATTTTAGTGATGATTACCTTCTTGTTTGTCAATCACATGTTTTTGCCTCACTGCTGATCATTAGTGTAAAATATGTATAATTCCTCTTCCCAGAAACATATTGTGAATGAATTATATGTTCATTCTAAGATGTAGAAAACAAGATGTACACTTATTGATAAGAGACCCCCGGTATGAAAATATTAGGCTTATCTGCTTAACAGGCTCTTTGCAGCTTTCCCCCTGTCACATCACAGGGTTACACATAAGCAGGACTCGATATGTAAGAATCACATATGTCATAAGAATCACTCGATATCATAAGAATATCATAAGAATCACGGAGGAGTTTCAGTCCTAGTGTGCTGACTCGTGGCCTCCAAAAGCTTTTAAATGTCAGGTTAAATGAATCGGAGTCTTTCCTGAACCAAAATGCCTGACTGCTCCCTGTGGGAGAGATCGTTGGGTGAACAGGTTGTTTTGTGTCTAACTGAGGTACGATTAGGGAGAGAAAAGAGAAAAAACATGGAATTCTAATTAAAGATCAAACCTCTTAAGCGTGCGGTGTCAGGTTTTGTTTCAGGCTGAGTTTAGTTTTTCTTTTAAAAAGCAGCATTAGACTAAAATCCTGACACAGATGGCTGAGGGGTTTTTTTGCACATGAGTGTAATTTTGTATGCACTTAAAAATCTACAATCCTTGATCAGTCTAAACTTATGTGAAGTCTTGTCACAAAACCTTTAAAATAATTGTTATTTACTGGCTATGAGAGAACAAACTGTCCACAGCAGTTGTTTCCCTTTAAATATGAAAAGCACAATGGAACCTGTTCGGTGTTTGGTTTCAGTATGTACGTGCAAAATATCAGACAGTGAACAGCAGACAGCTCTGCAGAGATGTGATGTAATTAGACTTGTTAATTGGAAGAGAGCCTTTCTTCACCTGCAGCAGTCAGAGTGAGTCTGTGATCATCTCCAGCAGAAACAGTCGTGTTCATTGTTTTGGTTTTCAGGCAATACAACTTCTAGTTACTCTCAAGTTAAACCAAATCATGCTGGCATTGGGGGACATTGTGATCAATAAACAGGGTTGACTGTCAAAGGATTGGCGATTTAATTCACATTAAATTCATATAAAAAGCCACTTGAACATCACTGCAAGAATGGCAGCCATTCAGTCATGTAGTAACCACCTGTGTTCACTGACAAGCTTAAAGATAAGGAACATCCTGTTAGACAGGAGAGACATTTAACATCAAAGAATCTGTCTGAAACAAAGACAAGGAAAGAAAACTTTGATAGATTCAGAGAGTGAGCAGCATTGATGTCATTATGATATAACACAGGCCAAGAACCTCCACCCAGAGGCCCTCCCTGAACAACATTTACATATCTGAAAACTTGGCACTGCTGCACGAATCTCTTCACAGGATCAGAGTCATCCTGTGTATACATGTTTCTTGACTCAAGACTTGACTCATGTGTCATGTTTATGATTCTAACATTGCTTGATTTTTCGTTGCTGATCAGAATCACAGCAGCTAATTAATCATTTAAAACACAAACTATTTGGTGGTCAGACTCTGATGTGCACAGGAGAAGTGGTTTGGAGACTGAAGCTATGATGTTTAATCTCCAGACAGATATGGATTTGATGATGGATAAACACAGACTCACTGTCTCCTTCACTTCTCTCTGACAGGATAAATGTGTTGACTCTCCCCTTTTCTGTTGTTCAACTTAAATCAATGCTGTCAATATAAGTCTACAAACCAGGGTGGGGTCTATTTTTTACTCTTTCATGAAGACAAGAAGTAACTTCAGTATATCTGCTTAAGCTCATAACCTTTCTTACACATCTTGTTGCATCTTCATCAAGGCTAACATTAACTGTGGAGCTGTGCTGCACACCATCCTCATCCCTGTCTGTCTCTCCTGCTGATTTCTGGGTCGCACTATTGAATGTCAGCCTCTCATCAAACAGTCACGCTGAGATTGCTCTGTCACTGAACATGATGCTCATTCTCCTTTCAGTGAGTCATTCCATAAAACCAAGATCTCAGATAGGAAGCTTTAATTGTACAATGTGAAAGTCCTTTTTAATTCACACTAGTACCTGCTGGCTCAGATTAAGGCTCTATGATAGATTAGTGCACACTGTTGAACATCATTTCACATGCTGCCATGGCTGAGAGGCTCAGACTGTGACATAGAATTTGACCCCTGATAAGGCCCACTATCTCTTCTGCCAAGTGTGACGTTTTGATGAAACGCTGGATGACTCAGGAGTGGAGAGCACTAAACTATCTTACCCAGGCAGCTTGGAGAGCTTATACTTACCATGTATGCAGCTGGAGGTTATTCTTATACTTGTGAGCACTATTTAAAGCATCGTCATGATTCACACATCACAGCTGACACACCTCTACATGTATGTTTGTATTATATTGTAAGAGTTATGAACCATTTAATGAGTGCTCTATGTTATTCCAAGTAGTGGAAAGCTACATTATAGAATAGTACAAGTACTTTATTTAAATAATGAATTGATGATAACCATTAATGTTACAAAGATTGGAATGCAGTTGTAATGTAAGAACATGTCCTGTAAAGGGGCCGTGTACAAAGAGCCAGTTATTATAGGTCTATTATTCTGTGCTATTATAACACTGTAAGTGTTAACACAGGTGCCTTCACTTAAGCCTGATTGGACCCATGCTGAGGTTAAAGATGGGCGGAGCTAAACATAAAAAATATGATGTCACTAAACAGTTTGCACCAATAACAAGTGATTGATAGAGATGTCAATCAAACATGCATTAAAAAGTCGAGCTAATCAAGCACATGAAGTGAAAACACCTGTGTGGTTTTAACAGGGGTACATACAGTAGGGGGCAACAAAGGAGCATTACAACAGTAAACCAGAAGACCCCTCTGGACTCTACATCTTTTAACACTGACAGGAAGATAATTCATCAGGTAAGCACAAATAGTTTGGTTAAACTAAAAGTGTAAAGCTTTAGAAAATGTTGTGAAGATAAAATTGTGGCAAAGAAGGTTCCTGAGTTAGTTTCTAAGCTAATTGTCCTGCTAGTAGCTTATCTAAGAGACTAGCATGATAAGAGCTTTTCAAACGCTAAAACCAAAGTTGCTTTATCAAATTAATTTGTCATTTATGTAGTTTACAACTATTCCCACTGTAACACGTCAAAATGCTGCCTTTCTTAACACGTCTTTTAGTTTCGCATAATTCTTTCTTCGTGTGTTTGCTTGACCTCATTATTGTGTGAAGCAAAGTGAATGTAATAACCAGCATGTAACTACCTGGTAGGATGAAAATGCAGAAGTGCTCTTAGTGCTGTAAGACCAAAATGGAAAAATAATCAGCGACGGTTGCCCTTTTGTTAGAATTGAATCTTTAGAAAGCCTTTTGTGATATTATATCTGGGATATTATCATATCTTCATATAACTGCACATGGACTGGCTTTGCAAGTTGTTTAATCTCTAATTGAACATTAAACAAAATTTGGACCTACATAACCTTTCAAACATCAGTTTCCCTTGATGGTCCCTTAACCCTCATGAAAACGGTTGTATGGTCCAAGCTGGTGCTGTGTTGCGAAAGCTCTGCAGGTGCATGCAATTGCTCGTAGTGACGGGTGGGTGCGCTGTAGCGCTTGTGTTAACCAATCACGGTGGAATGGGCGGGACAGCATCGGGAGAAAAGTGACCACACTGTGTGCCCGGACTGTAATTGCAGAATGTACATCTCAGATACTCCGCTACGCAGGGAGCTCAGCAAGACGCGTCCGCAGTAAACTCCACTGTGTGACGTGCAGCGCGGTGCACAGACACTCACCCACCAGCACACAGCCGCTTCCAGCGCACAATTTTGTTCATTTTGCTGTAAAACGCAACAGCATTATTTGCGGAATACAACAAGCATTCATTCATGAGCAGCGACGCAGCTAAACAAGGACAGACGCCGGGTGACCGGAGCAGCGAGCGGCCGGGGAGGTAAGCGCTCAGTCGACATAGGTGAAGCAGCCGCCACGCTGACTCCCTTGTCCGCTTAAGTTAGCTTTGTGTCAGGTAGGAGAGTTTCGACGGAGCACGATCACATATCCTATGTTGAATGAATGAGAGGAGACCATCGCTGCCAGCCCTTTGCCGAGGACCAAAACCCTTTTAAACGGTGTGTGCGGCGCTGACGTTGTGCGCGAGCACTCCTGTAGAGACAGGAAAAAACTGAAACTTTACGTTTCAGAGCTTGTAACAGGTAGGGTACAGAAATGGGCAGAAAAAGATCTAGTAGTTGTCTGCATGTGGGTCAGCAACCTTGGACCAAAACATGATCATTTCATTTTAGAAAGCTGAAACGCCTCCTAATTTAACCTGAATTAATTAAGGATAAAATGACTACTTTATGTCATAAAGCCTTAAATTCTGAGTGGACTACCCTGCATTATCAATCGTTAAACTAATAGTAAGCAATGTTATGTGGTCTTACTTTGACACCACATCTTTTTTAATTTATCACTGCATACTAAACATTATATTATTTTATGTGCACAAACTCTGCAGTGTGCCTTAGTGTGTTTATAAAATCCTATTATTATGTTCTGCACATGAACATAACTTGTAGCCCACACTCATCCTCCAGACAACAAAGCCTTCCTCCTCACAAGTCCCATGTGTTGTTACAGTGAAGTGCTGTACCCTTGTGAAGTAGAGCCCTGGTTGTAAAGAACACTGTGCCTTTTCCTGGCACACAGTCACTGATGAATGCTGAATCTATCCATTTATTACTGCTGACACTCGTCCATGACAGTGTTTCACTCTAAATCTCTTGTCTCCATGTTTCATTTATTAACTGACATGTGAGAAAGTGTTGATGAAAGAATGAGGCTGGTACTAGTCGTGGTATTATCACATTGAATCTGTGCTCCATATTTAGCACAATTTATTATCAACTCTCAGACCACGTGTCAATCCTCGCTGGCCTTGGCACTGATTCCCGTTTACGAGTGTGTTGCTATATTAAAATAGATGCACAGCCACCCGGCTTGACTGCATGTGTTCCTGTTCCTATATTAACGTACCCCGGTGTTGTTATCGTGTTAACTGGCTGACCATGTGAGGCAGGAGCAGGACACACTTCCCCACTGATGACATTTGAAAACCTAGCAGGCTATCGTGAATCAAGGCGGGGATTAAGGGCTTTAGTCCTCGTCCTCCCTGAACAGGCAGCAGCTCTGCACTCGATGAGGCAACACGATGCATTTGCCTCAGAGCCGGGGCCGTTTAGCAGGGGTCTTCTCGGCTCATCTGCTGCGTCTGATGGAGAATTGTTTCTGAATATGTAGAATAAGCAGTCACTGTAGGTGGATGATTACACAGCAGCATGAGCACCATTATACAGAGGTGTGAAATGTGTGTGTGTGAGCTACAGTACATAGCCTCACTGTCAGGCACATGTTACCTCTGCGCATGTATTCTGGTTTCTCTAGTTTGTCACAATTTTCATTGAAATATACCCAATCAAAAATAATCCTACGATATCAAACATGGTTTTGTTTGGCCCAGGGAGCTGCTTTTGCCTGAGGAATTTATTTGACATTAGCCAGAAAATGACCCAAAAATGACTCCTGTTATGGTCAGTAAATCACAATGCTGTAGCTCAAGGCTGTTTAATATTTATTTAATTTCAGCAGGAGGGAGAGCTCTTTTGGACATAATTTCGTCGTTGTGTATGTGCAGTCCCCTGGACTGAAAAAACAGGCAAAGAAGATAGGACAGATGAAATTCTGTACAGTCTGTTATTTTACTTAGTTCAAGTTGTGATCACTGCTGTTTCCTCTGGTGATGGACTATAGAACAGAAGCTGTGTCATGCTCCGCAGCAAACATCACAGCCGAAAATCAGTTTCTCTGTTTTCTTCATGTAAGTGGAGCCTCTTCCACTTGCTCCTTTTTTAAACATGTACATACTGTACACAGTCATGCTTCTGTTTATTTTTACTCGCTCACCAAAGCACAATAATAATGTGTGAATGAAGCTGGTGAGTCTAGCGGAGCTGTGGGTATCTGAAGCCTAATTTGGACGCGCCCTCAATCAAAATGGAAACTATAGAGCGATTGTGCATGTTTTTATGCCTTTTACTTGACATTTAATTTACATTTTGAATACATGCATAGCAGATTTTTTTTCAAAATTTCTATAATTTGTAGGCAACATTCAGTCCATGTGCTCATGCATTTTGCGTATTGCTTACCTGTAATACAATGCAAGGCTTTGGATTTACTCTGTAAATTCCACTTTTACCATTTCTCAACATGTACTTGTTTTTATTTATATGTGTTTTTTTTTTTTTTTGTTTATTCACAACATTGCAATTAGAATTGGAGCCCATCACAGCTTATTTACTACAGCCACATGAGTGGTGCACACAGGTTGCTGAGTGCAGCAGGCATCATGTTCCCAAGAATCATGCTGAGGTGGCTAGAGTGGTAGTTACAATACAGCCAGACCACTGTGGCTTGCAGTATGTTATTAGTTCTAAAGTGGCACCAAAGCACCTCAGTTTTCCTCAGTCATTATAAATATCCAGTCTCTCATTGATCACAGCGGCTCTAAGGAAGTCCTGGTGGTGTTTATCAGTGAATTAAAGGTATCAGGAACAAAAACAACCCAGCTGAACAAATGCTTCATCTGTCTTTAGTTGGTTTGCTGTGTGCAGTTTAGATGATGATGGAGTTTTCAGTGAAAGAAGGAGGTACAGTGTTCATATAATCATTTGGTGTTAATGCTAAAATCGATTCCTATTTCTTTATACGTTACATTTACTGAGTTATTGAGACATGTTGCTACTTTTTGGACAAAAGATGCTTGTGTTTACTTTTAGTCCAACAGCTAAGTAACAATTCAGGAAAGGTTATCCCTCTGGACTTGTATGAGACAGCTTTTTTCCCTAAGGACATTAAAGATGGATTTGTTGATGGTTCAAGCTTCTTAATAAGAAACTTTTATCTTGTTTCTGGTATTCCCCCAGCAGCCTTTTTACTGTGAGTTGTGGTAGCAGTGATAGCTGCGCTGCTGAATATTTAGCATCAGAGGTTATTAAAAGCATAATACACTTCTGTACACAGGGCAAAAGGCCATGAGCAAACACTGTGCTTCCTGAGCTCGTTAGAGATCAGTGAACTATCAAAGGCCGTCTCTTCAGCTGCCCTCCTGAACACAGTCGCTGAAGGACCAGTGATGCTGGTATCATGTTTCTAAAAAGCCTTCAGTTTCCCTGTTCAGAGACACAAATGGTCTCTCAATGCACTAAGCTCTAAACCTCCTACGCCTGTGGAGATTTGAGTTATAAGCTATAAATTATGTAAAAATTGCTGCAAAGCTGCCGGTTTTGTGACATCACAATTGAGATAATAAAGAAAAACGCATACGATTGACATTTTCATATTGTTTTAACAATATTGTCATATTGCCCAGCCATAGTTTGTGCCATTTAAAATATGCTGTTGAATTTAATCTTGGAAAGAAATTTCAATAACATTTGATTGGATTTGTTACATTGCTTTTTAGTAGCTTGTAGCTTGTGTTTGTGGATGGTCCATTTATTTTCAGCACTATACTGTGCACATACATGCCATGTTTACTATCAACTGTGCATTAGCGCTTGTCTGAGTGTTATTGTGGCCTTTATGTTTTTTATGTAGTGCATCAGCTGTGCTTTCCAGGATGCAGACTCAAGCTACGCTGCCTGTCAAATCGCTGTGACTCCAAATTCATCCGTAGCTGTAACTCAATGTCATTTCATGCAGTGTTTGAAAATGGTTTTCTGCAAACTAAAGCCTATAGGCGTCTCTCCGGAAAACAATAAAAGCCTTTAAATTCACTTGTCATGTTTGGAGACACGGCGTGAGGATCTGGTTTGGACTCAGGCCTGTGAGGCTTCGTCTCGAGTCTGGGCAGTCTGTGAGGCTGCTGGCGTGTTGAGTGGCTCCATGGGGGGTAGGTTAAGCCTGTTAGCTTCATATGATACCACGGCAGGTTTGCTTCATGGATGGGGGAGAGATGGGAAGGAGGTGCCAATGGAAAATCTTTTCTATCTTGTAGCTCATAACATCAGACTCAACCACAGCCATGTTTTGTTGTTTATTCAGGCTCCCATTCAGCCTGGCTGCAGGAGTATCTCTGCTCAGCAGCTATCTGACAGCTACAGCTCCCCTGACATCTCCTTTATGAACCTCAGTCATTTTAATAAGCAGTTTATTCCAAAGTAGAGATAATGTAGTAAAATACATCATCTATAATGAAACATAAAAGCTTCTTAATTCTCACACCATGTAGTTTATTTTGAGCGATCTGCTCATTCTGCAGCTGTAAAACTCTAACTCATTTGTCCCAGTAAGAAATGAAAATGTAAATAGTTCACAGTTAATAGAAGAACACAAAACAGCGACTCACAGCAATGTGTGATTTGCATACTGCCAACAGAGCGAGTTGAAAGGTTGCTTTTGAGTTAAGAGGAAACATAAATCACGTGTTTGCAGGAGGTGTGATGTGCATCTGTAATAGCATCATATTTACAACCTGTCTACATCGGCCTGCATGTATTCTTCCAAGGACTATATAAGATATTGTCCTTATCACAAACATCTCATGCTGTGATACATGCACTCCAGCGCTGATAAATTCATGTTGGCAGCAGATTTTCCCTTTAAATAATTGCAGCACAATGACCAGGGTACCATCCAGACACAGTGAATGATGAAGTGTACTTTGTCAGAGGGTCGCCTTAATTTTAAAGTAAGACTACTGAAGTTGGTGTGAATGATTTCCATCTCTTTACATCCTCACAGTTCACTGGAGTGGACTTCAAAGTCAGAGAGGAGTAAACTCCTGCTTGGACACACATGATGAAGGGCTATGTTTCTGCTCGCTCTCTCTCATATTATTTAATGTGTTGCAGTTTGTCTGTTACTAGTGTTCAAAGACACACTGGCATTTGGCTACAATAAAGCTCACCATAATGTTAATACGACGGCAGCTGACGGTGGCGCTGTAAAGATAGCTTTTGTCATCGCTCGGTGCCTGTGGGCCTCAGTGTAATTGTCTAGCTTTCCCGAGTAGACATTTTTATTTCTCTGCTTTTGTAAGATAGGCCGATCCATTCTGCCTCTCAGGACATTAATTCATTCCGACAGAAGCCTTTTGATTTTATGAAATCTTTAAACTGTAGTTACACCAGTCAGTGGTTACTGGACAGTGTGTCTGAGACAAAGTGACTCAGTCTAAGGGGTAGACCCTTGCTTTCCATGTTTTAAATATTTCAGCCAGTTTCTCCACTTTGAAACACTTAAGCGTCTCAAGCAGCCTTTTTAGAATGGAGTCAGTGGGACAGCAGCCATGTTTGATTATTAACGGCGGGTCTCAATCTCTCAGGCCCTGATTAGTCTCTGCTGATTGCTGTTTCAGAAATTACATTAAAATTGATGCATCATGCTTCCTTGTTTTTCACACTGAGAAAGCTCCTTCAATCTATTGATAATTACAGAGATGATTTATGGCTGGGCTTCATTTTGACAAGTTTACAATAATTGAAATGTTAAAACTTTTTTCTGTACATCTGTGAGTTAAGATATTGGCTTCCCATGTGGGATCTGTTGGAACATTTTCTTACTAATGTGCCACAAAGTTTCATTGTTCCACATTTATCCAGATCCTGGAAGATTAATGGTTCAGTGTTTAGGTGTTAGCTTTCTCTTATTATGAAGTATTTATCTTTTGTAAGTTACTGTGGCACTTTATTATTTAAGATCTCATCCTGTTGTGACTTTGTAGACACAAACAGGATGTTTGTCATTGTGTATATGCCAGGAGTTAATTAGAGGGAGAGAAAACAAAATATAAATTTAAAGGGAGCCGTCAAGGGGTAGTTAATGATTTTACTTTGTGTGGAGTTAATGGAAGACAGCTTCCATTTCATGGAAAAGTAAACATTTTTCCTGCAGGACTTTAGACTTATTTTCTAGTGAAAAACAAGAAGAGATAAATTTGAGTTTGGTTTCCAAAGCAGATTGTCAAACAGTGTTCCAGCTCAGTATAAGAACTCATAATGCAGTATTAAATTTCTATCACATTTAACCCTGCTTTATTGGGTTTGTATGTAGAGTTCAGTGTCTTTTTAGTTTGTATTAAAATAATACTTCATGTCATATGACCAAGAGGTGTCAGAGGAATACAATGTAATTAGAAATATTTATTTTTTATTAATATTACCCTCAAGATGTGCTCAGTTGTACTCTGACTTTTAATTAATTTTATTATCGTTGCACTGTTGCATAAACACCAATCTGTCAATATGTCTCTCTGTGTAACAGCAGACACCATAAACTGATGGAAAGAATCAGTATTATATCAGCGAGCTTCTGTCTTATATCATCCTCTGGAGGAAGATTTGTGAAGGTAGCTGTTTCCTTTGCTGCACAATCATCACAATGGAAATCAGACTTTTGGTTAGAATATCGAAAAAATGTGTTATGTTGTATGTAATATCCGACTCGCCATGTGTCAGTCCTGCAGAGATATGAGTTCGCTAATTTAAGTTTTTAACGAGTTTCATTATGAATATATAAAGCTAACGCTAGCGTACGGAGTTAGCTTAATTGCTAGGTAACGACCTCATCCCTCGTTAATGGTGCACGTTTGCTCTTTTATCAGGGGAGAAGTTACAGGCCCACGACACACACAGCTCATTATAGACACTATTTTTGTCTGTTACCACAGGTAGGGAGATGTTTTTTTCTTCCATGATTTAGTATTATTTTCAAGTGTTAATTGTAAAGTTTTGTGTTTTATGAATGTTAATATTGATAGCTGCTAATGTGAATTTAAATACATTTTGATGTTAAACTGTGTTGTGATCCTGTGCAGAAGAAATATGGGTTTTCTGGCTTAAACATTTTGTATTTGCTGTCTAAATTCTTAATTTAATCATTTATTTAAAAAAAAAAAAAAAATCCAAGCTGTATTTGTCATATTTAGTTTTCAGACTGTCTGTTTTAAAGAACCAGAAGATTGCATCTCTACCTGAGATGCAACTTTCTACATCTCTAAAAGATTTCTGTTTGTGTAATTGTTAAGTGTAGAGAGAGAGAGAGAACCCTTTGTGCTTTTATTGTGAAGGAAATCTTGACACAGATTTTTAGGTCATTAATGCAGAGGAAGTATCATTTATGTTTTTGCCACAGTTCATTTGGACTGATCAAGTCATACCTCAGTTTAATAAAGGAAGTCTACAAGGATACTTTTTTACTTGTTTGTTGTTGTCTTGTACTGAAGAAATGTCATTGTATTCTGGTTTCAAACAGCAGCAGAGACTCTTTCACACACAGACAGACGCACACAAAGACCGAGATGTGGTGACTTCCAACACCAGTGTTGTTGTTTCATCTGACAATGAAGGCCTTTGAAGTGTCATCTTCAATGCAAACCTTCTCCTTTGTCATCATGTTAAAAAGAGCAGAGCTTTCAGTTTTACATATAACTGTAGTCATTTTTTATTTCCACTCATGAATTAATTTACTACCAGTCCCGAGAGCTTTTCTAACTGCAACCATAGGTCTTCAGTTTGACCTTTTCCAAGGTATTTTCGGTATATTTTTCCGAGTTATCCGCTGCTGATCTCTAATGTTCTCTCAGCAAAGTTGGAGAGCAGCGTGAGTCTCTGTGGAGACATTTATCTGCTCTCCAGACCAAAGATTACGCTAATAAATCTCTTGATGCAGATTGTTCCACACTTGAATGGGTTGTTTTGTTCATTCTTTTGAGTGAAGGCATGCCTGATTTTCATCTTTGTGAACAAATAGCGAGCACAAGAATATGAGGACCAGATTTATGGACTTTTTCATTTAAATTTCTGCTTTAAAGTCTCACCATACTCACCAACTGTTATTGTTTCTGCAGGTGTAGACAGCAATACTCCAAAGAGCTAATGTGTCTGTTATGAGCATCCCCATCCACCAGAGACCAAAGGTACGGTAAGCTATGAAAAGCTCATTATGCTACGTCCCAGTAAACATTTTATTATGCCACAGACAAGACACACAGTGTGATACAAAAGCACAATAACATATGAGACAGTCAGATTCTGCCTCATTATTTTATTGTTTTCACATCAAAACTATTTTAGTCATTGTTCTAAAATTATTATTGTTCTACTAATTTAATATCACAGAGAGTAATAAACTCTTCACTAGCATAAGCAGACTAACTCCACTTTTCCACTCCTGATGTGTAGCACTTGATCCTTTGATACACTGGGCCCACTGTGTGTATATGTACGTGTTCTTTGCTCTTGGCCTGCTTTAGTGGGGGGTTGATGGTCTGGAATTATTTTATGCACGCCGTCATTAATTCAGCTTGACTTCCTGCTGTGTCCTCAAAATGAGCTCTGTGTGGCTTTGTTTGTCCTCCTGCAAAGATCTCACAATTCTGTTAGCGAGCGAGACCAGGGGTCTCATTTATAAAAGAGTGCGTAGAATCCAGACTAAAACTGTCCGTATGGAGAAAACCCAGAAATGGCCAAAAAGAGTTCAGATTTTTAAAACCGTGCTCACGCACACCTGCACGCAATGTTCCCTCACAATCCACCTGGAAATGTGCGCACATGAATTATCTTCTTATTCCGCCCTCCACACACCCACATTGCACCAAAAATGGTTAATGCAAAGTACCTCATGAATGGAAATGCATACAAATGAGCAGGCTCAAAAACGAGAGGAAGCCTTATGATTGAATGTTGGCATCAATCAGAGGTCTCCTCCGCTCATGGATATTATTTGATAGAAGTTTGATCGGTGCAAACACAAGCTTTTTAATTTATGTGGTTCAGTTATGATGCACTTTGCCTGCACTGTGTTCGGGCTGGTTAAAGTTATATATGAATGCGAGAACAGTCACTGGCTTTATTTGTGGACTTATTTGGCTCATGTGCAATGAGAATATCCCGGTGGAGGTGACAGGTGAAGGCAGAGTGTCTGAAGCAGCCACTGCAAGTCTCTGGTGCGCACTGAGCGCCTGACGGCACAGTCCAAGATCATGCTGTTAATTAAGTCAGAATATCTTTAATAAAACTAAAAATCGTACTTGCTGATATAAACACAGTATTAGAAGAAACTACTGACAATCCGTTCTTCAACTCTTTTGATGTTATTTTGGATTTCTCCTGCGATTCAGGAGACGGTCTCTCCTCTGCGCTCCAGGGGGGCTGTGAAGGTGAGACAGTGCTGATCAAATATTAAGAGGACTTGAATTTAATTTAATTTAATTTGATATCTTTTCAAATTGAATGGTGCTTATTTAATGGCTTTTAAGGCTAAATTTTAAGGCTCACAATATACATAATATATAATATAGGCACAAGTACAACTAACACTGCTGGTATGAATGTTTATGGTGACGTGGATCACTCAATAACATTTGATATTTAGGGGAATTAAATGTGCATCAGTATACACCTTGGCTTAAGTTCACTTCACCATCTATGTCGCCAATTTCTCCTGTCTTCAAAATGTACGTACGCAAGGGTCACAGTTTGCTTACCGATGTGCACATTTTCCCTTCAAGTTTGTTTTTATAGATTTTTTGTGCGTACGTAATGTTGAGACCCAAGGTCAGTCTTTAAACAATTACGGGGTTAGAGCTTGATCTCAGGTAAGTGAGAGATAGGATTACTCCTGGACCGCAGGACCCCAGGAATGTACAGACCCCTCTGGTGGTCTGCTCACTGCTGATGAAATAGAGTTGAATTAATGAGGTTGCCCACTGCGAGGACTGATTAGAATAACATACTCCCTTTGATTCCTCAGTGAGGTGACCGGGCGCCACAGGCACGTGGGTGTGGGTGGGGTTGGGCACACAGTCTGTGTATTAGTGTCTGTGTGCCCGTCCTGGGTCGGCGCATCACTGATGAACAGGACTCATTATGTGTGCTCCTTGCTGGGGTTCAACTCTCACTGCGGGGCTTCAGCTTTAAAATCATTCTTTGGTGTTTGTGCGCTGTGCAAGGTTGCTCATACAGTGGCCTACATGGTCTGAACCTGTGGTATTTCATGCTGCATTCAGCTTTCATAGCTTGGCAAATTAACTGTAGTGCTGCATACATTTAAAAAGTCTCACCTGCGATCATATGCAGTTTGTGCGTGTGTGTGTGTGTAGTCTGAACCACATTTGTAGCATTCGTGTGATTCTGTAGGCTGTAGTCCATCATGTGTTGAAGTGAAAAAAGACTTAATGTTTGTTAAGCTCTTTGTTTGGTGTTGGGTTAACCTTGTAGTATATTCTTGTAGTATACCAGTTAGAGGTCGACTGATTAATTGGCCCCGATAGGACTTATTAAAAACTATACTCATCTGCAGATCTTGGCTCCGATAGTGGCCGATGGCTGTGCAGCCTCAGGCGGGGACGTACATCGCGTGCATTCGCCTTTTTAATGGAGTATCAGAAAGGTTTTATTAAACCAACAACTATAAGAAAACTGCAGTATCATTTCAATTAAAAATGATTGTCACAGTGACAATTGCATCAAACATACATTATCATCTCACTCCCCTTTACCGTGCCACCATGTCAGTTTAGTTCTGGAGTTTTTCACACTTCCTGCACTTTATTTCCATTACAATCCATTTGACCTGTCATATAGCCATAATTGCAGTTACAGTATTGCTAATATTTGATAGCATAGAATTACTATATTTGCATTAAAATAATACATTATCCATCATGAATAGGGACAAAAATTCATAAGTGCAGGTTGTGCTTATGCACACATTTGCCTTTACCTAATGGACCATCCTGCTGTGAGGAGATAAAGACTGTAAATTATGTTAATTTTTAGCCATGGCTCATGGCCTGTCATTTGTTCTCTCCTACTGCCACAGTGTTTTAACAGTCAGATACAGCAGGAGTAGATTAATATAATGTTAAATGCTCTTTATAAAACCCTGACTGTGAGTCAGCAGAATTGGTCTTCCCCTCCCTCCATTATTAAGACAAGAAGGAGCCTCCACCTGCTGACAAAGGGGGAAAAAGGCCTTGAAGGGCATTTATCTGGACACAGAGCAGTGAAGTATTGAGCCGAAGAGACAGAAAATGATGGGGGGAGTTCTGACTAAGTTCTAAGCAGAGAAGTGATGTAGCTAATGATGTGACCTTTGACCTCACCTTCATGAGGTGCATGTTTGATATTGTCTTTGCTGCTGAGAGCAACAGGTGTGCAGGAAGGGAGCAAGGTCACGTTTTTCACAAGCCTCCCCTGCTGCCTTTCATGACACGACCTGCAGCCCTTGCAGCGCACCCAGCTGCTGCCTTAAGGATAAAAATGGTGTGTAGGCTAATATCTGTGAATGGGGCATGCTGCCATCACAGGATTGTGATTCTTATGTCACACAGATGTGGCATTGTTCCCATGATGGTTGGAAAGTCTGAGCGTGACACCTCTTATAAATACAGCACTGCAGTTTCCAACAAGGAAACATAAAAACACCTGAAGTTTTTCTACACAAATGATATCAGCTTTTTATTAAATCTGATGCATTATTATTGATTCAGTTACCAAACTGTGTGCTGGTCATTATAACAAGTTATTTCACTGTTTGGTAACTGAATCAATAATTCTTCTCTGCCTGGTATGAAAACTCCTTTTTAACCTTCATTACATCTCTGATCTGTGAGGGACCAAATGTCTTCTGCTGAAATTCATTTCCCAACAGGGACTCTTATCAAAGAACTCAGATGTACCTTCTTATCATCTGTGTTTAATGTGTCTGAAGGAAAATTTACTCTGAATTAATTGCGAGTATCATCTGCCAAAGTGTTATTTGGATATCTTCCTCATGTTGACATAAACCTTAATGACCATCTGCAGAGAGCAGCTCATTATGGCACATGTCTCTGTCTGCACATATGTAGGGGACATCTCTGATGGTGTTTCACAGTGCTGTTCACAAGCGTGACTGAGGTTGTTCTGCTCGAGGCAGAGAGAAATTAAAAGTGCATTTTTCCACTTAAACAGAAGCTGAGAGGCTGCTGTCGTTTCTGTGAATGGTTACTGCAGAAGTCTTTGAGCAGAGATGAGAGAGCTCACACAGACATGAAGTAGCTGAACGATTAGCGGCATGCTACAGGTCATTAGCTGTTCTACATTTAGCCGGGCTCTTGACAACAAAGATTTGTTCTTCAGCTTCTATCAGGCGTATATGATGCAGTCAGGAGGCTCTGTCAGTAATCTAGGGCTGTACCCGAATCAGGATTCTTTGAGTCGAATCGGATCTGGCCATTCAATACAAAGATTCGACTATTCATTGATTTTAATTTTTCATATAGCAGGGTTTGGGGGTCGGGGGGGCTGTGAATATACAAGGAGCCTCATTCACCTTCATTAGACCTCCAAAAACATCATATAATAAAAACTGTGATGCAGACTCGCGGCGCTAAAGTTCTGTGTGAAATATATGAACTACACAGCAGACTGGAGTCTCTGTTAACAGTGACAGACAGAAAGATCTGCATGATTAACACAGAGCCACGTTATTAAATGTCTGTGTCCTCCCCGCGCTGCATTATTTTAAACTATGATGAACTGATCGCAGGTTACAGCTCCTGCTCATGTCATTCACAGCATGGTGAGACGTACTTTATACTTTATAGTAACGGAAACACACAGATCTGTGATCTGTTATCAGTTAACCAACAGCACGTCACAGAGAAAAACCAAAACACAAAACGAAGGCTCGACTTGAAGAATTTCAAGTCGACTGAGGGGTCACAGACAGAGATTCGACTCGTCGACTTTCAGGGGCCAGCCCTACAGTAATCCACCTCTGATCTGCAGGTTGTGCTTTTGTTGCACATGTACGACTATGCAAAAGGATTCACACACTTGTAAAATGTGCATTCCTGCACCAAATGTGTTTTCCTTCAATTCTGCCTGAAAAGCTTCTTTAGAATCCTCTCATATCGCTCAGGAAAATCAAATCAGCTTTTAGATTTAACTCCTGCTGCTCACTAAAATAATCAGAATTCACATCATCTCAGCTGCTCACACAACTCTACAGTCTTTTCCCCAAGTTGTAAACGTGAAAATGAAAGCTGCTGCTCGTAAAATAGATTTTGAGATTGAAGCAGAAATCCATGTTGATAAGAAAAGTTTGACACTACAGCACAGAGAGTGTGAGCAGGAAAACGTTACAGTGTGCAGTGAGCGCCTGGCTTGGCGTGTTGTCTGAAGTGTACTCGAGGTTTCAGACGAGCATGTGTTCTTGGCTTTGGAGAGCAGCTGAAGAAGAAGTCGTTGTCCTCCATACATACTGACCTTCTGTGGTGAGACAAGCTGATGAAAGAGAAACAAATATGTCAGAACAGAATCAGAATCGTGCAGCTATCTCAGATGCCTCCTACAGATTGTATCTAATGTATTGTGACAGCACACTGTGGGATTTAAAAGCAGCCAACATGCGTTCCCTTTAGTCTGTCACAAACCCTTTTCTGCCATTTCATCTCATCACGTCACTTCTGTTCCTCTCAGCTGGTTCTGTGTACAGTTTGGTCTACCTCCTCTGCTTGTTATTCAACTCACAACCACCCACTGAGATCAGATTAAAGCAGACATGTCGAACACATCGAGCTGCACGCCTGGAGCAAAGCATGCTGGGATGGAGCCATAAATAAGGTGTGCTGCTGCTCTGTGACAGCTGAACAGGCCGATGATTTAAGTGCTGCTATTTCTGTGATTGCTGATTCTGATGTTTTGTTTGTGGCCCTACTGTAATCTGTTTTTATGAGATCTTCTACAATCTAGTTTCCCCTCAGATTGTTGCTGCACGTGTCGCTCTCTAGTTTGGTGACGAGGTCCAACCCACCTGGGCTGAAAAAAAAACTTGTATTTGCTGATGTCGCTGGTTCTCTCCTTCATTTTTAAGCAGTTGTAGTCTTTTACATTTTTACTGTTTAAGAATTCAGCTTATATAAAATGTCCTAAGTCAGAATGAAAGATCAAATCAGAGCCAGTTGTTTGTCAAATTCTTCTTCTTCATACTTTCTTTTATATCAGCCCACAGCTCTCTCTGCTGACACCAGCTCACATGTAATTTTGAAAACTGATGCTGCCAACAACCTGTGGCTTTTTAAATGTGAACAGTAGTCTAAAATATCTTGAGTGGGATTTGTAACACAATTCGTTAAATCTGTTTCAGCTAAAAAATAATGAATCAACTGAAGAAAGGTTGTTATACAGTAAAGTTATGAAATTTAACAACACATTTAAATGTTTGGACAAAGTCACGTTTCCTCACGTACATTAACACTCATGTCTCGTTTCTATCACATTTGAAAAATAGTTTAGTTTGCCAAACTTTCCCCCGAATATTATCATTTTTTAATCCCCATTGGCAAAAACATGGAACAAGTTTGTGATCTAAAAGTTCCACTTCCCTATCATCTCTGGAGAATGAAGTTTGTGACATGCCTGCAGTGATTTCAGCTCATCCAAGCTGAGAGCTGACAGGGTCACCCACCTGTGAGCCTCTGTCCCTTTCCCTCACATCACACACATGATATCCACACTTTCCTCTCTCTTCTACCCACTCTACTTTTAAAACTTTGTTTTTGACCTTTTTACCAGTTCAGCCACTTGTGGGCTGAGAGGGGCCTCTTGTTTTGGTTGTGAGAAATCAATAGAGAGAGACTGCTCTCCCTGTCAGTGTGACCTGTCTTGACGGCTGTCATCTCTCTTAATTGCTTTGCTAATATCATCCCCACTCAGCCTGGATCTGGGTCAGCAAGGCCCCTCTGCTGGAGCTGACTGCAGGCTGTGCTCCTCCATGATCTCCTTCCTCTGTCTGCCTTTTTTATTCTCTCCTTCTTTCCCTTTAGACTCATCTTAGTTAGAATAGAAACAAACAATAGAACACATTGTTCTTTGTTCGAATATGACATGTGGTTGGATTAATCCAATCAGAAACATGTTTATTTAGGGAAGATGCTCATTTCTGCACCCTGCTCTATTCTGGGATGGAAACCATCTCACCAGAATGAACCTTTTATATTTCCCTCAGGTGATGCAGGATCTGCTTTTTCTTTGTCAGCCATCTTTCTGCTGTTTGCACCTTTAGGTCAGACTACAAAGCTTCTTAGTAACTGATAGGTTAAACATTGACAACTCATAAAGCAGCACATACTAACTTTAATGCAAACAATGACTTTAGAGGAAATGAAAAAAGTTCTTGTTTGGTGGGAAATGATATGCAGGACAGAAATGTAGATGTTAAAAAGCTCTATTGATACCCTCTGTTAAAGTAAAGAGTAGATGTAGATGTTTTGAAACCCTTTGACCAGTGAGAGGTCTGAGGCAGACTTTGGCAGTATTTGCTTTGTGTACAATCAGGTGTAGCATTTGGTTTCGGTCTCACAATCTCTTTTCTCCTCCATTCATATTAGCTTCATGAAGTCTAGAGAGCTAACTGCATCCTGGTTATTGTTCCAAACACGTTGTGGTGCTCTGTCTCAAATCAGTCACTGACTTAATTTAGTTAAAGTAGGTTTTTGCATAACAGAACATTTTCTGAGATGAAACTTAATTTTCCCTCTCAGCTTTACTTGGCAAACTGTCCGCTGGCTAAAGAAAGGAGGCACAGTGGAGTCTGTGTTTCTGAGGGAGAGGGAGAATATGATGTGAGTGTTGAGGATAAAGCACAGACCAGCTGTTTTCTGCCTCGGGGAAAATGGCAATAATCTCAATGTGAGTCAGTCTGTTATGGTTCAATGCGCAAATTTCCCCATTCATTCAGGGTAGCTTGTATTTCAGCTTACCCGTTCTACCTTTACACATCGTTTAAACAGCACTAAACCCTATTTAGCTACAATTTTATTATAATTTAAGTAGAAAATGATTGCCACAAATAAACACATAATAATGGACACTATTATTAATGGTGACTACAAGATCGTCACTACAAGCACATCAGAGCATGAAGCATGGAGATAAAAATACTGTGATAGCTACTGGTTAGATTAAAATCAAACCAAGTACAGATGTCTGTGGTAACCTTTAACCGTTAACCTTGCGCATTTTTATTCATTCAATCAATACTTTGGTTTATAACTAAGTACCTGCAAAACTGTTCAAATGCTGACAGTGACATGAACACTGTGAGGTTGAATTTGTGAGTCAGATTTCCCCCTTTGCTGCTCTGCATCCTGGTAAACACATTTTGAAGATGAGCTTGTTGTGAGGCGTCTTCTTCTCTGTGCGCGGCCACAGCCTCACAGGGGAAAATAAACAGCAGTATCTGGGAGTGAAGATGATGACAGGGCTATATTAGGATCATCTTTCTATTGCTTTTCAAATGGCTTCATTTATTTTTCTGCCTGGATTCATCTGTGAGTAGTTTATATATGTACGTGCAGCCAACTGCCAGTTACCACATTTTTCCCGGCCTGTTGACTCCCATCAGTCTGTAGATAGGAGTCGCTTAACTGACTGAAGATTCAATCTTTGATCAGTTTTATACGTAGAGTTGTGAGGAAACAGTATATAAAAAAAGTAGTTCACCTGAAGTCAGTCCTGACACACAGAGTAACATCAGCATCACCCTTTCTCATCTCTGGTCTTTATTTTAAAAGAGAATAAATGTCTCTGCTGCAGGGCTCCCTGTGTGCTGTAAACCCTTTTGAACTATTGTAATAATGCACAAACACTGCACAGTCGGAGGTGAGATGCTTTCTAGTTCATGCTGGATAATGGACACAGTGTTAGGGTTGGTCTAGTGTTAGGACCACAGTAGCTGGAGACCAACAAGGATAGCAGTTCAAAAGGTGTTTGATTTTTGTGCAGGCAAAAGATTATTCAACAAAAGTAAAAAGTCCAAAAAAGGGCAAAACAAAAATGAACCAGGTGGTGGTGGCTGGAGGCTGGCTGACCACTGAAGGCGGTGAGGAAGGAGGGCAGGTGATCTGAAGTCTGACGTGGCAGCAGGGCACACGCTGAGAAAAAACACAAAAGGAAAAAACTGTTAGGAACAGCAATAGTTAGGACAAGCTAAAGCTAAAGGTAGCAGGAAGAAAACACTTCTGGCAAACTGGCAAAAACACTGAAAAGCTTTAGAGTCAAAAATACGTATGCGTCAGCACTACCGAACGGGACGGAATTATCTGGCAGAGTGGTGGAGTCTTGACCAGTCTTTTATGGAGTAGGTGATTGCTGGATGATTGAGAACAGGTGTGCCTCTGCTGCAGCTCCAGAGGAGAGTGAATCAGCCATGCCTCCTGCCACACACACTGGGGGAAAAGGTGACAAAAAGAGGAGGGGGAAGAGGAGAGAAAAACAGAGCCACAAGAAAAAACAGAAACACCACAAGAAAACTTCAGACCCTGACACACAGAAGTGGCTGCACTGAGGACATCAAAACCTCCGTCTGACAAACACAGATTCAAAATATATAGTTCGTCTTGTCTGTTGTGTCAAGAATCACCAGTTTTTCTGTTGTTTGTTGTTTCATGTGACTGACAGTTTATGTTGGCTCACATAAATGCTTACATCCAGCAACGACCATAATCTTCACATTTTAGTGTCACTTGCAACAGAGAACTTTATTGCAAAGTGATATTTAATGATTATTATATTTAATTCAGGTCATGTTAAATAGATATAATATTTTAGGATGGGATTAATTAAAGTGACCAGTCATTTTTTATGTCTGTGGCAGATGGTTTTACTTCCTCCTTTGAGGCAAACAAGCGAGAGAGTCACATGGTGGAAAGACGAGCAGCTTCCTTCATTACTCAAGTCAAGAAGATATTACATTTCTGTGTCTGATAAACCTGAAAGTTGAATCAAAAAGGATGACTGTTATTGCTCTTTGAAGGCTTACACATACAGTATATCACTCTTTTATCCTTTAAAGGGTAGAAAATTAGGAAAATGGTGAGACAGGACTTCTTGCTGTTGGATCGAATTAGTGACTCCAGTAAAACATGTTTTTTTAATCTCATAATTAATGAGCATCCACAGGCTTGTGTGTTCTTGCTTGGTGCAGCTGTGTTGCTTTATTTTCCTCTTGGTTGTGATTTGATGACAGTTTCCAGTTTATTACTGCTGTGTCCGGGTCGTCCCTGATCAGATTAACCAACGTCTATGAATGACTGCTGGAGAGTGTTTGAGGCCCCGTCAGCAGCAGGACGTGTATATCAGGGATCGTTCAGCAGAGAAGTACAGTGCTCTTGTGATATGAGCAACTCTTTACAGAAACTACCCCTGACCACTGATCCAGGACTGCTGGGATGACATTTCTCTTCTGCTATTGGCTGAGGTTTGGATGGAGCGCAGGGGTGTGATGATCCCTGATCTGTGGAGAAGTCTGTGATGTTCCTGTGGGGAAAACGCTCTCTGGCCCAAAACCCAGTTTCCACTGAAAGATTGAGGAGGCTAACGTGCTCCGGGGCGAGGCGTTGAACTCTCTTTCTTTTCTTGTCTTGTCTTTTAATCACATCAGGCTTTTAATTATTTCATGAACTCAGTCTCAGACCCTTTTTTAACCTTTCATGAAGCGCTTGTGGAGACCACAAGGAAGAAATCACATTGCACTGAGGTCTACAGTCTGTGCTGTTAATGACTGAATGTGTTGCATACACAAACAGTAGACTGCATGTGCACTCCTACAGGGAGTTTAGTCGTCTTTGTGCATCATCAGTTATCTCACACAGAAGCTCTGGAGAGTTGCTTTAATAAACCTACGTATAGATGGATGGATGGATGGATATCAGACGTGTGTGTCCTTGTTTACATCATGCTCATCTTGTCTCTGTCAGCTCGGCTTTACACACCTGATCCTGACAGGTCAAAGTGTTGTTCATGCAGTCTGTGTGGGCTGCTGCCTGTGATACAGATAAACTGTGTGTGATCAATAAGCTTCTGCGCCGCTCTTCCCCACCTTTTACCTTCAAAAGGTCAGAGGCAGCAGAGTCTTTTATCTCCTCATTGTTTCGTGTGTGTGCCATGTCCGGCTCTAATGATCTTCACACACCATCAGCGCCTCCATCAGCCCTGCTTCTCCTTTCTGATCAGCTCTGGAAGATGGATGTTTCTAACGTCCTTGACTGGTTTGCAGTACTCGCTGCCTTCCCCTCCCTCCATCCTGCATTTTTAATCACTGTTCTCAGTTTGATGGCAGCAATTACTGTAAAATGTCTTTCTTTAGTTGTTCATGCTGGTCGGCACAGTGGCCCCTTTTCTTCTCTGACTGCAGTGTGCTGTTTTTCTCCTTGAAGGATGGACAAAGCTTGAAGACGAGCACAATTTGACCTGGTACAAAGATTGATCGCTGCTTTATGAGTGGATACAGTCTGTGTTGGCAGGTTTCATTAACTTTATTCTCTTCCTTGTCAATAATCTTCAAGCGCTCTGAAAGAATAACTGTTGTTTATATTGATTGTTTGGTGTTAGATTTGATAAGAATATTTAATTAAAAAGGAACTTTAGTCTTCATGAAAGGAAATATTCAATCAATCTTAAATCCAAGAAAAGATTAGTTTAATCTGGGGCTCGCTCTCTCTGTCAGGTTGAAGATATTTCTCAATTATAATCTTATCAACTCCAAATTGATTTGCAGTAAAATGAAGCTACAGATTTGGCACTCCTGTCCCACAGGTAGCTCTTGTTTTGTCTTATTACATCCAGAGATATGAAGAGTGGACACTGTGAGAGAGATGATGTATAGTGGAGTTGATTGACAGGAGAATCAGAGGTATTGATAGCTGCAGGAGAGTGACCTTGGTGTCAAACATTCATATCTGAAGATGTCTGAAATAATCATCATCGGCTCCCTGGTGATGACTGCGCTGCAAACAATTAGCTCCACTGATGCAGGAGAGTGTGTCACAGAGATGAGCTTCACTTTCTTCTTTTTGGTGCTCTCTCTTTCTTTTTACATTTCAGAGCCTGCAACGCTCTGCCAGCCTGTGGGGTCGATGGTTGGCTTTATTATTACTGCAAACAAACACACTACCCCTGCACCTATTTTGTTTTTGCTACATTTGGCAGGAAAAAATCAATATCAAAGCTTCTTATCCAGTTAAAAAGCTCCACATGTAGTCGAGCATTGATGCTCAAAAGTTCCAACAGTAATCAGCAAGATTGCATCAACCAGTTGCCTTCAGTCTCTCTGGCTTATTGATATTTATTTGGCTCACAGCAAAGTGGGATTTGGTTTGATATTTAAAAAGCAGGGATACAGGAAGTTGACAGCAGGAATAAAGACGTCATGGCGCTCCGAGGCGTTAGCAGTCACCCCAACAGTCTCTGTGACATTCAGCAGTTGGAAATGGCATTTGTGACATTCACTGAGTGAGAGTAATATATTCACCTCGGTCGGCTCATCTGGGCCCTCAGCAGAGCAGACAGCTGCTATAAAGGCTGTGTGCACCGAGTGTTCTCACACTGTCAACAATCCTGCATGATTTTATCAGCCAGAATGGAGAGATACAGACCTCATGCTTTATTTAGAACTGTTGCTGTATGAGGTGTTATTATTTTATCATGTATAATATACACAAACTATTTTCAGACTATCACATTTCTGTGTGTTTTTATGACACTGCACCATGTTTGACCTGCTTTAACCCCCACCAGGATGTGACAAAGATGTGGCAATAGGTTATAATTTCCTGACATATTACAGTGCACATGTCGTTTAACATTTCATTGGAATGATGGACAGGGACGCGTCACCACATTCAGCTCGCCAAGAGCATCCCGTAATATTTTCTGTTCCTTGCACTGTATTAGATGACAAAATGGAAACTGCTGTCCTTCTCGCAGTGCTGATGTTGAAGCCTGATACCCAAAGTTTTATAACAGCTGCTCAGAAAAAGAGATGTATTGGATTCCTGTTGCTGCAGGAACACGTTTCAATGATCCGACCAATGTTTGACATGTTTTAAATCATTAACTCCAAATCACATGCAGACTCTTTCCAAACTTCCCACACTTGCAGTTTTTTGATTGATTTTCCTCCTTCTGGGGAGCAATTTGTGTCCATTCCAGATTTTTTTTTAAAAAACCTCAGAGAAAAAGTAATCCATCACCGTGAACATTTGATGGCCTTTAGTCTATGTCAAAGTAACAACTTCACTCCCTCTGCCTTGCTCCTTCATTTATGTCTCCCTCTCAGCTTTGCCTCCAGGAAGTGTATACCTGCAGAGATTCATAGATGCTTCACTCCATTTTCCTCTCAGTCTAAAATCTGAGATCCTTAAGCTGTCAGTCCTCTCACTTAAATGGGATCCAGTTCTGTTTTTTTGCTAAGTTAGCGGCATGTTTGATGCGTTTATTCCGGGCTGTGACATTGATGCTGAAACCTTCACTTGCACAGCAGGTGTGGTAGTGGTGGATGTTTGCAGATGGAGTATATTTGTAAGAAATTACCAAATTCACATCAACATTAATATTATTCACAATTTCAAATTATGGATTGATTTTCTGATTTATCTTTTAAATGGTTATTTTTTTGGATGCTTTTATTAAAAAAAAATCATACTATTATAGTGAATGTAATAACTGAATTTACATAAGTGAATTTTTGCTTGAAGGGAGGCACAGGAGAGAAAAGGAAATAGGTGGGAGATGATTCAGGACTTCTATGGAGAGCTAATACCAGGTTCTTCTCTCCACTGCCAACAACTGCTGCGCCTGCAGGTTTCCTGCCAAGCTTGAAGGACGTTTGAGCTCCCTGCGAGGCCTACTCTTCTGCTTGCCCATCCTCCTGCATGATCACCCTGTAATTAGCAAACTGACACGTCATCAACATTGTGAAACCTTGAACAATAAATAGACCAGAGACACAATAATTTCTCTAGTCTTTGGCTCCATCAAGCTACTATAGAGTTGTGATTGACTTGGCAAAGGCTAGATTTGAGCCTGCTTTGGCCACTGTATTTAAATGGATTGACAGAGAGCAAGTATGAAACCAATATAGCTTGATTGCACTCGCAGCTCATGGTATTTAAAAGCTATGTTTGTGCGCCCTCTGACCCTCTGACCCTCCATCCCACTCCTCCACCAGAGGATTGGGAAAGTGTGTTGTTCAGTATCCCCAGAGAATTGATGCTTGTACAGCAACCATTTCCACACTCTCTTTCCCCTCTTAGGCTGCTTGGACTGCTGAGTCAGCTCACCTTCATATGGAGAGTGGCTTCTCAGCCGAGACGTTATAGATTTGCCCTGTTTGTAAAGGGGAAATGTTTACAAACCTCTCTACAACTATCACACTATAGCAAACAGGCACACACGAAGAGACACCAAGTGCTAGACTGGAGTAAAAAGGGAGGAAAATATGAACAGAATTACACACTTGGATACAGAAGCAAATCCTGACAAAAAAACATACATGAGATGCATGTTATTGCTGAGTAGCGTGCTGCAAGATTTGCTGCACATTATCTCTTCTCCCTCTGATTTTTCTTACCTCACTACAACCATACTGTTGGGAGTAAAATGCTCACATGTATCCACTCACACACTCTGTGCCTCACATTTTATTAGAGCACACTCTTTACTTCGATGTGGGCCCGATTCAGTGAGCTACATCATTGCTTCATTTGGATCAAACTCCAGCGCTCAGGAGTCATTTATCTACATTGTGTGTGTCGAACCTTCAGACATCCCACTCTGTGCCACTGGAAGCAATCAATACCAGGGTGTTAAACAAAGAGACGGATCCCTTTGACTTCACCAAGGTTGAGATTTAAGTTATTTATTTGTTATTCTTCTGCTGGAGACAATTCATTAACATGCAGATGCTATGGGGATGCATCGTGTTTGTGTTGTACTTGTTGTAATTGCTAGATTTTTAGCTTTTCTGGTTTTGAGAAAGACATGTGAGCAGTATAATAAAAAGAGAGCCTGATTGCAGACCTTTATACTATTTCTGGGTTAACACTGCTCCACATTTATTTTTTCTTTATTATGGTTCCTGGCTTGATAGTAAAACTGATCAATGACTCTTTTAAACCATGACCTTCTCTTTTTGATTTTACGGAATCCCCTTCACGATCTTCTCTATTAGTCTCATAAGAAGCTTGCCAAAGAAAGAGGACACTTGTATATAATTTCAAGGAGATTAAAAGAGCTGCACAATTAATGAGGTGCAGTGTTTCCGCTAGGATCTTTTTCAGCAGTGTTAAAAAAAATTCATCTCATTAATTACAGGCTTTGTAATTAATTGATCGCAATGAATCACATATATTAATGACACATTACATGTAGAGTTCCACTTCCACACTTTAATTGTACTCTCCTCTTCACCTTATTAAGTTTTAATTCTTTAATTCACAATCTACTTTAATGTGATCACTTTGCTTTGCTTCAGTCCCCCCAACACACCTGCACCTCTGCTCTCCGCACAGCTGCTGGCCCCGCACCCCTCTTTCTGTCTGTCTGTCTGTCTGCTGTGTTGGCTGTCTACATCAGCTGTCTGTTTAAGTTACAAAAGTTAAATATTTTCTCTCGTAATTCAAAACAGCACGTGAGCCGTGTATGCTCAGGGGACGTCATTAATGATGTAGCGATGAAAACGATCAATTGATCACTACCAAATGACATGTGCACCTTTTTTATAAGCTTTATAAACAGCGACAATCAATGAATTTACAATAGGAACGTATGGAAATACACAATAGGATTGTTTACCTTGCATAACAGAATGTATGACATGTATGTTGTGGAAACACTGAGGTATCACTTTGCAGTTGTCAGCATGTCTGTCTTTGGTTTGTGCCCAGACTGTCTCCCAAACCTTCCTCAGTATCAAGAATGAGTTTTTCCTGTGTCTTTTGTGTGTGTTTTCCCCAAGAGTGACTGATGATATGTCATTAGATCACTGACTTCCTGCATTTCATGTCTTCTATTCGGTACTTCTCACAAACATATACTGTACGTAAAAGCACAAACACACCCTTGGTGTCTCACTATCATGTTGTGCCATCTCCTGTGACTCTAGCTGGTACTGTTTGAGTGACAGCTCTTGGTTTGTCTTGGTATCCGTGGTTATAGCCCAGAGGCCTGCGCCAGGGGACCTTGACCTGTCAGCACTCTCTGAATCCTGAAATGGATGGCCAGGAGCCACCTCTGCCCTGAGCTCTGTGCTCTGCTCGTCTCTCCTGCTGCTCTCAGCTCTTTATCCCAGACCCTTGTTGGCAGCTTGATACTGCAGGAAATAGAGCCCAATATTTCATGTGACCTGCTTCTTCTTTGGGGTAAATACTATCTGATCCTTGTGCATTTATATTTAACCCAGCAGAAGTCAAGGATAGATTACAAGTCATGTCACAGCATTCTTCAAGGGCAGCTGCTTCTGTTAATCTTGAATTTCGTGTTAAAAACCCGGATCAGTCGTCCCAAAGAGGAGCACTACTTAAAACAGATCAGGTGTCTGTCCGTCTACATTTCCCCGCTGCTTCTGCTGTGACAGACACATGTATGACAGCTCAGACGCTGGTGTTGCCTGCCGCTCTGCTGAAGCCTCACAACTGATGGATGGAGACAGAAAAAGAGAAGGTGATGAAGACAGGAGAAGAAAGCACGAGTGTGTTGGGGGTTGTTTTTGACCGCCTAAGGCTCTGATAGTTACAGGTGGTAGCAGTGCTGCTGGAGTGTGTGTGATCTCTCAACCAGCTAATGAGAATATTTAACATTTGCTGAGTCCACAGTGTGTTGGAAGTCATTCATCACTTCACTGATTCAGCTCTCTGGTTACATGATGAGCGTCCAGGATTCCCACCATGGGGCCTGAGGGCGATGCTAGGAGGTGTGTTCAGTGCAAAGAAACAGAAAAATGATGGGAGAGACTGAATTGATCGGACACGCAACATCTTCTGGTTCCAGTTTCTCAAATTAGAGGATTTCCCACTTTCTTTGTTTGTAATGACTGGAGATAGAATATATTTGTTTGTTGGAATATATATTGTTTTCCATTGTAAACTGCAGAAAACAGTGTGGGAGAAAATCAAACATCAAGAACAGATCTCTTGAGCCATTCCACTTGACAAATTTGTTTCATTTGCTTCCACAGTTGAGCTCTGCAGAGGGCTGCTCCATTGTGACTGATCAACAAACATACACAGCAGCCTTATCGCCTGATAAGAGCTCAAAATAAAAGCCCAGACAGTGAGTGTTCCCCAAAAATAGGAAGAGTCCATCCTCTGTTTCTGTGACGTATCGAACTGCTCGGTGACCGTGATGTGAACTCACTCTATGTAGACAACCCAGCAAGGGTTAAAGTGAGGTGAACGTGCATGTGTGTGTGTTTGTCTCTGTGAGATTTAAGAGTGGTGTGTCATGAAAGTTGCATGTGTTGACGATGGACTGGTCCCGTGACTGACGAGCAGCCTTGCACTCCAGCTGACTCCTGCGGCAATGAGAATAACATGAGACTAAGATTGAAGCCATGACAGGAACCCATGACTATTTAATGACCATTTCCAGAGGAGAGGCATGAAAACAGTGCGTGTGTTTTTTCTTTTGAGAATGATACTATACCTATACCAGGGTTTCCGCTACATACATTCATTCATGTTATAGAAATCTGAAGCAGCGCTAGCAATAAATTTGCCGCGGCAGGCCGCTGCTGCTTCAGATTTCTGTATCATGTCCCAAAGTCGCGATTAAATGACTCTGCGGAGATGTCCGCTCCAAATGAACAGTCCTTCACCCGCTCTCCTCGTTGAGGAAGAGTGGGTGAATAAGGTGAAGAAGAGAGTGCAATTACAGTGTGGAAGTAAGAAATAACCATCTAGAAAAAGGGTAATCCAGTCTACATGAGTATGAGAGTAAGTCTACATGTCATGTGCTTCTCACAGAAATCATTGATATATGCGATTATTTGCGATTAATTAATTACAAAGCCTGTAATTAGTGAGTTTCTATTTCAAATGCCGAGGGGTCAGCAGGGGAGTTCTTCTGCAGCTTTTGAAACAGTGTCAGTCCTCTTTCTTAATGTAAACAATTGAATAGATTGTCTTGAATTGGTAGTCAGAACAAAATGTGCTGCTTTGGGAGTCTAATGCTGCTACAATGTTGTGGAAGGTTGATTTGCTGCTATTATGTTTTTCATGTTCATAACATATTTTTAGAAAGCTCCCTGTATCCAGTAAAATCCATGAGTAGTATTGGCAGTGTGTTTGCAGGACAGTAATCACAGTTGAAGCAGCTGTGGGACGAGTGTTTGATGCTTCAGGCGGACTCAACTGACTCAGTGACAGTTAACGCACCAGACTTTCATGTGGCCTCTTTGTTACTCTGTCTTCAAACTGCATTTATGTGGGCAACTACAGACTTTCAATTAGCTTTGCCTGCAGCAACGTTTTGTATATGCAACTGAGGAAAGTATGCATCTGAGAGGGAGAAGTGTTCAGGTTAAGGAAATGGATGATTGTCAACACTTGCATATAAGATTGTACTGCATGTGGCAGTAGCTTCTTTTAAATTTGATATACTTCAGTATGAACAAATATTAAATGATGTTTGGATTAACTTTCAAGAATGTTGAACTCATTCAGATTTGGAGGATGCAGGACTGCTTTGAAACTTCTTTGTTCCCATGGGTGTCAGGCGGCGGAGGCAGTCGGTGCAAAAAAAGACGAGTCATTGTCTTTCCCTGAGCCACAGTAATTCATCAGCACTTGAGGCAACTTTGGCTGATTGCATTTTGGACAGAACAATCTCCACTATGTCACAAAGAATTTGGCTTTTATGGCAGTGTGAAACTGTGATGCTAAATCCAAAGGACAGTGGAGGCAAACATGGAGAGTTCAGCATGCTGGGTATGATTGCAAATTGAAAGTGGTGTGTGTATCTGCTCCTGTGTTCGCCCTGTGTACTTCAGAGAGCCAAAGTGCCAGAGAGATTCAGTGTTTGTTCCTCTTGAGACATGATGGAGTTTTTCCATCTGCTGCTCCCTCAAGCCTTATTTCTTTCATCTCCTGAGATATTCATAAACCGTCACAAAGATAATGGAGGCTGTGAACCACCTTTCATCAGACTGTTAGAGAATGTGCTACACAAGAAAAGCCCTCTTCTTTATTTGCCGTGTCTGCTGCCACAATAGTTGCTGTCCAGCCACAGAGCAGCGACTGTAACAGCTTTAATTAACATAAGAATCCCTTTGAGGCTCCACAGACGTGCAAGATGTGGCAGCATTTACTAATGTGCATTTAAACGTATTTTGCTTACACGTGTAAGTTGTGGAGGGAAATAACTGAGCGTGCATAGCAATGCTAAGATTTGCAGCAGCTGTGTGTTTCAGGGGAAATAAGTGTTTGCCAGGAATACGTCGGAGAGTTAGACTATAACTACAAGAAGCTGATAGGGTTCAGTATTCAGAGGAAACGTCAATCCCTGAGCCTGTGATAAGAAATGTGAGCCATTTCTCATTTGGAGAAATGATCATGAGAAGCTGGAGTTAGAAAAAACAAGTGGATTAGCCTGAGGGTATCAAACCTGCGAGTGTAGCCTCACACCCACTGTGCATCTTTAATCAGGCTGCACTTCCTCAGGATTCAGTTTCCTTTTGAACATCAGAGTTTCCTCAACAGAAATCGAACATCAGAATGTCATTAAAACAAAATTAACACCAGTTAGTGAGATCTTAAACTTGTATGTCTTTCTTGCTGAGATTAAAATGCTGAATCGTCAGTGTTTCAGCCTCACCTCTTTGCTATGTTTGATTAAATCCAATCTGCTGCACTAACTGCAGTCATTTGGAAATGTAGAGGCTCCTTTACAGGGAGATTTCAGGCTGAAAGCCCCATGGAGCTCAGGGAGATTAGCAGGTATTACTCTGCCTGTTGTAAATCTCTCCCACTTATTGCTTCAGTGTGACAAGTAATCATGTAGAACAGTGTGTATATTTTCATTTGGTCAAAGTGATTCTGGGATTTTAAAGGGAGCTCTTGTAGTTTCCACCCTGCTGCTCTGGTGTCAGTGCCAGCCTCAGAGTTTTGCTCCATCAAAGCTCGTATTCAGCTCTCTGAACAATAAGAGACACTGGAACGCTCAAATGGCTTCAACAGAGCTGTGTAACATACACAGGAGAAATCAATACTGTGAAATACATAGTAACTAGACTCCACAGTGGGACTGAGTGAACTTTCAGCTGTGGCCATGAGTTGTATCTGCACCACGTTTAACCACCATAGCTAGCCATGGGAAGGCTTTTAAGCTTTTAAGCGTGTTTTTCCTGATGGCAACGGGATGCACATGGGGCCTTAACTTGGAGCAATACTGGAGATGGAGATGTTAGTGTGTTTTTATTTGGCCTTTTCATGAACAAGAAACAACAGAGCAGAAGTTTAAAAAAGTTGATGAAACGAGGGGTTCTTTATGGTAAGGTCAACATAAGATATGATTGTTAGTATGCTTACCCCAAAATCCACCATCTTACTGACTTTACTAGGACCTTCAGGACTCGCTCGACATGCCATTGGTGAAATTCACCCACTGGCAGTTCTAGTGTTAACTCTTATATTTAAAAGTAATACTGACGTATTGCATGAAGCAGACATCTGAACTTGTTGTACAGAATAATTGCTGAGACATACATTCAGTTTCTTTCTCTGTGTACGATCCAGAAAAAGGAGAGAAAAAATGAGACAGAATGTAAGCACTGAAGAGGATACTTAGCGGAGAGGCTGGAGGATGAGAGACTAAATCTAGATGGAGTTTGGTACTGGTGAGTGGGTGGGTTTGATACTGGGATGAAAGATGAAAAAACACAACAACCTACTCAAATGCACACAAAGTCAGCACACACGAACACAGGGCTCCACAGCTGTGGCCATTTACTCTGGTTTGTTGAACACTAATGCTCACTGTGAATCCGACCACGTCAAACCTGCTTCAGTTCCTATGATGCAGTAACTGCGGTTGCTTTAGATACAGACACAGTACTATTCCTACAGTGTGTGTGTGTGTGTGTGTGTGTGTGTGTGTGTGTTCTGTGTGTGAAACCTTGTGTTCATGCATGCATTCAAACATGAACTGTGAGCTTACATGTGTTCACTTGGGAATAGCCTTTGGCTGTGTGAGAGTTTCCTGCATGTGCGTGGCCATAAGTGTGTGCATGGCCACTGTATGTGTGTGCATGTACACTCTATGTGTGTTCATAAAACTCTGTCCTTGTGTGTGCTTCCTTGCGAATATGTATCTATCTGTACTTGCTTTGCTGTAGTGTGTGTGTCCTTGTGGTGTGAGGTCAGTAAGAGTGCAGTGAGAAAAGTGTGCCATCAGCGAGGAGGCACTTTGGTCCCTTCTGACTCGTCCTCTCAGCTGAGTGAAAGAGCAGCACTGCTGACAAATACCTGAAGCAGAGTCTCCTCTCTAACGCTGTATCACGTTTCACACATAGTGAAGTCTACACACTCCAGCAGACACAGGCAAAGTGACACACAGCTGAGCACGGTTTGCATTCACACGTAAAGTCACACCATCACTGTCTGTCTCTTGCTGTTATCTCTGTCAGACAGGTGAGCACATGTGTACCATATAAACACTGCAGGAGCAAAGAGGCACACATGTCCAGAGGGTAGATGTAATTAAGCTCCATCATGTGTTTCATAAGCGTATCTGCAAACACACTGGTGGATGACAATAACCTGCTTTTGTCAATAATAGAAAAAATCTGTGTGTGTATGTTATCGAAGCGACCATATTACAGATGAGTATTGAGATAAAATTACACAGAGACCCACAGAAGGATGCACACCAACACGCTTCCAAACAGAGCTTCAGACAGAATTTACACAGAGCTTACACTCTGCAGCCGCATGCTGGCCGTATAGTGTTAGTTTGTGCTGTGGTGAATGATGCAGGCAGTGCAGCGTAGTGCTACAAACGCAGTAAACACATTTCCAGCCAGGCAGGGGAAGCGGTTTGAGTCGGAAAGGCCGTCCCCAGCTGAGCCGGCTGACTGAGAGTTTTGGGCCGTGGTTCTGACAGGAACAGACCCTGTGAGAGGAGAACATGGAGGAGATGAGCTTTTTAAGGAGGTGCTGCAGTATTTATTTGTGTTTGTGTACAAGAGAAAGCAGGAAGAAGAGAGAGGAGGACATATTATTATCTGTGTGTTTGCATTTCTTGTTAGCATACTGTATGCATGGAGTGGAACTGTACAACTGCATACAGTAGCTTCCCTGCAGCAGTGTGTAATGGTGTGTGTTCATTAGGGTTTGCCTTGAAACAGAATACATAATATACTGTCATGGTTTGTCTTGAGTCAGTGCTTTAACACTCCTTGGCTCCTTTTTAAAGGCTCGCTTTAAAAGAGAGAATTGATTTCCTGGTTCCTGCCTCAGAGATGCTTCAGTGTAGCACCAAAGGCTTCTTTAGACACAAGAGCTGTGAAAGAAAAGAGTATAAAAGAGTGAGACTTTGCAGACAGGGAGAGTTTAGTTCCTCTCCAGCTCTTAAGAGTTTCCTGGTGAGTCGGCTGGCAGCTTGTTTGCTGGCGTCGCAGCAGGAGGAGCAGCAGCAGTTGGAGGTGGAGAGATTGCGATAAGCCCCTTCAGAGGCAGACAGTAGACGCTATAATGCTGCTGGAATTAACGACTGGCGTTCCATCGTTTCTCATCTGATTAAGACCCAGTGACAATCTTCCTGCTACAGTCTCTAGTTGTCACCAGAAATGACTAATGACTAATATCCTGCTCCTCTCTCTTTCTCTGTGTCTCACTGTCTTTACTTCATGCTCTATCGATTATTGAAATACTCTGTGATCCCTTACATTCCTCACACACCCTTGCAACCTCTCCCCTCTCTCTCTCTCTCTCTCTCTCTCTGCCCCATCCATGTACCTGTCCCAAATGCACACCATCTTTGATCTTGTACCATTTATTTGGCTAATTTGATATTTGGACTTGATAGAGCTCTGAATGGAGGCCTATGTTTTCACCTACATTTGTCTCTATCTCCCGATCTTTCATTTCTCTCTCCCTCTCTCTTCCTCCTTCCTCTCTTTTTCAGAGCAGCGATAATGAAATCAGGCTGCAGCCCTTCATCTGTATTAGCAGCATTTGTGGGTCTAAGAGAGACTAACAGGCTGCTAATTCTCTGCCTCTGATTCATTAAATTGACAGGCATTAGCATAATTTAGCCGCCCGCTCTCTCCTCCTCAAAGGTTGCCTGCAGATGCTTCTGTCATTGAATGCAAATGAAAGCTGTCAACAGAACTGCTTGTTTGAATATTTGTTTCGAGATTGGTGCAAGAATTTAACAAATATGCCTCTAAAATGCCATTGATTTGTAAGTAGCTTCTGCTACACAGGAAGTTAAATGCTTTGTTTTCTTCTGACTGAAGTGAACCTGATTCTTTTTAGAGTTTTTGCACCTCTCTGATTCTCTCACCTTCAGGCTTTGCTACAGTACTCACACACTCCCTGGAAAATACAGTTATGTGTTGGAGAGAGAGAAGGTTTCTTCTTCTGTGATGCTGACAGATGTGAACGCTGATGTCGCTCTGTGACGTCTTTTACCGTTTCCGTTTGAGCTGTGTTTACTTGAGGGTCACAGCACTCCTAGTGAATAAAGCACACTTCACTTGCACATGCACAAGACTATGAGTTAGCAAAAACACATCCATCGACTTCCACTGATGCACACAGATCATGCCTCTCGCTCTCTAATTTCCTACACTGTGTGCATACAGGTGGTCCATTAACCTGCAGGCTGACAGGGTCTCTAGGTAGCTTCATTACCAGCATGATTAACTTTCAACTAGACTGTTGCGTTGACATCTACATACACACACACACGCACGCACGCACGCACGCACGCACGCACACACACACACACACACACACACCTACTTCTCTTCCTCCCTTGCCCTCATTTTCAGAGGGCAACCGCTATGGAGTCATGCTTTTCAACATAGATAAGTGGCTGTGTTGGGGAATGACAAGTTGTGGTACCAGGTGCCCTCTGTGAGAAAGAGACACAGAGGGGTAGGTAATATAGTTTGACATTTTAGCAGCCTCTTTCTCCTAATGGTGCTTCGGTCTCGCTGGGATTATCCAACCGGCTCGCTGTCTCACGCTCAGTAAACTGCTCTGTGCCGGAGGGAAAGGGCGCTCTGAGAGGGGGGACAGGGGGCTGTAAGGTGGAAATGTCAGGAGAGAGCGGGAAATGTTTTGAAAAATGCCCAGAGGTATGCAACCTTTATCAAAGTGAAGCGGCCTGAGGGAGAGTATGAAATCGTATCATCCCCAACCCCATCGCTCTGTGCTCGGGCTTCAGAGGGAACGAGGTGTAGGGGGGGGGAGAGTGTGAGCCGGTGTCAGCTGCATTAATGAAGAACACACAAACAAGGAAAAGATGCAAAACTTTAATAGTCTTGTTAAATTAATAGATCATCATTATAGCTTTTTATTTTAATTATATTTTCTTTACAATTCAATTATTTCCGTCAGCATCTCCTGATGTGAACTTTACAGGGCAATTAAAAATGGCTCCAAAGAAACACTTTGCCTATTTGAATGTTCTGGAGGGATGACTTGAGAAAGTGTTTCTCTCTCCTCTGATGAAAAATGTCGAAATGTATAAAGCTGCTCTTCCTCCAGAGAGCGGTTTGGTATTTTTACTGACGTCCCTGCAAGCCCAGATTTTACAATACCTATAAGTTATTGTTCTGCTCTAAAGCCCCCCTCCACCTTCACCACTTTTTACCTCCTCTGTCTCATCCTTGTTTGTTTCCTTAACTTTCTTCCTTCAGTCCTCCCCTACAAATCTCACATCTGTCTTCCAGCTGCCTTAAAATTTTGCTCGCAAACAGCCAGCGTATCTTTTGCTCATGTATATCTTTCTATGCTGCTGCTGTCATAGCTCCGATCTCAGTCCATCTATACATGAGTTCATAGTAGGGCCTCATGTTTTTTTTTTCCTGCTGTACATAAACAAACTCCAACCCCACTATTCCCAGCTCATCTTCCTGTCCCCCGCTCACACAGAACCTTGGCTGATCCTTGTAGCATATCAAATTCTACATTTCACAGCTTTTTTACCAACACTGCTGAGTGTGGGGAATATTATCCACATATTTATTCCTCTCTGGATGCAGGTTTCTCTCTGAATCTGCTCTCTGCATGCACAGCCATGTTTGTCGCACCTGAGGTCAAAAGGCCACACGACTCTCTCTGTTGCTTTTTATCCATTAGATGAGCGTGATCCATTAGCCCGTTTTACTTGAAAAGAGCAGCTAATAGCAAGCATGTTGCTCTGCATGTTTTTATTTATGAACCCGTGGAGACATCCATTATCTTCAGCTTTTATAAAGCCTGGTGTAGAACTGGTTGGGGATTGTTACACAGAATCCCAAACTGTTTTCACTGTGAGCTCTTCTGATTTTAGCACATTTCTTCATACAGGACCCCGGGGCATTATGGATAACCAGAACTACCATAGCTCATATTTCAGCTGGGGAATATGAAGAAGCATGGTTCAAACAGTTCATATCTTGCATTGGAAATGAGAGGCAACTGGATAAAAGCTTCTTTAGGAGGAAGCACTGACAGATCCTCTGCTGTCCACGGTGATTCCTCTGATGTCAGTCAGAAGTGAAGCTCTCTCATTTGATGTGAATGAAACGGATGCAAAATGGTGCGTCTTGGGCGTGAGTCACGGGTTGGTCACAGGCTACTTAACACAGATCATTACACCCTCATGTGAAATTCAGACATAAAATGTCTTTAAAGAGAGACGCAGATCGAGGGAGAGCGAGACGCCTCATTGCATCAGGACTAATGTGCGGCTCTTTGTGGTCAGATAATTAAGATTAAACTGAGTGAATTGATTGTAGCAGGTTTGTGCTGCATGTGCTTTGTTCCTGCATTCTTTGCCAAAGACAAGATGAGAACAGCCTTGGTCCTCTTCTTCTAAACCCTCTGCTGCTACCTACAGTAACAGGAAATGTCTTCTGAGTAACTGTTTCTGCAGGTGGTCATTATTCATTTCATTGTGACTTCTACAAATGTTGTTCAGGCGTATATTTTGCTGATACTGAACATTCCTCAAGTGTTAAATTAATGAATGACGATAGGTAAGAGAATGAACCGACTACCTGTATCTCCTACCCATCCTAGGATAAGCTTTGACAGCTGTCCAATTGTTCATTGATACTATATGTCAGTGGGCCAGTGGGGCTCTTCCATTTATCTCATATATTTATCTCCATCTTCCCATCCATTAATCTCCCTTTACTGTAACCCATCCAGCTACTGGCCAGCCAGAACAGATGAGACACCCCATTACTTATTTGGCAGCACTTTAAAGTGGACCCAAGTCCACCGAGAACCGGCTCATATTTACATTTGCCAAGCTGACTCAAACACAGCGGTCAAAGATGAGACGGAATCAAGTCAACAGAAGACGTGGAGAGAGTTGAGCGGTCAGAGAGTTAAGTGAAGGTCAACCTGTCAGGTCATCGTGTAATCTGGTGGCTCTCCGGACGCTGATGGAGAGAAACTGATTTGTGAAGCCAAAGTGTAAAAGTTGCCCGGCCTTCAATATCCTCTAAATTGATGTGAGCAGAGGGATAGATTTTACCCCTGTAATGAAATTCTCATAGTGTTGTTCTGAGGAGGGCAGCTCTGATGCATTGAGAGCTCATGGGAAAGGACATTTAATAAGAGAGAGAGACAGACAGAGAGAGAGAGAGGCCAGCACTCACACTTTACCCAAACTAACCATGATTTCCCTCTTTTATCTGAGTGCAGACCAACTGTCCAAGCCTATACACTCCCCAACTCCCCCACTTCCTGTCTTTTCTCTCTCTCTTTCACCTTGCTGTATATTGCTGCATATCACCCACTGACACTCTGGCAACATATACAAGAGGGATAGTGCGCTGCTCTCTGTTATTGCCAGTAAAGGGATCTACCAATCTACCAAGGGGCCACATTCCCAACATATTGATTAAAGAATGTGTGTGTGTTTCACCTTTTCTCCATCTCCCTGGGCTTTCTCATTTGCCCTCTCTGTCATTTCCTTTCCTCCTCCTCCTCTCTTTTTTCACCTCACTTCTGAAAGGAGGGTCGCAGTCCAAGTTGGATGACGCACATTCATGACCCATTCAGTTTGAATTCCCTCAGTCAGTGTGACAGGGGTTTAAAACTATACTAAAACAGAACACATTCCCCCAGTACACCTCATTCTCCTCATCATTACCTTTCTTTCTCTTTTTATCTCTCTTGGTTCATTTCAGCACCCTCTCTATTTGTTCTCTCCACTTGCCTCGGGTCATTAATCTATACTGCTCCAACCGCTCCTTTGGGCCAGACCGGGCTGTGGCTCCACTCACTGTGCGCTCTGGAAGGCCGCTGTGTTCATACAGATATGAAACGACGGACAGAGACAGAGAATGGCTTTTAGAGAAAGCACCTAGAGACACGAGATAAGCGGGGAGAGAATGAAGGATACGAGGAGAGAGGAAAATGCAGCCGTCCCTCCTTCACTGTTCATGTCTTATGAAGCAGGAGTGACAGAATCGTGTGTTTTCGAGAGTGAGATGATGTTGCCCTGAACAACTGCACTGAGGTCATCGTGGTGTCTGACCTTTTGGAAAGGTTGAGATTTGTAATGTGCTGTTTGATCACACTGGGGGATTTCTGGCTCGACGGGGCGGCCTGGACACACAGCAGCCGTCAGCGGGGACTCAAGCAGATGGCCAGATGTCTGCATTGATACTTGTGTGTCTGTGTTCTGTGAGAAAAAGTAATGAATAGATGCACCAAACTTGGCAGTAAACAGCGCCTGACTCCAGGCTCCGTCACTAACAATCATAGAAAGTATTGGAACTGACAGAGTTGGGATTTTGCGCTGCAGCACATCTGAACTCTGTTTGGCTTCAGCTTTAATGTAATTGAGTCTCTTGGAAATAAACATCAGTGTTTGATTTATCAGATGTTTCCTTGTACTGTGTCATTTTGACTCAAATCTATAAACGTCTCTGTTTATCAAACTAAGTGCACTAAACAACTCAGTAATCTAAAACTGTCTATGAACATTATTCCTCTGCATGCTTTCTAATGATCATTATTTCGTTTTCTTTCCTACATTTTCAGTGAAATGAGAACATCTCTGTTTAAAGCATCACATAAACATGAGAAGTCACAAAGTCAATTTGAATGAATTTGTCTGTAATTACATGCTCGATACATCAGCATTATTATTGTAATGGCGTTCTGAGTGTAGGTCTCTCCATCTGTTATCTGAGATACATTTTTTTTAGATTGCAGTTTACTTAGTGTTTAGTTTTCTTTCCCCTCAGAGATCTGCATCTCCTCACCAGGGAGCTGAACTGTACAACCAGGCTGTTGCTGTTGTTTAGGGTGTCACTCAGTGACAGTTTAGTTGTCTGTCTTTACCTGTAGGACCTGGATTCTATCCACTTCTATTCACTGCTGAAACACTGCAGCAAAGCACAAAACTGCTGGCTGGTCTTGACCTTAGAGAAGAAGTAGAACTGTACTTGAGGTGCATTGACAGTGGAGAGAGTTACTTGTTTATTCTCTGTTTCCTCAGACAGTCCAGGGAGTCAAACCAGTGAACTTTCCAGTCGTGAGCACACTCTCTTTACCACAGTCCCTGCTGTCAGAAACTAATGCTAAGTTGTAACAAGGCAAATGTTTGAGCTGTGTGAGCTGTCATTTCCTCCTCATGTCCTCTAAAACGTACATTTAATAAGAACATTTAATAAAAGCATTGAATAGTTTCTGCTCAGGAACAGGGAGTCTTGGACGGTGGAGGGATTTAGTTCTTTGTTAAATCTCCTTTTAGTGATACAGTGTTGGACGGTGCTTCACATGAGCGCTCACAGAATACATCTTTTTATTCTCATACGTTTCACTAGATGGAGATTCTCTTCCTGCCCTGTGGTCGGGGTGTGAGGTTAACCATCAGGACTGGGGCCTGTAGAGCAGGTGGGGGTTAAATATGTTGCTTAAGGGCTGTTGGAGCTCTACGTGAACACGAGGGGATCAGAGTTAAAGCCCTCATGTAACGGAGGGATGGACCTCAATTTAGAGCCTTTGTTGTTTGGTCAAGATACAATTTTGCCCCGGAGCATCTCTGTGGTAATGACTGGAGGAGCAAAATCAAAGTCCTGCAGGGCATCTCCATGGCGACAGAGGTGATGTCATGACCCCTGTTTGAAGTAAAGGGTCGTCAGCTCACAAACTTCTCTGTTGGAAATCACTGTCACTATATCCTCTCCTCTCTCTCTCCTCCACATTGCTCTGTCTCTGTTTGATCTCCCCTCCACCTTTGGCCGTGCTCTCTAAGCTGGTGGTGGTGTTAAAAGAGATGGATGCTCACTGCCCTCAGTAATCTCTGCGGCGTTCATTTAGTTAATTAAACCACTATTCTTGCTCTTGCCTCGTGTACTTCGCTCTGTCATTTAAAAATTGCAGTATGCCGTGGTCATTCCTGTCGGGCTCTGTTTTCACTTTTTTTTTTACTACCTGTGCCATCTGTTTAAACTACAGTAAACAGTTTCATTTTCTAATATCCCATTTAAAAAACATTCTGATGCACACAGAGGGGAGATTTGCTGAAGTATATCCCACGATTCTTAATCTTTGGAAAAAATAACCATCAACCTCAGCTCCTTTTTATGTCCCCTCCTTCTGTCGACCTAATACATTTTATCCTTTTTTATCCTCTCTGAATGATTTGATCTTTGCTGGATGTTTTATCAAAGAGTAGACGATCAGGAAGTGTTTGTCTCTGGCAGATTGAGGCAGTGTGTGCATGTCACCCAGCAGTGTTTCATCCATCAAGGTGTCACATTAATGTACAAAGTGCCATCTCTCACGATCATCTCCTCTGAAACCTCAGTGGAAATCCTAATAGGCAGATGAGATAAGGAGTTGGATTCAGATTAGTCCTTGTTCCACTCCGGATGAGTGCTGACTTCCCTGTGGTTTAGCTTTATTTGCATATTAAATACTTCCCAGTCGATCTGAAGCTGAAGCTGTTCAAGTCAAACAGCCCATATGTCTCTAATAATCTGCTTAATTGGAAGCTATGAATTGTGTCCTAGCTGTTGGTCCCTGTTTGAGACTCCCCATGTTTTATGATACTCTGACGTCTCCACAGTTTTTGATTCCACTCAGACCACTAATGAAGTGAACGAATGGTGGCAAAGTGCTAATTTCCCACAAACCACTGGGATTAATTTGACCACCTAACACTAACAATCAATCCCAACAATGGCTTGATGGTTTCCATGCCAGCAGGTAGCTGCGCCCTTTTTCTCTTGTCAATCCCCACATCTCTCCTTCAAGCACACACACACACACGCACGCACGCGCACACACACAAACACACACACACACACATACACATACACATACACATACACATACACATACACATACACATACACACAAACTGTTTCTGAGCTCATGGGATAGATACAAAAGTTGATTCTTTCTTTTCCTGTCTTTCTGGCAGATCGGTTTGCTTCATCAATCAATACTTTACCAAAGGGGACATTTATCCTGAGATGCTGAAAGAAAAACTATCCAGATAAAGAAAGTATTTAGTTTGCACCATGAAGCTAAGAATATTTTAGTATCTGTGTTAATATTTTGTCGATCACAGCTGTTCAATAGCTGTGAATGATGCAACATCTTTGACATTTTTGGTTTCATTGTTTGAGACCTGTATCTTCATCATCTGCTGGGTCTTTGGCCATACAGACTCCAGCTGAGGAAGAGAATTTGAACAGCCTGAGACTCTGCTTTGTCGCATGTCTCCACCTGCCAGAGAACTTTTTATTTTGGTTAATCGCTCGACTGTTTCTCTGAACTGAAGTTATTTAAGTCTCTGTGCGCTGTGTGGTCTTAGAACTTACACAGGAACATGCAGGGCTCCGTGGTGATAGCAGTGAGGTCATGATAATGTCAACTGCAAGATTTCAGATAAACATAAACACAAGATAAAAATAAAGATTTGTGTGCACCCACACTGAAACACATTCTTCTAAACTCTTCTACTTCTTCTGAACTGCATCTCTTTCTCATGCATGTACACATCCACATTATCTACATTTTCGGTTGCACATGTGTTTGGAACATCACATGCTCGGAGCAATTTCAATTCTGATTCATCAGCAGCCGTTTTTAGAAACACTAGTTAAAAAACGCATCCAACACACACTCCTGCCTCCTCTGCAGCTTTTTACTCATGACTCCACTGACAGCACGATGGAGATGTCAGTCAGACTGTCAGTCAGGTTTGATTGCTGACATAACGCTGTTCATTTGGAAACCAGATTCTGGTTCCTCTTTGGGCCGCCAGAGGATTCGTGATGTTAATCATGTGTTTAGATTTCATCTCTCAGCACAGGATTCTCAGTCATGAGCTGTTTTCATGTTCGAGGCAGAAAATATAATTTGTTGTAGGAAAGTCTGAGACCTTCAAGTGAGATTATTATCATGCTGACAGGATCACAGGAGCTGGAGAGCTGCATTGATGGCTGCAGGGTCTGACTGAAATGATGTTATTAGTCTCTTATCAATTTAAAAGGCTCTTGAACAGATCGTCTTTACATGCAGAAGCCTCGCAGCAAAGGTTATCATCTCTCCTCTGACAGACTGTTGTTTTGTCTGGGACTGACACTGACTTTATTGGATGTGAAAGAAAATGATGAAATCTTTATTGGCACATTGTCCCTGGAGCAGCACAGAGCAAAGTGTCGCTGCAGATGTGATGTGTTTAAGTGTGTATCTGCTCTGGCAGAGTCCACAGGTGTGCTGGCTGTTGGTTTCCACAGGCACCTCTGAGAGCAAACCTCCTTTTATCACCCTCTTACAAACACACACAGCACCCTGTCACAGCCCGTACCCAATGCAAGATTGACTCCTTTTTCAGATACTGGCAGACTGAAACCTGCTGTGTACTTCACAATATATATGAGGAACATGGATAACTTCACATAAGAAGGGACGAGTGAAATTTTTCTTTCTCAAAACTACACAGTCTAACAAATCTGTTCTCTTCGTGTTAAAGCAATCAGTAGTCGATAGCGATCAACGAGTCCTCCACCATTGACTCCAGAACGACCGTCACCGAGTTTTAAGCCCCGGTGAGCCGGCATGCCGGTCTGTCACCGAGCACCAAACTGCTTAAGGCTGCATGTCTCCTCGGCCGACCACTGCTTCGCCTTTGTATCTATAACCTTCCTTGTTTTGTGTAGCTGAATGTAGAAAACGGACTCTCTCGTTTGGTGTCTTTGGTCACAACAACCCTGCCCCTCGCCCCTGACGTAAGCAGTTTGTGGTTCTAGACCAGCAACGAGCTGGAGCCGCTCACGAACCTGGTTTCCTGACCGAGAGTCCGTTCAGTCTCAGTTGAAACACAAAAAACAGGTTCGCAATTATGCACGGGCCCCGAACCGGCCCTGAAACTTTAGAGGAGTTTCAGAAAATGAAGCCATGAAGAGAATTTAAGAGTCTGTAATTAGTGTCTTAAATCCTTCTGTTTACTGACGACCATAAATGTGGTGGGATTTGTCTCAGTGACTCTCGTTCTGCAGGGATCAGTTGAAGCCTCTGGTTACACAGCGCATACTGACGTGCAAAGTGCAAGGATGACAGGACCCACTTACAGGATTGAATCCATATTGGAATGTAGAGCCAAGATAGTGAAAACACCTCTTCAGTAAGTGAGTGATAGAATTTGAAGCTTGGTAATGTGGCTCTCTGGATCATTTGCATAAACTACTTTAAACAACCTATATTTGTACTCAGTGTTACAGGAGGAAGTGGGATGAGCACGACATCTTAATCTTTGTGTAACCTGAGATGATCCCAGTTCTGCAATGCAATGAATACTCTTTAGTTGAGGTAGCTATCCATTTAAATTCTGCATGTAGAAGTTGTGGCTGATTTACCTTTTCCGAACTCAACAGTCTTTACACACCTCAATATACCATAAAATATAAAATAATTACTCGTTGTTAATACAGTTTGCTGTTCTAGCAATATTTTACATCAGTTCCTCAAAACTCTTTCTTTTTATCTAAAAACAGCACTTTACTTACTTTTCACTCTCTTTCTCCCTCTGCTGTATATTTTAGCCTCACTGAAGGTTATCTCACAAAGCTCTCTCTTGTGTGGGCACTTATAAACTTTGTTCAATGTCTTTCTGCATAATGTAATGGATTTAGTTCTGTAGCGTGCCCTTGTTCCTCCAGGTTTACAAAAGGAAAAAAAATAGTCTGTTTTTTACAGTGAATCACAAAACTCTTTAGAGTAAGAAGCAAAGACCTGTACCCACTCCACATCTGGAAAACATTGATAAAAATAAATTGTACAGAATTGTTAATGCGAAAGCACTCTGCGCCCAATTCTGACTCTTGTGGAGATAATGTCTCTTTCTTATGTTTTTTTCTCTACTGTTTTTCTGTTGAATGAATTTTCCGGCTGCCCTCTTATTTCTCAGCTGAGGTGTGGAGCTCGGCCGATAAGAAAATATTACCTGGCACTAACTTTGCCATTGTTCCTTTTGACTCACACCATGCATGCACAATTTTTCAGGGACCAAGTGGATTCTTTTGTTAAAGGTGAGGTTATTAAAAGTGGTAACAGCGGAGAGGGATAGAAGTTATTGCAGGATGAGCGAGAGAGAGTGATTGTTGGCCCGCAGCTTTTAGTCGTTCTGTCTGGCTCTATTGCTGCGCATCAGCTTGCTGTGTTTGGACAGAGCAGAGCTTGTATGAGAGAGAAATAAATGAAGGTGAGAGAGGGAATACAATGCAAGAAGAAAAAGAATGATGGAGCAAAAATGGGAAACAAAAAAAGAAGAGAGTGAGAGTTTTCGTGGGTGAACAGAAGGGCCAGTGTTCCCACTACAGGCTGCATTGTGTATCGCTCACATCAAGCTTTTGTGAAGAAGCTTTCATTTCTAACAGCCAGCTCCAAGACTCTTACTTTCTGTGCTGCACACATGTTCTCATTAAATCTCCAAAACATTACATGCACACATTCACTTGAATAATTATGCTAATTTTGGAAAAACTTACACACAAACACACACACACACACACACACACACACACACAGAGAGAGAGAGAGATGTCATAGGCATTTCTAGGCTTCCGCTCATCTGTGAGGCAAGAAGCAGCGTGACAGACCCCAGCATGCAGAATAAAGACCTATCATCTGCTGTCATTCTCTCCTCACAGACCTGGGGATTTTGCTGAACCTGGTTTAAGGTTGATTATTTATTTCATCTGTTATCGAGGGCTCAGGAAGCTTAACATGCCTTTGGTGAGGAGGAGTACAACGAGCTACAATCCCCTCAGTGATGGATTTCACTGCTCAGATCCTGCACCGCTTTGATTTATGATATAATATAGAGTGATACGCTGCTCATGCTACACAATAGCAGCTGTACCCCATACTGATGTAACTCCAGCTCACTGTCGCCTCTTTGCCCATCACAGCTTCCTCTGCTGGAAAAAGGGGAGAACCCTCACATGCACTTCAAGGGCCATGTGATTGAATTAAGCAGCCATTAGATGAATGAGATGAGCTGAAACTGCAGGAGTATTTGTCTGTTCAGATGAATGAGTTTTGACCTGCAAGGTCATGATGCTGCTGCGCTGTCCTCAGGAACACTTACCTGAGCATGTACCTGTTTGTGTCTCACTCTGCTGCTTTGTTTTAACCTCTCGTTGTTGAGCGTAGAGGCCTCACGTGACACATTTAGCTCCTTAAAGTTTTGACACTGATGGTGTTTTTATAGACCTGCTTAGCAGCACTTGTGTCTCTCCCTGTTGTCGCAGCTCTCGTTAATGACTGAGAGAAAAGGAATTAAAGGCAATGAATGAGCTGCAGTGTGTTCATGTCAGTCGGGTGCATTGGGACCAGATGCTGTGAATGTTTACACCTCAACGTCAACATGTTGGCTCCTTATTTCACCCGGTGTCTCACTCGTTCTATGTCCTGCAGCCTCTTGCTGTCTTTGAAACACTGCCAACATTTAGACACTTAATAATAACAAAAAAATCCACTTGACTTAAACTGTCCTTCTTTCTGTCTCCTGCAGGCCTGCCCTCGTTGTTCCCTGTGAGAGGAAGAGGAAGTGATGTCACGCCACCACCAGCGCTTTGAGAGGGACTACCGGGGACCCTGGGAGCGGAGAGAAATCCGTCCTTCTGGCCTCCACAATGGAGGAGCCAATCACAGCTGTACCTCCACCGTTGTCAATGGTAACAACCGTCCGGGGCTGCTCCCCCTCCCTGTCATCCCTTCCCTCCTCCCCACCCCGGTTACAGATGCCGTGACAACATCGAGCGGCGTCATAGCGGTCAAGCGGGGCATCACAGCAGCAGGATCGGTGGCTCCATCCTTGGCCAAGGTAAGAGCCTCATCCAATCATATTCAGCGACACCTGCTTCTCTCTGACTCGTGTTGGAAACCTCTCAGTGTTTCCTCCTGTTCTCTCAACTTTCTTTCTCGTCTTTGTCTCTCCCTGTTTCAACTTTGGATCTGTAAAAACTCCCCGACTGGACATAATCTCCAACTTTCTCCTGCTGTTCAGGCTTTCAGCTTCCTCCTCTCTCACTTTCACCAAATGTTTCTGTACAGTCCAACTCACTGGCACGCTCGTCCCCATGGTTCAGCTGTCTCAGCTCTTCAAGCCCCTCAGCTTGCTCTCTCTCTCTGTCTCTCTCTCTCTGTTCAATGCCCCATTCTTGCCAAACCATTTTCTTTCCATCTCCATTTTCTCTCTGAGCCAAATGGTCGGCTCGTCCTGCCTTTGCCTTCTTGGTAATTTTCTTTTTTCATTATGTAAATGACCTCAGAGAGGCCCAGATGGGTGCTGCTGTCAGAAGTGATGGTTAGAGGTGGTGCTCTCCCTAACAAGCAAACAGACGATGAACCACATCATAATAGAACAACAAAAAATCTGTAAAAGCGCAGCCAAATAAATGTCTGACCACTACTGTTAAGAGCCGTAAAGTTTGTACGTGTGTGCTCTCCCCCTTCCTTTGCCTGCGGCTCCATGCATGCATGAATCTGCAGTTGCCCACACAAGCTGAAAATCGATGTCTGAAAGAGCTGTCGAGCATTATTGTGTGATTGTTTTGAAAAACATACAAAATAGGAGTTTAACAGGGTTATTTTTTCAAGTATTTCTTCTTTCACATAACTTGAACTTGTTTTTCTTAAAATGTTGAAGTCAAGTACTAAAGAATGTTTTATTTTGCAAGTTAATCTAAAATATAATACTTTTCTTTTTTAGGTTTCTAAGGTTGCCTCTGTGTTTTTACATTATTGTATCAAACATAAAAGCAGTATAATCTTGAACAGATTTCACTGGGCTTTAAAGTCATATAATAATTTGCTACTGTGGTTTTCTTAGCACACAGCAGACTGGAGTAAATCCTGAAATAAGCACCCCTTTGTAACAAATAGGGAATTGATTGTGAATCGTGAATCGGTTTGAATCGAGAATCGAATGGATACCATTCATCTTCCTCTCAGCACTCGTCCTCTCTATCAGATCATTTGCTTTAATTTGAACTTCAGCAGATCCATGTGGGCTTTTTCTCTCCCCGGCTCCTTCTTGCTCTCGGTGGGGCCTGCGCTCTCAGAGCAGAGGTAAACACTGCTCTGGTAATTCAGCCTGTAAGTGCACATCATTAGATACCCTTCTGAATGCACTGACCACAGACACAGTAAATCTGCTCTGGCACCGTGTCGGCCCCTCCTTTTGTGTGTCTGAATAATTACACACACCCAACAAAGTCTCACCAACTCCCACTGTGGCCATTGTCATCATTCAATGGCTGCCACAGCAATTAGGTGCATCGCCTCGCACGTGAGGGCACAGTTGTTTAAAGGTAAAGTATATGTGTGTGTGTGTGTGTGTGTGTGTGTGTGTGTGTGTGTGTGTGTGTGTGTGAAGCAGATGTAATGCAGATCCTTCCCCAGATGCCGCTCTGACAGCTGTCATCAGGGACTTTCCTGTTCACTTTGTCTTGCTTTTGGCAGTCCTCTGTAAGTGCAGGCAATAGAGCTGAACTGTGTGTAAAAAAGGGTAAAAATACCAAGAGTGAGATATCCACTAAGAGATGATACAGAGGCCTTAAGAGCCGGCCAGTACAACAGAAGCCCGTCTTTCTCTCTTCCTCTCAGCTGTCTGATGTCCTCACTTGCTCTCTCACTCTTTCTGTGATCTTCCATCAAAGCTGTCGCGGGTTACAAAGAGTCTGAACGACAGATGCAGCGCTCTCTCCGTGGTCCTTCGTGCCAGGGGATATGTCTATCAACAAGCTAGCAGGGCTAATCTCTGAAGAAACAATAAAAGCTTGGATCTGTATCTGCAGCCTAACTTAAATAATTCCTAAGTTGTGAATTATGCATCAGCTAAATAAAAGCTGTTGCACCAGGGAGATAAAGAACAACAGAACTCTAAGTAACAACTAAATAGTGACACATGCCTCAAGGGAGGTTGTGAATACTAAAATCTAAATGGTAAAACAGCAGCTCGTCTGCTACACAGAATCATCTTGATGCAGTTATCCAGTAGAGACCTAATTTATTGATATTACATAACAATCAGTGGTTACTCTCTTACCAAATGCATGTTTAAAAGCAGTAGAAGTATGTATGTTGAATTATTTATCAATACTCGGCATGTTTTAAAACATATCTGTCTACAAGTTGTTTTTATGATATTTGCCAAAAAGTTTTTCTTTCAGCTCAGGTCAGCGTCATGAAAAATAGAAATCACACTTTTCCAAGCAGTGAGAGCACCGATCAATAGAGCTCGTGTTGAAACAAAATCAGACTTTGTGACTTTTTGTTTATTGATTTCAGCAGGTCAGCTAGACAGTGGATTGTAGCACAGCCCAAACTGTGTCCAACACAGCATGGTATCAGAGCACAGCAGGTGTCATGGCCTCACTCTGACTCAGTCAAATACAGGAATAAAACACACAAGAAGCAGGACTCCTGTGAGAGATTCTTCTTTTTCTTTCTTTCTTTGGAGCACCCACATCAACACATTTGTGTGTTTTTTTTGAAAGTGACAAGACAAGTTGCAATGAGATATATTACATACGTGTATGATATATAAACCTCCAATTTTTTTAAGGCAACTAAAGTAACAGTGCCTGGACAGTTTGATATGACCTCTCACTTATCACCTCTGAAGTGCATTAGCTGTGGTTTAGCTATTATTTTTACAAAGAGCCTTTAAATCTTGAGAAAAAATACTTGGGCAAAAGAGGGAGACTTCTTTTGAATTACCTTGTGACGAGATGCTGTGAAATGTATCGAAAATGAGATGATTAAAGTTTAAGAAGGCTCACGCTGGGTGAGCGGGAGGAAGCAGACAGAAGAGGGAGGGATGCGGGTTGGCAGATGAGAGCTTTTGAATTAGCTTCAGATTGGGGAGGAAACTACAGTTGTTCAATCGAACAGTGAAACTCTATCATCAAAGAAAGCTGACAATTTCCAAAGCAGACGGACTCAGCAGGAGGTCTTAAAGAAAACTCTGCTACATTATGAAGAAAAGAAGAAAACTGAACAAAGCTGGAAGAAAAATGATTTCCTCACAGCTTGAAATATTTTCATGCAGACATAAACTGATGATTCATCCACTCTGATTATATAATAAAGGCTTCTGTATTATAGCTTCTGTATAACTGTCGAGGGATATTATTTTTTATTCCTGACATTTTAACTTAAATTGAAATTCTTCACTCAAATGTCTCAGCAGAAGCAGCTTTTCTCTTCCTCTGAGGAGCAGAGAGGTAAACTATCTTCACTCTCTGCTGCCTGGATGTGATTTATCACCACTACTGTATGTGTTGTCGTCCTATCACACACTCGCTGTGTGTCATTTACATTCACAGTGAAAATGTCTCTAAACTCCACCTCAGAGGACTTTTCCCTGAGAAGTCGACCAAACGGATTGATTAGAAATACTTAATTTCCCACCGTAGCTTCATTTATTATCCAAACGCCTTCGTGTAAAACCTGAAGCTTTTTGTAGGAGAGTCAAGAGTCTCTTTATCTGACTTTCACTGTTTGAACACTTATGCAATTTTAAATACGTAGAGCCAGAGGTCCGCTGCACATCTTTGTTCTTTGTTTGTGGTTAAGTGGTGCGTGTGTTGGAGGATATTTTAGAGCTTATAGTCAGCTTGTCTGACACTGAGCTGAGACGAACCCAGCGGCTCTTTCTGCCGTGTGCGATTGGTCAAAAATTTTGGTTAGGATAAAGACAACCTCCAGTGGTTATCAAGAAAGCCTCCCTCAAGTATAAAAAATGCCACCAGTACAACTGTGCCTTCTTTTCTCTGCTTCTGATTGGATTGGTTCGAGTTTTATTTACAATCTACTACTATTGTTATCCTACTGTTTCAAAAGAAGACCCTCATAGCTTGCCTGGTTAGACGCATACACCTGATTTAACTGAACTAACCATCAAAACTACACTGTTTTCCACCATTAGTCAGGCATTCATTCTTTATAATCTTATTTCCCATGAACACAAACATCATCAAACTGTTTTTGGACAAACAAATGTGCTGTCAGGCGTCCACAACAGAGTCATTAGGAAACAGTGGACCTCGAGGGAGCAGAGCAGCACTCAGCTGTGATTTTCCTTCAGATGAAACATGGAAACTTCTGAGTGTTAACGAGAAGCTGTGATTGTGTGTTTACCAGGAGCGATCGCACCAGGGTCTGGATGTCTGGGCACCATGTGGGGAGAATTAAGGCTTTCCACTCAGAATCAGACCGGGCTGGGCTGCAGTGATTGCTAATCACAGACAGAGATACAGAGACAGACAGACAGACAGAGACAGACAGAGAGACAGGCTGAGAGACTTAAGGAAAGACCGACACCTCAGTGATGATGACTGTACTGTCAAACTGTCAGAGGAAGATGCTGTGAAAAGGAAACTGTCAGACTTCATGTTTTTGTTATCAGAATTTTAAATCAAATGGATGGAAAATGGGAGTCGTGAACTTGATGACAGATTTTTTAGAAAGGCCCTCGTGACACAGTCAGGATGTCATCATCCTTATTTGTGTTGTCGGTCTCTCTGTGACGGGATGTTCCATCTGTTTCATTCAATCCGTATCCTCCCATTTGTCCTCCTGCATCTGTCTTTCTGTCTTCTCTGTCGGGGTTTGGGTCCCAGTTGAGCTTTAGCACCAACAATGGAGCGCTGCATTCACCAATCCAACAGCCTGTCTGTCACTATTATGCAAACCTGGCCAAGTCTTTATTCTCTCTGCATCTGCTTCATCTTTAAAATAAAACACAGAGACAGGTTATTGTTCTGAAAACCAGTGATATCACAAAATAGGAGACCTTCTGGGTTCTTGGTTTTGTGGTGGGTTTGTGCTGTTTACCGTTGGCTTTAAAATAGACTGCATACACAACTCTGGCAGGAGAAGAGTCCAGAGGGGGTTTGCTCTCCTGTTTGTTTCTGGATTTTGTGTGTGTGGGAATGAAAAGCAGCTGAACACACCACCTGTCTTGAGTCTGGATCAATCTGACGCCTGATGGCTCCATCTAATAAGCGGCCATTGGATATCAGAATAAAATCTCTTTCTGCTCTGAGGCTTGCTCTTCTTTTTCTGTCTGTCTCCTGGGCTCAGAGTCAGGGGGGATATTTCGGAGCTTATTGTTCCTTGTGCATCAGCTCTATTTATGAAAGTAACATCAGTCGAAACCTCTTCGCCACCTTACTACCCCAGCTTTTTATCTCTCTCCATCACAATTCCATTACTGTTTTTATCTACTTCTATGAATTATCTTCTTCCTCCACCCCTCCAGCTACTGCAAACACCGTCTTGTCTTTGTTGAAGCATAGATCCCCGTTCCTGCGTCTGTGTTCCCTCTGAGCAGGCTTGTATGAAATTGGTTTGCTGATCCTCTGAGTGTCAGAGATGTAATATGAGATAGCAGCATCCGTATGTTGTGATGCCAGAGACAGCTGTTACAGGACACCAACGGATCACAGATGATGCTTGACTCCTCGTCTCTTCAAGACTGGAAATGCTCTCAGCAAATCTCACAACAAATGAAAACACAGCTGAACAAAGAACAAACACACAAGGGGCGTGGTCAGGCACATTTCACTCCACTCCAGAATTTCAGAAGTTGAAAATAAAGAGGTTCATATCATGCAGCACTGATGTTTTGTTGGTGTAAAAAACTTTCTTGAAGCACTGAAAATTAATTCAGCGAGCCAAAGAAAAGACTCTCTGCTCTCTAGTTCAAGGCTACCATTCATCCATTGATGTAATTGAACACATCATCAAATCAGCGGATCAGCCCTCTCGCCCTTCAAAGAGCCACACTTACTACCCATATTCCCCTACAAGTGTTAAATGAGCCCCCTGCTGAGCCCAGCTGATTGTGTGTCATTTGGTTTCCTCTGATGGAAAAAAAACTAATCTGCCTCCTCTTTCCTCTTCCTCCATTCCCTCCTCTCTCCTCTCTCCTCTCGCTCTCTCTCTTTGTCTGTCCTGTTCCACAGTAGCAGAATAAAGAGCGGTGGCATTTAAAAGGTCCACATGTGGAGGGGTTGACATTTAGAGAGCTGCCACCTTCAGGTTAACTCTATATGAAAGGTGATGGTGAACGCAGGCTTTTAATGCATCAGTCATGTCATGTGGAATATCAGATATGAGTGAGGAGGAGCGTTTAAGATGCACAGGTAAACAGTCCGTCTCTCTGCAGCGTATCTGACACTTCTCTCAGCTTTGTCTCACACTTGGTATTAAGGTCTGTGTTTGCTCTCAGCATCATTGAGGTGTTTTTCTGTTTGGCTGCTTCTCCTCTCAGACATATTTGTGCAAATGAATTGTGCCTACAAAAAGAGGAGTTGTGGACGATTGCCCTCAGAAGCTGCCTGAGGCTGAATCCTGACTGCTGGTCAAAGTGAGACGTTTCCTCTTCATTCTTATTTGAACAAGAAGGACAAAAGAGCTCTCACTTTATGTGCCTGCAAACATCGACAGACTTTGCTTTGAAATGTCTTTGCTCGACTTGGTGATGTTTTCAGTTGGATGCACAAAAGAGACAATAAGAGGCTTAAGAGAGGCTTCATGAAAATACTGGAAACAAAATCATTATCAGATTGACTCTGTGCTCCTCTCCCTCCCTGAGCTGATATCTGTGAAGGACTTCAGCCACGTTCTGTTTAGTTTCAGTGTCTCCACTGAAGAACAACTTGAAATAGACTTGAACTGCAGATAAATGTAGCTTTTCACTCTGTGTTGCTTTAGTGATTCTCATGTTTGTCTGTTCGTCCAACATTTTGGCTCAGACTGAATTATCTCAGCAACTATTTGATGAACTGCCACTTTTTGTGATAAAGACCTTTTTGCTGCTCATTAAGACAGACCCTTTACTAACTGTAACTAAAAATTAGTCACTTTTATCTCTGACTCATTATTCTTCCATTTCTCTCTGTCCATTATTTGATTGGTGGTCTGTTGTATTGTGGTCCACTTGCTGTTTTTATCTTCATTTTCTTTTAGCTTTTTTGTCCACATCAGCAAGGAAGGTATCAATCTTTACCGGCTTTGGCTTCAACTTTTCTCTGAGCCTGCAGTCACGTGACACGTCACTGAACTCGTTGTTGCTCTTTCTTTCGTTTTTTTCCCACTTTATTGTACCTCACGTTCTCATGCGAATGACACATTGTTGCAAGTTAAAATACACAGACACACACAGCACTTTAATCATGAACACTTTCTAATCACGACCCGGGCCCGTTTGACCACGTAATACGTGGACCCGAATCGGGATGGGTCGGGTCCCGGGTCTTCAGGTTCCGGTAGACCCGTGAGACTTCTAGTGCACTGTGCTCAGGGGATCCACAGCCAGCCACTTTAATAACACACACATGAATAATAGATATATTTTAAATGGGACTTTGGGGGCGACTCAATCATGCAGTATTTTGGCAATTGGTTTGACCTTAACTCAGGCTGCAATTGACTGTGAGCTCGGTGTTTCTCATTAGGAGCTGCACACATCATCACACTGCCAAGTTCTCCTCTGCCATAACCACAACCTCTGTACACACCATGTTACTGTTTCATCTCTGCACTTTATCAGCTGTCAGGTGTGAGAACTTATTGCTGCAGTAGCTTCTTACTTTGCTTGCAGATAAAATTCAGAGCTTTTAAACCGCTCAATAAACTTGATCAGCTATATCACAGATTTGAGGTCAGTTAAAACTTTCTCAGTATCATAACATCCAGCCAGTTATTCCTCTGTACCTGCTTATCCTGTTGAACATTGAGGGGTATCCCAGCATGCTTTCTGAGAGGTGGAGCACACCCTGGAGTCTTTACATTTCTTTTTAACTAAAGTGAACAACTGTCCATCAGAGTTAGCGACAACTTAAAGCCCCACAGAATCCCTGACACATAATTCAAAAGTCTCTGCAGCCACAAAATACAAACACATTCACATCAACATCAGAGACCACACAGTTTGTGTTCCTCTGTGTTTCTGCTCTAATAACAACACTTACAGTCAAATAAACAGCTATATTTCAGCTGTAATGAGATGAGATACTTGTGGGAAATCACAGCTGATAATGTTTGAAGAGGAGGATAATATCCCTGCTCAAATTAGTCTGTAAATTACAAAGGAACCAATTGTCTGTTCAACACAATATTTTTCTGAGTCTGGAGGCAAAACAATCTGAAAGTGATTGAAAGCAATTAGATTATGATTACTACATTTGATTAATCTGCTGGATTACAGCACTGGTTGACAATATTAAGTAGGTAGTCTGAAACAGGTTCAGTAACATGTCACAGAAAACATTTTTAATGAAACCTTTATTTTTAAGACGCTGGTGACAGAACAGTGGATGTTTTGCATAAATAATATCGCTCAGTTTAATATGAATTTTTCTCGAGCAACAGCCACTTAAAATAACATTTTTTTACATTGAAGTAATTAAGTGCTTAAATTGTATTCTTAATCTCTGTCAGCAGGTATGAAGTTATTGCCAACAAACCAGAAGTAAACTAATTTCTCTATAATCCATCATTGTCAGAGAAACATCTTTATTAGATCAGGTAATGACTTTATAATTGCTCGGTGCTGAAGTGGAGCTTCTTTACATACTGGGCTGATTGTGTCTTAAATCACAGAGCAGGTGTGTGAGTGACTTTGTATGTCCTGATTCTCATGGTCACAGCATCATGACAGCAGAACACAACACTTCTTATGTTGTCTGTGAGCTGTGTGTTGACAGAATGTTCTGATTTCTGTCGGTGCAGCTCTTTCAGTCTCAGCTCCAGTGAACTCAGCGCTCTGATTCAGTGTTGTTCTCTGCCCGCCGAGCCAGGAGCAGCTACTGTTTTGCTAATTATATCTCACCAAGCAGACTGATTCCACTGGAGCAGAGAATATGGACTGACTTTTACCAAGGGCACCAATTGTGCTTTTTAATAAACTGTTTTGGACTTGTTGTCAGCCATGAAAAGATCTTGCAAATGTTTCTGAATTCTTGAAAGGCTGCCTCACGTTTAATCGCTGAAAGTCAAACTGAAAATCAACTATCGCAATGTCCGGGCACGGCCAGGAGATTGTGACTGTTCTCACAGCAGTGTCCTCTGCATGCACACTGTGTATCTCCATTATGAGACCTGGTTCTCTCATTGTTTGAGATTAATGTTAATATAATGCAGCAGCTCCTCTGTTGTACAGTTTACAAGCTACATGTCCTGGGGTAATTCAAAGCATAACTTAGTCAAATTAATGTTTGTGCTGTAAATAATTTTCTTGCAGCCGTACTCGGCAACTGGTTTTGGTTCATTATTTCCCAACTGTGTAGTTTTTAATGGCTGTTACAGAGAACATTCTGTAGCAAGCTTGTGATGACTTCGCTGTGTCTCGCTCATCGTGCAGTCTGATAGTTTCCATGAAAGATCAGAGTGTGAAAGCAGACCTGCAACACTCTGTTATGGATCAATTTAAATAAAGGACTATGCTCGGCATCAACACAGATCAATATGCAGACGGGCTCCCTGATGCGGTCATAACCACCAAAGCAGCCACATCATGCAGAGAGCTCTTGTCAAAGAAAGCTCACTGCTCTCTGATCGGGACTGAGACCTGACAGCTCAATAAGCTTCAGAGGGAAGATGCTCCCTCTTCTTCTCCCTCTTCCTACCATAACTATATCCCATTCCTACAAGGGACTCAACAGCTCAGCCTGCAGACTATTTCAGATTACAAGCTGCTGTCAGCAAGTGCACAGAGAGCCAGTGTGCAGGGTTGTGTAAGGGAAACATGAATCTGTGTACAACAGAGTCGTGTTTAAATCCGCCTCAAATGGCATCATTACCTCATTCAGGTACTGTAAAGATTCTGTAAGTCATAAACTGACTGCATCAGCTGCTGCAAGTTAACTCACAGAGATCATTTTCTTCCTTATCAAGACACATCTGTCAAAAGTGGCTGATTTAAACAAAAGCAGATGTACAGACTTAATGTAAATAATGACATCTAACTGCCAGTGGTTTCTGTTTTTACATTGTACTGATCTGTTGGTGTGTCATGTGTCTCCTTTCATAAGATGACAGACAGAAAGAAGACACCTCAGGTTTTATCCCACACCTCTTGTTGGTATGCTACTTTTATATTTGGCTGCAGAGTTTTTAGTAACACGACCCATCCATGTAAGTGATTAATCATCTAACTCATGAATATTAATGTCTCTCTGTGTTCATGGAGCAGAAACACTTTCATCTCTCACTTTATCACACAAGTGTAAATCAAACAAAATAACACACTAAGTAAATCAATAACAAACTTAAATCATTTTATAAATGCCAGAGGGACGAAATATTGGCCTCAAAAAGGCTTTTAAGGAATGTTTTCCTGTTTTTGAAGTTTCTGCATGTTCTTGTTGCAGAGATCCAAAGATCTGCTCATTTCACTGCACAGACTGATAAAATAGATACTGAACTGTTGTTCTCACAGATCTTAGGGTAAAATGGGGACAAACTGATGACAACCAGCTATAGATTAATTTCTTCTTGGCACATTTTCTGTTTGTTTGTTTCTCTACAAAGCTGTTGTTCAGTATATGTGTCTTCTAAAGAGAGTTTGACACCTTAAAAAAGAAAACAAAGGCAAAACAGAATTGGTGGAAACATTAATAAGCAGACTGCATCGATTTTACCTTTTGTAACAATATTGACTCGACTTATTCAGTATTTATAAAGAGGAGAAGCATTTTAAAACACTGGCTTTCTTGTATTTTGTGGCGGCTATAAATTGATTTCTTTTCTCCCAACAATAGTTACATTTTTTTAAATGGCAGTCAAAGAAGACCAGACATATTGTTTCTAGAACAATATGTATGCAGACTTTTTGTGACCACGCATTGAGTTGTTTTGTGCAACTGTTTTTCTATCTTTTATTTTAACTAAATAATTTGCTGTTTTAAACAAAACAAGCATGAAGACATCAACCAGTCTTTAAAAAGATCCTAATTTTAGTTTCCATTGTAGCTTTGGACACAGGATATGAACCTTGAAATTACTTTTGCCGTCTGTACAGAAAATCATTAGCATTTGAAAAACCAACAACTGTGGACCAAATCAAGAGGAGCTCATTCACAGGCAGCTGAAAGGCTCCAAACAGACAAGTGAAGGTCTGTTTATCACCTGCTGCAGTGGAGTTCATGGACGTTTCTCACTTCTTTAAGAATCTTTGGTGTCTAATGATCCCAGCATGTCTCTCCAGTGTGTATCTTATCCCAAGCAGAGCGCTGTGCAGACTCCCCCCTGTGTCCGCAGACCTCTTCATCTTGTGGGATAAACCAGTCTTTCAGTCTGCCATCAAACCCTGGGGGAGCAGAGCTGCAGCTCCAACACTGAAACCTCAAAGGTTGGAGCTCTGCCACAGGTTACACATGTGGCTGCTTGTGCTCGGCTTTATGTGGACTTTCTGACTGATAAAGTCTCAGCCAGGAGTCCATATCCCTGCTACAGTAGTGTCACTTACTAAAAGTATACCTGCATTTAGAATACGATCACTTTTTAGGCTCCCCTGAGGATAAAATGTCATCTATTAAGGTCCACTCATTCCTTTTAGAAATGCTGTGAAAAAGCTGCAAAAATAATAGAGGGTAAGAGGCCTGTGGGCACACTGGTAATTATAAACCTCAGTGGAGTCATGAGGGGTTTTTATCTGACAGCTGTGTAATGCAGATTCTGCTGTTCCTCACTTAATAATGATATTTTTAGGAGCTACAGTGAAAGGTGATAGGCACTCTGCAGCCAAATGGCTTATTCATTTCAGTGTGCAGAGTTCATCAGAGTGGAGCTGATGAATCTGCTCGTTGTGCTCTCATAATGTTGCAGCTCTGTGTCATTAATGAGGCACATTTTCAGCAAAGACTGGTCATTGTCTTTGTCTGTATTCTCAGTTTAATCACACACTTAACAACACTTAGACAGTCTGATTAGAAATGTTGCCTTCCAGGTGCTGAGGTGATGAAACTGTAAAATGTTTCAGAGTGTGTTTTTTTTAGCAGATTACATTGTGTGTATGGGGACTGTAAGTTAAACAAAAAGCAACCACGCAAGCTTTTTTCAGACCAGCAGGGCTTTTTGGCCAGAAATCAGACTCTTCTGTACTTGTGGCAATTTCTCTCAGTGCCCAGAGAAAGTCAATAAAAGGCTCCATTGAATAGTCACATCCATTTTACCTGTCTGTTCTGTCAGTTTTATAATCTGTGTGTGCATGCATCACAGAATGAGGATCAGATTACCTGCTCAGCTCATGAGACATGCTAATGAGCCATATAAAGATCATCCTTTAAGATGATCTTCTGACATTTAATTGTTCTTATTTCACTCTCGGGCTACCAAATTTAATTAAAACTCTCAATACATGTGGAGTAATTACCTCTCAAGGGCAACATCTCCTGCCCTCACATCACATCCTATAAGCAGTAACTGTTCAGGAAAAATAAGTGCAGAGGGGAGGGGGGAGGTTATAGTGAAGCAAACAGAATACAGGAGAGGAGAGGACAAAATGTAAATCAGTTATAACTGATGTGAACATCTTCATTTCCAAACTGGATGTAAAGATTTCTATGAATATGTCAAAGCAGCAGCTAACTCGTCCTTCGCGCTAAAAAGTGAGAAGAGTCTAAAGATTCAAACTATTTATCTGCTCCAATAACGAGACTCTTTCACACACGCTGTACATCCTGTAATGTCGACTTTATGAATCACCTTCACTGCTCCTGTAAGGACAGAAACATGCATGAACAGACTGTAAATCTTTAGTTCAGAAAGTGTCACAGCTCTGAACCTGAAGCACAATATAAGTCTGTGCAATAAGCATCCACTGCATATTTCCCATGATTCCCAGCTCTGCCATATTATCGTCTGTTTTTTTCTCTGCCAAAACATCACAGTATTTGGCTTCCAGGTTGCTGCATTGTAAAATGAATTCATATGGTCCCCACACTGCACTCTTGGCAAAGTAGATATAGTTTCCACTCATATTGTAATATCAATATAAATTCACTTTATTCTTTAGCTCTAAATGGCTGTTTGCCCAGTTAGCGCTGACTTATTGCTACACACACACACACGCACACACACACACACACACACACACAGGGACACACACTTTGTAATTTTTCCACAGACAAGAACTACACAGTCGTCTCTGTGTCTCTGAGGCTGCTGCTGTGACAGGCGGAGGATATTTAGTTCCCCAAACACTCACCACATATCAGGCAGGGTCCTGGCCTGCTGGAGACCTCTGTCTCTCACTGTCCCGGCCAGAGCCAATGGAGGGCAACATGGCCGCTGACACGCTCCTCTGGGAGGTGTTACCATGACATAAAGACGTCTCCACAGCTCACATGTCCAAGTACTAGTCGCCTCTCTAAGAAGCCTTACTACTGCTGCTTAGTCCCACATATACAACATGTTCACAGAGCTGTAAAAGGAGGGGCTGAGGTGGGTTTTGGAGGGCGAGGCTGCAGCTCGCAGAACTCATGGGATATTAGGCCGGGTTTCAGCCCTGCATTTCCACTGAAGCTTGTCGGCCTCGCCCCTGCGATCACGCTTCTCTTTTCTCAAACGTGTGTGCGTCGAGCCAGGAGCCCGCTGAGCTGTCGGAGCGTCTTAGCTGGAATTTCAGTGGAAGTGAAGTCCGTTCCCCTTCAGTCATTTGGCCCGGGGCTTGAAATTATAGAGTCTGTATCTGTAGCTTTTTCTGCTGTGCATCAATAGCAGATAAACCCACCAGGCGCTCCTGTTGTGTGTTTTCATTGTGTCTGTCTGTCGTGCTGCCGGGGTCAGTGTTAACTGTCGGTGCCTGGAAGGATCCGCTTTGTTTGGATTTTCTATTTTGAGGGAATAAAGTGCCAGTCATGAACAGTCAACCTCCAGTAATAGCTGACATGTTTCACAGTGATATTTCCTCCAAGCAGAAGGGGACTACGGATACGACATGTTTTAAAACTGCTGTATTTCTTTAAGAACGAGGCAGGTGTTGTAATCGGTGGTGCAGTGGACTCATGGATTAAAAAGAAATATTACCTCGATTCCTCCCTGTCTCTTTAGTATGCAGCCGTCACACTGAATACACACCTTCCCCGTCTATGGCACCACGCTGTTCGGCATGTTGGAGCTCCACTCCACTTTAAGATGGCTGCCAGAAATGGCGCAGTCGTCTCTTTGTTTCCCCGTGCGATGCTCTGCTATGTTCCAGTCTAACAGATTGGACACAGCCGCCCGCATGGTCCGGCTCCAGCATTCAGCACCATTATGACGGGAGTCCAGAACAAATCCACTTCACATTTAGGTGTCAGCGCGCTGTCATGGAAAAGAGATCCCTCTGTACAGTAAGTGAATCATGTTGGAGAGAAAATGTGCTTTTGTGCACTCGTTAGTGCTCCTGGTCAGATTCAGACCACTCTCTGTTTGAGCTTTGAGCAGAGCAGGAGGAGGATAAAGGGGGATGTGATGGACGGGTTTGTCTTACTCTGCCTCTCAATCTTTCTCTCCTTCCTTCGCTGCCATTCTTTCTGTTTCTTTTCTCGGAGGAAAGCCATTATTTCCATCACCCTCCACATTTCTGCCAAACTCTCTGTATCTGTCCGTGCCTGGCCAAAGGGAAGAAAAAACCATTCGGAGCTGAATTTCATTTCCTCGCTCGCACATACAGTTTTTTTATGATTGCTTCGCGGTGTGGAATTAGATTTTGAAATTATTTTACAGTTGCACACAACATAACAACATCGCGCTGCAGTGACTGTTGTTATTTAAAGTTTGTGTACGTGCATCTCCCTAGAGATCGCTCACTGATTGTGGAGGTGAATTTTCTTTCTCGGATGCATTTAAATGAAACAGTAATGGCAGCTCCAACACCGGACCAGCAGAAATCCTGGTCCATCCGTGTGGAAGAGATGAAGTGATCAACCTATCAGGATACAGAGTGCACATTAACAGGCCTGATTAGCAGCAGAGTGAGATCACACAGCAGTAAACCTCCTCCTCTCCTGCAGTCTGTTATTCTCCTCTTGTGTGTAAAGAGGAACACTGAACCTTAAAAGGTAGAACATAATCAGCCTGTGTAGCACTGACCTGCACCCTGCACACTGCTATCTCATTGTGTCTGCCAGGTGTGTTAATGACATCTGGTGAGATTAGCTTTTCACAGTGCTGTTGTTACTGACCTGCTCTGTGTGTGTTTGTGTGAGCGCCTTTCTCCATTTAAGGCCCAAACTTTCCCTCAACCCTCCTCTATGTTTTTCACTTCAAGCTTTTCTCTCACCACAGTACACCTCTTATTTCACTCAGACCTGTTATTAAACCTCAGAGCAGTTAGTTGATCTGATCAGTGTGCGCTGTAACATTGTTTACCCCAGTGGGACCTGGATGTTATAGACATACTCATCTCTATCCCTCTCTTGTTTTTTCTCCCCGAGTCGAGCAATAAAATAATTTCTCTGGGGAAAAACTGGATGGGGCCTCAAAATCATACCTCACATACACAAGGGCTGTCAAACAAAGTGCAAAGACAAACACAAAGCTGTGAGCAAACACGTTCTGTTTATCTGGATGTGGATGTTGTGGATGACTCAAAGCAATCAAAGCCCAGAGCCCTGGATCACCACGAGGCCCCTCCTATACGAGCCCACAGCAGATGGAGGCCAGCGGTGAGAGGTAATGCTGCCTACTACTGCGAGACAGTAAAACACACATAGTGACAGATGTCAGAGTTTGCTGTGTCCGAGAAAATATCTGATAGACCAGCCTGAATAGGACTGCTGTCTCTGCCCGCACAGAGGAGGACAGGTTTATATTTAGCCCTGATGCATCTTGATTTTATCGTCTAGCTTTGCTGTGCATGCATGTGTGTGCTTATGTGTATCTGCATGTGTGACATTGTGACAGATGGATTGCCTCCAGAAAAAGAGATTTTTCCTGTTTCTGTCTCTGTTTTGTGTAAATGGGTGGGAGTACTAATGAGGGAATATTATGAGGCAGGTGCAGGGCTGAAGGAAAGCAGGAGAGTCATTGCTGCGAGTTAATGAGGAGTTGTATGTATAGAGGGGAAGGTGAAGCATGGCTGTAGAGGAATACAGTAAAGCTCACAGAGCAGAGGAGGAGAAACGCTCATTAAAACAAATAGCGGGCGATAGAAAGAAACTCCTCAGCTTGAAAACGATCTGAATTTTCCCTCCCAGAGTCTCCAGGGCTCTCAGGTGGAATTGAGCGCTGAGGGCGTCTCTGAGTGAACCATTCCAGTTTTCTCTTGTCTGAAGTCGACAGGTGGAGCCGGACAAAAAGAGCTGACAGCCTGTCTCCCTCCTCCACCCAGCTTCATCCTCTCACTCCATCACTCTGTTTGCTGCTTTGCCTTGGGATGTTTCCCTTTACTGTTTTTTTTCCCTTTTGCCCCCCAGCACTTACAAACTGTCGGATAACTTTCAGTATAGATTTATCAAGTGAGTGACACTCAGTGAACATGTCTGCTGTTGAGAAGTTGTTTACTACTGACCAAACGATTAATTGATTAGTCATAAAAATAATCAGCAGATTAAAATAATAGTTAGTTGGAGCCCTGATACCACATAATGTATTTAAGAGTTAAAAGCCTGTAAAGCTGCGATGAATCCTTCTGAAACCTGGGAGGCTGAATGTTCCTGAAATGTGATCAGTTATATAAAGCAGCACATTAATTCACTCTGAACTGAACTGTTTGGATTGTATTTGTGTCGTGTTTGTCAGCCTGCACTCTGTCGGGGTTTGTTGACACAGCTGTTGAATGCGTGATGGCGAGCTTGATGAAGTGAACAGCGGGTCAGGAGGATAATGGAACTGAGGGATGGAGGGATCAGCCAGGAGGACACAGGAGGGGCCTGGTGACCAGGTCTTTTCTATTAACTCAGGAGGCAGGCTGAGGCGAGCGGGGGAATCAGGCTGGGCTCTGCCCTCTCCCTGCCTGCTTGTTAGACCAAACGTCCAAACTGCAGAGAGGGAGAGGAGAATATTGCTCAAAGGTCCAAAGGTCCAGTGGTGATTGACCCTGTGTTTTCATCAGCCTGGGCCATCCTGATAACACTTCTTACTCCCCTACCAGAGCACAATATTAGAGATACGGCTGCAAAGACGGGCTTAGTTTGGTTTCATCAGCTTTACCCCCAGAAACACACATTGTCACCTCGCCTTCATTGCATTTTTTTATATCACATTTTCATTTCTCTCAACCCTGCAAAATGATTTCTTTCTATTTACTCTGTTTGTTGTATTTATGTTCAGAATTCTTTTATCTCACTTGACTAAACACAATGTTTAATTCATTGCAAAATTACTACACACGCAGTCTCAGGAGGAAGGATCCGAATCTGTATGAATCCTGCACTACAAAGTAGTGATGCACGATATTATCGGCATGTTATCGGTATCGGCCGATATCGGCTTAAAAATGAACTATCGGATATCGGGATATCCACCGATATAATTAACCGATAAAATAATGGGCTGCTGCATACTTGATTAAATGCCTGACCTCGGCGCAATGTCCCCGGCGCGAAGAAGATCTGCGCGGCGCAGCGTGATGACGTCACGTGTGTCTACCTGCAGCATGAGAGAGTTAGAAGCCAAAATGTCCGTGGTGTGGAGGTTTTTCAAAGTGTCCGAAATAGATAGCAAAACTGCTATTTGCAATGACTGCTCAGCTTCGGTGATGCGAGGAGGAGCCAAGGCAAAGTCTTTCAACACTACAAACTTGATTAACCATCTCAAGACCAGTCACCCCGACCGTTGTAACAAATGTGATAAGAGTATCATCATTATGCTGTACGCTAATTCCAATACAGAAGAGAGTTGATGATCTCTGCAATTAGGTGTGCAGGAAAAAAATATCTGTATCGGTATCAGTAATCGGCTAAATGAGTTGTAAAATATCGGCATATCGGATATCGGCAAAAAATCTAATATCGTGCATCCCTACTACAAAGTTAAGTGTTATTAGTTCATCAAAAGGAAATCTTGTTCTTTCTACAGAGACTCTTGAGAACTTGAACAAGATGTTTTTGTTCCTTATTCCCATTATATACAGGCTGTAATCAGCACTCACTGCTATAAATGTCAGGATCCATCATCAACGCTCACTTCAAGTCCTTAAGAACGGTTTGGTGGCTGTGATTTTCATTCAAGCTATCAAATATTGTGTTTACACCAAGTATTTAAGGGTCATTGTTTGTAAGCTGAACTGTATGGGATCTGATGGGCTGTTTAGTTTTTTGTTTATCCCCATGAGACGATCTAATCAGTGATGTTTTCTGTGTGCTGCAGGTCTCAGGTCTGTCTCCTGGAGACAACCAGACCCCAGGACTGCTGCTGGCTCCAGGCGTGAGGTGGGGACAGACGCCCATTAACCAGCTCACACCTTGGGATACAGATGAGCCCCCTGCCAAGCAGCATCGAGACAGCGAGCCCAGCGGTAATGATTCACACACACACAGTATTTACACACACAAGTAAACTGACACACATTCACTCATGCACTTATTCCACCTGATGGGAGTTTAAAGGATGTCAGTTACATCATCACTATGCCTGGACGCAGCAGATGTAAGCATGTGCATGGTGCACACACACACACACACACACACACACAATTCTGACAGCCACATTCCCACATCTACTTATTCTACCTAATGGGAGTTTACAGTGAGGTAAGTTTTGCATCATCGCTCCGCCTGCACACAGCAGATGCAAGCATGTACACTGTGTACACTTAAACGAACACACACACTCACTCGCACACACACTTACATGCTGCACCCCAGATGGCTCTGGCCAGCTACACTAGCATCCAATGCTAATGAGACATCTTGGCTGACTTGGCCTACATAAAATACAGGCTCAACCTCAACAACATGCATACTTAAAATACATAATCATGAATATTTAACAAGTATAAACAGCATCTTTACATTATTCAGCTTAATTATGCACACAGTTAGAGAAATCTTAGTTTGATATCAAGAAGTTTAAGCAGAAAAGTATGAATCTAAATCCTCCTTCACAAGCCCTCCAGTCCCTCATGATTCCTTCTTCACTCTTCCCTCATCTTATCGTCCTTGTTAATGTTATTTTGTCACTAACTGAGGCTGATTCAGTCTAATTTAAATGCAGTGAAACTCTGAACGTCCTCTAAATGATCTCCACCAGGTCTAATTTAGATGTCGACCTTATTCTATCCCTGCCCCTTTAAAAAGAGCAGAAGTGGTTCTGCAGCGCACACTGAGGAGTGAAGCCAGTGTTGTAGTTTGTTACTCTTACTGTAATGAACTCACCCAGAATGGCTCTGCCCTACAGCAGTTAGTTTCCTTCCATTGCTCCGCTGGCCTCTGCCTCCTGCTCATCACAAACGTGTCTCATTAAAGAAGAACACTGGCACACAGCTTGCTCCTGTGGAAACTCAACAAATCCAGATTGTAGACAGCTGCTGCTCAGTGGGAGCAAAGCATCATGGTCAAGACAACGATTCAGCTCCTGCGACTGCATGTTAAACTTGTATGCCATTTGTAATTTGCATACGTTACGTACTGTATAGATTAATTCAAGGATGAATTATTAAACTGATCAGCTACCCAAGAATAATGTTTCTGCTCAAAGTCTAAACATGGAAAGATGCAGAATTGATCGGAGCATACTAAGCACATTTTCTTGTGTGTGTGTCTTGTGATGTTGCCCCCCTGCTGTGTATTGGGGGTCCGGCTGAATTGGCCATGAAGCTCAAGAGTTGTATCATTGTGTGTCAGCCTTCAATTCCTGCCGCCCCTCCCAACTTCCCCACTCCCACACTGCAGCTCAGAGTGCAGCATGAGGAGAGTGAGATGTCACATATGACTCTATGAATCCCAGCATAGTGTCGCATATTGATTTGCGTGTGCGCTATTCCAAACTGTGACTGGCGTTTGCAGCAAAGCCAGCTCCTCTCCACACTTCATTGAACTGTTTCCACAAAGTTCTGTGCCAACTGTGGCAGAATTAATCAACACTTCTTTTAACAGAAACTTCACTGTTGTGTCTGTTCAACAAAGTTTGTCCCTGAAGAAGAACTTTTGTTTCAACCAAGGTTTTTGTTCAAAAATAGCTCTTTTGTTTGATGCCTCTTCAGAGTTCAAAAAATAAATTAAAAAGTTGAGTTTTTAAAAAGAAATGTGGCACTTTTGAAAATGTTCATTCTAAGTTAAAAGACAATAATCACAACCTTTGAATACATTTAATATTCATGTAGTTACTCAGTTAATCTTTATAAACAAGGCCTGTGAATGTAGCTCAATGTTTGGTCATCAAAGTGAAATTCTTCATGTTAGCTGAATATTTTTCGGGTAAAGGATTGAAGAAATAGTAAAGAACATATTGTAAAAAGGCAGATACACTATGTATAGATATGAATGTCTTCTCATTGCTCTAACTGCATTAAACCTGTAAAACTTCATAAGATGTGGAATTATACTCAACTACTTGATCAGGATCATTTTTATTCAGACCAGAGAGAGGGGAGCCACAAAAGAAGGAAAATGAAACGGTGTTGGTGAAGATTTGATCAATGACAAGTGAATTATGATCAGAACTGGTCTCTTCTCAAGAGTCTTCTTTCTTTCTTTCTTTTCGTCTCTCCGTCTCTTTTTATCTGTCCCTCCCTCTCCTTCCAACTCTGCTCTGGCTATTATATCAGCAGGGAGAGTGTCATGAATAATGTGGGCTCCTTTTTTCTCGTCTTTAGCTATTTACATGCTGTGATTTAGCCTTTGGCCCCTTTGTAGACTGGTGGGTTATTTTTGGACTTGGACCCTGGCAGGATGAGCTAGAGATGAGGGAATAGGAGCGGATGAGTAAAGGAGGGAGGCGGCCCAATGCACCTTCGTCTTTACCAGCTCAGCCTCAGCATCGAGCGCCTCAGGGCAGAGACATGTCTGAGTAAGCACAGACTCCTACACAGATAATAGTGTCGACTACAGCATGTATGCTTTCACATTCAGATAAACATTCGTTCAACTTTGTTCAATAAATCTCTTTATCTTATTATCATGTTGATCTTGGGCGCAGATCTGAACATCGCTCCAGATATTTTGTGTTTGATTTTAAGTGTCAAAAACAAACTTGTGCTGAAGCGTAGCAGCAAACTGACAGTTGTGTTGGAGAGGAAGCTGGAATCTGTCTTCTCATGCAGTCTTCTGTCTATTTTTTAAGCACTCTGCCCACGCTCACTAGAATACCCAAAATCAGTCTACAATAAGAAAATATTGTGCTTTTCTGGTTTTATGGTGTGAAAGCTCGATACACATTTTGTTCATCTTTCTTTTTATTCTTCCTTCTGTTTTTTCCTCTCCAGGTCCGACCTGGGCTGCACCAGTAGCAGCAGTGAGCCAGTCCAGCCTCCTGCCCCACGCCTATGCCCTCCACCAGCCGCCCTCCTTCAGCCACAGCGTGACCACGCAGTCTCCCATCATAGGAGGAGTATCCCCATCCATCCAGACACCTGTTCCTCCGCAGCACCCTCTCATGACCGCTCACTTCCAGCTGACACCACAGTCCACCCAGCAGCCACCCTCTATGGTTCTGAGCATGCCCAGTCAGTCTCTGTACCACCCCTCTCATCCCACAGTCTCACCGTCCGCCCTCACCAACCAGGTGGTGCATCCAAACCTGCACAGCATGATCGGCAACGGACACTTAAGCTCTCACCCCAACCAGCCCCCTACCCTACCTCTGACCAATGGACAGGCAGCAGCAGCACAGGCTCTGCCCTCAGCTGTAGACAATCAGGACGGTCCTAACAGGCTGCAAATGCTGCGGACAGTCGGGATGGGGAAGTACGAGTTCAGCGACCCGGGACATCCTAAAGGTAAGCACAGACAGCCTCAGCTGATGCACTCTTTACAGGTTTCTTAGACTCACTTTCTTCCAGATATTGCACTTATGTGGGGCCGTGCTGGAATGAAACGTATAGTCCCCTCTCCTGCCCTCTCTGTCTGTGTACCAGAGCAGTTTCAGATGCCAAAAGTCATAAACAAGACGGCAAACAGTCGAGCACGGGGCTGTTAAAATACAACCAGAGCCAATTCACTTCAAAGCTGCTCCAAGGTTGCAGAGAACGGAGTGCACATAAAACAACCTCTGATACTGCTACTGTAAGGTGGATTCTTTGGAAAGAAGAACATTTTTTTCTGATGTTAAACTAGTTCACAACAGCAGCATCTGAACTGTTAAAAGTGTGTCAGGTTTCCCTTTCTTACTGCTCCTAGTTGCACAAAGCCTCCTAAACACAAGGCCGGAAGATCTTTCAGTCCCTGCCCTCTCTTCTCTCTCTCAGTCGTTTGAAGCCTTGTTGACTCGCTCTGTGTTTGTGAAGGTGCTTCAGAGCTGCGACTCATGTCTGAGTCTGCGAGCTGTAAATTGGTGTTTGGTTTAACCTTGGGAGTTTATGATGCAGGGCGCCAGAAACAGACGTTCACAATCCCCCGACCAATTTTCACATTTAATGAAGCTTTTAATTTAGGTTTGGATTGTTTTCTTTGTCCTGACTCGTTTTGATCAATAAAATGTGCAAATGAACTTGTAGATTGCAGAAAAGCAATTATTTTGGGGGCTGCCTGTGAAACATTGAAATGAGACTGCAGGTAGAATTGGAAATGGATAATTAGACAGACTCCTCTGCTTGGTCCAGTCTTATTGAATGAGAGCTTCTTAGCTTCTGTGCTGAATAGGCTGTCTTCATCCATTAACAATGTACATGTCAATACGTATTGACCTAACAGGCCTAAGAAGAGTTGAATTGCAATGATACATCTTCTTGTATTCTTTGAAATGTTTGAACAGATCTAAACAGTGAAAAGTACTTTGTTGATCCACGATGGGTTAATTCAGGGATACTTTTCTTTGGTGTGATTGAAATGAAATGAAATTTAGGTTCTTTTGCTGCAGCTCGTCTGCTGCTGTATTTAAAAGGCAAAAGAAAAAATATATACAGTTAAAATTTTGTATGGGTCCCCATGAAGGTCAAAATGCAAATGAGGCACTTCAATCTCACAGCTCTTGACACAACCATGAGCTCTCTTTTCTTCACTGTTCGGTATTGAATAGACTTTAGTTAGAGCACCATTTGGGTAATGTCACAAGGACAGTGAAAACATGGCATCTATGAGGAGCTGACGGAGCTCTTCAGCCTTAATCCAGCTGCACCACTGGTCGCAGGGTGTGCGTGTGCGTGTGTGTGTGTGGAGATATGTGTGCAGTTAGACGCCTGCCCAGCTTCTTGGGTGTGACTGCATGCATGTCTTGTCAGATGTCGGCCTCGCAGCTTTAAAGCCAAACAGCACAGTGACAGAAATCAGACTCTGTGTTCGATTTGGCTTTGTCTTCAAAGGGAGCAATTTGTCTCCGCTCTGCATCAGTGGGCACATCAACAACTGTGTGCTCCTTTCTGCGTGGGTGTGTGTGTCTATGAAGGTATTTGTCTGTGTTTCTGTTTACATTATATAGTGTGTGTTTGTATATGTATGTGGAAATGTCATATGTTTGTGTCTGTGAAGACAGAAGAAGTGCCACAGAGCAGCTTAAAGGCAGCTTTAACCTCATCACCTCCTGAGATACGTCAGTCACCCAGCTGTGATGTGCCGACCTGCCTCCTCTATCCACAGCAGCTTTTTCATCATAGCTGCCTGTCAAAGTGAACAAATCAAACGATCTTCTTTAAATTGTTAATTTCGGTCACACCTCCCACTCCTCGCTCATTTTTCTATAGTCTTCTTTTTGCTGAAGAAAACAGAATCTGGAATACTTTAACTAACTCCTCCTAGGGCTTTCGTCTGAGCCACCTCAAATTTTCCCACGGTACAGAGGAGACATTTACGATGAAAAGTTATTGAAAACTTTTTCACAGAACTCAAAAGGCGTGGCCCGTGGCAGCTCGTCAAAGTTCCATGTCTCGCCATGAAAAAAGGGCGTTGCTGTAATTTAAACATACAGGGTCTTGTCAGCCTGAAACTGTATATGTACGATATATGTCCCTGCCTGAACACTTCATCGTGTTGAAAATCAGTGTTTGTAAGAGCGCCACCTACTAGTCCGAGGTAGTAAGCCTCATGTGACATGCATTCTTTGCTTGACCGGCAATCTCACAGTGTTGTCGACACTTGATGTTGTGTCCAAATCACAAAACAATTTTCACTGTTTCATGTCTTTTAAACACACTGCGACTGCCGCACATTTTGATCCGCTAAACATAGAATTTACACTGTGTTGCCAACACTTACTTTGTCTCCAGAACACAGCAGATTTTAGAGTGGTTTCCACTGTTTTGTCTTTGATCATCACACCGTGGCTGCAGGTTGCTCTGCGACTGCAACCCACCCCAACGTGCGACACGCCACGACGTGCAGGGGTGCGAGGGCCCGTTAATGCTGCTTGCAGCTCTAGTTTCCAGATTATATTTTCTTTACTACTTAGATTATTTAGTTAGATTTATGTTTTTATTTTATTTATTTGACATAGACTTTCAGTTCAACAGTTATGTGTAAGGATATGTAATAAAGATAAAGATTATTTATTTACATCGGTTTCATTTTTTTTTTTTGTGGGGTAGGGAGATATTGGCCGATTAATTGGCTATCGACTTTTTCCTGCTACCAACTATCGTTGTTATATTGGCCTTTCAAATTCCACTATCGGTCGACCTCTAGTTTCTATTCTTATTTTTCTGCTCCATTTGGGACATTTTTGACTATCTATGGCCTATCTCTCGCGGGGCAAGCTTTCTTTGGCTGATTTCTGTGATTTTAACACAAGTTTGTTGTTCACAATGTTTTGTTCTGTATGGGAAAGACAATGCTTCCCTTCGCTCTGTGTGCTGCTCTGCTCAGCTGTGACGTGCACTCTGGCAGCGAGAGGGACGTCCTCATCTCCCATCATGCCTGCCACCTAGTGCTGACTGAGTAGTTTAAGTTGTTAAGTTTGCTATTTATGTTCCAAAATGCAAAAAAAAAATGTGTTAGTGTTTTTAATGTGTCCGTTTAGAACATATGTTGGTAATTGTCATTTTTGTGCTGGTTTATAGTTGTAACCGTGAGTGAGGTGGCTGTTTCATTTCTTGACTTCAGCTGTATTTTGTTGAAAAGACTGAGATCTTGTCTTTGATACTGTCAAGATTATAACACCCCTCTGCTTGTCAGGATGTGTAATGGCTTTCTCCCACAACACTGCTGAAATTAAAGTCATTTATATTGGGCATATCAGAGGACATATACACTGTTACCGATATATCTGTGAAATGCGAATATCGGCTGATAAAATCGGCCGACCGATTAATTGGTTGGGCTATATTGCTATGCTGTGTTGCGGCTTGTTAGGTTGACGATCCTGTTGCTCAACCAGGCTGGGGGACGTTGGTTCTGGTGAAGAAAGTTGCAGTCGTTGTGTTGGTGTCCAGTTGGAGGGAAACTGGTAAATGTGCTTTCTTGTTCACGATGTAGCTACATTTTCTAATAGCTTTTCACATCTGTGTTTTACCTCGTCTTTCGACTAAAGGAGCTACAATAAAGCTCACACATTTATCAGTCTATTAGTGATGCATACAAATTTATATTCATTTTGATTCCACCACATGAATAAACTGCAGCATGTCGGGTTGTTTAAACCAGTTATTAAAAACACACAGGCATTTTGTGATAGCGGCACTGAGAGCATTAATCACAGCGAGCACATTCATTAAACCCTCCCCTCCCCTCTCCTTCCTCTCCCTCTCCCTCTGTCTCTCCTTCACTTGATAGAGTGCAGACGATCTCCACCACATCCTCACTGCTAATTACACAGAAGTACATCTTTCAACACAACAAATACAAAACTGAGTCTGCTGTAAGTTTTTGTATTTAAGAATTTCAACTTCCAATATGCTGACTGGGATCAGTGTCAAATTATCAAATTAATAAAAGCAGCTGCAGTGTTGTGTTGGGGTAATTATCTTAAAGCTATTCACATCAGGATTAACTAAAGCAGAAAACCCAAAACAGGCTTAACTTTGAATAATTGATTCTCTCTTGTATGTTCTCTTTTTCTTGAACTCTGGCTTTATTGGAAGCTGAAGTAGAATTCACAAGAGCTGCGGATGTTGCAAATTATTAAAGAGGTTGAAATGTATTTCAATCACTGTGGACTCACTGTGAGCAGGTAAGTCTCTTAAATGAAAACATGCAGTACCACAGTGATATGCTTATGGATAATCTTGGCACATAAGTCCATATGGGTGCAACATTTAAATGATATTGACTCAAACATCTCATTTTAGAACTGCAGAGAGTGTGCAGGTGTAGCTGAACAGAAAGTAAGATGCTCACCCTCCTTCTTTCTTTCCCTCGTTATCTTATTTTAAAGGAAAGGAGCCCGGCCAGGGGCCCCTTATATATTATATCCCCCCCACTGTTAAAATAGGGACAAAGGATAGCTCATTAAGATGGATCATTCCTCGTCCACCTTCTCCGCACAGAATGCGGCTCGGCTTCATTAATCACTGTTATTTTCAAGATAAAGCTCAGTGGCGGCACAGTGGCAGGACCAGGAGCCTGACAGCCTCGGCTCCTACGTGCATCATCACAGACGTGATGCAGCTGAGGAGCGCCCACGCCTCCGTCCCTCCTTTATACTCTCCTCAACCTATACTCCACTCCTCCCCACCTGTCCTCCTCACTGCAATTTTCTGTCTTTCACTCTCCTCTCACGCAGAGCATCCTCTCCAGCCCCCCGCCATGCTAACATCCACCTGCTACACATACCCACTTATAGCCTCTGCTTTCTTTTCCTGCCTCCTCTCTCTTTTTTCCATCTTCTGTATCTCCTCCCTCGCTGTACTCACCACCTGTTCCATACTTCTCTCACTTCTCTCTCTCCCTCCCTGTCTTCTCTACTCTGTTGATGCTGAAGTTGTTAGGAATCTGTTTAATGGGTTGTTTTTTAAGCATGGAAGTTTGGTTGGCAAAGTGGCTTTGAAAAGTTTGAGAGAAGAAAGGATTAAGGAGGAACAAAAACAGGCCAGATTGCTAATTTGTCTCTGACAGCTGGTCCAAGTTTCAGATGGCTGTTTTCATCTGAAACGCCCAATCAGACTCTCTCTTGTTTTATTACCTGGAGAAAAGCCTGAGCTAGCATTCAGTATTTAATGCAAAAGTTATGTCTCCATATTTAAATCATCTGCTACTGATGTGAAAACACTCTCAAGGTCTGATAGTCCGCCAAAGCTGTGATGAATTAGAGGGACAGAAAATACGAGTTTGGTTCTCATGCTTTCCCAGATCTCACACTGGAACAGTGCCATTTGCCAACATGAGGCGTTCACTGCCCTCAGGTCTGTTGGAGCAAATTGATTTGTGTGTAAAGTAGTGTCAAAGTGAAAAGAGGTTCCACCTTAAATGTGTCTGAATTTCGAGCACCTCATGTCAGAGACTATTTGGATTAATCAGCACGAGTCAGATGTCGATGTGTTATTCCTCACATCAGCCATGAAATAAGTGCTAATGCATTTTCAATGAGGCCGAGTGTAAACACAGCAGATGTTAGCAGGAAGCCAGTCAATAGTGGATGTTTCTCTCTAATGAGAAGTGTAATCGTAACAGGGAGAAAACTCAGGATCCAAAACAGCAGCAGACGTGCTGCAACCTCTCAGCAGAAACATCCAGAAGAAGTTCAGCAGTATTAGCTCGCCAATGTTCACAGTGTGCTCGTTATCTGAGAGGATAGTCTCACTTTTCTCATTAAACTTTTAAATGCATGCAGGGAAACTTATAAATACTAATAACAGGACGAGACATTAGAAAGAATTCCCCCCTTTTCACAAACTCCAGCAGCTCATCTCAGGTGTGCAGTCTGCTGAGAAGACTCCCACATACAAGCTAACCCCAGCACTAACCTTTCTGCTCGGACTGCTGTGACTTTCACAAAGTTACCCAGTAAACACACGTTGTCTTCAGGGGGAGATGTGACATTTATCTCAGGCTGCACTGCTGACATTGGCTGTTGTTGTTTTTCTGTGTGTGTGTCAGAGCGTGTAGTTGTCTGACCTGCTGTTTAGGGTCAACATGGAGGCAATGTAGCCCATAGAGGCGAGTATCCTCCGAGTGCAAAGCTGGTACAGAATGTACACAAACCAAACTCATAAACGCAGCCGAGGTGTGAACACAAGCTGGGGAGCAGATCTACTTTCTCTCTCTCACACACACTGGCAGCGCTGCTCCAACACTAGTGTGTGTCTGCTTCTTGAATGTGAAGGGTGGAGGAGGGCTTGAGACAGCTGATGCTGCTTCTTCCAGGCTGCAGTTGGAGGCAGCGGAGGAGAAAGTAACTTTAAACTGTGAATTAGTACTTAGAGGGTGTTTGCACTTTATTTTATCTTCGGTTTATTTGCTCTTCAAATGCTCAGTACACCTCCTTCACATGTTGCTAGTGTCTGTCTAATGACCGGCTCAGCTCCCAACAACAACCATGTGTCCTGTCATGGTGGTGCTTTGCTTACTGACTGTAAACTGTGTATTAAAAAAAAGTTTAGGTTTGTGTGGAGACTTTAAGACAATATATGAATGTTTGTTCCCACTGCCTGAGGTGATAAAAGATCCAGTCTGGAATTTCATCATCCAAAGTCTGAGTTTTCGTCAGAGTGTGCAGGTTTACCTGACTGACATTTTGTGGCTTGAGGTCAAATCTCATTTGGGGAGAGCTGCAATGATCCAGCAAAAAGTGACTGACAGAAACCTGCATTTGTTTGTGCTGAGCGAGTCTGCAAATGAGTAAGAACTAATGGAGGCTCCAAAAGAACTTGGATTCTCAGTTTTTTGTCTCAGTTGATGAACAAATTAAACATAGTTTGTGTCAGTATTCTCTAAAAGGATGCATTCATACTGAGACCTAAGACCTGTGTCCAGATGATTAATTTCTCTCATTAGCCTTGTTTATCCACTGGGGTTTATTATGTAGCAGAACTCTGGCCCTCACTGTCATTTAGATAAAATAGTAACTGAGCAATTTTAATAAAACAGGAGGATGGAGAAGTGTTGCACACCCACTCAGTTCATCAAATCCCCTCCAAGCATACAGCATGTTATCTACACAAACCAGCCACTTCTCATAAACACACTTTTTTATCAGGATTATTCTTCTATGACTTTGTCTCGCCTGAAGCTGAGTGTGTGTGTGTGTGTGTGTGTGTGTGTGTGTGTGTGTGTGTGTGTGTGTGTGTGTGTGTGTTTGTGGCAACATTTGTGGCAACATTTGTGTGTGTGTTTGCTCCTGCATATGCATGGTGCACGTGTGTCTCTCTGCATCAGTGCTCTTGTGTTTCTGCACAATGACAGTCATCTGTTGTGTTGTGGATGAATTACTGAACCCTGAGCAGAGTGTGACAATGATGTCCTGCATAATGCTTCAGCTGAATGTTTTCTAGTCTGTGATGGGACCCAGTCTACTTTTACAATTTCATGTGACAAACTTTTACAGAAAATAGGCTAACTCAAATCCTTATTGGCATTTTGCCCCTTTGGCAGTGTGTGAAATAAGCTGATCCACAAATTCAAGGCTTAATCTCGGCCTGTGTAATTCAGAGTGGGTGTTTTTAAGCATGCAGGCCTGTGTTTCTTAAATATTTTATCTCAGTTCCCAAAAGCAGTTCTTCTAAGAAGTTCTTGGATTTTTCTTCATCAAGCCTCCCATACCAACTTATAATAACAAAAATAAATGCCAGAGTTAAGAATTGAATCTCAAACTTAAGGCATTTTACAGTAATTGTGATTTATTAATGTGAAAGATTGGTCTGTGTGGTGATCTACCTATTTATCTAACCCCGTAGCTGCACTGCTTCATTTCAATAAGCATTTGGCACAATGCTCAGAGCCAAAGTGGAAAAATAAACCGTTCTATCTATGCAGAGCTGACAAAACCACACTGACATACTGAATTGTGTATAAATTAGTGACCACATTAACCTGAAAAATTAACATGAAGCTGCCTTTTAGGTGCAGAAGAATGTTTGCTTCACATTTCATGAATCATATGAGTAAGAGGGGAAATATGTCAGAAACATTTTACATCTGCCTTGATGCCCAGATCACTGAGATGTGACATTTATGACACAGAGCACAAAAACCAGTCATTGAATGTTGGATAAAGTTTATAACTTTATGTTGAGAATTACATGCCTGTCTGTGTTGCTGGAAGCTGTTTCTTGGATGTGAAGAGTCGCTGGGTTATTTGTGGTATGTCTTCATTTCTGAGCAGGCTGTTGTGAAAGTTCTTCATGTAAATCTGTCATCGGCTCAGTCTTAGTGGAGATTTGTAGAAAATATTGGTTTTCCCATGATACACTTGGGTTAGGAGGATATTGTTCAACTTCACAGGTGCTAAGAATTAGGTCAGCACTGATCTATTTTCCACTTATAGAATAGTTTAACATGCAGGCAGTGTTTAATTTTGTGTGTCTCTGAATGCTTAAATGTGTTATAGGTTATTACAGTTGTGGTTGGTGAAAGGAAAACAGCCATGATATGTTAATATAGTTGGACGGGATTGTCACATTAATGTTTGGCACCATATTGGCTTTCACATTTCAGGCAGATCAAAAATTGACAGCCAGGTGTTACCTCTGTACACCCCAACTAAGACCTGCTTGGGGGTTCGATCCCTGACTGCTACAGTCACATTTCGAAGTGTCCTTGGGCGGACACTGAACCCCGAAATTGCTCCTAAAGGCACAGGCATCGGGTATGAACGGGCATACAGTAGATCTGATTGGACATTGGCCTTTGCCATCAGTGTGTGAATGTATGTGTGAAAAAGTGACATGTAGTGTAAAAGCACTTTGAGCGGTCGGAAGACAAGAAAAGCGCTATATAAGTACAGTCCATTTACCATTTACATTTACATAAGCACCGGAGCTGTACAATTATACAGACCACAGCAGGAAAAACAGGTTCTTTCTTTCCTGCTATGTTTTTTTTCTTATTTTCTGATCTCTGCAACATTAAATCCTTTTTCATATTAACTGCAGTTTAAAATAGCTGCATTCACCATGGAGGAGATTCTTAGAGCTGTAATGTCAAAACTGCAGAACTAATAGTACATTTTAACCTCCTGTGAACTGTAACAAGCCTCACTTGTAACATCCAGCATGTGCATACTGCATTTTTCTACTATTCAGTCATAGGCCACATCACATTTAAGAAGTCTGCAGTGTTTCCTTTTTCTTGTAGCACCTGAAGGCAGCACGAGATGTGACAGTGCTCTTGTTTGCTGGCCACAGGAGTCTCCTCTCACTGAAACCTGTTTGAGGGAGTATGACCGCTTGTCACCTTCTGTCCCCTCTGTCTGGTTAATGAGGACGCCACTTCACCAGCCGGGACCAGAGGGAGAATTTCTCCTCTCTTTTTACTCCACACAAAAACAAAGAATGTTACATGACATCCTGTCACAGTGTTGCAGCAGGCCAACAGATGCTCCCAGGGCTCTATGTGTTTGTGTTCTTCCTCCTCTGAGCCTGCTCTTGTGTTTGCCTCCACGTTCTACTTGTGCCATTCTCTCTTGCTTGTGTGTGGTTGTGTACACATCTGACTCTTGGTCCAGAGTGTGCAGAAGGACAGAGCAGAGCTGAGCTTTCTGCTTCTCCAGGTCTTTTCTTGCAGTCCAATTGGAGAAGCCAACAAAGGCCCAGACGGCGTCTTTGAGGGGCACAAGCTCCTCTCTCTCTCTCTCTCTCTCTCTCTCTCTCTCTCTGTGTGTGTGTCCCCTGTTCTCTCCCCTGGCTCAGTCCAGGCTGGCTGACAGCAGTGCTGAGGCTGCAGCAGCTCAGCTCAGCAGATTGGAGCAGGGGGAATATAAAGCGTCCTCATCATGGACTATTCTTTAAGGCTGTATGGTGCCACTGCTGCCTTCCAGACTGAAAGCAGGACAGAGAGAGACTTGAGGAGTCTCGAGGACTCCTGATGCCTCCATGCGCTGATTTGCTGGGTGTCGCTCAAACTGTTGAGACGTCTGCAGGAATGAATGAGGCTGTGATTGTTAGAGGTATGTTTCACAGACTTTTTAGGGTAATTGTGCCTTGAAAGAAACCCAGGTAAGATTGGGTAACACAGTGCTCATGACATTTTGCTCCTGTAAAAGCCTGACATTTAGTCATTTTAGCTTTTTAAATGAACTGACTCTGACCGAAGATGTTAAGATGTGCTTCCTTTTATGCAAACAAATAGGTCATAAAATATATTATACATAAAGTAATTATTATCCAAGTAGAGTTTATTTGAGTAAAATCTAATGATTTAACTCGGGTATCAATTCTAAATATAATCCACTCTGAGATGTAGAAGAGAATTGGTTGCATCAAATAAAGGCTTTTCAAATACTTAATTAGGCATAAACTACTTGTTCTGGTCAAAATATTCCCTTCTGAAATGTACAGTATTTTTCAATTTAAAAAAACACATTTACAGAAAAATTTGGTCTTTTTTTTCTACATTTGTTACTGCAAAAAATAATGGCAGAAGTAAGATATATAACTACAACTATTTTGTCCAAATACAGATGAGTGTATTAGATGAAACTTAGTAGGGGGATTTAAACCTGCAATTTTAATTTGATAGATTCAGATTTATTTAAAGTATAAAGTGTGCAATTTCAGTGAACATCATATCAGGCCTCTGCTCTCTGAAAGGGAAACACATTTTCTAAGTCCAACACTGAAAACTTTCTGTTCTTCTGTGTGTGTTGGCTCTGAATCTGCTCTTGGCTCACTCTTCTTATTCTGCAAGTTGAAAAGGAATTTCTTTAATGTCCCAAATCATCAAAAGGCTTTAGTACGAGTAAAAATATTTTGATCGATCTAGTTCCAATCTGCTTCAATAGAGACAGCGCTGATTTAATATGAGTTCTAAAAAGATTCCATGTCACGGTTTGTTGTTAAACAAAAAGGTGAGGACCCGGATGCAGACTTACATATATATATATACAATTTAATAAACAAAAGGTAAAAACTAAGTATTAACACCAACAAAAGAGCAAAAAGCTTACCTCCACAGAACCCAGGAAAACAAAAGTCCAACTGAACATCCAACAAAAACAGGAGAGAACACAAGGAGCCGGGTAATCAAAAATCCCAAATAATTCACAGGCAAACACGGGGATCAATACGGAAGACATACATTGGGTTTCACAGACAATGGACTGGTCCTGAGGCAAGGGAGCACAGAGACTCAATAAACTTAGGAGGTGAGGCTAATCTGACAGAGGTGAGACAATCAAGGGGCAGGTGGAAACAATCAGGGCAGGGCACATAATCAAACAAGCGGGAAACACAAAGGCAGGAAGTGGACCAGCACGAGAGACAAGGTGACAAAGTTAAACAGGAAATGATCCAACCAAAGAGACATAAGTGAAATACTTAACTAAACTAGACTGAATGGTGACCAGAACATGGAGTACACTAAACACAAAACTAAATAATAAGAATACATGACAGCAAGAGACAAAGTGACCAAGTAAAACAGGAAATAATATCTGAACCCCATTATACAAATCAAACCCATAATTAAACTAGAATAACTCATGACACTCCATTTCTTAATTTTACCTAATAACATTTATTCTCCTATAACATTTATTCTCTTAAGATATTTTTTTTGACAAAAATAATACATAAGAAGCTATTAATGCAGAATTTTAGGGATGATTTGTATCTTTAAATTTTTACCCTGAAATACAAACAAATGTATAATAATATAATGTTATACAGTCTGATATAATATAATATAATATCACATATTAAAAGTATTTAATTCAGATTTGTCTTTAACATGTAATGAGAATTAGTTTAGCTTTATATCAAATGCAGACACATTTATTAAACTCAATTAACTAAAGATGATCTATATTGTAACCTAATTGTATTATTTTATTTTTTGTCCCTATATTGCATCGGGAGGAAAAAAGGATTTAAAAAAACAGGTTCATAGTTTTATCATATTTTCTCTTTGTTTACAAAAAAAGTAATTTTACTTTCATACGTAGTGTAAAAAACAATCATGCATTGTTCCAGTATAAAATGTGTTGAACTGAAGTTTTTGTCCAAGCTTTATAAAATCATTGTGTCAGGGTTGTACATGGAGTTATCCATCAGCAACCATGGTTTGTTCTGGGTAGTTAAAGTGCGAGCGTTGGTGTGATTGATTGTTGAAAGTTTAAAAGAGAACAAAAAGGTCAGAGTGAAGCCATCAGAGTCCTTTCTGCTGCAACACATCGAATGTCATCCAGTTGTGCATAAAAGTGGACGATTAGATGTTTAGTTGAGCTGCAGAGACTCAGGATTTAGAGCGAGAGGAGGAACTATTCTTAAATGCAGAACAAAATCACCAAAAGTATTTTTGCTATATCTATTGTTTCTACGTTTCTTTACAGGGTGATATCTTGCTTTTATTCTCCAACATATCTTTCTCACTCTCTCAACTTTATTTATTAAGCACCTTTCATACAAACATGCAGCACAAAGTGCCTCACAAACGTACAAGGAGATGGAAAATAAGAGATAATAGATAAATAAATACAACAATAAGAAAAAAAAAAATTTAGAAATGAATAAAAATCATTACAAAGTCAAATAAGATTTTATTTGTATAGGGCCAGATCATAACCAGAGTTATCTCAAGACTGACAAAAGACACCAGGCAACATAAAATTCATAATTGGTTTTAACCCTTCTGCTAATTTTGTATTTTGTCAGTGTGTTGCCTGATTTTGAATTAATTTAATAAAATGTCATGCTAATCTCAATACATTATGATGATGCAAAGCTGGACATGTAAAAGTTAAATATCTGAAAACCCTGTTCATCCGAAATATTTATTTCACTTGAGTTCTTTTTCTTTATATTTAACATAATTGTTTTAACTTTTTGTCAGCAAGGAAAAATTAAGAACCTCACAATATGTGACCCTGCCCTGTACAAATATTTGTCTGCTGTTATATGGACCTTTTTTTTTTTTAAGCTTATTGCACACAGAAACTGAAGAAAATACTGAATGAGCACTGAAGGCCGCTCTCAAATGTAGATTTTGGCGTAAACAGAAAATGGAGGCTCTACAGCGATAAATGGTTAATACATGTAGAACCCTAAAATGGCTCCAAGTTCATCCACCAATGGTGTTCTGCCTCGCCATTCTACAGCAGCCAATCACACATCAGCGAGAGGACCTACTACACCTTATAGTAAGAGGCATGCTGCACTCTGATAGGTTAATGGTAACCACACCCGAGGACCCCATTGGCCCCAGCGTTCAGATGTTTTACAGTAGAGTTACTAGGCTGAGCAGCAGAGTCGCCCTGTTTTCATTCCCCCTGTGCGCTGTGTCAACCAATCAGGAAGAAACAGCTCAGGCCCTCAGTACTATATTTATTACTATTTTATTACTGTTTGCAGTCCATGATATTCTCCAGAACTGTCGCACAATATTCCCAATGAGCATTTCTGTTAACTCCCTACAAAACAACCCTACACCTGTTTCTTCCATGTGGACTCCCCTCAGGAGATTCTTCTTTCAGAGTATTGAGACGTCTGCTGTTTCAAAGCCGCTGTGGTCCCATTGAACACGGCTGTGCCTCCACACACTCCATGCCAAAGCCGAGAATGGGGATGCCATGTGCAGTTTCATGGTCCCCGGTGTTGATGAGGTGTTCTGGGGGGCCATAATTATCTTTTCCATCAGGCATTCAGGTGTGTCTGCATGGCTCCGAGGGAGGCGGCCATTGTTTGCTGACACGCTGAGTTCTCTGTCTCCCCCTCTCACTCTCTCTATTCTCGGGGCAAACGGATGCTATGCGCTGTGGCTGATTGGAGGTGAGAGCCATATCGGTCTCTGGATATTCACTAATGCAAACTCAAACTTAGTGTGTATTCACTATTCACAGTCCATGCCCACACAGTGATCAGATAGCTGGCGGACTGACAGGCGGCAGCGGTGGAGAGGAATGTGGAGAGCTGAGAGAGAGACGGATGAAGGACGAGGCAAACGCAGCCTTTGTGTTTGCATGTGTACGTACGGCTCGCTCTAACTCATGCTGCTGTGCATCGAGTCCAAACACAACAGACATGTTGTCAAAAACTGGATCTGTTGTTGTGTTTTTCTCCTGTTTGGTATTCAGCATGTTTAATAACCAGCTCATTTTCTTTCTGCTCATTAATTCATTGATGCAAAAACTGTGAAGGATGCAGCGCTCAGAGAAAAGGCTTTTACCAAACACGCCCCTGAATGCACCTTATTTGTCATGAGTCTTTATTCTGTATAATTTCATCTGCTGAATGAATTCAGAGCTGAGCTCCCAGTGTCAGTCAGGAGAATGGAAGGAGCTAAATGAGAGCATATTTCAGCCAAACAGAGGGAGAGAGTCATTCTGGGTTAATTAAATCTCTGCTTTGAGTCTGACGTGAACACAGACCTCTTTCAGGATGACAAAGACAAACTCCTTTATTTCAACTCTGTAACCTAATACAATCACAAGTCAGTTTTCACAAGTTTGATGGCTGGGCTGATGAGTAAAGCACATATTCTATACCTCACATGCACACCTTGCTTGTTACTCCTGAGAACAAATGAGTCGCTTTGCTTCTGTTCAGATTTGCAAAGAATTATGAAAGTAGTTTCAAGACAATTTAAAAGAAAGCAAAGTAAGCCTTTGTGCTGATCAAGGGAGAATTTTCCACCTTCCTGATCTAAATCATCATGTATCTCCTTCTTATCTTTCCCCAGCAGGGAATATGTGCCTTTAACACAGACTGTGCTTTGTGCCAAATAGATGTTTCCCCTGCAGCCTGCAGTCTCTATAAAATCTGTTCATTCTAAGAGGACAGTATGGAAGCTGGCTCCCTCTATAATCGTCCACATTATTGTGTCTGTAGCTCTCTATTTGAATCTCTCAGCGTTCTCTTTTAGTGGCGTTCTCGATAGGAGATTAACAGAGCTACAGTGTTGGTTCTCCCTCCTGAGGCCGCAGAACAAGTTGCTCGTCTCCCTCTGGTTTTCCCTCTTTGCTTCCCCTCTTAGCTTCCCCTCATGGTGCCTCATTAAGACGCAGAGAAACAAGAGCCTCCGACCCAACGCTACAGTAAGGCCAGGCCTAACATGGAGCTGCTACACCACATTATACAGCTCATTGTGTACCGCGGCCTTCAACAGCACACAGCTTGCTCAGAGCATGTTTTCACAGATTGTGTGTTTTTCTCCAGAGTTGAAGAAAAGACTGGGTGTGTTGGTGAGGATGTGATTTTCTAAAAGCGATTGAGAGAAAAGAAGCGGGTGTTTGGATTTGTGGATAAGCAGTTGTTTTCTCACTGAGCGACGTTTGAAGGTCAACTCTTCTCCGAGTAGGGCGCTTGTGAGAAGCCAAAGAATTAATTTCAGTGTGAATAATGCATCGACAGTGTCTCTGTTTTCAGCCCACATCTCTTTTAGACGCTTTTTAACCTCATTCAGCTTCCCTTCATTGAAGCTGTCGCTCTGCAGTGAACATTAACAGAGGTCAAACACACTTATTCAAGAGTCTTTCCATAATAATGACAGCTTTTGATCTCATTCACAGTCCTATGTTATCCACAAGCATGCTTTGGGTGTTGCATATGTCTCAGTACATTATAGAATATAAGAGCTAATTATTTCCTTTTTTACATGCACGCTTTTCTGTTACATATTTATATTCAGACCTCATTTTACATCTGCTGAAACGTTTGATCAGACCTGCACACATCACTTCTTCTCTATCAGATAATGAACGTTGTTTCTTTAGACTGTCAGCAATATTGTGTCTCACAATCTGCACTTTTCAACATTGTGTTCTGTTTCTTGTTGTCATGTTATTGTTGCTCATGTTTGTACAGAAGAGTGAAACATTTCTAAACCCAAATGTGGCGTTGTCTGTTTGTTCTTCTTGTTCTACAGAGATGTTGAAGGAGTTGAACCAGCAGCGCAGAGCCAAAGAGTTTACAGACCTGAAAATAATTGTTGAAGGCAAAGAGTTTGAAGTCCACCAAAATGTTGTAGCTTCCTGCAGCTTGTATTTCAAGGACCTGGTCAAAAGGTTTGCCTTCTCTTCCCCCCTCCCACCAGCTGTTGATCCAATCTGTTCTTTTCATAGGGCGCATTTGTGTCGCTTCTTTTCCCTTCCCCTCTCTCTCTTGCAGGTGTGTGAAGACTTTGGTTCCTAGCACAGGGCCAGCAGCCATTCCTTCCTCTTCCCGCTCAAATGAATGTATCTGAAAGCAGAGAATAAAGGTCAAACCTGGTCATTACCTTTCCTCCACATGTAGGGCCATTTAACCTCATTTCCATTTTAATGAGCAGTGAAAATGTTCCATGACTGGGGATGTTTGAAAACTCACCAAAGGGCCAAACAACAGAATCACACATTCTACACTTTGGGTGGTAATTCACCAAAGACACGCTGTCTTCTGTGGGCACAGGGGTTTTAGTCTCTAAAGGTACTTTATTTTTCTGTTGATAATTCTTCAGTTTATGCTGCTAATAACGCCACCCTTCACTAATGTGTTCCTTTGATGTGGATCTAAGTATTCCCAGAGTATCCTGTCCTTCGTACTCATATTTTTTGTCTTCATGTGTTGTTTAGTTTTTGCGGGTGCTTGTCTGCATGTGCGTGCGTGTGTCAGGCACAGACCTTTTAAGTGTCTCTAGATGTGTGTGCGCACAAGTGTGAGTGTGTGAAGTGAGATGGATGTCTTTTTTTATCTGCCTAGTTTTCCGGAGAGGGAATGCCATAATTCCCTCATGTCCTCATCCTTATTTCAAACCCTGACAGGTGTGTGGCTGAATAGAGAGTCCGCTGGACCCAAAGTTTATCTGCTGCCTTGGTTGTGTGTTTGTGTGAGTAATTGTGTGTTTGTTTACGTTTTAATGGCTAGGAAGTTGCTAGCCATAGCTGTACTGTCTACTTTGCCCTGCAGCCAAGCTGCCTCCACTGTGAAGCTCATCAAAGAGACAAGAGCTGCTTTTCAGCTGCCCCACCCTTATCCCACTGCTAATACTATTTTTCCTCCTGAATGGAAATGGAGTGAGGAAGACCAGAGAGAGAACAGAGGTAGAGGAGCCACAGAGCCTCATCTGTAGCAGGACCACTCATCTCCATGACAGCTCCGCTCTGAATAAGAGAGAGACACAGAGTCCTCCTTTGGACCTTGACAATAGCAAAGAGCTGTCTGAGAAACTGAAGCGACTTTGGAGGGAACTGAAGCCCCCACTCTGGTCAACCTGTCCATCAGATGTTCTCGTCTGCATCTCTTTATCCGCCACAGAATCATTGTTGTGTAAAGACAGGGCCCTGAAATACAGCAGGGCTCCCAGAGGAGCTCCTGCTCATGCCTGCTGCTGCTACAGTGTCTGATTGATCCTGTTTCATTTGACTGTTTAATAGAGCAAATTCTCATTAATTGGTTAATGAATTAAAAAACTACTTTGATTTATTCTCATAATACTGTTATCTTTCATTTGATGTGCAAAAATAGAAAAATCATCTCATTTGACTTCACATTAGGGAAAAACTTATTGTTAGTATAACTAACACATTTGGTTTAATGAAATAAAGTCATGATCCTCTCCACACAGACGTTTGCTCCAGCTCTGCTAACACTCAACTAAAGCATTAACGCCCCCCTGCAGTATGTATTCATTCAACCTGGGATCTTATCCCATGAAACCTGAAGGATGTAGTGCCACTTCTAAATGTTTGACACGACCACCTTAGCCCCCCGCCCAAAAACCCATTACCCTCCCCTTTAATTCCATTTTACCCCTCGAGGTTTTCCAATAAGTGTGCTCTGCAGGCATTTAATTTATGGCTCCTGTATCTCTGCACCACAGTGATGTTAAAAGCTCCAGAGTCTCTGAGCAGTCCTGACTCATGCTTTCATGCTGTTTGTTTCTCTCTCTGTGTGTCAGACCAGAAGTTTTCTCTGCATGCGAGTCAGAGAGTGTTGTGACTCTGAGCTGGTAGAGAGCTGTGTTAAAGCCCATTACAGTGTCGGCCCTGTGTGAACACTGCAGGACTATGTAATACTCCCATCACATTTCAATTAGAACATTGCTCTGACTCGCTGTATTTAAAGGGCCAGTTCACCCAAATTACTCCCATTTACCTCTTGTGACACTAGCTATGTTGTTTTTTTCCTCATGTTTATGATCCTTTGTTCATAAGTGGATCTCCACCTGTCACCCTGTCCTTCTTGTCCTTTTTTGTTCTCAACAGAAGGCCATGTCTCCTATATTATAGCTTATTTTATGACCTCAATAACATAAAACTAAACATAAATCCTAGCTGTGATAAAGCTGAAACATTAAGTTTGTTTTCATAATTTATTTCTGATTCATGATGTGACAGAACATGTGAATGCAGCCAAGTTTAGCGCAGACAGTGCAGGCTTTGCATTTGAATAATCTTCTATCCTCACATTTCTCTGTAGTGTGAGTACTTCCACAGAATAGATGGTCTTGTAAGAACAAGCTAAATGTATTCCCCGTAAATGGGCTACTTTTAGTGTGTGTGTGTGTGTGTGTGTGTGTGTGTGTGTGTTACAGCTCCCCTCCTTTCTCTCCTCTGCTCACCACCGTTCTGACGGTCTCTGCTGATTTTCAGACTTCCTCTTGAATAAGTGGTCCATTTTTCACAAACACATTTCTTTGCCTGAGTGTGCCCATCCTCTTTTCTCCCCCCTCACCCTCCCATCTCTCTCCTCCTCTGTCTCCTCCTCTGTCTCTCCTGTCCTCCCTGACTCCCTCTCTCACTATTTAGACTCATGTCTTCAATCAGACGCAGCATAAATATCCACCTCTTTTTAGAAGCTCAGGAAAAAGTCCATAACATAAGTGCTCAGACAAAACAAGCTGCCACTCGAGCTGCTTCCTGTTGCACTAATTGAGCAGGTTGATGAGCAGCTCTTCTTTTATTTTTACCTCTCTTCTCCCTCCATCACCCTGAACATCACTCCCCCTCCCCTCTCTCTGTCTCACTACCTGCCCCCCTCCCCCAATAACACTCTGTGGCTTTTTGCTTTGCAGGAGGAAAAAGAGTCACTACGTTGGTTTTTCCATCCAGAGACAAATGTTCTTGTCTTTGAGTTTATTTCTGGATGTCCTTCTCCCCTCTCACCTCCTGAGTCGCTTTAACATGACGACTAATGTCTCAGTTCATACACTACAGGCTGCTGATGAGTATTGCAGCGGGGACAAAGTTCTGTTTAGGTGTGATGGTGGATATTTGTTGGAGGTGGGATTATCTCTTATTTAAAAGACCAAGGCACAGTCATGGAACAACCCGACCCCTCCCTCAGAAGGATGGCTGCTGGCTCCCTGTGGAAGGACCGTCTCACCCTGCCTCCAACCTCTCCTCTCTCATCTTCACTCTAACATTTCATCCACCTGTCTCATGTGTTTGTTTTGCTGTCTGTGTCTCACTAAATGCTGACTGTTTGTCAGGACTTCTCATCCAGCAAACTGGGTTCAACAGAAAAGGGAAAACACACACACACACGCACACACACACACACAGAAACACACAGCGCTGTATAATTGCACTTTCATGAGTGACAGAAGCAAACAGCCTCCATCCATCTTCATGGAGGCTACTTTTCATATTGATGTCCGTAGCTGCAGGAAGAGAGACATAGTCGTGGGGGCAGAGCTTTGATTCCATTTATTTTGCCCTTGAGTGGATTATTGTTTCACATGGGACATTAAACACGGGTGGTGAGCTGTTATTTAACTCTCTCATACCTCAGCGGGGGGATCCTGCATGTGAACTCATCTCTGACATTTGATCCGGCTGAAGTCACAACGTGGCCCCGTTCTGAAAGCAGACCCTCCCCACTCCCCCTGCACATCTCAGGCTCTGCATTACGAAGGATCATATTCTGTTTAATTTGCTCACACAAGCACTCCCTGGCACCTCTTACACCACGCCAGTCTGAGTGGATACTCTGCTCTGATATCCAACACGCACACGGCAGCAGCTTGTAGACTCACACACAGCGAGAGCTCTCCAGTCCAACACGCTTTAACCAGCATCCTTTACATTCTGTCACATGTCAGTGTTTGAGCTGTGCTGTCACTTTGTGTCTCTCTGTTTTCTGTCTGATAGCTCAGATGTACCCTGCCATGTATGCATGTCCACCTCTAAAACTCTGCATACATGAAGACACACGTGAAAAGCATGAAACAAAGCAATAACGTGTGTTTGCCTAATCTTTGTTCAGAGAGGACGTTTTGTTTCAGATGCAGCAACATAGTTAAAATGTGCTCGCTCCATAGAAAAGTAGAAACCATCCAAAGTTGTGTTTCTGTCCCTTTTTCACTTTAAGTTCTTCTTGTGTAACGATTCTCTTCTTTTCTCCCCACTCTCGTACTGGCCCAGCTGTGTTTGTGTGTTCGTGTTGTATCTGTGTCCCTCTCCTCTTCTTCTTTTTGTTTATTTGTTTCTTCACTTTTCCTCTCAGAGCATCCCTAACTCATCTCTCTCTGCCCTGATTGGTTGCTCAGGTCGTTGGGGGAGACAAGGAGCGGGAAGGTGCTGGAGCTGAACATGAGCAACATCAGCGCCGACGTGCTGGAGCTGCTGCTGGAGTTTGTCTACACGGGATCGCTGGTCATCGACTCGGCCAACGCCAAGACGCTGCTGGAGGCCGCCAACAAGTTCCAGTTCAACACCTTCTGTAAAGTCTGCGTCTCCTTCCTAGGTAGGAGCAGTGTGTGTGTGTGTATGTGTGTGTGTGTGTGTGTGTGTGTCATACGCTTACATCAGCGTGCTTGCAGGCATATTACATCTGATTTCTACGCAGCCTTTTCAGCTACATGCAGCGTCTACAACTGCTTGTATTCTCATTCTTTTTCATTGTTCATGCACAACCTGGCAGAACATCTTGCGCTGGATATAATTTCCTCTCCGTCTCTGGGACATCACGCTCCTTTCTGTCGTGTTTCCAAAGCGAGCAGCTGTGTGAGAATCCTGCCTGCTGACGCTCTCAGTCGGGCACGGTGCCTCTCATCCCAGTGGACGGGGCCAAACACAGGGGCACATTTATAAAAAGGTCAGGGAACAATTGTCACTTAAAGCTGTTGTAGGTAACATTATTAAAACTCACTTTTTGTCATATTTGCTCAAACTAAGAAGAACTGCTAAGATGTCTGCGGTTACTGTGAGGTTGTGTTGTGTAGGTGTTGCAGTCGGGCTAACGTTAGGTTGTTCTCAATGTGGCTGCTGTTCAGCGTTGTTTCATGGCGGAGTGTCTGAAAATATCTCTGTGAAGTGCCCAGGTCAGTGTGTTACTGCTTAGTTGCTGCTGTTTTTTCCACAGTCTCTGTTAGCAAACTAAGTGCTGGTGGTTTTGCCACTGGTTTGATGTGTTTCTGCTTCAATAGTGTAAGTGGTGTATACATAGGCTGCGGTTGTTTCACGTTTTTACACAGTGTATATCTGGCTCCTTCAGTTGCTGTGGTTACTAGCCTTCGCGCCAATGATAGCCTCATCTGCAGGGAGGGCTTTGGAGACAGAGGGGGAGGGACCTGGAGGTTGTAATCTTTCAAATTTAGAAGCAAAGTCCGCTTTCTTCTCCATCTTACCTACTGCAGCTTTAAATGTCAAATTGTCTGACCTGAACGGTGATGGAATCAAGAAATAGCCAAACAGATTGTTACTTAGTGAGGAAAGTACAGCAAAGGAGGAGGGCTTGAGAGCTTCAAAGGGTCACATCAAGCAAATGGCATGTTCCAGATTTTAGTGGGTTACATACCAAAAAAGCTGCAAATGTCAGGTTTTGTCACGTTCTTGTTAATACATTGTATTGTGTGTCTGTAACACAAGGGAAGTGCATGTTATTAAAAATGTCAGTGGCTGGATTGCAGTGAAAAGAAAGTAAAAGAGAACCAGCAGCATGTTATTGATTGATTTGGGGAAAACAGGGAAGCCATTTGTAAACTTCATTACCAGTGAGACGTCAATTCTTCCTGGACAAGATTGCTGACATTTCAGGTGATGTGAGGGGAGAAATACAGGTGCGTGTGTGTCGTGTCCTTGAGAGAAGAGAAATTGATACTGTGTCAGATGTTATTGAAGTTTGTAACAAATACACTGAGGAGGAACAGCAAACATCTCCTCCACCTACTTTCACCCCTTTGACTTTTATTCACAGAACTTTAGATTCAAGCAAATAAAAACACTTTTTGTGTTCCTGCAGCTCTGAGAGGAATCATGACTCTTTTACTAACAGAAGATTTAATGTGAATAATCCAAGATATTTGCAACAATTGTAAAGGTCTTAATTTGTCAGACTCACATTTGTGCACCAAAGTAAACTAGAGACCCGTCTGTCTATCATTGAAGAAACTGATGAAAGGAGTGAGCAACACGATGTTCCCAGTGTGCGAGCATGCACAGTGAAATAACTCTTCATCTGCTCAAATGGCAGAACAGAGGGACATTTTCAGCCTTTAGTGTCGCCCAGAGTCCCCACTTTGATGCAGCATGAGGCCCACTTTTATTCACTCTGTGCTTTAGCTTTAGTTTGGTTGTGATTGAACAGATGTGAGGTGACCTTTATTGACTGATATTTGTTTAGGAAAGACTCTCAGACTTTGTGTTCACTGATAAAAGACCTGCTCTTGCTTCTGTCTGATGACTGTTGTTTAATCAGGATGTTTCAGTGGCCGCTGACCCACTTCATCTGTGTGTTTGCCTGCAGGTGTGTGTGTGTGTGTGTGTTTGTCTGTGTGAAGTACACGACCATAACATTTCCCTCGCATGTGATGAATGATGTTTTGTGTTAAAAAAGTAGAATTACAGACACAGCACGTTAAATGCTGCACTCTTACAAGAGATCACAGACCGCAGAGTAAGTCTTCTCCCTGCTTGCCTGGCTATCAGGACAGTTTCATTCAGTGTGTGTGTGTGTGTGTGTCTGTGTGTCTGTGTGTCTGTGTGTCTGTGTGTCTGTGTGTCTGTGTGTGTGTGTGTGTCTGTGTGTGTGTGTGTGTCTGTGTTTGTGTCTCTGTCTGTGTCTGTGTGTGTGCGTGCGTATGTTTGTGTCTGTGCATTATACTATAAGATCTGACAAGACTTCTTTAAAGTGGCCCAGCTAGTCCCAAATCCCGCTCGCTGACATCCGGCACCTCCTGCCTGGGCTGTGAGCGATCGATTCTCCCTGTTGTTTGTTCTCTGAGCTGTTTTGAGTTCTTGTACTTGTTGCCTCTTAGTCTCAGGCAGATACACACCCTGTTAGGCTCTGAGTCTGTGCTGCCTGCAGCTGCTTTTTCTATCTGTGTTAGCTTTTATACGTCTGTGACCTCTTTATGGATGTGTGATGGTGTTTGTTTTTCTTAATCAATCTGCCTGTGTCTCTGTCTCTCTCTCTCTTTGGTTTCTCTGTCCTCTCTCTGTCTGTCTCTGACCTGGTTTACTGACTGCAGAGAAACAGCTGACTGCAGCTAACTGCCTGGGAGTGCTGGCCATGGCTGAAGCCATGAGTTGCACCGAGCTCCATAACATGGCCAAAGCTTTTGCTCTGCAGAACTTCCCCGAGGTGGGTACAGATTTATCATCTTTCCAACGATCCATTCATTCATTCTTTAAGTTCAGTTTTTGGCTTCTTGCTGAGAGTTACTGTAGATGAAAAGATCAATACCGCTCTTAAGAATGACCATGAAAGTGAAACTACAACCAGGAGACATTAGCTTAGCTTTGTGTAAAGACTGTAAACAAAGGAAAACAGCTAGCTTAGCTCTGTCCAAACCTCAAAAACAGGCCTACAGGCGCCTTTAAAGCTTCTTCACAAGTGATGAGGACGAGTAGTGCCGAGTAATGACGAGTTTGTTTGTCTCCAGGTTGCAGGACAGGAAGAGATCTTGAGTGTGTCCAAGGAGGACCTGGTGTCCTACCTGTCCAACGACAGTCTCAACACCAAGGCTGAGGAGCTGGTCTACGAGACGGTCATCAAATGGGTCAAACAAGAGCCCGACTCCAGAGTGCAGGTAATAAAAAAGAGAGCTGATGACTGTGTTTGTGAAGCGTGCTTCTGCTCTGCTCAGATGCTACAGTGTACTTTAAAATGAGCACATGTATGTGTTTCATGAGGTAAAGCCCTTGTTACCTCTGACAGTACAGATACTGTATCTCTGCAGAGCTGTATTGGTGTGTTTGTTCTATCGACTCTCCCTGTCAGCTCTGAGAGGTACACACAGCATAATCAGCAGACATGTGACTCCTTGTTCTCTCTGGCTCGTGTTCATCAGCTCTGTGCTTCAGATGCAGCCTAACACAGCAGTTGTTTATAATCCCAGGAGTGCTTTGTCCTCAGAATGAGCTCTATTCTTAGTTACACTTCATTTGTTTGTGACACACTGTACTGCAGGAAAACCAACAAACACAGAAACATCCTCAGTCCTTTTTCTGTGTGCCTAACAGCTGTTTGATTTATTCCTGGAGGCTGTTCATCACAATCAAAGGCTTCTTCCTGTAGATATGTAACTCAATGAGATACAGCATGTCAACTTTTAACAAACGTGGAATCGATAAGCCTCGAGGTCAGAGCGTCGGCCCAAATCCATGAAAAAGAAAATGGACTCACTGTAGACGGATATCCATCCAGCAGGTAAAAAAACTCAGTCATGAGATTTTTATGGATTCAGACACAAAACGATGAATTTAAACTGATGATTTTAAAGTATTTTATAGCTGCTTAAAAGTGGAGGTGAGATTATTATCAGATAAATTACAGCGGTCCATCAGTGGAGGAGTTCATTCAGAGTAATGACTCCTCATCAAGCAGCAAGAGAGGAAGAACTGCCTCGTATCAGCTGGATCACATTCAGTGCAGACCTCCCAAATCAATGCTGCTTTATTGGCACCAACTTTAATGAGGCGGGACGTCAATATTAGATCTTTTTACCTTCTGGATTAAACATTTAGCAGTTATCCTTTGATATGTGGCACTGTGAGATTATGGTTAAATCCATCAGGCCTACTGAGTGTTCTGTAGTGAAGTATTGAGTGAAACACAAAACAGATAACCATTAAAAACAGATGGTGAGCTGCAGACATTAGGTAAGTCCAAATAAAAGTTTCACAACAAGGCTGATGCACAGTTTTCAGGAGAACATGTGATCTCTGTCATCTGCATCAAAAAATCTCCATCCAGCTCCGTCTGGCAGATTCACGATCTGATGGAGAGGTGCAGAGGTGACTCACTCAGCTGAAGTAGAAAGAAGGAAAAGAAATGGGACATTTTCCTCGGTTGTCTTAACAGCCCAGCGCACTGGTTCCTGAGACGAGACACACGGGTCACCCCGTCTCTGAAGAGAGAGAGAGGGAGAGAGAGAGACGAGAAGAAGGGGCGGGAAGAGAGTTGGAGCGAGAGGAAGAAGCGGAGCACGACAGAAAGGAGCGAGCAGTGATGGAGAAAAGAGGAAAATAAATGGAAAAAGAGCCTCTGTGTTCTAATCTGATAGCTAACGGATGTTTCCTGTGCTCAGCCATGACATCCAGGCAGCAGAGATGTGTTTGAGCTCTCGGTCAAGCTCAAATCTCCCGTCTGTGTGTGACTGAGAAAAACAACCAGCCAGCCTGCAGAGAGGACAGGAGAGGAGGAGAGCAGAGAGAGTGTAGTCTGCTCCCATCATGCCTCAGGAGGAGGTTATGTGACCCTGAAGGTTCAGTTTACATGCGTGGTCCAGCATCGGCTCATCACTACCACCCTCCCTCTCCTGCATCCCTTCAGCCCGTGTGGAGTCAGAGAGCAGCAGGAAATCACTCCCCCAGAACCCGTGACACTTTTTAATGACATGTCAGGAAGGAAGTCACAGCACTGCTGAGAAACTCAGGCAGGCGGAGGAAAAGCTTTCCGCCTTCAGCTAAGTTTGTGTGCGTTTGCATTGATCTTTGTGTCTCTGTAGGCTTGTGTGTCTGTGCATGTGCTGTGAGTTGTAAGCTGCAGGCTATAGAGTGGAAAAGTGGCATATTGAAGGCGCTGGGTAAATAATATGTAATTTTCTCTCTCTGCTGGGCTGTCACTAACATCTGATGGCACCAGGAAACGAGGCCCGGACATCGCTTAGAGACAGAGGGAGAGCGTTTGAGCGTTAATAATAGTTTGTTATGAGACACAAAGACACTGAGTGAAGGAAGAGAGCTGCTATAGTTTTCTTTGATTGAAGATCATTGAAGGTGTGACGCCCTGCATGCGTCTGTTTCTGTCTCATTGTGGAGTTTAGAGTATAGGAGAGTTTCAGAGTCTTTAGAAGAAAAAGAAACAAACTTGCTTCTCAGGTGAATTTTGTTTTTACTTTTGGACAGAGCCAGGCTAACTGTTTCCTCTTGTTTCTTTATGTTTGGGATACGAGGTACGACGAGGTGTCCATGATCAGGTTTTTATGGGCGACGTGGAGGCCAGAACTGTGTGAGGCGAGACAATTGGGTTAACAATTTCAGTCTTAAAGACAGTGGCTCCATTAGTTCCATAAACAAAAGGCTGGAAGCTGCTTAATGTTTCCTCTGTGAAGGTGCTGACGGACAGAGACCTGTCCTTCCTCTCAGCCAGCAGTCTTTAGTGTGACGACCACAGACACATGGCTCCAATTATAACAGGCCGGGCTCTGCCAAATCCCTGAATAGGACCTCCATTAGGCCTCACTTCGACACATTTTTATAAAGGATCCTATCTCGCCAGGTGACTCAACCTGACAAAAGAGGCTGATTAATTGGCTCTTTGGAAAGTGGCCGACTAAAAGGACAGTTAAAAAAGGCCAGCCGTGTCATCAGCAAGGACCCGCTGTCCACTCATCACAAACAATAATGACCTGCCTGGACACTTGCAGCTCCCTCCAGCCTGATTTTAGCCTCCAGCTCTCATTAAGAGGAGAAAAATCATTATCCAGAACAAATGATGTCATCATTCTGCAGTCAGAGCAGAAAATAACTAAAAGGACAGAAATGCTTTGAGGCTGTGTGAAGATATAAACCGAGTTTTCCTCCCAGTTTTACGATTCATTTACCTTCAAAACTACAAATGACCCTTTCACCACAAGCATCACTTTTAATTTAGTCGTTCTCTTTTTAAGCTCCAAGTTTAGAACAACTTTTCATCATCGTGGACCCACAGAAAAGATTAATGTTTTTTTGGGATCAGGAGCTTTATGTCACATTGATCATGCTTGAAGAGGAAACTGAAACTATTGTAGAGTGAGACAAAATGAACTTTTACGTCATGGCCAGTGTGATCTGTGACAGATATAGAGACAAAGCCTCATAATGGAGATTAATGCAGCCGGCAATCTTTGCTTTCCTCTCTGCTTCTTTTCTTACTCTCCTCTTTTCCTCACACTCATGCAACACAATCGTAGAGAATCACACAAAATGCACAGGATGTCCCTCTTCTTATCTCATTCCTGTGCTCAAACGTTCACACAAGACTGTCACTCGACCCTGGTGCGACTCAGCATATTAGAGAGTGGACAGGATCTGATGCAGGCCACTGAACTCCAGACCTCCATCCTCATCTGTGTCCTTTGTCGTCCCAGAGCGCCCGCAGTCCTGATGTGTGCAGCCAGTTGAACCGCAGTCACTCGACCGCAGCTGCTGCATATCCAGAGCGAGTCAGAGACGTCTCATTTCCACTGGCTGCTCTTGTAAACACACAGGGGTTGCATGAGCTATATGACGAATAGAGAACAAAAAAATGACCCTACAGGTTTAAAGAATATATTTTTTGATATCCTAGAAATTAAGCAGAAAGTTGCTAGATACTGCTCGATGTCCAAGATAATTTAGTGAGTTGAGAATCTTCACAGAAGCTTTAATGTCAATACATAGCGAGCAGAAGTTCATACCAAGATATATTTTGTAATCAGTGAGCTTAAAGAAGCGTCTTTCTTTTTTGGCTGACTGCGGGGGTCAGCCCTACACGTGGTTCTGTATGTGACTGACTGAGAGGAGTGAGTGACGGTACTTTCAGAGCCAAATAAAGTTTAAAAAAATAACAACAACGGCCTGGGAAACACTTGAAAATAAAAGCATTGTGTACAAACGAGGGGAGTCAGAATTCCAGATCGTGCTTTTACTTTGAAAAAGCATACCGGAAGTGTTGACCTATTTTACTTTCCATGCCTGTGACTTTTACTACATGAAGATATGTTAATATTGCTGTCAGAGATCCATAGGTCTCATCACAATTCATTTTCACCGTGTATTTGGCCGAGAAACGTGTGCGGCTCGCGGTAAGAATAGGCGTACCCTCCTATTCTCTACATTTTCGGCGCATGTCATGCCAGCAGTGTGAAGACTCATCTGTTGTCATTCATTTCAAATGAAAATGAACACGTCGCTCACACGCCATGCTTCCAGTGTTGCCCACAAAAGCGCACATTGACCTGATGCAGTCAGCCACATACTAGGTTTTGACCTAGTCTTGTTCTTTATGAAGTCATGCTGAAACAGACCTCAGAGGAGAACACATTGCACCTGTCAGCCGTGTCATCCGCGACACCTCTCTCCCTCCCCCCATCCGTCCTTCAGGCTGACACGCACACAAAGTCATGCAGATGCATAAACTCACAAACACACTCAGCAAAAGCTTCTCTTGAACCCAAAAGAAGAGCCACTTTGGAGAGCATATTTTACTCTATTATGTGTCACCAGAAGAAAGAGCTCACACATGTGTTTTCACACATAAACCTGCACACACTCAAAGGACACTGAGCGCTGGTCATTTCAGCTGACTGGGTTTGTGAGCGCTGTGAGGCTTAACATGGGCATGCGCTCTTATGAACACACACTTGTGAGTCAGTGAGTGTGTTTAATTATTGTTCATACAGAGCTTTTAAGCATCAGATTGCCCATTTTTCATTTTTTAAGCAGACGCATACTCCTGTCTGCTCAAAGCAAAGCAAATAGATGTGACCGCTCATGTGTCATTTATTTTACGCTGTGGCACTGACTCAAAACACACACACAGTGAGAGGTGTTAGTCCTCACTGACAGTAGTCGGATGGGAAATGCTCGGTGGACATTTGTCATCTGCGTTAGGCGATGTCAGCTTCCCGGCTGCTTCTCTGCTGCCTCTGACAGATCTGAGAGGCTCCCTGTGAGACACATTATCCCTGCCTTTCACCAGACTCAACCCATTCACATCCCCTGTCCACCTGCCTGTGTGTGTGTGCACGTGCGTGTGCGTGTGTGTGTGTGTGTGTGTGTGTGTGTGTGTGTGTGTGTGTGTGTGTGTGAGAGAGTCAGCAGCATCTTCCTTGCAATTGATGCATTCTGACAGTTCTGCAGGACATTTGCAGCTGCTGGCACTGAGACTGTTGACCTGGTGTGATTGTGTGCAACATAGAGACCATTACAGAGGTGAAGTCACATTATGCTATCTGGGTTATATGTCAGAATACAAGTGGATAAGCATATGCACTCCTCATAAATGATCCTTGTCCAAGAGTGGAAAACAGTGCGTGTGGACAGATAAACTAACAGCTGCGTCTCCATCTGTCCTCAGACTCTTGTGGATACTCTTTCCATATGTTCCAGGTGTTAAAAAAACACTGAACTCCTCATTAAGAATGAAACTGAAGATCATGGCATGTTATCTTTAAATGCACAGAAGGCTTGGTGTCTTTCAGTCGGCACAGTAGCTTTTTTTAGTCTCTATCTCTGTTTAGAAGCAAATAAGGATTGCACGCATGAGGAGGCGAGAGGATGAAAATGACAGGTCACACCATTTGTCTGCAGGGACACATTCCCTGTGCTGCCTGTGCATGAGAGAGTGATCGCTCGAGAGCTTGTTGGAGAGGAGTGGCGGAGGAGTAGTTGGTCTGAGTGGTGTAAGACTCTCATTTACCTTGTTTGTTTCACACACATAGACATGAGCATTTTCCATGTTAGTACAAAGTGCAAATAGCATTTCAGTTTATAAAAAATGACAGACCAACGCTGACTTTGCTAAAGTCTTTTTGCTAGCATGGCTAACATGCTCACCTGTTACATATGTTTTTTTTTGATTGGTAAGCTACAGGCACAGGTACACAGGGGTATTTGAAAGCAAACATTAAATGAATCCTCCCACACATGATGATTAAGTGTGTTCACTAAGTGACAGTGATTGAAAAGAGACAACATTGTAATTAACACGACAAAGAATAAATAGAGTGAACTGCCAAGTCTCACATTATACATGAATTAGATTTGCATAAATGCATTGGATTAGTCAAGGTGGTACAATAATTGATCCATCTGCCTTATACTTTGCATAATGTTTAATGGACAGTGTGCAAAACTAAAACTGCAAGCAAATAAAAAGTAGCTTATATAACACCCAAAGTATAGGAAAATTCACTGCATAACAACATCTATCTGCAATTATTCCTGCTTAAGTAGTTTCAATGTCTGTTACAAAGCATGAATCTTTTTTTGTGCAGTCTTTGGACACTTTGGATTTGAATATTAACAACGAGCGTTCACCTCTCCCTCTTTTCCATCCTGATATATATGCATGTGTGGGAGGAAGAGCGAGGAGCAGGAATGGAGCTGCAGAGTGAGACAGAAAGTTAAAAAGAAGTGAGAGACTCAGAGAGAGAGAGTTTTCAGTGCGCCAAGGTTGGATGGATTTCATGCAACATGCAATTAGCAACTAAAAGAAGACTGTCCACCTGCTGTTCCAAATAGGAGCAAGATTTCCACATACACCTACAGATTTTCAGGACATGTATTCCTGCTGTGCCACTAAGGGCACCACCTGGCTGAAGCTGCCCCACATACAGCTTTAATTTAGCTCTGAGGGTCAGAACGGTCAGTAGTGGACCTTTTTCAGACGACCTGCAGATGCTAATGTAAGATTACATTAGACAAATGGACTTTAAATATAACAGAATGGAGTTTATTCCTCTACAGAATGGTCTAATTAATAGCATATTTGACTAACAAGATAAGTGTCCAATGTTTGCATTTTAAATTAGTCAGCACTGGATTACTGGCATTAATGATTCAGTGTCATAACACTAAAGTAGGTGATGTCAGACCTGGAGAAAAGTAGCTTGTAATAGAAAAGTAAGAGCAGTCAGCCTGAAGCTGAAGTCTCCTTCATTTGAGTGTGACATGACTCAGTAACTAGTGGGGCAAATCTCCCACCGTGGGGGACTTTAATTGGAAGTCGTAGCTTCTCCTGAGGCAGAGACTCTTCCCTGAAGAATATTCTGGCACCTCAGCAAGAAGGTAATGTCAAAGCAAGCTACGAAACACACTGAGAGCAATGGCCAGTGTTTCTGTGGGTACTGAGCTGATAAACTGTTGGGTAAGCTGTGTACGTTCATGGAGGAGGCATGCAGACAGTCCCATCTGCAGGAAGGAGTTTGGCTCCGAGCGCTCGTAGAGAGGAACTGTCATCATCAGATATCCCAGACTGCCTTGGAACATTTACATCCTCTCTCATCTTCTTGTTTTCACTTCAGTTGTCTTCTCTTTTCTTTAGCCTCCTTCCACTCTCCTCCACTTTGTCTCTTCCTCTGTTCTCTTATTCCCTCCTCTCTGGTGCCAGGACATCAGTCACAAACAGATCGGACTCATGCCGGATGAAACAAGAGATGCTGAGGCAGAGTGTCAGCTTATCATGTGTTCTCCCCTGAATAATGTTTCTATGAGGCTGTTGTTTTGTCGCTCTCCTCCCAGCGCGGCTCACGGTCACGTCACTTTGAACTGAAGGGTCAGGGGGGGTCAATCCTCCACCCAGCTCTCTGTCGCTCCGTCCAGGCTTGTTTACAGCTTTTACTGTCGCCCTACGTCAGACTCCCATGGGGGGCACGGATTGCCACACATACACTTCTACATGCACACTTGGATAATAAAAAAACTTTTGGCAGGCAGAGCTATAGACAGGGTTGCCATGGCAACAGTCGGTCCTGCTTTTGTGTCTGAATACCTATACAGTATAAGCAGACATGAAAGTATGACCAGGCAACAACAAAACAACCATGAACACAAATATTTGTTGCAGTAGTTCAATTATAAGCATCTTAAAAATCTTACAGGTCTTTATTTTTTCTCTTGACCCTGAAACTTTTTCCTGATGCTCCTGCAACATCCTGCTTTGGGTCGTCTCCCAGCTTGAATAGGTTGTGATTAACCAGAACTGGGTCTTAATGTAGCTGCAGAAACACATCAGCTGTCTGTCTGAAGATTTAATTTGAGAAGAGGAAAAATCAGAAGCAGAAGGTGGAAGCCTGCAATGTTCTGTACATAAAGAGAGATGTTTTCTTGTCTTTTCATCTCTGCCAAAGTATTTCATCCTGCACATTTATAGAAATAGAAAACGTGGACCTGCAGGATGTTGACCTGAAGCTCTGAGAGTCTGAAACTGACAGTAACTGATCTAATGGTCTCACTACATCCGGTTTCCTCTCTCTAACAGCCTGGGCTTTTATCAAACATGAGAGCTGCTTTTACTGTGTTCATTTATGAAAAATTTAAAACAGCAACAAAGACAAATCAAAGACAAAGGTAAATCCAACTGTGAACGTCTGATCCACTGTGACTTTTGCCTTTGTTGTTTCACCATCACTCATTTATTTCAGCCACCAACCTCTTATCCGTCTTTCTCTCTCCTTTCATGTCTGTCTTCTCAGAATTTGTCGGAGCTGCTGGCGGTGGTGCGTCTTCCCTTCATCCACCCGTCCTACCTGCTCAACGTGGTGGATAACGAGGAGCTGATCAAATCATCTGAGGCGTGTCGTGATCTGGTCAACGAGGCCAAGCGCTATCACATGCTGCCCCACGCGCGGCAGGAGATGCAGACGCCCAGGACTCGGCCGAGGCTATCTGCTGGTACGCACACGCGCGCGCGCACACACACACACACACACCCAACAACCCACCCACCCACCCAACAACCCACCCAACCAACACACACACACCCACTCCATCATGTTTCCAAACAAATGACTGCTGGAGACAAGTCTGATTGTTGTTACTATGAGAAGTACAAAGTGGTCGACCTTAACGGCTTCCTGGGGTCTTGTGGGCTTCTGAACTCTGTTACAGCAAAACCAGCACATGAACATCTCCTAACTACTTTTTAACAGCAGCTAAGCACAGTCAGGTCTGTGCTTGATTTCTATGCCACCAGCCAACCACTGACTGTCTGACCCACACCGACATCCAGCCATTGAAGACCGTGTTTGTTTCCATTGTAAAACTCAAATAGTCATCATGGAAGTTGAAGGCGTCTGTAAATTGCCTTTGGCTGTTAGATTTTCCTCAGGGGGGCCAGGACCCCCCTCTTTCCCCCTGTAAAGAGCTGCCTCATTATAGTGTCTGCATGGTGTTATGAGCCTCGCACCAGCACACCTCACCATTCTGCAAGTTATTTTCTGCTTGGTAGGATAAAGATAATTGCCTAACAAATGGCACTTTATGGAGAGATCAGTTTACTGGCCAACACTGTTGGCACTCCAGGCACTTTATTTGACAGTAAACAAACATTGGGGGAATCTCGTTAGGTGAATATTTTCTCATCTTTAATTGGCTGTAATTCAGACGCATGAGGATTTACAAAGAATCATTTGTTCTTTGAGAAAAGATATTATATGAGCTCAGCTACATCAGTTTATTTATATTTCAGTTTCAGCAAAAAAAGAAGTGTGAAAAACTGTTCTGATGATGGACTGTACATGGAGTACAAGTATGTACCTTGACATTTATTATAGTTATATAATGATATGAGTGAGTGTGTGTGTGTGTCTTCATGATTGTTGTTCTGAGTGCGTGTGTTGCTCAGGCATCTGCTGCACTGGACAGGGTGGGCTCTGCACAGCAGGGTGCACAGTCACTGGGGTTGCAGGGTAGATTTTGATACTTGCACATGTACATGCAGGACAGCAAGGAAGACTGAAACAACACTGGAAGAAGATTTTAAGGTTGTTGCGGATTGTGGTCGACACACAGAGGACGAGAAAGTCTGGATGTGGTCAGAGAGAGGGAGGGAGAGCAGGAGCCAGGAGGATCAGACATAAAATTTGAAGGGCAGACGTTTGATTGAGTTTATTCTTTGAGCATGTGTCTGCTTGTGTAAGCAGTAATTGTGTGTGTGTGTGTGTGTGTGTGTGTGTGTGTGTGTGTGTGTGTGTGTGTGTGTGTGTGTGTGTGTTTTTGTGTGTATTTTAAATGTGCACAAGCAGATGGGGCACCACCTGAGCTCAATAGATAAGTCTGTCAAGCAGAAAAAGAAGAAAAGGGAAACTGCTGTCCATGAGGCACTTCCTGCTGAGCTCAGTCAATCTGTGGACGTGCTAGTCGCATGCATATGTGTGTGTATTATAGTGGGTGTGTTTGTGTTCATACAGAGTGTGTGTGTTGGTGTGCATGGACGTCTATCAGAGTACCTCACACATTCAGTCTTTGAGTGACAAAACAGAGAAGAGTTACACTTTTTCAGCCCAGAAATAAAATTTACTCTGTGAGACTTTTAAGTAACTCTCACATTGAGACTTAAATCTGTGAATCCAATTAAAGATGAAACCGTTTACCATTTACCTTAACATTTATAACAGACACAAACAAATAGGATTTATGAAGCCACAATACATTTATAAAATATATATTTTTTAAAATATATTTTTAAAGAGATTCAACAAAAGAGACAAAGTAGCTCGTGTTGACTGTCTGTGGTTGGTGCTGGGAAGGGAGGATATTCTGCTTTTTCGCTGAAACAGCTGCTTGTTGTAACTGGTAACTGGAAACATATATTATAATATGATGGTATAAAAACAGGGAAATGTAGTTATGTGCTCATTCACTGGTTTCATGTTTGTGCCAAGTTAAGCTCATTTATAATGTCGAGGATAACATAAAGCGTTTATATAAATGTTAATGGTCTTCATCACTCAACCAGCCAAGTGGAATAGCTCTCAGACAAATGAGCTGTAATGAGGAGGAGACGCAGGGGTCCAGCTCACACACGCACACTGTTTCTGTCTCGCTTACAAACACACACACATGCACACATTGTTAAAATACACTGTAGTTGGAAATCCTTAAACAGGAGTCTGTTCCTTCTCAGCCTACCTTTCTCTCTCCGTCCAGTTTATTATCTGTACTCCAGCGTTCATATTTACCTAAAGGCAGACAAAGTAAAGAATTACACACACACACACACACACACACACACACACACACACACTTACTGCTTACACAAGCAGACACATGCTCAAACAATAAACTCAATCACACGTCTGCCCTTCAAATTTCATGTCTGATCCCCCTGGCTTTCTCGTCCTCTGTGTGTCGACCACAATCCGCAACAACCTTAAAATCTCATCCAGTGTTGTCTCAGTCTTTCTTGCTGTCCTGCATGTACACCTAAAATACCAAATTCTACCCTGCAATCCCAGTGACCGTGCACCCTGCTGTGCAGAGCCCACCCTGTCCAGTGCAGCAGATGCCTGAGCAACACATGCACTCACAACAACAATCATGATGATGCACACACACAGACGCACTCAGGCCTATGATTATATGACTACACATAACTACGTTCTCTCTGTCCACTCATAATCGTCCATTGGATTCAAGCACTAATGTATATAAGGGTGGAAAAGTTCAGAATCACACACACACGCACACACACAGCAGCCGAAGAAACTGAGATAAGAGTTTGAGTATGCAGCAGGTTCACTCCAGAGTTTCTGCTCTAACATTTTATCTGTGTGATCCCTCCTTATACCAGATCACTCAGTTTAAAGCTCAGAGAACAAGATTATTCAGACTCTTGCAACAACAGGATTTACACTGCTCTCTACATCATATCGTAATGAAAATATTTAACGTTAACTATAATACACATTGCATTAAAATGCAAGCCAAATAAAACACTGTTGGGGTCTGGATTTCATTAGATCAGCCTCCACAATAGACAATAACACCAGGCTGTCCTGTGAGGTAAGGAGCCTGCAGGCAGGACATTCATCTTCTAATTCACACCTACACCAGCCAGCAGCTCCTCTGAGAGCAGCTGCACTACAGCAAAGAAAGCAGACCAACATTCACACCTTGTAAGGAGCATAAATGATCATCAGATGACTTCCCTCTATAGTCTGACACCTACTGCTTCTGGCTCCAGCATGATTACCTCTCTGTCTCGTCGTCTGCCTCAATGTTTCCTCGACTGTTTTTCATCAACACTGACCGCAGCTCACAGAATAATTTAATGTATTTGTCATGTTTCTCTCTGGCTGCACAGCCTCGGCACTAACCGCTATGCTAAGTGATTGTGTCAGTTTTGGAATATATATGACTTGACTGATTATTGTCCGTCTGTGGGTGATTATTCAGCCTGGTTTGTCTTTAAGAGTCAATGCAGCGTGAGATTTCTCTGGTTCACCTCTCAAACTGGAAAAGCAGGATGCAGCAGTGTGTGCCAGAAATGACTTAACAGCTCTCAGTGCTAAGTGTCCTTCAGCGGATCCTTATCCAATTTTATTTCTGGAGTCTGAGATGATATTTGAGGGAAGGAGAAAGAAACAGAACAAGAGAGCGTGAAAGAGAGAGAGAGTTGGATGCAGCTGTTCACCAGGGAATTGTAGTTTGTGATATTCCAGCAGCTTATCTTTGAGATCTCCAGCAAACACATCTCTCTCTGCTCATAAATGTAACACAGAGGATGTAAATCCAGATTACATAACCTCTGGTCTACAAGTCTGCAGGGCTGCAGACAAAGCTAAGGTTCAGTCCGCTTGACCTTTTGACTGGTGACTACTGTCAGCCTGAACTGCAGAGGAGGAGGGAGGGAGGAGGAGGGAGGGAGGAGGAGGGAAAGATCACCTCGGCTGTAGCCAGAAATCTTGACTCACTCTGTTCCTCGAGCTGCAGTTCGTGCTCAGACCCAAAGCGAGCAGCTTTTACAGGAACATGGATCAGCCTCAGCACTTTGACCTGCTGTACCTGCTGCAGGGCTGGAAGGCTGCTTCAGCCTCATCAGTGTTCAGCAGGCAGAGTGAACCTGGTTACAGCTGGATCCCTGCATGTGACAATGGTGCAGATGTGGTTCTGCCTGCTCCTTCAGCTCATATGTGATATTTAGAGGCTGAGAAGTTTAATAGGTGATTGATCCAAATTCCAAGGAACAGTTTCTTATTGTCTTCTAGTTGTGTCTTGCTTTGCAGATTAATTTTGTTTGTATTTGCCCTGGTTGTGAGGTATCTGTCTTGTGTTACTGTCTCCATATAGTAAAGGGAAGGGGAATGAAATTTCAAGTGAACTGCTCCCACACATTTTTAAAAATTCAACAGGAACATCTCTTTTCAGTGACACTGTCCCAGTTACTCGGGAAAAATCCACAGAACAAACCCTGTAGCCAAACCCCAGTGTTGAAAGACTTTTTCACAGAAGCAGAAGGAAAGACAGCCACCTTTAGATGTGCCTGTCAGGAGAGGGTCTGCATTCAATCACATCAAAGATCTTCATCAGCAGCAGTGTTAGCATAAAGAGTTAGCCAAGTTAACCATCTCAAACAGATACTAAGTGTAGTAGTTTTTGCTCAACTGTTATTTACAATCAAGAATAGTTTGTAGAGCTGGTTTTTGTTTTCTTGTTCACGACTTACAGACAAGTAAATGTAATGCTGGGAGGACATGCACATGACATACTCTTGAGAAAGGCACTCCAATCTTCAACCATGCAGAGTAACTACCAGGTCTGTCAGTGTGTTTGTGTGGGTGCAACTTCACCCAAGCCCCACCCCACAATGTCCTTTAGACTGTACCTGCTACAAAGTACGGCTGGTTTAAGAAAGGTCACCACAGGCTGAAAGACGGGTAGAAAGTGCACAGGTTGAAAGAGCAGGAGGCAGTGAAGGAAGATGCAGAGGAGAGTATAATGGAAAAATAGTAAAGACTCCTGGGGTTTGACTAAAAGAGAGAGAGAGAGTAAAGTCTCCTTTAGGTTGAGAGATTGAGGTGTTAGCTGCAGGGTAAAAAAGGAGAGGAATAAGGAAAGCAGGGTCACAGCAGGGAGCAGAGAGCAAGGAGACGCATAACAAGGTGAGATTAGAGCGAGTGAGGCAGCGGGGAGGAGGAGACGACAGCATCTTCCCTTCTGTCTTCATCTCTCCATCAGCTTCTCTTCTTCTGGAGTGACTGTACTTCTGCGTGTGTGTATGGGTGTCTGTGTGTGTGTTTGTGCCCACAGTGAGGATGCCACTTGTTCCAGCATGGGGTAAAGAACGGGCGGTGTGCTCCTGTCACAGAGAGTTCAAGTTGAGTTGGTTGAAAGCAATACACAGAAACTGTTTTTGAGTGATCGTGTATGTTTGTGTGTGTGCGTACAAGTTCTGCTCCATGGGTGGGCATCTTCTTCAATTTGAGATTCAGCTCTTCCACAAACCTGTCTGTCCCTCAGAATACGTCTTTTTGTGGCTTTATATGCGACACAGCTCACATCCTGTGGTGTCTGAAACGTCCCTCAGAGCTATTTAATATCAGGCTCTGTCTAGAGGTTTCCTTGGAGTCTCTGCTTCCCTCCTCCTCACTCAGTGAAGACGTAGTTGTTTTTCGGATTAACTATTTTTAACAATGTCTAAAAACTTTCTTTAAATACATATTTTTCTATAAATCTATTATTGTTGCTTGTATTGAGAAACCAACAGAATTATGACTTTGCAGTTCAGCTCAACCCGACGTAGAGCTCCTCTTTCAGCTCATTGTTTCATTGTTTCCCTTCACTCATCAGGTGGACACAAGACAACAAGTGGATGCTAATGCTGCTCCTTGTCTGCTGGAAGTGTAAACTAGCTACAGTTTGCTAACATTTTGTCTTTAGTGCTTTTTAATTATAGTACAGTGCTGTGTTTACAGCTTGTTTCCCATGCCCTTAAATGAACAGTATGTCAGTTAGAGGTTCGCTCAGTTGAATTTGAATAAAAACACTGTCACTGGTAGTTTTGATTTGCCCGCCCTCTATCTCGCCGTATGGCCCGACGTTGTTTTGTTTACAAAGGGCTGTCAGTGGCTTCTGTCTGGACTCACATTTTTCAGTGCATTTTTGTTAAGTCTGTTAGCAAGGATAGAGACAGATTTAAATACAGTGCCTATGTCAAAGTATAATTGTAGTGACAGTGACAGACCTGAGTAAGAAACATGGCACTTCCTGTAGAGCTTCGTGCTCACTAAAAGAAGGCTGTACAAGGTAGCATTCACCTAAGAGTTTATGAACTTGGTTATGTGTTTCCTGTAATCTTGTTGTTGCTCAAAAATTGCTTTTTAGAGTTTTCCTGAATGTGGAGAGGTCAAAAATATAACAAAAGGTCAGTAAGAATCAGGAGAAGCTGTGGGAATAAATGCTGTCAGGAACAAAACGAGCTCTCGAGCCTTGGCTTTCCCTTCATCCCCAACCGCTCGTCTCCATCCTTCAATCCCCCATCCCTTCATCCCTCTACCCGACTCCCATCAAACCTCCGACTGACTGACAGCCGTCCCTGTGAGGCTTCGTTTCTGAGCTAAAACTCACACATACACACACGCACAACCATCTGATCCGATGCTGTGACTCCCCGTCAGCGGTGCTGCTCTCCTGTGTTGTTGCGTTCTGACAGGCCGGTGTTGGGTTGTGTTAGCTTGTGAATGTGTTCAGGGCTTCAGGGGTTAGAGCCGCACAGCAGCCTCAACGTCCAGATGTGGACTCTCCCTGACGTGTCTGACCAAGCAGAAAGCTCTGAGAACAACCTGCACATGTGCACCAGGTGTTAATAAAGACCTGCATGTGCACAGAAGAAGAATTCATCACTCTGAAGCAGCATGTGGAAATAAGTTGGCCTTATTAGACACTATGGGGGTTTAAGTCAGTTTGATGATTGAGACATTTTATGTAGAAGAAAAAATACTTTTTTTTCCTAGTACTAAGGGTTTATATGGTTGGACTAAGTGATGAAGAGAAATTCGCACAAGAAGTGCAGACAGGTACAGCAACAGCAGCAAACTAATCATGAAGAACAAAAGCAGAACAAAGTCAATATAATTAATGTGTTTGGTTCCAGGCTCATGGGAGGGAAGACAAAGAGCTCGTTCCCACTTAATGTTTTTTTTTCAACGAGCAGCCGCTGTAGCTGCGACTGCCCTATAAAACTGCACTCTCATTTATTAGCTGTGTATCCAAGGTCTGTTGGAGGTTTTGAGGACGGTCTGAAGCTCACAGTCTGGGACGCGATGCCATGAAGCTGTGAAACCGGGCACATGATGGGAACCAGAATGTTTTTATCATCGGTCCAAATTTAAACACATCTTTTACTTGCTGCCAGGAAAGGTGTCGCCGTGCACGACTCCTTCACCTTCCACATTTTGTCATTATAGGCCTTTTTTGGCTCGGGTACCAGACCTTCATCTTTTCAGTGACACTGTCACAATTTCTCCTTGAGCCATCACCTTCTTTTTCCTCTTAGGCACACATGCTTAGAAATCTTTCTGAAGTAAAAGAGCCGGCCAGCTTTAAACTGTCCATTAAGCAGGGTTCCCTTGCGTCCTCGAAAACCTGGAAATTTAGAGACTAGTTTTCCAGTCCTGGAAACACCTGGAAATTGATTAAAATGATCAAATATCCTGGAAATAATTTATGTTGCCCTGGGAAATTTTCACTGTATTTTAGCTCCTCACTCAGATCACCTACGTAAACCTAGGTGCGTATTTTAGTTTTGCTACTTGACTGTTGGTAAAGTAAGCTGTGCGTTATGACAGGTATGTCCTCTCCTGGCACGCCATGCCTCCTCCGAGTGGTGGCTCTATGTTTAAACCCATTGCGTTTCTGAGTTTGAGTTTTGACCCTTTGAGGTTGCTGTAGCTGGTTAGTGTGCAGTATTGAAGCAGCAGAGTGTAAGCAATGTGAAGTCAGCAGCAATTAGTTCACTAATAGATCTAAATTTCTGTAAGTATGAGCACACATGTCTTTAATGTTAAGCATGTGAAGTAATGGATTGTTTGTTTAGATAATATTATTGTGATGCTAATTTCCGTTAGCGCGCAACTAAAACACCAGGTCTTTTGACTACTTGATGACATATTCTGATGTCAGCTATCCAGTAGCACAAGTTTGAGTTTCAGCCGCCTCAACTCCAGTCTCGTCTCCAATAGCTGTCAAAGGCGCAAGCGATGTAAGATTGCCGCCTTGAGACACTTTCTAACCAGCTGAAAGATGATAGAAAAGTATGACACTGAATATTACAATCCTTTTTTTTTCAATGTATTGCTGTGTATGTTCTTTCACTTCAGACTAGACTAAGGTGTAACTTGGATAGATGTAGGCTTAATAAAACTGCGTGCGTGTGTGTGTGTGTACTGAAAATGTACAGATTATGCAATTCAGTTTCTTTAAATTTAAATTTTTGCACATAATTCTAAGCTCACCGGCCACTTCATTAGGTACACCTGTACAATCTAATGCAGTCCAATACAACAGCACTGCCATGGATTCTGCTTTTAAGAAGTTTAGTTGTTGTTGACTTTTGTGTGTAAATTCAATTATGTGTATTACTGAAGCCATAGTTAAAGGTGGTTTTGTACTGAACTAAATTATATTGAGATGTGTCTCTAATTTTTTGTCATCCCAATTTACATACATGAGGGGGCCAGAGCATAAGAAACACCTCTGAAATAATGCAGCTCAGTATAGCACCACCACCAATTATGACCTTGACGCTGAAGGATCATTGAATTAACACCTCTATGACAGCTTAGAAAAAAGCCTGAACATTACAGCAACATGAAAGCAAATCTTATGGCTGAGCTGGTGTACTGGATTACTATTATTATTGGAGTATTAGATTTTTCAAGTGTACCTAATGAAGTGGCCGGTGAGTGTATGTGAAACTTTGCTATGGCAATAAATGTACAACAAAATATATGATATCGTAATGGTTAATTCAGATTTATTTATAACTACAGAAGTGAGTGAGGCAGGGCAGAATGTCAAGGAGGTCTAAGTTTAAAGTTGTCATCTCGAAGATCTCAGTTTCGTTCTCTTTGGCGGCACCTGTGGCGATAAACAGTAATTGTGGGAGCACACTTCCAAGATATCCAGACTGTGTTGCATGTGTGACATCGACGGTTGGCTGCGGTTGTCACTCTTAATTTTCCACGCCGACGGTCGCTTCCTTTTAAGTCTGTTTGCCTTCATCTGAGCGTCGAGTTTGTTTCTTTTCACTTATTTTTGAAGTTGTATCTGTAGTCATCGATCTTTTCTTTGTTTGTTCAGCCATAGTAGATTACTGTTTCCTCACAACACTTGCAGAGACCGGAAAAGCAGCCGCTTCACGAATGACTGATTTCTGAGGAATAGTGCTGTCCTGTAATGTCAAGAAAAACTCCCGGAAAATGATTTCTTGGAAAGAGTGGGAACCCTGAATAAGTCTAAGCTGTGTTTCCATGATGTGTTAGAGGCAGTGCTCTCTGTGCTCAGCCTCACCAAAGCCCATTGTAGATTTAATATTTTTTTTCCTCTTTTCTGTCTGAACGGAGAGAGTCTGTGTGGTATCGATCCACACAGAGGAACCAGTGTTTCGCCTTGGTTTTGAGTGTATAAAGATTAGCTCTTTCTGTCTCGATCTCCTCCCATCATCCGCCTCCTCCTCTCCTCTCCCTCCCTGGCTCTCCTCCCTCTGCCAGCCTGCCTGCTGCTTACAAACACACAGCTCATTTCTGTCAGCCGGCTCGTCGTCTTGTCCGCTCTCTGGAGCTGCTGCTGAAGTCTGAGAGGACCTGAGACGCACATGTGGCAGCCTGCCGACCTGTTTGTGTGTTTTAGATCACTGGTGTCTTTATCCAGCAGCTCTGAGAGCATGTGTGTGTGTGTGTGTGTGTGTGTGTGTGTGTGTGTGTGTGTGTGTGTGTGTGTGTGTGTGTGTGTGTGTGTGTGTGTGTGTGTGTGTGTGTGTGTGTGTGTGTGTGTGTGTGTGTGTGTGTCTGAGAGCACAGATCGGGATGAGTATCAAGTATCTTCTTAATCACACAAGGTCCTCAGCACATGTGTTTATCTGAAACACGACACATCTGCTCCAACACGTGTACACAAATTGATCCCCACTTATTGATCATGTGAGTCTCTCATGTCCAAACAGTGAATGTTTCACAGTGAGCGTGTGGACAAGTGAATGTGTAGGTTCGTGCTTGTATCATGTGTAGGAAGAGAGAGTCAGAAAGCTGGGCAGCATCACAAAGACTGGCTGCACAATCAGTCTTTGTAATTGAGTTATACTTTCCTGTTTAAGTAGTTTCCTGTGACCAAGAGGAAACTTTTCTATTTTGCATTTTGTTTTGCATTTCCAGACAAGCGTATTGACTCAGGGAAAGCCAAGGCCGCTCTGAATTCTAACCAGCAGACTTATAATCTGTGGCTGCTTGTGTAAGTCAGTGTTCACACAGACGATCAAGGTTCCTGTCAGGAAATTGAAAAGTTTTTCTAAAGGATGCCTTTATTAAATGTATAAAAATGTTCACCTCTTTCTTGAAAGCCATATAAACATACTTATATATGAAGCAACAAGCTACAAAACATGACACCTGTTAGTCTCTGCAGCACTCTGGCGTCTCAAAGAGGCTTTGATTAAATCTTGGCTCTTATAAACTTGTGGAAACGTTCCCTGATGGCTGCTTTCTCCCATCTCTTTCCTTCCTTTGTCCTCCCCAATCATCCTCCTCCTCCATCCTCCTCCTCTACCTTTGTCCTCCAGGTGTAGCGGAGGTGATAGTTCTGGTGGGAGGGCGTCAGACGATCGGGATGAACCAGCGCTCCCTGACAGCAGTCACCTGTTTCAACCCCCAGAACAGTAAGTGGTACCCGCTGGCCAGCCTGCCCTTCTATGACCGCGAGTTCTTCAGTGTCATATCGGCCGGAGACAACATCTACCTGTCAGGTGAGCTATATGTACCGCAGCACAATTGTAGCTTTTGCAGTCATTTAGTGGCACAGAGCAGGAGGACAGTCCATGTCATGGGTTTATCACACTGCAGTAGTGAAAGGTTACTCCTGTACTGTTCTGTTTACCTTCTGAGGAGCATTTATCTGAACTTGACTTTTTTTCTCTCTCTGGCTTTACAGCCGCTGCAGTGTTGTGCAGTTTATTTAGTTCCATAGTGGCACACTGTGCACTCTTTGACTCCCTCTATGAGACACCTTTAAGTTGTTTCTCCAGAGACAGACTGAATTTCTCTCTCCACGCTCCATTTGTGCCTGAATCCTGCACGGTGCTCACACCTTGACATTGCAGCGTGGAAATGCAGCAGGATTTGTCCTGCGTGTACCTCTCCTCTCCCTCTTTTCATATAAATGTTAATTTGTGTTTGGGCATCGGAACAGGTCTGCATGTGTCCGCTGGGAGTCAGACAGCCAGTGGAGAAATCAGAGGTGTTGTAGTCAGCCGATCAACAGGCTCCGGTCTGTAACCTTCCTCAGACTCGGAGCAGGGTCACTGAGTCACTGCTGGTGTTACCTGTCAAACTGCACAGCTAACAGGGAGCTGGAAGGGAGCTAGAACAAACACAGATTTGATAAAAAAATAAAAATATTTTTTAACCAGCCATAAAAACTTTGTTAGATATAATGTAATATATATAATAATAAATAACGGTAGAAATAAACGAAGACATTTGCTTTAATACTGAACTAATAATGTATCTACACTTTTACTCCACTGAATTTAAATAAAATTATAAAGTAGTTAAAAACAGCTCCACATATAAAAAGTGGTGTAGGCCTCCACAGTAATGCTTTAATAGTAATCCACTGATATTAAACATATTACTCTGAAATAGGCCATCCTGCACAATGAGTAGGCAAACTTAAGTTATTGTACTGTAAGAATATTTTGATCCTAGTCATTTTCACTCTTGCTAAAGTTTTATTGATTTTGTATTATTTGTATTTTACTGTATATTTTGGAGCTATCTGGCACTGTGATTTCCTTCGGGATTAATAAAGCTTTATCTTATCTTATTGCAGGGCTTTTGCTTGTAATGAGTATGTATACACTCTGATATTATTTTTTTTCTTGATTACTTATTTCATCACTGCAACAAAATAATCTTTCATTAGTGCAGCTCATTAATCCTCTGCACAATTAAACTTGTAGTAGTTCTGATCAAGCACTCTGCTCTCTCCTTCATCGCTTATCCGACAGTCATTAACAAGCTCCACAGTTCTGCTAGTGACTGTATGTAGCTCAGCTGTTAGCGATAGCCTCTGCTGTTTCCTGCTAGGTGTCTCAGGTGTTTAGCTTCTCCTCTGCCTCCCGTAGTGACAGTGGTACAGGTTAATACTGTAGTTCAGATGCAGTGATGGCGAGGCTAAGTGAAGTGGAAATACGTCTCCACAACATGGAAACTCAATAATTAGCTGCTGTAGCAAGTGCTCATTAGCCGGTGTATGTATGTACATGTGTGTATGTATGTACATGTGTGCATGTAGCGTCAGTTCCCCGTCCGCCGGTTCCCTGGGAAAGTTCCTACAGTGTAAACACTGTTAAAATTACCGGGCATACCCACTAAATATCTTTCATTCTATCTTTCAGGAGGCACAGAGACAGGTGTGATGGTGGCTGACGTCTGGTGCTACATGTCCCTGCTGGACAACTGGAGTCTGGTGTCCTGGATGACTGTGGCTCGCTGCAGACACAACAGCTTGGTGTACGACGGAAAGCTGTACACCATCGGAGGACTGGGAGTATCAGGGAACCTGGACCACGTGGAGAGGTGAGAGTCACACAACATCAACAGCAGCCTGTCTCCAAACAACAGACACCTCCAGCAGCTCCCAGCTGGTGTCTGAACAGTGAGGCACAGCTCTAAATGATGTGACAGCCATCACAGAGAACGTGTGCAGATGATTCTGCAGAAAGTTGGTGGATTCTGTTTCCAGTTTTACCAAATAAATATTCACACTGCGTAGCAAAACGTAGCAGATGGTGTGGCATGCACTAGTGCCATGCAACATATTTCAGATGTGTTCTGACAGGTTTGTTAGCATTTTCTGTGAGAGCAGAAAGGTGCAGAGGAATGAATCTGAGCCGGAGCGTATTAAACGGTCACAGCTGTGAGCGTCGTCGTGTAGCGACAGAGCACCTCTGAGGTGTTTGTGAGCGGGACATGAGTGAGAGGATTTACTGTCAGAGAGGCCTCTGTGGCCTTTTTAGCTGCCTCTTCTGATGTTTTCTGTGTTTTTTGTTGGATCTATTCAACTCAGGTCCAGACCTTTTGGAGTGCAATGAAACTTATGGTAGGAAACAGTAACATTCAATAGTCTGATTCATATCTCTTGACTTTTGTAATTCTGCTCCTCATTTCTTTCTCTAACCTGGTCTGAGGAGTTTGTTTCAGCAGAGAAGCTTCCTCCTCCTGCACGGCAGAGCGAGAGGAACCAAAGCAATCAAAAGAACATTACTGGGTATATTAGAGCAGGCCGCTGCCGCTCATTACCTAGCAGATCAATTGATCTCCAAAGCAATGCACAAATGAAACAGGCTAATTAGATATTTCCCATAATGCTGCCACACAGTGTCGTTATGACGGGTAGATGGAATATTTGCCCCGTAATGGATACGCATTTGATTCCTCTGTCTCTGAGCTGCTTAATTTGAGAGCTGCCGGTGCATCGAGGGAATCAGGGCTCTAAAGAAATCAGTGTTTCACCGTGTGATGTGTTTGTATGTGTTTGTCTGTCTGTAACCATGAAGCTTCTCTGAGGCCCACAGCAACTGGACTCAGTTATCAGCACCGTAAAACTTTAACCTACTTTGCCTCTCTCCAAGAACTGCCAGAGGCCTCCTCTGCTTGGCATCACTGCCCTCGTTCTGCACTTACAAAGGCTGTAACAGCGAAGGAGAAATAACCCACACACCGAGCAGAATAGTTGATCTTCTAATAGTGAGGAAGAAAATGCACGGTGCTCGGGCTGAAGCAAACCATTAGTAACACAAGGTCAGGGTCGTATTCAGCGGCCTGATCATTTAAAAGCTAACGGGTCTGTTGATGTCGAAGAAGTCATAGGGTTCGTTTCTCAGCAACTCAAGCTTTTAGTTTGTCTCTTTCAGAAACAGCTTTGTGGAGCGAGAGGCAAAACTGAGTCAGAAGCTGTATAGACTGGAATTTAATGCGTCAACACATTGAAGGTGATGTGCTTTTAGAGAGGTCACAGACTGGAGAGTTTATGCTTGATTTTTACTATAATTATTTTTGTGTAATTCTTTATGGTAATGATTACAAATGTATAATTAATTGGTTCAGATTTTCATTTAAAATGTGTTATTAGTATTGTGAGCCTTTTCTCCTGCTGTGCTGACCTGCTGTGAAAGCCTTTAGCAGCGACTGTGTTGATGAATTGTAGATTAATCAGCTGGAAACACTGTCAGTGTGAGCTGCATGCATCTTTATGGAGAGAAGAATATCTTAAAACTTTATTAAAAGTGAAGAACAAAGGAGCTGTAAAGGTTAGAAATATATATCATCCTGCAATATTCACAATATTTTCTTCAAAAGTATTTCACCCTAAAGTTCAGGTTGGGAAGAAGAGATGTCTTATATTAGGAACAATGTATGTCCTTGTAGCAAGTCTAAATATTAAGTTGTCTCATCTTTTCTTTGTTGAGTCTTTGAAGCAAAACTAATGTGCTGCATGATGCATAATTCACAGGCTGAATTTGTATGAACAGAGCTGTCTGCCTCCAACATAGTTTCAAAAACATGGTATTCATAAGGACTGAATACAATAAGGCCAACTCTTTCACAAGCATTAATACCACTTCAAGAAGCTCCTTTTTAAAGATAGACGACACTTGCAGCTCCTAACCGTGAAATTCACCCACATTCACAATTATGTCTTCAATCAGAGCCGTCTCAAAGCTGGTTGGATGCATCCTTTCTTTGGGAACAGCAGGAGGTCCAAATCAACAGTCAGAGGAGCGAGCGGGCTCGTTCCTGTCTCCGCTCTCACACTAATGACTGACAGAGTTTTAGGGACCGGTCGCGTTCGGAGGCTTTAACTTGCAGTCAGGTACCCTGGGCCCGCTCGCTCCTGTGCATGTTGATCCTTTGACAAACCAATATGATTGCAGATATTGAATAATTCATGGGTGTCTAATGATGTGTCAATCACAGATGCTTTTGTTTTATTTATTGCACACTGTGCCCAGGTTTGTGCGTCCTATGAGCTCTACTGCAAGTTAATATTGCATGAAGACTGTTGGCAACATGACGCTGAGTACAGCAACTTTCTCATCAGGGATGTTTGCTGTTTGCTGACAAGTCTGGAGGAGAGAGGAGCAATTTGCAAAGATCATGTTCTCTGGCTTTTTTATGGCTTTGGAAACTAAAACGACCTTTTGGATTATAGAACATAAAAATATGTGACCATAAAAAGCTGAGGAGAAAGCTCAATTGTTCATGTGTTGTTTTCAGCTTCATTAACTGGCACATTTGTTGTTGCTGTATAAACGTCCCTGCACTTTACCACTGAGACGCCACTTACCACCACGTGCTGTTACTCAGGCGTCTGTATTCTCTGTTGTTTTGTGCTGATTTCTGTTTTCTTCCATCCCCCTGAAGGTTGTTGAGCTCCTCTTGAGTGTTCAGCTTTGCTCTGAAATGCCTTTATCCTCCTCTTAACACAACCTTCCTCCATCTCTTCTTTGAGTTTTACTTTTTCCATCAAGTGGTGTTTTACTTTTCACCAGCATAATGGACTATTTAAAAAAAATGGTGGCTTAGTTTGAGGCTGGAGGCCAATTGTAATGCCTCCGAGACCTTGTCAAGGAGCATTGAATTGCTGCTGGGAAAATTCATCAACTCAACCATGACAAAGAAGGTACTGCGAGCGTTAGTACTCGATGTCTGCGGGTGGTTTTGCACACTGGGGTGCCAGTCACTCAGAGAGAGGTCTCCTTCTGTAGGACACCAGGGGTGGGAGAGACCCCACGTCGCTCTCATGGAGAAGAGGCTCCAGCTGCTCTTTGAGTTGTGGTGAGGAATGGTTTGTCTCCTGTTCACTGTGTGAGGACGCTCTGACAGGGATCTGCTCCTTTGTCTGCAGGTGTAGAAGCTGTCAGCCAGCCAGACAGAGAGGATCATGGGCGATGTGGTCCATTCAAACTTTCCCCAGCACACATAATAACCATACACCTTTAGATCTTATCACCTGAATGCAAACAAGACTGATACTGCATGTTTACAGGCTTCTCCCCTACATATACAACTTAAAAACAGCACTCTCTTTTGGAGCCAGTAAGTAAATAATCAGCAGAGCGATGATGCTAATAATGAAGAAGATTTCCACCGCTTAGCAATCTCAGGTTTTTTGTCCTTTTAGCAAAAGACTCAAAAAAGACGGAAGAAAAGAGAAGAAGAGCGAGCCAAGAAGAGTTTAGCAGCATAGAGCCGATCAAAGTGTGTAGATGCAGCAGCCCTCAGGTCGGCCTGTGAGCTCAGTCACTCTGGAAGCAGTAGGCTCATGTGAAGACCCCCTCAGTCCTTCCCCAAGCCCATTGAGCCTCTCTACAGTAAAAATGAGTTGTGCATGTCTTTAGGTGTCTATGTGAGTGTTATTGTGTAGATCTGTTTCTAGTATTAGGTCATACAGTGCCTGGAGCTCGATTGGGAGGGGGGTAAAGGTTGATGGTGGGGACAGTCAGCCCAAGTCGCCCCCACGGCATGGCACTGTGGTTGGGGACAGCGTCTTCCAAAGCCCCCCTGCTGAGGTGGTTCCCCCCTGCTGAGTTAATCCCCTTCTCCTCAGGAAGAACCAACTTCACAGCTCGGGCACCTACTGCACTGTGCGTGCGTGGGTGCGCGTGATAGAAACATTGGCGAGCAGCAGCAGCTGTGCCTGAGGATGGTGTTAGTGAAAGGCAGAGAGAGGCTGCAGGTAATGAGTAGTACGAGCTGTATGTGCTTCTCCTTCATTGATTAATGATGGGCTGGCACTTCAGACAATTTCCAGCCTTTACCAACAGGCAAGTCATTTCTCTCCTTCTTTCTGCTTCTGTGGCTTTTTCTCTTTTCTCTCTTTCACCTTCCATCTCTCTCTGTCAAAAACACACAGGCAGACACACATAAAAAACTTCTCTTACCTTGTATCCCCCTCTTTCTCTTATATAAGTATGCCACCCAGTCCTTCATGCAGGCAGTCAGGTTGCAGCAGTACATTTCTGGCTAATTATCAGGTTAGGATGTGACAGATGCAGCCGAGATGGTTGGCAGCCAGTTTGTTGTCCACCCACAGGAGGAAGCAACAACTGACCTTTAGAAAGCACAGACCGGGCAAACCATCACAATATCCAGACGCCAGCATACAGGGAGGGATCGACACTGGAGGTGGGAGGGTTAGTTGGTATATATAGATTTGTCCTGTGTGTGTTTGTGTGTGTTTGTCAGCCAAGGTGACGGTTCTTACGTCTGCACAAGAAGTGCAGAAGCAGTGTTATTTTCAACTTTAGTACCTGTCTTTATAGTGTGTGTGCACCAGGAAGCATTTTAACTTATTTTAAATGACAAAAATAGAAATCATTTCTTAATGGGCCCATTATTGGAGCCCATAGGAACCCATGTACATACTGTATGTATGTGTGTCTGTGCCAGTGTTTTCTGTAAGAATAAAAGCTCAAGTTTGTCTTTACAATAATAATTTTCTCATGATTTCCAGACATGCTGGAGGCGTCACCTCAAGGATTACAGTGTCTGCCTCAGCTGAATGTTTTTGTTCAGTGCATTCATGCATCCTACATGTGAAGTGGTTTACATTATATTTGTTTTACATCAGCATGTTATTATATCCATTTTGAGCTGTTAGCATTCTAACATTAGCATTTAGCTTAAATTACAGCTGTAGTACAGCCTTTAAAGCTGCTAGCATAGCTGTAGACTCTTAGCATTTTTTCTTGCAGCCCAAACTTGAGTTAAGATGCAGAAAACTAAATGAACTGTTCCTAATGAGACATTTTCATTTAGTGTTGCTGTTTGCAGTCGTGACTTCCAGCATTTTATTGGATTTCATAACCCAGTTGTAGCTTCTAATAACATACAAAAAACCCCACAACTAAGCAACCTGACCTCAAGCTTTGGCTGCACCCATTATTTCCCAAGTAATTTGGGAGTCATTTTTAATTTCAACACCCCCTCCCACCCTCTACACCCCACAGAGCTGCCCTACATGGCTGCTATCAACACGGGGGCTTACTTTGGTAATGAAATGGGGTCTCAGTCTTCCATCTCTCGTCTAGTTTTGACGAGCACGGAGGAATAATTGGGGTATGACCTACACCACCGACAGCACTCATGTCCTCTGTCCTACGTGACATTCCCGTCCAATTATATCTGCGTCTACACACACACACACTCAGACACACTAAAAAGCACATCCTCTTATTATCATGCTCCTTAAATTCTCCTCCTGATAGTCTTTCAAGGTGCCTTTTTAAGTTGACACATTAAGTGTAGTACAGCATGTCTGCAGTTCATCTACATGCAGAATGTGTGTGTTTGTGTGCATACATGTACAGATTGTGTTTCTTACACTTTGAGGAAACAGACTTCCTGAATGAGTTCATTCACAGGCATTATGGGTAAATCTGTCAGCCAGTGGATGGATCTCTGTCTCACGAAATGTGCTCCAATCCATCAGTTAATGAGTTGTGTGTTTTTGTGTGTGTGTCTTTTGGCTGACCTTGACTTCAGTCTGTCAGACGCACAAACTCCAAGGCTGTCCAAATGGTGCGAAAGACATCAGATCCCCAGATGTAGTCATACGCATCTGTCAGATGTGTGTATCACGAGCAATGTGCAGGAATAACTATTGGTGCGTTCTAATAAAGAAGCATGGCAGCTGTTATGTCTCTACAGTTGCCGACATGCTTCAGATGAAGCTGTAAGCATGTCAGCAAAATGAAGTGATTCCTATAAGATGCAAATACACAAATATTAACACTTCTGAGAAGCACTGAGTCTTCTTCTACACAGTATGGTTTAGTAGATTTCACTATCAGACATTGATTAGTAACCCCAGGTTACAGGTACAAACAGCTGTCACATGCAGAGCAGATCAGCACGGGGAACAGAGGTGCAAACATCTCCAGGTCGACTAAAAAGCTTAAAATGGGGTCAATTAATTCCATAACCAAGCACTTGAAAGCTCATGTACTCTGCTACTAACACGTGCATGTGTCCGAGCAGCGGGACAATCGAACCAAAAGTGAGCAAAAAGGAGTGATGTCAGTGTTTGTAGGAGTGTTGTTGTCCAGCAGACAGCAGGCTGATGGTGGAGGTGTGGTACAGGCCTCACAGTGTGTATGATGTGCTCTGACACACAGATGGCAGCTGACACAACACAGACTCTCACTCCTCTTTCTCTCTAAAACAGATGTTCTCTCTCCTGTTCGCCTTTATGGGCTTGATAGACATTTAAATGAATGGTGATAACATCATCATGGTCTCTCCCTGTCTCTCCCTTCGCATTTCCCCTGTTTCTTGCGGTCTTCCTTGTCATCTTTTCCAGGTGCGAGGATCAAATATGCAAAGAAGGAGGAAGTCACAGTTTAGTGATTTCAAATGAACACTCACAGTCTGTATCAGCAGCTACTTTTGTCAGAGCCGCCTGCATGCATCGTTCAAATGTGCAGCTGAATTTGCTTTAGAGTGAAAGTTTAACAGACAATATTTGCATTTGTTTTTTCTCTTACCAGGATGCTTTCGAGTATTTTATACTCACTTGGCTCATCATGAACATTTTTGGCAAACATGAAAAATGCTAATGTCAGCAAATTATGTCTAATTTGGTTGTTTTGAATGCCCTCCAGGCTGGCCAGGCTGGAGCTGATTCATGTAGTAGCCATGTTTTCCTCAAGCCAAATCACAATCTCTCAGTTCATTACTCCTGACAGGAAACAGGAGCTGTGAGGGACTGATGCACTAACATACTCTAGATATCTCCTAGTGCCTGTTTTAATGGCTTAAAGAAACCAAATCTAACTGCTGTCACACACGAGGCTGCATGCAAGAAGTAGGCTTTGTTTAGTAGATCCTTTCTTGTTTTCTTTTGATCTACTATTTCTATTATTTTTAGCCATTCAAGCTAGATTTCTCCCCAGGTAGTTGTAGTTCAACTTGTGAAGTAATGGGTAGCTTGTAAAGCGGTGCTTTCAAAGAAGCTTTCCCAACACTAGTGTGACAAAATGACAAGTTTAGGGACTGACAAAGTTATTAGAATGCAGGGATCTAGTGTTTGGGATACTGTAGCTGTTGTTCAGCAGTCAGTGTTTGCACGCTGCATCATGCTGTGTTGTTGTAACTGCAGCGTGATGCAGCTCTTCTGCTTCTTAATGGATCTTTTTGTCAGTGTTGAGGTGTATATAGTCAGTGAGGTTTTGTTATCTGTGTGAGGTGTTTTTTCATTCCTCCTTCTAACTCCTCACTTTCTCAGTTTATAGATGCTGTAGTTTGTATCTCAGAGGAAATGGATATGTGTCAGTATCTCAGAGACTGGAAGCCCATCTATTTTAGCTTGTGTGTGTGATTGTGTGTGAAAGAGAGGTATGGAGGAAAGCGTGCTTCATCATCCACACTCCCCTGCAGGTAAACATATTAGTGAAATGGCTGTGAGGCCTCGGGCGTCCTCCACATCATTAGATTGTTTCAGGAGAGAAATAAAGAAATCAAGAGGCTGCATGCACCTCTTATATAGTCTCTGGTCACACTTTAGCACTGGCTGATATGTTTGTTCATTACAATGAACATGAGCGCTGTAGTTTAATGTAAGTGAATGCCACATACATACTGTCCTGCTGCTGTAAACACTAACTGGAGCAGGAAAGCAGGTGTGGAGACGACAAATCCATCTGCTGTCAACATAAACAAACATGGCAGGTGTGACTGTACATTTCCACGGTAACTAAGTTCACCTGTTGTTATTAAACATGATGTTTGTAAGCAGACGGGTCATTTAGAACAAAGATCAGAGAAACATCAGCTGGTTTTCTTTCACCAACACAGTCTCACTGCGTGGGTCGCTCTTCCACCTGCAGACGTCGACTTACACTTGTGATTTGTTGACATGTCAGCCGCAGTGCTGCTGCCAGCATTCACTTGTTTTTCTTTATCCAGATTACAGATTCAGAGGCAAATCTGAAGGTCTGTCCTCTTTCTTTCATTCACAATCTGTCTGCCCTTCATACCCGTCTCTCTCTCTGTCTCTCTCCTACATAAAAGAACACAATCCTACATTGTTTGTTCTGCTGTAACCCTGCAGCCTCATTTCTGACATGATTGTCCCTGTGTGATGAAACGAGCCTGTCAGGAGCTGCAGACGATTACACAGCTTCATGTGGTGATCAGTCTTTGTGTATAAACACTTTTTAAAAACCAATCGATGCAGAACAACATGTTGATGGATAAACTCCTACAAGTGACGCTTCAGAGGAAAGGAAAGGAGAGATAGTCTTTGTTTTTTAGATGAACGCAGTGTTTTCTTTTCTCTCTCTCTTCTTCCTCCGTCTCTTCTGCCCTGGAGATACAATCAAACATAAACACCCACTCTGAGGATCTTCTTACTGTCAGTCCTGATGTCACGCTTCATTTTAAATGCTTTATGGTGAATCACACGTGTAATGAATACAATCAGATTCATGACCTCTGAGATTGTCTGAGACTGAGTTTCTTCTGACCTGCACGTGTTCCTCTTCATCAGAGCTGCGGATACATTTGACTGCATGAGAGCTGTGCAGTGTTTACAATTCTTACAACCTATTTCCTGTTCCACTTCTTATTAAAGGGGGTGGGGTCTTACATAAGGCCTTTATTATCTGAGAGTTAACTTCCTGTTGTTTTTCACTGCTCAGAAAAGGTCTGAATTTTGTGGGGAAAAGGTGATGTACGCTGAATATTCATCGTAGTTCTCGCTCTGTTTTTGGCCTCTACCAACTCCTGCAAATGTTCACCAGCTTGTCAGTCATTTTGTCTGCCAGCTGTTTGGTGCTGGGCAGGTAGTGCACACTGTTACTAACAGCTTTTTTAAAAAGCAGCTGCATCCTGAAGCAAGATTAATGAAAACAGTGAGAGTGAACCAAAACAGTTGAAGGCTGTGAAATCCAAATCATGAGCTGCAAGATGCTTAAAGACTGCAGAACTGATGGGAACTGCAGAGTTGGTTGATAACAAAAATAATGAGGCGTGAAGCTACTTTGTAAGAACTTAAATATCTGAATATCTTGAGAAAAACTTCAGATTTGAAACCATATTTGAGGATGTGACTGATGTTAAAATACCCAGCAAGAGATTACATTACATCTTCTAGCTCACTTTAACAGTAAAGAGTCTGTTTGTTCTAGTTGTTGTCTCTTCTCATCATGAGCAGCTGTTTGCAGGAGTCCTGTTGGCCTTGTGTCGATCCCTTAATCAGCTTCACTCAGCAGTGTCTGATCCTTCATTTATGAACCTCCCTGATGTGGTCTCAGCAGTGTGTGTGTGTGTCTGTTTAAACAGGACTAATCTGCCCTCTTCAGTGTCTACTCCACCTCTCCAACATTGTGTTCTGTGTCACCTCTCTCTCAGACTGCCTGTTGATTTAAACCCCTCCCCTCAGCAGCTGATGCACAAACATTATCAGACCCCCAGAGAGAGTTTTCCCAAAGGCTAATCCACCCGTCTCCTCTCACACTTTATGTAGCCACCTTCTCACAGCAAGGTGGATGCAACCAGCGCTTCCAGCGGTCATTCACATTCAACTTGAAATGCCACAAGAGCTGCAGAAGAGAAGCATCTGACAAGAAAAAACACCTGTTTGACTTTGGCAGGTACATCTGATAAAATAACTAAAGTAAAAAAAAAGTAGACACCTGTGTACTCGCTCAGATTGATGAAGGTCGTTGACTACAGTGAAAAAACGGACTTTATTTAAGCGTCTGATGTGTACGGCTTGTCGTCCTGGGGGACGCTGGCTTCAGTTTTTTATGTAAAGGTGTTTTTCTTCTATAACAAAGAGACTACCTTGATCAGGACGGCTCGCTTTAGTCTGAATAGATGTGAGTTTTATTCACAGATCCAGGATCTGATTGTGGCTCTTTAATGAGGCCTTCTCCAGCTGGAAGGCTGTCGGCTGCTTTGATCAGTGGCCCGTGGACACAGGATTACATTGCTGACACACCACGCTAATGGAGCCACAGGGCAAATGTCACACACACACACACACACCAAACACACCAAACACCAATGGAAAGTCAAGAAATATACTTAAAAATATGCACAATCCCATCAGCCAGTGTCTTGTGTGTCTTGTTCACGTTGTGTCAGGCCCTTTCATCTGCAGCGTCTGTTTGTGTCTGTTTGGGTCGGCTGAGTTTTAGTCTCGGTGTTGAAGTCTCTGCCAAAGACGGCTCAGTGAGAAAGGTCCAAAGCTCGGCGCTGACACACAGCCCAACTCTAGAGACTAATGGCTTGTAGCTCCCAACATATGTTGCTTTGTGTAATTGCTTTAATTGCTGTCATTGTACGTAATGGTTGGTCTTTTCCCTCTTCCCTGGTGGTGTCAGCCCTGCAGCCAAAAGCAGCATTTCACTGTGATTCCAGCGCAGTGGGAACTTTAAATGAAGTGTTTCTGTATATTATTGGTGTGTGTGGGTGTAAATGACTGACTGCAAAGTGTTCACATAGTTTATGAATCATTAGAGGTTTCAGAAGTGATGCAGAGACTCCTCATAGTGGATTTGTTAAATGAAAGTGGGGTCATGACTTTACTTTATAGCAGATTCTGCTTCTCTGCTTCTCCTCTTGTGTCTCTTTAGTTTTTAATTGTTGTTCATGCAGCGCTGAAATTACTGTAACAGTGTTCAAAATCTGATCTAAAAAAATCTCCCTTTTCCTCTCCAGGTACGACACCATCACCAACCAGTGGGAGACGGTCTCTCCTCTTCCTAAGCCGGTCCACTCAGCAGCAGCCACAGTGTGCGGAGGGAAGGTCTACGTGTTCGGAGGTGTGAACGAGGCCGGGCGCTCGGCGGGGGTCCTCCAGTCCTATGTACCTCAGAGCAACACCTGGAGCTTCATTGAATCACCTATGATAGGTAAGACAGGTGACAACACACACAGCCGGACCCTCTGACAGTTTCACACACACAACACAACATAGAGACGTTACGTCCTCAGGGACGTGTTGCCTTTGTTGCCTTCACCTTTTGTAACATGACAGAGCTGTTGTCTCCTCTTTAAACCAGTGTGTACCAGGCTGTGGTTTGATGTTCCCAAATGTGTGGTTCCTCTTTCCTCATTATGTTTTTGCATTCCCCAGTTTAAAGAGAATTACCTGCTCACCAGCTAAATTGTGTTTTTTATTAGTGATGGACCGAAACTGGAAAAGGCTCATACTGCAACATCATTACTGTGAACATTTATATGCCAAAGTCCTTTAATCTCTGGTCAATGATGTCCTGCCATCTCGCTAGAGAGCAATTAGGAGGGTTTAGGCCTCCACTATTGTTGATGGTTGCCTAGCAACAATGGTCTCACAACTCTACCCACTTGAACACCTTCATGTCGTGTGCTTGACTTCTCCTGTTGAAACCGTAAAGTCCTGTTTGCCATTTCAAGGTAAAATCTTGTCATACAGGAGACGACTGTATGAGGGTGAATCTTTTGTTGGTGCTTCATGTTCACTTTGCACTTCATACACAGAGAATCTCCTTCAGACTCATTCATGCACAAGTGTGGACATAACATTTTCACCTGTTCAGGTTTTTCAAGTTTTATATTGTATATAACAACTGCAATATAAATGTGTGCATGTGTTCATTTTAATACATTTTCTGTAAACAAGGCATTCTATACTTGTTGTTAAATGTCCCATCTAACTTGTTGGCACATGATGGAGTCTCAGGGCAAAGAGCTGTCCAAATGCTTTTCAGAAGAAGGAAATGATTCAAATTGTGGCACACTGCTGCTGCAGGCAGCACTCAGAGCAGCAGGCATCAGAGAGAAACACTGGGTCAAAGATGTGTTTGAGTTTAAATGTTTCCTGACAAGAAGATGTTCTGGTGTCATTAAAGCTCCAGCGTGGAGGCTCTCCCCTCAGCTCTGTCGCCCAGAAACTTGCTCTCTGTTATTAGTGCCTTTTCAGAGCAAGATGACTGTGAGCAACATTATGATGATGTAACGTGTGTGTTTGGTGAAGCTGAATGGTATTAAAGGGCTGGCAGAGCAGCTGGCAGAGGAGAGAGGAGAGACACACACACACACACACAACATCTCCTTACCTCATATCAACTACACATCCCCCAGGGGCACACACACACACACACACACACACACACACACACACACACCCACACACATGAATTATGTAATGAGCCGTGAGGTTACTCCACGTGTGTGTGCCTACTAAGGTTTTTATGTGCGTGTGTAAAGGACAGACAGACAGACAGACGGACATCATGTGTCAGCGTGTAGATGTCTGACAGCCAACCAGCCAACAGATAATGGACGGGTTTAGTGCTTCCTGTGAAATCTGGCTGGAGATGATTTTAGTGAGCCGGTGGGGAGCGCTTCTCCATCAACCCTCTGCCTCCCTCCTTCACTCTCCCTCTCTAATCTCCCTCTTCATCTCTCTCTTTCTCTCCCTTCTCCTGACTCTCGTAGTCTCTCAGCTCTGTCTAATGACTGACACAAATACAGCATTGTGCATTTCCTGCGACTGTGCGTCTGTTTGTGTGCGGACGTGTGTACATCTCACTGTGTTGGTGTGTGTGTATTTCACTCTGCGTGGACCACCTCCCGCATGAACTGCCAATGGGTTTCACAAACACTTATCAGGACTTCTGTCTCCTGCATAGTGAAAAATAACATTACTTGTGCCAAAAATAGTCCCTGCAACACGTCTATTGAGATGTGCGGTGCCTCTGCAGATCTGTGTCTTCTTTTGTCTTCAGTATATCTGTCTGCTGAGCAGGATATGGACTGAGACATGGAGGGTGAATGAGCCTCCTCACATGCAGGAAACTAAATATGAGGCCGCAATGCTTCTTTAAAATGTCGGTTCACACAGATGCATGGCATGAGGTCTACGTGGTCCTACCTTCTGTAACTCCTCTCTCAGACAGAGCATATTTTTGTCATGTGACCATGCTTGCTGTATTGTTCGAGGGTAAACATGTCAGTCCATCAGACCAAATTTTTCCAGTTTGATTAATGCACTTGTATATCACCAGATACCTTTAAAGCAAATGACATTCCAGTCAGCTTTTGCTGATCCTATTCTAAGTGCTGGTTTCAAAATGTTAGCAAGAGCAGGTGCACAAATGTTTCTATAGATATCTAATAGGTCGTGCCCCTGAAGTGTTTTCCATCATACTGAAAGAAAGCATTATCCTTTCATCCTATCATTTCATAGGCTGCTCTTATTCTGCGCCACATAAGAAGGATATTGTTTGCAAAAAGTCAATGTTTTTGCTGCTCCAGTTACCTTGTTGTAAGATGTGCGTATGCGCGTGTGTGTGTTTGTCTTCATTTGTTACCTGTCCTTGACCTCAGCCAGAGGGGTCACAGACTCGATGACTCAGCTGTTTTAGTGAGTGTGAGAGGCTGTGTCAGCCCGTGTTGCCCCGCAGGCTCAGCTGTTCTTCTATCACCACAGACGTGTTCAAACCTTGTTTTGCTCTTTTTCCTCCATTATTCTTTTTTTATTTAGAATGTGGAGTTTTTTAACCAGAGCTGCAAATCCAGACAAAATCCTCTGTGAGGCTTAAAGAATAACGAGGCTCTCCTCAGTATTAGAAAGTCTTCAGCCAACACAGACGCTCCTCCTGCCCTCTTCACTGTATCTCAGGTTTGTGAAAGCAGAAACGGTTTGTTTTCCATGTTAAAGGCCAGGGGGACGAGAGCAGAAGCAAAGCAGTGGAGAGATGTTGAATGCAGACAGCAGTCCTTTGAGGCTATATGATAAACCGGCCTGGTACTTCTCCAACATTCAAACCTGCTGCTTACTGCGAGTCCACGAGAGAGAGACGCAGCAAGCAGTGGTGAGAGTTTCTGTGGGAAAAGAGAGAAAGGTTTTTCCTTTGAGAGCGTCCTGTTATTATTCTGCCTCAGGCGCCGAGCAGAGAGAAATGAGTGTTCTGTGTTTATGAGACCAAACACAAAACATCATGTACACACACACACACACACACACACACACACACACACACACACACACACACACACACACACGTGCTGGGAAAGACTGGCAGCTGCATGTCAATGAGATGAAGACGTAGAAGAATAAAATGAACTCGTCAGGCAGAATGTGAGGAGGACCAATCAGAGCAGCTCGTTTCTCAGGGCAGAAACTGAAGCTGACGCCTCAGAGGGAGCAGCAGACGCTCAGACTGGATTTCAGTGTAAATGACTGCATTGTTTTCATATAAAACATGAAGTCATTGAGAGTCATTTGTTTCTGTTTGTGTGTTCTGATGGTTTTGTGTTTCTGTTGGTCAGAAAGTCCATCACTTTGGTCTAAACTGAAACATCTCAACAGCTCTGGAAGGATTACCATGATATGATGATCAGCCACTTAGAGTCCCAGAGGATGAATCATGATGAGTGGGTTTTATGCATCAGGCCCCTTTTGCTTTTATTAAGACTGTTATAAGGTGAAAGCACCATTCAGAGTGTCAGTGTGCGGGGCAGCAGGAGCACCTCTCTCCTCCAGAGGTGACCTGTTCATTAAACATGTCGACTCCTCTCAGCAGCTGGGGGACAGCCAGAGAAAGGAGGAGGTGGTTCTACAACACGAGAAGCCATTATTGAGGCGTCAGACGTTACTTCTCCTGTTTGCCGCCTCCAATGAGGGACGTCCGTCCACTGTGGCAGCAAACAGCGAGGACGGCGGCCAACTGTCGGTGCATTATTCATGCTGCTTGTAAAGTGTCCAGCTGCAGTCTGCTCAGGAGGAATCCTCTTCCTCTTCCCACACAGCAGGGCCGCTGCTCACAAGCTGCAGGTTTCTGCACAAACCGCTGTTTCATTTAGTTTCCCATCATCTATAATTCTACAGAGGAGCTGCTTCAATGCCTCTGTTTTCCTCATGTACAGGTGCACCTCAGGGCTGTGTCAGTTCACCTGTCCTTTTCACATTATACACTAATGACTGCACCAACAGCTGCTCAGAGAATAAAATTCTTAAATTCTCAGACGACACTGCCATTCTCAGCTTGCTGCACAGGGACAAAGATCTAGCACCATATCTAACTGAGGTGCAGACTTTTGTCCAGTGGTGTGATGACAACCATCTAATAATTAACGTCATTAAAACAAAGGAAATGGTAGTGGACCCGAGGTCAGTTGGTGATCATACCCCAGTACTTATACATGACAAAGAAATCAATCAGGTAAGCTCTTACAGGTATCTCGGCATCCACCTAGATAACCTGTTTAGCTGGGAAACTCATGTGGACAGTTTGTGTTCTCGCTTACTGCAAAGACTGTATTTTTTACGCAGATTGCGAGTGTTTGGGGTGGACCAGAAGATAATGTCCTTGTTTTATCAGGCTGTGTTAGAGAGCATTATTAGGTACGGGATGTCGGCGTGGTACGGTGGTCTCTCTGTTAAATTGAAGTCTAGGTTGGCTCACCTGGTACGGGCTGCCATGAAGGTTGTGGGGAGGACTGAAAACCCCTCCCTGCAGTCAGTATATGAGCAGTCTGTCCTCAGGCGAGCACAGAGAGTTCTGTCTGACCCGTCTCACATCCTTCACTCGGAATATGAACTTTTACCGTCCGGCAGACGATACAGAGTCCCCAGATGCAACTAAACCGTTTTAAAAATGTGTTTGTGCCCACGTCGATCAACATTTTAAATGCTTCCTGAGGTGATATAGATTGTCCTATATATTTCTATTTTTTATTTTTATTTTTTTTCCTGCTTTCATGCTTTCCTTTATATGGATCTGTGCAATATGGGTTACATGCAATATATGTTTGTGGTTTTTCACTGGCATGTACTCTTGTCTACATGTGGATTGTGTTTTGTCTTTAATTTACTGATCCTACTGTATTGGCAGTGAGGTGTGTGCAGCATTGGAGTCCAAGACAAATTTCCTTAAGGGGACAATAAAGTGTATCGTATCGTATGTGCTGTATACTGAATCAGATGGTTTATACAGTCTGCACTATCTCACCTGTTCACTCATGTATTTCCAACACATGCACAGTGTTTTTTCCTGTTATATTTGTCTCAGTAAATCTATGGACGTGCCAGAGGGCGTAATGAAACTGTGAATTATTGGGACTTAGGTAACTCTTTTATATTGCTGCAGAGCTCAAACATATTGTGGAGCAGAACCCAATAAAGCCACACTGATTCATGTTTTCATTAGTTTCCCATCTATTCTGTGTTTTTTCCAAAGCAGTCTTGAGAAGACACATCTGTAAAATGATAAGAAGAATGTTGATGATGCAGCCTGGAGACCGAAGGGGAAAAATTTGCAAAAAAATATTTAATATTAAATATTTTAAAAAAATTGATGCCATTACACTGAAAGTAAATTTCTCCTGTGTGCGAGAAAGACATTCGAACAACAGCTCTGTGCTTTAACAAATATCTCTCCTCTTCTTCTCCTCTGTGTCTCTCCTTCTCTTCCTCTCATGTCTTTAGATAACAAATACGCCCCTGCAGTGAGTCTAAACGGTTTTATATTCATCCTGGGAGGAGCCTACGCTCGAGCCACCACCATCTATGACCCAGACAAAGGCAACATCAAGGCTGGCCCCAACATGAATCACTCTCGACAGTTCTGCAGGTGAGACACTGTTGAGAGACACATACAAGTAGATGAAATGACAGTGGCTACGTGCATTTCTTTTATACAGCTTATATAACTTTTATACAATTTGTGGACACATCATGACAGATAAATGGTGATGAATAACAACAGTGGAATCACATCCTAATATACCACTCAGCTCGAGCCACTGAGGTGTGCAGTTTGCTGGATAATGAACCCACTGCTTACAGGGCCTGAATGACTTTTTGCTTTTTTTGCCGGAGCCAAGAAAGAAAGAAGCAAATACTTTTGGGAAGCAATTACAGGCAGTGATCTAATGTGTGAAATGTGTAACATAAATCATGTTGTCAGAGTAAGTCTGACGAGAGAGAGGAAGAGATGCAGGAGAGGAGGGAGGACAGTGAACGCAGCACGGAGCTGCTGAAGAGAAAACACACAAACACTCAGAAACAGAACTATCTCCAGTGTGTGAGGATGAAGTCTAGCAGGGTCGTCGTGCAGGAGAGCTGATATTCTCCCTCCGCTGCGTCCGGCTCTCTGCAGGCCTGCACCTCCCCTCTGTTTATCAGGAGGAGCAGCTCCAGGCTTTGCCCTGCACGCTCTCTGTTTTGGATCAGCTGTGCTTTCTCTCTGAGCAGATTTAGGCTTCATGTAATAATCTGTTTCAGTCCCAACTGTGTTGTGAATTTGTGGCAATGGGACTGCATCTGGTTCACTCTGTGTGTGTGAATGATGTCAGACTCAGGCGTGTCCCCCAGCAAGACAATCAGCATGTTTATGGAGATTTTCTCTCCTGTCTTGCTTTGTTGTTGAGCAATATTTCTGCTTATGTGAGTCACAACTATATAATATCAAAGCCATATAAGCGCCGCTTGTCACCCACTTATCTGCCTGACACTGATGTGTTACTGCGGTGGAGTCATAGATCCACTGCAGGATCCCCCAAAAAGTCCCTGCTTGGGGGTCGTAGCTGCCTCATATTTAACAGACAGTTATGAGAGATGTATCAAACCTTTTCATGTAACCTACAAGTGGATACCTGTAGATTGTAAAATATTAATCTATTCCTTTATGGTTTCTGGCTTTTAAATGGAGATAACTGAAATATACAAAACTCTGTCTGTCATTGCAGCGCTGTGATCCTAGACGGGAAGATCTACGCCACAGGAGGCATCGTGAGCAGCGAGGGTCCCGCCCTCAGCAACATGGAGACCTTTGACCCCTGCACCAACACGTGGACGCTCCTGCAGTCCCTGCCCTGTCCGCTCTTCAGACACGGCTGTGTGGTCATCAAGAAGTACATTCAGAGCAGCTGAGGGCGGCTGGGAACAGATCACACTGGGTTTGATGTCAAACACCAGCTGAGCTCTGCTTTGAGTGAGTATGTGCTTTATTTCAATACATAATGTCCTAAATGTAATGCACAAGAGTGAAGCACGGCTCACAACTGAACATCTGTATCATTGCAGCTGTTTGACATTTGCTGATACCAGGAGTCCCTGGAGGCCTACTTTTCCCTGGACCAGCACCAACATGTCCTGGAGATCTTCTCGAGGAGACTCGGGCCCACGTGTTCTTTGAGAAGAGCTTTAGCCACATGCACTCTTTTGTTCACACCTGCAAGAAGCTGTGGGAGGACGAAGCTGCCAGAGTCTTCTGTTAGAGGCCTCGGCTGTGAGACACTGCCACGACGATGGACTTGGTCCTCGATGACCTGAAACTGAGGAAGTTTGTCTTCAAGAATGAGAGTAGGTGAGTTCTGCAGGGCAGTGTTGGGTCGCATTGACTATATAACCTGTCAAGAATCCTCTTACATCTTTTCAGTCCTCCTGGCTGCAGAGACGAGGAGACAAAGTTGCTCTACTGAGCGACACACAAGGACCTAATGTGGCTTGAACCCAAGGGTGTGACACAAGACTATGGTGACCTCATGGAGAAGGAGAGGAACAAGAACAGACTCAAAATGATACCTGAGCAGGCCTCCTTGACCTGTGTTAGCTTCCTGACTCAGTTTTATCATACTGCTGTTAGCCTTTGACCAAACAGCAGCCTGCAAACAGTGATGGTCAAAGGTTGACCTCTCAACAACCAGCCATTATTATCAGCACTCTAGGGTATCATAGCTGCTATTGTGGGGTTTAGAAAGGAAGGCAAACAGATGCTAATAGATGCAGGAGAAGAATAAATCACTGTTGTGATGAAACGTAAGAGGATCAGACTGTTTGTATATTGATGCTTTTTGGCTGAGCTTTCATGTCAGTGAAAGGAAATCTCAAACTTAAGCCCAGAGCATGTTGTGCTCTACTTCTTCCGATATCTAAAAGTGATTAATCTAAAACACCTAAGACGACAATCAGACTAAATGACCCCCCTTTAGTGTCTTTTGTAATTAGTTTTGTGTTCATTGGCATCCAAAGATGATAAATGTAATTATCATTTAGTGACATTTTCAGATGATACCAAATGAACATTGTTTAGTAAAGCAGGATCATCATGTTTCTGTTTTCTTTCTCTTGTGTGTCTCCAGAAGCCTTGTGAAGCTGGAGAGCCTCGAGGACACTTATATCCTGGACGTCATGATGACTCCCTGTCAGACAAACATGGCTGCCCAGCAAACATCAGTCCTGAGATCCTCCATGCCAGCGACAGCTATTCAGGGAAGGCAGCTGACGTCTGGAGACTGGGCGTCATGCTTTACACCGTCCTCATGGGGCGCTACCCTTTCCATGACGTTGAGCTCTTTGTTCAGTAAAATCCACAGGGGTCACTTCAACATCCCTGAGATGCTCACACCCAAGGCCAAGTGCCTGATCCATGACATCCTCAGGCAGAAACCTACAGAGTGTCTCACCTCTGCTATGAAGAACAGACTGTGAGAGACGCAGCTCTGATAACAGATTCTGGAGGAATAACTGTCATCATTTCAATCTGCCAAAAGAAGTCCTGTAAATTTAACGTTTGTGTGTTTACTGTGGGAAAAAAGAAAAGAGACGGCTGTCGGCGACTACTGAGAAAGACAATATTGAAGGAGGCACATGAAGTAAACACTGAACAGAACTAATTATGGGATACAACAGTGTTGATGGTGAATGGAAAAGAAAATGTCAACAGACTGTGACAGTGATGAGGCAGAACACTTCAATCAGGTGTCTCGGTCATTCGTGCGGTCCCGTTCACCTTGTTTAACTTCACCATCTGTGGAAATGTTCACTTATAACAGCTCAGTTGGCTCATTGTAAGAAGGGTAAGAGTTAACCGTTGCCCTGGATACAGCTCCAACTGTAGAATCTAACAGACTCTATTTTTAACAGAAGAAATAAAATCATTTTTAAATCAATAAAACTGATTTCAAATCAATATTTTCTGTCAGATCATTGATTTCTTTAGTAAGTAGCCCTGTAATAAGCAGGATGATCTAAAGTGAGCGGCATGCTGCTGACTGTACCCGGTGGATTATCACCTGGTCATGACACACGATGAAGAATCCATCAGAGTTTTCTGCTTTATTGTTGTAATGCTCCTTAATAACCCCTGAATGAATTTACCCATGGTCCCCTCACGCAGGTGTTTTCACTTAATGTGCTTGACTAGCTCTCCTCCTGGGCGTGCGTGGGAGTGTACAGACTCTACAGATGAAAGATGAACGTCTCTATCAATCACTTGTTTGGTGACATCAGTGTTCCTGTTTAGCTCCGCCCATTTTCAACCTGAGCAGGGTTCAAATCAGCCTTAAGCACAGTATAATAACCCAACTGTATGTAGCAAGGTTGTAAATGACTAAACTAATGATGGATGAATTATTGAAGCTGGTTTAGTTTCAGACTCCTGCTCCCAGTAATGTCTTACTGAGACACTGGAGCAGAACAGAGACATTATTAATGTTATTAGAAGCACCTGTGGTCGTCCTGCAGGACGTCAACATGTTGCTGTGAGAAAACCTGAAGGAATATTAACTGTTGCAGAAAGAGCTTTATTTTCAATGTTAAATAAATCCAACAGTGTGTTACTTTATTTTGAGTATTAGAAATAAATGTAAAGTAAATTTCAGGTACTATAAAGTATATAAAGCTGTTAGAGCCATGCAGACTCTTGGCTGGGGACCTCCCTTTAATGTGAGTTTACTTTTTTGTGTTGATGCTATTTTTGTACGTATGTTAGTGCTAAGATGCGCTAAAGCAGAGCTCTGAAGCAACTTATCTAATTAAAGAGCTTCTGCTGAGTCGACGACCTGACAGGAGCAGCCTCACAGTGTAAACAACACTCCTCAGGCAAACTGCATCACTATTTGTGCTTCTGACAGGATGTGATCAGGTGCATACATGTTTATATATTTAGAAAATTCTAGATACAGAAGTCATCACTGGATGCAAAGAAAGAGATTTAAAGGCTGGTTTGAGCCAAACCAGAGCTGCAGACAGCCACATGTCCCGTCCTGCTCGCTTGTTTGTCCTGTTGACAGAAACGACTCATCTCATGTTTACACTGTGCAGTCAGTGCTGTGCATTTCCACAATCTGTCAGGCTGACGCTGAAAGCTGTTGACATTCACAAACTTTTTTTAAGACTTGGAAAACACTGAAAATATCTCCGACTGTGTTTCTGATTGAGCTGAATAATTGATGTTTGTTTGCAGCTTATTGTAACACCAGGTCAGGACCTTAGCTAGCAGGCAGAAGTGCTCCATTTACATTCAATAGAAGATTAACTCAAGGGAAATTTGGCAAATCATTTCATGTCATACTTTGAAATGAAAATAAGTTGAACAATACGCAGTGACCTGCTGCCCTGGGACGTCCTGTGGTCACAGTAATCTAAATTTGCAGTCGTCTCTATAGAGATGAATATAGTCAGATTTGTGGAGGAAGTTCTGTGGTCTGTTCTCTCTGATAAATGAGGATATTAATGACGCTATCTCCCTGTACTGTAGGAGGTAGATAGGCTAAAGAGTCTCAAACGAGTCTCATCCTTAAAAGACGACCAAACTTATTTTTAAAGCAGTTTTAAAGGAAGTTATCTCCATGTTCACTAATGTCTCTCTTCATGAGCTACACCCAAACTCCACCAATATGTGAAATTCAGATGTTTGGTCGGAGTAAAAATGTTTTCACCCTAAAAACATGTTTAATGGTGTTAGTTTTCTGTCAGAGCACAGAACCACAGAAAGATGTCTTCACTTCCTCCTCAGCAGGAATACAAGTTTTCTGCAATTCAGTGAACTCAGCCTGAGATCAGTTCAGATTTTCTGTAACTCAGAGGAACAACATTTCTGTCTCACAGCGCTGAAAGTTTTTCTGTGTTCCACCAAGCTGCTCCAGTTAAGGTTAATGGCATTGTTGTGTAACTATCCTGCTTCATTCAGTGCTGCTATTGTGTCTGAGCTTTGGCAGAACACAGGCCTTCCCTAACGGAGCCAGTAGGAAATAAAGGTGCTTCAGTGAGCCCGTCCCCAGGCGCAGCGCGGTGCACATGGGCACCCTTGGGTGTTCTGGCAGAAGAGTTTGTGGCAGGTCACCAAAGAAAACACACACACACACACACACACAACAGATGGCCTCTGTTGTCTTCCTCACAGCCACGAGGCCTCGGTTGGCTCTTGGTTACAAAACCCACAGAGCAGCAGAGAGGCAGAGAGGCCTGGGACTCAGTCAGGTGGATGTGTGAGTCATGTGTGAAGGAGGCTTCTTATACTGCAAGTTATCAACAAGCAACATATACTTCTGTGTGTCTACATGTTTCTCTAATGGTGGATATAACATTTCTATAATTAGTATAAACTTAGAAAAACTCAGAATCTTGTTTTGTTTGTTATTTATTAAAAGTTTAACAGTCAAAAACAGTGAGGGTGTGCATTAACCAGATTTGACTCACAGTGTCCTGCAACATAAGAAAACAACTTAATCAGCTGTAGATTCAAATGTTCTAAAGCCTAATTGGTGCATTGAAGTAGTAGTAGATCACTGTCCTTACAAAGCTTGTGCAGCAGAGGCCATGATTAATCTGGTAATTAAGTCTTAAAAAGTCATTTAGTATCAGTTTACACCAGAGGAAGCATTAAACCCCCTGTGCTTTTAAGAATTGCTCCTCCCACTGAACAACAGTAAATTCAGCTCCGAGGAGCCTGAGGTCAGAAGTCTGTCAGGCCTCATGAGTAGCTGCAAGAACTCACGAGACATCATCCAAATTACATGTTCATTTTTTGCAAGATTCTTAAATTAGACGCTTCACCACTAAAATGTTTGTTTTTATGCAGCACTTCCCCAATGATGTGGTCAGTAAGCAGCATAATCAGAGCCTCAAGATGAGAGTAAACTGGAGAGTGGTCTTGCATGCTGTCTTTGCTTTCCACACTCTTTTGTCAATACTCAATTATCCTCTCCGTCTCTGTTCCCTCTGATAGCCTGGGAAATAAAATACAAATCCAGACTGATTTGACTCATTGATCCTGAAAGAGAGATCACTGAACATCTTCTTGAATGCAAAAAGTATTTATTTCATTTTTTTCCATAAATAGCTGAACTTGCAAATTGGTTCAGTGTTCCTGACATCTGTGTCTGCTGTAGGCATCGCTCTCATTAGGACAACTATACTGACTGCTGGAATCAGATGAAGCATTGGCTTCTTCTTATGAACACTCAACGTCAAGCAGCAATTATTGGAAATACTTTGTGGGGCTGAATCGATGTGAATCAGTTTTACAGGACGTAATGTTTGTGAGGATTACCTTCATGTTTGTAAAGGACATTGTGTTTGTTCACTGCTGATCATTAGTGTTAAATATGTGTAAACCCACCTTCTGTCTTTTTAGAACATATTGTGAATAAATCCATATTTGTGATACAAATCAGATGTGTGTTTAATGATAAAACCAAATAATTAAAAATGTGTTCATATATAATTGCATATCTGCTGAACAGGCTCTCAGAATCTTCCTCTGTCACTTTGCAGGTTAAACATAAGCAGGACTTAAAATGTAGAAAATTAACACTATTTTCTCTTTAGTGAAGTAACTTACACCGCTGGATATCAGCTGAGAATCACAGAGCAGTTTCAGTCATAGTGAGCTGACCTGTGGTCCCCAAAAGCTTTAAACTGTCTGGCTCAATGAATGTTGCCCTCTGGGAGAGATGATTGTGTGAAACAGGTTGTTTTGTGCCTTACTGAGTCTCCACAGCTCTGCAGAGATGTGATGTAATTAGACTTGTTAAATGTAAGAGAGCCTTTCTCCACCTGCAGCAGTCAGAGTGAGTCTGTGATCATCTCCAGCAGAAACAGTCGAGTTAATTGTTTTGGTTTTCAGGCAATACGATTTGTAGTTACTCTCAAGTGACACCTCAAACCTAAACACCTGCTGGCATTGAGGGACATTGTGATCAATTAACAGGGTTTATTGTTATTGGACTGGCCATTTAAGTCACATTTCATCCACAAAAAGCCTCTCAAACATCACTGCAAGAATGGCAGCCATTCAGTCATGTAGTAACCACCTGTGTTCACTGACAAGCTCAAAGATAAGGAACATCCTGTCAGACAGGAGAGAAATTTAACATCAAATAATCTGTCTTAAAAAAACACAAGGAAAGAAAACTTTGATAGATTCAGAGAGTGAGCAGCATTAAAGTCGTTATGATTTAACACAGGCCAAGAACCTCCACCAAGAGGCCCTCCCTTAACAACATTTACATATCTGAAAACTTAGCACTGCTGCACCGATCTCTTTACAGGATCAGAGTCATCCTGTGTATTTAACGTTGTTTGACTCAAGATGCTTATTTTTGCTCTAAGTCCCTTTTTTTTTGAAGATGCCCTGAATGTGTCATTTTTACGATGCAACAATTGTTTGATTATTCGTTGCTGATCAGAATCACAGCAGCTAATTAATAATTTAGAAACACAAACTATTAGGTGGTCAGACTCTGATGTGCACAGGAGAAGTGGTTTGGAGACTGAAGCTATGATGTTTAATCTCCAGACAGATATGGATTTCATGATGGATAAACACAGACTCACTGTCTCCTTCACTTCCCTCTAACAGGATAAATGTGTTGACTCTCCCCTTTTTTGTTATTCAACTTAAATCAATGCTGTCAATATAAGTCTACAAACCAGGGTGGGTTTTTTTTTCACATTATTGAATGTCAGCCTCTCATTAAACAGTCACGCTGAGATTGCTCTGTCACTGAACATGATGCTCATTCTCCTTTCAGGGAGTCATTCCATAAAACCAAGATCTCAGATAGGAAGCTTTAATTGTACAATGTGAAAATCCTTTTTAATTCAAACTAAGACCTGCTGGCTCAGATTAAGGCTCTATGATAAATTAGTGCACACTGTTGCACATCATTTCACATGCTGCCATGGCTGAGAGGCTCAGCTGAAGACTCCTGAAATGACTGCGACATAGAATTTGACCCCTGATAAGGCCCACTATCTCTTCTGCCAAGTGTGACATTTTGATGAAACGCTGGATGACTCAGGAGTGGAGAGCACTAAACTATCTTACCCAGGCAGCTTGGAGAGCTTATACTTACCTTGGATGCAGCTGGAGGTGATTCTTATACTTGTGAGCACTATTTAAAGCATCGTCATGATTCACACATCACAGCTGACACACCTCTACATGTATGTTTGTATTATATTGTAAGAGTTATGAACCATTTAATGAGTTCTCTATGAAAACTTGCAATCCCAAGTAGTGGAAAGTTACATTATAGTATAGTACAAGTACTTTATTTAAATAATGAATTGATGATAACCATTAATGTTACAAAGAGTGGAATGCAGTTGTAATGCAAAAACATGTCCTTCCTTGTAAAGAGGCCATGTACAAAGAGCCAGTTATTATAGGTCTATTATACTGTGCTATTATAACACTGTAAGTGTTAATACAGGTGCCTTCACTTAAGCCTGATTGGACCCATGCTCAGGTTAAAGATGGGCGGAGCTAAACATAAAAAATGTGATGTCACCAAACAGTTTGCACCAATAACAAGAGATTGATAGAGATGTCAATCAAACATGCATTAAAAAGTCGAGCTAATCAAGCACATGAAGTGAAAACACCTGTGTGGTTTTAACAGGGGTACATACAGTAGGGGGCAACAAAGGAGCATTACAACAGTAAACCAGAAGACCCCACTGGACTCTACATCTTTTAACACTGACAGGAAGATAATTCATCAGGTAAGCACAAATAGTTTGGTTAAACTAAAAGTGTAAAGCTTTAGAAGGAGTTGTGAAGATTTGGACTGTATTTAAACGTCAAAATTGTGGCTAAGAAGGTTCCTGAGTTAGTTTCTAAGCTAATTGTCCTGCTAGTAGCTTATCTAAGAGGCTAGCATGAAAAGAGCTTTTCAAACGCTAAAACCAAAGCTGCTTTATCGAATTCAGTTGTCAATTATTTCATAGTTACAGCTATTCTCACTGTAACATGTCAAAATGCTGCCTTTCTTAACACGTCATTTAGTTTTGCGTAATTCTTTCTTCGTGTGTTTGCTTGACCTTATCATTGTGTGAAGCAAAGTGAATGTAATAACCAGCATTTAACTACCAGGTAGGATGAAAATGCAGATGTGTCCTTAGTGCTGTAACACCAAAATGGAAAAATAATCAGCGTCGGTTGCCCTTTTGTTAGAATTGAATCTTTGGAAAGCCTTTTGTGATATTATTTCTGTGATATTATTATATCTTCATATAACTGCACATGGAATGGCTTTGTTCAAGTAGTTTAATCTCTAATTGAACAACTTGAGAATTAAACAAAATTTGTCACCAAATTTGGACCTACATAACTTTTCAAACATCAGTTTCCCCTGATGGTCCCATAACCCTCATGAAAACGGCTTTATGGTCCATGCTGGTGCTGTGGTGCCAAAGCTCTGCAGTTGCATGCAATTGCTTGTAGTGAAGGGTGGGGGCGCTGTAGGGCTTGTGTTAACCAATCAGAGTGGAATGGGCGGGCCAGCATCGGGAGAAAAGTGACCATACTGTTTGCCGGCCTGGTGCCGGCCGGACTGTAATTGCAGACAGTACATCTCGGATACTCCGCTGCGCAGGGAGCTCAGCAAGACGCGTCGGCTATAAATCCTGGACACTCCACTGTATGACGTGCAGCGCGGTGCACAGACACTCACCCACCAGCACACAGCCGCTTCCAGCGCACAATTCTGTTCATTTTGCTGTAAACATCGACTGTATAAAAAGAGTCATTGGCTGTAAAACGCAACAGCATTATTTGAGGAATACAACAAGCATTCATTCATGAGCAGCGACGCAGCGAAACAAGGACAGACGCCGGGGGACCGGAGCAGCGAGCGGCCGTGGAGGTAAGCGCTCAGTCGGCGTAGGTGAAGCCGCCACGCTGACTCCCATGTCCGCTTATGTTTGCTTTGTGTCAGGCAGGAGAGTTTTGACGGGGCCCGATCACATGTCCTATGTTGAATGAATGAGAGGAGTATCATCAGTTTCACCGCCACCCCTTTTGTCGATAGCCTGTCAAACGGTGTGTGCGGCGCTCACGTTGTGCGCGAGCGCTCCTGTAGAGAGAGGAAAAAACTAACTTCACGTTTCAGAGCTTGTAACAGGTAGGGTACAGAAATGGGCAGAAAAAGATCAAGTAGTTGCTAACGCCTCCTATTTTAAACTGAATTAATTTAGGATAAAATTACTACTTTATGTCATAAAGCCTTAAATTCTGAGTGGACTACCCTGCATTATCAATCAGTGGTTAAACTAATAGTAAGCAATGTTATGTGGTCTTACTTTGACACCACATCTTTTTAATTTATCACTGCATATTAAACATTATATTATTTTATGTGCACAAACTCTGCAGTGTGCCTTAGTGTGTTTATAAAATCCTATTATTATGTTCTGCACATGAACATAACTTGTAGCCCACACTCATCCTCTAGACAACAAAGCCTTCCTCCTCACAAGTCCCATGTGTTGTTACAGTGAAGTGCTGTACCCTTGGATGTGAAGTAGAGCACTGGTTGTAAAGAACACTGTGCCTTTTCCTGGAACACAGTCACTGATGAATGCTGAATCTGTCCATTTATTACTGCTGACACTCGTCCATGACAGTGTTTCACTCTAAATCACTTGTCTCCATGTTTCATTTATTACCTGACATGTGAGAAAGTGTTGATGAAAGAATGAGGCTGGTACTAGTCGTGGTATTATCACATTTAATCTGTGCTCCATATTTAGCACAATTTATTATCAACTCTCAGACCACGTGTCAATCCTCGCTGGCCTTGGCATTGATTTCTGTTTACGAGTGTGTTGTTATATTAAAATAGATGCACAGCCACCCGGCTTGACTGCATGTGTTCCTGTTCCTATATTAATGTACCCCGGTGTTGTTATCGTGTTAACTAGCTGACCATGTGAGGCAGGAGCAGGACACACTTGCCCACTGATGACATTTGAAAACCTAGCAGGCTATCGTGAATCAAGGCGGGGATTAAGGGCTTTAGTCCTCGTCCTCCCTGAACAGGCAGCAGCTCTGCACTCGATGAGGTAACACGATGCATTTGCCTCAGAGCCGGGGCCGTTTAGCAGGGGTCTTCTCGGCTCATCTGCTGTGTCTGATGGAGAATTGTCTCTGCATGTGTAGAATAAGCAGTCACTGTAGGTGGATGATTACACAGCAGCATCAGCACCAATATACAGAGGTGTGAAAACATACCTATACAAGGATAATCCTTCCATATCAAACATGGTTTAGGTTGGCCCAGGGAGCCGCTTTTGCCTGAGGAATTCATTTAGAAATTACCCAGAGGCATTTATCCTATTAGTAAAGGCAGAGTGAAAAATGACTTGTGTTGTTATAGTCAGCAAATTATAATGCCGTAAGTGAAGGCTATCGCTTTTTTTATTTTTTTATTTCATCAGGAAGGAGAGCTCTTTTTTGGGCCTCATTAAAATTGAATGGTATATATTGTACTCTCTCTGGGCTGTAAAAACAGGCATAGACGGAGACAGAAACGATTCTGTACCATATTTTCTTCTACTTGGATGAAGTTGTGATCTACTGCTGTTGCCTCTGGTGATGTCAGGCTCCCCAATTCATGTAACAACAGTCAGATAAACATAATGTCGCCTCAGCTGCTGTAAGGCAGCAGTTTGGACGAGATGGAGCCATTTCCACGACAACAATGCTTCTGTTTATCTGCTCATCAAAGCACAGTATTTATGTGTGAATGAAGCTTGTGATTACGCTGATTCTGGTGGGGCTGGTGGTGTCAGAAGGGCAATCTGGACCAACCCACCCTCAAGTTAACTGGAAACTAAGAGCCATTGTGCATTTGTACTTTATCTGTTTTTGTCTTCTTTTTGAAAGTGCTGTGTTTCACTTGACACTGGATGAAGTAGAGCGCAAGTAGCTCTATTCACTTAGTATCCCTCTGTACTTACAGTTGGACAGCTTTTTTCCCAAGGACATTAAAGATGGATTTTTTCATGGTTCAAGCTTTTTAGTAAGAAACTTTTATCTTTACCAACAGTGAATCTGTCCTCTGGTATTCCCACAGCAGCCTTTTTGCTCTGGGTTGTGGTGGCAGTGATATCTTTACTTGAATGTGCTGCTGAATATTTAGCATCAGAGGTTATTAAAAGCATAATACACTTCTGTACACGGGGCAAAAGGCCACGAGCAAACACTGTGCTTCCTGAGCTTGTTAGAGATCAGTGAACTATAAAAGGCCGTCTCTTCAGCTGCCCTCCTGAACACAGTCGCTGAAGGACCAGTGATGCTGGTATCATGTTTCTAAAAGGCCTTCAGTTTCCCTGTTCAGAGACACAAATGGTCTCTAAATGCACTAAGCTGTAAACCTCCTACGCCTGTGGAGATTTGAGTTGTTGCTCCATTTCAATGTTTTTGTGGCATTTAAAATAAGCTTTTTAATTTAATCTTGGAAAGAAATTTCAATAATATTTGATTGGATTTGTCAAATTGTTTCTTTAAAGCTTGTAGCTTGAGTTTGTTTGGCCCATTTATTTTCAGGATTATACTGTGCACATGCCATATTTACTGACAGCTGTGCAATTCCAAAGCAGCCATAGCTGAAACACAAAGTCTTTTCATGCTGTGTTTGAAGCCCAGTTAGCCTCTCTTGTGAGAAAAAATTGATCCATTACCATAATTTTAATACCCACACAAATTTCTTAAATTCACTTGACATGTTTGGAGACACGGGGTGAGGACCTGGTTTGGACTCTCGGCTCGGGGCCCCTGCAGTCTGTGAGGCCGCTGTGTGGTGAGTGGCTCCATGGGGGGCAGGTTAAGCCTGTTAACTCCATATGATGCCACGGTTGATTTGATGAGGGAGACATGGGAAGGAGGTTGCAGATGGAAAATCTTTTCTATCTGGCAGTTCACAACCAACATAGCAGCCATGTTTTGTTGTTTATGCAGGCTCCCATTAAGCCTGACTGCAGGAGTATCTCTGCTCAGCAGCTATCTGACAGCCACAGCTCCCCTGACATCTCCTTTATGAACCTCGGTCATTTTAATAAGGTCTATTTTACTATCTTATGTCTGCTTTGGAACATCATCCATAATGAAACATAAAATCTATTCTTGTCTGAGCTGTTAAAAATGCAGAATATACCCAGCATTATCAGAGTGCACTGGTCCTTAGAAGGACATGGATGTATTATGTAATACTTTATTTGAAATACTTTTTTGAAATTGAATAATTAAATCAGCCTCGAGGAGAAGAGGAGCTTAAAGGAGGCCTGCTGGACATGGGCTTTGGGTGTAATGTCAGACTCAAACCAGCTCTGTCTGCTTGAGGTGAACCAGACTTCAAATTACTTAAAGAGGAAAACAAATTTTGGTCCCTGAAGTCACTTGAACTCATCTCCTCCTGCCTTTCTTTTAACAACCATGGGAAATTACACAAACTATTTTAGCTGTTCTATGGTGAGGTGTCACGACAGCAGTTTATAGTTTATGTGGTGCTGTAGTTGCGCTTCTTTTTTTTTTGTATTTACAAGAAAACTAAACATCAGGAAGAATAGATAGATACATAGACGAACACATAACAGCGACTCAAAGCAATGTGTGATTTGCATACTGCCAACAGAGCGAGTTGAAAGGTTGCTTTTGAGTTAAGAGGAAACATAAATCACATGTTTGCAGGAGGTGTGATGTGCATCTGTAATAGCATCATATTTACAACCTGTCTACATCAGCCTGCATGTATTTTTCCAAGGACCATATTATTGGCCTCATCACAACCACCTAATGCCATGCACTCCAGCGCTGATAAATTCATGTTGGCAGCAGATTTTCCCTGTTTAAATACCTGCAGCACAATGACCAGGATCATTAATTGTGTTTAGTAATTACTGCACAACATCTGGCAGTAATAATAAAGAAAGCAGGCAGATTTTATTTACTTTATTTATTAATTTCAGTAGGGTCCAGCTGTTGCTATTGATACACAGTGAATGATGAAAAACTGTAGGTTGTCATTAGTCAAATTGAGTGACGGAGGGTTGCCTAAATATCTAAATAAGACTGCTGTAGTGAATGTAAAGGGTTAAAGAAAGGTGGACATGACTCATAGGGCTACTTTACACTATGAGTATTTATCCTCTCTTTACAGCCTAACAGCTCACTGGAGTGGACTGTCATCGCTTGGTGCCTGTGGGCCTCAGTGTAATTGTGTAGCTTTCTCAAGTAGACATTTCTATTTCTCTGCTTTTGTAAGATGGGTCGATCCATTCTGCCTCTCAGGACATGAATTCATTCAGACGGAAGCCTTTTGATTTTATGAGAGAAATCTTTGAACTGTAGTTACACCAGTCAGTGGTCATGCAGTCTAAGGGGTAGACCCTTGCTTTTTTTTTATTATAAATGTTAGATTTTGAGCGAGTACTTCACCCTGACATTAAAAATTCTCCAGCAGCCTTTGGAGTCAATGGAACAGCAGCCATGTTTGATTATTAACGGCGGGTCTCAATCTCTCAGGCCCTGATTAGTCTCTGCTGAATGCTGAACTCTCTGATTAAGAAATGCCATTAAAATTGATGCATCATGCTTCCATGTTTTTCACACTTAGATAGCTCCTTCAATCAATCAATTGTGAATTACAAGATGATTTATGGCTGGGCTTCATTTTGACAAGTTTACAATAATTGTCACAGCACAACTTCTGTCTGTACTCTCTGTAAGTATGAGATATTGCCTTCTCATGCAGGATATTTGAACACTTTCCTGCTAATGTGCCGCAAAGTTTGATTGTTCCACATTTATCCAGATCCTGGAAGACGTTTAATGGGTCACTGTTCGGTGTTAGTTTTCTCTTATTATAAAGTATTTATCTATCATAAATTACTGTGGAACTTTATTATTTAAGATATCATCCTGTTGTGACTTTGTAGACACAAACTGGATGTTTCCGTTGATGCCAGGAGTAAATGAGACGACGAGGAACAAAATGTAAATCTAACGGGAGAAGTCAATGAGTTTACTTTGTGTGGAGTTGAAAGGAATCTCAAATTTTGTGAAAAAGTCAACATTTTTGGGTGTCTTGTTCTCGTGAAAAACAAGGAGACACATTTTAGGTTTTGTTTTCACACCTGAGTGTCAAACAGTGTTGTAGATCAGTATAATAACTGTTAATGCTTTATTGACTTTCTATTACATTATGTTCATTGTGTTTTAATGTTGAGTTGTGACTTCTGTGTCTTTGTAGTTTGCATTGTAAAAATACTTGAGGTGGCAGAAGAACATGTACCCCTAAGATTTGCTAAGTTGTACTCTGACTTTTAATGAATTTTCAATTTGCTATTATTTTTCTTGCGCTGTTACATAAACACCCACATGTCAGAACAATTTTTAAATTCACTCTCTGGCAGCAGACGCTTTTTAGCTTTATAAAGTGATGGCAGAAAGAATCAGTATTATATCAGCGAGCTTCTGTCTTTTATCATCCTCTGAAGGAAGATTTGTGAAGGTAGCTGTTTCCATTTCTGCACAATCTTCACAATGGAAATCAGACTTTTTTTTTTAAATATAGAAAAATGATTTCATACACCATGTTTCATCTTTTAAAAGGAACAAATGCAGTAAGATTCATGTTCTACAGACTATTTAGTCCGACGAGATATATGTGACTTGGAAGTATAGTCAGCAAACATGATGAACGAGCATTCAATAACGTCTCACTTTTGCAGCAGTTTCCCTGTCTGCTTTGCCTCTGACATATGGTTGAGCTCTGCAGCCAATCCAGGGAACTGTCAATGACAGTGTTTGTTTTGTTTTGCCAGTGTAGCAGTTTGACAATGACACATCTTATGAATTTCACCAAAACACTTGATTTTCAATATAATTCTTATTTTGGATTTTCCTTTATCTGCCTGTGTGTTTTGGGGTCTGTGTGTGCGCGGGCGTGACGACGCAGCTACGTGCGTGCGCGGTGTGCGCTCCGGCCAAAGCCAATTTCGACATGGCCGGAGGTAGGTAACCGTTACGTGACTCTCCGCCGATAAATATGTATAAAAGATGTTATTTGTCATTTGGACACGTCCAAACTAACGTTTTATGTTCTCTGTAATATCGGACTGATCCTGTGTCAGTCCTGCAGAGATTTGAGTTCGCTAATTTAAGTTTTTAATGAGTTTCGTTTCGAAGATAAAAAGCTAATGCTAGCGTACTAAGTTAGCTTAATTGCTAGGCAACAAGCTCCGCCATCCCTCGTTAATGGTGCGCGTTTGCTCTTTAATCAGGGGAGAAGACGCAGACCCACGACACACAGCTCATGATAGACTGCATCTCTGTCTGTTACCACAGGTAGGATAATATTTTTTTATGATTTAGTATTGGTGTAAATTACTGGGCAAAGTGTATCTGTGTTTCATGAATGTTAATATTGATAGCTGCTAATGTGAGTTTAAATGCATATACATTTTTATGTTAAACTGTGTTGTGACATTGTGTATAAGAAATGACAAAGTATGGGTTTTCTGGCTTTAAATTTTAGCATTTGCCGTCTAACTTCCTAATGTAATCATTCATTTATTTATTCATATCGTAAATCTAACTTAATTAGAGGGGATAAAAAGCCAATTTCAACATGGCCGCACCTGAAAGTTAAAGAACCCAAACATATGTACTGTCTCTTGAATCATCATTCACTATCAGGACACAACGCAAGCGTAACCATAGACTGTATAAAAAGATGGACGACATGACAGCTCCCTTAAAGTGAAGCCAAAACATTTCGAGCACCCCCTGCTGACTGGCTGCTGTATAGATCATAAAGCCCGCCTCTTCCATGTTAAACAGATGGGACATGAGTCAAACTATAAAATCAAAACACACAGCAAAGAAATTCTTCTCAAACATGGTTTCTGCCATTATGGTTTAGGGCTGCCCCCTGAAACTCGTTGAGTCACAGTTTTTATTATATGATATTTTTAGGTCTAATGAAGGTGAATGAGGCTCCTTGTATATTCACAGGGCCTAAGGTTCTAATATATTTAATCAGAGTAACCCCCAAACCCCCAAACACTGCTATATGAAAAAAAACAAAGAATAGTCGAATCTTTGTATTGAACGGCCAGATTGGATTCGACCCAAAGAATCCTGATTCAGGTACAGCCCTATTATAGTTAGTTCTTATGCTGATTTACGTCCAAGTGTTCATTTTTCTGACAAGTTTAGTTTGAATTAGTTATTTGATGCTGTAAAAGGGATGATTGACAGCTCTGTTGACAAATGCAACTCCTGCAGCTGATCGGTTCCGGATTAGCAGAGCAGAGGAGGAGCGACGAGAGGAAATGTAACTTAAACAATCACTACAGTCATTAAAGTTTACATATCTGTGAACATCAGCCTCAACACAAAGAAGCTGTTAAGTGTCTGTTTTGGTTAGCGGAAGTGGCTACAGTGGCTCCACTCGCCAATCTCTGCTGCGCAACTCTGGCTCCAAATGACGTCACCATCGCAAGATGGCAGCGCCTATCACGGGGGCTATTTTGACATTAATTTCGTACAATGAGAGCAGATGGAGACACGTTGTCTATCTTTATATATAGTCATTGGGCATAACACACACACGGGTTACACCAGCACCTTAAGGAGAAACTATTAGAGCAGAGATATGTGCCTGTCCATAAGGAAAAACAGGTTGCGTAAATGTAACTGCCCAGCATGATCAGAGCCTGTCAGTCTCTAAGTTTATAAGCACGAAGACGTCAGCACTCGCAATAAATTGTTTAACTTTTGATGAAAAAATAATAAACAACAGCTGAATGAAACGAATGCGTTTCAGCCCGAGCATTTATTTTCTTGTTTCCTATAGACTAAAATGTATGTTTTTTTTGAGAAGTGTGCTTTTCTGTTGCAATGTGCTGGTCACTTACTGCTTTTTCTCTCTACCGACACAGTCTTTAAATATCAACATGGCTGCATTGCATTCTGGGTCAAGGGTGTTCCAGGGTAGACACTTGCATCTCTACCTGATCTATGAAAGATTTCTGTTTGTGCGATTAAGTGTAGGGAAATAACTCTTTGTGCTTTTATTGTGAAGGAAATCTTAACACAGATTTTTAGGTCATTAATGCAGAGGAAGTATCATGTATGTTTTTGCCACAGTTCATTTGGAATGATCAAGTAATACCTCAGTTTAATAAAAGAAGTCTACCAGGATTCGTTTTTACTTGTTTGTCGTTGCCTTGTACTGAAGAAATGCCATTGTACTCTGGTTTCCAAACAGAAGCAGAGACTCTTTCAAACACAGACAGACGCACACAAAGACCAAGATGTGGTGACTTCCAAAGGCTGCCACCGCAGACGAGTCACATGATTGCTGCTTTTTTTTGTACAAACATCAGTGCTGTTGTTTCGTTCAACAATGATGGCCTTTGAAGTGTCATCTTCAATGCAAACCTTCTCCTTTGTCGTCATCTTAAAAAGAGCAGAGATTTTACATATAACAGTAGTCGTTTTTTATTTCCACTCAGGAATTAATTTATTACCAGTCCCCGAGAGCTTTCCCAACTGCAACCATATGTCTTTAGTTTGACCTTTTCACAGCCGAGTTATCCGCTGTTGACCTCTAATGTTCTCTCAGCACAGTTGGAAAGCAGCCTGAGTCTCTGTGGAGTCATTTATCTGCTCTCGAGACCAAAGATTACGCTAATAAATCTCTTGATGCAGATTGTTCCACTCTTGAATGGGTTGTTTTTTTTTTCATTCTTCGTCATGAACAGATGGCGAGCACGAGAATATTGGGGCCAGATTTATGGAGGTTTTTGTTTAATTTTCTGCTTTAAAGCCTCACCATACTCACAAACTGTTATTGTTTCTGCAGGTGTAGACGGCAATACTCCAAAGAGCTAATTTCTCTGTGATGAGCATCCCCATCCACCAGAGACCAAAGGTACGGTAAGCTATGAAAAGCTCATTATGCTACGTCCCAGTAAACATTATGCCACAGACAAGACACACAGTGTGATACAAAAGCACAATAGCATATGGAAACTATTTTTGTAATTGTTCCAAAATTATACTCATTTAATATCAAAAAGAGTAATAAACTCTTCTCTAGCATAACCTGACGAACACCACTTTTTTTCCGCCCTCAATATGCTGTACACTTGGATACACTGAGCCCACTGTGTGTACATGTTCTGTGCTTTTGGCCTGCTTTAGTGAGGGGGTGATGGTCTGGAATTATTTGATCGCCAACAGCAGCATTAATGATGCCGTGTCCTCAAAATGAGCTCTTTTCTCCTCCTGCAAAGATCTGTGAGCAATTACGGGGTTAGAGCCTGATCTCAGGTCAGTGAGAGATAGGATTCCTCCTGGACCGCAGGACCCCAGGAATGTACAGACCCCTCAAACAGAGTTGAATTAATGGGGTTGTCCACTGCGAGGACTGATTAAAATGACATACTCCCTCTGATTCCTAAGTGAGGTGACTGGGCACAATAGGCAAGTCGGTGTTGTTGGGCTTTGTGTCTGTGTATTAGTGTCTGTGTGCCCGTCCTGGGTCGGTGCATCAATGATTAACAGGACTCATTATGTGTGCTCCTAGCTGGGGTTCAATCCTCACTGCGGGGCTTCAGGTGTAAAACCATTCTTTGGTGTTTATACGCTGTGCAAGGTTGCTCATACATTGGCCTAAGTGGTCCAAACCTGTGGTAGTCCATGCTGCATTCAGTTTTCACAGCTTGGTAAATTAACTTGTGCTGCATACATTTCAAAAGTCTTACCTGTCATCACAAGCAGTTTGTGTGTGCGCTGTGGACCATATTCGTTGCATTTGTGTGATTCTGTAGGCTGTTGTCCATTATGTGTTGAAGTGTAATAGGACAGCTAACAGACCAGAAATAGTTTGTTTACCACAGGTATTTACCACTTTGTTTGGTTCTAGATTAACTTTGTAGTAAATTTTTGAAGTATACCAGTTGATGAGGACAGCTTGATCGTACCTGATAATCTGTATTCAGACCATCTACCAGCTAATCTAAAATACTGTGGTTACCCACCAGCTAAAAGGTGTCACCATCCGTCTCTGTGTACTCATAAAGCTCAGAGTGGTTTGGGGTTTTTCCATTAGTTGGTACGACTGCTCTTTCTCCAAACAAACTGAACCACATGAAGCTTGGAATAGGACACAGACTTGCATTTTCAGCAGCTTTGGCGCAGTCATTTGTTGCAGAGACAGTTTAATGCTCTTGTTCTCATTTAAACTAAAAAGAGTAAGTGACCCAGAGTTTGTTTAAACACTGCATTGTTGTTGTGCCTTGCCTGAAATCATCACAGCAGAGTGTGAGGAAAGACAAGAAAATATCTTTTTGGTGTTAAAAATGACATTGAATGATGAAATTGAATTTAGGTTGGAACACATCACAGTAAGCTGTTTATTTTTTTTAACCACATACCTGGGGAAGTAATGGTCATCATCGCCCTTGTTTGCACAGCAGTGTGCTGTATACATTTGGTCCCCAGACAGTAAGCTACAGCTGTCTGCAAGAATCATTCTCAAGGCCTCCTCAGGTAATGATAGATGACAAGCTTCTGTGAGGAGGAAAACACTTCTCCTGGTAGCATGCAGAGCTAGACAGACAAAGGTGCCATCAGCTGGCAAACGACCTGCTGCACTAGATGTGGAAAGAAGTTTGAGGGTGGTGCTGAATATGAGCCTCAAGAGGACTCTGCAGCACCTAATGAGGAAGAAGGATACAATCAGTCCTTTTTAAAGAGTGCTCATCTACAGACCTAACTTTGACTTTTGACTAACCATTTAATTTTTATTACTTTATAATTAATTTTATATGCACTGCGCAGATCTCATTTTTCTGTCTGCAGTCAAGTTAAGCACCTGTTTGGGAGCGGTGAGGGAAACAGAATCAGAAGTCAGAAATTTGTAATGAATTAGATGATTTTTACGAGGGACGTTATTAATGACGTAGGCTAGCGATCAAAACGATTGATTGATCGTTACACCTGCACCTTTTTTAAGAGCTTAATAAACAGCGACAATCAATGCATTTACAATAGGGCCATACGGAGATGCACGGATTGTTTACATTGCGTAACAGAAGAACTGCATATGATTGCGTGTGGACAGAGAGCGTTCGATGTCGGAACCTCTTTTGCCGTTAGAACACTGTGTGAGGAGTGCTTAACCAGCACATCATGGAGTGGGTGGGAGACATTGTCCAAGATAACCCGTAATTTGGACAGCATCCTCCTGTCCACCACCATCAGAGAGTCTAGCTCCACCCCCACAATGTCACTGGCCTTGCAGATCAATTGGTTCAGTCTGTTGGCGTCAGCTCCCTTAAGCCTAGCTGTAGTGACAAAAAATGATGGGGGGAATTCTGACTAAGTTCTAAGCAGAAAAGTGATGTAGCTAATGATGTGACCTTTGACCCCGCTGCCATGAGGTGCATGTCTGATATTGTCTTTGCTTCTGAGAGTGATCAGATGTGCAGGAAAGAGGGAGAGGAGAAAGCAGGGAGCAAGGTCCCTCTCCCCGTTGCCTTTCACAAGACGACCTGCAGCCCTCGCAGCGCACCCAGCTGCGGCTGCCTCCTTTTTATTCGGGTACACAGAGATGCTATTTACACGCTGTTACCCGACCATAACAGAGGCGGAACATGAACTCACACACATAAACACCAGCTGTCACACGTATCTGGTTATATTCTTGTCACATAAACGTAAGGCACCGCAGGGGGGGCGGCCCGTGCTTAAAGGGGCGTAGAATCCTAAGAGGCTGACACACACGCACAGACACACACACACAGCAGGGGTTTTAGCGTGTCATCTTATCCCGGCCATTGAGGCTAATATCTGTGAATGGGGCGTGCTGCCACTTTCAGAAGTGCTATCAGTGTTGTGTCTCTTTTTCTTAAAGCGCCCTCAGGGACTGAAGCATGAACACATCATCAGGAAGAGGAAAAGTATGAAACTGCTTTATCTTAAGTGCCTCACTGAGGAGGAGAGATGTGGAATAAGGACAACACTCCTGTGTTTAAAAGCATTTCAGTAACTGTCAGATCAGTTTTTACTCACAAGATAAAACTTCAGTCATTTGCAGTTTAAAAGCTACAACGCTGCCTGCGTCGACTTCATGATGTCATCATGAGCTGACAGTGATGTTTAAATTGCCCGTTTTAAAAGCTTTTTTTGTGCAAATTTCAAAAAGCACATTGCAGCTCAAATAGGCTCCAAAAAGTCGATTGAATTTTTTCTCGCTTTATGAGAAGCTTTCCAACATAAAACATTTTTTTTAAACTAGCAAAGAGATGTTACTCAAACACGGTGACATCACCTGACAAGAAACCTGAAAGTGCTCAGCATCACCAGCTGTCCATCCATCTATTCATCCTGAGATCCTGTCAGCCCTCTGTTCACAAACCTTCATCTCCTCTTTGGTGAAGATGTCCTGCAGCCCGACGATATCACACAGGCATGTCAGGCCGCACAGTGAGTCTGTCATGTCAGCTGTCTTATTTAAGAATATGTCCATCTGAGCGTCCCCTTGTGCTGCTCGGCCTCCATGCAGGTGATGCCAGATTGATTTTTATACTGTGTATCTGAGATCTGGCCATGGAGAGACGTTATGACCAACATACCAAAGCTTAGTGTGTATTATAAGTTAAGAAATTATTGTAAGATCATTATTATAGCAGGTGTATTGTTTCATTAAATTTTCTCTCCATTTACCTTCTGGGTCGAGTTAGTGCACCGAGCAGCTTCCTGCCCAGCATCAGTTCAAAAACACTCTGACATTGTGAGCAGTCTGTGAGATTTACAAGGAAGCAATTTCTCTGCCTGGTATGAACACTCCTTTTTAACCTTCATTACATCTCTGATCTGTGAGGGACCAAATGTCTTCTACTGAAATTAATTTCCCAACAGGGACTCTTATCAAAGAACTCAGATATACCTTCTTATCATCTGTGTTTAATGTGTCTGCAGGAAAATTTACTTTACTATTAATTGCTTGTATCCTCTGACAAATTGTTATTTGGATATCTTCCTCATGTTGACCTTAATGACCTTCTGCAGAGTGCAGCTCATTATGGCTCATGTCTCTGTTTTTACCAAAAATAATGATTTAATCCAAGAAAAGTTTGAATATAGTAAAGTGATGAAATTTAACAACACATTTTAATGTATGGACATACTAAGGTTTTTTTTCTCAGGTACATTAACACTCATGTCTCGTCTCCATCACATATGAAAAATAGTTTAGTTTCCCTAACTTTGGCCATTTTTTAATCCCCATCAGCAAAAACATGGAACAAGTTTGTGATCTAAAAGTTCCACTTCCCTATCATCTCAAGTTTGTGACATGCCTGCAGTGATTTCAGCTCATCCAAGCTGAGAGCTGACAGGGTCACCCACCTGTGAGCCTCTGTCCCTTTCCCTCACATCACACCCATGATATCCACACTTTCCTCTCTCTTCTACCCACTCTACTTTTAAAACTTTGTGTTTTATCTCTTTCCCAATTCAGCCACTTGTGGGCTGAGAGGGGCCTCTTGTTTTGGTTGTGAGAAATCAATAGAGAGAGACTGCTCTCCCTGTCAGTGTGACCTGTCTTGACGGCTGTCATCTCTCTTAATTGCTTTGCTAATATCATCCCCACTCAGCCTGGATCTGGGTCAGCAAGGCCCCTCTGCTGGAGCTGACTGCAGGCTGTGCTCCTCCATGGTCTCCCTCCTCTCTCTGCCTTTTTTATTCTCTCCTTCTTTCCCTTTAGACTCATCTCAGTTAGAATAGAAACAAACAATAGGACTATGAGAGAGACGCATTGTTCCTTGTTTTAATATGACATATGGTTGGATTAATCCAATCAGAAACATGTTTATTTAGGGTAGATGCTCATTTCTGCACCCTGCTCTATTCTGGGATAGAAATAGTCTCACCATAATTAACCTTTTATATTTCCCTCCGGTGATGCAGGATCTGCTTTTTCTTTTTCTGCTGTTTGAACGTTTAGGTCAGACTACAAAGCTTCTTATTAACTGAGAGGCTAAACACTAATAACTCATATTTAAAGCAGCACATCCTAACTTTAATGCAAACAATTCATTTAGAGGAAATGAAGTACTTGTGTGTTGGTAAATGATATGATAATGAAATGTAGACATGTTAAAGCCCTATTCCACTGATACCCCTTTTGTTAAAGTAGATGTAGTAGATGTTTTGAAACCCTTTGACCAGTGAGAGGTCAGACTTGTATTTGCTTTGTGTCGGTCAATCTTCATAAAACCGAAGGGGGTTGGAGTTTAGATAAAAATCAGGTGTAGCATTTGGTTTCAGTCTCACAATCTCTTTTCTCCTCCGTTCATATAAAGCAGCTTCATGAAGTCTGGAGAGCTAACTGCATCCTGGTTATTGTTCCAAACACGTTGTGGTGCTCTGTCTCAAATCAGTCATTGACTCAATATAGTTAAAGTAGGTTTTTGCATAACAGAACATTTTCTGAGATCAAACTTAATTTTCCCTCTCAGCTTTACTTGGCAAACTGTCTGCTGGAGAAAAGAAAGGAGGCTCAGTGGAGTCTGTGTTTCTGAGGGAGAGGGAGAATATGATGTGAGTGTTGAGGATGAAGCACAGACCAGCTGTTTTCTGCCTCGGGGAAAATGGCAATAATCTCAATGTGATATAGTTTGTTATGGTTCAAGGCACTTTTTGTTCAGGGTAGCTTGTGATTGTGGTTACCTGTTCTACCTTTATACATAATTTAAGAGCACTAAACTCTGTCTAGCTACAGTTTTGTTATTATATAAGAAGGAAATGATAGCCTCAGTCTTTCAAACTTAAACGCAAGCAACAAAAATTATTAAGCGATTCATAGGAAGAAGCAACAGTGGCTGTCATTATGTTTTAAAGCTCAGTCCTCTTGGCTGCAGCTTCTCTGTTGTTCACATCCATAGTCGTGGCCACAGGCAGCCATTTTAAAAACACTGTAGCAAAACACGGATGAGGGACGAGGGGCTAGTAATTGTGTCAGTGTCAGAGCTCCGAGCCAGGAACTGTCAGGACCTCATACTTTCCCTCTGCACCTGGTTTAATGGAGCGTGGGGGTCGAGGTGGGCTGCCCCGGCCCCGGTCTAGGCTCTGTTTAAACAACCTCCCGTCCTTCTCTGATAGGGCCAGTGGAACAATGAGCTTACGGTGGAGCAGCTGGAGAAAGTATTCGCATCCTGCAAGTTGACATTTATGTCTCATTGTCCTACATTTGCTTCCACAAGAAGACACCTTTTCTCATGACCTATAAAATTATAACAATTTTTGGCTAGAGTTGTGTTGCGGAAATATATAAATGTTGCTGTATACTGCGTGTTGGTTGTATGTAGGTGTAGCGTTGACACTTTCAGGTGTAAATGAGCATTTGGAAGGTAAAGCTAACAGTCTCCCTGTGAGAGCAGACAAAGGTTTATTACAACATCTCCGTCCCCTGGTGGGCTGTAACCTTTGTGTCTGTTGGCTCACAGTCTCAGATTCCAAACACAGTGGAGACGAAGCTTCTCTTCATGGTAAAGAGTGAAAGTCCAGCTGTCACCCAAACTGTTTGCTTTGGAGGATCTTGTGAAGCGGACAGAAGCAGACCCTCTGGGCAGCTCAAGGCCTGTTGTTGTGGAGCTGCTGTTGGTGGGAATAAAGCCCAGATTTCACAGATCTGTGGTGTCACTGTTCAAACCTCATCCAGACTTGGTACTAATGAGCTTTTGACTCACACAGACACATTTCTCAATTCACAGTTTCCCTGCTCACTCTGCACCTGTGTCCTCTCACTGAATTTCATTATTTTCACCACATGCCCCACTGCCCTTATGATACCAGAGTTTAGACTTCATTATAAACACAAAGTTTATTATCTGCTTCAATATGCTGAACTGTGATACTACTACAAGCACGTCAGAGCATGAAGCATGGAGATAAAAATATTTCAACAGATACTAGGTAGATTGAAATCGAACTAAGTGCAGTCGTGGTCCCCAGGAGATGATTCAGAGTCAGCTTTTTTTCAAGAGTTACCATGAGGTTGACATTCTTGCATTTTATTCAAGCTTTGCTGCTTGTTGAGAGGCGTCTTCTTCTCTGTGAAGCGGCCACAGCCTCACAGGGGAAAATAAACAGCAGTATCTGGGAGTGAAGATGATGACAGGGCTATATTAGGATCATCTTTCTATTGCTTTTCAAATGGTTTCATTTATTTTTCAGCCTGGATTCATCTGTGAGTAATTTATATATGCACCTGCAGCCAACTGCCAGTTATCACATTTGACTTGGCCAGTTGACTCCCATCAGTCTCTAGAAAGGAGTTGCTTCACTGACTTAAGTGTGGGAATGAAAGAGACATATTTTTCCAACAAAAACCTCCAACCAAACGACACCTTGTTTGTGCCTATGCAGATGATTCTGTGTTTGCTGGCTCACATCACACTCAGGGCCATGTCAAAGCACAAGAGGTGAATGAAAAACTTTGATTCAACCTTCAGGCAATTTTATACGTAGGGCTATGAGGAGACAGTAGATAAAATGGAAAAGTTCACCTGAAATCAGTCCTTACACACAGAGTAACATCAGCATCACCTTCCTCATCTCTGGTCTTTATTTTAACAGAGAATAAATGTCTCTGCTGCAGGGCTCCCTGTGTGCTGTAAACCCTCTTGAATTGTTGTAATAATGCACAAACACTGCACAGCCGGAGGTGAGATGCTTTCTAGTTCATGCTGGATAATGGACACAGAAATGGCTGCACTCAGGACATCAAACTGTTCAGTCATTTTGAAGGATGGTCGCTGGTGTGCAGCTCTTCTGTTGTGTCAAGAATCAACAGTTTTTCTGTTGTTTGTTGTTTCATGTGACTGACAGTTTATGTTGGCTCACATAAACACGTACGTCCATACAACGACCATAATCTTCACATTTCAATGTCAATTGCAACAGAGAACTTTATTGCAAGTGATATTTAATGACTATGATATTTAATTCAACTCATGTTAAATGGATGTCTCATTTTATACTGTATATTATGATGGGATTAATTAAAGTGACCATTTTTTATGTGTGTGGCAGGCGGTTTTAATTCCTCCTTTGAGACAAACGAGCGAGAGAGTCACATGGTGGAAGGACGAGCAGCTTCCTTCATCACTCAAGTCCTCACCATAATTTCATTTTCTACCTGCGACCACTCAAACAAGCTTTAAATTCACTTCAGTTTCAGGTCTCACTGGCAGTTTTCAATAAGTAAGAAGATATTACATTTCTGTGTCTGATTAACATGAAGGTTGATTCAGAAGCAATGACTTTTATTGCTCTTTGAAGGCTTAGACATACAGTATATCACTCTTTTATTCTTTAAAGGGTAGATAATGAGGAAAATGGTGAGACAGGACTTCTTACTGTTTGATCTAATTATTGATTTCAGTAAAATATGTTTGTTTATGACATAATTAATGAGCATCCACAGGCTTGTGTGTTCTTGCTTCGTGCAGCTGTGTTACTTTATTTTCCTCTTGGTTGTGATTTGATGAGAGTTTCCAGTTTATTACTGCTGTGTCCAGGTCGTCCCTGATCAGATTAACCAACGTCTATGAATCACTGCTGGAGAGTGTTTGAGCCCCGTCAGCAGCTGGACGTGTATATCAGGGATTGTTCAGCAGAGAAGTACAATGATTTTGATATATGAGCAACACTTTTTATTGAAAAAACAAAAAACAATGCCCTATACACTGTCTGTTGGCTCCAGTGTATCGCACTTGAAGCTGTTTTTGGCACTTACTGACTTTGTCCCTCCTGTCTTGATCGTTGCTTGTGTTGTATTAACACTCAGATGGACGTTGCTTTGGACAAACTTTACAGAAACTACCCCTGACCACTGATCCAGGACTGCTGCAATGACATTTCTCTTCTGCTATTGGCTGAGGTTTGGATGGAGCGCAGGGGTGTGATGATCCCTGATCTGTGGAGAAGTCTGTGATGTGTTTGTGGGGAAAACGCTCTCTGGCCCAAAACCCAATTTCCACTGAAAGATTGAGGAGGCTAACGTGCTCCAGGGCGAGGCGTTGAACTCTCTTTCTTTTCTCGTCTTGTCTTTTAATCGCATCAGGCTTTTAATTATTTCATGAACTCAGTCTCAGACCCTTTTTTCAACCTTTCATGAAGCGCGTGTGGAGATAAGAGAGCTGTGATCGCTGCTTTGGTCCCTGAATCTCTGCAGCGTGCAGCTTTTCTAGAGGAGACTCTTGTTTTACTAAAACACTTGATTGTGCGAATGGAGGTATTGACTTTGACTGATGGTTTAACCTTCCAACACACGATTTGATGAATTATGTGTCGTGCACTGGAAACAAACTAATAAATGTAGATTATCTGGCTAGGAGGAAGAAATCACAGTCTGTGCTGTTAATAACTGAATGTGTTGCACACACAAACAGCAGACTGCATGCAGGGTCCAAAATTAGCACCCGCCACTTGCCAAATGTGAAAATCTAATTTGTGCTCCCATCTCTACAAAACATACTTTAAGTTGACGAAGTTTTGTTTTGCAACGACTCTGCACGTCGCTGGTGCGTGTCTGTGAATAATTGTGACGCAATCCTTTGATTGACCCTCCCTGACCACCATTGGCGCCCTCACGCTTCTGTTATTGCTCGCGTAGCAGGGCTCTTGTGTGTCAAAAATCTGTAAAGTACGAGTTTACACTTTAACTGGTCGCACCGATGTTAGAAACATCAACTAGTCGTTGGCGGACAGTGGGCTTCCTCTGCTTACGGCTGTTCCTCCTTTGGACAGTCACACAGCCACCCCGGCAACCTGGTGTTGTGCCGCGGCTCTACGAGGGTTGTCAAACGGGCAACTGACGCTACATTAGCTGCCCGCACCGGAAAATGGGGACTTGCTAGCTACAGCAGCTAATTATTGAGTTTCCATGGTGTGGAGAGGCGCATTTCCTTTTTCACTTAGCCTTGCCATCACTGCTACTAAACTACAGTATTAACTTGTACCACTGTCACTACGTGAGGCAGAGGAGAAGCTAAACACCTGAGACACCTAGCAAGAGGCAGCAGAGGCTATCGCTAACAGCTGAGCTACAGTACAGTCACTAGCAGAACTGTGGAGCTTGTAAATGACTGTCTGATGAGAGAGCAATGAGTGCTTGATCAGAGCTACTGTCATTGTGTCGGTGGATTAATGAGCTGCACTGATGAAAAGTTTATTTTGTTGCAGTGATAAAATAAGTAATCAAGAAAAAGAGTAATATCAGAGTGTATTAATACTCCATTACAAGCAAAAGCCCTGCTATAAAAACTTTAGCAGGAGTTTAAATGACTAGGATCAAAATATTCTTACAGTACAATAACTTAAGGTAACCTACTCATTGTGTAGGCTGGCCTATTTCAGAATGATATGTTTAGTATCAGTGGATTATTATTTATATGTGGAGCTGATGACTTTATATTTTTCTTTAAATTCAGTGGAATAAAAGTAAAGATAAATACACAAGTAAAGTACAATATACAATACAACAATATGACACTGCTACTATAAGTTCAGTACTAAAGTAAATTTTACTTTTTAGCAGTGTTTATTATTGACATTATATCTAATAACTTTTTTATGGCCGGTTAAAAATATTCTGGCCGGTAAAACTTTTTGGCTTACCCGCTAATGACAGGTTTGTGCATCATCAGTTATCTCACACTGAAGCTCTGGGGAGTTGCCTTAGTCAACCTATATATAGATGGTGGATGGTTGGATATCAGACGTGTATGTGTTGTCTTGTTTACATGCTCATCTTGTCTCTGTCAGCTCGGCTTTACACACCTGATCCTGACAGGTCAGAGTGTTGTTAATGCAGTCTGTGTGGGCTGCTGCCTGTGATACCGATAAACTGTGTGAAATCAATAAGCTTCTGCGCCGCTCTTCCCCACCTTTTACCTTCAAAAGGTCAGAGGCAGCAGAGTCTTTCATCTCCTCATTGTTTAGTGTGTGTGTCATGTCCGGCTCTAATGATCTGTGTCTGGCTGGAAACACCATCAGCACCTCCATCAGCACCACCATCAGCACCATCAGCCCTGCTTCTCCTTTCTGATCAGCTCTGGAAGATGGATGTTTCTAACGTCCTTGACTGGTTTGCAGTACTCGCTGCCTTCCCCTCCCTCCATCCTGCGTTTTGAATCACTGTTCTCAGTTTGATGGCAGCAATTACTGTAAAATGTTTTTCTTCAGTTGTTCATGCTGGTCGGCACAGTGGCCCCTTTTCTTCTCTGACTGCAGTGTGCTGGTTTTCACCTTGACGGATGCACAGTATCTTGAAGAAGAGCAGTATGAGTTGGCGGGCACACAGAATGATTGCTGGTTTATCAGTAAAAACAGTCAAAGTGTTGGCAGTTGCATTACATTTGTTTTATTCCGTGTGTTTATTCTTCAAGCGCTCTGAAAGAGTAATTATTGTATTGAATGTTTCTGCACAACTGGCTTCACAGTTTTTATTCATTACTTCTTGTTGCACAGTTGTCATGAGGAATACATATTTGTTAGAGCCTGAAGAAACAGAAAAGTTTTTTTAGCTGCTGTATTATGTATTTATATCATTTATATATATATATGTTTCATTTGCCGTTAGATGCTCATAATGGTGAGCTTTTACGAGAACCCAGAATACCCAGAATTACCCAGAATACTTCAGCCAATTATGCAGGTTATTTAGATTTGATAAGAACCTTTAATTAAAACGGAATTTTAGTCTTCATGGAAGGAATAATTCAATCAGTCTTGAATCCAAACAGAGATGACTTGAGTCTGGGGCTAGATATTTCCTAATTATAACATTATCAATCTCCAAATTGATTTGCACTAAATTGAAGATACAGTTTTTTGCACTCCTGTCCCACAGGTAGCTCTTGTTTTGTCTTATTACATCCAGAGATATAAAGAGTGGAGAGTGTGAGAGAGATTATGTATAGTGGAGTTGATTGACAGCAGAATCAGAGGTGACCTTGGTGTCAAACATTCATATCTGAAGATGTTGGAAATAATCATCATTGGCTCCCTGTTGATGACTGTGCTGCAAACATTGAGCTCCACTGATGCAGGAGAGTGTGTCACAGAGATGTGCTTCGGTTTCTTCTCTTTTTGATGCTTTCTCTTTCTTCTTTACATTTCAGAGCGTGCAAAGCTTTGCCAGCTCAAGAGGTTATTAAAGTTTTTTTTCACAATGTTTGTTTGTTAGCAGTCTTGCAACTTTACAACACATATATATTTTGCTCTGTTTGGAAGGACAAAATCGATATCAAAGCTTCTTATCCAGTTAAAAAGCTCCACATGTAGTCGAGCATTGATGCTCAAAAGCTCCAGCAGTAATCAGCAAGATTGCATCAACCAGTTGCCTTCAGTCTCTCTGGCTTAATGATATTTATTTGGCTCACAGCAAAGTGGGATTTTGTTTGATATTTAAAAAGCAGGGACACAGGATGTTAACAGCAGGAATATAGACGTCATGGCGCTCCGAGGCGTTAGCAGTCACCCCAACAGTCTCTGTGACATTCAGCAGTTGGAAATGGCATTTGTGACATTCACTGAGTGAGAGTAATATATTCACCTCGGTCGGCTCATCTGGGCCCTCAGCAGAGCAGACAGCTGCTATAAAGGCTGCGTGCACCGAGTGTTCTCACACTGTCAACAATCCTGCATGATTTTATCAGCCAGAATGGAGCGAAAAGCCAGCGATACAGACCTCATGCTTTATTTAGAACTGTTGCTGTATGAGGTGTTATTATTCTATCATGTATAATATACACAAACTATTTTCAGACCATCACATTTCTGTGTGTTTTTATGACACTGCACCATGTTAGACCTGCTTTAGCCCCCACCAGGATGCAGCAAACATGTGGCAATAGGTTATTATTTCCTGACATATTACAGTGCACATGTCATTGAACATTTCATCTGAATGATGGACAGGGACTTGTCACCACATTCAGCTCGTCATAAAGAGCATCCCCTTCTTTCGCTTTATTAGATGACAAAATGGAAACAGCTGCCGCTCTCACAGTGCTGATGTTGAAGCCTGATACCCAAAGTTTATTTCCTGCCACCCCCGAGTAGAGAGAATAACATCATCCACACTACAACTGTGTGAGAGGAAAACAGCGGCTCACCTTCAGTCTAAGAGACATATTCACCATTCAGAACCTTCAGGTACACAAGCTTCAATGATCCTACCAATGTCTGATATGTTTTACATCATTAACTCCAAATCACATGATTGAGACTTGTTAAAAACAGCACATTTCCAGCTTTTGTATTGATTTTTCTCCTTTTGGTTGACTTTGGTTGAAATAAATAATCCATCAAATCTTTAGTTTACGTCAAAGTAACTACCTCATTCTCTCTGCCCTGTTCCTTCATTCATTACTCCCTCTTAGCCTTGTCTCCAGGAAGTCTGTCTCTTCTCTCTTCATAGATTTTCTTTCACTGTTTGATCATCTTAGCCTAAAATCTGAGATCCTTAAGCTGCCAGTCCTCTCACTTACATGGATCTAGTTCTCTTTATTAGCTCAGTTAGCTGCATGTTTAATGTACTGCTTCCTTGCTCGGACACTGATGCAAACATCCAACCACCACCTTCCCATACACATACACCTACCTATCACAACAACATAAAGGAGACTCTCAACTACGTTATCACACATCAGTAGCACAGCTTTGGCCAGAAGAACAATGGTCAGTATGATGGGGGACCAATCAGAAGTTTCAGGGCTCTGCAATTAGATTGTCATAAATACGAAAAACAGATTTCTTCTGGGAAGATTGAGAATCATTAAACGCATGGACTGTGTTGACAAATAATTGGTAATAATATACTGTAATTTTAGTGTTAAAACATGCATAATAATCACCTTTATGATCTTTTATCCTCCAGTTGTAAGATTAGTGGGGATACAGACTACGTTTGGGCATTATAAATAGATATTTTCTTCAAAAGCAAGCACACCCACACCTATACAAAAATAGTAGTATCCTGCAGATTAAAGATGAACTACAGTAAGATAATTAAGGCCTGAATGAAGGCAAAGGACACAAAGAGAGGATGGAAAGTGGATGGGATTTGTAGGTGATGTTGAGAGATGATTCAGCCCTTCAGGACTTCTAATAAGAGATAATAAAGCTGAGGTTCTCCTCTCCACTGCAAACTGCTGCTGCTGCAGATTTCCTGCTATGTCTGAAGGACGTCTGCGCACCCTGCGATGTCCACCCTCTCCTCGCTCATTCTCCTGCCTGATCACCCTGTAATAATCAGACTCGCACATTTCAACAGCATTGTGATAGCTGACAAAATAATGATTGGCACATTTTCTTCGTTCTCTGGCTCCATTGTGCTACTGTTGAGTTGTTATTGACTTGGCAAAGGCTAAATCTGGGCTTGCCAGGCTATTGTATCAGAGCAGATTGACAGAGAGCAGGTTTGAGTAAGAAAAAGGGAAAACCAAGAGAGCTCGATTGCACTCGCAGCTAAAAAGAGAGCAGCGTAAAATATTTACAAGCCATACGTGTGTGCGCTCTCCTCTCTCCCTCCACCCCGCTCCTCCACCTGAGGATTGGGAAGGCGTGCAGCTCAGCGTCCACAGAGGGTTCTCAACACTGCATTTTACTTCTTGTAAAGCAATGATTTTCATCCCATAGCTCCTCTTTCTCCCCCCAAAGGCTGGTGGGACTGCTGAGTCAGCTCACCTTCATATGGAGAGTGGCTCCCTCAGCCGAGACATTATAGATTTGCCCTGTTTGTTCGGGGAAATGTTCCCAAACCTCTCAGGCCCATTTTTCTGCGCTGCACAGCCAGGAACACAGCCGGGTGTTGGATTGAGAGCAGAGAAAAACATAAACATTACTATTAACATACTAAAGCACACAGGCAGACACAAAGAGACACCAAGTGCTGGATTGGAGTAAAACGGGAGGATAAAATAATAATTATAAACTTGGATACAGAAACAAATCCTGACAGAAGAGCATACATGTGATGCATGTTATTGTCGTCTCGTATAAAAACATGTATGCAGCAGATTGTCTTTTCTCCCTCTGGTTTTCCTTTCCTCACCACAACCACACTGGTGGGAGTAAAGCCCTTACATGTATCCACTCACACACTGTGACTCACATTTTACTAGAGCACACTCTTTGATCCAAAAGAAGCAATGATGTAGCTCACTGGCCCGGGCCCACATTGAAGTAAACTCCAGCGCTCAGGAGTCATTTATCTACATAGTGTGTGTGTCGAACCTTCAGACATCCCACTCTGTGCTACTGGGAGAAATCAATGCCAGGGTGTAGAACAAAGAGAAAGCCCCTCTGACTTCACCAAGGTAGCGATTTAAATAATGTATTTGTTATTCTTCTCCTGTAGACAATTCATCCATGTGCAGATGTTATATGGGCACATTTTTTCTTGTGTCTTTCTTTGTTGTAATTTTTCCTCATCTGCTCAATCTGATCTGTGATGACTGCACTTTATAAACCTTGCTGTATTTTGTAGCATACAAATCAATAATTGACTTTGGAAAAGCAGAATCTTTTTCTGTGTATATGAAAGAAATGTGAGCAGTGTTGTGAAATGAGAGCCTGATTGCAAACCTTATTTTGGGAGGTTTATATTGCTCTACTTGCGTACAGCCCGTTGCTAAAGATCATTGAAACGTTTTAAACACCTTCATAACCGCCTCTTTTTGCTTTACTGCATCCCCCCAACTATCTCCTTTATCATTTTAAAAGAAAACTTGCCAAAGGAAGAGGACCCCTGTAAAAAATGTCAGGGAGATTAACACAGCTGCAAAATTTATGAGGTGGCAGTTTTGGCACAGACAAACACACACATGCTGATAATAGCAGAGTTTCCCCTCAAACCTTCTTCACTATCAAGCATGAGTTTTTTCTGTGTCCTTTGCATGTGTGTTCCCCAAGAGCGACTGATGATATCTCACTAGATCACTGCCTGTCTGTATTTCCTGTAATATTCTGTAGCTCTCACACACATAAAGATATAAGCACGTACACATAGCCCCGATGCCTCACTAAAGCTGTTGTGCCATCTCCTGTGACTCTCTCTAGCTTGTACCGCTTGAGTGACAGCTCTTGTTTTGTTTGGGTATCCGTGGTTACAGTCCAGAGGCCTGTGCCGGGGGACCCGGACCTGTCAGTACTCTCTGAATCCTGAAACCAGAGATGGACGGCCAGGAGCCACCTCTGCCCTGAGCTCTGTGCTCTGCTCGTCTCTCCTGCTGCTCTCGGCTCTTTATCCCAGACCCTCCTCCTAAACAGACCCATTGTTGGCAGCTTGATACTGCAGGAAATAGAGCCAGATATGTCTTGTTACCTGTTTATTTTTAGGGTAAGGCATGTTTATAGTTGTCCAGCAGAAGTCAAGGATAGAGCTCAAGTCATGGCCCAGCTGCTTCTGTTAATCTTGAATTTGGTGAACAACCCGGATCAGGTGTCTGTTCTTTTACGTTTCCCTGCTGCTTCTGCTGTGACAGACACATGTATGACAGCTCAGACGCTGGTGTTGCCTGTCACCCTGCTGAAGGATGGAGACGGTGAAGGAATGAAGACAGGAGGAGAAGAAAGCATGAGTGTGTTGAGTTGGGGGTTGTTTTGAAACGCCTAAGGCTCTGATAGTTACAGGCGGTGGCAGTGCTGCAGGAGTTTGTGTGTAATCTCTCAACCAACAAATGAGAATATTAAACATTTGCTGAGTCCACAGTGTGTTGGAAGTCATTCATCACTTCACTGATTCAGCTCTTACTGGCTATATGTTTAGCGTGCAGGACTCCCTCCATGGGGCCTGAGGGTGGTGCTAGGAGGGTGTGTTCAGTGCAATTAAGGAAAGCATTTAACATCTTTCATGTGCTTTGCTGTGTGAACATGTAAAGACAGAAATGCTCACTACATAAAACAACCTGACAGTAAGTGTTCCCTAAAAAAGTAGAAAGAGTCCATCCCATGTTTCTGTGACACGTCAAACCGCTCAGTGACCGCGATGTGAATTCACAACACGCAGACAACCAAGCGAGGGTTAAAGTGAGGCGAACGTGCATGTGTATACAGTGTCCCTGTGTGAGATTTATGCGTGGTGTGTGCCGAAAGTTGCATGTGGTGATGATGAACTGGTCCAGTAACTGAAGAGCATCCTTGCACTCCAGCTGACCCCTGTGATGAGGAGAACATGAGCGCTAAGACTGAAGCGTTCCGGCCCCGCATGGCTCAGCTCAGCACGCGGACCTATGACTATTTAATGACCATTTCTAGAGCAGAGGCATGATAACACACCTCCCTCAAGCAAGTGTGGTTTTTCTTTTGAGAATGAAGCCATACCCCTGTGAGTGAACATGGATGAGTGTAGACAGATGCATCATGTAAAAGTCGGCACGTCTGCTCGAGTCTGATACGTGTTAACTAAGGGGAAGAGGGAGGTCACAAAACTCAGGTTTCTGCTGCTACTCCATGTAGATTGAGCCTGTTTTCATTTTCCAGCTGATGTTGAATGGTGCTTTGAAACAAAGCAACTCCTGGTGACCCCCTCCCTCCTCCATTTTTAATAGGACGTAACAGCAGGAGATCAATTTTTAAAGGACTTTTGCATCACTAACAGAGTTTCTATTTCTGAAGCCGAGTGGTCAGCGGGGGTGAAACAGTGTCAGTGGTCTGTTGTCTGTCTTAATAATGTAAACAATTGGATAGATATTCCCCGAGCTGTTTGTCAGGTGACGGAGGCAGTCGGTGCAAAAAAGACGAGTCATTGTCTTTCCCTGAGCAACAGTAATTCATCAGCACTTGAGGCGACTTTGGCTGATTGCATTTTGGACAGAACAATCTCCACTATGTCACAGAGAATTTGGCTTTTATGGCAGTGTGAAACTGTGATGCTAAATCCAAAGGACAGTGGAGGCGAACATGGAGAGTTCAGCATGCTGGGTATGATTGCAAATTGAAAATGGTGTGTGTATCTGCGCCTGTGCTCGCCCTGTGTACTTCAGAGAGCCAAAGTGCCAGAGAGATTCAGTGTTTGTTCCTCTTGAGACATGATGGAGTTTTTCCATCTGCTGCTTCCTCAAGCCTTATTTCTTTCATCTCCTGAGATATTCATAAACCGTCACAAAGATAATGGAGGCTGTGAACCACCTTTCATCAGACTGTTAGAGAATGTGCTACACAAGAAAAGCCCTCTTCTTTATTTGCCGTCTCTGCTGCCACAATAGTTGCTGTCCAGCCACAGAGCAGCGACTGTAACAGCTTTAATTAACACAAGAATCCTTTTGAGGCTCCACAGACGTGCAAGAAAAATGGCAGCATTTACTAGTACTTTAACTTTTTTTGCCTAACCGTATAAATTGTGGAGGGGAATAATAATATGTGTATAGCAAAGCTAAGATGTGCAGTTTTTTAAATGTCAGTATGTTGCAGAGGAAACGAGTTTCCCATGAGTATGCTGCAGAGCCAGGCTATAACTGCAAGAAGCTGATAGGGTTCAGTATTCAGAGGTAACGTCAATCCCTGAGTCTGTGATAATATTTCACTGTCATTTGGAGAAATGATCATGAGAAGCTGGAGTTAGAAAAAATAAGTAGAATAGCCTGAGGGTATTAAACCTGCGAGTGTAGCCTCACACCCAATGTGCATCTTTAATCAGGCTGCACTTCCTCAGGATTCAGTTTCCTTTTGAACATCAGAGTTTCCTCAACAGAAATTTAACATCAGAATGTCATTAAAACAAAACTAACAACAGTTAGCGAGATCTCAAACGTGTTTGCCTTTATCACTTAAATAGAAGCTCTGAATATTCAGTGTTTCATCCACACCTCTGTGCTATGTTTGATTAAATCCAATCTGCTGCACTAACTGCAGTCATTTGGAAATGTAGAGGCTCCTTTACAGGGAGATGTCAGGCTGAAATCCCCATGAAGCGCAGGAACATTAGCAGGTATTACTCTGCCTGTTGTAAATCTCTCCCACTTATTGCTTTAGTGTGACAAGTAATAATGTAGAACAGTGTGTATATTTTCATTTGGTCAAAGTGATTCTAGGATTTTAAAGGGAGCTCTTGTAGTTTCCACTCTGCTGCTCTGGTGTCAGTGCCAACCTTAGAGTTTTGCTCCATCAAAGCTCATATTCAGCTCTCTGAACAATAAGAGACACTGGAGCGCCCCAGTGAACTCAACAGAGCTGTGTAACATACACAGGAGAAATCAGTACTGTGAAATTCATGTTAACTGTGGTTCTGGGCTCAGTTTTGTTTTCTCATGCAGGCTGTGCTAAACTCTGTATTTTTATTAACAGTAAAAAGTGCCGCTAAAGGCTCCCCACATGTCAGAGGAGTAACAATCATGAAGTCCAGACACTGCCAGTGCTGCTGAAAGCACTTCATTATTGCATTATTGCCCTGAAGATGGCTCCTGGCTCTGTGATGTGTAGAGGTTGACCGATTGATCGTTTTGGCCGATTAATCTGCCCCGATAGGACTTATTAAAAACTATAATCATCGGCGGATCTGGGCTCCGATAATGGCCGATGGCTGTGCAGCCTCAGGCGGGGACGTACATCGTGTGCATTGGAGTCTCCATACGTGACATACAGGTAATGCAGGTACCTGGATAATTAATTAAAGTTAACTTTATAACACAGCTTTATTCACAAATTATGATCATGATAAGTTTGTTGTTTATAGTATTGTTTTAATAATGCATTAGACTATCGTTAACTTTCACTGCTTTGCTCATACTGCTGTCTCTGTTTAGCTAGCAAGCTCGCTATAATTTGGCTAGCAGTGAGTGCAAGCCTAGCACAACTAATGGGATTATATCTGATCATTTGAGCGGCACTTGCTGAAAATATAAGTTTGCGTGTGCAACTCCCGAGGATACTCCGACAACTTTTAGAAAACCATGAAATGCCACTCGTACGTGGAGACCGTGAGAGGGGTGGGTGGGGGCTAAACCTTTGCGTTACCGGGGAACAGCTGACAAGTGGTACGCGAGTCATATTATATCTGACTCGTTTCAGTTTATTTCTCCCCTCAAAAGTTATTTCTGGAATATAACGTAACAATATCAGCTCTCCACAATACAAGACAGGCAGGCAGAGAGGAAAATAAATCATTTAACTGTTACTTAGATTACTTACCAATTTGGCGTTCTCTCTTCTAAATAATCCATCCAGGTAACGCAACTGTCCATTCATGACATGAAATCCCACTTTTTATGATCCTCCTCACTCCGGTAATGTGCACAAACACTAATAGTTCGTAAGAGTAGTATTTAAAAATGTAACGGGACGCGCAGCATCTGGCCTGATACGCCACGGAAGAGCGCATCGCCATGTGAACAAATCCAACATATTCCCAACGATGTAATCCAGCAGATCACAATTCATGATACTCTCCGTACTTATTATCAAAGTCGAAGTGGCAAAAAACGGGTTTATTAAAAACCGGCATTTGCATAAGGCTGCTGTAGGAGTAAAGCACGTCACGGCGTCAACACAAACTGTTGTGAACAACAATGTGTAGGTAAAGTTAAAGGAAAAGAGCGAGAGACTGACGCAGGGGCGATGCATTCGCTTTTTATATAAGATTCTTATGGTAACTTCTTTGATGCTGCTTGAGTTGTGTCTGCTGAATTAGTGTTTCTATTTTTTTCTCCCAAATATATGCCAGAAAGCTTCTGTGATGATAATAACCATTCATTTGTAACTTCAGTAAAACTTTACTTTATCAGAAAGGTTTTATTAAACCAACAAGTATAAAAAACAAATGCAGTATCATTTCAATTTAAAAATGATTAATAAAGCGCAACTTAAATCATTCATGTAGATTGAAATAAATATTAAATATATAAAAGTCAATAATAAAGTTATATACATTATCTATTTGATAGCCTATTTAGTTAATAGCTATATTGAATTGATTTAAATGTTTCTTGTTTCTTACATCAGATGGCAGCTGGAGGAAACACAGTCCCTCTATGGGACTATTTTGTTAGATTTGCATTTGCAGATTCTATTTTCTTTACGACTTATTTTATTTATTTAGGTATTCATTACTCTTTGAGATTGATGTACTGTTCTAGATTTATGTTTTTTTGTTATTTATTTGACATAGACTTTCTGTTCAACAGTTATGTGTAAGGATATGTAATAAAGATAAAGATTGTTCATTTAAATTAGTTTCATTTTTTTTCGTGGGGTAGGGAGATATCGACCAAATAATCGGCTGTCGGCTCTTTCCTCGTACAAACTATCGTTATTATATCGGCCTTTAAAAATCCACTATCGGTCGACCTCTAGTGATGTGCTGTTTGACTTTGCTCTTTGTTATACCCGCTAACCCCCTCCACCTCCACCTTGTCCCCACGGCTGCCGAATTCCAGCTTCATAGCAGGTTTCACAAACCAATGGTTAACATCAACGTGACTACATCCACTTCTTTTCTACAGTCTGTCAACATTGGAAAGAACAATCTAGAATTATCCCATGAGCTCACCTTCAATTGCAGAGCCCCATCTGAATAACCAAGTGTGATCTTCGCCCAGAAACCTCTGGAAAAAAAATAGAACCACAAGGGAAGAACGGAGGTGGATGCAAATGGAGAGGGGTCGGGCTGTTTAATACATGGTAATTAGACTCCACAGTGGGACTGAGTGACCTTTCAGCTCTGGCCATGAGTTGTATCTGGACAGAAAGGAGCCCTCTGTGGAAAATTAGCTCCTTTGTGAAGTCCAGAGGAGAGACAGTAAATGTAACCCTGGCAGGAAATGTTTAATCTCATCAGACCATCCACTCTCTTTACTGCCTTATTTATTTACTTTGTCATAAGCAGCTTTAGTAATTACATTTTGCTCTCGGGGAAAACTCTGCCAATTCCGTCTCTCCCTTATTTTTGATGGGAGGGTTTGTTTGCTGCATATATTAATACATTTAACATGTATTTCTCATTGTGCGGCCCTCTCAGCCAAATGCACTTTAGACATTTTGGAAGTAAAACCAATTTTAAAGCTGCTGATGCTGATGGAAGTGTCTGACTAATGTTTGAATCATTTCCTCCCCCTGTTCAAGGTGCTGAATCTATTATTATTGGAAGTATTATTGTTATTGTAAGAATATGCTTAAGTGTGATTGCTGCAGTTAACCTGCCAGCAGTTTGCAAATACTCTTCTAATATTAACAAAGCGCACTAGCGACTTTGAAAACCTCTATGAATCTTGAAATAAAACTATAACCCTTCCCTACTTACTGACACATCTGAAAACTCAAGATTGACTGGCATACTCGAGATGCCAGTCAATCAAATAGATTGGAGGGTTGACTTTTTATTTGGCCTTCTCATAAACAAAGAAACAACAGAGCAGAAGTGTAAAACATGGATGAAAGAGTTTCTTTACGTTGAGTTCAACATGAGCAACAATTGTTTGTATGCTTACTCGATCTCCACCATAAGACTCTTAATCATACTTACAATACTAGGACCTACTCGGACTAAAATTTTGTATTCTAAAAATCTGGAGCAGACTAACTCTAGATGGAGTTTGGTACTGGTGAGTGGGTGGGTTTATATTGGGATGAAGGATAAACACACAAGAGCCTACTGAAAAGCACACAAAGTCTCACACACACGCAACCACAGGACTCTACAGTTGGGCTGCAACAAATAATTGATTAAATCGATTAAAAGCGATGATTAAAGTAGTTGGCAACGAATCTCATCATCGATTAGTTGGGTCTATGTTATGATGAAAACGCCACGGGGGGCAGCCAGCCAATGCCGCAGCTTGTGTTGCTCACATGATGAATTACAGGAAGTTAAAACATCGCCAGATTTCTTTGGGATAAACATGAATTATTTTTCAATGAGGAGTATCTGTTTGTGCAGTGCTGATTATGTGTCGCCTCCGGTAGATTAGTGTCCGTTTACACGGACAAACGCATATAAAGCAATAAAGCTGTTAATAAGCTAACGGAACAGGTAAAGCTATTTTCTTCTTGACAAAGCTAATGCCCGGCTTCATTAAACCATCACAACATGGAGAGAAAACTGACGGAAAGTATTTCTGTCCATCACGTTGTGTTTAAATTAACTTGTAATCTTGTGTTTGTCTGTCAGAACGGACACTAATTTATCATTAATTAGCTGAAATTTGGGAGACACTGGAGTGTAACATAACGTTATGGAGTTTTTTAATATTTCATGCCATTAGTCAGAGACAGACTAAACAGAAATTTGAGCAATATCTGATTAAATATATTTTGGTTAGTTACATTTCCCTATTACACTCAGTTCATGGCTTCATCCCCATTTTTTTATTGTAGTGGCCTTGTCTGTACTTTCCTTTTTCATGTGAAATTATTAAGTAAATCAACAAAATATTAGTTGAGTTACATAATTGATATATTAACATTGCATTGTAGAAGTAAACAAGATATAATATTTTTTGTGTTTTGAATATAATGCTAATACTAAAATTGAGCTTTTTTTCTTTTTATCCAATTAATAATCGATTAATCATAGAAATAATCGACAGATTAATCGATTATCAAAATAGTTGTTGGTTGTAGCCCTTCTCCACAGCTGTGGCCATTTATTCTGGTTTGTTGAAGAGAAAGAGTGTTTGCATTTCTTGTTAGCAAACTGTATGCATGGAGTGGAACTGTACATACATAACTTTTGTGTGCGCATACAGTAGGTTCTCTGCAGCACTGTGTAATGGTGTGTGTTCATTAGGGTTTGCCTTGGAACAGAATACATGACATACTGTAATACTTTGTCTTGAGTAAGTGCTTTAACACTCCGTGGCGCCATTTAATGGCTTGCTTTAAAAGAGAATTGATTTCCTGGTTTCTGCCTCAGAAATGCCTTCGTTTAGCACCAACATTTCTGTTGCATTACATGTTTTCACTTCCTGTGTGTGTAGAGAGCAGGGAGAGTAAAGAGATGTGAGAGAGGGAGAAGAGTGAGACTTTGCAGAAAAGGAGATTTAGTTCCTCATCAGCTCTTTAGAGTTTCCTGGTGAGTCGGCTGGCAGCTTGTTTGCTGGCGTCGCAGCAGGAAGAGCAGCAGCAGTCGGAGGTGGAGAGATTGCGATAAGCCCCTTCAGAGGCAGACAATAGACGCTATAATGCTGCTAGAATTAACGACTTGGGTTCCATCATTTCTCATCTGATTAAGACCCAGTGACAATCTTCCTGCTACAGTCTCTAGTTGTAACCAGCAAGGACTAATGAACTGTGATGTCCAGCTCCTCTCTCACCCACCCTCCCAGCCTCTCCTCTCTCTCTCTCTCTCTCTCTCTCTCTCTCTATCTGCCCCTTTCATGGGCCCATCCCCCATGCTCTCTCTCCTTCCTGCGCTGTCGTTTATCTTGTACCATTCATTTGGCTAATTTGATATTTGGACTTGATAGAGCTCTGAATGGATCCTGTGTTTTCACCTACATTTGTCTCCATCTCCTGATCTCTCATTTCTCTCTCCCTCTCTCTTCCTCCTTCCTCTCTTTTTCAGAGCAGCGATAATGAAATCGGGCTGCAGCCCTTCATCTGTGTTAGCAGCATTTGTGGGTCTAAGAGAGACTAACAGGCTGTCAATTTATCGAATCAGAGGCAGAGAATTAGCAGACATTTGCATAATTTCTCTGCCCGCTTTCTCCTCCTCAATGGTTGCTTGCAGACACTTCTGTCATGAAATGGAAATAAATGCCTGAATAAATATGCCTCTAAAATGCCATTGATTTGAAGAAGCTTCTCCTACACAGTAAGTTAAATGCTTTGTTTTCTTCTGACTGAAGTGAACCTGATTCTGTTTAGAGTTTTTGCCCCTCTCTGATTCTCTCACCTTCAGGCTTTGCTACAGTACTCACACACTCCCACTCTTTCCCTGGAAAATGCTCTCATGTGTTGGAGAGAGAGAGAAGATTTCTTCTTCTTATGTGATGCTGACAGACGTGAACGCTGAAGTCGCTCTGTGGCGCCTTTTACCGTTTGCTTTTGAGCTGCGGTGTCTTCAGGCTCACAGAACTTTTCGTGAATAATCTACACTTATACGTCCACATGCATAAGACGCATGAGCCTGTAAAAACATACACATTGACTGCCACTGATTCACACAGATCATGCCTCTCGCTCTCCTGTTTCCTACACTGTGTGCATACAGGTGTTCCATTAACCTGCAGGCTGACCGGGTCTCTAGGTGGCTTCAGTACCTTCAGCATGATTAGCTTTAAACTGGACTGTTTTTTTTACGTCTCTATCTCTCTCTCTCTCAAACTCAGACACACGCACACACACGCACACACACACACACACACACACACACACACACACACACACGCACACACACGCACACACACACACACACACACACAGAGAGACATGCACACACACAGCCTTCTTTTCCTCTCTGGCCCTCGTTGTCAGAGGGCACACACAATGGAGTCATGCTTTTCACCATAGATAAGTGGCTGTATGGGAGAATCAGAAGTTATGTGTGTGTGTGTGTGTGTGTGTGTTAGATTGTCCCCCCGTCTCCATGCATTAATGAAGAGATGGGTTACCAGGCGCTCTCTGTGAGAAAGAGACACAGAGGGGTAGGTAATATAGTTTGGCATTTTAGCGGCCTCCTTTTGCTAATGGTGCTTAGGTCTCACTGGGATTATCCAGGCGGCTCGCTGTCTCACGCTCAGTAAACTGCTCTGTGCCGGAGGGAAAGGGCACTCTTAGAGGGGGGACAGGGGGCTGTGAGGTGGAAATGTCAGGAGAGAGCGGGAAATGCCCGGAGGTATGCAACCTTTATCAAAGTGAAGCGGCCTGAGGGAGAGTATGAAATCGTATCACACCCAAACCCATCGCTCTGTGCTCGGGCTTCAGAGGGAACGAGCTGTAGAGCGGGGAGTGTGATCCATGTTGAATTGTGCATAGAAATACATTTGGAATATTTATATTTTCTAGGGCCGTCTATCTATCTATCCATCTATTAAAAAAAATTAACTAACTAATCGCACAATTTGCTGTGATTAATCGAGATTAATCCCTTTTTTCTTCTTAAGACTGAAGCTTGTGATGTTGGATATTTAAATGTAAAATCAGGAAATTAATGTAGAATCAACACAAAAGAAATATATTAAAAAGTTAAAATACTATTATTTAATAGCATCTCTTTAACTTTAAACACAAATTCTCTCCTGTGAACCACATATTTCCAATAGAACCCTCAAGGCCATCAAAACTGACTGTCAGCTTGAAGGACATATTTCTTATGTACTAAAAGACATAATAACAATACCCAGGCCTATAAGTGCCAGTTGAATTCCAAAACCATCATTGTCCTTATCCATCTTTAGCCAGGATGGTTCGCTGTGGTGGTTGTCACAGTACTGCTGCGGCGAGCGAGCTGTCCAGTTGGCCGCTCTTCCTCTTCCTGCCCGCTGCCCCAGGCCAGCCCCGCCCGCCCCTGACTGCCTGTGCAGTGCTGCTGCGCATGGGACGAGAGGAGAGAGAGCAACTCGGAGCCTTGAACTGCAATTACTCTGAGTAGCATACATGGGAATAAATTACAATATAATAGCATCGTTTTTTAGGAAAAAGTCGCAAAGAGGGAGAGAGCGAGTCGCTAAATTGGCAACCCTCACAGGAATTGGCACAGGAAGTAAACACAGCTGCGTTAATTGCGTTCATTTTTTTTTAACAAGTCAAATGTTTCAAATTAATCGTAAAAATGAACTTAATTTTGAGAGCACTAATATTTTCTTTACAGTTATTTCCATCAGCATCTCCTGAATTGAACTTTACAGGGTAATTAAAAATGGCTCCATAGAAAGCACTTGAATGTTCTGGAGGGATAACTTGAGAAAGTGTTTCTCTCTCCTCTGATGAAAAATGTCTGTAGAAACGTATAAAGCTGCTCTTCCTCCAGCAAGCAGTTTGGCAGTTTTACGACGTCCTGCCAGCTCTGATTTTACAATACCTGCAAGTTATTGTTCTGCTCTGAAGCCACTTTTTTCTCCTCTGTCTCATCCTTCATCCAAATCTCACATCTGTCTTCCAGCAGCCTTAAAATGTATCTCTGCAGTAAAAAGCCAGTGTGTCTTTTGCTCATTAATGTCTTTCTGTGCTGCTGCTGCTGTCATAGCTCAGGTCTCGGTACATCTATACATGAATTCATAGTAGGGCCTGATGCTTTTCCGCTACCGTACATGAACAAACTCCATCCCCCCTATTCCCGGCTCATCTGCTTGTCCCTCGCTCACACAGAACTTCGGGCTGATGCTTGTACCATATCAAATTCTACATTTCACAGCCAACAACACTGCTGAGTGTGGGGAATATTATCCACATATTTATTCCTCTCTGGATGCAGGTTTCTCTCTGAATCTGCTCTCTACATGCACAGCCATGTTTGTCGCACCAGAGGTCAAAAGGCCACACGACTGTCTCTGCTGCTTTTCATGTGTCCCATTAGCATCAGTTGTGCAGTTAAAACCAGGCGAGTATCTCAGTTTGTTTTATTTATGAACATGTGCCCATGGAGACATCCATTATCTTCAGCTTTTACAAAGCCCTGGTGTACAACTGGTTGGGGAATGTTACATATACACTGTTTTTACCATGAACCTGTCTGATTTAAGCACATTTTTTCATACAGGCCATTATGGATTACACGGGAAATATACCACAGCACATATTTCAGCTGTGGGATATGAAGAAGCATGGTTTAAACAGTTCATATCTTACATTGTAAATAAGAGGTAGCAGGATAAAAGCACTGACAGATCCTCTACTGTCCACGTCGATTACTTTGATGGCAATCAAAAGTGAAGCTCTCATTTGATGTGAATGAAACGGATGCAAAATGGTACGTCTTGGCCGTGAGTCACGGGTTCGTCACAGGCTACTTAACACAGATCATTACACCCTCATGTGAAATTCAGACATGAAATTCAATGTCTCTAAAGAGAGACGCAGATCGAGGGAGAGCGAGACGCCTCATTGCATCAGGACTAATGTGCGGCTCTTTGTGGTCAGATAATTAAGATTAAACTGAGTGAATTGATTGTAGCAGGTTTGTGCTGCATGTGCTTTGTTCCTGCATTCTTTGCCAAAGACGAGATGAGAACAGCCTTGGTCCTCTTCTTCTAAACCCTCTGCTGCTACCTACAGTAACAGGAAATGTCTTCTGAGTAACTGCAGGTGGTCATTATTCATTTCATTGTGACTTCTACAAATGTTGTTCAGACTTATATTTTGCTGATACTGTACATTCCTCAATTGTTAAAATCAATGAATGACGATAAGTAAGAGGATGACCCGACTACCTATATCTCCCACCCATCCTAGGATAAGCTTTGACAGCTGTCCAGTTGTTCATTGATACTATATGTCAGTGGGCCATTGGGGCTCTTCCATTTATCTCATACATTTATCTCCATCTGCTAAATGGGAATACACTCACTTATAAACCACACCATGTAACAGAGCCTCGATCATCCCGCCGACATTATCTGCGACGGGGCGGCCTGGACACACAGCAGCTGTCAGCGGGGACTCAAGCAGATGGCTAGATGTCTGCATTGATACATGTGTGTCTGTGTTCTGTGAGAAAAAGAATAAAAGCACCAAACTTGGCAGTAAACAGCGCCTGACTCCAGGCTCCGTCACTAACAATGATAGAAAGTATTGGAGCTGACAGAGTTGGGATTTTGCGCTGCAGCACATCTGAACTCTGTTTGGCTTCAGCTTTAATGTAATTGTGTCTCTTGGAAATAAACATCAGTGTTTGATTTATCAGATGTTTTCTTGTCCTGTGTCATTTTGACTCAAATCTATAAACGTCTCTGTTTATCAAACTAAGTGCACAAAACAACTCGGTAATCTAAAACTGTCTCTGAACATTATTCCTCTGCATGCTTTCAAATGATCATTATTTAGTTTTTTTCTTTCAACATTTTCAGTTAAGTGAAAACATTTCCTCTTAACACTGTCACTCGGGGAAAAACATGTAAACTGATTCAGTCAATTTGCATGTAATTACATGCTCGATACATCAGTATTATTATTGCAGTGTCAGTCTCTTCATATACTATCTGAGATTCATTTTTTGTGTTGCTTTTTTAGATCGAAGTTCACTTAATGTTTAGTTTTCTTTCCTTTCAGAGATCAGCATCTCCTCACCAGGGAGCTGAACTGTACAACCAAGATGTTGCTGTTGTTAAGGGTGTCACTCAGGGACAGTCTTCACTTGTAGGACCTGGCTTCTTTAAACACTGCTGAGTTTTTCCTAAGCAACAAAACCACTGGCTGGTCTTGACCTTAGAGAAGTAGTAGAACAGTACTTGTTGTTCAGTGGTGCATTGACAGTAGAGAGTGTTTTTTGTTCCTTCTGTTTCCTCAGACAGTCCAGGGATTTAAACCAGTGATCTTTTCAGTCGTGAGCACGCTCTCTTTACCACAGTCCCTGCTGTCAGGAACTAAAGCTTAGAGTTGTATCAAGGCAAGTGTTTGAGCTGTGTGAGCTGTCATTTCCTCCTCATGTCCTCTAAAACGTACATTTAATAAGAAAATTTAATAAAAGCATTGAATAGTTTCTGCTCAGGAACAGGGAGTCTTGGACGGTGGAGGGATTTAGTTCTTTGTTAAATCTCCTTTTAGTGATACAGTGTTGGAAGGTGCTTCACATGAGCGCTCACAGAATACATCTTTTTATTCTCATACATTTCACTAGATGGAGATTCTCTTCCTGCCCTGTGGTCGGGGTGTGAGGTTAACCAGCAGGACTGGGGCCTGTAGAGCAGGTGAGGGTTAAATATGTTGCTTAAGGGCTGTTGGAGCTCTACGTGAACACGAGGGGATCAGAGTTCAAGCCCATGTAACAGAGGGATGGGCATCAATGTAGAGTTTTTGTTGTTTGGTCAAGATACAATCCAACCCCGGAGCATCTCTGTGGAAATAACCAGAAGAGCAAAATCAAAGTCGTGCAGGGCATCTCCATGGTAACAGAGGTGATGTCATGACCTCTGTTGCCAGAGAACCACATGTCATTTCAGCTTTTTATAGTAAAGGGCCATCGGCTCTCAAACTTCTCTGTCTCTGTATCCTCTCCTCTCTCTCCCCTCCACATTGCTCTGTCCCTGTTAGTGATGTCTGGCTGTGCTCTGTAAGCCGGTGGTGGTGTTGAAAGAGATGGATGCACACTGCCCTCAGTAATCTCCGCAGCAGCCAGTTAGATAATTAAACCACTATTCTTGCTCTTGTCTCGTGTCCTTTGCTCTGTCATTTCAACATTGCATAATGCCGTGGTCACTCCTGTCGGCATAGGTAGTAAAAAATGGTGAAATAGTCAAAGCAGGGCCCATGAACTCACAACCACAGCTCCTTTTTATTTCTCCTCTTTCCTTTTTTATCCTCTCTGAATGATTTGATCTTTGCTGGATGTTTTATCAAAGAGTAGACGATCAGGAAGTGTCTGTCTCTGGCAGATTGAGGCAGTGTGTGCATGTCACCCAGCAGTGTTTCATCCATCAAGGTGTCACATTAATGTACAAAGTGCCATCTCTTACAATCATCTCCTCTGAAACCTCAGTGGAAATCTAGATATAAGGAGTTGAATTATGATAAGTGCTAGATCCACTCAAAATGGGTGCAGAGTACCTCGTGGTTTAGCTTTGTTTGTATCAAGTGTTTCCTAGTTCTCCTTTAGCTCTAGCTAATTAAGTTAAACCAGCATCTAAAAATCTGCTCAAATTGAACCTATGAATGGTATCTTTTTGTGAAATTGTATTAGTGTGTGTGTGTGTTTGTGATTTTCTGTGTGTGTGTCCCACAGGGCCTGTCATTTACAGCCATGTCTTGTCCCTGTAAAGTCACATGACACCTCCTTTCCCCGGCCCTCGTTTGTACAATCCAGACCTGCTGATGGATGAATTGATCATTAGCACAGACTTGTGGGTGTAGCATGTGGCTGTTTATGTGTGTGTTCATGTGTGTGGTGGTCGCTGGGTCAATAGAAGTAAACACTACTACAGATTGTAAATGGAGCCCTTCCTCTTGGGGAGAATCTGTAGCAGGTGGAATAGTGGGGGGGGTATTGAGCGCAGGGCAGAATGTGCCAGCAAAGCAAACATCACACCCCAGAACAGAAGTATGACACACACCCCACCCTGATCCTGTCTTTAGATGCACGCGCACACACACACACACACACACACACACACACACACACACACACACACACACGCACACACACACACACACACACACACACACACACACACACACACACACACACGCACTTTTCTGCTGTTACATCTCATTAGCTTTCTCGCTCACACTGTCTAGCTGTCTCTCCATCGCTGCCACGTTCCGTCCATCTGTTACACTCCCTCTTTCCTCACGGCTGTCTGCATCTTCCTGCGTGTTCCCACGTGGCTTTGTTAACGCAGCTCTGACACAAACACACGCTCAACATGTAGCCTGCTGCCTCAGAGTGACAGATGCTCTTCTTCATGGTGTGTGTCTCACGTCTCCACCTGCCAAAGAACTTTTAATTTTGGTTAATCGCTCGGCTGTTTCTCTGGAACTGAAGTCATTGAAGACTCCTGATGTTCGCTGCATGGTCTTACAACTCACACGGGAACATGCAGGGTGTCTCCATGGTGATAGCAGTGATGTCATGAGGATGTCTGCAATGTGGAAAGTTATTCTACACTACTCTTCTTCTCTCTAACTGCATCTCTTTTTCATGCATGTGCACACCGGCACTATCTCATTCTTCAGTTGCACACGTGTTCAAAACATCATATCAACAGTTCAATTCTGATTCTGACACGTCAGAGGTCAAACAGGAGTCGAAAAACACGCAACCACGAACACACACTCTGCCTTCTTGCAGCTTTAACTCATGACGTGGCTGACGCTGGCATGATGGAGACGTCAGTTCATCGGGTTTGATTGCTGACATGATGCTGTTAATTTTGGAAACCAGATTCTTGTCGGTCCTCCTTGGGCTTCCAGAGGATTAGTGATTTTAATCATGTGTTTAGATTTTCACCTCTGAGAGCAAACCTCCTTTTATCACCCTCTCACAAACACACACAGCACCCACTGTCAGCCTTGAGTCCACATGCACTCATACAACACACACACACACACACACACACACACACACACACACACCCACAGACTTTAGAGGAGTTTCAGGAAATGAAGTCATTAAGGGAATTTAAGAGTCTGTAATTAGTTTCTTAAATCCTTCTGTTGACTAAGGACCATAAATGTGGTGGGATTTGTCTCGGTGACGCTCGTTCTGCAGGGATCAGTTGAAGCCTCCGGTTACACAGCGCATACTGATGTGCAAAGTGCAAGGATGACAGGACTCACTTACAGGATTGTGTGCATATTGAAATGTAGAGCCATGATAGTGAAAACACCTCTTGGGTAAGTGAGTGATGTGAAACATTGGTAATATGAGAGGCAGATGGCTAAATGTGCTCATTGTGACATGAAGTAGGATGAACATGACATCTTAATCCTTGTGTAACCTGAGATGATCCCAGTTCTGCAATGCAATGAATACTCTTTTGTCGAGGTAGCTGTCCATTAAAACTCTGCATGTAGAAGTTGTGGGCGATGTTTTACATCGGGAGCAGTACTTAAATATTTGGCTGATTTACCATTTCCAAACTCAACAGTCTGTACACACCTCAATATACCATAAAATATAAAAGAATTACAACTTGCTAATACAGTTTGTTCTTCCAGTAATATTTTACATAATTTCCTTGAAACCCTCTCGTTATTTAAAACAGCACTTTACTTACTTTTCACTCTTTCTCTCTCTGCTGTACTTTTCAGCTTCACTGAAGGCTATCTCACAAAGCTCTCTCTTGTGTGGGCTCTTGCAATCTTCGTTCAATGCCTTTTCTGCATAATGTAATGGTTTTGTTCTCCAGCGAGCCCTCGTTCCTCCAGGTTTACAGGAAGACACAAAAACGAGTCATTTTTTGCAGTAAATCACAAAACTGTCGAGACTTTGTAGCACAGTGAACACACACTGGAATGTACCCACTGCCCATCTGTAAAAGTGATAAAAATAAAATTTAAAGAATCCTGAATGCAAAAGCTCTGTGCCTCCAATTCTGACTCTTGTGGAGATAATGTCCCTTTCTTGTGTTTTTTTTCACTCCCGTTTTTTCTCTGAATGAATTTTCCGGCTGCCCTCTTATTTCTCAGCTGAGGTGTGGAGCTCGGCTGATAAGAGAATATTACTTGGCACTAACTCTGCCATTGTTCGACTGGACTCGCACCATTTTACTCTCTCAGTATGCAATGTTTTTTCAGAGATCGTACAAGCGTGTTCTTTTGTTGAATATGAGGTTATTAAAAGGGGTTACTGTGAAGAGGTTATTGCAGAGTGAGCGAGAAGAAGAGAGTCAGTGTGTGTGTGCAGCTTTCAGTTGCTCCTTCTGGCTCTATCGCTGCATATCAGCTTGCTGTGTTTGGACAGAGCAGAGCTTGTATGAGAGAGAAATAATATAGGTTTAGAGAGAGAATATAATGCATGAAGAAAAATTGTTTTGCATGTATGTGTTTTAATTAAATCCTTCCAAAACATTACCTGCACACAGCCATTTACTTGTAGAATTCGCTGCTTTTGTACAACTCACACAAACAGAGCTGCACACAGAGATGTCTGCATTCCAAGGCCTCCGCTCCTCTGTGAGGCAAGAAGCAGCGTGACAGACCCCAGCATGCAGAATAAAGACCTATCATCTGCTGTCATTCTCTCCTCCCAGACCTCAGGATTTTGCTGAACCTGGTTTAAGGTTGTTTATTCATCTCATCTGTTATCGAGGGCTCAGGAAGCTTAACATGCCGTTGGTGAGGAGAATGAGCTACAATCCCCTCAGTGTTGGATTTCACTGCTCAGATCCTGCACCGCTTTGATTTATGATATAATATAAAGTGATCCGCTGCTCATGCTACACAATAGCAGCTGTACCCCATACTGATGTAACTCCAGCTCACTGTCGCCTCTTTGCCCATCACAGCTTCCTCTGCTGGAAAAAGGGGAGAACCCTCACATGCACTTCAAGGGCCATGTGATTTAATTAAGCAGCCATTAGATGAATGAGATGAGCTGAAACTGCAGGAGTATTTACCTGTTCAGATGAATGAGTTTTGACCTCAAGGTCATGAAGCTGCTGCGCTGTCCTCAGGAACACTTACCTGAGCATGTACCTGTACCTCTTTGTTGAGCATAGAGGCCTCATGTGATGGTGTTTTTATAGACTTGTTTAGCAGCACTTGTGTCTCTCCCTCTTGTCGCAGCTCTCGTTAATGACTGAGAGAAAAGGAACTAAAGCATCAAATGAGCTGCAGTGTGTTCATGTCAGTCGGGTGCATTGGGAGCAGATGCTGTGAACGTTTACACCTGAACGTCAACATGTTGGCTCCTTATTTCACCTGGTGTCTCACTCGTTCTTTGTCCTGCAGCCTCTTGCTGTCTTTGAAACACTACCAACATTTGCACACTTAATAATAACAAAAAATCCACTTGACTTAAACTGTCCTTCTTTCTGTCTCCTGCAGGCCTGCCCTCGTTGTTCCCTCTGAGAGGAAGAGGAAGTGATGTCACGCCACCACCACCGCTTTGAGAGGGACTACCGGGGACCATGGGAGCGGAGAGACATCCGTCCTTCTGGAATCCACAATGGAGGAGCCAATCACAGCTGTGCCTCCACCGTTGTCAATGGCAACAACCGTCCGGGCCTGCTCCCCCTTCCTGTCATCCCCTCCCTCCTCCCCACTCCGGTTACAGTTGCTGTGACAACATCGAGCGGCGACATAACGGTCAAGCGGGGCATCACAGCAGCAGGATCGGTGGCTCCGTCCTCGGCCAAGGTGAGAGCCTCGTTGAATCATATTCAGCGACACCTGCTTCTCTCTGACTCGTGTTGGAAACCTCTCAGTGTTTCCTCCTGTTCTCTCAACTTTCTTTCTCGTCTTTGTCTCTCCCTGTTTCAACTTTGGATCTTTAAAAACTCCCCGACTGGACATAATCTCCAACTTTCTCCTGCTGTTCAGGCTTTCAGCTTCCTCCTCTCTCACTTTCACCAAATGTTTCTGCACCATCCAGCTCACTGGCACGCTCGTCCCCATGGTTCAGCTGTCTCAGCTCTTCAAGCCCCTCAGCTCTCTCTCTGTCTCTCTTTGTCCCTCTCTCTCTCACTCCCTTTGCTGCCTCCTGCACGTCTATATCCCTCTCTCCAGTTCTGTTGCTCTCTCTCTCTCTCTCTCTCTCTCTCTCTGTTCAATGCTTTAGTCTTGCCTAACCATTTTCCTTCCATCTTCCTTTCCTCTCTAAGCCAAATATCAGTCTTGTCCTGTCTTTGCCTTCTTGGTAATTTTCGTCTTTCATTATGTAAATGACCTCTGACAGAGGCCCAGATGGGTGCTGCTGTCTGAAGTGATGATTAGAGGTGTTGCGTTCCCTAACAAGCAAACAGAAGATGAACCACATCAATATAGAACAAAAGAAAGAGAAAAACATCCTAAAAAGTGCAGCCTAATAAATGTCTGACCACTACAGTTAAGAGCCGTACAGTTTGTATGTGTGTGCTCCCCCCTTCCTTTGCCTGGGGATTCACTAGCTCGCCGGCTGTCTGCAGTGTGTGAAGAGAGGGAGCTTTACCAAACACCAGTGAGACATCTCAGCCTCTCCCTTGGCTTTACTTCCATGGTTACTAGGGGTTCTGAAAAAAAATTGATTCATGTCAGAATCGCAATTCTTAATTTCTACAATTCTGAATCGATTTTTTTTTTTAAGTTAATGTTCAACATAAGCCAGTTTGCATGCACTGTTTGCTGTGCACCATTTCCAGCTTCCATTATACACAGTTTCAACAAGGAGTGTGTCAGTCCTGGCTAGTCAGTATCGCTGCTAATGTTAACTAGCTTCTTGGGGTCGGTAATGTACAGGGGAAGCTTTGACGAACACCCATAGAATAGCTCTTACCTGTGATGCGTGGACCTCTTGAGCCACCCAGTCATTCGTGACATTCACCGCTCACTACATCGCGGATCCCTGGCAGCTCAAATCTTGTATACAAAGTCATGCAGCTGTGAACGAGAATCTGCAGTTCCCCACACAAGCTGAAAATCGATGTGCGGTTTTCTTAGCACACAGCAGACTGGAGTAAATCCTGAAATAATCACCCCTTTGTAACAAATATGGCATTGATTGTGAATCGGGAATCGGTTTGAATTGAGAATCGAATGAGTACCATTCATCTTCCTCTCAGCACTCATCCTCTCTATCAGATCATTTGCTTTAATTTGAACTTGAGCAGATCCATGTGGGCTTTTTCTCTTCCCGGCTCCTTCTTGCTCTCGGTGGGGCCTGCGCTCTCAGAGCAGAGGTAAACACTGCTCTGGTAATTCAGCCTGTAAGTGCACATCATTAGATACCCTGCTGAATGCACTGACCACAGACACAGTAAATCTGCTCTGGCACCGCGTCGGCCCCTCCTTTTGTGTGTCTGAATAATTACACACACCCAACAAAGTCTCACCAACTCCCACTGTGGCCATTGTCATCATTGCTGCCACAGCAATTAAGTGCATCGCCTCGCATGTCAGGGCACAGTTGTTTAAAGGTAAAGTATATGTGGGAATGTTTGTGTGTGTGTATGAAGCAGATATAATACAGATCCTTCCCACCGTCTTTCTTTTAGCAGTCCTCTGTAATTCAGACAATAGAGCTGAATTGCATGTAAAAAGGGGAAATACCCAGAGCTTAATAATAGCCAAAAAACATCCAAAGGCCTTAAGAGCCGGCCAGTACCACAGAAGCCCACCTTCTCTCTTCCTCCCAGCTGTCTGATGTCCTCACTTGCTCTCTCACTCTTTCTGTGATCTTTGGTCACAAAGAGTCTGATGGACGGATGCAACGCTCTCTCCGTGCTCACTGTGTCTCTGCTCTGTCCATGGCGACACTAAAAAGCGGACAGGTCTTTATGGATCTCTACTTTCTCCCCATCAGTCACTGGCCCTGCAAATACAAGCTAGCAGGGCTAATCTCTGAAGAAACAATAAAAGCTTGGATCTGTATCTGCAGCGTAACTTAAATAATTCCTAAGTTGTGAATTATGCATCAGCTAAATAAAAGCTGTTGCACCAGGGAGATAAAGAACAACAGAACTCTAAGTAACAACTAAATAGTGACACATGCCTCAAGGGAGGTTGTGAATACTAAAATCTCATTAAATGGTAAAACAGCAGCTTATCTGCTACACAGAATCATCTTGATGCAGTTATCCAGTAGAGACCTAATTCATTGATATTACATAATAATCAGTGGTTACTCTCTTACCGAATGCATGTTTAAAAGCAGTAGAAGTATGTATGTTGAATTATATATCAATACTCGACATGTTTTAAAACATATCTGTCTACAAGTTGTTTTTATGATATTTGCCAAAGTTTTTCTTTCAGCTCAGGTCAGCGTCATGAAAAATAGAAACCACACTTTTCCAAGCAGTGAGAGCACCGATCAATAGAGCTCGTGTTGAAACAGGGACTTTGTGACTTTTTGTTTATTGATTTCAGCAGGTCAGCTAGACAGTGGATTGTAGCAGAGCCCAAACTGTGTCCAACACAGCATGGTATCAGAGCACAGCAGGTGTCATGGCCTCACTCTGACTCAATCAAATACAGGAATAAAACACACAAGTAGGAGGACTCCTATGAGAGATTCTTCTTTTTCTTTCTTTCTTTGGAGCACCAACATCAACACATTTGTGTGGTTTTCCTGACAGTGAAAAGATAAATGAATGAAATATATTCTGTCAGCTTTGAAACATCCATTGTTTTTAAGGCAACTGAAGTAACAGTGGATCAGCAGTGTGATATGTTCATCACTTCTGGAGTGCATTAGCAGTGCTTTAGCTTTCATTTCCTTTTTCCTTTTTCCACAGAGCCTTTAAATCTTGAGAAGAAATACTCTCTTTGTCAGCATCACTCTTTAACCTTTGTTTACACCTTGCGCACGTTTGGCTTCTGCAACGCCGAAACGCTTTCTAAAAACACACACTGGGGCGGCTTTACGCTGGCATTGCTTGCTCCAATATAAAATGTGAAAGGCTGCATGACTTCGCTACAGCGCTGAGAAGGAACCGCAGTGTAAAAAGGACTTTTGGTATCACTCTGTTGTCAGGGAGCTAGATAATAAAAAGATGGGAAATAGAATCTGAAAGCACTGAATCGTTATTGAGGTTGAGGCTAAAAGGGGAGACTTCTTTTAATTTACCGTTTGAAGAGATGCTGTGAAATGTATCAAAAATGAGATGATTCAGGTTTTAAGAAAGCTCAAGCTGGGGGAGCTGGAAGGAGGAGACGGAAGAGAGAGGGAGGGATGCTGGATGGCAGGTGAGAGTTTATTAGCTTCAGATCAGGGAGGAAACTACAATTGTCATCCAACAGTGAACAATTTAAATTTCCAAAGCAGACGGACTCAGCAGGAGGTCTTAAAGAAAACTCTGCTACATTAGGAAGAAAAGAAGAAAACTGAAGAGAGCTGGAAGAAAAATATCCAGCTTTTTGTTACTTTTTACTGACAGGCATAAACTGATGATCTGTCAACTCTGATTAAAGGCTTATGTATTATAGTTGATGTAAAACTGTGTTATTTTTTACTCCTGACATTTTAACTTGAATTTGAAATATAAATTAAACACTAACCAGCAGAAGCAGCTTTTCTCTTTTCTCGTCCTCTGAGGAGCAGAGAGGTAAACTATCTTCACTCTCTGCTGCCTGGATGTGATTTATCACCACTACTGTATGTGTAATCGTCCTATCAAACACTGGCTGTGTATCATTTACATTCACAGTAAAAATGTCACTAAACTCCACCTCAGAGGACTTTTCCCTGAGAAGTCGACCAAACGCATTGATTAGAAATACTTAAATTCCCACGGTAGCTTCATTTATTATCCAAACGCCTTCGTGTAAAACCTGAAGCTTTTTGTAGGAGAGTCAAGAGTCTCTTTATCTGACTTTCACTGTTTGAACAGTTATGCAATTTTAAAGTCGAGGTGAAATGAAAAATGTCACTTTAATCCTTTTAGATCACATCCCCGGTAATATTGTGCATCTATTTGACAATACAGGCCAAAAAAAAATACAGAAAATCAATTTCTTCGTATTCTTACATCAAAATCCGATCATTTTTTCTTCCAGTAAAACTAAATTTCACGCGTGCTTACGTAAGTTAGCACCAAACTATTTCAACCAATCAATCTGCAACATTTAGCCGCAGAGCACCAAGAACGCTCGGTAAGTTAGCTAGCTACTGCGCTGTGGAGAACGTCTGTCTACGCACACTTCTCAACGATCAAATCAAATCCCTCTAATGATATGTCCCGCCTGCACGTCCTGTTTCACTCGGAAATACGTCACAATACGGAAGCTAGATACTCTCGAAATGCCGTTTCAGCTCGACTTTAAAAATGTAGCGCCAGAGGTCCGCTGCACATCTTAGTTCTCTGTAAGTGGTTAAGTGGTGTGTGTGTGTCAGAGGATATTGTAGTGCTTATAGTCAGCTTGTCTGCGGCTCTTTCTGCCGTGTTTGATCGGTTTGGATAAAGACGATCTTCAAAGGTTATGAAGATAGCTGCCTTCAGGTATAAAACATGCAACTATTGATACTGCCACTCCTTTTTTCCACCATTAGTCATGCATTTATTCTTTATAATCTTATTTCCCATGAACACAAACATCATCAAACTGTTTGTGGACAAATAAATGTGGTGTCAGGCGTCCACAACAGAGTCATTAGGAAACAGTGGACCTTGAGGGAGCAGAGCAGGACTCAGCTGTGATTTTCTTTCAGATGAAACATGGAAACTTCTGAGTGTTAATGAGAAGCTGTGATTGTGTTTTTACCAGGAGCAATCGCACCAGGGTTTGTCTGTGTTGTCAGTCTCTCTGTGACAGGATGTTTCACCTGTTTCATCCAATTTGAATCGTCCTGCGTCTGTGTTTCTGTCTTCTCTGTCGGGGTTTGGGTCCCGGTTGACCTTTAGCACCAACAATGGAGCGTTGCATTTACCCATCCAACCGCCTGTCTCTCACAATTCTGCAACCTGGCAAAGTCTTTATGCTGTCTGCCTCTGCATTGATGCATCTGCTTCATCAGGGCTGGATTGTAAAAATAAAGCAAACACAGAAGCAGGTTATATTTCTGAAAACCGCCGATATCCCAGAATAGGAGACCTTTCAGGATCCCGATTTTGTTGGGTACTGTGGCATTTAAAAGGACTGCATGCACAGCTCTGGCAGGAGAAGAGAAGATGGGCCAGGAGGGGCTTGCGCTCCTGTTTTTGGTTGGGATTTGTGTGTTTGTGTGGGTGGAAATAAAAATAGGCTTCCTGAGCTCACCGGCTGTCTTTTGAGTCTGTCTCCAATCTGACGGCCTGATGTCTTGATCTAATAATCAGCCATTGGATATCCAAATATAATCCTTTTCTGCTCTGTGAAAGACGAGATGCGATTTATGTCGCAATGACTCTGCAATAGTCTGCGATATTGAACGAGCTGCTGAGCGTGTCATCCAATACTGTACATCTGCTCTCCCAGTATTTCACAGAGATCATCGTCTCGCTGTTCTTTGACTGAGCACAAACTGGCATGTTAGACGTCACTGCACAAACACACTGTGTGTTTACAAAGTGCAGATTTGTCTGCGAGGCTCGCTCTTCTCTTTCTGTCTGTCTGTCCTGCTTGTGAGAGCTTATTTTTCTCCCTGCAGCAGCTCTGTTGATAATATTCACATTGCTCAAAACCTCTTCCCCACTTTACAACCCCAGCTATCTCCTGCCATCACACTGCCATTACTGTTTATCTACTTCTACCACCTATCTTCTTCAGCCACGCCTTGTTTTTGTTGGAGCAGTTGGAGCAGATCCTCGTTGCTGCGTCGGTGTTGCCTCCATCTGAGCGGGCTTGTGTGAAATTGGATTGCTGATCCGTTTGTGCAGAATGACAGTGAGGTAATATGGGATAGCAGCGACCACATGTTCAGATGCCAGAGACAGCTGTTACAGGACACCAACAGATCACAGGATGACTCTTTGTCTTCATCTCCTAAAGACTGGAAATGCTCTCAGCAAATCTAATGACAGCATCAACAAGTACACAGCTGAACAATGAACACAAACACACAAGAATGTGGTCGGGCACATTTCACACCACAACATGTGAAAGGTTGTCTGATTTACTCAATTTGAAGTGGCTGTCATCTTAGATTTGCTGTTTCGTTTGTCATCGCTGCCACCACTGCATCTCACACCAGGTTTGTGTCAAAGGGGAAACTGATACGTCACACATATTTATCTTGTGATTATCAAGTACTCACTCTCTTGTCTTGAAAGGTGGATGGAAAACGTTTGTTGGTTGTTTCAGCTTTAAATCACTGCTTTCCAAAAAAGACAGTATAAATAGTTTGTACTAAACTAATCTCAAACAGATACCATCACATAGGTACAGAATGTAAAGGTGAGGGACAAGATCTTTGAAGTCCTAAACGTTGTGGTTTCTGTTGGTTGTCTGAGTAATATTGACTGCGAGCGTTTCAGCAGGCTTTTGTTGTAGTCAGGAAAACTCTGTGTGGAGGCATAAAAAGTGGAACACATGGGCCGTAGTGCAATCTCTGAACTAATGGGCCAACATTTGTTGAAAATTCAGTACTTTTATGAATTTCTTTGAACAGAAATCTCAGTAAATATGACATAACTGTCAGGTCATAGATGTGATTTCTTCACTTCATCTCCAGTTTTGCTTATCAGAAAGCTAGTTGAACCGTAATCAATGACAAACACACTGAAAATGTTCCGACACTCTAGAAGGTAGCTTATTCAGCCATGTAGTTCCACATGTAGTTCAGGATGTAAAGATGATTTGAGTTTAGCTGAACAGACACTGAAGACACGTCTCCCACAAGTTTGACATGTTGAATCTCTATGAATAGAGAAGTTGAAGATGAAGCTGTTCATGCCATGCAGCACTGATGTTTTGTTGGTGTATAAAAACTTTCAAAGCAGTAGAAAGGAACTCAGTGAACCAAGAGAACGACTCTTCCTCTCTAGTTCAAGGCTGCCATTCACCCATTGATGTAACTGAACACATCAGATGAGCGGATCAGCTCTGTAGTCCTTCAAAGAGCCACACTTAGTTCCCATATTCCCCTTCAAGTGATCAATGAGCCACCGGCTGAGCTCAGCTGATTGTGTGTCATTTGGTTTCCTCTGATTGGAACTCATCTGCCTCCTCTTTCCTCTTCCTCCATACCCTCTCCTCTCTCTCTCTCTCTCTCTCTCTATTCTTCTGTCCTGTTCCACGGTCGAGAGTTCCACGGTAAAGAGTAGTGGCATTTAAAAGGACCTCATGTGGAGGGGTTGACATTTACTGTGCTGCCACCTTCAGGTTAAAGCGATAGTTTGGTTTGTTTGAAACAGGGTTGTATGAGATACTTAACAATAGTAAGTGTACTACACAGTGGATGCCGGTCAGCACGGCCCTGGTGTTCAAATACTGGTCGGAGTGCCGGCACACAACAGCATGAAGGAAAATAATGTCCTCTAGTCCCCACCGTGAACGGCACTCTTTCGTTTCTATGATATTGTATTTCCTGTGGTTTGTTGTCTCTTCTACAACCGCTGACATAAACAGCTGATTCGACACCGTAGTCTGCAGACGTAGTGACATGTATGTGGTGCAGTCCACGCAAAGTAGTGCCAAATAAAGAGGCTTTCTTACTGAAAAGTGAAACACAGTGAATTTTTCAAATATAGAGTGCAATCGATACCACTATTGATTTTTAGGTGGGACGTCGTTATAAGTGGATACATTACTTGTGGAATTGACCCTACCTGCAGTGGTATATAGCCTAGCGTCTGTGCCGGCACTCCGGTCGGTTCCTAAACACCAGGGCCGTGCTGACCGGCATCCACTGCATGTAGTACACTTACTATTGATAAGTATCTCTTACAACCCCACTTCAAACAAATGGAACTATTTAACTCTATATGAAAGGTGATGGTGAACGCAGGCTTTTAAAGCATCAGTCATGTCATGTGGAATATCAGATATGAGTGAGGAGGAGCGTTTAAGATGCACAGGTAAACAGTCCGTCTCTCTGCAGCGTGTCTGACACTTCTCTCAGCTTCTCTCACACTTGGTATTAAGGTCTGTGTTTGCACTCAGCATCAGTTACATGCAACAAAAGACGCTGAGGTGTTTTTCTGTTTGGCTGCTTCTCCTCTCAGACATATTTGTGCAAATGAATTGTGCCTACAAAAAGAGGAGTTGTGGACGATTGCCCTCAGAAGCTGCCTGAGGCTGAATCCTGACTGCTGGTGAAAGTGAGACGTTTACTCTTCATTCTTATTTGAACAAGAAGGACAAAAGAGCTCTCACTTTATGTGTCTGCAAACATCGACAGACTTTGCTTTGAAATGTCTTTGCTCGACTTGGTGATGTTTTCAGTTGGATGCACAAAAGAGACAATAAGAGGCTTAAGAGAGGCTTCATGAAAATACTTGGAAACAAAATCATCATCAGATTGACTCTGTGCTCCTCTCCCTCCCTGAGCTGATATCTGTGAAGGACTTCAGCCACGTTCTGTTTAGTTTCAGTGTCTCCACTGAAGAACAACTTGAAATAGACTTGAACTGCAGATAAATGTATCTTTTTACTCTGTGTTGCTTTAGTGATCCTCATGTTTGTCTGTTCGTCCAACATTTTGGCTCAGACTGAAATATCTCAGCAACTATTTGATGAACTGCCACTTTATTTGGTTCAGACCTTTTTGCTGCTCATTAAGACTGACCCTTTATTTCTCTGACTCATTATTCTTCCATTTCTCTCTGTCCATTATGTGATTGGTCTGTTGAATTGTGTTCTAGTGTCTGTAGATCTTCCCTATGCACTGTGCTCAGGGGATCCACAGCCAGCCACTTTAATAACACACACATGAATAATAGATATATTTTAAATGGGACTTTGGGGCGACTCAATCATGCAGTATTTTGGCAATTGGTTTGACCTTAACTCAGGCGGCAATTGACTGTGAGCTCGGTGTTTCTAATTAGGAGCTGCACACAACATCACACTGCCAAGTTCTCCTCTGCCATAACTACAACCTCTGCACACACCATGTTACTGTTTCATCTCTGCACTTTATCAGCTGTCAGTTTTTACATGAGACTTTTTATATGTTATATATATATTCACGTCAACCACAAAGACCACACAGTTTGTGTTCCTCTGTGTTTCTGCTCTAATAACAACACTTAGACTATATTTCAGCTGTAATGAGATGAGATACTTGTGGGAAATCACGGCTGATAATGTTTGAAGAGGAGGATAATATCCCTGCTCAAATTAGTCTGTAAATTACAAAGGAACAAATTGTCTGTTCAACATAATATTGTCTGGAGGCAAAACAATCTGAAAGTGATTGAAAGCAATTAGATTATGATTACTACATTTGATTAATCTGCTGGATTACACCACTGGTTGACAATATTAAGTAGGTAGTCTGAAACAGGTTCAGTAACATGTCACAGAATACATTTTTAATGAAACCTTTATTTGTTAAGACGCTGGTGACAGAACAGTGGATGTTTTGCATAAATAATATTGCTCAGTTTAATATGAAGTTCTGTTTTCTCGAGCAACAGCCACTTAAAATAACATTTTTTTACATTGAAGTAATTAAGTGCTTAAATTGTATTCTTAATCTCTGTCAGCAGCTATAAAGTTATTGCCAACAAACCAGAAGTAAACTAATTTCTCTATAATCCATCATTGTCAGAGTAACATCTTTATTAGATCAGGTAATGACTTTATAATTGCTCGGTGCTGAAGTGGAGCTTCTTTACATACTGGGCTGATTGTGTCTTAAATCACAGAGCAGGTGTGTGAGTGACTTTGTATGTCCTGGCTCTCATGGTCACAGCATCATGACAGCAGAACGCAACACTTCCTATGTTGTCTGTGACGTGTTCAAATGTTCTGATCTCTGTCAGCGAGAGAGAGAGAGAGAGTGTGTGTCGTGATGTGACACAATTGAAAATGTACCTCTTATTGATTATTGTACCTCTGCCTGCTTCCTCCTTCCATCATGACGTCCCCTGCTCATGTGATCCATTACTGGTGCTGTTACTGTGAGCTGTAGCCTGAATGTCAGCACAGTTTGACTCATATTTTTATTCCTCTTGTTAAAAAAGGATGTCTTTGTCTCTCTCTGCTGTTGTTGAAAATTCTCCAGCTGCCATCATGATTAAGAAGCTGCTTTCTGTTTGTGCAGTCCTGCCACATCTTCAGCGTCTCCTGATGATTGGTTCCATTTCATCATGAGGCATTATGGGAAGTGCTGTGCATCTGACCGGGCAGTATAATGTTATATAACTCAAGCCAAACACGGTCATTATACAGTGTTGTGATGTGATATTTTTCAGGTCTGGATTTATTGTGGACTTGTTTCTGTTTTTAACGCTCTTTAAATGTTGACTGTTGATGATCTTTGACCAACCGTGCGGTGATTTCATCTTCTTCTTCATCACTTGATGCAAGCATGACTCCTCACTCAAATTAGAAGTTAGCATGACTTTTTATCACAGTAAAGGGACCTATAAAAGGATGCTTCAGTGATTCAAATGCTTATAATAGAAGTCATGTTTATGAAGCATTTGGTCTGCAGACAGGTGTGTAAATCTGCCATCTGCTATTAACATGTGCGTCACAAGGCAGCAGCTCAAAGACTGCACACTTGAGCAGCTCGTTCTCCAACGTGCAAATTTGGTCAATTGGGAAAAGAGTCATTTATGCAAAGAAGTGTGTGTGTTTGTGTGTTCTTTCTCTCAGAAGAATAACAGCAGCGTGCAGACTGTGTGGGTGTGTCTGTGTTCCTGCACAGAGTGATTACCTTGAGGAGGTTAAAAATAATTAAGTCCAGCTGAATAAACTGTCTGCGAGTCTTTGAATGACAGCTGCTGATTTGAAACGTCATGCCGACACAATGTGAGTTTGATGCACAGAGAAAAGCAGAACATGGAGGATCAGGAAGGTTCTCAGCGCTTTGTGAATTTCTTGCAGAATTCTTGCACCATGTTTCAAACTTGAGTACAGAAGTAAATCAAGATTCTCATTATGAACACACAAATAGAAATACCTCAGGCTGAATAGTGGCTGTCTTGAACTATACCGGATTTTTAATAAAGTTTAATATGAGCTGGTAAATGGCATGGAAGCCAGCAGAAATCAGTTTGCCAACCTCATTCACAGCAAAAAAAATGACAATTTTAAGAACATCCTGTGAATATTAAGCCTCACTAAAGGTTGATGAAGCTAACCTTGGTTTGGGTTTCCTTTGGCATTCTTAACAATCACACACAAAGTACATTTACTAATGAACTCTTCTTAAAAACAATAATGAGAAGAAAATATTTGTTGTCAGGACATCTTAAAAAGAGCCAAAACCTGCTGTAAAGCTTTTTATAGCTGCACGATGCAGATTAGGTTTATTATGAGGGACTCCTGTTTTTATTGATGTATTCATTTGTCATTTAATACATCGTTATCATGATAATATCCATTTTAGCTACTTAAAGTTAAAGTACAATTAAAGAGCATCCCAAACATCAGGCTGTGGTGAGCCCACTGACTGTATACAAGAAGTGGACTTAGTCTCCTGCTTTAAAAAGGGAAGTTAATGCCGAACTGGATTAAATCTTTCTGATGCAGAGCACGAGGAGACTCCACTGGTTGCAGAAAGAAATAAGATTGTGTTAAACCAGGTCCGGAAATGAGCAAACTTCTCAGTTGTTGTGTTACCATAATTTTTTCCTAATCAGCAAATTGTTTTGTATCTTTTATTTAACTATGGTCCCATTTTGACTAAAACTGACTCTAAATAAAATTCAAAATCTTTGGGGTTTTCACATTTTGACCAGTGCTTTAATTAAAATTTTATTTGATATAGTTTAATTATACTGCATGACTTTTAACAGATGTACTTTACTTTTTCTCACTCTGAGTTGATAGCTGACATTCTGGAATGTCTTCAGAGTTTCTCTCTTCTGTTCACTTAGCTGCATAGTGATAGTTCTACTGTGTCCAGTGTTCTTCATTTCTTATTAACATGCCTCTCAAAGATTTAGGCTGCGCGATCTTCACCAAGTAAAAGGCTTTTTTCTCTTTTAGCTAAAGCAAACCGCTTCCTTTTTTTGTGGTCAAGATAAGAGAAAACATGAATATTTATCAGGTGGAAACACAAGGAGGAGGAGAAATGTAAAAGTTTAAATCCTGTAAATGAGTATCGAGCGAGGTGAGGATGTGACCAGAAATCTCTCAGTGTGTGACCTGCAGATTTTCCTCTAAATGAGACGTGTTAAATGATGTGCCAGAGGGAAAACGGGTCTTTTCAAGCAGCATACACTGTTCAATCATCAGATAACCAAGCTGTCAGGGACCTCAATTAAGGGCACATTTTCAACGGAGCTGCACCCGGCTGTGGCAAACAGGAAAATCATGTAGAGAAGAGATTTGATCCTTGCATAGCCCACAAACATGATCATTTGATCTCTTCTCCAGTTTACAAAGAGAGCAGTAATTAATAATTCATCCAGCTCATCTCCAGATCCTTCACTGTGAGTGTTTGTTGAGCTCCTCCTCAGTCTTAGTACTCGGCAAGGAAAATGAGACAACACAGGAAAAGAGGAGCCGCTGTGATGAAAACCAAAGAGGTGGGATGTGATTAATTCGGCACATCTTCGGCCTGCATCACTGCTGACTGATTCATCAGACTGGAGCAACAAAAGGAACAGTGCTTTAATCAGAGTCATAATCCTAGATCAGCACTGAAGCAGGATTTGTCTCTAAACCAAGTGCTTGTTGTCACTTCTCAGCATGTTTAGGCGGCTCACAGGAGAGGTGTCACAATAAAGGTTGAACAATGAGCTCTCCCTTTCTCTATTACTCGCACCTCGTTGGTATTCTAGTTTTATATTTGGCTGCAGAGTTTTTAGTAACACGACTCTTCCATGTAAGTGATTAATCATCTAACTCATGAATATTAATGTCTCTCTGTGTCTGTGGAGCAGCCAACCAGCTCCAGATGAATTTCTTCTTGACACATTTTCTGTTTGTTTGATTCTCCATGAAGCTGTTTTTAGTTTCAGTTTATGTGTCTTCAAAAGAGAGTTCGACCACTTTAAACAGAAAACAGAAAATAGAGAATGTGTGTGAACATTGACAAGCAGACGGCATCGATTTTACCATTTGAAATGTTCCAGTCTAGACAAAGATTTTCTCGTGTTTGTAGAAAAGGAAAGCAGACTTCAGTGTTTTATAGCTGCTATGAATCGATTTCTTCTGTTCTTACACCACTGATACAAATCCATAATTCCATAAGTATTACAATTTTCTAACACTATTTTGAAAGAAAGACAAGACGACTTGTTTTTATCGCGACAATATTTGTGCAGACTTGAATCTCGTAACCAGATATTAAGTGGTTTTGAACTGTTTTTCTATTTTCTATTTCAACCCTATTTTTTCTGTTTCGAAACAAAACAAGCACAGAGACATCAAACAGTCTTGAAAAAGAAGCTCATTTTCTTGTCAATTGTAGCTTTGGACACAGGATATGAACCTTGAAATTACTTTTGCCATCTGTACAGAAAAGCATTAGCATTTAAAAAAGCAGCAACTGTGGACCAAATCAAGAGGAGCTCATTCACAGGCAGCTGAAAGGCTCCAAACAGACAAGTGAAGGTCTGTTTATCACCTGCTGCAGTGGAGTTCATGGCTGTTTCTCACTTTCTTTTAGAGTCTAATGATCCCAGCATGTCTCTCCAGTGTGTATCTTACCCCAAGCAAAGCGCTGTGCAGACTCCCCCCTGTGTCCGCAGGAGCACAGAGCCGCAATGACCTCTTCATCTTGTGGGATAAACCAGTCTTTCAGTCTGCTATCAAACCCTGGGGGAGCAGAGCTGCAGCTCCAACACTGAAACCTCAAAGGTTGGAGCTCTGCCACAGGTTACACATGTGGCTGATTGTGCTCGGCTTTATGTGGACTTTCTGACTGATAAAGTCTCAGCCAGGAGTCCATATCCCTGCTACAGTAGTGTCACTTACTAAAAGTATACCTGCATATGAATGAAGAATATGATGACAATCGATTTTATTTCTTCTACTTTGAAATTTGAGTAAAAAAGCTGCAAAAATAATAGAGAGTAAGAGGCCCGTGGGCACACTGGTAATTATAAACCTCAGTGGAGTCATGAGGGGTTTTGATCTGACAGCTGTGTAAAGCAGATTCTGCTGTACCTCACTTAATAATGATATTTTTAGGAGCTACAGTGAGAGGTGATAGGCACTCTGCAGCCAAATGGCTTATTCATTTCAGTGTGCAGAGTTCATCTGAATGGAGCTGATGAATGGAGCGTTGTGCTCTCATAATGTTGCAGCTCTGTGTCATTAATGAGGCACATTTTCAGCGAAGAAGGGTCATTGTCTTTGTCTGTATTCTCAGTTTAATCACTCACACTTGTAGTCTGATGAGACATTTTGCCTTCCAGGCGCTGAGGTGATGAAACAGTACAATGTTTCAGAGTGTGTTTGAGCAGATTAGATCCTGTGGATGGGGCCGGGAAGTCAAGCAAAATAGAGCCCTGCTTATTTTAATACCATGGAGTTTGAAATAAACAACATCCAAGCTTGTTTTATTTAGTTGTTTGTCAGGCCAGCAGGAGTTTTAGCAAGAAGTCAGACTGTTCTTACTTAGTCCCCGCTTAGTCCCCGCTGACCAGAGGCTGCTTCTTTGTCGGCCATTTCTCTCAGTGCCCAGAGAAAGTCAGTGAAAGGCTCCATTTAACAGTTACATCCATCTGACTTCCTTTCTGCTCTGTTAGTTTTATAATCTGTGTGTACATGCATCACAGAATGAGGATCAGACCCCCCACCCCCCCCCCCATCCCCCATCCCCCATCCACCCATTTTTGTTGTTGTTGTTGTTGCAGATTATTATCTGCTGACATTTAATTGTTCTTATTTCACTCTCGGGCTACCAAATTTAATTAAAACTCTCAATACATGTGAAGTAATTACCTCTCAGGGGCAACATCTCCTGCCCTCACATCACATCCTATAAGCAGTAACTGTTCAGGAGAAATAAGTGCAGAGGGGAGGGGGAGGGTTGGCGAGTAATATGTGGAGGTGTGAGGCTATAGTGAAGCAAACAGAATACAGGAGAGGAGCGGACAAAATGTACATCAGTTATTAACTTCCAAACTCAAAGCAGCAGCTAACTCGTCCTTCACGCTAAAAAGTGAGAAGAGTCTAAAGATTTATTCAAACTATTTATTAGCTATTTTTTAGCTCTGAACTTGAAGCACAATATAAGTCTGTGCAATAAGCATCCACTGCATATTTCCTATGATTCCCAGCCCTGCCATATCATCGTCTGTTTTTTCTCTGCCAAAACATCACAGTATTTGGCTTCCAGGTTGCTGCATTGTAAAATGAATTCATATGGTCCCCACACTGCACTCTTGGCAAAGTAGATATAGTTTCCAGTCATATTGTTATATCAATATAAATTCACTTTATTCTTTAGCACTAAATGGCTGTTTGCCCAGTAAGCACTCATTTATTGCTGCTCACACACACACACACACACACACACACACACACACACACACACACACACACACACACACACACACACACACACACACACACACACACACACACACATACAAACAGGGACACACACACTTTGTCATTTTGCCACAGACAAGAACTACACAGTCGTCTGTGTCTCTGAGGCTGCTGCTGTGACAGGCGGAGGATATTTAGTTCCCCAAACACTCACCACATATCAGGCAGGGTCCTGGCCTGCTGGAGACCTCTGTCTCTCACTGTCCCGGCCAGAGCCAATGGAGGGCAACATGGCCGCTGACACGCTCCTCTGGGAGGTGTTACCATGACATAAAGAAGTCTCCACAGCTCACATGTCCAAGTACTAGTCAGCCTCTCTGAGGAGCCTTACTACTGCTGCTCAGTCCCACATATACAACATGTTCACAGAGCTGTAGCACCCAGCCGCTCACACTTTCTATCAAGAGCAAAGAACACTAAAAGGAGGGGCTGAGGTGGGTTTTGGAGGTCGAGGCTGCGGCTCGCAGAACTCATGGGATATTAGGCCGGGTTTCAGCCCTGCATTTCCACTGAAGCTTGTCGGCCTCGCCCCTGCGATCACGCTTCTCTTTTCTCAAACGTGTGTGCGTCGAGCCAGGAGCCCGCCGAGCTGTCGGAGCGTCTTAGCTGGAATTTCAGTGGAAGTGAAGTCCGTTCCCCTTCAGTCGTTTGGCCCGGGGCTTGAAATTATAGAGTCTGTATCTGTAGCTTTTTCTGCTGTGCATCAATAGCAGATAAACCCACCAGGCGCTCCTGTTGTGTGTTTTCATTGTGTCTGTCTGTCGTGCTGCCGGGGTCGGTGTTAACTGTTGGTGCCTGGAAGGATCCGCTTTGTTTTGATTTTCTATTTTGAGTGAACAAAGTGCCAGTCATGAACAGTCAACCTCCAGTAATGGCTGACATGTTTCACAGTGATATTTCCTCCAAGCAGAAGGGGACTACGGATACGACATGTTTTAAAACTGCTGTATTTCTTTAAGAACGAGGCAGGTGTTGTAAACTGTGGTGCAGTGGACTCATGGATTAAAAAGAAATATTACCTCGATTCCTCCCTGTCTCTTTAGTCTGCAGCCGTCACACTGAATACACACCTTCCCCGTCTATGGCACCACGCTGTTCGGCATGTTGGAGCAGCACTCCACTTTAAGATGGCTGCCAGAAATGGCGCAGTCGTCTCTTTGTTTCCCCGTGCGCTGCTCTGCTATGTTCCAGTCTAACAGATTGGACACAGCCGCCCGCATGGTCCGGCTCCAGCATTCAGCACCATTATGACGGGAGTCCAGAACAAATCCACTTCACATTTAGGTGTCAGCGCGCTGTCATGGAAAAGAGATCCCTCTGTACAGTAAGTGAATAATGTTGGAGAGAAAATGTGCTTTTGTGCACTCGTTAGCGCTCCTGGTCAGATTCAGACCACTCTCTGTTTGAGCTTTTAGCAGAGCAGGAGGAGGATAAAGGGGGATGTGATGGACGGGTTTGTCTTACTCTGCCTCTCAATCTATCTCTCCTTTTTGCTGCCATTCTTTCTGTTTCTTTTCTCGGAGGAAAGCCATTATTTCCATCACCCTCCACATTACAGCCAAACTCTCTGTATCTGTCCGTGCCTGGCCAAAGGGAAGAAAAAGACATTCTGTCTGAGTTTTTTTATGATTTCTTCGTGGTGTGGAATTACTATAAAAAATATATTATTATAGTATAAAATTATTTTACTGTTGCACACAACATAACAACATCGCGCTATGCAGTGCTGTTATTTAAAGCTTGTGTACGTGCATCTCCCCAGAGATAGCTCACTGACTGTGGAGGTGAATTTTCTTTCTCGGATGCATTTAAATGAAACAGTAATGGCAGCTCCAACACCGGACCAGCAGAAATCCTGGTCCATCCGTGTGGAAGAGATGAAGTGATCAACCTATCAGGATACAAAGTGCACATTAACAGGCCTGATTAGCAGCAGAGTGAGATCACACAGCAGTAAACCTCCTCCTCTCCTGCAGTCTGTTATTCTCCTCTCGTGTGTAAAGAGGAACACTGAACCTTAAAAGGTAGAACATAATCAGCCTGTGTAGCACTGACCTGCACCCTGCTATCTCATTGTGTCTGCCAGGTGTGTTAATGACATTTGGTGAGATTAGCTTTTCACAGTGCTGTTGTTACTGACCTGCTCTGTGTGTGTTTGTGTGAGCGCCTTTCTCCATTTAAGGCCCAAACTTTCCCTCAACCCTCCTCTCTGTTTTTCACTTCAAGCTTTTCTCTCACTACAGTACACCTCTTATTTCACTCGGACCTGTTATTAAACCTCAGAGCAGTTAGTTGATCTGATCAGTATGCGCTGTAACATTGTTTACCCCAGTGGGACCTGGATGTTATAGACATACTCATCTCTATCCCTCTCTTGTTTTTTCTCCCCGAGTCGAGCAATAAAATAATTTCTCTGGGGAAAAACTGGATGGGGCCTCAAAATAATACCTCACATACACAAGGGCTGTCTCAAACAAAGTGAAAAGACAAACACAAAGCTGTGAGCAAACACGTTCTGTTCATCTGGATGTGGATATTGTGGATGACTCAAAGCAATCAAAGCCCAGAGCCCTGGATCACCACGAGGCCCCTCCTACACGAGCCCACAGCAGATGGAGGCCAGCGGTGAGAGGTAATGCTGCCTACTACTGCGAGACAGTAAAACACACATAGTGACAGATGTCAGAGTTTGCTGTGTCCGAGAAAATATCTGATAGACCAGCCTGAATAGGACTGCTGTCTCTGCCCGCACAGAGGAGGACAGGTTTCTATTTAGTCCTGATGCATCTTGATTTTATCTTCCTCTCTTCAACACACTGATTCTGACATTTCTGCAACACTCAGAGGTTTGAGAGGAGGGAAAGATCCGTCTAGCTTTGCTGTGCATGCATGTGTGTGCTCATGTGTATCTGCATGTGTGACATTGTGACAGATGGATTGCCTCCAGAAAAAGAGAGTTTTCCTGTTTCTGTCTCTGTTTTGTGTAAATGGGTGGGAGTACTAATGAGGGAATATTATGGGGCAGGTGCAGGGCTGAAGGAAAGCAGGAGAGTCAATGCTGCGAGTTAATAAGGAGTCAATGCTGCGGGTTAATGAGGAGTTGTATGTATAGAGGGGAAGGTGAAGCATGGCTGTAGAGGAATACAGTAAAGCTCACAGAGCAGAGGAGGAGAAACGCTCATTAAAACAAATACAGGAGATATTTCCCTCCCAGAGTCTCCAGGGCTCTCAGTTGGAATTGAGCGCTGAGGGCGTCTCTGAGTGAACCATTCCAGTTTTCTCTTGTCTGAAGTCGACAGGTGGAGCCGGACAAAAAGAGCTGACAGCCTGTCTCCCTCCTCCACCCAGCTTCATCTGCACATTAATTCACTCTGAATAGTTTGGATTGTATTTGTGTCGTGTTGGTCAGCCTGCACTCTATTCATAAAGCTTCCCTAATGCAAAAAATTGCTAGTTTTAAAAAAAATTCTTAGAATCATGACGTTTTCTCAGAATTTCCCCTTAGGGTTAAGACTAGATCCTGGTAAAAATAAAAGTTTTTTACAAAGCATCTCAGCCCTTAAGAGAGCTCTCAAGGTGAGAAAACAGACTTTTAACCCCCCCCAGGCTCACTGGGCCATCCTGATAACACTTCTTACTCCCCTACCCAGAGCACAAGTTAGAGATACGGCTGCAAAGAGAGCTTAGTTTGGTTTGGTGAGGTTTCATCAGCTTTACCCCCAAACACACACGTTGTCACCAGCTTTTCATTTTATTTTTATTGGATCACATTTTCATTTCTCTCAACCCTGCAATAGGAGTTTTTTGTATTTACTCTGTTTGTCGTATTTGTGTTCAGAATTCTGTTTTATCACTTGACTGAACAAAGTGTTTAACTCACTACAAAATAAAGATGCACACAGTCTCAGGAGGAAGGGTCCAAATCTGTATGAAACACACACTAGAAAGTTGTTGTTATTAGTATATAAAAGGAGAAATGTTGTTTCTACAAAGACTCTTGAGACCTTTAAGATGTTATTGTCCCATGTTCAGTATAGACTGTAACTCACTCACTACTAAATGTATACAACACTCCTTCATCAACGCTCCCTTCAAGTCCTTAAAGAAATGCTTTGGTGGCTGTGATATTCATTGAAGCTATCAAATATTATTTTTTTCACCAAACATTTAAGGGTCATTAGCTTTAGGCTATTCTGTATGGGATCTAAATATTACGGACTCTTTGTGTTTTAGTTTATTCCCCATGAGACGATCTAATCAGTGATGTTTTCTGTGTGCTGCAGGTCTCAGGTCTGTCTCCTGGAGACAACCAGACCCCAGGACTGCTGCTGGCTCCAGGTGTGAGGTGGGGACAGACGCCCATTAACCAGCTCACACCTTGGGATACAGATGAGCCCCCTGCCAAGCAGCATCGAGACAGCGAGCCCAGCGGTAATGATTCACACACACTCACGCACACACTTGCATGCTGCACCCCAGACGGTTCAGGTCAACTAAACTAGCATCTGATGCTAATGAGACTTCCTGGCTGACTTAGCCTACATAAAATACATGCTAACGTCAACCACATGCAAACTTTACATACACAATAATAATAATTAAAATAATGAAAATCCACAAACAGCATCTTTACATAAACAGACTTAATTGTGCATAGTTATAGAAATGTCACTGTGATATTAACAAGTAAAAAAATAAATCTAAATCCACCTTCACAAGTCCTCCAGTCCCTCACGTCTCTTTCTTCACTCTTCTCTCATCTTATCGTCCTTGTTAATGTTATTCTGTCACTAACTGAAGCTGATTCAGTCTAATTTAAATGCAGTGAAACTCTGAACGTCCTCTAAATGATCTCCACCAGGTCTAATTTAGATGTCGACCTTATTCTATTGCTGCCCCTTTAAAAAGAGCAGAAGAGGTTCTGCAGCGCACACTGAGGAGTGAAGCCAGTGTTGTAGTTTGTTACTCTTATTGTAATGAACTCACCCAGAATAGCTCTGCCCTACAGCAGTTAATTTCCTTCCATTGCTCCGCTGGCCTCTGCCTCCTGCTCATCACAAACGTGTCTCATTTAAGAAGAGCACTGGCACACAGCTCGCTCCTGTGGAAACTCAACAAATCCAGATTGTAGACAGCTGCTGCTCAGTGGCAGCAAAGCATCATGGTCAAGACAACGATTCAGTTTCTGCTACACATGTACAACATGTCTTCTAATTATAAACAGTAGAGCCCGACCAATATTGGATTTTTGGGGCCGATGCTGATTCCGATATTAGGGAGTAAAAAAATTCCGATATCGATATATCAACCGATATATTCACAAATGTTCAAAATGTATCTGAAATTAAAATATTAAAATTCCACATCTGAAAACTTCTTGTCACATTTGCATGACATACAAAATTCAAATAAAATGGTGTTTCTGTAGCAACTTTAATAGCACTAAAATAAAATATCAAATTAAATAGAAGTGAGTATAACACAAAAACACACAAGTTGGAACAAAAATGATTTTCCTGCTGAAGATAAAAGACACTAAACACAGACCAGCTCATTTGACAGACTGATACTGTTAATAATAGTAATAAAAGGCTTAATGAGCAGGAAGCTTTCTTTAGCTGATTACTGTGATTTTAACACGAGTTTGTCGTTCACAATGTTTCGTTCTGTATGGGAAAGATAATGCTTCCCTTTGCTGTGGGGCTGAAGCCTATCCCAGCTGTCATTGGCCGAGAGGCGGGGTACACCCTGGACTGATTGCCAGTCAATCACAGGGCTGACACATAGAGACAGACATCCTTTCATGCTCGCACCAACACCTACGGGCAATTTAGAGTCACCAAGTAACCTGACGAGCATGTCTTTGGACTGTGGGAGGTAGCCGGAGAAACTCCACAGAAGGCCCACTTTGTCCGAACCAGGGTTCGAACTAGGTCCCTTCAATCTGTGAGGCAACAGCTCTAACTGTGCACCACTGTGTGTGATTGCGAAGTTGCCCCCCTGCTGTGCTTTTGGTCCGGCTGAATTGGCCATGAAGCTCCAGAAGTTGTATAATTGTGTGTAAGGCTTCAATTCCTTCAATTCCTGCAGCCCCCTTCTACACTTTCCCACCCCCACACTGCAGCTCAGAGTGCAGCGCGTAGAGAGTGAGATGTCACGGACGTAGCATGCTGTCACATATGACACTCAGAATCCCAGCAGTGTTGCATATTGATTTGCGCGTGTGGGTTATTCCAAACTGTGACTGTTTGCAGCAAAGCCAGCTCCTCTCCACACTTCACTGAACTGTTTCCAGAAAGTTCCAGAAACACTTTCTTTCAACAGAAACTTCACTGTTGTGTTTGTTCAACAAAGTTTGTCCCTGAAGAAGAACTTTTGTTTCAAACACAGTTTGAGTTGCCTCTTTAGAGTTCAGCCATTTGTGAAATAAATACATTAAAAAGTTTTTAAAAGGGAATGTGGCACTTTTGAAAATCTTCATTCTGAGATACAAGACAGCAATCACAACCTTTGAATACATTAAATATGAATGCACTTGTTTCCATCAGTTAACCTTTGCAGACCAGGCCTCTGAATGTAGGTCAGTGTTGTGTCGTGATTATGAATTTCTTTTCCTTATATGCATGTTTTTCTAAAGCATTGAAGAAATTATAAAGGGCAGAAAAAAAGAATTGGAACACAAATTTATAAATAAGAATTTCTTGTCATTGCCATCTCTGCATTAAAACTGTAAAACTTTTTAAGAGTTATTCTTATCCATTTGATCAGGATCATTTTATCAAGATGAGCCACAAAAGAAGGGAAATAAAACACATTGTTGACAAGATGACGAGTGAATTATGAACAGAACTGGCCTCTCCTCGAGAGTTTTCTTCTCTTTCTTTCTTTTCTTTTCTCTGTCTCCTTTTATTTCTCCCTCCCTCTCCATCAGTCTCTGCCCTGAGCAGGGCTCATATCATGAATAATGTGGGCTCCTTTTTTCTCGTTTTAGCTTTTTGCGTGCTGTGATTTTAGCCTTTGGAGAAAAGAAATGTGTGTGGGTAAACACAGACTCCTACACAGATAATAGTGTCGACTGCAGCATGTATGCTTTCACATTCAGATAAAAATTTGTTCAAATTAAATCTCTTAATCTTATTATCATGTTGATCTTGGACGCAGATCTGAACATCGCTTCAGATATTTTGTTTGATTTTAAGTGTTGAGTCAATAACAAACTTGTGCTGAAGCGTAGCAGCAAACTGACAGTTGTGTTGGGGAGGTAGCTGGAATCTGTCTTCTCATGCAGTTTTTCTGTCTCTATTTGATCGTCTTATTTCAGCACTCTGCCCACGCTCACTAGAATACCGAAAATCAGTCTACAATAAGGAAATATAGAACTTTTCTGGTTTTATGGTGGGAAAGCTTGATACACATTTTGTTCATCTTTCTTTTTACTCTTCCTTCTGTTTTTTCCTCTCCAGGTCCGACCTGGGCTGCACCAGTAGCAGCAGTGAGCCAGTCCAGCCTCCTGCCCCACACCTACGCCCTCCACCAGCCACCCTCCTTCAGCCACAGCGTGACCGCGCAGTCGCCCATCATAGGAGTATCCCCATCCATCCAGACACCTGTTCCTCCGCAGCACCCACTGATGACCGCCCACTTCCAGCTGACACCACAGTCCACCCAGCAGCCACCCTCAATGGTTCTGAGCATGCCCAGTCAGACTCTGTACCCCTCCACTCAGCACACAGTCGCACCGTCTGTCCTCACCAACCAGGGGGTTCATCCAAACCCTCACAGTGTTATCGGCAACGGACACTTAAGCTCTCACCCCGGCCTCATCCAGCCCCCCGCCCCCCCTCTGACCAATGGACAGGCAGCAGCTGCAGCACAGGCTCCGCCCTCAGCTGTAGACAATCAGGACGGTCCTAACAGGCTGCAAATGCTGCGGACAGTCGGGATCGGGAGGTACGAGTTCAGCGACCCGGGACATCCTAAAGGTAAGCACAGACAGCCTCAGCTGATGCACTCTTCACAGGTTTCTTAGACTCACTTTCTTCCAGATATTGAACCTGTCACGACTCCTTTCAAAGGCTGAATCAAAGCAGATCTGTTCAGCCACTAACCTGAGCTCAGAGGAGAATCCAAGCCAGGGAGCTGTTAGGTATTAAATCAATGTACTCTAAGCTCTCTGTTTCTTCTGACCTCCCCTTATGTGGGGCTGCACTGGAATGAAACATGTAGTCCCCTCTCCTGCCCTCTCTGTCTGTGCACCAGAGCAGTTACAGATGCCAACAGTCATAAACAAGACGGCAAAGAGTCGAGCAAGGGGCTGTTAAAATACAACCAGAGCCAATTCACTTCAAAGCTGCTCCAAGGTTGCGGAGAACGGAGGTGCACCTGAAACAACCTCTGATACTGCTGCTGTAAGGTGGATTCTTTGGAAAGACAAACATATTCTGATCTTGAACTAGTTCACAACATCATTCTGTACTGTGCTCTGAAATTGTTTAAAAGTGTGTCAGGTTTCTCTTTTCACTGCTCGTAGTTGCACGTCTCACAAAGCCTCCTAAACACAAGACAGGAAGATCTTTCAGTCCCTGCCCTCTCTTCTCTCTCTCAGTTGTTTGAAGCCTTGTTGACTCGCTCTGTGTTTGTGAAGGTGCTTCTTAGCTGCGACTCATGTCTGAGTCTGCGAGCTGTAAATTGGTGTTTGGTTTAACCTTGGGAGTTTATGATGCAGGGCGCCAGAAACAGACGTTCACAATCCCCCGACCAATTTTCACATTTAATGAAGCTTTTAATTTAGGTTTGGATTGTTTTCTTTGTCCTGACTCGTTTTGATCAATAAAATGTGCAAATGAACTTGTACATTGCAGTAAAGCAATTATTTTGGGGGCTGCCTGTGAAACATTGAAATGAGACTGCAGGTAGAATTGGAAATGGATAATTAGACAGACTCCTCTGCTTGGTCCAGTCTTATTGAATGAGAGCTTCTTAGCTTCTGTGCTGAATAGGCTGTCTTCATCCATTAACGATGTACATGTCAAAATGTATTGACCTAACAGGCCTAAGAAGAGTTGAATTGCAATGATACATCTTCATGTAATCTTTGAAATGTTTGAACAGATCTAAACAGTGAAAAGTACTTTGTTGATCCACGATGGGTTATTTCATACATAATTTTCTTTGGTGTGATAAAGTTTATAAATTTAGGTTCTATTGCTGCAGCTCGTCTGCCGCTGTATTTATAAGGCAAAAGAAAAAATATATACAGTTGAAATCTTGTATGGGTCCCCATGAAGGTCAAAATGCAAAAGAGGTACTTGAATCTCTCATCTAAACCATTTGAGCTCTTTTCTTCTCTGTTTGGCATTGAATAGACTTTAGTTAGTGCACCATCAGGGTAATGTCACAGGGACAGTAGAAACATTGTCAAGCATTGAGCATCAGTAATTCAGTGTTCATGCCTCTTCAGCAGCCTCTCCACTGACAGGAACACTTCACTTTGCTGCTGTAATCACAACAGTGCCGCCTCAACCGAGGCCCTGAGCCTCCATCTCTGCACACTGCTGTCTGTCTCTGCTTCTCTGTCTTTCTAATTATCTCTCTGTCACTTCCTGTCTCCTCATTCTGTTTTAAATCAATGAACGCTACATATCAATGTGATGAGGGCACCTACTGTCCAGCTGTAGGAGCATAGTGGTAAAATCTGGACTGTGAGCTCTTGCAACCTGCATTCTGGCTCACTTCTGTTTTAATTATCTCAGTCCTGCTGTTTGCACTTCTGCTGAGACAAAAAACAAACTATATTTAGTTTGTGAAGAAAAAGGAAGCAGCTACAGGTTAGAGTTCAGTGTTTCTGCAGCCTCTAATGGCTGAAGTGAGGATAAGAGGCTCGGCACATCTTGATCCCTGGGCAGAGACTTTGAGTTACACACACATCTGGTATCAAACTAGGCAGCAAATAAAGTCGCAGCATCCACACAGACATACCACATCTCATATACTACTGGCACAATCTTTACAATCTTTTACATTCACTCATTCATTCAGGGTGAAACTAGCGTTAAAGCTTAAAACATGCTTAAATTCACACTGTGCCACTGACTGACATGTGGAATACTTTGATTGAATAGCTGATGAATTTTCATCCTGATAGACGTCCAAAATATCTTTGAATTTAAGTAATAACTGAAATTTAAAGTATGAGAGACTGTAACAGTGAGAAGTCATGTTGGTCATGTTGGAGGATTTTCAGAAGTAATTTTACAACAAACAGTTTTTTTTTTTGTTTGTTTTTTTAAAGATTTTTTTTTTTGGCCTTTTTTGGCTTTATTTACAGGACAGCTGAAGATAGACAGGAAATGTTGGGAGTAGAGAGTGGGGGATGACATGCACAAATGATCGGCAGACCGGGAGTCGAACCTGCGATCAGTGCGACGAGGACTGCAGCCTCTGTATATGGGGCGCCTGCTCTACCGACTGAGCTAAACAGCGCCCCACAACAAACAGTTTAAACACTAAAGCCTCCGCTTAGCTTAAAAGGAATACATCTTGAGCCTGTGGACACAATGCTAGCAGGCGCTGATATGCAGGCTAGGTTCTGTGGCTTTTTGATGGCAAAGGCCTGGATCTATGAGGAGCTGACAGAGCTCTTCAGCCTTAATCCAGCTGCACAACTGGCTGCTGGTTGTGTGTGTGTGTGTAGAGATGTGTGTGCAGTTAGACGCCTGCCCAGCTTCTTGGGTGTGACTGAATGCATGTCTTTTCAGATGTCGGCCTCGCAGGCTTAAAGCCAAACAGCACAGTGACAGAAATCAGACTCTGTGTTTGATTTGGCTTTGCCTTCAAAGGGAGCAATTTGTCTCCGCTCTGCATCAGTGGGCACATCAACAACTGTGTGCTCCTCTCTGCGTGGGTGTGTGTGTATGTTTGTGTCTGAGTATTTGTCTGCGTTTATGTTTACATTATATAGTGTGTGTGTTTGTATATCTCTGTGCAAATGCCATACGTTTGTGTGTGAAGATTCCCACAGGGCAGCTTGAAGGCAGCTTTAACCTCATCACCTCCTGAGATACGTCAGTCACCCAGCTGTGATGTGCCGACCTGCCTCCTCCATCCACAGCAGCTTTTTCATCATAGCTGCCTGTCAAAGTGAACAAATCAAACGACACATCTTCTTTCAATTGTTAATTTTCTGTCACACCTCCCACTCCTCGCTCATTTTTCTATTGTCTTCTTTTCGAGCTTTCAAGCTCTTAAATAATCTCTCCACATCTGTAGCTCGAGCCGCAGCGATCGCAGCTGTCAGCACATTCTGTCAAACTTGGGATTACAGGATGACGGGCATTGTTGTTTTAAAATGACAATAAATAAACAGAAGAGTCGGACACGGGGAGGCGAGAGAAGAACAGAGAGGCTGAAGATGAGAGAGAGAGAGATGCTGAGAGAGGAGTTGGTGTGTCTATTGACCGAGTCGTTAAAATCGATGTCTGTCTTGATGAATATCGGCCAGGAGAAGCTCGTGCCGAGCTCAGCAGGGACGGACCGGCTCACTGCAGACCTGATAGGGTACTTTTAAAGGCAAAGTCATGAATGAACATTTATATCAAAAATGGAGGTTATTATTTCCACATTTACCTGCCTGTTGGTTTTTTAAATGTTACCGCTGTTACCTATAGCAACCACCAAAGATGATTTGGATTTTGTTTCTGAGCTTAGCATGAGCTGAGAGGACTGTTTGTAGCTGCGTCGTGGTCGTGCTGCACACTGTGGCTCAGAAGAATTTTTGTTTGTAAAAGCCTGTAAATATGGTGCAGATTAAGAGCAGTCTCAGAGAGATTGAGATTGAAGTTTGGTCACAGACAGATCTGTTGGGTCACCTGCTGCCTCACTGAGCATGTGTTGCCGCTCCTCACCTCTCTTATCATGTCAAACCTAATTTTAAACGCTTCCTTCCACCTCACTGGCCTCCACACATATGCTCATGAGAACAAAACACACACACAATTTCACACCATTGTTAGAGAGGGACACAAGTGGACGTCTACCCTCACACACATCCAGCGAGCCCCCAGCCTCCTCCTCTCGGCACAGGAAGTTCATTTTCCAGTCTGCTCACATCAGCCGTCATCAGGGGAGCGTGCAGCTCTGGAGCTGCTGGTGGATGCTATTAAGATGCCTCTCTGAGTTCAGATCAGTGTGTTAGTTTGTTACAGCGAGACCAGCACAGCGTCACATTCAGAGCCGGCTCACCTTTCTTCTGCTGTCACCGTCTCATCTGCCTCATCGGCCTTATTCAACGAGATTTAAATGCTGTTTTCATGTTTGTTTACTGTTGGACCGAGCACAATGGCACTGCAGCATTATTGTCCAGGTGTGTATTAGTTATTTGCACGTTAAAGTAACAAGCCCAAAGTGAGGAAACTATTGGTGACAAAATGAATACGACAGTGACTGTTTACAAGGCAAACTGTGTGTGCGCTGGTGCTGTTTATTCAAGAGAGAAATCTGCCTCTTTTCTTCTAATAATAACAATAATAATCAGAACTTTATTTATATAGCACATTTAAAAACAGATAAAATGGTTTGGGATCAATAAAATGAATAAGAGATAAATAAATAAATTAAGAAGTAGAAAAATTAATTAATTAATTAAAATAAAATTAAAGCCATAAATGATGGTAGGAATAGGAACAGATAAATGCATAAAAAGCATTTTCAAAATGCATTTGAAAAGGTAAACGTCACATAAAAGCAAGTCTGTAAAAGTGAGTTTTAAGAAATGATTTAAAAGAAGTCACCGACTCTGCACGCCTCATGTCCTCAGGCAGGACGTTCCAAAGCCGAGGGGCTCTGATGGCAAAAGCACGGTCACCTTTAGATTTGAGCCTCAACTTTGGACCGGCCAGAAGGCCCCCACCTGAGGATCTAAGGGCGCGAGATGGCTCATAAGGGGTCAGCATTTCTAAAATGTAAGTCGGGGCAAGGCCCAAACGAGCTTTAAAAATGATCAGTAAAATCTTAAAATCAATTGTAAAACGGACAGGGAGCCAGTGAAGGGAGGCAAGGATAGGAGTGATGTGATGTCTTGACACTTATCACACCTCATCAAAGTCATCTTTTTATTTGTGAACATGTTGCACAGATTGTATCTCTCACCTCGTCTAAAGTCTAAAGTAGCTACCATAAAGATCACACATTTATCAGTATTGATAGTAAATCATAAATATTAATTTTGATTCAACCACAAGGCATAAAATGCCAGCATGTGAGGCTGTTTAAACCAGTTATTTAAAACACACAGGCAGTTTGTGATCGCCGCACCGAGACCATTAATCACAGCGAGCACATTCATTAAACCCTCCCCTCTCCTTCCTCTCCCTCTGTCTCTGTCTCTCCTTCTCTTGATAGAGTGCAGACGATCTCCACCACATCCTCACTGCTAATTACACAGAAGTACATCTTTCAACACAACAAATATAATACTGAATCTGTAAGTTTTTATGTTTAAAAATCTCAACTTCCAATCTGCTGACTGGGATCAGCGTCTGTGGTAAATTAATTAAAGTCACTGTGGTGTTGTGCTGGGCGATTATCTTAAAGCTCCACATCAGGATTAGCTAAAGCAGAACTCTGAATATCATGATTCCAAAACAGGCTTAACTTTGAATAAGAAATGCATGAATTTTAAAGTGTTTTCTCAGTAGCTTTATTGGAAGCTGAAGTGGAATTCACAAGAGCTGCGGATGTTGCAAATTATTAATGAGGCTGAAATTTATTCCAATCACTGTGGACTCACTGTGAGCAGGTAATTCTCTGAATTGAATTCATGCAGTACCACTGTGATATGCTGGTGAGTAACCTTGGCACATAAGTCCACAGCTACATATTAATGATATTGACTCAAACATCTCATTTTAGAACAGCAGAGAGTGTGCAGGTGAAGCTTAACATCTTCCTCATGTTGTCTCTTTAACTTTGCTAGGAACGACTTCCATTGAGATGTCTTCATGGATTCTAGTACAGCTCCGGCTCTCAGGAGGGAGCAAAAAAAAGAGGGGAAAAAAGGGAGGTGAGAAAATGCAGCTCTCCCTTCTTTCTCTCCCTCATTATCATATTCTATAGGAGAGGAGCCCCATACATTATATCCTCCCGCTGTTAAAACAGGGACGGTGAATAGCTCATTAAGATTGATCATTCCTCATCCACCTTCTCCGCACAGAACGCGGCACGGCTTCATTAATCACTAGGATTTCCAAGATAAAGCTCAGTGGCAGCGCAGTGGCAGGACCGTGAGCCTGACAGCCTCGGTTCCTACGTGCATCACCACAGACATGATGTAGCCGAGGAGCAGCGGCTGGGTGGCTCCCGCATCCATGACTCCCTCGCCCCTCTATACTCCCCACCCCACAACCCCACCATGCTAACATCCACCTGCTACACATACCCACTTATAGCCTCTGATTTCTTTTCCTGCCTCCTCTCAGAATGTGTTATTTCTACTAGAGGCTGCAGCTCTGAAGTGTTATCAGAATTACTGGCCTGACTCCACCTCAGGCTCCAGCAGCTCATCTCAGGTGTGCAGTCTGCTGAGAAGACTCCCACATACAAGCTAACCCCAGCACTAACCTTTCTGCTCGGGCTACTGTGACTTTCACAAAGTTACCCAGTAAACACACGTTGTCTTCAGGGGGAGATGTGACATTTATCTCACGCTGCACTGCTGACATTAGCTGTTGTTGTTTTTCTGTGTGTGTGTCAGAGTGTGTAGTTGTCTGTCCTGCTGTTTAGGGTCAACATGGAGGAAATGTAGCCTATAGAGGCGAGTATCCTCCGAGTGCAAAGCTGGTACAGAATGTACACAAACCAAACTCATAAACACAGCCGAGGTGTGAACACAAGCTGGGGAGCAGATCTACTTTCTCTCTCTCACACACACTGGCAGGGCTGCTCCACCACTAGTGTGTGTCTGCTTCCAGAATGCCAAGGGTGGAGGAGGGCTTGAGACAGCTGATGCTGCTGGTTCCAGGCTGCAGTTGGAGGCAGCGGAGGAGAAAGTAACTTTAAACTATTACAAACAAATCTCAGCGACTGACAGAAACCTTTATTTGTTCATACTGAGCAAGTCTCAGTTCTCCAAATAAGTAATAATTACTGGAAGCTCAATTTTCTATTTTATCTTTTCTTCTATATTGACACAAAATTAACTGTTTGTGTCAATATTTTCTAAAAGGATGCATTCATACTGAGACACAAGACATGTGTCAAGATGAGTAATTTCTCATTAGCCTTGTTTATCCACTGGGGTTTATTATGTAGCAGAACTCTGGCCCTCACTGTCATTTATATAAAATAGTAACTTTGTATCTTTAATGAAACAGGAGGATGGAGAAGTGTTGCACACCCACTCAGTTCTTATCAAATCCCCTCCAAGCATACAGCATGTTATCTACACAAACCAGCCACTTCTCATAAACAGACATTTTATCAGGATTATTCTCCTCTGACATTGTCTCGCCTAAAGCTGAGTGTGCGAGTTTGTAGGTACATTTGTGTGTGTGTGTTTGCTCCTGCATATGCATGGTGCACGTGTGTCTCTCTGCATCAGTGCTCTTGTGTTTCTGCACACAGACAATCTGTTGTGTTGTGGATGAATTACTGAACCCTGAGCAGAGTTTGACAATGATTTCCTGCATAATGCTTCAGCAGATTGTTTGCTTATCTGTGATGGGACCCAGTCTACTTTTACAATTAAATCATGTGGCAAACTTTTACAACAAAAACCTTCAAATCCTTATTGGCATTTGGCCCCTTTGGCACTTTGACAAATAAGCCGACCTCCAAATTCAAGGCTTAAGCTCAGCCTGTGGGAAAAGAAGTGGCTTTTTTAATCGTTCAGGTCTGTAGTTTTTAAGCATTTTATCTCAGTTCCAAAAAGCAGTTCTCAGCAGAAGTTAGAAGTTTTGGATTTATCTTTAATAAAGCTTCCAAACCAACTTATAATCAGAAACTGTTGGAGGAAAATAAATCCCACAGAGAGACACTGAATCTTTATCTCAAGGCATTCTTTTGTTATTCTGATTAATTAAAACACGATGAGTCGCTGTGTTGTTATCAACTCATTTATCTAAGTCCACTGTTGGTTTTGGAAGAATTTCTATCACATTGTGTCATTGTACTGCTGGAAAAATAAACTCTCCAATCAGAGGCTGTTGCTATGGAAACATTTGCCTGCTGTCTCTTGTACACTAAATGTGAATACAGCTTTTGGACACATAAAACATTCAGGTCCGACATGGAGAATGATTGGTTCATTTAATACAATAAATTAGCGACCCACTACATATAGTCACACACCGCTATATTTTGATAAATGCCATCGTGTAATTGGCTGTCACTGGCCAGCATTGCAATTGGCCGTTGATGCACCAATCAGAGCCTTCATTCAATAGATGGTAACTATTTATGCTGAGCTGACAGAACCAGACTGACAGACTGAATTTAGAATAAATTAGTGACCACATTAATCTGATAAATTAACATGAAGCTGGCTTCAAGGTGTTGTTGGAAAAATATCAGTCTGTTTACTTCACATTTCATGAATCATATGAGCGAGAGGGGGAATATGTCACATGTTGGATCTGCTTTGATGCCCAGCTCACTGAGATGTGACAAACACACACACACACACACACACACACACACTCAAACATGCCAAAAAGTAGGTTTCCAGGTGTATAAATCTATAATCACCTTTGATAACACTTTATTGGATCTAGCTAATATTGATGTTCATGCAAGTACACCTTCAGTATTCCTTTAATGCTTCAGTAGTTACTTTAAGTGAGCTTGGCGTTCCTGTCATGTGACCTGACAAGGTGACAGGTGTTAACCTCTGTACTCCCTAATTAAGAGCTGCTTTAAGAGAAGCACGCTGCTGTGTTGTAATGAAGACTTCTGAGTGCCTCTGGTTCTCCTGGAACATTGTAATTGGACGTGAAAACAGGCATCATGACCAGATTTGTTTTTTTAGTTTAAAATACTTTCAGCTGAATAAACTCTAAACTTCTCTTTGAATTATTTTGGAACAGAAGTCATGTCCCAGTTATTCTTGTGGAAGAGTTATTCCTGTGGTGTCACTGATTGCAGAGAGAAGAGATAGATTTGCACATTTTGTTTTCATTTTCATCACTTATAGAAGAATACAACACGGACAGGTTGAGGCTCACTGCAGAGTTTCTTAAACAACAATTTCCTAAAAAAAACACTCATGTTAGCTTCATGAGCAGTATCTCTGCAACAGTAAATCCTTTTTTATATTATCTGCTGTTTAAAATAGCTGAATTGACCATGGAGGAGATTCTTAGAGCTGTAATGTCAAAACTGCAGAACTAATAGTACAATTTTACCATACTTACATCTTACTTGTAACATCCTGTGTGTGCATACTGCATTTTTCTACTTTCTGTCTTCAGAATTCAGTCATAAGCCACGTCACATTTAAGAAGCTGCAGTGTTTCCTTTTTCTTGTAGTACCTGAAGGCAGCACGAGATGTGACAGTGCTCTTGTTTGCTGGCCACAGGAGTCTCCTCTCACTAAAACCAGTTTGAGGGAGTATGACCGCTTGTCACCTTCTGACCCCTCTGTCTGGTTAATGAGGACGCCACTGCATCAGCCGGGACCAGAGGGAGAATTTCTCCTCTCTTTTTACTCCACACAAAACAAAGAACGTTACATGGCATCCTGTCACAGTGTTGCAGCAGGCCAACAGATGCTCCCAGGGCTCTATGTGTTTGTGTTCTTCCTCCTCTGAGCCTGCTCTTGTGTTTGCCTCGACTTTGTTCTGCTCGTGCTATTTTCTCTTGCTTGTGAGTGGTTGTGTGTACGGCACATCTGACCCTTGGTCCAGAGTGTGCAGGCAGGACAGAGTGGCGGCCTGCTCGCTTCTGTTTGTGCAAACTCAAATGTCATATTTCACATCTGTGTTCTGTATCCTCCTTTAGAATAATAGGTGAAAATATGGAATATATTAAACTAATAAAGTTAAAAAAATCAGGAATCAGGAATCAGGCATCAAATAAAGGCCTTTCAACTTATTCAGGTGCTTTTGTAAAATCCTTTCAGCAAGTTAGCTAGAAGATTTAAAAAAACTACAATTTTAAAATGTTTTATATTTTTACTTAAAAACTACGAGTTGTAGGAAAATGTGGATTTGAATTATTTCAATTAATGTTCATTTGGGGCCGATGAGCACAAAAGACTTTACATTCAAGTGAACCTTACATTTTTATGTCAGCAAAGATTGAAAAAGCGATTTCCGCCACCTACTGTATGTTACGTTACAGTAAAATATAATACAAAGATGTAACTGCTGTATATATTTTGTACTTTATAAAGATGTGAGCTACAGAAGAGGACATTTAATAATGCGATTTAAATTTAATAGAATCTAGATTTCTGTTTATTTTCCATAAAGTTTCTTTCATTTGTTTCTCTTGAATTTAAACAAACAACGTCAGAGAAAAACAAAATACAAACTAATGGAAGTCTAAAATAAATGAATCCTACAGAAACGTGTAAAATCTCAAGATTCATGGTTATTATTTTTATTTCCAATTCTAATTACACCTGTACAGTTCATAATTATACACAACAGAAACACACATTTTTACCTCCTTAATTTGACTGAATATTTTCATACAGTTACAACCTGTACATTTATTGGATATTTGCTTTGTTCACTCATAAAAGCTGCTAATAATCGAGATCTTGAAATAAATGTCATTTGTTAAGATATCTGAGGATCTTATGACCTGGTTTAAATACGAAATGTTAAGTGGCATAGAAACAAAAATCTAACAAATTACGTGCAGTATCTCCTTCAGACAAAGCATTCAATAAGGATTTTGTTCATATGTCTCGTTGGCATATTAGATTAATAGAAGATTTTAATCCACCTCCCTGAGTCCAATCTGCTTCAGTGCAGTTATTGTGAGCTGTTCACAGGCGACTTTCATTATTTTTGTCTGCTAAATTTGATTAATGAAATTGATATTAATCATAGTTATATATACATATATCTATGTCATTCTCTCTGTCTCTCTCTCTCTCTCTCTCTCTCTCTATATATATATATATATATATATATATATATATACATATATATATGATCACTGATGTTAGAAAGAATCATAGTCAGTTTTTTCTTATTTTACTCTTGGAGGCATAACCCTAACAAAAGTAACATGAAATAATGAAATAGTACGGTTAAAGTATTTAGTTTATAACATGTTATTTAAAAAAAGACCAAGAATTTATGACAGAAAAACACTATTTGGTAAATTGAACTAAATTCAACTGAAAATGATTTGATCTAATTTGATTCATTTTATTGACTTCAGTTTTTTTCTTCTACTACAAAAGTAAGTACATTTTCATAAATAAGCATTTTAAAGCGTTATAATTTTGTGGCTTTGCTGATAAAATATTATAATTTAATTTCTATTTATAGTGTAAAAAAGGATCACGCATCCAGTATAGTTTGTGTTGTACTGAAGTCTTTGTCCAAGCTTAATAAAATAATTGTGTCAGGGTTGTACATGGAGGTATTGATCAGCTAGCATGGTTTGTTCTGGGTAGTTAAACTGTGCGCGTGGTGTGAATTGATTGTCGAAAGTTTAAAAGAGAACAAAAGGGTCACAGTGAAGCCATCAGAGTCCTTTCTGCTGCAACACATCAAATGTTATCCAGTCGTACATTAATTAGATGTTTAGTTGAGCTGCAGACACTCAGGATCTATCAGGAAAGAGAAGAAAGAACACAAGAGCGATAAGAGGAACTCTTACAAAATCGACCAAAAATATTGTTTCTGCTTTTTGTCACATGGTGCCGTGTCTCTCCCGTCTTCTCACCCATCTCTTACTCACTAACTCACCTGCATTTATAAAGCACCTTTCATTAAAAAATGCAGCCCAGAGTGCTTTATGAACAAAAACTGACAACAAAAGATACAATTCTGCAAGACAAAATAATTACAACACTAAAAACAACAATACGTAAAAATCAATAAAAACATGACTAATAATCTCCTTGCTCTGAGAAATTTAAAAATTACGTTTTTTATGATTTTACTCATTTTCTTTATTTTGTTAACAAATTAGTTTCTGTTGTAGAAATCTTTATACATTCTAATGTATAATGTATAATGTAAAATCTGAAAACACGATCCACTGTGTTGCCTAAAATTAATTTTTATGCGTCTGAGTTGATTTTATTTTATTTTTTACATTCTTGGCAAGGGGAAAAAATGAGTTCGTGTTCAAGGCTGTTTAAACATCACATCAGGTTTGCTTTGTACCATGGGCATGATGATATTTTTACCTGAATGCCCTCAACTTTTATCTTCATGCACACACAAGCCCAGTCACTTAAAAATATACAAAATATAATGAGATAATCAAGACTAACCTAAAATTTAGAATTTGGCGTGAACACAAAATGGTGGTTTTAAAGAATCGCATGTAAAAAATATGAATAACCCTAAAATGGCTCCAAGTTCAGCAACCAATGGTGCTGTGCCTCGCCCTTCTACAGCAGCCAATCACAGCTCAGTGTGAGGACTTCACCTCACAGTGCGCGTTGATAGGTCTGGAAACCACAACTGAGGACCCCATTGGCCCCAGAGTTACTAGGCTGAGCAGCAGAGTCGCCCTGTTTTCATTCCCCCTGTGCGCTGTGCCGACCAATCAGGAAGAGCCAGCTCAGGCCCTCGGCACTATAGTGAACAGCTTAGAGGAAGGAAACTAAGCCAGCACAATTCATCTCTGTTTTCAGCTATACTCCAGTCACACAATATTCCTCATGAGTATTTCTGTATACTTTCCAAAACAACCCTACACCTGTTTCCTCCATGTGGACTCCCCTCAGGAGATTCTTCTTTCAGAGTATTGAGACGTCTGCTGTTTCAAAGCCGCTGTGGTCCCATTGAACACGGCTGTGCCTCCAAACACTCCATGCCAAAGCTGAGAATGGGGACGCCATGTGCAGTTTCATGGTCCCCGGTGTTGAAGAGGTGTTCTGGGGGGCCATGATTATCTTCTCCATCAGGCATTCAGGTGTGTCTGCACGGCTCTGAGGGAGGCGGCCATTGTTTGCTGACACGCTGAGTTCTCTGTCTCCCCCTCTCACTCTCTCTATTCTCGGGGCAAACGGATGCTATGCGCTGTGGCTGATTGGAGGTGAGAGCCATATTGGTCTCTGGAGATTCACTAATGCAAACTCAGACTTAGTGTGTATTCACTATTCACAGTCCATGCCCACACAGTGATCAGATAGCTGGCCGACTGACAGGCAGCAGCGGTGGAGAGGAATGTGGAGAGCGGAGAGAGAGACGGATGAAAGATGAGGCAAACGCAGCCTTTGTGTTTGCATGTGTACGTACGGCTCGCTCTAACTCATGCTGCTGTGCATCGAGTCCAAACACAACAGACATGTTGTCAAAAACTGGATCTGTTGTTGTGTTTTTCTCCTGTTTGGTATTCAGCATGTTTAATAACCAGCTCATTTTCTTTCTGCTCATTAATTCATTGATGCAAAAACTGTGAAGGATGCAGCGCTCAGAGAAAAGGCTTTTACCAAACACTCCCCTGAATGCACCTTATTTGTCATGAGTCTTTATTCTGTATAATTTCATCTGCTGAATGAATTCAGAGCTGAGCTCCCAGTGTCAGTCAGGAGAATGGAAGGAGCTAAATGAGAGCAGATTTCAGCCAAACAGAGGGAGAGAGTCATTCTGGGTTAATTAAATCTCTGTCTTTATCATCCTGAAAGAGGTCTGTGTTCACATCAGACTCAAAGCAAACTCCTTTATTTCAACTCTGTAACCTAATACAATCACAAGTCAGTTTTCACAAGTTTGATGGCTGGACTGATGAGTAAAGCACATATTCTACACCTCACATGCACACCTTGCTTGTTACTCCTGAGAACAAATGAGTCGCTTTGCTTCTGTTCAGATTTGCAAAGAATTATGAAAGTAGTTTCAAGACAATTTAAAAGAAAGCAAAGTAAGCCTTTGTGCTGATCAAGGGAGAATTTTCCACCTTCCTGATCTAAATCATCATGTATCTCCTTCTTATCTTTCCCCAGCAGGGAATATGTGCCTTTAACACAGACTGTGCTTTGTGCCAAATAGATGTTTCCCCTGCAGCCTGCAGTCTCTTTAAAATCTGTTCATTCTAAGAGGACAGTATGGAAGCTGGCTCCCTCTATAATCATCCACATTATTGTGTCTGTAGCTCTCTATTTGAATCTCTCAGCGTTCTCTTTTAGTGGCGTTCTCGATCGGAGATTAACAGAGCTACAGTGTTGGTTCTCCCTCCTGAGGCTGCAGAACAAGTTGCTCGTCTCCCGCTGGTTTTCCCTCTTAGCTTCCCCTCATGGTGCCTCATTAAGACGCAGAGAAACAAGAGCCTCCGACCCAACGCTACAGTAAGGCCAGGCCTGACATGGAGCTGCTACACCACATTATACAGCTCATTGTGTTCCGCGGCCTTCAACAGCACACAGTTTGCTCAGAGCATGTTTTCACAGATTGTGTGTTTTTCTCCAGAGTTGAAGAAAAGACTGGGTGTGTTGGTGAGGATGTGATTTTCTAAAAGCGATTGAGAGAAAAGAAGCGGGTGTTTGGATTTGTGGATAAGCAGTTGTTTTCTCACTGAGCAACGTTTGAAGGTCAATTCTTCTCCGAGTAGGGCGCTTGTGAGAAGCCAAAGAATTAATTTTAGTGTGAATAATGCATCGACAGTGTCTCTGTTTTCAGCCCACATCTCTTTTAGACGCTTTTTAATCTCATTCAGCTTCCCTTCATTGAAGCTGTCGCTCTGCAGTGAACATTAACAGAGGTCAAACACACTTATTCAAGAGTCTTTCCATAATAATGACAGCTTTTGATCTCATTCACAGTCCTATGTTATCCACAAGCATGCTTTGGGTGTTGCATATGTCTCAGTACATTATAGAATATAAGAGCTAATTATTTCCTTTTTTACATGCACGCTTTTCTGTTACATATTTATATTCAGACCTCATTTTACATCTGCTGAAACGTTTGATCAGACCTGCACACATCACTTCTTCTCTATCAGATAATGAACGTTGTTTCTTTAGACTGTCAGCAATATTGTGTCTCACAATCTGCACTTTTCAACATTGTGTTCTGTTTCTTGTTGTCATGTTATTGTTGCTCATGTTTGTACAGAAGAGTGAAACATTTCTAAACCCAAATGTGGCGTTGTCTGTTTGTTCTTCTTGTTCTACAGAGATGTTGAAGGAGTTGAACCAGCAGCGCAGAGCCAAAGAGTTTACAGACCTGAAAATAATTGTTGAAGGCAAAGAGTTTGAAGTCCACCAAAATGTTGTAGCTTCCTGCAGCTTGTATTTCAAGGACCTGGTCAAAAGGTTTGCCTTCTCTTCCCCCCTCCCACCAGCTGTTGATCCAATCTGTTCTTTTCATAGGGCGCATTTGTGTTGCTTCTTTTCCCTTCCCCTCTCTCTCTTGCAGGTGTGTGAAGACTTTGGTTCCTAGCACAGGGCCAGCAGCCATTCCTTCCTCTTCCCGCTCAAATGAATGTATCTGAAAGCAGAGAATAAAGGTCAAACCTGGTCATTACCTTTCCTCCACATGTAGGGCCATTTAACCTCATTTCCATTTTAATGAGCAGTGAAAATGTTCCATGACTGGGGATGTTTGAAAACTCACCAAAGGGCCAAAACAACAGAATCACACATTCTACACTTTGGGTGGTAATTCACCAAAGACACGCTGTCTTCTGTGGGCACAGGGGTTTTAGTCTCTCAAGGTACTTTATTTTTCTGTTGATAATTCTCCAGTTTATGATGCAAAACAGCCTTTTCATATGCTAATAACTCTGGTTAGTGTAATAAAAAAGACATTTCAGAGTCATAAACAAAGGACAAGAAATCACATCACAGACAGCTTACTGAAGCTCCACTTTCTCAGGTTAACACCATCCTTCACTCATTTGTTCATTTGATGTGGATCCCCGAGTATCCTGGGTGCTAATTTGCATAGGAGTGTGTGTGTGTGTGTGTGTCAGATACAGACCTTTTAAGTGTCTCGAGATGTGTGCACGTGTGAGTATGAGTGTGTAAAGCCTTAAGGCACAATTTTTTTTTTTTTATCTGCCTTGTTTTCCACAGAGGGAATTCTATAATTCCCTCATGTCCTCATCCTTACTTCAAATCCTTGCAGGTGTTCAGCTCCTTTGGGAGTCCCCTGGACCCAAAATTGCCACCTTGGTTGTGTTTGTGAATGTGTGGTTGTTTGTTCTCGTTTGCTTGGACAGGGATGAAGAGCCGAGCAAAGACAATGACAAACAGACACATAAGGTGGATAGCCATATCGGGAATGCCACTTTGATGAGCTTCACAGTGGAGGTAGCATGGCTGCAGGGCAAAGTGGTAAAATCAGAGAGCTGAGCTGAGAGCTGCTTATTAGCTAAGTCCACATCTTTATGAGAGCAAATAAGTGAGACTACAACTCCTGCTCCTGCGTGCGTGCGTGCGTGCATATGTGCGTGCGTGTGTAAGGAAATAATTGTTTTGTATTATTTACCTCCCCTGTTTATTCAACCTGCCATCTTATCCCATAACACCTGAAGGGTGTAATGCGACTTCTAAATGTATGCACACGACCACCCTCGTCCCCGCCCAAAAACCTATGACCCTCCCCTTTAAAGGGCCGGTGCACAGAGCAGAGAGACAGATCATCTCGTGTAATTCCATTTTACCCCTCGAGGTTTTCCAATAAGTGTGCTCTGCAGGCATTTAATTTATGGCTCCTGCATCTCTGCACCACAGTCATGTTAAAAGCTCCAGAGTCTCTGAGCAGTCCTGACTCATGCTTTCATGCTGTTTGTTTCTCTCTCTGTGTGTCAGACCAGGAGCTTTCTCTGCGTGTGAGTCAGAGAGTGTTGTGACTCTGAGCTGGTAGAGAGCTGTGTTAAAGCCCATTACAGTGTCGGCCCTGTGTGAACACTGCAGCTGAGCCCTGAGTGCACTGCTCAGCCCTCTGCTGCTCCTCTCAGCCTGAGGGGAAGACAGGACTCTGTAATACTCCCCTCACATTTCAATTAGAACATTGCTCTGACTCGCTGTATTTAAAGGGCCAGTTCACCCAAATTACTCCCATTTACCTCTTGTGACATTTAGCTATATCATTTTGTTTCCGTTTTTGATCCTTTGTTCATACATGGACGGAGGTTTTAGCTTTTGAACTCTCCACCTGTCACCCTGTCCTTCTTGCCCTTCTTTGTTCTCAAAAGATGGCCTTGTCTCCTATATTATAGCTTATTTTATGACCTCAATAACATAAAACTAAACATAAATCCTAGCTGTGATAAAGCTGCAACATTAAGTTTGTTTTCATAATTTATTTCTGATTCATGATGTGACAGAACATGTGAATGCAGCCAAGTTTAGCGCAGACAGGGCAGGCTTTGTATTTGAATAATCTTCTATCCTCACATTTCTCTGTAGTGTGAGTACTTCCACAGAATAGATGGTCTAGTAAGAACAGGCTAAATGTATTCCCCGTAAATGGGCTACTTTTAGTGTGTGTGTGTGTGTGTGTGTGTGTGTGTGTGTGTGTGTGTGTGTGTGTGTGTGTGTGTTACAGCTCCCCTCCTTCCTCTCCTCCTCTGCTCACCACCGTTCTGACAGTCTCTGCTGATTTTCAGACTTCCTCTTGAATAAGTGGTCCATTTTTCACAAACACATTTCTTTGCCTGAGTGTGCCCATCCTTTTTTCTCCTCTCTCTCCTCTCTCTCCTCCTCTGTCTCTCCTGTCCTCCCTGACTCCCTCTCTCACTATTTAAATTCATGTCTTTAATCAGACGCAGCACAAATATAAACAAGGTAAGACCCCTTTTACCCAGGACATAGTCTCTTTGAGACCCTCTCGTCTGGCAAGAGACTGCGTTCCTTTGGGATTAAAAACCTCCAGACATAGGAACAGTTTCTTCCCCTCTGCTGCCAGCCTCGTCAACAAGGCCCCGACCACACCCCACCCCCCCACTTGACATAGACTGTCATCCAGCCCCTCAGTCACTCAAGAGTTCACAAATGTTTAAGACTCTAATTCAGACTATGCGTCCTAAATTCCTTGTGTAAAGCTAGTTGGCAGTAAACCTGATTCTGATATCCACCTCTTTTAAGAAGCTCAGGAAAAAGTCATTTCCATAACATAAGTGCTCAGACAAAACAAGCTGCCACTCGAGCTGCTTCCTGTTGCACTAATTGAGCAGGTTGATGAGCAGCTCTTTATTTTTACCTCTCTTCTCCCTCCATCACCCTGAACATCACTCCCCCTCCCCTCTCTCTGTCTCACTACCTGCCCCCCTCCCCCAATAACACTCTGTGGCTTTTTGCTTTGCAGGAGGAAAAAGAGTCACTACGTTGGTTTTTCCATCCAGAGACAAATGTTCTTGTCTTTGAGTTTATTTCTGGATGTCCTTCTCCCCTCTCACCTCCTGAGTCGCTTTAACATGACGACTAATGTCTCAGTTCATACACTACAGGCTGCTGATGAGTATTGCAGCGGGGACAAAGTTCTGTTTAGGTGTGATGGTGGATTTTTGTTGGAGGTGGGATTATCTCTTATTTAAAAGACCAAGGCACAGTCATGGAACAACCCGACCCCTCCCTCAGAAGGATGGCTGCTGGCTCCCTGTGGAAGGACCGTCTCACCCTGCCTCCAACCTCTCCTCTCTCGTCTTCACTCTAACATTTCATCCACCTGTCTCATCGTGTTTGTTTTGCTGTCTGTGTCTCACTAAATGCTGACTGTTTGTCAGGACTTCTCATCCAGCAAACTGGGTCCAACAGAAAATTAAAGACACACACACAAACACACACACACACAGAAACAGACAGAGCAGTATCTTTGTGCCAACATGAGTGACAGAAGCAAACAGCCTCCATCCATCTTCATGGAGGCTACTTTTCATATTGATGTCCGTAGCTGCAGGAAGAGAGACATAGTCGTGGGGGCAGAGCTTTGATTCCATTTATTTTGCCCTTGAGTGGATTATTGTTTCACATGGGACATTAACCACGGGTGGTGAGCTGTTATTTAACTCTCATACCTCAGCGGGGGGATGCTGCATGTGAACTCATCTCTGACATTTGATCCGGCTGAAGTCACAACGTGGCCCCGTTCTGACAGCAGACCCCCCCCACTTCCCCTGCACATCTCAGGCTCTGCATTACGAAGGATCATATTCTGTTTAATTTGCTCACACAAGCACTCCCTGGCACCTCTTACACCACGCCAGTCTGAGTGGATACTCTGCTCTGATATCCAACACGCACACGGCAGCAGCTTGTAGACTCACACACAGCGAGAGCTCTCCAGTCCAACACGCTTTAACCAGCATCCTTACATTCTGTCACATGTCAGTGTTTGAGCTGTGCTGTCACTTTGTGTCTCTCTGTTTTCTGTCTGATAGCTCAGATGTACCCTGCCATGTATGCATGTCCACCTCTAAAACTCTGCATACATGAAGACACACATGTGAAAAGCATGAAACAAAGCAATAACGTGTGTTTGCCTAATCTTTGTTCAGAGAGGACGTTTTGTTTCAGATGCAGCAACATAGTTAAAATGTGCTCGCTCCATAGAAAAGTAGAAACCATCCAAAGTTGTGTTTCTGTCCCTTTTTCACTTTAAGTTCTTCTTGTGTAACGATTCTCTTCTTTTCTCCCCACTCTCGTACTGGCCCAGCTGTGTTTGTGTGTTTGTGTTGTATCTGTGTCCCTCTCCTCTTCTTCTTTTTCTTTGTTTGTTTCTTCACTTTTCCTCTCAGAGCATCCCTAACTCACCTCTCTCTGCCCTGATTGGTTGCTCAGGTCGTCGGGGGAGACGAGGAGCGGGAAGGTGCTGGAGCTGAACATGAGCAACATCAGCGCCGACGTGCTGGAGCTGCTGCTGGAGTTTGTCTACACGGGATCGCTGGTCATCGACTCGGCCAACGCCAAGACGCTGCTGGAGGCCGCCAACAAGTTCCAGTTCAACACCTTCTGTAAAGTCTGCGTCTCCTTCCTAGGTAGGAGCAGTGTGTGTGTGTGTGTGTGTGTGCAAGTGTTATTTGCTTATACCAGCAAGTGTGCATGCTTATTACATCACATATTCCTGTGCAACCTTTCCTACTACATGCAGCGTCTACAGGTCTGCGTAGTCTCCCTTTTGTTCATCATCTCTATGCACAACCTCACTGAACATCTTGTGCTGGAAATAATTTCCTCTCCGTCTCTGGAACATCACGCTCCTTTCTGTCATGTTTCCAAAGCTAGCAGCGGTGTGAGAATCCTGCCTGCTGACGCTCTCAGTCGGGCATGGTGCCTCTGATCTATTCCCAGTGGTCGGGGCCAAACACGGGGGCACATTTATATAAAGGTCAGGGAACAATTGTCACCTAAATGCCAAATCGTCTGGCTATTTCTCGATTCCATCACCGTTCAGGTCAAAAAGATTTACACTGACAAGGTGAGGAAAGTGGAGCGAAAGAGGTGGGGGATGGTGCGTTGGGCATATGGGAGTCTCAAGGGGTCACATGAAGCAAAGGGCATGTTCCATATTTGAATGGGTTGACCAAAAAAGTTGCAAATGTCAGGTTTTGCATTCTTTATAATTGTTTTGTGTGTCTGTAAAACAAGGGAAGTGCATGTTAGCAAAAAGGTCAGTCGCCGGAAAACAGTGAAAATAAAGTAAAAGAAGAACCACCAGCACGTTATTGATTTGTTTTTCTCAGTTTGGAGAAAAAATTGAAGCCGTTTGTAAACTTCATTACCAGTGAGACGTCAATTCATCCTGGACAAGATTCCTGACATTTCAGCTGATGTGAGGGGAGAAATACAGATGTGTGTGTCGTGTCCTTGAGAGAAGAGAAATTGATACTGTGTCAGATGTTATTGAAGTTTGTCACAAATACACTGAGGAGGAACAGCAAACATCTCCTCCACCAGAACTTCAGATTCAAGCAAATAAAAACACTTTTTGTGTTCCTGCAGCTCTGAGAGGAGTCATGACTCTTTTACTAACAGAAGATTTAAAGTGAATAATCCAAGTTTTAACAGTTATGAAGATTTTTGCAACAATTCTAAAGGTCTTCATTTGTCAGACTCACATTTGTGCACCAAAGTAAACTAGAGACCCGTCTGTCTATCATTGAAGAAACTGATGAAAGGAGTGAGCAACACGATGTTCCCAGTGTGCGAGCATGCACAGTGAAATAACTCTTCATCTGCTCAAATGGCAGAACAGAGGGACATTTTCAGACAGCCTTTAGTGTCGCCCCGAGTCCCCACTTTGATGCAGCATGAGGCCCACTTTTATTCACTCTGTGCTTTGGCTTTTCTAAACAGATATCAGCCAATAAACGTCACCTCACATCTGTTATATCACAACCAAACCAAAGACTCTCAGACTCTGTAAAAGCAACACCAGGCCTTTTATCAGTGAACGCAATGTCACAATTTTACAATTTCATTTAGTAGACGCTTTTGTCCAAAGCAACGTACATCTGAGAGTTCATACAACATAAGCAACGATCAAGACAGGAGGTAACAAGTTCATTAAGTGCCAACAAACAGCTTCAAGTGCGATCTCTGATGTCACTTGTTTAATCAGGATGTTTCAGTGGCAGCTGACCCAGTTGTGTGTTTGCCTGCAGGTGTGTGTGTTTGTCTGTGTGAAGTACACGACCATAACATTTCCCTCTCTTGTGATAAATGATGTTTTGTATTAAAAAACTGTAATTACAGACACAGCACCTTAAAAGTTGCACTCTTACAAGAGATCACAGACCGCATCGTAAGTCTTCTCCCTGCTGGCCTGGCTATCAGGGCAGTTTCATTCTGTGTGTTTGTGTGTGTGTGTGTGTGTGTGTGTGTGTGTGTGTGTGTGTGTGTGTGTGTGTGTGTGTGTGTGTGTGAGACTCTTACATCTGACTGGACTTCTTTAAAGTGGCCCAGCTAATCCCAAATCCCACTCGCTGACATCCGGCACCTCCTGCCTGGGCTGTGAGCGATCGATTCCCCCTGTTGTTTGTTCTCTGAGCTGTTTTGAGTTCTTATACTTGTTGCCTCTTAGTCTCAGGCAGATACACACCCTGTTAGGCTCTGAGTCTGTGCTGCCTGCAGCTGCTTTTTCTGTCTGTTAGCTTTTATACGTCTGTGATCTCTTTATGGATGTGTGATGCTGTTTTTCTTAATCAATCTGTGTCTCTGTCTCTTTCTCTCTCTTTGGTTTCTCTGTCCTCACTCTGTCTGTCTCTGACCTGGTTTACTGACTGCAGAGAAACAGTTGACTGCAGCTAACTGCCTGGGAGTGCTGGCTATGGCTGAAGCCATGAGTTGCACCGAGCTCCATAACATGGCCAAAGCTTTTGCTCTGCAGAACTTCTCCGAGGTGGGTACAGATTTATCATCTTTCCAACGATCCATTCATTCATTCTTTAAGTTCAGTTTTTGGCTTCTTGCTGAGAGTTACTGTAGATGAAAAGATCAATACCACTCTTAAGAATGACCATGAAAGTGAAACTACAACCAGGAGACATTAGCTTAACTTTGTGTAAAGACTGTAAACAAAGGAAAACAGCGAGCTTAGCTCTGTCCAAACCTCAAAAACAGCTTACAGCTTCTTCACAAGTGATGAGGACGAGTAGTGCCGAGTAATGACGAGTTTGTTTGTGTCCAGGTTGCAGGACAGGAAGAGATCTTGAGTGTGTCCAAGGAGGACCTGGTGTCCTACCTGTCCAACGACAGTCTCAACACCAAGGCTGAGGAGCTGGTCTACGAGACGGTCATCAAATGGGTCAAACAAGAGCCCGACTCCAGAGTGCAGGTAATAAAAAGAGAGCTGATGACTGTGTTTGTGAAGCGTGTGTCTGCTCTGCTCAGATGCTACAGTGTACTTTAAAATGAGCACATGTATGTGTTTCATGAGGTAAAGCCCTTGTTACCTCTGACAGTACAGATACTGTATCTCTGCAGAGCTGTATTAGTGTGTTTGTTCTATCGACTCTCCCTGTCAGCTCTGAGAGGTACGAACATCATAAACAGCAGACATGTGACTCCTTGTTCTCTCTGGCTCGTGTTCATCAGCTCTGTGCTTCAGATGCAGCCTAACACAGCAGTTGTTTATAATCCCAGCAGTGTTTTGTCCTCAGAATGAGCTCTATTCTTAGTTACACTTCATTTGTTTGTGACACACTGTACTGCAGGAAAACCAACAAACACAGAAACATCCTCAGTCCTTTTTCTGTGTGCCTAACAGCTGTTTGATTTATTCCTGGAGGCTGTTCATCACAATCAAAGGCTTCTTCCTGTAGATATGTAACGCAATGAGATACAGCATGTCAACTTTTAACAAACGTGGAATCGATAAGCCTCGAGGTCAGAGCGTCGGCCCAAATCCATGAAAAAGAAAATGGACTCACTGTAGACGGATATCCATCCAGCAGGTAAAAAAACTCAGTCATGAGATTTTTATGGATTCAGACACAAAACGATGAATTTAAACTGATGATTTTAAAGAATTTTATAGCTGCTTAAAGTGGAGGTGAGATTATTATCAGATAAATTACAGCGGTCCATCAGTGGAGGAGTTCATTCAGAGTAATGACTCCTCATCAAGCAGCAAGAGAGGAAGAACTGCCTCGTATCAGCTGGATCACATTCAGTGCAGACCTCTCAAATCAATGCTGCTTTATTGGCACCAACTTTAATGAGGCGGGACGTCAATATTAGATCTTTTTACCTTTTGGATGAAACATTTAGCAGTTATCCTTTGATATGTGACACTGTGAGATTATGGTTAAATCCATCAGGCCTACTGAGTGTTCTGTAGTGAAGTATTGAGTGAAACACAAAACAGAACATTTAAAACAGATGGTGAGCTGCAGACATTAAGTGCTAAGTCCAAATAAAAGTTTAATGACATATTTGTGACTAAAATTAGAAGTTGTTGGTGGCCTGATATTTTACACTGTGGTTCTGTCGATTCACAACAAGGCTGATGCACAGTCTTCAGGAGAACATGTGATCTCTGTCATCTGCATCAAAAACCTCCTGCAATCTCACATTCTGATGGAGAGGTGCAGAGGTGACTCACTCAGATGAAGTAGAAGAAAGAAAAAGAAATGGGACATTTTCCTCGGTTGTCTTAACAGCCCAGCGCACTTGTTCCCGGGAGGAGACACCCGGGTCACTCCGTCTCTGAAGAGAGAGAGAGAGAGAGAGAGACGAGAAGGAGGGCCGGGAAGATAGCTGGAGCAAGAGGAAGAAGCGGAGCAGGACAGAAAGGAGCGAGCAGTGATGGAGAAAAGAGGAAAATAAATGGAAAAAGAGCCTCTGTGTTCTAATCTGATATCTAACGGATGGTTCCTCTGTGCTCAGCCATGACATCCAGGCAGCAGAGATGTGATTGAGCTCTCGGTCAAGCTCAAATCTCCCGTCTGTGTGTGACTGAGAAAAACAACCAGCCAGCCTGCAGAGAGGACAGGAGAGGAGGAGAGCAGAGAGAGTGTAGTCTGCTCCCATCATGCCTCAGGAGGAGGTTATGTGACCCTGAAGGTTCAGTTTACACGCATGGTCCAGCATCAGCTCATCACTCCCACCCTCCCTCTCCTGCGTCCCTTCAGCCCGTGTGGAGTCAGAGAGCAGCAGGAAATCACTCCCCCAGAACCTGTGACACTTTTTAATGACATGTCAGGAAGAAAGTCACAGCACTGCTGAGAAACTCAGGCAGGCGGAGGAAAAGCTTTCCGCCTTCAGCTAAGTTTGTGTGCGTTTGCATTCATCTTTGTGTCTCTGTAGGCTTGTGTGTGCATGTGCTGTGAGTTGTAAGCTGCAGGCTATAGAGTGGAAAAGTGGCATATTGAAGGCGCTGGGTAAATAATATGCAATTTTCTCTCTCTGCTGTGCTGTCACTAACATCTGATGGCACCAGGAAACGAGGCCCGGACATCGCTTAGAGACAGAGGGAGAGCGTTTGAGCGTTAATAATAGTTTGTTATGAGACACAAAGACGCTGAGTGAAGGAACAAAAGCTGCTTCAGTTTTCTTTGATTGAAGATCATTGAAGGTGTGACGCCCTGCATGCGTCTGCTTCTGTCTCATTGTGGATGTTAGTGTCGGAGAGTTTCAGAGTCTTTAGAAGAAAAAGAAACAAACTTGCTTCTCAGGTGAATTTTGTTTTTACTTTTGTACGGAGCCAGGCTAACTGTTTCCTCTTGTTTCTTTATGTTTGGGATACGAGGTACGACGAGGTGTCCATGATCAGGTTTTTGTGGGCGACGTGGAGGCCAGAACTGTGTGACGCAAGGCAAGACACAATTGAGTTAACAATTTCAGTCTTAAAGACAGTGGCTCCATTAGTTCCATAAACAAAAGGCTGGAAGCTGCTTAATGTTTCCTCTGTGAAGGTGCTGACGGACAGAGACCTGTCCTTCCTCTCAGCCAGCAGTCTTTAGTGTGACGACCACAGACACATGGCTCCAATTATAACAGGCCGGGCTCTGCCAAATCCCTGAATAGGACCTCCATTAGGCCTCACTTCGACACATTTTATAAAGGATCCCAACTCACCAGGTGACTCAACCTGACAAAAGAGGCTGATTAATTGGCTCTTTGGAAAGTGGCCGACTAATGTAACAGCTAAAAGGACAGTTAAAAAAGGCCAGCCGTGCCATCAGCAAGGACCCGCTGTCCACTCATAACAAACAATGACCCGCCCTGATGCTGCAGCTCCCAAGCCAAATTAATACAGTTAAAGATATTACTTCATATGCTTTTAAGATATTACTTATTATTTGGGGGATTCTATGATAATGACTCTGGTAATGTAGTGATGTGATTTTAGCCTTCAGCTCTCATTAAGAGGAGAAACATCATTTTCCAGAACAAATGATTTCAAAGGACAGAAATGCTCTGAGGCTGTGTGAAGATATAAACCGAGTTTTCTTCCCAGTTTTACGATTCATTTACCTTCAAAACTACAAATGACTCTTTGACCACAAGCATCACTTTTCATTTAGTCGTTCTCTTTTTAAGCTCCAAGTTCAAAACAGGAACTTTTCATCATCCTGCTGAAGAAAAGGTTAATTGTGTTTTTGGGATCAGGAGCTTTATGTCACATTGATCATCCTCACACTTGAGACAAAGCTGATGCAGCAGGCAATCTTTGCTTCATCTTCTGCTTCTTTGTCTCCTCTTTTTGTCTTTACATACAGTACATTCACACACACACACACACACACACACACACACAGGGATCTACACAAAATGCACAGGAATATCACTCTTCATATTCCAGTACTGTCCTCAAATGTCCACACATGACTGGAAATCACTTGTATATCAGCCCTGGTGCGACTCAGCATATTAGAGAGTGGACAGGATCTGATGCAGGCCACTGAACTCCAGACCTCCATCCTCATCTGTGTCCTTTGTCGTCCCAGAGCGCCCGCAGTCCTGATGTGTGCAGCCAGTTGAACCGCAGTCACTTGACCGCAGCGGCTGCAGATCCACAGCGAGTCAGAGACGTCTCATTTCCACCGGGCTCTCTTGTCAACACACAGGGGTTGCATGAGCTATACGACGAATAGAGAACAACAGATTTAAACAATATATTTCTGCTATTTAACGAAGCAGAAAGTTGCGAGGTACCACTCGATGTCAAAGATAATTTAGCGAGTTGAGAATCATGAAAGTTTAATGTTAATACACAGGGAGCAGAAGTTCATACCAATATATATTTTGAATGCAGTGAGCATTTTGTGTCTGCTACATGTCTCTTCATCCTCCATCTGTCCAGCTAATATGCACAAATTATTGTGCAGGTGCAAAAAATCACAAACTCACGTACACACTCAGCAAAAGCTTCTCTTGAACCCAAAAGAAGAGCCACTATGCAGAGCATATTTTACTCCTCTATTATGTGTCACCAGAAGAAAGAGCTCACACATGTGTTTTCACACATAAACCTGCACACACTCAAAGGACACTGAGCGCTAACTGGGTTTGTTAGCGCTGTGAGACTTCACATGGGCATGAGCTCCAATTTGTTTTATTATCGTTCATACAGAGCTGCCTTTTAAGCATCAGATTGCCCATTTTTCATTCTAAGCAGACACATATCTGCTCAAAGAAAAAAGCAAATGGATGTGACCGGTCATGTGTCATTTATTTGACGCCGCCGTAGCACTGACTCTTCACACACACACACACACACACACACAGTGAGAGATGTTAGTCCTCACTCACAGTAGTCGGATGGGAAAAGCTCAGCGGACATTTGTCATCTGTGTTAGACGATGGCGGCTGCTTCCCGGCTGCTTCTCTGCTGCCTGTGACAGATCTGAGTGGCTCCCTGTGAGACACATTATCCCTGCCTTTCACAAGGCTCAACCCATTCACATCCCCTGTCCACCTGCCTGTCTGTCTGTCTGTGTGTGTAGGTGTGTGTGTGTGTGTGTGTGTGAGTGTGTGTGTGTGTGTGTGTGTGACTGTGAGAATGTGAGTCAGCAGCATCTTCCTTGTAATACATGCATTATGACAGGGCTGCAGGACGTGTGCAACCCCTGACACTGAGACTGTTGGCCTGGTGTGATTCTGTGCAACGCAGAGACCATTAGAGAGGTGAAGTCACATTTTGCTATCTGGGTTATATATCAGAATACAAATGGAAAAGCATATGGACTCCTCATAAATGATCCTTGTCCAGGGAGAATGGAAGAGGGGAAAAAAGTGTGTGTGTGGATAGGCTAACAGCAGCCTCAGACTCTTGTGGATACTCTTTCCATATGTTCCAGCTGTTAAAAAAACACTGAACTCCTCATTAAGAACGAAACCAAAGATCATGGCATGTTATCTTTAAATGCACAGAAGGCTTTGTGTCTTTCAGTCGTCACAGAAGCTTTTTTTAGTCTCTATCTCTGTTTAGAAGCAAAGAAGGATTTCACGCATGAGGAGGCGAGAAGATGGAAATGACAGGTCACACCATTTGTCTGCAGGGACACATTCTTTGTGCTGCCTGTGCATGAGAGCTTGACTGTTCGAGAGCTTATTTGAGGTGAGTCGGATGCACGTCACTCACTGTTCTGAGTAAAGACTCTTATTTACCTTATTCATGTCACACCATTGCGTCCCGTGAGTGCACAGTGCGTATGGCATGCAGCGTTCCCTCACCATGCTTCCACAGAGGATGGTAATAGCCTGTACGTCATAGCTTACATCAATAGTTAAGTTAAAAGTTTCAGTCTATTAGAATATCATATCATCTACTTACTTGCTGTGATATACTGTTGAGTCATCTAAAACTCAATTTCAGACATGAAACAAATCCTTAACCATGACCTGTACTTATCCAGGTCTACACAGAGAGACCCACAATCATGAATTACTTACGTAATGAATAAATGTACCAAATGTCATGGCAGACTTTCCAATACTTGTCAAGACTCTTTTTGCTAGCATGGCTAACATGCTCACCTCTTACAAAAGTTTTTACAACTATAACCCATTAAACTGATTGATAAGCTACAGGCACAGGTACACAGGTATTTAAAAGCTGTGCACAGCTAATCCTCCCACACATGGTGATAAGTGACTCGCAGTGATTGGAAAGAGACAACACTGTAATTAGCAACACAAAGAATAAATAGAGTGAACTGCCAAGTCTCACATTATACATGAATTAGATTTGCATAAAAGTATCGGATTAGTCAAAGTTTAATGGACAGTGTGGAAAACTAAAACTAAATAAAAAGTAGCTTACATAACTCACCCAAAATAATGAAAAAAATGCATAACGTTTTTTTTATTCTTTTGTGAACAGTTCAAAACAAGAACCTCGAGTAAACATGATCTACAGTCATTCCTGATTGAGTAGTTTCAGTGTCTGGTTTAAAGCATGAATCTTTTTTTTGTGCAGTCTGACACTTTGGATTTGAATATTAGCAGCCAGCGTTCAACTCTCCCTCATTTCCATCCTGATATATATGCATGTGTGGGAGGAAGAGCGAGGAGCAGGAATGGAGGTGCAGAGTGAGACAGAGTGAAAAAGAAGTGGGAGACTGAGAGAGTTAGTAAAATTTAGAGAAGTTGGAGAAGTTTTAGTTCTTTTTAAAAATAAAGGGAGAGAGGGGAAACATCCTGGCATTATTCCACACACTCACACACTAACACTCAGGGAATACCCCCATCTATTGACTGTACAAATGAATCCATGCTTATTTACTGAATCAGAGGTCAGCCTCTGTGACTTTACATCGCATTAATCTCTTCAACAAGATTTACAGTCAAATCAACTTTAAGACTGAAGCAGAAACCAGATTAACAACAACTCTAATCTCTATTTACAGATTCTACATAGAAATGTAGAATCTGTAGGCAGGGGCGTGGATTTCTGGGAAGGCAAGTGTTCTGTTTGAATTACGCTTGTAGTCTGAGTAATATTGACCAATCACGTATCAGCAGGCTGCGGTGTATGCAGGAAAAACAGTCCGTGAGGAGAGCAAAAGCAGCCGGAACGTAATCCACCGTAATGCCATCCCGGCTCCCATCAGCGTGATCTGACGACGATTTAGCTTCTTATTAATCTCTATAAACAGACATCTGCAGTAAGATCAGCTAACAATCCGTTCTAGATCTAAAATTTAACTTGAGATGAATTCCCTTGACACCGTGTCACGAAAGCTGTTTAGATTTCCAGACTTCCTGGAATGCATCAGAAATGATCGATCCAACCTCCGTTCAACAAACGAGCATTTTAAAAGTTTTCTTCTCCTCTTGAGGACAGACCTGACAAAGCTTGAAATTTGTATACGTCACCAAGTTCGCTATGAACTTTGGGTAAGTCCACAGAAAAGTCTGCAGATATGCGGTCTCACAGAAAGTCCGTAATTTGGCATTGAAAAGTCCGCATCAGAGCCCTCACTCGCTCTGTGATCTGACAGTGGGCGATTGGGATTGGGCCCCAGACTATAGCCGATGGGATCCGAGATTGCAACAACTATGACAACAAACAACACATGATTATAAAACAGTACGACTATCCTACAGGCCTGACTTCTGTCCATCTGTCTCTTTCTGCATTCACGTGCAAATCTCTTAGCTGTATGTGTGTACGTGGGTGTGTTTTTGAGGTTGATATTTATGTTGAAGCACTCCTTACCTGTTTGCAGACCAGATGCTGTCTCTCTTTGAGGGAGTTTTACTGCCGTTTTAAAGATATTTGGCAAGCGGAAAGAGCGGACAACAGATGTGAGTTTGTGTGGAGACGAGATTTGCAGATGGTACAGGATGCTTCTCTTTACTTTAACTTCCACAGGTAGAGAAAGTTAACTTGGCTTGTGTGTATGTGCCAGAGTATTGATCTGGGTGTAGTTTACAGTACCGTGAGACAAGACTGCTCATGAGAACACGTGTGCACGGAGCTCACACGTGTCTTAGTCTATCCATCATGGCTTGATCTATTGACCTGTTTACTGGAAATTCATCTGCTCTTTCTTGAAAGCACATTGTGAAAGAGTATCCACATGATCCATTTTCCACTCTCACTTATTCAAAGTCATTCAAATCTATCCCAGCATGCACTGCACCTTTAACAGATGCATTCATAGTTATCACCGTCTCCAGCCCACCTGATCCGGACAGCAGAGGAGACAAGGAAATATGGGTGCAATCAGTCTGTCCACCTGTTGTTCTAAGTAGGAGCAAGATTTCCACATGCACTTACAGATTTTCAGCACATTTATTCCCACTGTGCCACTAAGGGCACCACCTGGCTGAAGCTGCCCCACATACAGCTTTAATTTAGCTCTGAGGGTCAGAACGGTCAGTAGTGGACCTATTTCAGACGACCTGCAGATGCTAATGTAATATTACATTAGACAAATGGACTTTAAATATACCAGAATGGAGTTTATTCCTCCACAGATTGCACTTAATGTTCTTCAGACAAAATGAGTGTGAAATTTGTGCTTTTTTAATTGGTCCACACTGGAATACATTAATGATGCAGTGTCATATGAGCAAAGTAGCTGATGCTGTGTCAGACCTGGAGAAAAGTAGCTTGTAATAGAAAAGTAAGAGCAGTCAGCCTGAAGCTGAAGTCTCCTTCATTTGAGTGTGACATGACTCAGTAACTAGTGGGGCAAATCTCCCACCATGGGGGACTTTAATTGGAAGTCGTAGCTCCTCCTGAGCCTGAGACTCTTCCCTGAAGAATATCCCAGTATGTAATAAGCTTGCTTTGACTTTATCTTCTTGCTGAGGCACTGAGAGTGATTGGCTGTGTTTCTGTGGGTCTTGAACAGTTTGTTTGATAACCTGTTTGATAAACTGTGTACGTTCATGGAGGAGGGAATCAGACAGTCCCATCTGCTGGACAGCGTTTGGCTCCGAGCGCTCGCAGAGAGGAAATGACATCAGCAGATTTCCTAGACTGCCTTGGAAAATTTGCATCCTCTCTCTCATCTTCTTGTTTTCACTTCAGTTCTTTTATCTTTTCTTTAGCCTCCTTTCATTTTGCCCTTCTCACTCCACTCTCCTCCACTTTGTCTCTTCCTCTGCTCTCTTACTTCCTCCTCTCTGGTCCCAGGACATCAGTCACAAACAGATGGGACTCATGCCGGAGTGAGAGGGCCTCAGGTGGGAGAGGGAGATACTAAGGCAGAGTGTCAGCTTATCATGTGTTCTCCCCTAAATTATATTTCTATGACTCTGTTGTTTTGTCGCTCTCCTCCCCGCGCGGCTCATGGTCACGTCACTTTGAACTGAAGGGTCAGGGGGGGTCAATCCTCCACCCAGCTCTCTGTCGCTCCGTCCAGGCTTGTTTACAGCTTTTACTGTCGGCCTACGTCAGACTCCCATGGGGGGCACGGATTGCCACACATACACTTCTACACGCACATGCACACTTGGACAGTAAAAAAAAAAGCAGGCAGAGCTATAGACAGGGTTGCCATGGCAACAGTTGGTCCAGCCTTGTTGTCTGAACATTTATACAGTGTAAGCAGACATGAAAGTAGGACCAGGCAACAACAAAACAACCATGAACACAAATATTTGTTGCAGTAGTTCAGGATTATTGGGTCATGTTGGTTGACTCGTTGTCTTGCTCAAGTGTTCACCTCAAAAACCCTTTACAGGAAAAAAGTGTCAATTATAAGCATCTTAAAAATCTTACAGGTCTTTATTTTGTCTCTTGACCCTGAAACTTTTTCCTGATGCTCCTGCAACATCCTGCTTTGGGTCGTCTCCCAGCTTGAATAGTTTGTGATTAACCAGAACTGGGTCTTAATGTAGCTGCAGAAACACATCAGCTGTCTGTCTGAGGATTTAATTTGAGAAGGGGAAAAATCAGAAGCAGAAGGTGGAAGCTGTAAGATATCCCCCTGCGCTCTCTCTATTTCAGCCCTCACAAGAGTATCCCACTGCACATATGAAACTGACACTGAGCAGTTTTACAAGAAACTTCACAAGTGTTACTTATGGCGTCTTGTGCAATAAGAAGAACTTTTAATGACTCGGAATGTTTGGAAAAGTACAAGAGTAAAAATGCCTATCATGTTCTGTACATAAAGAGAGATGTTTTCTTGTGTTTTCATCTTTGCCAAAGTATTTCATCCTGCACATTTATAGAAACAGAAACCTTACACAACCAGAGTGTTGACCTGAAGCTTTGAGAGTCTGACACTGACAGTAACTGATCTAATGGTCTCACTACATCAGGTTTCCTCTTTCTAACAGCCCAGGCTTTTATCAAACATGATATTTTCTTCTCTTGTCTTCTTTCATGAAATGTTTCAAATGGCAAAAAGAGAAATATAATGAGTTTGGAGGTAAATCCAGCTGTGAGCGTCTGATCCACTGTGTTTTTTGTCTAGTTGTTTTACGTTGTTTATGTAAAACTTCTTTGATCATCCCTGACAGTTTTTCAGTCTACAAACAGTTTGATCACTGTTCGCTTTGGTTTCATTACTTTTCATCTGTTATGTTGTTTCACCATCACTCATTTATTACAGCCTTCAACCTCTAATCTGTTTGTCTCTCTCCTTTCATGTCTGTCTTCTCAGAATTTGTCGGAGCTGCTGGCGGTGGTACGTCTTCCCTTCATCCACCCGTCCTACCTGCTCAACGTGGTGGATAACGAGGAGCTGATCAAATCATCTGAGGCGTGTCGGGATCTGGTGAACGAGGCCAAGCGCTATCACATGCTGCCCCACGCGCGGCAGGAGATGCAGACGCCCAGGACTCGGCCGAGGCTATCTGCTGGTACACACACACACACACACACACATACACTTTTCTTATTTTACTGTAACACAGTGACAGGGAGGTCATGGCTCCACAAGGAGACTTTGACTTGCCACTGAATCGTATTGATTTTAACCCACAACTGTCAGCAATGATTTAGAGCTCCATCATATTTCCACACAGCTGCTGAAAACACTTAAAAGTAAAATCTTCACACAGGTCATATTTCCAAATGTCAAGTCTGATTGTTGTTACCATGAGAAGTCCAAAGTGGTCGACCTTAACGGCTTCCTGGGGTTTTGTGGGCTTCTGAACTCTGTTACAGCAAAACCAGCACATGAACATCTCCTAACTACTTTTTAACAGCAGCTAAGCACAGTCAGGTCTGTGCTTGATTTCTAAGTCACAAGCCAACCACTGACTGTCTGACCCACACCGACATCCAGCCATTGAAGACCGTGTTTGTTTCCATTGTAAAACTCAAATAGTCATCATGGAAGTTGAAGGCGTCTGTAAATTGCCTTTGGCTGTTAGATTTTCCCTCAGGTGGGCCAGGACCCCCCTCTTTCCCCCTGTAAAGAGCTGCCTCATTATAGTGTCTGCATGGTGTTATGAGCCTCGCACCAGCACACCTCACCATTCTGCAAGTTATTTTCTGCTTGGTAGGATAAAGATAATTGCCTAACAAATGGCACTTTATGGAGAGATCAGTTTACTGGCCAACACTGTTGTCCAGGCACTTTATTTGACAGTAAACAAACATTGGGGGAATTTTGTTAGGTGAATATTTTCTCATCTTTAATTGGCTGTAATTCAGACACATGAGGATTTACAAAGAATCATTTGTTCTTTGAGAAAAGACATTTGTGGCGTTATATGAGCTCAGCATCTTTGTGTTTATATTTTGGTTTTAGTAAGAAAAGTGTGACAAACTGTTCTGATGATGGACTGTACATGGAGTATATACCTTGGCATCCTGTGTACTTATATAATGATAGGCCTGAGTGTGTGTGTGTGTGTGTGTGTGTGTGTGTGTGTGTGTGTGTGTGGGTGTGTGGGTGTGTGTGTGTGTGTGTGTGTGTGTGTGTGTGTGTGTGTGTGTGTGATGATTGTTTGTCTGTGTGCATGCATGTGTTGCTCAGCCATCTGCTGCACTGGAAAGGATGGGCTCTGCACTGCAGGGTGCACAATCACTGGGATTGCAGGTTAGACATGGGGACTACCTCGTATTCATGGATAAAGAGACTAAGACAAGACTGGAAGGAGATTTTAAGGTTGTTGAGGATTGTGGTCGACACACAGAGGGCAAGGAAGTGAGAGCAGGAGGAGAGGTCTGGATGAGGTCAAAGAGAGGGAGGGAGAGCAGGAGCCAGGGGGATCAGACATGAAGTCTGAAGGGCAGACGTTTGATTGAGTTTATTCTTTGAGCATGTGCCTGCTTGTGTAAGCAGTAAGTGTGTGTGTGTTTGTGTGTGCATTTTAAATGTGCACAAGCAGATGGGGCACCACCTGAGCTCGGTTGATAAGTCTGTCAAGCGGAAAAAGAAAAAAGTTAAACTGTCGTCTGTGAAGCACTTCTTGCTGAGCTCAGTCGATCTGTGGACGTGTGAGTCGTGTGCTTATATGTGTGTAAATTATAGTGTGTGTGTTGGTGTGCATGGACGTCTATCACAGTACCTCACACATTCAGTCTTTGAGTGACAAAATAGAGAAGAGTTACACTTTTTCAGCCCAGAAATTTAATTTACTCTGTGAGACTTTTAATTAACACTCTTTCACATTTAGACTTAAATCGTTTACCTTAACATTTATTAATAGAAACAAACAAATATAGGATGTATGAGGCCATAACGAATTTTTAAAATGTAGGAGAAAAAAACTATTTTTAAAGAGATGCAATAAAAGAGATAAATTAATGAGCTTTGCCCAAAAACACAGGTAGGCTCACTTTGTTGAGGCTAAGCCAAGAGCTGATCACTTTAGCCAAAACATATTAATATAATATGTATTTGACTGATTTAAATCTACTCTAGTTAAAGGAAAAAACTAGGAAAAAATATGAAACTTGTACAAGTTTAAACTGGCAGCAGAGCAAACTGTTAAACAAACTTTTGACATATTTTCACCTGAAGTTGTCATGGTGACCATGTGAGCTAACTGATGCTAATTTACCCTCCAGCAAACAGAGTAATCTGATGCTCTCTTTTTAGCTCTGTTTTGTCCCCTGAATCAAATATTTGTCACTTTAACAGCTAAACATTGACTGTCTGTGTTTGGTGCTGGGAAGATAGGATTGTGTGTGTTTGTTGTAACTGGAAAGTTCTCCGATGAGAGAGCAGTAAAATTGTTTGTGACCTCTTTCACATTACACAAAGTAACTTTTCCTTTGTTGATATAGATTTCAGATTAGAGCAGATTTAAAACTTATATTATGATGGTATTAAAAAGCTCGTCTATCATGTCAAGAATTTATAGGAAAGAATTTCTATGAATGTTCATGGTCCATGAAGATAAACTCTGCAATGAGATGGAATCACTTTTGAGTTTAACAATATCTTCATGGAGAATGGCGGCTTGATTTGATAGCTCCACACAGCTTTGCAGAATTTAATATAAACCCCCCAGTTATATTTACTAGTTCAGCAGTAAACATGTCAAAAACGGCGTTGAAAAGGGAGAGTGACATTTTCACGCGTGCAAAAGGTCCGCAAAAGCAGAAAACTGAGCCAACAACCGTGAGCGAGCGGCAGGCTAGCATGGACCAAGCTAGCATAGCCGCCGTGCTAACAGAGCTAAAGACACTTCGTGCGGAATTTAGCGGCTTCGGTTCCAAACTGGACGGAATAGACGGACGTCTCTGTAAGATGGCCAACTCTGTGGAGGCTCTAGAAAACAACATGAATGAGGTGAAGCGGGACATAGCATCCAATATAGCACGGATGGAGGAGGCCGAAACACGCATTATGTTGACAGAAGAGAAGTCGGAGACACACACGGTGGACCTGAGTAAAGCTTCACAACGGATCACATACCTTGAGTCCAAAGTAGAAGATTTGGAAAATCGCAGCCGCAGGAAAAATCTACGAATGTTTGGACTCAGAGAGGGAGAAGAGGGAAGCCGACAACTGTTGGATTACGTGCAAGAGATGTTACCGGGCTGGCTGGGTACTGATAAATCCATCGCACTGGAAAGGGTTCACCGTACACTGGGTCCAGCAAAACCGAACCAAGACAGAGCAGTCCTCATACGATTTCTGAAGTTCCAGGACCGGGAATTTGTTTTCCGCTGCTCTAAAGTGCGTGACATCAAACATAATGGAAACAAACTGTCCTTCGCACAAGACTTCTCCGCTGAGACAATGAGACAGAGACGGGAATTCAACACTGTCAAGAAGCTGTTAATGGACGCCGGCTCCTTCCGAGGGTTTCAACAAAATCCATGCAGAATAAGAGTACTCCATAACGGCAAGATTCACCTCTTCTCGTCACCGGAGGATGCGGAGAAATTTCATCGCGGACTTTGAAGAGACGGCATGGGTTTGTTTACAAACAGAGAATCGGCTGATTCCCTTTGACAGTGACTAAATAAGGTCGGTAGTTATCCGCCCTGACTCTTATTTTCAAAAGGATGTCAAACCGACTATTTTCTTTTAGAGATACAGTACACAAGGGTACTTTAATTTAACTGTTATTTCCAAGACTCTTTACTTTAAACTTTATGGACGCCAACGTAAACGGATCACGTGGGTTTGTTTACATGCCGAGTTAATCAGCTGATGCCGGTTGAAAGGTCATTACCGTAAATATTGTAGAAAAAGGCTAGCGAAGTCTGGACTGTATTTCCCGTCCAAGGTTACCGTAAATATGGTATAAAAGACCCAGAAGTTTTATGTTTATTGTTACTGGTCTGATGCCCACCATATAGGTGACAACTTATTATAATTTTTAGGCACAGCGCTCGAAAGGAAAACACGTTTTCTTTAAAATCCAATTATTTTGTTTCTATTCTTATTTTACAAGGAAAAGGGAAACGTTTTGGTTAATCTAATTTGACTACAGGACATAACATTTTTGATTCATGTTGTTAATATTATCATTACTAAGCTATTCTACTCTCTTTGTTAGACATGTTTAGTTGCAAAAATCATCCAGCTAGGGGTATTGTTTGTAATTCTTTAACTGCATAGTTTGTGGACGTCGTTGATGGTTTGCCAGGTATAGGTTTACCAGTGGAGCTGCTCCTCAGTTATGAGGATCAGCATGAAGTCCCTCAAATTTTACAGATTTTGGAGGGAGATGAAGGAGGAGAGGGGACTAGAAGAGTTCCAAGTTCATATTGTTGCGGGAGGATGCTGTTCAAGCCTCCCCAGACATGTGTGTATGTTTTTGTTTGTTTGTTTATTTTTGTTTTTCCTTTTGCAGCAGCCTTTTATTTATTTTATTTTACATAGATGAGTATGTATCATAACTGTAATTCCTCTAACATAAAAATAACCAGCTGGAATGTAAGGGGGCTTCGGAAAATAACAAAATTAAAACAGGTTATGAGTAGGATTAGACATCTTAAATCTAAAATCATATTTTTACAGGAAACCCACCTAACAACTGCAGACTTAAAGCGTGTACAGAGCAGATGGCCTGGCCAAGTAATATATGCATGTTATAATAATTATGCAAGGGGAGTGCTTATCCTTATCCACCGGACAATACCATTGCAGATTGTCAAAACTATCCGAGACCCAGGTGGAAGATATGTTATTGTCCAATGCAATATCCTATCAATGACATGGAACCTAGTGAGCATTTATGGGCCCAATGAAGATAACCCCAGTTTCTTTAGGAATATTTTGCTTGACTTGTCTACCATGAATGGATTTTTTATTTTAGGAGGGGACTTCAATTGTGCTTTAAATCCAACAATAGATCGTTCAACGGGCCCCGACACGGGTAAAACTCAAACTAGAGAAACATTGAAGCAGGTGATGGAGGACCTAAATCTAGTTGATGTCTGGAGAGAACGTAATCCTGATAAAAATCATTACTCCTGTTATTCAAGTACATATAAATCACATTCCCGTATTGATTATTTCATTATTTCCAGGGAACTCTTATCCAAGGTTAGTGAATGTTGGTATAATGGTATCGTGATAAGTGACCATGCTGCTGTATCACTCAAAATACAAGTTGACAAAATTATCCATAACCCACCTAATTGGAGGTTACAGGCGAGATGGCTGCAAGATCAAGCTTTTGTTGACACTATTGGCTCTAAAATTAACAACTACTTTGAACTGAATTCTGACGAAACTAGTGCTTGTATCAGATGGGAAGCATTTAAAGCATTCATCAGGGGAGAGATAATTAGTTACACCAGCTATAAAACAAAACACTATAAAATGGAAATGGAAAATTTGGAAAATCAAATCAAAATATTGGAAAATGACCTGTATGCAAAAGATGATAATTTAAAACAAAAAGAAATTATTATATTGAGAGCTAAATACAATAAAATGTCCACAGATAAAACCGCCAAAAGCTTAATGTGGTTGAAACAGGCCTATCATGATCAAGGAGAAAAGGCTGGCAAACTTTTAGCCTGGAGAATCAAAAAACAACAAACTGACCGAGCAATAAATAGTATTAGGACACCGCAAGGGAATCTAACAATAGACCCGCAAGAAATAAATACATGCTTCAAGGATTTTTATGAATCCTTATATAGATCAGAATGCAACCAAGACTCGGATGCGCAGAAAACATTTCTTGATCACCTTCAATTTCAGTCACTATCTGATGACATAAAAAATGAATTGGATAGGAACATAACAACCGAAGAGATGTCGGAAGCGATCCAAAATATGAATAGTGGTAAGGCACCTGGGCCTGATGGGTTGCCTATAGAATTTTATAAAACATTTAAAACTAAATTAATGGAGCCACTTCTTAACATGTTTCAAGAATGCTTTCAGGAAGGAACTCTTCCACCCACTATGAGACTCGCTATGATAACCCTCATTCAAAAACCAGGCAAACCACCCACAGAATGTACGTCGTTCAGACCAATCAGCCTGATGTGCTCTGACACTAAAATACTTTGTAAAATGCTAGCAAGAAGATTAGATCCACACCTCCCTAAACTTATACATAATGATCAAAATGGGTTTGTACGAAATCGTCAAGGTTTTCATAATATCAGAAGAGTCCTTAATATATTACATGAAAAAGCTGGTACTAAAGATGCAGCGATACTGTCATTGGATGCCCAACAGGCATTTGACAGAATAGAGTGGCACTACCTTTTTAAATTGCTACCACGATTTGGATTTGGAGAGAGATTCCTTAGATGGATTCATGTTCTCTATAAAAACCCAGTAGCAGAGATTCTGACCAATAGTGTTGTCTCAAAACCATTCAACTTGCAGCGTTCAACCCGACAAGGCTGTCCATTATCACCGATGCTATTCACTTTAGCTATCGAACCTCTCGCTCTGGCTGTCAGGGCCCATGATGGCCTCACGGGCATCCAGATAGGTGAACAAGAGCATAGGATATCTTTGTATGCCGACGACGTCATCCTGTTTCTGACCAGGCTTAAGGATAGTATTCCAAATCTAACCACATTAATTCAACAATTTGGAGAGTTCTCTGGATATAAAATTAATTTCTCTAAATCATCACTATTGTTTTTAAACAAAAATGAACGCCTGACGCCAACTATAAAAACACAGTTTACAAATGCAAAAAATGGTTTTACATATTTAGGCGTTAAAATTACTCCTGAAATCAAAACTGTTGTATCTTCAAATTATGACTCGCTAACAGAAAAAATAACAAAAACATTAGACCGCTTGACAGTAATGCCAATTTCAATGATTGGCCGTATTAATATAATTAAAATGGATATACTGCCAAAGTTCCTGTACCTTTTTCAATCAATCCCACTCCCACTTCCCAAGTGCTTTTTTAACAAAATTAATAGCACTCTTACTAGATTCATTTGGAACAATAAAAAAGCTAGGCTGCGCTTGAAGTTGCTTTACTTGCCGTATGAAAGAGGTGGCCTTCGTCTTCCAAATCTGCTGTGGTATTATTGGTCTGCTCAATTGCACTCTGCTTCATTTTATTTCAGCTCCAATTTTCTTCCAGCTTGGGTAAATATCGAGCAAACAACTACATCAGAGCTACCCCTCAATTTGTATCTACATTCAGCAGATTTGAAAACACTGAGAAAAAAGACAAAGAATCCCTTTCTTAGAAATGTTATTGACATTTGGTATCGTGTACACCAGCATATTGGAGGCCTCCCTGGCTTATCTCGTTTTTCTCCTATATGGGGAAACAGCGATTTTACACCAGGTAGATGTGATGGTGGTTTCAAGCTTTGGGCAACCAAAGGTGTGCAATGTGTAGGGAATCTGTACAGAAACGGGAAACTACTTACTTTTGAGCAATTATGCAATGAGTATGATATACCAATAAATAATTTTTTCAAATATCTACAATTGAAACATTTCATATCATCAAAAAATAAAGACCTAATGTCTGAGCCACCTTTGACAAACATTGAAAACATAATAGTCAATAATCAGAATAAAAGGGGACTAGTATCTTTGTTTTATGGGACTTTGGTGTTTCATGGAAAGGAATCATCTAAAGACAGATTAGAAGCTTGGAAAGTCGATATTGGAGAGGATATATTAGAAGAAGACTGGGAAATTGCATGCTTAAAGGCACAACAAAATACAATTAATACAAAATTAAAATTGCTCCAATATAAATGGCTAATGCGAACTTATATCACTCCAGTGAAATTGAATAAAATCTATCCTAATATTCCAGATATATGTTGTAAGTGTTTAGAAGAAAAAGGAACATTATTCCATTGTGTTTGGGAGTGCTCAAAGGTGCAGTCGTTCTGGCAGGCAGTGACTGGGACCATTTCCCAGATTGTGAATAAAAATGTTCCCCTGCAAGCCAAACTTTGTATCCTGGGTATATACCCTGAACATTTTGCTGTAAATTCTAAACAATCAGTATTGATTGATTTTGGGCTACTCCAAGCTAGAAGACTAATTGCTCTTTTCTGGAAAAATACGCAAGTGCCCTCAGTAAAGATATGGTTGAAGGAAATTGCAACACACCTTGCATTGGAGAGACTTACATATATTGTTAGAGGGAAAAGAAAACAGTTTCTCAAAGTATGGAAACCTTTTTTGGAATATTTGGAAGATGAGAATGTTACAGTAACTTGAACACCATCACTGCTGCTTTTTCTGTTATTTCTGTTATTTATTTATTTTGTTTTTATTTACTTCTGTTATCACTGTATTATTTGTATTATTATTTTCATTTCCCCCTTTTTGTTTTTCTCTTTTTTTTCACGTTTGTTTTGTTGTCTAGTACACTGATGCATTATTTATAATTGCTTTGGTCATTGTTATTTGTAAGTGTCCTATATGTAAAAAAACGCAATAAAATATTGTTTAAAAAAAAAAAAAAAGAAACCATCTAGTTAAACTGTGAAGGTTTGACATAAACTTCATTGTGATGTAGTCTGCATTAACAGCACGTTGCTTACATTGTGTCATCTTTAAATATGTTTGAAAATGACGCCCATTCTGAATCTCTTTATCTTTGTATTGATAAGGGCAATCCTCAGGTAAATGTGTGTTAAACTCACAGTAGCACTGAAGTGCTAATAGAAGAGGTAAAGGAACTGGAAGTGGCAGTGTTACCTTCACGTACTGACATTTCAAGTACAACTGAGATAAGAAAGGCAAATAGAGAAACGTAACTCGATAAGAAACGTATAAAAAAGTATGAAAATAAATATACAGACAGAAACTCTTAAAAAAAAAAAAAAAAAACAATATCTTCATGAGTTCTTGCTCCATCAGCTGTAACCTCCATAAAGTTGTTTCTGTTGCGGCTGAATTTAACAGCCAGATGGTTTCCACTCACAATTTAATTGTTTTGTTTTTCAGGGTTTTTTTTATATAGAATCCTGCTGAGCTGCATGATTGTGCAGGATTTTTTATAGCAAATCTTTTTCCAAGTCCTCACATGTCACCACATTGGTTCACTCAAATACTCCTGTGCAAAGGTAATGGTTTTAATTAGATATGCATAACAATGCTGGACAACATTTGGACTGAGCTCTTTAAACTTGAAACAACAACAAAGAAAGAGTCATAAAAGTCTGAAATAAACCTCCATAAAGTTTATTTCTGAGACGCCGCGCTGACTGGAAAGGAGACTTCTCGCTTGGCACCTATTTTGCTTTCTGGAGCGTTTTATTGAGCGGATGCTTCCCCCATTAATTTTATTAGATGCTAATTACAGAGCCAAAAACATTCAGCAGGGAAATTGGCCGTGTGTGAGCAACAAATATAAACTCAACTTTTTACACAAACAGAGGCTCAGTATTTCACTTTGTGTTTCTCAGGCTCCCGTCTTCTCATTTGGACAGAAAAGTGTCTTGGGTAAAGAGTCTCATAATGAGTCCACAGTGTTCTGTGTACTGTATGTGTCTCCATCAGCTGCTAATTGGTTAATTAGAGTGTGGATGTGTCATTAGACTGTCCGGGGGATCTGCTGGTGCTGAGAGTTTATTCACCAACCAACTCAGAAGATGCTCTCTTAGAAGAAAATTTTAAGGATATATATACTATGTGTGTGTGTGCGTGTGTGTGTTCCCATTTCCTCCTCTCCACATGTGACGCTGAGCTCAGAGGAGGGAGGAGAGCGCCAGGGCAAACTGTTAACTCAACCCAGCCAAGTGGAATAGCTCTCAGACAAATGAGCTGTAATGACAAGGAGACGCAGGGGTCCAGTTCGGCTCACACTGTTTCTGTCTTGCTTACACACACACACACACACAGACACAGACACAAACACACAGCAGCGGCAGGAGGGGCAGGAGGGGCAGGAGGGGCAAAGGAGATAAGAGTTTGAGTATGCAGCAGGTTTACGCCAGTGTTTCTGCGCGAACATTTTATCTGTGTGATCCTTCATTACACCGGATCACTCAGTTTAAAGCTCAGAGAACAAGATTATTTCAGACCCTTTCGTGTCCTCAGCAGGATTTATGCTGCTCTCTACATCATGTTGGAATGGAAATATTTAACGTTATCAACCATAATGCAAGCCAAAATAAAACACTGCTGGTGTCTAGATTTCATTAGATCAGCCCGCACAATAGCTCAGCTTGCATCCTCAGTTTGGAGACAATAACACCAGGCTGTCCTGTGAGGTCCAAAGCCTCAGGGCAGGACATTCATCACTTATTCACACCTCTGCCAGCCAGCAACTCCTCTGAGAGCAGCTGCACTACAGTAAAAGCAGACCAAGATGATAAGCTTTACAATTCTTTATTTTTTTGTCAGCACATGACATGAATATATGGATGCAGCGGTTCACCAGAGAATTGGATTTGTTCTGGAGATTTCACTGATAAGCTGCAGGAATATCCAAAACTCACACTTTTTTGTCACTTATAAATGTTACATGGAGGCTGTAAATCCAGATTACATAACCTCTGGTCTGAAAGTCTGCAGGGCTGCAGCTAAAGCTAAGGTTCAGTCCGTTTGACCTTTTGACTGGTGACTACTGTCAGCCTGAGATGCAGAGGAGGAGAGAGGGAGGGAGGGATGACGGTTTCCCTGGCTGGAGCCTGAAAACTTGACTCGCTCTGCTCCCTGAGCAGCAGCTCTTGCTCAGACCCTAAGCCCTGGTTTTGAGGTATCTGTCTCTTGTGTCTCGGTCTCCATACAATTCATGGAGGGGGAGTCAAGTCTGTATGCACAGATAGAGACAGATTTAAATACAGTACTTATATTAAAGTATAATCGTAGTTTAACAGTGGCAGACCTGAGTAAGAAGCATGGCACTTCCTGTAGACCTTTGTGCTTTACAAAGTAGCAGTTTTATGAACTTGGTTATGTGTTTCCTTTAAGCCTGTTGTTGCTCAAAAGTTGTGCTTTTTAGAGTTTTCCTGAATGTGGAGAGGTCAAAAATATAACAAAAGGTCAGTAAGAATCAGGAGAAGCTGTGGGTATAAATGCTGTCAGGAACAAAACGAGCTGTCAAGACTTGGTTATCCCTTCATCCCCAACCGCTCATCTCTATCCTTCTATCCTCCATCCCTTCATCCCTCTACCCAGCTCCCATCAAACCTCCAACTGACTGACAGCCGTCCCTGTGAGGCTTCGTTTCTGAGCTGAAACTTACACATACACACGAACACACCTCAACCATCTGATCCGATGCTGTGACTCCCCGTCAGCGGTGCTGCTCTCCTGTGTTGTTGCGTTCTGACAGGCCGGTGTTGGGTTGTGTTAGCTTGTGAATGTGTTCAGAGCTTCAGGGGTTAGAGCCGCACAGCAGCCTCAACGTCCAGATGTGGACTCTCCCTGACGTGTCTGACCAAGCAGAAAGCTCTGAGAACAACCTGCACATGTGCACCAGGTGATAACAAAGACCTGCATGTGCACAGAAGAATAATTCAGCACGCTGAAGCAGCATGTGGAAACGTTAAAGTTGGTCTAATGAGACACTTTGTCACATGGTCGGGAATTTAGTATTTCTACATCCTCCATGTTTTAAGATGCAATTGAATTTTGTTTTTGTGAACCAAATGAAGAAATAGTGAAAAAGAAACTTTAAACAGCAGATCATTGATTGATGTACAAACAGATTAAGGAAAGTCCAAAAAATCACACAAACACAGAAACTTTGCCAATTTAATTGAGGCAGTCAATATTAACAAATTGAAACAGCTAATGTGATGAAAGAAAAGGAGATGAAAAGAGATGAAAAATATAATCCTAAAAGGCGCAGAAAACATTCAAACATTTAAAACCCAGTAAAGTTAAAAACACAAGTGATGAAGAGAAATGGAGGCAAACACGTACAGCAGTAGCAGCAAACTAATCATGAAGAACAAAAGCAGAACAAAGTCAATATAATGAATGTGTGTGTGAATGTGTGGTTGGAGGCTCAGAGGAGGGAAGACAAAGAGCTCGTTTCCTCTTAAGAACAGCCGCTGTAGCTGCGACTGTCCTATAAAACTGCACTCTCATTTATTAGCTGTGTATCAAAGGTCTGTTGGAGGTCTTGAGGGCCGTTTGAGGCTCACAGTCTGGGGCGTGATGCCAGGAAGCTGTGAAAATGAGCACATGATGGGAATGGTGTCAACAAGGATAATTTCAGGCTCCTCCTCAAATTCAAACATCTTTTACTTGCTGCCAGAAAGGGCGGCAACATGCACGACTCCTACACCTTCCACTTTTTGTCATGATAGACCTTTTCTTGGCTCGGGTACCAGACCTTCATCTTTGCAGTGACACTGTCACAATTTCTCCTTGAGCTGTCAATTTCTTTTTGCCCTTCAAAGAACACATACTTAAAACCTTACTGTAGTTAAAGAGCCGGCCAGCTTTAAACTGTCCACTAAGTCTAAGCTGTGTGTCCACGATGTGTCTGAGACAGTCCTTACTGCTCTGTGTTTGCTCAGCCTCACTAAAGCCCATTGTAGATTTGATCTTTTCTCGTCTTTTACCCTTTTTTTACTTTCTACAGAAAAGCTCTCTTTTAATAGCTTTACAATAAAAACAGAAGCTTAAAAGAAAAATATAGGACAATAGTTTTTTAACAGAAAGAAGCAGAAGGAAAGACAGCCGTCTATGGATGTGTCTGACAGGAGAGTCTGTGTGGTATCGATCACCACAGATTAACCAGTGTTAAACCTTGGTTTGGAGTGCAACAAGATTAGCTCTCCCTCCCTTTCCCATGTTTTATCTCCCCTTTCTTTCTCCCCTCCTCTCTCTCCTCTCACTCTGTCTCTATCTCTTCCCTTCCTCCTCTCCTCTCCCTCCCTGGCTCTCCTCCCTCTGCCCACCTTCCTGCTGCTTACAAACACACAGCTCATTTCTGTCTGCCGGCTCGTCGTCTTGTCCGCTTGTCACTGGTGTCTTTATCCAGCAGCTCAGAAAGCTGGGCAGCATCCAAACGACTGGCAGCACCATCAGTCTTTGTAATTGAGTTATACTTTCCTGTTTAAGTAGTTTCCTGTGACCAAGAGGAAACTTTTCTATTTTGCATTTTGTTTTGCATTTCCAGACAAGCGTATTGACTCAGGGAAAGCCAAGGCCGCTCTGAATTCAAACCAGCAGACTTATAATCTGTGGCTGCTTGTGTAAGTCAGCGTTCACGCAGACGATCAAGGTTCCTGTCAGGAAATTGAAACGTAACAAAAGCAACAAGCTACAAAACATGACACCTGTTAGTCTCTGCAGCACTCTGGCGTCTCAAAGAGGCTTTGATTAAATCTTGGCTCTTATAAACTTGTGGAAACGTTCCCTGATGGCTGCTTTCTCCCATCTCTTTCCTTCCTTTGTCCTCCCCAATCATCCTCCTCCTCCATCCTCCTCCTCCACCTTTGTCCTCCAGGTGTAGCGGAGGTGATAGTGCTGGTGGGAGGGCGTCAGACGATCGGGATGAACCAGCGCTCCCTGACAGCAGTCACCTGTTTCAACCCCCAGAACAGTAAGTGGTACCCGCTGGCCAGCCTGCCCTTCTACGACCGCGAGTTCTTCAGTGTCATCTCGGCCGGAGACAACATCTACCTGTCAGGTGAGCTACATGTACCGCAGCACAATTGTAGCTTTTGTAGTCATTTAGTGGCACAGAGCAGGAGGACAGTCCATGTCATGTGTTTATCACACTGCAGTAGTGAAAGGTTACTCCTGTACTGTTCTGTTTACCTTCTGAGGAGCATTTATCTGAACTTGACTTTTTGTCTCTCTCTGGCTTTACAGTCGCTGCAGTGTTGTGCAGTTTATTTAGTTCCATAGTGGCACACTGTGCACTCTGTGACTCCCTCTATGAGACACCTTTAAGTTGTTTCTCCAGAGACAGACTGAATTTCTCTCTCCACGCTCCATTTGTGCCAGAATCCTGCAATCGTGGAAATGCAGCAGGATTTGTCCTGCGTGTACCTTTCCTCTCCCTCTTTTCATATAAATGTAAATTTGTGTTTGGGCATTGGAACAGGTCTGCATGTGTCCGCTGGGAGTCAGACAGCCAGTGGAGAAATCAGAGGTGTTGTAGTCAGCCGATCAACAGGCTCCGGTCTGTAACCTTCCTCAGACTCCGAGCAGGGTCACTGAGTCACTGCTGGTGTTACCTGTCAAATTGCACAGCTAACAGGGAGCTGGAAGGGAGCTGGAACAAACGCAATTTAGATGGCCTATTTTTCAATATATGAATCATCCTCGCATCTGGTGGTAAAGTTTTACATGTATACATTAGCTCCTTGAACTACATTTAGTCATTTAGTTTTCTCTGTTTAGGACCCAGATAAAGTTTCTGAGTGTTTTTAAAAGGTCCCTGGTTCCCTGGGAAAGTTCCTACAGTGTAAACACTGTTAATATCACCGGGCATACCCACTAAATATCCCTCATGCTATCTTTCAGGAGGCACAGAGACGGGTGTGATGGTGGCTGACATCTGGTGCTACATGTCCCTGCTGGACAACTGGAGTCTGGTGTCCCGGATGACAGTAGCTCGCTGCAGACACAACAGCCTGGTGTACGACGGAAAGCTGTACACCATTGGAGGAATGGGAGTATCAGGGAACCTGGACCACGTGGAGAGGTGAGAGTCACACAACATCAACAGCAGCCTGTCTCCAAACAACAGACACCTCCAGCAGCTCCCAGCTGGTGTCTGAACAGTGAGGACAGTTCTAACTCTGATGTGACAGCCATCTCAGAGAGTGTGTGCAGAGGATTCTGCAGAAAGTTGGTGGATGCTGAACGATCCAGTTTGAGCAAATATTCACACTGTGAGGGGAAACGTAGCAGAAAAGTGTTCAGACAAGTTTATTAGCATTTTCTGTGAGAGCAGAAAGGTGCAGAGGAATGAATCTGAGCCGGAGTGTATTAAACGGTCACAGCTGTGAGCACCTCTTACTTGTTCATGAGTGAGAGGATTTGCTTTTAAAGAGCAGAGTGGCGTAATGTGTCTGATTCCATACACTTCAGCATCGACACATTGCTGACAATTCATGTGAAAGTCGTCCTCTGTGGCCTTTTCAGCCACCTCTTTTCTTCTGATGTTTTCCTCAGTTTCAATAGTCTGATTCATATCTCTTGACTTTTATTTTTCTGCTCCTCATTTCTTTCTCTAACCTGGTCTGAGGAGTTTGTTTCAGCAGAGAAGCTTCCTCCTCCTGCACGGCAGAGCGAGAGGAACCAAAGCAATCAAAAGAACATTACTGGGTATATTAGAGCAGGCCGCTGCCGCTCATTACCTAGCAGATCAATTGATCTCCAAAGCAATGCACAAATGAAACAGGCTAATTAGATATTTCCCATAATGCTGCCCCACAGTGTCGTTATGACGGGTAGATGGAATATTTGCCCTATAATGGATACGCATTTGATTCCTCTGTCTCTGAGCTGCTTAATTTGAGAGCTGCCGGTGCATCGAGGGAATCAGGGCTCTGAAGAAATCAGTGTTTCACTGTGTGATGTGTTTGTATGTGATTGTCTGTCTGTAACCATGAAGCTTCTCTGAGGCCCACAGCAACTGGACTCAGTTATCAGCACCGTAAAGCTTTAACCTACTTTGCCTCTCTCCAAGAACTGCCAGAGGCCTCCTCTGCTTGGTATCACTGCACTCGTGCTGCACTTACAAAGGCTGTAACAGTGAGGGAGAAATAACCCACACACTGAGCAGAATAGTTGATCTCCTAATAGTGAGCAAGAAAATGCATGGTGCGCGGGCTGAAGCAAACCATTAGTAACACAAGGTCAGGGTCGTATTCAGCGGCCTGATCATTTAAAAGCTAACGGGTCTCTCAGGCTGTTTGGGCAAATTGTCATAGAAGTCAAAGGGTTCGTTTCTCAGCAACTCAGGCTTTTAGTTTGTCTTTGTGGAGCGAGAGGTAAAACAGTCTGAAAATTGAAGCTGTAAAGACTCACGATTCTTGGAATTGAATGCATCAACACATTGAAGGTGATGTGTTTTTAGAGCGGTCACAGACTGGAGAGTTTATGCATGATAGTCGTATAAATGGAATTATTGTAAATAATTTTCTAGCTTTTTCTATGGTCATGACTGCAAATGCATTATTCATTGGTTTTCATTTAACATTTGTTATTTAGAAAGTACCTTTTCTCCTGACGAGACGTGTTGACCTGCTGTGAAAGCCTTTAGCAGCGACTGTTTTGATGAATTGTAGATGAATCAGCTGGAAGAGCAGTCAGTGTGAGCTGCATGCATCTTTATGGAGAGAAGAATATCTTTAAACTTTATTAAAAGTGAAGAACAAAGGAGCTGTAAAGGTTAGAAATATTTATTATCCTGCAGATAAAACCTGTTTTGTATTTGCAATATTCTCTGAAAATATTCTTCACCCTGAAGTTCAGGTTGTGAAGAGGAGACGTCTTATATTAGGAACATGTTGTGTCCTTGTAGCAACTTTAAACATTTAGATGCCTGTAGGCCACCAGTGATGAAGCACCAGTCTCTTTGTTGAGTCTGTGAAGCAAAGTTAATGTGGTGTGTTCTGCTGAATTTACAGTCAAAGTTAGTCAGAGACTTTTCTAGTTTGAACACATCGGTCTCCCTCAGCATAGTTTCATGGTATTCATTACAACTAATGGCAATATGGCCAAGCTTCAATTCTCCATGTGCAACCCAAAATTTATCTTTACTTTACTTTGGGCAAAAATCTCACAGCATAAAAAGCCCTCTCTGTGTAACGATATAAAATGTATTTAATACCCTTATAACCTTGGCAAAGCTCCCGCTCCTACACACAAGTGCCTGAGGTTTGCTTCTACACGCTTTGAAGCATCTTTTTGACCTTCTTATGTAACTCAGCTACTCTGAACTGCTCTGACTTTAACTGAAGAAGACCATAAAGTTTGTGTTTGAGTCATTGCTGGAATCGTTACACAAATCTCAGAGCTGTTGAAGATGATCAAGATCTCTTTCAGGTCATTTCTGAGCACAGTTGTTCCTCGCTGCTTTGATGAATGAGCCCCATTAACTGCTGATCCTTTATGTTGTAGCTAACCACCGGATTTGGCAGGTGTGTCTCTGCTATGAGACTCAGTTGGCTCAGCTACAGCTCAGCATTGTTGGGCCAAAACTCTAAAGATAGTCGAGACTCCAGCAGGGAGGCAGCCAGTCTGCAGCAGGACTAAACCCTGGCCAGAGGAGATAAGGGACTGTTACTCAAACCTCCACACGAGGAGGAAGAGCTGCACAGGTGTCAGTAGCAGTTGTAACATGAAGAGTTAATAATGTTCAGAATCATTAGTCAGTGTGTGTGAGTGGCTGCCGTGTTTGATATGCAGATGGCTGGTGGGGATTGTATCTGAAGGCTGGGGAACAACATGAAACACTGCGACAGACAGAGTTGATTTGCTCCGCTCAGAGAGTAATTGATGCAGAGATTGTTTACACACACAGCTGATCTTTTTCAGCCTGCGTCTCACCTGTTTCTCACCTGTACTTCTTGTTCCTCCTGTGTATGTAGGCATGTATCCCTCTGTGCACACACTGTATTTCTATGCCTGCAGACATCAGCCTGCTTCAGCCAGGGCTCCTCACCTCCCAGCACCCTCACTCCTAATCTGCAGACCTTCCTGCCTCCCTCACTCCCTCATCTCTCCGTCCATCTCACTGAGGGTTTCACGCTCCTAACCGTGAAATTCACCCACATTCACAATTATGTCTTCAATCAGAGCCGTCTCAAAGCTGGTTGGAAGCTTTCTTTGGGAACAGCAGGAGGTCCAAATCAACACTCAGAGGAGCGAGCGGGCTCGTTCCTGTCTCCGCTCTCACACTAATGACTGACAGAGTTTTAGGGACCGGTCGCGTTCGGAGGCTTTAACTTGCAGTCAGGTACCCTGGGCCCGCTCGCTCCTGTGCATGTTGATCCTTTGACAAACCAATATGATTGCAGATATTGAATAATTCATGGGTGTCTAATGATGTGTCAATCACAGATGGTTTTGTTTTTATTTATTGCACACTGTGGCCAGGTTTGTGCGTCCTATGAGCTCTACTGCAAGTTAATATTGCATGAAGACTGTTGGCAACATGACGCTGAGTACAGCAACTTTCTCATCAGGGATGTTTGCTGTTTGCTGACAAGTCTGGAGGAGAGAGGAGCAATTTGCAAAGATCATGTTCTCTGGCTTTTTTATGGCTTTGGAAACTAAAACGACCTTTTGGATTATAGAACATAAAAAATGTGTCTGTGAAAAGCTGAGGAGAGAGCTGCATTGTTTATGTGTTGTTTTCAGGCTCATTAACTGGCACATTTGTTGTTGCTCTATAAGCCTCCCTGCGCTTTCCAGCTATGTGTTCTTATTGAGGAATCTGTATTCGCAGTTGTGTCGAGCTGATTTCTGTTTTCTTCCATCCCCCTAGGTTGTTGAGCTCCTCTTGAGTGTTCAGCCTTGCTCTGACTTTATCCTCCTCTTAACACAGCCTTCCTCCATCTCTTCTTAGAGTTTCACTTTTTCCATCAAGTGGTGTTTAAGTGTTCACCAGCACAATGGGCCATTTAAAAAAAATGGTGGTTCTGTCTGATGCTGGAGGCCAATTGTAATGCCTCTGAGAGCTTGTCAAGGAGCATTGAATTGCTCTGTCATGGTTGAGTTGATAAAATTTCCCAAAGAAGGTACAGTGAGATGGAGATTCCTGCCGGAGGTTTCATCAGGCCTCACACTGAACACAGTTGAAGTCTTTTGTGGGCTGCTTCATGAACTGACAAGTCCTTAACTACTCGATGTCTGCGGGTGGTTTTGCACACTGGGGTGCCAGTCACTCAGAGAGAGGTCCCCTTCTGTGGGACACCAGGGGTGGGAGAGACCCCACGTCGCTCTCATGGAGAAGAGGCTCCAGCTTCTCTTTGAGTTGTGGTGAGGAATGGTTTGTCTCCTGTTTGCTGTGTGAGGCTCTGACAGGGATCTGCTCCTTTGTCTGCAGGTGTAGAAGCTGTCAGCCAGCCAGACAGAGAGGATCATGGGCGATGTGGTCCATTCAACCTTTTACAGCTCACATACAATAACTATACACCTTTAGGTATTACTCTCTGAATGCAGGAAAGACACATACTGCATGTATACAGACAGCTCTCTTTCATGTACAGCACAAAAGAAGTCCTTCCCCAAGCCCATCAAGCCTCTCTACAGCAAAAATGAACTGTTGTGCATGTCTTTACATGTTAATGTGAGTGTCACTGTGTAGATCTGTTTCTAGTACTAGGTCATACCATGCCTAGAGCTAGATTAGGATGGGGTAAAGGTTGGTGTTGGGGACAGTCAGCCCCAGTAGCCCCTGCAGCATTGCACTGTGTTAGGGGACAACGGGCTCCTAGAGCCCCCCTGCTGAGGTGGTTCCCCCCCTGCAGAGCTAATCCCCTTTTCCTCAGGATTAACCAACTTCACAGCTAGGGCTCCTCCTGCGCTGTCAAGGCACCGGTTCATCCTCCGACTCTCCGCCCACCACCACCCTCACACTCCAAACACACACCCTCATTCCCCTTCTGAAGTGTCAGTGTTGATTTTCACTGCTCACTTCTCTGTCTCAGTGTCTGTATGTCGCTCTTTGGACCACAGCTCAGTATTACTAAAGCGTTCTGCAACTGTTACTACTAATTTACTGACACACATGTAACTGGGGTAGTCTGCCGGTCCCGGCCACTCTGCGTTGTGTTCGGGGGGCGTGCAACGAACCACTGGAAACTGACCATTCTTGGCGAACTCAGGTTTATTGCAGTGAGTTCAAGCAGAGCAAAAACGCTGTCAGGCTTCCTATCTTCACAAAGCACGCCTCTCACAGTCATGTTCAGTGCAGACTCATGTTAACACAGAGACTAAATCAAAATGTGTATAATCATGTAAATAAAATAAAATATAAACAAATTTGTGTCTCTTCCATGACAGTCAATCACATATAGTAAAAAATTGTGCATATAAATGAAATGAACCATTTTTACCAGCACCCACAGCAGTCATACTACTGTATATATAGTCACTTAAAGCAGAAAACCATAAGTGAAAAGAAAACACATTTACTGAACGTGGTATTGGAAGTAAACCATATGTACACGTACCTGCAGTGAGTTCAAGCAGAGCAAAAACAGGCCTCTAAAAATATGCTTTTATGTCGTGTGTTGACAGGGAGAAGCCTCCTCTCATTTCTGTGGACTCTATAAACATGCAGTCATTTTCCAGCTTCTCTAGCTCTCAGTGAATTTAAGGCTCCAGGGCTGAAACAGAGTTCAAATCAGGCAGATCATCACATCTCTCTCATGTTTCTCTCTTCCTGCCTCCTGTCCTCCCTGTTTTCCTCTTTCAACACCATCTCTCCTCTCCTGCACCTTCCTTCTCCTCACAGCTCTGATTATGTGGGCAGGAGATGATGAGTGTATTTGGGGCGTGTGAGGCCGGCGATGTCGAATCTAGAGAAACATCGGCGAGCAGCAGCAGCTGTGCCTGAGGATGGTGTTAGTGAAAGGCAGAGAGAGGCTGCAGGTAATGAGTAGTACGAGCTGTATGTGCTTCTCCTTCATTGATTAATGATGGGCTGGCACTTTAGACAATTTCCGGCCTTTACCAACAGGCAAGTCATTTTTCTCTCCTTCTTTCTGCTTCTGTGGCTTTTTCTCTTTTCTCTCTTTCACCTTCCATCTCTCTCTGTCAAGAACACACAGGCAGACACACATAAAAAACTTCTCTTACCTTGTATCCCCCTCTTTCTCTTATGTAAGTATGCCACCCAGTCCTTCGTGCAGGCAGTCAGGTTGCAGCAGTACATTACTGGCTAATTATCAGGTTAGGATGTGACAGATGCAGCCGAGATGGTTGGCAGCCAGTTTGTTGTCCACCCACAGGAGGAAGCAACAGCTGACCTTTAGAAAGCACAGACCGGGCAAACCATCACAATATCCAGACGCCAGCATACAGGGAGGGATCGACACTGGAGGTGGGAGGGTTAGTTGGTATATATAGATTTGTCCTGTGTGTGCTTGTGTGTGTCAGCCAAGGTGACGGTTCTCACATCTGCACAAGAAGTGCAGAAGCAGTGTTATTTTCAACTTTAGTACCTGTCTTTATCGTGCATGCGTGCATGCGTGTTTGTCTGTGTGTGGTGTCTACATCTCTGTCTGTGTTATTAGCCTGAAATGTGCTACAATCCATCAGAGTGTGTGTTCTTGTGTGTGTGTGTGTCTTTTGGCTGATCTTAACTTCAGTCAGACGCACAAACTCCAAGGCTGTAGTTATGACTTCCTATTAATTTTTTATTTACAAAAGCAGTTGTTTTTTTTGTTTTTTAGGCCTCACAGTTTCTGTGATGAGCTCTGACACACAGATGGCAGCTGACACAACTCAGATAGACTCTCACTCCTTCTCCTCTCCAAAATAGATGTTCTCTCTCCTGTTCACTTTTATGTGCATCTATTGCCTGACTTGACATTTAAATTAATGCAAAGCATGTTATCACCACTCTCTTCTCCTAGTTTTCATCTCCTCTCCTTTACCCCGTCTCTCCCTTCACATTTCCCCTGTTCCTTGCGGTCTTCCTCGTCATCTTTTCCAGGTGTGAGTGAAACATTTTGGATGAGATTTTAGCAAATTTGCAAAGAAGCAGGATGTCACAGTCGAGTGATTTCAAATCAACACACACAGTCTGTATCAGCAGCTTCTTTTGTCAGAACCGCCTGCATGCATCGTACAAATGTGCAGCTGAATCTGCTTTAAAGTGAAAGTTTAACAGACAATATTTACATTTGTTTTTTCTGTTCCCAGGATGCTTTGGAGTATTTTATGTTGCTGTTGGTATTTCCCCTCCTAATGAGCATTCTTGGCAAACATGAAAAATGCTAATGTCAGCAAATGATGTCTAATTTAAATGTTTTGAACGCCCTCCAGGCCGGAACTGATTCACGTAGTAGCCTTGTTTTCTTCAAGCCAGATCACAACTTCTCACTATCTATTGAAAGCTACACTGTGAGCATGGCAAAAAATCTACACAGACAGAGAGAGAGAGGCTTCGTGCAGGTGAGATAGATATCTGCAGAGTTTCAGGGATTAATGTGAATTTGTAACTTGAGGGCAGGACGTGCTGTTTGATAGAATCTCGAGCATCAGCTTCTCTCTGCAGGCGATGAATGAAATGTGTTTTTTAAACCAACTTTCATTATATTCCAGTACACACACTCTTAAACTTAAAGGTTACAGAGCTGCTGTTGTTGAACTGTGTGGTGGAAGCCTTTTGTTAGCGCGTCTTTCCTGTATGTGCATCATCTTCCACTACGAGCTGTTTGGCTTTTAATAGCTAGTGTTTGGGATACTGTAGCTGTTGTTCAGCAGTCAGTGTTTGCATGCTGTTCCAGTGTTGTTGTATCTGCAGCATGATGCAGCTCTTCTGCTTCTTAATGGATCTTTTTGTCAGTGTTGAGGTGTATATAGTCAGTGAGGTTTTGTTACGTATCTGTGTGAGGTTGTTTTTCATTCCTCCTAACTCCTCAGTTTCTCATTTTATAGATGCTGTAGTTTGTATCTCAGAGGAAATGGATATGTGTCAGTATCTCAGAGAACAGGAAGCCCATTTATTTTAGCTTGTGTGTGTGATCGTGTGTGAAAGAGAGGTATGGAGGAAAGCGTGCTTCATCATCCACACTCCCCTGCAGGTAAACATGTTAGTGAAATGGCTGTGAGGCCTCGGGTGTCCTCCACATCATTAGATTGTTTATGGAGAGAAATACAGAAATCAAGGGCATGGGCGCTGTAGTTTAATGTAAGTGAATGCCACATACATACTGTCCTGCTGCTGGACTCACTGGAGAAAATGTGTTGTGTTGGATGTAATTCTTAATTTACACTCTGCAGAGCAGGAAAGCAGGTGTGGAGAAGACAAATCCATCTGCTGTCAACATAAACAAACATGGCAGGTGTGACTGTACATTTCCACGGTAACCGTCTAATTTCACCTGTTGTTATTAAACATGATGTTTGTAAGCAGACGGGTCGTTTAGAACAAAGATCAGAGAAACATCAGCTGGTTTTCTTTCACCAACACAGTCTCACTGCGTGGGTCGCTCTTCCACCTGCAGACGTCGACTTACACTTGTGATTTGTTGACATGTCAGCCGCAGTGCTGCTGCCAGCATTCACTTGTTTTTCTTTATCCAGATTACAGATTCAGAGGCAAATCTGAAGGTCTGTCCTCTTTCTTTCATTCACAATGTGTCTGCCCTTCATACCCGTCTCTCTCTCGGTCTCTCTCCTACATAAAAGAACCCAATCCTACATTGTTTGTTCTGCTGTAACCCTGCAGCCTCATTTCTGAGATGATTGTCCCTGTGTGATGAAGCGAGCCTGTCAGGAGCTGCAGACGATGAAGTGACAATGGAAATGTGTCTGACAGAGAGCTTCAGAGGAAAGAAAAGGAGAGAACGCAGTGTTTTCTTTTCTCTCTCTCTTCTTCCTCGTCTCTTCTGCCCTGGAGATACAATCAAACCATAAACACCCACTCTGAGGATCTTCTTCCTGTCAGTCCTGATGTCACACTTCATTTTAAATGCTTGATGGTGAATCACACGTGTAATGAATACAATCAGATTCATGACCTCTGAGATTGTCTGAGACTGAGTTTCTTCTGACCTGCACGTGTTCCTCTTCATCAGAGCTGCGGATACATTTGACAGCATGAGAGCTGTGCAGTGTTTACAATTATTACAACCTATTTCTTGTTCCACTTCTTATTAAAGGGGGTGGGGTCTTACGTAAGGCCTCTATTATCTGAGAGTTAAATAATAATGGTGACTGCTCATTGAGAGATTTCTGTATTACAGTTCTGACTTCCTGTTGTTTTTCACTGCTCAGAAAAGTGATGTACGCTGAATATTCATCGTAGTTCTCGCTCTGTTTTTGGCCGCTACCAACTACTGCAAATGTTCACCAGCTTGTCAGTCATTTTGTCTGCCAGCTGTTTGGTGCTGGGCAGGTAGTGCACACTGTTACTAACAGCTTTTTTAAAAGCAGCTGCATCCTGAAGCAAGATTAATGAGAACAGTGAGAGTGAACCAAAATTGTTGAAGGCTGTGAAATCCAAATCATGAGCTGAAAGATGCTTAAAGACTGCAGAGCTGATGGGAACTGCAGAGTTGGTTGATAACTCTGTGGGTTTAAAAATAATGAGGCGTGAAGCTACTTTGTAAGAACTTAAATATCTGAATATCTTGAGAAAAACTTCAGATTTGAAACCATATTTGAGGATGTGACTGATGTTAAAATACCCAGCAAGAGATTACATTACATATTCCAGCTCACTTTAACAGTAAAGAGTCTGTTTGTTCTAGTTGTTGTCTCTTCTCATCATGAGCAGCTGTTTGCAGGAGTCCTGTTGGCCTTGTGTCGATCCCTTAATCAGCTTCACTCAGCAGTGTCTGATCCTTCATTTATGAACCTTCCTGATGTGGTCTGAGAGGTAATCACAACTGCCAGAGAGTGAAACACGTGTTAGTCCTTCTTTCTCAGCAGTGTGTGTGTGTCTGTTTAAACAGCACTAATCTGCCCTCTTCAGTGTCTACTCCACCTCTCCAACAGTGAGTTCTGTGTCACCTCTCTCTCAGACTGCCTGTTGATTTAAACCCCTCCCCTCAGCAGCTGATGCACAAACATTATCAGACCCCCAGAGAGAGTTTTCCCAAAGGCTAATCCACCCGTCTCCTCTCACACTTTATGTAGCCACCTTCTCAGAGCAAGGTGGATGCAACCAGCGCTTCCAGCGGTCATTCAAACTTCAAATATCACAGGAGCTGCAGAAGAAAAGCATCTGACAAGAAAAAACACCTGTTTGACTTTGGCAGGTACATCTGATAAAATAATGACAAGTAAAAAAAAAGTAGACACCTGTGTACTCGCTCAGATTGATGAAGGTCGTTGACTACAGTGAAAAAAATCATACTTCGATAAAATCTGTTTTAATGACAGTGTGGGACTTTACTCTTTATTTAAGCGTCTGATGTGTACGGCTTGTCGTCCTGGGGGACGCTGGCTTCAGTTTTTCATGTAAAGGTGTTTTTCGTCTATAACAAAGAGACTACCTTGATCAGGACGGCTCACTTTAGTCTGAATAGATGTGAGTTTTATTCACAGATCCAGGATCTGTTTGTGGCTCTTTAATGAGGCCTTCTCCAGCTGGAAGGCTGTCGGCTGCTTTGATCAGTGGCCCTTGGACACAGGATTACACTGCTGACACACCACGCTAATGGAGCCAGAGGGCAAATATCACACACACACACACACACACACACCAAACATGAATGAAAAGTCAAGAAATATACTTAAAAATATGCACAATCCCATCAGCCAGTGTCTTGTGTGTCTTGTGCACGTTGTGTCAGGCCCTTTCATCTGCAGCGTCTGTTTGTGTCTGTTTGGGTCGGCTGAGTTTTAGTCTCGGTGTTGAAGTCTCTGCCAAAGACGGCTCAGTGAGAAAGGTCCAAAGCTCGGCGCTGACACACAGCCCAACTCTAGAGACTAATGGCTTGTAGCTCCCAACATATGTTGCTTTGTGTAATTGCTTTAATTGCTGTCATTGTACGTAATGGTTGGTCTTTTCCCTCTTCCCTGGTGGTCTCGGCATTCTGCTAATTATATGTGTCAGCCCTGCAGCCAAAAGCAGCATTTCACTGTGATTCCAGCGCAGTGGGAACTTTAAAAATGTCTGTAACGGTGTTCAAAATCTGATCTAAAAAATCTCCCTTTTCCTCTCCAGGTACGACACCATCACCAACCAGTGGGAGACGGTCTCTCCTCTTCCTAAGCCGGTCCACTCAGCAGCAGCCACAGTGTGCGGAGGGAAGGTCTACGTGTTCGGAGGTGTGAACGAGGCCGGGCGCTCGGCGGGGGTCCTCCAGTCCTACGTACCTCAGAGCAACACCTGGAGCTTCATTGAATCACCTATGATAGGTAAGACAGGTGACAACACCCACAGCTGAACCCTCTGACAGTTTCACACATACAACACAACATAGAGACGTTACGTCCTCAGGGACGTGTTGCCTTTGTTACCTTCACCTTTTGTAACATGACAGAGCTGTTGTCTCCTCTTTAAACCAGTGTGTACCAGGCTGTGGTTTGATGTTCCCAAACGTGTGGTTCCTCTTTCCTCATTATGTTTTTTAAAGTTTAAAGAGAATTACCCGCTCACCAGCTAAATTGTTCTCCTTCACGTCATGAATATTAGTTTGTTTTTTATTAGTAATAAAACACCCAATCTGGAAAAGGCTCATATTGTAACATCATTACTGTAAACATTTATATGCACGCAGGCCTTTAATCTTTGGTCAATGATGTCCTGCTATCTCTTTAAAAAGCAATAAGTAGTTTTGGGGCCTCCACTATTGTTGATGGTTGCCTAGCAACAATGGTCTCACAACTCTACCCACTTGAACACCTTCATGTCGTGTGCTTGACTTCTCCTGTTGAAACCGTAAAGTCCTGTTTGCCATTTCAAGGTAAAATCTTGTCATACAGGAGACGACTGTATGAGGGTGAATCTTTTGTTGGTGCTTCATGTTCACTTTGCACTTCATACACAGAGAATCTCCTTCAGACTCATTCATGCACAAGTGTGGACATAACATTTTCACCTGTTGTTCACTTTTATGTGTGAGGTGAAGATAAGGCCAAACTATTGATAAGAACGTCCCACAGCTCTAAGTAAAAGACATAAAACAACCTTTAATGTGAAGTAGTCTAAACAACAGTCTCCAAATTAGCTTTACATATTATTATTATTATTATTAAATATTAACACTCCTGTTGTTTCATCCCATTATGATCCTACTCAGATTTTCCACTATCCCCACTCTTACAATGTTAATGCTATCATTGTAATGAGCAGACCAGCTGAAATGGTAGGTGGGTGAGTCTAAACCCTCTGACGTGTTATTGGCCAAACTCTGTAGTTATTCACTTCACAAACCTGCAGCCACATTCCAGTGGGAGCCACCGGGGACCTGTGAAGGACGCAGCAACAGAAGAAACACTTTAACCAAGCTGCCAGAACTCCAAGGTAGCAGGAAAAGCACACAGTGTACAACTCAGCGTGACTCAAAACACTGACAGCTGTGTTCCCGTGCAGAGATGTTATCCACAGGCAGGTCTTTAACTAAAATACATCCTCCAAAGATGCAGCTCAGAGATGATTATCGATACGAACTTGAAATATAGGACTACAGCCAGTAAGCTTAACATAGCCTAAAGATTGGGAAATAGCAGCCTGACTCTGTCGCAAACCATTTTCAACTCTACCTGGCACATCAATAAATAATAATTTGGTCTATGTTTCCTGTCCCTTTTCGCTCTGCCCCATTACAAAAATATGCATGCATCAGCTGTGTGGAGAATCCGGGAAGTTATTGGTTCAAGTGAGAAAGAGTCGACACAAATCAACCATTAAAATGACGTGCTGTCACTTTTACACTTCAGTTTTTGTTCTGTTTAAACAGAGACATCGACGTGTTCATTACAGGCGCTGATGGGTGTACTTTGTCACCCTTGATCAGAGGCAGGATGACCATTTCTAGTCTTTATGCTAAGCTCAGACTAGCACTGGGTCAAAAATGTGTTTGAGTTCAAATGTTGTTCTGGTGTCATTAAAGCTCCAGCGTGGAGGCTCTCCCCTCAGCTCTGTTGCCCAGAAACTTGCTCTCTGTTATTAGTGCCTTTTCAGAGCAAGACAACTGTGAGCAACATTATGATGATGTAACGTTTGGTGAAGCTGAATGGTATTAAAGGGCTGGCAGAGCAGCTGGCAGAGGAGAGAGGAGAGACACACACATGTAGAGAGACACACACACACACAAAATCTCCTTACCTCATATCAGCTACACATCCCCCGGGGGTACCATACACGTACACACACACACGATCTATGTACTGAGACAGGCATGTGTCTGCATGCTGTTTGTGTGAGTGTGAGTGTGTGTGTGTGTGTGTGTGTGTGTGTGTGTGTGTGCGTGTGTATCTGCATGGACCATCTCCCACATGAACTGCCAAAGGGTTTCACAAACACTTATTAGTGTGACATGTTCTCTTACCCTTAATAGAATTGGCCTCTTCATTAAATGTTTTGATGGATTTACAGCGTATTCAAAGCATTGCACGCTACAGGCTTCTTTATTTCTAAACTTAAGCCACCTAGATATGCATGTTTTTTTTATTTTTACTTTAGGATTTCAGAAAGGGATGTTTTTATAAACAAAATCATAGTTACTTTCACTCAACCAGACAGTCTTCTTATCAGCATCTTTACAAACATGGCAGATGTCAGACTTCAAGAAGTAAAAGTCGTCCTAACTTCTGTAACTCTTCACTCATATTGTTGTTTTTTGACCTGCTCACTGCATGACTCAAGGGAAACATGTCAGTACATCAGGCAACTGCAATTTGTTTAATGCTCTTGTGTATGACCAGATAACTACAAAACAAAATACATTTCAAATGATGAAACAACTGATTCTAAAGTCTCTAAATTAATGATGTCCGTCGATCACATCACATTTTAGAAAATGTAGGCCCTGGCTGCTTTAAACTTCAGAAAAGGTGTAAAAGAAAAATCTACTTTTATGTAAAACAATCAAAACTGTTGGAAGAAAAGTGTTTTAATGTAGGACCTCATCAGTTTTAGACAGAAGCTTATAAAGAGAGCATCCATGACTCTTTAAAAATACATATAAAAAGTGACCCGCTATCACACATACATCACATCACTCTTCGGCACACCCAGTTGCAAACACACACACACACTCCACCCAGCACCCTTCAGTGTCCACCCAGCATGCGTCTCCTGCTGACTGATGGTTCTCCATCGACTGGTCGGCTTCGGGGACTCGAGCGTCAGAAGCTCTGAGCACAGACTGCTCTATTGGGAAATCGACAGCAGAACAATGAGTCGCACAAATGACACACAGGCCAAACAGGCACAGCATGAGAGACATGATGGAGGAGGAGGAAGAGGAGGGGAAAGAGAGGGAGTGAGAGTGGTGGAGAAGATGTTTCCATAGATACCTAACAGGTCATCTTTCAGAGGAGAATCTCTTGTTTCTGTTGATGCTGTCCTTGACCTCAGCCTGAGGGGTCACAGACTCTATGACTCAGCTGTTTTATCAGAGTGTGAGAGGCTGTGTCAGCCCGTGTTGCCCCGCAGGCTCAGCTGTTCTTCTATCACCACAGACGTGTTCAAACCTTCCATTATTCATGTTTTATGTAGAATGTGGTCACTAGTTGATGTTTAGGCTGAGTTTTTAACCTCAGAGCTGCAAATCCAGACAAAATCCTCTGTGAGGCTTAAAGAATAACAAGATTCTCCTCATTTGGTGAGAGTTTCTGTGGGAAAAGAGAGAAAGGTTTTTCCTTTGAGAGCGTCCTGTTATTATTCTGCCTCAGGCGCCGAGCAGAGAGAAATGAGTGTTCTGTGTTTTTGAGACCAACACAAAACATCATGTACACACACACACACACACACACACACACACACACACATACTGGGAAAGACTGGCAGCTGCATGTCAATGAGATGAAGACGTAGAAGAAGAAAATGAACTCGTCAGGCAGAAAGTGAGGAGGACCAATCAGAGCAGCTCGTTTCTCAGGGCAGAAACTGAAGCTGACGCCTCAGAGGGAGCAGCAGACGCTCAGACTGGATTTCAGTGTAAATGACTGCATTGTTTTCATATAAAACATGAAGTCATTGAGAGTCATTTGTTTCTGTTTGTGTGTTCTGATGGTTTTGTGTTTCTGTTGGTCAGAAAGTCCATCACTTTGGTCTAAACTGAAACATCTCAACAGCTCTGGAAGGATTACCATGATATGATGATCAGCCACTTATAGTCCCAGAGGATGAATCATGATGAGTGGGTTTTATGCATCAGGCCCCTTTTCCTTTTATTAAGACTGTTATAAGGTGAAAGCACCATTCAGAGTGTCAGTGTGCGGGGCAGCAGGAGCACCTCTCTCCTCCAGAGGTGACCTGTTCATTAAACATGTCGACTCCTCTCAGCAGCTGGGGGACAGCCAGAGAAAGGAGGAGGTGGTTCTACAACACGAGAAGCCATTATTGAGGCGTCAGACGTTACTTCTCCTGTTTGCCGCCTCCAATGAGGGACGTCCGTCCACTGTGGCAGCAAACAGCGAGGACGGCGGCCAACTGTCGGTGCATTATTCATGCTGCTTGTAAAGTGTCCAGCTGCAGTCTGCTCAGGAGAAATCCTCTTCCTCTTCCCACACAGCAGGGCCGCTGCTCACAAGCTGCAGGTTTCCAACGGCATCGTTCTGCACAAACCGCTGTTTCATTTAGTTTCCCATCATCTGTAATTCTACAGAGGAGCTGCTTCAATGCCTCTGTTTTCCTCATGTGCTGTATACTGCATCAGATGAATTATACAGTCTGCACTATCTCACCTGTTCACTCATGTATTTCCAACACATGCACAGTGTTTTTTCCTGTTATATTTGTCTCAGTAAATCTATGGACGTGCCAGAGGGCGTAATGAAACTGTGAATTATTGGGACTTAGGTAACTCTTTTATATTGCTGCAGAGCTCAAACATATTGTGGAGCAGAACCCAAGAAAGCCACACTGATTCATGTTTTCATTAGTTTCCCATCTATTCTGTGTTTTTTCCAAAGCAGTCTTGAGAATGACACATACGATGAATGTTTGCATGCAGCCTGGAGACCGGAGGGGAAAATTAAAAATAAAAAGCAAATTGATGCCATTACAGTGAATGTAAATTTTTCCTGTGTGAGATAATGACATTCAAACAACAGCTCTGTGCTTTAACAAATATCTCTCCTCTTCTTCTCCTCTGTGTCTCTCCTTCTCTCCCTCTCATGTCTTTAGATAACAAATACGCCCCTGCAGTGAGTCTAAACGGTTTTATATTCATCCTGGGAGGAGCCTACGCTCGAGCCACCACCATCTATGACCCAGACAAAGGCAACATCAAGGCTGGTCCCAACATGAATCACTCTCGACAGTTCTGCAGGTGAGACACTGTTGAGAGACACATGGAAGTTTATGTGGAATGCATAGACTGTGTGTAAGAAGTGGACGTTAGCCTCTTGGCTTCAATAATGAAGACAACTTGAAAGGTCCTCAAACCTTCACTCTTTCTAGCGGCCAGCAGGGGGCGCCTCCCCTGGTTGCAAAAAGAAGTCTGATTGTATGAAACCAGATGGGATAATAACCATGTTTCTCATTAGATTACTTGCCTTAGTTAATATTTTCTTCATGAGTTTAAGGTCTCAATTGCCAGTTTTCAAGTCTTCTTCAATAAAGCATGATGTTAATCTTGAAAATAATGTTCCCATTAAGAGAAAGTCAAGTATAAGGCAGGGAATGCTGTAGAAATTTGTACAGTTTGTGGACACATAATTATCTGATAAAAGGAGAAAAATGAATATTGGCAACAGTGGGATCACATCCTAATATACCTCTCAGCTCATCCACTGAGGTGTGCAGTTTGCAGGATAATGAACCCCTGCTTTTCAAACTCTTTCAATTTATTTATTTATTTTTGCCGGAGCCGAGAAAGAAAGAAGCAAATACATTTGGGAAGCAATTACAGACAGTGATCTTATGTGTGAATGTGTAACATAAATCATGTTGTCAGAGTTATTGATAAGCTGCACCAGCACACACCAGGCAGCTGTTCTGCTACATTTAACTAAGTCTGACGAGAGAGAGGAAGAGATGCAGGAGAGGAGGGAGGACAGTGAACGCAGCACAGAGCTGCTGAAGACAAAACACACAAACACTCAGAAACAGAACTATCTCCAGTGTGTGAGGATGAAGTCTAGCAGGGTCGTCGTGCAGGAGAGCTGATATTCTCCCTCCGCTGCGTCCGGCTCTCTGCAGGCCTGCACCTCCCCTCTGTTTATCAGGAGGAGCAGCTCCAGGCTTTGCCCTGCACGCTCTCTGTTTTGGATCAGCTGTGCTTTCTCTCTGAACAGATTTAGGCTTCATGTAATAATCTGTTTCAGTCCCAACAGTCCTGTGAATTTGTGGCAACAGGACTGCATGTTGTTCACTGTGTGTTTGAGCGTGCACCTTATGTAAATGCATTCAATAGGAGTACAAAGCTCTAATCAGCTTACAGCTTTTAATCCTCTCTGCACTCAAACTCCTGTTTCTGTTCCTCACATCAAATGAGCACATTTGTACAGATATTTGTTTTTTATATTTGTTTTCTACCTACATCTCTACCGCCATGTTGATGGTATGTGTAAAGGCATGTCCCCTAGCGAGACAATCATCATGTTTTTGGGCATTTTCTCTCCTGTCTGGCTTTGTTTCTTTAACCTGATAACAATAAGAGCAATATTCCTGCTGCTGTGAGTCACAACTATCTAATATCAAAGCCACATTAGCTCCCTCACTTGGATATTGTAGCTGCGTTTCCACTGCATGTACTTACTCAAGGGACTAGGGACCTTCGGATTAACTCAGTTTATTTCCATTCTTTTCATGTAACCTACAAGTGGATACCTGTAGATCCCAAAATGTAAAACTTTTCCTTTATGGTTTCTGGCTTTTCAATGGAGATAACTGAAATATACAAAACTCTGTCTGTCCTTGCAGCGCTGTGATCCTAGACGGGAAGATCTACGCCACAGGAGGCATCGTGAGCAGCGAGGGTCCCGCCCTCAGCAACATGGAGACCTTTGACCCCTGCACCAACACGTGGACGCACCTGCAGTCCCTGCCTTGTCCTCTCTTCAGACACGGCTGTGTGGTCATCAAGAAGTACATTCAGAGCAGCTGAGGGCAGCTGGGAACAGATCACACTGGGTTTGATGTCAAACGCCAGCTGAGCTCCGGTTTGTGTTTGTTTATTTCAATACATAATGTCCTAAATGTAATGCACATAGAGATGCTGATATGTGGCCTCTGTTTAACCTTTCACCCTAATGCCAAAGTTTGGTGTCAAGAATGTGGCAGATTGTTCACATTATAATTGTTTTCAAAGGGTAATCTCTTTCCACTGGATTCAATTAACAACCACCTACTGAGAAAGTTAAAATCATTAGTCACTGTACAAAAAACAGAAACTTCCTGAAATGTGGACTGTAAATATACATGTTTTCTGTCCTTATCATTGCAGGTGTTTGACATTTGCAGATAACAGAAGTAATTAACAGACTTCTTGCCCTGGGCCAGCACCAACAGATTAACTAGATCTTGCTCGGGGAGACTCGAGCCTACGTGTTCTTTGAGAGGAGCTTTGGCGACATGCACTCTTTTGTTCACGCCTGCTAGAAGTTCCAGGAGGACGACGCTGCCAAACTCTTCAGATAGCTTCAGCTGTGACACTTTGCTACAACAGTGGACTGGTATTCAATGGCCTGAAACTGAGGAAGTTTGTCTCCAAGAATGAGGACAGGTGTGTGACCAAACAGCAGCCTGCAAACAGCGTTGGTCAAAGGCTCTCAACAACCAGCCATTATTATCAGCACTCAAGGGTATCATAGCTGCTATTGTGGGGTTTAGAGAAGAAGGCAAACAGATGCTAATCGATGCAGGAGAAGAATAAATCACTGTTGTGATGAAATTCAAGAGGATCAGACACCCAGTAATTTAACTGTGGTCTGATGGAAAGCATGTTTGTATTTTAACGATTCTTTGGCTGAGCTTTTGTGTAAGCGAGAGAAAATATCAAACTTGAGATTTATGTGCTCTACTTCCTCTTATACCCAAAAGCGATGGATCTAAAACACTTAAGATGACAATCAGCGCAAATTACACCACTTTAGTATCTTTTGTCATTTGTTTTTCTTAGTTGGCAGCCAAAGATGGTAACTGTACTTATCACTTAATAACATTATTAGATCATACTACACATTGTTACATTGTTTCGTAAAGCAGGATCATCATGTTTCTGTTTTCTTTCTCTTGTGTGTCTCCAGAAGCCTTGTGAAGCTGGAGAGCCTCGAGGACACTTATATCCTGGACGTCATGATGACTCCCTGTCAGACAAACATGGCTGCCCAGCAAACATCAGTCCTGAGGTCCTCCATGCCAACGACAGCTATGCAGGGAAGGCAGCTGAGGTCTGGAGACTGGGCGTCATGCTTTACACCGTCCTCATGGGGCGCTACCCTTTCAGTGACGTTGAGCCCGGCTCTCTGTAAAATACAGGGGCCACTTCAACATCCCCGAGACGCTCACACCCAAGGCCAAGTGCCTGATCCATGACATCCTCAGCTGGACACCTGCAGAGTGTCTCACCTGCAGAGTGTCTCACCTGCAGAGTGTCTCACCTGCAGAGTGTCTCACCTCTGCTATGAAGAACAGACTGTGAGAGACGCAGCTCTGATAACAGACTCTGGAGGAATAACTGTCATCATTTCAATCTGCCAAAAGAAGTCCTATAAATGTAACGTTTGTGTGTTTACTGTGGGAAAAAAGAAAAGAGACGGCTGTCGGCGACTACTGAGAAAGACAATATTGAAGGAGGCACATGAAGTAAACACTGAACAGAACACATTATGGGATACAACAGTGTTGATGGTGAATGGAAAAGAAAATGTCAACAGACTGTGACAGTGATGAGGCAGAACACTTCAATCAGGTGTCACGGTCATTCGTGCGGTCCCGGTCACCTTGTTTAACTTCACCATCTGTGGAAATGTTCACTTATAACAGCTCAGTTGGCTCATTGTAAGAAGGGTAAGAGTTAACCGTTGCTATGGATACAGCTCCAACTGTAGAATCTAACAGACTCTATTTTTAACAGAAGAAATAAAATCATTTCTAAATTAATAAAAATGATTTCAAATCAATATTTTCTGTCAGATCATTGATTTCTTTAGTAAGTAGCCCTGTAATAAGCAGGATGATCTAAAGTGAGCGGCATGCTGCTGACTGTACCTGGTGGATTATCACCTGGTCATGACACACGATGAAGAGTCCATCAGAGTTTTCTGCTTTATTGTTGTAATGCTCCTTTTGCCCCTGAATGAATTTACCCATGGTCCCCTCACGCAGGTGTTTTCTTTTTTTTGCTCTTTTTTTTTTATATATATTTTTTTTGTCTTTTTATGCCTTTATTTTAGAGAGAGGACAGTGGATAGTGGCGGAAATGGGGGAAGAGAGAGTGGGGATGACACGCGGCAAAAGGCTGAGGGCGGGAGTTTAACCAGGGGCCGCCGCATTGAGGACTGTAGCCTCTGTATATGGTCGCCAATTTAACCGCTGAACTAAACCTGTGCCTCACACAGGTGTTTTCACTTAATGTGCTTGATTAGCTCTCCTCTTGGGCGTGCGTGGGAGTGTACAGACTCTACAGATGAGAGGTGAATGTCTCTATCAGTCACTTGTTTGGTGACATCACAGTGTACCTTTTTAGCTCCGCCCATTTTCAACCTGAGCAGGGTTCAAATCAGCCGTGATTAAAAGCACCTGTGTTAACACTTACAGTATTATAACAGCACAGTTTAATAACCCTACTGTACATATCAAGGTTGTTAATGACTAAACTAATGATGGATGAATTATTGAAGCTGGTTTAGTTTCAGGCTCCTGCTCCCAGTAATGTCTTACTGAGACACTGGAGCAGAACAGAGACATTATTAATGTTATTAGAAGCACCTGTGGTCGTCCTGCAGGTCATCAACATGTTGCTGTGAGAAAAGCTGAAGGAATATTAACTGTTGCAGAAAGAAAGAAGAAAGAGCTTTATTTTCAACGTTAAATAAATCCAACAGTGTGTTACTTTATTTTACATAGTGATGAAATGCCAGGTGATTTAATCTTAATTCATCTTGCAATTACCTCTTTATAGGCTTCATAGGAAGACGCATAGAAAATTTGTCCCCTGAAGTATGAATAGATTCATTTACAGATCTTTGTACATGTCCCATTTAAAGGACATATTTTACATTAAAAAAGCACTCCTTTGGAAAAAAGTGTGGGTGTTGTCATTTTTCTATTTCTGCAAAAGAGAGCGTACCTCCACAGGCAGGTACAGCCAGTGGTGGAAAGGTATTTGGGTGTTTTACAACAGTAAAAGTTGCAATATCACAGTACAAATACACTCTGGTACAAGTATCCTACATTAGAAATAGTTCAGTAGAATTATGATATATTTTAAACATATAATGGATGGACTATTGTGTTAGAAAACAGAGTAAAAGTTAACTTCAGGTACTTTTTGTTCTACTTTGTAGTTTGAGTTTGAGACAACTGTATTTATCGCAGATACCAATTATTAGTTACAAGCTCTACAAGAGTTACTGACAAATGATGAAATTCACTAACATTACGGCGTGTGTAAATCAGTAAATCTGCAGTGTTAGTGTCCCAAGTTTAGGCTGAACCACGCAGGTAGTCGCACAGGTAGGGTGTAAAATTAAAGTGCTTTATTTGGAAGAGGTGGCAGGGGAGCAGTGAAGGGGGCAGGCAGGCAGGCTGGAAAACTGGTGGTCCTGGAGGCAGGAAGAACAGGTGTAAAGAGGTAGCAGGCAAAAGACTAAACTTACTGCAGGAAATATCTTTTTTATTTTTAATTAACTGATTAATTTTGTGTTTTCCTTTACACGAATAAAGATATTTCCACCCCAAATAAGTCGGCTATATGAGAATGCCAGCAATAGGCTGTTGGATGTCAGTCACTTCAATTTTCAAGTACTTGCTTAAAAGTGAGTCATCTTTTAAATTAGCCAATTATATTACTAACATGTTATTTTTATCTTGAACACAGAGTTTTTATAACAGACTCAGTTCACTGGAAAAATGTCTCACCTGCTATTTATAAAATCAGACTTGGTATAAGATAAGCTCTGAAAGCATGTGGACTGATTTTCCGAGCAGTAGAAACTGCTTCACTGTGGCCTTATTTATACCTGCAGGGGCTTGTTTTCATTTGTAGTGTGGAAGCGTGCTGTAAACAAAACACGGACACATTTTCACCTTTTCATTTGATAGGGCAAACTTGTTACCAAACTGCTTCCTGTTTTCATATTAAGAAGTCATAAGCAGTTATGGCTGCATGCGACGGCTCTCCTTACCCACCAACCCTCCTCTCCTTACCCCCAACCCTCCTACCTTTACCCCCTTACACTCCTACCCTTACCCTAAGAAACAGGGTATATCTTTTTCCATGTATCAAAAACATATGTTGTTGTTGTTGTTGTTGTTGATGTTGTTGTTGTTCTTCTTCTCTTCGTCTGTCTCTGTCCTGCATCTCCTTTCGGCCCATCCAGTCGAGGCAGACGGCTGTTCAACATGAGTCTGGTTCTGCTCGAGACTTCTGCCTGATAAAAGGTTTTTCCTTGCCACTGTGCCTGAATGTTGCTAAGTGCTACTCGGTGATTCATGTTGGGTCTCTCTCTGAATAATATAAAGTCTAGACCTGCTCTTTTTGTAAAGTGTCTTGAGATAATTTGGTTATGCTCTGGCACTATACAAATAAAATTTGACTGATTGATTGATCTTTTCCTGCATTAATAAAACTGTAAACATTGCAAATGTTCTGCCATATTGTTGCAATAATAAAATGCCAGGGGATTGTGTAAGATAATGTACGTCATCCTGCAGGCCACATATACATTCTGGTTAAAGCAGATTTGATGAGGTTTTAGTGTCACTGTTACCACCACAAAGACATGCTCAGAGCCTCCACAATATTGCATCTGATATTCACTGAATAACCTTCAGAGGCTTCATGAGAGCAACAGAAACATTATAAAAAGGAAAACTCGGCTGATCAAGGTAAATCATGCTTTTTCTTGCTAATCTTGTATGGAAACTTATCTGCAGTCTCAGTGGACTTCATTGAGTCTCAGTCAGAAAAAGTACCGACTGTATGTCACTATCTGGCAGCAAGATGGGCCATACACTGTTTTTGCTGAGCCTGCAAAGTATTCAGAAAGATGTAAGAAAGATGGCTGCCCTGCATGTCAGTAGTGACCAGTGTAATGAGTCAAATAAACTTTGGTTTGTTTCATGGAGGGGGAGGTGCATGGTGGGATATCTGCCGCTGATGTTCTGATTATCTCGTAACAGATTCTGGTGTTTTGTCCAAATTTATTCAGTAAATAAATCATGAACTGCTATTTCACTTTGTTGTTTCTTAATACAGTGGTTTTCAAAGTGGGGGCCGCCAGGGGGCGCTAGGGGGGCCTCAGAAAATTGGAGGGAAGATAAGAAAAAAAATGCAAAAAAAAATTTTTTTTTATTTTTTTATTTTATTTCTTTAATAACCATTTGTCCTGAACCGTACCACACGTAAACTGCCGTAATATCGGATTCTCAAATTCAGCTGCAAATTCGGCATGACGACGTCATAACGACGTCATAATCTGTGTAGACCTGGCGGTTGTTATCAAGCTGCTCTGCTCCTCAAGCTTGCGTGTAGCTAGCTAGCGCAAAATGGACAGGTTTTTGACAACAAATAGACCGAAGGAGCAGACCAACAGCCCTGCCATGGAGGACTCTGCTGCAAAAAAACCTAAGAACTCTTGGCCAACTAAAATCCAAAAATATGAGGCAGCATACATTAAGCATGGCTTTACAGCAATACAGAAAAATGGCCATGATTGCCCGAGATGCGTCCTCTGTCTGGTGACCCTCTCAAACGAGTGTTTAAAACCTTCGAAACTTCAGCGTCACTTGATGCAAAAACATCTGGCAGAGGCCGATAAAACAGTTGACTTCTTCAGACGTAAAGAAGAGCATTTGGTCAGGCAATCTGCTGCATTCACACAGCAAGCTACCATGCCCAAGCGGGCCCTGAAGGCATCATTTTTAGCCTCATACCACATTGCTCGTGCTAAAAAACCTCACACAATTGGAAAGGATTTGATTCTACCAGCTACCAAAGACATTGGGGGTCCCCGGCCAGAAGCTAATGCTGTTTGGGGGGCCTTGGCATGGAAAAGTTTGGGAACCCCTGTCTTAATACACTAATCATAGAATTGGAGCCACTAGACACACAACATGTAGTATTATACTGCACCTACTTACGTAAGTGAAGGTGTAACACATTTGTGAGGCCCTTCTGATTAAGTTATATTGCTCACATGTTACAAATATTCCATGAATTATGAACTTATGAAATCAAAAGTATAGCATAGTGACTGACATCTCTTGTTGACTGTTGACTTGACTGTTTTACTAGAAAGCAAGAGACAGCTGTTCATCCAAAACCACACCTTAGTGATTCCAGCTCTGTAAAGTGTAGGTTATGTAGTGTACAGTAGTATAACAGTATTTTCCACACTCTCTTTTAATGTGCCTTTCCCAAAGCACTTCCCAGGTCATCGTGAGAGTGCAATCACAGATAGATCTTAAATGGACTCCAAATGAGTCAAGAGAAAATAGGCTTCCTCTCTTTCAGCCCACTTCATCTCAATGATTGCACACACGAGGCACCAGCAAAAAGCTCTTTAGTCGCATTATTTTCCTGATGGCATCCTCATGAGAGAAACGTAACTCGTCTTTTTCTTCTGCTGTTCAGTGTGTTGTAGTTTGTCCTATTCAGTTTAATTGTTCAGTGTAATGTAGTTCTGCTGAACTAGTTGACCCTCTCTGTTTCTTTGGCACACTGAGACGATTTAAACTCTTGGGAATCACACCTGGGACAGTCAAGTATTGTGAATTTAAGATTGGAAGAAAAGGTTGCCAATAATTGTGACATTATCTTTATTTAGAAAATACACTGTAATCTTTTAAGAAAATAAATGTTGAAGGTTTAAATATGCATTCTTTTTGCTCTGTTTATGTGGGCGTGTTGAATCTTGTTTTGTTTTTATCCACAGGTTATTTTGCAATTACTTACTGCGGGTGCCAGCGACTCTGCAGGGCAGTGTGTTCCTGCTGCCCTTTACAGCACTGTGTATGTGACAAAATGTGGAACCTGTAAACAACAGTAATTGGGCTCAGGGGGCAGTGGGCAAAAACAAACTTAATCTTGCGCTTCGTAGCTTGTTTTTCTGTGTTATCCAGAGTAAGAGTTTGAAAATAGAGCAACACCTGAAAACTAAGAGAAAGAGAAATTATTTACTTTAGACTAAAGATCAGCTTAGTTTACTTTGCTCTTTTTTTATTGCAGCCTTGCAAAAAAGAAAAGCTTAATCTGGCTGTTTCATCAGACCCCACCCTGGTTTGTAGACTCATATTGACAGCATTGTTTTAGGTTGAATAACAGAAAAGGGAAGAGTCAACACATTTATCCTGTTAGAGAGAAGTGAAGGAGACAGTGAGTCTGTGTTTATCCATCATGAAATCCATATCTGTCTGGAGATTAAACATCATGGCTTCAGTCTCCAAACCACTTCTCCTGTGCACATCAGAGTCTGACCCCCAAATAGTTTGTGTTTTTAAATTATTAATTAGCTGCTGTGATTCTGATCAGCAACTAAAAAATCAAGCAATGTTAGCATCATAAACATGACACATTCAGGGCATCTTCAAGAAAGAGATTCAGAGCAAAAATAAGCATCTTGAGTCAAGAAAAGTTTTTATCCAAGTGCCAAGTTTTAAGAAGATGATGGCCTCTAGATGGAGGTTCTTGGCTACAGTGATATTTATGCTGCTCACGCTCTGACACTATCAAAGTTTTCCTTACCTTTGGTCAAGACAGATTTTATTGCACAGATGCCTAAAAAAACAAAAATTACCACGACTGTTTCTGCTGGAGATGATCACAGACTCACTCTGACTGCTGCAGGTGAAGAAAGACTCTCTTCCAATTAACAAGACTAATTACATCACATCTCTGTAGAGCTGTCTGCTGTCCAGGACTTTAGAGATGTTGATTGCAGAGTGTGAATTTAAAAACACACAATGATTTAATGGGGTTTGGAGCAGGTCTTTATTTCTTACTTGGCAGGAAGAGTTCTCAGCACATAAATACTGAAACTGATAATCCGTTTGTATCAAAGTTGCTGTGACATTTCCATTAACATCAGGCTAAATGGAAAAACAAAATTACTGTGACAAATCAATTTAAATCAGCTAATATCTGTACTTTTTAAACAACTATTTTTTATGTGAAAGGGGTCACTCATAGTGACAGATCTAGAGAGAATCAGACTTCATGGTTCTCCCTGCCCTTTATTGGCTGTTTTAGCTCATTGTTCTGGTCTTATCTTACCCTTACCCCTATCTTATCATCCACCATAGCTCTAAAGGTCCACTCTAAGCTACCTGCCCAGCACCAAACTACAGACGGATGGTTGCTGTTACACAGGTAAAGCAAAACAAAATATTTAACCTTAATTTGAAACACGACAGACAGAAATCTGACAACAAATGATAGCTAATGTTGCGTAGTTTCTGCTGGATGAGTAAGTAAGCACCTGTTTGCCAACATATTAGTGGTTAAAGCACCCCGTGGTGGTCAGGAAGGATGACACAGAACTGTAGTTACGTATGTTCGATGGTACCTCTTCTGCTCCAGCCCAGCCGTCGCCTATACACTGTTTAAAGCCATTAATCGTTGATCAATGAGTCAAGTCACTCTGGATTGCTGCAATTACAAAACAAAGCAGCCCAAACGCTGCTTTAGAAATCCATTTTAGAACAGCAACAGAGAGGATAATTGAGTATTGACAAAATAATGTGGAAAGCAAAGACAGCATGCAAAAGACCACTCTCCAGTTTACTCTGTCATCTTGAGGCTCTGATTATGCTGCTTATTGACCACATCATTGGGACGGCGCTATATAAAAAAAGTTTTAGGGTAAAATGTGAAATTTAAGAATCTTCCCAAAATTTAATTGGGATGATGTTTTGTCATTGAAACGTCTCATGAGGCCTGACAGACTTCTGACTTCAGGCTCCTCGGAGCTGAATTTACTGTTGTTCAGTGGGAGGAGCAATTTTTAAAAGCACGGGGGGTTTAATGCTTCCTCTGGTGTAAACTGATACTAAATGACTTTTTAAGACTTAATTACCAGATTAATCATGGCCTCTGCTGCACAAGCTTTAAAAGGACAGTGATCTACTACTACTTCAATGCACCAATTAGGCTTTAGAACATTTTAATCTACAGCTGATTAAGTTGTTTGCTTATGTTGCAGGACACTGTGGGTCAAATCTGGTTAATGCACAGCCTCACTGTTTTTGACTGTTATACTTTCAATAAATAGTAAAATCATTAAAATATTTTTGGATTTTGCAACAAGTTTTCAGAAGTGTCCAAAACTGGGATTTATCCGTCAGTGGTGATCCTAGTTGTATGCATATCTCATTTAAACATCTAAACTCTCCAGGATAGTTTTGTTTACAAGAAAACAGGAAATAAAACTTTAAATCCAGATATAAGTATATACTTATATCTTATAAGCATGAAAACCTTTCTTCCGAAACTTCCGAATATAACGTGACATTTACTTTTGTCTACTGAATCTGTCATGAAAACTGCCATATCTGTTATTAATAGCGCTCTCTCAAAAACTCTCTCTGGTGGTCTCTGAGCACCACCTAGTGTTCAAATCAATTTATTTAATCTCTTATTTTACAGACTAAAGAACAACACAACATGCTTTAAATATATACGTACAATAGAGAGCTGCTTGACACTTTCACAATGGTTTGTATGAGATGTAATTGACATGTGAACTATATTATTATATACATGTATTAGTTTAAATGGAATAGATTTGTAATTTAATAAAAAAATATATACAAATACAGCTATATGTTGCTTGTTGATAACTTACAGTATAAGAAGCCTCTTTCACACACGACTCACACATCCACCTGACTGAGTCCCAGGCCTCTCTGCCTCTCTGTTGCTCTGTGGGTTTTGTAACCAAGAGCCAGCCGAGGCCTCGTGGCTGTGAGGAAGACAACAGAGACCATCTGTTGTGTGTGTGTGTGTGTGTGTGTGTGTGTGTCTTTGGAGCTTTGCCACAAATCTCTTCTGCCAGAACACCCAAGGGTGAACCGCGCTGCGCCCGGGGACCGGCTCACTGAATCAGCTTTATTGGATGAGGCCTGTTTTCTGCCAAAGCTCAGACACAATAGCAGCGGTGTTTGTAGCAGGATCGTTACACAACGATGCCGTTAACCTTAATTGGAGCAGCTTGGTGGAACACAGAAAAACTTTCAGCGCTGTGAGACAGAAATGTTGTTCCTCTGAGTTATATAAAATCGAAACTGATCTCAGGCTGAGTTAATGATCTGCAGAATAATTAAATTCCTTCTGGAAGTCTTTTTTTTCTTGAGGAAAAGGTCAGAATTTCACTCACTGCAATGTTATACTGCTGTGTTCCAGGTTGCAAGTCATTAAATGTAGGAAATCATTATCCTTTCATCGCTTCCAGATTGATCAGCAACTGACAAGATTACGGATAGTTAAAATCTGGAGAACCACATGGCCATAAGATAAAACACCTTTAGCTTATATCAGACAACAGCTAATGTTAGCATTAACCAATTCCTTGCTTACAGTACTGTTAGCTTGTTACTTATTTCCTATTTTATCTTGTGATACTATCAAAAAGTCATGTAAGCATTCGTATACTTCCTAGCGATGGGTACTATTAGCTAGAAGGTTGTTGAATGCTAACATGCTAACCTTAGCTTTTTTAGCTAACACGTATAGCCAAATGTCCCTCGAGATTTTCACTATTGTCTTTTCACTTGCTGATCTATTTGGAAGGGGAATAAATGCCAGCAGTGTCAGATTCCCTACGTTTATAGGCTACTATCTTAAACAACTTTATGATAGTGTAACAGCCTTTGAGCTTCTAACCCTGAGAGTGACATCGGACATAATGTTTGTCGCCAATATGGTAATTGGGTTTGAGCCATTTAAGAACATGGAGATAACTTCCTACCGCTTCAATTAAAATTATCTTCCAGATTGATCAACTGAAAAGATTATTGATAGTTAAAATCTAGACAACCATATGTCCATATTTCAAGTTAAAACTGTTGTGTATTAAGGGTTTTGTTGTCTCTCACTGACACCTGTTGTTCGGTGTGGCTCTTTGCATGTGCTAGCCGCTAGAGGGCACACTTGTGATTGACGTGTCTAAAAAATAAACCAGCTACCGCTGCTGCACTCCACTCTGCCTCCGTTTTAACTAATGTTGTAGTTGTGGTATAAGTTGATGCAATACACATGAAGACACAACAAAGTGGTGACGAGGATTAACGGCACACACGTGTTCTGTTCTTGTTTGGAAGAAGGATTCAAGGTCAGAGGACGACGTGGCGAGGCAGTGAAAGAGAGTCGTGAGTACAGTCAAGCTATGAAATGACGGGGATAATCGAAAGCATTGGCAACTATGAAAACATAGAGCAGTGGAGCTCCTACACAGAGCGCTTTTTGTCTTGGCAAACGGCATTGAAGGAGAAAAGCTTGTGCCAACATTCTTAAGTGTGATGGGACCAAAGACATACAATTTGCTGCGTTGCCTTATCCAGCCAGAAAAGCCCGGGACCAAAAGCTATGCCAGCATAGTGGCTACTTTAGCAACCCACTTATCACCAAAGCCATTGGTAATTGATAACATTTTCGTTTCCATAAAAGAAACCAAGAAGAGTGATAGTCTGTAACCGTGTTTGTGGCTTGCACTGAGGAAGCTAGCAGAACATTGTGAATTTAACGATGTGCCGAATGACACCATCAGAGACAGACTCGTGTGCGGGCTGAGGAGCGAAGCTACCCAGAAACGTTTGCTAGCAGAAGGTGCACTTACCTTGGAGAAAGCTATTGAAATGAGTGTGTCCATGGAATTAGCTGCCAAGGAGGCTCATCAGCTCAGTACAAATGGAAAATTGCACAAGGTCTCCACTGAAGCAAAGGGAACACAGAGCAAATGTTATCGATGAAATAAAACAGGACATTTTGCAGCAGAGTGTTGGAGCACGGACCTGGACTGCAAGAAATGTGGCAAAAAGGGACACGTTGAACGTGCTGCCGTGAAGCCGAAGCACAGGTTCAAAAAGAGACATGCTGTACATAGTGTGCAACAAAGCCACACTGCAGCTGAGGGCAGTAGCTCATCAGATGAGGCAACGCTGTATGTACTGTCAGTTAATGGAGGTCCAGAGGGATACTGGGTTTCTCCACTGCTGTATGGACAACCAGTGCACATGGAAATTGACACAGGTTCAGCCGTCTCCCTTGTGTCTGATGCTGTTTACAAACAGACATTGCAGCACATTCCATTACAACCATCTAGTCTCATCCTGAAAACCTACACTTGTGAGCCGGTGCCAACAAAAGGGTTCATCGATGTCACAGTTGAAGTGAATGGTCAAACAGCAAAGTTACCACTGCATGTGGTGAAAGGAAACCTTTCCATCTCTGCTAGGCGGTTCGTGGCTTGAGGAAATCACACTGGACTGGCCTGCAATTCGCATGCTGTGCAGAGGGGACACAGGTCTGACAGCTGTTCTAAAAAAACATTCTGAGCTGTTTAAAGAGGAACTAGGAAGCATGAAAGACTGAAAGCCAGACCTGTTCCCTGTGCAATAAGACCGAAAGTTGAAGCTGAACTGGAATCCTTGGTCAAGAATGGGGTGATGGAGCCTGTCAGCACGAGTGACTGGGCCACTCCGATTGTACCAGTAGTCAAATAAAGATGACTCAATGAGGATCTGTGGGGATTTCAAAGTCACCGTAAACCCAGTGCTAGAGGCTGAGCAATATCCGCTTCCTCACATTGATGATCTGTTCACTGGCTTAGCTGGAGGAAAAAAAAATCAGTAAGATTGACCTCAACCAAGCCTACCTCCAAATGCATGTTGATGAGAAATCGAGAGAGCTGCTCACGATAGTTACCCACAAGGGCCTCTACAGGTACCGCAGACTACAATTTGGAATAACATCGGCCCCAGCTCTTTTCTAATGTGCCATGGACCAGATACTGAGCGGATCATCTGGAGTTCAATGCTACATACTCGTCACTGGAAAGACAGAGGAAGAGCATCTGGAGAACCTGGATGCCACACTGCAGGGACTGGAAGGATATGGACTCAGAGTTCACAGATCCAAGTGTGAGTTTTTCCAACCTTCCGTCGAGTATTTGGGACATGTGATTGAGGGGTTGCACAAAGCTCCATCCAAGGTCAAGGCAAGCGTGGAAGCACCAGCTCCTCAAAATGTGAGTCAACTATGCTCTTATCTTGGGCTCCTCAACTATTATGGGAGGTTCATTCCAAACTTGTCTTCTCTGCTCAAACCACTTCACCAGCTGTTGTGCTACGACAGAGTCTGGACATGGACAGATCAGTGTCAGAACGCATTCGTTAACACCAAAGCTGCATTGTTGGAGTCTGACGCCCTGATACATTTTGACCCAACACTGCCCTTACAACTTGCATGTGATGCTTCTCCCTATGGGGTGGGGGCAGTTGATTCTCACATCATGCCCAATGGTGAGGAACGACCAATTGCATTTGCTTCACGCACACTCAGCAAAGCGGAGAGCAAATATGCACTAATCGAACGAGAAGCGCTGGGAATTGTTTTTGGTGTTCGGAAGTTCCACCAATATCTCTTTGGAAGAAAGTTCATTCTTCTGACGGACCACCGCCCCCTAACAACAATATTCGGGCCCTACACAGGCATTCCACCCTTGGCAGCCAGTCGGATTCAAAGATGGGCCCTACTGTTGTCTGCTCACACCTACGACATCAAGTACCGGATGTCTGAGTTGCATGGGAATGCAGATAGTCTCTCAAGGTTACCCCTACCTGTGAAACATGGTGAGCGGCCGCAAGCCGACATTTTCTACTTCAGACAAGTGCAGGAAGCTCCCATCACTTCTGCCCAAGTGAGACGGCACACCCGGAATGACCCCGTGCTGTCAAAACTGTTGTATGATGTAGTCACCAACGGAGGTGGTGGGGAACTTCCTGAGCTAAAACCGTACATCACAAGAAGGACTGAGCTCTCGGTGCAGGCAGGATGCCTTCTGTGGGGACGCAGAATGATTATTCCACCAGTGTTGAGAAAAAGGCTGCTACAGCAGCTACATGCTGGCCACTGTGGCACAGTCCGCATGAAAGAACTCGCCAGAAGCTACTTCTGGTGGCCTGGAGTCGATGGGCAAATTGAAGAGACAGCGAGAACTTGTCCATCATGCCAGAAAGTTTGCTTCATGCCACAGCCAGCCCCTCTCCATCCATGGGATTGGCCAGAGAAACCATGGCAACGCATTTATGTTGATTTTGCTGGCCCTTTTGAAGAGAGGATGTTCCTGGTAGCAGTAGATGCTCATAGCAAATGGCCGGAAGTGTCCATAATGAGATCTACCACAGCAGAGAAAACCATTGAAAAACTTGGTGAAATGTTCAGTCGATTTGGCTGTCCTGAACATCTTGTGAGTGATAACGGCCCCCAATTTATTTCACAAGAATGTGAGAGATTCCTTGAAGTAAATGGAGTGCAACACATTCGCTCTTCCACAAACCACCCATCTACTAATGGGTTAGCAGAGAGATTTGTTCAGAGCATGAAACATGCTTTGAAGGCTTCACAGGGACAAGGCCCCCTCCACCAGCGGCTGAACTGTTTCCTGCTGTCCTACAGAAATGTCCCACATTCAACCACAAAAGTGGCTCCAGCAACACTTCTCATTAAGAGACAGCTCCGCACCAGCCTCGACCTTCTGAAACCACCCGAGACAAAAGGGACTGTTCTATTGAAACAACAAGTCCAGGTTGAGAGACGCAGGAAAAGAGCAAAGGAAAGGATTTTCCACCCAGGTGATCAAGTACTGGCACGCAACTACAACAACGGGCCAAAATGGGTTCCTGCTACAGTCATAGCACTGACAGGCCCTGTGTCTTACACAGTCAGGACCATGCAGGACATTGTCTGGAGGAGACATACTGACCAACTGCTTTCTGGACCTACAGCACCTGTGGAAACTCTACCCGTGATGTGTGCTGAGCCATTTGAACCGATCAGCCCAGCTCAACCCACACTCACCCAGGACGAACCGTGTGCTATAGAGCCTGTTTCTTCCAAACCCTCTTCTTCAGCTACAAAGACTGAACTGTCACCAACTTCATCACTTCCTGTTGCAGCCAGTGTGGATTTGCCGGATGGCAGTGCCACTCACTGGTATCCTCAGAGGGAACGGCAGTCTCCCAAACGCCTACATTTGTAGTTAGTGACATACCCAGAAAAAGGGGCAGAATAATCCCCAGGGTTATGTCAGGGTCTGAGCAGTCTACCTCATTCCCTCAGTAAAATAAATAAATAAATAAAAAAAGAAATGATGTGGACATTATGCTGTCAACCTATGGAAAGGGCTGATATTTGATGATTACTGTTGGGGAATGGTTGCATTTTAAGGGGGAGATGTGTTTATTTCCTAATTTTGACTGTTTGGATATGTGTTGATTCCAGTGATGCCCGAGGGAACATACAACACATTTAGGTTACAATGGTATGACTTAGTTGAGTTTTAGATGCCATGTTATTTGCCTTGTTGGCTACTACAGTTTTGTGTGTTATTGGGGGTAGCATGTTCATTAAGTGGGGAGGAATATGTTGTGTATTAAGGGTTTTGTTGCCTCTCACTGACACCTGTTGTTAGGTGTGGCTCTTTGCATGTGCTAGTCGCTAGAGGGCACATTTGTGATTGACGTGTCTAAAAAATAAACCGCTGCTGCACTCCACTCTGCCTCCGTTTTAACTAATGTTGTAGTTGTGGTATAAGTTGATGCAATACACATGAAGACACAACAAAAACACCATTAGCTAATATTAAACAGCAGCAGTTAGTTATTGTTATTGTTATGTTTTGCAAAGATTACAGTTACCTTGTAAATAATTTCCTATTTTATTGTGTAATACTGTCAGATAGTAAGCATTCGTGTACTTTGTTCGTACACCTCCTAGCTAATTAGCTAGGTGGTTGAATGCTAACATTAGCTTTTGTCTGATATTAGTGAACAGATTTGGCAAGATGTTCCTCGAGATTATCACTATTGTCTTTTCACTTGTTGATCAATTTGGAAGTGGTGGTAAGATCCCTATGCGACTTTAATCTTAAACACAACTTTATTTATTTAATGTTTATTTGTATAGAGACAAGGTGTCACGAGTTTCTAGTTTAGTTCTGGTTTTGTCTTGTATTTCGGTGTTCAGTTATTATTTCTTGTTTTACCTTTTCCCTGTCATGAGTTCTCATTGTTTAGTTTTGTGTTTAGTGTATTTCATGTTCGGGTCACAATTTAATCTTGTTAAGTATTTCACTTGTGTCTTTTTATTAGATCATTTCCTGTTTTACTTTGTCACATTGTCTCTCGTGTTGGTCCACTTCCTGCCTTTGTGTTTCCCGCTTGTTTGATTATGTGCCCTGCCCTGATTGTTTTCACCTGCCCCTTGATTGTCTCACCTGTGTCGTCCATCCTGTGTCGTCCTTCTTGTGGAGTTTGATCTATGTCTGTGATTTTGTTCCTCGTACTACTTTGGATATTCTTCGTGCCTCCCCTGATGTCCTCGTGTCCCTTGGATTACCTGTTCCTGGTTTTGTTTGTAAGTTTTTTTGCTCTGTCTTTTGATTTTCTTTTTTGTCTTTTGTTGGAGTTGGATTTTGTTTGTAGGTTTTTGCCTTTTATTTGATAAAATCCGTTATCTAAGTCTGCTACTGGGTCCTCACCTTTTTGTTTAAATTGAAACTGTGACACAAGGATGAATCAAGTACGAAGCAAGTAAATGCTCTAGCTACACACTATAACATTTATAGTCATGGCTAATTTGCAATGCCGTAGATGGGCCATTAAAATACACAAAATCAACAGCAAATACACAATAGACAGTGCAAGACAGACTCAGCAGCAATAAAACAGATATACTAATACAGGATACAAAATATCCTACAATAAAACCAACTGTAAACAGGAAGCACAAAATCAAACATGACTACATGACTGAGCCCTCTTCAAAAACTGTTTCAATGACAGTTTATGACAGTGTAACAGCCTTCGAGCTTCCAACCCTGAGTGTGACATCAAACAAAATGGCCGTCGTGTGAATATGGTGAGCTGGGTTTGGCCCATTAGAAGAGACATTTAAGAACATGGAGATAACTTCCTTTAAAACTGCTACAATTAAAATAAATGTGGTCACCCTCTAAGGATTAGACTCTAATGAGTCTGCTTGGTCTATCTCCCACAGTACAGAGAAATAGCATTATTATCTCCCATTCATCAGAAAGAAAAGCCCACAGAACTTCCTCCCTAAATCTGTTATCTTCCACTCATATTAATCCCTCCATAGATGAGATTGCAAAAGAAGATTAATGCGACAGCAGGATTTCCCAGGGCAGCAGGTCACTTCAAATGGCAACCAACAGCACAGCCATAACTTATTTTGAAGAGAAAAGAACGACATAAAATGATTTACCCAACGTCCCTGAAGTTAATCTTCCATTTAGTTTTAATGGAGCACTTCTGACAGTTGGTTTTTCTTTAGGACAGAAAGCTGAGGACATTAGATAAACACATTAAATTGCCAAAACTATATTATAAACCAGTTTAAAATGGGACTGCCCTTCAAACAGCTTAGGTCCTGTCCTGGTGTTACAATAAGCTGCAAACAAACATCAATTATTCAGCTCAAACAGAAACACAGTCTGAGATATTTTTCAGTGTGTTTTCTAAGGCTTGAACAAGTTTGTGAATGTCAACAGCTTTCAGCGTCAGCCTGACAGATTGTGGAAATGCACAGCAGTGACTGCACAGTGTAAACATGAGATGAGTCATTTCTGTCAACAGGACAAACAAGCGAGCAGGGCAGGACATGTGGCTGTCTGCAGCTCTGGCTCTGGCTCTAACCAGCCTGTAAATCTCTATGTTTGCTACCAGTAATGACTCTTGTATCTAGAATTTCCCTAAATGTATCTACCTGATCACATCCTGTCAGAAGCAAAAAAAGAAAGTAATGCAGTTTGCTTGGGGAGTGTTGTTTACACTGTGAAGCTGCTGCTGCCAGGTCGACTCAGCAGAAGCTTTTTAATTATGCAAATCCTAATTATACAGTGCAGAGACAAAAACTGCTCAAACGATCTGCCTACGATCACAGCAATAGACTTTAAAAGTACATAGCTTGAATGCACATTAGTAACTGGTTTCTTAAAGAAACTACCATACTCGTTTTGCACCTTGATGATATCAGGGCTGTGTTTGGCTTCAGCCTGAGAATTACATTTTTAAACAGAAAGCCTGCGTTAACAACTAGAGGCACGATATTTTAAATTAACATTTTTGGACCTTCATTTGTATCTTCTGCTTGTTCAACCATTTCATCTTAATATTTAAATATGTCTCTTGTAAATTCTCAGACTTCATACAAGTACAACAATGCTGAGTATGCATTATGATACATGCATGCATACATATATACATATTTACGTATATGCTTACAAATATACATGCATACATACATACATACATACATACATACATATACATGCATACATGCATACATACACACATACATACATACATACATACATACATATACATGCATACATACACACATACATACATACATACATACATATACATGCATACATACATATATATATGCATACAAATATACATACATACATACCTACATACATACATACATAAATGTATATGCATACAAATATACATACATACATACATATACATGCATGCATACAGACAGATACAGACGTACAGACATACATACATGTATGTGTATATAAGTATGTGTATATCTAGATATACATGTCTACTCATACTGAACAAAGTTGAATAATTGTAAATACATATATCAATACTAGACACATTAAAGATGATGTGTATCAAAATTTGTTGTCTTATATTCATATTACGATACTTTTATAACCTTTTTTGTCAGAGCTTTGAAGCAGTCATCCTCCTCTAATGGTGCAACCAGGAAGTAATCATCTCTGGTCATGTGACAATTTACACTAAACATGTGAAACTGCACATGTGTTATTAATAGGTTTTATTCTTTCAGTATTTTCTGGAAATGCATTGATACATTATTCAGAAATATTTTTAGGACCTTTTAACTGCAGAGTTTTTTTATGGTCCCTATTGTAACTGATGGTATCAAATGGGTTCTGTTAACTCTGTTACTTCCCCTCTTACACCACTAGAGGTCATGCTCGCACTCACTAGCTCTGGATTATGAAATAAATCACCTGTCCAATGAGCTTGTTCTTGCATGCTGATCTGCTTATTAACTGTAGACAAAGATCCTAACACACAGTGCCACAGTCACCTGTCTATTTCACATTTGATAAGCAAGATACTGGGACCCTTTTACTGGAATATGGTTAGCCTCCAAGAAAGCTCACAGTAGCTCTATTGTCATCACATGTCAGGTTTTATCAGCTCAGAGGAAGAGGGGGCAGGCTTTGTATTTCCATTAATAAAGACAAACCAGGAAACATTCAGGTTGTTCTTGAGCAGCGACTTCAAATCGTCACTATGTGCCAAAGGATAATTATCTATCTTATTTTTAAATGGAAAGATAGTGACCTGCTATTACAGCTGCTGTGCGCTTTGTCTGATAGATATAACCTTAATCAGGATTACGCTGCATGAACATGACAGGTGGAACAGCTCTTAGCACACAGACACACACACACACACACACACACTTACACAAACACAATAACAACCATGCACAGATGTTGATCCACAGACAACATTCGAGGCTGGCTCTATCTGAAATAAATGGAATTTTAAATTATTTTCTTTGTCAGAGGGACTCAAAGACGAGATGGGGTCAGCAGTTTAGCAGAACGACAGCACTGCTCCACTGAGCAGGAGAAGAATAAACCGTAGTTGAGGGTCTCTCATGAGGATGCCACCAGGAAAGTAATGCGACTAAAGAGCTTTTTTGCCGGTGCCTCGTGTGTGCAATCATTTAGATGAAGTGGGTTTGAAAGAGAGGAGGCCTATTTTCTCTTCACTCATTTTGAATCCATTTAAGATCTGTCTGTGATTGCAATCTCATGATGATCCGGGAAGTGCTTTTGTAAAGGCATATTAAAAGAGCTTGGAGTGGAAAATGTAGTTTTTTCATGTATACATGTATGAAATAGACAAAATCTACACTTTACGGAGCTGGAATCAAGCCGTCCCTATCCTTCTAGTCAAATATCAAAGGGTCCTTTGACTGCAAGAAAAAAGGATTTGACAGATTATTCCATAAAGATGTCAGTCACAATGTTACACTGTTTATCTGAAGTTCATAATTCATGGAGTATTTGTAACATATGAGCAATATGACTTCATGAAACTGTTCTGATTTTGTGATAAGGACCACACAAATACATCACACCTTTGTTTAGGTAACTAGTAACAGTATAATGCTACATGTGTGTCTAGTGGCTTTAACTCCATGATCAAGTGTATGAAAAAGAACAACAAAGTCAGATAGCAGTTCACGATTTATTTACTGAATAAATTTGGACAAAACACCAGAATCTGTTACGATACAATCAGAACATCTGAGGCAGATATCCCACCATGCACCTCCCCCTCCATGAAACAAAAAGGACTAAACATTAGCACCAAATCAGCACCAACTTAAATAAAAGGTAGCTCAGTCTACAAAAAACAATAAAAAGCAATAGTTGTTTTTTTAATGAAAAGCAACTCAGAAAAGTAGCAAATTGAGAATTTTCATGTTTTTTAACTTTTCTTAAAAAACAAGCACCCTCCTCCCCCCACCCCTCCTCCCTCCCCCTGCTAGGCAGGCTATAGCATTCATGGGGCACATGCCAATGACTAGATAAAAACACAAATTCAAGTAACATTGAGATACGACAAAACATGTCCACTGGTACCCATTCCGAGCGTGATCGTTTCACAGAACCTACGCAGGCAGTAGAAAACTAACATGAGGTCCTGGAGTGAGCATGTCATAGCAATACTATCACTGAATATCTCGTATCAAGTTTTGAAAAAGGAAACGAGGGAGACCGGGTGGCGTGGGCATGTCGGGGAACCAGAATACTGGCACAGAAGATATTGTGTATACTCAAACTTCAGACAGACGTTTCCTCTTTGTGCCTGTCCTGTGTCAAGATATTGCCTACATCATACATGAAAAAGGAATCTCTGAAAAAAGAAAAACCCTGCAATGTAGTTTTAAATATATATTTATTTATATATATTTTATATTTATATATATAGCTGTTACAATTTAAATAAATGTTACGTTCTCCTTCCTACAACTGAAGAATGAATTTAAATAAGAGGAAGCTAATTTTAAGGTGGAATCGTCCATTCACCGAACACATCAAGTGCGTGACGCCATGTTTGGAGGCTTACCAAGAAAAAAACTGTTTAAGATTGAGGTTCAGGGAGTGATTTTAAAGCAGCAGTAACAACAGAGTGGAATAGCTTCAAAACAAAATGAATGACTTGTTTATAAAAGTCATGTCACTGAAACACAAAAGTGTGGAGGTGAATCAAGTGTGAGAAAGGCCGGAGAGAAAGAGGGTGCAGAAACATACCGACTGAAAACAAGGCCATTAAGGGGTTAAGTGACGATGTCAGAATTATTAATAATGAAGACAAAAAAGGAAAAACATTAAAAAAAAGACGAGGTCAAACATGTTGATGATGATGGAAAAAAAAGCTGAAGCTGCTCCATTTACAAACCACTGATCCCAGGTCAGGGACAATCCCCTTGTACTGGTTTAACATTAGAACATGGGCGTGTTACTTCTGACCCTGGGTCTGTGGTTAAAATGTGTAGCACCTAAATAAACAAAAAAAAAAAGATGTGGTGTTGCGGTTTGTCAGTTCATTTTGAATTGTTCTCCTTGGTTTCCTGTTTATGTCCCTTCATGCTTTCCATAGTGTCAAAAATGTTGAATGTGTCTACTTTTATGAGCACCACATTAAACCAAAACAGATCCAAAAAAGAACATTTGCTACATTGTTTGCAACTTGCATGTCTGGCGGCAACTTCCCTGAACAGGAGGTGCTTCGCCAGGTGACGTAGAGATGCCATTTGTCATGCCAGGCTCAAGGTTTTCCATGAAATGGTGGAAAAGGAAACAGGATGGAAACACCTTTATTATGAGTGACAAATGTTCACCTATTAATCTCTAAACTACTGTTTCTGGCTCTGCTGTGAGCGTGGCGAGCCGACCGTGGCAGAGTTGTCCGTTTGTGCTTGCTGTTTGCTCAGCTGAAGAACTGCTCCAGCTCTTCTTCCATGTTCACCTCAGGCACCAGCTGCTCCTGCTCTCTCTCTCCTCTACCGTGCACCACAGCGCCCCCTAGAGCCCAGGAAGCAAACCAGGGGTGCTCCAGAATCTCCCGAGAGGTGAGGCGCTCTGCGGGCTCCCGCCGGAGGATGGAGCGGATCAGGCACTTGGCCTTGGGTGTGAGCGTCTCGGGGATGTTGAAGTGGCCCCTGCGGATTTTACTGAACAGAGAGCCGGGCTCAACGTCATGGAAAGGGTAGCGCCCCACGAGGATGGTGTAAAGCATGACGCCCAGGCTCCAGACGTCAGCTGCCTTCCCCGAATAGCTGCCGTTGGCATTGAGGATCTCAGGACTGACATAAGCAGGGCAGCCATGTTTGTCTGACAGGGAGTCATCATGACCGTCCAGGATATAAGTGTCCTCGAGGCTCTCCAGCTTCACAAGGCTTCTGGAGACACACAAGAGGAAGAGAACACATTAAATATGTTGATGCCGCTAAACAGAAAATGAATTACAAGACACACTTTTGATTGTCATCTTAAGTGTTTTAGATCCATCGCTTTTGGATATCAGAGGAAGCAGAGCACATAATAGTCTGGGCTTATGTTTGACATTTCCTTTCACTTCGATAAAAGCTCAGCCAAAAAGCCTTAACAAACAAAAAGGCTTTCCAAAAGAGCTCCACAATTCAAAAGAAAACACAATTATAGGTCGACTGATCGTCTTGGGTTTCCTGAACTGTTTTGCACGGACAATTAAGAACCCAACAATGTGGATTTTTCTCCCTCCTACTTTATCCCGTCAAAATAGCATCTATTTGTAATCTTCTCTAAACCACACAATAGCAGCAATGACACCCTTGAGTGCTCATAATAACGGCTGGTTGTTGAGATGCATTGTCACTAAAGAATCCTGAGGGGCTCGGGCAAGAACATTTTCCACGTGAGCGGTAAGAGACACTTGTGTGGCTGTGCTAATGCTGCCATCTGCGTGTGAGGTCCATGAGACCTGATGCGGCAGACAAAGAGCCGGGACGTGTGATACTATCTGTCGACTGAGAGCAGCTAGGAAAAAGGAAACCGAGAAGGACGTGCTTGGACATATTCAAGAATGTGTTTTTGCCAACTGTGGCACACGCGTCACATTAGCCCACTCACTTGTCTATTGTTTGTTATAGTCGTTTCATTTAATTAATAAGTACAGCCTTTCCACATTTATAAAATCAGGGAAAGGCTATTGTCCTCTTTAGACAAATGCCCATTGTTCCTCTGTGAGATTAAATGCCATGTGCTTTTTGTTACTGTCTGGATAGCAGTTCATTTGAAGGGCATGTGCAAACCTAGAGGGCTTAAAAATATAAAATGACTTTACAGTTTGTTTTTACAGTAGCACATCCTAAAATATCTCATGAGTTGGGTGTAGGAGGAACTAGAGTTCAACCTTTGACTGAAGCTGTTTGCAGGCTGCTGTTTGGTCAAAGACTAACAGCAGTATGACAAAAAAGGCAGGAAGCTTACAGATCCTGAGGAAGCCTGCTCAAGTATAATTTAATGTCTGGTCTAGTTCCTTTCAGACACCATAGCCTGGTGTTGGGTTCAAGCCAAATCAGATCTTTGCGTCTCAGTCTCTAAAGCAACTTTGTCTCCTCGTCTCTGTAGCCAGAGGGACTGAAAAGATGTAAGGGGATTCTCGACGGGTCATATAGTCGATGCGACCCAGCGCAGTCCTGCACCATCACTCTTAAAATTCCTCCGACATCAATCATTTAATGGGAGTGGGTGGCTGGGCATCCCAGCTCATGAGCAGTCTGGTGTAACATTCAAGGTCACTGAAACGGCACTGAATATGTGAGGCAGCTCAACTTCCTTTTTCCAAAGTGAGAGCCAAAGGATGACGTCACGCTTTAACATAGAGGGCTTTGAGGTGCAGCCTGTGTCTCACTGTCGAGAACTTCACAGAGAGAAATAAATAGTGTGGAAAAAAAGAGTTTCGAGGTTGAATCTATATCCACTCAAATTAAAAGAATATATATCTTTATTAATAAAAAAAGGGGCTCTAAGGTTGCTGTGGCAACAGATGCCTGGATATTAAAATTTGTAGTATTCAAATGCCGCCACCAGGGGTCAGTAAACCTATGCTGTGTGAGTGTGATTCTTCTGCTGATCACTACAGAAGTGCAGCAGTGGAAAAAGCTGGCCTTAATGGATCATCTGTCGTGCAAGAGCTAGTCCTACTCACTTCCCTGCACCAGCTTTTCAGTTCAATGGCTTTATAATAACTGTACTGCAATAATCCCCCCCAAGTGTGTATTGTATGTGCCATATATACCATATACTGTATGAGTCACTTCCACTATTAAACCTGCACAAAAATAGCTCGGGGAGACACAAAGGGCTTATGTTTCCTGTACTCTGCATAACATCTGGGAGAGGCATGTCAGTCTTGCATCGTCTCAGTTTACACTATCCTCAGTGTAAGCTGAGCTATAACAGGGGTAACTCTGACAGCTTGTTATATCACAAACAACATGCACGGATGATGATGCACAGTATGCTTTTAGCAGAACTCACCTGTCCTCATTTTTGAAGACAAACTTCCTCAGTTTCAGGTCACGGAGGACCAGTCCATTGTCGTGGCAATGTGCCACAGCCGAGGCTATCTGATAGAAGAGTCTGGCAGCTTCGTCCTCCCGCAACTTCTTGCAGGTGCGGACAAAAGAGTGCATGTCGCCATAGCTCCTCTCAAAGAACACGTAGGCTCGAGTCTCCCCAAGCAGGATCTCTATGATTTGGTTAATATGTTGGTGCTGGCCCAGGGCAAAGTAGGCCGCCAGTGACTCCTGGTATCGGCCGATGTCAAACACCTGCAATGATAGGGAGGGAAATACATGAATAGTTGCAGTCTGCACTTTAACCAAGTAGCCATTTTGTAATCTAAGATGACTTACTAGTGTCTTATTAATGAAGTGTTTATGTCAGAATCTCAGGAGGAGTACAATAAACTATTCCACTTTTTCCTACTTTAGATACAAACAATAAAACCCAACTGAATGAGATTAAATTTGTCTAACAATAAACCACATCTTTGTCACACCAAACTTAGTCTTTTGGCAGAGGGTGGAAGGTTACACACCGCCAGAACAAAAGCATTATATTAGTGAACAGTGCTGTGCTGCAGCCCGGGGTTGCGGTGTCTCTTTTGTTTCCATAGTAACCCCCAATTGACTTTCAGCACAACCAGTTCAGGTGAGAGGGCTCCTGTGCTCGCAGTCAATACAAATACACCCCACAGCTCTCCAGATCCTAAAGTGTGACCTCGGCTTCCAGCTTGGCAGTAATGATCAATCGTGGAAGTGTTGATTGATTGGTTCTGTATTGAAAGCGGCACATGGCAGATGAGGTCAAAAGGCAGTTAGCTCACAGGCCGTGCCAAAGGCCATTAATTTGTTATTGCCATGACGAAACCTTATCTGGAGTCAAAAGGTACGGGTTATTGGATATGTCATGTCTTATGAGTCCAACGGTGCATGTAAGCATCGTCTCAATTCATCCAGCCACTTAAGCCTGCTTAAAGCTGGAATGTACCTCAGGGATGACCCCACTGCCCGTATAATCAGTAATATAGGAAAGTCAATATGGGCTATAAATGTGGTGAGTGAAGGCCACGAGGACGTCGTCGACCTTTGGGGAAAAGTGGTTTAATTCTCATAGTTAAAGGGGTCAAAGCTGGTGCCAATGTCACGGCAGCTGGATGAACTTCTGAAGTTCCCTCGCCCTGCTGTTAGCTTACACAACTCTCCTTGAAAATAATAAAATATACCAATAATATTTGGTGCATAAAGACTACACTTACGCACCCTATATAAAACCTAGGGTGAAATAATACGATTACAGCATAGCACTATGAAAGAGAGAAGCCACGGGTAAGCGAGAATAGCACAGAGGAGTGTGTGTGCGTGGTTACTCACTCCTTTGTCAACGTTACATCATGCAATCCAAACCACGCAGCTCGCCCCATTCACTTTTTCCATTAGGCTGCTCTGCCAGCTCTCTATTTACAATTCAAGCAATTATTAAAAAGACGAGGGCTGTGGACTTGCTGCAACAGCCAACCTATAGAAACTAACCAAATCAGTATTTCTCTGTATATTTTGTGCAATATGTATTAAAATAATGCACTAATAATTAATGTGATAATGAATGCAAAGGCTTGGGATCTGGAAGAAAACTGGATCTTGTCCAGAAAATGTTGCTCTCACGTTGCAAAACGTTGTTTGAAGTGAGTCGAAAGAGGCAGAGAAGTGGGTGCATGAAGGTAGGCTAGATCGATCACGCTGCCTACTAACCTTACATACGAGCTCTTCCCCGCTGTGCAGGTGGGCGGCTCTGAACACGTGGTCTCCCTCCAGTGGTTCCAACAAAAGGTAGTCCCCGATGCGGGAGATACAGTGTGAGGAGTCCGGGGTCTCCGGCGGGCTGGGGGACCCGAGGTTGGGACTGAAACTCTGGTGCGACTCTGTAGTCCTTAAGCAAGATAACTCTTCAAAATCGTGCGATTTGTGCCGCGATCTCCCATAACGTGAAATGTTAATTGGATTTGACCTCTGTATGTTCATGAGGAATAAGTGTGATAACTCCACAAACACGGGGGCCTTCCTCCTCCTGGTTCTCCTCCTCCTCGATAAGGGCACCACTGTGTTGTAAACTCAGTGCAATATCACAAATCGTCCCTTACTTTTAGATAATCTTGAATGAAGTAAAAAAAATTCTATGTATTTCTCTGCACCTTGTAGCAGAATATCAACAAGCAAAGCTGCCAATCTGGTTTCAAACAAAAAGAGGTCTGTAATTTTCTTTGCAGAGTTCAGCTGCACATTTGACCCCCTTTGTTTTCCATTCAAGAGATAAGGCCAAGTTAAAACGACAGACCTGCTGAAAACGCGTTACACAGACCTGCTGCAATTTCATCAACGTTAGCGGTGCAACAATGTAACAAAGGCTACAAAGTCAGCTGTTACAATGAATGAAGAGCTCAACCCGCAGCTTGTCTGATAGCTTATGTATGGCACGTTTCATAAAACGGAAACAATGTTGGATTAAGCTTGCAGGCACAAAAAAGCTCAATTATATGTATAAAGCAAGTTTTGCAAGCTTATTCGCGCTACTGAATTTAGCCGAAATGTGTCAGACAAATGATGTCTAGCAGGTGCAGAGCTAACCAGTTAGCTTCCTTTGCTAACTAGTACCAGGTCAGTGCTCGGCCTTGTTCCCCGGGATCATATCCATGCACGGTGATTGTCATCCACCACAGGAGCAGAAAACATCCGGAAAAAACTGCTGTAGCTCTTTGTGTGCAGGAGTCGACGTCTTCGCTGTTTCTCTTGGTCCAAATGAAGAAAAGTGTCGTATGTCTGCTGCTGTAAGGAAGGAAGGGACGGCCGGCCGACTTTCCCAGGCCTATCCCTCGATTCAGCAGGACATCCTCTCTCCCGTGGTGCCGCTGTGCTTCTTACGTGGCTGGGAATCTAGTCCATTCAGTGCGGAGGGAGGCCAGCCGAGCTGCACACACTGCACACACTGCGCCTGTACAGAGCAAGAGAGCTGCCGAGCGGAGGGAGCTTCTACACACGCACTCGCCGGCATGCGCGCGCGCACACTCACACACATACAAGGAGGCATACCGACCCGCCCCCTGACGTCACTCCCACCTCGAAACCCTATTGGCTTCCGACAGGAGTTATAATATGCAGCGCAGTCATGTGAGAGCTATGTTGTGCAGCTACACCCCCAGGAGTCTAAATGCATCGCACGCTGGTAAATTGTATGGGGAGGGGGGCGGTGATGGAAGCGAGAGTATAGCTACTGTACGTGCTGTGTTACAAATGTGTTTCCTCCTGAAATGTCATTCAAGGGAAAGTGAGGGAGAGCCCTTTCTCACAATAGCACGCAGATGTTCACCACCCAGCACAGTTATACAGTAGTGATATTCATTTGCAAAAAACAATGTATGCAGCCATTATGTTCGACATAATAGATACATTCTGACGTGAAAATCCATCAAATGACGATGATTTTTTTCCAATAATATTCGCAAAATGAAACTAAACACAACAGGAATGTCTATCATAATGGTGGGGGAAATATTAAAAATGCAGTATTGGAGCAAGAAGGTTAAAATATGGAGATTTGACGGGCATGAGTGGTGTAAGAGGGCGATGACATTGATCAGTGTTAAGCTTTGCCCTTGAGAAAATTGCTCATGTGCATGTTTGAAATTAAAAAGGTATTAGCTTTGCTTTGATATGGGATCATATTCCAGATTTTTGTGCCAAGTGTGTAAAAAAAAACAGATCATTGAACACAGACCTGATTAAAAGCTGGCACAGGCCTGTGTGCTTCTCTTGTAACAAATTCCTGTCTTGCAGAGTTGTGCTCCTGTGATACATTACAAAGCGGAGGATGGAAGAGGTTCATTATTCATTGTTCTTCCTAGATTACCAGGGGGTGTGACGGCGGGATTGTGCAATTCCATGTAGGAATGGCTGGGCGGTGAGAGGAATGCTTGCATCTGGACGCAAGACACTGACAGAAGTGTTCGATTTAACCTTTATTCCCCGTGCATGCAGGCAGTAGCAGTGCACACAAGCATACACAAACATGCACTATTCTGAACCTTCATTTCTCGCCGGCTGCCCGAATAAGCCCCCGCAACATGGAAATGCATTTTTCACACAGGGGCCTCTCATCTCAGAGATGGTGGTTTGCAGATGCAGAATGTGGCTGCACCCACAAGCTTTTACATCGCAGTCCCCGAGCTTATGTGTATGTATGTTCTGTGATATAATCTCAGTGAGCCACCCACGTTACTCTTTATTCTGGAACATTCCTCACTTTACAGAAGCTTTAATTTTGTATTTGTGTCTATCGAGTTATGCAAATGTTGCATTTCAGTTTTATAACGCTACATCTCTGCGTTCGCCCATCGCTCTAATGCCAGATAGGGATTCTGTTAAGCCTAAACCACAGCTGTGCATGAATCAGAATAATAATCCCCAAAGATTCCTCTTTGCCCCCATTCCCTGACACACTCTGTGACTCATTCGCAGTGGAGAGCAGCACTCGAGAAAATCCATTGAGGCTCATCAGCTCTCCAGACACGCCTACATGCTGAGGAGCAACGGCAGGCTGCCCCAGCAGTGCCTTCCAGCGAGAGCTCATGACTCTGTGTATGTGTGTGTGTGTTCGTGCCACTGAAGGAAGATGTGTCCTGGAAGACTTCAGAGGTCAATGAGGACGGATGAGTGTCTCTGAATCCCTGGAGCGGTGTTATGATGCACTTCCTAATAGGCTGTTTTGCCCTGTAGAAAATGATCTAAGGTCAGTTCCCCTGTTATGTTGACGTTACAGGAAGGCCTGAGGGGTGACATCCACCAGAGGAATGTGTTTTCAAATAAAATTCATTAGAATGCATCATGAAACCCACTCAAATGAGAGTTATTTTCCTCATATTGTACATGCAGAAAATAGCCAATTTCCCAGCGTCACATAGCAACGCAGCCATAGCCAGCTCATGTTGACACCAGCAAGAATCAGCGCTGTCACATCCACACCCTGCGGGTAACTTCCACTGAGAAACTCGATCATAGGCGAGGAGATAGATGCAGAGGCATATGAGGAGGAATGAGATCACTGAGTGAGAGTGAGAGGAGAGGATGTGTGGGAGAGAGAGCGAGGCAGGAGGACAGAGGAGGGAAAACAGGGAAGCAGGAGAACGTGACGAGAGGTGGAAAAAGTAAGAGAAGAAGAAGAAAAAAGTGACAGAAAGTTCTGTTCCTCCTTTTTGGAAAGCAGGGGAAATACCTCGTGTCAGGCAGTGAGATGTCAGCTTGAGATTTGAACATAATACATGACTGTACAGAAATATGTGGAAGTAAAGGGCATCAGATGCATCACAATAAAGCAAAGATGCTCCACAGGACAGTCACAGTGAAAGTGCTGACATCAAGTTAATATCAGAAGTGTTCTCAGTTCTGTTTTGACTGCAGACTCGCTCTCATGGGATCTTTGGGTTTATTTTTACATTTACTGCTGAAGATTTCTACAAATTCCCATGATCCTCCTTCTTTTTATGACCCTCGGTGAGCGTGTTGGTGCAGGGCAACAGCTGCAGTACCCCTCAATTTGAAGTGAGTGGAAAAAACAAGTTATTTTGGGGATGGGTATACATGTGCCACATTCTGCTCTCCATGGCGCTTTGGGACCGGAGGCCTGTGTTTAACCCAGAGAGCGAGGGATAGAGCTGCGGATTCGAGGGCAGAGAGGAAGAGAGGAAAAGAAAGGAGGGAGAAGGAGGGGAGGATAATGTTTCACTGATGATGTGACGATGCTCATATTTCTTCCCTATTCTTCCTGTCACTTTAGAGCCGGAGCAGCTCGTCACACAACAATAGCAATCATAAAAAGAGGCACAATTACAAGTGCAGGCTTGTTTTTAATATGCATCTGTAATCAGATCTGCCCTTCAAATAACACGTTATGAAAAATGAAGGCTCCCATTTGTTGTTATGATAATGCACTGTATTATTTTTCTTATGCTAAGAAGTTTAAAAGTACTTTTTTAGAATGATGGTGGATCCAATCAACATAGCAGTGTCATCGTCTTTTTAGCACCAAAGACAATGGAGACATTTACAGCTCTGTTGTGCACTACGTACCACAAACTTTACAGAAGACCTGTCCGTCTACAGAGAGACTGACGATCTGAATCATTAACCCTCAAAGATGGATCAATGTTGAGGGATTCCATAATATAATTCTTAACCTAACATCTGCAAGAGAAGGGAGGTAATGTCATTTATAAAAATGGGTCAGGAAAACAAAGTAAAGCCTTAAAGGGATAGTTGCATGAAATACATGCCAGCAGTGTAGTGGATGCAAAGCTATGAGCTTACTCACCGAGTGTTCGGGCGAGATGCCGGGGTCATGAAACCCAAAAATGTTACCCTACAAAAACAGCATGCAGGCAACGGTGATGCATTTTCAACACAACACTCTTACCTGGGGTGCGGGCACAGCAATGCTCTACGTATGCATTTTCTTCTGTCCTGGAGGTGTCTGCACATAATCTTCTGCACTGCAAACGCAAAGATTTTTTACCCTCATAGCCTTGGTGCTTATGTTCAATCCGACTGCATCAAGCTAAAGTTCTCTCTGGGCACGAGAGGAAAACGATTGAAAACGATGAAATATGTGCGGTGGAATATTTTTATTACTACAGCCAGGAAACTCACAAGTTTGCACCACTTCGACATGTATTTTCCTCTGTGACAACAAGAGTGTTGCTTTGCTTCGTTGTCAAAGCACTTTGTAAACTCGTGCTATATAAATAAAGTTATTATAACAAACATCATCTCAAGTTACCAATTACAGCGTGTTCTCTCTGAAACAGCTGATGGATCATGTCACCTGAGAAACCGGCCTGCCGCAGGCGTAGTGATACTGGTTTTCGTCCAGAGAGAAGATAGTGCCAAAAAAATGGCGCAGTATATAAAATCCTAGGACGATGATTTTGTGTTGAAAATGGGTCACCGTTGCCTGCGTGCTGTTTTTGTAGGGTAAAACTTTTTGGTTTCATGACCCTGGAATCTCACCGGAACTACTTACTCTACGTTCGTAACCGACCAGAACTCCGACCACGGGACACGGTGACTGAGCTAATAGCTTTGCATCCACGACACTACTAGCAAGTATTTCATACAAGTTAGTGTCCAAAAATCTGAACCATCCCTTTAAAAATGTTCCATACTGTAAGACCTCATCATCAGGAGGCAGCACAGGAAATGCATGAGTGCAAATGAATGAAACATGGTCCAGTCAGCATGAGGTTGAACCCAAGGGGACAATTCAGCACATCATACAAACACTGCCACTTCCTTTGACCTTAATTCAACCCGCTGGCTTCTGACCAGCAGTTTATGTGCAGCTACACCAGACCAAATCTGAATGAAAATGTCCCGTAACGCTGCCCACGAGTGACACATTTTTTCCGCTTTCCTCTCCGAGGCAGCAGGAAATGTGAGCGGCTGTGAGTGGCAGGTCACGCAGACGAGACCCTCCCCCCCCCCGCGCGGAGAGGAAGGATCTTGGCTCGGAGGGGGAGAGGGGATTGGCGTCACTGGCTTGGATCTCTCCTTCATGAAGTCAGACAGCTGAGAGGGGACTTGTGGCAGCCCTGTCACTGGACAGGGTGACTCACTCGATCATAAGTGGAGAGGTTAATAATAGTCATGCATTTGAGTCGCTACAAGTGAAATCACGCAGCTTTAGCAGCCTAAGCCTTCCAAATGGCCCGGCTGCTATGCAGAAATGACAATAACGTGAATGAAACAGCTGAAAGACAAAGAAATGACATGTCAAAACTGTCAGAACAATGGAAGACAATCCAAAATCCAACATCGCTGGTGTCTTGATTTGTGTTCTCTCTGCTCTCTGTGACTGATGATGTTGTCCTCCATATGTAGAAGATGCTTCCTGCATTGAACTGCCTGAGGCGTCACAGGAAATACTTGTGGAGCTATTCATCACATTTTGGCGCTGCAAGGCAAGGACACCAACATTATACTATATTTGATATTGATGAGTCAGTCATGAGTCTCATCGCCCTGCAGGTGAGTCAGAGCCCGGGAGAAAAGTGCATTCAGTACGCAATAATACCGATTACTGTTATGCTTCCAAAAAATATACATATTAATATACATTACCTGTTAAATCTTTAATTACATTCACTTGTGTTCACACCATGCTCTTTACAGATACATACTGATTCTTTAAAGTTAGCACAGACATGTGACCTGATGGTGGTTTAGTCTGTTTGCTGGAGACTTTTAACACTGAGAGGACTACAAATAAACACCTGGTGTCTCTGTGGTTATCACTGCTGCCTCAGAGCACGTAGGGTCTTTCTTTATGTAGCTTGTTCTCTTGTGTAGCTTGTTCTCTGGCTATGGCTGCGTTCTCTGCTTTAAGCTGGTTTCCTCTCACAGTCTTAAAACCAGCAACCCAGGTGACCTTTCTTAAGTGAACTTGAAATATTCTAATCGGTTAAATACATTTGCTGTGCAACTTTTTTAAGTAATGCTGTATTTACCACGTAATGTGAACTGAAATGCTAAAGACTAAACCTGCTTTTTGGCCTAATCTGGAGGCCCCACCTTGAGATAATTCTTTATGATTATATATCTGTTATATCTGGTTTGTCCTTTGGGGATTTGAATGTAGGTCCCAAAGCAAATGACCCTGGAGCACATAAAAGTAGTCGACAATCATGAAATAAACCGTGCAAACTCAACTTTCTAATACACCAATATTACCAAAAAACAGTATTTGCTGCTGGCAATGAGGAATTTCTTACATTTAATACAAACATGTTAATAATAGGCTGCACTGTGGTGCAGTGATTAGCGCTGTCCCCTCACAGCTAGAAGATTCCTAGGTTTAAACGTAGTGGGCCTTTCTGTGTGGAGTTTGGATGTTCTCCCCGTGCATGTGTGGGTTCCCTCCAGGTTCTCCGGCCTCCTCCCTCAATCCAAAGACATGCTCATTTAGTTTATTGGTGGCTCTAAATTGCCTGTAGGTGTGAGCCTGTCTCTGTGTGTCAGCCCTGTTGACTGGTGATCAGTCCAGGGTGTACCCTGCCTTTGGGATTGGCTCCAGCCCGGCTCCCAACCCTGAACAGGATAAGTGGTGTAGACCATGGATGGATGGATGGATTCACCACTTAATGTGAAAAACCAAAGACAAAACCTTAATCATTATGACCTCGTCTGGAGGCCCTACCTTGAGTTACAGATAAAGAATTAATTCCTTTATGATTCCAGTTTATATTTTGCCTTTCTGGCGGGTCAGTGGGGCTTTTAGGTCCCACTGCAGGTTTATTTGTCCCCGGAGCACAAACAGATAGGACCCAAGTCGAAAAGTGCCCTTCATTTAAAAAATAAAATAAGATAAATGATTTTTTAATTCTATCCAATATAGAGACTGAAATGTAAAGTAATATTCACGAAAAATATGCCTTATCAATTTAGAAAGTACTCCACATTCCCCGCCCCCTCCCAAATGATTTTGTCTCAATCAATCAATCAATCAATCAATTAACTTTCCAACGTGACTAACGTGACATCATGTCATGAAAAGCACACATCGCTCCAGCCCCACGCTTGTTCGGTTACAGTACGCACTGTTTCAATTACGAAATCAACCAAAACAACACTTAGTTTTTATGTTATCCATCAAAGTAAAACTATTAAGGAGGTCTAGTTTCATTTTCATTCAAACGACGTTTTCTCCGTCATGCAGGGCAACTTACAAACATGCAATTAAGTTCTGAAGCAGGTAGTTATGTTTTGCATGGTTTTGGTTTAGTCTGCATAGGATGGCGGCGGCGTGACAACATCAGGGTGGGAATTAAGGCGGTTTGTGGGGCAAGTGCCCTTTTTTTTTGCTTGAGTGCCTGCTCCCAAAAATGTCTTTGCACGGCCAAGATGGCACAAGATGTTAACATTATTAGAATCCAGATATTACTTTACCCAGAAATTATGAAACAAGCATTCAAAGTCCCTGAAAATGCAGGCGATATTGTGGAAGAATGATGCGATACTTATTAAAAACAGAAGATGAATACGATGAATATAAAGTTTGTTGATTTGGAGACAGAGAAGATGAAATCTCTTCTGACCTAAGAAATATTGATGTTGTTGTACTTGATTGAAAAAATAATCCTGGCATGTGTCCACTGCGCTTTAATAAACTGTATTACGCAACCCAATTTGATAACAAGCAGCACATTTCAGCCTCCTGTTACTGAAAGGCCCCTGTTTTACATGCATTACAGCTACATAACATCTTTTGTGGCACGCTTTTTGTCGCAGTGTAATTTGCAATACAGCCTTTTCAGATGGCTTGTAAAAGAATATGAACGATAATGTGGTGTGAATATGATTTGCAGGCAGGTTTTATGTCTGATGTGAGCACATTATGGGATCCTCACATTATGAAAAGGTCACCTAAAACTGGTCTTCCTCAGTGATTCAGAGCCCGTACGGTGAGCTGCGAAATGACGAGAGCACGCTGTCCTTGTCTGGCCTCTGCCTGAGAACACACACACACACACACACACACACATCGCTGCAATATACGCAACATTCAAGCTGCTGCCATGGCAACCTGTCTCCATCCCCCAGGGAGTATTGTACATGATTGCAAACATAAACACACACACACACGCACGCTGAAACACACATAAGGGACCCCGTGCTGTAATCTCCTGGGAAAGAACACTCCGCTCGCTTTATGAGCCATTTTGTGCCAAAAGCTACGTTTCATGCCGGCTTAGAGAGGAAAATTATGGCGAGGAGTTATGATTCACTTTCTTTTTTTTTGCCACACCATGCATCAGGATATTGTCACAGAACTCCATCACTGCATGATTACGGTCGGCTCACTGCCACTTCCATCATCTAAAGTGAATTAGCGCTTCATTATGCTGTATTCATCTTATATGCGGCAGAGTTTCTCCAGTGTTTTTCTCTCTTGATTGGGTGGAACAGTGTCTGAAACAGCTTTTAGAGCGTGCGACATTAAAACTGAAATCCATACAAATGAAATCTACCCGGTTATGGAGGCAGATTGTTTTCTTTTTCAGTTTTGGAGGAATACTAGCACCGTGTTGTTATTTTTATGCTGTTGTGGCGCAGAACAATCAGACGCCGAGCTGCAGAAGAACTTCATCACTTTAGCTCTACTTCCTGTCTGTAGAGCTGCTGTGTCTCATGTGACAAGCCTATGGTCTACCAGACACTTGCAGGTGCACACACACACACGCTCATGAGGCGTCTTTGAAATCCTACTTCTGTGCAATCACTCATTATCCTGTGGGTGTTGCTGAAGACAGCGGGGATAACTGCAGCATGACAATCAGTGCAAACAAACAAGGCTTTCCCCCTGTTTCCTTTAGACGTCGCCTTTTAGATAAACTTCCTATTGTGCTCTGATATTTGGAGGGGGGAGTCGTTGTAAAAAGAGAATCTAGGCCATGCTAGATTGAGGGCAGCAGATATCAGATAAGATATGAATGCAAACATGACAAGAGTCACAGAGGGAGTGCCTACTTTCTGTAGTTTCGGAGATCCTTGTGCGGGCTGTTCGCCGCGCTGCTTTGAATACAGCCTTTATTCACGTATCGGGGACGTGCGGCCATTAGGATAATAATTGACTGTCTTCTCCAAAGGGCTTAGCCTCCGGCGGAATAGCCTCGAGCCTGACAAGGAGGGAGACAAACAAGGAGGAAGGGAAAGAGGGAGGAGTGACCGGCGATTACTGTCACAGTAAGCAACATTAGCGGCATTAGCTGTGACAGTAATGATCTGTTTCTAGCATATCTGGCTAACAGAGGCTGGCATGTCAAACAAACCATGCCTGTGGCAATCAGTGGCGGGCATGGGTCAGTGTATTTAGCGTGCCATTAGAGCTCGAATGACTGCAGAGTACTCCCACAGAGTTATGGAAGCCAGGGAAGATGAATGCTGGGTTTTACCCCCCTTTATTTTTTGGGAAATGATGGCTTACTTTGAAGCGGATAATGAGGAGGGTTAGCCATGTCGCAGCGTGATGAAGGCTCAGATATCGTAACCTTTCATACTGTCTGCCAGAAAGACTCATTTTAAGTCTGATTTTAAGATGACTCTCTTATGTGGTTAATCAAAATGAGACAGGGGGTGTCGTAGGTAGAGCAGACCTTTGAGATATCGTCGTGGTGATTATATCTGAGATGGAGCAGGACATCCCCTTTCAGCTGCACACCTCTGCAAGAGATGAGGAGATAAGGCGGAGGATGAGAACCGCTCAGCTGCTAGTTTCTCAGTGCAGCACCTTCTGCTGACTCGCAGGGTCTGAGATTTAATGCTGAGTTTACAGGTGTGTGTGTATGTGTGTGTGTGTGTGTGTGTAAGCAAATAAAAGTGAAAGAGGAAGTTTTACCCGCCTGCATTCCCACCAGGTTCTTTTGTTTTCGAAGGTCATCATCTGTTATGTCCACATCACGGGTCATCAGTAAGTTCTGTTAGCAATAATAACAGCAACACACTCAGGAAAGACGATGCGTTCAGGACCCACACACACCTCCTCCTGCTGTGTTATTTACCCGCACACTCACACAGAAGCATTCTTATTTGATTTAATTCTCTCTCAAATCTAATTAGTCTTCGTTGCTTTCCTTTCACGCACACATGCTCACACGTGACACACACACAAACACACACAGAGATGCAAATAACACGAGCATGATGTAATTATTGCAGCCTTGGAAAATTCTACCCGTTTCCTGCTCTTCCCAATGACCCGCAAATGAGAAGCGTTGTTGTAACATGATTAAAAACAATAAGTAAATATGCAGGATGCATCTCGCCTGTGATACAATGAAGCGGCCGGGTATTCCTCCCATGTGGATTCAGTCATGTGGCTGCTTTTATAAAGATCCTGTGTTTGTACCTCACTGCGCTCTCCATCACACTAAACAGATGTTTAAGTCACATTCCACGCTAACTACTGACATCACCATACACTGTGCTGATGATCCACTGATTTATCTTCATTAATTCAGCTTTAATGAGCAACATTTGGAAAGAATTGTTGACTTTAAGGAATCACTGAGCAGATTTTGCTTTCCTGTAATGGAGCCGTATGAGAATAATTCCCTTATTTGATTGTTCACACTGACAAAGGATTATGATAATAGTGGCTCCAGAAACCACACCGCTGCTGCACCAGAAGACAATTATAATTATCGTGATGCTAAGAACGGTGATTAGAGCAACGAGACGCTCGCACATTCTGCTTTAAGAGTCACAAAAGCCTGCAGACAAGAACAAAAACCCTTTAGTGCCTCATATCATCCTCTGAAACGCGTCCTACTGTGCTGCACTTGTGTATCAGATGCCGCACAGCTGCAGCACATATTGTCCGCCTGCAGTGTAAATTACTTTGGGGATGTAGTTTGGCTATGGTGTATTATTGCTCTGAAATGTGCCACGAGTGCCAGCGGGCCGCTACATTATATGAAATCTAACAGATGGCTTTCTACAACCTGAGCAATATGTTGAGGTGACCTCCCTGACTTCAGATGTAATAACTGCCAAAGAAATGAGGGAGCGAAGCGAAAAGCAATCTCCTCAGACAGAGATAACATCACACTTTGGAGGCAGCGGAAAAACAAAGGGACTGGAATGAGAGAAAATATCAAATATTATACAACAATGGTTTCGCAGATGCCGGTGTAATAAGTCTTTCATTTTGTATCGATTTTAGCGGATCAAAGTATGAGATACTGCACATGGTGTGGCAGGACTATGAGACCCTGACACTTCTGATGCTCCTTTTGAATTATTGTGTATATATGAACTGATATAAATGTTATATAAAATGTTTCCAGGCTGATAGACTGAGGACAAAATGGCGAACGTTAAAAAACAAAGAAATGTTGAAGTCAGAAACATCCTCTCTTTAAAGGCGGGCCTTAAATCAGCCCTGTTACTTCTCGGTTAGTGCACGACTGTACTTGACAGGCCACAAGAACAGTAACTAATGTTTAAGTTATGTCCAATCAATGAGTGGTCATTAGCTTTGTGTCACTCTGAGGCGGATTCAGAGGTGCTCGATATATTGATCTGCTGTCCATAAACTAATCGTTCTGCTGTATTGTAACTATTGTGATTTGTTTCTCAGCTCCTCATCCATCCATTACTGCTTATCCTGTTCGGGGGGGGGGGGGGGGGCTGGAACCTATCCCAGCTGTCATTGGGTGAGAGGACTGATCGCCAGTCAATCACAGGGCTGACACATAGTTTTCACGCTCACGCTCACACCCACAGCTATGGGCAATTTAGAGCCACCAATTAACCCACTGATCATGCCTTTGGACTGTGGGAGGAAGGGAAGGAAACCCACGCATGCACGGGGAGAACATGCCAACTCCACACAGAAAGGCCCACCAAACCAGGATTGAAACTAGGAACCTTCTAGCTGTGAGGCGACAGCGCTAACCACTGCACCACCATGCAGCCTTGGTGTTACCTTACTAGATAGCACTAGATACAAATTTCATTTGGCCCCTGTACTGGAAAATTATGTTCGATAAAGGAGCTCTTTTGTACTTTTGTATTGGTTTGCAAACTGTCGATAAACATTAGAAGAAGAAAGAATCAATCCCCCTTCTTTGAAAAGAACCGGCAAGTCGAAAGACGGAGCAGGTTTGAGAAAACTGAACCAAACTTGGCATTGCCTAAGGCTACACAGTGTTAACCCCCGTAGCCGCATGTCATCCCCTGACCACCTAAAATGAAAACGATGCAAGCTGTTGGAGAAGAATGGAGCCATACATCCAGGCTCATTCAAAGAGTTGTAATATCAGCCATTGTGTTTGTGTCAGTGGTTGGTAACTGATCGTGTTAATCCAATCTGTCTGCTGGAGTTAGCAGCTATGTATATTTCTATTTTGGTCCCATCTTTCCTCAGCTTCCACCTCCCCTCGCCAATTTTTTAAAGGATTTGGGTTTTGGCCTTTAATTAGTAATATAAAGTTAAGTGGCAGATGGTGAGGTGCAAAAAATGTGCTGCATATGGAATTAGTTGACTAGGACGGCAAGATTGGACGGCTAGCCGAGCCTATTCTGGAGCACATGGGTAGTATTGGTAGATGTATGCGTGTAGGTGTATTTCTGCATGTGCAGGTCTCCATGTATATGTGACATCTTTAATGATAAGCTTTATTTTTTAATGCGCTACACCTAATGTCTCAATTAATGTGTGATGATTAAATTCATCGAGGCATGAAGTTCTTCATGGATGTCAAAGACGAATCAGTAAAATCCACAGCAACACATGTCATCCAGAAAGCATCAGCTACTCCTTCATTTGTGCTGAGTTGCATCTTGACAGCATTTTTTGCTCAAACTGTGATGGAACATTTCTCTCCTCCATTGTGGAAAAACTAACAGGCCCACTGTGAGCCAGCCCCCGGCCCTGTCTCTGTGTTACAATGAATGTGACTCAGGCTTCCAGAGGAATGAATGGCTGCTGCCTGCTCACTGCTCCTCTCTCACATGGCCCGCTGCCAGAGCTCTAATTTAAGCTCCAGGCCTTCTGCTGGGAGAGGGGGAGTGGAGAGGAAGCCGAGCCCAGGCAGGAGTGCGGCGGGTGGGGGGGGGAGCGCTGGGCTCTGCTCCCTAGAGTGGAATTGATGGCTGTTAAGCTCATCAATGGGGATGAGTCATCTGAGGCAGCCAGCCGCTTCATTCCTCCTGGTCTGCCTGCCTGGAGTGCAGGAGAGTCAAAATGCTCAGTTACTACCTGCTCTCTCTGGTGGATCTGGCCTTTTAAAGCTCGTAATAAGGAGCAACTTCCAGCATGCACTACACTAGAGACTGAATTAGTGCTGGTATGCACCTTTAAATTGCAGATACTTATGATAATTTATGTGTTTGAATGGTCACCAGAGCCAAACGCGTGTGTGTGTGCATGTGCACTCTCATGCAGGCCCTGTATTTGTTCGAAACCTGTTAAGCAACAATTTCCATATCCGTCTAATTCTCAAAGGTCAGAAGCTTTTAAGCAGCCAGCAGTGGGCTGATGGCGGTTGGCTGAACATGCATCTGATTCCATTTGGGCTGGTTTCAGTTTCAAAGCCTCCCACCTTCCTGTCTCATAATCACTCCTACAGATTTTCGAATCAATCCGGGCGCCAGTTCAGACTGCGATGACATCTGATCAACAACTGGCAGCTGTGATGGCTAAAACATTTTCACTGTGGTTTCTGAAGGATGTTTGGTGTCCACACAATCTTCTATGATCGCTTGAAATCACAGAGAATGGCCACAATGTGAACTCCACAGCGTTGTTTCGGTCCAACGTTTCCATTCCCTCAGCAGAACTGCTTTTTTCTCATTTCCATACGCTGCAATATATCAGGGTGTTGACTGGTCTATAAATGCTATCTTTAAATTCTGTGGCTAGCATGTTCCCTGCTGCCAAGCGTTGCGTGATAGCATCAGAAAATCGAGAATCGAGGTAGTAGCAAGCACAGTGTACAATGCTTTATCACGTTTGTCTTCATGTATGCTTCCTGCTTATCAAGCCACTGCAACCACAAGCACATCTACAATGCTGCTACAGGTCATTATGCCCTCTGCATATCTCCTTAACTCTGTGTGTGTTTGTGCGTGTGTGCCTGCGTGTATTTGCACAATCTTGTTGGTGCAACAGGAATGTTAAAAGCCCTCATTATCTCTATGGAAATTGCGTGATTGCTGACCAGGGTTGTGTTGACATGTCAACCCTGCTATGTGCTATCAGAATCAGAACTGAGGCCCTGAGTCTGGGCTGTGCTGCTGAGAAAAATAAAAGTGCAGAATGTGTAGGATGCCGGCGAGCAGCTTTCGAGACGTGAAAGGTGCGAAAGATGTGTAAGACGGTAATAAGAGAGAAATAAAAATCCCCCTCTATGTTGCTATTTGTAGCATCCTCGACTGCCTACACCCTTGATCTGTAAGACAAGCTGCCCACCAGACATGTGTTTGGGCTGAAGACTAAACCTAAGAATACAGGTTAGCTTCTCTTCTCTACTTCACTTCATCATTGCAACACAAGCCTCCCGAGCAGCACAGGATACAGTATGTACAGTTTCCACTGCTCTCATAAAAGGGGTTTCCTCTCGTGGTTTTAATGTAGGTGTTCACATGCAGGGGACACGTGTTCATAAATATAAATGTTGCATGAGCCTATTCCATCAAAGCACACATATACTGCAGATATGAGAACATACATGCATAAAGAATGAAACCACACACATCTTTAAAAACAAAAACCAGACCGCAGATTGCGCTCGTCCACGCTCACACATGCAGACACGCAAATGAACACACAGGAAGCCCTGTAGTGACTCAATGCCACAAAGATTTAGGTTCAGAATGGCAAAGGAGTGCTCATGACTCAGAGTTTCCACTGCAGCTCCCACTCTCCCAGTGCAACTTTGCGTGTGCGTGCAGGTGTGCGTGTGTTTATATGTGTGTTTTCTTTTTTGGTGTGTGCAGCATGTCTGCTGCTGTTCTTATAACAACAGTGCTAGCTCAGGGGCTTTACCGAGCAAAGTGGACGGCAGCACGGTGTCTCTTTCTCTCTTTCGTTCTCCTGGTCTAGCTAATGTGCTGCATGCTCTATTTCTGCTCCATGTCTGTGAGAGAGATAGCTGGCGGCTGCCGTGAGCACGGGGCAGGATAAAGCATCAGAGAGCATATGGTGGCGCAGAGCACCGAGCCAGGCGTATTGAAAAAAAGAGAGAGAAATCTTTATTCTCACTCGAACAGAAGCTTCGGCTTTCATGCTTCATCATGTGACACACTGCAACTATCAGAGCATTAAGAGAATTCTAAAATGTGTCTGCACAACAAGCAACTTCAAAGTGCAGCAGTGCTTTAGCAGAGAGATCCTGGCTCAGACATCAAACGGGGTATCACTGTAACTTTGACACAGATGAAAAGGACAGGATTTTTCTTACTGCCTTCTACCTGGAGAAAGTATCCGGAAATCGAGCCTTTGATTCGACTCTGGGAGCTAAATGAGGCCAGACATTACTGTGTGTCACTTCAAGGGAGGACGAGCATGCCTTCCAATCACATCTGACTATTTTGCAATGTATACATTTCATGCACTTTCTGTCCTTACTATCTTTGATCGATTGTAAGGCCTGAAAAAATGATGCATCCCATATATTGAGTGCATTTTTGCGAAGCTGAATGTTGCTGGACTGTGAAATTAAATAGTCAGATTGTTTCCATACACTTCACTCAAAACAAAGCTGGGACAGAATTTAAAATGCATGATTACAGCATTAAACTTACTGACTCCTCATTGTATGGAGTTCTGCAGCCAGTCTTTGGTCTGGTGGTCTGGACTGCTGCGTCACATGGTTTCCTGCCGGCCGGGTCACGCGGAATCAGCCGCTCCTTACTGGAAGACAGGAAGCGCTGGTCTGTGGTGTCTCACATACCTCACATGTCTCTCTGAAGCTGCAAGTGGGCTCATTTATAATGCATTAATGGACAGGGCCACAGGGAAGCCTGTCTCCTGATGGGGGAGTACCAGAGCACTTCCATTCATCACGGCTTGATGCAGACTCACAGCAGACAGGCCAGTGATGTAGCTGCTTGGCTCAAGCCAGCAAAACAGCGGCGATCAATAGTTTCATAGGCCATTAGGTAAAAGTACAAATGTAGCTACAGAGGAAATCACAAAAGTTTGGCTTGTAAGCAGCGACTAAATTAAGTTTGACAGATTCTCTGAAACTTTCAGCCATCTTGGACACACCCAGTCTCGTAGAAAAAAGTTCTGATGCAAAGTTTTGCAGCTTTTGCTTCAGCCCGGAGCAATGCAACCCCGCTGTCTCTCCAATGTTAAGTCTCTTGTTGTGGCTATGATCAGAACATGATGCAACGCAGGGCGGTGAGTGAGAAACATGTGGCTGGTGGCTGGGCTTTGCCTGGGGAGAGGGACCTCACCTTGATGGTAGCTGATGAAGGCTGACTTCACTTCAGGCGCTCAGACTCCAAGCTGCGTTGCGGCCATGAAAAAGACACAAGGCACATGACGAGATCTTCTTGAAACGATAAGACAGCAAAGATGTCCCATGATTTCACAGGAAAAGGCACAAGTGTGTACTGTATATGCAACCTTTGCAAGGGGTTACGACAACAAGGACACAAAGCAAGAGCACAGATGCTTGAAGGCAAACTGAGGCTTTAATATATGAATATGTTAGCCTGTCAGTGCTGAGATTAATTTAAAACCCTGATGTGTTCACGCTAACAGACATACTAATTATCACCTTCTTTCTTATTATTGTACTTCTGTCCCAGTGCATCACTGGAATCCGTGCACTTCATTTGAAGGGTGGCTTTAACGCCTGGATGGGAATTGATTCTTTTCTTGGAAGCCGTGCAGGGTTCATTCCTCCAACTCAGACAGGCAGAGGCAAGATATGAAGCGCTGCACAGCTCTTCACAGGAAAGAGGTTAAACTGAATCTTCTTTGCTAATCCAATCCTAGTGTGCATGAGCTCATGTGTGTGTGGGTGTTTGTATGCGATGAGGGTGCGCGAGTGGGTGTGGCATGTGTGGTTAGCGGGTGCAAAATTAACATGCTAGCCTCCGGTTTTTGTTTGTGTATTTCCCCTGTCAGTGCACACTCTGGCAACGATTGACATGTCTTGATTTTATGATGATAATTGCGAGGGCGATTATTATCCTAACCACAGCATTTCCTGCCGTCAATCCAATGCAGTATCCAACAGGGGTCATCCTCTGGGTCATGCTGACATGAAAAATGGTGGGAAAAAAGTCAACTATGAAAAATAATTTTCTCTCTCGTGGTGAATATAATCCTGTCCATTTAGAGGTTTTTTTTCACATTTACTAAGAAGCATTTTCATATATTTAAAGGGCCGGTTTGCCAATTTTCAACCTCAGTCCTCTCATGCTATTGTGGGGAGCTAATGGTAGGAAAAAATGCAGTGACTTGACGCTCTGTGACTTTGGACGACGCTATCCACTTCTCTAATGGGCCCTGGAAAACCTCCACCAGACTACGTAAAGCGCGTTATCAGGTGGAAGCCAGGGAGCTCGCTAAACTACACTTCCTCAAGTTAGGACGCCCGCCTCTGATGTCATGTCTCATTCAAAATCGTCAGGTTTGAAATGTAGACTGCAGACCTGAAGATTTTTTAGACAATCCACCGATATATTCTCATCGTATTTCAGATTCTGTGCCGCTCTGAGCCATTGCCTGCAGCGAAACTGTAGTATTTCACACCAGCGTCTCTCACTGGGCCGTTCCTTTCAGAGGGAGGGGCACAATGCATGCTGGGTGTTGTAGGAATGTGGAATGGGCGAAACCACAAGCTGTTTGTACAACTTTCTCCACAGCTTTGGCGCCAATTTCAAATATTACTGCTTCTATCGATTACAGAGAACACCAGCTTTGACTGACAGTGGCTTTTTACAGGGCAAGTCGCTCCTTTTAGATACTTTTATTAGCCAAATAGTTCATGTCCTGATCAAAACCACATTTTGTGCATCACTGAAATGACTAAAAAAAGTCTCTCTACACACATTTAATGCATCAAAATTCAGCAACCACAACTCATTATCAAGTCATTATTTCTTTACACTAGCACATTTTCCAACTTCCAAACCTCTAATCAGTAGCACACCAATAACAGGACATTCTCACAACAAAACGGTCCGTTCAAACGCTCTTTCTTACTGATCCCCGCAACACCAACACTGCACACACAGCTGCTGCTGCTTCGCCTCCACCTTTGAAGTCTTTAGCCCACTCTTGTATACCCAGTGGGATTTTTGCATTGTGCTCCTGTAAACCCATAGCATGCTGCTTGGCTAACCCAGGGAGCATAAGCCATCAGCGCCAAGTATAACTGTATTTCCATTTGGCACAAAGAAGGTTCAATCTATTACGAGATTGTTCCTGATTGTCCTGACTATATAGAATGTCAATAAAATTATTCTAGGTAGCAGAGATGCTAATTGCTAGGTGACATAATGGCAAAAAGTTTTATGAGCAACATTAGATTGCTGCCAGTGCCAGGTTGCTCTATTTTACATTTCCCCTTAAATAAGTTAGCTTCCAATGTTTCAATGATCTATTCATTCAAAAATGCTGGCCTCTGTTTGTGCAGTAGTCTTTACACTATATTCAAGTTTTTGAGTTGATGTTTACAAGCTTATATATGCAGTATAAGACAAGAAAGAGACATTCGCTACAGGGTGAGCTTGTGTGAAAAGATAATGTAAGCATTTTAGAGACGTGTTAATTGACTGCAAACGACATGCTTTGTGTTAACGGTGTGTGTTTCACAGCTGAGCGATGTGCTAATTGTGTTCAAGGTTTTCAAAATGTGACAACAGATTGGACAAATGGATGTAAACGTTTGTTAAAAACTGTAAAACCAGTCAGTCAAACGCCTGAGAACCAAGCGTCTCTCAGGAGGAGCATTATCGCCGGCCCTGACTCATTAGCGTTACAGTTTATGAGTTAATGCATCACCCCTGAGGGTCCACGCCAGGCAACAACAAATCATCTCGGGAGTACATGATGTGCGCCTTCATAATGACATGATGAGTACCTATCGACACGCACAAGACAGGCTTATGTGTTTGTACATGTGCACGCACACTCGCAGATAATAATGCATACAGCTCATAAACACACAAACAGTAGGAAGAGCCTGAGGCCTTTTAGTGGGTGTGGGTGTGACTCAGCAGGCCTGGTTTAACAATGGATGTGCGTCTCAGTGACTGACACTGAAAGAGGGATTCTGGGTCGCAGACATGCGACCTCGTGCAGCGCAGATAGCCGAGGTCACACCAGTTCAGAGAGCACCGTCACTGATGTACTTACACATCATCACTCGCATGATAAAACTAAGAACCTGCTCATGTTTGACCTCTCTAATCCCGAGTTTTATAATCCCGCCTTTCACTGGGAGGGTGTAATTGTATTGAAAACGGCGACTTTTATATAAATCCATTGTTTCAAGGTCGGCTTTGAGGCTCGGCAATTAAACATGAGTGAGCTCATAAGTGTATCGCACTGGGGGGAGGAGACAACGCAATAAAAAGCTAATTTGTTGTGAATATGAAACTTATTAAATTCCAACTTTTGATCTGCTTTGCATATTCTGTGCTAATTACAGACAGGGAGGAAATGCCTCCTTTGCATATTGGAGGGAGCGAGAATAAGCGAGTGAAACAGTGGAGACAAAGAGGGTGAAAGAAAGGAGAGAAGATTACATGCTGTTGGCCTCCATAATGAGATTGCCGTCAAATATCCCAACCAACCTTAATACCTCTGTGCTCTGTTTGAAGATTGTGTTTCCATTTGGACCGGCCCGGACCCACTGATTAATCACTTTTTAATCAGGATGCTTCAGTGAATAATTCAGCCCTCTAACATCTTCTGAAGCACTGAGACGACACATTTTTTAATTTATTTGCTCCTGTTCTTCCAATATTTATCACAGAGACGGAAATAAATGTTTGATTCTTTACACTGTTGCAGTGCTGCATTGCAGTAAAGGATGGCCAGTAGCCAACAAGTGACAGTCCTGTACGAACTGTTCATCTTTTCGATGGAAAAATATCCTCCCAACCTTTGATATATTACATCACTCTCTGAACGCCTGCCTCTTTGTTTCTGCCTCATTCTTTCTTTGAAAGTGCAAACCTGTTAAACCCAAAAGTTTACAGCCCACTGCCTCTCGTATGGTCTCATTTCTTACACTCACACTTTTGCGGAGTCACAAAGGACATGTAAACAGGTCGCCAGGATGATTTACATAGATTTGCATTATTTGACGTTGAGAGACGATGCACTGGTACAGACAGCGTGACGGAAAATAATTGGGCAGAAGTCACAAGGTGTTGAACACAGTAAAACTTGTTTATTGTTGTTTTATTTGCTGTTGTTCTAACTCTGATGTATGGGTAAAGGGCCTTGAATCTTTAAAGCTGGATCACATGACTTGTATATCTACCTAGTGACTGACAAAGAATTATCCCTGAACATGACTGTTCCAAAAGGCGTCAAGGAGCTTGAGAGCACCTTTTTACGGTTTAGGGTCAGTGTCATGATTTTGATTTGGGCAGCAGCTGCTGTTTTAAAGCAATAAAACCCCACTCACTAACAAGACCACGCCATTGTACGGTATAAAAGTAGTTTATTTGGAATATGCTAAAGGGTGATGTTGGGTGGCATGAGAGCGGGTCGAGGTAAGGCGGGATGAGAAGGGGTCGAAGAAGTGCTGGATGAAAGGGGGTCGAATGGGGTCGAGTCAGCTGGAGCCGTCGGGAACCTGGGGGTCGACACATCTTCACGTGTTGTCTGATCCCCCAATGGTTCCTCTGTCGAGATCGGAGAGAGTAGAGGAATGGTGGCTTGGTGGGGACGCAAACAGGAGAGAGGGGGTTAGGCAGGCTTATATGTGTACGCACAGGTAACTGCATTAAGGAGGCACAGGTGTGCTAACGAGACACAGGTGATGAAGTTAGTGAGGGAGGCATGGTCCTGTTCCTGAATGTTATAGTAACTTCATGTAGTGCTACCTGCCTCTGTTTCAAAGCTCTCTATACCCAGCTAAGCTACCTGCCTAGTACCAAACAGTAGTACTATTCTACCACACACCTAGTTTCTGAACACAGTGTAGCCTTTAGCTTAATGAGATAACTTTTTCTCTTATGCGTTGGTGGAGACCAAAACAGAGAAAAAATATTGGACTTACATTTGTAAGATACATGACGGAAACATAACTCTAAATACATGCTAATGTTGCTCCCTATCCTGTTTGATAGTACATTAGCCGTAACTATGGCAAAGGTGAAAATATGCAAGTGTTTTGTTCCCCAGAAAAGGCTAAAAACTTGTAAAAAACGGTCTTTTCCATTGAGATGCTGCTGGTGTTCATCTTGTAGGTGTATTGCATGCGGTTTTATTACAGGCCAGATGTTCCAAACTATCCAGGATCATACGCAGGTCATTCCTTTTCCAACCTTTCCTTTCCTTTATTCTGTTGCTTGGCTGAACACTTTCTCTTTGTTGCTAAGAGAGCTGTTCACAGCCGTAGACGCACCTGAATTCACACACACTCCAGGAAGAGAAAAGGACTTTTTTCCCCCTTCCCCTATTCTTTTTCTCCCTCTGCCTTTCTCCGATTATTCATTCAAGAGCTAAAAGTCAAAGTTTATCTCTGTCTCTTTCACTGCGTCTCTATGGTTCTGTCAATCTCGCCCCAACGCCTCCCCTCTATTACTCTCCCCTTTTATCATCTCCTCCAGCCTGAGTCAGGGAGGGGGTAAAATTCATGATACTTGTGATGTTTCGTGGAAAAGCTGGGAACAGAGTCGGCCTATCTGTGAGCATGAGTCATGCGGCTGTCACATTCAGAGAAAGTGAAATACAGTGAGGGGAAGCAGCGGAGAGAGAGCTTAATCCTAAATCCGGGGAAAAGAATAAAAGACACCAGGAAAAAGGACATTTTTGCACCTGGTCATCTTGAGGAAAAGAAAAGAGGGAAACATCCGCATTGGCTGTCTTAAGATTTATGAAAACATTACGAAAATTTAAATGAGGATTCTCAGTATCAACCTCACTTCCTCTCTTTCATCGCCGCCATCTTATCTGCTTTGTCTTCCCCCCCGAGTTGACTGACTGTGTTTTGCATACGGCCGGCAGGTTTTGCATGCGGGCCACATTATTGTCACCTTGCTGAATTGCATTAGGAGAAAGTGAGCGACTCCAGAGAGCGAAAAAGGAGAAGGAGAGAAGAGACAATGTTCTCCAGGCGGGGGTGAATTCAATCTGCACTCACTGAGGGGGGAGTTTCTGTCCTGCCCTCCTGCGAATTAGCCTTCAGACTCCAGTGAGCTTCTGTCTTTCTGCACAGTTCAGCGTCGGCAGAATGCGGTGCCCTTTTGTTTCAATTTCACCACAGCTAGCACAGATTAATCATAGCTCAATCTGATTCTCTGTTAATAAAGCCTCAGGGCGGAAGTGCACTATTTCTTGAACTAATTAAGAGCAGAAGTGCTGTTCTAGCCAAATTTTAAAAGATCGTAATGCTCAGTGAATCTTTGTGGAGAAAAACTACAATGTGTGTGTGTGGGTCTTTTTTCCTCCGAGCCTCTGAAGTCACAGGGGACGTTGGCCTAGTTTTGGGCAAAATCGAGTCAGCATATCAATGTGTGGCTGAAAGCGTCGACTTTTATAAGGAAGATGTCTCATTTTGAGGTGTAAAGTGTCTCATTTGAGTTAAATTTCTCGAGTGCCTTGTTGTTGGTTGAGAGCAGAACATTACGACCTCTTGCAGTATCTAGCCAGGGAGATATTTGTGGATTTGTTAGTCCAGGTTTTGAGTCATATGTCTCTGAGATTGCTGCATTTATTAAAAAAAAAATTAAGTAAATTTTGTTTATGGTGCTCTGTTTTCCCCTGTTTCCAGTCTGTATGAAGAGCTAGCAAGCTGCTGATGGAAGCTTAAAATCTAAATCTTCTAATCTCACTCTACGCAAGAAATAACATTCAAGTATTTCCCAAACAAGGCCAAACTATCATTATGCCAACTCTTAACTACAGCTTAGTTCCCATGCATGCTATTGAAAGTGACAATTGAATGTAATATGGGGTGTTGCTGAGTCTTTCTTTTGTTGTGTTAGGCAGCATATACGACCATGTGTTCCCATGTGATCGAAGTTGGAAATAAGGCCATCTTGGAACTATTTCCTCCATGAAAAATGGTTCAAATGAAACCATTTACTCAGACTGATGATTGTGAGTGAGTTTCTTGGAGCATCCCGGTTCTTTCTTGTCCATATGAGCGTCATATCCTGGTTTCAGAAACCTGGTTAAAGTGTTCATTTCGAAGTTCTCAGTTTCGTTGTCTTTGGCGGCTTCCCAGATATCCAGACAGTGTTCCATGTGTGACGTCCACGGTTGGCTTCGGTTGTAACTCTTGATTTTCCTCACTGACGGTCGCTTTCAGACTGTTTACCTTCATCTGAGCATCAAACTTATTTCTTTTTCATTGGATTTTCACTTATTTTTGAAGTTGTATCTGTAGTCATCCATCTTTTCTTTGCTTGTTCAGCCATAGTAGATTACTGTTTACTCGCAACACTTGCAGAGAACGGAAAAGCAGCCGCTTAGCTCCGCCTACCCTCTCTGGCAGACCAACCACTGCTGGCTGATGGAAAACGTGTCACTAACTGGGCGCCGCTTAGGATTTTTTCCACGAAAGTCGCCACAGGGACACAGTCTCTAATAATACTGCAAATGCAAAGGCTTTCATCAGTGGGCCATAGGCTCAATCACTATTGCATTACTTCATTCAGCAGTAGATAGTGACTTAACAGACATTTATTTAAGTAAACAGGCTAAACTAGCTTAAATATTCGCATAAAGGCAGGGATACTGTGGCATGTAAACGTGTAGCTGAGACTTTGAGGAATCAAAACACACCTACATGCAGAGGATTTGTAACCTGCATGCTGTTATGATAATGTGTACAGGGATAAAAATGGCCTAAACCCTGAGGGTAAGAGAGAAAATATGTTCCTTGGTAAATTGAGTGAGAAGGCTGCTGAATATCCTGCACTAGATTTCCATTAGCTGGAAGCAGACCTCCTTTTATTATCCCCATTATGTGTGAAAATGTCTGAGCTAATATTGGTCAAGATGTGAGCCTTAAAGGGCAGCATGTCCACTTAGAGTATGTCATGTGAACAGTGCTTGGGTGACACTTGCCCTATGTGACGTGATAACAAACATAATCCATATGGCCAGCTCAAATCACAGTGATCAGGGCGCAAAAGCACAGAGTGGCAGAAAGCAGCAGACATATGTGATAGTCTGCCAACTCCGGAGACACAGAGAGAGAAATGGCCGCATCAGCAGCGGCATACTGAATGGTACTGTACCTATCCCTCCACAGGGCTGAAAAGCAGCTTCAAACAGACTGTGAAATCCATCTCCACGTTTGAAAATGGGGGAGAGGGACGGAGGGGCACAGAGTTTGACTTATAAACAAAGAGGAAGACAGAGAAAGAGAGAGAAAGGAGCAGAGAGACAGTTCTGGTCTCAGCTGGAGTTATTGATGTTAAATTGACTTTGGAACATCTGTGAGCCCATTTGGTCCTGTTAATTATACGGCACTAATTTAACTCACGCTCAGTGGCAGAGACAAGGGAGTAGATGCCTGGTGAACTGTGGAGCACTGTGTCCTGACTCCTACTTTATCTCCTGTTCAACCTGCCTGATGACACTCTCAGCGGCAGTACGTCTCTCCATTGTAATTATGCAGCCTTTTGCGTGGTTAACTGCTCTAATGCTTGCAAATGTTATCTACCTACTGAGGAGGAAATCCAGCACTAATATGTTGCCTTTCAGCTAAGATTATGCAGAGGATTTTTGCCACATATACAGGGAAGATAAAGTGCGAGGACCTCAAATGACCTCTGCAGCCTAGAAATATCTTTTTATTTAAACCCAAAATACATTTGCACCACATTATCATTAAGATCTAGTACTGCGCTACAATATGTGAATTTGTATTAAACATTAAATTATTATATGTAGGTGTCAGAGATTTTCTGATGTTTCCTTCCCCAACCTGATTCCAGCAGCTAACCTTGAGTAATAGCTAATACCGAGTACCCCTCGGTTACAAGTGCGTTAAAAAAGATATACATACTATTATAATAGTTTAACAGCTGTATATTACCAACCCTGTATGAATGCGTAAGTTTGCTCGCATTGTTTTATGGCCTCACTTAGAGGACCCTTGCCTAAAAGCAAGCTAAGCACCTAAAAACAAGCTTAGCTAACATTAGCTGCTGCTCGGCTAACATACTGATTAGCCTACTACAACTATCTCCAGAGAAACCCAGATTTTTACCATAAAACTGCTTTGTTTTGGGGTATTATTTTACCCGGGTTATCTTAACTTTACATTTAAAAATAATACAGCCTTAAAATGTGTGATGGTAAAACAGTGGTTGCTGACATAGCTAGCTTTGCGTAACGTTACATGCTTTGCTAGCACTGCGCTGTTGTTGTTTGCTTCACATGATAATTTCACTTCAGTTCTTTTCTGCTCAAAAAGAGAAGTTGCTAGTGTTAGCCAACATTTAGTACTGTGTATTACTGGTGTAAAGGCTACCGTTAGCAGAAACATGTAATTTTTTTGGTGTTGGGCTAAAACATTATGCTAACGTATTGGTGTAGGTACACCCTCATTCTAGGCCGAATCAGAGGTATTTGTGACACTGGTATTACTATTGGAAAAACTCTACCAAGTATTTTTAATGTCAGCAAAATATATTTTTAATGGAAGACTATTTCTGCATATTTTAATTAATTAAGTGTATGCTACCACTGTAATAGCAAGCATTATGCATACAAGTATATTGCTCAGAGACAAAAACATCACCCGAATCTCAACTATACAAACAGCCCCGAAACTGTGTGTTGAATGAATGATGAAATCTGAACCCAAACGAAACGGCATCCATAGAGAGAAACGTGTCGGGCATTCTGATTGGTTATATAAGAAGGGCATACAGGGAGAGCAAGTGCACACACACTCATGCAGACCCCAGAGGCCTGTGTTTGCCTTTCCTGTAATCTGAGCTTCCGTTCTCTGAAGGATGATGTAACTGAATGCCAGCCCTGAACCAAATAAGCCAGCCAGCCAGCCAGACACGCTGAACTGTGTGTGTCTGCATGTGTGTGTGTGTCCATTCTTTATGTCTCTTTACATCATTTGTGTCACTATTTACAACTAATTGCAAAAGGTCGTTACACAGAGATCCTTTCTGTTGCCCCCGCAGACTTCTGCTGCAGTAAACATGATCTTTTATTGCATCACGTTGCCCTGCAGATACTTTTACAAGGTCACCAAGATGTGGCAGCGTACCAAGGCACACACAACTCCTGTAACACTAAATCTTTGACTGGTTTGTGGACCATTAACGAAAGACTTTTGGAGCCGAGTACACTCTGTCTCTGGCTGTGACTTGGTCAGAAGGGCATTGAGTGAGACGTCTGAATCAATGTCAAAGAATTATCTGTCATGGCCTTTTCTCATCTCTTTTCTTCTCTTTCCTCTTTCCTCCCTCTCTTCTCTTCCTGTGCTTTTGTCTTGCAGCGAATATTCCCTGCCAACCAGTAATGAGTCACAGTGCAGGGCTCTCCTCGGGCAGGAGGTAATAGTATTGAGTCCTGTGCCTCCCTAACCCTCTTCCTGCTTTAGCATCGCTTGCAGAAAGCTAATTGCTAACTTTTAAAATGCTTTTTAAGATGCTTTTCTCTGTGTCGGCTTTCCAAGTGGCTGCTCCATCTTCCAAACCAACAGCCATCTACATTATCAATAATTAATGACTTAAAATAGAAATAAACAGTTTTCCGCAATGCTCCAAAAAGTCTTCACTGACCCACTGAGACATACGTCTCATGGTTTATACTTTAACAGTATAACGTGTTGCAACATAAGCATGTTGTGCAAAAGAAAGAGGCTCATCCTTCAGCCTGGTGTTGAAATAGGTCAGATGTTTCTTTACTTTGTAACACTGCACTTGATGCTAAAGGGGTTACCACACAAGTTTTAAGTACGTGTCTCTCTCTCTCTGTGTGTGTGTGCTTGTTTTCCTCTCCATGTGACCTATTTGCTGATCGACCACAGTGTTCCCCGCTCTGCTGGGGTTTCCATGCCAACGCAGCCAGTGGCAAGACAAAAGATGAGGACTCACTCGGTCCTGATCAAAGAGCCGGCTGCTTCAGTCTGTTGCTTTCGCTATCTGTGTTGTGAAACTACATATATAAAACATACACAAAGATGCAGAAAGAGAAAACGCTTTTCAGCAGAGGATCCCGATCTTATTTCAACAGATGTGTCCACACAGTCCTGTCAGGATACGAGTAACAAGTCATCAACAACACCAAGCGTCATGTTTCATATATGTTATAGTTGGGTTCTGTTGTAAAGTGGACAACTATTAAAGTGGATAGTGTTACAGTGTTTTTCATTTTCGGTGTAAAAATAATTTTGGTCAAGTTTGCATTAAATTACTTCCACTTTGAGCGGCAGATGTTTGACATTTCAACCATATATCCATTAGTTTCAGCAATTCTACCAAATTTTAAATTAAACTGTTTACTCCTTCAGATAAACGTTTTTCAGCCTTAGAAATGAGTGAACAATAACCCATGTGTCTCATCACTTTTAGTTAAGTATTATAGGTGTTTAGCCCATATCATTACATTCATTCAGTATTTCAATTGTCCTCTCATTGCATTTAAGATGTTTTAGTGTTGACCTATTTGTAGCTAAGCTTACCTATAATGAACTATAGCAAACTATAGAAAATTTGAAGTACATTTTTTGAGTATCTGTACTTCTACTCCTCTACATTTGAAAGACAAATATCGTACTGACTCCACTCTATTTCTACAAATGTTCTCGTCACTCGCTACTTTTGCTCTGAAGTCAGCTGATGATTTTTTTTTTTTTTTTCTAAAATCCAAAAGACAATAAACGGTGTTTGTGTAGCTCTGCATGCGGTTTGATGATGAAACCGTTTTGAAAGACTGGTTAGTCAAAAAGAAAATGTCAACACATTCCGTCAGTTAAAGGGCAGGAAACCTCAATCAGGTGTTGGGTGATTCATGTGGTCTCGTTCACCTCAGGCCACTTCAGCATCAGTGGAAATAATCAGTGTAATATGACAAATAACACCTTCGTATGTTTTTTTTCATAGGGGTTTACAAGTTTACTGTTGAATAAAAATAATTTCCAAATTAATATTTTGTGTGAAATTATTACAAGCAACTAAGAAGCACAGAAAGTCGGTCATTATAGCCGAATAAATCCCTTCAGGTTGATACATGAGATACTGCATCACCCTGCCATTGTTTATTACCGCTATAACAACCTGCTTGCTGTACATTATGCCTTAGCTAACTAGCTATATCAAGACAAGCTAACTTTTAGCTAACTACATCAACCGGTCAACCATTAGTCTACCTTTAGCTAACTACTTCCACTTCTCTGCCTGCTTGTTGACTTTTAAAGCACTGCGTCTTACAATAGCCTACAAAGTGGTTATAAAGGACAAAACTTTACAGAAGTTTAGCCTGCTGGTTATTATGAGTCACTAAAAGCAGCATGAATATGTGGATATAGACATTATTTCAATTAGGAGGCAGGGAGATGTAGTGATTGAAGGGTGTTGGGCCCTTAGCAGCAGCAACATACTGTATATCCCCCCGGGGAGCCCAGACACTGGCGGTGGAGGTGTTGGCTGATGATGTCCTCTTAGGCTGATGAAGCTGATGATGAAGACTGGGAGGTGGAAGGTCACACTTAAGGACGGGATGAATGACCTGAAGGCAGAGAAAAACCATATTTAAAAAGACAGTAACAATATGATGAAGGTGCGCTTTAGAGCTATTGGACAGATGTGAGTATGTGTCAGAAGAGTGTGGGCTGTATGCTATACGAAATGAACAGTGGAAATAACATGCAAATGTATAGTCTTCCTGACTGAACTTTCTGAATAGAGCTTCTTTAGTTTTCCTAATCAGTTGAATTTAATTAATGAAGCTTTCCTCGTACCACCTGGCAACTGCAAAAATCCTCCCCAGCGTACGTGCATCTCTGGATGGGAGCCTTGGGAGTCGCTGTTGTCGAGTATTGATATTGCTTTATTAATGTATGTGTCTCTGTGTGTATTCTGCCTCATTACGGTCTAACTAAAATAGCTCTACGTTTTTGTATATTGGTTACGTAATTGTATATTTGGAGATGCATGGAAATAATGAGAAGTGAAACAGGAAAGCATGCAAACAAACTTTAATTGCGCTGCTAAAAATGTGTGGCTGTATATTCCATCTGCAAATAAAGACAACAAAGGATGTTTTTAGAGTGTACAAGGCAATCAGTATAAGTCCAGATCTCTTGCAGAAAAGCTCTGATCAGGAGGGCTAGCTCCATCATTGGGACAGAAATGGATAATGTTCAGCAGGTGACACAGGCATGGATACAGCAGACCACGTTCAGTCACAGGCTAGTTTCACCAGGGTTCAGGCCGGAACACCACGATATCCATCCATCCATCCATCATCACAGTATTGCTCTCCTGTTTCTCAGAAGGAGAGCAATGCTAATTTGTACCCAATTAATACTAATTGTTATTCAAAGGATTTTGTTGACGCACTTTTTATTTACACACTTCAGATTCTCCATGTTAATACACATGCACTGATGTCAGGTACAAATGAGCGCTTGTTTCCACTGACATTTAGCTTGTGGGGAAAATAATAGTCTCAGCTTCTTTGGTGACACAGCATTATCATTCTGCGTAAATGAAAGCACTTTGCCAAGTTCCTGCACGCCGGCCGTGCAAACAAGCTCATTCACTCGAGCTGAGGTAATGCATCCGCATAAACAGCGCGAGGGAGAACAACGGTTGAAAAGCGGAACTGTATTTAACAGCCTCGTGAATGAACGAGTAAAGAAATGCCACAGCAGCTGCGTTTAGTGATACTGCGGGAGAAACTTTCCACTTCATTCATCAGCAGAGAAAAGAGGAAGAGGAGGAGGGGTGAGTCAGAGAAGGGGGAAGGAGACTGAAAGAAAGAGAAAGAGATACAGATTTGATGAATGAGAAGGGCAACAAAAAGAGGAATTAGTAAGAGAAGGAGTAAACAAGAGTGAGAGCTGCAAAAACAGCAAAAGAGCATGGCTGAAGGAAGAGAACAAAGGCTGATGTTTGGAGAGACAGCGAGTCGAGTTCAGACTTTCAAAGAGATGCAGCCTGACTAATTTGCGAGTGCTGAGACCTCAACCAACCAAAGCCAATTTGTGCAGCTCAAGGTGACCCTTGGGAGACTAAATCAGTGTGTGAATGTGTGTGTGTGAGTGTGAGAGAGACAGACGGAGAGACGGAGTGTTCCCCCTTTTCTGATAAATCCTCATCAGTGCCGCTGTAAACAAACAAGTGCAGCTTCAACCTATAAAAAGCCACACATGGGCATCCTGACACACACACACACCTCTGCATCCTCATCACGGGGGGAAGATTAATGATGGTGCTGTTGTCTCTTCAAGATAACTGGCTCATCATCAGCCGAGCATCCCGCCTGGCTGATCAATCATCTTAATGTAAAGAGATAGACTCTGGCTGCTTTAAGCACAGACGCATTCATCTGATGATCGCTCGTTAAAGCTGCCGTGGACTCCTCCTGTGCACGCTGTGATGTGCCCGGTGTGTCTCTAACAGGCTTTTATTGGCCTTTATCGACCTTTAAAGATTGTTGCACAATAGTAGATGTGTAAATAAAGCTTTAAGTGGATCCTTCCCAGCTATGATTGGGCAACAGGAGGCCAATACGCATGCTGGTAATGCAGGCTGTGCAGACTGAACAGCTAATGAAACAAAGTGTAGCATTTCTTTGCTGTGTTAAATCTGATATAAGAATCTCTACTGAAGTTCAAACAGATCTTGGGTCATCAGAAGCAGTTTCATGAAAGCTGGATGATCAAACTGCACCTCTCAGCAACGCAATTCTGCAGAATATGTAGGATGTTTCTCACCCGACATGAGAGACTTTTGAATAAAAGAAAAATATGCAGATTTTCATCCACCAGAGCATCAGTTTGGTCTCTGATATCTCTGATTAACTCCTCTCTCTCTCTCTCTCTCTCTCTCTCCCTCTCTCTGCAGTACGTTTCCCTCTCCCGCTTTGAACGTATGGACAAATCTGACAAGAAAATAATGAGATCACTTCAATCACATCGCCGCACAAATGCAGATGCTTGCATCCATGTTGCATTCTGCCTCTCATATTGTTTCACCCGGCTGATAAGAGTGTGTGTTCGGGGGTGTGTGTTCGGGGGTGTGTATGTGTGTGTGTGTGTGTGTGTGTGTGGTGTGGGATGAGGAACGCTCTCCTGCGTGTGGGATTAATGGAGTCAACAATTCCCTGTGGCGTTTCTCTGATTATGCACATACCGGCTCGCCACACTCTGCAGGAGGATAAACAAAAGCAGCTCAAAGCAAGCTGTCTATAAGACACACATACAGTATATACACGTGCACATATATGTACACACACACACACACACACACGTAATAACGTCATATATTTGCATACGCCCTCATTAATCTTCCACATACATGCTTATGCATATGGATAATCACGCAAAGAACATGTATTCAATATGTGTGTATGTTTGCTTGGATATTCTGGATGTATACCTGCAAGAACACGTACACACGCATGCACACACACACGCGCACACACATGCACACGCACACACTCTTTTTTTCTTCAGCAGGGTGAATCACCAACCTGCCAGTCTTCCTCGGGGTCTCCATCCGGATGACTCATCCCTCATCAAACGGTGGCCCTGCAGGATAAAAACACACTCCCATTCACACATCCACTCACACTTTCAATCATACAAGCACTATCAAATACACACACTCACACTCACACACACACAAACTTGAACACAAAGGGCTTTCCTTTTCTGTATACTTGGCGGGGATTTTGTAACGCATATAAAACCCTGTTAGGGAGGGAAACCCCTTGCAGATAAATGCGACTGTATCTGTGTGTGTGTGTGTGTGTGCATTATGAGCAGGATCACATGCTCCATGTGATGAGTCATACACAGGGCTGCTTTGCCAGGGAGCGGCAGGCTGGTTGGAAGCAGTTACAGGCAGGAAACTCATCAGCTATGCACGACTGAGCTCAAGACTCCGGTGAGATTCACACACACAAGACTCTCCGACTTTCTTGTTAACTGATGTTTGATTTGCACTTGGCTGCTGAAATAGCCGCCCTTTACATGCTACATGCTGTTCTGTTATGGAAGCCGCCCCACGCTTTGCAATCAGGGACTTTAACAGCCAGTTTCACACCTCATTAGTTTGTTTAATGCATTGGAAGATAGATACAGATGGTTTTGGTGGGAGGCGGTTGCAGGAGGGAAGAAGGCTGCATGTTTGCAACCGATCCTTCTCCTTCAGGTCAAGGTCATGGAAGCTGTTTAAGAGTCCTATTACTTTTTGTTTCATACCTGGGCTTGGGTTAGGGTTAACCTTTGATTAAACTGAATCATAAATCAAAAAATAAATATATAAATAGAGCAAAGTCATGAATTTCAAGGTCAAAATGGCAGGTGCATGCTCGAGACAGGCCGAAGCTTGACAATCAAAAGTGTTCAACTGAGAAATTCACTCGACTCAATTGTTCCAGATTGATCTAAAAGGACAGAATATTTACCTTTGTAAAATAACACAATTTCAAAGAAGAATTGGATTAAGATTTGGAAGCCACTCTGTTTGCTTTGCAGATCAGAAGGAGGCAAGGTTTGCTGTTCTTCCTGCACAAACACAGCTTGAAACAGCAAATAGCCGACCAAATAAAAGGCAGCTTGGAAAATCACAGCTAACATGTTTATCTGTCAGCATGAAACCATGAAGCAGAGCCGGGGAGACAAACCAGGGCCCAAGCAGCATAACAGAGACCAGCGGTCTCCATCTTGAGAAATGCGGATGCTTACAATGCTGCTTGTGCAAGACTGAGGCTGCTAAACGGTCGCATTGACATATTTTACTGTCTTTAAAGTTTATTCTGCAGCACCTGGTATGTATAGATGATTGAAAGTGCTGCACATATAGAAACCATCGCATATGGATTCTTTGCGTTTCATTAACATGGAAAGCACATGAGGAGGAGGAGGAGGAGGAGGAGCAGAGGGATTGTAACGATTAAAGGCTTTTTTCTGACATCAAATTTCAAAACTTGTTTTTATCCTCCATCTATAGATCCATATGTGGAATGTAGAATATAGTTAAGCCATATGTATTTTATGCCAGTTTATAGAGGGGGGAGAGGAAAGAAGAAAGGGGTTTGTGTGTGTGTGTGTGTGTGTGTGTGTGTGCCAGAAGAAAGGCTTTGATGAAACAGCTGTAGGAAATGGCGGGAGAACGATGAGACAGTGGGTCACTCATCACTTTGTTCTTCCTTGCACCTCAGGGTGCGTGCATATGTGTGTGTGTGTGTGTGTGTGTGTGTGTGTGTGTGTGTGTGTGTGTGTGTGTGTGTGTGTGTGTGTGTGTGTGTGTGTGTGATTGCATGCCGGGCTCCCTGTCCTCAACTCAAATGGAAATCACCTGGTGCACCTGAAATATCTCTGACACACACTTGCATCTTGCCTCCCCCCTACCATAGATTCTCTCCGCCTTACAAAGTTTGGCGTTCTCCTCCACATCACTCATCTTCTCTGAGGATGCTGCTCCGACTTTCCATAAGGCTCCAGGATTTTTGACATCTGGTGGCCTAGATAAGCTGCAAACACACAGAGCACATGGGCCGATCTGTGAGACTAAAGGGCGATTAAAGCACATAATCTACCTGATATGTAATGAGGGGAAACAGGCCGGATCACAAAGGCGGGCGGAAACAAAGATAGCTACTACACGATGAGGACTACATGGTGTAGTGCACATCTGTTGTGTTATAAAAGATGCTTAAGAGCCAAACTTTCTATCCTAAAAGTCTGTGTTGCTGTGCATGCTTTATAATTGATTTAAACGACATGCAACACTTCTGTGCACGTTTGCATTGCCTCTGTACGTGTGCTTCTGTAGCCTCTCTTGTGTGTGTGTTGTTTTGTTTCTACCCCCCTTTTGTTCCAGATGCAAAAAAAAAAAAAAAGATGTGTATGAGTCATAGCCTCGTGGTGTAGAATATCAGTGATCTCTGATGAAGAGCAAATGTGGAGAGAGAGACAGACAGACAACAACCCCGTGGACACACTCTGCGACAATGCTGCTCCGTTTCCATGACAGCCCTGGCTCTGCGAGGGATCGACGGGAACATTACGTTTTTTTTCTCTAATGAGGCAAACTGGATCGTTTTGTCCATCTACCTGTGTACCTAACAGTCGTTGTCGTGTCCTCGTGCCTTTTAGCGCTCACGCACACACACACACAGGAAAGCAGGAGGAGGAGGAGGAGGGGGGTTATGGCTGCAGCTTGTGTGTTTACTTTGTGTGTGACGCTGAGAGGGTAAATTGCTTCTCTGTGCTCTGGTGTGAGACTCGCTAGACAAATGTGCAAAAGATTGCCTTCTTTAACTTACTGATTTGCACCGCGCTGGCACAGTCAAGGTGACCCCTGCAGCACTTCTGCTGCTGCCTCACAAACAAACACACGTTTACACAAAGTCACAGTCGCACTGAGTCCAGCTAATGAAGTGTAATAAAACATCTGACTTTAATAGAGTCCATATATAATGATGTTTGCAGTAATACGTAAAAGCATGGGAGGCATTATACCAAAGAACATCTGACCGGAGGCTTAGAATATGTGTAGCAGCGCAGCATAGTTATCGTCTCAGTGTTGTTAGTGCATCCATGAAGCTGTCACAGTGTTTACTGTAGGGACAGTCTGTACTGGACTCTAAGCAAACACAGTATAGAGAAAGCTTCTTAAGGCAGGTCATCACCGTTTCTTATCTCGTGTCTCAAAGAACCATCCCGAGTCACTGCGTTATTCACTGTCACACCCATGCATGACATGATACAGGCTGTAATCTGTCTCCAAAATGGAGACAAAATAGTGGTCATCATGATTAAACCCTAAGCAACAAATTAATCTAAGGCAGTTCATATTTTTGGTTTCGGGTGTTACGACTGTATGTGTATCCTGCTATGTTTGTCCCTTTTCCCTTTCTGTTGCGTCTTCCCAGCTCTTCCCAGGTGATTGCACAACGAGGTGCACCTGGTCTTAGATGCTTGAAACCCCAGACATTGGGATTTTGTTGGACTTAAGTTAATGATTTGGTTGTTTGATTGTCCTTCAATAAATCCCATTATTAAGTGTTTTAAGGTAGGGGAGAACATTTTCCAAGGACTCCCGATTAAGCACATGCTTACTACCATTTGCACTCTTAGATGCCATTGGAACTATTTGTATTGTAAAACCTATCAACCTAAATACTTTCATAGTGATGAAACAATCCACTTATAAACTTTAAAACAGAGGCTCATTTTATTCAAATTGCTCGTGAACCCTTTTAAGTAATTGATCTAAAAAGCTTTCATTAAATGTACAGCAGTAAGACAGCTGCAGGAACGTTTCGTTCAGACCTGAGTGAGCTGAGTGACTCATATCAGATTGACTTGATGTGTCACAATCAGATCAGTTTCTTTCTTTCTGTCTTCGCTATCTGAATCTCCGTTTCTATTGGTCCAAAGCTAGCGTGGGTGAGTAATGGACACAATATGTGTGTTTCATTGACGCAAATTGTCCTGATCTGTAGATATGCAGTTTGTAATGATACAGCACATTTTTATTTTTGGTCATAAATGTATTATAATTATTTCGCGGACCCCTGTCTTTGTTCAATTTTTTATTTTATTTTATTCTGCACTACGCAGCTCAAGGAGACGCTTCACTGTTTGATTGTTTTGCACAATAAAGACTTGAATCTTGATTTTATGAGCTTTAATGGATTTAATGGAAAATTTTGGAACTTGCATATTTGGAGTGTGAACCACACTTTATACCAGGGACTATATTTTAGGACATTTCCTGTACATGTGGTGCTGCTTTTGACGATTCTTTTCTTATCTGCCTCTAACAAAGCCCCCAACTTTATGGGATGCAATACTAAGTTGGAGGAGGACCCCATAGAGTATATCATACAAGATGAACCCTATTACCAGCCATTTCTAATGGATGTCTTTGTTTCAAACCTGCTCGAGATTGATGCCATTAAAATAAACACCCTTTTCATGCGAGTTCAATTCTCTTTGGAGACTTTGTGGCACATTTGTCTGCATTTAAAAACTCTGTTGTTGGAAAATCAAAACAAGGAGACTTGAAGAAAAGATGTAATATTGCTAAAAAAAAGGTTCATGGCAGCAGTCAAATATCCAAACTCTCAAATGTCTGTGTGTCCTGAACGCACCGCCAAAGACAATCAAAGCAACTCTAACTCAAACACGCAGATGAGAAAATGTTTAGCGTGATTGATCACTGTTTCAATGAAGTTTCAAGCTGCTGCTAATGACTTTCACATTGTAGTGAAATAGAAACCAGTGGGCTTCCTGTAAGATGGAACATCAATCTTTCGATTTGTGGTCAGTTTTAGAAAAAAGCCCGCAGTAAAGGGAAGAATTTGAGAATCATAGTTAATAGACTACGACATCCGAAACCGCCATTGTGCTGCTTTAAACCTGTGTGTGTCCGAGGCCCGCAGGTCTAACGCTGGGAGATGATCTCACCGTCATGCCCACGATGAACGCTGGATCATTCAATTATAGAGCAACACAATGAATCATTCTGCTCTCCTCTGACAATATCCTCCACACTCCACTCATCTGACACCGCCGCACCACACAAGATGGCCCCCGTTATCTTCATAATGCGGATAAACAGTGACAGCCGACTCAGACTTAGGGCCATTTCGATGGCAGCGGATCAAATGAGAGCTCATTATGGAAAAAGTGACACATCGGTGTCTGCAGCAGAGCTTACAGTCGGGACGTGAGGGGATCGCGGTCCTGCTGGGATGCCTGTGCCCATGCAAAATTCCTCGCCAGCCTGCATGGAATGAAATTAGTAAAGTGAAGCTGCGGTCCCGTGACTTCACTCAGCTGACAGAAAGAGACACTCTCAGCTTTCACTTTGTGTGTGTGTGTGATAGTGTGTGTCCTCTCACTCCCTGTGTCTATCTCTCTCTCACACACTCTCAGCCTTGTCTTGTTTCACAGTAAATGTGTCAGTCATGGGTCTCTTCGCCGGAACAGCCTGTCAGATGCTGTTCACTTCCCCCCCCATGGCCTTTTTCCTCGCTCCTCTCCATTTTTGGACATTTTCAAAAGGAGGTTGAGGGAAAGCAGGGTTCATACACAAAGGAAGCAAAGCTGTGTTTATGAGCATTAACTGGATTTTGAGTTGATCCATAAAGTGTCGTAACGGAGTGGGTCAGCATCAATCCATCCATCCATTATCTATACCGCTTATCCTGTTCAGGGTCGCAGGGGGGCTGCAGCCTATCCCAGCTTTCATTGGGCGAGAGGCTGACATACAGAGATAGACAACCTTTCACATTGACACTTAAAGGCAATTTTTTAAGGTCACCAATTAACCTAATGAGCATTTTTTTGGACTTTGGGAGGAAGCCAGAGCAGCAGGAGGGCACCCACACATGCACGGGGAGAACATGTAAACTCGGCACAGAAAGGGCCCCTACATCCGAACCAGGAACCTTCTAGCTGTGAGGCAACAGCGCTAACCACTGCCCCGTATCATCTATCTGTCCATTCATCCATTATCTATACCGCTTATCCTGTTCAGGGCTGTGGGAGGACTGGAGCCAATCCCAGCTGTCATTGGGTGAGAGGCCGGGGTTACACCCTGGACTGATCACCAGTCAACCACAAGGCTGACGCACAGAGACAGACAACCTTTCACACGGCTTTCGTGACACAACATCAAGGGAAGTTACATTTCAGATCTAGAACAGATTGTTAGCTGTTAGCATGCAGATGTTGCTAAATCGTCATCAGATGACGCTGATGGGAGCCGGGATGGCTTTACGGTGGATTTCGTTCCGCCTGCTTTTGCTCTCCTCACCGACTGTTTTGCCTGCTGATACGTGATTGGCGAATATTACTTGGACTACAAGCGTTCAGAACAGAAACCAGAACACTTGTCTTCCCGGAAATCCATGTCCCTGCATACAGATTCTACTATGTAGACTATTGTACTATGTAGAATATGTAAATAGAGATTACCTATTGAGTAATTTGACCTACTTCAGAGTCACCATTTGACGAGCATGTGTTCAGACTGTGGGAGGAAGCCAGAGCACCCCGGAGAGAAGCCACGCATACACGGGGAGAACATGCTAACTCCACACAGAAAGGGCCCGCTACGTCCCAGAAACCAGGAACCTTCTAGCTGTGAGGCAACAGAACTAACCACTGCACCAAACAAACTTAACTTTATTTAAAATACATTGAATCTTGCATGCAAATGTGCAGCTTAAAGTGTTTCTAATGGCAACAATAAAAAAAACAAAGCGGCGGAAAATAAGAACAAAACCTGACTGATTAGATTTAATTTTGCAGGACAAAAAACTTTACAATAAAACAGGCTCTGAAATGACTCCAGATTGCTCTGAAACTCTAAAGCAAATACCTCCCTTGGTTTCTCACCCAGTAATGAGAGTATCTTATCTTATAAAGCCTTTTTCTTATGCACATAATGGTGGCTATATAAATCAAACAAGACAGTAATTCTAAATATACAATGAATGGCCTTGTTTCATTACAGTCAGTATATTAAAACTGTATAAATAATTAAAATTTGATGAGAATAATGAAGAAAACCATCTACAGACAGGCTACGCGTTTTGGTTTGAGCCAGTTGGCCGTATGGTTAGGCTTCATTTCACACAGGTATTTTCATGTCTGTGGCCTCCTCCGCTTCTGGGACTCAGCCCAAAGAAAATGGACAAATTCAACATGGAGAACCCAAACTTTTGGGAGGCAACCCTGAAGTTAATTTCACACTGTATATTTGACAACCGGTTGCATATTTGAAAAACAATCCGTCTTGAGCCGCTGTGTCAACAAGCTGAAGGAGAGCAGCGGGGTGCAGCGTTTCCACACAAGTATTTGTGGTTTATTTTACTGGGAGGGAATTTCTTCTCTCCCGTTAAAGCGTCAAACCGTAACAGTGCTGCGGATATCTCTGTCAAAACGTTTGTCAGCGTTCGTGATTGAGTCAGCTCAAGGCCAGATATGCCATAAGAGTGTTCGGCATGCCAGGAGGCCCTTGTATGTGCACACTGCACAGTGGTGATAAAAAATGAATGAGGAAAGTCCCACACTGATGCTAAAGGCTTTCTAACTACCCAATTCTTTCCTGTGTTACCCGTGTTAAAAACAAAACGCTCATTAATGGAGATTAGTGCGGTTTCTTGAAATCACTACAGGCCTTGTGAGGAACAAATCAGAATCAAAATAACAAGTCATTGGTCAGCAGGGGAAGTAAAGCGTTACAGTTGCTGACAATAAGACAAGGAAAGAATAGAAGTATAAGTTATTAAAATACAATACAATAAAGTCCTAATCAAGCAGAGATAAAAATAGTAAAGTAAACCTAATAAAATGTGTGCTATGTTCTGTAAGATAAGTAGCCACAAAGAATAATAACATTAAAGTGTGAATAGTTAGATAGTTAGATAAAGATAATAAACACGTTTAAGTTCTCGAACATCTCAGCTCCGTTCTCTTTGGCGACAACTATGGCGATAAACTGTAATTGCTGGAGCACACTTCCCAGATATCCAGACAGTGTCGCACGTGTGACGTCCACGGTCGGCTCCGGTTGTAACTCTTGATTTTCCTCGCTGACGGTCGCTTTCCTTTTTAGACTGTTTGCCTTCATCTGAGCGTCGAGTTTGTTTCTTTTCTTTGGATTTTCACTTATTTTTGAAGTTGTATCTGTAGTCATCGATCTTTTCTTTGTTTGTTCAGCCATAGTAGATTACTGTTTACTCGCAACACTTGCAGAGAGCGGAAAAGCAGCCGCTTAGCTCCGCCTACCCTCTCTGGCAGACCAATCACTGGTGGCTGTTGGAAAGCGCGTCACTAACTGGGTGCTGCTTGTGATTTTTTCCACGAAAGTCGCACCAGACACCCAGTCCATAATAATACTATATACTGAAAATGTAAAGGCTTTCATCAGTGGGCCATAGGCTCAATCACCATTGTGTTAACTCATTCGGTGACAGATAGAGACTTAACAGACATTTAAAGCAGCATGAATAGTTATTGCAACTTGCACAGTTTTCATAAAACAGTGGTTATGAATAATCACAGTAATACAGAGTGAATTTTGATTTCACTCAGATCAAAGGTCAGTATTTAATTTTTTTTTTTTTTTTTTTGTGAATGATATAACTGACTAAAACAAAAGGGGAGAGGACCCAAAGTGCAGACAAAACAAAAAGTTTATTTAACAAAAGACAAAAAGGTAACAAACAAAAGCTTACTGTGAAACAGTCCAGGTAGAAATCCAACAAAAATATCCAACTGAAAGGTAAAACCAAAAATCCAACAGAAAACATAGTGAGTCACAAGAAAGTCCAGGTACAGGTTCGGGAAACAGGATCACTGACAAGGATTCGGGATAAAGACGACGACGAACTGACACTGAGAAAAGGGAGCACAAAGACTAAATAAACTTAGGAGGTGAGGCTAATCAGACACAGGTGAGACAATCAAGGGGCAGGTGAAAACAATCTGAAAGGCGGGAAACAGAACAACAGAGGGAAGTAAAACGAGACATGACATACAAGGGGCAAGAACTACAAAGTAAAACAGGAAACACTAGGAACCAAACTCAGGACTGACAGGACTACAAAGTAAAACAGGAAATTCTCTAAATGAAATGCACAACTAAACCAGACTAAACCAAGACAGGAGCACAGTATACAAACTAAACAATAAGAACTCAAGACAACAAGTGACCGAGGAGAAAAGGAAATAATATCAAAACACCAAAATACAAATCAACAACATAACTAAACTAGAATGACTCCTGACAGTAACAGATGAATGTGACAGGTAAAATGGAAAAAGCAACCTTTACTGTGACAGGCTGGGACCCTTTCTGTCAAGCTTGTGGTTTAAACAAAAAGGGAGAGGACCCAGGTGCAGAGAACGGATGATTTACTAAATAAAAGACAAAAAGACTTACTTAAAGAGTCCAGGTTTCAAAATCCAACAAAATGTCCAACTTCAAGTCCAACAACACAGGTGGAAAACACAGAATGAGCCATGAAGAAAATCCACACCGGGAACAAAGCTTCACAAAGGATCCACAATGGTTAGACAAAAGGTTTCACTGACAAAGACGACATTTCACACTGAAAGATGTCAACGAACTAGCACAGAGACATGGCAACACAAAGACTAAAGACACTGTGGAGGTGAAGCTAATCAGACACAGGTGAGACAATCAAAGGGCAGGAAGTGGAACATCACTGGAGACAAGAAATGTGACAAAGTTAAACAGGAAATGCTCTAAACAATGAAATACAAATGAAAAACATAACTTAACAAGACTAGCTCATGACACTTTCAAGTGAAACACCCTGGAGGCGGGGAGGCCACAATCAGGTACACAGACTAACTGCTACAGGGACTGATGACAAAAGGTGCCCCTGTGAAGTGTGTAGCTATTTGTGTTGCTACAGAGCAGTGCTTTTTGAGTTGGTCCATAATAAGTATGCTGGTGACACAATAGACATATCCTTACACTTCTTTTCAACTGCTCCACTGATCTACAGGTGCCGGTTACATGCTAAAAATGCATCAGTGCCTTCAAAACAGGGACATTTTATTTTAACTAAAGGTTGGTTTTCTGAGGAAGTATTGAGTATTAGCCCTCATTTTGTTGATATAGTTCAATATCACAAATCATTGTTCCTTACTGTACTGTGTATTAAACCCACTCTCTGTCAGTTGTCTTTGGATATAAAACTGAACATAAATATTGGAATTACGACCCTAAATGGGAAGACGCAGAGGAAACCAGTTTAATGACTGGACCCAAATCTTTACTTGATATCTGTATGACTATGGTGGATGCTCACACTCCAGAGACTCAGGATCAGGGCTTTAATTGGGCAAGACTTTGTCTTCCTCCATTAACTGGCGGATATGAGAGGATGACTGGTTGAACTGGCGTCCTTTCAGCCAGCCAAAGGCCTCTGTTATTACACAAGTGCTGGACCGCTGCCATGTTATGCAACTCAGAGGATAGGTGAACCCAGAGGAGCAGGGTTAACCTGGCTGCGGTCAGTGCAGTACGAGAGTCAATGGACTGTAAGACTAGAGAGAATCAGACTCTTATTTTCTGTTACTGAACCATCCGACGAAAGACGGATGAGATCTTCAGTGTTGACAAGTTCCTCATATAAAGATGAAGATTTCTTTTCCTTCCTGAATGCTACATGTCCGGAGAGCCTGTTGACCCCAAGTGGGAAGGAAGATGTGTGTATGTGTGTGCAGTTGCACGACACACAGACCTGCCCATGCTGATCCCAGCATGTGTTTCCTGTATGGGAATGCTTAGAGGAGTGGAGTATGCTAACAGTAAGTGTGTAAGTGAGACACAGAAAGAGGGAGAGAGCAGAGGCACATCCAAAGGGATCAAACCTTCACCACAGGATATTTCTGACCTTGAGGGCAAGCGGGTGAAGCAGGAAGAGGGGGAGGAAAGGGAGGAGGAAAAGAAAAAGAGAGGAAAGGAACAAAGAGATGGAGGGAGAGAAGCAGAGTCTTTGGAAAACCTCCAGAATCCTGTGCTCAAACCAACCATAAAATCCTACTGAAGCCACAAAACCAGTATGAGCACTGACGAGGGTGCCTTCTGCCCACAATGGGTGTGTGCGTGTCTGTGTGCCTGTGTGTGCTGTATGTGATTAAAGGGTCCGAGGAGAGGAGGCCAGGAGGCAGACGAGTGATGCAATCCACAGAAGGCAAAGGAGAGGACACGAGGGCGGCAGGAAGGAAGGGAGGGAAGAGAGGAAGGAGGAATTGTTGCTTCTGGGGATCCAGCACTCTTCAGGAATGTGCTGACGGTCATGTCCCACACGGCCGGGAAGAGTGTTGCATTCTGGGAAACTCTGTAGAGGTGACACCACCTGTTTTAGCATGCAAACTGTTGATAAAATCACACATTATGAAGGGATAGACTTTGTGAGACGTTATTGTTAATTTTCAAAGGTTCAACGATCATATCTGCTGTGAAAAATGCAGGCTGGAGGCCCAAGCCTCCCTCACAGCAGCAGAGAGGATCTATTTTAGTGCAAGCTACACAATGTCCACAAGCACCCACACAAGCTCGGTGGGTAAGGTGATTGGTAAGCCTGGACAAATAGTCTATTTATGAGCATGGCAAGAGTGGGTGGTTGTCCTTGAGCAGGTTTGTCTGCCGTCTGAAGTGCTAAGTGCTGTATACAGTTACAATAGATAGAACAAGCACAAGGACGAGTGAAGGTGGAGAGGGGAGGGGGGAGGGAGGGTGAGTGTGAGAGGGAACTGGGAATAGAGATGGTGAGTCAGAGGCCATTTGGAAAGTAATTTCATCTCTGAATGCTGTATATCTTTTCATCAATGGAAGGAAAGTATTTTCTGAATCAGGCCGGCACAAGAAGGGAAACATCTCTGCTTGGTGAAATGGAGCCTATTCGAGGAGGGAGATGACAGATACCATTCAGGGGTTATTTTTTGTACTGTATTTATTTCATGTAGGTGAAATTGTTTGGTACAAAACACTGCAGTGACAGAAGTTTATAACAAGAGCCCACAGCCATGCTAGCTACTCTGTGAGGTTGTCCTTAGTATTGCTTCGAGCTAAGAACGAATGCTAGCATGATGGCAAATTTACCAAATGTTTAACATGGTCACCATCATGTTTAGCATACAGGCATGCTAACATTTTTAATGAGCTAGCTGCTAGCTGCTCTGTGACGCTGCATTTAGCCTTAGTAGTGCTTTGAGCTAAGTGCAAATACTAGCATGATGGCAAATTTACCAAGCGTTTAACATGTTCACCATCATGTTTAGCATAAAACGGCTTCACTTACAGTCTGTAAGCATTGCAAGTAAACAGTAATCAACTATGGCTGAACAAACAAAGAAAATATCGATGACTACAGATACAACTTCAAAAATGTGTGCTCCTATAATCACTGATTATTGCCAGTGGGTGGCGCTCAAGAGCACAAAAACTGAAATATTCGAGACTGAGCTAGTTGCTAACTGCTCTGTGAGGCTTTATTTAACCTAGTACTTTGAGCTAAGTGCGAATGTAAGCATGCTAACATGCCCACAAAGACAATGCTAACATGCTGATGTTTAGCAAGTTTACCAAATTTCTACCATTGCCCTATGCTCATGTTTAGCATATTGGCATGCTAACATTTGCTTATTAACTATATGTACAAGGTCATGAACCAAACTATTAAAATTTTAGGGCCCCATCAGACAGAGCTCGTTTTAGCAGCTGAAGGCGGCTTTATTGTAGTTGTTTTCAATGAGAGGGACGCTTTTCGCGTGCTGCTTTTGCGTTACTTAACGGCTCACGTTTTTGAGGAAACGCTTGAGGAAATGAAAAAACTTCGACTCAAAGCAGAAAAGCGTCCGACGTCATTGACGTTTTTTCACATTGTCCAATGGGATGAATGGAGAGGCGGGTCTTCTGTCAGTTTACAAAATAACAGTTAGGTTAATGACAGCTAATGATTCGGTGGTTGCCTTAACAACAGACGAAAAAAGGCACAGCGAGCTGCTCTTTTTTAACCGTAGGCCGTTTTGCAGTCTGTAAAACGCGTTCTGTCTGATTGGGGCCTTAACGTGATTGTATATAAGAAGAGTAATTATGGTTCATCCTCTGGGCAACATGCATAACTGTAACACATTTGATGACAAGCAATCCAATAGTGGTTAAAATATTACAACAGTTTTCAGTAGACCACACACTGACTGACAGATCGACAATGCTGCAAGTGTGGCAAAATAAGTTTGATCTTTTTGCCTGCTTATTATCATATTTGAGCGAGGACGTGACCTGCACATGCTATAATTTGTCATCAGTCTTAGCCAAGAAAAAAAAACTCACTTCTACATTATGGCACGAAGTATTCTGCAATTTTGGTGAAGCATTGGTTTCTTACGATGCTACATTGAGGTTTTATGGGGTTCCAGCGATATTCTGGACCGGCTGAATGTGGTGTGGTATCACGCCAGTGAAAAAGGCAAAGAAAAGGGCAAAGGGGAAGGAAGCTAGACGGAAGTGTTAGGAGAGACTACCAGCGACAGGTCTGGACTGCTGTGTGTATCCTGGCTAAGCAAACTTGGCCTTGACAGGTCTGCAAACATGTATAATATTTGACAACTGCCCAATTTCTTCCTTACACAAATAAGGGTGGAGATTTGCGTCCATTTAGACCGAAACCACTTTCCAAATCTGCATAACATCAAGTATCCCTGTGTCCCATTGATAAAAAAAAAGTATTTAAAAACAAGCATGAAAAAATAAATTCATGCAACATGTTTTCTGTTAACAAAGTTTAGTGACCGGAGGGGAAGAGAGAGACACCACAGAAAACTGAGTTGGACTGGTTTGTGATTGGTCTGGCACCAGCTGAGTGGTTATGTGGGCAAGCACAAAGAGAATGCTGCGGTTATTGTTGGACCACCTCTGTCTGCACTTCCATGTAATGTTCTTGTGTTTACCATCACTGGTTCAGTTCATCTGCTAGGATTATGAGTCAGCCCTGTTAAGGAGCTGTAGAGAGGTCCTGCAAGGACACAAACTGACTGGTTTACCCTCGTTGCATCAAAATTAAAGTGTTTGCACGACTCCAGCACACAAACCAAGGCAGGACACAACCATCGCCACCAAACTCAAGAATCCCTCTGCGTTTTTGTAGAGTGTGTTCACCCCGAAGCCTCAAATTAAAACCGGCCTTGGCTTTGGCTTTGGGTTGTGTTTTTTTGCTCACACAGCTCACATTTTGTCACGTTGTTTGTGCGCTGTGGAGCGTCAGCACAGATATTTTCGGTTTGTGTGGAGGAGTCTACCCGTAGCAGAGCAAACAAGACCCGACGATGGTAGAATGTTGTGTTTGCTGAGCCCATCACCTTTCAGCAAGCATTTGCACCTCTTCTTCTTCACTGACAACCTGATGATGTATCTGTGGGAGTTTAATTTGCTACTGGATGGCCTGCTGATGCATCCGGCTATTATGCATGTCATGGACTGGCAACATCTGGACCCTCGACTGAAGTTACACGACATCCACTTCCTCTCTCCCCGGCTCAACTGTGCACCTTTGAATATCACAAAATGCCCTGGAGTCATTTAAAAAGTCAGCCAGTAATACTGCTAAAGGAGATTAAAATGCCATAATGCTGGAATGACTGTTTGACCTTTTGCTATTTCAGTGATGCAGCGTATGTTCATCCCCCTGATTACACATGTCAGCTAGTGATGAAATGTAGAAACCTCAAGACTGTTTCCCTGCCATGTCTTCATTATGACAAAGCATCCTGTGACAACATCACAAGCCACAAGTTTAGTTTAATATTTGCCATTAGCATTACCCAGAACCTGAAACTGCTGTACTTTTTGTACATATCTGATTACAGTATCCTGCAGAAATTAAATATAATCCTACTATTCATCACTGCATAATGAAGCTATTCTTTTTTATCATTACAGTGAAAAACCAACATTTCTCAGACACGCTGATACATTCATGGAAGAAAATCCAAAACCTTTTCACCCTCAGTGCCCACAGAGAAAAATGTTCTCCTTCCTCTAATCTAAAAAGTTGTACTTATGGCAATATACAGAAAATTAATTTGTATGACTTGTCTCATTAATCTGCACCGAGTAATTTGGTATTCCATTAAAGCCCAGGCTTATTTTCATGGTAATACTTTATACCACATTAATATCTATGCAAATACTTTTGATTCCCATGAGCGTACAGCTACAGATCATTACATTTGCAGATGTTGTGTGTCTTTTATATGAAGATGAATCATGAAGGAGCAGTTGTGTGAAAAATGTAATCCATAAAGTATGGTATGGCAGAGGAGGAGTAATGTAATAAAAGCCAGACGGACACAGTGTTCCAGGTCAGAGATAAAGTCTGCCCAGCTTTGGACCAGAGAGCAGCATGAGTCACCGGAACAGAGCAGATTGCTACCTTGCAAAATTCATTAAGACAAATGTACGGTATATGGATTTCCTCTGGAAGAAAAAAAACCCCTGGCAGCTGCAGAACAGCACCCCAGTGAATCCTTAAGTAGCTTTCCATACACCTTTGGAATGACAGCGTCCTTTTTGCAGCTCTGAAGAGAAATGATGCTCTTCTGAATGTAATGGATTCATTTAAAAACCTATTTTTTTATGTTTTGGAACCATTCTAATATGACTATTGCTAAAACTATTCTACCACTGGTACTAAACAACTCATTTTTAAACATGTAGTTTAATTCAAAAGAAGTCTGCCCGGTTAAATATACTGTAAAATGAGTGTTGTCTGTGTGGAGACAGAATGCTGAACAAAAATGCAAATGTAGCTGTTTAAAATGCAGGCTAAACTGCTATTTAATCCAGCACTAGCAGTATCATGTATTGTCCTGATGCAGTGGCGCCCCCGTGCGGTTATGAGGTGGAAATGCACTTATAAACACTGAGTTATATTATTAGGAATTACAGTTACGGTATTTTCATAACTTTATTAAATCTCTGTTATTAAAATTCGGCATTAATGCTACTGTTGCTGAATAGCTTATCATAGACACTTTTACATAATAAAGTGGCTTATTCTTAGCTTGTCAATTATAAGTTGAATTTCAAATGAAATTTACAGCAATAACAGTAATGTTTGAAGTGCAGCATTTACTACTCAACGGCTGTTAAGTTTATCGTTGAATAGACCATATTTTGGAGATAAGTAAGAGAAATACAAAATATAACGTTTAAAGAAATATCTCCGGTAACGGACTACTGATCCAGGAACAGCCATTGTATTCGGTAGTTTAACATTTAAATGCCAGCATAAACGAAGGACTGATCCCAAATCAGCTCGCTCGGCACCGGAAGTCGGTTGAAGCCGTTTTCAGGAATGATTTCTATTCTACAGGAAAATACCTTCCGCTGTTGAGAGCATTTGTGTGGGGCTGCCATTTTACCGAGCTTACGGTAAGAAAACTTGCTTCGTGTTGTCGTGCAGTTAACTGGCTGCTCTACGTTCAGTCATACATTGTGTGCACTGTGCTGTTGATTGAATTTATATTATTACATTTCCAACGAGTGTGTTTCGAGTTGACGGCTAATGTTAGCTAGCCTAGCTTGTTTAGCATTGTGTGTATGTGATGCTACTGGTAGCAGATACTGAGCGTAACAGTGAACATTATCAAGAAAAGACAAATTATAAACATTGCTTTAAAGTATATGTCAGAGAGATATTGTAAAATATACTACCTCTACACGCATTTCGATTAATATTAGCAGCCCTTTCAGCAAGGCAATTCACTACCTGGCAACTATTGCATTTAGCTTACATGAAACGTTCACTGCTCCAAAAGTACCCCCAGTAGTGATGATACCTGACAGGCATGGGCTTAACAACTGTATTGTCCCGTGGTCCAGCCTAAGAGATTGTGTCTATGTCCATAAATTCAATGAAACAAAACCATTACAAGTCACTGTTTCCCTTTTTTGTCTCAGCAGCACAAATGAATCATGGAGGTCAAAGTAGTGAAGCTGACCTCTAAGTCCCACCATGAAAACATCCTGTCCTCTCTGCATCAGCTCCTGCTGCAGGGACATCTTAGTGATGTCACAGTGCAGGTGAACTACCAGGGAGACATGCAGGAGTTTCAGGCCCACCAGGTGATGCTCGCAGCATCCAGTGGCTACTTCAAGAAGATCCTTCTCTCTGAGGATGCTACCAGAGACAAAGTACTACTCTCAAATATGCACTCCAATGATTTCTACAAGTTTTTGGAATTTGTCTACACTGGAAAAGTTGAAATTGCCAGAGACAAGATAAGTGATGTTCAAGCAGCGGCAGACTTTTTAGACTGTGAGGATCTGTCAGAGGTTTGTGGTGAAGCCATCAGTGCTGGAGTAATGCACAAACACCCAAAGAAAAAACAGAAAGTTATTGACAAAGACGACTTGGATGGTACTAAGAAAGCAAAAAATACCACAATGAAAAAGCAGCCTCAAAACTTACCCCGTAAGCGCCGGCTCCCTCCTCAGAGCTCTGAGATAAATGTCATTTCAAAAAGACTTAAGGCAAAAAACATAGCCAAGGATAAGAACACACAAGGACAGCGAAAACTGAGGCTGGCTGGCCGTAAAGTCCTTCTGCGTCGTTTAACTACTAAAAGAGAAGCTACCAAGAACGAAAACCAAGTTAGAAATAAATGCACAGAGGAGCATGAAGATGAGACTGGTGCAGAGGAAACAGCAGAGGATCAGCCAGAGAAAGGAGAGGAGTCATGGACGGAAATGCCGGGCTGTGATGACGATGATTCTGAATATGAGGAAGATGAGCAGAGTAGTGGTGCTGAAGACAGCATGTTTTATGTGGGGGAGGAAGAGGATGAGGACGGAGAGTCCAAGGAGCCATTAAAAAGAACATCCAAGGCCCAGTTCCAGTGCGACAAGTGCCAGCGGACTTTCCACTACGAGAGAAGCTACTTGAAACACATTAGGTAAGACATTGTGCTGCTGGGTTTCATTTTTTGCTTGTATTTTCAATATTATCCATCTTGGTCTTATAGTAGTGCAACAGTGAATTACATATTTCATGGCAAATTCACACATAAAGTTGGAGCCACAAAAGATGATCATCCGTTCATCTGATAGCAAAGATAAATACATTTGTGTTTTGACGTTGCTCTAACCTCTTACTGCTCTCTTGACCAGTGCGTACCACGGAGTGCAAGCAGATGTTATCTACCGCTGTGAGACCTGCCAGCAGACCTTTGCTAACCGCAGCAACCTGAAGATCCATGAAAAGCATGTGCACAGTAATGAGAGGCTCTTTGCTTGCGAATCCTGCTCAAAAACTTTTAAACGAAAGAAGGATGTTGTCCGCCATCAAAGACAGGTGAGGATGAATAACATGCCAAACAATTCTTGTGTATAAACATCATATATGCGTGCAACTAGAGTCACATTTATAATTTTTGTCTCGGATCACTGCTCCTTCTTAGGTACATGAGCGTAACAATCTGCGACATGTCTGCCCTGACTGTGGGAAGGCGCTCAGCTCCAAAACAGCCCTGTTGTTGCATGAGAGGACACACACAGGTGCAAAGCCTTTTGAGTGCACTGACTGTGGGGCAAGATTTACCCAGAACTCGGCCCTCAAGATGCACCGCAGGTACAGAACTCACTGATTATGGCTGGTCTAGTCTTACACTAATACTTTAACATAAGAGTCTAATATTGTTTGTAAATGTATGATAAAGATGAGGGTTTAATTTGTCTGTTTAGGACACACACAGGAGAGAAGCCATTTGCGTGTGACGAGTGTGATTCCAGGTTCACCCAAAAGCACATGTTGGCCTATCATAAGAGATCACACACAGGTGAGAGTCAGTATATTAAATCAGTATAAAAAATTAAGATTTCTGCATTTTCCAGCTTTAGTTTGGAGAGTCTGGACTAAATAATCCTGTTAAAAAGGTTATACAAATTTCCCCTAAAGCCAGCCCTTATTCAGGAAAGGCTAGAATCGACATGTACCAGGCCAATAGTGGGAAAATAAAGGTTATTATTTTGCTTTTCCTTCTCCTGTTAGGAGAGAAACCGTTCATGTGTGAGGCCTGTGGGAAGAGCTTTGCATCGAAAGAATACCTGAGACACCACTCAAACATCCACACTGGGTCTAAGCCATACAAGTGTGAGAAGTGCGGCAGAGGCTTCGCTCAGAGGAATTCCCTCCACCAGCATTTAAAAATACACACAGGTAATTGTTTAAATTCGAGACATTTCAAAAAATCATAATCTATTTTTACACCTTTGTGTTGTCTACCATGTTTGTCTCCAATTCTGTTGATTGTCAGGTGAGCGTCCGTACAGCTGTAAAGACTGTGACAAGCATTTCACCCAGCTCAACGCCCTGCAGAGGCACCAGCGTATTCACACAGGAGAGAAGCCCTACATGTGTGGCCTTTGTAAACGCACCTTTACAGACAAGTCCACTCTTCGTAGGCACACTATGGTGAGCAGCATTTAAGATATTGTGATCATCAGAAAGTGTATTTTTAACCAAGTGGACACAGTGTTGTTGATTAGCATTCTGCTAGGACCAAAGCATTGTTCAGGGATAAGGATTTGTACAGTGGCTAGAAATGCATGTTTATTACCTGATATGCTGTAAATAACATGATCTCTTTGATCTTTCAGATTCATGATGCCGATGCTCCATGGAAAAACTACCTTGTGGTGCTGGAGGGAAATGTGGAGGAAAAGAAAACTAAAACTTCCACAAAAGAAAAGGCAGAAAAAGCAGGAGCAGGGGAGAAGAAGAGCTTAGCTAGAAAAGACAGCGGTGCTGCTACTTCTGCTGCTGCTGCTAGTACTGCTGACAGTCCTGGTAATATCCACACCGACTCCATCGTGCTGCCGACTGAACCCGTCACCTTCCCGTCTGAATGGACCGCTCATGGGGCCATCACTCTGGTCAGACACGGCGCTATCACTGTCATCCACACTGAGATGACACCTGGGACTCAGATCCAGCCTATTGTGACCGCTGACAGCACGGGGGCCAGTGTCATCTCCTTAGACGGATCAGCCATCTCTGTCCCCTTCTCTATACCCGTGTCCATGGCTCACACTATCCCACTGTGCTCTGAAGCCTCCGCCTCCTCTCTGTCGGCACCCAGCCTAATGGTTCCTGTTTCTGAGAGCGCTTTAGCATCAGTCACAGAGATCCAAACTGTCCCGACGTCATCAGTCCTGGAAGCTGCTGCCTCACAGACCATTTTGGCTCCAGAGCAGAAGACTTGCGAGATGGAAGTTTCGCACCCTGATATTCAGACTGTGATTATCACTGAGAATTTTGCCGGGAAAGAACAATCAGCTACTGTCCTAAAGGAGGGACAGCTGAGGACAGACGATCAGACATCTGCTGAACCTAAAGAGACACCAGCTAAAGATGCTATGTAGTGCATGAGTTTAAAGAATTTTATTTGGCTTTAGGGAATTTAAAATCACATTTCAATACCTCTTTCCATGACGATTATGTGTGTAGTTCAGCATTAGCATGTCTGACCATGCGGTGTTCATCATCAAGAGCTGAAGTCCAGTATTTTGTTAACAGACTTGAATATGTTCAATGTTTGTTTCACTCTTTTGGAATATCAAAGTAATGATTAAAAACGACAAGAATCACCGAGAGTTAAGGCACATTTTTTAAAGATATAACTACGGCTAAGTAAAATTAACTTATGAAGAATATTATACATATATAGGGTAAAAATGGAGGGGATTGTAAACACATTATATATAAGTTCAAACATTACGTCAGGTTTTACCACAATTAATATTAGACATCTGTCTCTGTTACATCATGTGTTGCAGAAGTTACAACTTTGGTTTTCACTTCGATGTTCTGGGAAACTTGTCAGAAGTCCTTGGCAGCTGCACAACAGCACCCCTGTGAATCCTCAAGTAGCTCTCCACACACCTCTGGAATACTTTCTGCGACTCCGCTGATGAATTATGGTCGTCTAAATGTAAATGAAGTGGCTTAAATCCTTCAAAGTTCTGGCACTTTCCTCTAGCTGGAACCATTTCTATATAAACACAGCTGTTTCTTAAACTGTTTATGTTCAGCAGGTTCCTGTGTAATCCTTGAGGATTTACAAGCCTGAACACCAATAAGAAGACTTCTACTTTTTCTCAAGGTTAGAAAGACGAGCTCTGAAGTTTTTAATGTTTAAATGAGCTGGTGTCTGATGTAAAGAGAAAAGTAACATTAGTTGTATTTATGGCGACTGTTCACAATATTTTAACTGGTTACCATCAAATCTATCAAGTCAATCTGGACACGTGCTAGGAAGGAAAACTTGTACTTTAGTTTGTAGAGGCATGCGGGCACGATGAAGGACATGCACACAGAACATAGTGTAGACATTTGATGAGTGTTGTGCAGGGACATAGGGCAGTATGTCAGAGCTAGGTCAAAAACACTAACGGACAATAATGTTATTTTATTCATTTAGAAATTTACCGCGCCAACACAAATCCATCTATCAATCCATCTATCAGTCATGTTTTACTAAGTAGTATTAGAGTCTGAAAAGGCAGCAGCCATACAGCAGCAGCACTTGAAGGAATGTTTTCGATTAATAAATGAATACTTAAATTTATCAGTTCAAACAACAGCAACAAATATTGTATTCAGCATTTTCATAATAATACTGGTAACTCACAAAATGTAATATTCTCATCTAACATTTAAAGAGGGGGTATTATGCTAGATTTTTTGCCAATATGCCGATATTTTACAACTCATTTAGCCGATTACCGATACCGATATTTTTTTCCTGCACACCTAATTGCAGAGATCATCAACTCTCTTCTGTATTGGAATTAGCGTACAGTATAATGGTGATACTCTTATCACATTTGTTACAACGGTCGGGGTGACGGGTCTTGAGATGGTTAATCAAGTTTGTAGTGTTGAAAGACTTTGCCTTGGCTCCTCCTCGCATCACCGAAGCTGAGCAGTCATTGCAAATAGCAGTTTTGCTATCTATTTCGGACACTTTGAAAAACTTCCACACCACGGACATTTTGGCTTCTGACTCTCTCATGCTGCAGGTAGACACACGTGATGTCATCACGCTGCGCCGTGCAGGTCTTCTTTGCGCCGGGGACATTGCGCCGAGGTCGGGCATTTAATCAAGTATGCAGCAGCCCATTATTTTATCGGTTAATTATATCGGCGGATATCGGCGTATTGATCATTTTTAAGCCAATATAGGCTGATACCGATAACGTGCAGATAATATCGTGCATCCCTAATTAAGACATATATATAATGTTACAATGTTGGATGTCCAGACTAAATGTGGGTGACATTTCAAATCTGTAAAAGTACGTTGGAGTAATCCCCAGGCTTCTCAGCTCAGTCTGCAGGCTGCTGTGGAGCCAAGTTTCACAGTTTTTTCTACATGCTGCACACAGCCTCAGCGTGTGATCCCACCTGGGGAAGCGGCCGCACTGCACTGTCACTCCAAAGTTGTAGAAAACATGGCTGCTCTAGGGTCGGTTATTTGGCCTTATATGTACGAGCCAGAATCGCCAGGTGGTATCGAAATGGTAAGATGAAATCTTGACAACGACTTGACTACAAGCTCGTGCAAGAAGGCAGCCTGAGGTGAATGACGGTGAATGTCGATTTGTTGATTTCAGCTAAAGCAAGGTTCTGCGTAGAAACCTGCAGCTGTTCTGAATGGCCCATTTCAGAGGCGACCTTTTTAAAAATGTCATTCTGGAAAAACACGGAATTATGCAGATGCAGTGTTCAATTTTTCACTGTGAACAATAAACACCCAAAAATGTGAAACTCATCAAAATATGAGAATATCCATTCAAAAGATATGGCCCCTTTTAAAGGGACAGATCTGACTGAGTCGCTTCAGGCAGAGGCTGAGTTTTTTTAAAACTGTAAATTATGCTAAGCTACTTCACAGGTATCACAGAGTGAAATATGAAGCTTGAAATTAGCATAATACCCCTTTTTAAAAAAAGCTACGTTTTAAATACGTATATTGTTTTTGCACCACTAGAATATTCCCTGAACTCTTAAGTCCTCCATGATGAACAGACAAAATCAGAATGCTGCAAATTTCGCTCATCAGACTCAAAGTACAAAATGTGATAGGTTTGAGTTGTCACATTTAAAATCTATCGTGTAGTGCAGACCTTGAAATTAGCTGTAGAGTTTCTATCACTGTTGAAACATTGTCACAATACTACAAGTTTCGGTTTACAACATGAATGCGTTACAACAAATCTGACTGCACTTAGGCAACAGGATTCCAAGTCGAGGAAAAGTTGGATACTGTATCCAAAAGATAATTTAAAGGCAGGGCAGCACAGCTGGGATATAATATCTTTATTATTGTCCCTTTGCAAAAGCATACAGATCATATCCAAGGTCCATAGTCATTCCACCTGGAAGAAGCTGGATACGCAGGGCGACTGACCCTATAGTAAAAACTTTGGTCTGGCTCACACTAGTGAATGTAACACAACACTAATCTACACACAATGACATGCTAAGCAACCGGCCATTGGAAAGGAGCACTGCAGGAGTAGACCCTCCATGATAAGTTCACATCACAACACGGTACGAGATGAGTGACTATGATGCACATTAGCCCCAAGATTAGTCCCTGGACATGAGGAAGAAGGGTTTCCTCATCAGTGCTCTTGATTCAAAGTACGTTTTTTACAGGCAAACTATAAACCTAGCTTAGACATTCAAACATTCAAAGTATTATTACATCAACGAATCCTAAAGCAATAATAAAGAATCCAAAATTAATGTTAATTGAAGGTTTTGATTATTTACGAATGTTTAACAGTCTACACTTGGTGCATATCATTGCCCTTCTTCCAGAAGAGTCTCTCCTCGCAGTGACAAAACGCAAACAAAATCCTTTTTTGTAGCTCTGACGATGTTAGAAGTACAATCATGGCAATAATTTAATCCCTTTTCTTTTAATCTAACAAATAAAAAGTACATTCTGAAAATCCATACACACTGTGATAATGTTATGTACATCAAACTGAATCAGTTAAATAAGCTGTTTAAATACATAATAAACTAGATTAAAAAAAAACAAGCTGCATCTGACTAGGAAACGATAATCGTACAAAACATGCAATGCTTGTTGTCAATACTAACATCGGTTTTAATACAATTGATCACTCTGAAATCCCCCGGGACAGATTCCAGCAGAAGACGTATGCAGCAATCCTCTAGACAAGAGGTGAGGGCGAGAGGATTAACATTCTGACTAGATTCAGATTTGCTCGTGAAGAAAGCAAAGATAGTACTCGGACAGTGTAGCAGTGAGCAGTGGGAAATTCAAAATCATCAGCGGACGCTCCTCTCCAGATGCTATACACAGTGCGGCGAGTGAAAGAGTGTGCGTTTGTGTGTGTCTGTGTGTGTGTGAAAGCATGCGTGATGGATTTGTCCCTCCGTGCTGCAGTTCTACCCCCAGGTTTTTCCTTCATTTCAGATCCCCTTCATCGCCCTGGATGGTCTTTTTGATGCGCAGCAGGAGGGTTGTGTGCCACTGGTCCAGGCGTGAGATCGAGTCGAACTCTTTTACCTGCAGGCGGGAGAGAAGGACACAGAGATTTCAACTATATAAGGAGCACAGTTGGAGGGTTTTGCTCATTTAGTGTGATTTGTTATACATTTCTGGGTATTTGTAGATAAAATGACGCTGTAAAAGCTTCGTTTCAGTTCATTGTATAAAGCTATGGTTCTCAACTGGTGGGTCGGGACCCAAAAGTTAGTCATGGAGCTGTTTTCAGTCGGTTGCTGATGTGTGCTTGAAAAATAAAAATTTGTGGGAAAAAGTTGTTGCTGCGCTTTTATTTTGAAGGACATGGGTTTCCTATGACGTGCATGCAGTAGTGTAGTTAAGTCACACTCCATGTATTCACTGATTGGGTAATATATAACTACAGTTACCGTACAATTTGGTGACGCACTTTTAATACATTTTTTTCTTCATGTAAAAAAGTGTGCTGCATCCAACTAACTTCATTGTTGCTAACGCTTTGTCACGGACATGCACCGCCATTGCAGCCGCCACCCTCGTAACAATCAACGTTACCGTAGGCTACCAGCTACCGCTAGCTACAGCACCCGTAGCTAGCAGGATTGCAAACTCAAAATGGGGAAAACAGATGGTAGGCTGTCATTTGTGTGTGTTTTAAATAAAAATACATTTTCAATGTAAAATTAATAAATAGCTATAGAAAACCTTAACCCCTCTGGGATGCCCCACAAAAACAGACTGCGTCTTATATTCTGGATTTTATGGTATATTTACATTCTTGAAACTTGATGAGCCAGACAGTAGTTGCATTTATGTTGCAGTTTTTAGCATATTTCTGTACAGGGAATATTTTGCTCTTATGCACTGCCACCATTTTGGTCGACTATTATACTGTTGTCTTTTGTGATGTTGACATACTGTGTTTTGTTCGGTCTCAGGTCCAAACTGCACCATTTTTCATAGAAATTTTGGGACGTGGTGGGTCCTGAGGCGAGACCAGTTGAGAACCACTATACAGTATAAACTAACACACTTGTAACAATTGTAATCCAATCCTGTACAATGACACAGAACTGCATGTAACATACTGTCGACGAGGACTCTCCCCGTTCTGACTTTGAGATAACTTTGAAAAACTTTAAGGTGTTCCAACTATATATTGTTCCTCCATCAGACTGCACATACACAGTCCTGCGAGACTGAATGGATACCGGAGATCCAGCCTTCGTCTTTCTTGAACACACAAGAGATCCAACAAAACTACAAGAGCTGCAGCAGTGGGACTCCTCTGCTCACCACAAGCCTTATTTTAAAACATGAGAAATTTCTCAGGGTATTCAATACATACTGCCTCTGTGAAAGCCTCGCTGTTCTGTTCCTCATGAGCTTCAAGAAGTTTCTGTAAAGGCAAAAAAAAAAAGATGTAGGTTACTCACAGAAATTGGAAAAGTAAGCCATCAGATTCCTCAGAGCTCTGAGCGTCGAGTTACCTTCAACAGTTTGCATTCTCGAGAGTCTGAGAAAGCCGGGAACATCTCCTCATATTTTTCAACAGCAATCTGTGGAGACACAGAGTGTTAGATTACAAAACAACCCCCCGTCACACATCTCTGAGACTGAACCACAAAGGTATAAATTCACCTTAGCGTTGAGCTCGTCGACAATGAAATGACAGAGGGAGGCTTTGAAGAAATACTCTTTGGCGCTATATTTCAGCAGCGGGTTGTCCATGGTGTTGGCTCCGACCTAATAAACATCCAAATTATACAAAGTTATTACAAATGAAAGTAGAAATGTAAAAAACATCAGGTCAGTGTGGATAGAGAAGCATGAGGCACAAAAACAAGTAGTACCCACCTGCTCATAGATCTCGATAGCCTTCTGGTACTGCTCCAACTGAGCACAGTAAGCCCCCACCTTCAGCAGGCACTTGTTGGCAGAACTGGAAACACAAAAGGAGCCCACCGCAGTTAATATCTAGGTCAAAACCTAGTATGTGGCTGACCGCATCAGGTCAATGTGTTCTTTTGTGGGCAATGTGTTACAAGGACTGTCCTTTTGAGGCCGATGACAACGTGTTTGAAGCAGGTGTGCGTTGCGGACGTAGGTGAGGAGAGAGCAGCGGAGGAGCAGCCCCGCCTACTCCCCGAACAATGTATCCAGAGCCGTACAGACAGAGAGTCGCGTCAGTGGAGGTCCAATATGCTCCATGATCCGCTATTGCAGTGTCGCAACTCTCTCTCTACGGCTGTTAAAGTACCGTCACTCACTCACTCACTCACTCAGTTACTCAGTCAGTCACATACAGACCCATGTGTAGGGCAGACCCCGACGGTCAGCCAAAAATTAAGAGAACACCGCAAAAAAAGTTCTTCTCTGGTTCTTCTATTTATAGGTTTGTGTTTGTGTAAAACTTTTGCTTTATTATAAACAACATTTCTTTCTACTTCCACATAAAGTATTCTCATTTACGTCTTTTATTTGCCGAAAATGATGACTGGTTAAGATAATAAAAAGATGCGAAAAATGTTTTTCAGACCTCGAATAAAGCAAAGAAAACAAGTTCATATTCATTTTTAAACACCAAAATACCACTATTTTAACTCAGGGAGAGTTCACAGATCAATATTTACAGGAATAACCTGGTTTTCAATTACAGCTTTCATACGTCTTGGAGGACTTTCACATTGCTGTTGGGTGACACTATGACACTCTTTGCGTAAACATTCAAGCAGCTCGTCTTTGTTTGATGGCTTGTAAACATTTATCTTCCTCTTGATCACATTCATGAGGTTTTTAATGTGGATCAAATCTATATTGCCATGACATGAAGAGAGAGATGCTGATTTAAGGACAGTTTGGAGTTTTTTTCCAGAGCTGTATAATATAAATATGTGATATCAATTGATCCAATACTTCAAAAGTTTATAGTGTGCAAGTTTGTAATGTTACACTCTGAAAGAAAGCAGGTCTAATGGAACTGAGGACATTTGACTTGTCATGGTTGGAAAAAAAAGCACAGGTGTAGCTTTAACTAGTTTTAATTAGTTAAAACCGAAGCCACCGCTGTTAATTTAATTAGCCATCATTAATATTATCATCTGCAAATGTGCTTCTTTTTCTGTGACATGTCAAAATGTCTCCTATAAAAAAAGCCCCACCGTTGTTTTCATATTAGCTCCTTAGCTCAGTCTTGAAAGCACAAAGTACAGAAATCTACAAGCAGCGTAATTTGAAATCAATGCAAATGTATGTACAAATTATGACGTGTTTTTACATTAAAAGAGGGCACTTGAATCAATCAAAAAACTCAAGGCTGAAGACTCACCTGTTAACAGCTGCCTTCTATTTAATTATTTTAATACATTTATTTTAACTAATAAAAATAATTTAACTATTCATCACTGCGCTGTAACTTTTATTCTTATATTTTATAACTGTCTTATATATTTAAGCTTCTGTTTTATCTTCCCTTTGCTTTTTAATGTGTTTCTTTTGCCCTTTGTCAGGATGCTTTTGTTGTCTTGTGTAAAGCACTTTAAATTGTCTTGTTGCTGAAATGTCTTGTTGCTGAAATGGGCTGTATAAATAAAGTTGCATTGAAAAAAGACTGCTTATATATACAGTATTATTTTCGAGTAAGGCAAAAGGTGAGAACAGTACCTGTTAGATTCTTCTCCTTTGTAGTAGTCTGCTGCTTGTTCATAATGTGCAATAGCCTTTACAAGAGAAAAACAACAAACACATAAAAATATAGCATTAATAATTATAGTATTAAAAGGCAATATTGTAATATTACCTTTTCAATATCCACCAGTTCTGACTCGTAGATCTCTGCGATATTGATGTGGTGTTTGGCCGCGATGGTGAATCTTCCCTGGAGGAGGTGGAGAAGGGGGAGGAGGAGAAATCATTACTAACTGGATCTATCCACAGACGCCTCTTAAGTCAGTGAAAGCTTTGTGGTACAAGACAGTGCAGGGGGGGGGGGGGGGGGGGGCAAGGCTAAGTAGTAGCCTGTTGCTGCACGTCTACAAGGTTTTAGTTTCTGAATTTAATCCTTTGTTACAAACAGGCAATTTGATCAATGTAACACTGTTACATGAACAAACGTGTGTGCCATGAATATGTTGATATGAGCCAATCACAAGATCCGGAAGAGGGAGGACGCGGAGGGAGAGTCTGCTACATGAATGTGAATGAAGATTTTCATAGACAGACAGAACTGATACTGTGAGGCAATGGGAAAGAGAAGTCACAGCCAAACACGAAAACTGATTGGCCTTATGGATAAGCACATATATGGACACTCTCTATGTGCATCTTACCATGTCTGTGTATATATCGATGGCGGCATTTAAACACTTGATTGCCTCTTTTGACAGCATTAAGGGAAGAGGAGGGAACAGTTAGACATTGTGTTAGTTGGAAAATCTAAACAGACCCTTAAGCACCTCATACTGTGTCAGTCTGCATGCTGTGGTATTAGACAGGGTGAAACAAGGTGAGTAATACAATTAAGGGCTCTCATATGTTGCATGCAGTGAGGAACAAAATTACGAGAAAGAGCCTCCTGAATTTTTTTTACAAAAACAGCTTCCTTTCAGAATCAGGATCAGCTTCATTGGCCAGGTATGTACACATACAAGGAATTTGACTCCGGTTTAACTTTGCTCGCTTTGTACACTTAAACATTAAAAATTAAACTAATATGTACAAGCCTACAATAAACATTAAATATTAAACTAGTATCTACAAGCCTGTGAAAGACAATAGTGCAAATATAACATGAGGTAGATAGTTCCCAGTATGTACAGAAAAAAAACAGTGTGCATAGATTCGTGCCAGATGATATCTACATGAATAAAATGTGTGTCCATACGATGAGATGAACAATAAACAGTGTTGTTTACAGGTGACAGGGTTTTTCCACACTGATTGTTCTGACGCTCTGTGACTGTTATGCATCAGAGTGACAGCCTGTGGGAAGAAACTGTTTTTGCATACAGTGTTCTGTAACGCCTACCAGAGGGAAGAAGTTTAAACAGTTTGTGTCCGGGGTGTGATGGCTAAAACATTATTTAGTTCAATGTAAAATGAGGCCAGAGAGGATGCAAAAAGCACAATAAATCAATTATATAGTTAGATGTCATGCATTCAAGTGCAGCAACATTATTTTTCATCAGTGTCTTAGAGTTTCAACAGCAAACTCTGCTTCAAAGGCTCAAAGATGGAAATTCAGACATTCAGTTGTAAACTGTCCAGCATTTGCTCTCATAAATGACACAATGTAGCCTTGGGAAACCAAAGCTTTTGGTAAAATACTGTGTGATGACATGGCTAAGTTTCTGTAGGAGACCAAACCAGTCCCACTTGTATAGCCTTATTTCTACACTGCAAGGTAGGAATCCTCTAGCTAGTCCACTTCACTACAAACAGTACTCATGAAACACGGTCAGCGACATTTCTTCTAGTCAAGGAGTCTAAATGTAGAGTCAATGTTTCATCACTTAAAAAGGGGAAATAAAAATGCAGGCACTAAAATGAAAGACATTGTAGCAGTCTCACCATTGGGGTCCGACTTCTTGTAAGCATTTCCTGCATCGATAAAGCTGGTGGCACAGTCGTGTTTGTTCTGCAGCTGCAAGTGGAGACGTGCCGCCTTGCAAAATGCGCCTCCAGCGGCTGACAACAGAGGAAAGAAGAGTAGGACATAAACTTTCACGCACACTCTTTACTTTGCATTTAGCTTGCACTCTAATTTATGCACATAATGCCACTTTCTTTTTTTTACTTTCAGCATCTTCACAAGTGCTGTGCTTTGCAGATATACTGCCAAAGAAATCAGGACATCATTTTAAAGCTTCTCAAATGTGTTCAAATGGATAAGTTGGATATCTCTAGTAGAAAACAGCGTAGCACACCGCTCCAGTTCTTGACCATCTTGAACATGTTGGCTGCTCTGCAGTACATCTCACATGCTTCTTCCACTTTGTGATGTCCTCTAGAAAAGAAAGGAAGCATAGTTTCAAACAGGCTCCAATGCATACAAAGGTCAAACTGGTGATGAAATTCATCAACATATTGAAGTTATATCTAATAAATTATGCCTACATGACACCATGGGGTGATGAAATGTATAACGCGCCAAGCTGTTGCATTTCTCAGGCAGATGCAATGCTCAGATTGGCAGACTGGCTTATGTAAATCTCTCATCACAGGCTCTACAGATTTCCCCTCCTCCGTGACAAGAAGTGGACTCCTGGGGGCTCCCTCTAGTTGTAATAATATTCTGGCCATTCAATCATGGCAGAGGATTACTTCACAGCCTGGTCAGCCACAGAATTACCAGTATAAAGCCTGCCAAGAGTTATCACGCTTGAAAATTGCCACCGAGTAACATCTGGGGGTCACATAGGACAGAGCTTTGAAAAAGAGACTGAGTCACACCCGGCTTTTTGTATTTTGTGCCTATTATAACAGAGCTTTCCTTGCCCTTTTATGTATTACATTATAAAAGATTCAAATATAAGATGACATGCATTTAATATATCCAAGCAACACCATATTAATCATCTCCCCAGGGTTACTTGTGTCAAAGAAATTGGTGTAACCTTTGCAATGACAACTGTGAGAAAACGATGGTAGGCATAATGAATAACAGAGAAAGGTGCTGGATAACTGTTTGTCATCATGGAGGTTTTCCTCATCTTTTGACCTCTTAGAAGCATTTGGTTCTTTAGTAAGCAGATTAACTCAGGTGTTAATGAATAGAGTGATAAGAATAAGCACCAATATTGACACGTTATTATTATATTGTGCAAGAGCAATGAATTCACGCTCATTGCCTTGGGGATTATGACGTTGGGTCAGAAGAGAAAGTGTTTGGGTTTTCAGACAGAGGAGGGTTTTTAATAGAAACTGGTGTTCTTTCACTTTACATGGAGATAAAATCAAACATAACCATAATGAAAGCAACTGATTTATGTAACAATAAATGTAACTGATGTAACAATTTAACAATGTATCAACACATGTCATCCTGCACAATGCATATAGAAATAGAAACGGTTACATGTACTGTGTATTCAAAGTAGATATCCTAACCTTTAAAGTTTGTCATGAACAGTTTACTGCGCAGCTTCCAGGATATCATCGTGTTATAGGCTACAGGCATGTTTTTATGAAAGCTAACTAAGCTAACAGTTATACATGAATGATGACACTAAGTACCACATGTCGTCTCCCACTATTTTAATGTCTAAATACTTCTGCATGTAATGCCAGTTACCAGATAACTAAATGTATGTATGCCTTAAGATAAATAGGCTGCGTGCCAACTTTGCTGCTGACAGTTCATCCCTGCTAGCTGTTTGTTCTTTGGTGCAGTGCTGTCTTACCCTCCAAACATCCCTCCCAAAAACGAGCCAGAGGACTTGACTTTTTTGTCAGCGTCGGCCATTAGCTGAATCGCTTCCTTCTCTTTCCCAGAGTTGTCCATTTTTTCGTTTTATTTGGTTCAAACTTGTTATAAAGAAGAAAATACCCGCAGAGGATCCCGCTGTGTACAGTGAGGATTACTGTCGATGGGTTTATTTAGCGTGGGCGTGCACCTGCTACTGGCTTAGCCGAGCACCGTTGAATTGTGGGAGTTTGAGTGCCTTACGAGACAAACACAGTTAGCTTCATGGCGAGATAAACTACAACTCCCGATAAAACGTGACGTTATTTTTGTGTTCCGTATTACGTAATATGTGATGGCAAATTCGCGAAAATACATTTAACGTTCTTTAAGTAACTGTTTCGCACAGACTTTAGTTGAAAAAAATCAGACTCTTTAGAATGTATGCCGTTTTTGCGATTGCTTAGTTTGCCTGAATGGTTTTTTTTTTTTTGTTATTTTCAAACATGGCCGAAATAAATGAATAAAATAATAATAATTAGAACTGTCATTATGTTTTACACTGAGACACATCACGTTTTATTTGTACTTTACAGTTTAGATAAAATACAATAACATTGTTATGACAAACCTTAATATATAACAAACTCATTGTACTTCATTTTTCGGCACGGCAGATGGCGCTAACACATTACAACTGACTCAGCATCTTCATGTCTTGCCCCTCAAGTACCAGTGTGTATTGGTTTTGCGAAATAGACTTTTGTCAACAATTGAGGGTTTTTATTTATATGCATATAATGCACATTTAGAATTGCGTTAAAAAGAAAAACACAGGTGTAATTAATTAAGATTCATGAAAATTATTAAAGCTACAGTAAGGAGTTTCTCTTTGGTTATGAAACAGACTGAATTAATTCTGTTTACTCAATATGAGCCACCAAAAACCATGAAAAACCAACACTTAAGCATGTACAGGACAAAATTAGCTGAGATAAGAGGTACGGCTTTGTCCACAGGGGGCGCCAAAATCAACACAAACAGAAAGTTCCTCAGCAGCTTTAAGTACTGTACATTTTTAAGGTGATTTCACATTTATTTATTGATATTTATATCAATTTATTTTATTTCTAAATATATATATGCCTTTTATAAAATGTAATGTATATTGATAAGAATATTTCTCACGGGGTATAATGTGGATAAAACTATCCTCTTGAACCTGTTCATGCACATGTGCGTATAATACAATTACCTGTGCATAAGCATGCACAATGAGACCCTCGTCCTCCTAGCACTGATGTGTTTAATGAAAAGCAGCTTTTTATTGTTTTTAACCACACCTGTACTTTTTTTCTGCTGTAACATGTAAAATATATGCAATTAAAAAAGTCTATCCCAGTTAACCTAAACCAGAAAAAGGGCGCAATAATATAAACATATCTTCTCCAACCCGATACCTGTCATATGTGTGGTTTTTTGTCCTAAGTATACAGTGTACTAGCCAAATCAGTTTCAAGGTGCATCCTGATAACTACTGCTCAAGGCAATCACCATTACATAAGAAAACCCATATTATCAGTGGCACCACTACTGAGCGTGCATGTGTTCTTAATAATCATTAAGTAATGTCTAGACTGCAGAGCCTGCAGCATTACATCAGTGTAGGCTATGATTGTGCATCTGAGCTGAATTAAATACCTCTATACTTTTACCTCATATTATCTGACAGCCTTGTGTTAGATGTTCACATGTTTAAGTGTGAAGTCACTAAATAAAACCACACATCACAGATCACAAGTCAGAGTTTCAGATCACGTTGCATGATAATATAGTGGATTAACAGGCTCGACTAGGCGGGGAGAAAAACCCACAGCAAAACAACATAAAAAAAAAAATCCAAAGACAAGAGTGAAGAAAAAACTCAACTAATGTCTTTTTAAAAACTGTCACAGACAAAATAAACAAATATATGTTTTCATTTTATTTACATTACCATTTACACTCTTCTGAAGAGGCAATTAATACTATACACACAATTTACTCATTACCCCTGGTTTTTCATTGAGACAGGCAGACCATGCATGACTCAATCATTAGAGTTTGTAAAGACAAGTTTGAGTAACAAGACAAATATAGACATAATCCTACGCATGAATTTGTTTGGCTGCGTCATAGATGTAGCATTATACTAATGAAATGAAAGTATAGGGGTTGTGATAACTATGATTTATAGGAAGGACGTGTAATTGTTCTATCTGTACAGATAACTCAACTCAAGCCTATTCTAAAACACAATTTGTGAGGTATTGGGTGAGAAAAAAAATTAAGAAACAGCTTTTTTCCACCTTAAGGCTGTGGCATGTATGTGCACTTTTGCAAATAAACATTCTTCTGCTTTTCCTTAAATCAAGTTGATAAAAAGAGGAAATGATACAGTACATCCAGTAATGCAATTTACAATTATAGCCTTTAAAGTCTACCAGCAGGAGTCTGAAGTCCACTAAAAAATGAATATTTATCAATCATGTAGTTTATCCACCAGTAGGTGAGCAGTCATTCACAACACACACCATCACCCAAATACACGTCTTCTTGTTCTATATGTAGCATGCAAACTGTAACACACTTAACCCCTTTGCTTCTCACATCTAAAATAGCAATAAGTAGCTACTACTCACGGCCATTTTTAGACATGAAATAAACCCTAAGGTACTGGCTACATGCACAGACAACAGCAGAGCAGAAAAACAGCATAATCCTGCACCTCATCCGTAAAATATAATATGCATTACATTGTAGCACTGTCTTTAAAAAGATGAAAGATATTGGCTGAATAAATATGAATATTATTTCCCATTTTGACAGTTTTCCACGATATTGATGTACTCTCTACAGCCTGTTCAGAGCCCCAAACTGGCCTGTGTACATCACAAAAACAGAAAGATATTAAAATATATGGCTGTCTTAATCTTTTGGCAAAACATCCACCTATTTCAATAATGTGCATAGATAAGAAAATCTTTGTGAAGATACAAGACAAAACAATTTGTAACTGAGTAGAGGTGTCGAGCTGCTTTAGGCGGCTTTATTCTTGTGATCATGTATGAAGCTGGGATTATATTCATGAACCTGATCTGTCAGTGCATGTATTTGTTAAATACATCCATCGGTTGCCACCTTGGTCCTCTTGAGAGTGTATGTGCAGTGAGGTCCATTGAAAGGTAGGAGTGTGTAGGAAAATTTATCCTAGGAGGAGCTGAGGCCAGAGTCGGACTCTGCGCTTCCAGCCCGGTTCTTGGAGGCGACGCAGGGGGCCATGGAGCAGGGGATGGAGTAGCAGGAGCAGGTGGAGCTCTTCATGGTCTCCTCTGTAATAACCTCCTGCAGGGAGTGTTGCTCTTCTACCTGGAAGATGTTTGGCTGCTCTCCTTGTTCCTCACAGATACTGCAGGAAAAATAGAGGAGACATCCTCTAGTTAGATCAATGACAGGTAACTGTAAGTAACTACATAGACTGGTGCATTACGGGTCTATTACGTGCATTCAAAACAAAAGTGCTGTTAGCTCCTCTCTGATCCAAAAGCATGTAGCTAAGCTAACACAAATAAAGAACTTTGATGACACGTTGATGAGGAGTAGGGCTTGGCGATAGGGTTGAAATATCAATATACTGTATACAGTATGCTGCACATGATTATATGGCACGTGTAAGCAAAATTACTTGTAATATAATCAAGTGTTCCACAATTATACATCACATCAGATACAACTTTTCAAATCCTTTTAGTTGCAATTTGTTTGGAATAACTCATTTAGCCAACGATGTAAGGATATGATAGTATTATTATACTATAACAATCAACTGATGTTTGTTAAATGATTCAATCAAAATGTCGCCCAGCACTGCTAAGTAGTCCAGTCAAACAAAATGTATTCTTAGTACTACCTTACAAAAAACTATGATTCAGATTTACGGATTTATTTTGAATACAAATGTGTTATAAACAGTATTTCCATAATATTATTTCCAAAATCCACCAGGCAACATGCAAAAATATAAACACTGCAATAGATGGATCTGCATTAAATTAACTAGTAAAACGCCAATGTTACCATAAAGTCGCACAAGTTAATGTTCACAGCTAGGTAGGGATGCACGAGATTATCAGCACGCTATCAGTATCTGCAGATCATGGCTTGAAAATGACATATCGGCAGCCATGTCAATTTTCTGCCGATATTTTCTGCCGATAAAACAGCGCTTTAATTATGCCTAAATGACGTAACGCTACGGCATTAACCCTGCATGTGTGTGTGCGTGCACCACCCCACTTTCGTCAAGCGTGAAGAAGCGTGCAAGATTCAAAGTTTCCGAAACAGACAGCAAGGTTGTGCTCAGCAATTGGCCATGCGAGGAGGGGCCCAATCTCATTCATTCAACACTACAAATTCAAACGCCCATCTAAAGAATCTACCAGTGACAATAAGAGTAGGCATGATATCAATTCCACTACAGGGGAGACTTGATGTTCTCTGCAATTAGGTGGAAAAAAACGTGCCTAATATATCCAATATCGTGCTTCCCTACAGCCAGGGGTATGAATGTGCTGGGTGCTTTTTAAATACTTTTTAATGAGTGGAAAGGAATGGAGTATAGCATGTATTGCCCACATTCCAGCAACAAAGGCTACAGCCTAGACAAATGGCATTCATCATGAGCTACATAGCAGTGGTTAAGTGTTTTTTCCAGACTGTGTCATGAGCTCAAACAATCAATTGCTTCACTGCCGATTTCAGGCAGTGACAGTGGGTTCAAGTTATTGATGGGATCAAGGCAAAGCCATATTGACCATGGAAGTGGAACCTTTGCACAGGTTGAGAGGAGCATATGTCTGGAGGAAGTTAAAGTATAGAAGTCAATCTTTTAAAGGCATGTCTAAGATGTTCTGGTGTGTGTTGTATGAGACAGCCACTGAAGACTTCAAGCAGTGCGACACATTTTCAAGCACACAAAGAGCGTCCAGTGCAATCATCCCCCTTTTGTGAAGACACCAAACTGCAGAACAAGCAGTGAGCCTACAAACTCAAACACAAAAAGATGCAAATAATAGACAATGTGGCTGTGAAATCTGTGAGGTGAACAGCTTCAGATAAAAGGACTTCAGTGCAGGTTGCTCTTGAACCAACGCTGATTCAAACCATCCATTCCATTAACTCTCATTACGTTTACAAAAAGAAATATACTGATGAAGTGGAAAGCCAATATGTAAAATAACGTGCCTCATGCACTGAATAAGCCATTCACAAATAAGTGTCACAAAAAGCATTAGACAAAGAAGCATGATAGAGAATTACCCAAACAATACACAGGCCTTAACAACAAGAAAGGATTTAGCCTTAAAAAATGATAAACATGGCAGTTGACCAATCAAACAGCTGTGTTTAGAACAATCCAAGTTTTTAACAAATAAAGATAAAGATAAAACACTCATTGCCAGGGAAACATTAAGTACTGTACTTGTAAGGTGTGGGACATATGAAAAGTCAACCGTCTTGCATCATTGTCAAGGAACATTATCTTGTTCCTGCTGCACATTAAAGTGTAACGTGGGCTTTCAGGCAGTACTCGAGAGGGGGGAACCAAAAACCAGCCAGGGGGTGTAAAGTGAGTAAATAAACAAAACACAGCCAGGAACCAGAGAGACATTACGGGAATCTGAAGAACTTGAGTCAAAATACGGCACCAAGCACTCACAAATTCTGCAAGAAAGAGGCACAGTTATAACAACAACCTGGAGATGTCAAATGTTTTAATTCGAGACGTTAGATAAAGTCGATTCCGGAGGCTGCTGGGTTGTAATATAGGGTTCAAAAGGGCACGGTCTACTTTCTGCAGGGGTCTGCACACATGAATATAGAGAAAATGTCATTGTACAGCGAAACACAGAAGTGAAACGGCTGAACAAACAGGGCCCTGCTGACCATGCAGCTTTGCTAACACCAGAGGAAACTCTTTCATTCTGCTAGCAGCCCGAGCTTTATGTAACAGCTTTTGCCCTCACATGTTTGATGAATCAGACCTTATTATCAGGTTGAAAGGGATTAACATGTCTGCCAAAAGTTCATTATGTAACTATGAACACTGAACAAACCGTGCTGGAAAAACCCACTTATTAACACAGGTGTGGCTACAGGCTGAACCTGACTCAAGAGGTGAACTCAACTGAACTCAACAGGTCAGGCTGTACAGTGTGCAATGTGTCAACAGGTAGAGATTGTAGCTGGAAACACAATAAGAAGAATCCTTATAGGACGAGAATAAGAAGAAATTAGTGTTGGAAAAGAAGACAAAAATACTGTATACACAATATTGTACCACACTAAGCTGCTTTTCATTATACATTAAAAATAACTTAAAAAATAAAAATTATTTGTCCATTTTAACCTACCTGTCATAGATGAGCCCATCGATTCCCTGCTCTCTCAGCTTCCTTCTGTTCTCGTGGTCGTTGTTGTCGTCTCCCCAGCTGAACACCACCAGGCCTTTTGACTGAGCATCCCCAATGTAGGACAGGTTCTTTAGCAGCTCCTCAGTGTGGGCACTGATCCCCTAAAGAAACAGGTAAGAAAGTCTTGTTGAAAAGTTTGTCTCAAAATACTTCAAAAATATCATTTTGATGAAAGTTTGTATGTCCTCATAAATAGTAAGTAAACTAATTATGTTCCAAATTTGGCTTCACCAAAACATTTATTATTGTCAGATTATGCTGCATAAGCTGTCTGGGATAAGTTTCTGCACTTCCTTAAACCATTTAGGATGTCTTCCTTAGAGACAGCTGACACAGCGCTACGCTAGCTGATTTGTTTGTTATGGGGACTTCATGTTGGCTGACGTGCGAGTGGTGGCCTACTTCTGCAGGTCGGCAAATGGGCACTACAGAAATGCTTGTTAATTCATGGAGCATAATACGCCAAATATCCTTTCAGAGTAAAAATCCTGCTTCTTCTTAGAATGAAAATGTTCAAATCTTACGATAATTTGACAGTAGTTTTATAAACAGTCCAATCTCTCTCTAAAACGAGCATTGAACTGCTGACATTTTCGCTTTTGCTTGTAGACAAGAGCGTTTTCTATATTAAAACCTGCCTTCAAATAAGACTTACGCTGAAGTATAACATGTGTTTGCCTCATTTGTTTGAGCAATCTCAGATCCAATAAGTATAGTCTGACGACGATATAGCCTCTTGGCACAACAGTGATCATGTCGGACGTGTAGCCAGCGGTTAGCGATAAACGACTTCCTCCTTTTCCACTTGCTGCATTGTTAACAGAAAAATAACCTGTTTTTCGTGTAACGTAGCCTGCTTGGAATAACTTGCCTTTGCTGAAATGTCAACATCATGATGCAGATTTGTGAAAAGTCAAAATGCAAGCTTTGTCAGGTCTGTCCTCAAGAGAAGAAAACAACTTTTAAAATGTTCGTCTGTTGAACATTTCTGATGCATTCGAGTAAGTCGGGAAATCTAAACACTGAACGGCTCTCGTGACATATTTTAAGAATTTTTGAGTAGATTGTTAGCTGAACTTGCTGCAGATGTTTATAGAGATTAATAAGAAGCTAAATCGTCGTCAGATAGCCGTTGATGGGAGCTGGGATGTCATTAACAGTGCATTGCGTTCCGCCTGCTTTTGCTCTCCTCCCAGACTGTTTTTTGTGCATACGCTGCAGCCATGCTACAAGCGTAGTACAAACTGAAACCAGAACACTTGCCATCTCTGAAATCCACGTCCCTGCTTACAGATTCTACATTTCTATGTAGAATCTGTAAATAGAGATTACATATATAAGTAGTGGTTACAGAACAATAGACAATAACTTGAGCTCCATGTGGTAAGTTTGAACAGCAGTGTGAAACTCCCTTTAAAAAAAGGGAGAAGTTACACAAAGTCTTGAAAATAAAGTTGCTACTTGGTGATAAATATTTGATTTTCTGTCACACATGCTCACCAAAATATTCTCACTCTGGGCGAAACTTATGGCAATCTGAGTGGTCTGGCAGCGGATGTCCATCAGCTCAGGATACTTCTCTGAAATTCCCTGAGTCAGGAAGAGGATGGGGTACTTGTTCTGCTTATTACGCACCCTGAGGGAGACACATGAAAAGACGTCAGCAGCAGTTTGAGAGCACCTGCTGCATTTCTAACTTCATCCAGTAAACACAGATTCTGTTTCAGGGATTTTTTTTGCGCTTACATGGTGCAGATGTCTGGGTCAAAGCAGGAGAAGACGATGCGCCTTTTCCCGCCTCCCTGCAGCACACAGGACAGGATGATGTCGAGGAAGTTGTTCATGTTGAAGTAGGATGACAGGTTGCCGTCCCATGACCCGTCCTGTTACAAACAGCATTAATCACATGAGTCTTATATAAGAACATGTTTTCATGGCACACTTCCGAAAATCAAATGATCATGACCAAGTGATGACATTGATCCTGTCGGCTCAGTACACTGACCTTCATCTGGCAGATCCACTTGAGCTCAATGTTGAAGCCCACATGCTCAGGGATATTTTCAAAGATCTGTAGAAGAGGGTTGAAGGATGCTATTCATTTTTACAGTGTCTGACACAGCAAAAAAAATAGACTACAACGTAAAGAAGTAGGCGGTAACTTCACAGCTATTCATAATGCTTTGGCAGACAGAACCATCAAAGTTCCAGTATAAACCGGTTTTCCAGTGTATATTTGTAAGAGCAGCCTAGAACACAAATGAAATAAGCTCTGTAATAAAATACGTGGTTATCATAAGCTGATTTACCTGAGAGAGTGAGGGGAACGGCTGATGCTCATCGATTTCGTCTTCGTCGTCCATCAGATCTGAACAGCAAACAAAACAGATTCCTGTTAGTGACATCAGACAAATTATCCCGCTCTACTTACACTGTCAGCATCATTCATCGCTCTGCTGTGATGTAAGCTCAGGATTACAAAGCGTGCTTTGATCAAAACTGAATCCATGACAGTCTTTTCATCTAAACTTTGTACGATAGCGTGCAACAACACAGAGATTATTTCAACATGCCATGCTACTTTTTCCTGTCTCTTCTTGTCAGAGGGTGGTGATGTGTGTTTAGGAAAAAAACAAATACGATGGGTGTGTACCTTTGTTATCGTTTTCTTTCATCGCTGTGACATGGGCCAACTGTGCAACAAAAACAAGCAGACATTATGTTCCCTTAGATCAATACAAGACAGCCTTAAAACACATTATGTTTCATGTTCAGGTGGGCTACAGGGCAAGACTAATAATCATAAAATGATACGCTAATATGTTTCCTTATTGTTTTTACCAGCAGATCTTAGTTGTTTGTGTTAGCTCCAGATTTGAATAAGTATTTGATATTAGTGCTACAAGTGTTTTTGGCTTTATTATACACGACAGCTAAAGAGGGACAGGAAATAAGGGGAGTAGAGAGTGGGAAATGACATGCACCAAATTATCGGCAGACCAGGAGTTGAACCTGCGATCAGTGCATCGAGGACTGTAGCCTCTGTATACGGGGCGCCTGCTCTAACAACTGAGCTCACCATCTTTAAAATCAAATTCAATGCTTTTTAAGACTTTTTGAAGACCTCCATGTTCCCTAACTAGAATGTCATAATTTAAAACCTCTCTTCTTCCAACCATTTTTCGCTAAACCTGCATCTCGACATCTTAGCTCAACAGTATCTAGCCACAAATCACGACTGGCGACAACAAGATGACATCACACTGCCAGGCACCACCAACATAACGTAAACACAGCTTGCAGTGTGTCTGAGACATTACGGTCAAACAACTTATATTGCTTCTTTGTAAAGGTACTGTTAGACGTCTCAGACCACTGTGTGACCACTGAAAATTAGCCTTAAATGCACCTGGAGCTAAACCAGCACCACCAGTGATTATTTCTTGATATGTTGGCATTATATCCTTTTTCACAAGACTAGTTCAAAACCAAGTATGTGGCTGAACGCATCAGATCGATGTGCGCTTTTATGGGCAATGTGTTACAAGGACTGTCCTTATGAGGCCGATGACAACGTGTTTGAAAGCAGGTGCACGCTGCAGACGTAGGTGAGGACAGAGCAACGGAGGAGCAGCCACGCCTACTCCCCGAACAAAGTATCCAGAGCCGAATAGACAGAGAGTCGCGCCAGTGGAGGTCCAATATGCTCCATGAGCTGCCATTGTAATGTCGCAACTCTCTCTCTCTACGGCTCTGAAAGTACCGTCACTCAGTCACTCAGTCACTCAGTCAGTCGCATACACACCCATGTGTAGGGCAGACCCGGTCAGCCAAAAAATTACTATTAAGAGTTCTGCCATTTTTTAACAGTAGAAACTACACCAGGACAACAATGTTTTGCTGCTTCCTCTAAAACTCTTGCACAAGACACTAAACCCCAGAAGTGCTCCATTAGCTGGAATACACAGTTACAGCTACTTAGCAGTTCCCCTGTGTGACTGTGCAACTATAAATAACTTGGTCAATTTTTCATTTTGCTATTTTATTCTTTTAAAGATGCATTTTTTTGCAGAAGAAAGCATAAGGAACCGATATTTTGACTTTCACAGCACAACATTTTAGGTGTAAGAAATATCAATGATCACCCACTTCCATCTGAATGCTTACTGAGCTTTATTTCAATGTGGGTCTTGTGTGCACATGTTGATCATTCCAGGTTTTTACCTTCAGAAGCTGCAGCTGATCAAACGTCAGGTCTTTGACTGGCACCTCAATGAGCTCCAGAGAAGTCTTATCGTTTTTCTGAAAGCATTATATCAGTTGGTTTTAGTAGTTGATTTGTGTAAGCTTACAACGTTTCAATAGGAATCTTAATAAAATCAACACAGAACATTTCAAACATTCAAGACCATATAACTCATTGATCATAATGAACTACAAAAGGCCTTTACTTTACCTTTTTGGTGGATATGCAGCACGTCAGATCATGGTACACAATGGGAACAGCATCCTTGGAAAGGTGAACATCAAACTCCACATAGGCCGCACCCTATCAGAACAATATTGACACATAATTATGCTGGAATTATGTTTTAGGTAAATATATCCTGCCTCTATCATGTGGCTAACTCACATGCTTGGCAGCACTTTTGAAGGAGGCGATCGTGTTCTCCCGGACTCTGTGGTGCCTGTAGAAAACAAATTGAAAGAGGATTTGTTCACCTTGAACACATGCAGCACATTCAGAGGTAATCACCCCTACGGACACACATCGTTACGCTGTTAAATATTTATCATGGTGCGCACCAGGAACTCTATCCTGTCTAAGTCGATCCAAGCCTGTAATCAGGACTCACTTGGCTGCGTGTGTGCTGCCAGCTCCTCTGTGTCCGACATTCAGAGCACCTCTTTTCTTCCAGTACTTAGTGAAGGAGGAGCTCATGTCGCACTGCAGCCCCTGGATGGGCCGGATCACCAGGTAATCCACTAGAACACAGTAACAGAAAGTCTTCTTTGCAGTTTCTTTTTCAGACATGCAATCACATCATCTTCAGCCAATGTGACAAATCTCACCTCTGACTTTTCCAATGGTCTGTCTGGAATTTCGACCCATTATGGGAAGCGTGGCGATTCCATTGTCCTTACCGCTCTCCAAGAAAGAGGAGGAGAGGAGGCAAGCCGTGCCCACGTGTCCTGGATGGGCGTCCCCCTGGACGACATGCTCACCCAGATCCTCCTGTAAACATAAATATATCACATTAGAACAGTCTGATCTAATGAAAACAGAAAAGTCTAATCATGGTTTGTTTTCCTTTTCCACTTGTTGTCCCGTAAGTGTTACCTCGAAGAACTCGAAGGTGAGCTCCAGGTTGTCCGGGTCCATGGTGTGGATGCTGTACTCAGTCCACTGGGACGGCTCAAGTGCGTACCCACATTCAGGCTGCGAGTGGCGGGACTTATAGCCGTTGGCACTGATCATACTGATCTCAAGAGTGGTGGTCATCTTGTGCCAGGATGTCGGACTGGGCTCATCTTCCTCCTCATCGTCCTCCTCCTCGATGCCCTCTAATGTCAGCTTGATTCTGAATAGGTAATGGTAAACAAACAAGACTAGGTCAAAGCCTAGTACGTGGCTGACCGCATCAGGTCAATGCGCGCTTTTGTGGGCAACACTGGAAGCGTGACGGCTGCGTGACGTGCTCATTTTTATTTGAAATGCATGAAAACAGATGAGAGTCTTCACAGTGCTGCGTGACAGGCGCGACTCACATGCCGAAAATTTGTAGAAAAGGAGGCTCGCCTATATTTACCGCGAGCAGCGCACAGTTCTCGGTTAAAGTACACGGTGAAAATGAATTGTGATGAGTCCTATTGATCTCAATCATCAGCAATATTAACATATCTTCATGTAGTAAAAGTCACAGGCATGGAGAGTAAAATAGGTCAACACTTCCGGTTTGCTTTTTCAAAGTAAAAGGCCGATCTGGAATTCTGACTCCCCTCGTTTGTACACAATGCTTTTATTTTGAAGTGTTTCCCAGGCCGTTTTTTATTTTTATTTTATTTGGCTCTGAAAGTACCGTCACTCACTCACTCACTCACTCAGTCAGTCACATACAGACCAAGTAAATACACGGATACTGTTGCATTGAAAAGCAAAAAACTACAAATAAACTGCATCAAGATATAAATAGAGGTTTATCCTCGCTCCTCTCATTATAGCTCTTCATGCTGGATTTCTGTTACACTAAGGTTACAGGTCAGGTCAAGCAAATCTGATGTGTCTCGTGTAGCTTTTAAGCTGAACTTTCCCTGGGCGGTGTTAAATTCCATCCCGGTGTCATCCTTACCTGAAGCGAGACTTCTTGAATTTCTTCTTGGTGATAGACACCGGAGGCACCTTAGAATGGTGCAGACGCAGGCGAATCTCTGTCTGGCACGTCAGCCACCCAGAGTCGACGCAGTTCAGCCCATCTGTAAAAAGAAGAGGACGCACACAGGATAAAGTTGATGACAATGTATATGCTCACTCTGTCTCCCATGAATGCTGAGCGGAGACGTGGTGTAAGCGACAAAGCAGGGAGGAGAGACCTGTTTGTTTTATAAGAATGAAAGAGCTCCAAACAGAGGAAGTGTCCACAATGTGGTCTACAGGGAATTCAGTTCCCGCACATGTATGAGCAATGCTGTTTAACAGTAGTTCTATCTTCTGCAGCTTTAACATACTTCTAATCCACATGAGGTTATATTAATTATAGTTTTGTGTAAGTGGTGGTTAAATTGTTGACTTACTGTGAATTCCAAATTGTCCATCGTCAATGTTCAGGTTTGATGCTGCAATAAAAGAAGGGAGCATTAGAAACAGGAAAGAACAACACAGCAAAGTTTGAGGTCAAATCAAACCAGAGCATTTTCTCTGTACAGAGGTAAGTCTCAAATCTCAGTTTGAACATTTGAAAAAGAGATGGACGATTTAGCAGGGTAATTACAAAACATCTAAGAGTTTAAACACTCACATAGAAAAATAAACCTCATATTAAAAAAACCTATTGTAGTGGGGAAAGCGTAATAGTGGGATTTTCTAGAAGAAGAAAAACAAAACAAGGATGGGGTGACCGGCCGGGGTCAGAGAGGACATGAAGCACGGTGCAGACACGGTTGCTACTATTCCTCCTATCAAGCTCGTTTTGAATGAGCTGTGTCAGTGCGAGGCCAACACAATAGTGTTTTAGCTAGAGAGGTCTACAATAACAAGTTATCATATCAACTGAGCTGCAGTGTTTGCTGTATGGCTATAGATTACTCTGGAAAGTGTTATCCCTGATTGTAGCGAAAGCGTACACACAATGCAAAATAATCAGGCAGCTCAGAGGTTAACAGTGGACTACAGACGTTGTTTGAGGAGGAAGCACTGCAGTCAGGTCACACTGACAAAAATAACAAACCAAAAGGTCAGATATGACTACAGCTGACATATTAAGCTTTTTTTTCAGTGGTACAGGCAACCATTACATAAAGTGCTAGGGCAGGGACTGGGAGGTCTACAGGGGGTTTGAGTATAACACACATTACCAAACCCACCCACACTGTGCACCGTATTTTTGTTGTTCTCTACCTGTGGGGCTCATCGTGCGGGGCTGCTGATGGGTCTCCCACATATTGACTATCACTTGACTGGGACCACCTGCACTCTGCAATTCCAATGTTTGATACAGTGTTAGGGTTTCACTTGAGACACAGTGCACTTCTTTTCAGTCCGGCTTCACAGCCGTCTTTGGAGCAGAGTGTGAGAGAGAAATTAGAGCTGGTATAGTCACCAATCCCCATGGAGGGCTGTCAGCCACATGGGTTGAAATCTGAAAAGAGGATTTGTTAGGAAGGAAAAAAAATATATAATTTAGTAAAGCTGCCTTCTTTGTCTGCAATAAAGCCAGCATTAATTATGGCAACAAAAGGTCTGCAGCGTCTGAACTCTGAACTCTGTAATTTAATCAGATTATTATTAAAGTTGAATAAATCCACACATTAAAAGGGATAGTTCGCTTTGTTTGAAGTGGGGTTGTATGAGATACTTATCAATAGTAAGTGTACTACATACAGTGGATGCCGGTCAGCACGGCCCCGGTGTTTAGGAACCGATCCCTTGACCGATCCCTTGACCCCACACGTAATTTATCCACTCATAACGACGTCCCACCTAAAAATCAATAGTGGTATCGATTGTACGCTATATTTAAATAATTCACCACGTTTCACTTTTCAGTAAGAAAGCCTCTTTATTTGGCACTACTTTGTGTGGACTGCAACACATACATGTCACTACGTCTGCAGTGTACGGTGTCCAATCAGCTGTTTGTAAAAGAGACAACAAACCAAAGAAAAAACAATAATATAGAAACGACAAAGTGCCGTTCACGGTGGAGACTAGAGGACATTATTTTCCTTCATGCTGTGAAGTGTTTATTACCGTCGAGTTACTGTTGAGTTTGTTAGATAGCGGTGGCTAGCCCCGCTAAACATCCACACTCCAGGTGCAACACTGAGACCGTTATACGTCTGCACCGATCATTTTTCTGAAGAGGATTATACAAAACTTACACCGAAGGATCCAGCTGATGATCCTAGTGTTTTAGGTGGGCCGTCCTTATAAGTGGGCATATAGCCTAACTTTCGTGCCGCCACTCCGGCCGGTATCTCAATACACGGGCCGTGCTGACTGGCATCCACTGCATGTAGTACACTTTCTATTGATAAGTATCTCATACAACCCCACTTCACACAAACCGAACTATCCCTTTATCTTTTACAGCTCAAGTGTGATTGAAACAGACCGATATATCAGCTTGCCAATATTTGCGACAGATATTGGCCTATCAGAGATATTTCAAAAATGTTTTCCAAAATCTGCCGCCAAGACTTTTATAAATAGAATATGGAGAAAACCATGCTTAGAATTAGTGAGTTTATGTCTTTTGTCCGACTCTATAGTTTATAATACTATGAGCACTGTCTGCAGTACATGTCTAAAGAAAAATGGTTTGCCAATGAATAATAATGTTATTCAGTTACTTATTCTTCATAAAGTTATTTTATGTAAGAAAGCAGCCTTCTGACTGCCTTTGCACATACCAGTGCACAATCTACACAGAAAAGGTCTTCTTCCAAACCAGCCTGAAGAATCCTATATCGGCTGCAGTATATCAGTAATCTGTGGATTTTTTTAATCTAAACTGCATGTCAGTTTTGAAAATCTCATATCAGTCAGGCTCTGGAGTCTACAACTGTGAAAAACATGGTCGATAAGTAAACAACATGTCCTCCTGCTAACATGTTTCCACGTGCTTGGCAGTAACTTCCATGCCTTGAATTTCAAGCGTGACTCAGTCAGACCATATGGATAAATAACTACCCAAGCAAATGTTCACCTTTCAACCCATGCGGCTAGTGTTGAAAGTCAAAGCCAGTGCCAAGGTGAGACATGTATCACAAATAACACAACAGAAACAACGGGAAATACAGCTAGGGTGAGCTAAACACACACAATGTGGGCCCTGCCCTTGATCTAAAACAAACAATAACCCATTAAGAAGACAGGGAAATGTATGACTCATTTTCTGTCACTTTCTTTTCAATAGATTCTGATCCCTGGTATGTTTGTGTACATCTAAATACAGACGGCTTAGCACGCGCTCACATGCTTAGATTAGAGCAAGCCAGCTGATGTTGTTTACCATAAGCTTTCTATTCAGCAACGCTGACTTGTGGCTGTTTCTCAACACAGATTCAGGGACAGGGATACACAAATCTAAGACTGTGGTTATTTCATGTATGTGTGTTTTCAAACATGTTGTTTCAGGGTTAGTGAAGCAAGCAAATAAAATCACATAACCGGTTTCTCCCTTCCCTGATGATGAGCTGAAATGGAGAGGTATCAATTGACAGGAAAACTGATATCACATCGTAAAACAAAACATGCAACAATACGTTGGCAATGGTTTCGAATGTAACATTATTGATCTTTTTTTAAGAGTAACAGCCAAATTTGCTTTCAACAGATTTTCACTGACATCTAAGAGAAAATAAACCTAAACATTTTAAGGCTTTAGCACTGCACAGACGAGAGACTCTGCTCACCTTTGACTCCAGAAAGAAGCCTTTGAGGTAGCGGTACTTGGAAACAACTCCTTTAGGGACAGTGACTGTTGTTGTCCAGGTGTTTCTGTCGAGAAGACAACACACATGAGAATATTTTAGAAGGATAAACTATTAAAACAAGCAGACCAACTTCTTGCATATAACTTAGAGAAAGCCACGCACTGTCACGTTATTTATCTGCATTCATTCTACGGATGAGACATTAGAAATTAAGTTAAACCTACCCATCGTTTCCATCCGGGCGTAAGATCACAGCTCTTTGATGGCTCCAGCTTCCCAGGGCTTCACAGCTACCAACAACGGCAATCACCTCACCTAGAAATGTCCAAACGGGCTGATGTTACTTTAACAATAACGTGACAGTTATTACAGTCTGCACAATTTTAACTACGTTTTATTGATGTTAACATGAGTAAGGTGTCTTCTAAACGTAGGTTAATGATCATGTTGTAAATGTTGTAGATCTGTCAACAGACAAATATGTAAATACCTGGGGAGGTTTCTCCTCTCACAGCCAAAGTAACCTCACAGGTCTCCATAGTTCACACAGGCACAGAAATATTTGGCAGCAGAAACAAGCTGAAAGACATACAAGTTTAAAATGAAAAAGTATTCATTCTTAGCGTTAGCTGAATGTAAACAACAAGTTAACTTAAAGTGCAACTAAAATACATCACTGGAAAAGAAGCTCATTATATGATCATTATAAACGTTAAGTTGTAACACTGGCACAAAAAACTATGGTTACGTTACCTCCTTGATTGTGGCAGCTGTGTGTCGGCAGTCAGCAACCTCGAGGATGGAGGGTTCAGAGAGAGACAGGTTTGCTCATCCTGCGGAGAGACATCAGTCTAAGCATAACCAAACCCGAGCAACCCGCCAGACAATCCAGCGACACCCATAGCGTTGTAAAACAACGGGACGGTGTAAAGAAAAATGTCCAGGATGCAAAAATAGCACGTGACGAAACGCAAAAACGTGAATTTAAAAACGGCTGGACGAAATTTAGTAAGAGTATCTTAATGTAAATACCCTGGATGTTGTCTTAAACAAAGCTCGGCCGATTCTTCCAGCTAGCCGAGCTAACAACAAACACAAACGCTAAATTCACCAATAAGGAAAAACAAGACTTCCGGTACGTACTTTCAAAGTAAAAATGTTCTCTAACAACATTCTTCAATGTGGCAATAAGTAAAAAGCTGTTAAACTAAATCTTAACATTTTGGTCATTATCAAAGCAAATGTAGATTTAAATGCATCATATTTAACATTATCTATTTATTTACATATTTATTATTTTTCATCTTAGTCTGTTTTAGTGATTCATATATATTTGTTTATTATCTTATGTCAGTGTTTTATCCTCTTATTTAGTGTTTTATTATTTTATTCTAGTTTATTTTTATGGATTACCTTTTAAGGTTTTATTGTCTTATTTATGTTCATTGTTATGCCATTTTAGAAACATTTTAATTCTATCTCCAGTGTTTCCTCATTATGAATTCATGATAGCGTTTCCTCACATTTCCTCAGTTCTTGTTTTATTGAGCTCTCTGTTTTACATTTTAGTATAGGATAGTTAGCCTTTGGCAAAGGTTAGGCTTTCAAATGTGAGCTTTAAACAGTCTAAACTTCCATAACTCATCCTCAACTGTGGAGGAATAATCTTGATACAGGATGTCTTGTGTATACAGTGTTGGAATCTAACTACTTTCTTCAACTAGCCTACTGCATTTAATCTCAAGTGCCACAAGTAAGTAAAAATACGAGGTACTTACTTAACTTGAGTATATTTATTATTTTACACTAATACTCTGCTACTTTTCAGAGACAGATATTGCGCTTATTACTACACTACATGACAATTTAAGTTTAGTTTTCGTATTACGTTTTTTTGATTTTCAATAAAAACCAAGAATGTCAAAATGTGCAGATTTTTAATGTGATTGTTTCTGAAAAACTGAAGAAGTAAATATTCCTTTTATATGTTAAGAAAATGTTGGATGTTAAACATGTATCCCCCGCACCCCCCTTGGATTAACAGGAAATGCAGTGTTTGAGTTTATTCACAGTGTGGTATAATAGTAGTACGCTTACTTAAGTAAAGGATTTGAATACTTCTTTAAACACTTCTCAAATAAAACAATCCAGGTGTAATATTTAATTCTCCCTCTGCCGTTGCAGGTTTCAGAACTTTTATTTTGAAAGTACAATTTTCCATAATTCCTGTTTTGTTCGGTTTAACATGACTACTTGACGGAGCTGGTTCATACCGCCCTGCACCGGATTTGTGGCCCGTTAGCTATGCTGCATTAACGTACCCTCGGAAATACCCCGATTATGAGCTCGGCGCACATGTTCAACCCCAAATATTGTAAACAAACCAGAAAGTCGCCCCCTTTTAAAGAATATGTTGCTGCCAGTATGTCAAAGGAACAGACAAAGGCAAAACGGGCTCAGTTAAAGACCTTTGAAGAATTTGTACGTCACAAACAACACAGCTGGCAACGTTACAATCAGTTAATGCATTAAAATATTTTATGTTGTAATGTTTAATCATATATGATTAGAAATATCATGTCATTTACAAAAGACTACACAATTAGCAAGCGAACTTTAATATTTCTGTCTCTATAACCAGAGTATGCGTAGGAGTTTCCAATGTGTTTACATTCCTGCTTCAGCTTTAATGCGGATGTTTACCACATACAGTAGCCTACACTGATCAATTTAACGCAGGAAAATGTACGTTCAGGAAAATTATACTCTAGGGTAACAAAGTAACCACAAATGTAACATACCGTTTGCAGAAATCGATAAACTTGCACATTTTCGATGAAAAAAATGACTTGTTTTGAACATGTGGCAGGGGAAGTCCTTTAAATAGGAAGGGGTGTTACCGGTTTAACGTCAGGAATAGGCTACTGTATCTTTGACTGTTGACCGAAAACATCACAAGTTGTTAATAAATTACAGAACTGACAGGAACAGTCCTGTCTCTAGATGAACGTTTCCTACGAAAGCACTCGGTTGCATAATAAACGTAAATACGCGATAGCAACGTTTTTGGACGCTGGAGGGTCACACACAACAGATTGTTTTCCTCGATCTAGGACAGATCACGTGACAAGCCTCTGAGGCTCATATGTCGCCACTTTTACCAGAACAGAATAGTTCATCTTTACACTTTACCGTTTACTTTCTCATACTCCCTGCAATATGCACTTTCACTGAAAAGTTTAAGATGATGACTAAGAGCAATGAATGGCATTTTTCTAACCTTTCAGTAGCTACTCCCTTCTCTGGGCATTGTTTATTTAGTTCCAGTGTCGGCCAGAAGACTGATGCAAGTAATTAATTATTGCTCAGGCTTATGTCAGTTTGGTAAGCTTATTCCTACCCACCCTACTTACCTTGCATTAAATAAATTAAAGTATTAAATAAATAAATAAATAAAGTAAAGTAAAGTTATATTTTGATTTCAATCAAATCTACGTAGACACTACGGTACTGTCCATAAATAATACAATTTCTGATCCAGTTGAACAGTGAAGGCTATCACTTTGGGTCAAGAGGATAGTTATTTTAGTCTTCAGGAAAAGTTGTACTGCTGTAATTTGCTGCAAGACAGGTCAACAAGCCTGGGCTTCTGATTAAAATGTCTTTTACATAATGCATTTGTTTGTTTTGACTACACGAGGCACATAATCAAAACCCCTTTAAGGTGAAAAAAGTCATAATTCTGTGAATGAGGAAGCTTTAGTCGACTACCATGTCTATAGCAAGCTTGGTGTGCTTGCTATCCGCCAATCATTTGCTAATAATCCAACGAAAGACTGATGTGAGAATGTTTCTGAGCCGAGTGCATATTTGCATAAAGTGTCTGGTTAAGGAAAAACCAAAGTGTGGCCTGTAGCCCCCTCCAGTGTTCAAATGGAAACAGTACACCATGCCATAAAACAGCAAGGAAAAAATTGCAGCTAGAGTCAAGAAAATCACAAAAAATACTTATTGAGACTTTAGCATTCCACTATGCAATGCCTCATCTCTAATATGCAATTTAAAGTATAAGGGCAACATGTTTATTTAAGCAAATAAAGTATGTGAAACAAAGTAATCAGGGATTTCTACAGTGCTGGATGAGGCAGACACCGCAGAATACTAATGAGTCCAATAAGAAGAGCGAGAGTACTCTTTTTTGGATGAACTGTTAAAGCAGGCTGTTTTCATTTCTCCTCTTTGTTAATGAACACCAATGGGAGCCATCTTTGATGAGGCAGGGGCAGGTCTCAGGGTGGGAGAGAGAATTATCCGGGAAAAATGTTAAAGATCTTTGCTCTGGATATTTCAAGCATGAAAAGTTTGGAGTGCTAACTCGCTGCCTTGCTGCTCTGGTGTCTGAAACTCTGCCTCAGTGCAGAAAAGTGGTTTGAGACAACAATAAAGGGAGAAAGAGAGAGGCGTGTGAGGCCTTGGCGAAAGGAGGAAGGGAAACAGAGAGAAATCTTGATGAGTGAAGAGAGACTGCAGCTTTATGAATATTTAAGGCTAATACTCAGCAACCAGCGGGGCTTTCATTACAGATCACTTTTACCAGTCACAACCAAGCTCAGTCATTTACATGTGTAGTTACTCAAAACACGTGTCTGTTATTGTAATGGGTTAATTATGGAGGAAATGTCCACTGAGGATGGAGCTGAATTACAAGATGTGGAGCTTATGCAACACTGAGGGGCAAAACAACAATAACTACATCTAATGCATTTACCATATAGGTGTGCTTTGCTGTCTCCAGTGCTAAGAAAGGGAGGAGCATTAATTAGCTTCTTATCCATGTATGTTTGCTAAAGCTCAAATTTAATTGCCATTGGTATGAACAAGATGTGCTTAAGCAGTCAGTATGTGTTGATCACAAGGTGGGGGTCATAGAAGCATCTTTTCTAATAGGTGGAGGCTGGGACAGTGTTGAGTCTGTGATGTCACTATAGGGGCAGCTAGAAGGTTCCTAGTTCAAACCCCGGGTTGGACGTAGTGGGCCTTTTTCTGTGTGGAGTTTGCATGTTCTCCCCGTGCATGTGGGGACTCCCTCTGGGTATCCAAGCTCCCTCCTACAGTCCAAAGACATGCTCGTCAGGTTCATTGGTGACTCTAAATTGCCTGTAGGTGTGGGTGTGAGCGTGAAAGGTTGTCTGTCTCCATGTGTCAGCCCTGTGATTGACTGGCTATCAGTCCAGGGTGTACCCCGCCTCTCACCCAATGACAGCTGGGATAGGCTCCAGCCCCCCTGCGATCCTGAACAGGATAAGCGGTAAAGATATTGGATTGATATTACCAGGGAACATCTGTAGTTGAATGCCAATATTCCTATAATAGAAATAAGAACAAGCATGAGCATAACATGTTAAGTAAATAGAATGCAAAAGTAAGTTTAAAATGTGAATAAAAAGAGTTAAGAAGTTAATGTTAGGCAAATGTTCAATCTGGATCAGATTTAATGTCAGAATGACTTTTATTAAAGTTAAAATTGTACATATAGTGAATATGACGTCTATATACGACGTAATATAGGACGCTACATTAGAATGCACGTTGTAAAATGAGTAGACAGAGCCGTTGTTGCAGGAACACCTCTGCTAAAAAATATTCCCAACAAGACCAGTCGATTAATTATATCAAGGATGCTTCCAGTGTCTGTAATCCTTGTCTGAGTTTCCTCTGTCAGGTGGGTTTATGAGCCAGATTAACTTCAGCCTGTGAGCTGATTCATCCGGGATTTCTGAGCACTGAAGTTTCACATGCTGTTTATCCACCGGTGTGCTCAATGGAATGAAATGAGCAGACCGACCTCACCAAAAGAGACTTAACCTTACATTATTATAGTCTACCATTGTTATTGTCATATGTTAAAAATGTCAAGTTGATATATGAAATGAAACAAGTGACTTGGAAACACTTATGGAAAGATCCGTCTCATCGATGTTTTAACACTCACTTGTTGGCATAGTAAAAGATTTCATTGTCGTGAGTCCATGAGAAGTACTTGCCTCTTATTTTTCTCCCATCATCCTTTAATGCATTTACTAAGAATAGAAAGATAGCGGGTAATATTGAAACTCCAGCCCACAAGGACGGGAGGTAATGTGAAGCAAATCCAGAGCACATTCATGCAGATTAGCTTTCAAATATAATCGGTCACATGAATGAACGTGGGAGCTGTAAATGAGACATCATCCGAAATAATCGTACCCATGTGTGCACTCATTGGATATTTTGTCTCTCTCTTTAGCCTGCAGTATGATCCCCATCTGCCGGGCAAAGTGGACGCTTTATCTTTCTCTCTTTCAATTTCTCTGTGTGTTTCCCCCCCCTGCTCTCCTCACTCCGTTTGCAGTAATATTAATGTCAAAAATAAAGATGAACGTCGTGTTTAAAAGCTTTTAAGAGCTTACAATATCTCACAAAGTGCCTGAAAGCTCGGATGATATATTGCACATTTCAAAACGAGAGAATAAAAGCAGTTCCTTCAGGCTGAAGCCTCACAATGAGTTGCTGATCATTTCCCATTGAAATGCAGATTTCTTGCACAGTGTTACATAAAAGTCTTTAGAGAATTACTGCGCAAAATCCCCTCTCAGAAGACCAACATACAAATTTTAATATTCTGTAATGTGATCTTGGGGAGGTGCAAGAGAAGACATCCAAAGTGTGGGGAAAAAGGCAGATTTACACCAGCCTGTAATAACATTGTCGTGTGCAGCCAAGCAATGACCGGTGGTTACAACAGGCCTGGGGGGGAAACTGATGACTCCACAGATCAAAGCGTAACACCATATCCCACCTGTCTGTCACAGTGAGGAAATGAATACAGATGAAGACGAAGATGAAGGCCAAAAGAAAGATGGAGAGGGTGTGTTATCTCTGTTTGCTTTTTTGCAGGAGGAAACACAATAACAGCTCGAGGGCCGCGGCTGCTGCGAGTGCGGGGTTTTAAGCAGCTGCCTCCATCAGTGTGAAGATAGAGTGTGATAACAAATTTATCCACAGGCTAAATTTAATTTCCTTTGAAAGAGGAGAATGAAGAACGCATTATTCCTGTTTTCTGTCTGTGTGTGTGTGTGACCCCGCGGAGAGTTATTGGAAGAGTTCTGAGAAGTGGTGGGACATAGTAGCGCTTTGATCGTTCAGTGGAGCTCTTTTAATGGGTGTTGACAGATATTGAGAGCTGAAGTTCACACTCAGAGGCTTTTGTTTCTCCCAAATAGTGAAAACATGACTTAAACAACAAAATGAAACACTCTGCTGACAGCTTTTCGACATGTGGGACAGTAAATATGGATAAACTTGAAGACCTTACATTTAGGAGAATCAACACTCTAATGCAGGCCTGTTATTTTCTTATTCTGAAGGGCTGGTTCTCCTAGGGGTCAGACATGTATAGCTAGGTATTTAAATGTGCTAACCACCCATTTAAAATCATAGAAGAGAAGTATGTTGTTGTTTTTAATAACCACAATATTACATTTAACATACTTTAAAATCAGTTTGACTCTCATATATCCCCTCAGCTTAAACAACCTGGGTTAAAACATTTAAAACAATCATGCATTTATGCGCTAAATGTCCCGCTAACAAACAGGTGATCAGACAATGTACTGACAAATGAATGGAAGTTAGCTTTGTAAGGCTGCATCAACAGAGGTCTTTTAATGGAGGATTTTAAGACAAAAAATTTACACTTTTTTAACATTTAAAGGGCCGGATTAAAGGAGCAATTCTTTCACAAAAAGCCACTGTCACTGTCTGTGGTGTTCTCTGTAATCAATAGAAGCAATAATATTTGAAATTGGCGCCATAGCTGTGGAGAAAGTTGCACAAACAGCTTGTGGTTTCGCCCATTCTACATTCCTACAACACCCAGCGTGCATTGCGCTCCTGAAATTCTACCATTTTCCAGTCAAGGACATTGATCGCTGCAGGTAATGGCTCAGAGTGATGCAGGATCCAAAATATGACGAGAATATACCGTTGGATTGTCCAAAAAATGATCAGGTCTGCAGTCTACATTTCAAACCTGACGATTTTGAACGAGACATGACATCAGAGGCGGGCGTCCTAGATTGAGGAAGTGTAGTTTAGCGAGCTCCCTGGCCTCCGCCAGATGACGCGTTTTACGTAGTCTGGCGGAAGTTTTAATAAGGCCTGATTCGGACCATAGGCCACCAATAGAATATGTCTGCTCTACAAAATACACTGGAAGAACACATACAGTCAAACAAAAGTGATGCTTTTATCTAAAGAATATCCAGTGATCAAATATCCCATGAGAAACCTGACAATATTTCTGTGACCCTTGATGGAACAGTTCAGCAGCGTGACCCAAAAAGAGAGGCAGATACAATTCTATCTCCTCATTTTATTACACCCATTCTAGCTCACACCTTAAAACGCACACTCCTCGGTGACCCCTGTCCCATTTGACAGCCATGACTTCTGGTTTTCTCCAGATTTGTTCTCAGTACTGTTGCCCTTCCACGGACAGAAAGGGACGTAACGAACACAAGGCTGAGACGAGAGGCAAGAGGTTATGCCGAAGGGGAGGTCGTACACCTCCTCAGCTCCCAACATGCTGCTTGAATCTTCAAGATGTGATTCGTCCAGGACTACGAGGCCACGCTCACGTTTGGTCCCTGAGACAGGGGTATTAGAAAGGCGATGAGAAGAGAGCCAAACACCAAAGTTCTCTTTCTAATCACGCACATGTAGTTATGATTCACTTAATTCCTTCCACTTCGGCTTACCGGGGATTGTGTTGTCCAGGAAGAAGCCAAGAAACCCTCCTACGAACATGTGTGTGGACAACAATATGTGGATCACTTGGTCCAACTCACCAACGCCTGAGTCACACAGAAAGGGCAGGAGAGACACAATATTAGTGCAATATAATAAATTGCAACACAGGTTCATTTTGGCTTCTTGTTGCTTTAATCCTCACGGATAATACCTGTTTTGAAGAAATCAGGATTCTTCATTATCCAGTTGGGAACGACGAATGCAGTAAAGAGGGAAAACCCAAAAACAAATATGTTCCTTGAGGAGTTCATGTCTGTGGACTGTAACATGACATGTGTCAGTGATTTTTGTGGATAGTAGCAAGCATTTGGAAACACTCCAACCACAATTTTTCAGATGGTTGTGAGGTCAATCTTAATTTTGCTCTTATATTAGTGTGCAAATGAGACTTGAATTAAAATGTGTTTAAATGTCTTTGAATCTTTTGGAGGACAAACATTTTCTATTGGAGTGGAGGGAGTTGAGGGGTTTGATGCTGTTGAGTAAGCCAGGCTACATCATTTGGAAAAGAGTCAAAATTTACCCAGAATTCATCGCAAATACGTTGTGCGTAAGATACATTCATGCACGATGGATGAATGTGGACTTCTATCTGACATGAGATGATTACCTACATCTAAAACATATTCAGAGTCTATCATTTTTAACACATGTCCTATGCCGTTGTTTACCTGCAGATTAGATATTCCTGCTGCAGATATGACTCCAAACATGATCAGGAACATCCCTCCAAGCACAGGGGTGGGGATGGTTGAGAAGATGGCTCCAATTTTACCCAGCATCCCCATCAAAAGCATGAAAACTCCACTCAGAAGAATCACAGTGCGGCTGCCCACCTGTTGTCACACAAACATTTTGAAATTGAAAAGGTTTGTACACTTGCCTGTTCTGTTCTTCAAATCACACAGTATAAACTTTAGGATTGGACATCAATATGGTAATAAGTATCTTACCTTCGTGATACCCAGTGCAGCCACATTCTCACTGAATGATGTAGTGCCGTTGCCCGTGCCAAAGGCCCCCGCTATCAAACAGCCAAGACCTTCAACACCGATGCCCCTGCTGATGGCGTGCTTGGGGGGAGGAGGGGCCCCGGACAGCTTGGCACATGCGTGGTAGTCACCGACAGACTCCGCCATGGAGCATATTATCCCTGCCATGATGCCCATCACACCTGCCAGGCTCACAGTGGGAACGCCCCACTGACCTGAAGGAGGAATCAAAATGATCAATGGTTATCTTCCTGTAAGCACTACAATATGACTACTGACTGATATATTGCAGAAAAAAATATAACAAATTACTTTAAGAAAACAAAAATGAAGGAATGTTGATAGTGATGTTTTTTACCAGGATAAGGAACCGAGAACCAGGAAGCCTCGTTCACCACGTTCCCCTTCACATCAGTGCGGGCCAGGTGGCCGTATTGGGCTGGATCAGATGGTAGGACGTCATAGATGGTGAGGAGGTAGCAGATTAACCAGGACACCACAATGCCCAGCAGAATCTAATCAATATCTGATATTACTGTCAGTGTCGGTTACAAAGATGTTTTTTTTAAAAACATGTATTTTGCCATATATAACATAGTTCAATAAAACTATCGCACAGTTTCTAAGTGTAAACAGGAGGATATGAGGAGTGGTTACATACAGGCATTGTCTGGAAGATATAGAACCTTGAGGTGTGCAGTTTCTTTTCTTTGCTGTATGCAGGAACAGGGATCGGTACGCGGCGGAGGTACTGGGAGAACAGGATGATTAGCGCTGTGGTCCTGTGTGCAGCATGATAAAGTTGAATAAGCTACTGATATCATACACGAAACAGCCCAGTGATGACACCATTTCCACTAAAGGAAGATCTGGCTTGTGTTACGTACATCGCAGAGATGCCCCAGTGGCTGCCTAACTTGTCTCCAGCTGAATCGTACAGTGACAGGCCTATGAGAGACACTGTGGGAGCAATGGTTAAGGGGCCAATGAAGCGCATGAGGAAGCCGATGAGACCGGAGAAACCGACTAGGATCTGGAGGAGAGAGGCCACCATGACAGAGCCCTGCAGCTGCGGACAGGAACACAATAACAGATCATTGGCATTTACATACTCTTTCTCTGCCTGACTGAAAGGCTGTATGAATGATTGCTGCCCACAGCGGAAACCACAGGAGCTAAATAAAATAACAACAAGCTCCAGAGAAGTGCTGCTTTACACGTCCATTCACTAAATTCATACATTCATTTCCTTTGCGTCATGCTCAGGATAGGAAGCTCAAATGCTGTTATAATGTCACACGGCTGTTTTCCAGGTTTGCACAGAGAATCAAACTAATTATTAACATTTCACGGCTTCTTTAATGACCAGCAACTTCAAATACAATGGCTAATAAAAATCTGGACGGACATTGGTACATATTTCAAGTTTAAAAAAAAGTTTTAGAACATATTAGCTACAGTAAGAAAACAGCTAATGTTAGCATTAACCACTTCCAAGCTAATATTAGCTTTAGATAGTGTTACACGATACCACAGGAAAGAAGTAAATTCCTAGCAAGTGAGTTTAGCAAGCTAAAGGTAATGTTAGCTATGAATTGGTTGAATGCTAATGTTAGCTCTTGAGCTAGCTGTCCTTATGAGTTAAAAAAATTGTTGTTTTGATAACTTACCAGGCTTTTGCCAGCTAAGTCATGACAGCTAACATTAGAAATTGTAATAATTCCTAGCTAACATTACAGTTAATTAGCTTAAATTAGCATTAACTATAAAGTTGAGCCTTTCCTGTTGTATGGTGTTACACTATTATATGGTAATGTTAGCTAGGATGAGATTGTCTGCTGACGTTAGCCAAAAAGCGGCTAATAAGCTATCGAATGTGTTGTGTTAACTTGAAATATGGCCTGTTATCCCGACAGATCTTTTTTTCAGTTGGCTGTTCAATTGTGAAGCAGTGAAATGAAAACATTTTGATATATTCGTACAAACCTGGAACACAGCAATGCGACTTTATAACAACATTTGAGTTAAGATAAGATAAGGTAAGATCAACTTTATTGTCCCCGGAGGGAAATTTGTCATGGACATAAGTGCAGTGCTGCTCACAATCAATACATTCATCATACCAATCATACAATAACATGCCCACTATCAAAAAATAAAAAAGACTGTATCACTCTGGCAAACCAGTGACACAGCAAATGTCAATAAATACAGTAAGATACCACATGGCATTTATGCAAGAGTGGAACAACCTCCTACTAAAACATTATGTTATTGCAGGCTGTTTGTTGAGTAGAGTGATGGAAGTAGGGAGGAAGGAGAGCTTGAAGCGATTGCTTTTATATCTACTAGCTCTAAATCGTCTTCCAGAGGGCAATAGTTCATATTCTTAGTAGAGAACATGAGAAGAGTCCTTCAAGTTTTTTTGTGCCTGATTGACAATAATTTTTCCAAAGATAGTTTGAAGGGACAGGTACTCTTTCATACCAATCACTTTCATGGCACATTTAAGCATTTTATCAATCTTAGATTTACATTTGACAGATATAGAGCCAAACCAGGCTGCCATCCCATATCTGATCAGACTTCCCATGACAGCATTATAGAAGGTCAACATCACACTCGTACTTACACCAAACAATCTGAGTCTGCGAAGAAAATGCAGTCTTTGGGCCAGTTTGGCACACAAGAAATCAACATGAACATTCCACTTCAATAAGTTATCCATCTGAATGCCCAAATACTTATATGAGTTTCCCACCCTCAGTGTGATGCCAAAAGAAAATGTCCGCCATGTGAATATGATGAATTCGCTTGCTCTAATCAGAAGCAGAATCAGTATTTTTTTTGGCTTACTGTTCTCATGCGGGTCTGCCACACTTCTATGAAGACAGGTGAGGAGGTGTTGACAAGAGTGGCATTTTGGGTCCAAGCTGGGCAACTCCACTCTGGCATGGACAACATAGCCATGGCAGGTGTTAGCAAAGCAAATGTACCACCCTGTAGGATGGGAAGCCTACATGAGACATAAACAAAAACAAATATCTGTCAGACAAATCATTTAATGAGAGTCAGGCCAAACTAGGCAGATAAAGGATGTCACATGTATTCTGATGAGCAAGAATACAAAGTAGTATAGTATGCAACAGGTTAGCTTGTGTTTCCTGAACATTCGTATCTGTATTGTATCCGTTATTTTAATTGATAATGAGCACAATAAGGACCAAGAAAATCTCTTCTACATGGTGACAAAGCTAGCATCTATACTTGCAGCAGACACACCTGTGATTTGACCTAAGCAGCATGCTAATATGCTCAAATGACAATGTAAACATGCCAACATTTACTTATTAACACTAAATCCAAAGTTGAGACTGCTGGGATTTGTCCTCAGTTTCCTCTGTGCACTTTTCAACTTTTCATGGTCGAACTAATGTAAGTTTGTCTTAACTATATCGCCAATGTTTCCTTACAGGAAGGTGAGTGGTGGAGTGAACTAGCACCATAAGTCTGACCTGACACCGAAGGTGACCTGCAGCAGGGTGCACAGGCCAGACACGAAGAAAATGGTGTTAATGAGGCGACTCTGAGTCAGGCTGTCGTGCTGAAGACACAGTCCCTCCGACAGAATGAGAGGGATGGAGAGGATCCCACCGAATGCTGTCAGGTAATGCTGCACAGGAGAGGGACAGTGACGACAGTGATGACTTGAGGATGTCTCTGACACTGAATACATTAACAAAACTAGTGTATACCACAAACAGTATGCTGTTTTCTTTCTCCATGACTCAAGGCAAGTTTGTTGCTCCAATTGAAATGTGGGTTAAACAGCCTTAACAATAAGGAAATTCAAAAGATTATACACAACTTGTAAGATAACACCCACCTGAATAGCAAGAAAAATACAAAGGTGCCAGGGGGGAACATCAGTCACACAATAGGTTGGTTTATTTCTGTCTTCCTCTGTTGCACAGCTGCTCCTGCGTGTCTTTCCCTCCATTTTTCCGGGCTTATCATTGACTTGTTCGCCCATCTAGAGCACCACAAAAAAACATCAGATGCCAAAACAGGCATAAACAAATCGCTATCAAAAGCTGTCCTGGAGACATAGTTAACACGGAATTTAAGAAACGTTTCAGATGTACAAGTTTGCTAAAAGGGAACATTGCTAAAAGATAGACATCTCTGTGATTGTGTTTCTGCTCTGTGGTTGCAAATGTGGAAAGTTTTAGACCGAATACATTTTGAATAAATATCAAGAATTTATGAGTCTCACAAAAACATAATAACATCGTGTGCACTCTTTGGAAAGGCCATGTAAGTTTTCAGAGAATTTCAGGAAATGTTGCACAACTTTCAGAAACTTTCAACCACCATCACTCCCTCTTGTACAAACCCTTGCCCACCGTGTTGCAGAGCTAATTATAACTCAGTTAAGTGCAATCCAAACTACTGAACAGGATACAAAAAAGAAAAGCAGTGTTCCTTTTAAATGCTTATAGATTTTATAACGATTACCAAAAATGCCTACATTGATATTTGAGAAGAAAAGTCGTTGTACTTACATCAAATGCAAGATTATCGAGGCCAACCATTTTTTTCCCTGAAGCCACAGCCAGCACAAAATAGCTTTAATAACAATAAAACCTTTTTGGTTACTTGAGGGGGAACGCAGAGTGGCGACATGTTGGCTGGAACTGCTTTTATACTAAGTCATCACATTTACGCCTCATGTGTGCATTCATCTCAGGACAAAGTTAACCCTGCAAATGACTTGATTACGTATCTAAGTTAATTATTGATTACTATGACAATGTGGACTGCTTTTTCTATGCAATTCTTACCACGTACCTGTACCAAAATCTCCTGTCAGTTTTCATATGAGAAAGGAGGTGTCCCTGTTTTTAAAGAACAGTCAAGTGTTTAACCTTGTAAACATCTCCATGTGGTGTTTCTCATCTGCTACAAGACATTTCAGGGACAACATGAGCAGTCATCTCCATGGCTGGGCCTGTCTGCTTTTAACCTGCAGTGTACCAAGGACAGGCTGAACAACACGTTTTCAGATTGGCAGGTTTGATACGTCACACACCTAAGGAGCCAATCCCGTTAATGGACGGGGTGACGCTATGCATATCATAATATCATTATTCTTATTCCTATTTTTTATCTTATTCTATTTAAGTCTTTTACTTAATTGTATTCTAGTTCTGTGTTAATTGTTCTGCACCAAAATCACCAAAACAAATTCCTTGTATGTGTAAACCTACTTGGCAATAAACACAGATTCTGATTCTGATTCTGATCGTTATGTGTAACCTATGGCAACCACTTCGGCGACATGCAAGCCAGCTGTAACCGTCATTGTAATTTTTGCAAACTACTGACTACTAACGTTAACATTACCACTACTAACTACTACATTTCAAGCTAGCTAAGTTTCAAGAAGTTGCCACTAAACAGAGATGGGTTGTGTTTTTCGCAACAGAGGGGCTGGTTGGAAATGTGCATAGTGGGCGGGGACTATGAAGATTCAGGAATTTTTAACTTTTTTTGTAGAAAAAACATATCAGACACAATGTATTATTTCAAGCAGAGCATTTTATATGTCCTAAAACATGACGGGAGCTGCTCTTTAAAAATACTATACATGCTTTATACTTTACTGAAGTATTACAGCAAGGAGGGATGAAAAGTTTTCTATGCTCATAGTTTAAAAATGACGTCTTCTCTTAAATAAATTTACTTAATCTTGTTCAGGGTAAAAAAATAAAAACACAAGAAAACCATTAACCGAGGGCTCAGAGAGAACGCCGACAGTCTCTGCAGGATGGTTCGTTTGATCAAGGTTTGCATTTAGCGCCTACCTCAAACTGTCAGCATCAGTTGACAAGGCAAAAATGGGAGGATGGTAAGATAAAGAGATTTAAGCCTTCAAAGAGGGGATGTTTGCCTCGCTCAGAGAGGAAAGAGAACTGATAAGATCTCTTTGTGTTATGCTGATAAATGTGACAAGGCAGCTGCAGCAGCTTTGGGAAATTGTGATGTGAAAACACTCCAAGTCTCCAGTTTTATAACAGAAAGGATCCTAATAATTAAAAAACGGGCTCAGTAGAAGTGCTTCCCATCGTGACTTGTTGTTGACCGGGGTTTGATGTCAGGTCAGAGAAACCCAGGCTCACTTACCTCCTGAAGGCTCATGCCGGTTAAACCCATAGAGAGGATGAGCACAATGCGTCCCCTTGCGAGTTAAATTAATAAAAGCAGTCTAAACAGGATGAAACAAGGTCGAACTGACACAGCACTTATCTGCCACTAAGTGAGGAGGAACTGACTGAAGCAGAGCATCACAAACACTTTGCTATTATAATAATACTAATATGTGCTGTCTATACTGTTTTATTAGTGCAGTTTGCCTCTGCACTTTAGGAGTCATTTATATTCTAAAGGACGCTCTTTGCAACACAACAAACTTTAATGTCATTGCCTGCGATGTAGCACATCATTACCTCCCTGCGATGTTTTTGCACATAATGCTGCTTTATTATTTTGAGACCCAGCAGGTTAATTTTTCATGTTTTGAGTTTAAAGAAGCAATCAATCCAAGTCTGCACTCTGTAATGAGTTATTTTCAGAGTATAAAGGGTGGGAATCATCTATTAGTAGGTGCTCCTGCTAACGCAAACTGTACATGAAAGAAAAATACTGCCAAAAGTGCTTACAAAACACGCAGAGTTCTTGTTTCAGTGTGACTAAGATCCATGTTGCAAATCCGCACATCATGTTGCGCGGCACTGCAGACTAATCGTGACACACTCTGACAGGGGAAAGGTAAGATGCAGAGATGTAAACACTGGAGTTTGAGCGCGGCAAAGAACATTCAGTCAGCAGACGTCACAGCACATAAAGTATTTGCTCATCCAGCAACGAGCCATTGTTTCTCGGAGCCGGAGGGAAAAGTAGTAAAACACTATATTCAGAAGCCCTTTGAGGTAACATATGGCACTGTGGCTGCAGCATACACTGCAGGCTATGTATCTAATCATCGCTGTGTTAAAACACACTGTGCAGCTTGTTTTATAACTCGCTGAAATGCATGTGAGTTAACTTTTAAACCCTGGTAGCTCTCAAAACAGGTTTTAAATGGGTGTATCCATTTTTATTTTGCGGCAATCAGCGAGGATAGTAAACTGTCTTTATCTTATCATAGATTTTATGTTATCCTCAAGTCATGCTATCACATGTATCTCTGTTTGAATTATAGCGAGCAGTGAGACAACAACGTCTTCCCTCAGACAGGCCAGCTCAGACCGACTCCGCCTGAGAAGGATCTGCAAAGTTTTGCATCAAACCATGCATGTGTTTCTTGCCCAAACTCCTCCAGCTGGGTAAAATCTGATTAATGGATGACTGGCAAATACGTCTCCAGCAGAGAAGCCAGACCTTTTCAAAGTAAACAAGTGCCACAACCTATCCATTCAAATGTGAAGGAAAAAAACAAAACACAACTTTGTTCTCAAACTGCCATTGACCTTGACACCAGTGTGTGTCCATGCAGAGGTTCAGGCTCAGTGCTATCGAGTTCAACATCCTGCACAGACTTTAAAAACAAAGAGCGACATGCTTACTATAAGGAAACATGAGAATTTAAATCACTGTCCCCTCTTTGGTTACAGAGAAGGCTTTCAATAGGTGGAGTGGACCTACCTTGTCTTTGTCCTGGGAAAAATGGGGTTACGTAAAGATTTTATTTAATGGATTAAACTTTTATGTTCAGCCCCTGTAGCTCCAGTCATACAAATGACTTACATTCACGTTTCTTTCCTTTCAAACCTGGCATGAAACAGGGTTGCCCTTTATCCCCACTGCTGTTTGCGTTTGCCATTGAACCTTTGACTACCTGGCTTCATCGTGAGGCAAGATTCCAGGGTATTGCAAGAGGTGGGGTCACCCACAAAGTGTCCTTAAATGCAGATGACTTAGTTTTGTATATATTTTTGGAATTTGGAAGTGGTGTTGTCGTACCTGTACCTCGCGCGTCTCCATGGTTGAACGCAGAGATCAGGCGGTTCACAGTGCTGGTGATGATGGCTACGGCACGACGGAGCGGACGATTCACCCGCGTATTCTTGGCTGCACTCATGCTTTTATTAGAGATTATTTTATAGAGTAGTTTAAATACTTTTTTTTAAAAAGGAAACACTCCAGTACTTTAACTCAAGTTATAATTTGACTGAGCAACTTTCACTTGTATTGGGGGGTAATATTTACAATGTCACAATGTTACAATTTCATTTAGCAGACGCTTTTGGCCAAAGCGACGTACATCTGAGAGTTAATACAACAAAAGCAACGATCAGGACAGGAGGGAACGAAGTCAGTAAGTGCAAACAAACAGCTTCAAGAGTATCTATACTTTGTCCACCACTGGTTTGTACAGAGTACTTTAAAGCTAATGTGCACTTCGGTGGTTGGCATTAAACTGTGGAATTCTTTACAGAATGATTTGAAGTGTTACTGCAAATTTTGGTTGTTTATAAGTGAATGTAACAGACCATCCAGATTTATTGTTTACTTTTGTTTTGAGTAAGGGGCAGGCGAAATAAGACTCTTCTTCTCCCTGCTCCTTTACGTTCATGGAATATGTAAAGCTGTGTTGTGATTTTAAATGTTGAAATTGTACAGACCATGAATGGAATGAATAATAAAATGAAATAATAAAATGAAACGTATCCAAGTCCTATTATTATGTATTATGTCTATACTGGAGCAGTTTGCTAGATTTTCATGGTACAAACTAAACCTTTAGAAGAGTGAGCTTTTCCCTTTAAACCCATCAGCCACAAGAACGCCTTACTCCTTTTTAAACGTGTGGATGATGGGTTCAAATACCTGGAAACATCACAAAATCATCCCCTCATATTTTCAAGGAAAATGTCCTCCCATTACTAAATCGCTGTCCAAGCGAGATACAGTAAACCGGCGTCTGTCGTTTGCATGTCATTCTGCATCGGCGAAACACAGTCGCATATTGATGCAGCATCATTCATGTGCCTTGAATATTCAACATCAATTTACACAACAAAAACAAGGAGCAGGTTCATGCATTTGTTAGATAAGCAGAGTGAATTTCTTTGTGGATATGTGGATGTCTTGTGTATCATTTTCACAAGGAGACTCAAAAACCACCTTAAATTAAACCAATCTGAAGTGTTAAACTGTGAGCTGCTGTTTGCATAATAAGATTAGCTATTTAAATCCTGCACAAAGGTTACCCATCAAAGCGAAAGGCCTCAGTGAATGTCACTGTGAAGTCGCCCTTCGGCCTCTGTCTAAAGTCTGCCTAATAGACTCAGAGTGCAGCTTTGCAACAAGTGACAACCTTTAAACTTTTGAACCTGAGAAGGAATGAAAACAAAATAATCTAGTTTCTGTGTGTTCGCTGTCTCAATCCCGACTCCATGCTGCTTGATGTTATCGCGCCTGTGAACAAAGCTTAGAATCAGTGTCAGTTTAGCTGAAGTGCTGAAGGTCACAGTGGGGAAGGCTGCTTCAAGGCAGCATCAATCATCTTTAATATTGTGTCAATATGACAGACTTGGACTATTAAAGGAATTAAATCACTCCGTCTATTGAATTGTCACCTTAATATTCAGCCTGAGGAGTTAAAGTTGTGTCTGCAGGTATTTGTTAGTGTTTTTAAAGTGCTTAATCCATAATTGCCTGGTCCTAATTATGCAATGCAGGCTCGTCCCCAGTGACTGAACAAAGACCTTAACAAGCCAAGGCCACTAGAATCGTTACCAGTAAACAGCAGAACAATGTGTCTGGGCCTTTTTTCAGCTACAATTAGTGAGAAAAAAAAATCAATGACTTGAGAAGCCTCTGCTAATTTGTGTTTAAGGGAGCTCTTTAAAAACAGCGTCTGAAGCTCTTACAGACACCGACCGGTCTGTGCAGTCAGGAAGCAGCCAGAAAAATGTGCATTTTGATTTATAGGACAGCTCACCACGTTTCCAATACAGAGGGACTTTTTGAAGAGCAGCCTTTGAAGAAGAAACAGGCTGAGAAATTAAATAATTCCTCTCTCTGGTGAGCTTTTTCTCGTGACATATTAAAGTCATCTTGCCATTTTGTACTAAGGCAGCTCCAGGAAGTCAGTAACCAAAGAGATATGAACAAAAATCAAAGGAAAGTAGGAAGAACAATTTTTTTTTTGTCTGAAGAAAAGTACTCCCTCTCAGCCAAAAGAGCATTTGTGAGGTCATGCCACTGGTGTTGGATGAGAAGGCCTGGCTTACAGTCAGAGTTTTAATTTCTCCCAAAGGTGTTTAGTGGGGTTAAGGTCAGGGCTGTGCAGACCAATCCGGATCCTCCACACCACTCATCTATGTCTTTATGGGCTTCCCTTTGTGCACAGAGGCACAGACATACTGGAAGCACACAATTGGTTACAATGTTTTCTTTGCTTCAGCCATTTGACTGGAATTAAGGGGCCTAGCTGAAACCCTGAAAAACAGCCTGAGACTGTGATCGTTCCTCTACCATATTCATACTTTGAATTAAAAAATCCTCCATTAGACAGCCAGAAACAGAAGCATATTTCATGTTCACAAAGTATGTGCTTCCACTGCTCCAGAGTCCTGTTTCTGCTTGCTTTTCACCACTGCAGATCACGCCTCGGTGCAGCTACTCAGCCATGCAAACCCATTTATTAAGCAAAGGTGCACTCTATGATGGTGCAAAGTTTAAAGTGACTAAGCTCTTTATGGCCCATTCTAAATTCCAAATTTCTTGGCTATGTGCTGGATTTTATGCACGTGTTCACAGTGGGTGCGGCTAACCGCCTCAACAGCTCAATAATTAGATAGGGAGGTCACTGACTCAGGCCATTCGGTGTATCAAACAATCAAGTCCAAGTAAAAAAACTTTTACTTTAAGAATGAATTTTTCAGCTTGACCTCACAGGTTATAAAACTGTTTGATGCATCCTGAGGATAGTACGTATTGATCTCCTCCTCACAGCCGTGCATCTCCACAGCTGAGTTGTTTAATGGGGCTCGTTTGCATGAACACATCTAAATCAATACTCGTGATGAAAACCCAGGAGAGCAGAGCACCAACGCTGTCCCATTAAATTTTCATTCACTGCAGAGGTCTGGTACAAAAGGTTGGTAAACATCCTCGATTCTGCGGCTTCATATCTTTTGTTATGTTTATAGGGAGATAAAATATGAATGAAAAACAGCCGCAGCAATAATTTGGGAAAGAGGAGCATTGTGTCTGAAGACTTTTATTATTAAAATCCGATTCATGCTACACTCGTTTACCAACTACTTTAATGTTACTTTAAACTATGGATCTCTGTTATGGATTACGATTCAATTAAAGAGACTTGTTTGGTTACCATGACTACAAAATTAAAGGCCCTAAAACTCTTTTTCAACTGGCTTCCTACTTTGAGCAGTTAGGTCCTACATTCTGCCAGTGTGGACATTTTTTGTGTATGTCACATCTTTTGTCCACGATTCTCTATTGCTTAAAGTGGGAGAGACTGGTGATGTCATGATAGCAATAAACCGATAAGAGTTTAGCAACATTTCGATTCAAAATGTAATAATGCAGAAAAACTGATATCGATGTTGTCTCACTGCACAGGTTTAAGCCTTCATAAGAAGAAAATGTGCCTGTCAACAGATTATGTACAGTCATAGAGCCCTGGTTCTCAATTCGTGGGTAGGGACCCAAAAGTGGGTCGCAGAGCTGTTTTTAGTGGGTCACGGATGTGTTCTTTAAAAAAAAAGTTGTGCCAAAAAGTCTATGCTGTGCTTTTATTTTGAAGGACATATGTGTAGAGGCAGGGATATATGTTCTCACTGGTCACTAGGGGTAGTGGATGTGTTTGGATATGTGCGTGGTTGGAGCTGTGTGTCTGTGGGTTTATCACTGTGGCTGAATGATTGCCTAGCAGATATCACCTGCACCTACCTGTGAATGTGTTTGCTTGGTACAGAGAGAGGGAGAGGTAGGGTGCTCATATTTCTGTTGACCGCTAAAGCTATTTCCCATCATAGTCTAGTCCTACAAGTCCATCATTGCATAAATGTTCAAATGTATGTTTTTATTGAAAGGGTTAAAATATACACCCTCAACCTGCAGTAATGGCCTCATGTTTCCTCCTTGGACTCAACGTGTCAGACAGAGCCCTGCTTTCTCCTCTCAGTGACTAACCTAGTTTTGATAGTCACATTATAATAGGTGTCCTTTGACATGCGTTGCACGCAGTAGAAGTGTTGTTATTCACACTCCATGTATCCACTGATTGCGTAATCCCAGCTACTGTTACATATACATTGTTGAAACTTGATGAACCCTACAGTTGTTGCATTTATGTTGCACTTTTTTTAGCTTATTTCTCTGGGAAAAAAAGGCTGCTAATTAAATGAATTGTAGAGGAAATATTTTCCTCACACTGCTACCTGCTGGTCAGGTAGCTGTCTCAGGTCCAAACTGCACCATTTTTAATTAACGCTTCTTTGAGTTACTTTCAGTTTCTGTTGATTTTGGTGCCCCCTGTGGACAAAGTTGTACCTCTTATCTCTTTGTTGATTTTGTCCTGTTCATGCTTAAGTTGTTTTTAAATTTCTGCCCTAGAAGATGAAAACAAAGGCAGCTTGCAGTCAATCGCTTCATCTGTCACCAACCCCCGGCCAGCAGTTTCAGGCATTAAGAATAACTATATGGAAATAATCAATCTTGTCGTTGATGGTTTTGTTTGCTTTTGTAGCTCATATAGAGTAATCAATATTAATTTCAGTCTGTTTCATAACCAGTGAAAAACTCCCCACAGGAGCTTTAAAGGAATTTCAGTGGTTGGGAAATTTGGGTCACGATTTGTCATTAAGGAGGCAGTGGTGGGTCCTGAGGCCTAGACCAGCTGAGAACCACTGTCATAGAGGACGCCTCTCTTTTATTTAGGTTTAGAATGACTGAAATGTTATAGAGCCTAACAAGCTTAAAGTCAAAATAAAAATACAACAAATATTACAAATATAGGAATATTGGAAGTAAGGGTGCTGGTTTACCTCAGTGGGGAGAGCAGGTGCCCCGAATAGAGAGGCTACAGTCCTTGATGTAGCAGCTGCAGGTTCGCCCTCAGACCTTTGCTGTATGTCACCCCCTACTCTCTGCTCCTAATATTTCCTTCTTCAGCTATCCTTTGTTTCTCACCTGAAATTGAAATTGCAAAACAAAAACATGAACTACCGCAACAGCCTAAGTTAGAGGCTAAAATGTGAATAATTCCTCATAAATTAATATAATCAATTGAAGAAAACTCATGTAAACTTCCAGAATTACACAAAGCACATGCTGGTATTTAACATATTGCTGTAAGTTATACAAAACGTATCAATATTTTTCCAACTGCGCTGTGTTGAGCAGTCATCCTTTAGCGTGTGACTAACATTTCAGCAAACCACATTAAAAATGAGCCGCTTCTGCAAGACTGTAAGCGCTGCGGGTGTCACATCCATAAGCAGGCTGCGGGGGTGTTGGCTGGATGTATGGGTGTTGACATCTTCCATGACTCACAGCCTGGCCTGTCAAAATGTCAACCGGTGTCATGGCATCATCCAGAATTGATTTTATTCTGGATATGGAGCTGTCACAGAAGAAGGGGAAATAGGTACGTAGCCAAATATTATCACGAAAAAGCTGACCCATGACTGGTTACATCATTATTTAGCTCAAGTTGCACCAAAAAAGTAGTGCCACACTCAGTCCCCTCTGCAGCTTGTGTAACTGGCTTAATGGCCATTATTCTTCTAGGAACAATATACTTTTAGGGTTGCCACAATATTAATAATGACTGGCCCGCTCTGCCTCATTCATAATTAATTCACATTTATTTTTCTTCAGCTGGACTCATCATCTTTTCCCTCCCCATAGACCTCATTAGGATCTTTACCTTTACTCATGAACTGAAACTATTTTACTTAAACAGTCTGCATTAATAAAAAATACTCATGGGTGATAGCAAAGGAACTCCAGTATGCACTTCACACACACACACACACACACACACACACACATGCAAACACAACAAGTTAACTTTTCAACACTTCCTAGTCCCTGACAATTAGAGTGGGCTTTTACTTTATTTCATGGTTTTGTCCAGAATATTTGTTAAAGAGTTTAATTCTTTTGAAACTAGCAAAAGGAGAAAGTGATATTAGCTTAAATGATTTGACATGAAAATCTGATTATTAAATGGTATAATTAGCCCTCACCTGCTTGTCTGGTAATGAGGATTGTTCGAAGCCTGTATTACACAATAAATCAGAGCTGAATCCTCTTACGGGCCATTTCAATCCTGTGCAGGCCTTTTGGGTCCTATTCAGGGTTCTACTGAGAAAGATAAAGCACCAAACAGCTATGTGGCATTACAGTCAGGCATACAGCGTACGAGCCTTTTATCATTCTGTATGATGAATGCATAAACAACCAGGCCGCTTTGTAATGACACCTGCATGGATCATTTCGAACCACACTTCCCATTCTGTGCTGCCTGTTCTCCTCTCTTGTGCAGCCCTACTTCACATACAATGCTAAGAGTCTACAGCCGTGCTAGCAGCTCTGTGTGGCTGTGCATAAGTACAGCCTTGCTTGGCAATACAATACATTGGCAATGCTAACATGTTAATGTTTAGCATGTAATTTTTACCGTGTGTTAACATGCTCGCAATGAAGATGCTAATATGTTGAAATTGAGCAGGTAATGTTCATCACCTTAGTATGCAAACTAGCATGCTAATATTCTCACAATTACAATGCTAACATGTTGAAGTTTAGAAGGTTCTCTTATCCACATTCATCATCATAGTGTGTCAGTTAGTATATTAGCATGCTCACAATTACAATGCTAATATGCTGATGTTTTGCAGGTAATATTTGGGCTACTATGTGCACCATCTTAGAATGTAACTTAGCATGTTAACATACTTGCAATGAAGATGCTGACATGCTGACATTAAGTTGTTGATGTTTACCACATCTTAGTATGTAAGTTAGCATTCTAATATCCTCACAGTGACAGTGCTAATATGCTGATGTTTCAGGTAGTATTTAGGCTACTATGTTCACCATCTGTAAGTTAGCATGCTAACATACTCAAGTGACAAAGTTTTACAGGTAATGTTTACCACGTTCATCATCTTAGTATGCAAGCTAGCATGCTAGCATTCTCACAATTACAACGCTAACATGTTGAAGTTTAGGAGGTATGCTCTTTTCCACATTTATCATCTTCGTATGCCAGTTAATACGCTATTCTCATAACTACAATGCTAATATGCTCTTGTTTTGCAGGTAATGTTTGGGCCACTCTTGGCACCATCTTAGCATGTAAGTTAGCATGTTAATATGCTAACAATAAGAATGCTTGATGTTTAGGAGATCATACTTGCCATGTTCACTATGTTAGTATCTTATTTAACATGCTAACATGTCATTAACTTTGTAGATATTCGATCAAAGTATTGGACAAATACAACATTTTGACCGGATGATTGTGTGTTAGATGACAAAGGCTTCACCAAAGTTGTCAAAATTCTCAGAGGGGGATATGAATGTATCAGTTGTCGAGACGCTTCACTCAAGACCAGAAATGCCAACCTCATGGTAGTGGCAGTGCATAGAAGTCAGGGCCAGGGGATCACTCAAATTAGCAGGATCGGTCTTCATGGCAATGAATCACATAGCTGCCGGGATATTTCACTGCGACCAACAGGATTATCATCCCTAGAGCTATGCCACTGGGGTGGCTAAAAAAATAGTTCAACCTGGGGCTCTCCAGCAAGTTGGCCATGGGGATTGAGAAATAACTGAAAATTGATAGCTCTTAATATAAATTAACATTTTATTTTATTTTATTCATTTTATTTCTGTTTTTATTTCTGATATTAACACAAAAACAGCAGCACACACAAGGGGGCCCTACTTGCTCCCTGTTGGCTGGACTTTTAAAGCAGCTCAGAAGTTCTTGTTTTTTGGGTTTTCATTTTAAAGCTATTAAGTTCTGTGTTAATACTTTTTGATTAGTGGGCTGTCAGACTGTAAACAGCTGTCAAGATGATTTATTTCAAGTTAGGGATGGATGGTTTGCTAATAAGTGAGAACTTTGCTTTATATCTTCCATGAGATTGCACTCAGGGACTTGTGGTGGAAAATAAAAATTCCTCTTTCCCAACAAAAAGTCAGACTATGATGATGCATTAAACTGATAGAATTAAAATCAAGTGCATTTGATCACAAATGACCACAAACAGACTTCCCTATTGTTCTTGGACCATCATCAAAGTCTCTCAGTAGTTTGGAGCCAAACATAAAGCTTGTCCCCACCAGAGATCAAAGCCCAGCCGAGGCTTTCATGCGGCGCTCTGCATTGTGCTCATCGTGAGCCACTCGCTTTTGTTCATACATGTAAATGGTCGTGATGAAAGGGGGTTGTGTTCTGGCAGACAGGGGCCGATCTCACGGAGTCGTGCTCGCAGAGCCTGTCTGAATACATCGAGCTTTTCCTCTCACTTCACTTCCTTTAAGCTCCTATAGCTTCATGGCTCACTAAAATATTAATCAGGCCTGGAGCAGTGGCAGTAAGGCCACAAAAACACATACACAGCATCACACGTGAGTGCACCCGCATTCATGGACACACACACATTGTTCCGAGCATGGGACTTGTATAATTTAGTGCTTCAGTGCTTTTGATATCTAGTGGCTGGATGGCTCACAGTGGAGAACTAAGGCTCAGACATGACTTCCTCTCTGGGGATGGCAGAGGAAACTGCAGAGCACTGCTACCCTGCTGCTGATGCTGCTGCTGCTGCACAACATGTGATAATCTATCACCCACACAAAGGACTGGGTTCACTGGTTTGCTTTGGATCAGTGCATCTTGCTTGGATATCTGACGTTTATGTTCTGACTAGTAATTATTTCAGTTACCATTATTGAGCTTGTCTGCAGTAACGAAGATGGATGTCAGTAACCGGCCATGTACGTACGAGAAGCACAGGCGAGGGAGCAGATTTATGGAGCACGATATTCTCATTTTGCTTGCAGCTGTTGCAGTTTCTGGGCGCATGGTTTCCAAGACATGATTGAATTTGAACGTACTTTGCCATACATAAAGGTCAGCGCTTGCTGTGTAAACATCTCATGTAAAGATTGTCATCACCATACATTTAATGCATCTACAGAGGCCCTATAGATGAGAATGTATGGTACCCCGTTCCAAAAGGTCACACAAGGGGCACTTTTTGATTTGTTTTTCTTGCATTAGAAGAAAAAAATATGTTCTCTGGAGTAGAACAAATTGCAGTACAAGGAAGAAAAACAAGAAATCAAGCAAAGTGCCAAAAAAGAAGATGCCAGCAGTTGTCAGTTTGGATGTTCTGAGTCGTGCTGAGCCGAGCTGACTGAGTTTGAGCTCCGTCGCTGCACATGTCAGCTCATCCCAATCCATTCACTTTGTTATGGAGACAGCAGCAGTCGCAGATTAAGATACACATATTCATGCACAACCTAGTTTTAGGGGAAGCTGGGAATTAAAAGAAAAAGTTTGGATCACATTTCCATGCAATATTTTTTCATGTTTTATGTAGCTGTGCTCTTACATAGTCTACTCCTAATCAGAGCAACAGTGTTTGTATGTCTAACTACTACAACTGGAACAATGAATAACAGAAAACAATGAACATAACCTTCTAACACGGTGTCAACCACTAAAACTATTGATCTAAGTGTCTCCATTAACTAGTTTTTCTCAACTGAAGCTGAAGCCCATAAGCACCCATGGGAAACCGTGGCTGGGATGTGGTGCAGGCTGAATAAATTATTGAAGAGTCACAAATTCTGACTCATGGTTTATCAGTGTCAGTGCTTTAACTTGTTACATTTACTGTATATTAGCCGACATTGAATCATTTAAGCCCACGAGAAATGTAGGGCAACATTGCAGTTGAGAATAAGGAGGGATTACATAACTTCAGCCACAGACTGGGGGAAGCCTCTTCTAGAAGGAAAAGGAAAAAAAATAGGGCAAAATATTATGAGGAGGTCTGCAATCCAATGCAATACAATACAGCAAACATGCAATGAACGGAATGGGAGGAAACTAGCCTTGTCCCTCTGGAATAATACAACCAGCAGCAGGTTAAACCCAGGCTGAGAGGACTAAACTTCGTCTGAGGATACAAATCTTTACAAAGTAGCTTCGTGATGTTGTGTCCACCCCTGCACCTGTCTGTCTGTCCTCAGGCACCTCATGGCATTAAAAACAAACACCCCTCCCACTGTCTCTTGAATCTATTAAATTATCACCTGAAAGAACCGTGACACTAACTAGATTACTAATCCACTTTCCGCAAAATGTCGACATTGTGCATGCATCAAACCTCACTCAGGACACCGTCTTTGCAGGTCTAATGAGTCATGACATTAACACAGCCTAAAGCCCTCCTCCCACGCTCCTCCAGCCCACTCCTCTCTTTATATGAGGCGCTCCTCGGCTCCAGTCCTCAGAGCAGCACGCGCCGAGTCAGCGCACCTCTCTCGTGCCGCTGCGAAGTGGACGGGAGTCGGTGCTTCTTCACACATTCTCTTGGATTTACCTTCAACCCGCCAAGATGAGACTTACTTTTGTTTTCGTTGCGGTTGTGGGTCTTTTGACAGGTAAGTGAAGAAGTTGAATTCTTGCAGAGTAGTGGAAGTTAGTGAGCGCGGTTCAGGACCATGGACAGAGACACGGACGGTTCTTTCACTTAAATATATGTAAGCATTTTCTTCGTGCTATTTCACCTCGTGCTTTTTCACTAACAAATACTTTTTTTTTCGTAATGCAGAAAATCTAGCGCTTCCAGTAGGAAAAGAAGGGCAAAGAGAAGATGTGGTATGCCTTTCTATTTTTATTGTATCATTAAGATTAAAGTAGCAGCTGAGCAGAAATTAAACGAAGCAAAAAGCTGCAGCAGATATTTATGTTTTTTTAATGTTTATTTTCAGGTAACACGATGCCTGGTTGAAGTCCTGTCCAAAGCTCTTTCCAAACCGGACTCCCAGCTGGATCAGGACTGCAAAGAAATTCTCCAAGCAGGTTTGTAGCACGAGCAGGGTTTTCGTGTGAATGGAGATAGTAAAGAAGCAAATTTGAAGCATCAAGGATACTGTTGACGCAGCACGTTTGAGCTGTCACGTCCTGCAGGCATTTAGCTGATTCAAACATTTAAAGAAATTGAATATCTTGGCATGGGACATAAAGAGCCTACAGTTTAAGATCATTTACATTTTCACATCAATTCTCATCAGCCAAGGTCCTTATTCTCCAATAAATTGTAGCTTAACTGAAACTAAATATTGGATTTAACCTAAAGGCTGAATTTAATGCAAAAATCAATGACGACCTGAACCTATGACCTATAAAAATGAATCTTTACACCTCTTTTGATCTTCCTTTGTTCTTTCACAGGGGTTAAACATGCCCCACTGGACAAGAAAACTGCCGAGGAGGTCAAAGGTCAACCAGAGGTGCCTGGGGCAAAGGAAGCAGATGTCAAAGACATTGAGGCTCTCCTGAAAACCGTGGAGGAAAAAAGAGACACACCAGAAGACGAGCGCAGCCAAGAATCCTGGAGCTTTGGCGACGAGAAGGAGAAGAGACATGAAAACGAAGAGGAAGAAGAAGAAACAGAGCGGGAGAAGAGGAGCGGCTGGAGGCCCGGACGGCACCACCAAAGGAAACACAAACGAGGAGAAGAAGAAGAAGAGGACGGCGAGCGCAGTCAGGAGAGTTGGGGGTTGGAAAAGCGATCAGAAGATGAAGAAGAAGACAGAGACAAGAGGAGCTGGAGGCCTGGGAGACACCACCAAAGGAAACACAAACGAGATGAGGAACCTTTAGGGGACGAGAGGGAGGAGCCAGAGGAGGAACGCAGCCAAGAGTCCTGGGATGTAGACAAAAGGCATGGCAACTTACAACGCTACCACTACAAGCAGCTCAGCAAACGTGGGGATGATGGGGAGGAAGACGGGGAACGCAGCCAAGAATCATGGGGTCTTGAAAAGAGGAGCTGGAGGCCTGGCAGGGTTCACCAGACGAGACACAAACGCGATGAGGAGCTCTCAGAGGAAGCCAGGGATGAGCCTGAAGAAGAACGCAGCCAGGAATCTTGGGGTCTTGACAAGAGGAGCTGGAGGCCCGGCAGGATTCACCAGACGAGACACAAACGCGATGAGGAGCTCTCAGAGGAAGCCAGGGATGAGCCTGAAGAAGAACGCAGCCAGGAATCTTGGGGTCTTGACAAGAGGAGCTGGAGGCCCGGCAGGATTCACCAGACGAGACACAAACGCGATGAAGAGCTCTCAGAGGAAGCCAGGGAAGAGCCTGAAGAAGAACGCAGTCAGGAATCTTGGGGTCTTGAAAAGAGGAGCTGGAGGCCTGGCAGGATTCACCAGACGAGACACAGACGTGATGAGGAGCTCTCAGAGGAAGCCAGGGAAGAGCCTGAAGAAGAACGCAGCCAGGAATCTTGGGGTCTTGAAAAGAGGAGCTGGAGGCCTGGCAGGATTCATCAGACGAGACACAAACGTGACGAAGAACTTGCAGAGGAGGCACGAGAGGAACCAGAGGAAGAACGCAGCCAGGAATCTTGGGGCCTTGACAAGAGGAGCTGGAGGCCTGGCAGGATTCATCAGACAAGACACAAACGTGATGAGGAGCTCTCAGAAGAAGCAAGAGAAGAGCCAGACGAAGAACGCAGCCAAGAGTACTGGGACTTTGACACTGGAAGAGACAAAAGAGAGTGGAGAGCTGGCAGACACCACCAGAGGAGACACAAACGTGATGAAGAGCTCTCGGAGGAAGCCAGGGAAGAACCTGATGAAGAACGCAGCCAAGAGTACTGGGACTTTGACACTGGAAGAGACAAGAGGGAGTGGAGGTCCAGAAGGCCCCACCAGAGGAGACAAAAACGTGGGGAAGAGGAGAGAGAAGAGCCGGAGGGGGAGCGCAGCCAGGAATACTGGGGCTTCGACAAAAGACATGGCAAAGAGGAAAATGAGGAGGCGGCAAAGGACAGGGACGACGCTCTGAGGTACTTTCATCATATCTAACGACTTCTGCTCTTTAATTCTGCAACTTGATTCCCTCGCAGCCTGGAGCACCAAACACTCTAGAGTCTCCAATAGACAGAGATCCAAACTAAATTTTGCAGCAGAGATGAACAAACCCTTTGAGCAGTGTTCATGTGCTGCTCAAATTGATGGTAGAAAAAAATTGCAACATCTAATTGAGGCTGTTTTTCAGGTATCTGGCAGAGAAGCGCAATCCTTGGATTTTCAGAGGCTACTACCATCCTGCCTGGTTTAAAAGGGATTCAGATGAGCACGCCGCCACCTCAACAAAGGTAGGCATGATGCATATAAACAGAAATAATGTACTTGCAAATTGTTTGAGACTTTAAGACTTAACCTTTTTAGCTTTCACTTTCCAAAAAGCTTCCAAAATATATCCTTTGCATCTGTATGCAAAATTGTAATGCACTGACCAAACATCAGTCAGTTTTCTATTTGGATCAGCAGATCGTTATTTTGGCCTGCATCGTATTTTCTAGACATAATCTGGATGTGCTTTTGATGTGTTTAGATGAATGAACTGGCCAAGTTGCTGAGTTATAAAATAAACCATCTGGCCAACCACTCCAATCAAGAGGAGGCAAAGAGGAGCACGCAGCAGAAAGCACTTGCGGCACAAGAGGTAAAAACTGCTTTCGCTAACTGCACAAACTAGACCCTCAAACTGAAGTCTAGAAAATGTATTATTTAACCTTAAGTGTGGACTATAGTTGACCGACAATCATGTCTGTTACTGAAACTTAGTAAAGAAGAGGATATTTTAGAATTCATGCAAATCTTACATTTTAAGTCCCAAAAATCTACCCAGAAATATCCTTACAAATAGATGCATGTTTCACAGGTTGAAGCGCCCGTGATCCAGCCTGTAAAAACACTTTATTCTGCAGGCTTTTAAATGAAAATATATTCAGCTGACCCTGTAAAACCATGGAGCACATCCAGTGCCTCCAACACACTGTTTCTCTTGTCTGCATGGACATGTCAGCATTTAGCCTTTAGAGCCACAGAGCATCAGTGAATATGCATCTGTGCAAATACACATCAAGAACCATCCACCACGAGCATGTCCTGAAAACAGATGAAATTTCCACCAGTGTATTCATGGGCAGTGACTCGTTCCTCAACTCTGGCATACATTTAAGTTGTTTGTATTGCCTCGCTCAAATCTTTTCAGCACTAGTTCTCTCGGCTCGTTTGTCCCCTTGTTTATATTTGCACTTTCTGCACCAGCTTTTAATGACAGCTGCAGTAATCGCGCCAAGAACTTCGTAATTATCGCCTCCCAGAGCAATCAGAGTCAAATTTATCCCATTAAAAAGAGAGCTACGGCCTGCAGAGACTTCATGTAACATACTTTGAAGCAGAAAAACAAATCAGGGAGGAGAAGGCGCTCTGCCGCACCAGAACTCAACGGGTAATAAGAAAATGTTTAACCAAAATCACTTGTTCAGCATATTATGTAAAGATTGGTGCAGGCTGGGGAAGATAAGCCCAACAGACTGATGGAGTTTAGTTGCTGACGATACATTTTAATGTTTTTCAGGAGAAAGAGCTGGAAAACCTGGCAGCCATGGACTTGGAGCTGCAGAAAATCGCTGCAAAGCTGCATGACAACAGCGCATAAGCCAGCATTTCATTTCACTATCAGTGGATAAACGCTGCTGTCTAACTGTATGTCCGCCATTTTCAGTGTGCTTACAGTGTTGAAAAAGACAAAAAAATAAGACAAAGAACCCTGGAGCTTGCCAAAAACATTTTACCAACTTGTATATCATCGTTTTTGTGATATTTTGATGTCATCAAATTAATCCGCATGGGAATGGTTTTGATGTTTATATAAATATATATATAGTGAGAGAAACCATGAAAATACTATATATCTGAGACAAATGATTCAAAATACTGTCTTCTGAAAAGTTTGTTCAGTTTGCACTCAATAAAAGAAATTATTCTGGGACCAAACATAAATCTCTAAATCATTTCTTGATGAAAAAACTGTTCACACATCAGCCTCTCTTGTACTGCTTTTTAATTCTGTGCAGACACAGATGTAACCGACACGACGCTCATATAACAAATGGCACTTCCTGCGGGGATAACAAAATTAAAAAGTCATAACCTAGAAGCTGGAGAGCATTAACTCGGGGAAAAAATGTTTGCACACCTGTTTTTAAGGCATAAAACACAAACCTGCCACAAACTCTCAACACATAACATTATTTTTGCAGTTCCTTACATAACACACACACTGAGCTCACACTGGCTTACAGTTAACTCCTCAGCATTAGCCTTAGTCTGCACTGATCTGAATACACAAGACGGGGGAGAAAGTGTGCTGATGAATGCAAAACAGACACTCCATCTGCCTTATTCCAGATGTGTCAAATCCGATTTGTCAAATCAGAGAGGTCGATGCTGGAGGAGATTCCCTGTAGGTCATCAGTGATGTGCCCTCAAAAGATTCGTCTGTATGCGTTTATCCTTCGGTGTCTGTCAGTTTCAGTCTCTTTGGTGCCGGTTCCTCAGCACGCTGGGTGCCTGCAGGTTTGGAGCGTTCCGTGGCAACCGTTGTTCCTGAGAGGAGGTAGCCCCCACCCCCGCTCATCAGCAGCAGAGGATGCGTCCTGTTAGGCAACACCTGGGGAAACGCATACAGTCAGGAGACATTAATTCTTAAGATAGAGCTGGGGGAAATAACACTTCGGTCGTGAGGGGAAGATCTGATCTCTGAGAGTATGCAAATAGATTGTTTTCAGGCGTTTGCTGCAAAGTTCACAAAGTACAAGAAAAAAACTCAGAAAAGAGTGGGCAACTAGAGGCAATGGTGGGAGTCTGTGGAATAATGGATCAGGGGCAGTGACATGGATCTCACTGCAAAGAATTGATGCTGCAAAATGTGGAATATCAGCAACACTGCTCAACTAATATATGTGGCTTAAAATTTATTTGGGCTAAAACAATAAGAGGATTTACATGGAGTTAATCAGCAGCACTTTTGATTCTGTAATCCATTAAATGGCTTCAGCTTCTAAACTGGGAGGTTTGTTTCTTTTGCTTTGTTATATACTGTATGTATGTATGCAAATAGTCCAACTACATTCTTCTCAAACATGGTTTCTGTCAATATAGTTAGTTCTTATCATGCTGATTTACGTGATTTAAGTGTTTATTTTTCTGACAAGTTCATTCTTAATTAGTTTTTGATGCTGTAAAAAGGATGATTGACAGCTCTGTTGACAAATACAGCTCCTGCAGCCGATCTGTTCAGGATTAGCAGAGTAGAGGAGGAACGGTGAGAGGAGACGTAACTAAAACAATCACTACAGTCATTGAAGTTTCCATATCTGTAAACGTCTGCTTCAGACCAACACAAGAAGCTGTTTCGTTTTCGGGAAGTTAAGTGTGCGCAAGATGGCAGCACCCATCACGGGGGCTGTTTTGGCTTCAATTTTGTACAATGAGAGCAGATGGAGACGCGTCATCCATCTTTATTTATAGTCATTGGTTTGAACCAGCAACCAGTTTAATGACGTCAACCTGTGTTGGGGGATATTGTTTTATTTTGTTTATTTCCTAATATTATATAGACAAAAGTTTAATTTAAAAAAAAATGATGTTTTTTTTTAATGATTTATATAATCGTCGTCTTTATTTAGCATCAAATCTAGATTGATAGATTTTTCAACCAGTGATAAACTCTGTAAAAACAGATCAATTACTACCTTGTAAAGTTGGCATTTCAAAACCTATTCATATGACAAGTTAAGGATTTATACACACTCCTGTTTCTCTGTTTTGCTTTCTCCCAAGTGAAAATAAAGCTCTTTAGATGCTAAATGCTTGACCATGTTAAGCAGCTAGCCACTAACTTTGTCTGTCTGATGTTTGGTGTTGAGTAGATACTGTAACATGTTTTTGCTGATGCTAGATTCAGATGAAAAAAACGCCATGAGAATGGGGAGCCTGACTAAAGACAGTGGAGCTGAGGAGGCTGAACGGAACTACAGAGTATGGTGATAATTCTGTGTGGAGTCACCGTTATGTGCAACACTTTTACCAATACAGACGTCATGTGAAACAACTTTAATATAAAATATTGATTTGAGCAGCTTTAACTTTATAAGTGAAACAAAAACTGTAGTTAAGTAGTGACTGAAAGTTTGAACTTTACCTGGTAATGTCTGAGCCAGGTGTCCGTCAGCCTGAGGCTCACTGCACCGCCTTGTTCCTTGAGTTTTGTGTAGCACTCGATGAGAGGCTGAAGCAGAGAGATGAAAACAGACGCATTAAAGAGCACGACTGCAGAGTCAATGAGTCGACACACTCTCACACACACAGTGATCTTTTTTAGCAGCATAAGCACAACAGAGCGTGTGTATACGAGCTCTGGGACGTGACAGGCATTGTAACTCCTTGGCAGTGAGGGGGATGTTGGTTGTAGTAATGCAATAAAAACATTGCCCGCTGGACCTTAAGGCAATAAAAAATATGTGCACAGCGGCAGCTAAAAAGAGATCTAAGATGACTAATAATGCTCACTCAGAGTGGGAAAACAGTGCTGTAATCTAGTAAATACCAGTGGTGATCTTACCTCTTTGTATTGGGAGTAGACGACAAAAGGCCTGGAGGGGGAGAGGAATTTTAGCAGGCCCATTAGCACTGGAGAGGGGTGAAAGCGGCCGGCTATGACCAACCTGCACATAGGAAACAAACAGATGATCCAGCAAACTGTCAAATATCAAATACACTGTAATCCATACACATTGGAAAGCTGTACTGTAGGTGGGCAGTATAGCAATTTAGCTTATCAGTGCTTTTATGCGAGTTATGGTAGGTAGGCTTATAGATTGAGTGCGTATTATCGTCATCCATTTCCTGTTTTACGAAGCAGGATGAGAGTCAGTAAAAGAGGCTGATTTAGGACAGCGTGGAAAATCGTGCTCTGAGGTGCTGCTTATGATCTAGCTGCTGTGGTGTAGTGGAGACTCAGGAGAAAGTCAATAGGCTAACCAGATCAATACTTCTGGCTCACGCGTCGCCCTCGCAGAAAAGCTATAAAGCAGGTTCATCATTGTATATGACAGGAAACTGCAGCGCAATCACATTGTTCACCTTGTAGGGACGTTTTGTGCTAATCGTTGCATGTGAGCTCATAGGAAGGCTAACCGTCTATCATGCCTTCCATTGACAGACTCAACCATACTTTAATCATCATCGGCTTTTCGCTCCTGTAGATCTATTTTAATTACTGTTGTTTATTACTCAGAGCAGGAGGAGGAGGAGAGGCTGACGGTGAGAGGAGCCGAGTGGTGCAGAGAAACAGAAATTGGAAAGCAGAAACTGAATCTGACACCAACCCGTCGGCGTTCCTGCCTTCCAGCAGGGCAGCAGCAGCTGCCAGCTTCTTCCGTTTCTCCTCCAGCTTCACCTTTTTTTCCTGAGCCTAGAAAAAAACAAAACACAACATGGAGTCCGGGCATTGTCTACCTCTGTCACATCCAACTCTGATACTGCAGGCGCGTTCCTGCTACTTACAAACACGAAGGCATGAAAACATAAACATAATGGATGTTGATTTAACTATACAGTGGACGTACTTTGGCTTCTCTGCGTTTCTCCCTCTCTTCTTTCTCCTGATCATGGCTGCCATCTGCAGCACTGTTTGTCTCCATGCTCTGTTCCGCTGGACTGCCCTGCTGCTCTGCCTCAGGTTGGTTTTGCGTCTCCTCTGCAGCCATGTTGGACTGCTTTGAATCTGTAATGTTGAAGGAGATAATCTATATCAGAGGAATGCCATAGAATAGATCTGCATCATGATAATTGACTGATTTTTGTACTTCTGATTGGAAACGATTGTAAAGATCAAATGACCATCAGAGGAACACAAGCATGTTAAAGTAGTAACCAGGTTTTGTTTTCTTTGGCATTTTAGCACCAGCTAGTAGCTAGTCTGTATCCTCTTTAAACAAGGCTATGAACATCTTGGAGAGGGTCTTTAATAAAAAATAATAACAAAAAGGCTACCTCTACCGGCACTGGGATCTTTGGCAGTGGTGTCCAGGGTGCCTGCCAGAAGAGCATTGACACGGCAGATGGGAAAGTCATGCAGCATATCGTGGAAATGTGGTGGGAAGCCAAAGCTCTCCACACCAGCCCGGACAGGCTCACCTCCGGGGTACATTTGGATCACTGAGCCGTAGCCTGGATAAGGAGGAGATAAAAGAGGGCAATTATACTGTACAAAGGGAAGATAACGGATTTGTTTAAAAATTACTGAACAAAAAAACAAAAAACCAATTCACAGGACTGACGTACCCCCCATTCTTTCCATGACGGCTCCCAGCACGAGGCCAGCACACGTCTCAAACACCAGAACTTTACTGCCCGCGTGGATGTTTGCCAGAGTTAACATCTGGGCGAGTGTGTCATACCGCAGGTGGCTGTAACACACGAAAACACGCGCATATTCATCTCATTCTGCTCTGGAAAAGACACATTTCACACATCCTACTAATCCATGTGCTGACTCACCAGATCTTCCCTGGTTCCCGGCCATGGTACATCATTGCCAGGATGCGACAGGACGGTTTTAGAATCATCACAGTGTTTTCATACCTGGAAAAGCACAAGATAGGAACAAGTGATAACACTAATTGCAGCACCGTTCATTATTTAAAGGCTGAAACAGATTGTGTGTGTGTCATCAAAAGTGACTCACTTCTTCTTTTTCTTCTTGATGTACTTATCCTGGGCATATTCAGTCTTATCTCTGAACGTTGAGCTGTTCTCTATAAGCTGCTGGATGATTTCCTGTGGAGCAGATACACACACTGCCTCATCTCTTGTTATACTTCAACATTTTATCTCATCATTTAAAAGATAAAGTTCCCATGACATTACAGAAACCAACAATGCATCATTGGCACATTTCTATAATTCCTGCCTGCGGCACTAAGCACAGAACCCATTGGACCTATCTTGTACGCAAATCTTTAGAAGTGGGTCACAAAAGTTACACAAAAGGCTGATTAATTACTTAAAATAGCTGGGCGGGCTATAACTATTCAAAGAAGAGTAAATGGTGTTAATATCAAGTACTATACTCAGCTAAGAATTAAAACAAATGTGTGCACATGTGAGTATTAATGGTGCCTGGACTGTGTATGTGGATTGACTCAATTAAAGCTACAGTGTGGCTCTTTAGTGTGTTTATAAAGACGTCTTTCATTGTTGGTTTTGGCTTGTGATGAAATTTGATGGCCATATTGAAACACAAAATATTGCCAGGGTATTTTCTTCAATAAGCTGAACAAACAACTTGCAGTGCTGTGATACTATCCCATTCATGTTTGTAATTCAAAGATTATTGGTACCTGCCCCTTCAGACCTTGCTCTTTGAGCGCCTCAATGTCATCCCTGGTCAGTTTCTGGGATTTTCCATCGTCTACAATGTTTCTGTTGTCTGTGCCCACCTCCTTTGCATCTGGAAAGAACACGCACACACAGATTACACAAAGTGAAAACGAAAGAATAACAGTTTGCACAAAAAATAAGTATTTTCCTATATGAAGTCTGTAAATAAACACATAGTTATACAAATTCAAATGCCATACTAGGCATAATAAGTGTCAAACATGAATGTGACTAGTGTGTTGTTAAACAGCAGATTACACACCGGTAGAGCTCTCTGTATCCTTGGGCTTCCGTGGCTGCAGTCCTCCGGACAAAATTTCAAATGTGGTGCTGTATAAATTTCCCACAGCATTATCCAAGAAGAACCACTGCTTCTCAAAAATCACCTTCCTGTGAAAATACCAGACAGAAATCAATCAAATTAATAATAATGATATTGATTACACATGGAAGCGCGTCTTCATAGCCCTCACACACTAAATGTAACGATATCTTATAAAGGTTCATTCGGTTTTTTTTCGTATTTCGTTTTTAAACATTATTTATTATCAGTGCCAATATGCTTGTTGATGTCGTTCATAATCTATCACTAGTGAGATGAGGTTTAGTTGGACCCTGTTTTTGCCTGTTATGAAATTCAGGCACATATCAAACTGGGGCTTTTGTGTAGCTAGATAATATGTGTAATTTGTGTTTTACATATTAAGACTTACTTCTTCGGTTGAATTTGCACAGCTTTGAAGATATCTCCTCGTTTCAACACAACGTAGTCACCCTCTTTAATTCTGTAATCAGCATCATCGTCTCCTTTTTCCGCCATAATAAGGCAGATAAAACAGCTCACCGGACAGCTTAGAGCGAACTGTCACCTCCAGAGATGTATACGGAGTCGCAGTTGACAAGGCACGGTTTAATGAAGGCACTAAATCACCCTGAAGTAAAAGCAAAACACGGTAAATGACTATTCCCACGTGTTAGCTTTCATTTCCCTAGCTTCTCAGGACGACCAAACGACTGCAGAGTTTGTAGCTTTGGCTGTAACTCAGCGTAGTCGTCTGTGATTGGCTAAAATATGACTCGCTGATCTCGCTAGCCAATAGCAGCAAAATGCGGTGACAAGACTGAAATGTAGATTTCAGAATCATCGATAAAGCTGACATCGTCGGTCAGAGATACCTACGAGAGAGAGGGGGCGCTAAAACGGAGGAGATTTATCGATGAAGGTGCACTGGCGATTACAAATAGGCAATGTTTATTACAGCTCATGTTCTAATGAAAAAGAAGGGTGCACGAAATGTGTGTGGACCACAAAGAATTCTAGGATTTTGTATTTCTTTTGATAATGTCACCGTGTTTTTATAACATTGTGGTTATGCTTATGTATAATCAATATAATTATTGTGGACTTTTATCATAAAAACACTTTTTAGTTTGTTTACATTTTACTCACTCTGTTTAACTTAAATATCTCAATAATTTGTAAATGGATGATGGTGTTTTATGGTGGTGTTTACGTTGACCTGAGTTTCATGTGGGAAATACAAACTTTTATGTTGTTTCTGAACACTATACCGAATACAAGCTGTATTATGCACTGTTACATAAAATAATAAACTTAACAGCTTGCCTATCAACATGGGAGCTGACAATGCTGGATAACATTCCAACACAGTTTCCATTTTTTAGTGTGCAAACATGGCAGATGTGTCACTACGTCATTTCCCAGCCTGGGTGGGTGTGTTTTATTTCCCAGCATGGGGCCCCAATCTGGTGTTTTATAACTGCTTTTTATTGGTGTGCCAACTCCACCTGCCCACTACTAGTGCACAGCAGTGTAGCAGTGAGGCATTGAAAGAGCAGAAGAAAGCATCCTACACTGCTCGAGAAATAAAATAATACGGTGAAATTTGAAGAAATGATGGAATCCTGGAGACAACTTGAGTCACTGGGAAAGTCTCGACCTATTTTCAACTGATCCAACTACACACAGCCACTGAGTCACAGTAACTTTAGTCCAACCTATAGTTCTATTACAGTTAAACTAAAATTAAATGTACTTTCGTTCTTTGCTGCTGCTTCTTTGTCCAAATGATGACTGTGGGTTGAGTGGATTCCTGGCAGCAGGTCAGTACAGGCCAGGGCAGTTTGTGCTAACTTTTTTATTAATATTCAAGTGCAATTTAAAATAGTGTAGTCTGGAAAAAAATAACTCCAGCACACGATCTTCTGCACTTCCACTCAAAGGAAATGTATTAAAACAACGTTGAACAAAAGTTTAGCTTTTGCACACCTGCGCTCCCAATATGGATCAGCTGTCATGCCATTGCATTAAAAAGACAAAGGATAAGTCAGCTTGGATTGAAGAAAAATAAACCATTTCAATGTAAAAACACCCTTTAATGATCTTTACAACTGTTTTTTCATTTTAAAAAGAGGGCATCTCTTCACTTAAACAATCTTACAAATATCAGTTCATCCAGGTTTTTAGAGGAGGACAAATCTGGACTACATATTTACATCAACACCATTACTTTTCTAGTGCAGGGTACATTGCTATAAATGTTAACAGCAGGATACATGAAGATGTGTAATTTCTCTGACTGTTATGCAGTTTACATTTTCTATGACAGTGATTTGTATTCAAGTTTACCACTGCTACAGTAGGATCATTCTGTATTTTCACATTGTAACATGAACAGCAGATGTACTATAAGGACTGTTTTTAATCTCTGCTCATTCTTGTCCTCCTGTAAGTTTATGGAACAGGTCTTCGTCTAGTGTCTCGTTCTGGTCTTTTGATCTTGTGGAGAGGAAGATGTAGCCGCCGATGAACTCATGGACCACTTTGCAGTCGCAACTCAAGCAGCAGAAGGCTATGGACACATTCTGGTCGAACTCTATGGTCACCTGAAAGTACATGCATACAAAGGATTGTGAAACGTCATATAGGGAACAGCACCAAAAAACTGATAACAATGATCTCTCACCTGTCTTATCTCCCAGTTTACATTCCACTGCTTCATGTTGGCAAACCTCCATGTGGTGACAGTCAGACCAGAGGACATGTCGATTCGAATCATACGGTTGTATGAGATCCCCAGAATCTCGTCCTTCTTACCGCCTTTGAACCTGAAACATATAAAAGCAAAACCTCTCAAATTATCCTTCAGGAATAAAATTTAGATGTTCAAATGAGTCATAATTTGTACACTTATTATATTCCCTGTACCTGACGATGTAGTAGTTGATACCAAACTCTGGAAGTGTCTGCCAGGCCTGGATGAATCGCATCTTGGCCTCCACTAGTGACAGCCGGGCTATGTTCTGATGGGCCTCCAGGATACGTGCTGTGAGCTTCAAACAATCAAAAAAGGCAGATTAAGGAACAACATTAAGTAATGCCTGTGATGTAATGCTGATAGCTGACGTCAAGAAATATCTCATGTGGCCCTTGAACAAACCTGTTTGGTCTTGTGCTTCTTGGCGTAGCGCGGGGAAACAAAACACTCGGCATTCATCTCCATCGCATCAATGTCAGGAGCGGCCTGACCAGGAGGGGGCGCCAGGTTCTTCATTTGCAAGAAGGACTGGATGTTCTTCACCTCTGACTTGTAGGAGCTGTAGGCCATCGTCTTGCCCTTGGAGGCCAGGATACATGCAGCTTTCCATTTGGCGTACTGTGTTTCCTGCAGCGAGATCACAAAACAGTGGAAGTTACAATATTTGCCCAACTGAAAAAAAGAGGCAGAATAGCTGATCATCATGCGATCAAATGCTCATAATGAATGGGAACGTTAAGCTATGTCTTACATTATCACATCGGATGTACACCTCATTCATCCCGTCTGCGACTGGAAGCAGAAGCTTGATGCCAAACTTCTTGTCTGTCACGTTGACATCAGGAACCACCTCACAACCTTTCAAATTAAAAGACTGAATTATGATCACAGATGATGGGGGCACCATATCCAAATAGTACATTTCAATGAAATAATTAACAATAACACTTTTTTATTATTCAAAAATGAGAGTATCTGGTTTCTCTGTTTTCAGGCCTTTGTGGAGGATTGCTCCTGCTCAGAGGGATGCTCATAATCAAACACAACAGGACGCTTTAAATGAGGGTAATTTATTTGAAACATTACAGTAGTGTTTTCACATCATTGCTTTGCACTCACCTCGCAGGTGAAACTGCTCTAAGGGTTCTCCACTGGAGGTTTCCTTGTTTTTGTAGTAGGAGATGGTCGTGTCCTTGAATACAAACCAGTACTCTTTGTACGGCCGCAGCGTTAGTCTTTTGGGCCTGATTCCAGAAAAAGAAGAAATACAAATCTTTTTTTTTTTTCTGCCTGCAAAAAAGTTTATGACCTTATGTAAGGAAAAAACTGAGGACTGTGAGCAAAACAACATTAATCTTTCATGGGTTTCATGAGCTCCATTTTTTAAGTGCACAGGCTTTGAAAAGCAGTGAGCAGCCCAATAATTGTTTCCTTTAATAAATTCTTAAACAACCTTGAGTCTGATTAACAACCTAGAGATAATTAAAGCAAATGATCAGAGACATAAATAAAGGTTATGAATTTGTATAGAGAATATTTCACCCCTGTCCTATTAATAACCTCATAGCAGGTCTGAATTTAGCCCCTAACTTAGGTTGATTTAATGGCACCTGACAGGAGAAGGTTTAAAGGACAGTGGCATCTTCATGTGATAGAAATAAAGGTGGGCTTACCTAAACAGGCGGAGGGAATCTGCCAGCTCTGGAATGTCTGTAATGTCTTCCTGGGGGCGGGACAAACAACTGTCAATTATCCCGTGTCTTCTCCTGACATCACCATGTTAAGACATGCAATCATGAGAGGCCTGCCTATCACTCCTGCTCTAAAAACAGGTGTTCTACTGTTACAGGCCTGAAAACCTGAAAATTACAGTAAATATTAACTTGAGTGTCTAAAAAAAATCTGTTTACCAGAATTTTGTCTGTGTGTCCGCCTTCAAGCGTCACCTCCAGGTTGGACAGAGCGGCCTCTACTTCATCTATTTCTGGCTCGTTGGAGTGGTCCAGTGGTTCACTTGATATGGTCAGTTTACAAATGTGATACTGAAACAAAAAAAACATTTGACTCTATAAGTAGAAAACCCTTAAGTGACTTAGCAATAATTAAATATTTACTTCTTCAAGTATCACTCATTATGAAGTTCTCCGACATGACTTAAGAGGTTATGCAAGGCTGGCATGAGTCAGAGGGAGGTTTGAGCACAGCCTTGTGTGCCAGCCATTGCACCAGTGTGTAGGTGAGTGCAACACTGATCTCCTTTTGAATCACCGAGATTTCTGAATCACTGTCCCAACAGTTGCTCAATAACAGCTGAAGAGATCAGAGACGGGCTGAGAATGTAACAGCTAAAACGTTGCTACTGTTATTATGGTTCCTATGAGAAATTTGTCTGATGGGGAGCTATAACTCTTGATATTATACTTCAACGGTGACTCAATCTCTCTTTCTACACATCTCTGTCTCTCAAACGCCCTCCTGTCTCCCCTCCGCAGTGGATTTTCCTCGTGTCCTGACACGTCCCTGAATGGGGTAAGACACCACTCTCCTGGCTGGATAATATTCTTAGCTACAAAACACACATAAACTGTATTTAAAACTAATCAGGGCACATGATGGCCCCCTTTTTAAAACTGTGGGTCATGACTGCAATGTAATTTAAATCAGGATTTGGATAATTTACCATTAGCTGGTTTAGTTCTCAGACAGAAAATGCATGTTACTGTCAAAGATGTAAGTATTTTTATAAATGTGTTTTCATTAGTAGTATTATACTGACGATCCAGGTTGAAACTTCCCTAAATTAAGTTACAGTGATGATAAGTTACTTTTATAACTTAGTGACTTAGTAACTATCATAGACTGTATAAAAAGATGGACGACACAACAACTCCCGAAAAGAAAACATCACCCCCTGCTGACTGGCTGCAGTATTAAGTCATAAAGCCCGCCTCCTCCATGTTATCAGATGGGACATGGGTCAAACTATAAAATCAGAATACACGCCAAATACACGTTTCTCTAACATGGTTTCTGTCATTATATTTAGTTCTTATCATGCTGATTAACGTCCAAGTGTTCATTTTTCTGACAAGTTTATTTTTAATTAGTTATTTGAAGCTGTAAAAATGATGATTGACAGCTCTGTTGACAAATACGGCTCCTGCAGCCGATCTGTTCTGGATTAGCAGAGTAGAGGAGGAACGGCGAGAGGAGACATAACTATAAAATAATCAATACAGTCATTTAAGTTTCCATATCTGTGAACGTCTGCTTCAGACCAGCACAAGAAGCTGTTTGCTGTAAAATACACCAACGCATGGGATCTTTGCTGTTTTTTTTCCGGTATGTGAAGTGTGAGTTTTGGTTAGCGGAAGTGGCTGCAGCGGCTCCACCCTGTGATCTCTACTGCGCAGACTCTGGCTCCAAATGATGTCACCATCGCAAGATGGCAGCGCCTATCACAGGGGCTATTTCGGCATCAATTTTGTAAAATGAAAGCAGATGGACATGCATCGTCTATCTTTATACACAGTCATTGGTTATTATTCATTGATAAAAAAAAACGCGGTTACCTCTGACGTTAGCTACCTTTTAAAGTACTCTGCCTTCTGCAACATACTGAGCATGTCTTATATATATTTTGGTATAGGTATAATAATGTCTATATACTGAATTATATGTTCTTACACTTGACAAGGGGGTTTCAGTCTTTAAATTGCCCCAAGCTGGGAAGTAAATGGCATTAAATATGAAAAAAAATCATCTGTTAGGTATGATATAGCTAATGAGATGCTGTTCACCTGTAATGAAGCAAACATCAGCATTTCCTCCTCGGTGCAATCGATCTCCTCCAGCAGGATGGACCAGCGGGCTTGTTCATACAGCTGAGTTATTCTGACAGCGTCATACTAAAGCACAAGCACATGGACAGACACAAAAATATTAGCAAATTAAATTAAAAACCTTCACCCAAACCTTCCCTAATAGTATGTCAGAGGGTTTAAAGATAACTTTCCAAAGGTCTCTCACTTTTCTGGGTCTCTTACTTTAGGATTGAGGTCGAAGAAGACGTTGTACTTGAAGCGAAGCAACAGCTTTTCTTCATCTTGAATGTCCTGCTCCATTAGAGAACGAGACGAGTCCAACCACCTGTCAATCATAGAAACAACCACATATTATCCCACTTATAACACCGCAAGTTAAATCAATATATCTTTAAAAGTGACATTTCTTTTTCTGTATTTTACCCTGCGTTGTTGATTGCTTTGTCCACTAGCGAGAGCGGCTGGAACATCTTGGCCAGCTCAGCAGGCGGTAGGTTTGGCTGGGACTCGGCGAGAGGGTTGTCTCCAAACCAGAGGCTCGTGGCCGACACCGGCATCCCGTTCTCTGGGTCGTAGGTGGCTGTCATGGTCTTACTGTACATGGGACCTTTTTAAAAGAGAAAGGTAATCAAACCAAGAACATTTTTCAAAGTAGAATCAACAGTAAGAATAAAAGTTTTAGCAGGAAGTCTTTGACTTCAAAATGACAAAATGATGCATGGTGAAACTTGAGAGGTAATAACTAGGACCACATTAAAGGAGGAGATCAAAAGTCTTTATTGAAAGTTATTTTGAGGTTGGTGTGAAATCCGTGCTGCATACTCAGTGTAAGAAGGAGAGTGCGTGTTGGGGAATCCCTGAAGAACACGGCAGCATACTGAACAATTCTTTCAGATCTCACTGATGAAAACTTCAACCTGTCAGATCTCAGCAGCACTAAATATATTTCTCATTTCTTCTCCTCCTCCAGCAGAAGAGGTAACTCATAGAAAAAACATTATATCCCTTCTAGGGCTGGACAATAATCTGAAGAAATCTAATCACAGACAGTATGAATCTCTTTCTCGTTCTCTATATTTAGCTCTAGCCGATTATTGGTACAGAAATTGTCAATCCCATCTAATTATAAATCAACCAACTAGCCAGCCTGCGGCCCTGTCAAGAGGAGTCAAATCTTTAACCGGTCATAGTGTAATTAATAAGGACAAATAAATAAAAAACAAGCCAATAGGAGGAAGGAAAATGTTTTGGTAACATGCTACGCTATAAATTTTGTCATATTGTTTAGCAAAACAGTAGGTTATCCCAGATCAGAGGTTCCTACGGTAAAACCTTAATAGAGAAACAAATCAGGACATCCACCAGACTCAGACACATTGTTTCACATTAAATATTTAGACTTGCAGGAAAAGGACAGGTGGAACTAATATCATTAACGATGGCTCTGTACCAGCTTTTAATACAATGCATGCAGCAGTCAGCTAAGTTATTTATATGTGCTGGACAAATGCAGAGAAATTATCTTCTATCTCCTAAACTGGATCTTTGCTCTCCCAGGCTGAACTGCCCCAATGTTAAACAATGTAAATAATCAAGTTTAATTCCTTAATAGATTAAATAAATCTATTACATACTGGAGTCCATTGGTTAGAATAAGTGAATCCTTAAAAATAAGAGCATCTCCCCCGTCGACCACGTATTTTGAACATCCCAGATTTATCAGCTTATCAGTAATATTACTCCAAACTCCGTTGGAAAGTTAAAAATGGCCTGGGACTCTGATCTAGGAGTCGTTCTAACAGACGACCAATGGGACTCTATTTTAAACTTGATACACACATCATCCACATCTACTAAACTTGGCTTAAAAAACTGAAAGTGGTGCACAGGGTTCATTTCACTAAAGCTAAATTGGCAAAGATTTATCCCAACATTGATTGACTATGCCTAGCCAGCTGACCTCATGTACATGTTCCGGCTGTGTCTGTACCTGGCCACCTTCTGGATAAGTATTTAAAGCTTTTAGTGAGATGCCATTTGATCCTGACTCAGGCGGCACACTCTTTGGCTTAACTTCAAGAATCCCGTTCTCTCTTGCCAGATAAAGCCCATGTAGTAATAGCTTTTACAACACTTCCTGCGAGACATTTGATCCTTTTAAAATGGAAGCAAAGAACTCCTCCGTCCTTTTCTCATGTGGGTCAAAGATGTTATGTTTTTCTTTTAATAATAATCTCCAAGATTTTCATGTAAATAAATGTCTGTTAAGGCACTATCTATCACTGAATGAGTTAACACAATAGTGATAGAGCCAATGGCCCACTGATTTTGCACTATATAGTATTATTATGGACTGGGTGTCTGTGGCGACTTTCGCGGAAAAAATCACAAGCGGCGCCCAGTTAGTGACGCATTTTCCATCAGCCAGCAGTGGTTGGTCTGCCAGAGAGGGTAGGCGGAGCTAAGCGGCTGCTTTTCTGGTCTCTGCAAGTGTTGCGAGTAAACAGTAATCTACTATGGCTGAACAAACAAACAAAAGATCGATGACTACAGATACAACTTCAAAAATAAGTGAAAATCCAAAAAAAAAGAAACAAATTAGACGCTCAGATGAAGGCAAACAGTCTAAAAAGGAAAGCGACCGTCAGCGAGGAAAATCAAGAGTTACAACCAGAGCCAACCGTGGACGTCACACGTGCAACACTGTCTGGATATCTGGGAAGTGTGCTCCCACAATTACTGTTTATCGCCATAGGTGCCGCCAAAGAGAACGAAACTGAGATCTTCCAGATTATAACCTATAAATAAACCAGTTGAATCCCTTTATGGATCAATAAAATCCATTATATGCTGGGGTCCATTGTTTTAAATAAATGAATCCTTCAAAATAAGAGCATCCTCTGTGAGTATTTTGTGCTTTGTATGTTTTCTTTTACAATTACTTATATGCCATAAAGCTGCCATAGACTGCAGATGAAATAATAAAACTGATACACCTCAGCAGCCACGCCCAACACATAGCACCATATAAATATATATGTTATGTAATATATATAACAAAATAGGGCAAAAATGATACCACTGTTGTGACATGTTTAATAATTGGAAACATTCCTATTTCTTTCCAGCCGATGCATCTTTATCTTTTCATTATGTAAGTCTTAGCCTGAATCTTTCTGAAGATACTGCAGGGATACCTTTTATGAAACTAGATCAGCATCTTGTGTGCTGTCAGGGAAAGATTTGTTTTTTAGCATTGTTAAAAACAGCCCCGTGTTTCTCAGTACCTGTGCCTCCTGGTCCCCCGCTGAGTAAATCAATGTCCCAGATGTCATCATGAGCCGAGTTCTTGTCTTTCTTCTTCTTCTTCTTGGAGGGATCATCCGGAGGCTTCAACAGGGACAGTTCCTCTGATCGTCTGATGTCTGAGAGGGAGCAAACATGAGACGATGTGAGGGATCAGAATATAGAAGGAAGATGATAAAGTTTAGGATTTTTCTGTCTTAGACACACAAAAACATGACAAAAGTAGCAACAACAATGGGACAATGCAAAGAAACGACAGAGAAACTCACTGAGTACTCGACAGATCTCTGCCACCGCCTTGAAGACCACATTGGAGAAGCTGACAGTCATTTTGACAGTTTTCATGTTGGGGAGCTGCAGCAACAGGGGTTTGTGCTGAGGTGTATATCGCAGGTCAGCATCAGCCTGTGTAGAATTTATGTTTATTAATACAATGAACCACGCCTGGAAAATCCATACAGCTTTTCTTTCTTGTTTTGATTTAGAGACTTTTGCCGCTTTATTTTGGGAATTTCCCCTGTCCCTTTATGTCCAATGATATCATATTGAAATTCTTTTAATACCTTTGGAATGTGTACACAAAGGGTATTATGTATAAAGTCATATCTACACATGCAATGTAGGTAACTGACACCAAGAATTGAGGGTGAGCCTATTTTAGAGGGGGAACTTTGAATCATAACTGTGCATTGTACTCAGTTTGTCCATATTTTGCTGATTGTTTTCACAATACACTTGGAACACACAATACTTTTCTCTACATTTTAAACATTTTTGGGGCTTTAAAATGTTTTGCTGTACAAGATGTGTTTAAATTATAGACCCAACAAACGCTACAGGCTGGGATGTAGCAATATCACCACTGAATGGCTCTCTGCCTCTGGCTTTTGGAGCTGCAAGCACAGAGAACTTAATTGCTATGGCTTTCAATGGGGTATACACTCATTCTATTGTCTTTGACCTTTGTAGAAATCCATTAATATGGACTACTAAGGTTTACTTCAATTATAAAAAAATGACTAAATCACTTCGGCATGTATAGATTACCTGAATTCCATATTTGTCCAAGGTCCAGTGGGTCTTGAGCAGCCAGCATTTCCTCTGCTCCCACCACAGAGCATGATCTGACCAGTCCTGAGGGGCCTCTGCACACAGACACATGAAGGAATAAAAATTACAACCATTTTTACTACCACATTACCGTCATATCACAAGTTTGTATTGCATTGCAAACATTTACAAGTCAGATTTATAGGGGTCTGGCTCTGGCTTTGTAGTTAAAATATATCAAAAACAACCACTACCAACACAAACACTTCCCGTACCCACTGATGTGTGGGCGGCTGAGCATGATTCAAGTGTGGTTTTATGAGTCTACCTGACATCATATTATGGTGCTGGGCTGAAATCCGTCTGTTGATGACAAGCTACTTAGTCATCTATTATGTCTCATGCTCTTTAAAAACCACCTCAAGTTACCTTCATATTATATTAGCTCTTCAGTGTTTACAGGCAACCGTAAAGAGATATCAGATCACATCCCGGCTGAACTTTGGCCCCTAAGGGCTACAAAAGCCGAGGTATTGTGGTAAGACAATAGAACTGCAGTGTAGAAAAATGCAGGGCAAACATGGGTGTGGCCTGACTCACAGACGTCTTACGGCAGCAGGGGGAGGCTGAGTGTGTAGAGGCAATTGAAATTTGTATGCAGCGTCCCTGGAGAAGTTTTTGGATTTTGCACCTAGCTTAAATGTTACATGAATGAGATGCTATGTACCATGAATGCAATATCACCCTCACAGTCGACTGACACTTACTGATCTTCTCCACCAGCTTAAGCATGAGGCCTCCAATGTGCAAGTCTCCCTTCACCCTCAGCTTAAATTTCATAGATTCGTCTCCAGCTTTTTGATCCACCTGCACGGACAGCTCCCATGAAGTTTCTCCATATTCTGCAGCTGTGAGCGTGGCCATGCTCTAAAGAGACAGAGGTGAAAAGGTATATGGATTATAGACAGGATGCTCCAAGGCTTATATCGCAGTCACAGAGGCACACCACAGGGAGTATTGGAGGGGAAAAACTACTGCTGTTAGCTTACTGTAAATTAATCACATGTTGGGGGAATTCCAACTAAATATGTTGATTATTCTGTTGCTTTATTTGTTTGGAAGATTAGGAAACACCTGGGATGAAAACATGAGTCAGTCAAATTAAGTGTTTCTCAACATCCTGTGGGAACATCCTAATGTAATCTCAGCGCTTCTTTTCCTCCAATAAACAGATTCTCAGCCCGCTTCTTCTGCAGTATCTCTGCAATGATACTGCAGCCCCTGAAGTTCTCTGCTCAGCCGAAACATTTATAAATAAGATATCAGTGAACTCACAGGCTGGCAGATGAACTCGCTGGTGCCAGCAGGAAGAATATGATGATACTGCAGAGCACACAGCAGGCATAACACAGCAGCTCCACACAGAGAAGATGGAGGATTGTTTGATTTTAAATTATGAAAAAGAGTTAGTGGATGAAAGAAATCGTGCAGGTAAGAAAGGGGAGAAGAGCGGAGGAGGTGCAGGGTGGGTACAGCTGTGGAATGTGTGACGAGCAGGGACACGACTCTGGTGCAGGAGAGACCATGCAAAAACGTCAGTCTCCACGCACACACACACACACACACACTCACACACTGCACCAGTCTGATTTATTTTCACATCTGAAATGTGGTGAATAATATATGCAAACTAGTATACACCAATCCATACTGGGGCTATCAATAAAAACACCTGTTTCCAGCGGTCAGTGGAAATGTATACTGTGTGAAACTGTGTTGCCGGGAGCCTAGGTTTAATGAACACGCTCTGGTTTCTTTGTGCTGCTCCCGCCCTATGCAGCTGTAGGCTACAGTTAAAAGTTTGAGTCGAAGCTTGCATTTCTGCAGAGGGAAGGCTTGTTGGGATGTGTTTGAGAGTGATGAATTTACTCCAACAATATTAAACTAGATGCAAAAAAGACCTGAAAGTGATTACGAAAATGTGGAGCTCATTGAAAATGCCAAATCAAGTTTTTCATATGAAATGAGCAATGTTTTAAAGAGCTCCAACTCCTTAACAGAAACAGAAGCATGAACTGTGTTTAGGGTATTTAATGTTTGCATTTTAATGTTTAATTTCCAAAGTGGTATTATATATATACAACCAGTATTGGTACAACCAGACAAATGCAACACCAGGAATAGAAATCAACCCTCCATTAAAAATGCAACAACTGCTTCGTTACAATACAACTCCACAAATACGTGACTATATCCAAAAGCAACACCTTTAGTTATGGTTAATGGTCTGAATTAAAACAATTGACATTGAACCCCTTTGGCAACTAGTATCAAGTATCAGGCCTTTCCATTAACCCATAAACAACACTATTGATATGTTACAGTGTTCAGAGAGGACAGTAGCCTACACTGTAAGCCCAGCCTTAGTAAAGCTAGAATGGTATAATAAAGTTATAAAAATTATCCATTAACTTCTTAACTTGTAGATATGACACAGAAGGATTGACACAGGTCCGAACTGGACCCTTCCGAATCAGGTGATGTGATATTTTAGTCAGGAATATCAGTCTACTTCATTCTTATCTTGCTGACTAATGGCCCATAAAACTATCTTATGTTGAAGTCAAGAATCTGAAACCACTCTTACCTTGGTTAAAAGTTTTCTTTTCGGTGAGTTATTCCTAGAAATATCTTGGGAGGTGGATTGAACCCGGAATGAGGCTCCTTCGGGAGTAAAACACGCCCCGTTGAGACATCAAACAGGTAGAGAGGAGAGGAGAGGAGGCGGGACCGTTACCGGAAGTCAGCAAAGCAGAGGTGGGTCTGTTCACAAGCGGTGTTCACACGGTGTGTAATGTTTGGGATTTAATTAATTCGACCAAAATGTGCGGGGCTAATATATTACAGTGAAAAATATGAGCAATTCAGACGAATATCTATCTTTTAGTTATGTGACAGACAGAGCGACTCTGTAAGCTCAGGAGTAAGTTTCCCCAAACTTAGCTAGCATAAACATGTCCAACATACCGTTACCGTGTTTATGCTAACTCTCTTTTGTTCCAGTTTGACGGCATAGCGGTGAGCTAATGCTACTCTTAACAGAAACTAGATGTTCTGTATGAGAGTGCTTTTAGTGTACTATACATTTTAAATGAACCCAAATGTAAAATGGACCACCAGAAAATTATGGACAGTTGGCCCAAAGTATAGTTTTTCTTTACAAATTGAACTATTTTGTTCTTTTTTAATTATGGCACATGATGTGACATCACCAAATATATGTAGGCCTAATTTAGTTACAACAGTAAGTATAATTGTATTTGGTTAGGGCTTTTACAGGCGTGTCCTTGAATCATTAACTGATTGAAAACTTGCCGTATTAGCCTTACACAATTTAAAATGTTAATTAAAGTTAGGCATAATTTAGAGTTGGCCACCAAATGTGCTTATAAAATTCAATTTACTGATTATTTGGAGTATTACTTGGCTGTTGGGAATAGTAGTGGTTGCTGTGTCCTTGCAAGCTTTATAGAGTAAAAATGAAAAAACCCTGGTGATGTCATTATCAGGGATGACTTGCTGAAGTCAGAAACACTTACTGGGATGCCTACTACCTGTTACAATACTCCTTACAAACAATAGGAAAAACCCCTCAAAGACAGTAGGAATCCTTACCTAATTAACAGACAGCAAAAAATGAATGCCATTCACTCACACAAGGTTTTCCTGTGTTTCAAAACGGGGAAGTTAATTTTAACATTTACTGAAATTGGCCTGTTTACAAGGACCAAAAGTGACAATATAACCTAAAGGAATGAAGTTGGTACACTCAAAGGAGGTATAGTTACTGTGGAAAAGAACATAAAGGCTGTAGCCCTAGTTTATCTGTATTTAAAGAGACAACGTGATGAATAATAGTGTACCTTGATTGAATCGGCCCACCTTCCGTAGTGCCCACATCCCGCCCAATGAGTAAATCAAGATGAATCACTTGAGTTTGTCTTTTCCAAGGAACAGTATTGCGAGCTTATGAAACAACAAAAACAAATCAGTGAAACTGATGGTTAGCATTTTTTATTTATTACAGATAGTACTATACTGACAATCAGCCAGCCACACTGAGTTAAAGCCATTTTGTATCTTTTTAAATGTAGGTGTGTTTGTGTAGCAGGCTGTGCATGATATGGGATCTCTTCTGTTACAGCCTCCTGGTCATGAGGTGAACCAGTGTGTGAAGGCTGCCCCCCACTGGTTTCTATTGGTAAGATACTTTACATGTTTTTAGCTTGGCTTTTGCTTGAGTAAAAAGGCATACTATGACTAGATAAAGGGCTTCAGCCTCATGTATTGTAATGGAAAACATCATTAGATTGCATGATTAAGATTTAGCAGATTGAACGCAGATTAGAATTATAGATTAAGTCACAAGAAAGAAGAGAAAGAGAAACAAACAGCAAGAGAAACTAACAGAAAACATGTTTGAACCTTTTATTAATGTCCTTGATATTGTGGCTGCACCTTTCTGACTCAAGCCATTTAAAATTTGACCAAAAATTTTTTTTCCAGTCAAATCCAATCAACTTTATATATATAGCACATTTTAAAAAACTTCAAAGTAAACCAAAGGGCTGCATAATGAAATTAAAAAGCAGAAATAAAATCAGTAAAATGCATTAAAACACATAAAAAATACAGTAATAAGACAATAAAAATTATGGAGAAAGACAAAGACCACACAACTCTTATGCTGGGTCAAAAGCTTAAGAATAAAAGTAACTTTTAAGACGTGATATAAAAGTAGGTAAGGTGGGGCCTTCTTAATTTGGGGGGGGGGGGGGGGGGGGCTTCTTTTTTGTTCATTTGTCATTGTTGTGGTCACTGAATGGGCAACAAGCTATTAGTTGTAAGACATATTGTAGGTAAAAATTATTTGACTATTTTTCTCTTAAATCCACTGACAGATCAACAAAGAAAATCCTGTGACTGCTTGTGAACAGAGTCCTGTAAAATTCCTTTTGCTGCCACATAGTGGCGCCATTAGACCGTACTGGAGTTGGAAAAGCCAGAGGTCCTAAGTTTGTGAACCAGTTTTAAGGGAACGGTGCCTCTGCTGTCTGCTGCTGTAGAAAAATGCAACTGTTAGCTGTTTAAGAACCATAAGGCTGCTGTCATCGTCAAATTTAAGCCTGTATTCAAATTAAAAATTCCCTTCATCACACGATATTTTTTTATCACTCGAAGAAAGCTGAAACTGGCAATTTACACATAAGTTATCAGAATATAAAAACGCTATTTAAAGCAACATGGTGAAAACCAATAAAAGAGTGTTTTTGAGTCACTCTCAATTATTGTCATTTGTCTTGCTGCCAAGGCTTTCTAGGTTGTGATTACGAAATTATGCCATAAAAACTTCCACAAACCATCACTTTTTTGATAGCGTGGTGTCACACTGATTATATACATATTGATTAAGTGGTAAACTTGTCTTTTTGTTTTTCTCCCCCAGGGAGGACAGATGTCGGAGTCGCCTGAGGAGGAACAGCAAAAGAGTTGGTAAGGACACTTCAGCATGGTTTTTACTTGCCAACACTAGGGCTCAGACGTAGGCGCTCCAGTTCAAGGACAGTTTCTTTGACCGCTTGACCATTTCGACCACACCCAGACATACAGATTAAGAGTAGCAAAATTGCCTGTGAGTCTCTTTAAACTCTCTGTTCCAGCTTAGTGTGTAGTGCTGGCACACAAGGTCGTCTTGTGTAAGAGAGGAAATGTAATTCCATGACAAAAACAAACAAATAAACCCTGAGGCTCATAAACTGTGTCATTGGTGGACAGACACATGGAAAATAACATCATTTGGACCTGTCAGGCCTGGACAGAGTACAGACAAAGTTACACCGAGTCCATGTCATCATGACACCTGTGGTCCTAATGGCAACCTAGCAAGCACAGTCCAAGCTAAAGGCAAGGACAAATATCAACTTTACTACAGTGCCTGGGAGAATGATAAAATGTACTCTTTAGAGTGATGAGGAGAGAGAGGGAAGGAAAAATTTTGGACCACGGTTTTAGACACAATAAATTACATCTAGAGCCTGAAGCGGGTCTGAACCTACTTGGAAGCGGGTGGGAAATAACATCTGTAGAAGCCTTCGCCGGCTTTCTGTATTTATGGAAAGAGAAACCTTCTGGTGACCTGGGAACACGCTTACCCAATTAGCAGCCTCGCCGACGGATCAAATGGAAGTGAAAACATTCACTGCCGTGACGGAGACGCATCACAATGCCCCATTCATGCTGCCGAGACCCATGCTTTTAGGGTGGAGGGGTACTTCTTCTAGGGATGTAGCGGGTAGGTGGGATAGGCGAGAGGGAGTAATGAATGCAACAAGAACCTAACTTACCTCACCACCGTCTTTGACGTGTCGATGGAGCACTCATTCATGACGGCTTCGGAGGTAAACAGTGTTCAAAGGTGTTGTTTTCATAAGGTAACCTCGGCGTTCCACATCCCCTTCACCTCAGCCCCTACATCCCTTGGACGTTCCCACCTCCACAGCCCAACAAAACCTCGGGTCTTATCCTGTGGGACTCGGGCTGAGGGGGTCAGGAGGCCTGAGAACCAGCTCTGGAAGAGAGGCTCTTGACAGCACAGGGCTCTGGGGAACAAATGCTACACTGCTGTGTGGCCTGCAAAGTGTTACACCTCTGAACTGTTTACGCGCTCTCAAAATCATGTTTTTTTCTTACTTTCTTTTTTTATTAGAACAGATTTATTCTAACGCCTCCTTACCTGGCATGAAACCCCACACCAGTTTGCGTCTGAATATAAAAATAAAACTCAATAAAGGACAACCTGCACCTGGCTGGTTATTTGTTTTACAAATGTCAGTATGATGGGAAATTTTGTCGTGATGAGAGTCAAGCACCCCAGGTGTGATGGTCAGGACAGGAACTATGACTGAGAGCAGAGTGATTGACTAAATACAGACTATGTGTTGATAAAAGTGCACAAATATTACAGCCCTCTCCTAAGATAGACTCTATAATCCGCGTACAGCAGTGAAGGCTCCGCATAAAGGCTCTTCTATTGCTATAATTAATTGTTTATTTATATGGGTGGAGCCATTGCTGCTTTGGTAAATGGTGTCTTGCCTGTGGATGTTTCCATTCACCCTTATAAAAATGTTACCAAGCAAGTTTTTAAAAAAGAGAGTTAGAACATGCTGAAAGTTCATCCATTTTCAATTACAGCTGAACTTTCCATAAGCCACAGCCAAGAGTGATATTCCTTTTTTATGTTCACCTCTCTTAGCATGGAAACATCTGATAGAAATAAAACTTTTCATGGTGTCAGGTCAGATAGCCATAAATACAGGTTGTCAGCGCAGTCTGACCCTCACATCTAGAGGAGAGGCTGTTCTGAACTGTGGTTTTGGAACAGGATATCACATGTTTAAATATTGCACTTCTTCATGAAAAGTGGCTACTGTAAAACAACTTCCATTACAGTGTATCGCTTTACCTGTCACCGGCAGTATTTCATCCCCTCACTGCCCAGAAACATTAAAGGTATAGATGAACGCAGCCATAGGGATAAATGGTGATCATTCACCTCAGGGAGACAATCTGCTAGTCTGAAACTTAAAGAAAGGTTGACACACAGATGGACGTAACTTTCCTTTTTGCTGGCATATGTTACGATGAAATGCTGGCACTTAAATCAAATTCACTTTATCTCTTGCTGCCAGTTTAAGCAGATGTTATTGAAAGTTTGAAGTACTTGACATTATTGTACCTGTGTGTGGCTGTTAAGCGTGTTGTATGAAGCCATCTGCAATGCTGTGCTTTTGTTAGGTTTGTCAGAGCGCACAGATTCATAAACCCCTTTCCCACCGAAACTAGCGCGTTCATGCAGGTTTTTCAGACCCGGGAGGACAATGCCGATCTATAAGCAGGTGTCTCTTTCCATTGCCAGTGAAATATACTCCTGTCGGTCTCTTTTCTGCTGCCTCACAGTCTGACGTCACAAACGCGCCTGAGACAGGGTTAGTAAACAGTGAAGATGTTACGGTGGTGAGGCCTTTATTGTATCTATGACTCATTCAGTCTGTTTATCAAACTCGGCGCAGAGAAATTTGGAACAATGTTCACACGCTGCTTGGACGGAGACGGGCTGAATTTGTAGCTGAGATGACAAGGAGTTGCAGAAGTTACAGACGGAGCATAGCATCGCGCCGAAAGAGGGCGGAGATTAGCGTGCCAATCGGAGCCGAGGTGATAAGGTCATTTAACCCGGGTCTGAATGCCAATTGCAGCCTTTCCTACTAAGCAAAAAAGACGGATGTTAGCAGATATTACTGGGTTTTTTGATCAGTGGGAAAAGGGCTACAGTGAGAACCCTGCTCACGGCCTGCTGAAGATAAAATATCACCTTTTCTTGCAGCTCCCTGTACGCAGAGGTCAGAGGATGTTGGGTCTGGATCCGACCACATAAGCACGGAAGCTCCTGTGCTGCAGAGCGACATGGAAGAAACAACTCTTGACACCGGCCTTGAAGTTGCTTTGACTGATCTCACAGGTACAGCGTAAGAGGAAGCCGGGCGTTGTGTTCCTTTCCTCCCTACATCAATTTGCCAACTGGTTGTGAATGGGTGCCATTTTGAAACATGCAAATGTGGGTAGCCTCTGCCTGTATCAGCTGATGCAGGTCAGTGTTGTTCTTGGCCAGACCTTAAAGGCCCAAGGGGAGAAAGACGTACTGAGAGTTAGAAAAGGTCGCATAAACTCTAGCGGGATTACTTTACCAACACTTTCCATGGCTGAGATCCTGTGAAAGGATCCATTGTGGGCTGGGTCTCCGCTGGCGGAAAGCAAACCCTGTCAGGATCCAGTTCATTAGCACCTAGTTTACTGTTTGAAGTTAGTTATTTATCCGGTGTCTAAAGGGGAACCCCGTTCAGACCTATGTACGTGCGTGTGTGTGCATGCGTGTGTATCCATGCGCGGGCATGTCATATGTACTTGTACAAACGTACATTACTCAGAGGATCTATGGGGGGTTTCCAGAGCAAATTGCTCAAAAGCAAATAAAACTTTCCATGGCGCAATAAAATGTATGGAGAACGAACAGGAGGGACATTGGTGCAGCTCTGAAGGTGGGAAACAACCTTGAGAATTTGTTGAAAAAATATATACATAAGGGTTTGATATATATATGTTCTGACAGCGGCTGACCTTGACCCCGTAAATAAAGAAAAGTATCCCAAGCATAGGAAGTTGGAAATGTTAAACAAAGTACATTTAGTTATACATTGTAGATTGTTTCAGGATTCCCTCTCTCTGACAACGTTATATCGTGTTAAGATTTGAGTGTAAATAAGAATTGAGGCTAGTAAACATTACTCTTCCAACACTCTTGCGAAATAACACTGAAGCATCTGGATTCCTCCTCTCAGTTATTCTACTGTATTTCAACCTATCAAGTGAGCGTGCCTGTGTGTTTTCTTTATTCCTTTGTGATCTGTTTGTTCGTTGGAAGGCGTCCCTGTGCCTTTGGTCAGACAAAAGTGCCGCGTTGAGCAAAACCTCCACTCCACTTTTATGGTCTGTGTGGGCCGTCCTATTTGTACATGCTTAGAGCAAATTAGACCAGCAGCTGCGCATGGCCATCCCATTCCATGTTGGCTTTTCATGATAAAAATATGCTTCGGTAAACCTCGCAGCTTGGATCCAGAAATACGCGGCCCGTTTCTTCTGGCACTGACACCTCTCCCTATTTACAATCAGCACTTCCCTTTTCCGGCTTAAAAAGAGAAACACATAAGGAGACGGAGGGGAGAGAACAGAGGGGTGGGAGTAAATGAGAGGGGCGAAGGGAGAAAGAGAGAGAAGGACCACCTATGCAGATGTTTTCCACATGTAGAAGGAAAACAAGCTGCAGCAAGAGGAGTATGAGTGGAGGAAAGAGAGAAGGCTGCACCTGTTGTGGGGTGATGATCTGGCCACGGGTGACATCAGTCCTCGTAACGTGTCATGCTGCTTGAGTCATTAACCAACTAGAAGCCAGTGAAGGCTCTTTGTACGCATTACAGATTAACATGTACTCAGTTCACTTTGATGTAGTTTGATAATATACAGAAAAGAAGCTCTGTACTACACGTTCTTATTGTCGAGTTTTTAAAGTGTCCGAAGAAGAACGATAGTCAACATTTTAAGCGACAAAATAACTTATTTTTTCTCTAAATTAAATTTGAAGAACCGTGCACATTTTTCTTTTCCATCTAAATCTAAGATCTGAATGTTTCAATGGAAAACCATTTCAAGAAAATTGTGTACTTTATATAAAAGGGCAGGTTTACTTTCTGAGTTGGTACTCGTTAAAATACGCAGTTGAAGGAGCAATTCACCCCTGTAAAAAGCCACTGTCAGTCAAAGCTGGTGTTTTCTGTAATCAATAGAAGCAATAATATTTGAAATTGGCACCATAGCGTGGAGAAAGTTGAACAAACAGCTCGTGGTTTCGCCCATTCTACATTCCTACAACACCCAGCGTGCATTGCTCCCCTCTTTCTGAAAGGAACGGCCCAACGAAAGACGTTGGAGTGAAATATTACCGTTTTCCAGTCAAGGACATTGATTGCTGCAGGCAACGGCTCAGAGCGGTACAGAATCCGAAATACAACAAGAATATACCGGTGGATCGTCTAAAAAATCTTCCGGTCTGCAGTCTACATTTCAACCTGACTATATTGAATGAGACATGACATCGGAGGCGGGCGTCCTAGATTGAGGAAGTGTAGTTTAGCAAGCTCCCCGGCCTCCGCCAGATGGTGGTTTTCTTGGGCCCATTGGAGAAGTGGATAGCGTCCTCCAAAGGCATATTTTTTGTACCATAATGGCATTAGCTCCCCATAATAGCACGATAGGACTGAGGTTGAAAATCAGCGGACTGGCCCTTTAAAGAAGAAATCAGTGCAGCTGCTTTCCCTCTAAATTTTTCCTCCCTACAGCTTGGACTAAATTGACTCCTGTCCACATGTGTACCTGGACGTGACACATTCTGAAATTAGGTTTACTTTACTCTTTAATATTTAAATCAATATCACACACCTGCCTGATTTGCATTGATCAGTCAAGCCTCCCTTTATGTCCTGGGACAGTCGGGAAAAGTGTTGGGTAAATATGATTTCTGACAGTGTGACAGGAATAAGGAATAGTCCCCGCTTGGGATTGAGTTCTTAGGCTAATCATCCGTGATTACAGCCTTGGAAGCCAAAACACACTCAATGTGAAAGAGGTTGTTTTCATCTGCACGCTGCAGCAGCATGGCTTGCTGACAGAGTTACCTATTCTCCTGAGGGCTCTCACTCTCCTTCTGCCTCTGCTGGACTGGCTCGCAGCAGGTCTCGTAGCCCCCGGGGACTGTCCTGGGAGACCTGGACAACATTGGCAGCAGGCGGCTTAGCGGTGTCATTTGGCCGTGGTAAGCTATGGACAAAAGCATCTCTTGTTGTCGCAAGCTGTATGTGGTGCTTCTTTCCCAGCCCTGTGGAAAGGAAAGGACAGCCAATGACCAATGCCAAACAAACCTGCTCCAGCTCACCTGTGCAGTGAATGTGGAACCGAGTGACCCAGATCTGGATGGAAACCATTGCAAATATTTCCCAGCAAGGACTGTGGAAGAAGCATTTAGTATGGCCTTCTCAGCAGGGAATTTAAGTAACTGTAAATGACTCTGACTCCCTCCAGTTTGTGTCATCTGTTCCCTAAGAAGTAGTAAACAGTCGGTTTACCCTCAGACCATCCAGCAAATACCTCGGTACGATGCAAGGTGTCGACTGACATGTAATAAAACTGCGCTGATTCTGTTTATCTCATCACTCGCTGAAGAATCCATTTCACAAACAGAGCAAGTAAAGAGACTGACAGTGTGATTGGAAGCAGAGCAGAGTTGTTGTTGATGAGCAGTGAGTCTGTTTATTGCCTTGTCTGTTCAGTGCTGCTGGCAACACAAGCCTCTTTTGCCCAAACTACTGCTCAGTTTAGAAGCGAAAGCCATGCTGCAAATATTTGGCTTGGCCACAGATTTTGAATTATATTGGCACAGAAAGCCTTGAAATAAAAAAACAGCAACCTTGGGAACAATTATGCAAAGTGAAACGTGGTTAAACCAAGTGCTACTGGTTTTCCTTTCCTTCCAAAAGGGAGAAAAAAGGAAAAGTCTGTGTTTTGCAAAGTTTATGTCCCTTAATAAATACGTTGAAGCATTTATACGTGCCATGTAAGTTGTAGCTATAGCTCCTTTGTGTAGTGTAGCCCAGCTTCTTGGAGTGAACACATCTTCTGGGGAGTTCATTCATTTGAACCCAAAGCTGTGGTGACTTGATGGTCCATTTAAACCACAGATAAAACCCCATTACAAATAGCATTTAATAAATGTCTCGTCTATTTCCTTAGAACATGTAGTTCTTTGACAACATGATAAATATCTTCTGAGATAAACAGCAATTATGTCAGCAGTTATGCGTCTGCAAAGGAATAATAAGTGGATGATTTATGCATGTTTATTACAAGTACTCTTACAAGTCTACTCAATATTAATGGAGAGCAATAAAGAGAGGCTAGCTGTGTGATGTCTGATATGGAAAAAGTTAATTACACTGACACACAGGTACATATTGCGGTTTATTTGGAGAACCTTTAGGCAAATTAAACCGCAATAAAAGCCAGACATATAAAAAACCTTGCAAGTCAAACCTATTAAATCAAACACTCATATAAGGGCGATAATGGGAGAGAAAAAAAAGATTAACTCACTGTTGAGTCGTGACAATATAATGTGCACTATGTTGCTGTGGGCCAGACGGTTCTGGCCCCCACTAAGTCAATTAATTCCTGATTATGGACACATCCATTGGTATTATACTAATTATAACATCATCACTTGCCAAAGAAAAAAAAAAGTTTATCATAAGCCGTATCTCCTGTGTAACACCTTAGGGTTTTACTTTCACCAAATTACCATCCCATTTAGTTCTGATGCAATGGAAAGGTTGTTCAGTTCTCCAGTAAAAAGGTCGGATCATAGATAAGACTTGGCAACTGGAGATATTTGTAGTCCGCTCAGCTCATAGACCAGTTGGGTTCAGCTATGAGCCAAAAAGCTAACAATATGCTAACAAGATTCAAAGTCAATAACATTTCTTATGGTTGACATACAGAAGTTGTAATGTAGTAGTATTTTTAACAGCTAGCTAGCTAGCTATCCAGCCATATCATTATCTTTGGCAATGACTGTATATATATAGATTGACGACGCGTCTCCATCTGCTCCCATTGTACGAAAGTGATGCCAAAATAGCCCCTGTGATAGGTGCTGCCATCTTGCGATGGTGATGTCATATGGAGCCAGAGTCTACACAGTAGAGGTCGGCGGATGGCGCCGCCATAGCCACTTTGGCTAACCAAAACGCACACTTAACTTGCCGAAAAAACAGCAAAGATCTCGTTCGCCGGCATGTTTAACAGCAGAACAGCTTCTTCGTGTTGGTCTGCAGTGTTGTTAAAGAGATATTCATATTTTTATTCTTCTATTTGAAGAATAAAACGTCCTGGTGTTAACTGTTCCCATTCATCAAATTTTTCATATTCTCCAAATAAGTTGAAAGAAATGTTGAAGTCACTCGTGGTTTTAAGTAGATATTAGCTTGTTATTGAGTTGCAATGACTTGTAAACAGAGGCTTTTACTGTGACCGTTTGCTGTGGTTACTCATTTTAGATACAACCTAATACCATTCAGCCAGCGCACTAATTTAGAATGGAGAGCCAATGGTTTCACTGGAACCACGTAGGAGCTGTCCATAGTGAGAAATAAATGCATATCCTGCAGCCAGTCAGAATTGAGTATTTACCCAGACCATGGTATACTATGTGGTAAATTAAAAACATATGAATACAGAAGTCATTGAGTAACTATTAATGACACAAAATTGAGACGGTCAATGTCCAGAGTTAGATATTTTTTTAAAGCTTGCTTACCTGCTGTCTTTTTTTACTACGGATAATCCAAAGGATCACTAAGGCAATAAGCATTTAATTTACAACACATTCTGAATCCTGAAGCTTCACTCTCCACTTTCCAAAAAGAAATTGGGTGATTGGTTTTTATGATGGCCACATCAGTGGGGCATTGACTGGCTCTTCTCTCATTAGCCATTGAAGCCCCACCTGCACAACACAAGAAACACAAACTCCATTGCTTTCATTGACGCAAACACTAACACGGCTAGCCAGCTAGCTAGCTAACCATCATGCAAACCATTAAGCCAGCTTTGTTTGCTCACAGCTGAGGCTCAAAAGAAAGGCAGGACCAGTGCAGAAAAGGGCCAGCTTTGACAATTTTTACACAAAGGGAGCACTGTTGGCTAACAGTGAGCGGCCTGTTTCTGGGAGGTTTGCACTGTTCCTGGGGCCCATTTCATGGAACAGTTAGCAAGGCCAAAGGCAACCCATGGACTGGAGTGATAGTTAAGGCCTTCAGGGCCAAACCTGGGTCTGGCCCTCTAGCTCTCCCCTCTGTCCCCCACCTAGTTCAGAGGCTTACACAAAGCTGACTGGGGACGCTGGGTGCTGCAGGTGTCCTCTCATAAAGACTCACATCACATGGGCTGGTGGACTGGCTGACTGTGTTGGCTTGTTTGGGTTTTTCTTTATCCAACTCACAGGTGTTGGAAAATTGAACACAATAATGAAGTGCCATGACTCAGTATTAGACTTCTTATTCAGAACGATTTTTGTAGTTTAATATTTTTGCAGTATATAAATAAGCAGCCAGTACTTTTTTAGTCAGCTTAATGCTGTTGATGGTTTATGGTAGGTTTACTCATCTGTGTGTGGATTTTGTGAGAATGTGGTTGGCTACAGTGGTCTTGAGTGTAAAGGAGGGTGAGGTTTACTTTTTGGGGTTTTTGTGAAACAGTCCAGGAAATTATTAATGGGGGGGATTAACTTTTAAAATAATAACCCAGACCTCAGCTTAAGTCGCTGGTATTATCCATCACTCTGACCTGGGCTTAGGCCAGCGCATTAATATCTTTATACCTCCCATCCACAGTGTCAGTGTTTGAAAGGACACTTCCTCCATCTGCAACTGCAATTGCAACTGCTATCAAAATGAACGGTCTGTGCCTTCATTGGATTTAGGTTTAATTTGATGGAGAGCCCAGAAATATGGCTTGCGCGGTGAGAGGGGGGAAAGAGGAAGAAAGCATGCGAGTAAGGACGGGAGAGAGAGATTAATATCCAGGCTTCTCTCCTCCTGACCACAGAGTGGGCATAAAGAGCCCGGCGCCTCATTGATGTCAATCCTAGCCGTGCCCGTCCTGTAGTTTTCAGTTTGGTTTGGACAGAACAGGCGGTCTGGCCTACAGGGGTTGGGAGGACAGGGCCCAGGGTTTCCCACATCACTCAAGGGCCTCTGATAGGCGGTCACACAGGCTGGTAATGACAGGGGGAGAGATTTAGTATTAAAGTCTCCTCTGCTGCCTCCTCTGCTCCTGTCTGACGTCAGACTGTTAAATACGGGGATGAGAGCATGGCATGGCCTATGAGGAACGGAGTTAGACCTGTCTTAAGTATACAGCTTTGTGTGAGAGAAGGCTGGCTGTGTTTCCTTGGAGTGTTGCTAAGCACACATGCTGTATACAGCACAGGGGAAATTTGGGATCACAGTCAATCATTAAAGGGATTTTCATTTGCCATAAATAAAAATTCAGTCAAGGTAAACGGTGATAAGATTGAAGGAGGAGGGAGTTCCATATACTAACATTGTGACTCATTCTTAGTGGTTTGTAATTCACTGGGTGGACTCTTGGTTCGCAATACAACAACCTGAGCCAAGACTACCAGTAAAATTATTCTTCGTAGTCCTCAGTTGTTCGGAAGTTCTGGCTTGCCATCATTTTTTAACCACTATCCCACATACCGAGGGGTTTTTCCCTGGTTATTTGTGGAGCATCATAACATTTGAGTTCATGAATAATGAACTTGGGAAGCTAACTGGATGGCTCGAGACTGGTTTGAAAATGTCACATACTCTCAAATAAAAGAACTCATTGTCTTTGCCTGTTTGCAACTCAACCGTACAACCAAAACCCAAAGCAGCTCAGCAACATTAAAGCAGCCGATTGCTGCACCTGCATCCACAGATCATCACACCATTGTGGCATTTAAAGAAAAGGCCTCAGTCAAACACGTCCCCCTGACCTTCTCCAGCTAACATAAACTAATTAGGCTGGCTCTGAAAGGAATGGCCCGCCATTGGATTAATCAGCCTCCACAGATCTGGACCATGCAACTCTGCTCTGGGCAGCTCTCCCCACTAGAACCTCATTATCTCATGTTTTCAAAGAAGCGCAATGGCGAATAGCAGAAGGGGCTGAAGGGATGGAGAAACGGAGGAGGTGGTGGTGCAGGAAGGGGCTTCCCCAGTTCCTCTCTTCTCACATTGGACTCAGAAAGGAAATGTCAAGCGTGAAGCTCAGAGAGTGGTCAGTACCGCTCAGTCCAGCAGGCAGCACAGAGGGGGCCTTTGTCCACCATCACTTAGCGCCAATTACAGCCCGTCAAAATAGTTTTTCTGCTGTGGGGCGACGTGTTAATGGGCCTGGAGTTGGGTGTGAGGAGCGACCTTGTCCACACACACCAACCAGGGGTCAGGGGTTAATAGGGCCCCTCTGATGTGGCGGATGAGATTTCTGCAACCTTTAGCTGGTGAGAGAATGCCAGAACAAAGCCTGTAGAATGTGATACAATTAGGCGGACAGCTAGCCATCCTGAATGGAGTCGGTCCGTAGAAGTGGGATGGCTGCATTAGCTAGGAGCAGATGGGCAGCCGGATGCTAGCCAAACAGGTGCCACAGAAGGTCAAAGCCCTCCCAAATGAGAGAGAGGACCCAGGTGAGGACACAAACACCAGCCAAACTGAAGCCTTTATTTGGAGTGAGCAGCAATTAAAAATCCTGTTGAACAAATGACTCTTCTGGACACAAAGAAAGTCCCTTTGTACTTGTGAAAAGGTCAGAGATTATCCAGTCTTCTGTAGCGTTTCCCATCCCATTCCCTAACACATGGAGATGAAGCATGGCTTAAACAGATGACTGGGCCAGCAAGCCTCTAGACCGCCCTCAGTCAAACTTGGAAGCTGTCTACTCTCCCATATGAGAAAGCGAACTTGGCATCGTTGGCGTCTGACCCATACTGTGTTTCCTGAGTTTAAGTAATCAGTGATTATCTGATGCAGATGAAAAATTCTCCTGGCAAAATGAAATGTTCATAACATTGAATTGTGCTACGTGTGGCTGGTCTGGGCATGTGAGCACAAAGCCAGGCCTCCTTTTACACCGTAAGTGTGGGAACAGAACCAATGCCAAACTACCCATGGGCCCTTCGAAGGCCGACAACACTCTGCCAGGGAGAGCTGGAGATTTTTGAAAAAACACCCTGAACCACACTGAGCAAGTCCAACCACATGCAAGCCTGTGGGAACTAGCGGATGACATCTATCCACATATAAATACTCTCAAAATATTTTCTGCACTTATTGGTGTACAGATCGTTCCCCCCGCCCAGACCTCTTGGAAATAGTAGTGGGGATCTGGCCCCCAGCTTCATCTACTTAATGTTGAAATAAAGGAGGTGATTGAACTCAGTCTCCAAATTGGATTTGTTTAATCTGCATCAAGTTTGAACATCCTGTGTAAACACAAGCGTGTGCAGATGCCGGAAACACCACGGCTGGAAGCGTAAATGCCCGTGGTTGACTTTGGCAGAGAATCAGAAGAGCAGACGGGGAAATGAGGCCTGAACAGAGGCTGGAGAACCTCCATTGTTACTAGAGGGTCAAAGGCTACTTCTTCCATTTATGAATGACTAAATTGAAATGGCATAGATTGATCATAGTTGACAAGGTTTAAAAGACCTTTTGAGAACTTGGATCATTTGCAGATAAATACAGATCCTGTTAAATTAGATTATTACTTTCATTTCATAAAATATATCTAGAGCGTTAGGAAGTCTTAAACTCACAACTTGTGGGAACAAAATGTGCAACCTCTCCTCATAACCTTTAAACTAAATTCTACTTTGGCAAATGATGTGGAAGCAAAATTGAATAAACACAAACATCATTAAGAGTTCATGTGTTCCAGTTAAACAACCCTTTGGTTAGACTCTCATTTCCTTAATGGCTTTGCAGCCGTATTTCAACCCCTTATTAAGTCACAAATCATTGGCAACCACCGTGGTTTCTTTTGCCTTGTTTTCCTCAGAGATAAGTGAGAATATGACTTTGCCTTGATAGGATTTATTTGCCTTACAACAAAGGCTGCAGCCCTTCAAACCCAACTCATTAGGGAGTGTGTTTTGGGGAAGGGGGGAGGAGAAGTGAAGGTCACTAGAGGTTAATTCCAATCGCAGTGCCTCCTTGAAGCAGCGTGACAGCATGTCTCCTCTGCTCACAGATTGGATGAGTTCTTGGAGATCAGGCTGGCCTGAATGCAACGTGTAGAAGATTGAGTCCCCCCTTATAGATGTATGTATTGTGTTCATAATTTAAGGGATTAAATTGTTATGCTGAATACGTTTATTCAGTATGGGAATGGTTGTAACTGCTAGGCATTTTTGTCGCATTATGTCTTCCACAACAAAGGCAATTCCAATAAACCAACTTCTAAACCTAATTTGGATGTTTTGACAGTTTCACAGTTTTATGTGATTTAGTATGTCGGATGTCTGGCAGGGTTGATATGTGACTGTGCTGCCCTTGTTCTGGCTATTGTCTTTTATTGTTTTCATCAGTAAGAGCTGCTGCTTTATGGCTTATCAAAGTACCACACCTTGATCTGGAAGAAAGCAAAGAGAGCAAAGGGCCGAATGAAAGAGAATCAGAAGAGATGAGAGGGACAAAGGAGTGACTCCAGAGTGGTGAAGACATAACAGCAAAGAAAGAAAGAAAGTATGTGAGAAAAGGAGAAAGAATGTGAGACTGAGAATGAAAAATAAGAATGAAGGGAAGAAAAAAGAAAACAAAGACAGGCGAGAGAGTGAGATGTGGGCCATTCATAAGCAGACTTCTCTAAGGGATCTCGGGCCAGCACACCTGCTACTATTCACTTCAGAGGAAATAGACACTCTGTGGAAGAGAGGCTCTTGGCCTGGGGACAAAACCGCTGCAGCGCCAAATTAGAAACAGGAAGGACTGTGGGTAAGGCTCAGATTAAAAACGCACTCCCCACATGGACTCAATATACTGCAGCCCTGATCCCGCTCTGGAAACCCAAAACCCAACAGCACTATTTTATGTCCCAGTCAACAGAACGCCCGCAGTTTGCACAGTGACAGTACAGAGATTCAGTCCAATGTCAACCCCTGAATGTTGGTAAACTGTGGCCCTCTAAATGTGCCCCATTCTAATGAGGAAAATAAGTTTCTAAGTATACTTTATCAATTTCCGCAGTCAAAAGTGTGGATCACAACTGCATTTTCACCTAGACTGCTTTGTCCCAAAAAGGGAACGGTATATTTTACCTAAGAAAACCAGTGTAGGTCTGGGCCTTCCGTTTCTCTCACACTGGCCTCTTTCTGGTCTATACCATCTATCAGCACCAGAACCAGATGAATGTGACGCACTCACATAAAGGGAGGACGCAGCGCTGAGTTTCCCACAGACGACCATTAGAGCAACTAATGTTGTCAACAGGCAGCTAGCAAGAATTAATGATCCATAACGCACTCTATAAAGGAGTGAAACTGGTAAGAGGTCTGTGAATGTACCAGAAAAGGAAATGAATATTGATATATGCCTGCTGCTTTCCTCTTGCGAACCTTGACCTCTCACGGGTTTCTCCTCTGCTGACGGGAGCTGTAAGGCATTTCCTGCCCGTTCACATTCACGTTCTATCTGAGAGAGAAGAGAGCAAAAAAAAAAGGTTGGTTTTTGTAAAAAAAAAAAAAAAAAAACACATTACCTCTTACGGCCCAGGATAAGGGAAAAAACTGGGCACTCATTCTCATACAATATTTCCATTTACTCATGGGCCTGTCCAAGTAGTGTGTTCCCCTCAATCTATCATTTTCACTGCGGTCACTGATGGTAGAAAGGCCTACTATAATTATTCCTACAGATATTGAGGACATCTAGAGGTTGTTTCTCCTCACTGGAAAACAGAAGTACTCCTTCTCATAAAGGTCAAGTTTTCATTACGTTAAGCTCTGTAAGGATTCTTACAAGTAATTGAATGAACAGACATAAGGAGGCAACAAGAGGACATATTTGTATCTAGGAGAAAATGGAAGCAAAGGAGAAAAAAATCACAACAATCCAGCTTTGGGACTGAACCCATGTTCCATCTACCACTGTCCTTTTTCTCCCATGTCTGTTTGATGTGCCTTTCCACTCTGTAAACGTCTTGGAAGAGGTCATCAATAAAGCTATGAAGGGCCACATTCACCGCAGGTCTGCCGACTGATGTTTGAGCCAGGCGCGCTGATGGATATACACACATAAACACACACGCATGCATACGCACATAATGCCAGACGGGGAGTGTGCTCAGTAGTGCGACTCTTAAGAGGAAAACCTGCCATGACATCACCCAGGGGGGAGTGCAGGTGCAGGGCCGGGACAGGAAGTGAGTCACAGGAAGCTTGGTGAGGCAGACTTTGCCATGCCACTGACAGGCTGTGGGAGAGAGGGGTGAAGGAGTGTGAGTTACACATCGTAGCTAAGCTGGCTGGGGCCCTCAGGTTGTGGACCTGTTTTTTACATAAACAGGCTGCTCTCATCTCTCCATGCAATCAGGGTGATGAAGCCTCCTCTAAAAATAACTGACAGGTTTGGAAAATTGTTTTTCCCATGCACCACTGTAGAAGTAGTATTAAAATAATACATCATATTTTTAAGCGCTCTTTTAACAGCAGTCTTCTTTTTGAATTGCCATTTGATTATTTTATTATTGTATAGTATCATCATTTCTATGTACTTGATACAATTCCTACCACCCAACACATGCTCAAAGGTTAGAAATCATATGTATGCAGGTGGGACAACGTTCGAAATAAGTGTTTGCGAGCATTTCAACCAAGGATTTTCAATCTGCATTGCTTCAGGACGTATATCTGTGACAGATGTACCGTATGCATGGATGGATAGATGGATGGAGGAGATAGTGCGTGTGTCCTTGACAATGGCAGTCCAGTGGTTTATACAAAGCTTATTACGCTAATGAGAAAAGTGTGGGGAATGGATTTGTCCCATACCACCCAGGGAAATGGAGCCTGTTTTCCCTGGTGCACTGCATCTGGAAGCAGCCTCCTGGTAATCTGCTCTAAGTACAAAAGGTTCAGCACCAGCTTGTTCTCATAGACCACCAAGTGAGGCCCCAAACTCCATAACAGGTCTCCTTTCATAGCCGAGGATCAACTGATGCTGGGCGGACTGGGTTCCAGGCCTGGAGCTCCTCAAGGTGCCGCATCGACACTTTGCAGCTCGGGACAGCGATATTAGTGTTAGCATTCTGTAATCCTAAACCATGGAGCGATTACTGTCAACCTTAGAAGTCAAACCTTCCTTACCTTTCTTATCTCCGTAGGGAGCAACAGACGGGGGGAGATATGAGGCTTTGTTGTATCACCAGGACAGCTGTTCAGATGGGCTGCTGCCATTTACTGGGAAAGGACAAATAAAGGTTAATATAAGCTCACCTATAGAGGCTGCATTAACATCGTAGTACTTATAGTATCAGATTGGAACTCTCTACTGATATAGAAAAAAAGGCATGAAAGGTGTTTGATATCTTTATAGGCCTGTATGGAAAAGGAGTGGAGAGTATGTTCTGTTTTATAATGTAGCGATTTGGCATTGTTCAACGTCAGCTTTCCTCTATTATCTATCATCCTACAGATGTGTTTCGAGCTTCCATTTTATTGCCAGCTCTGAATCAGAACATCACTGTATTGTTGTATGTGTGGTAATGCACGAGATTTACTGTGCTCGAGATTGACATTTATTTAACAGGCATGCTGGGGGATGTCATGTAGCTCTCTTTGATTGATCTCTTCACTTCCTGCTACAAAGATGGAGGCCGCTCCCGTAACCACACAACCCCTTTCAAGCTCGGGGTGTAGGAGACGCCCTTCGGCAAGGTTCCAGGATCAGTCGCGTACAACCCCCCCCCCCCCCCTCCCTAAAAACCTAACTGTAACCATCAGAGGAGTAAACACGACACTGACCTTAGATCAGTGTCTAGAGGCAAATCCATCCTCGAGCCTGTTTTAGAAGCCCATATGTGGCCCATATGGAACTCCTTCCTGTATCCTCTGCAAAGTGCAAGGTAAGGAAGTATGGTCCTATTTGATCACAGAATAACGGTTAGAAGTTAAAGGAAAATCTATCATTATTTATGACTCTTTCACATAGTATTTATCACAACAGATATCAAGGGATGAAATGCTCTTATGATAAATTGTAATTTCTCCTGCTGCTGCCCCCCATTGCCCATCGATAAAAAGTGTCTAGCTAAAGCTCTCGTCCATCCTCGACGGTTTCATTGCCTCTTTCTCGAGAGTGTCATAATGGCAGACAGGCTTTAAACTCTACTAATACCTTGACTGCAAGACTTTTCGGTTGTGAGTATGAGGCTATATAATGTTCTCTTCCATTGGGTCCCAGCCAGCGGTAATGACTTCAGCATGTCACTTCAGGCCAACTTCACTGTGATTGCATGGATGATTAGCTCTTACAGTAATGGCTGCAGCAGCAGAACATATTTCAGAAGTAAGTTAGCAATACTTTTTAATGATGTTGCTGTCATTTACCACTTTTTATACTGTGAATGTACCACATTTGTTAAGTCAAAGTTTGCATATTTGTGGCACATGTGCTCACACGTATTGTTTATTTCACTTGCAGATACACGTATGTGGAAGAATCAAAGGCTCAGATTGTATATGTGTAAAAGCACTATCATCGGAACAGTCATTCTGGAAAAGCAATTTCCATATTTGCTCTGCTCCTGAATCCGTGGACGCCCGTCTGTTTGATGTGTTCGGAGCTGCAGCACAGATGCCACAGTCTTAGCTATGCTGGACGTCATCTCACTGGCTGTTCTCAGAATACAGAGAAAAAAACACCATGTGCACCACCTCTAAAATTAGCGTGTGCAGCACATGAAGGAGAAGAGAGTCAAAGTTAGAAAAGGGCTCTAAAGTGGCCGCTGTCTCTCTTCACTTCTCTACATTTTCGCGTCCCACTTTGGTACAGAGCCAACTGAGCTTCATCAAAGATACACGACACACCGCATACTTTCCAATTCTGGGCCAGCCAGAAATCTGGAAATCTGATTTTATAACCCTTATGATTTGGGTTGTTTGGAGCTGCAGATAGTTTCGGTGTGGTTTGCTGCGCACCAAACAAACGAATGAGCCCTGCCACGCTAGTACGTCCCGGCTTCCAGTGTTATGCTCATCAGTTGTGCGGCTGCTCTGTTGTGTGTTTGTGCGTAAACAAAGACGGCGAAGGACACCTTTAACAGATTTACCAGATGTTCACGGAGAAGGAAGGGGAAAATACGTTTTCAGCGAGTGACTTTGCAGAGGTCTGTGTAGCAGGTGAAGAGAGGCTTGCCAAGAACAAATATCTCACAGTTGTGCTTCCATAACTAAATAGTGGAATAAACAGTCACACACAGACAAAGTTTTTAGCTCATCCTTGTTTCTTTAGTGCCAAAGAATATCGTATTATAGTACAAGCTGGAGAAAAAGACCCGATTATGAAACTTCTTCCTTGTCTCAACTAGCGGCTGACCACACTTGAAGTCTCCAGTCCGTGGTGACGTGATGAGCCTGGAAGTCAGTCAGTAATGGCGGAGATAATAGGTCCTTATTACTTTGACCCCTGACCCCTGCTCTTAGTGAGAAGTTGAGGAGTGCTCCCCGAGGACCTGTCTGATACTAACATGGCTCTAAAATGAGTCGACCCAGAAGTCAGAGAAACGGTGGCCAACTCTGACTACAACTGGAACAGAATTTCGCTGGAAGGGGGTGCAGGAGGGGAGTTTCAATAGTGCTTCCCATGTGTCACCCACCCTGAGTGCAGTATTTCAACCCAACCCAATGAAAGGTTTATGGACTTGAACTATAAAGGCAAACCACTAAATATAACAGTTTTTAAAACAGAAATCCCCCAAAACTTTTCTGAGGTTTTGGCTTCTCGTGTTGATTTTTATCGAATGTTCATTAAGTGTGCCAGCGACGTGACTTCCTCCTGAAGTCCATTAAAATGCTGCTGCTGCTACTGGCAGAGGTATGTGCAGCCCATGTGCGTGGTCGTTGTATGGTGGGGTCCACAGAGGAGAAATGGACACCAGATGGGACCAAGGGGGGTGGAGATGCAAGGTAGAATAAAATAACACATGCAGAAGATTGAAACTGAAGTTGTAGGAGGGGGAGGAGGTGCCTGTGTGTGTGTGTGTGTGTGTGTGTGTGTGTGTGTGTGCGCGTGTGTTTGTGTGTGCATGTTGGGAGGGTAAAAAATAATTGGATAGTTGCATCATCTAGAGTAGACGGGTGCAATACACCCTCGGAGGATAAGAATTGGTAAACAGATCTGATCTAAGGCACATGAAAAAAAAAGTGACATTTGAATGTTTTTACAGCCTGCGAGTAAAGTCTCACGGCTCCTTCTGGATGTTTTGATTTACATTTCCTATATAAGTAACAAGCGTATCTTTGTTCGATGCACATTTGTTTTTTGAAGAGAAAAAGCCCACCAGGAAACCCTTGAATAGATGATTGAAAAAACAACCACGTTGGTTTTCCATGCAAGCGTATGCATGTGTCTGAGATTGAAAACCAACATTCCACGGTCCCAATGTGCGCTCACATAAAAAACATTCTATTTAGAGCATTTCAGGCTGCCTTGTGATCCCTCCAAACCCTTTCTAATGCAAACACAGCAGAAAACGCAGTCAGTCAAACTCCGCAAAACTCTCTGTTTCTCTTCTCCCTCTCATTATCTGATCTGCTATTGTGGCAACACTATAAATTTTCATCTGCGTCTTTCTGCAGCAGTTTAAGTCAATTCACTTTGGTCGAGATAGTAAAGCAGTAATTGCAGTATGGAGATATTGACTCAGGTGTTCACCCTTTAAGCTGCGAGTTTCGTTTTTGCCAGCCAGTCATCCTCTTTGTCTTACTGAAAAAACTCTTAAGCTGATTTCTATGTCAGTGTTTTGTATAGTTCATTCTGTTACTACTGAAGAGTTATGTTAAACATGCCTGTATTTTTTTAACTCCAGCGCCGAAAGACATCAAAACCTTATGACTCAGAGACGACAAAGAAAGGCAGCCAAACTCTGAAGTGGGGGAGAATCTGTCTGAGCATGTGCAGTATGTGGACAGGTGCAGGTGTGTGTTTGTTTGTCTTTATTAATTAAAGTGCCAGTAGGCTCTTTTCTTGCTGAGCGCCTGTTGGTGTGTCTGTCTGCCACAGTTTGCATTCTTTCAATCTCAAATCTCATCATAAATAAACCTTATTTCAACGCCCTGCAGCTTCACTTTTCTTCCCCCCCGCGCTTAATATCAGTTTGAAGCAGAAACAACATGGGAGCAGCTTGTAGACGAACCTTCCCAGGGATCTTTGCAGTGACATGTAATGCATGAAAACATGCTCTGGTGTTTTGCTAATCCTCCCATGGGAGTCTATCACATTTGTGGGCTTGTAACTTGTCACTCCCGTCCTGTGACCCTACACCCTGCTGCAGTTCATTACAGCAGCAGCACCCTGACCCGGCTCTGTCACTTTCCTCTCTACACGTCTTCTATTGTTGTTGGTTTCCAGTTACATTTACCAAAAGAGTTCAGTGCTTGCAATCAGTGTAGTGTGAGCTTCATGTCATGTGTTCTGTTGTTGCAGCTAATTTCTGTCAGAATTTGAGACTGTGTCGTTAATGTCAACCACACATGTTGGCCCCCCAGCAGAGGCTGCTTCTCCGTAGGTGATCTTGGAAAATTGGAGCGACCAGGTTTTTTCACGATAAATACACAATATTTATTTACAAATAAAGTGGTTATAATAGAAATAAATACAAAATAAAAATCTGAGCATTATACTTCATGTGGTATTGCACCCATTTCGAAATGTACATCAGAAATACATTTTCAAAACCAGTAAAAGGAATATTCCTCTGATTAAAATATTTATTTTTCCCAACTTTATGTAGACATAAATATATTCATATATAGTTTTTTTCTTCTTCCACAATAGCTCTGTTCTGTCTGTCTTTCATATAAATAAACGTCTTCATTGGGAAACCGGGTGTCCATAATAACCTCTGATGTCTCTTTCAGTCTTTCTTGTCACTCTCTCTCGTCCGTTTCTCACCGGCAGCCGCATCCCTCCACCACCATGTCCTGGTAGTTTTTCAGGATGACCTTCTCGTATTCATCCAGGTAGAGCAGGGAGATGGGGCTGAGGTCCGTGGGCACGCAACAGGCTCTGGGGATCTTCGAGTTGACAGAGTTGACCAGCGTCTGCACAATGGCATGATTGGTAGAATTGAGGTGATCTGCAAGGGGGAACGGACATTCCCCGTGGCAATAAAAGGCGTGGTAGCCAGGGGGCGCCACGATCCACTCGTTCCACCCCACATCGCTAAAGTCCACGTACAGGGCATGCCTGTTGCAGCTGGCCTTGTGCTGGTGCTTCCTGCGTTGTTTGCGGAGTGCCGCCTGACGTTTTTCCCGTGTGTGCAGCACAGAGTCCCCACGGCCGTCATGGCCGTACGTCACCAGCAGAGGCCGAGCCTGAGGCCACGAGTCCTGGTCCTCATGCAGGGACCGGCTCACCCTGACGTGCTTACTACGTTTCTGGGCGTGCTCTCCATCCATGTCACCCCCTTCTGGATGGAGCACCTCCACCATGAAGCCGTGGTTGTGGCCCTTCCCAGAGGTCCACTGAGACACAGCAGGGCTGACGTCGAAGCTCTCCCAGCGGCTCAAAGAGTCCTGCACTAGCCGAGTGTCGAGCAGACGTGCCAGAGGTTCCTTACCATGAGCGGCAGGAACCCCGAATATCTCATAAATGTTGATACGATGGGAGCCACCAGCAGGAGCACTATGACTCATGGTGCTGTTTCTGGAGCTGTTTTTGGGGGTTGCAGCTCCCATGACCTGATCCCTGTAGATACGGAGCTCTGCAGAGGTGATGAGCTCCTCATCAGGGATGGTAGTGAGGTTGAAGTAGAACTGCTGGGTTGTTGTGCCTTTCAGCCTGGCCAAGGCCTCCATAGCCTCTGCAAGAGATGACAAAGAGTGTAAGAGGAAAGCATGTCAAAGAAGAAACAAAAATACAAGAATGAGGAACAACATATTTGATTAAAGCCTCCCTGGCTTCATAGATCCACTGTGAGCATGAAGAAGTTGGCCAAGGATGGGTTCCCACATGGCTCGCTCACTCCAACACACATACACCCACACACAACTTGCAGCCTTCTCTCTGTGCAGCGAGCCAAGCTGCCACGTGGTTAAATTGAGTGGGTGTAGGCCATTGTCACACAAGCATAGCACACACATCATCCATTTGCATGCATGACTCAGTGTAATAGCAAATTGTCGTGGTGATGTAATACCGTCATTAGTGTCATGCTCGTAAATTCACCTGGTTAAATGTCAGAAGATGAAAGCAGAGCTCTTCCCTCTATTGATAAGATCAGACATGCTAGTCAGCCTGCCTGTAAATGGCACACTTGACTCAGCTGCTGCTCACATTTACCACATGAAAAAAAAGTTGAGACAAATATTGGAATACCATCAAAGATGTGGATCAAAAAGCGGAGCAATTTGGAAATCAATATAAGATTGATTGCATAAACGTAAACACATAAAATGCTAACTGTTGCATTAACCTTTGTTAGATCTGGTTGTGAAAGATAATAACTCCGTCTGAAGTCACAACAAAGAGATGAAACAGGATTATTAATATCTAAATTCTGGAAAGATTCACCATGACACCCTGCAACTCTGAATAAACGATGTTTGATATTTTATTGTTTACTTGTGTTAACAGCTCTAAGCCTGGACATGCTATCCTCCTCTCTGAAAGGCAGCTGTCCTGATGCATATGAAAGTCTCACTTATATATACTTAAGCTGATTGGTATTCCCCTTTACAGGCTGCAGTAAAGGACAGAAATCTTAGTAAAAGCTGTAATTTTCTTTGAGGCATCCCCACTTTGAACTGTTCCTTTATGAAGATCATAGATGATGTATAGACACACTTTTTAATCTGTTTGGTGTGGTAAAATAAACACAAACTTTGAACTCTGCGCCGTTTCAAAGGAGGCATTTAGGAAATTCCACCATCTCATCCTAAACCTCCCTCCAGAGGCACAAAGACCTCAATTAGGCCTATCGCTCCTCATTTGATGTGGGAAAGCCCCCTGTCTCTCGTTCCCTCTCCTCTGTCCCCAATCCCTCTCTTTCTTTTCCTCCTCAGCTCCCAAATCCCCTTCTCCCTCTGTTCTCTTAGCCCCAAATCCTCTTTTCTTTCCCTCTCTTTCTCTGTCACTCCTTCTGTTTCTTTCTGCTGCCGCGTTCTCACTCTCTCTCTCTCTCGTCTGTTTGTCTCGGGCTGTGTGAACAAGTCGAGACTTGTCAAAAACGTGTGAACCACAGATATGAGTGTATCAACATTCCTAATTTCTTTTTGCGCTGCGTGCCAAAACAAAAGATAAAGGCTAATGTTAGGTCATTCATCACGGACCTGTCTCTGGCAGCCACTTCCTGTGTAATAGTGGAAATGTTCTATTTGGCATGGGAAATGGTTATTTTTGAAAACTGATAGCAGTGAAACTAATTATTCCAGTGAAATTAATATCATGAGGCAGTTGTGATGAATGATCAGAGCTGCTGGCTTTGATGTGCCGCGCTTACATCTGTAGATACACGCTTATTATATGGAGCAGCCAGCAATTGCACGTCTCTTGACATGGGAAGACTAACAACCCCGCAGCTCTGTTAGCATGGGATGAAAGAGCCACAGGGAGCGTATGTAAACACAGTCTGAACACATCGCTAATGGCCGGTGGTGTCAAGGTGTGTGCTGGCCCGGTGCGGAGGTTTCCAGCAGTGGGCAGGCAGCGCTCGCTCGCTCGGCCTGGCTGCCCGGGGCCAGGCGTGTTTGTAGTGTGTCAGTGTAGCCACTGGGTGTCATTGCACTAGGCCTCTGGAGAGCACCCAAGCAACCACTCAACCACCCCTCTGACTCACCCCTGATGGAAACTTCCCCACTCAAACACACAGGACTCTGTATAAGGACTCTGTGTGGAGCCCCTATGGACTCACTAACTCGTATGTAAAAACTGGAACCTGTCTGTAGGAAATTGAACGATACACAGTTTCTATATTTGCCAGTTAGAGTTATTTTCTATCATAAATAAATCATGTTAATATTATGACCAGGTGCACCGCACAGCTGCCAAGTGGTAAACTGGATTTATAAATAGAGGCGGTTTTGTTTAGATTTCACCTGTTAGATATTTTAAACAGTTTAAAATAACCCTCATCGTCAGTACCTTTGTATAAACACAAAGTGTGACTGCTCAGCTAACGCACTTTATCCAGGACCTTCAGTGTGGGAGCCTCATTCAGCAGGAGCAGCATATTTTGCATTGGAAGTAAAATTGGAATTGAACAGAAACGCTGAATTCAACAATTAGCGCGTATCCAGCATATAAACTAAGTGAGCAATTATGGTGTTATTGGAACGTGCGTAATGGCGCACAGCACACGGAGAGAGAGACAGAGAGAGAGAGAGGGGTGAATTGGAAAGAGTAAGGCGGGCAACCCCTCCTCCCCCTCTTTAATTTCAGCCCTGTTACAAATGAGTCAGAATTCAGTCTGACACGATGACTTTGTCATAATGCGTGTTAGCATAATGTCATGCCGTGTGTTATTGAAGTAACAGGGTGATGACTATCACCTGCGCGCAGGCACACCGCCCTTTATCCCGCTCCTGTGGTGCGTGTCTGGAAAAACTGTTTTCAGAGCCCACGCAAACACCATCAATTATTAAGAAACAAATTACCCCAGGGATACCACCGCCCCTTCATGTTTTTGAAGCCTGTGACAGCTGCGCCAGGGGAATGTTTGGTTAAAGGTTGCATCACTTCATACATTAGAGTTCATTTAATTGTGCATGAGATGCTTGTTCTGAGTCCCAAACTTATTGAAGAGTTACAAATACGCCTGACGCGTGTCACCTGTAAATGACTAACGCTCCATAAAACAGTGAAGACTCTGAAGTTCAGTCCTGACGCTCTGACTCATGTTTAAATATAGGTTTGGGCTGTCTGAGAGAGGCGAGCAGCTCTCCGGCTGACAGGTAAAGGTATGTCACTAATACATACCTTCATGGTGAAAGCTTCTAATCGTGTTGGCCTTGCTGGCGGCTCTCTCTGCGTGTTTCCCCATGCTCTTGGGCCGCTTAGTGCTGTGGTCTCCGTTCGCAGAGTGCATGCGGTAAAGGTCCACCATGTACTGCGGCACCACGGCTTGCTTGCTCGGGGTCGGCCTGCGCCTCAGTCCAAACATATTGAGAAGCCGAAGCTCAAACTCGTTGAGGAAGCTCTCCGACTGCTGTGGGGTCTGCTTCCCGGATTCGCTGTACTTCCTCCGGCCGACCTCGGGGATAAGTCCCGTAGCACCTTCCAGCAACACCTGAGCGAGCAGCAGTACCATGAGAGAGCGGACCACGGCGACCATGATCAGTCAGTCCCTGTGGAGAAAGTTGGTTTGTGTCAATACACCGGCGCTGAGGTATTGACATGAGGTAGACTTCACTGCACCATTCCTCAAAGTGTGTGTGATCCCCCCGTACAGTAGGAGTGATTGAAAGAGAGCAGGTTAAAAAGGGAAGACACCTCTTCGCTTTGAAGTGGAACAAAAAAGGCGGCTGTGAATAACAACCCTGCAGGCACTATAGAGCGTCTAAGTGAAACACAAGATTGATCTCAACATGAGCAGAAACATGAAAATATCAAGGTGAGGGAGTTATGAAAGAGAGGAACAAAAAAGGGGGGAATGTGAAAGAAAGCTGTGGGGGAGACTGCAGACTGAAAGTCTCCAATTAGAAGAGATAAGAAATCATGTTTGGTGAGTTGATATGGAAAAGAAAAGCAAGTCTGCGTGGCCTGAGAGATCACAAGAGGCATGAAAGAATGTTGAGTTAGAATACAGAGCAGCAGGAGAGGCATTCAGACAGTGCTACAAGCGTCTATTTGCACAGGCTTTGACGGTCATGTATAATCATAAGGGATAAGGTTACTTCAAGAGGCTCGCAGGTGTTAGATCTGACGTGCGTACCAGAGCCAGATGTAGCCAGCCCGGGACAAGACATCAAAAACATCAAAAAGTAATATCATGTGAGGAGGACAACCTCCAAAGAAACACTTTTTAACAGCATTTCTCCTCTCACTAAGTTTTCCCCGAGGTTCAAAACGGGACGCTTTAACTTTTACGCACACACCCTGAATGCGTCTATGCTGGGATAACTGTTGATTTACATTTGTAAAGTAACTTTTCCTCGTAAATCAAGTGTTTTTTTACTCTTCTGACATTATTACGATTAAGTGTCTTTGGAAAAGTTATTTAAAAAGTTCATAAGTTGTATTTTACCTGACGAGGAAGCGCTGTGTCCGGTCGTCGTTCCACCTTTGTGCTCCGATAAATTCCACATTAATTCGTGTTAAATCCACGCTGCTTCTCCTTGGGGGACCAAAGACAGCCCATGCCCTTCGCCGATCGCCTCTCGCACATATTCTCACCAGCTGCAATTCGGGTTAGGTCTTGGTCAGCACGGAAAGAAAGGGGGGGAAAAAATATGTTAAGTCTATGAGGAAGCGGGTTCGCGTAGGCAGGAGCGATCTAAGTATAAAGCATCTTGGTTGAACATCTTCCACAAGAGAGCAGTTCGCCGGGACTAAAGTCGAGCAGGGCTGCTTCTTGGAGAGAGATAAGCGCACTCAAGTGTCGCTCCTTTGGACCTTGTTGCTTCGGGTTGGGGAGCGCGTCGCCTCTCCTCTGTGCGCCACAGCGTAGTGGTTGAATTGATTGGTGCCTTCGCTTCCCCCTGCGACTCTTTTTGTCGTACAGTGATGTCACCAAGGGGCTGTCAATCACTTGTTCATAAAGCACCTCCTGCAGGACATCTTACCCGGAGGCGCCAAACTTTTTCAAGCCTGAAGAAGTAAATTAGGGGAACTTTGGATAAGATTTGGTTAAGGGGACCCCCACAGAGAGATACTATTATAATAGTTAAAATTATACACACAGAAAAACTACTTTATAGTGAAATTAAACATTCCCAAAAATGCCAGGAACTCCTTGCAGCCTTCTTCTTGATGATTCCCCCACTTTTGTTTTTTACAACCATAAACATAAATATGAAAAAAAAGTCCCTTTTTACCAGCAATCTTTTCCTCTTGCATCCTTACATATTCCCGTAAATTCACACTGTAAAAAAAAAGGTCATAAAGTCAACAGTTAAAACTGTGCTGTTGCTTTAAGTCTAGTGTTTTTCCTTCCATAGAAATAACATCATCTATTTACCTTGTGTTTTAAATAACATCAAAATGTGGTGGTCTAATATTCCCATTAATGTGACCCCACATTTACACTAGCTGTTTCATAAACGGATCATTGATCAAGGTGTCAATAGTCGGATCAAACATGTTTGGATTCTGGATTAAGGTTGATGGATAACGGCATCACAACACGTTGCTTTTGTGGTTTTAAAGGATTAGACCCTGCAGTGGGACTATCACATCCTCCTGCTGAACTTCAATGTGTGCGTGGGGGTGGGTGCTCGTACATATGTGTCTGACACCGGAGCTGATTTATACTTGCTTCCTCTTGCATAGATTAATCCTTTCATTTTATTCCAGTTCTCTGCTATCCATCAGTTTTCAGTGGAAGGTTTTGGCTGCACGTGCTCGTGTCTGATATCTTAATTATGGAGTGAGAGACGATCGAGCCATCAATTCCCCGAGACGATCATTTTATATGTTGCACACAAAGAAAGGTCTCTTAAAGAGGAAAGATCCATCTATATTTGTACACTACATTCCCTTAGTGTCACAGAGGGGTGAGAGAACCTTTGCTGTGTTGTTTTTAGCCTGTGGGGTGTAGTCAACAGCTCTAATGTTTGGCTCATCTCCATAAGAAAAGCCCCCATTGATTCCCTCTATAGGGACTTCCATTAGGTGATGATGGTGGGGCAGTTGGGCAGTGTTTTGGTCAAAGCGCCGGGCCTGTTTTCTTCCAAAAGATTGCAATAGATTGAATCCCTCAGAGATCACAAGATATCTTTGTCTCCTTTCGGGACAATAACATTTTATGAGGGATAATCCCAGATCATCCGCTTAGCAATTAAAATACAGAGAGGCCCGTGGGTGCATGCAGTTACCTGAGTCGCAGTGTGCAGTGTGTTTGGGCCTTCCCCTCTCTGGATCCAAGATTTTTTTTTACTCTATACTTTTTAAGCAATGATTTTTTTTCTCTTTTTACTCTTTATTTAATTACCCGACTACTTAAATGTGACGCAAACTTTCTGTAACATCTTCTCCGATCAAGTTATCCCAGTTCATTCATTCATTTTTTTCTTCCATCCATTCATAAAGTCGGGGTGTAGGTGAACATGTTAATTCATCCCCGCTGCTTAGCTTTGCTCTATTGTCGTGTTAATCTGTTGGCAGTGATAGTTGGGTCTCTGTTGTTGCCAAAACACCACTTGGTGAACCGAGTGCTCTAAACCCAAACCCAGGTAAAAGCCGCTCGGCATTTAGATGCTTTAGATTGGGGGATAAGGCCTCACACAGTAAGCTGTGAGTATCTTTAATTACCCGAGTGAGAGGATTAGAAAGAGAGGGCTTTAACTCAGGCTCTTTCTGTGTATAAGTGTGCGTGCTTTGAATGATTTGGCATGTAAAGGTGTGTGTCTCGAGGGCACATATGAGGCCTTATTGTATGTGCCTCCTTGGCACAGCTTGTGTCACACCAGCACAGAGGAATGTGTCTAGCCAAGCCCGTTGATGGACTTGATCAGCGATGCCCAGAGTGGTTTGAGAAGATCATGCGGCTCTGATACCGTATATATCATTGTTTAGAGCCAGATACATCATGCTTATCTAATCGCTCCCGCTGATCCAATTACAGGCTGATTGAAAGGACAACATGGCAGAGTGAAATCCTGGCAGCCAGAGAGGGCCAGGTAGAGATATGCTATCTGAAGCACAAATGAACGACCTACTGAGGAGGGCCACGAGAGGTTAAACTGTGACTCAGCCAGACAGCGTCCCCCCACCCCCTGCGCGACCACCATCACTAGCGTCATTATTTCCTTTCAGCAGGCATTTGTTTGTTCGTGATAGCGGTAAATAGTCCCTCAAAGCGACAGCATGAAACTCAAGGTCAGGACAAGAGGTACTTACATGGCTCTCTGCTGTTCTATAGCGCGACTGAGGCATCCGGCTCATTACGACAGCGGTTTACAAACTTTGTCCTGGCTCTTCTTTTCTCTTGACCAGCAGCTTATAGGAAGAGGAAACATTATTCACGTGAAAATGCACTTTTGTCCAAACAAATGCATATGCTACACCGAGTTTCCCACACTTTTATCTAAGCTAAATTTCAAAATATTATCATAGTGTATATATCCAATATACCCTGTTACAATGCACTTTAACCCACCGTAGGACAGGAAGAAATAAAATAACCTTATGTAATAGTGACATTTAATTCTTAGCTGCAGGGGAAGCGATCTAAGTCCGGACCTTCAGCTGCCACAACCAAAATATTCCATGATCCCTCAGCGACCCATTCAAATCTTCCATAACCCTCAGGTGGCTTCAGAAACAATGCATTAGAGCATCTGTACATCCTCATAACAGTAGTTTAGCTATAGACTGTGGTTATAAGCTTAAACCGGAGTTCTTGGAAATCCTTTTGTCCCAGCGTAAGGACTAATGCGACCGGTCTGTGATCCGACCCCTGAGGCCTTCAGTCTGCGCTCAGGAACAACTGAAGTTTCTCAGACAAACAGGTCATGAATGGACCTGTTTGCTTGTTGTTTGTGTCTCTTTTTTTCATTGTGTTTATGCTCTCACTATTATCATTATTTATTGATGCTCTCTGACATGTAGAAGACAGATTGGGGCTAAAATTCATGTCTCACCGGCATGTCATGTACTTTTCTGCTCATTTGAAAGTCTAATATCTCCATTCGTCACCTTTGGGGAAATCTTCTTGTGCAACCAAAAGAATAATATGCGGTAAACAGCTATCATATCCTGTGCTTCAGCTAATATATGTGTCTTGTTTGGAAACCCCCCTTATGAGAGAACAATGTTCAATACATAACCGTTATAACAAAAGTAGAATGAATCCATTCAAGGTGGATATTTGAGGTTATTTCAGGGAGATTTGGATAGAATGTGTTTTTGTTCTTTTAATATGTAAATCCAGAGAAGAAGACATGTCCTGTACATGCACATTTCTTTGCATGCGTGTGTTTCTTTGTACTCATGTTGTGCTGGACGTGGACGCCGCGGCCTTCTCTTGTCATCACGTACATTCCAGGAGTCAGGGGGCAGACGAAGCCCTGAGATGACACTGCAGATCCAACTATTAGCCTTTCACCTGCTGTTAACAGCAACTTGGCGAGACACCGGGCCTGCATTCCTCCGCTTTGAGCCAGATGTAGTCTTAACACACAGCAACATACCTACAAGCAGATTATCTTCAGAGATGTCGCTCAAAACCAGGCGGACGATTTGCCGCTGTGACTCACCTCTAATTCGACGCTGCAGCGAAGCTGTCTTTTTAATTTGGAAACCAGTAAAAACTTCATCAATCCACATGTGTTTGACAGCAGAAGCACGACTGCCGGGCCATGCGGAGCACGTGCACATGGCGCATGAAAGAGATTGTGGGGAAATGGGACACATTTCATATAGGTCGGTCCCGAAATGGAAACCCACCAAGGTCAGAGACGGCCAGCTAGAAAGCCAGAGTCAATATTTATGGATACTGAACATGTGGCACACTTCTCTACCCACTAATTTGAGCAACAAGTCCTCCTCCAGATTATACGGCCTCTTCGAGATCACAAAAAGAGGGTCCAAACCTCGCTCGCATGTTTCAAATGACGAGAAGCACGTTAGGGTTGGTCGCTGTGCGTAATTTGGCAAATTGGCACACTGTTTATTTGTTTGTGTTTCAATTTCCTGTGTAAATAAGGGACACGGGCGCTTTGATCAGGCAGTGAGGGCTGAGCCTTCAGCAACATGTGCAGTTTTTAATTACCAGTCACACTGGTTGAGTTACTTTTGGTTTTATTAAACCAACGAGGGAAAATACTATGTTACGATTTTAACTCCTCTTTCACTTTCTTATGATAAATACGCACACATTGATATTTATGAGACGCATGTCTGCTGAAGTCAAAGTCAGCTCCTTTTAGCTTCGTCTATACTCAACAAAGGGAAGTGTGCTCTGACTATATAACAGTAATAACACCGCACGGCTATAAAGTCAGTACAGTACGAGACATTAAGCTCTGTACGGACCTCACACTTTAACAACTTACAATAGGAATCACATAAACACATGCTTCATTTAGTGAACTAGTCGGGATGAGAGGCAGATACTTCCATTTTAGAGCGGGAGAGAGAGGGAGAGAGAGACATAAATACAGGGATCTGCCCTTTGAATGCAGCTCCACTCATAAAGACACCATGCGTCACTCAATTATACGTCTGCATGATTAGAAGCTTGGGCTACATAAACAGCCAGCGTCAAGATTTACATTTTACCGCTTAAGCACAAGCAGCTGTTTACAGGCCGAGGAAGGAAGGAAAACACTTAGCAAGTATCTATACATGAGGCGAGCACACACGTCTCCTGCAAACATGGTTTCAATTAATAGTTGTTTATGAAGCTCTAATGCAATCATTCCTACAGTAGTCGATTGCTTTTATTCCTCTGAATGCCACTGCTTCTTACTTCGACTTAAACTGCAGTGTAACATGAAGCTCGTGCATTCCGTGCAAAGTGCAAATCCTCTAAAGGTTAAGGAAACTTAAAAGACAAATAAAACATCCTGATAGAAGTGTTGTGACCTTCACATGCAAACAGAAACTGACAGCATTTTCAATCACTGGCTAGATAAGATGAAACACTGTGCACATACTTCATCTGCAGTGTCAGGCTATAGACAATAACAGCCACTGTAGATTCGAATGTTCTTCACTTTCACAAACCACACATGATGAGATTAGACCATCGCGTGACGTAAGAATTTGCTTGATTCTGGAGGTTTTATCAAACGAGAGATACTGAGAAGGTTAGAGCAAACTGAGCAGCTCTTATCCAACAGAGCAAGGCCAGAGTATCAACCATTTCAAAGGTAAATAAATAACACCAAACGCTATGACGAGGGATTTTTGTATGTTGATTAATATTGTAAGAAAAACACACGCTAATGAAGCAAAAACATGTTAAATAGGTGTGGGAGTTGCAGGGTAACTCATGATCCGATACACAATATGTGGCCCACGATAACGATGATATCGCAATACAGTGATTCTGCGAAAGTGGCTGGTGCATCTCTTAACTTCTTTTCACCGCTGTCCGACATTATCCCCCTCTCGTCGTCTTTTTCTTTTATCCTCCTATCTTCTTCTTCTGCCAATTAATTTTGATTCACGTTATCCTCATTCATGTCATATGCACCATCACGAGGAGTCGTAAAGTAGCGATGCGGTGAATCAAAATCACTGGGTAATCTGTTCAGAGCGCCGTATATTTGCGAATTACAATATCGATATTTGGCGGCAGCCTATCAATAATTGTATTTGCACAAGTCAGTACGACGATATATTGCTGTATCTGAATACTCTGAACAAGATAGCAATATCAATCTCAGGGTGCTTTCACACCTAAAGTCGGTTTGTTTGATCCGAATCAAAGACCAAATTGTTACAGTGTCGCATTTTGCCTCGCTTGGTTTGTGTTCACACGGCAGCTTTTCCCAGAGGACCAACAGTTTTGATACGTCAGGAAACTGCTCTCTGATTGGTCAGAATTTCCACATGGGGAAAGTCCCTGAAGTAAACAAAGACAGAGTGCAACAAGAGAGAGAATCGCGGACTTTACTTTTAACCGACATTGTTCCACAGTTCGATCAACTCCATAATTCTCCTTTAGTTTTTCAATGAACAGTTTGAATACCTCCGTATTCTTGAGCGTTTCACATTTGTGAAATTTTTTGCTCAGCCCATATTTCTATTAGAGCCCTCACCTCATCGTTCGTCCTTATCTTATGTCTGTCTCTGCCAGTGTCAACATCCGTTTACAACCCACAATGCTCAGTTTTTTGGTGTGCTTCCTATATTAGGTCCTAATTTAAGTCCCAATATGTTCTCACCTGAATGGAACTGGACCATGGTTCATTTGGAAACTGACCGAGTCCTGTCTATTCTGGCGGACCATGGTCCGGTGGTTTGGTCCGCACCAGAGGTCGAATGTGTATTCTCCAGTCCGAAGGTCTGGACCAAAGCTCTCAGATCTGAATGCACCCTGAAAGTCGATGATTTGGTTCTGTCAGAAATGACATGCTAGCATGCTATTCTTCATAACTAACCCTGACCCCAATACATACTAGATAAGCAAGAATTTCTGAGTATGCAACGTTAGCTTACTTGACTAAACAACAGCACCAAAATGCAGTACACAACGCAGTGCAACTGCAGATTTACAAAAGAGCTACGCAGGAGGTAAATCTAAGGCCCGTAGTTGCTTCTTAACCTTGCGTTCGCGTACACAACCGGCAGCGTCATGAACTTAATTGTTCACATACCTGTCTTTGCACTACGAGTTTTACTAGAGGCTTACCAGAGAGCTCAGGCCCGATGCAACTACTGTATGAGCCGGAAATAAACAACAGACATGGCGACACTCGGGGAGGTTACTATTAATTCTGAGATCACGACAGAAAAAGCTTTTGTGTGTTCGGTGGACAGAACACACCGTCAGTAGGTCTCATTTCTCCAACGTTCTCCTCCATGCACAGACGTAATGGTCCCGTATTTGTTTCCTTTTAGTTTTGCAGGTTTCTGTCACCAGCTATTTTGACAGGCATGTTTGTCGCTGTGGATATCGAAGACTTGGTCTCTCAGCTTTTCTTCTAAACTTTCTGCCATTGTTGTCCCTGCTGCTGTGTTGACCCTGTCACATCCCCTCTGCCACTACACTGCCCCTACCGCTCATGTGCATACTGCATCTCACATACGAGGAGCTTTAATTTCTGAGGACGTGCACAGCCAATGCTTCAAAGAGATGCAGGGAACGTGTGGCAGCCATCATGCGCACACAAACACGTAGTTAAAAGCAAGTAGGAATAATGCAGTGAGCTGACATAGTATCATACTGTAGAGAAAATGTTAAACACCAACATTTTGTTAATTTAGATTTAGCTTAAAATAATACTGACAATTTTGGAATAAGTGGTAGGGGTCATGTTGATTTACATTTAAGACTTTCATTCAGCGCTAGCTCGGACCAGTAATGCTGTGATAGATAAGGTCATGTGGTGCTTTAAAATACGTCAGTGTCACTGAGTATGTCTAACGCAGTAGTATTAGTTTTGCGATTTTTAACACTAGAGTTGTATTTCTGCTGCCCCCAAGTGGCAAAATAAATCACATTAATGCAGATTTAAGAGTGTGATGAAAGAGTGACTGTTGTTCACAGATGCACTTGTAGTGTTAGCAACCTTATAAAAGGAGGAAATAGCATGTAATTACAGCTTTGCTGTGCTGCTGCTAATGTTTAAGCCCAATGTTTTTATAGGCCTCTATACTGTGTTTTCTTTTAAAGCTAAATAGGTCACCCAAACAGAACAACAGACTGGTTGGGTGGCAACAAATTGTATCTCTCTATAAATCTCTTCATTTCTTTCCTTTGATTTTAAAACACCTACACAGTTACTAGCGGCGCTGCGCTTCGCAGCTGTGGTTACAAATACATACAGCTGCAGCACGATGCAAACACCGGCTTTCACATGGTTGAAGTTAGTCCGGAACAAACCCATTTCATTGTCACATTTCATTATGGCGGTGTCGTGCTGCGTCTGATCCCAGCCGTAGAGCCTGGAGGGAGCAGAACAGCAGGGTTGTCTGACAGGGGGAGAGAACAGGCTAGCAGGCTATAGGGAGGACCTGATTGTACTCTGGCATCCACAGAATGACATTATAGCTGTGTGGTTTCATGATAATAATAATCTTCAGAGCAGCTGTATAAACATTTAACTGACATCCACTCCCTGGGCATGCAGTATGTATCTTTAACTTCTACTAGGGCCAGTCTGATGCAACTATTCATATCTCCGCCCATCTCTCTCTCTCTCTCTCTCTCTCTCTCTCTCTCTCTCTCTCTCTCTCTCTCTCTCTCTCTCTCTCTCCTTCTCTCTCTGCTTGAGATACTCGATCCATGTTAGTATTTGCTGTAAATGTCAATGGAAAATGAATGTTCACATCACATAAAGCTTTCAACATTTGAAGGAAAAGCACATCGTGTTACGAGGACCGAGCTGAGCCGGGTGATTTACTGTGTGGACTCGCGCAGGGCTGCGACAGTTGTCTTGCTTCATTCACTTTGAAAAACTGGGAAACAGTTTTCAAAAACTATCAACAGAGGCCAATAAATTCAGACGAAACCCTCGCTCCGGCCCCTCACGATGCAGCCTATTTCCTGGTAACATTTGTCTTAATTCATGACAGTTTGTGTAAATATTTATGTCACTAAACTAACTGTTCTGTATACAGTAAGCCCCCCAATCTTCCCTGGAATGTGATTTAATTGGCGGTTTCCTCTGTTTATCCTGTTTCATACGGTTATGGGCGAGCTTACTGTAATGAATAATCAGGTAGATAAAGTGTAGTCTTAAATTAAAAGTCCTCCTTAAAGGAAATCAAATGAAGGTTAATACCCGCTTCATGCCCCCTGCCTGTAATTCACATTCTCTCATCACATGCCAGATTACCATTATGTGTCATTTGTAATACAATAAACAGACTCCAGATGGCTTGGATTCTCTTGAATATACACAGAGCAACAGAAGCTATGCAGAGAGCTGCTGTATTTTACTGTGCAGTCACTTTGGCTCAGACAGACAGGCCAGATCTCTTTCAGAGGCAGGCGCACTATATCCTAACAACTCGCTGGCTCGGTCTCATAACGTGAGACAAGAGAAAAAGGCTTCTCAGGCGAAATCAGAAGTACTATTACAATTTGTTTATTAGAGGAAAAGTGAAAAGTATTGGCCCTGAAATGTCCCCACAGTATAAACACAAAAAGGAACCTTATGTGGGACATTTGTACCGGCTGTTTCTGTGCAAAGCAAACTGAACATCATATTTGGGAAACTAATAAATTATTCTAACTTCAAATGAAAGAAAATCCAATATACTGAACTTTAAAGCTCCTGTGAGGAGTTATTTGCTGGTTATGAAACGGATTTACTCTACATGAGCAGCAAAAGCAAACCAGACCATCAGCGACAAGGTTGATTATTTCTATCTAGTTTTTTTAATGCCTGAAACTGCTGGCGGGGGGGTAGGTGTCAGACGAAGAGATTAACTGCACACTGCCTTGGTTTACATTTTCCAGGGCAAAAACTGAAAGTGAGTGATTCATATAACCACCATTTAAAGTAACAATTTCATTTTTTGTGCTTTTGTGCGCCTTCCACTGGTGATAATCAGTGATTACAAGCACACTCTTCCCAATTTAACCAGACGTCTACGGTTGGCTCCCTTTGCCTTCATCTGAGCGTCGAGTTTGTTTCTTTTTCTTTGGATTTTCACTTATTTTTGAAGTTGTATCTGTAGTCGGCGATCTTTTCTTTGTTTGTTCAGCCATAGTAGATTACTATTTACTCACAACACTTGCAGAGACCGGAAAAGCAGCCGCTTGGCTCCGCCTACCCTCTCTGGCAGATCAGCCACTGCTGGCTGATGGAAATGCGTCACTAACTGGGCGCTGCTTGGGATTTTTTTCTGCGAATGTCGCCACAGACAGCCAGTCCATAATAATACTATATGCTGCAAATGGAAAGGCTTCATGGTGTTACCTCATGCGGTGATGGATAATGACTTAACAGATGTTTATTTACATGAAAAAGTTTGAGATCGTTACTTTAAGCCTGTACAGGACAAAATCAGCAAAGAGAAAAGAGGTATGGCTTTATCCACAGGGGGCGCCATAACCAACACAAACAAAAAGTTCCTCACAGCAGCTTTAACGTTTTGTGTGTAAGGCCATGTCTACACATACGCTTTTTCTCGTCCACACACAGACGCAGTTTTTGTTCACTGAAAACGGATCTTTTGTAAAACTCCGGCCAGGGTGAAGACTTTTAGAAACTCCGTTTCCACGGAGACGTGTAGACGGGGTAAATGGCATTTTTGGCTCGTGAGGTCAGGCTGTGCGCTGTTATCCCCTTAAGAGGTGTCACAAATGAGGCGACATTCCTTGCAGAATGACTGTTAGAATTTTACTAACTTTATATACCAGCGTGATATTGAGGGATAACTCCACTTCCTTATCAGTCCACACATATGATTCCCCCCTTCCTTAATGCGCCATTGCAGCCCACCAGGTAATCTTCCAGCAATAGATCTTTTCAGACTTTTGATTGGCCGCAATTTTCTTTTTCTTCTTTGCGTGACCGTGTTATATCGCCGCCTGTTGGTGTGGCATTCTCATGACAGCGTTTCTGTTGTGTTGTTGTGTTTTCGTTGGGACTGGGATTTTTTAAAAAGGCGCTTGTGTGGAAGGGGTTTATTTTGGAAACAAAGGAGGGAGAAACTTGTGTATGTGTAGACATGGTCTGAATCAGTTGGATGGGTATCGTTGGCTGGTTCACTTTCAGTCAATCAAAGACATCACATTCACCAGACGCCACTTCTTCGAGCTCGAGTTTCCCTCTCTTGTCTGTTTCGTCCTGATTCGTCTTTTACATCATATGCACCAATGGTACATATCCAGTATTCTATATGTTAATGTCCCATCCAATTATGTTTGAATCAGTCTTGTTATATGCATTAAATGCACTAAGTGAAGTAACTGAAAATGTAAGAAGAGCAAGTACAGATGTATGTGTGAATATGTAGAGGATATATGCCTTAGGAAAAGAAACACTCAGGTAAAGATCAGACATCTAAAAGCACACTATTCTATTTATCACTTTGTGTACTTGTCGTGTGTTTGGCCTGTGACAGTCAGAGTAGATGACTAACGCAACTATATTCAGACCTTTTTTTTCTTCACTGTTCTTCCTTGATGTGAAGCCGGCAGCATAGTGAGCTATATCAAAGCAGTTTCCCTGTTCCTCACACATCTTTGACATTGTGCAGCGGAGCAGGCAATGTAAACGGAAGGCCAGGAACGAGTGTTTCTGATCTCCCGCTTCATCTTGGCTCCTGCCTTGTCATTGCACGCTGTGCTTTTTATATCCATATCAAGGAGTTTTCTTGTCCGCAGCGCCACAAACAGACGTGTGTGAAGGCTGGTGCTTTTCCAAAACACACTAAAAACACATGCATGACACATGAGATGCCGGCTGCAGACTTACCTAAACACCTGTTATGATGGCTATCTGGCATCCGACAGTGATTTATCTCTGATTATTTGGCCTCTTTCCATTCGGGGCAAGGGACGAGGAAAAGAGCACTCGTTGGGTTTATGCACGGATCATTGAGGAACACTGGGCCTCTTGTCAGTATGTCGAATTTTACCCCAGAATGAAACATTCTGTTTTCCTAACCTGGTTAAGTAATCACATTACCTAAGACTCCATAAAGTGGAACAAACAGTAGCGTATAACCCTGACTTCTTTTTATGTGCCTTGAGTGACGGATTGGCTTTCATCAAAGACACAAGCAAAAGAGTTATTTCGTCATTTTGCTCTGCTAAGAACACTAAATCGATCCTCATATGTGGAACATCTGGTGAAAAGCAATTTCCACCCAAGTGTTTTAGTATTTCCTCCTAATTAATTTCACATGTACATGACAAGAGCGAGCGGCCTCCCAGAACCATGGCACAAAAGCCAGCTTTGTTTCCCTGTTAGAAAAGTCATCTGTGCTTCCTGGTTAAAGACTCGCTGCCGTTTTGAGGCTTCAAATCGATGCTGAAAGCTGCATTTTGTGCAAAAAAAAAAAAAAGTCTCATATCGCGCCTCAGCGGCACAGGGGGGCTCAGGGTTTACGTTTACATTGGTGACTCGTGGAGCAAGCGGAGCATGTCAGGCAGAGTCGCATGAAACGGGCAAAGGTGAGAGAGCCTGCACAGGAATGAGTGAAAAGTAAGTGCTGAGCCGCCTGTCCAAGCCATAATGAAGGAGTATTAGAGGCAGTTCTTGGATCTGTGCAAGAAATGCTTGAAATTGTCTGTTTTGACTCACAGCTCCTTGAAGTAACAATTATGTCGAAAGCAGTGGAAGGAGGAATCCCCTTTAAAACGTAAACCTCACTTTGGACTGGATTCGCTTTGATATGCATCGGCTTCATCTGCAGCGTTGCCAAATACAACAGCATTTCTTTCTGATGATCTTGAAGCAGATTAACCATTAAAGTCACGTCGTATCCCGACTGTCTGAGAGAAGAGGCTTGTGAGACACAACACTTCTTGTTATTACTTGTCCCAGATGACAAGTCAAAAGAGCTCTTGGTGTCGACGGATGAAAAGTTGGCTTGATCAGATTAATCATTAAAGCGAGAGATATGAGCATACCGCGGCATTGTTTTTGACACAATCGTGACGCCGCTCAATCGGAGGCGTCTGTTTGGATAGGGCGTCTGGGACCACCTGGGTGAATCTGACTTTTGTTCGCCAAAACCGCACATTTCTCACCTGAAGGTCTCTTCTTTACAACGGGGTTCCCCCCTCTCTACCAGAGAGTCTGCTTTTCATCTCCCCCCCGAGCTCTTCATCTTGAGAGGGGATGTGATGCATGGCTACAGAAGAAATAACTGTCCAGAGGTCTTGTCTGTACACAGGCGAACATGAATGGGCGGTATTTACCCACACAGATGCAGAGGTGAGATACAAGCAGGTGTTTACAGGAATGTTTGAAGTTAAAAGGAGATGTCATGTTCCGATTAGAGCCCTGAGTAAGACGGACACTGTTGTAGGTGTTTCTGCTTACACAGAGCGCAGAGTCCTCATCCTGCCTTATCTTTTCATTTCTTCTCCCCATCTGCTGCGCGTTTCGATAGCTAAGCTTGACTTTCAACTCAATTTGGCACCGTGGAAGCATGACATATTGCCATTCCAAACATATTCCAGCTTTGCCTCTTTATACTACTAGTGACGCAAAGTGTTTGCCTTCTGGGAAAGAATCCATCACAATAACCTTGTAGTCCGTAGCAGTGTTTCTGTTTGTAGGATAAAGGATTCAAGGGTATCCATTGTTCCGTGGATCACTATGACCTCCTCTTTTAGTGTTTTCAGCTCCTGCAACCAGCCATGCACCGGCCGCAGTGAAGAAGCCCTCCTTTCTATTGCAGCTTCAAAGCATTTTTCCCTGGGCGGCAGAGTTACAGGTTCTTTGTGGCATGGGTTATTTGTCAGAGGGTTTGGAGAGTGACTGTCCTCTGTCCTCTGAAAAAGGCCCATGCGTGAGCGCTTGAGCAGTCTAAAGTTACATCCATGAGCCCCAGTATTACAACCCGATGACTGACAGGAAAAATGGGGTGAGCTCTTTCGCTGGGCTCTAACAGAAACACCAATAAGAAGGGAGAGGGAAACAACAGATTAGACTACTGATCTCAATCTGCTCTCCTTTGGTTATTGGGAAATAATAGCTCTGAAAAGGAAGTCATTTAAAAGGGCCTTTAATCAATTCCCCCCTTTGACGAGCGAGCGGCATGAAAGGCTGGAGCGAGAGAGAGAGCACGCTTCTCGAAGCCTGAGCGTTTCGGTGTGGGGGAAGTACGGCAGAGATGGGCTCTAATTTGTGTCCTCATGGTGTCCAGGCATCTCTGGAGCACTTGATCACCACCACAGCAGGCCTTGATGCCATGTGTGAGTGGAAATGGTTCCAAGGCTCCCTGGTGGTGAAATCGCATTGCCAAAATGACCACCAACCCTAAATGAAACACTACCCCCTTTTTAAAAGGTCCCATTCAAAACCCAGTGGTTTTTTTAAAAGGCGCATAAGGTAGCAATTTCCCTCAAATATGGCGTGGACCAATAACTGCTGAAGTAACTGACACCATGTCAGGGCGAGTGAAGGATTTTTTCCACGATATGTATGAAGCATTAGCGAGATGTAAGATAGTAGAAATGGTAGAAAGGAATGCTTTTAATGATGTGCAAATGTGCACAAACTCAGGAGTTGTATTGTGCTGCATTCTTGCCATCACTGTAATTCTTCACCTCTTTTTGTTTTATAGTTAGAGCCAGAGCAGAGAGGGCTGTGCACTGAGTGAGCGCTTCATTCCAAAGCATGCACAAATCTGTTTTAAGTTCAAGGGAGGAGGAACCCTTTAATTTAAACCCTAAAAATGAAGTCATTCATTCCCTGCTAAACTGCACCGTGACCCATAAGGTTAGGTAAACAAGTGTCCCTTGCATTACCGTCAAAAAGACCCAGCCCCTCGCTCTGCTGTTATGTAAACTCCCACTATCCTGTTACAGTTGCATGAGGAGAAGCTGGTGGCAGAGTAAGAGGGATGAAATGGATTCGTGTGAGCTTTTTTTGGGGGATGGCAAAAGGAGGGAAAAGTCGGAACCTGAGGCTGTTCTCAGGAAGGTGTCCTACAAGGAACAACGCTGTCTTCTTCCAAAGCAGAAAACTGAGGAAGGGAGGAGGACGGGCCACAATGAGCTGAGCCCAGCAGGCCTGCTCAGATCTATTACCAGCTCCAGCTCCAGCATGGGCTGGAATGTGAGGAATCCTACTGGGCTGGGGTTCTAGCGCAGGGGTCCAAACCTCACAACGCTGCTCACACTCGTTTTTTCCTCCACTTTTAGTATTTTATTTGGATAGGCGATTGTAATGCAGCAGGGACTATTACTGTAGAGTAATAGTTCTTATGATAGATGAGGACAAAGTTGAGATAAAAGTCATGAAGTGAATGAGGAAAGAGACACTGTAAAGAAACAGAGTTCTAACAAAAAATCTATTTATGTAAAAATGAATGAGCAGCAGCAGCTTTGGCATGAATAAGAATTATACCCTGGACATCTCTAATGTGACACTAATTGCTTCTTAGTCTGTCAGAGGACAAGAGAGAGAAGAGACAGAAAGACAGAGGATGAGGAAAAAAGGGGGAGAGAGAGTACCGGGTGCTGACTGAGGGCAGTAATGACTGCCAATGGAATGCCTACACCCATAATCCTCTCTGTCACCGCTGACAGATCCTCTTGACCTCTGAACTCCCGTTGTAAGGAAGGAAAAAAAAGGAAGTCACAACTTAATAAAATTACCTGGTGGTTAGCATTTGTTTGGATGTGGCAGTTGTCTTTGACTGATAGACTGTTTACACAGTGAAACCTGTTAGTGGCTATCTCTCAGTATTCAATTTGAGAAGTGACAAGAGAGAGAGTAACCTGCTGCTTTGGATATGCCCTTTGATTGTTGCTCTGTGCGTGTGTGCACTCCAACGCGTGAGGTCAAAGGGCAAGGATTTTGTAACAACAGCAGTGAGTGTGAACTCTGAGATGCACGGATGCGCCGTTTTCACATGATCTAACACTTTAAAAACAAAAATCCAGATATCCAGACATTTCTTCTCTGACACGGGCACTGTAGGTCTTTCCTGTGCTTACCCTAATCACTCCAGAGTTACACAAGACTGTGTGTGTGTGTGTGTTGGAGGCACACTGCGATCTATATTTCAGCAGGCTGGCTCAGACCGAAGACATGGGCCAAAGCTGTCAAAGGTTTGTCATCGATTCTCTCTGCCTTGTCATCAGGCTTATCTGATCGCACTGTGTTTCTCGCTCCGTGTTCTCCTCCCTCATGGCTAATGCAAACACACAATCCCTGTGTTCGGAAAATCCGAGGGAGGGCCTCCAGAGGGCCTCTTAAACATTTATATAAATATTTCCCTGTGCTCGTGCGGGGTACAAACTTGTAGTCGTGTAAGTATGATATAATACTGCGTGTCACTTCAAATAGGCCATTTTATGTCACCGTAATCGCTTTAAAATGCGCCTTTTATTGGAACAGAGATGAGTGCTATCAGTGTAGTTGTAGCTAGAATGCATCACAGGACAGATAAACACCTCTCTGCTGATTGATATTGTTAGGGGAAACATACGCTCCAACTATTTTGGAACGTTGTAGACTGGCAAAGTCGTTCTTAACCTCACATTTACTCTTTCAATATTTTCAGTCTTCTTCGTGTTTGGCATTAACACTTTACCTTCCACAAACTGTGAATGTAGGACCTAAACTTGTGTCTTTACCATCTTGCAGATTCCTTAAACTGATGGCATGCTACATCCGTGCACACTTTCCAGTCTGTACATTATCAATCAGGACATTTGCGTCTTTGTCCTTCTTTTACGTTCATCCTATACGACTGCAGGATGATTCTTTTGTGCACGCTCCTGTGTGTAAGCGTATCATCATCATGTTCCTGCTCCTTCTCTCTTCCTCCTCCTGAGCCTGCTGCACTGACAATTCGTTTGACAAACATGCAATCACCGTAGTTACAGACAGCCCCTTTAGTTAGGGTAGAGCGCAGTGTGAATTATGGTCGAGATGGAAACCTTTGAATTATGGGTAAGCTCTGAAGTGCCTCTCGTCCAGGGAAAAAGAAGAGCAGGAGGAGGAGGAGGAGGAGGAGGAGGAGGAGGGATCTTTACAGACTTGTGCTGCCACAGAGGAGTGCTGACAGAGACCTGGCTCGGTAGACTTCAGCAGAACCAGAACAACAAGAGGCTAACCCAAACACGGACCAGCAGAACCGGAGAAACCCAGCCTGGACAGGGTCAGACGGTGCATCTCACCGCTGAACAGTGAGGGAGGTTGACGGCGCGTAACCTCTCACCAGAGGATCCGCCATTTGCTCAGGCCAGCTCTGCGAACACACGCTTGGAAAAAAGCATTGCAGGCATTCCTGCCTAATTGTACATTTGTCCTCTTTCAAAGGGAAGAAGTGTTAGGCCAGATACAAAGAATCTTGGGATAGGGCGATAGGGCCAGCATCCGTCCCTAGCCTCCTGAGGGCTATTTAAAGGTACAGTAGGCTGTATTTTCCGCCGCACAGTGAGGCACCCACCCTTCCGCCTGGCTCCATATTGGAACCAGATGCTGCTGGATGCGAGGCCCCACTAATTTAAGTGGACAGGGCAGATGGAAGCGACTCGCCCTGCATGCATACCACCCCCTGTTGGCTTTCATGTGATGAAAAATCTCTGCAGTATGGCGGGGGAGGTCCGCTCAGTGATACACACATGTACCGTACACGCACACATTAATGCGGCTTGAACACACACAGAAACACGCACGTGCTCTTGTACTTTCAGTAACTGTGCTCACAACCACAGAGGAATAGCAACACACACATAAACACACGTACACTGGAACACTTTTTCCGCTCCACATAGTGATTAAACACTTAAAAAAAACAGCATTTTGATGCTGACGCTCCTTCCAAATGTCCTTATTGTTCCGTGGTGTATTCAGCATCACAGAGAAGATACATTTTAGTACAAAAATCTGCTTTCTAGACTTGAAAAATGTCTCTCTAAAAAAAAAAGTTTTTACACTCAGAAAATATGTGATATTGTTGGCACTCTGGATTCTCGCTGTTTGGCAGCTTTCTCCGTAAAATTGATATTAAATTCCTTTCAAAGTCTGAAAAGTTCCAGCAAATTCAGCCTCAATATAAAAACACCACACACTAACTTACTTATAAAATGTCTCTTCTTGTTTATACACCAAACATTCAGCAGGTGCTGAGGTCTCGTCTCTCAGACTCGTATAAAGCTGAATATCCCCACAAGCTAGAGGTGACGGACTAAAGCCCTGTCAGCAAACGCTCATCACCTGGCAGGAAGACACTGATGCGGCGCTAAGCCTGCAACCCTATCCCGCCATAAATTATAACAGCACCTAGCAACCCTAAGAACTATTGTATCCTTCTACGGTGTGTGTCTGCGACGCGTATACGTCTGTGTATGCGTGCATAAGAAATAGCCCTCCATAGTGTGTCCTTTGTCTCTTGAGGTGACAGGTAATTGAGTCAAAGAGGATGGAGGAATTATGGCTGGGAAGCAATTTGAAACGTTGCAAAGCTTTAGAGCCAAAACCTCACTGGTGGTTAATTGCTGTGTGACACAGACGCATGCAGTCCTTTTTGCTGGGGCTAAGATAGCGTGAAAGGAAAATGTAACGCTTGTATGTATGAAAAGAGCTTTCAAATACGACAGAGAAAATCCCCTGTTGCTTTATGGATCATGAAAGGAAAATATTCTTTTACACAGTGACTAAAGTAGGTAATAATTGTTTGATTCTCACCGCACTGTATTGTGAAAGATTGCGTCTGCATTAAGGTGACCACCAAAGCTCCTTTGTACTCCCAGTCCTATGCACACACCCGTTGTCTCGTCCCTCGGGACCCTCTGGTGAATGTACGCTAACTGTGAAGAGAAAACTTGCAGATTGGACAGGAAATTTCCTCTTTGATAGCGCCTGTTTGTTTAGCTGGACTCGGTTGACCTGTGTTGACCTGTCTCCTCAAGCTCAGCAGTCCGCGGCCAGAGAGCTCTGCGTTGCATCCAAAGCCATCCGCCAACAAAACTAGATTTACTACACTGCTTTATAGCAGACAAATGAAACATTATCCAATTCCTCCCCGTGGCACTGACAGGGAATCTGTGTACAGCAAGAAGATTGATTTCGAGAAAAGCAGGATAGGAACTTTTTAATCGCCTGCAAAATCAGGAAATTCATCATTGTTGAACTTGGTGCTATACTTAAAGTTAAGTTACTTGTCTGTGACCTTTTTCCAACAATGTTTAACATTGTGTTAAATCTGTCATAGCTGCACATCCTGTTGCTGTCCGTGATCCTGGCTCTGTGAGTTTATGACCACTGCACGACCTTCGGGGCATTTTCTTGATTCCGTGCATATTAGGTAAACAAGTGTTGGGAATCCCCCTCCAGGTGTACAGTAAATATGCCTGATCTGTGTGGAATAACGTGTGATTATCCCAACAGGATTCCTGCCTGAGCCCAACGCTGAGAACATTAAGTAGGTGACTCATTCAGAATTAACGCGCCGTGGCCTCTGAATCCCCGCGTTAAGAAGAAGGGGACCTTCTCCACCAAGAAATCCGAGCACAGCGACGACACACACACTTCTTATATGCATACATGCATTAAGGAACACACACAAACACAGAGGGGTTAAGGGGTTGCTTTGTTATCATGGAGGTGCCCTGTGGCTGTGATTAAGCGTTGTTTTCACTATCCCTCTGGTGTCCTAAAGCTTAGCTAGATGTCACAGCTATGGCAGGAATGCTCGAGCGGAGAGGCCAAGAAGGGGTCACAGCTAGGATGTAAACATCAACATTTTCTTTCTTGAAAGGATTTAGGCCCACTTGAAGGGAAAAAGCTCTACCACAGCACAAAGCCACTCCACACCTGGCCTTAGGCACGGACCTTCGACCAGCTTACTGCCATCTAATCCTGCATTTAAAAACCATTTGTGGGGCACAAAACTGACCTTAGATCAGCATCTTAGCGCGGCCTAGGCTTAGTCAGCAGCGGGTTGTTGCTGCGTGTAGGGATTGGGAGAAGGGCTTTAGCTACAGATCGCTATCAGAGCAGACAGGAGTTTTACGCCCTCTCTGGAACTGTGCCACAGTGGGCCGTGGACAATAGACCCTTTGTGCATTGCTGATTGGCAGATCTACTCATAACAAACACACCAAATGGTAAAGTCAAAGTGGGAGGTGCAGGGCTCTGATAAATCCTGGATTTCATTTAGACACAATGATGCCTTTTGCTTTGTCTCAAGATGCCAGTTCTGAAAGGACAATCGGACATTGTGTAACTTAAAGATGATTAGGGGAATGCCATAAGGGCAGGCCATGACTCTGAAAATAATAAACGTCTGAAGAGACATAAAACATGTTTCTGTCCGTTTTACTCTCCCCAGAAGAGAGTCCACTTCTCTCTTCCAGCTGTGCATATATGGTTTGAATTAGCCCCACCATCTCCCCAGAGGATGAGCTGTAATGATGCAAATTTAGGGCCTTTCTGACAAGACCTTGACACTTGATATGTTAGTCAACTCCCTGTTCCATGTTGGTTTTACCAATCCATAAATATTGAGTCCACAGGGACTGTTGGAAAGAAGAAAGAAAAGATTGGGTTAAAAAGCTTTACTCTTTTCTGTTGTAGTGCTGCAGACCTGCAGCCCCATCTACTGTTGCAGCAGACAATAGGAGCAAGAGATGCCCAGAGGCACAGATGTCTGGGGTGAGTCCGTCTCTAAACCAAAGCAATGCCCAGCTGGAAGGAAGGTGGTCAAAGGGAATGCCATCGATTTTGGCCACACATTTCTGTCTCGTTTGTCACGAGTTGTTACCGTTCAAAACAGTTCAGTAAAAACTCGATTTCAGTAGCTGCGTTTGTTTCTCTCTTTCTTTTTCTCCCCCACTTTGTGAGTCTTTCCCTCAAACATGTGACCGTGGTTATGCTAACACAGCATGCGATGTGAACCCATTTTTAGGCTGCGGCCACAACCGTGGCATCTGCAACCCTTCCACTGGCCTCATCTGGAAGTTGCAAAATGTGGATTCATGTGGCGGATGAATACATCGAAGTAAATATTGAGAAAAGCAGCAGTTTTGTTTGCAAATCTGGGATTTAATAACATCTGATATTTCATGACAACTTCAGTGGTTGTGTATTCAGTTCCAGTGCTTGCAAAAACAACAACACGGCAACTGCTACCATGCAGACACCGCCGTGCCTCACAAGTAAACATTGTAAGACTCAAAAACACCCACAATGCAATGCCTTCATTCTAACTGCTCGATTCTGACGTCTGCGTAGGTGCAAACTGAACGTTTAGTAGCGTTTGTCAGAGGTTTGAAGTGGCCGTGTTTTCCGTCTCTGATCATCCTGACGTGCGGGTAATGAGTTCTTTCTGACAGAGTGAAACTGGCCCAGCTGCGGCTCTGCAGGTGAATGATGTCTCCCACTTCCTGGCTGTGAAAGGGCTCTGTGTGGTCCCAGTTTCTTTACATCATACAGAAAGGTGCACGCATCGGGAACCTGTCATCCATGTTGCCATTTGATATTCAAGAATACTTAGTTGATTGTTGACATTGCCAACTGACCTTTTTTTGTTTTTGGTGTGTGTGTGTGTGTGTGTGTGTGTAAAGCTTCTGTAGAGGTGTATAGTATCCACAGCTGTGAGGTAACTGCGCCTATAATCTGTCTCACCAGAACTGTGTAACCTGAGTTAGAGTGAGGTTAAGGGTCAGTTATTGAACTTGAATTACACTGGGAGAGGCCTCCCTCGGCCCCTCACCACCCCTCTCAGCCACCCTGTGGGGTTTGTTTGTTTTCTCTCCCAGTCTCTCCCAGAGCTTACCCAGTCCTCTGTAATGAGTATTTAATACACACCCTCAGACATGTTTACACTGCATGTAACAGCACTGGCTGTGTGATCTTGCAACACACTCAGACATGTGTGTCAAAGTATATACTTCTGCATATGTGTGTGTGTGTATACATACGTGCATGCGTGTTCCCTTTCATTCCGACTCCCACCCTCTATTTTGCTCATTTCTGAAGTCTGTAGCCCGAGGGGAAGAACACCTGCCAGTTTTTTTTCCCTCTTCAATCTCAGATAAGACAATAGAAGTAGTAGAGGTGTTTGGTTACACACAGAAACACAGCAAGGAATGAGACATATTAAAGCCTCCTGTGTCTCGCCCACAAGGTCGCTGCAACTTTCCAGGTGTGAATAATGTCGAGAAAAAAGCACATTTTTGTGTCAGTGGAGTCGAGCCGGGGAGCAGAAGAGCTCCAGCGTTTTTGCTTTAAACTCATAATTTGACCTGAACCGCAGGCCCTGGGCCCCCTCTGCAAGCTGTTAAGTTTTTAACATATCGTTTTTCACTGCACATGTTCCGTGTTATGTTAGTTACCAGGAATTTGGATTGAATGGACAATGAAGTTCCTGAACCTTGAGAGAAGGATTATTCTTAATCGTAAGCAGAGGAGAGCCACCAGGGGAACGTAAAGTTATGCCACAGCACTCTCTGTTGGTGAACTGGAGGCACTGAGTGGATTCATTAGAAGCCTTGAAAGTCCCAGCATGGCTTTGGTCTTTTTATAGGCAACAAACCACATCCCTGGTGTCTTTGAAGAGCTCGTATTCACTAAGTAGTAGTTTAGGCCTGCCAGTACTTACTCACTATTTTATAAGTATGAGTGGTGGAGGAACCCTTTGAACTGAACCCATTTAGAATCCCAAGGCTGATGTTTTATAATACAGAAGTAAATAGACTATATTCACATAATTAGCAGGGAAGCCCATGAATTACCGAGTGTTTTCCCTTGCACAGGTGGATAAGAGAACTGTCGACACCGCCTGCCTTCAAAGCTTTCATTCCTTTTGCTGCAGTTGGCATCCAACATACAGTATTTTAATTTGTGTGCACATACACACACACACACACACATATAAACACACAGGATGTTAAGACACATTCTGCTCAATTTATAGTCAGAGGGACTTTTGCAGTGGGCCATGCTAGTGTCGGGTCTCTGAAACCACACCAGAAAGCACACAGGAAACAATTACATTTTGACCAATGAAAGCCTCCAATTATAATGAAATTATAACCACACAAGTGTGAATTTAGCAGCTTCCAGGGTTAAAAATCTATGGTACAATTTATAGGGATACTGTATAATAATATATGACACATTTTATAAGCCTTTTAATAAGTTACTCCAATGTTTGTTATTCAACAGATCATACAAAAACTGATATGTTACTGTAACATATGACTAAATCTTTCCTTAAACGATGAATTCATTTAAGAGTGGGGAACATATTTTGAATGTTACATTTAGGGTTTTAGAACATATTGATAGTAAAGGTGACAGCAATAATACACAGAAACACTTAGGGGAGCTGTTGAATACAGTTAATGTATTTAAAGAGCAGCTCCAGTCATGTTTTAAGACGTATAAAATGCTCTGCTTGAAATATTAAATTGTGTCTGATATGTTTTTTTCTGCAAAATATGTTTAATTACCATGTAAAAATCCTCCTAAGGCATCTCCTCCTTCTCCCTCATTAAAGATTCAGAATCTGCATAGGCCCCGCCCACTACGTACTACATTTCTCCTTTGGTAAAATTACAGCTGAAAACAAAACACGTCTCTGCCATCGTTTAGTGGCAACTTGTTGAAACGTAGCTAGCTTTAAATGTAGTATTTAGTAGCAGTAACGTTAGCTTTAGAAGTCAGTAGTGAGTTTGCAAAAATTACGATGACGGTTACAGCTGGCTCGCGCATCGCCGAAGTGGTTGCCATAGGTTACACATAATGATATGCATAGCGTCACCCCGTCCACTAACAAGATTGGCTCCTTACTTTTGTGACGTCTCAAACCTGCCAATCTGAAAACGGGTTGTTCAAAAAACTTGATTTTCACTAGTGGAGGGTCTTGAATTATTTCTAAAATGTAGAAAGTCAGTAGCATTACTAAGACAGAAAAGTCTTGGATCGGCAGCTACTCTAGATCCACAGTGCATTTCAGCCTCCCTGTGGAAGCATAGATAAAAGTCTCTAAAGAAGGTCAAATACAGGAAGTGGTGTCATAAATAATAAATATGTCATCAACACAGTAATGCAAAACAATAATATTATGCTTAGATGATAACTATAAAGTATCACGTCTGAGAGGAAGATTGCAAGCTTGTAATAGAGGGTTGCTGACGATCCAATGTTAGAATTTTATTTACACTTTTGTCCAAAGTGACATACTTACAAGCAAGTAATAGTAAAACAATGAAATAGTAATCCTTTGTTCTATGCCACTCTTTTTTTGTATATAACGTTGGCACCAGGAAGAGTAGTATTTTTTTATGTAAGGATTTCATGGTTTTCATTTTTTTTGTCATCAATATCATCATTATCAACAACATCCTCAATATCGTCGTTGTTTCCGTCGCCGTCATCATCACAAGCATTAAGATCATTAAGTGCAGAGGTGTTCATGGGAGAGCTGGATCTTTAGCTTTTTCTTTAAGGTGAAAGGGACTCTGCAGACCGAATGGAGTTTGGTAACTGATTCCACCACCGGGGGACGACAGAGGAGAAGAGTCCAGCCACTGAGTGCCAGATCAAACTACACTATCTGTTGGGGTATAATCATGGACTGTATAAATCATGGACGTAGCCACCATGACATCACTCATAGTTTTTTTTTGACTGCCTACATGAAGCCGAAATATGAGTGCCGCCATGTTACTTTACTGGAGCCTGTAGTGACCAAATTTGGATGAGAGCGGTGCTGCAGAAAAGCAAATGGTTGGAAAAATGGCAAGTCATCAAAGCTAAACAGTCTGTCTCTGAGGCTGATCCATTAGCTCGTGAATTAATTGGTTTAACTGTCCCAGGAGGAGATTCTGCTGGTGTTTATTTTTCAGACTAAAGAAGTAGCGGACTAGCCACTCGCCTGCCTGGTGAGATAAGTGAACAATACATAACTGGAAACTTAAAATAACCGATCTTTCATCACCACGGTCCGCTGTAATCTCTCCGGGGAAAAGCCAACAACTTCTGACTTCTATTTCCTGGCTGACGATTAAATAAATGTTTGATAAACACTGAACAGGCTAACAAGCAGCTAAAGCGAACACAGTATACCTGCTACATTGTGCTAAAAATATGTCAATACAATAACACTAGTGTTTATCTCACCGAAACAGCCATAAAGTTCCATAAATCCCACAGAGAGATTATTTGTCCAAATTTTGAATGAAAAAATCCCCAAAAGTCTCCAACAACACAAACAGGTGAAGCTCAGTGTCTGTGTGTCTGTATTGATGTCTAGCAGACAGACAGCAGGATCCACCTGTCAATCAAGTGAGCCGGCCCCTATAATTAAGGCTTAATATAATTAAAACGGTGTGTTATAAAAAAAATCAACCCCCCGTACAGTTATCTTGAACAATAAAATTAGCTGCTTATAACAAAACCAGTATTTTGTACCAGGCTGTAAACATGTTTATTTCTGATGTAAAAATGTTGCATTTTCCCACCTGTCATAATGTTATTTCTTGTTTTCTGGAGCCTGCCTCAAGTGGCCACTCGAGGAACTGCAGTTTTTAGCACTTCCGCATTGGCTTCATTTTTCAACACAGCTTAGGTATAAGGCATTTGATGGCAAGTTAATGAGCAGGACTACTTTATGTCAATACTGCATTTTTATTTGGCATCAATATGATGAAAATAGCAGATGTGTCCTTGATTTAATGTGCTTGATTAGCCAAAAGCAGACATTCCAATCTAGAATTTGTTAATTGATTTCCCTTCATATATTATTTTTGCAGAATCATAGGGGATTTAATGCACTTCTGTCTGTCTGTTCCTGCAACGCTTGTCCTATATACTTGATATGGGGAAAAACACAGAATAGGATTTTTAGCATCAAAAACATCCTTGATAATTTTTCTGATTTCTGCCAAGTTCGTTTTATGACCCATCTTATGTTCACTGTAAAAATACATGCTATTACAAAGTGCACTGGCAGGAGAGAGCCAGAAGATGCTGCTAATGTTCTGCCTTGTTCCTGCATGTTTCTGTAGGTTCATGGAAGGGACAATGCAGGCAACATCTTAAACAGACCCTTTACCGTACCCAGAGGCCTTGTTTATACATTCACACACAGTAGTTCCTCACTGCTTTTACCCTGTCACATCTGAAAGGCGAGGCAACGAGAGACACGTCTTTTGCATCCTGTCAAACAAGCCCGCTCGCTGGCAAGACAACACGGCATTGTTCTAACATAAAACTGTGCAGGCACAGCAGCCTGAATTTAGGACAGAATTAACCCCATTTTAGCTACTAATGCTAATAATAGAGTGTGAGTTCATTTGAAGGGTTTTAGTCAGAGAAACTATTTTCATCAAGCAAGTGGTGGCATCTAAAGCTGAATGATTTCAGCTAAATTAGCCGTTAACAATTGTGAAAAAGCAGAAAGGCCTGCGCTGGTTTTTGGCCCATAATTCAGCAGTTAATGGTTTGCTGAATGTGCAGCTCTGGAGAGATCCAGACTTAATATTGATAATGAAAGCTCCAGCAGGCAGTCATTTGAGAACACCTGTTCCTCATCATGTGCCTGTAGAAACACTGACACCCTCTGCACCTCTGTTCATTCTCTCTTGTCACTGCATATGAAGCAAATCACAAATCTCACCCACTCACTTATATCAGTGTGAGGGCCTGTTAATGGGTACTGTGTATGTAATATACTGTGTATATATATACGGCAGATTCTGCAAGCTTCGGGGTCAACAGGAAGGTCAGTGCAGCGTGTTGTATATTCATGTCACAATGCCATTGACCTTAAACTGTTCTTGAATGCTTACAGAGCTGTGGGGCCTGTCTTGAATACAATAAAAGTTGCAGGTCAAACCAGCCAATCAGGGACCCTGCCTTCCAGAAAAGTGGACATTACTGACTTAGAATATGAGGATCACACTTTCTGCTTTTGCATTATTCTCTCCTCAAATGTCCAAATCAGGAGACAGTTTCCAGTTCCAGTTTTTTTTGGATTGTTGCCCTTCAAGCAGTGGACAATCAACTGGATCAACAGATCTAGTTCCATCTCCATGCAGCACCAACTGGACATGCAACCACATCCACTGATGCTTAGCAAAACGTCTTGGAAAATGAAGGTTAGAGAGTCAGTGAAGGACAGCCAGGGCCTAAGGCATAAAGTTTTTGGGTCGTCTGTCCATCTGTCTGTCCGCCTGTCCCGTTCCTGTGAACTCGATATCTCTGAATGCCTTGAGGGAACATCTTCAAGTCTGACACAGAAATGAACTTTTGGAGGTCAAAGGTCATTGTGACATCAACTCAATCCAATTCTCATGAACGCAATATCTCAGGAACTTGGTACTCTGCACCAACATCCACTCTGATGGACTGATTAAAATTCAAAGGGCAAGGTCAAAGTTGTCACTGTTGTTGCATCATAATGTTCAGTTATGATTCAGTTATCCATGCCATAACTCTGGAACAGAAATGGAGACTGCGACCATATTTCACATTTGGATGAATACTGAAAAGGTGACACCAATCTTGGTTTCCCGTCTGGAAAGTGATTGATAGTACATCTGTCAATCTTCTGTGCTGCTGGGCTGAAGATGAGCTTGAAGCATCAACCATATAGAATTTGTAGCTTTCTTTGCAGCAACGTGAACGTCAACTGTTATGGCTACAACTTTGTGTGCTGTAACAAATAGCTTTATTGCCCGTGTATGAACACATACAAGGCATATGACCCTTTTCCCCTGTATTTTTATTGCACAACATGACAATAGACATACAGCAGAACAAGGACAAAAAAGCTTTCCAAAGTCAAGTCAAAATAATTGTATTTATTTCTCCCAATATTGTTCTAAGGGGCTTCGCATATGTCAAAAATTGAGCAAGAGATAGAAATTCATGGTTACCACAAACCTGATTGGTTGGCGGAAGCATTCAAACACGAGGTGGTAATTCCAAATAATGTACGTGTAAGATAAGTAAGGGATAATGTTTTATGAGCGGGTTGGAATGGAACCCCGACAGGCTGAGCAGGACCCCAATACGAAGCGGAGTGGTCTTGTCTCACCGTAAAAGGCCGCTTATTACACAGCTATTTACTAAAGAAATAAATCATTTGATACAAAATATTAATTTGAAAATGGTTTTATTACTTTAAAAATGATTATATTTCAGTTTTTCTGTTTTTAAAATTGTCTGTTACACTCACAGTGAGAGCTGCGTCCATAGCAACAGTTAACTCTGTAGCCTTCTTAAAATGAGCTAAGCTAGCTGTTTTTACTCACATTAAATGAAACATTTGCACTGCCGGTAAGGTAAGACGCGGTCTGTTGACATTTTCTTTTCCATTCACCGTCTTTAAACGCCGCTGTATCCCGTACTGTGTTCTGTTTAGTGTTTACTTCATGTGCTGTCTTCAGTTTTGTAGATCTCTCCGTCATTTTTAGTTTTTGCATCTTTTAACCTTTATTGCTTTCTCTCCGCTGTTTTGTGTCTTTTCTTTTTTTCCCTCTGTAAACCAACCAACGTCAAATTTACTGGACTTCTTTCGGCAGATTGATATGACTACAGTTCTGGATTGTGTTAGAAGGGCTGCGTCCCTAGAAACGGTCTGTTCTTCCTAGCAACGGTCTGCTCTCGAGAAATAGCAGACTTTGGAATACCGTCATTAACCAATCAGAATCACATCAATTTGCACATGAATGCCTGAGAAATATTGGATAACCAACTCGTCAATTGGGCTACTGCCCTGAGGCCTTATTTTGGTGAATTTTGATCAATTAGACAAAAGCTGAAATCTTTTGGGACCGGAGGGTAGCTCCTGCATCTCTTGCTCTTTAGAGGGTCCCTGTGTCGATTCCAGTTTTACTACATTCAACATTTGATTGATAGAAGGGTTTCAGTGTGTTTAATTGAATAACTTATAGTAGAGGACATAAAGCACAGCTCTGTATGTTGGAGAAACTTGAGTCTAAAGAGGCTCAACAAGGGCTTCCTAACAGGTTATTCCGACCTGCTTGAATAAGAAGAAGTCAGTTTAAGTATCCGCTTCTATTTAGCAAATGAAAATCTCTACCACTGCATCCAGAGGACCACTAGTGGTTGCAAAAGATTAGATTGTGCCCTGTGTAGTGCTGTGTGTGTTGTTTCGGGTGTCCTGGCAGAAGCTTCTTAATTCTAATCAGCGCCTCAAATCTTCCTGACGCATCACTGATTGCATCTTCTCCACGTTTTAATTGTTTAAACAAAAAGCAAAGAAAGAAACTTCATTTTAAAATCTCAGTGTGTCCCTAAACAAAGGTAATAAGAAATCTGTGGTCTAAGTGCTTTTATACACTGACAATCTAATTATTGCCCTGTACTGTGGGGGCCTTTTTGTGTCTCGCAGACGAGTGCTGTGGCTGATTCTAGAGCTGGAACCTCGGGGCTGATAGGAAGACGGATGACAGATACCAAAGTCTGAGACAGGAAGGATAACAATGACTCATTTGCGGTATAAAAACATTTGTCTCCACTGCTGTACATTTGTTGTTTCTGCTTCAATCAGTGCTTCTACTTTGGAATTGTGACTCATCAGAAAATATTGTCGTTAAATGTGAAAGCATATTTCCTTCTAACACGTCCCTCTCTCTCACACGTCCCTCTCTCACTCTCCTGAGCTGTCGCCCAGCTGTGACTCTATTCAGGGCCTGGTCCCCAAACTGTCACTGTTAATCAATCATTAATGACAGAGAGCAAACTTACACAAACCACTGCCACGACTGACATGAGAAGTGCCACTCTAGCTTTGACAGGTTTGACTTCTTTGACGTGTGTGTCGGTCAGCCGGCCAGCGACTGACCACAGAGACGGCGGGGAGGGAGAACTGCTCCGAGGACTGGAGGAGTCTGCGGTCCCTTTTTGGACATGACAGAAAATAAACAGTGTGGGTGGTACAAAGCCCTGAAGGGCTTTATGTTTTATTTAATAAGAAAGTTCTACTAAAAAAAGTCCTGAAGGCGGTGACGCGGTCTTGACTCACAGAACTTTGAAGAAGTTTATTCATGAAGAAGTAAGAAGCCCCACAGCCGCATGTGGGCACTGAGACAGAAAGCTATTGTAGCTGAGGGTGTGGACTGATGTCTTAAATTAAAGCAGCACCTGTTACACTCACACAGTTATGATTACAATAGATCTCACTTGCCTTCTAATGAGGATAGATAGATTACATTAGCATGATGCCAAGGCTAACGCATGATTTTACCAAGGTTGGGTTTGCAATTTCCCACCAGCCAAGATATTATTTCACCAATTTAACTTTTCTTATTGTATTCTCTGAAAATGTAATCTCCTTCTATTATAGTCTTAATATTTTAAAGCCATATGCAAATCAGAAGCCAAGACTACATTTCTGCTGGGCAAGATATGAAATCCCTTTATTTAATTTTAATCAAATCCAGTCTGCTACTGCCCTCACTTATTTTATCATTACTGTTAACCTGAAAACTATTTTACGCTGATATTTCCTGGTGCTGATAATATAGCATATCAAAAGCCATGCATCCACCTGTGGGCTCTAAGTCTGTGTGCCCTGCTCTGCTAGGCTAAGTGATTCCTTTTTCTGCATTCACATCAGTCAATCCAATTTTACCGTACTTTTTGTTATGTTTCTATAGAGAGAGACCCAACATGAATCCACCATGTTGAACAGCCGTCTGCCTCGACTGGATGGGCAGAAAAGTGGGTTAGAGGGAGATGCAGGATAGAGACAGACAACAACAACAACATATTTTCTTGTTGCATCAACTACTACAGCAGATGTACACTCGTTGAACTGAACGAAACATGACAAACTAGACTTGTCTGTGAAGGTTCTCAGTCATCCAGGTCATGGTCATTCTAAGCTTAATCCAAAAGGAAAGTGGACTTGGTTAAAGTAGGTGGACGGAGCTAGAAATAACTACTACTAACTTCAACCAAGTCCAGTTGGCTTTTGGATTAAGCTTAGAACAAGCTATCCAATGTGAGGTGGCTGACTGACATTCCCTTTTACTATTCTAATCAATTGTTTTTGGCTTAAAGCTGTTAAATTGAAGATGATAAGTCTGAAGAAATAAAAGCAGGAGCCTTAAAATCCTAAAATTGTTTACATAATCTGATGTAAAATCAATAAAAAGATGTATTAAAGTAAGAAGATTAGGTCCCACCATAGAGGGCACTTGGGACTAAGGGTCTTTGACAAACATGATGATATACAGTATTTGAGTGTGACTTAGGGATTTTCCAATAACAACACCCAAATGCAGTATTCCGTTAAAAAGGAAAATAAAATATGCTTGGAATATGTTTGAATAACATTTCCAAAACTTACAATACTCTTTCCTGTTTCATGCACCTGTCGAGGGTATGGTCACCCGAACGCTCGCTTCTCCTCTGCTCAAACCTTGGGGCAACTTGTTACCACCATACTGCCTCGGACGCACGGGGGCGCTGGATCACTTCAAGCATCGATCCCGCTCCTGCATTGACTCGTACAATTTGAAAACAGACTGCAACTCATTCCGATCACCCCCCTCCTTCTCTCTCTCTCTTTCTCTCTCTCTCTCTCTCCTCGTCTTCGCCTCAGCTGCATGTCGCTCAGTCAGTCCGTCAGTCAGTTATTGGCCCCGGTCCGCTGCGCCTGCGTCCGCCTCCACAAGCCTCTCCAAAGCCTGAGACGCGCCACCGCCGCCGTCAATGCGGGCATGACATACTACTGGCAGCAGTAGTGGGCTTCCGTCAGCCTGCTTTTAAGCAGATTACAACCGGAGAGGAGGAGAAATAAGAGTGAAAGAGAGTGAAGTGACTCATTTTCCAGCCCTGCCGTGCGTCGAGAAGAGTAGATGAGTCAATGGCAGGGGCACAGCCTGGAGTTCATGCGCTGCAGCTCAAGCCAGTGTCCGTCCCCGAGAGCCTGAGAAAGGGCAACAAATTTATGAAATGGGATGATGTAAGTAAAGCCGAGACAATCTGGCAGAGTGTCTTTTCTTTCTTCACTGCTGGATGTTTTCTGCACGCTGTGTTTGCATGTATGGATTACACCATAGTCTACTGAAGCAACAGTAGCCAATATAATTATCAATGGAGACCGCTCTGACAGAAGCTGCTGGTTCACGATCTAAAGAAATTCAGGAGCTGTGGTGTGTACAGACATGTGCTCTGTTTACATTTACCATTGTATAGGACGTGTATGTGCGCGCGCGAGTGTGTGCACGCGCGTTCCACAGCGCTTCGTGTGTGAGAATGTGTGCCCCGCTCATTAAAGCAAACTAAACATTTTGATTAAGCTCGCCCCTCCCCCCTCCACCGCAAACGTTTTTATCAATTAACAATTAATTAGCGTGCCGTGGCTCAGCGTGTTAACCACAAGGCAACAGCTGAAAAACGATCGTGCTTGTTTATGTTTTGTACTCATCTGTCCGAAGCTCTAACTGTGTAGCTGTAGTGAAATGACCTTGATTAAAATTGATTGCACGCTGCTGCTGAGTAGCCGGCGAAAACATAACAGTAGTAGCCTTCTCAGACTGCGGCTTTGGCGCACTGCTGCACCTGCCTCCAACAGCATGTCAACATGTACTTCCAGTCCTGTGTGGAAAATTAACATATATCTGTTGCACTTTCTTTTTAATGTTTAAGTGAGTGACCTTATTGCACTGTTATGGTTATTGTCATCTCCTCTGCTGTGACAACATTAGCTCTCCTTACTTTGAAAGGGACTCTCCACAGCCGGCCTCATTTGAATAACTGCATGCATTCCTCTGGTTTCAGTGGATCATTTGACTATGAGTACACTCATGATTACTGTCATTCTGGGAAATGGGACAATCTTTTCCACCACCTGCACCTGTGGTTCACGATGACTTAACTGTACTGCTATTGTCTTGCGTGCAAGTATTAGACCACATTGTGTGTAAATCATTAGAGCCCAATTTATTTGGGATTTTTGAGACCGATATGGATTAGGGCTGCAACTAACCATTACTTTCATAATCCATTAATCTGCTGAGTATTTTCTCAAGTAATCAGATAATCTCTCTCATCTATAGAATGACTAACTCTCTGGGAAACTCATCAGTGTCCTAAAGCCAAAAGGGACGTCTTAGAAGCTTAGCATCTTGTATCCCAACGAATCCCCAAAGCCCAAAGAGTCTTTATTTACTGTCTTAAATGACAAATAGAAACACCAAATCCTCTCATGTAGGAAGCAGAAAATGTTTGACATTTTACAAATTTACTGAAACGATAAATCGATTATCAAAATAGTTGGTGATTCATTCTCTTTTGATGAATTAAGCCAATAATCGATGAATCATTACAGCAGATAAAGATTTAAGAGTCCGGATTTTGCGGCCGATATGACAAAGGTACTCAGAAGGCTGCTTTCTTACACAAATATCTCCTTTAAAGACTTAATAACAATATTATACAGTCGCCCTTTTTACACTGCGCCGTAACCAAGCTCCGCCGTCATGCAGCCTTTGCCATTTTACACTGAACCAAGCAACACCAGCGTAAAGCCGCCCCCAGTGTGTGTTTTTACAAAGCGTTGTGGAAGCAAAACGTTCGCGAGGTGTAAACAGCGCAGGCTTCACACACACACACACACACACACACACAGCGCTGTTCTGTCCTGCTGGCTCCTGCACTGTAAACACAGGCGCCGTTTCACCTCTGTTACTACCTCCAATGCCGGCTCAGAGGCGGAACAACTTCTCCCCGCCATTCCGCCTCCGTGCATTACATAAAAGACGGAACGTAACAGAGGCGTAATAATCCCACCTTGATCTGGCAGTGTAAAAGGGGGTACTGTCACTTACTGTTATGTAAGATATAAAGTTGAAGCGTGTTCAACTGGACAAACTGTTTCAATACTTATTCTGCATCACCTCAAGAATTGTTTTCTGTGTTGTAAAACTTATACCGCGATACATCTGTAATTAGCCCATATCGGCCCAATAAATCGACCAAAGACATATCGGTCAGGCTCTATTGATCTAACTTGTAATGAGCGCAGGCGTTCAGATTTTGGTAACAAAAAATGAGCTGTTATTCTAGTTTTATATAACTGACATTTGGTTATAACTTAATAAAATCATGCTAACAAATTCACAGTGAAATAATCATGTTCACAGAGCTCAGGTGATTCAAGCGCTGCAGATGGCATCAACTGCATGAGTGTCCGCGTGAACGTGGTCAGTGCAGATGGCAGAGAGGAAATTATGCACGCTTGCACACCTACCGCTCTGTCAATCATCAATCTATCTCCTTAAACAAGGAAGCTTAAGCATCTCCTGAACTGCTAAATACTAATGAGATTGAGCGCTCACCCCTTCAGCCCTCTGGTCGGTGTGTTATGAGAGGGGGGGGACTGTGCGAGGTGCGAGTCTGTTTCCCCTAACAGCCGTGTTTGTGTACTGTAGTTTGTACATGTGGGCCGATCTCCAGAAGCAAATGCCCACCAGGCCTTTCCTGTGAAAACACACACACACACACTCCGACACATACTTGCGCACAGATACGTTCTCTGTTTTATTTCCCATGCACTCCCTACTTCCTCTTTCCTCTCTGTATCATTCATGGAAAGAATCACAGAGGAGCACAGAGGCAAGGAGAGAAAGGAGCTTTAATAAATTGCTGTTTTCTTCTTATCAGAGCTTTAGATGTTGGGCTCCATTAGAACCTCTCTCAAAAGGAAAATCTACAAGAACATTTAATACTTGATTATGTTTAGTTTCAGTGAAAATTACAGACTTGTCTCACTACTGAACATCAGCGGCGTCGAAGTTTTGTTTACAGTGCTAGTCTGGCTGCCATACTGTACGAACAACCGGCATGAGGTTTCACCATCAGACTGTCTGAAGCGGTGCTGAGCTGCAGACTTCAGCACGCTGCGCCTTGAGGTCGAATGTTGAAGAAGAAAAGAAGAGAAAACCTTTTGAAATGTTTGTGAAATCCTCAAAGTCCCAGACCTCCCCAGCATCCCTCACACAAACACACACCTCCACACACCGTGTGTGTTTGTTGCACCCACTTGAAGACAGCTTGCTGCTGCAGTGGCCCAGGAGATGCCTGGTTGTAGTCGAAAACATTGTTTTACTCAGTCGGTTCAAATGGCCCATTCAGCACCGATGGGTGTCATAAGGCTGCTTCTGTTAAGAGAGAGAGGAGAATAGGCAGGCATCCAAAGCCTCTAGCAAAGGGACCCTTCGTCTTTGAGATCACTGACAGCAGCTGGCATGATGTGGAATATGTGAAAGATGATGCCGGGTCCTTGTAAACACAGATATTTATAAGCTCACGCTTCCTTTGGTCTGGTGTGTATTGAATAAGATATTATCAGGCTCCACGGGGAGCCGGAAAAATCCCTTAAAAGTAGTAGAAAGTATCATTAGCATACAAAACAGAAATATGCTGAGCTCAAATCCCCTCTCTAACTCATCCCCTCAGGTGACGGCTAATGGTAGAAACTCTTGCTGAAAAGATGCTAATGTCTCCTGCCTGGGATTTCTTCCCTCCGGGTGCTTGTACTTTCACAAGTCAGTCACTAATCTCACTTTAATTCAGCAAAAAGCTGCTGCCGCCGCCTTCCTATTAATGACAAATCCACAGAATGGTCAAATGACAATAAAAGGCACGAGCAGCAGCACTCAGGAAGGTAGTAATCTCTCCTAAATCACTCTGAACTCTAATCCACATTGTTGTAAGTACTTATGTTTTTCGTAAATGTGCGGACCCTTGAGAAAAGGAGTCCATAATGGCTTAATGTGTGTGTAGCGTTGGCCATGGAGAGACATTAACAAAGGAGCTGCTTTCACATCATTAGGCAGATCCCCACTGCTCTCAAGCCACCATCTTTATCTGTCCATCAGATGCTACATTTTGCCAACAGACTGGATTCTTCCATCCAGCCATCCATCCATCCATTTTCTTCCTCTTATCCGGGGTCGAGTCGCGGTCTCAGAAAGCAAGTTAGCCCAGACGTCCCTCTCCTTAGCAACATTTTCCAGCTCCTTCTGGGGGATCCTAAGGCGTTCCCCGGCCAGGTGGGATATACTGTATAGTCCCGTCCAGCAGGCTTGTTGTCTTGAAGGCGGAGCTGATTGAGGCGAAGCTTTCAATTTCCCAGTCGATCTACGTCCCAACCCTAACCTAGGGTCATGAGCTTTCGGTAGTGACCGAAAGATTGCGCATACAAGCGGCCGAAATGAGTTTCCTCCGCAGGGTGGCTTGGCTCAGCCTAATACCCCTTTCCCACCAACATTACCACGTTGGCGCAGGTTTTTCAAACGCGGGAAGACCCGCAAATAAATGCCAATCGTCTCTTTTCCCATTGCCAGTGCAGTACCCTCCTTTCGCTGTCTTTTCTGCTGCGTCACTGTCTGACATCACAAACGCGCCGGAAACAGTGTTAGTAAACAGTTGACCAGTGGGAAAGGGGCTTTAGAGATAGGGTAAGGAGCTCAGACAGCCGGAGGGAGCTCGGAGAGTACTCCTTCACATCGTAAGGAGCTAGTTGAGGTGGTTCAGACATCTGATTAGGATGGGTGCCTCCCTTAGGAGGTTTTCCGGGCTTGTCCAACTGGGAGGAGACCCCATAGAGTGGATTCTTGACATTTTAAGTAAGAGCTGTAAAATTATGGATCCACCTTAAAAATGATAAATTTTCCAGGAATAACTGGTGTCTTCTTGGAGGATGGGAAAGATAAATTACTCTTCAAATTAAATGGAAGTAATTGGATTGTAACTTGAGTGGAGATGGGAGATACGAGGCTGCAGTTGCTTTGAGATGTCGTATCTAAGGACTGCAAACATGAATCCAATTTTCTTGCCCGCAGGCTGTAGATACTGTGTGTGTGCGTTCAGTGCTATGAGCTGCGTCTTTTGTCATTCAATCAAGCCTGCAAAGATTGTGCAATCATGTGAGCAGAAACAAAACAATTCCTCTTGAGTCTCTAATATTTAGATTTCATGGCATTAGGGGTGCTTTGGCAGCAAGTGGCTCGATTCCATGAATTCTTAAATGGGTGTTTTTGTTCATCCGCCATGTCATGGAGCAGTGGTGTCTGGTTATTTAGACTGCATGAAAGTACTAATAGTCATCTACACCCCACCACAGACTCCTCAGCTGTCTACCAGCTCATTCTGTCAACATATCCAACCCTGCAAGTCGCACAGGGTCGCACCGAAGTATGACAAGCATGCAGCAGATGCCGACCATTAGCTCCGTCTCCCCACGCTGTGATAGGGACATCATTAGACGCCACATGAAGACACTTTGAAGATTTCTCTTGCTCTGTGCAGCGAAAGCGGTTCCCATCTCTGTGATCTCACAGCCATGGCTGATTGAGGAGGACAATATGCTACTGTTCAGCTAAACCCCAGCCACTGTGAACACAAAGCAAACGCTCTTTCTTTTTATAGAAGCATCCAATAATATCTGGCGTTGCCATGTATGCCTCAGGGTCAAACCGTGTGTGTGTGTGTTTGTAAGGGCTTGGAGCAGTTTGCTTGTGAACTGTGAGAAAGCATTTGTTGGTTACAAGAGGGGGAAAATGGAAACATCAGCTGTGAAACAACCAGCAGACACACACACACACACCAGGCTGCTTGGTCATTCGTGGTGATGCCAGCTCATGGTAGAGGAAAGCGCCCTAGAAGGAATGGATTGTGTGTGTGCTCACAACATAAACACACTTTCAGTGCCATTTTAAATTCTGGTATGCATTTGGCGTTACAAACTGTCGGCTTTGATCTTTGGAAATGAATTAATTAGTTTACCCAGAGAATATTCTGCCACACACACAAAAGCATGCACCCAGACAGGGAAACACAGACGTAAGCAGAACACACATTCACTCCAGATGTCTTTTTCTCTGTTCTCCTCCAGGACTCTACCACTGTGACCCCGGTGACGCTTACAGTCGACCCCAAAGGCTACTTCCTGTACTGGACCGACCAGAACAAGGTGAGTTACTGCACACATACTTAACTGTTCCTGCACTTGTAAAGCACACCCGAGACTCTTTTTGCAGAGCCAACTTTTAAAGTTGAAATTCAAACCAGGAAGCCCAAATTTAAATCTTAATAAGCGCAGAGATTTATCCTCCTCTAAGCCCAGATTCATTCAAAGTTATCACAGCAGCAATAATGATTTTCTCCATCTCCCTTCTGAAATGATCACAATGCTATGCGATACACTGAAGGTGCTCCACGTGGACTGTGTGCTAACACGTGGCCAATGCAGTTCATTGCAGGATAGTTTGCATTGTTCTGTGGTTATGGAAAAGCCAGGACTAGCTTGTTATGTATTGAAGTGAACAAGGAAGCTTGTGTTTTTCTGCAGTGTCATTTTCATTCTGAATACTCTTTGTCAGTAAGGAAGGAAGTAGAGCTCTTACTAGATCAAGTGCAAGGAGCTCGTGATGGTACTGGATTTTTCTAACCATGGTGAAACACTAACACCCCCTTGCTGTTAAAGGGCCAGTTTGCCGATTTTCAACCTCAGTCCTGTTGTTATGGTATGGTTATCATGCTATCATGGGGCCAGGGAGCTCGCGAAACTACGCTTCCTTAATCTAAGTCGCCCGCCTCCGATGTCATGTCTCGTTCAAAATCGTCAGGTTTGAAATGTAGACTGCAGGCCCGAAGATGTTTTAGACGATCCACCGGTATATTCTCGTCGTATTGCCCGCAGCGATTAATGTCCTTGACTGGAAAACAGTATTGTTTCACTCCAGCGTCTTTCGCTGGGCCGTTCCTTTCAGAGGGAGGGGCACAATGCAAGCTGGGTGTTGTAGGAATGTAGAATGGGCGAAACCACGAGCTGTTTGTACAACTTTCTCCAAAACAAATTGCTTTTTTAAGTGTCTCCTCAGCCAGCTGCCAGAGTATGTTTTGTTTATTTCACTACAGCGCGTCCCCTAGACGGTAAAACATCATCGACATCAACATAATAGTGGAAACATGAGTTTATTAACCACTACTAAGTTCATATCCTTAATTGTTGAAATGAAATCCGTGGCGAGAGTGCACACGGGCTCGTCTGCGCTGATTACATGCGAGTGTTGAAACAGTAGTGCTCCAACAGCCAGATTTCTTTTGCTTATTACTGTGATTTTTAATCGAGTTTGTTGTTCGTAATGTATCATTCTGTATAGGAAAGATGAGGTGCTTCCCTATTGCGCACAAATGTATTCTCACCCTGATGATTGGTAAGAGGAAAGTGCCAAAACCATAATACGCTCTGTTGGTTGATGTCTAGTGAAAGTGAAAGTAAACTGCCTACCTGTCTTGTTTGTTTGACAAAAAGTAATAACATAATCATGCTTTGTATAATAACTGAATCCTATAGTATTTAAATTATGGTGCTATAAAATATAACAGCGCTTCAGGCTTGCTGGAGAGGCTGCTTTATTACACAGCAAAGGAATCATTTGTCCTCACATTTCACAGACGGTTGCTCGAAGCCATCCGTCTTATCACGTACAACTGTCACTGCACCATCCAGTACTCATCACCATGGCAATGTGATTAGAATTCTGTGGTGGTCATGTTAGGCGTTCCTGTTGTAATAATTACACATAACACAAGATTATCAAAGGAGGATCAGAGCTGTAAGGGAAGCATAAGTGATGCTAACACAAGACTATCTTATCTCTTTGTTGTGCTTTTCTATTCATCACACATTTTATCTTTAAGGATTAGCTCGTCTTCTTGTCATTTGTCGCCATTTTTAAGTGTGTGTTTCATAATGCTGACCCCTCTTTCATTCATAATCTCAGTCACACATCAGGACGTGCGGTTTCGCTCCACTTTGACTCGAGCCAGTATGAAAGAAGTGCGAGGCAGAAATCTGAACTGCTGCACCTGCAGTGCTGAACTTGACACCTGTGAGAGTTTTCCATAGCGCATTGTGTTGTTTCTCCTCTCCAGTTATTGCAAAGACTTTTATGATAACCAGGAAAAAGGTTGTGTAATCTCTGATGATATCAAACTCTTGTCAAACATGTGACTTCCTCTCAGTTTAACCTTGTAGGTGTGTACTGATTAACTGACTAATTTGTAGCGGCTGTAAAGTTGTTGTTTACTGTGTTTTGTTGGTTCTCAAGTCCAGCAGCTCCATTTAAAATCCAATCAAACTCCAAGCAGCTCGCCGGGCGTAATGTGCTCCTGTTCTATTTGTGTGTATGACTGCACCAGCAGTCAGAGGTAGACTAATTAATAGCTGCCATTGATTTTATGTTTGACCAGATGAGGATATTTTACTGTAGCCATACCAGAGCTCAGACAGGAGTGCTGACCGAGACTTTACCTCTGCACCTCTATGCACACACATATGTCATTTATGGATGCACCACTACTCCTGTATCAAAAGATGTTGACAACCTGCTGCAAATTACTACGTGGAAAAAGACAAGATGTCTTCAGGATGCAAACAATCAATGAGGAAAGTTTTCTTTCTGGAAAGAGTGAGACAGACAGAGGAGCACTTTTCATGTCTGGTTGGCGTGTGTGCTGGAAAAGTGTGTGTCTGTGGTCAGAGATAACAAGCACTGAGTCTGATTCTCCACTAACACAATTGAAAGAGGCTTTTCGGCATCTATTCGTCATTATTTCCTGTGCGAGGTTTTTAAATGACAAAGCTTTTGTGTGTGTGTGTGTGTGTGTGTGTGTGTGTGTGTGTGTGTGTGGTGTTTACCTGTGAGGATGTCTGTTCTGTCTCCGAGCATTGAAAGCAGTCCTACCGCACACATAATAACTCAAATTGATATCAACCACAGCCCAGACAAAACTCTATTAGGGCATAAAGAAAGGCACCTCGGTGCCAACACAAACGCATGTTTGTGTCTGTTTATAACAACGTCTCTTCTCATGTTTTCTCTCATGTTTATTCTTCATATTGCACAGCTGTTCAGCAGACCAATTTAAACAAGCTACGAGGCTGTGTCCAGTTGTAATGTGTGTGTTTGTTAGAGACCCGGCCTGATGGCCTGCAGAGTAAAAGCATTCCTCGGATTCTTCAGAAGCACAGCAGAACTGCACTTGGTGTGCCCACTGTGCTCACATTCAAACACACACTGTCACTGATGGATGCAGCTTTTACTAATGACTGTATTTTCTGCTTCACTGTTTACTGTAGGCCAGGGATCAGTTTAATTCAACAAAGGACTAACTTTTGTTTTGAGTTAAGTTCTCCTACTTAAAAAATAGTCATTATATTGTGATTAAAACTATATATACTTACTCATGCTGACTGTCCTTGGACTTAAGCCTTTTGACTTGGAATCACTTATTATCCTCCTCAGGTCAAACCAATGACAGTATATAAAGATGGACGACGCGTCTCCGTCTGCTCTCATTGTACAAAATTGAAGTCAAAATACCCCCGTGATGGGCGTTGCCATCTTGCGACGGTGACGTCATTTGGAGTCAGAGCTGCACAGTAGAGATCAGCGGATGGAGCCACCGTAGCCACTTCCACTAACCAAAACACACACTTAAATTACCAAAATTACCAAAAAACACAGCAAGGGTCGGCGTGTTTAACAGCAGAACAACTTCTTAGAGTTGGTCTGAAGCAGACGTTCACAGATATGTAAACTTCAATGACTGTAGTGATTGTTTTAGTTACGTCTCCTCTCGCCGTTCGTCCTCCACTCTGCTAATCCAGAACAGATCGGCTGCAGGAGCTGTATTTGTCAAAAGAGCTGTCAATCATCCTTTTGACAGCATCAAATACTTAATTAAAACCAAACTTGTCAAAAAAAAACAAACACTTTGACGTAAATCAGCATGATAAGAACTAACTATAATGACAGAAACCATGTTTGAGAAACATGTATCTGACGTGTATTTTGATTTTATAGTTTGACTCATGTCCCATCTGTTAACATGGAGGAGGCGGCCTTTATGACCTATATTGCAGCCAGTCAGCAGGGGGCGATAGAGATGTTTTGGCTTCACTTTTAGGGAGCTGTCATGTCGTCCATCTTTTTATATAGTCTATCGGTCCAATGATTTCAAATACTGTTGCATGCAAGTATTCATTTAATAACAGATTGATACTCTTTGAAGCGATCAAACAGCATCTAGTAAAATTGCACAAGCAAGAGGAAGAGGACTTCTTTGTTAGCATATGGATAAAACCAACATTAGCCAGGAGCTTTTGTTAATTAATTAAAGAGCAGCTCCAGTCATGTTTTCAGACATATAAAATGCTCTGCTTGAAATAATGTGTCTGATATGTTTTTTTCCTGCAAAATACGTTTAATTACTTTGTGAAAATCCTCCCAAAGCATCTCCTCCTTCTCCCTCATTAAAAAATCCTGAATCTGCATAGGCCCCGCCTACTTTGCAAATTTACAACCACCAAACAAAACCGGTCTCTGCCATCGTTTAGTGGCAACTTGTTGAAACTTAGCTAGCTTTAAATGTAGTAATTAGCAGTAGTAACGTTAACGTTAGTAGTCAGTAGTGAGTTTGGAAAAATTACGATGACGGTTACAGCTGGCTTGCGCATCGCCAAAGTGTTTGCCATGGGTTACACATAATGATTCGCATAGCGTCACCCCGTCCATTAACAGGATTGGCTCCTTAGCTATGTGACATCTCAAACCTGCCAATCTGAAAACGTGTTGTTCAGCCTGTCCTTGGTACACTGCAGTTTAAAAGCAGACAGGCCCAGCCATGGAGATGACTGCTTATGTTGTCCCTGATATGTCTTGTAGCACATGAGAAACACCGCATGGAGATGTTTACAAGGTCAAACACGGGATTTTCACCGGAGGGGGGCTTTAAAGCTATGAAATCTAACTGCATAAAAACAAGCATGTAATCAATGAGCATGAGTCTTCGACACAGTCAACATATACAGATTTTTTTTATCCAAGATGTAGTTGATTGAATGTGATTCTTCGTTTTTATTAACAACTGGCAATGGCCAAAATTAGTTTCCTGTTTTTTCAGCTTGGCGTTTGATTCCTTTATGACTCTGTCAAACAATCTTTAGGACTTTGCACTCGGCTTGTGACCGTAGGAAAGACACTTGAGACATACCTGTGACTTGTTAACCAGTTTCTTTTCACTTTGTATGCAGTACTGTATGTTGGTGTGTTTGAATGAGTCATAGATAGGGAAGGTGACAAAAGGACATTGGCAATAATTCTGACGTTTTGGCTTTTAAATCTAGTCGTGAGTTCCTCATTCAGAGTCTGACCCAGCAGTGTATTTCAGCGGTATTTCAACGTCAGAAAGACAAAGTGTCATTTGACAGCAGTAAAAACTCAATGTCAAACCTGTTTAGACATCATGTTCTTTGCTTTTTTCTTCCTGGCTGCCCTTTTAGTTGATGACTCAAGGATTCCTCCAGTTTCATCTTTGTGCCTTTGTTGTACTCACAGAAAGTCGTGTTGACTTCAACTTCACAGTGGCAGTCTTGTCAGACTCGATCAAGAATCTTTTATTGATTCTTGATCGAGTTTGTCCCGGTTATCAAGTTAATCTAACGATGGAAGGAGCGCACCCTTTGATCCAGAGATAAGCCTAATTTCATTTTCCCTCTTCCCTCCCTTTGCTGGTGAACGCATGCCAAGACAGGAGCTTGAACAATGCTCCTTTTGTTGAGATGGTTAATATAGTGAGATACAGTTGAAAGGTATTACACAGCCTCTCCTGAGTGGATAGAAACAGGTGCAGACTGTGTGCATACTACCATGATGTCTACCACCTTTGTCTCCATTTCTGCACAATGCAGTATTTTTAAACAGATCCTGCTACGTAAACTGCTGCACTCATAACTCTCTTGTGTTTATATGTGTTTGCTTGAAAGTCCATTTGGCCGGCTTTTTATGTTTCCTCCTGCTCCCTCCGTCACCTTCACAGACTCGCTGTTTTGAATACACACACACACACACCCACACACACATAATGTACTAACACTTTCACAGATGGAGCAAAGGCAGATTTGACAACAACAATGAAGACGGTGCAGACAGTGATGATGCTGTTGATTGTAATAGTAGTGACCATGGCAACATCAGTTACACTAACAAGTTGAAGAACAGAAATATGTGTCAATTCAATGTAAACAAATACCACACAGTGACCTAATGTCAACATATTCCTATTCTGCATTATGAACAATGTTGCAGGTGAGTCTCTACCTCTATCTTCTTGAGTGGCACGTTAAAAGTAAATATAATGATGTAATGTTTAAGGGTCAAAGGTCATGGTGAAGGACATGTGATGTCAAGTAAACCAAATGAGCCTCATGCAACAACCTTTTTTGATGCCTGATATAAAAAGGAAGTCTTGCAAGTAGGGGTGGGCCATTTTAACCCTAACTCTAACGATATTCATGACGATATGAAAAAAAGAAAAGTGAGTAATGTTTTGTTTGTGATTTCAGGCAGCAGCATTTATTCATGCAAACAAAATAAAGTGCTTTGATAATTTCCCTTCTTTTCCAGTGAACTCGGGGGGGTCTGGGGGAACATTTTTGGCCATAAAAGCCCAAATTTGGCACATTTTAAAAGCAGAATTACTTTTAAATGTTTTAGCCCTCTCTGTGCCCACCCAGTCAGTGTTCACGTTTGGATGCATTAATACATGACAACATAGAAAAAAGGCACACTGCTGTAGCTGCTGCTACAAGCTGTGAAATGCTTAGACTCTCTTCTTACCGCCGCCGTAACAACCATCCCTGTATGTTGTTTATCTTTAAATCCGTAAATATTCATTAAGCCCATAAACGGTGTTGTAATGAAGCTCTTGTGGTTAGGAAATTTAGTCATCAATATGGGGTGTGTAGTCAGGACACGGGAGGCTGGGATTCCTTTGAGCATTTATTGTTGACTAAATTACAGGTACACAGATGCACAGGCACTGTTCTTATAATACTGCGTGGGAGTGTGTGTGTGGTTCTAAATAAAGAGGAAACAAGCCTTCCTTGTTAGCTTCGTTATCTACAGACACGTTATGCCATCTCTATAATTAAAATAAACCTCACAATGTAGACTAAAAGTTTATACATAACAAATAAACAGTGCTAAGCAGGCATTAGAGACTATGACCTATAACAGGAATACTTCTAAATACGCTACTTTTTATGAACCAGCGCAAGCCATGTGCCAAACAGTCGTTGCCTGGCAACGGGTTAAACGTCACTATTCATTCGCCTTCCTGTTACCTCAGCCTTTTGCACCGGTGTTTTCCGGTGTTTTCAGAAGCAGTACGTATTAACAATGACCGCTCTCTTTGCATTAAATTGCAATTATTCTTCTTGTCTTCAATTCTTTTACAAATATCTATCAAACACTGAAGTCTGCTCTCAGCCAAATGTGCTCCCTGCTCTCAGCTGAGCGCCCCCGCCACTCACACACTTCGAGCATGCAGGGGCGGGGCTTACATGGACGGACAGGCATCGCTCATGCTCGTATTGATTGAAAGCGGAGGCGAGTGCGAAGCAATATGCAACTTGTTAGCCGTAACAATTGTCTTGCAAATTTCTTTGATATCGCGATATGACACTTTTTAATCACGTATAAAAAATGATACCTGTATAATGTGAACGATATGATATATGGCACAGCCCTACATGCAAGGTTCTTATTTTCTTATTTTTAGTTAGCTTCATCAGAGCACATGGGGAGGCTGTGGCTTCTAGGAGAAGTTAGTTGTCCTCAAATTGGAAGGTTGGTGGTTCAATCCCCAGCTCCTCTCCTCCAGTCAGCATGTCACAGTGTCCTTGGGCAAGGCATTGAACCCCCAAGGTATAAATGCGTAGGGTTCGGGCGTGTGTCTACGTGCAGCCCCCGCACTCTGACATCTCTCCATTAGTGCATGTCCATAGGGTCCTGTTTGTGCATGTGTGTATTTTATAAGTATGTCTATACTTAATAATTGTACATCTGTACATGCATAACTCATGTCATGTATCTGGTGATACTTCACTGCCATTTTCTGCATTCTGGTGCAGCCCTTGTTATAATTTCCTTGTTTAACGTGTTGAAATAACGCTCCCTTTTGGAGTTTCGCTGCACTTACGCTTCAGTGACTCTGAAACGGGTAATTACATAGCGTTTGTGTAACTGTGTTGGTGACAGATTAACTAATTTGTGCGGTTTCTATTTTGAGAGCGTCATTGTTTGGCTTCTGCTCGCAAAGAATTTCCTTGGAAACAAGGAAGAAATCATCATCACCATCACTTCTGAGTTACTTTACACAATCCAGTATTGTAATGAAATGAGCCGTCCACTATGGCTGGCTGTTTCACATATACCGGTTACATTACCTTTGTAACACCTAACACGTGTACGCACCGTCACACTGACATTCCTGTAAAGTCCATACAGGAACATGTGCTTCTTTGGTAAGTAGAAAATATTTCCTTCCTGTTAGCTGCGTCTGCCTTCGCTGGGAGGAGCTATAAAAGCCTGAGAGGTGGACTGACTCAGACAAATTAACAGCCTTTTGGTTTAGTTGCCATGCGACAGCACACACCTTGGAAATGTCACATTCTCATTCAGCCCCCGCTCATAATCTGGAGAACGTTGCCACTTTGAAACTGATATCATTGTTTCCTTGTCTGCTAGTGTGTGTTTGCATATGTGTGTGTGTGTTTTTGTGTGTGTTCTCCTGGCAGGCTGCGGTTGTGACAAAAGGTTAAATGTGTTCTCTCAGGAGATTTATGTTCCAGCACCGTGCCAATTTGAGGACGTTCACTGGACGAGCACTCAGCGTATGGCACTGAATGATGTTCCGAGGTGAAAGACAGTTCGCCCAGGGCCAAAACCACGCACACACACATTTGGCAGCTGGTGTGTGTGGGACATTTCTGAATGGGCCTCCAATCCACAGCATGAGTAAGGCTGTGTTTGGTTCATGTTAAAGCAAATACACACTCGATGCACAAAAACAAACACGCACACTCTTCTCGACGCTCTGTCATAGCGGAGTTCACACATCTGTTTCACCCAACACAGCAATTCTGTGTGATTACCGAGGCTGCTACTCCTCCACCTCCGTCAGCGCTATACGGTGGTGAGAGACGAGGCATAAATCTGCAGCCAATCGACTGGGAGTGAATTGTGACCTCTGCCAAGTTATAGCCTGGCACTCTGAGGCCCTATTTCATCCAGAGCAGGAGGGAGAGGAACAGAGGGAAAATAAGAAGAAGGAAGCAGAGACGATGAACATGATGAAGGAAGTGACTTATCTCACACCCTTTTCTGAGCTGTGCTGTCGGTTTGTTAGCTTAATGAGTCACTTTATGCCACATTAGCATTCTGGTGACATCATTTAGATGACATTTGATTTTGATTGGCTTTTAGGAAATTGGTTCTCTGGAAATCTTTAAAAATAGCCAGCTCTCTAGCCAAGCTACTTTACATGTGGGCGACTTAGGGTTTGGATATGTCATGGATAAAATTAGGTCCTAAAAATGACAGAATATGCATTGTAGTTTTGTGCAATAACATTATTACAGTGGATGCCCTTTCACACATGTTCCTCACAGAGGGAAACTTTCCATGTCGGACGTGGGGGAGGTCTCATGAGGAAGGATATGACGCCGCGGTCAGCCCTCACAGCCACAACCTCCAGAACCTCCTCATCTCTCCAATTTGCAGACATCTTTGCTGTTGTCGTTAGGGGTGGTCATCGCAGGGCAACTCACGATACGCGATACATTGCCCACGTAATACGCCGATTCTGTAATAGGTGATATATCGCAAGACAACATGATATCTGATTAACTTCTTCGAGATGTGGTCCCTGCTTAAAATCGCAGGGAAATCTTTTTACAGCACCATATATTTTAAATTAAAGTAGTGTTATTTGGCAACAGCCTATCGTTAATTGTGTTGCACGAGTCAGGGCGACGATATATTGCCATAGCGATTATTTGTCTCTCTCCTAGCTGTCGTCTTGTAAATGATCCTTCGTCTGCCGCCTCAGATATTTATTATCATCCTGTTTTATGACGCTCTTCTGAACTTCAGCATCCTGCTAACTCGCTCCTGGTGAAAGTTCCTGAACATTACCTGATGCGTTCACACGTCGGCTCACCTCGACTTCTCGCAGACATTTCACGAGGAGGCTGGCAGGAAAAAATCAGCATAAAGTCGAGGGGGAAAAAATGTTGAATATCAATTAGACATGACAACTAATGCCTTAGCATCTGCCCAGTAGGACCCACCTTTTGTTAAATATGCTATTAATGAGAGCCAACAAGAAAAAAAAAAATTGAATAGTTTGATTTTTTGGCATCAGAGAAATCATCAGTCTAAATAGTTACCTGAGATAGTCGTTCATGTATTGTCATTATTAAAGCTGCAGGTAACCGCTGAGATTTTACTTTGCGCACATGAACTGGAAAAGTCTCTTTACATTTTGACTTGACAGATCAACCTGACCTGCTGTTATGTTGCATCCAAACGATGGACTGACTTCAGGTCACAAAGTTAGTTTGAACACATCTGATGAGCTCTGGTTCAAACACTCATTATTTCCATTGTACACAGGCAGTCGGGGCCTATTTGAACATCGCTAAACTTGCTGAAAGGTTGGACTTGATAAATGACTGACACATGCAGCACAACTGATTGTCACTTTGATGGCATAATTATCTGTACTTAAATCAACTTGTCACACCACTTGAAGTTCCTATTGTGTGCCTTTGTGTGTAAAACAAGCAAACTGACGAAAAACAGTACAAAATAACACTTTTGCTCCATAAAACACTTTGTCAATGCCGTGTTTAAAAAACATTTTCCTGATGAAAGTGGAGTATAATCTTTCTCACAGGGTAATAACGCTCAGATAAAGCGCCTGCAGCCGCCCTGAGAGGGTAAAGCTTTGTAATCAACACTAAAGCTTACAGCGAAAGGTCAACGCTGGATTATTGATATTGGCCTTAGGTGTCGCTATACTGAATCTTTATAGATGTTATTTATCGGTTTTCAGGAGCGGAACAAACGCTGTTGTCACTGGAGCATTTAAATATTATGACAGTTAAGCTACATACCATGTTAGAAGGGTATTTGGTAAAGGCTAATGTTCCCAACAACAAAATGTAAAACACAGAGAGCTATTTTCCATCCCCTAGTTTTATTAGGTGACAGAACATCAGCTTGGCTCAGAGCGTCTGAGCCTAACACATGAGAATGTAAACTGTTGACCTGCCTGCTTAGCAGGGCAGAGCTGTAACGCAGAGAAACAGTGGCCTGCGTACATGCGGACTTCCTGGAGCTTTAAGAGTGATCACTCTTTATCAGTGCTGGGAGTCAGAGGGAGAAAAAGAAAGGTGTTAAAAGAAGAAAAACGTTGCCAAACTCTGGATTAGCGATTCCTGGGTGACTTCAGAAGCCTTTGTTTGCGCTTGAGTTAGCCCTGTTTTACTCCTTGAATTCCGATTAGGACTCCTTTTCCCCGCACTGTGCTGGTGTACGGATTGACAAAAACAGGCTCAGGCAGGCACGCACGTACAGGCACACAAAGTAACACTAAGGAGGAGGAGGAGGAGGGACACGGTTCTGTTCATTTCCTCTCCTGAACAACTGGAGTCCCTTCACAATACTTCGAGCCGCAGATCCGGAAAGAGGGCTTTTTGTCCGTTTAGCGCCTCTTGGCTGATTAAAGGCTCTGGCGGTGCCAACAGTGTGAATCCTAGCGCCTCTGCTGAGTCTGCCAGGGTAACAGAGGTGACTTAGGGATGGCAGCAGCTCTGACTGAGCAGCTCAGACATCCTGGATTCAAGTGATAAGCTCAACCAATCACATGGCTTGTAAATGATGGTGATGATGCAGCAGCTGAAGGATGACGGTTAAAGCCCACAGTCAGTTAAAATATGTGGGGATGCACAGAGGGTCGACAAATAACAGGAATAACTTAAAATGTAATTTAGTGCTGCAATCACAGCCTGTTGGAACTACAAAGTTATCAAAGATGGCAGCTTGGTCAGCAGCTCCATACATTAAAATATGATGTGGTAGGTACCTGCCTAGCATCATTTCTTGAAGCTGTGCTCTGGGCTATTGTTTTGATATGCCACCCAAGTCAGGTGAGGTAGTATGATAAAGTCAACTTGGGAGGCGGTTGGGAGCAATATGTTTTCAAAAAAGGAGGCCACATACAGATAAAAGCAATAAAATAAATTATGAAACATATCAAATAACTAATGTGATATGTGAATATGGGGGTAGTCAGTCATGTCTGAAGTGTACAGATGAGGGAAAATGTGGTGTGATGGATGCAGCAGACCAAATACACGTAAAAGGCCAAAGAAGATGCAGCAGGCCGATCTGAGAGACAGAGCTTCTTACAAGGGCGGGCCTTTGTGCCTTTGTGGAGGCCCAGCTCAGGTGGGCAGGATTACCTCCACCGACATGCCAATTCCCAGTACCTGAAACAATCAAGCAAACAATACAGGCAGGCGGACTGGGAGGGGATCGTTACACAAATAGATGAGTCAAACGAGAATGGGACTCCAATTCCCATGTAAAACAGATATATTGACTACTTTAAAGAAGTTGACCTATTTGGAAGTTATTCGCACGCTATAGTTTTGTAACACATGTATGTCAATAATGTTAATGTTACTCTACTTACATACCAAGCAAACATATGTAAGTATGTATTTAAACCTAACCAGGTAGTTTGGTGCCTGATTCGAACCAAACAACTGTTTAAAACATTAAACATGTTTTAATGATTGTTCCACATCAAAAAGTCATAAAATGTCAAATGTTGGTCAGCAAGCTTTATTTTGAAAATTTAAAAAAAAATTGAAACTCCGACTGTTGCTTATTTATAATCGCTTACATTAGGTTCTAGCTTTATTTTGAAAGTCCAACTGGTTGTGTTACATATATTGTTATTGCTAACTGGATTGCAGAGCCTAGCACATGGCAAACTGACTCTAGAGCTGTACCTAAACAGTCATATATTGAAGCTTAGGGGAATAAACCAAGCTTCCATATTTAAAGCTGCTGTGAGGAACTTTTGGTTTGTGTTGATTTTGGCGCCCCCTGTGGACAAAGCCATACCTCTTATCTCTTCTGATTTTGTCCTGTACAAGCTTAAGTGGTGGTTTTTAACAAAAAATCTCATCCTGCTTTCTCTAATATTCACATGTATCACTCACTTTAAATGTTTGCCCTGGAAAATGTAAACAAAGGCAGCGTGCAGTTAATCGCTTCGTCTGACACCTACCCCCCCCCTGGCCAGCAGCTTCAGGCATTAAAAATAACTATATAGAAATAATCAATCTTGCTGCTGATGGTCTGATTTGCTTTTGTAGGTCATACAGAGGCATCAGAATTAACTTCAGTCTGTTTCACAAACAGTGAAAAACTCCTCACAGGAGCTTTGAGGACTCGGGAATGAGACGTGTCAACAAATACATACTTTAACATTGTTCTCTATCTGTGCTTACTGATGCAGTAAGTACAAAGAGCCAACGCCTCTGAGCAAAATATTGACTTTTATTACTCAGACTGATGTTTAAAGTATCACTGTTGTAATTTAAGTATTCTCCTATAACTGTTATTACTGCCTGTGAAGAGCAAACCTGCTGTTTGCTTGTAACAGTCTGTTCCAATGCGTGTTTGCCTTACCTATTTTAAATCCATCAGAAAACAGCTCACACAGACATTCTGCCTCATAATGTGTCATCTCTTTTCTGCCATGACTTCAATAACAGACACATGTAAATGTTTTTGTCATTTGTGCAGGCTGAACCACTCTTTGGGTACTAAATGTGAAGAGATAATTGTTGATGTTTGCCTGTGACTGTGTTGTTGTTTCGGCCCTTCATCACTGGAAAGCGTGGAAAGAGAAAATGCTTTTTGAGTTTATATTTAGACGACACACGCGTCAGTATTCAAGATTAATTTAGCAGATTTTGATAGCTTTGTGTGTCAATGTGCCTTAAGGAAATAAAACCATATTGAGCACTTAATTGGACTGCTCCGGGGGATTTACTTCAAACAGTCTCATTACAAGCAGGGGAGTCATCTTTAGTAAGAAAATTAATATCTTAAGCTTTATTAGTCAGAGATGAATCAATGACTTTATGAGAATAACTTTGATTAGACTGCTTGTGTAAATTTTATTTGCTGCTAACAGACCACCGCTCGTGTTTGGGCCCAGTCACATGTTCTCTGTATGTTCGGAACATGACAGCAGGTTGAAGAGGATGATCACGCCTCTCATTGTCTCATGGGTCCAGGTATTTCTACCATTTATGCCGGCCTATTTCTGGCCTGCTTATTCAAATAACCATCTCTGTTATGTTATGTTGCTCGGGCAGAACGCAGCCGCACATCGAGTGCTCTGTGTTTGTTTGACGGAGGTGTTGCACACACTCAGAGGAGCAGGAAAGAGAGACAATGAGCGAGGAACCTACCTTGACTCGAATGATTACACCGCCTCTCTCTTTCCCTGTCTTGTTCCACTCACTTGAACAATGTGAAAAAAAAAACCTCTCTTATTTCAAGCGTAAAAAATTTACGCATGCCTTTCCGGTGCCAGAGAAAGGGCTTAATGAAATTTTGATGTGGAGCAGTGAGATGTATGGTTAACAGTGATGCCGGTAAATTGACTTTATCTCTGCTCGATAGACCGCAGTCAGGTGAAAGCTCTTCTTCACTCTCACGCTCCATATTTCTGTCTCTTTGGCTGCCTGTGCTTCTGTCCGTCTCTCTATCGTTCCTGTCTTTGGACACGCTGATTACCTCTTCATTATTACCTGCCCGGCTCATTTATTGGTTTTGCTGCATTAATAAGCTGCACTGCTCTAAGGGTAGCCACCCCTATTTCACACCACTAATTCCTTTCTGGTGATGGAATAACGTCGCCACGCTTTAATATTAACAACTGTTGTTAAAAGTCTATTAATAGCTTATCTTTACCTGCGCCAGCAAGATTGCATTTTCTGATATCTTCCTGTGTGCGAGGGGAAAAAAACTCAAATATTCATATATTCCCAGCTACATTATCCTCCGAGGCCTCTGGGAGTCACTTTATCACAGGCAGCAAATAAGCTGAGCAAAACGTGAAGCCTTTTATTTATACATTCAAACCTTTACCATGAAATGTCAGACGTAAAGGCTCTGTAGCTTATAGGCCTCCTGGAGCAGCCTCGGGGTTCGCAGGAGTCTGCAGTCGTCACTCTGACACCGCCATGATTTGAATAGATTTAAATGTGCAGGAGGAGGCCGGGCTGCTGTTGTAGCTGTCAGTTAGATATTTGCATGGCTGTGACAGAGCTGTGCTGTTAGTTGAGCTGTGCATCACAACATAGCTGAATCAGTCGGAGTCAGCTTGTCTAGGCTTGTGTTTCTCCCCTCTGCAGCGGGCTGACAGTGCCACCAGTGGACCAGCAAAGGCTGCATGAAGTGCACAAGAGTCCGAATCTGGTGATCTGATGACTCTTCATGACATATGTAAAAGGTTTTATTTAATTTAATTTACTCATGACCAAGGTCACATGATATGAAGCACAAACAAAGGCTTGGTAACAAGCTTGATGTCATAAGGGGCGCCGGTTTAGCTCAGTGGGTAAGTTGCACGCCCCATACGCACAGGCTCAGTCCTCCATGCGGCGGCCCGGGTTCAACCACCACCCTAGGCCCTTTGCCGCGTACCGTCCCGACTCTCTCTTCCCCTGTTTCCGACACTATCCACTGTCCTCTCTCTCAAATAAATTCATCAAAGGCCAAAAAAATCATCTTAAAATAAAAAAAAAAAGCTTGACGTCATAGAGAGGAGCTGGACGCACCGCTCTGTGATCAAAGTGCACGCTTGTAGAGAGTCTCCCCTTGAAGACACTGATGGTGCTGCACACAGTTTTATATCTGCAACATGAAGGAAGTTTGAGGGTTTTTTTATACCTCTGCACACCAATGAATACAGTTGTCAACGGTATGGTTGATCTGCTGTCTGATCTTTTGAGCGTCCCTCTACTTGCATTAAATCAAAGAATAACTCCAAGGCACAATAAACCGTTTAACAATCGCTATTGCAATGTGCACATGTGCAATATTCACATCACAGGACGTGTGATAGTGAAGCAAATGAAGTGAAACGCCAAGCTGCTACTCTATTGTTGCTAAGTGAAAATCGAAAGCTTGCCAGTTTCTCGTTTTCTATGAGTCTCTCGGTCACCTGTAAGCTGTAAACAAGCACAACGCTGCTGCCGTCACAGATCATGTTGGATGGATGATCGACGCAGATGCACCTCGTCCCGGTGCTGGTTAGCGCTGTGGCTGCATAAACTGACCGTTCACGGAGCAGACGTGCCGTGGAGCGTTTACTTTTAGAGGCTACACCTGCAAGCGCACACACGGCGTGAGGTTGTGTGTGTCGACAGGAAGCAGGAGACGGTGAGCTTTCGTTTCCAAAAGTTACCGTCACCGAGCTGATCGCGCTGATTCAACGTACATTTGAACACTGTTATGGATGGTAGTGACATAAATAACACACAAGTGTTTGTATTCATTTCTCTACTTTTTCATGCAGGTGTCAGAGCCTCGGAACCAAAAGTGTTAAAAGTAGGAGGGGGTTTGTTTTGTTAGAAGAAAATAGACTTAAAAATCCCAAATAATTTGTATGATTGTTAATTGTTTATATGTATATATAAATAAACTGCGTTTATCTGGTATAATTTCCTTTATATTTTAAAATTGCAATAAATATCTGGTATAAAAAGTTATCCTAACGTCACTTTTTTCCAATATTGTGCTCTAATTTGAAGCACCATACAAAAATGTACAAATATGGCGCCTTCTTAGCTCAGCAGTTAAATTGGCGGCCAGATACAGAGGCTCCTCGATGTGGCGGCGGCCCTGGGTTCAACTCCAGCCCTCGGCCCTTTGTAGCGTGTCATCCCCCACTCTCTCGTCCCCTGTTTCCAACACTATATAAAATAATATTAAAAATTAAAAAGTATATATAAATATATAAAAAATCTAAAGAAAAAACAACACGAAGGCACCTTTTTTATTAAGATTAAAATGAACAAACTCTTTTGTGAACCCCTTTCCAAAGAGCACCTCAAACTAGTCCAGTTCTTGAGTCCAGGAAACACTCAGATCTTTAGATTAAAAATGTAGTGCACTTCTGTGATGTAAAAAATAATGGCATAATAATCTGTCAACATTTTTTTCTCTGACCCCTTAAATGATTCTGCCTGACTCACTGGAGCATTTCCCAGTGAGTTGATCGTTTCACGTTGTGGTGTGTTTGCTGTCGATAAAACGTGTAGATCAGTAGAGAGCGTCCGCTTGTGTGCCACAGTTTGACCTGACTGTTTGATCGTGGGGTCAGATGGGGTCAGTCGGCCACAGTATGGATCTGTGATAACTGTTTCTCTGAATACTGTTATCCCAGGTCAGAGAGGATTAATTCAATCCCTCACTCATTGATTTGCTCTATAAGTTTAAACCACGCTAAATTGATCACAGCAGAGAATTTACAGCTCAGACATTTAGATGCTGACGCTTCTGGTGAACTGACATTTAAAATTTGCGAGGAGTGTGTTTCATGAGTCAACCGGTACGCCGAGAGACCCGCTCCCCCTCTCTCTCTCCCTCTCTTTCTGTCCTTCCTTCTTCCCTTCACTTCAAACGCAAACCCAGCCCAGTTGCCATGACAATCCAATCCATGCAGCTTGTTTTTTGATGCCGCAAAGTACTCAAAACCCCCCTGCTGCTGCGATTTGACTGCCATCGCTGTACCGAGCCAGGTGGCTGCTTTCCTCAGGGAGCCCTTTCAAATAAAGGCGTTCAGCCAGAAGACTTTGAAGTCCCACTGTAGACAAGCTCTCAATGAGAGCGCACTTCCTTCCTGTTTCATCCCGGGCTTTGACGTGGGGAGGCTTAGATGGAGCTCAAACCGCACGATCAGTTTGTTTCGGTGTTAATGCTGCAGAGAGGGGAGGGAAATCACTGCTACAAATGAAAATAAACGCCTCAGAGTTGTGGTTGTCAAATTTAGAGACTATAGCGTCACTGACAGCTCGTCATCCTCAATCGCAGGTTTAAGACAGGAAGAGACGAACTCCCACGAGGCACTTAGAGTTTCCGGTTCAGACTAAACGTATTTGTCTTTTTACCAGTGAGTAAAATCAGGCATAAAAGAGAAAATGATCCAAAGTCCGTGCAGGAAAGCCGAGACTTGATATGCCAAAGTGCTGAACCAACACCACTTCTAACTTATCATGACACAGCAAACTCGCTGAGATGAAATTAAGCCGTGCAGTGAAGTCAGAAGTTCACACAGTAATGAAGTTCTCCAATTCTCTTTCTCCTCTCTTTCATCTGCTCTGCTGCTGAGAGAGCAGCAGCACAGAGATGAAATTAAAGGAATAATAAAGTCAGAATTGCACGTCTTAAGTGATTTATTTCTCCTCTGAAGAATGTTGTAAAATTGACAAAATAGCTTTGATGGCAAATTCATGATTCTTTTTTGTCTCACAAACGAGAGAGAATACTAAGTGTGTCTACGCTTTCATGTCAACATCAGCAGCGAGGCTTTTGTTCTGCTGACAGAGGGGAGGTTGAGGATGAAAAGTTACGGCAAATATTCACAAAACCTGTTTTAGTTATTCACCAACTACACAAAGAAGTAGAAAATCATCTTAGGATGAGCAGAGATGGGCACCATAAATAGTTTTGTTAAAGTGCATGAAACAGCACTGCTTACTCTGAGTCAGTAATCTCATTATCATAAGGCTAAATAAGACTAAAGACTAAATAACAGTGCAGCACATGCGGCATGTCATTTCATGCAAACTATTAGACCAGATAGAAATGAGTGTCCATTATCAAAGTTAAGTACCAGAATTTTAATCTTGAGCCGCTTTCCCACTGGTCAAAAAACCCGCTAACACCTGGCTTTTTTGCTTAATGGGAAAGGTTACAATCGGCATTCAGACCCGGGTCAAATGACTCTGCAGTAGTTGATTGGAAGACTAAACCTGTGTTGACGCGCTAATCTCCGCCCCCTCTCCGGCGTGATGCTATGCTCCGTCGGTAACTTCTGCGACTCCTCGTCATCTCAGCTACAAATTCCTCCCGTCTCCGTCCGAGCAGCGCTCGAACATCGTTCCAGATTTGTCAGCGCTGAGTTTGATAAACAGACTGAATGAGTAATAGATACAATAAGGACCTAACCAGTGCAGCATCTTCACTGTTTACTAACCCTGTTTCCAACGCGTTTGTGACGTCAGGCGGTGACGCAGCAGAAAAGACACCAACAGGAGTATACTCCACTGGCAATGGGAAAAGAGACAATCGGCTTCCCAGGTCTGAAAAACCTGCATCAACATGCTCATTTTAGGTGGGAAAAAGGTATTCGATACAATACTAGTATGAAAATATCATACCCAATATCTCTTTTTATATTACAGCAAAAAGAAAAAAAATGTAGGCAAACTAAATACATTAATTTTCTTACTTTTATAACCAACCTGCACACCGTGCTGGTTCAGAAATGTAGAATCTAACAGCAGCGGAAGAATGAAGGCTGGGAGAGAAATCTCACACAACAAGAATCCCTTTCAAGCATCACTTAAGAACCACTAACAGTATGGCTGTGGTTTATGTATCTACAGAAACCAGGCATTAAAATCTGTTGAAAAGTCCAAATCTGATTGTAGGTCTATTTATTTCATGGCCTTTTATGCCTTTATTATAGAAAGTGAGAGGACGGTGGATAGTGTAGGAAACGGGTGGGAGTCGAGCCTGGGGCCGCCGCATGGAGGACTGTGGCCTCTGTATGAGGGACACACGATTGAACCGCTGAACTAAACCGGCGCCCCTGTAGGTCTTTTTTAATAGATGTGGTATTGTGGATACTATCGGATGTAAAATTAAAATATACAAATATACCTTAGTGTCTGTGGTCTCCTGTGTCGGTTATACACATATTAAAACCATGTGAACCTTGAAATGAGAGGATAAGTAGCTTAAGGCGCTAAATACATGAAAACGCGAGGTTATAAGTGAAAGATCTCAAAGATACACAAGGACACAAATGCACCATTTTTGACGGGCTAGCTTTGCCTTCATCAGGCTGTTATCATGGAGTATATTGTTCATGTTATCAGGGTGTCGATTGTTGAATCGTCTCTGAAGTCAAAAGTTTATCAGCTTCCCACTCAGGAATGTTGAAAGAGACTTAGAGTAGCTCGCAAGTTTTAGCAAGCTGATAAAAACATCAAATGAGGCTTTAAATGTTCAGAGTACAGATCAATACGAGCCTCTTCAAACCTCACAGCACATTCACGACCGTGTATCAGGCTTCTTTATTCACATACGCACGCTACACTCATCTATTAACCCTGATTATGGATGAAGAGTTGTCATTGGCCTTTCCTTCCTCTACCTCTCTAATGTTTCCAGCTGCTGTTTCCATCGTCACATAAAGGAGCGGCCTCCGCAATAGACGTAATTCATTTTGCTTGAGGAATCAGGCCAGTGGACGGCTCACACTCCACTCCCATTTGCTAATAAGGCAATTACAGGCCTTTTTGCTTTCCAACAATTTCCACTGCTTCCTGCACGTAAACCAATGACCGATTGCCTGAGTGGGCGGCTGCTAAGAAGAGGTTTTTAACTCCATTTAACAGAGACGGACGTGGAGTGGTCAGTGGGATGGTAACTATTAATAATGGCAGAGAGCTCAGAGGACGTCACTGCTCGTGTTAATCATTTACAATCATCCCTGCGTTTCTTCATCTCCCTCAGACGCCCGCAGTTATTCTTCAGACGGCACTTTCAGACTGATTTTTCTTTATGTCGATTGCTTTGATGCACATTAATCTTAATAATTTTATTAGACGAGCTTCGGATGTTTCAGAGGGCCGTGATTCCCACCAGCTAAGGGGTTTTCTGGGTTTTCCTGCCACCCCGCTGCTTTCATTTTAAGCTGAATTCCTTTGTACTCTGCAGCAATTATCTCGCCGCTGTCTCCTCTTCTACCAAAGTGTGTGTCAGGAAGCTTATTAACAACACGCTGAGGGACTCGTTTTGGCTTTTATTGCAAATAATTAACAACTTTTAGAGACAAACTGTGTTAGAATTAGAAAAACAATCAAAGAAAACATAATTGAATAAAAACCCTGCGTTATGCGGCCTTACTGACCCTGTTTTTTGAATCGCAGACATAACAGCCACCTCAATGTTCTCCGCCTGGTAAACACTGTGTCGGAGTGAATTCAAAAAGTTATATTCCCAGCAATCACTCTCTTTTTCATCCCCCCAAAATTTCCCTCACACTCCCCTCTACTCCCTCTCGCCGTCCCATTTCCGCTCGAGCACCTAAGTGTGTCACAAATGTGGGTCAGTCGCCTTTTCTTCCCCCCCCACTAAAGTCAATTCAATTTGATGGAAATGATAGGAAGGTATCGCATTTAAACTGCTCCGAGGTACTCGGTGGCAACACAAGAAGTGCGGCGGTCTGCCATACTTAAAATACGAGCACGACTCGGAGAGAGACTTCCTCGAGAGAGATACATGACAGGAGGGAGAGGAACAACACCTCGCCAATTAGAAGAGAGGGAGACGGCTGCACGGAGAACAAGTATTCATCGGTTCATTAGCAGTCACACTGAAGTCAGGGTGACAACGAAAGCTTTTACACGCTGCTGGTGTTCCTATTGTCTTTGCTTTTGGATCAAAAGCTTTCAGGACCTGCAGAAAAACACATCGCTCCCTGCGGTTTCTTTGACACTAAAGAGGATAAAAAGGCACTTTGCTTCTGAGTGGGAGTGGGTCATGACTACAATCTGACTGATACACTGACATTGCTAGAACAGTTGTGTGTCTTTAGCAATGCTGTGCGCACTGTGCTTGAATCACAGTGTGGTTGATGGTGGAAAAAGAGATGTTTGGGGTAACCAGCTGGCAATCATGTCCTCCGGTGGATCAGGGTATAAAGGAGTTGGTTGAAAGAAGATGTGAAAAGAAATGTGTAACACCACAAATCTAGTATCATTTTCTTACAAAAGAAGCTCCTCTAGTCGTGTAGTTTGGGTCAGCTCCTTCAAATGTTCCCATCGTGTCCCCGAGCACGCACCGAGCTCAGTGTTGGTTTCACTTCAGCTCAGTGTAAAATCGAGGGCTGTCACTCGTCTCGGCAAAAGGTTGCTCCTGAGAGCAACACGCCACTCTCATGTGTCCCTCTCTCCACTCATACCCAACACTCATCGACCCACAAGAAGGACCAGACCAGGACTTTTTCCTTATAACTTTTTGGCTGGGTGGTACAGTCAAAATCACAGTAATAAGTTACTTCAAAGGTATTGGTATAACTCACAATACACCTACTCTGCTAAGAAACAGTTCCTTCCTCGTCTTGGGTCGTTTGGAATGACCCCTCCTCCTCTATATGTTTACATTCGCTCCTCGATGTCGTCTGAAATATTCTTCTTAAGTTACTTTGCAATGCAGCTGGAATCTGTGAGATAATATGAGATTAACAAGATCATACAGGACCCCAAAATAGTCCAAAGCTGCCAGCCGACAGCAGACTGCCCCGTCTCCAAAGGAGATCCTTGGTTAAAAAGAAAAAAGAAAACCAAGAGGTGCAATATTTGTTACAGGTGAAATGTGTGTCAAAAGGTGCTGCAGAGATGTCACCATTATCATTTTAATGTCTTTCAATGAAAATAGAGAATGATGATGTAACAATGATCATTCCCGTTAATGTCGCAGAATCATATTGAAATTGCAATGCAAGTCAGAATAATCGTAATTAGATATTTTTTCAGAATGGTTCAGCCCTTTCACACACTCATTCACACACTGATGGCAGAGGCCTAAGTGCCAACCTCCAATCAGGATCTATGCACATTCATACCCGATGGCTGTGCCCTTCAGGAGCAAGGCCCAAGGACACTTCGACATGTGATTGTAGCAGTCAGGGGATCGAACCTCCAACCTTCCAATTAAGAGACGACCCACTCTACTACTGAGCCACAGCCGCCCTGAAAAAACCCTAAATATGTGTACAGGCTTACTCCAGTTTATCACATATATTTATCATATATTTGGGTCCTTAGGAAACAGCGTTGCCTTTACGTAGTTTGTCCACCAAAGAGAACGCTCAAGTTCAAAACTGTAAAATCCTCCTCTCCAGCAGTAACAGAAAACTGTCTCTCTGGCTCTAATCAATGATGCTGAGATACTCTATATAACATAATAATATACATCTAGTATGTACTTACTCATCTAAATGATAAGTAATGTGCACATAACAGGTCTTAAAAACCTTGAAGAAGAAACTTTTTTTCTCCATTGTGGTAATTTAGTAAAACATATTCAAGTTTATAATTTTGCACTGACCCCGATGTCCTGCCCCCTACACTTCTGCACCCTGACCCCGCTCCTGTTTAGTCCTCATGGAGCTGCTTCAGGTGGAGGAAGGAGTGTAGAAGAGGAAGGATAACAATATTCATTTTCAGGAAGGATTTTGTAGAAGAAAGGACACGGACATGGGAGGGAGACACAGAGATCTTTGCCTGTAGAAAGGAAGTAAAAAATGCATTACTCTTAGCCGTCGCTTTGTCCTCACTTCAAAGAGCCTGTGGATTGCACTTAGGAGGTGCCTAAATGAGGTGATGTGAAAGATGAGAGCCAGAGCTGCGCTGTATCTGCCAGTGGCAGTGAATCTCAAAGGACTTCAGTGGAGAGGAGCGGCACAAACACGCGCAGACAGACTGATCGCTCTCAGCCTGTAGACTTCAGTGCAGAGAGGTGGCGTGGATGAGTGGAGCTTTTAGCCGACGTAGCCGCCATCTGTATGGTGAATTTAATATTCAGAATGTAAAAGAATATAAAGAGATATTGCAGAGATACCCAGCGGAAACTGTGCTTTATTAAAAACTATATTTGACATGGAAAAGTAGAGTGCCTATAGTGTAGTGTCTGTGTTTGTGTCTCGTCTGGCCTTAAATTACCTTAATTCATCCTCTCCAGGGATTTTACACACACACATATATGTGCGTGTGTGTGTGTCAATGCATTTCTACATGTGTGGAAGTGTGTGTCACTCACTCCAGGAACTCTGAAGGGTCTCAGATGTTTCACTACAGCAGATAAGAGCCATCCACTGCGGGCCTGAAAGAAGCCACTGAGATAGAGGAGCCGGAATGATGTGGAGGAGTGAGGACGGAAGAAGACAGAGGAAGGGGTGGGGGTGGTGTGTTAGTGTTCGTGTGTGTGTGTGTGTGTGTGTGTGTGTGTGTGTGTGTGTGTGTGTGTGTGTGTGTGTGTGTGTGTGTGTGTGTGTGTGTGTGTGTCATTGGGGGATCAGACAGGACAAGATGTGAGCCGTCATCCATCGACATGAGGGCTGCTGTCAAGTCGTGAGAAGACGGGAGGGAAGCATGAAGGGAGGCTTAGGAGGAGCGGAGGAGGCGGATGTCCGGGGAGGGGTTAGGTGAGACAAGTGAGACAGAGAGAGGCACATGTCCATGTCCAGGCAGAGGAAGACATGAGCAGGAGTAAGAGAGGAAAGGAGGAGGAGGGGAGCACAGATTCAGCCAGAAGCGTAACAAAGACGGAGCGAGAGAGAGAACAAGAGAGCATGATGGACAGATGAGGGAAGCGGCCCTGCTTTCTCTGTCATCCAGCTCCGTTCTGCTATCTGTCAGGGAGGAGTGCACTCCCTCCAGTATCCCTCACCACGCTCCATCCGTCACCGCGCACTGTGCCTGCGCGTGTGTGTCCGACGTTTGATTGGTCTAGCTCGCTGCGAGGGAAAAACAGTGACCGGCGTGAGGAGAGGAGCCGGATTCATCATCGCTCTCTGTCCTCGACTGTTCATAATGAGTGAACACAGCGGACGCTGCAGATTGATGATAGGGAGGAGTCCGAGTCTGTGCGTGTGCATTTTCTCTGTTGTTGTTCTGCGTGTGTGTATTACCTGTGTGCGCTGGTGTATAGAACAAAGCTTCCTGCGGCCTTTATCTCAGCATTGGTTGTTTTGCGGAGTGTGTCGGCGGCTGATAGCCACTATCAGCCGCAGCCACCCTCCTCCATCTCTCCGCCTCGCTGTGTTTCTCCCCTCATAGCCTCGCTCCTTCCTCGCCTCCTTCCCTCCTTTCGGCCCTCATTTCTGACCTCTAATCTCTCCGTCCTCTCCCCATCTGTCTGACCATGAACCCGACTCAAAATCACATAATCACGTTTATTCACGACTGAACTCTACACGTGTAGTCCTTCCTGTCCTCACTTAACCCACTGAAAAGGCACATTTAAACTGATGTGTGCTGCTTCACAATAAGGGCTCTGTAGTGGAAATGGAACAGCTGTAAATCCGGCATGATGAATTCTTATCGTATTGCAAGGCGTGCCGGGTGAATAAACTTATTCTAAGTGTGTTATCCTGATTCTGGCTCGAAAGATAACTAAAAGATCCCTTAAGGTGCGGGTAAATCCTGCGCTCTGAAATAGGATCGCTCCACAATCTCTGCAGCTTGTTTACACATTATCTTCACTGCATTACCTGCGAGCGGTTGAGAAAGTCTGTGCAAACTTGGCTGAGCTGTCCGTGTTCAAATTGAATGGTGGTGATGTTTTACTTTAAAGTAATGAGACATGACTTCAAGATTGCAACACTGGAAAGTAATGACACTGAACAAGTTATTAAAGGACAGATACAAGTACAATACAGAGTGACAGGCTGCACACAGAGGATGAGGAAGGGAAGAGCAATACAAAACACAGACTGCCCTGTGATTGGCTTGCGACCAGTCCAGGATGAACCCTGCCTCTCGCCCAATGACAGCCCCCTCGCGTCCCTGCATGCTGAATGGCTGCCTGGACAATACACAAACTAAGGCCTGGCCTGCACTAAAAGATTTTTAAAATCTTAACAGAAGTTGAAAATGTGACAGAGCCCACACATGAAGACAAATAATGATAGATTTAACAGTTTTGTTCCTATAGTGTGTGGAGAGCAACACCACACACTCACAGATTGATTCACCAACAACCAGAGTCCGACTCTCTAAACTGGAAATCTCGCAATATCTCTCGCGGTCAAACAAGACTTTAGAATAAACAAACATGGCGGACAACAGGCAGGAAGAATTTGTGAAGTTGTTACTGAAAATTCATGAAGAAAAATCTTGGCGTGAACATGGGTTGTACATGTTACAGCGCGATCTGTATTTGTAACTGCGAGTTGTGCTTCCTCCTTCGGTCAGCTTGCTCGGCTGTCCTCGGGGGTTCACCCCACACAACAGGATGTCGGATCGTATACATTGAACATGTTTGATATTTATGATTTGAAATCGGAGCAGCCAAGGCGTTAAGTAAGTAAAATCACTCTTACCTCACACCACAGGGAAATCGGGCAAGATGATCTTTAGAACCATCAAATAATCTGGACTTACTTTTGTTGGAAGGGAGGAATCGGGTTCAAAATCGGCCCGATTATCTTGCAGTGTGTACCCCGTTTAAAGATATAATCTTGAAGTTCTCAGTTTCGTTATATTTGGCAGCACCTCATGGTGATAAAAGGCACTTATGGTTGTAACTCTTGATTTTCCTCACTGACGGTCGCTTTCCTTTTTAGACTGTTTGCCTTCATCTGAGCGTCGAATTTGTTTCTTTTTCTTTGGATTTTCACTTATTTTTGAAGTTGTATCTGTAGTCATCGATCTTTTCTTTGTTTGTTCAGCCATAGTAGATTACTGTTTACTCCCAACACAGGGAGCCGCTTAGCTCCGCCTACCCTCTCTCACAGACATGAACGCAAAAGTAATTCCACAGTTTTAACAGAGATATAAACAAGACTCTTTCCCACATGTGGAGGCTAAATGAACAAAAACGTTTTTCATTGAAAACAGAAAGGCTCATATGCCGACCAGGAGTGACTGCACCTGCTGCCAGGTGGGTAGGGAGCAGAAAAGACACATTCAAAAGTACAAAGAAGCGACTCATAATAAACGCATAATATGCCAAATAGAGCTGAAACAGTTCGTCAGCTATCAAGCCTCTCCTGTGTGATGATTATCAGGATGGACAGTTAATACACTAAAAGAATAACAGAACAATAACTACACTTGATGATTAAATGCAGAAATAATTGTCAGTTTTCAGCCCTGGTTTAATGCTTCAGTGAAACACGTTCTCTCACAGCTTCTCCTGTGACAAATCTCCAACTGTCTTTTAAATGTCAGAGCCAAATTGAGGGCAGGTAAAGCTGCAGTTCAGCGCATCACATTTTTTTAAGATGCTCAAAAGCATGCTGGCATTCACCGGACCGCTGGAGTGCACGGGTTAGGTAGAGCTTGATACAAGCTGGAGACATTCCTGCATAATTTACACCAGTACACAGCCAAAGTGTGGAGGGGAAACTTGTGTTGCTCCCACAGGGGGGGCTGGTGCGAGGAATGCCAGGCTGAGATCTCTGCATCCGCACACTACATTACAGAGAGAGAGGGCTGTACCCTTGAAAAAGTCAGATTTAGCAGCCGTAAAGGTTAGAGGGACCAGTGTTTGGAACGCCTCTGTGAGTAGATACTTACGCAGCACTCTCAACTGTGCATAGAAATTAGGTTTATTAATTATACTCGAAGGCTTCACTTGAGCTAATGCGAGTTCCAAATCCATTTTACAGATCTATGGTGCAGAATTTATTTTCTATTGAGAGAGATTTGACCTTATTACACCAGAAGGAACATTCTATTAAAATTCATTTTATTCAAACTGTAATGGGAAATCGGCCTTTGGTGGTTGCGTATAGAAGATCGTTGATTCCTTCGAACATTTCATATGAATTTTCTGCAGCGGAAGAGAGGGAAGGGAGAGAGCTGGATACATGGAACAGGGTGGGGGGTGTAAAACAGAGCAAATGAGTTGCTCAGTACAAATAGGCCCTCGGGCAGCCTTGTGGCAAAGCCAGACCCTCCAATTTGGCTCGGGGCCTTTGTCGCATGCCATATCTAATTCCTCTCCCACTTTGGCGGTCACTCGTCACTTTATTCTGCCTAATAAAGAGTTTAATCCGTGGACATCATTTAAAATGTAATAGCTCCTCCTGTGAGTTTTGAGTTAAGCCATCTTAGACTAATGACAGGACAGGAAGCAGACCTCCAAACGTTAGTGCAACATCTTTAGAGGCTGCAGAAAGCCATCCATTATCTACTCTGCTTATCCTGTTCAGGGTCGCAGGGGGCTGGAGTCTATCCTATGGGCGAGAGGCGGGTTATACCGTGGACTGGTCACCAGTCAGTCACAGGGAGACACATAGAGACAGACAACCTAACGCTCACACCTACTGGCAATTTTAGAGTCACCAATTAAGTGAGCATGTCTTGGAACAGTTGGAGGAAGAAAGGCCCACTACGTCCGAACCAGGATTCGAACCAGGAACCTTGTAGCTGTGATGCAACAGCGCTAACCAGCTGCAGAAATATTCATCCAAAATGTCCACAAAGATTTTCCTCCTACACACATGCTTCCTCCTCTCTCGTCTGCCTGAACGGAGCTCCTTCTCCCTCTCTGTCCCTTTAGTCGGCCCCTTCAGGTGAGGAGGTTTGTGACTTAATCGCTGCGGGGCTGTTAGAGTCGCTCTATAGGAACCCAGGAGTGGAGCAGGTGAGTGGATGTGACTCTCAACCATGTTCAAGCACAGCTCTCCACGCACCATTTTCCCCTGTTACAGTACATGTTTCCTGGCTGCCGAGTGTCACTGGAGGGCCACTTACAAGGACAGGCACAGCACCTGCGTCGGCTTTAGCGTGTTTTGTACCACAGTAAGGGGGTGACACATCCATGCCTAGAATTGTCTGACCCTGAGTTAGTGGAGTTTGAAACTATTATACATGCAAGAGGTTCACTTTGTTGTGCACTCGTCTCATGTAGCGCCGCGTCACGCAAAGGCCCAAATTTACTTTACCTTTCTCGTAGTTGCATAAGCTGTAAAAATAGCACCAAGACCCTCCCCAGGCTTCCAAACAGTCCTGGCATACAGACTGTATTTATAAGAGCTTATTTTGGTCCGGGAGATGGCATGAGGGGGTTAGGGGACACCCTGACATGTAACACCAGTATAGTCTGAGTGACCTCATGACACAAGCCGACAGCCTGTCAGCTGCACTGTAAGTTAACCACAGCTGACTTGCAAGCTAGCAGTCTGACAGAGACATGCCGGCCTGCGGATGAGACATGACGCAGTGGAAATAACCGTTAGATGTTTTATGATCTGTTGTGTCTCTTTTGTGTTGGTTTTTTATTATTCAAATACAAAAAAACTTTATTCCTTTTATTTTAAAGCACAGCAAATTAAAATCTAAGTTTTCCCCTCTCTGGCCCCCGTACAAAAGACAAAACAGTCCATTCTTCAACATCTCCCCCTTCCTCTCCTTCCTCCCCCTCTCTTTCTTTCTTTCCTCCTTGTCTCCGTTGCTCAGCAGAGGCCCCGAGCCCTGCGGAGCGCACATCCATTTTGAGCCCCGAGGCTGTCAACCATGCTGCTGGTAAATGAGCAAACTAACCTGTTGCTTTCAGTCTGCCCACTTCCACTTATCCACTTTTCTCTCCGTCTCTACCTTTCATTCCACGTCTCCTTTACCCTCTCTCATTTCTTTTTTTCCTCACACCTGCTCATTCCTCGTTTGCTTGTACCTGTAAGGCTGTGAGAAATTGTGTCTTTAAAGGGCAAAAGAACTACCTTGTTATAAAAAGCAACCAGCCCGGACTCTGCGAGCACCCATTGTACGTACTCAGTAAGGACTGTTTTATTCAAAGCACCTTGTAGCAGACTTTTTTCCAGGCTAAGCCTCAAGTCAAGGTTTATGTAGCACATTTCATACACTGTTGAGTACAGTGTTATTTGAATTAAAGGATAAAAAGAGTGGTCCAACACAAGAGCATGGCATTTATGTGAGATATAAAAAGGGCCTGAAGCAGCGGCACATTTGACAGCCGAATGACTAAGAGGTGGATGATGAATTCCCCGCAAAGTTTCATTAAGACATCAGTCTATTGACTTGGAAAAGGAATGGGTTTAATTTTAAAAGGAAGGCAGTATGGCGCAGATGTTGCATGAGCAGAAGCCTGACAAACAGACAGAAAACAGAGCCCAGGGCCAGCGCATGTTACGCATGTTCATTAATTTCTGTACGTTTCTCTCCCGCTGGTCCTGCTCCCTGCCTGGACGTGCCGTGGATCCTAATAAGCTTTGAATCCTTGCTCGCTGTTTTTTAAGCACACACAAATGCCCTGAGAGAGGGAGGGAAGGAAAAGGGAGGAAGACAGATTGAGGGGCAAAGTGATAAATAAAGAGCGGTGACAGAAATGAGCAGATAAAGAACACATGTCAGAGGAAATAAATGGTAGAAATTAAACGGGAGAAATAATTCCTGGACCGCTAGACTGAAAGAAAGTACTTTAATTAACTCGCTGTGCAGCGTCTGCACTTACAAATCCAAGTCAATATTAATAAAACGTCACTGGCATCAACTTTTATTTACATCTGCACAATGAGTAAGCCTCTGCAGCAAGCGCTGACACAGCCTTTTGGATGTTACGGTAATGGCTACACGTGTAACATCTTAGTCACACACTGTGTAAGCAGCTTGTCACCCATAAGAGAGTTTGTTTCACTTTTAATGAGTTGGCTCTATGGGTTAAAACTTAACCTATAATGCTGCAGAGACTCGGAGCTGTGTTAACAGTGCAGGGCTGGAGGGCACAGAAAAACGGACCCCATCAGCCGAGCTGCTTCCTGAATCCCCACTGCTCCGCCAGGCCCCCATGCGGAGCTCCATCTCTCTAAAGAGACTTCAAAGGCAGGCATTTGCAGTCCCGATGTAGGCGTTAACCTTTGACTCAGAGGCTCCTTCTGCGCAAACAGGGGCAGCCTAATTGATGCTACCTACTGCAGGAAAGGCATAACTTGTCCTTTGTGGATTACAGCAGTAGAAAAGTGCTTTAATGTCTGCCTCTTGTATGGAGACACACGCAGGCTGTTTATCTTATGTAGCAAAGTGGCAGCAATTACTTATGAACCCCAGCGACCGATAGTTTGCATCTACTTATGTTTCTATTTATGTCTCCAAGAAGCGCTGAGTTCATTTTTCTCAAGAATTAAACAAGGATTTTTCTTCCATCTTCATCTGTTGTTGTACTTTCAAAAAGGAAACCATAAATCTGCTGTTACGTGTTTTCTAATCTAAAGGAGACACACACAATTTTGCTGAATTTAAATGAAAAAGATCATCTTTAGGGTCCAATATGGTGGGTATGGATTTGTAGATAAGAAAGAATGGCCGGCTGCAATTTTCCCAGAATCTCACGGCCCTGAGATGGTCAGATACTGGAGATTGAGTCAAGCTTCCATCGCACCTTGTCTCCCCAGATAATGCTGAGTGGACACACAGTTCACTCTGGTTAATTTTCCACTTCATGTCCTGGCTCCCTCTCAGAGAGATGGAGAGAGAGATAATCCAGACTGATGGGGTGGGGATGGGGTGACTGACAGAAGGCAGCAGGGGCCTCGTATGATTGCATGTTGTGCGTATTTACTGCTAACCACATTATTGGCTTTCAAATAATCATGAAACGCTTGCTTGATATGTTGATTGCTGCGTATCTGTGATGCGTTTCCTCTTGGTTTTGACTTTCAAGAAGCTTTCCCCTATGCACATGGCTCCGTGTTTATATTTCTGCATCACAACAGTGAAATGTTGGTGCTGTAAGATGGAACAAGAAGCGCCGCCATGGCTTCCCACACGGCTCTATCAATAATGAATCAACGGCGGAGCCAAGGTTTCCACTTGTTTACAATGTTATTGCAGAGGGCCGTACTTTACCTTGTGGTTAAATCCTAATGTTTGTATTTTCAGTATTATCAAGGCGATCGCTTTATTGCTTTTGCCGCATGACTCTCTCTCACACAGCTGGCTCCAGCTAAGCTATGGTGGAGCATCATGCCACAGCACATTTTGTGGATCCGCAGAGTGTTTAATATCCAATCTGTTTTTTTCCTTGCCAGCAGTGATCCCAGAGGTGTGTCACAGCTGAGGATATATTGTCCGTCATGAAACATAAGCACCTCTTTCTTTGGTGCCTGGCACATCACGCCACTCTGATATCTGATTTCATGAGGAAATGTTTCCATTTTCTTCTGAGCATTTGTGCCGGGAACTTTTGTCCTAATTTTGTACCCAACATAATGACACTTCCGCAGAGGAAAGTGTCATTAGGATTGCATCCATCCACTCGAAACGACTCCCAAATGGCATTCGGTATTGAGGCTGATGTGTGTCCATAAACGCTTGTGGTTGTTCAAACACACACAAACACACAATCCCTGCAGCCACAGGTGGCAGGTTTGGAAACGGAAAAGGCTGCTGAAAGGTTCTTGGATCCCAAACAGCTCCCATGTGCACGGAGTGCCTTTGTGTCCTAAACTGACTCTGAAACCTTTGAATCAACTCTTGGTTGACATTGATTCTGATTATATTTGTGCTTTTTCTTGTTGCAGGATACAGACCTACTGGATATAGCGTACATAAAAGATGCCAGAAATGGAAAATGCACCAAATCGCCCAAGGTAAGCCCAACATGAACTCTTTTCAGTTGCGTTCCTGGCCAATGTACTTTGATATGTACATGAAAACAGATCCCTTATAGTTGTTTCATTTCTGTGCAAAGTATTGAATCAAGCACAATAGACTTTGTTCTTGTTTCTGTCTGCTGAGGCTGTGGGAACACAATGAGCAGCGTACCTAAAGGACAGAGGTGGGCATTTTTTGGGGTGATGAAATTCTTTGTAAGTGTTTATTTTTGCACTGAAATGAAAGCCACGAGTGGGTGTGAGCCCAGCCATGAATCAGACACTGTCTGGATGGAGGCAGACAAGAACTCTGTTATGGATTGGACTTAAATTGGTTCAGGTGATTGAAGTGATTGACATTTAACCATGGTGCCTGTACGACAAGAGATGGGAGTAAGGGTTTGAATAGTAGATCAATTTGTGTGTCACTATGTGTGTGTCTGTATGCTAATGTTCAGTTTAAGAGTATATTGAAAACAATCAAGCAACTCTCAAGATTGATGAACGTGGTTTGAATGGAGACTCTCAGGGTGACAGAGCATGGATGGGTTCCCAGGAAAGCATACAAATCCAGGGTATCAAATCGCTTTTTCACAGCTAATTAAAATGCTGTTGATTGTGAGCAATGAGAGAAGAATTTGCACTCACATTTTATAATCTGGCACCGTGGTACTGTCAAGGAATTTGGCACATTCTGGTGCAGCTACAAAGCCAAATTCACTCGTCGCCGTTAATTTCCCACTTACTGAGGGGTGATTAGAACAATAACCTGCATTCCTATCCACCACCTTATTTTATAACCCCGCATAATGACTCAATTTCTTATATCGTTTCGAGCTAGTCAATCTCGTGATAAGCTGCTGTTCCGGAGCAGCGGCAGTCTTCACGGTTTTGACTCGGTGCAGCAGGAGAAGCAGGTGGGGGTCGTGCTCTGCTGCTCCGTCTGGGGAGTGAGTAATGATGGAACGAGTACAATAACACAGAGAGGATTCATGCATTTCTAAACAGCTTACAGAGTGATGCTGCCCAGGGAGGAGACAAGACCACGTGACAGGTAAGATGGTCGAAGCATTGGAAATCCATTACAGGGAGATGGAGCGGTGATGCACCCTGGGCATTGTAATGGGAGCTCCAGTGAGACACAGTGTCTGAAGAGTTGATGAGATGAGGAGAGGGAGGGAGGGAGCGGAGGGGGAATTGATGAAGCGACTGTGTGGATGAGGGGAAGGAAAGCAGAGAGAGTAGAAGGAAAAGCACAAGGAGTTTTTTATGTGAGGTCTGCTGAAGGCGAGAAAAGGGATGAGAGGAAGGGAAGGACTCAGAGGTTGTGAGGTTAAAGGAAGATGTCATGAGTGAAGCAGGGATAATACCACGTGGCAGCTGCTGGAAGTGGACAGCACTTTTCCCCTGCTTTCTACTCGGGCATTTCTCCTTCACACTTCTCAAAGATCTTTTCAGAACGGCGGTGGTCTCGCAAGGGTCACTGCGCGGTTAGCTTGAAAGGAAGGTACAAAAGCAGATAGAAATTTTACCAACCAAGGACAAGCCGGCTGACAACAATGATGTTGGATATAAAGCGCAAATGACATTGGTCAAGAGAAGCAAAACAATCTCCTGGTTTGAGTGAGATCCACCAATCCATACAGGTCTGCACAGGTCCAAAATCAGAGACCAAAATGATGAGCGCTGCTGGGACATACCTGGCTAAATTGAGTCCTACCGTCACATTTCGCCACAAGTAATACACATAACAGAACTTCCTTCTTGTCGTCTTGTCTGCAACTCTCATGAAGGAGGCCCAGACAGAGGAACTGTCACTAGACCAAGTGGTTAGACCACTTTAAGGACCGCATTAAGGAATCTGTCCTCTAGTACCTTCAACTCTCTGACGACCAGCGCTACTTACAAATCTTCTTGGATCCATTTTAGTATTACAAATAGTGATAAGACAATCCCAGACCTGCTGTAATGGATTGGGACCCAAACCTGACGCGATTAATCGTGATAAAATATGGACCTGAATCAAACTGACCCTGGGTAGAGGATCGGGTCCTCTGGTTGGATACCATACAGCATACTCCGATCTACTAATGCCACTACTAATGTTCTGACCACTGACAAGTGAAGTGAATAACATTGATTATCTTGTCACAATGGCACCTGTCAGTGCGTGGGATATGTCAGGCAGCAAGTGAACATTGTGTCCTCGAAGTTGATGTACTGGAAGAAGGACAAATGGGCAAGCGTAAGGAGGATGTGAGCGACTTTGACAAGGGCCAAATTGTGATGGCTTGACGACTGGGTCAGAGCATCTCCAGACCTGCAGCTCTTGTGGGGTGTTCCTGCCGTCCAGGGATGATTTAATCTGACAAAATACATTAGCTTCAGTGTTGTCCATTGTATCTAAGAACTGAGTTAGTCGGTCAAGGATGGACTTCAATTTTCCTATGAACATTCATTCAGCTCATACTGAACTTAAAACTCCTTTTTATTCTGTCTTAAGGTTTTATATTTATGTGCTCTCCTCTTTATAGCTACCTTACCGCTCTCTCTCTCTCTCAAGAGCTCCCTCAGCGGCATTCATTTATTCATGCACATTGCAGGAAACCAACACATTTACTAACACGAGATGAGATGTTGGACTCGCAATGACATGTATGTGAAAAGCTTCAGGAGTGCTTTCACCGTTCTACTCAAGGAGACATACTTACCAGCTGAATATTGTCAGAATCAGATACAATCAGTCTCCAAAGACTGGCTTGAAATGGGCTCCAGATGGAAAAGGCTGCTCTGGCTCGCTTCTTTGAGCTCAAGTTACTCCATATTGTCTTCGAGCAGCGTCGGAATTTGCTGAACGTCATTGAGATTTGGAGCACACACTGCGTTCATCGTCTCGCCGGAGTGTGCGGGCGGCTCATCTGCCCTCCGATGAACTCATGCCACCCTGCCCACGGGCTCCGGCTATGATTCATACATTTTCACTGTGAACACACACACACGCACACACACACACATTCAATGGAGAGTAACACTCAATATCATTTGTACATTTTGTACACTTACAACTGTACAGACACAAACAGCGCTGATGAGAATAACAGGGAACAACAAAAGCAGTGTCCTTTGTTCGACCATGCAGGATGCTGATGTTAATTAGCATGTGTCCACCCCATCATCATTCAAGCTGATTAGATTGGCCGCTTGTCAGAATGACAGGAGGCAACCTTTGTTTGACGGGTGGCTCCAGAAATAAATCATGTTCCCTTGGGGCTGGTAGGAAGAGCCAATATTAACAAATAATCCTCTACTTCATAAACCTACAAAAAAATCATCTGATTCAACACAGAGAAGAGAGGAATGGTTGTGTTTCCTTGGGGTATTCAAACTGCAGTTTCTTTTGACACTGGAACTTGATTGTCTGTCATCATCCGGAAGCAGGGACTGTTTTTCCCATTTACTTTTGGCACTGTGACTTTTTATTATCATTCTGTAGTGGGGGTTTATTTTATCTTAAATGGTTAGCTACAAGAAGCTAACTTCCCGTATCAAAAGCATCCATATCAACTCCCATCCATCAGTCATGTATACCGCTTACCTTGTTCAGGGTCGCAGGGGGGGCTGGAGCCTATCCCAGATGTCATTGGGCGAGAGGCAGGGTACACCCTGGACAGATCGCCACTCAATCACAGGGCTGACACAGAGAGACGGACAACCTTTCATGCACATGCTCACACCTACGGGCAATTTTAGAGTCACCATTGAACCTAACGAGCATGTCTTTGGACTGTGGGAGGAAGCCGAAGAATCCATTTAGTAGCCAACATACTACTCTATATTCATCAGCGTCTATTTTTAGCCTAAGATACACCTTGACAGGTTTCAAGTCCCATGCCATGGGGATGGGAATCACAGGGTAACTCATGATAAGATACAATGTGCGATACGTGGCCCATGATTACGACAACATCGCGATTCTGCGATAATTGATATATTGCAAGACAATCATATAATGATATCTTAATGATGTCGGATTAACTTCTTCTTCGGCCAATTGATTTCCGTTACGTTACACTCAATGATGTCATAAACGCCACCGCGAGGAGTCATGAAGTATTGATGTGGTGATTCAAAATCGCAGGGGAATCTGTAAGTAACAATATCGATATTTGGTGCCAGCCTATCAGGACGACGATATATTGCCGTATCAATATTTTGTCCCACCCCTATTGCCTAATATGACTTTCATGCAAATCCTTCCTTAATTTCATACATTTGAAATCTATGCAAATGTATTCACATATTCTGTAAATTTTCAGGACGTGTTGAGTGTTGACTAATATCAATTCATGCTCTTGTAAATACATCTCTTGTTTAACATCTGTTAAAGCTCTGGGTCAGGCCCCATTGTTCCCAAGCATCCATTCATATTGTCTCTTTATTAAATCAGCGCATTAGCTTGTTCCTGCACAGCATGTTCCCTGTCCTCAGCACCAGCCAAACTGCTAAAGCCAATCACACTGTTCGCTCACTAACTTCTGCATTACTATGTTCTGATCACTTTACCCCCAATTCATTTTACCTCCTCGCACGCTGTGAGTGGCATATTTTAGGGTCGTCCCACTGCTTTCTGGGATCTTTTTATTCTGTCTGAGTTGTTCTTTCTTGGGAGGACTGGCAAGAGGAAAATGTAATCAGCATCTCACCATGCTGCATACATTTGGAGTCTGACAGAGAAAATTTCAAGCTTTCCCTCTTCGACAAGCAAACAGTGTCTACGAATACTCCTGCTGGTACTGTGCCGAGCAGCGTCGATACATACATCTTGAAAATGGAAATCCTTTAGATGTTGTTTCCTATCCAGCAGACTTTGTTCTCAGATCTTCCCATTTCTTATAATGGAAGTAAGACATCAAGCGCAGCTGCTGTTACCCTGTGGGAGGCCATAATGTGCAGACAGAATGTGGTCTGATAATTCCGATATCCTTATCTTACCTCAGCCTGAGTCCACAATGTGGGGATTATTTTACTGTTTGTGTGTCAAACAACACAGACTGACATAGCTTATCCACCCCATGATACATGTGTGAACAGACTGAGGCGCTGCTGACTGACTGAGTGTAAAATTATCTCAATCAACTGAGAGGGGAACAAATTGATTTCTTGAGGCTTGTCAGAGAGGATGGTTTACAAAGGGGGTCTGTGTGGACTGATGCAGCTGACTGGTGCAATGTTATCAGCCGAGGAACACATGCAAATCATTCACAACTAAAACAAGGCTGTCACACAAATATAAGCATCCTCCCGCAGTATACAGATACAATTGGAGTTGTTCTGGTACCGATTCCAGTATCAGAAACAGTAACCTTCACATAAATAATTTATCGTATTCATCGTGGATTTTAAGGCCTTTTTCAATTTCTTAAAGTTAACATACATTTATTACTTGTAAAAGCACAACATACAGTTATCTAAGCTAACAGCTAATGTTAGCTTGTTTTTAGGTAAGGATTTCTTTGGTCTTTCGTCTCTCAATTTGAAGGCTGGTGGTTCCATCCCGGACTGCTACAGTCACATGTCGAAGTGTCCTTGGGCAAGACACTGAACCCCGAATTGCTCCCGATGGCACATCTGATTGGAGATTGGCACTTAGGCCAGTGTGTGAATGTGATTGTAAAAGGGTGAATGTGACATGTAGTGTAAAAGTGCTTTGAGTGGTCAGAACACTATAGAAGTATATAAGTATAGAAAAAATATTTATATACATAATAAATATATATATAAGCTATATATATATATAAGTATATAAGCGCTATATAAGTACAGTCCATTTACAAATAAAATAGCAATCATAAAGGGTTAGTAGTATACAGTGGTTTAAAAATAATGATGGAATGTATGTTGTATGTTTTTTATAGCACTGGTATCAGACTGGCACTTGGCCAATCAAATCTAGGTATCAAAATCAGTAACAAAGGCAAAAGGATATTGGAACATATAAATATTGATTAACATTTGAGAAGATTTATAACTTCTTCTTGATGTTGTATATCACTCGCTTCCTCCTCTGACTTTCCTTGTTCCGTTGATAGTGAACAGAAATGAAATAAACAGACTGAAGTACACCACACTCTTCATTTCCTCCTGAGCTATTTGTTCCTTGAGACTTTCACTGTGAGGCGAGAGGAAGCGGCGGCGATCTCTGTTACAGTCTCAGCTCTCTCTCGCAGAGACGACTGCTGCTAAATACAGAGCAGCTTGTGTGTCCCCAGCAGTGTAACAGGATCTGGGAGAGGCCAGCAGGGCATTATCACCAGCGCTCGGCCTGGCCAACAAAGTCGGCTAAAGCTCCGTGTCCCACAGCAGTAAGTGCTAAACAGCTCCTCGGAGTACACAGCGAGCTACTGCAGGGTTTAAGCCTTGCTGTTATCTAATGCATATTCAAAGCGGCTATTATTACAGTGTATAAGGCAATGATTACACAGGTGAGACCATAAACATAAAGCAGGGTAAACAGTATCAGTGTCAAAGCTGTGCCTTACCAAACTGTTTCTCTTTCTTTACCAAAATCTGGTTACAATCTGAAAATTGACCTAATCTTTAGTTTAAAAAGCAGACATTTAGGGTGCTGCCACAGACAGACAGACCAAGTTTGAAGGGTATCGGCCATAGAAGGAGCTTGTTCAAGTATGAACCCTGTAAAGACACAAAAATTAATTCTGGTGGGTTTTGGGTACAGCTCTAAAAAGCTGAACGTTATTCATAGGCCTACAAAAGTTTGTCCTAGCCATGAAATTATCAGGTTCTTGATGAGTTTTTGAATCCCCTCTCTACGGCGTTTGCACAAAGGCTCTCGCCGCGGCTGTGTTTATTTCAATCATCTGAGCTGTCTGCTGAGTATCGATGAAGGACGGGGTCACAGTGTGTGCTCCAGCTGCAGCAATCACAGCCCTTCAAACCTATCGATGTAAGACAGGGCAAGGCCTTTGTCTGACCTTGCACTCAGCTACACTCGGGCATGACAAGATGAATAGCTGAAAAAGCTTGGAAATATTAGGTAACGTCCTCAGTCACATTGTGTGGTGTGCTGGGTGTAGTGTGCGCCGTAATGTACACTGAATAGTGCCAATATAAGAGCCTGCGGAGGTAGCAGTATGAGCGACAGACATTCAAGCTTTGTGACCTCTGCTAATACGTGAAGCTTTTCACAACAGCTGGCAGAAGCTTGAATTCTGGTGCATCTTCCTACCTCTGCTTGCTGTGGCATACTGTGCATTCTGATGCACATTTATAACCATAAAGCCATTTAAGCTGTGTATCCAGCGATTGATTGATTTGTGCATGACTGTGTGTGCAGTATGATAATCAATGATGTAATAATGTCTACATGAGCCTTCCAGACCTAACACAGTGATGAATACACCACCAACCATGTCACCCACATCCCACAGAGACTAATTGTAATGCAAACCGTGGTCTCACCTGCTGCACAGCTACACAGCCCCCTGCAGTCAAAGAGGACTAATAGTCGATCCCTTACAGGCCGACATGCAGAGATCAGTGCTAACCTCTGAGGCTTGGTCAGATGGCTGTTGGCACTACATCTTGCTTTCCCTGATTGGCTATAGATTAGTGTCACATGGCCGTGTGTAGATGATTGGACTTAGTGGACTTAGGACCATTAGTGTTGTGCAGCGTGTGAGAGATCAAATCCTTAAGAATGACAACTGTGCAAATGAGAGCTGATTGTTTGAGAGATCAGCAGCTGAATATAAAAGGAAACTTTAGCAGGACAATCAGTGATAATGAGCCTCTCTCTCAGAGTCTCTGAGACAGACAGAGTGAGTGTTAAAGAGAGACAAAGACAGACTGAAGGCATAATGTCTCTCTGGCTTTGGTACCAGTAATGCAGAGCTGAATTAATCAATTACTCTGTGGGTCTGGATTTACCTTGAACAGTTGGCACATTCGATAACATGCATGTATAGGGAAGTATAGTAACTCATTTGAGAGTTGCTTTCTCATTCAGGTCGTCTTTTAAGAAAACTTCCATTTATTTTCCTGATGAAGATTTTTGCCTTTGATGTGTTTACTGGATACTGGAAGAAGCAATTTGATGACATCAACTGGGGCCTTGAAAATATTGATAGACATTTTCTGTTTGGTGTTCACATTTTACTGACTGACTGAGTCAGTCAATGATGAATAATATTTAGCTGATGCTTTTTATTTAACCACCCATTCCTTTTTTTATATAATGTTTAGGCAGACTCACTTTAAAATACTCCCATTTTTACTTTTCACTTTTCCCCATTTATACTTATTTGTGTATTCACTACTTTCGTCATTCGTATCAGGGCTGCACAATTAATCGCATATTAATCCTGATTACGATTTTGAATTCCCACGATTAAATAATTGATTAACAGCAATGTGTGCTCTGCCCGTAGAAAACTCTGCTGCATATCAAATTAAGCGCTCCCTAAACTAACAGCCACTCCCCCAGGGGGCGATCGAGAGGTTTTGGCTTCACTTATGGGAGAGCTGGCGTGTCATGTTATGAGCGCCTACCGTGCAGCGGCAGTTTAGAGTGGAAGAGTAAACAACAGAGACCGGTGTTTCGGTTCAACAAGTGACCATGATAACTGGTGACTTTCAGCTGAATGCGTCTGTGGTTGCCCTAGTTACAGCAGCTGTTGATTACGGGAACAGAATATGTAGCTGTCTTTGCCTCTTTATTGTTTTCATTATGAACTCAAAATATACGTATCTGTTATGTCATTGAAGTGTTGTTTGTGACAACATGTCATGTAGGCTACTGACGCTCAGTTGTGTTTTGAACGCTGCTTCTTGTTACGCTGAAGCAGGAAGAGAGCGAGTCCCTCGTTAAACCGAAACACCAGTCTCCCCGTAACGGCTCGTCATCGGTTTTTTGGAGGTATTTCAGGTTCAGGAGAAGTGATGTTAAGCAAGAAACAATAATATGCAAAGAGTGCACAAAACCTGTGTCCGCGTCGCAAAACAACACAAGGTCGTTCAACCACCTGAAAAAACACCACAAAGTGCAGCATGATGAGTGAATGAAGGCCGACAGGAAAAACGTTGCTACTCCCCGTCCTTGTCCAGCGTCAAGTTAGACATCCATAACAGCGACGCTGTCACAGTGCGACACCATATCCACCAAACTCTCAAAGACAGACTGAAATTACCAACGAAATTTGCATGGCATTCTACCAAAAAATGTTTTCCATAAAATGAATAATTAATTGTGATTTCAATATTGATCAAAACAATCGTGGATTCTGAGATTTTGCCCAAAATGTGTTTGGATGTTCAATTTGAGAAATATTACCATCAGTGTTTCCGACGGTCCAAGGACACTTCAAATATCAAATATTCAATATAGCTCTGTCTCACCAGCAGGCCCAAAGCCAGTCGTCTGGTTATTTCAGACATCATTTCCAGTTTTTTATTATTTGCTGCTACGGACATATTTCAAGTCTGTACCAAAAAGGAAATGAGGTTTGCTACCAAACCAGCAACCAGCATTACCAGTCAGGAATTTGATTGTAGCAATCTTTTTTATAATTTCAAAGGTTAAAACACATCGCGACCGTTTGAAATATAGCTATGCTGGAAATGAATGCAACACTTTCATATTTGCTCATAGTAGAAGAGTGAGGAGCTGTGTCAGCATGCTCAGAGCAGAATAGCTCTATCGAGCTCAGTTACGATTACAAGGGAAGAGATCTGTTTGTGTAAAATGTGAATGAATAGAAAGTATGGCTCGTCCTTCCTGCCCCTCGGGTTCTGCTCGGAGACATTTCAGTGCACAGAGGCATGAAACTGTCTGTCAGATGACGAGGTCTGGAGAGAGAACTCCCACACACTCCCATTTTAGATATGATTCACATACACACAACACGCAAGCACACATGCTATCATACCCATGGCACATTGCGGTATGTCCGTCACAGAAATAAACATGCCATGGCACTATCCAACCATGTATCAACCCCCTCCTGTGTTTGACACTCGCTCACTCTCTTTCTGTCTCGTCTCAGCCTGGCGCTGTCAATCACACAATCAATTGAATCAGTGCTAATATGTGAAGAAGAGATTGGATACCTATTCCCGTTGCCCCCTAGCTATCGTTTCATCAAGAGGATTGGCTGCAGGTCAAATAGCAGCTTGCGGTAAGAGGTGATTAAAGTAAACGGGTGTATGGACTCATTGATTTTCATAAAAGAAACTGCAGCACCATTTGTCATCAGTCGAAGACAAGCAATTGATCAGAGTCACGTATCGATGTAACAGCAGCAGCAGCAGGGAATGAGAAAGCAAAGAAACGAAGCAAAGAAAAGGTTAGCATGATGGACCCCGAAGGGTTCGGGTTTGATTCTGCAGTCAATTACTCAGGTGATCCCTGCACACATAGATGAATTCCCCCGGTGTGAAGCAGGCCGTCTCATTACCGCTCATGAAGAAATCGAAGGTGATGCTCCCTCTCGCTCTCTCTCTCTTTGCACTACCTCACCGGCTGCTCCTGTTCCCAGCTAACATGAGACCGAGACGCTGGACCGGGATGAATGAGGAAGAGAATAACCGAGTGAAAGAGCAAGTGAAATAGAGACTGTAATGATGAACAGAGCGGCCAGTGTGTGCAGAGAGAGAGTTACTAAAGTGGGTCCAGAGATGAGTATCTTGGTGAAAAGGCTAGAAGGAGCACAAAGGTGCACCTGTGCAGGTAAAGTTCCCAGAACCCCAGCAGGAATGTCTCAAACTATTTACTCAGAAAAAGATAACTCTGTCCTGAATTTCGGTGTTTTCTAACTTTTCGGTTTATGATTAGCTTGGTAGCTGAAAGAGCAAAAGAGGAAACAGGGGGTTCAAGCTTTATCTGCTTTATTGATCAGCCAAAACAAACAAGACTCATTTTTCACCATAAGCTTCACAAACAAACTATAATATCCAGTGATATCAGACATTCTGAGTGTTGTATTTTTTTCTCAGTTGTCCCTGTTATTGAATTAAGCTTAGTCAACTGTGTGTGTAGCAGAAATTCAAATAATATACGGTGGGTAACATGCATTCACAAACTCTGATTAAATTACCAAGCAGTTCAGACACACAGCAACAGGAGAATCACTGATAACGGTGTGTTAATTAAATCTAGAAAGTTATAAAAAATAAAAGTTAGTTTACACATATAAAAGTTGCTTTAATGAAGGTTTGATCTGCATTGAAAAGAAGTCACTGCAACTGAGAAGCCTGCAGTACTGATGAGTATTACCATGGAAACATATGGCTTGCAACACCTCTTTTTTACTATAGTCACTGTGCTGGTGTCAGTCTATTCCAGCGGAACTTAGCAAGCGTCTCAAAGTCACTTGATGCCGGTAGTGAAATCAGATGTGACATTTTGTTAACCCTGCAAAGGTCATCCCAGTGGAACTCGACCTGATCAAATAAGAACCAGCAGACGAGAGCTCTCAGACTAGAAAGCAGAGCTGCTGACAGCAGAGAGTCAGCACTTTGTAGTTGTTGAGGAAAAATCGGTGTTAAAGCAGACACCCATTCATCTTTCATTTTAGTTCCCACAGGCAGGGGAAGGTCAGTCCACACTTACCGTCTAGATACAGTAGATAGATGGACCCTTTATCAACACCACACGTCTCCTTTCACATATGTTCATTTTATATGATTTCCAAAATTATGTTCAGTACCACAACAGAAAGTGGGTATTGCTATAATATTTTTTGTCAAACTGTGGATTTGCCACTGTTTAGGTCACTTGGTTGTTTGTTAGGTAAAGGTCTTATTCTGTTTTACTGGCAGAAGCTGGTTTAGTCAACCATTTACCATTACTTTTAGCTAACTATTACGCTAACTAATACTAGTAACTATTCAACCATTACTGTCAGCTAATTAGTCAGCTAACTAGACTTTTTCCATAACCGTTAGCTAGCTATTAGATATCTAAACATTACTGTTAGCTAACAATTTCCACAATTTATCCATTACTGTTAGCTAACTATTTAAACTATTTATCCATTACTGTTAGCTAACTATTTGAACTATTTATCCATTACTGTTAGCTACCAATTTCCACAATTTATCCATTACTGTTAGCTAACTATTTAAACTATTTATCCATTAATTGTAGCTAACAATTAAACGTGTTTATCCATTACTTTAGCCATCCATTTCAGTTGATTAAGTTTTGGTAATTATTTTAAATCATTATCCATTTCTTTTGGCTAAGTATTAAAAAATGTATTTTCCTCTCTTCAGTAACTATTTCAGTAACCCATCAGTAACCCTTTACCATCTACCTTAGACCTTAAGTGCTAACCCTCTAACTAGCTTTCTTGCACACTAGATGGCTTTTATGTCAAATGACTGAGGTTAATGAGAGATGTCTACTGTGCAGTCAGCCTACTTTAGCTGGTGTCTTAAGAGTCATGCATTGAATAAAAAAATATTAATTAATAATACAAAATTAGTTGAGCTACTCCACATTTTTCTTTGACCCCACTGGTGGCTGCAGAAGCCCAGCAACCAATTACCCGTGGATGGGAAACACTGCTGTACAGTGTAGCAGCCATGAATCTTACCAGTAACTAATTTAACCTGGCCCTGACAGGTGACTTACTGTAAGTCTACAAGCAGTGGCTCTTAGCAGTCCAACTATCGACTGATCTCGGCCTCGATTTAGCTGTTCCTCCATGCGGGACAATCAGTGTGTCAGTGTCAATATATTGAACCATATGCTCTTTTCCAGCCATCAGGGAGGGATCATCACATACCTTTTTGTTGCTGGCCTTCATTGTTAAGACTAACCCTTATCTTACACTTATTATTTGTAATTCATAGGGTCGATAAGTTCTCGACTCTAAGGATTGGTTTGTTGGTTTTTAGTTTAAAATGATACAGCAATTAGAAAAAAAAAAAATCAATGTAATTATCTCCGAAAAATGATCCCTGTGTATTATTATCAGGTTAAATGACCCCGAACAAACAGGAATTAACTTTCCATAGAGACATTCAGTGGCCCTCGCACTGTCTGTACACACATACTCAAATACACACAAGCCGCCGCACACCAATATGAGTCTGAAATATGAGGGGTTATGACCAGTCTGATGGGTCTGTTACTATGGAAACCATAAGGAGGTGAGGACGAACACAGAGCTAACAAGGGCAGGGAAGGCTCTCTGACACACGGTAGCTTTCCATTTGACAGGGGAGCATAGGAACGATCACATCAACCGCTAATTAAGTCTCCTCTCATGGAGAAACGCCTCTTCTCCTCATCCCTTCTCTATCAGTCTATTCTGGCTGAAAATCATCTCGTATGTCTCTGCCAGTCTAGGGAGTTTGTTTAACTGCAGTAATGTTTTTTTAGATCAATTGTGTGTTTCAGACTTGAGATTCTCAAAGTGATCGAGGGACAAGAGTTAAAACATCTCTTCTGCTTGGTTTTGTTTCATTAGGTATCAAACTTGGCCAGTCTATTGCAGCATCTGCTCCCAATCAAACCCGCCACATGTGACTCTTAAAGCTTCCTTATCTCTGCCTCTTCAAATCTGCAGAAAGTCATTAGGAGGACTGGGAGACTGGCACAGCTTCAAAACCGTTTTCATGTTAATTTCCTTGAAAGATTCTTGGAGAAATGAGTCCACCTTTTTGAAACGACGATTTTGGAAGCGACAGTCTTGAAGATTCATAACTTTAAATGAAAACTATTATCTGCTTTACTTTGCTAATGATCACAAATGCTAATGAGGCAGCGATAATGATGCAATGTTAATGACCATTGATCATTTCAAACTTATGATATCTCATTTTAGAGACGGACTCTGCTAAGTCACAGTGAAATAGGCAACCAGACAAGCCTGCAGGCAGGAGAGAGAGTTTCTCCCCTTTCCTCGCTAATTTGTTCGGATTTAATTGGGCTGATCAATATCTCCACCAACTTTCCCGCGTTCATCTATCCATCACAGATATGTGTAGAACGGATCGTGGAGGATGGATGAGATTGGAAAGCAGCTCTTGGGAATTCCGTCTGTTGCATCCTCGGTCACACCAGTCAGCTCCTCGCACCATTAATCACATAGGTGAGACCGATGGACGTAAGGCACATGGGTGTGATGGCGTGATCCTTTTTTTGGCTCTATGTATAAATGTGTGCTTTAGCGTGTGTGTGTGTGTTTGTGTTAAAGGCACCTCTCTTATGCCGAGGTATAAAGAGACAGGTGACCTTTCTCGCTCCATCCAACGATCCCTTCCAAGCACACAAGCAAGCCAGAGACTTAATTGGCTTTTCGATAGTAAATCTCAGGAGGGTTAGTAAAGAAAATGTCTGATTCTTAATGCTGCTGCTCCGGAGACCGCTGAGCTCTCGCAAACTATTTCCTCTCTAAAAGGCCGGAGCAAAAGGCGGTGGGAGACGCATTCACCTTTTTCTTCTCTTTCCGTTGTTTTTCACGACTGAATGATGCTCAGGCTTGGATGCGAGAGCTTTTGTCTTTTTTTCACCTAAATGGTTTCTCTTTGTGTGCATTTGTCTCCACAGGAAGTTGTATTGCATTTGTAGAAGTCGTTTATTTTGCCAGAAAACGTTCCCCCGCTTTGGTTGTGGACACCACATGGTTTGGTGGCTGACAGACTGCCGGTCCTGTTGCACAATTGTAACACTTACCAGAGGATGCTGACAACACCTTGTGGAGAAAAACATGTCCACTTAACAAGTATTGTAGCCTCATGTACAGTTTAAAAACACTATTTTCTTTATACTAAATGCAAATTCTGTCTCTATTCTATGCTTATAAATCTTAAAGGGCCAGTTCGCCAATTTTCAACCTCAGTCTTATCATGCTATCATGGGGAGCTAATGCCATTATGGTAGAAAAAAAATCTTGTTTGGCTCTGTGCCTTTAGAGGACGCTATCTGCTTCTCCAATGGGCCCTGGAAAATCTCCACAAGACTACGTAAGACGCGTCATCTGGCGGAGGCCAGGGAGCTTACTAAACTACACTTACTCAATCTAGGAGGCCCGCCTCCGATGTCATGTCTCGTTCAAAATCGTCAGGTTTGAAATGTAGACTACAGACCTGAAGATTTTTTTAGACGATCCACCGGTGTATTCTGGTTGTATTTCTGATTCTGTACCGCTCTGAGCCATTGCCTGCAGCGATCAATGTCCCTGACTGGTAAACGGTAGTATTTCACTCCAGCGTCTCTCGCTGGGCCGTTCCTTTTAGTGGAAGGGGCGCAATGCACGCTGGGTGTTGAATGAATGTAGAATGGGCGAAACCACGAGCTGTTTGTACAACTTTCTCCACAGCTATGTCGCCAATCCAGGGGCAAATTGCTCCTTTAATATACCAGCCTTTGCTACATCTCTTTACTTTGCAAGCACTGTAATTATTTAACACTCAATAAAAGGCGAATGATTAACATCGGCAAACCACACTCGATTCAGAAATATCTTCTGTTACATTAAACAGGTGGAATGATTGACCCCACTGTGTAATATAATATAATGCAATTATATGCTTTGTTCAAACCCCTATAGTTTCATACTGCGCTGTAGGAAGCGCTCCATATAAAGCAACTGGCAGGCATTGAGCTTAAGTAGGGTATAATGTTCTTTGCCACAAAATACTGCAGTAATTGATGATATTTATAAGGTATCAGCAGGACATTTATCCCTATGCGTGCTCAGTAATGTGAGGAAGCTGTAATTATGTCAAGCAACCATGAAGACAGTTCACATAGACTCTATGTCAGAGGGGAGAAGAGGACGTCACAGAGGATGGATGTATGATTTGATTTGTCCAAAATGGCTTGGCGTGTTCGTCTGACAGCGTTGGAGAGAGCCAAGCAATGAGATTACCTTTTGCCTGCCTGGTGTAAAAGCAAAGCAAAAGTGTTTTATATGTCTGATACGTTGAGAGAGCTGAGCCACACTAGCTTTGATTTTACAAATAACTACATAGCTTTTTTAATGTAAGACAGTGTGATTCTGTTTCATACATCCGTAAAATGTCTTTCTCAAATGAATAAGAGGATTAACAAACCGTTAATGTGAAGCCTTTGTGTTTCCTACTGCTGCAGGATAGTGAAAAATAAAAGGAACAGACAGTGACTCTTTTTTTTTTTTTAGGTTTCTCTCTCGTTTAGTCTCAAACAGAAGAAAATTCAGCAGATCACAAGTCAAAGGTCTCTGCGATAATCAGCGACTGTGGGTTGCCTGTCTTGTTAACAGGCAGCCTGCATTTTGTCTGGACTCATCTCCCGCTCTGCCATTAAAAAGCGAGACCACCTAATTAAGCTTAGAGGTGCCAAAGGTGTCCGCTGTCTGCCGCAGAACAACCGTGGACTGATAATCATCTTTTATCAGAGATCGGTCACACAGAATCAAAGCCAATCAGATATGGAGGCTAGCCTCGCAGTGGAGTGTTGATTCCTCCCATCGCCGGTGTCATTAACACCGTGGCATCTTGAAAATGTGCTCTCCTATGATCGCTGTCAGCTCAAACATAGACCATAGGATTAGATGGCCATTTAAATATTGTTAAATATCCAAGGGCTTGTCTAAACATTCAGTAATCCTCTGTTGGCAGATCGCTGGAGCACACAGATGCCACACCAAATGGGGCGTTATGCGAGGGTGGTAGGTGGATGGTTGGTTCCTGGCTGGCATGGCCCGGCCAGGCAGATGGTCTGGGGATGTCGGGACAGCAGGCTCTCTGTGTGACGGCGAAGCTAATGATGGCAAAAGGCTAAATGATGACTAGAGACAGAGGATAAATCACAATTATCACTGCACGATGCTTACCAAGGATTCTCAAATGTTTGCAGAGGGATTTGGACGCCCAATTATGGTTGTTTATGCACAGAATTATATCATCCAATGGGTTTTGCTCTCCGTGTGTGGAATTCGCTTGTCAGTGTGCTTACCCAACTGTTTCCTCAGAGGTGTTTTGTGAAGCCTCGAATGACCCAGCATTACCTTGCTGTGTGCAGCACATACCTCCTGACCCCCTGGCTGTCATAAGAAGTTCTCATGACAAAGTTCTGCTGTGATTTCACGGAAAAATAATGAGCTTTGATGTGAGGAACATTCTGTTTCACTCCACATCTGCCATGAAAACGCGGGGCTGTCGATTTGCCTTTTGAGATTCAATTTTAATGGCTGTCAAGGATGTCTGTAGAGTGTGTCATTGAATTTGTAAGGCCACATTAGGATTTAATTCAAGTTTAAGGAGATTTTTATGCCAAATACACTGAGCATTTATGTTTTTCCTTTGTCTTTTCAAAACCCTTTGAACCCTGAGACACATCCAATCAATAATATTCAATCAAATGCGATTTTATTCGGCTTGCTAACCCTACCAGTCGTATAAAACTACCCTTGACCATTACCTAGCTGGTTGTCATAGTGATATAATGGGTTAGATGTGTATTTGATCTGGCAAAACCTTTGTTTAAATCTCCAATGCATGTAGTTTGAGTCTAATGCATTCAATTCTCCGCTCATCCTCTGCCTCCTGATCCACAGCCCTGTATTCACTAAGCCACCCAACTTCGGAGCAGTCTTATCAAATCTAAAGGATCTGATTTAAATCCCTCTCATTACATCGAGTTATGAAAGGCAAAAACTCTCCTCAAACTTCGGTTTCACTGCGAGTCTGAGAAATATGTAATGGGAAATTTCTCACTAGTTTAATGAGCCAAATCAAAAAGATTTTTAGGCAAGCAGAACATCCCTTTGAGTCAGGGTCTGTAAATGTAATCTCTGTGTCTCCATTTCTTTACAGCCTTATCATATTTGTTTTCAAGCCACTAACACTCTATACTGTGTTTTCTCATGCAGAGGCCGTGGTATCGCTCTTCCATTCAGCAGGACATTGGCAGTACACTTTGTTTCTCTCTACTATGAAGCCTTATTTTATCGGCTGATACACAAGAATTGTAGGCCATGTTCTGTAGTATTGCACAACTGCTGTGCGTCATTCATTTCAGCCAAACAAATCAGGACAAAGCTCTGGGATGAATAGAGCCCGGTCTGCGTGTGTCTCCATCAGCAAAAAAGACGAAGCACAACCCTTCCTCTTCTGCTGTTGCTCCGTGCAGCATGTCGTCTACATGTGATGTTACGCAGCCCTCCCCTTTAGTCCTGCAGGAATGTCCTTCAATAAACCCAATTGGTCCTGGTTTAGAATTATTAAAGATGTCATTGAGGCTGGAATCTGCTTAGTGTCCTCGAAGCAGCAAGGAGCCCGGCACATTGGAGTGTTTCTTCAAAAAAGGAAGGAAGAGGGGGATGTTAGTAAAGGATGGCAAAAATGGAAACAGCTAGAGGGAGAGGACATATGCTGCCTCCGTACGACAGCAGCAGTGGCGGAGCATCTACAGCCCGAAGGCTGCTCTGTGCCAACAGGGACTCGTGTGAATTATTTACTTCTGGACCCCATTGTGGACGTTTCCCCTGAGGGGCGTCTCTCCGTGGGGCTCCTGGCTCTTGGAGGGCCGAGCAGGGTGCCAGCGGGGGGACTGGAGGCTGGATCTGGCCTTCTTTTCCAAACACTGATGTACTGTGAGCCTGTGCAGGCTGCTCTGAGGAAAAGAAGTTGATTCTGATTGAAGAGCGGAAAGTAAAATCGTGGGTTCATTTTAGAAACAGTGGGGAAGACGAATAGTGCAATTTTTATCAGCCTTAAGTTTGGTTGGATTTATGGGGTGATTTTTTGACTCAATGTACCAGTAGATTGGGCATAAATTATTTTAGCGCTGTGAGGTTTTTCAAGTTCATGTCATGTGTCATAAAGGGATGCCATGGTGAGAAAATGTTCCCAATGGTGGATAATTCTGTGCAAACACAGATGTCACTAATTACACTGGATATCTTGCATGATTGATAAGGCTTATTAACTGTAGAGCATGAATCATTCACATGGACTCAGATGGTGAATCAGATATAATTTTAGGTGGTGAAAAAGAGCAGGACTGTTTAATTAGGTGAGCCCAATAGAGCACGCTGGCAGAGGTGATGTAAAAAATACTTTAACCTTTCGCCATCCTCCCAGACAGCACTGACACCCGAACTTTGCACAGCTCCCCAACACAAAGGGAAAACATGACAAATATGGAAATTTGAAAAGCTAATAATATTTCTGCTTGACCTGTTGGACTGTTTGTTTTGTTTATTTCAAAAGGTCAGAATGAATTCTCCGTCTGCCTGAATCCATGCAAATGCAGCAATCTTCAACATTAGTACCTTTGCTATTGTGTTGTCGGCTGAATGCCTGTTTACATGGCTCTAGGTCAAGAGGTCGACTTTCTTCCCTCCATTATGTGAAATCCGACTCCTGCCATCGTGAGCAGACACTTTAAGCACATAGTTTAACATCTGTCGTCCGATTAAGTATTGATAACGCCTTCAAAAAGCAAGGTGACAGTGGAATGTAATGTGATCGGCGTATGCCTGGACACCATGTAACACCAAGTACTGTATCAAGCCTAGTATGGTGTTCAGCTGCTAGCTATGGACACGATCCACCATGAGCAATGATTCCAAGAGACGGGGGCTCAGTCTGTCAGGACTTGGCTTCGGTACCAGAGGGTGGCCGGTTTAGGTCCTGGTACCGATCAAACATGGAATTGGGTCTGGTAGCCTGAGAAGTGCCAGTTTCCTTCCTGGGCACTGTGTTGCTGTAGCTAGCTTCGGCGCTAACTCCCGTCACTTTAATACGGCAGCAGCATGCAGCAAGCAAGACACAGGGGAGCACTGCTAGAGTCTTGAGGAGTCGTAGGCTTTGTTATGCACAAAAACAGCCTAAACTGTACATTAGTTCTGTTATTTACACAACTACCGATCACTCTTTTCTCTGCCCTTCGCTGCTCCGGTCCCTGACATTTCACGTAACTCGTGCACACACGCTTCCGTTCTCTCTCACTCGCTCTACCACCCAACTCTTAAGTTGTGTAATCCAGTGTCTTCTACATGTGCATCCCACAACTAACAACACTGATAATTGAAAACTTTGTTGATTACTTCTTCTTGTCCTCCACAAGGACGTGAAAGTTCAGGGTCACTTAATGTAACAGAGTAATTGAGTTTCCAGCTCAAGGATGAACGCAAAATGTGGATGCTTCTCTCATCAATCTCTCGACTGTTTCTGTACAGCCTATTTCTGCACTAACCATGTTCATTAGTCTTTGCGTGGGTGCCTATTCATCTGTGTCCTCCTATAGATGCCAGCGTTCATGCGTGTGTCCTTTCCAGGTGTGCGTGTACTGTACATTCTGATCCCTGGCAGCAGCTGTTAGAAGTCTCTCTGCATCTCCAGAGGTCTGCCGGCACTCAATGAGTTTCTTCACGACTTCAGGATAATTACTGTAGTTATGTACCTGCCAGTTTCCTAGTGCCCGCGAGCTGTTTTTAGTGCCACCCCTGAAAGACTGCCACTTGATGGACAGCTTGAGCCGAATGGGGTACATCCACCTCAAATCGATGTGGATGACTCACAGAGAGTGGGTTGGTGTAATGACTTGAATACCTGGAGCACGCTGAGATGGAGGAAGCAGCACTAGGGAAAAAAATATAACAAGAATTACAAACTTTTCAAAGTTTGAAGTCCTACTTCAAATGGATTTCTATGATTCGATAGTTCTACATTATTTTTACCGTATGTGTCATTATTTCCTCGTAAGTCTTGACTGAGTGCGAATGTATCTAAGCCGTCATGTGTCATGTGTCTGACATGTTTACTCCTCTCTTTACGTAATTAATTTAGCTCATGGTTATGCCAGTGGATAACATCACACTCAAATTCTCAGCCTTGTTTTTGGCAGTACATCTTCTCATTACACAACACGCTCCTCATTCTCTCGCTCAAATTCTTCAGCCAACTCAGTGCCGCTGCGTGTCTGATTTGATTGCCAGCTCAGCTATCTGACTTGTGTGCCACAGAGTTCCCGCTCTTGTTGGGTGCTCGTTCTAATGAGAAGTGCTGAGCTGGTGAGTCACGGCACTTGATTATTTTTCTCCTGCTGGTGTATCTGAGGTCAGCTCTTTCCTGTCTGTGCCTCTGCCTTCCTGTCTGCCCGATGTGAGCTCAGCCAGCGAGAGGACGAGTGCACGCCAGGTAGACTCCTTCCACCTCATCAAACCTGGCCCTTGCCCCCTTCTGTCTCTCCATCTTTCCTTCACGATGATTCATACGCAGCGTGATTCGTCCTCTTGCCTCTTTTTTCCCTCTGTTTATTCTCTCTGAGTCTTACTAACTATCTGGCCTCCAGACTCTGACCTCCTCTTAGATGCACACAATAACTCCTGTGAGCAAGCAAGTGTATAAACCCATGTAAAATTTACAACCTCATTTTGCTGCTGCATACAAAGCATGTGCCCTTGTAACTGATTATTATGCTGCTTTCATTCCCAGGAATTGAGGTGCAAAGGAACCCTCTGTAACAGGGACGTGGCGAGTCTCTTCTGTATAATTATCCTGATACCTGCCCTCCAAGCTTTTGCGTTCCCTCTGAATCCATGCTGGAAGTCTTCTTCCCTGCAGGTCTCTTATTCCCTTTGTTACTCAGGCATCTGCTACAACAACCTGTTTTTCCATTAATGGCAGTGTAAGCTTGTTTTCTCCGGCGTCTTCTACAGGTGTTGGTGTGAGTTCTGATTGGGTTTCTGTGAGCATGTAAGGACACATATATTTTTACAATACAATGATCAACACAAAAAAACAGTCCATATTCAAAATAACAGTCTTTATTTATTCATAAGTCCTTGAGCAGTCCTTGCATCTTTTAGGCAGCTTTGAGGAACTTTGTTTTCTGTCTGCCCCTGTGGACAAGAGAGCGTGCATTAGTTTTGTTGGTGAGTGAGTTGTTGGTGAGACACAACTTATTTTCTGCAGGATGACAGAAACAAGGTGATATGTATTTTTTTTGTGGCTATGGAAGATTAAGTAAGGGATAATATATCGTGAGCAGGAATGGAACTCCAACAGGGTGAGGTGTCGTACCCGCTTTTTACACAGCTTTTTACTTACAAAATGAATTATTTGAGACAATGTATTGATTTGGAAATGATTTTATTAATTCAAAAATGATTATCTTTCTGTTTTCCATTTAAAAATAGTCTGTTACAGTCACAGTTGAGAGCTGCGTCCATAGCAACGGTTAACTCTATTGCCTTCTTAAAATGAGATAAGCTAGCTATTATTACTCACATTAAAATGAGCTTAGCTAGCTGTTATTACTCACATTAAAATGAGCTTAGCTAGCTGTTATTACTCACATTAAAGTAAGCTAAGGTAGCTATTATTACTCACATTAAAATGAGCTAAGCTAGCTGTTATTACTCACATTAAAATAAGCTAAGCTAGCTGTTTTTACTCACATTTAAATAAGCTAAGCTAGCTGTTTTTACTCACATTAAAATGAACTAAGCTAGCTGTTATTACTCACATTAAAATAAGCTAAGCTAGCTGTTTTTACTCACATTTAAATAAGCTAAGCTAGCTGTTTTTACTCACATTAAAATGAACTAAGCTAGCTGTTTTTACTCACATTAAAATAAGCTAAGCTAGCTGTTATTACTCACATTAAAATGAGCTAAGCTAGCTGTTTCAGTGAATTTCAGCGTGGTACTGTGATAGGATGCCACCTGTGCAACAAGTCCAGTTGTGAAATTTCCTTGCTACTAAATATTCCACAGTCAACTGTCAGTGGTATTATAACAAAGTGGAAGCGATTGGGAACAACAGCAACTCAGCCACGCAGTGGTAGGCCACTTAAAATGACAGAGCGGGGTCAGTGGATGCTGAGGCGCATAGTGCGCAGAGGTCGCCAACTTTCTGCAGAGTCAATCGCTACAGACCTCCAAACTTCATGTGGCCTTCAGATTAGCTCAAGAACAGTGCGTAGAGAGCTTCATGGAATGAGTTTCCATGGCCGAGCAGCTGCATCCAAGCCATACATCACCAAGTGCAATGCAAAGCGTCGGATGCAGTGGTGTAAAGCACGCTGCCACTGGACTCTAGAGCAGTGGAGACGCGTTCTCTGGAGTGACGAATCACGCTTCTACATCTGGCAATCTGATGGACGAGTCTGGGTTTGGCGGTTGCCAGGAGAACGGTACTTTTCTGACTGCATTGTGCCAAGTTTAAAGTTTGGTGGAGGGGGGATTATGGTGTGGGATTGTTTTTCAGGAGCTGGGCTTGGCCCCTTAGTTCCAGTGAAAGGAACTCTGAATGCTTCAGCATACCAAGAGATTTTGGACAATTTCATGCTCCCAACTTTGTGGGAACAGTTTGGGGATGGCCCCTTCCTGTTCCAACATGACTGCGCACCAGTGCACAAAGCAGTATCCATAAAGACATGGATGAGCGAGTTTGGTGTGGAAGAACTTGACTGGCCTGCACAGAGTCCTGACCTCAACCCGATAGAACACCTTTGGGATGAATTAGAGTGGAGACTGCGATGCCCCCAGGCCTTCTCGTCCAACATCAGTGTCTGACCTCATAAATGCGCTTCTGGAAGAACGGTCAAAAATTCCCATAAACACACTCCTAAACCTTGTGGAAAGCCTTCCTAGAAGAGGTGAAGCTGTTATATCTGCAAAGGGTCGTCATATTAAGCCCTATGGATTAAGAATGGGATGTCACTTAAGTTCATATGCCTGTAAAGGCATGAACAAATACTTTTGGCAATATAGTGTATGTAGTCACTCCTCATATTACAAGATACAAGATACCGTTATTGAGAAACAGAGACCAGAAACTACAAGTAGACATAGATTACAATAATGATATTAAAGAAATAAACCATCCTGAGTTTCTTCCAAGCCCTGGAAACAAAAGTGGCCAACTTGTAAGCTTTTAAATAAGTGCTATTAACTATCAACATTCCCGGGTGCTGGTTTAGCTCAGCGGTTAAATCAGGCGTCCCTTGTACAGAGGCTACAGTCCTCGATGCAGCGGCCCCAGGATTCATCTTCCACCCTCGGCTCTTTGCCGCGTGTCGTCCCCACTCTCTCTTCCCATTTCTGTCCACTGTCCTCTCTCTCTGAATAGAGGCATAAAAGTCCAACCATCAAGCAAACAACAAGATGTAACTCGGTAGCAAGGCCAACATTTATTGTACATTTCACAAGTAGCGTAGACACATTACATACCTGTGTATTCAGGACAGATTACCAACCAAGGTTGACTCCTCTTTCCTCTATCACGGTCCGTTTCTTCAGCCACGTCTCTGCTCTTTATCTACTGTACACACATGTACAGTATTCTCCGCAGAAAATTCTCCTCCTGCTTCCTTCTAACTGACTTCCGACTTTCTGCCAAACTTTGCGGGGGAAAAATGTAAACATGGACTCTTCTGGCCTGCGTGACGTCAACTGATTTCGAGGAATCCGACCAGGTGAAATATATCTACATAGAAACAGTGTGTCTTCTAGCTGATGGTCTGTTTGGCTTTTGTAGGTCATAGAGAGGCATCAGTATTAAATTAAGACAGTTTCTCCTCAGAGTTAGTTTAAACAAACACTCAAAATAGTTCCAATAGAGTTTGGAACATGTAGAAGCTCTCTGAAGCATTATTCCTGTAAATGTCGGTATTGTACTTTGGGTTGTAATGTCATCAGACCTGTAGTCACTCCTCATCTGCTCCTCATGTTACCTTGGTGCCAGTGCAAAGCAGATTTCCCAGCAAGATTGTCCAATTTCCTCCCTGTTTCTGTGGCATCATTCTCCTCTAAGCCCTGCAGTCATCATGTGCACTCAATAGAGGTTCTTCCCTTATTGCGGTCACGTTGACCATGAAAACAAAAAATGTTTAGCATGCTGGATTTAGAGATTATTTGAAACAGGAAGTGGTGTAGTAGGTCTTTTTAAAGATAATGTAGCACAATTATAACTCTGTAATTGATATTTTCTTAAAGGAGGTGCGTACGTAAACAGAAAAGCAGACACACCTCCTCATTGTAGCGTGAAGTATTAAAAGAAAAGTGGAGGAAACTTCAAACGTGGTGAGAGCTCCTCTGTGGCCGATTCTTTGTGACGGTGTCTGACAGCTGACAGTTAAATCACACGATACAGTCATTGAGGGGGTTTGAAGTGAAATGCTGTCAAAAATTCTTTACGTTTCCATTGAAGAATTTGCTTCTCCTCAGTGATGCAGCAGCTGAATGAGATGTTGAGAGTTTTATATGCAGGCAGGCAGACTGAATTAAGGGTTTTAGCTGCAGTCACACCTGTTGACATCAGCTGTCAGATGTATATAGTTATATTCTACTTAAACACCGACATAGGGAGTAAACTTCTGAAATCCTTGTTATAAAGGTAGATGTCTTTAGTGTTTTAAGCCAAAGCGCCTTTGTTCTTAAAGGTTCTCATTTATGATTAAATAAAATGCTTAGCACTCAAGATCCCATTCAGAGGCATAATGGGGTCAAAGTGGACTCAACTATTCCTTTTGTCACTTACTTAAAGATACAAACTCAAATATTACAGTTTTGTGCTTGTGAGCGCCACCAACTGGCAATAATCAGTAATTAAGGGAGCACACTTCCCAATTTAACCAGATGTCTACATCTGGCTCCCTTTGTTACGGTTGTAACTCTTGATTTTCCTCGCTGACGGTCGCTTTCCTTTTCAGACTGTTTGCCTTCATCTGAGCGTCCAATTTGTTTCTTTTTCTCTGGATTGTCACTTATTTTTGAAGTTGTATCTGTAGTCATCCATCTTTTCTTTGTTTGTTCAGCCATAGTAGATTACTGTTTACTCGCAACACTTGCAGAGACCGGAAAAGCAGCCTCTTAGCTCTGCCTACCCTCTCTGGCAGACCAACCACTGCTGGCTGATGGAAAACGCATCACTAACTGGGCGTGAATGTCGCCAACGACACCCAGTCCATAATAATACTATATACTGCAAATGCAAAGGCTTTCATCAGTGGGCCATAGGCTCAATCACCATTGTGTTACCTCATTCTGTGAGCACAAAAACTAAAAGCGCATTTTCCAAGTTCAGAGTAAACGCGGGGGAAAGTCAGTAGAGATATTAAGTCCTCCTGTTGGCACAAATGCAAATACAACGTCAATATGGTTGAGAGCGCCACCATGGTGGGGGGGGGGGGGGGAAGCTGATATTATTCAAAATATGTGATCTGAACAGTGCATGGTGTGATGCATTCAAGTGAAAATGGTTCTGTGTCTGATGTTTTTCCATCCATCCATCCATTATCGATACCAGCCTATCCCAGCTGTCATTGGGCGAGAGGGCGGAGTACATCCTACACTGATCACCAGTTAATCACAGGGCTGACACATACAAACATAGAACATAGAAACACGCTCACATTCACACCTACGGGCAAATTTAGAGTCACCAGTGAACCTAACAAGCGTCCTAACGTAACGTCTTTGGAGTTTGGGAGGACGCTGGGGGAACTCATACATGCACGGGGAGAACATGCAGACTCCACACGGAAAGCCCCCCCCCCCCAATGATCCTTCTAGCTGTGAGGCGACGGCTCTAACCACTTCACCACCATGCAGCTGATATTTTTCTCGTTAAGGATAATTGTCTGAATTATTATTTTCCACTTGGTCAGAGTGGTGACCGCTTCAGGCATGAAAACCCAATTAATAGTTTTATTATGTTTGCTCAGTGGAGTTAGGAGTGTTTCTATGAAATGATCAAAGTTTCTGGAACAATAGATCAAACATTGAATTTCTCTTTATAACATTTGTGTTTGACAGAGGTGTAGTTCAGTTAGAGCAAAACTGTGACCGTGTGATGTCTGCTGTCTATAAGACGATTATTCATGATAAAACGAGTTCTTTTGTGACTGCTCAGTAACTCTGTGCTTCATGTGGATGATTAGCAATGTGCCTGAACGTAAGGCCCCTTCCCCAACACGTGGAAGCGTCCGCCTGTCCAGCACACGTTCCTGCTGATGTGCTGGCATTTTGAAAACGGTTTGATATGTGCTCTCCGTCTCCCCTCATGCCACCCCTCCGTCTACTCGTTTCATGTCTCACTGCTCCGGGGTTAATGAAATGCCCCTATTGAAGAGCTGGAACGAGAGATTGTGGAGTTCATATGAGCCCTCGCCCTCCTCCTACGCATTTTCTCAACCTGCCTGGACTTCGAAAGATGAGCGCCAATGATGCATCATCACTGGCAAGTGTATTCAAGTGGAGAGGTAATGATAATCTGAAGCTTTGTGCTAATCAGGAGGATATTTTTATCATTCTAATTCACTTCTTCACCATTAAACCCCCCAATTAAATGCCCGATATAAAGAGAAAATATTCAGCTAACTCTAACTAATACATCATATGCTGGACCTTGTAGAGGGGACTCTGCATCCTTGAACTCACACACTGTGTTAACAGATGCTTCACTGACAGACAGAAGCCAAACAGCTGCATTACAGTCAGGACAGCCAGATGGATTCAAGGAACATTTTGGCATCATTTTGGCACAAAACCAGCAGCAACCCCTCATCTTATTTTTTGAGAGGGTCTTTTATGGATTAAGATCGCAGCTACACGCACACACACACTCACATACAGCTGTATGTGTGCACTCGCTTCCACACTGTGGTCAGCGATGCATCACCCGACAGCTGACTGATGAAGCGCTGACCTTTTACTCCTGGCCTTGTGGGCAATTCTCCGCCTCGTGAAACTGTGGTGGTCTGCAGCCTCTGACACTTGAGTGCTCAAATGAATTATGGCCGTGCAAGAGAATAATAAAAAGGAGCAGAGACAGTGAGAGCAGGATGCAGATAGAGGAGGCGACGGGGGGGGGGAAAGATGGATGCCCAGTAATCAAACACTCCCTCCTGATCCCTCGCACCTTCCATCCCGCCGTCCTCTGCTCTCATTCACGTCCTTTTTTACAACGCAGGTGTTTATGAGACGTCTGTACCCTCTGCACTCTATGGCGGCTGACATTCACCGCAAGCTAGAAAAATTAGTGAAGCAGTTTCAAAGCTTAGTAAGTTTAGAAAATGAAACTTCAGAGCTCTAACGCGAGCAGACGGCTCTCCCGTCCTGAAATGAAAGGCGGCTGTTATTGAAGCTGAATCAAACGGATCGTTTGATCAGCAGAAACGCTTTAAAGCTGAACTACACAGTGTCCCCCTGTAGCAGAGACGCTCCATACTGTAGCTCCCCGCTGTGAGGGTGTGAAGTGTACGACTCTTTTAGGACTGTAAGATGTTCGTTTATGTGTTTGTATGTCTTTTTGTTAGCTTGTGTGTGTGTGTGTGTCTTTGTATGCAGCTTCTTAATCTGCTTAGCTACATTTTTACACTCATATCCTTTGATTTCTTCACTGAGCGTTTTGTCAGTGTCTTCATTTTTTTACCTGCTTATTGACTCTTTTAGTTAAAGATTTATTTTATCTAATAGTTGCACAGTATGTCTTCTTGCACACTTCTACAGTACAGTACATTTAGCTGTTGCATGTGCATCATATCATCTGCACAGCATTGATATGGTGCATGTATTAAAAGTGATGAAACAACCCTCACCTGCAAAATGCACACACCGATTAGGGTTACGTTCTTATCCTCGCTATCCAATCCAGAAAAAGACTCAAGCGAAAACGGAAACTCAGTGCTTTTTATTTGGAAAATATTTAATTTACACAGGCTTTGCCATGTGTTTTTTTCATATCTACTAATTATTTGTTAAATTACCAGAGAACATTGTGATATACATCGTTTTCTGGCATTTGTCCCCTAGTGATGATGAAGCTGCCGTCGTCTCGTCAGGCAATGATGTTGCACTGTTGTGCTCTCATGCTGCAGAAAGTCTAGTAAGTGTATATGACAGACAGAGCAAAGTGTCTGATGGTTTGGGCTCACTTTACCAAATATGACTGGAGCGTCTTCGTGCAATTTATGTAATGGGTAGCTGCGTTTAAAGGGGGTAACACCAGCAACCTCACAAAACACACACAAGTTCAACGTTATATAAATCTGAAGCAGTGCAGCATGTTTGACTGCTTTAGCAAAGCGGCTAGTGCTAACGCCGTTGCTAGCGTTACTGCTTGTACCTCCTCAGTGCAGCCTCTGAGTCCCGATAGCTCCGATAGCAAACGCATGGTTCTAATAAATAAGCCTGTAGCCATTCAGTCACTGGTGTTAGCTAGCTTCGGTTATTAGCGCTTGTAAGTTATCTTCCAGTTTAATCCATAGACCGCGTCAGTCAAGCAGCAGCCCCAGCTGCGTCTGCGGTGGGTAACGTTAGCAGAAGTCAGACACTCAAGTTAAACCCACTCTCCATCGCTACACGAGGGGAAATGACAGAGGGAAGAAACGCAGAATGTCACAGAGCTGTCAACAAGTTTACTGTGAAGACTTTAGGTCTAGTTGGTTTAGGTACACTAGTAAGCGATAGCTTGCCTAAGTGTGAATTTTGAGTTGCCATGACAGCCAGAAAACTATTTCTGTAGTATTTATGATTGTTACTGTTACTACATTTACTGTTAATGTAAACTGTTGTTACTGTAGGAAGAGGACCACGGCCCTTAACCCCAGTTACAGCCCCTCTTACTGAGGCACATTATCAGACACCCTAATAAAGACATGTCTTTGTTTTTGCACCAAATAAAAATGGAGATTAGTATCGGTATCGATAAAATCCTAACGATACCCATCCCTAGGGTGTTTCTACTAAGTACATAGTGCCACTCCAAATATCTGCATACTTGAAGAACGTGCATTTTTGCTACAGTGTCTTTGTGCGTGTGCGTGCACGTGCGGATGTTTAGGATGCTCATTTGCAGGAAACAGCTTCAGCTTTGCATAAAATATGGGCCTCTTTCTTCTAACGGGATCGATTGTTCCAGTGCATTCTGTCTGTGTAAGTTATGACGTGGATAATGTTTTAAACATGCTTTGCAGATGCGGCGTGACCCTCTTAAATAAATGACTGCATCACCGGGAGAGAGAGAAAGAGCCGTCGTAGGATTAGCTGTGCTGTGGCTGAAATGCTCTGTAGACTCTGTGAGTCATGCTGGCTGATAAACAACAAAGCGCATGTAGCAGCAAATAGACACACACACACACACACACAGACACACACTTGAATGAACCCTTCAGACAACAGTGAAACGACAGAAAGGTAATTGACTTCGGGCAGCTCATCATGCAGACATTACTACACATCCATTCCCTCACATGGGTGCATATAAATGACAGTATTTGTGTGGCAGAATGGGCACATCACCCGCGGCTTGATATCCCATAATTTCCTTGATAAAGCCCCAAGTTTGTTGCTGCCCCACCAGCAGCGTCTTCCCCGCTCTGTTAGTTAACAAGGCTAGCCAGCAGCGGGGGCATCGGTGCCCTGCTTGTAACCTGCACTGCTTGCTCTGCAGAGTCACAGCTCCATATGTTACCATGCGCTCCTTTGAATACTGATGTGAGCGCGGGGTTTATAAAGTTCAAGCCCTCCTGCTCACACGGGGTTATGTTTATCTCTACCTGCAGTTCTCGGGGGTTGAGAGGGCCATAATTGGGTGACTTGTTAGATGAAAGCGCGGGCTGATGAGGTCGGATGAGGTGATGCACAGCAGATGATGATAATATCTGACTGTTTACACCAGGTTCCAATTGCGAACTCAATATTTTTACCCTTCAAATTCTTAAACCCCCAAAAATCATCCCTTAAACTTTTGCACTCCTTTCAAGTGCAGACGCTTTAAAAAAAAAATAGAGTGTGAACTGCAACAAGCTGCACAGGCTGCCGGGGTCAACCAAAGTGCAGGCGTCCTCGAGACACCAACCGAAATTGCTCTTTTTCACGCGCTGTGCTGTGCACTGTATATCTTGTGAGAGTCGCTACATTAAAGAGAGGAGAAAACAGAAAGTGTAGCATCAATTTGTACACCAGCAGCACCTTTCTTGAACGCTGCACTGTTCACTTATTAAAGCAGCAATCTTTGGCGCTTAATCAATTATTTCAGCCGCCCCGGCGTATTTTTTAAGGGGACACTTTATTGTCACTAGTGTGATGAAGCTTGATCTGTTCTGCTTTTTAAGTGGATCTCTGTGGGGTGAATTCAGGTTTTAACATCTGGCTGCAGTACATTAAAGAAGTGTTTCCTGGCACGTGTGCAGGTAGACCGCTTTACATCAATCATTCATACTGACATTTCCTTTGATCTGATGTCCTTGTGTGTGTTCGTGCACACACACATGTGACCGTGTGTGCACTCGTACGAGTCTTGATTCGTGCCAACCTGCAGTTTTGTGCAAATGTACCCTCATGGTGTTTAAGTGTGTGAGTGTAGACAGGTGCTCTTCTGCAGGTTTAATGACCTGAGGTGTGGCTGACTTCCCTTTGCCAGTCTGAATCCTTTCCCCGCTGCCCGACAGAGTGTGACACAGTTTGAGCGCGTGGCTGCTGACAGGTCGGGCCTTGTGACAAACTCGGGCAGGAAGAGGAAGTCTGTTATTTTCCCCGGGCTGCGGCTCCACCTGAATGCTAAGTGACCGAGGACGAGTTCCCGTACTGACACACTGCAGCTGCTAACATGCACCATGTATGCCTGAATGAACACACACTCACAAGCTTGAACACACACGTAAATGACAGACACTGACACGCATACACTCCTGAAATAGTAGACTTTGACATCACTCGTCCATGACTGTTGCACAGAGGATTAGCCCTCTCTCACTGAAGTATGTTGTGTAACACAAAACCATCCTCTTGCTTCTACTGCACCGTCAGTCCAAATCCCATCCAACCCCCACCCAGAGCTCACCCACAGCCAGCTTGGCTTTAAATCTCCCATCTTTGTGGCAACTGGGACCTCAGGCCTGCCTCCAAAGGCTCCCACAGCACAAATTACATTTCACTCACATGGCTGAGCCCAACCCTCTCTTTTCATAGCTGTACTTTCCTTCCTCCTCCTCCCTGACATCAGCTCCTTTCCCCAATATAACTGCTGATGTTCCTCCAGTGGATGTGTTGCCAGCGCCTGCAGCTCCCTCGCAGATCTGCCGACTGCTCACGAGGAGATGAGCGGTATGCTCAGCTAATGGCTACAAGTAGCATTAGAATGGAGTAGAAATTGTATTGACGTTCAAGCGCGGTAATAAACTAAATATGCATCTTTCTGTCGTCTCGCCGGTTCTCAGAAACCTTTCATCTTCGGCAGTCTGCCAGAGCATCCCTCAAAGGCTACTCGGGCTTAGTGTGTTTTAGCAAATTGAGAGTGGCTTTTTATGCTTTGATTGATGGTGGCGGGTTGTATTCAGAATGCGTAAGAGGACAGTGATGGATTCCCGCTCAAATCAGTGCTTTGTGCTCAATTGATTGGTGGTGGAGCCCAGGATTGTGTACCTCCAGCCTTCTGAGTTCGAGTTATCTGCAGATCTCACAACGCGAGAAACCTTTGTTTTAGCAGGCAAACAAAACTCCAGCACTCACAGATGCAGTAGTCCTCTTTTTTATTGTGGGCAGGAACAACAAGCGGTGATCAGCGTCATCTAATTAGCAGAATTCACTCTTTATATTTGCAGGTGGAGATAAAACACAAAGCAGGAAAGAGAATAAGAAGGCACTTAGAAAAACATTGTGATTTACAAACAATAACAAATTATAGGACCTCAGCTGAGGACATGTAGTCTATACCTAAAGGTAACATACATACAGCATGTATTAGGTAACAAGTTAAGAGCTATATTGCCCTGTTAGCCTATTTGTAACTTAAAATTTTCGTACAAACGTGAAGAAAAACACCCGTCAAATAGTTTTATTTATATGGAGAGAGAGAGAGAGATTTTCTGGGTCACGGAGGCGGGGTACACCCTTGACTGATCGCCAGTCAATCACTGACACAATCACTCACGCTCACATTCACACCTACGGGCATCACCCATGAAGCTAACGAGCATGTGTTTGGACTGTGGGAGGAAGCCGGAGTACCCGGAGGGAACCCACGTATGCACGGGGAGAACATGCGAACTTCGTCCTAACCGGAATTTGATCCGGGAACCTTCATGCAGCTTACACATATATATACTGTATTTATATGATATACTGTACCTATATCAGTTCTCAACCAAAGATCACTGGGGGTGTGCGAGGCTTTATCTGCACTGAGATTAAGTTTAGAATTGTACATGTTAAATAAAATCAATAAAAAAAATCTCTATTGAGAAAAAATATATTACATTGAAATATATACATGTATGCACAGATATATTTTTTTGATATACATTCATACATGCATGCAGAATGCCTACATCCACATTTTTAAATGTAACTAAAAGGGGTGTTTATTAAAATAACTAAAGATAACTTTGATAAACTAAAGAGCTACTGGCTGATTGGTGCTAATTTTTGCCAATAAAGATTTGGAATTAATAATTTTATTGTATTGGTGTACGTGTGTGCGGGCTTGGGGGGCTCAGCCTTTCTTAGATACAAGCAGGGGTGCAATCAAAGGTGTTATTGGAAGACTCATTTAATTTACATGACCAGGTCAAACAGCTGATTCATTGGGAGGATCTTCTATGCAATTTATTAAGTAACTTTTTTTTTTCTTTCCTTGGACGTGCCACCTGAAATGCCAGCATTGTTTTTTTTCCCACAATAATTCAGAGGACGACTTTATCTTCCCCTACCGTGCAGCCGACATAGCTGTTAACCTCTATTTTTGGCAGTGTGTACGGTTCTACTCCTCTACTCCTAATTACCTACTTTTTAAGAAAGAAGCTCACAGTGCAGCAACAAACTGTATCACTGCAAATGCTTACGTGAGGGACACACAGGCAGACAGACAGGGCAGAGAGATTCATCAACATGGAGAATTCACCACCTCAGAAAAGTTCAGCACAATAATACCGTGCGCCGCTGAGCAGCCGCAATGTGATTGGCTGGTGGGAGGGCCGTGGAGAGGACATTTATCAGGCTGACACAGGACACAATGCTCTTTGTTTGATTGGTAAAATTAGTGGGAGCTCATTTGCTTTCACTGCAAAATCCTTTACAGGCCCTTTTTTGTTGTGTTAATTAAGCCGGAGCGCCCGTTTTGTATGCCGCTTGCGTCGGGAGCCCCAAAGGAGAGAAAACGATCATTGTTATTCTTGTCGCGCACCTCAGAGGCATTGTGATTTGTTTTTATATGATTTGCACCAAAGATGGGGTGCTTAAATGTATATTTGCGAAAATTAGTTTGGTTTAGTTTCCCTCTCGTAATTATCTCTGCCGAATACAAATTCTTGAGAGTTTTTCTCAGTGAGGACTGAAGCGCTGCCAGCAGCCCATGTTTTGTTACAAAAGGCAGCAAACTCTTTGCAACAGACTCATTTAAGCGGCTACATTTGATTATGAAGGTTACAGGGATTTAAAGTTTATAAATGTTATTGCACTGCTCAAGGTGGAGATAATTTGTGCTCAGGAATTTGCATAACGTGTATCAGCATTTATAAAAACTTTTTCAGGGAGAGCTGCTTTTTAATGAATATTTGGTCCTGTGATGTTTGACCTGCTCCCGAGGTACAGCTGTGCATTCTTACCATCTTGCTGCAGTCTTTCAGACATTGGCTGAATTATAATAAGACTGTAGCATGTTTTTCAAACCAAAAACAAACTGGAAAGCAGCATTCAGGAGACATTAAGCTCTCAGGATTTGGAGAGCTCCATTCATAGTAAATCCCCTGCTGATATTATGCCATCCTTTGGGCTTTCAAACCGTAAAAGTCAACACATTGCACCTGTGAGTTCACCAGGGGTCATCCTTTCAATATCACTCCAACGCCTCCAGCTCCTTTGATTGCTTTACACTTGAAAAAATCTCAAATCACAGCGGCGGTTAACCTTGTTTGCTTCTCTCATAGCCTCTCATATGGAAGCTGCGATTCACACTGGGACCTGCCGGGGGTTGAAGAGTCTCACCTCGCTCCTCGCGCTGTCTGCTGATCTCTCATTAATCACTCAAATCAGCCGAGAGATGAGGTGTGAACAACTAAACGCTGGCAGGTCTGGTTTCAGTTCGGTGCATTCAGAGGGCGATTCAAATGAAATCAGGAGAAAACCTGACACAGAGCAGCACCGGCTCACTTCCTCAGAAAGAGCATAGCGTGTCATTTTCCATGGCCTGTTTTGTGTCATTTGCCTTTCCACTGAGGAGCCGGAGCTTGCTGGTGCTAAGGCGGGCTGGTCTGCAGCTTTCATGTCATCACAGGGGCTGATTTAGATCTGAAAATACCCAGCACACCTTGATGACTTTTTTAGTAATTAGATTTAGTGATGACAGATTTTTTTCCCCTCTTTCTCTCGTGTTCAGGAAGCGAAGCTGCGCGAGCTCCTGGACGTCAGCACCTTGGCGGGGAAGATGGAGAACAGGATGCTGATGGTGGTGAGCGGCACCGACATGGTCAACATCACATATTTGAACTTCATGGCCTTCACGGAGGAGACGGCTAAGGTAAACAACCTGCATGACATCAACAACTACACAAATTATCCTTGTACAAAGATGAAGCTAATGAATGTGACTGAAAACCTCATCCCTCCAGCTTTAATCAGCTCACTGTTTTAATTGAGTCATCTGTGTAATCAGTGCCAATGACATCTTTCAACCAAAAAGACAGCGGAAAGGTTTCCACTCAATAAAGTCTAGACGAGCAGTTAAACGACAATAAACACCAAACAGAAAAAGTAATTTGTTAATGTTGCAGAAATTAAATCTTTAAATGGCTGTTTGTTCTCTTGACAGGGAAAAGGGTTAATTAAAATGATGAAAAGGCTGCGTAACAATAATGCGATCAGATAAAAACAGGTTCCAATTTACTCCTGGAGTTAGGAGGTTTATGAGGGCGCCATTTCTCTGTTACTACATGGTGTGGAGCGCGAGGCCCAGTGTCCACGAACAAAGTATCCAGAGCCGTATCGATAGAGAGTCACGTCAGTGGAGGTCCAAAATGCTCCATGATCCGCCATAGCTATGTCGGAACTCTCTCTCTCTACGGCTGTGAAAGTACCGTCACTCAGTCAGTCACATACAGACCCATGTGTAGGGCTGACCCCGGCGGCCAGCCAAAAAGACACTGGCGCTCAGATTGCACCAACCATCTGTTCCAATTCAAGTAGACATTAACAGTATACCCACATGTATGAACTAACAGCTTAATTTATTCCTAACACACAGCTATAGTAACACATTTCAACCCCCTTGTGAAGTCAAAGTGCTTTAGGGTTTATAACTAACTCAATGTGTGTTTGTGTTTGTGTGTGTGTGTGTGTGTGTGTGTGTGTGTGTGTGTGTGTGTGTGTGTGTGTGTGTGTTATTTCCTGCAGGAATGGGCAGAGGAGCTGTTCAAACTGGCGTCCAACCTCCTGGTGCAGAACATGTCAAGAGAAGCCTGCCTGGAGAAAGCGTATGTCATCCACACACACATGCATGCTACACCAAAATACACACACACAAGCAGCTGCACAAAAAAATGTAAATCCACAATCCAGAAGATAAATATGAAAATGAGTTCTCCAAAAAAGGTGTCAGTCATCACAAGCTGCACAACAGGTGTGTGCTGTCTCTTACATAAAGAGAAACAGCAGCAGAAAGCAAATGAGGCCACAGTGCTCCTATTGCACAACTATACACAGTGTGTTTACTTACAAATGCATGAAAAAACAGACTTGTAACATGCACGTAACTGCACCAAGTATGCAGGAGCACACCATAAACCCTGCAGCACAAACACGCACACCTTCATGTATACACCCCTGTGCGTATGGGCTGCACTGAACCGACACACGCACACAAACAGGATGGAAGGAGTTGCTTTTCACAGCTCCTCGAGGCGGCCTGAGGGTCTCAGTTTATAAAGGTCATTTCACCTCGCATGGATGCAGAGAAAAAAACAGGACAGGAAGCGAGAAGGTGAATAAAGAACACAGTTGGAAACATGTAGTTCATGAACCTGACTGTGCATCTCAGCGGGTTTATATGTGACAGTATGAGCCTATATTTTTCTCCCATTAAAAACATGTGTTAGTGGATCTTTGACCTGAACTTGCTTTGGTGGCAAAGTGTGAAAGAGGAGTCTCCCTTTTATCTTCTCTGTTCCATAAATCACCTCTACCCCTCATCGGCACGTTAGCCTCTTTGTCCCTTTCAGACAGATTTTAGCATCAATCGCTCTCACACCACCTCTGATCCTGTGTAATAACTGTGTCTAATGGCTTTCACCAACACGTTCGTATCGATCTGATTGGAGCCCACACACTGATCTACGGCTCACAACGGATTTATGTGCCTGAGCGAAGCTCCTGCAGAGTCAACCTGAATATGATTCTGCTGTATTGTGTTGAGAGAATACCCTCGGGCTGTGTTTGGTGACAACTCCCAGCTTCCCAATGTTTATCAGCGAACAGAAGCCATTAAGTTGCACCCCTGAGGAGGCTAATTGACTTATGAGACAATAAAAGTGGCCATCGACCACATTGTACACACAGAGTTGAATGGGATTGAACAGAGTGAGTTTCACAGTCACGCTGGCTGCTCACAGCGAACGTTTTACTGCACTACTTGCTCACAATAAGGTGATTCTTTGTCATACTTCTACAACACCATCCCCAGTGATGGTTTCTTGCATGTGGTTAATACCCATTGATAGCTCTCATGGCTGTGATACATTTTTCTGCAGTGTAGACGAGCAACAGGAAACAAAAGAGAACACGGCACGTCTTTATATTGCGGCTGATGTCCTCTGAGATAAATGCAATACGGCTGACGCCACATGCACTTGCTTTGTGCATCAATGATGAGTCAGTTTTTTGCGTTTCACCCTTATGCCAAAGGAATAAGTGGATGCGCAGGAGTAAGTATTTCAATTACCATAGGTGAAATGGAAACTGACCTCCTTGATTTAGCATTAACTAGACAGGGAAAGTAGAGACAGAGGGGAGGGAGAGAGTCAGACAGAAGAGGAGAAAGTAGTAAAGGAGACAGATGTAAATAATCTGTTTTCCCCGACTCGTCTTCATAAATAATACAGGCTGATGTAAGGCAGATGAGGAAACACCTCTTCTCTCTCATTCTTTCCTCACCCTTGAGCCCTAAATCTGCCTTTTCTTCTCCCCCTTATTTTCCAAATTCAGCCTTGTGTTGCAGTGTTTCAGTGACGTCAGCTGTTGTCAACTAGCTCTCCCTCTACCAACACTCATTGTCTTTCCCCTCACATTTCCCTCTATCAGAGAAAAAAAGACCTCAGACACACACTAAAAAAAAAACAGTCTGGTCCTGTTAACCATTACAGTCATCGGTGACTTTGCCTGTGGCAGCCGGCCTGCCCTATGAAGTGGACACCGTAATGGATATTAATTATTAGCCAGCAGCCACTTAAAGCCCAGCCTGTAATGATGGCTCCTGTTGCAGCGGAGCTATTTTTAGCCCAGGCTGCGCTGCCTGTGTTGCTGCTGCATGGCTCTGTGCTGCCAATGCAAGGCTTCCAGGGATTAGCCACAATTTGAACCTCTCATGTAAACACAGCCGCATATTCATGGTGTGTACAGAGACAGCTCTACACAGTCAGCTCTACACAGTCAGCCTGCAGCTAAAGAGACAAGTGTGCATTTCACCACACTGACGCCTGATGCATGTACTGTCGTATTGATTTGCAAACTCACTCATAGACAGACATGACGAATAGTTATGGACACATTCATCAGTCTAACATGTGAACTCAAGCACACACACAAAAAGGGATTACATTGGTACTTTACCCAGAAGTACTTCTGATTGCATGTTGTGTAAGTTGTGTTTGCTCTGTCCAATGCAGATACGTTCGGCTGAAGCTGCAGCTCAACCCCGAGGGCCGAATCCCCGTCAAGAAGTAAGTCTCTCTGACTCATCCTCCTCTCCCCTACCACCTCCCTGCTCTTTTGATCAATGCATCCCTTCCTCTGCCTTTTCTCGCTACTATCAGCATCTGTACATTCTCCTTGTTTATGGGGGCATTTATGAGAATTCGCTTCCCCACCCTCCTGTCGTTGCATTGCTCCCTTTTATTACTTTCATATCTCTTCTGCTCCGGAGTAACATTTTCTCCTTCATTTCTCATCTGTCGTTTCCTCTATCTGTAAAGAACCCACCTTTATTGATTCGTGCACGAGTGTGTGCGTTGTGAAGTAGCATGCCTTTGCCAAACCTCGTTTATCTCTGTCACTGACTTCAGCCCAAAATGTGTGAGATGTGTGTGGGAATTTCCTCTCAGTTTCTCTTCTGTGGCAGTTTGTCATCATCTCATTGAAAATCCAACTCTCTCCATCGTCGTTAGTCAAGTTGAGCTTTCAGGCGGGCACCAGTGAACTTCTGCGATAACCTCCCTCGGAGCCGCGGAGGAAAACCAGTGGGTGTCAGCACAGTGAGGCAGAGAGACGCTCCTTGCCGTTTAGGGAATTAACCTCCTAGCTGGAAGGACATGTCAGCTTGACTAATGTCAGCTTGACTCTGCTCTCCCACTGAGCATACAGTACACGCTCATGGATCTGCACAGGCATACCTCTGCATGTAATTAAAGCAGGCTGTGGCCAGCGGAAACAGACCGAAACAGCCGGCGGTAGCTGTAACAACACTGGAGATAATGCAATAAATCGCATTTATTGTCTATATACACTGGAATAAAACAGAGGACAGTAGCCCGACCACGCACACACACTGTCTCTCTCTACTCTCTGATGACTAATGAGGCCGGGCAGCATATTATCAGTGTTCGGTGAGAAGCAAGAATCCAAAACAAATTGGAAAATCTGAAAAATACAGCGTTCACGAAGCTGAAAAAAAAGTTGGCTGTATAAAACAGGAGGCGTTTAGATAAATGATTTCCAAAGGATGATGAACATATGATCGAAACTGGAACTATTTTATCTGCGTGAGACACGAGCCCCGCTTTGCAACTGGTGAGGCAGGATGAGTGGAGTTACAAGTAGTGTGTAAGAAAGCGTGATATGATAATGATAATGTAACTGATCATTGTAATGGTGATGACTATGTTAATGATAATGATAAGAAGAAACGACAACAATGAAGCTTAATGTGCTCATCTCTGCGAACATGTTTGCGGTTGGTTTGTTTTTATAAAGGATCACAAACATTAGCACATTATTGATGTACATAGGCAGTTTCCATCTGTAGATCAGACTGTGTGAACAGCATCATTCAAACCAGTGTGTTTTGCATTATGTAGACTATTTTCTTCTTAAATGGAAATGTTTATGTGAGGGATAATGTGTAGTGAGCAGGTTGTTACAGCAGAATGGAAACCCTTCAGGGTGAGACACCTGCTCACGCTGTAACAACCTGCTATTCATTTGGGAAATATTTAATTAATTTAAAAATGATTATATTTCTTTTTTCTGTTTAAAAATAGTCTGTTACAATCACAGTGAGAGCTGCGTCCATAACTTTGTGTTTTAAAATGAGCTAACTTAATATTACTCAGAATAAATTAAGCTAAGTTAGCTGTTTGTACTCACATTAAAATGAACTAAGCCCGCTGTTTGTACTCACATTAAATGGAGCTAAGCTAGCTGTTTTTACTGAGAATAACATGAGCTAAGCTAGCTGTTTTTACTCACAGTAAAATGAGCTACGCTAGCTGTTTTTATTCCCAGTAAAATGAGCTAAGCTAGCTGTTGTTTTCCGCTCTGTAAACAAACCAATGTCAAATTTACCGGCCTTCTTTCGGCGGATTGATATGAGTACATATAGTCCTCCGGATTGTGTGATTAGAGCTGAATCCCTACCAACGGTCTGTTCTTCATAATAACGGTCTGTTATCGAGGAATAACAGACCTCGGAATGCCGTAATTAACAAATCAGAATTAAGTATTTAACACAGCCACACATGTAATAACAGGTGAATATTGCTGTACTTTTCTCACTAATGTAGATCTGCTGCGATTTACACCAACATATGCTTTAATCTAAGTGAGGGTGGACAAAATATAAAGAAAAGAAAGTTGCTCTCCAAAACATTTGGAATGGATTCCAATGATGGAAAATGGATTAAAACCTTCATGAATATTAGATTTATTGCAGGGCTGTTATATTACACTGGATTAGTTTTAGTTCTCTGTACTTTTTTATTTCTCCCCACTTTGTCTCTGCACTTTTTATTCTGTATTAATTACATCTTCATTTTTCATCTTGGCATTACCTTTGTCTCACTTTTGTCTTCAGTTTGTGATCGCTCTCTCCTCTTCTCTTCTTACTTTCTCTTTGTGCTTTTATCCGTGTTACCGTCTGCGGCTGCTGGAGCAGAACTTTCTCACAGGATACCCTTAATAAGTATCAATTAAAAGCTGTGATGAATTCATCATTTTGACACATAGGATCTGAGTGAAAAGTCCTCTCTCTCGCTCTGTGTGGTATTTTCTGTGATTACTCGTAAAAGCGTGTTTTTGTTTCCCCGCAGTATCTTCAGGATGTTCTCGGCAGACAGGAAGCGAGTGGAGACGGCCCTGGAAAACTGCAACCTCCCTTCTGGCAGAGTGAGACACCAAAATATTGTCTCCTCATACTTCCCCTTTCTCTGAACCCGCTTCTGTCTGTGTCTGCCTCTTTTATCTCCTCTCTCCATCCATCCGTCTGTCCCTCATCATTCAGCTCATTCTCTGTTCTCCTGAAACTGCACCTGATTGCTGCTTTGCTCATTTGTTTGGAGCCGTATTTCCTGGATGCCTACTTGACTTCTCACTCAGAACTGATTTAGCCTTGGTTCTAATGAAACAAATAGACCCACCGGGAGCAATAGAGATGACAAAAGCTGTTTTATCTGTACCTCAGTCAGGTACCACGAGAGAGAAGCTGCTCCCTCATGCATAGAGGTGTAAACAGTCCCCCAACACAGCAAACAATCTCTGTTTTCCAGCACTGGGAAGCAATTTACATGTTTAGAAGTAAGAAAATGCAGTTTAATGCAGTTCTGAACACATGCTGAAACATATGCACATACAGCTGGGCTGAAACGCCGCAGCTCTAATGAATAGCTTCTGAATACAATCAGTATAAACACATTAATACACAGGAATACAAACACAGAAACAAGCTATATATAATTGGCGCAGGGAGAGAGAGCAGGAGGTAAGAAGGTGTTGCAGTATGAAAGTCTGGTGGGATTTGCTGTTGTTCCAGCGCGCAAGTAATTACAGCTAAACGATAGTGCTGTTAATCCCTCATACACACACATTTGCGGGCAAGAGCGCATACACACCGCAGCTCGCACCAAGGTCTTTAGAGTGACTCATTGAGTTTGAGCAGGGCTCGACTTGCATCCCTTTCCCTCTGCGCCTCCTCCCTCATCTACCTCCTTCCTGAAACTCTCTGGTTCTGCTCTGTTTAGTTCAGGCACAATGCTTTCTGCTGAGCGTGCTGTGTCTTCATCACACCTGTTTGGCTCTGATAGCTCTATAAGGAGCCCATGCGGCTGCAGCTTTATTTGTTAAAGTCAAGGTGCAAGTTGCAGGAAGTCATCTTTTGGTAATTATTTACATATGAGATGTGTGGAGTGTAATCACTTTTCAGAGGGAGACTAGAGGTAAAGTGAGCTGTAGAACATCCAATAGCATAGAAAGATGAGCTCTATACAAGTCAGTGGGCTCCATGATGAACCAAGTCACTCAACTTTGTGAGTATAGCGCCTTTCATACAAACAATTAGCCAAAGGTGCTTCACATAGGAGCAAACAGGCGGAAAATAAGGAACAGAAATTGATAACAGCTTACAGCATGTGCAGAACTGTGCTGCACCAAGCCCTGGCAACACATCACTCCCACCCTCATCCACCTTCACTGGCTCCTGGTCAGGTCCCACACCTCCTATAAAATCCTCCCTCTCACCTACAAATCCCTCCATGCCCTGGCCCCAGAGTACCTTTCCGACCCCGTCCCGGAGTCTGCGATCCTCAGACACGGGCCTGCTCAAAATTCCCCACAGCCGCCTGCGGACTTTTGGCGAGAGAGCCTTCAGTGTGGCAGCCCCCTCCCCCACCCTCTTGAACTCTCTCCATATTGAGATCCGCAACAATGATAAACACCTAATAAAAATTACTCCAAATTAAAAGCCCTGATTAAAAACATCTTTGAAAAGGTTTTCAATATTATTTAAGCATTACAGACAGAGCATGCCATTTTGATCTCCATAAGCAGACGCTTCCAATTTATTCTCGAGTAGCACTTACAACTGATTCACAACAACTTGTCTGATCACATTTTTTTTTGGATTTATAGTGTAGCGTTGCGGGGTAGCTAGACTGATGGAGGAAGAATGAGGAACCCCGAACTCCCACTTTAACATAGCTTTGTAAAAATAACTCCCTCTTCCCTCCCCCGAAACTACTTCTCAGTCAATTACACACTGTGGTGCACCCCTCCCTCAATAAACAACTGCAAAACAACAACAAACATAAACAGGAACTTACACCCAGCATTACAATAGTTCAAAGATGAGTCTTGATAGTCTGCCATCCTCTTCAGGAGAAAACATCTGTTTGATGAAACAGTTGTAAAAGCCTCAAAAGAATTGATTCTGTGTTTTGCATTATATGCATAGAATTGACTTCACTCGTGTCCATACATACATAACAGAGTTAACACATTCATCTTGAGCAGCCAGTTTGCTTAAGGTATGCAAAGCTTAGAAAAAGTTAAAGATGCACAAGGCCAAACTTTATCCTCGCCTGTACTTATGAGTTTTGTTCCTGCACCCACTCAATGCACTGAAAACAGAATTGCATGTATGTACAGTGCGTGTGTGTGTGTATGCATATGTATGTGAACTTGTTGTTGCTGCTCTCTGCTGCAGAGTGACTCCATCCCCCAGGAAGATTTCACTCCAGAGGTGTACAACATGTTCCTCAGCAACATCTGCCCACGATCTGAGCTGGACCACATCTTCGCTGACGTGTAAGAGCCGTGTTTCCCTCGGTTGTATTTGCCTTTACCTAAGTCTGTTTTCTTTTCAATGTCCAAAGAATACAGTGATTCTAGAGGAAGTTAATTGAAAAACATTGGGGTGATTTTGATTTGACCAGACATGCAGCAATATGATGGCTGCCATCCGTGATATTTAAGTTCTCACAGGTTCAAGACACCTGCTTTCACCCATTAGATTCATCATAAGCGGTTAATTAGTACAGGAAAGCCTCCTGTAAAGGCTGAGGTTGTGACTCCTCGTGCCTGGCACTGCGGCCCCCTTGTGCTGCAGAGGCAGATCTGCCCCTTTGGCCCAGAGGGACTCAGACCATCAGCCGAGGCAGCGTGCCAGCTCGACCGGGGCCACTCAAAGTCATAGATTTTAATCACAGTTAAGTGAGACGGCATGAGAGCCAAGAGGATATGGAGATGATAATTTAGAGCAACAGGTTTCGATATGAAAGGCGTTTTAATCAAATCTCATAATTTACTCAACACAACGTTCAATCCTCTGCTCCTCTGCGATTCTGTTGCTCTCCCTCTACACGTCTCTTTAATTACCACTCCTCCCCTCCATCGCCGTCTCCTCCTTTCTCTTATCTCACTTTTAGAATTCTGTCTCGCGCTCACGCTTCGCTTAGAAACCCTCCCATGTTTATCGTCTTTTCCCTTGTTGCATCCCCACCGCTCACATTATCCTCTTGTTTTCTCTTCTCAGGGGGGCCAAGAGTCGTCCATTCCTCACCGTGGAGCAGATGACAGAGTTTATTAACAGTAAACAGCGAGACCCTCGTCTGAATGAGATACTCTACCCGCCGCTCAAACCAGAACAGGTCCAGCTGCTGGTGGACAAGTATGAGCCCAATGATTCGCTGGCACAGAAAGGTCAGTGGTTCAAATATCTGTCAGTACAAACAAGCACAACATTATCCCTTACATAAACACAAGGACATAAGACACAGTCTACACCTACTTATTACATAAGGTGCCCGTGTAATAAGCACACAGATGTACGCAACATCTTCCAACCCTTTAAAGTTCCCCTCTCCCTCTACTCCAGCCCCCACCACCATAGCAACACTCTGAAAGTGAAGGGACATGGTGGGGTGCCAAGGAACGGAATGTTAGAAATCTGTCACACACACACACACACACACACACACACACACACACACACAGAAAACACCAGACACCAGCGCCAAAATGTTTCATCCACACAAAAAAGTGCTGAACTTAACAGAGAATATTCCCCTGTCATTTCATTTTCAAGAATAAGAGTCCATGACTTGAATCCTTAATATGAGAGAGAGAGTCTGAAGGAAAGAGCAGATAGAGAGAGGGAGGTGTGTGTGTGTGTTTTGTGCTTCAGGAGAGCTTGAACAAATAGCAAGTGGCAAGTGGAGTGGAGCAGAGAAGTTATTCGGCGGTGTTAAACACTGTTACGTAATCACGTGCAACTTTCTCTTTACCTTCATATATCACGGCTGTGGCTCACCGGGAGAGTCGGTCGTCTCTCAATCAGAAGGTTGGGGGTTCGATCTCTGACTGCAACAGTCACATGACACTAAACCAAGGTGGCATAGCCATCGGATATGAATGTGTATAGATCTGATTGGAGCCATCAGTGTGAGAATGTGTGTGAAAGGGTGAATGAGACATGTAGTGTAAGATTAGAAAAGTGCTATATAAGTACAGACCATTTACCATTTACAAAAAAAGGGCTTATTGTTAATCTTTATATAAATATTTATGTAATCTTTATATAGATTTGCTTATTCCCTGTTTGGCAGAGACATAAAGGAGCCACCACTCTCATATCAGTTTGTCTCATATCAAAGTACAACCAACAGCCAGTTAGCTTCGCTTAGCTTAGCACAAAGACTTGGATCAGGGGCAACCAGCTCTCCAGGCACTGTCTCAAGGTAACAAAAACTTCCCATTGGCAGCTGTAAAGCTCTTTAGTTAAATCTTTATATCTCGTTTTTGCGTTTAGTGTAAACACAGTAGTTTGCTGTTTCATTGGAGGGTAATGAGCTGGACTCTCTCCAGTCTAGGAGTAGTTATCAGGCAAAGTGTTTCTGTGTTGTCCTAATTTGCTTAATGCTACCTGGTCAAAACAATTGCTTGTATTTTTGCCCTTTTGCATGTGTCACAACCACATTTATTTACCTGTTAAAACCTAATATCCAAAGGGGCGCTGGTTTAGCTCAGTTGATAGAGCAGGCGTCCCATATACAGAGGCTACAGTCCTCGACGTCATCCCCCACTCTCTACTCCCCACATTTCCTGTCTCACTTTAACTATCCTATCAAATAAAGACAAAAGCTAAAACAACATAGATAAAGATAATCACCACGAAAATACTCGTGAATCTACACGTTTCAAAGTACATCACCAATAAGATTTAGGTTTAGTATTAGAGCCGAGTGGCACAGAATTATTTATAAACAGCCAAGATGGATGAGCGCAGGGGATCCAATGCTCCTGGACATGTTGTGCTTTCATGTTGTCAAAAACTGGAGAACATCCCACCTCACATATCAGGCATCGAGGTCGGGTAAGTGCCAATTCAAATTTCATCCCTGCTGGAAAGCCTGTTACACAAGTGTGCCAAACTGGGTGACTTACTTTACACCGTGTTATGTTTACTCCGAGGCAAATCACTGGGTGATTTTTTTTCATTATGTTACATAAAAGCATTTTGGAAACACATCAAAAGGGTTGGAAATGCAAACTCTGAGTGTGTTTGATTAGTTCTTTCTTTGCATTCACACAGTGAATTCCCTCCTTTATGGCCTAGAAAGCATTAAAAGATGTCTTTAAAGGTTTTAATCAGGAGCTACTTTACATTTATTTTTAATGTCTTTTTTATTAAATAGTACCTTGCGTTGTTTCCTAAGCAGCAACAATAAGCACTGCTGACGCTTCAAAATACAATGATCATATGATTATATACCGGACTATTGTTCCTTTAATGCAGATCTGAAGTTCAGTACACAGGTGAATATATTTACAACTTTTAAACAGCAAACAAAAAGTCTTGCGGCTCTTATTACACAGAATTTAAAACTGCTAATCTTTCACGCCAGAAGAGGTTGTTTATGTAAAAACCTGTTTAGCACATTATTATTATGCCAATCACATTTTATGACTGATCACACTAAATCTAAAAAGACCCCAAATGACTCAGAAGCAGAGCCGCAGTGCCACTTTAATAAACCCTCCTGAGTGAAGTACCTTTTTTCAAACGTGTGACAAATTTTTCACGGGTGCCTAAATTAGACCAAATGAGTCTTTAAACCACTTTTAAGTGTCCCGTTTGACCGCCCGGCGTTTGACTCTGATCACAGCGATGTGCTCGCACTGTGATGTTGTGGTTTCATCCTGTCCCAGGCTCTCTGGACGAGTGCCCTTCTCTGTCCCGGTGACAGATTTCCCCATGTGAAGTATTTATCTAGCCGGAGGAAGTGCTGCCATCTGCTCTGCAGAGGGGTCCAGGGCTCCACATGCTACCTTCACACACAGTCACGCACATAAACACACTTCTTCCTCTTTCAAGGACACTCGCACATGCATGGGGAAATGTACGTAGGAGGTTATGTGCATACTAAGGATGTGCTTTTAGACTGAAAGAGCATCAGTTATGCACACAGGAAGTATGAAGAAATGCAAACGCCTAAATTCGGTCCCTCCAGGATTTCACAGACATTTTCTGCGATTGTTGCAGCCTAAAATGCCTGATTTCGTGGCAGCTTTTAAAAACTGTTTATGGCTTTTTTTTTGTGTGACACCTCACACATTCACTGTGAGCGACTGGGACAAACACTCAGATGAAGCCATCTATTGTCTGAGAGAGCTGTTTGTCTTCTTACTATGACTATCACACTATTTGAAATCAGCGCTGACACAAACATCAGTAACACAGCCTCTGATTGGTCAGTCGACTCAACACAGAGCATCAGAAAAAAGCTAACTGGATGGCTAACAGTTCACAGAAACATGGATAAATGATTGTAGGAAGACATCGAGTGTAGGATTTATTGTTATGGATTCACTGTATGGAATCTTCTTACAGACACTGTAGGTGGAGGCCGGATTAGGGAGCTCATGAAAGAGAGACGACCACACCGGAGCCTCCTTAACTCGGATCAGCTGTCTGCTTCACAGCAACAACAAGTGTGCAGCAAGCAGCATTGCAAACATATTTAAAGGGGGGGTATTATGCTAATTTCAAGCTTCATATTTCACTCTTTGATACCTGTGGAATAGCTTAGCATAATTTACAGTAAAAAAAACAAACCTAGTTTTTCTCACACTGTGCAGGCCCTCATACAGCCTCTGCCTGAAACGACTCAGCTCTGTCCCTTTAAGAAACCTCGCCCTTACAAGCCCACATTCTTCTGATTGGCCAGCTCTCTGTGATGTCACAAAGTGCAGCGTGTAGAAAAAGCAGTGTGAAACCTGGCGTTCACAGCAGCCTCCAGACTGAGCTGAGAAACCAGGGGATTACTCCAACATACTTTTACTGACAGATTTGAAACTTCACCCACGTTAAGTCTGGACATCCAACATTGTAACATTACATATATATGTGTCTTTATGTGAAACAGCAAAATGTATACAACATTGCAGACCTCAGGATCAATATTTTGAATATCAAAGAAGTAAGCTTGGTGACATAAATGTCTTTATGTGTGTGGGGAAATAGGATGATTGGTCAAATTTGCAGAAAAGTTGCAGCAAATGGACAAAATTGCAAGGTTGGGATAAAGTTGCGGCAATTGGTTGAATTTGCATGAATTTCCGGGAATACAACAACGCAACTTGCTGGAGGATCTGTAAATTGGACGTAGTGGACAAATAGCTTGTGTAATTTAGGGAGAACAAAGCAATAAACAGTTACTTTACTTTTCTCTACTGCTCACTCTCTTGCACTGTCTTTGCCTCCACATTGGATTGTGTGAGTATGGTACCTCTCAGTCCTCTCTTTTGTGCTCTATCATTGTCTTCACTACATTAGTCAGTGCTCAAATGTTCCGACACATTTTGAATACAGATGAACAATATGCAAAATGAAAGAAGACACTTAAAGGTTCCTTCACTCAGGCCGTGTGGCTGCCTGCACATCATCGCCTATTCATCTTGTGTGATTGTAGAGAAGAAGCTCTTTGCCAGATTGTGTCCACACACCCACTTACAGGCTCTCATTAAATTCATTTACACTGCAGCTCCCTCTCAGCTCCACAGAGTCCCTGATGTGGACAAAAGCCAAAGTTTTTTAATTTCACTTCGATGTTACTTTACCCTTCGTTTCAGATCAAACTTCACCTTTTGAGCGTCACCTTTAGAATTACACCTGTAGGTTCTTACTCACGTACACCTCTAATCCCAGCCAAGTTAACACCATTGCTCCTTCTTTGACCTACAAATGTCTTGGGAAGCGGGGAAACTCTGCGTCTCTCTGTGTGAGCGGTACAGAGGTTGGCTCAGGGAGGTCCCGGCAGTCAGCAGGGAGTGAGACGCTGACTGCGACTGAGCTCGCATGTCACACACAGCAGCCGTCGTTAATTAGTCCAGCAACTCTGCAGAGGGCGGCACCGCATTAATTAGCATAAAGTGGCCGGAGGGACCTGCTGCACCCGTCAAGCTTGCATCATTTAGCATATTTAGCATAACATCAAGTGAGTGTGTCTGTGGGTGGAGGAGATTGCCAGTGTTATGGTTTCGCTTGGAGCGCTCGCTTTATGTTTGTACAAAATTAAACCCGTGCAGGTGTGCAGAGTGATGTGTATGGTAATGTGGATGGAGATCCAGAGATGATTGGAGATGTGAGCGTTTCTTCTGCTGCTTATGACTTATTTATTCAGCGTTATTTACTTTCTCGAGCACGCTCAGTGCAGACATGAGCTCAGTGATGAGTAAAAAGCCAAAGCTTAAAATGAGTGACCTTGACAGGCAATCAAAACAAGGAGAGAACAACGTCAAGGGCAGTTCAGCTTTTTCACATCCCTGTATGACGTCTTACAGGCACAGAAATACTAAGCAGAAGCTGGTGGAGCCTGAAACGTTGAAAATCTCTTTTGTATTAAACTGCCTGCGAAAACAGGGTTAGGGGTTTTTATATTTATGCATTACACCTACAAACCATTAATATTTCTAAAGAAGGCTTATAACTCACAGCACACACTGTCAGTGAAACGTAAGAAACACTGCAGCACAGGCTTTAAGGATTAACCACACCGGCTTCTGGCAAACAGTGAATCACTGTTTGGGCTAAATCAAGCTACTAATGTAATCTCAGTGTTAATTAGTGATTATGAACATTTTTGTCTTCAAACTGCTGATTTGAATACACCTGCAGTGTGTGCGTGTGTGTGTACGCACTATAGTGTACACACATACACTCAAACATATACCTACATTTTTTCAAGGCTTTTATCATTTACATATTTCATATTTAAAGCCTGACAGAATCTTTCTATATAAAGTAAAACACAGTTGTGTAGCACTGTTTTTATACACAATGTTTTGTTTGTAGGTTAAAAGATAAGGTAGGTGATATTCTATATTTTTGTTCTTGTTAACAAATTCCATGAAGATCAAAACCAATAACCTGTTTCATACCAGTTCTTTACTACTTCCCCACCCAGTCTGCCCCCAAACACAATTATTCCAACTGAAGACATAAATCTTGATCGTATAGTATTAGGGCCAGGTTAAAGAAAAGTCATAATTTTACGAGAACAAAGACATAATATTACGAGAATAAAGTCGTAATTTTACGAAAATAAAGTCATAATTTTACAAAAAATAGTGATAATTTTACAAGAATAAAGTTGTAATAAAGCCGGAATCTAACCAGAATAAAGTCGGAATTTTACGAGAATAAAGTCATAATATTACAAGAATAAAGTCGTAATTTTACGAAAATAAAGACGTAATTTTACAAAAAATAGTCATAATTTTACAAGAATAAAGTTGGAATAAAGTTGGAATTTAACCAGAATAAAGTCGGAATTTTACGAGAGTAAAGTCAGAATTTAAAAAAAATAAAGTTGGAATTTTAGGCTATAGTTAGCCTATATGTTATATTTAAGGAGTCCTGATACTTAGACAATGTGGTGCTAATGTGCCAAAAGATGAAGTATTTAGTATTTGTGAAACCTATACTAAATATAAAGCTGTGTATTGTAAACACAGTCTGCAGCGAAACAAAGGAGACTAGGAGATCTTGCATGTTCTCGCGAGGTCCATGTATGCTATGCTTCCATGCTACTGGGTGTGTTCAATAAACATAGCTATTTGTCTGGATCTATTTCCAGCTGCGGAGTAATACAGGTTTGGTTTGTTGCTTAGTATTTATAGCAGCATGACATATGTGGGATCAATTAAAAATCAACTACAGTGCCCATGTTCATCTTAGTTGACAAAAGTTGTCATCCGGTGCAGCGGTGTGTCTTACTGGGTTCAGGATTTGGAGTTCAGATTCTTGTCTGAACCAAAAATGCTTTCATAACTATCATATTGACAAACCTGTCTGTCTGCTGTGTTGTGTTCATGCAGGTCAGATCTCGGTGGAAGGCTTTGCAGGGTATCTGAATGGGGAGGAGAACAGCATCATCCCTCCTGAGAAGCTGGACCAGAGTGAAGACATGACCCTTCCCCTCTCCCACTATTTCATCAACTCCTCGCACAACACATACCTCACAGGTACGCACACACATCAAAGGTTACAGGTTAAAAGTCTGAAAACACGTGCAGCTCTTTTTACTTCTGACTGATGGCACATCCTGTTTTTTACACATCACTCATTCATTTTCAAATGCAATTATGCTTTCACAAGTGAGTACACCCGACTTTATACCTCGCAGGTCAGTCAATCAAAAGCACCGGAGCATATGAGGCCTCGTTCCTCGCGTTACCTCTCGAGAGGTTATCCAATCAAGTCATGACATGAGACTCAAGTCATTGATATTCATGAGTTAAATATTTCTTTAGACTGGTAGTCACAGTAACTGGCTCCCGGCAGAGCACAAGCATGGCAGGCACAATACAGAGGCCATTTTCTCCTCAGTGGATATTAGAATTCATCTATTCAAATCTATTCTGCGGGGAACTGGAGAGCATTGAATCTTTCAAGTGGATCAAATTTCTCCAGCGATGTAAAAAATGGAGTTTCTGTAATAAGGCGGCCTCATAGCCTGCGAAATGGAGAAGTAAGAAAAACAAACAATCGCTTCTTGATTCTGTCCTCACAAACACTGTTTCGCTTAATGTGTTTTCATAGTGACACATTGTGATTGTATTGTAGCCCAGCTGGGAGGTGTAAAAGCATTTCTGTCCTCGGCCCAGTGTTTATGTTTTAAGGCTTTATAAGATAGATTAACACGAGATAATTAGACTGACAGCAGCCTGCGAGACGTATTCATTCATCCTATTGATCCATGGTAGATTAAAGCCGTTCTTTATGTACTGTACAACAAATCAACCCATCCAGTAAAGGAAGTGTCTCCCTAAAGGTTTGGATAAGAAGGCCATTTAAAGAAAATCAAGGGGTTAGAGAGAGGAGTAATGAGAAAAAGGAGAATATTAATGATGGCACATAAAGTGAGAACACAGATCTGCCTCTCACTTTGACACAGTTCCCGCCAAGTTGCATGAAAGCATGCAGCTAATGTGAAGAGGTAATTGCTTCGCTAATGATGACAGGGTGATGAGATGTGCTCGCTTCAGATAACAATCGTATTGTTTTTACTGCATGCTAGCAGCTAATGCTGCAAATCAGCTCTTAGAAAGTGGGAGGACGTGCTGTTAAAGGCATCCTGGTGCTGTTGGGGTCAATAACACGGTTACCAGAGGTTTTGTATGTGTTTTATGTTTGTGTGTGTGTGTGCAGCCGGCCAGCTCGCGGGGAACTCTTCAGTCGAGATGTACAAGCAGGTTCTCCTGTCGGGGTGCCGCTGCATTGAACTGGACTGCTGGAAGGGTCGCACCACAGAAGAAGAGCCTGTCATCACTCACGGCTTCACCATGACAACTGAAATCTCTTTCAAGGTAACACAAGGGGAGCGGAGGGATTGTGATGGAGGCGAGGGGTTTGGAGGGGAGGAAGAGGGAGTGCAGGCTGAAACATCTTTATGATACAATTTAATGTCTTTGTCCACAGACACAGAGGCGGGCGGGTTCAGGGAGATGATGTAAACATGTTGTCATCATGATTCTCTGAATCAAACACTGATTTGATTTTGGTTTGGCCAAAAGCCACAGCATTAAGTGTTTTATGCACTTTGTGTTTTTTAGATATATTTCAGGATTAAAGTAGGTTTCTATTTCGGGGTTTAATCTTCATTTCCATTTGATTCTATTTAGAGACTAGAAGGGCACCCCGGGCACGTAATACTCTACCTAAGCACACTCCGGTCTTCTATGATAAGCAAATGTACAAGCGCCACAACTATATACACTATAAACAACTATATGTCTGGAGTTATTTCCAAAACTAATCATATTGTGACAGACAATGTTTGTGCCAAGCTAAAGCATGATCGTGTCAACTATGCATTCCTTATCTATGTCTTAATTGGAAATATTTAACATACGAAACACACATTTGTGAAAGCAGGAAACACCTCATAGTCATGTTAACAGTTCTCATTTCATACTTGAAAGACAATGGTGTTACTATTTAGGAAGTATAATTGCTTGTTTGTGATTTGGACCATGGTCCAGTCACTAATTATTTGTTCTTGAGTTTGTTCTGGTTCAAAGTTGTTGTCACAGCCATCTTAATGAACATCAGCATCTTAAAACATTTGCACTCAGGCCTGGTTGTTTTGGCGCCATCAGTAGCCCTTTTCACACTGCGGTTGAGCGCTGTAACGAAGCTTCGCCATCATACCGCCTTTGTCATTTTACATTGGAAGCAAAACAAACAAACAGCGCATGCTTCACATGCACATGTTCGGCCCTGCCGGCTCCGCTGTTTACACAGACGCCTTTGTTTCGCCTCCGTTACTACCTCTGATGCCAGCTCAGACTTCGCCCCACCATTCCGTCGTGCATTTTACATAGAAGCTTAAAAGGTAACAGAGACATCATAATCCCACCTTGAACTGGCAGTGTATAAGGGCCTAATTATGATTGTTAGTAAGAGCAAGTGTGGTTTAATACTGTGGGTCTAAATTTCTAGGGGCCACGAACACTTGTGAAGCATCTACGTCAGACACAGAAGATAAAGTGATGCATCCTTTCACAGTGCAGCAAAACAAATTTGTGTTGTATTATTAAAGTATAGAGTATAGGAACTGCAACTGTAATCCCATTATACCATTAAGAGCTGTAATAACTGGAGAGAAATACAGTAAACGGGCACTGCAGACAAAATTCTCCTCATAAATAGTTTGAAAAATGGGTTGTGATTTCATGAACACTTAAGATGTCATACAGAGGGAATAAAAACACTGACAAAAGCAGACAAATATACTGTCAGAAGATAAAAGTAAGTATGCAGGGAAGTAAGAGGTGGGGAAAACAGAAAGTGGAGTATGCATGCAGCAGATGGTGGATTACAAAGGACTGAAAGGTGCACTTAATAGAAGTCTTAGAAGATAAAAAGACAAGGAGAAAAGGATTTGTAGGAGGAGGAGGAAATCTAAGAGCAGAGTAAGTGTCGGGGGAAGAGAACGAGAGAGGTGGGTGGATTGATTGATGGAGGAAATTTAGCTCTAATGAGAGAAACAAAAGAAGAAGAACAAGCTTAATGGAATTAGTCTGAGTGAAATACAGAAAGAGACGAGTTGTAAGGGAGAGCGTGTTAGAGTGCTACAGACGGGGAGGGTTGAGTTACAGACAAAGATTTTTATTGGAGGAGATGGAGCGAGTGGAAATGAAAGCATTACCTGGACTGACACCGCTGTTAATGACGGCGTAATTGAGTCAGACAATCAGTGGCTTAGAAACACCATATCGGGGCGCTGGTTTGGCTCGGTTGGTAGAGCAGGCGCCCCATGTATAGAGGCTACAGTCCTCGTCGCACTGATCGCAGGTTCGACTCCCGGTCTGCCGATCCATTTGGTGCATGTCATCCCCCACTCTCTGCTCCCCACATTTCCTGTCTGTCTTCAGCTATCCTATGAATAAAGGCAAAAAAAAAGCCAAAAAAATTATCTTAAAAAAAAAAAAAGAAACACCATATCACATGTTTAAGTGTCTTTACTGGAGCTGAGCAGGGACATTGTTTAGTGGCTTTGTTTCAGTCTCTGTAAAAATATCTGAAATGAATGGCACATTGTACAGCATATTCTCACATAATCCAACAGTAACATTCCTTTTTAAATGTGCATCAGTGTTCTGGTTCCTGTTTGTAGTACATTTGTAGTCTGAGTAATATTGACCAATCACGTATCAGCAGGCTGCGGCGTATGCAGGAAAAACAGTCCGTGTGGAGAGCAAAAGCAGGCAGAATTTAATCCACCGTAATGCCATCCCGGCTCCCATCAGCGTGATCTGACGAAGATTTAGCTTCTTATTAATCTCTATAAACAGACATCTGCAGTAAGATCAGCTAACAATCTGTTCTAGATCAAAAATTTAACTTGAGATAAATTCCCTAACGCTGTGTCATGAAAGCGTTTAGATTTACCGACTTCCTCAAATGCATCAGAAATTATTGATCCAACCTCCGTTCAACAAACGAGCATTTTAAAAGTATTTTTCTTCTCCTCTTCAGGACTGACCTGACAAAGCTTCATTTTTACATTTTACAAATCTGCATCATGATGTTCAAATATGGGCAAATGTCAGACCCCTTAATTAAAGTAAATCACAAGAAAAACGGTTTCTTTTCGGCCAGAGCGCAGCCTCTGTGTAACTCACTATTTACAGCGAAACTCACCAGAAACAGATGAACGGGCGCTCCTCCGTGGGGATTTAATGAACTGTGAAATGACAGCGTTCATTTTGCTGACATATCTGGAGGGGCGGAATTTGCTTCCCTTTTGATCTGAACACACGGTCACTTCTTCAAGTTGCTAATTGGACTGTAAAAAAAATGCAGCACGCGAAAAAAGAAATCTTGGCTGGAAGTCCTTTACTGCTATCCGCTGGCTAAACCAGACATGCTCACTGTTGGCCCCAGAGGCTATATCGTCATCAGACTGTAGCCGATGGGTTCCGAGATTGCCCAAATAATAATAACAATATTCTGCCCTTTGTGTGTATTCTTCATAATTGAAAGTCATATTGTCGTGTGTTTTTCTCTGTTTGTGTTTTTAGGAGGTGATCGAGGCTATAGCGGAGTGTGCCTTTAAGACCTCACCCTTCCCCATCATCCTGTCTTTTGAGAACCACGTGGACTCGTAAGTCAGCAGATCACCTCACGTCAAAGTCCACAGTATCAGTTCGAACATCAATAAATTCTCATCAGCCTCTTTGTTTTTCTATCAGCTGAGTAAACATCCACATACCTTCAGGGAGATACTTCTAATTGGTTGTTTTGTCTTTAAATTGTCTTCTGAGGTGTAACAAACATTTGCAGTGTACATTGATGTTAAATAGAGAAGCCATGATAATACGTGTGTGTGTGTGTGTTTGTGTGTGATGCCTCGCAGACCCAAGCAGCAGGCTAAGATGGCAGAGTACTGCCGGTCAATATTTGGAGACGCATTACTGACAGAACCTCTGGAGAAATACCCTGTGAGTACATAAGGATGCTCGAACACACACACACTCACACTTGTGCAGTCCCTCTCTCTCTGTAACACACACTCACACAGAACATGGCCAGCAGCGAGGGATTCGGCAGACATTATCACACAGATGGGTGCACCAAGGAAGTGTCCTTGAACACTGCTGCCCAGCACGACACCCATACAGATACATTTACATTCAGGAGGCGAAAAGCTGCAGATTATTGCTCACTCACATGCACACACACATGCATGTTCTGTCTTTTAGTCACATACACCACAATTTCTCTTCATTTATATCACTTTTTCCTCTCTGCCTCTCCATCTGTCACACTCCCAGCAACATATCGACATGCCCTGTAGCACCTGGTAAAATGTGTTGTCACTGTTTTCCTCTTTCTGTCACTCCAGGCTCCACGCTCCCAAATGTGCTCCGAGACTATCTCTCGCTCCTTCCCCTGTTTTCATTCTCATTTTCAGTCACACACACCTTCACACCTGTGGCTGTTTATTCTAAGGAACTTTTAATGAGTCATTTTTTATTCCCCTCCATCACCTCCTCGCCGCTATCGTGGGAGAGACTGCAAACGGCAGCCGTGTAAGATTAAACGGACGTGTTTTACGCCGTAATCTAAACTCGCCTTTTCTTGGCAGCCCTTTTATCTGTCGTTCCTCTGTTGCCATGGCTACCAGTCAAAAGCTTGCATTGTCTCTTTGTACCCGAACTCTGTGGTTTTTTTTTCCCTCTTCTTTCCCAAAGGCGTCTTTGTGTGTAATGACGTGAGGTAAATGTAGACACTTGTCGCACAAACTCTCTCACGCACACTCAGGCACCCCTTAAACCCTCGGGTGCACACATGAAAAACACGGCACACATATGTACTCCAACAAGGAGCACTTACTCCTCGGGTGTTATTCACTGGGGATGTCTTATCCCTGTTGGTATAACAGTGTAGAGCAGCTGACGCTCCCAGCAGCCTCCTGACTTGGATTTGACATTGAAGCATTAAAGGGGAGAAGCCTTTCGAATGGAGCGGCAGAGGGAGGGAGATCTGACACCAAGGGGGAAGTTAGAAAGAGACACAGAGAGGGAAAAGTGCCGTTGAGGAATCAGATTTCTACCACTGAGCATGTAATGAGTGGGAAAGGTGAGTGCAATGACAGCCACTCCCCCCTAGCTTTGAAACAGCCATGTATACAGCGAATCGAATGGGGTATCAGCTCTGTGAGTCCATAGGGGCATGAGGCTAATATAGTGACATTGGTTCCAGCTGAGCCTAAAGTGACAGTAAAGAGGATTACAGTTTTTATAGAAGTTCAAGCTCCTCTCGTGTCCCCACTTCACAAAACCGCCAATAGTGTTCAATAGAAGAGACAGGTGATAATGTTGTACTTTATACTTTTCAATTAAACCGAGAACAGTTCGCTCTGTACAAATTATCCACTGAAATTACTTTAAAAATTGGATTTGCTGTGAACCTGTTTTCTTCTTTGTCATATGGCTCTAATGAGTGCATTCATTAGGCTGATGAGAGCTGTGTTGCCAAAACATTTTTATTATAAGTGCTGAGAAAAAAATATGTTGAGAAATAAAACCATTTTTCTACCAGTTTGTTCAGTCTTGTTGGGGCTTAGTTTTAAGCCGGGGACAGTGCAGGATTGGCAAGGAGAGATGTGCTCGCACGCAGGAAGCAGGCAGGATTGAGAGTAATGTGGGCAGAAGAGCAAGAGTAAGCTGATGGAGTGAGTGCAGCTAGCACGCTAACAACAACAGTACAGATATTTAAGATGCTTTAATCAAAGACTTCTTTACTCTTATTATATTCCTTGTATTTAATGCTGGCCATGCAGCATCCCTCCTAATCTTTTACGTTTTCTACATTAGAAGATCAAACTAACATGTATACAGGTAATACTTACAAAGAGAAAAGCTCTGTTCTTATTTTTCTACAGTGGTCTTAAAAGAAAGAGTTTGGCAAAAGGTGCTACCACGGGTTCAAAGTTCAATTAATGTGAACCTTGACCTAATAACAAAATAATCAGTAAAACACATTGTTGAAAATGGAAAACGAATTTAGATCACAATTCAAGTGGCAAAACTTCAATTACAAATTTCATATTTAGCAAGTAGCTAAAAGTTGCGTTGCCAAATTGTACTGCAGTAAAAAAAATAAAAACACTGCCACGCTCGTCATTTTCACTTCTCCCTCGCCGTCCAATCAAAATCAAGAAGGGGCGGGACTTCTGATATCAACTTTGTGAACAACAATGGCAGAGGAGAAACTAATACTTTCGTTTTTTCGAGGGTACAATTTCCATGTCTGGAGCTGCTGCTAACGCCAGGACATGATTCCTTTCCTTGTTTTCAATTTTTCTTTCTAAAGTTTCCTTAAAAAGAAGCAAATATTAAGCATACAGAACGATTTAAAACACTTAACGGTCACTACCAATGGAAGCGCAGCCAGACGTCTTTCGTAACCTAGCAACAGTAAGCGCCGGTGAGTAAACGTGTAAGTAGCATTTGGTAAATGGTAAATGGACTGCACTTATATAGCAAATTCTGACCACTCAAAGCGCTTTACAATACATTCACCCTTTCATATACACATTCATACACTAATGTAGTGCCAAGCAGGGTCATTAATCAGCTCACACATTCACACAACAAGGACACTTGGCTTGCATGTAGAGCTGGAAGAACTAGGGAATCGAAACACCATTCTTCTGATAGGAGGATGACCAACTCTGTGTCCAAACCACAGCCGCCCAATTTAATTGTTTTAGTTAGAGAAAATTGGAACTACTTTACATTCTGCTCATTTGATATCAACTAATGCTGACCCAACAGGTTAAGCACAAGTACTTACCTATCTTTAGTTAAACATGTTTAGTAATATTCCACCAATGGTCAGCTGTCAGGCGTTGGAACTGATGAGAAGTAAAGTGCGTTTAGGATCTATATATACGCTTGTTTAGTGGCATTTTCTGCCACTGCTTGTTTCGTTAAATCCCTCTTCTCTCTCCCTTTATTACAAGTGAGAAGAAAAAACAGGTTTTGGGATTTGAGGAGAAAAGCTTAATTGGATCCATCCAAGTAAATGGAAGTTTCATCAAACAGGTTTAGTGCTGTGCATTTGTGTTCACTCAAGATTACCTTCCACATCCTTTGTTGAACTGCTTCCATTTAAGTGGAACTGTTTGTGTGAAGCCAAGAGAAACAGGAGACCTAATCTTATTTTATCATTTCCTAACAACAACAGCAACAATGGAGAGGCGTAGATGAACGTGTCACAGAATGTTTAGATAGAAACTCTTGGCTCAAGTTTGGTGCATGAATCAGTGTTTTCTCACACTTCAAAGAAGCCAAGAATAAGTAAGAGACCTTTTAAGTTCTGATCTGTTTACAGCAGATAAGTTGTAAACTCGGTGGTTGTGAGCGTATGTGTGTGTGTATTCAATATCACTGCTGACTTTCTCTAATGCATTTTTAATAGTCCTAAACACTGGGATCCAAAAGCAGTGTACCCCATAAATAAATCAGAGATCTGCCTACTTCTAGCCTGCTCCCTTGAGAGGCTGAATGTTTGTGTTTAACACTCAGCCTCTCCCCAGGAAGCTGATTTTTAATGTTGAAAGTGTAAACTTTGGAGCTGTTACATCAACAGAGTTTGTAGTGCTCAGTGCCGATACTCCTGGTCACGAACAAGCTCAAGTCAGCAGAATCTTCCATGGAGGATTGTGACTAAAAGTTTCATGTATTTACATTTTAAATCACTTATTTCAGTAAACAACTTTAATTTGTTTTCAGAAGCATGTTAAATATGACTATAATGGAGCAATTTGCAGCATACGCCAACATTTCTGCATCCTTCAGCAGATAAACAATCATACAACACAGAAACCTTCCTCATGTACTGTGTCTATTGCTTTCTTCCACCCTGTCCAGCTGGAGTCATGTGTCCCCCTGCCCAGCCCGATGGAGCTGATGGGAAAGATCCTCGTGAAGAACAAGAAGAAACACCACAAAACAGACGGAAGCACCAAGAAGAAACTATCCGAGCAGGTTTCCAACACCTACAGCGACTCCTCCAGCGTGTGTGAGCCCTCCTCCCCCAGCGCAGGTACGCACACATCCTACGAACAGAGTCATCAAGTCACACCAAGACTGCTGAGTTATGACGTTTCAATGTAAAACAGCCTAACCAAGCCAGGGTCCATCTGTAATATGGGCCGGCATCTTTGCGCTATCCAGAAGCTGAATCACTGGAGTGAAACGCTGCTATTGTTTATCATTCATCATTTTCATGGCCCTCTCCATCAGCTGAAGGTATTATTGGCTGTTACACACACTCTCTGTCAGGCACACACACTGCCAGTCACCGGGGCGTCCTAAACACCGGCCTGCAGTGTCCTTTAGTGTATTGGTATGTGTGCATGCAGCTGTGTGTGCGTTATGTTATAACTGTCTGCAGAGCGTTTATACGTCGCAATTTATGGATCTTTATATTTTCACAGCTGCTCTCTGGTTTTAGTTTTCCCTGATCAGTCGGATCTGCCGAGGAGTTGGCTTCATTCATATGTGTACTTTTAATGTGTGCGTATGTGTATACTTGATTTTCTTGTGCATCATATTTCACAGTATTTATTCATGTTTGTATATAAAGTATATCATTCAGATGTAAATTGAAATAGACCTTGTAATCAATCATCTTTAGGTTTCTTTGGTGGCTGAGCAGTAGGCTTCATTCTTACACTAACACACACTGCCCCCTGCTGGAAGGAAATAAGCAGCACAAGTGCTTCACAAACAGGGATCGTTTTAACTAGAGTGCATTAATGCAACTAAAGACCATTGCAAATTTAGATTATAAAGTGTGGCACGATTAACATCTGATGCTCTTCAAACCGAATAAAAGCTTTCTACCTACATTCATTGATAACAACCTTGAAATTAACACTTTATAACAAAAGATATTGCGACAAATAATTCACTATTAAGGACAGCCAGCAAAATTAAAACAAAATCAGAAGGAGCGCCAGTTTAGCTCAGTGGTTAAATCACGCGTCCAATATACAGAGGCAGCCCCGGGTTCGACTCCCACCCTTGGCCCTTTGGCGCGTATCATCCCCACTCTCTCTTTCCCTGTTTCCGCCACTGTCCTCTCTCTCTCTCTCAATAAAGGCATAAAAAGACCAAAACAATATATAATTTAAACAAAATCAGAAAAACTGTTCTTGCCTGTCTTAACTGTGACTGGTGCTCTCTTGTAACACCAGAAGCTAATATAAAAACACAATAACACTGTCACTGTAAATCAGGTTTTTTTCCCCATAAAAACATGCAGAGGATGTGAGTGTTGGAGTCCTGAGTCTGCAGATCTGTCTGTCAGGCTGCGTACAAACTCAACATGCCGCAGCCACCAGAGATTTGGGGATAGCCTCGATGTGTCCTGACAAAACTAAGTGCAAAAAAAGCTCAGCTTTCTGCTACTCAATTAACTGCATAATGCTTTTGGCACACTGTAACATTTTTATAAAATATGTTGTGGCAGCTTGTTTTTAAGAGGAAACTGTCCAAAATATTAGATACAGGGTCGACAAGCTGCTGTAGTTTTATTGTAGTGCTGATTTTCATTTATTTAAAGTGCCAACACGCAGCATGGTACAAATACACTTTTACGCAATTAAGAGGAATACATTGAACAATCATAGTACACCCAAGTAAAAGTAGAAAGATAAAAGCAAATAAAATATGCAGTTTAAATTAAAACAACAACATTAAGATCAATAATAAAGGAATGTTTGGCTAAATGTATTAGAATAAAACCACCACTATATCTATAAAACACATCACTGTTAAAGGGATATTTGAAAGGCTAGGACGGGAACTTCAAGTACAACATTGTTGGGATTATAGTTTTAAAGAAATACTATACAGTGTGTTACGGCCCACCCTAAGGTGGCCCTATGGGGCTAACAACTATCCACATTCTGACCCAGACATAACCATGTGAAACACCTTAAAACACGCTAATACATGGGATTTATTAAAGGAAAATCAAACAACCAAATTATAAAGTGAAGACCAACAAAATCAATAAAACACAACAACATAAAAACACTCCACTGAGAGGCAGAACCACAGCAGTCCAGAAGCCTCTCTATTCAGATGTCCTGTCAGGTTTAAAGCATCTAAGACCAGGTGTGACTGGGAAGAGCTGGGAAGACACAACAGAAGGGGAAAAGGGACAAACAGAACAGGGTGACAGGTGTGTCTTTTTCTCTTCATGCAGGTTCAACCAAAGAGGAGTCGGCAGATTCCTCGCAGCCGGCCGAAGGAGCTGAGCTCAGCCTGAGGCCGCAGGGCAGAAAGTCTATCGGTGAGTCATTCACAGCACATGACCTCCGACTCAGAGAGAAATCGTTAACAGCGCTCTCATCAGGCCGGCTGCAGAGGCTGTAGGTCAGCTTGACCATTAAACTGCTCAGATTAATTTCCTCAGTCGGCCTGACCTGATATTCAGTGTGGAATCTGCAGTAGATCTCTCATTATGTGGCCGCAGAGGACGGGTCGGCTGCACTGAAACAATATTGAAATTAATTTCCTCAGTCTATGAGCTCTGCGGGTTGGGCGTGAGACTTATTTGTGTCCCTGCCCGAGTTATAATAGAGGCAACATATCCTGGACAAAGACATGTTTATGGAAATTTCAATAAAATTAACACACATTACGGCTGGGTTCATGAGGCTTTGTTTATTGTATTTATCTGTGACCATATTTGTGACTCATGTTTCAGGTGAGGTGGAGGCTGAGAGTGAGGATGAAGATGACGATGATGAGGACTGTAAAAAGGGCTGCATGGATGAGGTGTGTATATCACATGTGACACTCAGCAGTCCGTTAATATAGTGAAAATAACGAGGATTTACAGCATGATGTACAATTTGCATGTCATATGCTGGGGCTGCCCTCTACTGTTCATATCTGATAGTGCACCTTATGTCTGCTGTTGTGTCTTCAAAGTCTTTTAAGAATATTTCTGGCCTATGAAGGATTACAACAGAGCTTTTTTTGAAACTTAATGCTGCATTAACGTTAGAAACTTGCCTGTGTGTTCGTGTACAGGGAACAGCAGGAAGCGAGGCTTTTGCCACAGAGGAAATGTCCAACTTGGTCATCTACATCCAGCCGGTCAAGTTTAACAGCTTTGAGGGGTCCAAAAGTATGTCCAAACAACAAAAGAAATACCCACCAAGAGTGATAAGAACATGTTTAAACAGTAAGGAAAAGTCATGTCTTTAATCTTTTAATAACTGTGACCATCTTATGATCTTATCTGCCGACAGAGGTCAATCGCAGCTACCAGATGTCATCCTTCGTGGAGACCAAAGCTTTGGAGCAGCTGACCAAATCTCCTGTAGAGTTTGTGGAGTATCCTTCTCAGCGAGTGCTTTGCATCAATAAATGTAACACAGTATATACACTGTGTATATCACAGTGTTTGCATCTAATGTGTCTGCAGTGCATTTACAGTGTTATGTCTTTTTATATTCCCTATTGTTATCTGTTTATCTCTTCCCTCATATGGCTCATCTGTTATATACATTCTATAATTGGATTTGAAGTCACTCATTTCACTAATAAAGTTGTTGTAAGAGGCTCTGAATAGTAAAATAATTAGTTAGTAACAGTAGAAGTGACAGTACAAGTCATACTTTTTAATAGAGGCCATGCAGTGTTCTCCTTAACCAGCTCTGTTCAGGTACAACAAACTGCAGCTGAGCAGGATCTACCCGAAAGGCACACGAGTGGATTCATCCAACTACAACCCTCAGCTCTTCTGGAACTCCGGCTGTCAGCTGGTGGCTCTCAACTTTCAAACCATCGGTGTGGGACGATAATGAAATGAATCTCTTACTAATTTGTCATCAGTCTTCTTTGAGAAAAATCCCCAAAACTGTTTAAAGGGTAGCAGAGAGAAGATGAAACGTACCCTTTTATTTACTGTAATAATAATGCATTGGAAAGTGTGTCTGTTAGTGGTATTTCACTGTTGTAGACTCAAACAAATAAACTTTTGTTTTTCCGTCCTAACTCCACAGATTTGTCCATGCAGTTGAACCTGGGCATGTATGAGTACAACGGGAAATGTGGCTACAGACTCAAACCAGAGTTTATGCGGCGGCATGACAAACACTTTGACCCCTTCACTGAGAGCACAGTGGATGGGATAGTAGCCAACACACTGTCTGTAAAGGTGTGTATGCTTTGCCTTGGTCTTTTTTGTCTATGAAGCTCTTTGACTCTCTTTCTCTGACTCTGTGTGTTATAATTTATCTACGTCATCCCTCCAGATCATCTCGGGCCAGTTCCTGTCAGATAAGAAAGTCGGCACGTACGTGGAGATCGACATGTTCGGCCTACCGGTGGACACAAAGAGGAAAGCGTTCAAGACCAAGACATCTCAAGGCAACGCCATCAACCCTGTCTGGGAAGAGGAGGCCATTGTCTTCAAGAAGGTCAGACTATTTCTTCTTTCTGTGAATACACACGGTGGCTACTTTTTCATTTGAACACTTCAGTTTACATGGATAGAAATATGGATGTTTTTTGCAAAAAGTAAGAGAGAGAGAGAGGCAGAGTGACAGTTAATGCGAGCAGAGCAGAGAGAAAGGTTAGGAGGGAAGGTGTCAAACTTGCAGTAGGCTTTAATTTCACATCTGGCTACATTAAAAACCTTTGAGGCTCAAGCCAGCGCCCCCCAGAACATGGAGCCCTAGGCAACCGCCTATATCGCCTATGCCTTGATCGGGCCCTGGTAATACGCAACCACTTTATAAAAATGGCTTACATAGGCATATAAAATGTTCTCTTTGTGGTGTCAGTATGATGTTATAATGAGTGCATTTTTAACCTGTTTTCCTCAGGTTGTTCTGCCTACGCTTGCATCATTAAGGATAGCCGTGTTTGAAGAAGGAGGGAAGTTCATCGGCCATCGTATCATTCCTGTGTCAGCCATCCGTCCAGGTGAATATGTTAAATTCAACCCGGCTCTTTAGTTATCTTACAATCAACATTAATTTAGTTTGATGATAACTCTTCTTTTATAGATTGAGAATGGCTGGAATATGTAAAAGCTAAGGAATATAAGCATTTGTGCAGGGACAGACTTGTGTGCATGTGCTGCTGTTGCTCTCTTGAGTAATGTTCAAATATCTTGATGCCTCTCTGCATTTTTCATGATGTCAGGTAGGCTCCTGAATTTTTACTTCTGAACTGATTTCCATCTGACTCAAACTCCACAGGCTATCACTACATCAGTCTAAGGAATGAGAAGAACCAGTCCCTTACGTTGCCTGCTCTGTTTGTGTACGTAGAAGTGAAGGACTATGTGCCAGACACATTTGCAGGTAAGTCAGGTCACATATTCGAACCAAAAGTCAAATATTTCATAGAGAAAATACCGCATGTTCAGAATCATGCACAAATAGGCTGCTCTGTTTCCTTCCTCTTCCTTTTAGACGTCATTGAAGCATTGTCCAATCCCATCCGCTATGTCAACCTGATGGAGCAGAGAGCCAATCAGCTGGCTGCTCTCACTTTGGAGGAGGGAGGAGAGGAGGAGGGGGACAAAGAGGTGTGTGCTTATACTCTTCTCTCCAACACAGAGCATCCCACACGTTTCTAATTGAGATAAGCGCCCCTCATCCAGCTGGATACTTTCCTATTTGTTAGCAGGTAACTAGTTTAGAATTCAAAACATATTGCAGGGAGAACGAGAAGAAGAACTCTATTAAGGTGCAATTTAGACAGAAGCATGAGGAGGTTTTTAATCCTGCCACAAACTTTAAAACTAACATCCGTATACCAGCTTTGTAATGAAAGGAGGGATTATGAACCACAGCTCATAGATATTATCAGCAGGCTTTGTTTGGGCCATATTTCATTTGTAGTCGCTCCATGATAAACTGTACTGCAGCCACAGCAGCAGCAGTATTGTTGCAGCATTTCAACGAGCCTCTTTCAGCCACCTGCAGGCTCTGATTATAGGTTTCCTCTGCTGGGAGCTCTATCATTGGGACTCTGTGTACGCTCATTGTGCTGTACCTTAAGGTGAATGCTTGTAGAGAGAAGATATTGGATACTAGATGTCAAAACTCAAATGGATCACCTTGCAGTCTGTAATTTTAAGGCCATGTTATAGCTTTAGCCTGAATTTAGCTTTGCATCAATCTTTAAGCTAACTTTTTTTTATTATTGTATTTCTAAGTTTTCTTTACAATAAAACAAACATACATGACATAAAACACCATGTACACCATTATACAATATAGAAGAAAGACAAACATATCTAAAAATCCCCAAAACACACACATACTGGGGTGGGGATCAGTCAGAAACTCAGCCTGTATACAAGATAAGGCAGAGTTGGCACAGACATAGCAGCAGAGATCATGAGTTATACAGTCCAGTCTTATCAAGCAATGTCAAAAACAGCTTCCACACCTTTAGGTAATAACTGAATTTCATCTGCTAAAGCGAATCTAGAAAGCATTTCATTGAGCCTCTTCTTGAAACATGGGGACACTGGAGACTTACAGCTTAGTAATTTTTTAGCTGCAACCATGCCTGCTGAGTGGTGATAATTAAAAACATAGCTTGCACATGAGGACACACGTGCATGCTGGAAGCTTGCTGTTAAAATGAGACAAAGTCTTCATTTAAAATGATGTACTAAAAAAAAAGAAGGTATGCATATACACACCAATTGTAAAGAGTTAAAGCCAAATACCCCTGTGACGGGCGCTGCCATCTTGCGATGACGTCATTTGGAGCCAGAGCTGCACAGTAGCGATCGGCAGGTGGAGCCGTCGTAGCCACTTCCGCTAACCAAAACACACACTTAACTTAAAAAAACAGCCCGCACGTCAGCAGAAGAGCTTCTTGTGTTGGTCTGAAGCAGACGTTCACAGATATGTAAACTTCAATGACTGTAGGGATTGTTTTAGTTACGTCTCCTCTCGCCGTTCCTCCTCTACTCTGCTGAACAGATCGGCTGCAGGAGCCGGATTTGTCAACAGAGCTGTCAATCATCCTTTTTACAGCATAAAATAACTAATTAAAACTAAACTTGTTAGAAAAATGAACACTTGGACGTAAATCAGTATGATAAGGACTAACTATAATGATAGAAACAACGTTTAAGAAACATTTATTTGACGTGTGTTTTGATTTTGTAGTTTGACTCATGTCCCATCTGCTAACATGGAGGAGGCGGGCTTTATGACCTATACTGCAGCCAGTCAGCAGGGGGTGATAGAGATGTTTTGGCTCCACTTTTAGGGAGCTAATAACTACAAGATATAAACTAGCGTTGGCAGTGACCTTTATATAGGCTTCATTTTTTAACATGACCTAAATGCAGAGCGACAACGAGTTTTAACAAGTCTTGGCTGCTTAAGAGAATATGACATTCTGCTTATTCAAACGATAAATCAAAGGAAAGATTGCAAACTAATAGGTCAGCAAAATAATAACAATAGCCGGTGAATTATAAGCTAGCTAGTGAGTGGTGCATTCAGGGTAAAGTAGCAACAATCTTTTTTAACGGTGTCATTTTAAATTTACATGACCGAGACTACAGGTAGCCTAGACTGACTGCTAGCACCATGCTACAGGGAGCAGACAAAGGGACGATATCAGAGGACAGATACTGTATGAACCAGAGTTTCTCAGACTGAAGTTAAGATAAATGTGAGCTGAGAGGCCAGACAGGACACAGGGTTATCTCAGGTTATGAGAACAGAGGGGCTAGAAAGAAGGGTTGTTCCTGAGGGGCGTCTTTTATCTGATTTGCCGGCTGATACGATTACCCACGAGGATGGCCGGCAGAGGGCTGCTTCATGCTGTGACCATGGCAACAGTCACCAAAAGTGGCTGAGCATGGAGAGTGTGGGGAGATGAATGTGCAGAGAGAGGGGGAAAAGAAATGAGAAGGTCTGGCTGGAGCAGAGATTATTTAGAATTGTGTTAACATTACAGAGATAAGAGCGTATAGGCAGAGATTCAGCTTAGCCGAGGGGGAAATTAAGATCTGCAGAGCCTCAGGACGGGGAGCGATGTTGAGAATTGGTTACCAAAGCTATGTCTACAAACTATCCTGCAGGACACAGGTACAACAAGAGACGTCTGGAAACAAATGCCACCTCTAGAGGAGGTTTTTGTCCCTTAAAATAATCTTTTGTGATTGTATTTTAAACGTTTCTAACTTGTTTTGGGGGCAAGATTTTCAGTTAGCTTTCTATTCAAATGTTTTTAAAAAGATGGAAAACTCTGGGATTGGAAAACCTGACTAACTCTGCTGCACTTCACAGATCAGACACTCAACAGTTTAAATTCCTCTGCAGGTTAGACAACAGCGAATGCTGTTTTTCTTTGTGTTAACTGGATCTTTCATGTGATGGACAGGTGGAGGCAGGAAGTGATGCCCCCTCAGAATCTAAGGTGGACCAGAGGGTAGCTTTGCCTGCAGAGAATGGACTGAGCCACACACCCATCATCGCCCCCAAACCCCCTTCGCTGGGAGGCCATCAGCCTCAGTCTGCAGGTACTGTATGATAACCATCATCACTTTTACAGGAGCTGAAATATAAGTGGATGAGTACATGATTGACCTTGATTGACCTTAAATGTATTGTTAAACATAAAAAATAAATGTAAGAAAACATATTTTTGTTCTTAGATAACAACGTAAAGTTTATAGCTTGCTTTTGTAACTACTCAAACCCTTAAATGTTGCACTTCTGTTATAGACTGTTATAGACTCTATACTAGACTGCTTTGTTCTCAATAACGGTAATAGACCCATAACTTACTGCCGCTGTCTTAGACAACAGTTAAAGGATTACCGGTTAAGTATGACGTTATTTGAATCTGATTATCCTAAAACAAAATATCTAAGAAAAGTTGTATGATATCTTTTAAGTTAACTGTAGAACTAACAGGTAACTTGTTTTTTGTAACCAGGCTCATTGAAGCCATCAGTGAAGACTGAAGACATCATTCAGAGCGTCCTCACAGGTAAGGTTTATTTATTATTTTATGGTTTGTTTTTTTTTGGCCTTTTAAGCCTTTATTTATAGAGAAGACAGTGGAAAGTGTTGGAAACGGGAAGAGAGAATGGGGGATGGCGTGGTAAGGGCCGAGGGTGGGAGTTGAACCAGGGCCACCACATGGAGGACTGCAGTCTCTGTATAAGGGATGCCGAAACCTATGCCCAGGTTTTAAAGGGGCCATATCTTTTGAATGGATATTCTCATATTTTGCATGGGTTTCACATTTTGGGGTGTTTGTTGTTCACAGTGAAAAAGTTAAAACTCATCATTCACCGTCATTCACCTCTGTCTGCCAACTTGGCTAAGGTCTGACCTTTGAATGGCAAAACGGCTCATTCGTTTGAGGAGGAAGGAGAGGCTCCGAAAAATAATAAAATACACAATTTTTAAAATGAAACAAACTTTACCAATGTGATTCAAAAACACATTAGAATAATAGAAAATTAATTGCATAGCTAAGATATGTCCCCTTTAAAAATTCTTAACCACTCATGCCTGTGCTTATTATTCCAGACACCCAGACTGTTTCTGGAGGTGGTGTACATTTAAATGAGTTGCATAACCCAAAATGAGTGTTTGAGAGTGGAAAGCAGGATTGGAAATGTAGTCTAACAACAGAGATATTATCAAAGGCCACTCAGATTATGCAGAGGTCACAAAAGTAGTAAAAAACAATGTTTTATTACTTCCACTCTTTGACACTTTTTTCATAACATTAAGGATTCATTGAACTTTTTTTTATACTTCTATTCAGCAGGAAATACCTTCTCAGTGTGGTAATCGGCACATTAACATGTTGGCCAAACACATACACTGTAACACTTGTTTTAAACCTTGGAGAGCCGATGGATTTATTATGTTAAGATAAGGTGTAGAGAAAATTTCAGATGTATTCATAGAAGGAAGTCTGAGGTCAAAAGATACGACTTTCCAAAGAAAACACTTCCTTAGGTATTTAACCTTGACAAATTCTCTCATATCTCCACCCACGCAACTGTTGTGTAAAATTGCGTATTATAATGTATTATTAATTAGGCAAGAGGAGAAGAAGGACTAATCCTTAGTTAGGATTTTTGAGGAACAAAAAAATAAAAAAATGATGTGCTTCTAATTTTTCAGGATGAAAAAAAAATACTTAAATAATTTCAAAAGTTATTATTGTTGCCCTTTCATCCTTTGTCTTTAAGAATTAGAGGCTCAGACCGTGGAGGAGCTGAAGCAACAGAAGGGCTTTGTCCGGGAGCAGAGGAAACAGTACAAAGAGATGAAGGAGCTGGTTCGAAAACACCACCGTAAGACCAGCGAGCTGATCAAGGAGCACACAGCTCGAGTGTCTGAGCTGCAGAGCCAGCATCAGCGGCGGCGCTCTGGCCTGCAGAAGAGCCACAAACGAGACGGTAAGAAAAGGTAGGTAGCCCTCCTCTTCTCCGCTTCAAACTGTGCTACTGTATGTTTCCCTTCTCCACCTCTTTTCCCTTGAGTTTAGCTTTCTGCTTCTTCAAAGAGAATCCAGCAGAAACAAAATTAGGAATAAAGGGCTGCCGGCCAGTGTCACATAAAGATACTTTTTAATTAAGTGCCTTTCCCTTTCCTTCTTTTCTTCCCTTTTCCCTCTGAAGAAATAGAAGTATATTTTGCACCTTTCAGTATTTGTTACGTATTGTATTGCTCGTAAAATGTTTAAACAGCTTTTTAAATCCACTGTTACATATTGGATAGCCTTAAAAACGAACACCACAGGGCAGGCATTTCCCTCATCTGAGAGAATAAGGCTGAGATATGTGCAGAATAAGAATGAGTGGATAAGTCTTCCTCCGAGCCTCAGGGACTCGTTCAGGGCCCTCAGCAGTCCATCACACACTGAAAATCAGTACTGAGCACGCAGCAAAGATTACAGGCCTCTCAGCCAGTGTTGGCCACAGAGGGCCAATGGATAAGACAGATAACACATTTTATCCAGCGCACTCCAAGGTGCAAGAGAAGGGCTGTTAGCTTGAAACATTAACATTGTTTATAGCTACATTTGCTGAAAGGTTTAATTAGATTCCATTTAGACATTTTATATAAAGATTCAAATCCTATGCATTATTCACAACGTCCCTTTATAGAATGAGTTAAGACACTTTACTGCAAAATAAAGGTCTTAATTAGACGGTGTTCTGTGTCTGCAGTCGGTCCGAGCACTCTCTGTCCACACTGGACCAGGAGCTGTGTGAGCTGGAGCAGGAGTGCAGCCAGAGGCTCTCAGAGCTGAAGGAGCAGCAGCAGCAGCAGCTCCTCACACTTCGCCAGGAGCAGTACTACAGCGAGAAGTACCAGAAACGAGAACACATCAAACAGGTACTGAGGAAAGTCCCCCCGCAGCACACACACTCAGTATATAGATGTGAGGGCAGCTGGGTTAGCTAGTGGTTAAGTACATGGTTGGTAACAGGATTGCAACAAGTCTGTCTCATACTGTCTGTTTTCACTTTAGAGTACGGGCAAGTCCTTATTACATTTATTTTCCATGCACACTTCATAGATTTTGTAACGAAATGGCCAAATCATGTCAAAAAAGACATTAAGATTGATATCATGTCTGCTCCAGCCAAAACTATGCTTTTCCCAAAGGTCCATAAAAGTTTTTAAAGCTATCATTTAGTTCATACTGCACATATACAGTACGGGTGTAAGATTTGAAACTGTGGTCCTCATGTTCGATTTCTTTTCATGTCTGTACATCTATTGCCTGCCAGCACACTTGTAGCTGTTTTTATACTTGTCTCTTCTGACCTTGTTTCCCACCATACGCCTCAGGTCAATCTCGGAACCACAGGAGTGGTGGTCTTGGAGTGACAGTGAATTTTGCGGGCCTTCCAGTTTAGCCATAGGTTAGCGATAAGGACTTACATCCAGCACTTTCTATTCTGTGCACTGCATTGTTTACAGCCCCACCAGATATGTCAGCAAAATAAACAGCGTCATTTCTTGGTTCATTTAATCCCCCAGAGGAGCGCACGTTCATCCGTTTCTCGTGTGTCTCAGTTTCACTGTAAATGGTAGGTTACACAGAGGCTGTGCTCTGGCTAACTACAGCGATATGAACCCGAAAAATAAAAACAGGTCTTAACGGCAGGTTTGCCGAATTTTCAACATCATGATGTGGATTTGTAAAAATTAAAAATGAATCTTTGTCAGGTCTGTCCTGAGGAGAAGAAAACTACTTTTATAATGCTCTTTTGTTGATCATTTCTGATGCTCTCGAGGAAGTCAGGAAATCTAAACGCTGGACGGTTTTCATGACAGCGTCAAGGGAATTTTTCTCTTGTTGAAATTTTCAATCTAGAACAGATTGTTAGCTGATGTCTGATTATAGAGATTTATAAGAAGCTAAGTCATCATCAGATAGCTGCTTATGGGAGCCGGGATGCCATTACGGCGGATTATGTTCCGCCTGCTTTTGCTCTCCTCAAGGACTGTTTCTCCTTCACCGCAGCCTGCTGATACGTGATTGGTACTACAAACGGAAACCAGAACACTTACCGTATTTAAAATCCACGTCCCTGCCTACATCCATTCTACACAGAAATGTAGAATCTGTAAACAGAGATAAGGCTTTGTTGAGTGACAACTTTACTTATAAACATAATGCCCAGTTTCTGTTTCAGTGTCAAGTGACAATAATTTACATTACTAAAGTATCGTCTACAAGGTTGTTGATTTCACAAAGCTATTCTTAAAACTTAGAAGTAGAAGGATAGTCAAGGGTTAACACATATATGTATGTATTATGGACTGACAAATCAATGTCAACTGAGGAGACAGCAGAGGACCAAAGAAGCAGGTTCCCATAGGGATGGATATACATTCAAACTTGAAGGATATTTTGGGGGTTAAATTACGCTTTGAGGAAATGAAAGTTTTAATCATTTAATGTGTTTTTTTAGTGCTTGAAAATTTTAATTTAATTTCTGAATATACTGTTTTTATCTCTGGTTTGTATCCATTACTAAAGGAAAGAATGAAAACATCAGTGTAACAGGTGATTCCAAACTTTTGAACAGTTGTGTTTGTAAGTCATTTCCTTATATGCACTTCTCCCAATATTACAAGTCACAATATAAAGTGATCCTACACAATCAGCCTGCATAATATAAACAAGTGCATACTGTTGGTAGCAGTGGGATAAGCAGTCCCACATGCATGTTTGTCTTGACTTGTGTTGGACTGGATAAAGCGCTGACTGTCTCCCACTCTCCCAAAGCTCAGAAAGGCTAACGCAGGCTAATCATATCTAGCGAATGAATAAGCGCACGCTGCTATTACCTCCAGGTCAGCCCCCTTTACGTTATCACAGCCATCATTCTGCTGCCTGCGCTCACGTTGTGTTGTATGAGGTGGAAAAATAAATTAGCTGTGCTCCAGTACACCTGCACAGCGAGCACAGCTGAGGTGTCACACAGGTTTATCCAAGCAAAACACAACAAGCATAATGAGGATTGTGCTGTTTGCCCAATCTGGATGTTGTTTAATTATGATCAAAATCCAAACACATGTAGCTGCAACTGAAGTGAAATGATAGCTAAGGAAGCAAAGGCTTAATGTTTACTTTACTCTGTTTTAAATATGACTCCCTCTGTGTGTCTGTAGCTGGTGGAGAAGCTGACCACCATAGCAGAGGAGTGCCAGAGTGCTCAGATGAAGAAGCTCAGAGACATCTGCGAGAAGTAAGACTGTGTTATGCACATAACATGTACACACGTTGACACATACACAAAAGGGATCATTAATTTTTATTCTATTTATATTTTCCTCTGTCATCATCTCATCGTCTGTAGAGAAAAGAAAGATCTGAAGAAGAAAATGGACAAGAAACGGCAAGAGAAGATCAATGAAGCTAAATCTAAAGACAAAAATGTGACAGAAGAGTGAGTATCTTTCTTTGGAGGTTGTTATAGATTTGTTTGACCACTAGATGTCACCAAATGCTAAAGGTTAAACTCTGTTAGGACCAGTTGCTCGGCTTGACTGTTGATAAAATTCTCCCCACAGAGAGAAGCTTGAGATCAACAGATCGTTTGTGAACGAGGTGGTGCAGTACATCAAACGGGTAAGAGAGGATGTCTGGCTGTGGTTCGATAAAGAAAGTATTGTCCCTGATGGATACAACCATTTAATATGCTAATAATGCCATTCTTCAGTTAAAGTTACACAGTTCTATTCAAAACATTATTCACTCATCTAATATGACACTACCTACAGTACTTAAAGACCAGCTCCAGTCATGTTTTAAGACATGTAAAATTCTCTGCTTCCACTACGTTTCTCCTTTTGTAAAATTATGGCTGAAAACAAAACCCATCTATGCCATCGTTTAGTGGCAACAAGCTAGCTTGAAATGTAGTAATTAGCAGTAGTAACGTTAGCGTTAGTAGTCAGTAGTGAGTTTGCAAAAGTTACGATGACGGTTACTGCTGGCACGGGCATCGCCGAAGTGGTTGCCATAGGTTGCACTTAATGATATGCATAGCGTCACCCCGTCCATTAACAGGATTGGCTCCTTAGGTTTGTGACGTCTCAAAGCTGCCAATCTGAAAACGTGTTGTTCAGCATGTCCTTGGTACACTGCAGTTCACAGCCATGGACATGACTGCTTATGTTGTCCCTGATATGTCTTGTAGCACATGAAGAACACCACATGGAGATGTTTACAAGGTTAAACACGGGATTTTCACTGGAGGGGGTCTATAATTATTTTTGAAGCAGTAATGTTATTAATGACATTCAAAGACCAAATAGCATCTCTGCGTACTTATTTGTGTGTGTTTGTTTGTGTGTGTGTAGTTAGAAGACGCACAGAGTAAAAGACAGGAGAGACTACTGGAGAAGCACAAGGACATCCGCCAGCAGATCTTAGATGAAAGGCCGAAGGTAAGTGACTCAAATTTAAGTGAACTCTTCTTTAGTGATGTGTTTGTTGACACTGTATACTGATATTTTTTTTATTTATTGTAGCGCACTTTATAAGGTACTGGTTTGTTGCGTGGCAGGATCCAATATCAGGGTGTCCAGGTTGCAAAGGCAGGGGTCCATTATATCTGTGGGTCCTTGAATGTGCAAAAAAACAATCCCTTTAGTCACTTGTGTGTTTTTAAACAGATCATTTGTTTTGCTCTGTACATAATGGCTGGACAACACAGATGTTTCATAAGCTGTGAATAGAAACAAAAAAGCGAGTAAAATGTCCTTGAACCAAAGTAGATCTTTAACTGTGCTGTTCACGTTCACCACCAGGGGGCGAGCTGGCCCAGGTTTAGTGAGACATGGCTTTAGCACTTGTTTGCAAAATGTTAGCCCCTGTGCAACATGTCACTAAGGTTTTATCGACCAATATCTGCCGTACTTTATGTGGTTTCATACATTTTAAACACTAATATGCAAATGAGTCAGTGTACTAGTGAGAGCTGGTTATTGGTTGAAATATACAGTAGATCTTCTTTCCTCTATTATCTACTACACATAGATCATATATATTTATAGTGACGTGGATGCTATAGTGTGCTTTAGCATGGATTCTTTCCCTGTATAAGCTGCACATCTTTGTCACTGTCATGTCATTGTAGGATGAATGTGCAGCTGAAGAGCATGGTAAGACCTTTATTGCATCTGAGCGTTCAGCATTAACACAGCATCAGTGTGGTAGTATTAATATTCATACACCTGGGCTAATGCTGTCTGGCAACAAGCGAATGTGCACTGCATCTCTGATATGGCTGACACCTACCAGGCAAAAATACTGTATTAATTATTAGAATTATGTCCTCCCGAGAGCGACAAAGACAGTGTGGCTGTAGAGCTGCGTAGCATTGCAGCATAACAGCATAACAGGGGCAGCAGATTGGCTTGTGTATAGTGAGATCACACCACAGTTGGAGCGCTTGAATTTAATCCTGTGTGTCGATGTGAGTGTGAAAGGGAAGAACTTCAGCATTTGGGGTTATCAGTACGGTACATCAAACCATTTTAATAGTATGTTCTTTTAAAAGCAGGCATTGCAGTAACATTTAGTCCGCTATCATGAGGCATCGTTAACTCATTTGTCAGATATTTGTCATATTAAACCATTATACTAACAATAAATATGTAGTTTGTGCTCCCAGTAAATCCACTCAACACAAAGTTATGTTTTCCATTCTCACTTCTCTTCTTGATCCCTCTGATAATATTTTTAACAAGATTTTCAAACTAATTCAGCACAAACCGTCTCACAGCTCCCTGCCAGTATAATTAAGATTACCTCCGCCTGCCAAGAAGACACTCTGATGTTTCCCTCCGATCATGTTTTTACTCGTCTCGTCAAATGAAGAGCAAAGTGTACGTTTACCAGGTCTGCTCTCGAGGTGGTGTGTAGTGTTTTTTTTTTTTTAAAGACGGGCTTAAATGAGGAGTGTTCTGTTGGAGACAGCTCTGTAACCACCCACTCTCACAGTGACAGCTCCTTGTTCCTTTGAAACCACTCGGAGTCGAGTGTGGGAGGTGCAGTGTAGACATCCAGCCCCACAGCTCACGTACACTCTGTCTTTTGCATTTTTTCCACACAACTGCAGTTTGGAGGAAGAAAGTAGTGACACTAAAATGCTGTCCAGAGTGTAGTATGTAAAACACAGAACGGGCGGAGGGAGTCAGAGATGATTCTTTTCGTCTTTTAATAACCTGCTTGTGTAAATCATCGTCATCAGCTTTTAATAGTTGCTAGAGTATTCTTGTCGATGACATCTGAAGAACAATGATTTTAAACTGAGCTGACATGAGCTGTACGAACAGAATGATCAGGGTCTGATAAACATTAAAGCTCAGCAGGTTTCCAGAGATGTTTTCTTTTGCTGATCGCTGCAGCGTTTCAGTCGTTGTCTTTCTGCTTGTTTCCCACAATATCTGATGATCCATCATCTGACCCACTGCCACAATCATTTCTCTAAATCTACACCCAGACCATGCTAAATGTATTACACAGTAATCAACCTTCCCTGTGATAAGCTGTTCTCTTCAACAACAGACATCTGTAGGCAAAATGTGTGTGAGGGGTCAGAGGACACGACTCTGGAGACAGCAGGCAGGGCATACCTGGGGTTGTGTTTGTTGAAAGACTCAGGCTGCCTACACTGCTGGAATAACAATCAAAGAGCATTTCTGTTTAATGACATTAATGTAAAATCTTGTGACAAAAAACCTAAAGGAACATGGGGGTGTTCAGACTGCCCTTAAATATCTAAAGGAAAGACAGCAACCAGGCTGTAATCACTGAGGCTGCTCAGGGTTTCTGGTTCTGTCAATGTAGCTGTATAACCATTCAATATGGTATAATACTACTGCTTTACACCAATCAGCCATAACATTATGATCACTGACAGGTAAAGTGAATAACATTGATTTTCTCATTACAAAAGCACCTGTCAGTGGGAGGGATATGTTAGGCAGCAAGTGAACATTTGTCCTTAAAGTTGAAAAATGGGCGAGCGTGAGGATGTGAGCGACCTTGACAAGGGCCAAATTCTGATGGCTAGAAGACAGAGCATCGGTGCAGTGGTCAGTACCTTCCAAAGTGGTCCAAGGAATGAAAGCCAGTGAGCCAGTGAATGAGTCATGGACGGCCAAGGCTCATTGATGCACATGGGGAGCAAAGGCTGGCCCGTGTGGTCTAGTCCAATAGAAGAGTTACTCTAGCTTAAACTGCTAAAAAAAAAGTTAATGCTGGTTCAGATTGAAAGGTGTCAGAACACAGTGCATCACAGTTTGTTGCGTGTGGGGTCACATAGCCGGTAGTGGTGGTCATGGTGCCCATGCTGACCCCTGTCCATGGCTGAAAGCGCCTACAATGAGCATGTGAGCATCACAATGCAGATACCTCAGGGCTGTTCTGGTAGCAAAATGGGGACCTACACTATATTAGGCAGGTGGTCATAATGTGATGGCTGATGGGTATATACCTCTACTAGACTAGAACCAGTTTTTGTCAGCCCTAATTTCACATTTCATTTATTTTCCCCTCTACTTAACCCTGTCAGATACCCCTGTCTAAATGCCCTTTACTTTTAGAATAGACTTAGATAGGCAGGGCTTATTATTCGACTGAATCCTGACAGCTTTACGTGTTTCTAACGTGAATCTAAATTAGCTGCTCCTACAACTTTCACTTAATAAACAGCTTAACAATATCATTCTATCATTAAACAATACGACTCATGTTACATTTTCCCATTTTGCACTGCACCACTCTGCCCCCAACAACGCCTTCTTAAATGTAGTTTGCAGACAGCTGTGTTAGGTCTAATTCTTCAGCTCTGCATAATATCATGCTGAAATGTCCTTGAGCAGAACGCTGAACCCAAAAGTGCTCCCAATGAGCAGGTCATTGGCCTTGCATAGCAGCTCCGATACCATCTGTGCATGTGAGTGCGATGAATATGAGTCTTTGTGAAGCACTTGGCTCGTGTAATTAATGCTCTCACATTGATGAATGCCATCCATTCAGTATGGTTACACTTCCCACCAAACTACATTTGAGGCAGAGGAAGAGTCTGTCACATTAGCTCACAGGAGAGTTAGTCATTAATTGGTTGGATGGATGCAAACAACAGCAGACAGACACATAAACAAAGAGAGCGTAAGGGCTGACGGACAGGATGTGGTGAGATCCAATGAGGGTTAATGGTTCAGGGTATAAATAACCAGGCCAGGGCTAATATAAAAATACTTTTGTTGTGAGTGAGAGTGTGTTCGTCTCCATAAATCAGAGAGAGGAAGATACAACATACTTTCCCTCTCATACAGTTCTGACCCAGTTTCTCCTTTGGGCTCAGAGCAGCCACTAATGGACAGCTATAACCATCCCTGGTGGAGACCCTGAGAGCCGAGCCGCACACTACAACAGTGGTTGTGTGTGTGTGTGTGTGTGTGTGTGTGTGTGTGTGTGTGTGTGTGTGTGTGTGTGTGTGTGTGTGTGTGTGTGTGTGTGTGTGTGTGTGTGTGTGTGTGTGTGTGTGTACACGATTGTGTACCATCCTGAAAATTAGCTCTTGTCGGCAATGAGCAAAGGAGCTGCTTAGTTAGAGTTACCAGACGTCCTTGTTTGTCCGGGAGTGTCCTGGTTCTGAGCTGGATGTCCCGCGTCCCGACAAATATCTGTAAAACACAATTGTCTCTGTTTTCACCATTCACTACCAAAGTGCCCTGTGTATTGTTTTTAGCACTTACATAGATGTTTTAACTCATTACTACCCTACACATGAAATGAATGCATCTTGAGTCTGAACTCAACCCTAATGTCTCTCTATATATGCGAATGCATGAGTGTCATCACTGTTTAGGCTGTTGCTAGCTTATGAGACTTAGGACAGCAGCTTACTTAAAGACAGCTCTGTGACAAAACCTGTCATCGTGATAACAGCCGCCATGGCTAAGAGAAAGAAAAAGAAAACACCTTTGTAAAGTGCATAGAATGAAAATGCTGCCTTCATGGTGTCTTTGGTGTTGAAAGTTGCTCTTGATACATGTGCTAAGCAATGAAAAAAATAGTCCCCCACCCTGAGGTGTACTATGAAACGAGATTAGAGGCTTTGCCGGGTCTGTTGAGCCTCAATCTCCGATCCCATCGGCTATAGTCTGAGACGATACAGCCTCTGGGGACACCGGTGCCGGGCGGTATGCGATAAACGACTTCCTGTCGAGACTTCCTTTTCCACGTGTTGCATTGTTACAGAAAGAGAACCAATTTTCTTGTGATTTACTTGTTACCAACGGGTCTTCCCTTAACGGAGGTCGGATCGTTCTGATGCATTCGAGGAAGTCGGGAAATCTGAACGCTGAACGGCTTTCGTGACACAGATTTAAGATCTAGAACGGATTGTTAGCTGAACTTGCTGCAGATGTCTGTTTATAGAGATTAATCAGAAGCTAAATCGTTGTCAGATCACGCTGATGGGAGCCGGGATGGCATTACGGTGGATTATGTTCTGCCTGCTTTTGCTCTCCTCACGGACTGTTTTTCCTGCATGCGCCGCAGCCTGCTGATACGTGATTGGTCGATATTACTCAGACTACAAGCGTATATTAAACGGAAACACTTTCCTTCCCGGAAATCCACGTCCCTACCAACAGTGCCAACAACTATAAATAGAGATTAGTTGAGCACACACATGTTTAGAGTTTAGAGTTTAGCACGTATTCTAAACATCGCATCACATCACAGAGCCAGTTAGTGATGTATCTAACATGACCCCACCCCGTTTTCGTTTTTACCAGTTTGCTTCAGGTTAAATTATCACTTTAAATTTCATCCGCTTCTCATTTAAACAGTCTGGCTGAAGCAGACAGCCGGTGATCGCCACTTTTTGTACGGAAGAGGCAACAAATGGCGCGTAAAACTCCCCTCTTTCTGTGAATGCACAGAGCCTGAAGCAGAAAGCCTGAGTTAACAGACAGTTCATAACCACCTTCATCATTACCTGTTATCTCTACCTATGGTTTCAGGCTTTTGTCGAGCCAGCTTACTTAAAGAAATCTTAACTATGTCAAGCTAAGGGGATGCAAAATGTAAGCCGTGTGTCACCTTTAGCTCTGACTTTTGCATAATTAAGATCTTTAGTAAGTAAGTTGAAGTTGTAGCTTGGGATACTTTGAGGATCACGTACTAAATTGAAGGACAAGAGAAAGAGAGAGACATTGTCGTCACTCTCAGCGTGTGCACTCAGGTGTCACCGTCCTGTTAATGATCCAATCAAAAAGCCCTCCAGGAGTCGGCACTGCCTGGCACGACGGCCAAGGCCGAGACCCCCTCTCTCCTGGCACGTTGCTTCTTCACCTGTCGTCGATACATGAGGTCAATATATTTTTGCCATGTCGACCTTAAATTATTCTCACCACATGTTGGTGTGATTATCTGTTTGCCGTTTTTTTAATTTTTTTTTTTATAAAAGGACGGACAAGATTGAAATCGAATCAAAAGGAATCACGGTTTCACAGACTAACCTGGCCGTGTCGCACTTCCTGTGCATCAGTCATCCCCTCACACACACCGTTTTTGGGCTGTGAAAGAAAGAAATAGTGATAATGTTTCACAACAATTTGTGTTGATGTACATTTGTGTGTCTGTGTGGCGTTAGAATCCACATTCATTTCACTGCAAAGCACCGAAAATCTGACGGTGTCTCCCCACCGTGCAAGCCTTGACCAACGCACACAACCGCACATGTACAAGCACACACACACACGTTCGTTCTGCAAGCAGGAGTCCTGTGTGGTCGTCATGGAAACTCGGGTCCCCCACTCCACCCCTCCCCACCTCTCATATTCTCCTCTACCCTTCATGACTCTCTGCAATCTGTTAATTTGGAAGCGAGTCCTCATGACGCAATCCCAGGATGGTTACTGGAGGTGGAAGAAAGCGAGAGGAGGAGGACGAGGAGGACGAGGAGGAGGAGGAGGAGGAGGGATGAAGGGAGGGGGAGCAAACAGGTTAGAGGAGACAAGGAGGTCTGGAGGGGAAGAGGAAGAGAGCAAGCTTGTGGCCACCCTCTCTCTCCCTCTGTCTCTCTCTCAATGATATAGGGGTGGCCACTATGTTCCCTCATCAGGCTTTGATCTGCATCGTCCCTGCCTGCCAGGTTTGCATCAATAATGCACTTGTGCCCGTACACACACACACACACACACACACGCACACACACACACACACACACACACACACACGATCCCCACAGGGAACACTGAGTGCAGACCAGAGACAGTGAAATAAAATCCATTGTGAATGTGTGAGCGCGCGTACATGTTGCACGCTTGGTTACTCTTCTGCTCTATTATGCTAGCTGCTATTTCAGATCAGTGCATGCGGGTTCATTATGTATGCCCACATGTGCTAATGAAGCTCTCCAGGGTTGTGCTCTGTCGAAGGAACGTTCACTGCTGAACTCCTGCTGCAAAGTATCCTCCCTTGAGTGCGGTTTGGAGGTTTGTGGCGGCAGCATGAGCCACCTTTTAGAGGAGGTGGGAGCAGCTAAAAGCAGTGACAGTAAATATGGAGGATGTTACGGGTTAAAGTGTTACAGTACAGTATGTTAGCGAGGACAAGATGGAACAGTTTGGACTGCACCGCCAAGTTTGTTGGATGCATGTAAGGACATGAGAAAGCACTCGTGTGTAGCGTCGTACCAAAAATAATATTATAACTGTTCTTTCTTTAAAGATAAGTATTATTGGCAAAAATTTATAACAGTGCTGAAGATTTTTTAGTCTAAACACTTGATTTTTTGCCATCAAACTTTATTATCCAAGAAATTTGCTGGACCGCTCTGCAGCAGAAGTGTGATACAAGAGCAAATACTGGAACTTGAGAAATCAGGGAAAATAATATCCAATATGTTTATTCTGTTTACTGTAACACAAGAGAAGGCTTTTACTAAATAATAACATTGTCTGTAACAACAGGCAGAACAGATTAAAGCTGCAATATTAATTATATATTAGAAATTAATCAAATAGCGACTGTATGTTCAGTGTTTCAGAGGTCACTCTTGAGTCGCTAACCTTTTAACACCCACTAACACTCGTCTTTTTTGCTTAGTGGGAAAGGTTACAATCGGCATTCAGACCCGGGTCAAATGACTCTGCAGTAGACCCGTGTAATTATCGCCTCGGCTCTGTTCGCCATTGATGGGAACACAAAACCCGTGTTGACACGCTAATCTCAAGTACAAATTCCACCCGTCTTCGTCTCGAACATCGTTCCAAATTTGTCGGCCCCGAGTTTGATGAACGGACTGAATGAGTAATAGATAGAATAAAGACCTAACCACCGTAACATCTCCACTGTTTACTAATCCTGTCTCCGGTGCATTTGTGACGTCAGACGGTGACGCAGCAGAAAAGAGACAGACAGGAGTATACTTCACTGGCAATGGGATAAGAGACAATCATTAAGCGGGTCTTCCCGGGTCTAAAAAACCTGCGTCAATGTGCTAAATTCAGGTGGGAAAGGGGTATTTTTTTACTTTCACTGTTTAAAATTTTACAATTTAATTTAGACGCTTTTGTCCAAAGCGACGTACGTCTGAGAGTTAATACAACACAAGCAATGATCAAGACAGGAGGGAACGAGGTCAGTAAGTGCCAACAAACAGCTTCAAGTGCGATCGGACACTGGTGCCAACAGGAAGTGCACATGGTGTGTACAAGCACTTATGATCATCATCTTAATCATCATCAACAACAACAACATCATCAACATCCTCAATAAAGAACCAAGCACCGAACCTGGGGTGACAGCATTCTCCATAGCTGCCCCTTCCCTCTGGAACTCTCTACCCCAACACATCTGAGACTGTACCGACCTGACCCACCTTTGTACCTGCTTTTAACCTCTGATGCTGATTCATTGTTGTAATAGTTCCTATTATTATTATTATTATTATTATTATTATATCACTATCATGAAGTGTAGAAGTGTTCATGAAAGAGCTGGGTCTTTAGCTGTTTCTTAAAGTTGGACTGAATGGAGTTTGGTAGCTCGTTCCACCACCTGGGGACTACAGAGGCTTAACACATGCCAAATGTAGCATCTTTAATTTACAACCTACATCTGAATTGATATATTACCGAACACATTTCACACCCTCCCTACTAAACCAATCCTTTTAGGGAAAACTGCATGTGCATGGTGAAGGTATGCAGGAGTGTTTTTTTAAATTCCTGAACCTGAAGAGAAGAATCAAAGAAATGTGAGAGGAGTCAGAAAAGGGTACACACACACACACACACACACACACACACACACACACACAGAAGATTGAAAAGGAACATGCAGCGTATTCTAAGTAGCTGCTGCCTCCATCTCTCCCTTTCATTACCTGTGTTGGTCCTTTCTCTTGCGTTAGGCTGCCTCACTTCATTTTCACACTTATGACCAATGCAGTGGAAAGAATGTAAATGAAGGAATGTCACTCTCCGTCCTCGCTGCTCACTCCTTCACACACACACATGACTAACATGCATTGCACGGCGGAGCTCCTTTTTCCTCATAAAGCCTGTGATGCTGACAGGGTGGTGACCCCGTCTCATCTGTTGGACGTGCGATCTTTGGTTTGGCCTAATTGGGCTGTGTTTGGATATGCAGTATATCTCAAGGTCAGGACACACACACCAGTGTACATCACACAGGCTGTGGCTCGACTCCGCTGGTTGGTCGGCGTGTCACAGAAGGTGTTGGGATTAATTGAAATGGTTTGAAAAGGAGCAGCAGCTAAACAAAGCGCATCTTTCCCCGAGACCTTCGTATTGTGACTCTTCATCGAGCGGTCGGTAGATGCGGAGCGGCGTGTGTCGCGGGGCTGAAGGTTTTTTCGTGGCGCTGCAGCAGGCGTTATGTCACGGCTCAAAGCAAAGAATTAATTTGGCTCTTTGGAGGCCTTCTCTGCTTCCCTTGATAGCTTCTCAAAACGAGGACAGCTGGTGAAGAAGGTCACTGAGTGCTGTATTTTAAGAAAGGCAGAAATGTGTGTGTGCGTGTGTGTGGTTTGTTGACAGATGACAGGTCTTCAGAGATGAGAGACAGATTTGAGAGCTGGCTGGAAAGTGCGACTGGTCGGTGTCCAAACGGAAACTCAAACACACACATGTATGCTAATGTATACAATACTGTATGCACGCAACAGACACAGTACACACAGCAAAAGCAAACGCACACATAGTAAACAGACGAATACACTTTTCACACTTTGTTTTCATCATGGGTGACATTTAGTTTCACAACGACTGCTGTTTTCAACCAGACGAGGAACTTCTAAAGTTGACTCAGTTGACCTCATTACAGTATTTTTAAGCCTCAACACAAACAATAACTGTAGCTGGAGGCTCTATTTTTTTCAAGTTGTCTGTATGTCTCATCTCCAGTCTTTCCTTTCATCCGTTTATCCCAGTCTTGTGAATGAGATATAAAAAGAACGCCAAGAGGGAATAACTCCATTTTTTCCACAATTGTCCACTTGGACCAGGATAAACTGGTTAGATTTTTGGGGTCAGAGGTCACTGTGATCTCTCAAAAGATATATAATTCCTGTTTTCGAACACTTCTTCTGACACTATTTCTACGAAAGAGTATTAGGGCCACATTAAAGGGAAAAAAAGTAGAAGTTAAAAGAAAAGGTTGTAATATTACAAAAATAAAATCGTAATATTACGAAATTAAATCGTAATTTTATTAGAATAAAGTCGTAATTTTACGAGAATAAAGTTGTAATATTACAAGAATAACGTCGTTATTTTATTAGAATAAAGTCGTAATTTTAGACTGTTGTTAGCCTAAACATTAGAAATATCAGAAGAGCAGCAGCCACCTGCACTAAAATGAGGAACGTGTGAAGTATACCTTCACAGTGAACACCTTGTGCAGTTATGCTTGTAAATGATCGCACCAAAGGCTTGGCGCAACTTGAGCCAGCGCTGTATTGATTGAACACACCCGGTAGCATGGAAGTAATAATGCTTTTGTTTTGTTTATACATGCTAGATCTCCTACCTAGTGATGTGCAAGCACACTGAACATCTATATATCAATACATTGGTATAGGTTTCACAAATACGATATGCTTAATCTTTAGGAACATCAGCACCACTTTGTCATATCTATCAGGACTCTGAAAAGTGATTTTATTTGAAAATGACTCGTGAGCTTAGTCATTTTAGCGTGGGCGACTGGATGCTCTTCTGATATTAACCTTCAAAATAAGATACAGGCTAACCATGGCCTAAAATTACGACTTAATTCTTATGAAATTATGACATTTTTTCTCATAATATTACAACTTTATTCTCGGAATATTATGACTTTATTCTCGAAATCTTTGGAATTTTTTTCCCCTCAGTGAGACCCTAACACTTCGCTGTGATTTCAACACAATTCCACCGTGACATAATGTCCTGCAAAAACACTTTTCTGGCCACTATTCTCACCCCACTCCTGTGAACAGGATATGTCAGGAACACCTGGAGGGAATATCTTCAAATTTGGCACAAAAGTCCACTTGGACTCAGGGAGGGAAGTCCAAATGTCAAGGTCAGGTCTGTCCCATTCTCATGAGGTCAATATCTCAGCAACGCCTGAAGGGAATTTTATTACATCTGGTTTATTTTTTACTTTAATTAGTGGACCGTCTGCCCTCTCCTTAGCCCCTGAGTACCTGTTTGTGCTGCTGCTGTTAATAGAGTCTACTGTCAATCACATGACCTGCAGAGAAACAGAGAGAGGGAGAAGTTCTCTGGTGTTCTGTCTCCTCTTGGTGCAACCACTCCTGTTTAATGTAGGTTTACTTTTGCTGTTGTGTTACGGCTAATGAATTGTTTTCCAGTATTGTCAATATAGCAGGACAATCTCTTAACAGCCAGACTGATAATATGTCAGATGGAAGGTAGGGGATTCTCTCGTCCGTTCTCTAATCCAACATTCTTTATAATTTCTTCCGTTTTTTTATGACTCTCCCTTCGGTGAAAATAAGGCGCTGTCGTCATCCCGCAGCACTCCACAGCCGCTGATATTCACTTCTGAGCTGTTGATTACATGCAGAGGACACACATACATGCACGCAGTGACACACGCACACACACACGTCTTTCTGAGAGCTGCCTGGTGCCCTTCAGACTCCTCTGCCCCCTGCTCCCACCTCCTTCACATGTGCCAGGGTGTCATCAGATGGGAGAAAAATGACAGCTTTAATCAGAGGGTGTTTGCGCCTCAGCAGGCGGGGTAAAGGCGGGCTGCACATGTACATACACACATGCACACACACACACACACGATGCACAGAGTGTCCCATCCTTAAGTAGGTCATGCGCAGTGCAGAGCGGGGAGAGAGAGAGACGGGTTGTGTTGCATCTTTAGCCATCTGGTTGTGATGTGCTGGATGTTGGCTGTATGAGACCCACCGAGAGAGAGAGAGAAAGAAAGGGAAGAGACGGTGAGGGAGGCGTGTTTCTGTGAAGGTCACCTTTAGATGCTGTGCTTGGTGGGGGCCTCATCAGGCTCGGCTGTACCACTCGCGTCATTAGAAAGACACAAGTCAAGAGCTCCTTCATTTAAGACAAACACAGGCAGCGACAAGTACAGTAGCTTTTAGTGTTATCAGCCTGATTGAGTCTGCACTTGACTCTGGTCTGTCATGTTCACTTTTTATTACACACACTCGGACTATTATAATACACAGACATAATAATGAGTAAATATAGAAGCCAAAATAGAAAAGAAACCTGTGGATTTCTGGAGAGTTATCTTGTATTTAAAACAGACTGAAAAAATGAGCTTTTAACCCACTGAATATCAGACACATTTTCTAACATAGTTTCTATAACCATTAACAGAATTTAATAGAGAAAAGCAGTATGCGCTGTACTCCCATCTACTAACATCTGAGCTTTTGTCTTACCAAAGCTAGCTCCTATGGAAGCCCTAAGCGGACATGCAGCCATACATTTTATTTACTTAGTTTTCCTGTGATATTTTTCAGTTGTTTTTTAAAAATTTCGACTTATTTATCTCGTTCAAGATAACAGCGCTGGTTTTCAGTTCATGACTAATATTCCCAGAGTTGCAAAAGCACAAAACAAACATAGAAACAGGCTTAACTTAGCCTGGGAAAATTAGCCCATTATCACGAGAATAATGAGAGATAATGAGATACATTTTTTTCTTTGTATATCCCGAGATAACGAGATAAGTAAGTCAAGATCTCGATAAAACAACTAAAATGAACTCGTTATCACTGGAGACCCAGCGCTGATATCTTGAGATAGCAAGGTAATTAAGTCGAGATCTTGAGAAAACGACAAGAAATCACTGGTTATGACGGGAAAAATTAGTAAAAAGGATTAATGGATGCATGTCCACTTACGGCCTCCGTAACCTCTGTTTTGTTTAGATCAAATTTTACCTGAGGTTTGGTGTAAGGAATCAGTTTTTGGTAATAAAACACTTTTAATAAACAAAATATGTATGTATGTAAAACAAGGCTTTATCCAAGTAAAATAGTCTTCAGATGAAAAGAATAATTTTTAACAGGAAATATCTGTCACATATTAAATATGCATAAGAATCTGGGCAAATGTTTACAGACACTTTCAATACTATGGATCCATTCGCCAATACTTAAAAGCTATAGTGAGATTTGTTAGCCAGCCCATTCCTCCTACACGCATACATTATCATAATCTCCATGATCCCATATCAATCTGATTTACTGTATAACGATGCATTAAAGTGCTGTGAGGGCTTTGTAACAATCAGTTTTCTCATTTTTACAATGCAGCACTCTTAAATTAAGTGGATTTGCCGTCTCAGCTGAAGTGGAGCGGGCCGAAAATTGGGAAGTGGAGAGAGCCGGATGGCGGTCCTTGACCTTCATTCTGTCTCCTCTCGCTCATTCTTGAATGGGATTGTGAATATTTCTTGAACGATTTAGGGCTCCTCTCTGCCAGCTTTGAATGCTTGGCTGCCGTATTAATTGGAGGCTAGATGGAGATGAATTCATCCAAGGGAATTAGGCTTTGTGTTTCTAATTTTTTTCGATCCAAAGTTCATGCCGGAGTGTCTATGTCTCAAACTTTTTGCAGATTTATAGCACCAATTATCGCCAACCTTACTCTATTATGATGCCTTTGTGTTCACTTTTGGGGTTCGAAGTTGGGTGTGAATCTAAAGTGGGCCATGTTCAATTATCAAAGACCTCTCAGACACAATATGGATCCCAGATAAATCCTCTCCAGACGTACAGGTATTTTCGACCTCTCATAATGCTGACGTGGCTGTATCGAGCTGCGAGACTCTGACACCATTCATCTTAGCGGCTTTTCTTTTAATTACTGCTCTCCCATGGGAGCCAGCCGGGTAGTTAAACAGAGAAATCAGCATTACAGCAATTATTGGCTCACAATGAAATGAATACAACCTTGTCATCTGTAATCATTGGGGGCGTCTATGCCTGGGAGAAAACAGCTCTCCTTTCATTTCTAGGTGAGGGAGACGGGATCGTAGTCTACCTCGGTGTACCAAGGTACTGTTTCAGTGCTGAATGTCAGGGTTCAAGACCATCACTTTTTTATCTCTCCGCCTCCTTTCTTCTTTTCAGTTTCAAGTTTGAGTGACAAAATAAAGCAGGATTCCTATAAATATCTTAAAGTTGCTTTAATCATTGTTGTTGTTTTAACTTTGTGATGTAAAAGGGGTCACTGGTAGCTGGTGGAAACTCTTTCTGCACTCTGCAGCGTTTCTGTGTCTTTCAGCTCATTGTTTTGGTTGTATGTATATAAAGATGGGCAGTAGGAGCCAGTCTGCGCAGTAGAGATTGGCTGGTGAAGCCACAGCATTGAGGCCTCGCCCCTTTCACTTACTAAAACACACAGTTAACTTTGAAAAACGGCAAAGATCCCTTGTGTTGGTCTAAAGCAGATATGAATGGATATGGAAACTTCAATGACTAAAGTTATTGTGTTAGTTACGTCTCCTCTTGCCGTTCCTCCTCTACTCTGGAACAGATCGGCTGCAGGAGCCGTTTTTGTCAACAGAGCTGTCAATCATCATTTTTACTGCATCATATAACTAATGAAAACAAAACTTAGTGAAATGAACACTTGGACGTAAATCAGCATGATAAGAACTAACTATAATGACAGAAATTATGTTTGAGAAAAATGTATTTGGCGTGTATTTTGATTTTATAGTTTGACTCATGTCCCATCTGTTAACATGGAGGAGGCGGGCTTTATGGCCTATACTGCAGCCAGTCAGCAGGGGGCGATAGAGATGTTTAGGCTTCACTTTTAAGGAGCTGCCATGACACAAATTTAGGGACTGGCTGGTGAACATAGTTGAGCACTTAGCAGCTATAGCATTAGTTATGAGTTGGCCCCAGTTTTTTGTATCATGAATGCTAACGACATCCCATTTCTTGCCACCTAGTTTTAAGGTTTTTCACTGATCATTGATTGGCCATTGGCATTGACTGGTTGGTCGTGGTAACATGCAAATCATATCAAAGTGGCAGGGAAAATAGAAAACATAGGTATAAACATTAGAAATGTTTTTAACTTTACAGTTGTCTAAAATAAGCCAAAGTGTTGGGATGGGTGGGTCATTAATGTCAGCATGGCATGGAAATCTGTGTATCTGTCCAGCTAACTTGGTACTGTTTTCTACATTTGTCACAGCCAGAGTTGATGCAAATGGTCTAAAGAATCTGTTCACCTTACAGATCTTTATCTCTGACTTTCAGAGCATTTATGTGTGCTGGTAAAGTGATACTGCTTCAGAAACAGTCCTACACATTCATGCCTTGGTGCTTCCTCACACAGCAACTACTGTTTTCTGCCGTGCACCTCGACTGATGTAAGAGATAGTTCGGATTCTTGCTCAAGGAAATATTGGCAATGAAACAGAGGACATAATGTCTCATTTAGTTTCCAAAACCTCCACAGGGATTTTTTGTTCTTGTCATAAAAAGATATTTGTGTGACAATATTGACTAAACCTGCTCTGCTGTCTGTCTTAAACAAGCTGCAAAACTCTGTAATATCATTAAAAGTACTAATATTGTGGAGTAAATTACATCTTTTTTTTCCTCTTCGCTGACATCTGTGTTTTCTTCCTCCACAGCTGCAGACCGATCTGGACCAGGAGTACCAGGACAAATTTAGGCGACTCCCCGTGGAGATCCAGGAGTTTGTTCAGGACAGCAGCAAGACCAAGCTTAACGACGATGGAGTCCACGGGAGCCTCGTTTCCTCCTCAACGACGGAGAAGCTCAACCACAAGGCGTCGCAGTCAGAGGACGACACGGAGGAGGGCTCGTCGGAACGAGTCTACGACACGCCCCTTTAGAGCTCTGACCTCGGCGCCTTGCTTCACACTGGACACTGATTGGTGGATGTGTTTGAACAACAGATCTAGGATGAGACTGCTCCAACTTTGGTCCTGTTTTTAACCAATGGGAGGATTAGATCAAATCTGAGCCTGGACTGGTGAGTAGAGGTCCTCTCTGCGTGGAGTGCAGTCCTGTCTGGAAAACCTGTTTGATGTAAATAGTAACATTTTGTGTATTTATATGTCACCTTTGTGTTGTCGTCTCTTTCGGTACGGCCACAGGATGTGTCATGAAGCACTAACGATTCGCAGGAAATAACTTACTTGAACTATTGCACAGAAGGAGTAGTTTCTTTTGATTATTTTTTATCATCATGATATTGACAGGAGTGATAGCAATGTAAGGTGTGGTGCCAAGATTTTGAGGTTACATACAGTGAAGTGGAGTCAGCGTGTCCTGTAGAGAAACCACTGCATCTTCAGCCTTTAAAGCTTCCGTCTTTATAAGATTAGACTCACCCTTACTTATTTGCACTGAAGGCTCACTACGTAACTATGTAACTCTTTTACTTTAACCCAGAAGCACTGGTGGCTTCTCCATTTTGTTCTCACAGAACTAAGCCTATGTGTTGCTGCTATTTTGTTTTAAACCCATCGTTTTTTAACCATTATTTGGTTTGTATGATATTGGCAATGCCCTGTCAATCTTTTATTTTCGGCTGGTTTTTGGTTGGTTGGTTGTTTTTGGGCGATTCTGCCCAGAGAGGTGTGAAGGGAAAGAGCTTTGTACAGTATCTGCATGTGTTTGAACAACTGTAAATGTAGCTCTGTAGCAGAGACGTTTATTATTGTAAATCTATTTTTTCTCTGAAACATTTCAAGGAAACCTGCAAAACAGTTTGGACACGATGTGGCTTGATACATCACTGTGGCGTAAAATGTACAGGACTTAAATTAGCAACCATTAGCTGGCCCGAGCTAACAGGTGATCTTCCCTTAAATTCAAACAGTCGCACCAGGATACAAACAGAAGAAGAGGATCCTGCTGCTGTTTTATAGAAAAGGCCTTCCTCTTAACTGGCTCATTGTGTACTTAGAGTGTGTGCAGTTCCCCAGTACACAGAGCAGATGCCTGAGACTTCAGGAAATATGTGGTCCAACTGGCATTATTCTCACACAGAATATTAAGCTGTTGGAAGCAGAGAAGTAGTTAACTTGTGTTTAAACACACCCCAAACCCTCCGTCCATATCTGACAAACACCAGCGTTAACATGATGTAATGAATAAATTCACTTTTTCCCCTTTAACGTAGAAACTGTGCCCAATTCAGAACTCACACGGAAGTGTTTTTGACTTCCTGCCTGTCCAGTGCCATTTCACTCACGGGTCATTTGATATAAATTCATATTTCAGCTGTAAAAAAAACAAAAAAAAACGTTGAAAGTGTAGGACTACCTTACATGTAAGTACAGACTACTTTTTAAAACGATGATGTTGATGTGAGAGTCCTGTGCCTTTGAATAGGTTTGCCTTGTTTGATGTTGAATGTGTGAAATGCAACATTGTTTATATTGCCATTATATTCTATTATAATATGAAGCTGTCTGATATTGACTAGACCGTGTGCACTTTTTAAGTACAGTACCACTACTGAGTAATGCTTGTGACGAGCAGTATTTGACATGTGTCTCATGAGAAATGCGAGGCATCCTCCTTTTATGTCTTGAACCACTTTATTTAACAGCCCCCCCTCTTTCCCCCCCCCTCCCTTTCAACGTACGTGTATGCACTCTGGAAATGTAAATGTATGTATGACATTAAGGATAAAACATGAAGTTGATAAAAAAAAAAAAAAAATAGTGTAAAGGGAATTTGCCTGTAATTAAATAAATGTGGCTATTATTGTACTTTGCTGGAGTGGAGTTTTGTGTCTTTTGATTTGTCATTGGTCGAACCTAAAGTTGTGTTTTCACTTTTGTTTTTTTTAATTTCATGTCTGTTTATGTGAAAATTATTAGTAGTAAGTCATTTATTCAGTGGTTTGTTTTCTTTGTTTTAGTAGATCTCCATCACCCTCTATTATTCAATCATCCAACTGTTCCTCTGGACGTGTAATGTCTTATCCTTTTGTTTATCCAGTCCTTAATTGAGGGTTGTGTTTGTCACTTTTCATCGTCATGTCATGCCTTTTTTATCTTACTTGGAAAAAGAGATTTCAATGTTTTGCCTTCTGTCTTTTCAACAAAGAAAAGGCTGCATAATAACAGCAGAGAAAAAAAGAATAAGAGCGCAATAGAAAAGACTGTTAACAATGATAACAAGAAAGCAGAGCACATAAGAGTGTGTTTGGCCGCTTGTGTGTTGCGACTGTGGCGCGTTTGTACTGCATGTATGTATGTATGGTATACGTCTCACTCCGGGCCAGGGGGAAGTGGGGGAAGCCTTGATGACCTACTTCCTATCCTCACCTAGGTAACAGCATGATCAAAATAGCCCTAAGAGGAAAATGAATTCAATCACGTCCATGATTGAATCGCTGGTCGCCAACTTAAAGACTTAAAGACTCATATGAGTCATGCAAATGTATGGATGTTGGTCACTACGCGCTTACATAATGTGGACTTATCCTTGCAATAGAGTACTACTTGTGTGTTGAGAATATGAGGTATGTGCACATGCATGTAAATGTTTTTGAAAGTGTTTCTATTGTACATCCTGTGCCTGAAAAAATCCGCCTCATCACTTTATTATGGCTTTTATTTTGAAATCCACTCAATTTTGTGTTGCCTGCCATATTGAAATGTATCAGAGCGTTGAAGGGAAAATTACCGTGTGCCTTGAGTTTGTCTGCTGCCATTTTTTTTTGCTTTGAGCCTGACCAGTGACCATTTTTTAATCTTCAACACAAAGCTGTTACTCATTGTGTAAGTGTCTGTGGCATGTGCATGTTGTTTTTCAGTGTAAAAGCGTACTATATCCCCACAGCTTGTGCTTTAAAGTGGGATTTTCCAGTTGTGTGTAGTGCTGCTGCAAGTGTGTGTGTGTGTGTGTGTGTGTTTTCCAGACTACATAAACTGTGTCCTTCTCAGTCTCAGCTCCTCAGCAGAATCCCAACAGGCAACAGGAGATAAGACAAGCCCGGCCGCCCATCACAACCACTGTGACCATTCAGAGGCCTCCATGCATACCGGCAACTAGGAAGTGAGCTAATTAACCCCGAGTTCAGGACGGAAGGAGGGCGGCTTTTTAATAAGATTCTCTGGGTTATATAAACAGTGACTCCTTCCCAAACTCCCAGGAATATTATCACCCTGCGTCTGTCCATCTGCTGCGGCTATGAGGAGGAGGAGGAGGAGGAGGAGGAGGTGTCCTGTAACTGGACTTTAATGAGGCACACCAGGACAGCAAAAGAGGAGAGGGCCATAGGGTGCTGCTTGGAAGGTACAGACACACACACTCACACAGATACACATGTGGACACATTAACAGACTTGAAACGATTGCCACCGACTTTTTTCAGTCCTTGGCCTTAAATCTAATCCTAGCCCTCTGCACTTTGCATTAAATATCTCAACCTAATCCAGCCTTAATCCTAAACCCAAGATATACCCCCCGAAACTAATGCTAACATTAAACCCACCTTAATCTATTCTGAACTGATTGTAATTCTTACAATATCCACAAAACCAGGACCTCAAACTTGTCCTCTTTTAGAGGGATGAAGAAGAGCACAGTGACCTTGCTTTGAAGGACTTTCTCACCATTCTTTCACCTTATCTTTTTTCACACAATTTAAGCGTATAAATGCAGGAGCATTCGCTGTATCAGAGGGATTTTCCTTCCTAATTTACAGCAGGTTATTTCTAGTTTAGTATTCAGTGGAACGGCATTGGGAGACTAACATTTAATCAAGGAATGGTTGACTTTTAAAAGGGTACTCCGTGGATTTTATTCCCAAAATAACTCTGATGATGTCATAGGGGTTACTTTGGGTTGCTGTGGAGACTGCAGATTACTAAAACAAAGCCTGTGTGAGCATTGAGACTGATACACACGGGCAGGGAGGGTCTGGTGAAATGCACCATTGTGTTGCATCATGGGAATTGTAGGATGATTAGAGCTGGATCCACACTAGAGACAAAACACTGGGGTATCTCACGCTCTGTATGGCGTCTATTGTGACAATTTCTTTGAGATTCCTTTAAACACAAGCAGTAATAAATGGTCTGAATAGTAACTTAAGATAAATGCGTCACCATTTTACAAAGAAGATTTAGAGCACTAACTTCCCATTTAACGATGGCAGTCATATTTAATGTGTGGATCCTGTTGCAGATTTACACCAAAATCGATCGCAGCAAAAGTAATATTGCAATAAAAAATTTGTAAAAATAGATTACAGAATACTGGTAAAAAATAAAAAATAAAAAACAAAGAAAACTACCAAATGTTATATACAGAATTATGATACAGCTTAACATAACTCTGGTTATGAATTAATGTAATAATAATCACAATAATAACCCTTATTTAGAGAGCACTTAAAAAACAAACTGACTGAGAACATAGATATCAATACAGAGAAGGCAAAAATTAGGACATAACAAACATTAAAAAAAAGAAAAGAAAATTCAAGAAGAAAGGTAAAATCTGTAAAAAAAAAAAAAATAAATAAATAAAAATTAGAGTAGTACTGAAAATATTTGTAAACTCACTTTAGTTTTAATAAAATAAAATAAAAAATAAAAAACTTCTGCTTCATCTCTGCAATGGGACTAAATTAAGAGAAGTGATGCCATAGTTAGAAATAGAGTCAGATCGACAGTAGCCTGTATTAGAAACACAGAGCAGCATTTGAGAGGTTTTACAGAGGGAGGAGGGGGAGGCACTGTTTGTCTTTTCAACGCATGGCGGCTACAGTAGTCAGCTGTTAGAAAAGCAGGGAGGAGCTGTATCTGGTTCTGCTGGATGACTCACTCTGTCAACCCTAGTAGGTACACTCATTCACTCTAGTCTTGGGGAATTGTGGTCTGTGAAGGGAGTCGGATCTTATGGCTCTCTTCCTTTCCGAGAACTGTTCAAAGATACAATGTGAGAGAGTGGTCGGACTCGCTAACGTGCCTGCACTCTAGTCTCCCTTGTCAACACACATATTAAAAATTCTGCACTTTTAAAATGTAAAAGGAAACAGCAGAATAAAGTAGGAACAATTAATCAACAGCATTGATTTGCCAATAATTTATGATACAACTCTGAATGACTACAGAGATGTCAACAAAAAAAACAACTTGGCGGAGGGTTATAATGTTGCTCACCGTCTGCACTATGTAGTGGTGATATGATTCTGCTGGACGTGACCTAGCATAGCAGAGTTGCAGTTGAAAAAAGCTGCCTGAGGTAATTTGTCATGAAGGGAAGTGGATCTATTTGGGCACAACTATAAAAAGAACGGCTCTCACCTACGACTCAGTTCCCATCGGTTGCACCAAAGAGTCGTTCAAAAGAATCGGCTCGGTCGCCAACGCACACAGTCAGTCACTCACGCGCAGGCACGTTTGGTGAGGGACGGAGCGCGCGCTGCCTAGCTGAAGAGGGGTTCCTAATCAAAGCGCATCAGGGCCGTTCAGTCTCCACTGGAGGGCGATTGGTACAAGAGCACCGGGACACTCCGGCAGCACAGAGACAGAGCAGACAGTCGGAGGGAGACGGGACACAGACAGACAGACAGCCACACAGACAGAGAAAACCCCGACCCGGACTCTGCAGAGCATCTTTTAACTCCGCCGTTGGATTAAATCCGTCCCGACCCGTCCCCAACACCGAAATCACGTAAGAACCAAGCATAATGAGCCTAACGGAGTATTTTATTGACTATGGACTATTTTGAGTTTAATGTTATTTTTTACATGCATGCTGTTGAGACAGGACCTTTAAACTCCGTCACGCGAGCTTCACTCCACATTCTGCTCGCATCATTCACACCTCTCTCATCCTCTCTGTGCCTCACTCTGTCTCTGTCACACACACACACACACACACACACACACACAGCTGGAGACAGTAGCCTTCGCTAGCTAGCTAGCCAGACGCATTAAAATGAACATTTAGCAGTTTGATATTGAATTTCCTGTCGCTTTGCTCGGTGCAGGAGCTTCTCCTCCAGGTTGTTGCGGTACAACAGAGAGCCTCCGCGGCTTGAAAACTGGACGAAATGCAGCCGTCATTGATGTTTCTGTCGGCGGGGAGGCTAGCCTTTGAGCTAGCTGTAGCGGGACAGATAAGAAGCCAGCCGGCCGATGACAGGCACACTGCACACAGCTGCACAGTAACCATAAAAGTCAACGGACAAGCCGACCTAGCATGGCTTTTAATGTCTAATATTTACACAGATGTGTATGCATAGTGGTTTGCTGCACTGTATTACTCGCATCCTGTTGACCCGCCAGACAATTTTAATATAATGTTGTTTAATCTGTTGAACTGGTGCATTCAAAGACTGCTGCTTCTGTCGGTCAATGTGGTTTGTGGGTGCTGCTGCAGCTGCTAGGCATGCATACATCCTAGACTGCAAGGTGGTTTTGAGTGACAGTCAGGGCGACCAGAAAGTACGAGTTAATCACAAAAACAGAGCCTTAAAAATACTTCCATTCATTCAATGTCATATATTCGAAGAAACAGTGAAATTTTAAAGTAGCATCAATTTATGGACTCCATCCACCAAAATGTATTTTAATGTATTTCTTAGTGCATTGGTGCTACTTCCATGACAAACATGAGTGAAAAAGCTATTGAGTTGATACCTTGACATTGACTCTAGGTTAAATCAATGTCACTTTCTGTCTACAACATCTCATCCGTTTGTTTTTTTTTAAGAGGAAGATGTATAAAAAAGCGTCTTAATTCTGCACCAGCAGAAATGACAGCATCACTGAATTCGACAGAGTGAGACGGACAGTTCCTATTTCTCCAAACCTGTTTTATCACACACACCCAGAAGGCAGACAGTGTTATTTGTTTAGGAATAACCTGTGGGTAACTCCGTAGGCTTATTTGCAGTGCAAATAGCCCTTAATGTATAATTAGGTTAAGGTTTTTTGCTTGGCTTGGGAGCCTGAAAAATTAATTGATTAATGGGTGTACACGGTGCCTTAAGAAACTTGTTGCATCAGCTCTACCACCTGTTCACGCTCTGTTCACCTATGAATTATGAGCTGTATTTGCAGAGGAGCCATATTTCACGTTGTAAAATGCAGCGAATTACACGTTATTCTAAAGGTGGTTTGGCCTCTATATAATAACTTAAATTTATAGTGAGGGACCGTGCCATGTTTCTGTTATTGTAAAAGCACAGAAGGCTCTCCTGCCAAAGCGTGTCCTCTGCTGCCCATGAAAGATCGACACTATTAAAGAAAAACAAATTGTGCTCTGGCTTATTGACACTGCCGCGTAGATGCTGCACTGGGTGATTACAGAGGCAAACATCACCCTCCCTCACACAATGACAATCCCTAACCTGTGGCTTAAACCCGGACTGTGAAGCATTTTGATGAATAGAGGTGGACTAAGGAGCTTAAAGGCTAACTGGGGGCGTGCAGGTGTTTTCATTATTTTCGTTTTAAAACCAAATGACAATCTAAGTGGGATATCTTTGAGTGCAGTCAGTGGTCAGGGCCTCTGAGTTATTTGGGTACTTTCAGGAGTGGCTGCACAGCACAGTGCTGCCTTGCTGTTTGTTTATTCTGTATATGACGTCAGTATGATTAGGGCTCTTATTGTAATCCTTATTTTTGTAAATACTGCGCTGTTGGCCACATTATTGCCCATTAATTTTTTCTTTAAATTGCCTGCACTTTGTGCAACCTTTGATTGACTTTCATTATCCTCCTGCTGAACAACCATTATTACATCCCAAATTTAATTTTGGGTATCGCTGATATTCCATAATACTCTCAGGAGAGTTTGTAGATTATGTGAGTGCTGACTGTCCCACTTTAGAGAGTTAGCCCGGCTAATTCTGATACCCATTTAGCTTTTAATTAAAATGTTTTCCTTAAACTTGCAACACAGTGGGACCGGTCGCTTTTTTTTTTTGTTCTGTCCTGAGTGAAATCACCATAACGTGTCTGCATTGAAATGCATAGCATGTAAGTGTACTCTGTGCAGTGCAGGGAGGGAGTGCACGTTAATTTACTGCTTAGAATTGGATAGACTGATGCTACATTGATCGCAGTATTTATTTTAACTTTATGTGCGTTCAACCAGAAAGAATAACAACATTGTTCTTTGAGTCACAGAGAGGACAACAGCTAAACTAGATGAAAAGACAGCAAATAATAAACATTTAAAAGTCGTTGCACATTTATTATATCATTTATTACGACAGGGTTTACAAATGTGACTGTGTTGCAGTCATACATGCAGTATTAAGTTACTTATGGTATTACACATTACCCACCCAGTGTCATATTTCTGTTGCGTGCACGTCCTTGGTGAGCGTGTAGGATTGTAACAGGTCCAAACAGCAGTGAAAACCTCCTTTTCTCTGTTTGCATGTTTTCACAACTCTTGCCAGCTCCATATTGAATCGCTCCAAGGTTAGAGACTTATCCTTGTGGGACTCGAGTTGGACTCTATCCCTCTGCGTGCCAGTTTACTGTACATCACGATTCGCTTGCTTTTTTCCCCTTTCTGAATGCTGGCGTGCTCCCTCGCTCGTTTCCTCTCTTATTTATTTTGCGCTGCATCTTTTTCTAATTACGACGGGGCCGGGCTTGATTAGCTCGGCTGTCTGCAGCTCGGTGTTTTGATGGGGCTGATCGGGTTTTTATTACCGCGCGGTTTCCTTCTCGCAGCAGCAGCCTTGACAACGGCTGTCACTCATCCTCGTTGATGTTTTAAAACCTGACGCGGAGATCTGTGAATGTGGAAGTGCAGACAAGACAGGCAGATGCGATGATAGGCCCGCAGACGAGACACCTGGCACACAAACCGACAGACTCATGTTGCGGTAGTGTGTCAAAAACATGTCGAATTACAGCCTCGGACATGTCTGCCCCTTGTTGTTTAAGTCTGACAAGCTGAGGCTGTTGTGAAGCAGGTTGTCGATATTGTGATTCACTTTGTGTTTAGCTTGGCAGGGGAGCAGTGGGATGTGCTCATCTCTCTGTGTGGCTTGCCTCAGCTTCTGCCCTTTTTTCTACTCTATAGCAGGGTTTAAGACCTCCAACCAAATAAGTCCACATTCATGCCTCTGTGATTTATGAAATTCTCCCCCCTTCTTACTGTCTGTCCTTTTTTGTCTCTGCAGGCCAAGACATGAGCTTCTCCTGCTATTGATGCTGAACTGGTGAGTTTGGAGGTTGTTTTGAGTACACATTTCTTCTTCTTGCGTTATTCTTGTTCAGTCCCAGTTAGCTCGTGTCTTACGGCACTGCTGGCTGAAAACCATCTGGGAGAGATTGATGGAAAGTCTCTGTTCCTACTCCCTCTTCAGTTTGAGTTTCTTCTTTCCAGAGCACCCGGTTCATGCTTGCATATTAATAGCTTCGGCTGCATTAAGTAAATTAATTAAAGTGTACGCATAATGTGTATGAAGCATATGGCCTGATCCTGCCTCTAGGCTTACCTGACAAGTTATGTAATGCATCTGCATGTGTCGGTGTGGGATCTCATGTGCTTCTGATGCACAAAAAAACAAGGTTGAAGCCAAAAAACAACAACGCTGAAGCAGGTGAGGACTGATGAGGATTTTGCTGCCACATTTATTTTGAACAAATATCCATCCTACTCTTATTTAGCTTCTTCGCTGCTTTGTCTTTGCCGTCTCAGGAGAGAATACAGATGCTTTTTTCTTCAAACAAATTGCATTGACAGCTGACATTTTATTGGATTTGTGATGAATGATGAAAGCAAGAGGCCTCATTTTTCACCGTGTATTTAATACAAGACTGATGTCAGCGTTCTCAGATGCACAGGCACACATCGCTCATTGATAAGCATGTTGCATGGCTGCTGCTGCTGCTGCTTGCTCCCTCACGCCGGGCTGGAAACCGTGATGGGGCTGAGAGGTGATTGCTCTCTATAATATGTTCAGTATTAATGATGTACTCTGTATTAATGATTAGATGTGTAGCATGAAGGCTGTCTGCTGGCCGGGATTGATTAATTTCAGATGCTGTAAGCTTTATTTTATAGCATGGAGAGGTAAACATTTTCATTATCCCCACAGTAAATCATAGGGATGCTGAAAAAAATCGGTCCAAGTTTTTTTCATCTAAGTAAATGTTCAACATCAGCTAGTTTGTGCACGGCAAACCCGCTGCATGCGTCGTTTGCCCTGCACCATTTCCGGCTTCCTTTGTGCACAGCAAGGATTGTGTCGGTCCTGGCTAGTCAGTAGCAAGTAGACACGCAGCAGACTGGAGTAAATCCTGGAATAAGCACCCCTTTGTAAGAGGGAATTGATTGTGAATCGGGTATCGGTTTGAATTTAGAATCAATTGAAAGATTTACATCCCTAGTAAATTGTATTTGTTCATTGCAAGAAGCCTGTAAGCCAGTATTTAAGCTTAGGACCTATGATCATGGGTAGGAAAATACTAATATAATACTATAAGGATGGAACTGTTGTTTTAAAAGCAAAAGATGATTGAATTTCTTATAAAAAGGGAAACACAGGTCAGGTTGAATCAACGAACTTGCAAACTTTAAAGCTGCAAGAGTTGTAACATGCAGTTAGGGCTGCACGATGTATTGTTTAACAATTGCAGTCACGATATGCGCATCTGCAACAGTCACATCACAAGACACGAAGCAAATTAAGTGAAACACGTCAGTGTTGCTCGGTGCAAAATGAAAACTCGCCAGCTTCTCGTTTTCCATGAGTAATTTACAGGAAAAGTCGGTCTATCACACTAGTGCAGCTCTTCATCAGAGTGAACTGCCGTGCAGCAGAGTCTGTGTGTCACCTGCCTGTAAACTGTAAACATGCACGCGACGCTGCTGCCGTCACAGATCACGTCGGTGGTATGATCGAGGCAGACGCTCCGTTACGAGAGGTGGCTCATAAGCGAGTGTATTCCAGTTATCAGCCGCACCTGGTCCTGGTGTTGGCTAACGCTGTGGCTACATAAACAGGCCGCTTTACAGAGCTGACGTGTTTACTTATAGCGGCTACACCTGCAGCGCACACATACAAAGAAATGTGGCCCTCCAACTGAACTCTTTCTACTTTTCATGCGGGTGTCAGAGTCACTGACCCAAGAGTGGTCCCAAACGGCACATAAGGAGTTAAAACTATATACGAAACCTATATAACATCCATCACACACTGTACAGACAGATTTCACCCGCTGTTTCCCCTCTCAGTCCATAAAGATGCTGTATATCTGAGATGATCCTGCTGGCTTCTAAAATTGCCTGGCTGCTTCTTCTTCTAACTGGAGCTGAAACATTTTGTATGTATTACTTTCCATTTTCTCCGCTCTGTGCGGTGACGTGCTGAGAGAAGAAATATATTATTCAAAGGCTCCTTTGAAAAAATCCAAAGGTAGTGAAATTCATTGAAAGACATACCATTAGTGTTTCCCAATATATTTCAAGGACGTGATTCTCTCCTGAAGCTTATTTGGTTTTGCATCACTGTAATCTCTTGATTCCCACATACACAGTAAAGATGTGTATTAGATAGACTTACATACATTGTCAGGTCAGTGAGTCTGACCTTTAATCGGACGCTCCCTCCTTGTATGGGTCTGTAAAACATGTTAGTGCCAGACCTCAAATAGTTTAGTGTCAGAACAAGAAGAAGAGAACCGGTTTTTCCATTTTCTCCTAATGTGGCGTCATGTTCGCCCCCATGTGACACGAGGAGACAAAGTTCCTCTCTTTGTAGTCAATGAGGGATGAAATGGTTTTACAACAGACACCGCTTATGTTTCTCATTTTTGTGGTCATGGTTCAGTTTACTTGATGGAGGGTGTATTTCCTCATATCTGGCAAGGTAGATAGATACAACAGAATAATGTAAATAGTATACAGTGATTATATAAATGCAGGTCACCAATATTGGTCGGATTATATTTGTTATATATGTATATTGACACCTCTATGTGTGTTATAAAAAAGATCTCAATGTTCTTTCGTGTAAAAAAAAACGAAAGTAAACATAACTAAAACAGAAGTCGCCTAATTATAATGGACATGCAGCAGCAGCAGCAGTCATGCATCAATAAGTAGAGGACGTTTAGAGTCTACACACTTAAATTAGTCCTGTTGCATGTGTTTGCGAGGATCAAGCTCCCTGAAACGCTGTTCTTCCCTGAGATGCATTTTCAGACCTTGACATTCAGTTGAAAATCTGGATGTGACAGTCACTCGAGGCAGAGGGGGTGTCACTTTAAAAAAGAACTGCACTTTAAAATGTTATTCTAAAGTAGAAAGAAAATTGCACCTCGAAAATGTCAAAGTAAAAAGTGTTTCATGTTCAACCTAAAGTGCTGCACATTGTTCATATTTGTGTGCTGTTCTATTATCAAGACTGCAGCTTCAAGGACGACGGATGGGTTTTTATGCGTGTTTCAATTTGCACATTTAAAAAGATTATGTATTATGCTTCGGGAAGGAGGATTGGTGTGAGAAATAGGTGTATTTTATAAAAAGAAAATGCAAAGAAGTAGGATAGAAAGAGGCTTGGGAAAACAATGATGACAACAGGATGTACATCCACTTGATGTCCACTTCCAGACAAATAAGCAGACCTTGCAGAAGGACTCATGCTAGCACATGCTGCTGCTATTTTGATTTTACCTGTCTGAAGACTCTTGCATGAGTATAAAATAGGGATGCACGATATTATCGGCACGTTATCGGTATCGGCAGATATTGGCTTAAAAATGAACTATCGGATATCCGCCAACAAGCCGATATCCGCCGATATAATTAACTGATAAAATAATGGGCTGCTGCATACTTGATTAAATGCCCGACTTGGCGCAATGTCCCCGGCGCAAAGAAGACCTGCGCGGCGCAGCGTGATGACATCACGTGTGTCTACCTGTTTTTCAAAGTGTCCGAAATAGAGAGCAAAGCTGCTATTTGCAACGACTGCTCAGCTTCGGTGGTGCGAGGAGGAGCCAAGGCAAAGTCTTTCAACACTACAAACTTGATTAACCATCTCAAGACCCGTCACCCCGACCGTTGTAACAAATGTGATAAGAGTATCACCATTATACTGTACGCTAATTCCAATACAGAAGAGAGTTGATGATCTCTGCAATTAGGTGTGCAGGAAAAAAATATCAGTATCGGTATCGGTAATTGGCTAAATGAGTTGTAAAATATTGGCATATCGGATATCTGCAAAAAATCCAATATCGTGCATCCCTAGTATAAAACTCTCAGGGAAGCTAAGCTAAAAAGGTGAAGGAAGCTGTGATGGGTCCGTACTGTAATTACCTGAGGTAACGTCAAAATCCATCTTTAAATCTCATCCAAAACAATGAATTCAAATGAACCGGAGTCGATTATTACCCAGCTCCAAAGAAAACCTACATAGACTTTGCCTTCATTAGATAGGACAGCTGAAGGGAGACAGGAAATGTGGGGAGAAGACAGTGGGGAATGACGCACAGCAAAGGGCTGAGGGCGGTTGTTGAACCTGTGGCCCTTGTGTTGAGGATTGTAGTCTCTGTATATGGGGCGCCTGCTCTACCAAATTAGCTTAGCCAGCACCCTGATTTGTTTTTAATTGTGATAAAAAGTTAGAATTAGGGCTGCACGATAAATTATTTAACTATCAAAATTGCGGTGTGCCTCACAGGACGTGCGATAGTGAAGCAAATTATCTGCAACACGTCAAGCTGCTACTTGGTTGTTGCTTTATGCAAAATAAGTACTCGCCAGTTTGTCGTTTTCCATCACTAATCTACAACAAAAGTCCGTCTGATATCACATTAGTGCAGCTCTTTATGAGAGCACAGAGTGAACTGACTGCTAAGCTGTTAGTCACCTGCCTAAACTGTAAACAAGCGCTGCTGCTGTCACAAATCATGTTGGTGGGATGATCGAGGCAGGCTTTTAGTCATGTGTTGCAGGGGTTTTTTTTCAGCGTGTGTATTGCCTTTTTAGCGGCGACTCGTCCCGGGGCTCGTTAACGCTGTGGCCACATAAGCGGAACGTTCACGGAGCAACAGGAAGTAGGAGACTGGAGCTTTCATTTCAGAAAGTTTCTGTCCCAGGGGCTGATCACGCTGATTAAACATCAGTTTGAACATTGTTAGAAACAGCAGATGACACACCGTAGAAATAACACAACAGCAGCTCACGTCTGTTTGTATTTATTTTGTAAGGAAACGTGTTGCTCCACCTGAACTCTCTCTACTTTTCATGCGGGTGTCAGAGTTGCTGAACCAAGCATGTTAAAAGTAGGAGGGATGTGATACAGGAAAATAGACTTAAAAGTCCCAAATAATAACAAGTATGATTGTTAATTGTACATATAAACACTCTGCATTTGTCTGGTATAATTTCCTGTATTTTTTCACAGAACAAAAAATGACCATAATGTCACTTTTTCCCAGTATCGTGCAGCCCGAGTTAGAACATCAGCTTTTTAGGATCACTTCTATCCAACAAGGTCACTCAGGGTGAGCACGTATACAGAACCTTCTAAGATGCTGCATGTAACACTAACTGCTCAGCTCTGCTGGCCTTCACCGCTGCTGAAAGGCTCAGTAAAGCCCAGCATCGCCCTCTGCTCTCCGCGCTGATGAACTCAACAGCGCTCCCTCCGTCTCAGCTTCAAACACAACATAAAGGTTTAGAAGTCGGGGTCGACCCTCGCTGGTCCAGATGTTGTAGATAAATGTGTTTGCTGCTTAAAGAAAAAAGAGAGATCAATGATGAGGGAGTGTGTCTTCACTACAAGGGTAAGTGTGGCTGCAGGGTGAATATAATGACAGGGGTATTCTCTGCAGACTCCTAGCCAGAGAGAGAGAGAGAGCAGCAAAAAGACAGAGAGGGAGGGAGCTGCTTACTTTCACACCGACTGATGAGAGCTGCCGTCGTCGTGTCAATATTTACTCTTCTTTGTAAAAAAAAAATTGGCAGCATTATCTGAGCTGTTGAAGCAGCAGGCGGGGGGAGCATCCTGGTTTGAGAGGAAGAGGTTCTGAAGAATAAAAGCATCCCTTCAGTGATGATAATTGTAGCTCGGTTATGTGTGTGGCTCTAACAATACATCAAAACAGCACAGGAGAGCTATTACCCACCCCTGCGCTCTTTGTTTCTCCCCCCCCGTCTCCCCCTCTTCCTCCTTTTTAAATGCACACACGCGTCGCAGCGTGCACACTCACTTTACCCGTGGCTCAATCCACTGTGGGGATACACGTGAACGCAATTTGCACTTCCAATTAAACTGTCGACCTTCGCTCCAGAATGCAAAGAAGATTTTGCACCATCCTCTCCTGGATAGCTATTATTACCCAGCAGGCCCAATAATAGAGAGAATAGGGCTTCACGATCCACTGACGAGGATGATTGAAGTCAGCAAAATAATTAGTACATTTATCACACTGTCAATATTTCAAGACACTTAACTAATGATTGATTGTATATTATCCATTTATTTATTTATTTATACAACATTAAAAAACCAGCTTATCTCTGAGCTGGAGATGAGGTTGTGAGAAATGTGAGAAAATCAGAGCTGGTTGATGGTTGAGAAAAATGTTTTTAGATCAATATTTAAGCATTTTCGTAGCAACATGATTGAACTCTAAGCTCCTCCAGTACTCATTCTTGAACTTCACTTCATCTTAAGTCTTGCCCCCTAAAAGTTGATCACTTGACGAGCATTTTGTCAGTTAGATAATTGCACGTATGTTTTTCTTAGCCAGGTCATTGTACCCAGAGCTGCAGCAGCGGGAACATTGCCAGCTACAAACTTTCAAAAACAAGTCTCAAAATGACCCTTCAGTATTCAAAACCAGTAAGAACACAGAATAAAGTGTTAAGTTGAAGATCAGCGTCTCTACGGTTCTCTTTTTGGAGCTGAAGACATCAGGAGTAGTTTAGAGCTAGCCGCAGCTAGCTGGTGCTCAGCTTGTTTAAAGTTTGGTATTCCTTCAGTATTGGTGGTTCAAAAAGCTTTTTACAGGAGTTGAATTATTCTCATAGGCGTCCTCTGCTCCAAAAGGAAAGACTGGGTAATTCAAACAGGTAAAAACATTTAATACAGCAGTTAATGTTTAAAATCTGCGTCTGTCTGCGAGGTGCCACTAACTTCAGCCCTCTAGCAGTCTAACATCCTTTGCCCAGTTAAATAATATATTTAAAAAACGAGCGTGACGTGACTTGAAATGTTTTAATGTCCGGCTAATCAGCACTTCTGAATAACTCTGATAACAGTTGAGTTAAAACATGAGGATCCTGTTGGCTGATAAGGTGTGGCACTGAACTGAAAGAATGCACAAATATTTAAAGCTTTGCGTTAAACAGCCAAATCCAATTTGACTGACTCAGCGGGTTTGGCCCTGTCTTATCTGTACCCCATGTTGTTTGTGGACAATTTTTCCACATCATCAACAACAAAGTTTTCTAATCGAAACCTCACCTGACTTAAACCCAGTAAGTAAGTCTTTCATGTAACCTCTTCAGTCGTCAGTGTTTTCTAAAAGAACTGCAGCATTTGTGTGCTAACAGAGGCAGAGACTTACTCACATTAAGATAAAAAGCCTTGTGCACAGTACACCAAGTTAGAGTTAGCCTAAAGCAGCTGCCGAGCCTCTAGCTGGGCTCCAACACATGACTGGCTGGTCAGATCAGATGACTTGATTAACGGCAGGAATGTGGCTCCTTCCTCCGTCCACAGCGCCGCTCTTGTCTTTCTACAGTAGACAGAGATGTGTGTTTGTGAGCGTGTGTGTTTGTGAGCGTGTTTGTGTGTGTGCGTGCGCTGCATGTGCCAGCAGAGCATCTTTTATCAGCCCACTACTGTACGAGAAAAACGGGTCCAAGCAATGATGTAACATTTAGCAGCTGAGCTTATCACTTATCCTGCTTAGCTAAGTTAAAATGCAGAATGTGGAGCACAGCATAATTGTGTCTGTTTTATTATTGACTTGCGTAATCTAATGGCTGCGAGGGAATGCCTGCCTTCATACAGACACCCCATAAAGTATTTAAGTGAAGCGGTGGGAAGTATTTGATAGGGGCCTGATTTATGTCTTTATTTGTTTATGTATCCAAAGACAAAGTGGATTGTAATGTTTGTTTTTTAGCCGGCTGTTTACATTTCATAAAGTAAAAAAAAGGCGCTCCCTGAACTTTAGGCGTGAGGGAAACAGAGTATAAACAGAGGGGATGACAGATAAACAGTCCCCTCACATCAATGTCCATCCGAATAGTTTCCAGTGAATATCCGATGGTATTTCTTGCTTGACATGAGAGTTGTAAATTGTCCGGTCACCAAACACAGTAGCTGTTGTGTTTTTCAAAAAGAGGAGGTTGATCATTGCAGAACAAACTTAGTTGAATTTCACTCAATCATTTTATTGATCTACACCCACACAAATCGAGATTAGCTGCGAACGTTTCCAGAGTTTAAATCATCAGCGAGAAAGTTTAAAAGCAAAGAAATGTAGAAATGTCTATAGTTGTTTTCACCTTCGTTACTTCTTTCACTTTGCTTCTTTGTGTGACTGCTGGCATTTTTAATTATCTGTTTGAGGTTTGAAAAAGCCTTCCTGTCACTTGTCTCTAAAAAGGCATGAATGCAGTCTTACAAGGTTAAGATGTGTTTTCACTTTTTAATTTTTCCCTCAGAAAACCTGCAAAGCCACAATATTTGTCAGATCAAAGGACCTCGGTGTCTCTTACACCAAACTTTCCCCAATGCCACCTGCTTGACAAAACTCCTAAACCTGTCACCCTTCGATTACAGTCCTGGTTGATTTGGCTCCAACCTAATCAACTGAGTACTGTGGTAACAGCAAGTGCACTTTAATACTACACATCCCAGAATTCCTTAGGGCTGAAATGCTCTTTAAGCAGCTGCTTTTCTCATAAATACAGCTGAGAAGCAGCTGCTTAATCTGTGTACAGTGCAGCCAAACAAACGTAAGAAAAATGTTGGTCCATTACAATTGTAACAGTGATCTGATTTAATTTAACACACAGCAAGCTTTACACAAGAAAAGGTGGCATGCAGAAAGAGTTGTCTTGTTTTGTAGATATATTTTTAATGAACTATTGTGGTCAGTGTAGCAGTGAAAAAGTTTCATGTCATTTCTTCAGTAGACAACAAAATGCGTCCATGTTTTGAGAGTAGAATGCTTTAAAGCCCCCCTCCAGTGAAAATCCAGTGTTTGACCTTGTAAACATCTACATGTGGTGTTCTTCATGTGCTACAAGGCATATCAGGGACAACATCAGCAGTCATCTCCGTGGCTGGGCCTGTCTGCTTTTAACCTGCAGTGTACCAAGGACAGGCTGAACAACACGTTTTCAGATTGGCAGGTTTGAGACGTCACAAACCTAAGGAGCCAATTCCGTTAATCATTATGTGTAACCTATGGCAACCGCCATCGTAATTTTTGCAAACTCACTACCGACTACTAACGTTAACATTACTACTAATGTTTGGCTGAATTACCCCTATGTTACCACTTGCTACTTCGTACAATAGCGTATAAAAATAGAAAAACAAGCATTCAGCTTTCTGCGTTTGATGGGCAGAGTAGGTGAGCTACAGGTGCGCGACAGAGGGGACGGGTTGTGCGTAGTGGGCGGGTATGCAGATTGGTGAATCTTTAATGAAGGAGAAGGAGGAGATGTTACAAGGTAATTAAACGTATTTTGGAGAAAAAACGGACACAATTTATTATTTTAACCAGAGCATTTTATATGTCTTAAAACATGACTGGAGCTGCTCTTTAAGTTTTTGGTATTATAACGGCCAACTCTCTATATAGAGAGGTTACATTTACATCGAGCTGTTGAGTGATGATAAGTCTGGCTGCATTACCATTGAGCTAATGCAAATTAATCCTAAGTAACATCAGCTTGTTAGATTACAGAGAACACATCTCTTTCTTTATGTCATCTGTTCTCCAGCAGGGCCAACCCCCTCATATGTACCAGATGCCAAACACTGTGTGTGATTTAAAACTCCATCTGCAAAGACCATGTCATATCTGAGTGTAGTCATTATGTTATATTTATCCAACAAATATGTTTTAACTTGAACAGATTTTACATGGCATTTAATGACAGAAAAGGGCAGAGTTTACTCTGACGTGCTGCAGGTTTGCAGCTTTAGCAGAGGGTTCATCTCTACAGTGTCCTTTGTCAAATTATGCTGTGTAATAGCCATCATTATTAGCTCAGGTTGAATGGTTTCCTATCATTGGCAGTAAAGAGCATGCCCCTGCGACTGTAGCCCTGGATCCTGGATACCTGCTGCTAATGTGATCCACTAATTAACTCGCACATTGGTTGAAGGGGAGAATTGTTCTCCACCTGCGTGTGTGCAGAGAGAACCGGACCTAATTTTGTCCCTGCGAAAGACAGTCGTCCATCACTCTCCCAGGCAAAAGAAGTGATACGCTCTCTGTTCTCTCTGTGACTCACTAAGTAGCAAGAAGTCTCCCTCTCACCTTTTCTCTGCATGGATTTTACTCTCCCTGCCTCTTTCTCACGTTGGCCCTCGGGGAGCTGGCTCCTGACAGCATCACAGAGGAAAAGAAAGAATGGAAAAGTTAAAGTGTGTGTGAAATGTTTCAGTGTGTGCATCTCTCTCTTTGTCTGACTGCCTTTCCGTCCTCCTCCATCGGTCTCCTCTTCTCTCGGTGCGCCTCTCCTCTTTTCTTTACCTACCATTTCAATTTCACCCACGTTCTTAGAAGACAGTCAGAAAAAGTGCTGTTTCAACTCAGTCATCCGAGCCAGAGCTGGGCTTCTGCTTGGTTTGTCGATCTTTTATATCTTTATGTGGATTAAAATTCCATGTAATTTATCGGTGCAACTTGTGTAAAATATATTAAGACATGGGAGGAAACTTTTCTATATTTTCAACAGGTACTTTACACACATGTAAATGATACATTATCCCCATAATAACTAAAAATACCAACGACAAAACCTCAAATGAAACCTCTCCATCCAGGACAGTGTTAGCAGTTCACTTCAGATAATAAAACCAAAGTAGTTAAGATAACCCTGACCACAAAGTTAAAGTGCTAATCTCAAAGATCTATTTCGTTGTCTTTGGCGGCACCTGTGGCGATAAACAGGAATTGCGGGAGCACACTTCCCAGATATCCAGACAGTGTTGCATGTGTGACGTCCACGGTCGGCTCCGGTTGTAAATCTTGATTTTCCTCGCTGACGGTCGCTTTCCTTTTCAGACTGTTTGCTTCATCTGAGCGTCGAGTTTGTTTCTTTTTCTTTGGGTTTTCACTTATTCTTGAAGTTGTATCTGTAGTCATCCATCTTTTCTTTGTTTGTTCAGCCATAGTAGATTACTGTTTACTCGCAACACTTGCAGAGAGCGGAAAAGCAGCCGCTTAGCTCCGCCTCCCCTCTCTGGCAGTAATACTGTAAATGCAAAGGCTTTCATCAGTGGGCCACAGGCTCAATCACCATTGTGTTACCTCATTCTGTGATAGATAGTGACTTAATAGACATTTATTGAAATGAAAATCTTATAATAATAAATAATAAAACATTTACATGTTAATAATTGTTTAACATTTTGGGATATTATTTTCTTTTTGTCAGTAAAATGAGAAGATTAAAACCACTCTTGTTCATATGCTAGTTATAGAGCTATTAGTCCCTTAGCGTAGCTTAGCACAAAGACTACCAACAGTGAGCTATGGAGTGGCATCATGGCTGGTTGCTTGGCAACACCCCAACAACTAAATACAGTGCATAACCCCCTGTAAATGGGGTGTACGGAAATATTGCAAAAAATCACAATATATACCTTGCATGCAATATTGCAACATATAGAGTCCTATCCCCTGTATCATGATGTGTATCATATTAGCAGAGTCTTGCTTAAAGCACAGCCCTGCCTTAAAACCACAGCGTGTCATTTTAATGATAACAAACTGGACCTAAGGTGTTATTACGTGAGCTTTACAGATGCTACTAGATATCTTCTCATCAAACTTTTTAAAGGTGTAATGCAGTGCAAAACAACACATTTCATTCACGCAGTTCCCTATTTTTAGGCCTCACAGTTTCAGCACTTTACAATCCGGTGACCCTCCTTCGACACTCCCAGAAGCCCAGAAGGGTTTTCTCAGAGCTAACCTCCGGTCAGAGTTGTTTAAATTTGCCGCAGTGACTCTCAAAAGAGCAGCATCGAAGCGCAACTTAGACGTCATCCGGAACAACATGAGCGTTATCCTCTCTATACGCTGACAGGTGCTGTTCATGGCAGCAAAGCAGCCAACAGAGACACCCACAGAGAGCTGCATGTCGGGGGACGGGCGGGGTCGATATCCTGAGGCGGGGACATATGCTTTTAGCTTGTGATCCTCTCGTCATCTTCTTCACACCTGAACAAGCTTATAAGAGACATTTTTATAAAGCACTTATATATGTGCGTTTTTATTTAACATAGCAGTATTCTAGGCATTAAAAGTGAGTCACTGTTATAACTGCAACTTTCCTGTTTGTGTGTGTAAAAGTTTGTGTGTGTGTGTGTGTGTGCTATTTTAAGAACAGGCTATTCCTGGTAACATTGATAATGTCACCTCCCCCGCCATATCCCATCTTATGATACCTGTGGGAGTGTGTGTGCTTCACAGTGCTGTCCTTTTAATCAGCACCCCTGTGAGGTTCCCCTGTAGAGCTGTCACTGGCGGAGTGATGATGGTGGAGCTGCCACTGTTTACACCATTTTAATCCTCGGGCAGGCAGGGGTGAGATTACCAGCCTCTTACCTGTTGCCCTAATCAAAGGAATTATAGCCGCACTGCTGGATGTTACTGGGAATAGCATCGTCTAAAAATACACAGCCTCATGTAGCAAATATATCCATCCTTTGTTTGATATTGTGTGTCAATCACTGGATGAATGGAGGATGCCAGTGGAAGTCATTTTAAGAAGTGTTTATAACATGTGACTGTTGCCTTGGCGACTAAAAGTCAGATTTATTGTGTAGCTGAACTTTGGACGGGTTCTCCACTGCCAAGTTTAAGCCGGCAGGTTTTTACCTCAATAAATGAGGCGCACATTAACCTTTATTTTATATGTTAAAAATTAGTTTTAAATAATTAATATTAAGTGCTAATTTCATGGCCACACCTTTGCTACTTCACACAGTGTTTAAGACCTTTGCTGTCCAGGCTGTGAGCTGCCTGAGGGGATCCAACCAGCTGAGTCAGTCTCAGAGAGCTTCCCTGTTGGAAAGCTCACCCTTACTTTAATGAAGTCTCCTTTATCTCTCGATCTGTCTGTTGACTTAGCCGTCTATCTCCCCGGATCCCGCTGTTGTTTTCTCACCAAAAATCGCTCAGCAGAACATAAATACAGGCTTGTGCATACATGACACGGCTCTTCCCTTTTTTGGTGCCGAGTATACCCACTGATCCTCTCCGCTGGCTGAAGAGGCCTGTGAACAGCTCTCGGCCAGCGAGGCCACTTGACATGTCGCATATTTGATCCACATAAGCTGCCACTGTGGGAGAGGCTCTTCCACGTGAAGAGGAGACGAGAGGGAGAGAGAGAGAGAGATGGATGGATTGGAGGCAGATGACTCTAAAAGACCAGGATCGATATTGAGAGGATCAATGGTAGATTACCTGTCGAAGAAATGTGGACGCCTAAAATGACTTCCTGATTACTAATTGATTTTCTTTATTTAACTCTTTCATTAAGTAAATCCTCGTTTGTCAGAGTCAAAAAAAAACGACCCCTGTGGTCCTCTTGAAGGTGGTGGTGAGCAGCTAAACGCTCAGATGTTCCTCGTATCCACGAGACGTCTTGCTGTCCTTCATATTAACGGTCGCTAAGAGGCACAGCTTGTTCAATTCACACCATTGTTAGGTAATTACACACTCCATCTTTTCAAGCCCTCAAAGAGAGCCGAATAATAAAGGTAATACCAAGTATATTCAGCTGTTTCTGTCTCACATAGAGAGGCTCTCTTCCACCTCCGCTGCTGGCTTGACGGCGGTCAACCTCCGATTCCATCTATGCACATTTGATACATTCATCTTTGTCCACATGTAGACCTGCTTACATCATAACCCTGTTTGTTCTGCTGTTATGCATATCCTGCATTATAATCAAGAAATCCTCCTTTATGTTGCAGTAGAGCGTGTGTGGTTTATCCTGTGTTCTACCTTGGGCCAAGTTATGCAAACAAACAGCATTGAAACCTTTTTCTTAGTCGGACTCAGCTACTTTGTTGTGATCTAGTCTTGTTATGGGTCCTAATGAGATCCAGATAGTTGAGCTTTTCCAAAGATGGTTCCCCTGGGAACAACCCATCCTTCAGGAAATGGCCATTTAGGAAGTAATGGACAGCGAGCTTTTGTAAATGACCAAACTATGTGTGTGACAGAGAGGAATATCTTTAGGATGGTTTGGTTACAAACTGCATTAAAAAACTGGTTTGTCCTTTGTATTTTAATTGTATTCATACAGGGCAACCGCACACCCAAGTGCACGGTCGGGCCGCGAGAGGGCTACCTGTTAGATCCTGTCAGTAGCTTGTCTCAAAGATTAAACCAAGCAAGTCTAAGTGCACACGGCCTGTACAGTGAATCTGTGAATGGCTCATTAAATCGGTTATGGTCCCTTTGATTGGATAACTATGGCAATTCTAGAGCTAATGCATGCCAACGAGCGCTGACCTCCGGGGATGCGTGCATTTATCAGACCCATGTGATGTGCCTCTGGGGGTGCTCCGGCTGCTTTGGTGACTCTAGATAACCTTGAGCCGGTTGCTGGCCCTCATGGTGGCGACGTCTGGAATATGTTCAGTCTTTTGATAAATGTTACGATACCGTCGTCCCTATGTATACAGATCGAATGATTCAGGTGAACAAAAACAGTTATAAGTGACTTTTAATCCTCTTCAAAATGAACCATAAAGATGTCCTGAACGGTAATCCTTGTGTAAACTGGAGCAAAGGGGCCAGTCACAGGATACACTTTTTTACTGAGCTTACAAAAATACACACGAATAAGATATGATAATCCTCGATGTAAATACACTTTGCAGAAACGCCACTTTCCCTCCCTGAGTTGTTGAAATCTATCCTGCCGTGTCTTCTTTTATCTGGCAGAGTTTATCTTGCAGAGTGATTGTATAGAGAAAGTCTTACCGCCTTAGTTCCTGTCATGCACAGGGCAGAGCAGGGCGGAGCTGAGCTGAGGCGAGGCGACTCAGAGTTACCGCTCAGCACAGGAAATGTTCAGGATCTTTTGCCTTCAGCGTGGACATGATATAAGAAGGCCTGCCAAATGGAGGATTATCCTTCCTGCTATCTATAGTTTTCTTCTTCCTCCTGTCTCTGCGTGCCCCTTTGACCCAATCTTTACTTAACATTTACATTTTAAGCTTTCAGTACACTCTCTTATCCGCGGTGACATACCCACCGCTCAAAGCCACACCAGAGCAGAGGCGGAGGTGGTGCCGTTTGTCTAATTTGCCAGCTCATTTCCACCGCTCCTTCTCTGATGAAGGCAGCGTTTCTTAAGGGAAGCAGCTTCCTATTAAAAGTTTATTAAGCAGAAGCCAGAGGAATGATTAAAAATCTGCACAAGCCAAATAGGATGAGGGGCACGAGGGGGGGTGAGTGATTACACCTCAGCGTGCGAGTGTGCTTGTGTGGGGATGCGCTTGTTTGTGTGTCAGTGTCTCCCCTAAAGGCATCACGAGTATCTGTAATATCACTGTAAGTGTACAAGATGAAGCTGAATAATGAAGTGAGCAGGGAGTTGGATATCTGCAAATTACACTCCACTAATTTCTTTCTTGTTCTGTTTTTATCCCCCCTCTCTTCCCTCTCTCTTTCTTCAGAGTGGTCCAGTGCTGTCCTCCAGTGTTTCCCCTCCCCTCAGTTTTCTGTCCCTCTGTCTGTTACCTGGTAAGTACTCTGACATTCACCTCCCACATATACAGTACAGAGGCTTTCAGCGTGTGTCAGTCCTTTACGTAATCATCGGCTCGTTGCCGGCTCCTACAGTAAATTGCTATCACCGTTATAAAACAACATTGTTTCTTGTTCACGTAGTTAATGTACAGTGTTTACAGGCCATGCTGGGCATACAGAATATAAACCTGTGATGAGTGTAATGGTGGATTAGTGTGTTGTTTTCTTCAGCTCTAAAAAGAGGCCTGATCTGGACTGTTAGAAAAGTCCAAAAGACAATACTCAGATATCGAAGTGATTCATTATTAATGGGATGAATTAAACATATGAGGACCTTGAATTTTTAACAGTATTGATTGGAAAAAAAAAAAACTCTTAAAAGAGAAAAGGTGTCTCTACTCCAGGCAGTATTTTGTGTTGCTGCTTTGCTGTCTGGATAAGTTTGGATCTGTCTTTGAATCATCAACGAGCAGCTTGACAAATCAAATTTTGGTACACACTTTCATTTTCAGACCTCTCTAAAACACCTTGATATAAAACAAAAGAAAACAGTGGCTGTCTGTACACACCTGTTGCATATCAGCTCCGTTCAGTTTAAAGTATTAATTTTCACAAAGCTACAAAGTTCATCTCTAACAGGAAACTTAAAGAGAAGCAATCTGTAGGAGCAGACCGTGATAGATTTGATCTTGTTGATAGAGTGGGAACATGTAGTATAAAATCAGCTGTAAGTACAGGACACAGCAGTAGAGTCTTCTTTCACCATATCAGGCAGGTCTCACAAGGTTAAAGGAGCAACTTGCCCCTTGAAGAAGCCACTGTCGGTCAAAGCTGGTGTACTCTGTAATCGATAGAAGCAACAATATTTGGCGCCATTAGTTTTGGACAAAGTTGTACAAACAGCTCGTGGTTTCGCCCATTCTACATTACTACAACACCCAGCATGCATTACGCCCCTCCCTCTGAAAGGAACAGCCCAGCGAGAGACGCTGGAGGGAAATACTACCGTTTTCCAGTCAAGGACATTGATCGCTGCAGGCGACGGCTCAGAGCGGTACAGAACCAGAAATACGATGAGAATATACCGGTGGATCGTCTAAGAAACCTTTGGGTCTCCAGTCTACATTTCAAACCTGACGATTTTGAACGAGACATGACATCTGAGGCGGATGTCCTAGATTGAGGAAGTGTAGTTTAGCGAGCTCCCTGGTGCGTTTTACGTAGTCTGGTGGAGGTTCTACACGGTCCATTGGAGAAGCGGATAGCGTCCTCCAAAGGCCAAGAGAGAAATTGCATTTTTGTTCCACCATAATGGCGTTAGCTCCCCATGATAGCATGATAGGACTGAGGTTGAAAATTGGCGAACTGGCCCTTTAAGAAAAGATCAAAACTATGTCATGTTTGAGGGGGAAAAAACTTTGTATTCCTGTATAAATTATTTAACAGGGTGTCTCTTGACCTCACAGGGCTCAGTCTGAACAAAGACTCTGTTGTGCATAATCTGAATATGTGAACACACCAGCATTGGTCACAGGAAGTTATCACTTTAAATCATTATGATTCATCACTGGAATTATAGATTAAAGTTTGATTTCTGCATGTTTATATGAGTGCACATCTTCCTATGAAGGAGATAATTCAGCCCCGGGGAAGCACCAACAGAAGCCAGCTCTAATGTATAATTCCCAGCTATCTGTTATCGCCAATTACAGGGCTTGTTTACTAGAATCGAGGGACTTGGTGGATCCATTTTTACGGCTGTGTGTGTGTGTGTGTGTGTGTGTGTGTGTGTGAGTGGCTTGGCTTTTTAATGATGGGGGTAGATAGTGTCTGTTTAGATGTGTGTGTTCCCTGGTAAGGTCTGAGGGGGTGGCTGGGCTGGGTGGGCGACTGAGTCCTTCTGTCTCTATAAATATCCATTGGGATCCCATTCAGAAGCTGAAATGTTCTTGTTTGTGTGTCTATGCTGCATGTGTGTGTGTGCCTCTTTGTGACGCCACTGCAGCCAGGAGAGCTACAGGCTATTACTGGCCAGCAGGGTTGCTATGGAGACCAATGGTGTCAGAGCGGAGCAACATCTGTGATGTGTTTGTCAAGAAAGGTTTTCCTCCCCGTGTTTGTGTCTCCTCTCTTCCTCTGTCAGTGTCGTAGTCTGGGAACGGCTGACGCCGACTGCAGCTCTGCAGCCTGATGAGAAGCCTCCAGCCTCTCATCATTAGTGTTTTCAAACATTAGTAAACATGGCACTTGAACGTGGAACTGATTTAAAAGCTGTAATTTCTTGGGCGATAGTTCAGCTGCCTGTGCTCAGTCGTGCTCACAGCAGGCCCTCAGGGGGAGTCAGTCAGCGGGGACTCGGGGACTCTTTTCACTGGGTGTTCGCCAGTGGAAAGCGCACATTCTGGGGAAGCATTTAACCCCTGCCCCCTTCCTGCCCCCTTGCTGCTCCTTCTCTCCGCAGCTCCCCTCTCTATATGGACATGTTCTATTTCCACATCTCCTTTCTCCTGGCTGCCTTATCGGCAGCTCAGCGGGGCACAAATTCTCCTTTAATAGGTACTTATTTGGGCAATAGGAGAAATCCCATAGTTTGAGTAACCGCTGCTCCCTCCTCCTGTGCTCCTCCTGCTCACTGCTCCTTGTCTTAAAATCTCAAGCTTCTGTTTATTACTCAGATTCCCCTCTCTCTCTCTCTCTCTCTCTGACTGGGTAATCCCTCAGGTCCCTGTGTCCCCCTCTGAGATGGACAGCAGGAAGGCGAAGGGGTGAAAGGCTGCAACTTGGGAGTTTTAGATGTGGCAGCGCTCTTTTAAAATCAAGTTAGCAGAATATTATTGAGTTTATATTTATAGAAACATATAAATCATTTTAGGGGACTGTCTCAGGTACGGCATGGTGCCTTTTTTGGTTAGCCAGCACAAACAGTGAACTCCAAGTGGACTGAGTTTAACAAAATGATAATCGTAGGTATCCAAATAACCTCACATAGATCAACCAGAATGTGTTGTGTGTGTGTGTGTGTGTGTGTGTGTGTGTGTGTGTGTGTGTGTGCGGGGGCGTTGTGTGTGTGTGTGTGCATCCTCCATATCCTCCGTTCTGACCATGTTTGGGCAAACCTGGCCCTCAAACAGTCCTCGGCAGGGCATGTGTAGCTGGGCAAACTGAACCTTCGACCTCTTAATCTGCTCTAAATGAGACTGTCACACACACACACACACACACACACACACACAGTCGGTGATATAACGTACTCATTTTGGGATAATTTGGTGTTTTCACTCTGCGGGCATCCCTCTGCTAAGGCCAGTTATCTAACTTGGAAGCCAAAATTAACCAGCTTGTGCAGGTTGCCCTGCTCTCACCTCCATCACCTCAAAATGAAACATCAACCCATTTACGCCAAGATTAGACTGAGCCTTGAGTTGGATTCAGGCTGTGTCCTCACATGCCTCAGGAAAGTGGAGTCCTTATACTTCTGAAGCGAGTTTTACTTAGTTATCATCATTCTGATTGGACATGAAGTGTTCTAATGTTTTGGTTTTAGTACACGCTTTTCATTACTTATATACAGAAAAGGTCTGTCTGATATCACGTAGTGCATCTCTTCCTCAGAGCACACAGAGACCTGACGCTCTGCATGCAGAGTGTGTCATCTGCCTGTAAACCTGCGCGTGAAGCTGCAGCCGTCATATACACAAGTCACACAAAAGCCTTTAGCTTTGATTACGGCTCGTTTTGATAAGCTTATGCAATGTCACAACATTTATTTCCGTCCAGCGTTGCATTCATTGTGATCTTGTATTGATGATGGGAGAGTCAGGCCGCTGCGTAAAGTCTCCAGCACATCCCACAGATGCTCAATGGGGTTAATGTCTGGACTCTGTGGTGGCCAATCTATGTGTGAATATGACGCAGGGAACACACCGGATGCCGAAGCGCTGCGAAGCGCTGCGAAGCGCTGCGAAGCGCTGCGAAGCGCTGCGAAGCGCTGCGCAACGAAAATCGCGCGCGAGCCGGAGCACTTCCGTTCACACCAGACGCGCACTTCTCCGCGCCGGTCGACAAGCGCCTCTGCTCCTCAGCTGTCGTTTACTCACATTTGGAGCTGTTTTCATGTTCTCATCATGCTCTCTCTCTCTGTTTGCGTGTGTGTTTTGACACCCCGCCCGCACCCCCTATAGCCAGTCCACTTTGTGTCTCTGTCTTTCTTGTGTGTGCCTGTGTGTGTGTGTGTGTTTGTGTCTATGTCTGTGTGTGTGTGTGTCTATGTCTGTGTGTCTGTGTGTATGTGTGTATCTTCGTCTCTCTTGCGCTCTGTTTAGATACTGACAAATATATAAAAGCACACAAATATAACATCGCATTTGTCAATCGCGGTGTTTTATTTTGAAAATTGACCGGATTCTCTCGTTGTTTCATGTGTGACTTCCTGCCAGGATTGACGCGATCGCTCGCGGCTCGCGCAAAAAATGGACCAGACGCCGAAACGATCGCTGCAGGGCGCGAGCTGGCCGCGGAGGTGCGCGCCGCGGCGCGTCTGGTGTTAACGACACAATCCGTTAACATGGGCGCCGAAAGGAAACTGGCTCCGCTTCTCGGCGCTTCGCGGCTATTTGCGGCGCTTCGGCGTCCGGTGTGATCCCGGCGTGATGTCTCATGCTCCCTGAACCACTCTTTCACAATTTGAGCCCGATGAATCGTGGCAACGAGTCGCATCTTTTCCAGGTCCACAGGATTTGTCTTTCGACATGGTTGTTTTGTTGCCAGCTGACACATATTAATCACTGCAGTAAATATCCAGTGGTAGGCTCTTACCTATTTGCTTAGTTAAATCCATGTGGTGACTTTTTTTTTGGCCAGGCAGTGTATAATGTCGGCGGGATAATTGAGTCAGACGCGTAGTTGCGCGAGTCGGCTTTTCAGTGTCCCCGTTCTTAGTGTTCTGAGTGTTAACTTTTAGTGGCTTCACCTGCTGCGCACACACGGCATGAGGTTGCAAGTTTGGCGACAGGAAGTAGGATGCGTGAGTTTGGTTTCCAAAAGTTACATGAAAACACAGTGATGTGTTCCCTTACATTGACAATAGAGCAAAAAGAGCAAGAATCATGTTTTAAGTAGATTACCTTTTCATTTTGTAATACTGCAATATCATACCGACACCGCCAAAAGGAAAACAAATACAGTGATATAAATTTTAGGTCATATCGCCCACCCCTAGTTTCTCGTTACCTCATTAAAAATGGGCTTCTCCATATCTCATTTGGTGGCTTTCACATATTCATCACTGTGCAAAGCCTGAGGACTTTAAGTTGTATTTTAAACACATTTACACAAACACATAAAGTTTAGTTTAGTTTGATGGGAATCCCCAACTTATCTCATCTGCATTTTTGAAGCCGTTCGTTCGATGCCTGAAGGTTTATTTCAGTATTTTTCCACTCTTCTGTAATTTCTGTGTCCTAATTAACTCAGAAAACCACGCTCACCCATTACACTTCCAAATAACAGAAGCTGAGATACAGATCTGCTGTCTGTTTACAGACGGCAGGCTGGGCTTCGACCGCAGAGCTGTGTCCCAGTCACAGGGTTAGGGCGAGTGAGCTAATGCGTCAGCCTGCTCCCTCTACCTCATTACATTCAGGGAACTCCCTGACTAAGTGCCTTTTTAAACAGACTCACAAACACACACACACACACACACACACACACACACACACAGAGTCAAACATGCAGTGCTCTAAATAACTGATTAAGATTGCTGATAACCCGGGGACAGCCCTTACCCCTTCTTACCTCCTGTGCTCTCGTTTCCTCTGAGGGGCCTCAGTGCTCCCTCCGTGAGAGTAGTCATTGGCCCTCAGGTCAGAGCCAACACACACACACACACACACACACACACACACTTACAAAGGCTCTAGGCCATCATTTATTAGGTGAATGCTCCGTCCATTAGGCCATGTGTTAAATTCTTTGTGTAAGTGAGTTTGGCAGAGGAGAGAAGTGGATGACTATATATAGAACTCTTGAGTGTGTGCGGTTGTGTGTGTCCCAGTATGGCTGTGTGTGTTTTATGATCTCATTTACATCCTCATCTGCTCTTCAGTAGGGATGAACCCTGGAGACTGACCTAACAAAGGGCTTGTGTTTACAAGTAAGGGAGATCCTTATTGCTGGATTTGAATGTTGGAGAATCTTGACGTCCATGCACATGTTATGTGGGATATCTGTGCGTGTGGGAAGGGCCTGTGTTCACATATGTCTTGTTGGGAACTGTCAGCGTGTGTGACTGAGAGACAGCGAGTTTCCATCCCAGGCTCGAGTTAATTACGTAACCCCCGGGCCGAGAAGCGTGAGGGTGATCCTCAACTATAAAAGGCAAAGAGGAGCATCGAGGAGGGTCATTTGGCTTGGAAAAAGACATTCTTCCCTTCAACAGCATATTACTTCCTCATCCAAAATCCCACAGAAACAAACATTGATTACACATTTTTTGTACATCTAACCCAAGAAAGGCATATGTCAGCCAGCGGACAGGAGGACGTTTATTTTCTTATCTTTATTAAAGAGCAATAACTTTATATCCCTCCCCAACAACTCGGATCATTGCAGTCAGAAGAAGGAAGTGTAAAACCTTTCAAAATAAAAGTTGAGAGAGTCAAACCTTTTCAGGGTTTTTTCCTCAATTTAAAGTACGTCTGGAGAAACTGCATCAATCAGTGTTACGCATTTTGTAGTTTAGGAAGAACAAATATGGAGTGGCAAAGCAGTTTATTGTGTGAGTGAGTGCTGCGTTTAAGTCGGTGCTTGTTCTCTGTCAGTTTGACACATTAGCACCTGGAAGCTGCACATAAACACTGACACAATCTACTGTTACGCCACTTACCGGCTTCACTGGAGCAGTTGTTTACCTGAAGGGGTGAGCGACACGCTACGAAGGAGTTTTATGAAGGAACATGAGTGGGTCCCAACACTTCTTGTTGTTATAATGAGTCATGGGGTGAAAACAAAGCTTTCAGGCAGCAGACCTCTTCATCATTAAGAACGATCTCTGATGTAAGTTTAAAATATAATAGAACAAGTTCTCGCACAGTCCACTTAAGTTTTAGTCTGTGAGGAGCCTGTAAAACGCTGACGTGGAGGCCACAGGGTCCCACTTTATTTTACCCAGTTGTTAAACGAAGAATAAAAGTTGCCTCTTGAATTTGAATGTCCTTTTTGTAACCACTGTTTGGAGACAGCATTTTGTTATTTCTCTTTATCACGACTCTACTTCTCTAGCCCGTAGGCTAACACTTATTTTCTGAATAATGGTGACATATACACTTGTTAGTAGAGATAGACCGATATGGTTTTTTCAGGGCAGATACCGATACCGATTATTAGTAGTCAAGGAGGCCGATAACCGATATTTGGAGCCGATATTCATTTGCAGTAAAAGTGAAAATATTGGCGTCAAAATTTTGAATAATACAAACTCCAACACTTAACTTTGTTTAAATGCCTTTAAGCATATGTTTATTAAACAAACAGACAGAAAGCGCAGGGAGTTCCCAGGGTCAGCAGCATCTCTTATAAAGTTAACTGACAATTTATATAAATAAATAACTTCCTGAAGTTTTATAAAGTAAATAAAACAAAGTTAAATAAAATTTGCGAAGACATGAACTCTTATCTGCCGTTAAATTAAAAAAAAAAAAAAAAAAAAAAAAAAGTTTTTAAAAATTAAAAAAAAAAAAAAAAAAGGCCAATGCCGATATGCGATATCGCCGCCGGTCTATCCCTACTTGTTAGTGTGGGGTTGGACCCTTACTGTTAGGGCTGTCATGGTAACCGCATGACTGCAATACCGCGGTTATGTGATGTCAACTGCAGGGTGGACCCAGTGACCGTCATCACTAAAATATCGATATTGCATTATATATCGTCCTCCCGATTAATGTGATACAATTATCATATCGCTGGCGCCAAATATCAATATTTTACTTTTAAAACATTTCAGCGCTCTGAACAGATCTCCAGTTTGAGTCATCGCATCAGTGTTTATTTCAGTTTGTGTCAAAATCTGTGAGACTGACACCCAATTGCAGTGAATACATTTATTCTGCACTTCACCTTTTTAGGGGCATTTTGCATTCTTCAGTTAATCGGATATCGTGATCTATCATCATATGATTTTCTTGCAATATATCCATCATCACAGAATTGATGTATCGTGATATTATCGTTAACAGCGCCACATATAGCGTAACGTATCGTGAGTTACCCTGCAACTCCAACCCCTATTCATCATAGACCGAACGATGTTGCTACATGTCCTGCGTCTCTGCCGCATTAAAATCTAAAGGAACAGTAAACTCACTAAGTAAACTCATCTTTCCAATACAGAACGACACCTTATGAACACAAAGACGATTTAAAAATCACAGTAAGAAACCTGGCTGCAGCACCACTGTTTTAACTCTCTAATCGGCACAGATGAGCCCGTGTGCAGTCTCGCGACATGCTTGTTTAGCCACTACAACAACAACTCGCCTGTCACCACAGGTTTCATTTCAACAAATAAGAATACGAACTTAGCTGTGGTTAATAAACTTGTTTTGTTTTTGACCTGTTTCCACCGCTCATGCTGTGTTCACTCATGTCCATGATGTTTTACCATCTGGCAGACGCGCTGTGGAGAAATAAACAAAACAAACTCCGGCAGCAGGCTGGGGCGGCGGTTAACGCCCGAACCGCACTTACAATGGCTGGATGAGTTTCATCCCAGTGCTGCCAGCCGTCGCCAATGCAGCTTTACAATTACACAAATATCCCTTTCGTTCACCCCAGTTATCTAGACCTTTAAATTTGCCAACTCCATTGAATTGCAAAGTGCAACCGGTTGACAATTTTGACTTATATCAGGCTTTTAGCTGGTGTTAGTTCAGGCCGATGCGCCAACAAATAGTAACTTTGTGAGCTAAGAGACTACGGGAGAATATATGTACCATTGTTTTACAAAAATATTTCTTTCTGTTTTTGTCTGAGTTAAGGAAGGCTGTGTTAAGTTCTTTAAAATCTCCTTATAGTTTTCATACGTTCATATCAGGGCATCAAAAATGTACTCCAGCCATGAAATGTAGGAGCTTAGTGGCCTGTGGAGCCAGTTCTAAAAATATTAGCATCTATCTCCATAGTGACTCTCTGGGAGGAGGCCTCAGTTGGCTAAATAAAATAAACTTAAGTAAATATGGGTCAACAAACACATGCACAGAAACAGGCGTAGACATAGACAAACATGGAGACATGCGAGGCCACACACACACAGCCACACACACTGCTGAAGGGGTTGTGAGAAGTCAGTCTGTGAGTGGAGCAGAGCCCGAATGTGGATCAATTCAAACATTTGAGTAGTCATCAATGGCCCGTCTCACCATTCAGCTTCTCCACCCACTCCTCCTCTCACTCTTCCCTCAGTCCTGCAGCTCCTCTCTCATGTAGTCCAGATATTGTTCCCTGCATGCCAGGTTTGTGTAGTAACAAGTAGCCCACAAGTTGGCACGCCGTGTTAGACTTCACTTGAGTCGAGGACGTGTGAAAGCCAATGATATCATAGGTCCTACACAGGTCACACACAGGCACACATGCACACAGGATCTCCATCCTTGTTCGGCTGAGCACATGTTTACTTAGCGATCGCTGCGTCCTCCTACACCACCCTGCTGTTCAATGACTAAATGAAATGTGAAAACAGATGCAGGCGATAGTAGCATTGATTTCTCTGCCATATGTGCTGTTTGCTCAGAGAACAGAGGTCCTCTTGGTGTTGTAAAACACTGCAGTCCTTGTGAGGGCTTTTATTGAATTAAAGACTGCTTTAATTCAGTGCAAACAGTCGCAGTATTATAGCAATGCATGAGCGTTGTGTGCTGCAAAGCATGAGTGTACATGAAGCCTGCAGCTAACTGGATTCTATCTGATAGCACAGTTTAATCTAATTCACGGTAATGCAATTGAACAAACCTGCCACAGCCAGAATGCTGTAGTCCGTCTACAGCCTTGAATCAATGTCACCTTAGAAGGGCAACCCGCTGAAGTCTGCTTCCAGGATATCGTGCATGTGCGTGCCTTTTCCTCTCTCTCTGTGCATCCTGGTTGGTTGTCATGCCAGAGGCTGTAACAAAGACTGTGTAACTAAACCAGGTGACCTGAGGTGTATTTCTGTCAGCCTTGCTTTCCCTCTTAATGTGGATAAACATGCATCAACATCATTAAAACAATTCAATAAAATGACCTCTGCAATAAATAGTAGTATAATGGATGCTGCATGTCACTGTGTCCAGCCTCCGCTGCTCTGACAGACAGTCACATACACACTTCAGTGCAGTACAACATAGCAATTGAAGCATACCGAACCATGATCCTCTCATTGTACTGTATTGTCTGCAGGAGTCGGCTCCCTCTGGCCTCTGGGTTTCTCCTCATATCCTCCCTTTTCCTCTGATCCCAGCCTCCCCCCCTGCTGATCACGCTCAGTGCCAGAGCCCTGCAGGTGTGTGCGCTCACTCTGGGGGCTCTGTTTTCTCGGCAGGGACAGGAGCAATCGCAAAAGAAATGTGACGTGTTGGTATTTCAGAGTTTCAAATGAGCATTCTTTGTCGTGCAGCAGGCGGGGTGCAAATATGTTGAGGTGAAGTGTAGTGTAATGGGCGTCCTTTGGAGATGAAGCAGTGTATGCAGGATGCTCAAATCTTGGTGGAATCTGGCTCCGACCAGCGGCGCTGTGCATCCTCTTTTTAGATTAGGCGCGCCATATTTGCCAGGCAGCCGTAAAATCAACACACAGACATTTGTATGCTGCTCACATGAGATCAGACCGGGCAGGTATAACTTGCTTTATGCATGATATCCTTAGACAAACTGGACATCTGGAGATCTTTACACAATTAAAGCTTCTCTCCACTCGTAATCTTGTTCTCGTGTGCTCTCCAAACCTCGCCTATTTGTCTGTCTTTTCAAATTGTCTCTAACAGTGCTGTTCAATCTTCAGGTGCAACTTTAACTTTAAAGGTTTGATGCAGCAGATATATAAATACATCTATTTTAATAATAAGTGATGAAGCAAGTAATATTCGAGAAAAAAAAACATTGACATGGAGCCAATCCCAGCTGTCATTGGGTGAGAGGCGGGGTACACCCCCGACTGATCGCCAGTCAATCACAGGGCTGACACACAGACCGTGTCCCAATCCACGCGCTGCAGCCTGCGAAGGAGAGGGTCCACGGAGGATGCTCCATTCATAGCCTGTGAACATCGTTAAAGCTGAACTAAAATGAGACGGTCTGGTCTACGGAGGATTTCCTGTTTGCGTCACCAGCTGTCCCCACCCCTGCATCACCAAACGCCGCTCCTGTCGCTTAGCAACTAAGGCTAATTAGGTAGCAAAACTAATGTTGAGTAAGTTAACCTTTTATTTTAAAGATAATTTGTTTCAAGGCCCTTTCGTTTTTTTAAACGTGTTGAAACGCTGGCTATTCGATTGAGTTGAAACCAAAAACTTTTAGATTTAAAAGTGTTTTCCTCGGCCGCGCAAGAATTGGCACGCGATGCATCTCATGCAGAGACAGACAACCTTTCACGCTCACACTCACACCTACAGGCAATTTTAGAGTCACCAATGAACCTAACGAGCATGTTATTGGACTGTGGGAAGAAGGCGAAGTGCCGGGAAGGAGAACATGCAAACTCCACACAGAAAGGCCCACTACATCCGAACCAGGATTCGCTCTAGGAACCTTGTAGCTGTGAGGCGACAGCGCTAACAGTGTTTTAAAACTTCTCTGCACCAATAGCTATTTTTATTTTGCTCACATTGCCCACAGACACATCAATGATCGACATTTCACAACTTTAATGAGCCAGCTGATTTGTAAAGCCTGTGTTTGCAGCAGATACGTGCAGATGCAATTTGTTGGAGACTTATCAGAAACATAAGGGGCCTCTGTGGGATTTGACCTCTAACCCTTGCTGTGTTGCTGTTTTGCTCTGGGCATTAAGGTTCACAACCTGTTTGTGATGACTCACAAGGCAGACAAAGTAATGAGTGGGAAATGATGAACACATATAATGTGTCAGGATGTGAATGTGATCTCCAGAGGAATGGGATGCACTGAAGAACGTCTAAAACACTTGTATAATAATACACAACAAAGTCAGTGCATGACGAGTTAGAAGTGTATTAAAGTATTATTGTATTATCTAATAAAGAGTTGTGCTGAGTTATGGTTGGATAACCATTTAAAATTGAATTGTAGTTAATCATTTAGTATGACTGATCCATTTAAAGATATCCAGTCATGAGTAACTGCTTATCGCTAAATCTATTAGCATGCTAGTCAAGAGCGTCATGAATCATTTCCTCCATTGTTCAGAGGAGGTGACAGCTCTGTTCACTCTTACAGGAGCTGAATGTCAGAGCTCCTAGACAAACACATGAAGGCGCATGTCTCACAATTCTGATGCGGATGAAGAAAATAGGTCCTTGTGTCAGTGGATGTGTTTCAGGTAGAAGGTGTGTGTCCAAGATGGCTTCAGCCTCAAGCGCCGCTCTGTCCTTAATACGGAGAGAGGAAGGTTTCTGGTTTAGTTTAAGGAGACGCACATTAAACAAAGGTGTAGGGGATCCACACAGGAAAGGCTTTATGTCCTTCGTCATTCAGTTGGCCATCATTTAAGTAGCATCAGTAGCATCTAGGTTTTCTTTATGTAGGATAAAAGAAGCTGAGTGTTATGTGTCCTCACTTACAAAGTCTCGTAGCCGCAAGTCAAGACAAATATCCTCGACAAACAGACAAGACTTGATGACAGTCGTATGTATGCTGTAGATTAGACACCCGGATGCAGCCTTGAGACAGTGCTATGATTGTACTGTAAGTAAATGTGCAATAACACAGAGTTGAACGTTAGGCTAAAATAAGGACCATGCAAGTATCATGCCAGACATTATTGTTAAAGCATGTTTAACCTGTACGAATACACCTGATTCCCCTGCTTGCCTTGATAAACCCTTGCAGGGTGGGTGTGGAGCTGTAGTGCAGGGTAGTAGCATAGCTAAATATGATGCTACGTTTCTGTTAGTGCAAACCATGTACAAAAAACTTGGTGGATTTTCAAACCAGCATAATTCTCTTTTATGATTTAAAATCTTAAAGATTGCATCATTACTTTCTGAGTGGCACTAGCCGATGAGAGAAAAGTCTACAGGGAGACGGAGCCATTGATGGTGCTTCAAAGCATCCATAAACATTCAAGCCTTGAGGCTAACGAAGTTAGCATGCTAATGTTGATAGATACCATAATTTACAGCTAGTCTCACCTCCAGCTCTCTCTTGCTTTACTACAGCTGGATGTTTCACCACGACCTCTTCTCCCCTGTAAAATCACAATAGATCAAACAACAACAGGTGGTACGTGCTAACCCTGCACACACAATTATCTTACTATCCTGCAGTGTGTGATGTGCCATTATTTTCAGAGCTTGTAGTCTGACATGAAAGCGAATGTTTGTTCTTCCGTGTGTGACGCAAACCAGTTTCTAAATCAGTAAGGATTGTACAAGTCTCGTAGTCTGCGCCTGGCGTTGCACAGCTGTTTTCACTTATTTCGGGTGATTGGATCGCGCCACAGAACTGTGTGATTATGTACAAATTCTCTTAATTAACATCTGGGGCGGGACAAATGACTCCTTTTAATTCTTTTAAGCAGTAAAGGTCCACCCACATGGAGCCTGAAAAGAAGCCTAATGAGCCAGACGAACTGAGCGTGTGTGCGGAGGGCCTTTAAACGCAGCTCCTCTCTTCTAATCCACACATGCTCTTAATGACTGAAGTAGGTTTTCAGTCTGATACACACACATTTCACCTGGTTTCACCTGCTCATTACTGTCATGGATACAACAAGTGGAGGCCCAACATTTTGTAAAAGAGACTCTGTTGTTTAGAACAGAAAAAGTACAAGAAGGTATTTTTAAAAAAGCCCTCTCACTTCATCTGTTCTTAGAAGGTAAGAAGTTAAATATAGCTTTAATGCTCCACAGCCGAGGCAAAAATTAGGAATTGTTTGAAGAGCATGCACAAATAATGGACCTTAATGGTGTCAAACTAGCAATAATATTATGAAGAGGAGCTTAAAAGGTAATGTTTTGATTTGGTCATAAATGCTAGCCTTCGGTCTGAAATCATGAGCGATGGATGTCTCTTTACCTCAAGGTGCCCCTTAGCACTGCACCTATGTGTTACCTTTGATACTCTGGTTAAAATAAGCTAACAACTCCTGTTATGCTAGCTTCCATAGTTTTGGTCAAAGATAACACAGACATACAACACATGGACAAATGGTTTGTGCAGCCTTGATCCAACACTGACACTGTGACTGGGATGTTTTCAGTCAGTCAGGCCTTACATGGTCAAACATCGAGCACCTGCAATCACTGTCAAGCTGCATGATGAACACTGTATGTGTAACCTTTATCTCAGGCTCCAGCTCCGACCAGCTGCTCAGGATGAAAGTGAGCAAAAAGAAACCTGTGTTTTTCTGATTCTTCGGCTCGATAAGGAAACATTAGAGGAACATTACGTTGAACCGGAGTTTGAATGCTTTTAATAGTTTAGGTCGGACGTTGATGCAGTAGATCGGCCTGTGCTGTTCCAGCTGTTAGGAATCAGGGTTCAGTGAAACCTCCTTCAACAGAGTAGCTGTATAATTCATCTGAAGTGCTCAGAGGTACTGCAGCGCTCTGGCTATCAGCCCGTCAGGGAAGCATCCAAAGTATGAGAACAATCAGTAATGACCATGATAGGATTTATTATCTTATGCTATCATGGCAGGTTTTATATTGCGTGTCGTATATTGTAGCTCTATTACACGCCTTTGAAGATCCTCATTTCCAATAACTGAATGCCTTTTAAGCTGTATTGTCCCAAAGCTTTGCTCAGACAGGTTAGAGAAGGTCAGATTTTGAATGAATGCATGATGATGGTAATGCAAAAACATCAGGTGATGATTTGCTCCGTAAGATCAAATGAGGCATGAAAGCGAGACTGACTTAAAAGGCCCTTTTTTTCCTCTCCGTTTCCATAGTTTCACCCGGCTACACAGAGATACAAAATGTGTTATTTGTAATGTTTGAGCCCTTTTAATGCATAATCCACAACAGGTATTAAGTAAAGGAGAGCTTTGGTTAATGTGCCAGCCACGTCAGATGTGCCTCTCCGTGTGTGTGTTGTTCGCTCGCGTCCATTTGAGCGTGTCCCCAGTCAACCCTTCCACCACTGGCTGACTGATGTAGCAGTAGCCTAATTTTAGTTTATGAGGTGTGGGACCGCTGGGTGTTACCCTAGCTGCCATTTTAGATGAGGAAGCTGGGAACAGAGCGCCTCACGGGGCTCCTATCTATCGTAATTATCTCATCGTCAGGGGTTGGACAGGGGGCTCGGACCTCGCTCGCTTCCTTCAGCTTCCCTCGGCTCCTCACGTGCAGGCTCACACGTCCAGGAGCTCAGAGGCCCGGTGTGGGCGCTGCCATGGCCTTACAGGACCTCGGCGTGCCGCGCTGCTATTGGACAGATCTCATCCCGCTGAGGAGAATGTTATCTAATGCATACTGTTGAGAGTGGCAAGATCTAGGCTACCATTAGACAGGACAGCACAACCCAATTAGTCCAAATGAGGTATGTGATTCGTCCTATCTGAATCATTAGAATCTGATTCAGGAGTATGGATAATTCTCTCACAATTGGTTTAGTATTATTTAATAATCTACACAGGGTGCAGCCTATTTACACCCGCCTTCTCTCTGTGGGTTGTGTTGTTGGCGCCGTGCCTGGCTTCAGTTCTTAATCTCCACAGGAAGTGTGCATCTGTGTTTTCATTCCCCTGACAGGATGTGTGTGTCTGTGTTACGCTCCCCTGGCAGGACGACACAGATGGTGGAGGGCAGGGTTTGATGAAGTTGGATCCTTATTTATACATCACCGGGTGTATTGACCCGGCCTGGCTGCTACATCTCCTGTGGCTCTGTGACATATAGCAGAGATGGTGTAGTCGTATGTTTTCTCATTTTCTGGTGAGTCACCTTATCTGTATTAAGAGAGGTGTCACAAACAGATTCTAAATCCAAAGATGATTGAAATAAGCTTTTAAATTTGATCATGGAAATCAAGCGAAGGATCAGCGATTCTCTCAGTTCTGTTATCTCTCCTACCTCGCCTATTTATGCACACCAGAATAAGAAACGCTCTAAAGATAGCTTACTGGTAGCTTGCAGCTGCATTTTTGGAGATACCTTGGTCACTGCCGGAGTCTGAGATAAGAGAAAAGCAACAGAATCAAGGTCAACAGACCTGGAGAATCCTCCCTTCCCTGAAGTCATTGGTGTGGCAAATGTTGCCTTCCCTGTGAGACTTTAAGTCTTACAGCAATGGTTCATGAACATGTTTGCATGCAGAAATATTCCAGTTTTTGTCCTTATTCTACAATGTTACAATGTTACAATTTAATTTAGCAGACACTTTTGTGCAAAGCAACGTACATCTGAGAGTTTCCAATTTCCGTTATTTCCCTGTTTAGATGCAGCCTTGCATACTGTGATTAACCCCAGACCTTCAAACTCAATATTAGGAACGGGAATCACAGGGTAACTCGAGATGCGATATGCGATGCGATATGATACACTTTACGTGATAGGATAAACGCTACGATACGTGATACGATGTGCAATACAATACAATACGATGTGCGATACGATATGCAATACGATATGAGATACGTTACGCGATACCATTCTCGATACGAAAATGGTATCGTACCATACCATACGCAATGCGATACCATACAATACAATGTGCGATACGATACCATACAATACAATGTGCGATACAATACGCGATACGATACGAGATACGTTACGCGATACCATTCTCGATACGAGAATGGTATCGTACCATACCATACGCGATTCGATACCATACAATACAATGTGCGATACGATACCATACAATACAATGTGCGATACGATACGATACGATACGATACGATACGATACGCGATACGATACGCAATATAATACGGGATACGATACAATACGATGTGCGATACGATGTGCGATACGATACGCGATACAATATGATAGGATATGCGATATACAATACATCATGAGATCTGATTAACTGAAGAATACAAAATGCCCCAAAAACTTTAAGTGTGGGATTCATGTATTTATTCGCTGCAATTTGGTGTCAGTTTCACAGAATTTGACACAACTTGAGATGAAACGGTCTGTAAACTAAACTAAACTAAACTAACTAAGAACTGTAAAAACTCTGTCTTTTATCCTGCTGTCAACTTCTTCGTCGACCAATTAATTTCCCTTCACTTTACCCTCATTCATGCCATAAGCGCCACCACGCGGTGAGTCAAACATTGCAGGAAAATATTGATATTTGGTACCAGCCTATCGATAATTGCATTGCACAAGTCAGGGCCATGATATATTGCCGTATCAATATTTTGACCCACACTGGTCAATATGTTATGCCAAAATATGAAAAGGCTGAATTGTTTGTGGTTTATTCTGCTGTCTGTTGTGCTTGATGTACTCGAGATGCTTCACTTTGAGGTTATTGTTTAAACTTTGTCAATGATTTCACATCTGTCGTACTTCTGGCTCATTCTGGCATATTTACAGTAATGTTTATAAACAGCACTGCGTTTCTGAGAAATAAACTTTATAATTAAGACTCATTTCAAATTAGAAACATTGTCCGATTCATAATAACTATTAGTGTGCAATTAAAAGCATTCACTGCCATATGCTTTTCAGTGTGTACACACATGTTTAAATCACAAAACAGATCAAATCATGACCTCACAATTTAAAGTCAAAGCAAGTTGTGGTTTTGAAGAATCGTGACGCCTCTAATCAGGAGTCATTATGTCTTGATGAATGTGCACATAGGGGTGAGATTAGCTCTTATAAGCTGCTCTCTGATTGTGCAGCCGTTTGGAATCACTCAGCGTTTTCATAATGACATCCCACAGACATCTGAAAGCCTTTCTTCATCTGCATTTGTCATGCAGGGCGTGGACCGGAGCCCACACTGCTTGTAGTTTTCTGTAGCGTCTGTTGATGTTGCCTCTGATCTGTGATCCCCACATCAAAAGCAGACATCCCCCCGCTGTCCCCCGCCGCCTCCCCCCCCCCCCCAGCCTCTGTCACAAACGGCTGTCTGCCTCGTCCATCTCTCCCTGCCCACCACTGTTCTGTTTCATCTCTATGCTTCCCGTGCCACCCTCTCATCTCTCTATTCTACCTCCGTGTCTGTCGCATCTTCCTACCTCTCGTTGGCTCTATATCTTAATTTTAATTCTCTTATCCGTCTCTTCGCTCGTCCCCGTGCCTTTTATCTCTCCCTCTTCTCCATCTCTCTCTAACACTTAACTTTCTGTTTGTTGCTTCTTCTTCCCCTTTAATATCACACCTCCTCGTTTTCCTTCTTTGTCTTCTCACCTACCAACATCCAGTTTTCTCTTTGCTTATTCCTGAGAGGAGAAGGGTGTTTTCTGGGTGACATGTGGGACTTAAACCTCTGCACTTACTGCAGGGTGCTCGCACACAGAGGCGAGTGTGTGCACACTTACGCAGGTGGACATTTATGCCAATAAAACTTGGAGAAGGCGTTAAAAAAAACACCTTTGCAGTATTTTTAGAGTCTAAACTACAGCTATGCCATTAGAAAAACATTGTATTGATTATATGTAATTTCCTGTATAGATGCTGTCTGTAATTGTTATTGAAGCCCTATAGGCTAAAACACCTCCTTATCAAGCTTACATCACATCTCACAATATTCCCTTCAGCTCCTACACTATACACAGTCTGTCACGTTCTCACTTTTTGCCTGGCACATTTGCAGCTGACGTCAGAGGAGCCTATATTTGGGTGGTGTCATCAACAATATAACAGTTTCCTGGCAAGCCTTCCTCCCCTCCCCTGAGCTGGGTATCATGCATGGTGCTGCACGTGCAGGTGTTTCACATGAATCAAGTCTGACTCACTTTTTTTTTTTTTGCGTTAGGAGACGAGTACAGTGCACATCCGGACTGTTTTAGGCCGAGTGTGAGATAAAATGGGACCTGATGGAAAATTCCACTGTCAGGTACTCTGAAGTAGAGATAGACCGATATGGTTTTTTCAGGGCCGATACCGATTATTAGTAGTCAAGGAGGCCGATAACCGATATTTGGAGCCGATATTCATTTGCAGTAAAAGTGAAAATATTGGCGTCAAAATATTGAATAATACAAACTCCAACACTTAACTTTGTTTAAATGCCTTTAAGCATATGTTTATTAAACAAACAAACAAAAAGCGCAGGGAGTTCCCAGGGTCAGCAGCATCTCTTATAAAGTTAACTGAAAATTTAAAGACATAAATAAATAACTTCCTGAAGTTTTATAAAGTAAATAAAACAAAGTTAAATAAAATTTGCAAAGAAATGAACTTTTTCTCCTCTCCGCCGTGTGTGAGCACTCTGCATGCACAGCTTTCACTGCTGATTGGCTGTTACCCGTGCCATGGCTCTGCGTGTAACCAATCAGTGCTGTGGGTGGGACAATGCTGGAGACAGAGTAGTGACTGCAGACAGAGAGGCGCGGCTGCATCAGAGCCAAAATAACCCAGTTTTAAATTGATCTCTTATCGGCCGTCGGATTAAAAAAAAAGGCAGATGCCGATATGCGTCAAAATGCCAAATATCGGCGCCGATAATCGGTCTATCCCTACTCTGAAGCTGTCAGATATAGGAGCAGGAGTCTGATGTAGGGGACGTCTAACTGCACATCACATTGACAAAGTTCAAATTTGTCTAAAATTACAAGCATCTTTTTTGCAATTTCTAGGATTTATATTGTCTGGACTGCAACCCTGCAATGCACCGGGATACTGTGAGGCTGAGCTACATGTTTAGAGGAGTTGCTGAGATATTTGTTAAAAGTTGTGCTGTTGTTTGGCCAAGAACTGCATTATCAAACGATTGCAATTAGGAGCCCTGGAAATTCATTTTATTGCAGCAGGAATTGATTTCTTTCTACTTGAAGAAATCCCTGTTAATGTTATTGCGCATTAGTCCGAGGCTAGCCCTTAATCTTGTGATGACTTTGTTTAAAATCAGTGCCCATTGTAAAAGTCTCTGTGCAGGGAGGACGTCTGGGGAGCTTAATGTTTTACGACTGGATAGAGCGAGAATGCACATCAATAGCTAACAGACTCCCGGCTTGAAGATTTTTTATCCTACGGCCTCAGAGAAATCCTCTGTGAGAGACAAATGTAACCATGAACTTCTGCCTGACAAAGATTCAATAAAGTGAAAATAATCTGCCTTATACTTTGTATTAGAATTTTGGAAAGCGAAAGAAGAGTTAAAGAAGTTGTTGAACCCTGTCCTCTGCTTGCGTCTGCCCTTCACTTAAAGGGATAGTTTGGATTTTTTGAAGTGGTGTTATGTGTATAAATAGTAAGTGTACCACATACTGTAGATAACAGTCAGCACAGTCCCTGTTAGGAGAAGCTGGTCGGGGGAGACGGGGCAACGAGTAACACTTAAAAGATCAACAAAAATAAAAGCTATAGCAAACACTTAAATATCTTCTATATGTAGGACTGGCTAAAGTACGTGGTGCTCTCTGCCCCGTCTGCAGCTGTGCATAGCTTAGCTTCCATGTAGGAACTACCTCATACAACCCCACTGCAAAGAACCCGAACTGACCCTTTAAGTTCCTTTGATGTTTCATCTTTCTGTTGACGCCTACAGAACGTTTTTACCATGTCCGTTGTTACTCACAACATTACAACCAGGAACACTGACATTTGCATTAGTACTAAGAATCTCACTGAAAAGAACAAGACCAGATGTTATTTGTGACTCAGTATTCATCGTCTAATCGTTTACCGCACTGTGACATGCCTATTCTAGAGGTCAGTGTCTGTTCTCTCCTTCTCTCTCAAAAATTAAAGTCCACTAATGTGATTTAACCTTAAAATCCTGCATATTAGACGGGTTATTTGTCACTGGATTTCTGTGTATTTACTCTCCTTGGATTGAGGAGGATATTTGGGCATGCGCCCCTGGAGGGCCGTGTACAGTAGCTATGTGGTGAATTAAGCATCTCTTTGTGACTGATGGAATGAGAAGACATAAGTTGTGTGTTCGTGTAATTCTGTCCTGGAAACCCTCTCAGGCCTGTACACCTCGTGGTGCGTATTATTATCTAATTCTTCCTGTTTTTCTGTCCCTTTCTCTCGTCTGTTCGCGTCTCAGGTTTGTGAGCAGCCATGACGAAGTCCTACGAGTTCAACTGGCAGAAGCACCTGCCTGAGTTCATGCAGGAAGGAGCCTCCTTCGACAGGTTTGACGAGGTAAAAATGAAGCATTTCTTGTGTCCTTATAAGGAAACTACAACAAAAATATAGTTAACAAACACGTGAATGTAAAAATAAACAACATATTAACCTGTTTATGCCAGATTAATTATAAACAACATTTCATGACTTAACCTGATGATCCTAGATGAGCACATGAAGGCTCAGCCTGCTCTGCAAGGTGTCTGACTTTGTCAATAACCTTGTTGATGCTGACAGAGGTTATTTGCTCTGTCCAATTATCATCCTTAACTCTTAATGACCTTCCCCAGGTCAGTCATTAGTGTGCACACAAACACACACATCACTAAGCGAAGGCGTTTCCTCTGACCTGATTCGGAGTCGCAGATGTAGGTGTAGGCAAGCCTTCATTGATCTGCCTCCTTCAGAGGCGTCGGCATGGCGACTGCTTGTCTGCAGCATGTCCGCTGAAAATGACCAGAAGAGATGTGTGTGATCTCAGTGAAGCAACAGATTCTTTGTTATTTAATAGGCCATAAATGATGTCATCTGCTGGTATTGATTGATTTATTATAAGCTTTGTGTATTTGGGATGAGAGATGAACAGCTGCACTCAGCATCACAAAGTTAAGATGATGCTGTACACATCTTTTAAACACGCAGTTAAGCACATTTTTTAAACAATATAATATAAAAAAGTATTGCTAAATTACATTTACAAGCAAGTATATTTCTTTTTTATCCTTTAACAATATGATTTAGATCAATATTTCCCAGTACCAGTGTCACTAAATATCCATCATGCTCTGTGTGTAATCTGTATGCATATGACCCGTGTACATCCTCCTCTCCTTGTGCCCACATTTCCTCTGACTAACTTAATCAGGACACTTAGCTAGGACATTTGCCGAGCAAAGGCAAAGTGTGTCACACACATGCGCACGCACACGCACACACACACATACAGATAGACTCGCCCCTTGCACACATCAGGAAATCCCCTCAGTCCTCTCCGTTTATGCGGGCATCAGTGGGCGGGAGGAGGATCCCTCTTAGGCAGAGAAGAAAGACTAGAAAGAGCGTCGGGGAAAAGCATCATCAGTCCACAGCCATGTCAAAGAGAGCCGTGAAACTGGGCCGGCATGCTTCTGAGGAGAGTCCACAGGGTGCTGCTGCTGTGAATGTGAGCCAGGCCGAGGCAGGACAGGGTTAGGAATGGCCTGGATGGTAATGAGGTCGACCTGTGTCAGTCACCTTAAAGGTTGGATGCCGACCACCACTCCATTTAATGAGTATTCAATCATATGGTGAACACTTCTCATCACTGATATTGACCGATGTCCACTCTTGCTTGGCAGTTTATTCTTAGAAGTTTACCTTTGACCTTTCCTCCACGTTATAATGAAGTAATGTCCATTACAAATAGCTCTCTCTCTCATTCTCTGTAGCCGTGTGTCTGTGCGTGTGTGACTGAGGGAATAGCTGTTGCTCTGTTGCCTGGCAAATTCAGAGCCTGCAGGGGACATCTGCTTCGATTGCAATGACTTATGCCGGGTCCACCCACAGTCACAGCCGCGCTCTTTATTAGTCCCTCTCTCACACACACACAGACGCACAATGATAAACAGCATGGGTCTCCTGCACAAAACATTCTCCACTGAGTGACACCCCGTTGAGTGACAGATGTTAGAGACAGGTGAGGTTGGCGTGCTTGTGTGTCATTTTCAGTGCAAGTCAAAGCTTTATAGAGGACCTCTATCTTTACATGAGACCTCTCAGTGGTACCTGTAGTTCTTATTCCCCTGTCTGAACTACAAATATCATATATGAAGTGTTTTCGTAGGGGGCTCTTATTTGATATTTTCGTGTGTTCGTGCTTGCACCCGTCTTTTTCCCGTCTTACTTACATTTTGTTTTTGTGTCTTTATAATTTTGTCCACACAGCACAGCAGAGGGAGCTTAAACGCTCTATAGATTACCAATATTTCATCAGTTGTTGTCTAAGACTGGATCATTTAGACGTGCTGACGAGTCCAGAGGCAAGGAGGTCAGGGGTCAATGAGACCCTCAGTGATCAGTCAGGCTAACAGCAAATGGGCTTCGGCTACCTGTGTGTGTGTGTTTATGTGTGGGGGTGTGTGTATGTGTTTCATTTATTGTCTCGCTGATTAGAAATCAATCACTTAAGAGCTGGCTGATGGTTTGTTTCCATGGGGACTGAACAACTTCATATTGACAGACTCGTAATGAGGTCAGAGAAAAACAGGTCAGACTCCTGAGACGCTCAAGAACAAGCAAACACTGATTTCTTGTTTATTCATTATATTTGATTTTTAAATTATTTTTTTTTTTCACAAAATGCTTAACCTGCTTCCCTGGCCGGTTCAGGTATCAGTTCATAATATTGGTTTGGTGATGCAGACTGACGTGAAGGAGTTTAAGTATCTCGGGGTCTTGTTCACGAGTGAGGGTAAAATGGATCGTGAGATTGACAGGCGGATCGGTGCAGCATCAGCAGTAATGCGGGCGTTGTACCGGACCGTTGTGGTGAAGAGGGAGCTGAGCCTGAAGGCAAAGCTTTCGATTTACCAGTCGATCTACGTTCCAACCCTCACCTATGGTCACGAGCTTTGAGTGGTGACCGAAAGAATGAGATCGCGGATACAAGCGGCCGAAATGAGTTTCCTTCCGAGGGTGTCCGGGCTCAGCCTTAGAGATAGGGTCAGGAGCTCGGAGATCCGGGGGGAGCTCGGAGTAGAGCCACTCTCCTTCGCGTCGAAAGGAGCCAGTTGAGGTGGTTCGGGCTGGTTAGGATGCCTTCTGGGCGCCTCCCTTTGGAGGTTTTCCGGGCACGTCCAAATGGGAAGAGAACCTGGGGCAGACCGAGAGCTCGCTGGAGGGATAATATGTCCTGTCTGGCCTGGGAACGCCTCGGAATCCTCCAGGAGGAACTGGAAAATGTTGCTGCGGAGAGGGACGCCTGGGTCACCTTACTGAGTAGGCTGCCACCGCAAAAACTTAAACATTAAAAAAGACAAATAAGGACATAAATAAATTAAGAAAATAAGTTTTTAGTTGTAATCTTGAAGATTTTCATGTACATAAGTGTCTGTTAAGTCTCTATCTATCACTGAATGAGGTAACACCATGGTGATTGAGCGTATGGCCCGCTGATGAAAGCCTTTGCATTTGCAGTATATAGTATTATTACAGACTGGGTGTCTGTGGTGACTTTCGCGGAAAAAAATCACAGGCAGCGCCCAGTTGGAGACGAGTTTTCCATCACCCAGCAGTGGTTGGTCTGCCAGAGAGGGTAGGCAGAGCTAAGCGGCTGCTTTTCCGGTCTCTGCAAGTGTTGCCAGTAAACAGTAATCTACTATGGCTGAACAAACAAAGAAAAGATCGATGACTACAGATACAACTTCAAAAATAAGTGAAAATCCAAAGAAAAAGAAACAAATTTGACGCTCAGATGAAGGCAAACAGTCTAAAAAGGAAAGCGACCGTCAGCGAGGAAAATCGAGAGTTACAACCGGAGCCAACCGTGGACGTCACACATGCGACACTGTCTGGATATCTGGGAAATGTGCTCCTACAATAACCATGTATCGCCATAGGTACCGCCAAAGAGAACGAAACTTAGATCTTCGAGATTATATCTTAAATACTAAATACTTCAATAGTCATCTACTACGGAACACGAGCTGAAGGAGCTGAGAAGAGACAGAGTGGCATTAACATGCAGCACTTCCTGTTTCCTCATTATCAGGCCAATGGCTCATGTTGACTAGACAGTTAAATGCTCGAGCGGATGTGTATGGATGAGTGCGTGTGTTTTTGAATGACGTGGTTTGAATATGTGAGAGTGTTTTACTGAATGTGTGTGAGGACTCATTTTGGCCGCTCTGTGCTGCTGATATTGTTTCAAAGATCATTGTGATGGACGGGACACAACAGACACTTAAACACAGGCATATGCTGAGCTGCCCGGACTCTTACTCTTGGCACAAATGCGGAGTAGGGTCCTGGGTAGCCATTACTAGTGGCCCTTATGCATCCAAATCCACCCAGACGTGCTCGGCTCTTCAGCTAATTGTTCCCTTGCGTGTGGAAAGACTGAGTGTTCCCACAAACCTTTTAGCTTTACAAGAACAAGCCGTCTGATAGTGTAACACTAGCCCGCTGTATGTTTGCAACAGTCAGGGCTCATTCGGGACCGTCTCTCTCTCAGAGTCATCTCCACTACGTGCAACTGAAGCCTCTGTCAGGTCTTATTCACATGAAAGAGAGTCAAGCTTTTAACTGCACTTACTGCAGTCTCACTGTTCCCTAAATGGAGAAGGGATTGTTCAGTTGGTTTTAATGATGGTTTTAGATTACATGATGTATCCAATAACAAGCCAGCTCCGTCTTATTTACACAGAGAACATCCTGAGACTATAAACGATGTGTGTGAGGGTGACACACTGTTCCCTGTTGTTAATATTAACAGCCATCTCCTATTATATTTGTTCTTTATTGTGTTTTCTTCTTGTTAAAGCTGTGATTTTAAATAATAACACAGACAAACTGGGGCAGAGTCTTTCATCAGGGCGATCTGAGCTGCAGCAGTAGTTTGAACTGAGTGAAAATGTTGTAGCTAGGGTCGGGAGATGTCCAACTGAATAGCGGTCGCTGCATGCCGCACACAGGCTGAAAGGTGGAGCATTATGTGTGTGCAGCAGCATCGAAGGAGCTGGACTAGCAGGCTCAAAGGACACATACAGCACAACCAGGGTTGCATAAGGTTTCTAATGCACAACGATTCCCTCCAGCCACATGATGTTTGCATTCAACACTCCATGCCAGGCATTCATCCCACTTTCTGTTTGCTTTAGCAGTAGGTTTCATTTCCTCTGAACCGCGCGTGCGTGTGTGTGTGTGTGTGTGTGCACATACTGAATGTATTTGTACTTACTTCGTGTGAGTGTATGCGTCAGTCCATGTGTGTCCTTAGGAAGGTAGGTACATATTAGAAAATGATTTAAAGCTGTCTGTTTGTCTGGTTGCCTAAGCTCTGTGTTTGTTCAACAGGTTGGCTGTTTAATGTCTTCCCATGTCAAATAAAACCCTGTGAATAATGAAGCCCCCTCTCTTATAAAACTCTTTCCCCCCTCTCTGCAGGACCCGTACATCTTTGAGCCCAACTGTCAGGTGACCGTAGACGAGTTTGGCTTTTTCATCACTTGGAAGAGTGAGGGCAAGGTACCGACTCGTATCACTTGTTGTGTATTCTTTCTTCCTTTAAAAGAAACTTGTATGTAGTGGTCTCTAAAAACAGGTTTATCTTGTAGTGTTTAAAGAAATACTTACACAAACACTCCTCTGTCCCTGACACCTTTAAAACACATAGGCAAAAACAATCACCATCATAACACATATATTTAAATGTGCTTAAACTTAAAGAAAGATGACCAAAGGCGTGCGTTTTAGTGTTCATTGTTGACTTCAACAAACAAGCCTGAAGCTCTACTTTAGGACCACGACAGAAGAGTTGTGTGAGGTATTGAAATTAACATAATCTCTGACAATCAAGGAAGCAAAAAGAGGGATTATCATCCATCAAAAGAGATTTTTAAAGGTTTTAAAAACCACCTCCAGTCATGCTTTAAGATATAAAATGCTCTGCTTGAAATAATAAATTGTGTCTGATGTGTTTTTTCTGCAAAATACGTAAAAAATTCCTGAATCTTCATAGTCCCCGCCCACAATGTACATTTCCAACTTCCCCCTCTGTCGTGAAAACAGCTAGCTTTAAATGTAGTAATTAGTAGTAGTAACGTTAACGTTAGTAATCAGTCGTGAGTTTGCAAACATTACGACGACGGTTACAGCTGGCTCGCGCAGCGCCCAAGTGGTTGCCATAGGTTACACATAATGATATGCATAGCGTCACCCAGTCCATTAACAGGATTGGCTCCTTAGGTTTGTGACGTCTCAAACCTGCCAATCTGAACACGTATTGTTCAGCCTGTCCTTGGTACACTGCAGTTTAAAAGCAGACAGGCCCAGCCGTGGAGATGACTGCTGATGTTGTCCCTGATATGTCTTGTAGCACATGAAGAACACCACATGGAGATGTTTACAAGGTTAAACACTTGATTTGCACTGGAGGGGGGCTTTATGTATTTCCTACCTCCGTCAGTATGTGGCCTGCTGTTTACCGTGCGTGCCGGCTGGGTCTTAAAGGTAATCAATCAAAGTCCACTGCTTAAGATGGGCAAACAAATAACTTTCCATCCATTATGTATACCTGCTTATACCATGGGGTGTTGCCGGGGACGAGAGACTGTCCCACTGGGAATCTGACTCCCGAATTGAAGCAGATGGTGTCAAACAACTAATGTAACAGCGATTTACAAAAGAGGAGATGGAGTTGTAGGGATTGGAAACATAATTATGAGGAAGACATGGATGTGTTACTCGCTATGACCTATCTCACTCTCTTTTATCCCTCGACTTTCCCTTATTCTCTCTGTCTCGTTCCCGCAGGAAGGCCAGGTTCTCGAGTGTTCCCTCATCAACAGCATTCGGGTCGGTGCCGTCCCAAAGGTGAGAACTCAGGAAAGACAATTTCCTCGCTTCTGTGTTCACAATATTCACACTTCCTACAGGTCTCCTGCTCCCGCAGTGACACTCCTGCTAAGACTTTTACGTCACAAAGTTATTGATGCTTTACTTAACAGAGGCAGAAGCAGTGTAATCTATTGATCGACCGACTAATCTGGGACTCTCAGTGCTTGAATCCCAGATTCACCAGGGCAGCAAGTCGACCATAAACCTGATGTTGTTCAACGCCCAGCTGCATTATCCTGTATTTTCAGTGCATCAGTTATTTATTGCTCTGATATGGAGCCAGATACGCACACAAGTCAAAGCTTGTATTGAATGTAAGATACTGATTCATGCGGCGTAGCCTCCAAAGTGACTATGTGATTATGTCGTAGTACTTGGCATCATGCAGACGGGATGAATTATAAAAGCTGTTTGGGAATACCCTCGTGGGCGCCTGCCTCTAATTAGCATGCAGACCTGTCAAGCCAGTAAAAGTCAGCAGCCTGACAGGAGACACTCCTGTACTCTGAGCACATAACCATCACCAGGTTGTGTATGTGATGTTGACAGCGGGAGCTGGTCTGTTTGCTCGGAGCGGACGTGTGTGTATGTACATGTGTAAGGGCACGTACCCAGATACTGCGGCCTGATAGCAGCTCCTCCTGTTTGTTCAAAGGCTCTGTGCAGTCCTGTAAGTAGCAGCCTAAGAGGAACTGATAGCAGGGCTTCTCCTCTGAGGCTAACATGGTTACACAAGCCCCCAGAGCTGTTTCAGCTAATCCAATGAGCGAGGGGAAGATGAATTGCATTGGATGATTGCTGGCTGAGGCTTTGAGACGGGAGAGCCTGTTGCCTGTTGCTGCTAATTCAATCGTATAGCAGAAACGCATTACTATCTTCCATGGTGCCAGTGGTGGCAGACTGACTGCTGGGTTTCTGATTGTGATTTTGTGTTGCACTGATTGAAGTCGTTTCAGGCAGCACAGTTGGCAGGTCTGTAGATTAGAACCAGAGAAGCAGCAGGTCTTTTAAATGTCTGAAATAGCTTATTTAATGACTAATGAAAGACGGTGTATTAGATGATTAAATCACTGCAGTTTATTATGTCTTTACTCTTCCGCATGTGAATGTGTAAAAGTACAGTTTAAGTACAAGAATCAAAATGAAGCAAAAGCCATGACTCATGTCGTTTCACCAACAGCTGTAACTCAGACTCATTACAGTGTCAGTGTTATCTCTCTGTGGTGCGTCACATCATTAACATCACATCAGCAGATCTATTCTAAGATTAGTAGTCACCAGGTGGGGTTAATATCATGTGTCACACATTTTTGACGTCATTATGTCCCGAATACTCAGATTTCCTGTTGTAATTCTTCTAGTGTTGCTCAGTTATATGGAGCTTCCTGACTCACATAAGGTGTGCTGCTCAATCTGAATCTGTATAAGCCTGTTCCTGCTGCTTTTAGTTGTTCTGCTTTGGTTGTTAATTTGGGTTTGAGCCAGAAGTGACTGTATTCGGAGGAGGAGAGGGTGAAGCTTGAAGGAGCCAGGGGTTTGCATATTAAGTTATCAGTAAACACTAGCTTAGTTAGCAAAATGCATCCTTAATTCATAGATGATAGATGTACTTTATTTATCCCTGAGGGGAAAATTGATAATAATAGCAGCTTCACATTCAACATCACAATAAAAGTAGTAACTGGGATGCTAATTTTAGTTAAACAGAATGTATTTACCAAAGAACTGAGCAGCCGAGTCCTTAGAGTGTCTGTTAGTACAACTGCAGGCTGAACAAGGACATTTCAGGTCACAGTGGGAGCGACTTGTCAATCACAATGTAGCCACGCCCTAATGCATATCCTGCTTATTGTCTATTTTACTCTGAGTGGAATGATGATCATATCAGATCATGTTAGTCTCCTTAAAAGTGGAAAAATGTAAACTGAGGTGATGAATAAAAAGGTAAGAATGATAGACTCCTCATAAAATCTGTTTAAAAGCCGGTGGAGTCGCCCCCTGCTGGCCAGCCCACCCAGTCGAGGCAGACGGCTGTTCAACATGAGTCTGGTTCTGCTCGAGGTTTCTGCCCGTTAAAAGTCTTTCCTCTCCACTGTGCCGAATGTTGCTAAGTGCTACTCATGGTGATTCATGTTGCGTCTCTCTCTGAATAATATAACAAAGAGTACCGTCTAGACCTGCTCTTTTCGTAAAGTGTCTTGGGATAACTTTGGTTATGCTTTGGCGCTATACAAATAAAATTTGATTGATTGCTGAATATATATAACGCAGGTCTAAGGCACTTCTGCACGGCCTTCATTTTCCAGAACTGAAAGGCTACGTCTTCGTCTCATACAGTCCGTGGTTTAACCCAACCTAACGTGCACTTTTTTTTAGCTAATGGAGCCGACCCATTTACATCATATTAACCAATCTTCTTACCATTCCAGTTTATGCAGGTTACATAATGTTACTCAGCACTTGTCGAGGTGTGAACCTCATTTAAAGTATTTTCTGCTAACCCTCTCAGACACATCTAATGAAGTGCTGTCTGAAGTGTTGCTCTCATGTCCTGCTGAACACATCTAAAACTCTTTGAGCCATTATAAGTTGGTGTTGTAGTTTGTTCCTCCATGAGGGATATTCATTGTATCACTGTTTATTTAAGATAAAGCTTAGCTTAGCTTTAAGTCTCCCGAGCCTTACACATATCAGTATATCATACCTTTTTAACATCCTGGGGCTTTTCCACAACAGAAACTTTAACACCTTTCCCTCTAAGCTTCTTTCCCATTGTGTTTTAAAGTCAGGGACTATTTACTGCAACAGTACCAGGGAAGGAGAGTAACAGCTCCCTTGGATTGTTTTCCATCTTTTACTAACTCTAAATTTCTTACATTAACCTTCATCAGGACATAATACACAATTAATTCAACTCTGATTTGTTTTTCTGTTTGTATGTCCGACTGCGTTCAGTCTAACCAGTCCTTCGTTCTCTTCTTTTAAGGACCCAAAGATCCTGTCGTCATTCGAGGCCCTTGGAAAGACGGAGGCAGACTTGGAGGGCTGCATCATCTGCATCTGCAGCGGCACAGACCTGGTCAACCTCAGCTTCATGTTCATAGTGGCAGAGAACCCCGACACAGCCAGGGTAAACACGTGCTTGCACTGTAATTTCACATCTCACTGCTTTGGCTCTTGTATCTGAGGATGTCGCAGTGATACCGATGATGTGCAGACCTTGAGTGTTGAGTCACTGCAGGTTCAGCTTTTGTATGTTTTAACTTTTATCTTTAACAAGGACAAATCCACCCTGGTATTGTCTGTCGTTATATACCTGCATTTTGTTTTTGCAACACGTCCTCAGAGCGAGGTTGGTAAAGCTGCTAGCTGGCTTCCTGCTGATCAACTTCATGTCCACTTAAAACCATGTGGTACAGAACACACGCCAACATACACTCTGCGCAGCATCAAGAGTACTCCCCTAATTCATTTAACATTTCTGTATCGTACAAAGGCTAATCGAACACCCCGACGCAGCAAATATTTAATTCACAGACAAAGCAAACCGCGAGGTGAATGGTTTTTATGCCCACTCCCACACACGGCAGATCTGGCCTTGGTTCACTCTGATAAATAGAGAAATATGAGTCATTCCGAATGTGTCTGTCTCACCCCATCTCTATCTCCCTCTGTTCCTCCTGCGCTCCTGCTTTTATTTTCTCTTCCTTTTTTTGTCTTACTCTTCGTTTACTCTCTCTCTGTTTTGCTTCCCACTCGTTTAGTAAAAAAGCTCTCGGGCAAATCTGGCTCCCTCATTGAGTAAAAAAACACTTTCACTCACTGTTTCGCTTTCAGTCTGCAGACGTTTTTATTGCTGACCCCTGCTGGCAAACATCCAAGCATTGCACACACCCCGTACAGCCCACATTATACAACTGAATGCGCATATTAAATGTCAGTTTCCTGGAGCTTAATGGATCTGAATTTGAAGAATTACACTACTAAGAAGAGCAGAATAATGCAGTTTCAGAGGCGTAGTTAAGATGCTTCACGGAGCGAAATAACAGTGTTGGTTGGTTGTATTAGACTGCAGAAGGCTGGTATTATTTGTTATTTTCTTATTGTCAAACAATGCTAAAAAAAAAGACTAAAACCAATAATAGATGTTTTTGGTTTTTCACGTTAATCTTTAAAAATGAGTCACAAATTCAGATCTTTATTTGGAAAATTCCAAGAAATTCCTAACTCAGCCAGGCACTGCAGTTCCTCTAAAACAGTACTCATTTGTTTGGGTCTATTTTAAGCTAATGATTAATACACACTTGGTATGCCAGTTAGTATTTACAGCAGCAGGATGATGTGTGTGGGATTGACTGAACATAGGCTGCAGTGCTGCTGTTCATGATAATACAGGATCAAATACAACAATGTGGCCCATTGATATGATTTTGGACAACAGTATAGGTCCATGTCAGAGAGGGAGAGGTTATATTGGGATAAATGTATCACTGGCTGCGATCTTTTTACAGGATTTATTGAAAGCATAAATTGTACAATACCACCAGACTAATCCTTTGACACAGGACGGCAAAGAAATCCTGTGAGGAGAAAAAAGAAACAGTAAAAGTGAGATATATTGTATTTAGTGACCCACAGACTGAGCTGTGATTGAACGACACGGAGCTGAAGCGAGAATAAAGACTTGGACAACTTAGAGTGAATGTCCTTTGTTCACGCTCTTGGTTTTCTGTCCATAACAAACAGCATACAAACACTTGTTGATTTATTGCATGCACTTAAAACAAACAGAAATACGATCACAAGGCTGCGGAAAGAAACAGTTGACAGAAAACAAAAAACAGTCAGTAAATTAGAGTAAATAGATTAAATAGGATCCCTTTAGTAATTCAATACAAGTCATCAGTAACCAATACATTAAAGAGCAGCTCCAGTCATGTTTAAAGATATACTAAATGCTCTGCTTGAAATAATAAATTCTGTCTGATATGTTTTTTCTACAAAATATGTTTAATTACCTCCCAAGGCATCTCCTCCTTCTCCCTCATTAAAAATTCACTAATCTGCATAGTCCCCGCCCACTATGCACATTTCTAACCGCCCCCTCTGTCACGAAAACAAAACACGTCTCTGCCATCGCTTAGTGGCAACTTGTTGAAACTTGAAATGTAGTAATTAGTGGTAGTAACGTTAACATTAGTAGCCAGTAGTGAGTTTGCAAAGATAATGGTTACAGCTGGCTCGCGCAGCGCCAAAGTGGTTGCCATAGGTTGCACATAATGATTCGCATAGCGTCACCCCGTCCTTTAACAGGATTGGCTCCTTAGGTTTGTGACGTCTCAAACCTGCCAATCTGAAAACGTGTTGTTCAGCCTGTCCTTGGTACACTGCAGTTTAAAAGCAGACAGGCCCAGCCATGGAGATGACTGCTCATGTTGTCCCTGATATGTCTTGTAGCACATGAAGAACACCACATGGAGATGTTTACAAGGTTAAACACTTGATTTTCACTGGAGGGGGGCTTTAACTAACTTGAACAAATGAGTAGTCAGGTGTATGCAGGCTTTTATATAATCCCACTCTTTACTGGAGATCTTATTGTCCTTGAAGGTTACTCATATGCTGCGAAAAGGAAAAAGAATAAACCTTGACTGATACAGAGACACAGCGCAGTGTTAGCCTTGATGGAAACATGATTCAAAGTTGTCAGTTCTGTTAAAAAACGTCCCCACAACTCAAAATCAAAACCAGTTTGAAACCAAACCGAACTAGAAAACATGTTTAGTGCCAGCACAGATCAGTCGTTTGGCTCCACAGTGTTGGTGTTTATGCATTTCCCATGAGGGGGTGTTTTTGTAGTGATGGGTGTTGAAAATGATGTTTGCGCTCCAGGGAGCTCGCTGCCACAGGGCTGCCAATGATATCATGCTACAGCCTTCAGCAGGGAGGCAGAGCACGCACGCACACGCACACTCACACACACACACACACACACACACACACACACACACACACACACACACACACAGATCCAGGTACACATCCACAATTTAAAACACATTTATTCCTTCTATTTCTGCCTTCCTCCCTCTCTCACACACACACACACACAGGGAAACACACCATGACACCATCACCACCTCACAGCATGCAGGTGGCCCTAAGTAGCAGACCTCGGGAGATGACAGTGTTATTTACATCAGCAGACACATGGTCACACACACACACACACGCACACACACGGATGCCACATGCCCAAGCAGACAACCCCTGCTGCACCTGCTATCTTGTTAATGTTTTTATAATGATGACGTTAATAATTAGATGTGGAAGTGGAGGAGGGAGTTGAACACACTCAGGGACAGAAAGACAGAAGGGTCAAAAATGTTCAAATGATCATCCCCAGTGTTGTTTGTGTTGTCGCAGTCTGCTGTGTATTCATGCAGAGCTACAAGGCCCTCTCTCTGGCTGTTTGTTTACTGTCGCTGCTCCCAGCCTTGCAACAGCACACTGTGTTTGTCATTATGTGTATGTTTTCATGTGTGTGTGCTCCTGTCGAGGCCTTTGCCCGTGTGTGTGTGTATTAAGAGGCAGTTAATTTGCTTGTGTTTATTTCCCCAAAGATACACGCATATAAACACAAAGCTGACTCTGGATACCCTGTTGTCTGCAGCGTGTGTGTGTGTGTGTGTGTGTGTGTGTGTGTGTGTGTGTGTGTGGGCCAGTGTCTTGAATCCTTGTTCTGGTTTGTTTGCAGAAATGGATCGAGGGTTTGAGGTCAGTGATTCACAACTTTAAGGCCAACAACGTCTGTCCAATGACCTGCCTCAAGAAACAGTGAGTGCATTTTACTCCAAGCATGCCTAAATGTTGTGCTCAGACAGTTTTACATTTATTCTTTGTCATATACCCTTTCTCTGATCTTTGCTCTTCTCTGTGTTTTAATGTCCTTCTCTCATTTAGTTGGATGAAAATGTGCTTCATGACCAACGTGAACGGGAAGATTCCTGTGAGAGGGTAAGAGGAAATAGATGGGATATTGAGTACTGGAGAACAAGGTTGTCAAAATGTTAGATACTTTTCGATACGTGTTTCAAAACGAAACATTTTTACGTTTAATATTACCGAAAGGTATCGAAGCTTTGAAAAAATAATCACATCTCTGATCAGTTTTCAACCCAAATCTGCCGCGCGAGAGAGAGAGAGACAGAGCTGTGGTCGAGCAACATAGACAGGAAGAGAGCGAGCTCCGTTAATCTGAATAAAGCTGTGAAATTGAAAAATAAGACACAATTTCTGATTGTTTCTCAGCGGTTACGCTCTAAACAACAAACTAACACGCCTACACCTCCGTACAACTCCACAGGAAGGTACAGGGGTTTAGTTTGTCTGCAGCTGAAGCTGTGTCTGTCTGCTCCGCCCTCCATCACCTGCAGCTTTTATACAGCAACAACACAAAGGACTGTTCTCATTCACAGAAGGCAAATGTCCTGTTGGTGTCTCATAAAGATGCACAAGTTGATAATTGAGAGGTTAGGCTTTATTTTAATATGGGTCTAAACAATATCAAATAACAATCAAAATTATTTTTTGTGAAAATCCTGCTCATCAAGCCTTTCATGACTGTCAACAGTATGTCAAATGAGCTGGTTTTGTGTTCAATAACTTTTTCTGTACCATCATTGTGTGAAGGAAAAACTAAAAACAAGAAGATTACCCAATTTTTGGTACCTGGAGTTCAATCAATCAATCAAATTTTATTTGTAAAGCGCCAAATCATAACCAGAGTTATCTAGAGACACAGGTCTAGACCGACTCTTTGTTATGTTATTTAAAGAGAGGCCCAGCATGAATCACCATGAGTAGCACTTAGCAATTCGGCACATTGGCAGAAAAACTTCCTTTTAACAGGCAGAAACCTCGAGCAGAACCAGACTCATGTTGAACAGCCATCTGCCTCGACTGGATGGGCCGAAAATGGGATAGAAGGAGATGCAGGATAGAGACAGGCAAAGAGAGCAACAACAACCTATGTTCTTGTTACATGAACAACAACAGACACATACTTATGGCTACAATGCCAATAATAGTGGTAGACTTGTGGTAGAGTTGTTTTTTGTTGCCGTGGTATCGATGCAGGTATTGAGTATTGTTTTTACTAGCATCGTATCGAAGTTGACCTTCTGGTATCGTGACAACTCTAGTGGAGAAAGAAGGTATTGACCAGTTCAGTATCCCGACAATTAGTTTTGTGACACTGTGTTGATTCACAAGAACACTGTATCAAGTTTTTAACAATAGTTTACATGCAAAGATATCTTTCTTTTTACTGGTTTAGGTACACGTTGTCTACTCAGATTGCACAAAAGCAGTGCTGTGATGCTGGATGTTGGAGGCAGACTGTGATAAATAAGAGTTCAGAGATGAGCGATGAGTTTTCTGATCTTTTAAAAGGTTGTGAATACCTGTGATTTTAAATGTTATTATAGTGTTCCTCAGGGTGGGGCATTTAAGTTTCAACACTTACTTACAGGATTGCAATGTGTTGCATTATATTCAGTTGTAACCCCCCTGCTTCGAGATACAAATAGCATCACAGGATTCTTGCCAGTATATAATATTAATATCTGGCCAACTGTTGTGCCGTGATATTTCACTCTACTTTCTCTCACTCAGTGTTTCTCTTCTTCCTCTGCCTTTTACAGCATCACTCGAACATTTGCATCAGGAAAGACAGAGAAGGGGATATTTCAGGCTCTGAAGGATCTTGGCCTTCCCAGTGGAAAGGTCAGACGACACTGACTGTACACTGTATTGGTCGGCTGGAGAATACATTTTAGCTGCAGGTTTATAATCCTCATGTTTCATGGCTGGCGTGTTTATCTTCCACAGAATGACGAGATTGAACCAGCAGATTTCACCTTTGACATTTTCTACGCGCTCACACAGAAGATCTGCCCTCGCACGGACATCGAGGAACTCTTCAAGAAGATGTGAGTTTCCTTAATGTTTTATTTGTTTGTCATGTTTACTGGTTTGTAGCTCAAAGTCAATAATAAGACATAATAAATCCTCCAAACAAACACTTAACAGTACCCCTTGTTTTACCCTGTGTCTAAATAGAGCAATGATATCACTGTTAAATCTCCCCCTGTGTGAGCTACTGCATCTTGTTGGATGTAATCAGGACAAATATCTCTGCGCCTGCTGCACTAACTATGTCTGGACAGCCTAACCTGCTTCCACAGTAAAACATTAATTATGAATGAAGATTAACATTTTATAACTAAAGTTGTAACATTTAAGTCGGATGCCCTTTTACAGACTGCTTTCTAATTTTAACAGAGTGAATGACTGTGAGGATGTTTATTTTAAGAAGCATAACATTATGTTTTCTTTCTAATTAATTCCTTTGCAGCAATGGGAGCAAAACTGATTATTTAACTGTAGACCAGTTAGTCAGCTTTCTGAATGAAGTAAGCTCTTTATCATTCATTAACTTCTCTGTGTGTTTGCTTGCCAGTGCCCCGCTCTGCGACTCCCCTGCCTTCCCCCACCCCAATCCTGGTGAGGGTAGAAGTTGCCTTCAAGTCCGGACTGGACGTTTGCCAACCCTCTTATAAACTCCATTAATGACACGGCAAAATATTTAACTTCCAGTCAACTTGCAAGCGCAACTTCAACCCCCATCCTGAATTCCCGTCCACATCCTATTCCCCATGTTCTCCCTGCTGCGGCTTGCCTCCCCGTCTCTGATTGGTGTTGCCATAGCAATGGGAGGGTAGAGGTTTCCATCCTGTTGCTTCCTGCTCGGCTCATCTCGTTTCCTGCTGTCTGCGTCTGTTTTCCTGTGGCCGTTCTCGTCTCGTGTGGCTGAATACCTGCTTAGTCTCCCTCTGCATGTGTGCTGCCTCGTCACGCTCTAGACTCTTCCAGTGGAGCCAAAGATGTGGTTAGATGAATTCCCACCTGGCTTTGTGTGTGGGCAGTGGCACCATAATGATGTTTTGATGCTGCTGTTTTGATAAAGTAGAGCTGCCTTGAACCTCTCCAACACATACAACCTCCCCTGCTTTTAAGCATACACATCATCACTGCACCTGTTGGCGTTTTTTTACATCTGAGTATTATATTGTTAATTACATCCTGCTCTCCATTTCATAATTAAGCAACTAAAAGAAACAATGTCGTTTTGCTCTTATTAATCCGAATAAGAAGATTACAGTTGTTGATGTAAGCAAAGTTGGTCCCTGTCCTGTGTGTCCCTGCAATCTGCTCATGTGCAACACCCAGTTTTATTTAGGTAGACAGTATGTATGTGGACCAATCTGTGTGTGTGTGTGTGTGTGTTGCCCCTCAGAATCAACGTGACCCTCGGTTAAATGAGATCCTGTTCCCCTTCTACGACCCCAAGAGAGCAATGCAGATCATCGAGAAGTACGAGCGAGATGATGCGCTAAAGAAGAAAGGTAAAAAAGAGGTGTGGAGGGAAACAGGAGGCAGAGATATCTTTGGCTGTGCTGCCATCTGCCTGTGAACATTTGAAACTACAGTATGTAACACAGACATTGGCACTGTGTTCTACCAATATTGATTTATTTTTGGCATGCCTTATTTCCATGTTTTTACCATTTTCTAAAAGTCTATCAGGATTATACTTCTACAATTAATGCCCTTGCACCTGCATTACTTTTTAACCTCAGTCCTATTATCTATCGCCCTTCGCTCCCTCTCTCCCAGGCTGCATGTCCAGTGACGGTTTCTGCCGCTACCTGATGTCAGATGAAAATGCTCCGGTGTTCTTGGATCGGCTCGAGCTGTACCAGGAAATGGACCAACCGCTGGCCCACTACTTCATCAGCTCTTCCCACAACACTTACCTTACAGGGCGACAGTTTGGTGGGAAGTCATCAGTAGAGATGTACCGCCAGGTCCTACTGTCAGGAAGCAGGTACTAAAGAGTCTATTGGCCTGTGAAGATGGTTTTTAAACTATGTACACCAAGACTTAAGAGTGTAATCATGTAGCTAAGGTAAAGCTGGCTCATTCTGTGCAGTCACAGTGAGGTGTCCTTCCTTTCAGGTGTGTGGAGTTGGATTGCTGGGATGGAAAAGGAGAGGACCAGGAGCCCATCATCACTCACGGCAAGGCCATGTGCACAGACATCCTGTTTAAGGTGAATACACAAACACAACACTGTTGCATTACTTGTCATGCAACAGTTGTAACTGGCTTTTTGCATAAGCTATGCCTGCCCCCTTGTGTTGAGAGCATGATATTGCACATGTCTGGGTGTCCCTCTTCCTCCTCTCATCCTCTTCCTTCTCCTCTTCCAACAGGATGTTATCCAAGCCATCAAGGAGACGGCATTTGTCACTTCAGACTACCCTGTTATTTTATCCTTTGAAAACCATTGCAGGTAAGAATACAGATGTAATAAGCAAAGAGGTTTAAGCATAATGATCTACTGTTATAGATACATTCTCCCTGTGTGTTTTTGTCACCAGTAAACCACAGCAGTACAAGATGGCTAAGTATTGTGAGGAGATCTTTGGTGAATTCCTCCTCAAACAGCCTCTGGAAAACTTCCCAGTATGCACTTCTTCCTGATTCACTTTGCCTCTCACAGTTTATTGCATTTGTATGATAGTCATCTGTATTTAAATGTATGATTATGTTCTCTATGGCAGATTGAATCTGGGCGCCCCCTACCCTCTCCAAATGAACTCAAACGTAAAATCCTCATCAAAAACAAACGCTTGAAACCTGAAGTGGAACAGAGTAAGTACTCGACTTGTTGTCTCGTCAAACCTCCAGTTAATGTGTAATTTGTGTCTTTAACGTGTGTGTGTGTGATTGTGTGATACAGAACAGCTTGAGGCCTTTAAGAAACACATGGAGGCAGGAGAGACGAACACCACAGCCATCATCATGGGAGAGGAGAATGAAGAGGAGACAGAAAACGGTCAGCTCAATGACTAATGTCTTTGTGTGTGTGTACTGTTTATAACTACTATGTAAACAAGGAGTTACATGCTGATTTGATTTAATAATAACAATGTTCAAAGAATACAGATGTTTTATTAATACGCATTGGCCTTTTTGTGTGTGTTTGTGTAGGAGAAAAAGAGGCTGAGGATAAAGATCTGAATTCGGAGGCCCCCAGCATTCAGTCAGAGGCAACCAGTGAGAAAGAGGCCAACAGTGTTTCCCAGAGTAACTCTGTCAGCACGGGGAAAGAGGAAAAACACAACAACAGTATCAAGAAGGTTTGTAGTCATTTCTCTGACTGTCTGGCTTCTGACATACTTTAACTATTCATCGACAGTGTCATGGGCCAGTTGTGCCTATGGCTTAAAGGGCCAGTACAGATTTTCAACCTCAGTGCTATCATGCTATCATGGGGAGCTAACGCCATTATGGTAGGAAAACAATGCACTTTCGCTCTGTGCCTTTGGAGGACGCTATCCACTTCTCCAATGGGCCCTGGAAAACCTCCACTAGACTGCGTAAAACGTGTCATCTGGCGAAGGCCAGGGAGCTCGCTAAACTACACTTCCTCAATCTAGGACGCCCGCCTCCGATGTCATGTCTCGATCAAAATCGCCAGGTTTGAAATGTAGACTGCAGAGGCAAAGAATTTTAGACGATCCACCGGTATATTCTCGTCGTATTTCAGATTCTGTACCGCTCTGAGCCATTGCCTGCAGCGAACAATGTCTTTGACTGGAAAACGGTAGTATTTCACACCAGTGTCTCTCGCTGGGCCGTTCCTTTCAGAGGGAGGGCCGCAATGCACGCTGGGTGTTGTAGGAATGTAGAAAGGGTGAAACCACAAGCTGTTTGTACAACTTTCTCCACAGCTATGGCGCCAATTTCAAATATTATTGCTTCTTTCGATTACAGAGAACACCAGCTTTGACTGACACCAGGGGTGAACTGCTCCTTTAAGGTCGATCTTACTGGCCAACCAGATTTAGAAGTGGCTTTACAACCGTAACTGTATTTTTCTTCAGCTCAGTATCTTTACCTCCTCTCTCCAGTATCTGTAAAAGCAGGGCGGTATTGTGATCGAAATGATATCAGTAAAAAGGTAATATGTTTGATAAATGCGTCATCCATACTGTATGTTTACACCGATTCCACATGCTCTGCATAGCAGCCCAAAATTGGGATATTTCGTTGTCAAATACCTGTACAGCTTAAAGAATACAAAAACATGAAGGTTCGTATCCAGGGTCATGTCAGGACAAACTTAACAAATTTTATTGGTTCAATCATCTCGTCAAAACATGAAGCAGAATAATGGCGAACTGTTTATTCCAGTGTAGAGTTGCACTCCACCTTTACCTGTGTGGACAAATGCATTTTTTCTGTACAGAGGCTATAGTCCTTGACGCACTGATCGCATGTTCGTCTCCTGGTCTTGATCAGTCGTGATCCTGTAAGAACTAAAGAGGAAACGTTTCACTAAACGTGTCTGTGTGCTTTATCTGTTTCTAGGTGCCTGATGACGATGCGACAGAGATATCAGAAGCCACAGAAGCAACAGATGCGACAGATATCTCAGAAGTATCTGACAAAGAAAATAACAAGAAGGCAAGTAAACACTGGAGCTACAATTCATCTCCATCACACACAACTAATGTTTTCTTACCAAACAGCATCAGGTTTGGGCTCTGCATCAGACAAATCTATCAGTGTCCTAAGTATTGATGTATGTTTGTGCCTGTCCTGTGCAGGGTGGGGAAGGGGGAGAAGAGGAGAACTCTGAAGAGGCTCTGATAGCTCAGTACACATATGTGGGAGCCACGACTAACATCCACCCTTATCTCTCAGCCATGGTCAACTACGCTCAGCCCGTCAAGTTCCAGAGTTTTGATGTGGCAGAGGGTGAGCTTCTACTGCTGTTCTGTTTTTAACTTTGTGTCTCTGCTGTGATTCTGAAAGCGAGTGTGTTCATAAAGACATGACATAAAACAGTGCGAGGATGTTGAATCAATAGTTCAGTCTCATGTGTGGCTCTGGGTTAAAGCAGTATGCCATAAGCACTTGTCCTTCTCTTCTCTCTCCCTTTCAGAAAAGAACATCTACCACAACATGTCATCCTTTAACGAGTCTGTTGGCCTGGGCTACCTGAAAACCAACGCCATAGAGTTTGTCAAGTATCCTTTGGGCTTAAAGTCGTAACTTTGCTGAGCAGTAAAAATTCTTAAGAGGAAAATTAAAGGGGAAACAATCTAGATTCTGCAGTTATTGAATTATTATAGTTCAGTTTGCATTTAATAAGCATTATATGTTATTTTTAAAATACATTTTAAAGGAATTAAACGTGATCGTAATGTAACATTTACATGTTTACAGACACATCAAACCTTTTGCCCACTCTGGGGGAGAGGTTGCCTTTTTACACATCGAGCAGTTACTTAGCAACATTATCATTCATTTGAAGTTCCATTCACCAAGGCAACCTGAAGTCCAATATTCTCTAGGTGTGGTTCATGAATTTCAAATATTCGAATAGTCATTAATTTACAAAAATTGAAGAGTTCATGTGACTATTGTCTCATCTTAAAAATATGTTTTTCATTGTTTTTACCGGCGCTTGGCTGTAATGCGGTACTACAGCCAGATGGTGGCTGTAGCACATCTGAAAGCTGTTTGCTAACCACAATTAAATAACAAGAGAAGAAGAAAACGTTAGCGCCGGGTACTGGAAAAACCTGAGATGTATGCAGAGACTTCTGCAGCCGTCGAAGAGATCTGTGTGGAAAAAAACAAAAATGATTTCAGGTGATCTTTGAGTCATAGTCGAATAGTTCCCAGTGAATATCGAATAGCATTTCTGCTTGAAATGCCCATCCCTAATATTCTCTTTAATCTTTGTTTTTGGTCTCTACCAACTCCTCAAGGGAATATCTGGATTTTTAGCAGCTAAACGCTAATTGCTAACTGGGTGTTGCTGCTATTTTCTGAGACATTATGATAGCCAGTAAGTAAGTTAGTAAGGTGAAAGCTGTAGAGCTGAACAATAAACAGAAGTTTGTTGTAAGGAAGAAAGGAGGAGCTGATTCAGGAGCTTTCTCTGTAGGTTCGTCGTTACAAGCAACCCCTTTCACATCGTCATTTTGAAACTACAGATTTGCCCAGCTTTACTCAGCAAGGGAAGTGTCTAATAAACTGACTGAGTTTTAACTTAATAAATCGAGGTCACTTGAGTTATGGTGGGTCAGAGCGAATGTTTTTCAGCCATATTTGTTTCTACTCTGCTGTCGGAAAGAACATGAGGCCTCTAGAGGCCGTTGTGCCTTTGAACTGTGTGACTTGGCCTCACACACACTTTGCCTCTCTCTCTTCCCCAACGGGACTGCTTGACCCAAGCTGTTCACACTAAAAATAGTCCTGCAGTCTGTTTGACGCACAAACGCACTCAAATGCACTCCCCACACATGTGCAGGAACACACATGCTCTCCCTCTCTTTTTTAAAAATGCTCCTGAGCGTCAGTGCAGCTACAACAAGCGTCAGATGAGCCGGATCTACCCCAAAGGGGGCCGGGTGGACTCCAGTAATTACATGCCTCAGATCTTCTGGAACGCAGGCTGCCAGATGGTCTCACTCAACTTCCAGACCCCAGGTACCACAGCACACAACATGGGATCTCTGACCTCGCACACACCCATACGCCGCACACAATATACACATGACAAGCAGACATGCATGTACAGATGCAACCCCTGAACTTCTGACCTCACATATTCTTACATCATGCTGTGAGCGTCCTCTGCATGTGTTGTCGCACAACCAACTTGCACATGCACAGATCCAAATGTTCTCCTTCCAATTATAACAAGAACAAGCGAGACATTTGTAAAAGATCCAATATGTCCGTTTGACAGGTGAGAAAACTCAAAAGCATAAGTTCAAAGTCTTTCTGCAAGAGGCTTGAGTTTCATTTAGCATCAGGTCGTCCCTCTCCACTCAGCCACTGTATTTCACTGGGATGACCCCTGTTACACACACATATATTCATAAGCTGTCCCTGCCACACACACACACACACACACACACACACACACACACACACACACACACACACACACACACCTCTACAGTGAGTGATGCCTGTTGAAAAACAGCTGCTGCCCCATGGCCGGAGGGGAAAGTGGTCGGACCATATGGCCTGCTGGGAGCGGAGCATGTGCGCGCCTGGAGGGGGGTCACACAGGAGATGGAGCCTCTGTGATGGAGGGATAAATGGTTCGAGGGAGAAAGAAAAAAAAGATCTCCACAGAAGGAGATGCACATGAACTGAATTGAACATTGTTTTGTTTAAGGCTGGATGTTTGTGTGACTGATGTGAGCCTCCTTCGTTCTCTCTCTCAGATCTGTCCATGCAGCTGAACCAGGGGAAGTTTGAGTACAACGGCTCTTGCGGGTGAGAACAGCTCCTCTCTCCTCTCCTTGCTCCGTCCCATCCATCCCATCCCTCCCTTCTCCGCCCCTTTCTAATGCTCATCAATTAAAGCATGTCACATCTCATTAGTGGTTGCCAGCGGCGACCGTAGCTACTATCTGCCCCGAGAGCCAATGAGTGCTTTGGGGAAGCGAGCTCCTCTTCGCCCGCCTCTGAGGCTCTCTGCAGTCATCTATCTCCTCTTCTCTCTCTCCGTCCCTCGGCTCTAATACCGTCCCCGAGGGCAGAGATTTCACTGCTAATGCTGGAAATCTCATATGTGGGAAGATCAGAGCTTTTAAAGACACCCATCATTACTAATGTCATTCTGCTGGGCCTGCGGTTAACACACACGCGCTCCCACACACAGAGCTGCACTACCTTCCTATTCCCAGCAGAACATGAGAGCTTAATTGAAACTAAAAACATTATAGTATTTTATTAGAGGGATTATCTACGTCATAAGATCACGTCAGGCAGATTGATTTTGCTGTGTTTTTATTTTCCATATGATGATTTTCTGTTTGCGTCAGGTACCTGCTGAAGCCGGATTTCATGCGGCGCTCAGACAGGATGTTTGACCCTTTCTCAGAGACGCCGGTGGACGGCGTCATTGCTGCAACCTGCAGCGTACAGGTCAGGTCATCTGTATGCTAATCCAGATGGGCAGTCAGTCGTCTCTTATGTCTTAATTTTCCTTTATATCAACTGTAAACCAAACTTTTAATTTTTTAAACTTTTAAACCTTAATTCAATTTAATTTTACCTCAATTTTGGGTATGTTCTTGATGCAGGTGTTTTTTGGTTGTATCTTTCACCTGCAGCATCAAGATCCAATCATAGTGAATAATGATTTTTCACATATAATTCAAATAATATTATCTACAGCTTCAAAAATATTTGTCTTTATTTTCTCTTCAGGTGTTCTCTGGACAGTTCCTGTCAGATAAGAAAATCGGCACGTACGTTGAGGTGGACATGTACGGGCTGCCGACGGACACCATCCGGAAGGAGTTCCGTACGCGCATGGTGATGAACAACGGTCTGAACCCGGCCTACAACGAGGAGCCCTTCGTCTTCAGAAAGGTAGCTAGAAGGGCAGCGAAAGGGGATTTTTGCTAATGTGAGAAAGCAGACACGGTGAGGTAAAAAATATGTGATGCATGCACTCTAGTGCTGTCTGGATTGTGATGAAAGCTGTGATATTTAAACAGTCAAACGAAGGATAGAGGTGAGGCGTGGTTTGGTTTGGACGAAAGGTCTGCGATGATGCAAGCTGCTCACTCTGTCCTTACAGCAGGAGAGAGAGAGGGGAGAAAAAGGAGGGAAGACAATATATTTTGACTTTTGAAAAAATAAAATTATTGTGGTCTTTTTTAAACGTATCACAAACCAAACCAGAGAGTGGGACAAAGAGAGAGCACAGTCTTTGGCTTTCTGCTGCTTTGGTTCAAGAGAGAAGGAACAGGGGGAAAAAGAAAGGGCAGCAAGAACAAAGGAACAACACGAAGAAATAGAGAAAGAAACAATTAGGGATGGAGGAAGAGAAAAAAGGAGAATGAAGGAGAGATATTGGCGATACAGAGAGAAAAGGAGAGAGAGAGAAGCGTGTGTGTGTGTGTAATAGTGCTGCTCTCAGCAGAATGAGGAGTCTCTCAGCCATGACTGTGACTCCAGCTTCCTAACACACACCATCAATCACAGCCTGCCGCAGTGCTGCTCTGCTCACACACACACACACACACATAAACTTACACAGTGCTATCAAAGAGGGGCATCACAAGCAGAGCTGCTCGCAGACTCGTTCCTCACATCTACACACACACGCCACCCCACTGCCACACCTTTAACATGCTTGCATACACAGCACTGTGAAGGTGGGAACAATACACACCAGCAGCACTCGCATACAGATCATGAGCAAGGCTACGTTTGCGTGAGCACACACACAAGCCGGTGCTCCCACCCATTCATCTCTAGTGAGTATTCTGCGGCCTTATCTCTTACCTTCCCCTTCGTCTAGGTATTAATCATCCCCCTCCCTCCGTTCACTTATCTCCACACACAAGGCCAGTTGAGACTCGCTTTCTTTTTTTCAAGGGTGAGCACACTTAAGCTCATCCACAGGCAAAAGTTTCACACACATACACACACAAACATGCATTTACACACGACACGCTCCGCTGCCTGTGTGCGTACTAGCTGAGGAGATGGCCTTGTCAGTGGTGAGATATGCTGCGTGTTATGTGCTATCATGCCTTTTTCCTGTATCACACTGTGACTGTCCCCTGATAGTGTCCCCTGCAGTTTCATCCTTGACCTTGCCTGTAATGACGCCGTTTCTGCTAAAGCTATAAAAAGAGGGACTATTTCATTGCAATGGCTGCAAAATAGTTTCTTGTTGAACTCGTTTTGTACAAAGAGAGTTCAGTAAACTTCCCACAGTTGCACAGGGCTGATAAGTGACTCCTAACTGACTTTAATTGCCTGCGCGCCATCTTTTTTTCTCCATTATTCTCGCTTCTTCCTCCCTCCCTCCTAGGTGATCCTACCGGACCTGGCAGTACTGCGCATCGCCGTTTACGACGACAACAACAAGCTGATTGGCCAGCGCATCCTGCCTCTGGACGGCCTGCAGGCTGGCTACCGTCACATCTCGCTGAGGAACGAGGGCAACAAGCCCCAGGCGTTGCCCACCATCTTCTGCCAAATCATCCTCAAGACCTACGTGCCCGACGGCTTCGGAGGTGAGGGGAACACGACACACACTTATTTTTAATAATCACAGAACCGTATGTGTTGTACTAATTGTTTTCAATGCAGGATTACAGGTTTATTTTAAACTGTCTTACTAAGTTTTACTGCTCAGTTAGTTCGTGTCTCTGATAAAGTTGCTTGTGTTGCCCGTAGGGAGGAGAAAAAAAGGAAGGCAACTTTCTCTGCCGCTCTCTTTCTCTCTGCCTCTGGTTAGTTTGAACATTCAGACTAATGGCATGGTGCAAATGATGATGACAGTGAATCAGCAGTAATAGACAGTTTAAAACAGGCAGCGGCATACAAATGGGCAGGACAATTGGAATTGTCATTAAATAAAGCCAAGGGGCTCGCACTGAGGAGCCATAACTGTAACCATTAGCTTTCTTCTGTACGATCCGCTGCCAGATTCACTTCCCTGCCACACACACACAGCGATGCACCGGGCGCTCAAAGTAAAAGCCTTTCTTTAAAGAAGCAGTCTTATTAAAACCATCTCCTGGCCCAGTCTGCACTCACACACTTACTGAAAATAATGAGGCAATATTTCATCATGAAGGAGGGTCGCCTTGTGAAAGTTCTGTAGATCTGTACGAGTGGAATTAAATTCAATGTAACGCACTTTAACCGCCTCTTTATTGCAGGATTACATTTAAAGTCAGAAGAAGGATTGTTTCAAAGATGATTCTAAAAAAATGAATCTCTTTCTTTTGTTTTATCATAATTATTTGCACTATTTTAGTAAGTCTAAACTACATATTGTTTGGGGTCTTGGAGGATGTTTGGAATTGCTAAATATGCACTTGGTACAAGTATAATACCTCAACTCATGTGCTCTCCTATCTGTCCTGTAATTGTGCATCATAATTAGTGTGATTATGTCATTGCACTATTCTGTACCAACAGCATCTGTTTCATGTGTGTGTCCTGGGAGAGATATCCCTGCTCTGTTGCTCCTCTTGACGTGACATCCCGTTGAAAGGGATTTCTTAGGGGGGCATGTTGGGTTCCCTTATCTGAATCAAGGCTGAAGATAGACGGTGTCGTATGCCGAACAGACTGTACAGGCTGAGCCAAACTGTGATTTTGGGTTATCCCAAAAATAAATAAATACATTTTGAATTGTTTTGTGTGTTTCAGCGATTGTGGATGCCCTATCAGACCCAAAGAAGTTCTTGACCATAGCAGAAAAGCGAGCCGACCAGATGAAGGCGCTGGGGATTGACACGGTACACATGACAACACTCACACTTTCTAAAGCTTTTGTTTGAGCTAATAAAAATGCTAACCAGCGTTTACTCACTCTGTACTCAGATATATTACTGCATAATACTATAAAGACAGCGTCCCTTACCACCTGCATTAATTATTCTCTTTCCGTAGAACGACATTGCAGACGTTCCCAGTGGAAGCTCAAAGAACGACAAGAAGGGAAAGGGTAAAGGAGACACTGTGAAGGCCAGTGTGACACCGCAGGCCAGCTCGGACACGGCCCAGACCTCCAACGCCGCCCAGAATAACACAGCAGAAGCCAAGAAGGGTAGATATACTGATGACAGACATACACATTTTAAACTATTATATATTTATGCCATGTTGACTTTGCTTTTCTCTGCCTGTTTCAGATACTGCACTTGTGCCTAATGTCAGCATTGATGACTTGAAACAAATGAAGGTTGGTAACTCAACTCTGTATTCTTAACTCATCCTTTAGCTCAGTCTGATATACATGATATAAGAGAGTGCTTATATACCAATGGATGACGCTGCCAGTAACGTGTTCTTGCATAATAAGGCCTCTCTCTCTCTCTCTGCAGACGTACCTTAAACTGATTAAAAAGCAACAGAAGGAGCTCAACGCTTTAAAGAAGAAACACTCGAAGGTGGGTGACTGTCGTGTGCTGCTCATGCAAAGAGGCTGCTGCTTATTCTGGACAGTCATTGAGGCTCAGAGGAGCAGAGACAGAGCGAGGGTGGGGGGTCCCACCTTTCATCTTTAACTGAATACTGCTTCATCACTGTATTCACCCACGCACACACACACGCTCTACCTGTGACAAACACACACAGAACCAGTGTCCTTTAAGGAATTAGACTTGCTAAAGTGGCTTCTCCTTTGACCAGAGCTGAACACACAGACAATGGTCGGTGCTGGCTCATTCATAGTGGCTGATTAATTATCACAGCAAGTCCTATTACATCACAAATGTAAAATAGTAACATCAAGACCCATCTGTTGACTGAATAAAGATAACGCTAAAATAAAGATGTGCTGGCTCATTACTCGATGTTGACAACAACAACGTTTAAATGTTTTCATAATTATTACTTTGCAGCTGCCGGTTTTGTTATGATTGTAAAATATGTTTAAGGATTAATTATCGTATCTGTGGAGGAGGTTTGATTCAACCCTGGGACAAGTTTGAATAAATATTTAAGGAGATTCATGTTTTTCATTTTTCCAACAGGATCAGAACACAATGCAGAAATCTCACTGCACCCAGGTGGATAAACTGGTGTCAGCGCATGAAAAGGAGAAGTCGACCCACGAGAAACTACTAGAGAAAGCCATCAAGAAACGAGGGTAAGAAGGGGGGGGGGGGGGGGGGGGGTTAAGAAAAAAACACGGGGAGCATTGTGGGGAAAAAAACCAAGAGTACAATATGGATTTACATCATTGCATTGCTCTGGTGTGTGTGCGCTCAGAGATTCTGGTCCACTGAAATAGAGAAATATACAAACTGTGGCATATAAAGTAGCAAACTTAGGTTAATAGAGACTACATTATAATAATTATATAATATTTATAATCTCACTGACTTACTGCCTTCAAGATGCAAGCAATCTGACTAGCTCGTTCTTTAAAACTGTAATCTCGAACATTTCATTTTCGTCCTCTTTAGCGGCACCTATGGGGATAAAAGCTAATTGCGGGAGCACACTTCCCAGATATCCAGAAAATGTTGCATGTGTGACGTCCACGGTTGTAACTCTTGATTTTCCTCGCTGACGGTCGCTTTCCTTTTCAGACTGTTTGCCTTCATCTGAGCGTCGAGTTTGTTTCTTTTTCTTTGGATTTTCACTTCTTGTTGAAGTTGTATCTGTAGTCATCCATCTTTTGTTTGTTTGTTCAGCCATAGTAGATTACTGTTTACTCACAACACAAAGACCAGAAAAGCAGCCGCTTAGCTCCGCCTACCTCTGGCAGACCAACTATTGCTGGCTGATGGAAAACGCGTCACTAACTGGGCGCCGCTTGTGATTTTTTCTGCGAATGTCGCCACAGACACCCAGTCCATAATAATACTATATACTGCAAATGCAAAAGCTTTCATCAGTGGGCCATAGGCTCAATCACCATGTGATAGATAATGACTCAACAGACTTTTATTTAGATGAAAATCTTGGCGATCATGACTTAAATGATCATAATATTTATGTGATTTCCTTTCAGGGAAAATAACTGCCAAGAGCTGAAGAAGGAGACGGAGGATAAGATCCAAACACTGGTCGCTGATCACAAAGTCAAGGTAACACAAAACTTCTTTCCCAAAACCAAAAAAACTTTCAACAAAGTTATTGTCTGTAAGGATGACAAGTGGCTGAGTTAATTTGACCGAGGTGTGTACCTGTGACGTGTGTGTTTGTGCAGGTCAAGGACATCACAGCACAGCACACTAAAGAGTGGTCGGAGCTGATCAGTAGTCACAGCAGCGAGGAGCAGGAGATGAAGGACAGCCACGTCACACAGCAGTGTGAACACCTCAAGAAACTCCTGGCCACCGTCCAGGAGCAGCAGACACTGCAGCTAAAACTCATCCACGAACGGTAAGAGGCCGTCTCACACACACAAACACACATGCAGATATATGGATATATATACCCATTTACTGCAGGGGACAGGTCCCCTAATGGTGCATTCAGCTAAAGGTATTAGTGTTGTTGTTTTAAGTCAATGTGACTTCTGGTTTCACAATTTTAGGCAGAGCAAAGAGATGCGTGCCAACCAGGCCAAGATGTCCATGGAAAACAGTAAAGCCATCAGCCAGGACAAGAGCATAAAAAACAAGGCGGAGAGAGAGAGGTGGGTCTCACATACGTCTGTATCCACCATCAATCACCGTGTGTTTTGTGCCACATGTAACATCGTCCTGCTCTTTTCTGCTCTCTAGGCGAGTGCGAGAGTTAAACAGCAGCAACACCAAGAAGTTCCTGGATGAGAGGAAGAGGGTAGGTTGTTTCTCTAATACCATTCTTTAATGCCATACCAATCTCAGATCCCACTGGCTATAGTCTGAAGGTGACACAGCCTCTGGGGACAACAGTGAACATGTCGGGCGTGTCCGGTTTAGCCAGCGGTTAGTCAAGACTAGTCAAGATTTACTTTAATTAACGGGTCTTACCTTTGCCGAAATTTCAACATCATGATGCAGATTAGTAAAACGTGAAAATGAAGCTTTGTCAGGTCTGTCCTCAAGAAGAGAAGAAAACTACTTTTTAAAGGCTCATTTGTTGAACGGAGGTTGGAGCAATCATTTCTGATGCATTCGAGGAAGTCGGGAAATCTGCAGCATCAGGGAATTTATCTCCAGTTGAATTTTAGATCTAGAACGGACTGTTAGCTGTTAGCATGCAGATGTCTGTTTATAGAGATTAATAAGAAGATAAATCGTTGTCAGATGACGCTGATGGGAGCCGTGATGTCACTACGGTGGATTACATTCCGCCTGCTTTTTCATAATCTGCTTTTGCATACACCGCAGCCTGCTGATACGTGATTGGTCAATATTGCTCGGACTAAAGCAATAAACAATTGCCGTCCTGGAAATCCACGTCCCTGCCTACAGATTCGACATGTCTATGTAGAATGTAGACCATACGAGTATTTGGATGTCTATTGCTTCTGTGGCAGCTTATATTAAATATTTTCTTAGTTTTTTAGATTGACATTAAGCAATCAAACATGTTACTTTCTGAACAACAATAATCTCAGGGTGATTGATCACCCTAAAGACAATTGTCAAACTCTAAATCTTTGATATTATTATATATTTATATACTAGCAATAAGTCATTCCTTAAGAATCATTGTTAAATGGATTAATGTTGTAACCTAGTTATGATGTTTAACAGTAGCTGAATATTCACACCTTCTCGTCTTTGTCTCTGATGTGTCTGCAGCTGGCCATGAAGCATCAGAAGGAGATGGAGCAGCTAGAGAAAAACCAGAGAGAGCAGTTAGAGAAACTGGAGAAGTTCAATGAGCAGGTAAAACACTCACACAGAACCTGACAGTCAGAATTTCACTGCTAATATGTGGTAAATTTAGAAATCAGCCAAATGCTGTTCTTTATCTCAGTGTCTGAAATGTCTAAACGTCGCATTTATTAATCCACCTCCTGCATGAATGCAGACCCTCTCTCATTTTATGCTCCTTTGTGCTCCGCTGGCTCTTTAAGTGTAAATGAAACTTGAGACTGGGGATTTCTTTCCAGGATAATGTCTGCAGTTTGTATCATCTGTGATGTAAACTGTAATTAGCTTTGCAGGAAGTGTTCCACATAGCTGGCATCAGTTTTACCACAAGGGACTTTAAAGACAAACACAGGTCCTGGCGATTAAACACAAAGTCCTTCTCAAACTATTAAAGTCTGAACGATGTTTCTTCACACAGAAACATCTAGCAGAAAGTAGAAACGTGCTGATGAAGGTGTCATATCTCCATCTGTCTGTTTTATTTTACCATCTGTCACACTTCATTATATGTACATGACTTACATGTATGTTCATTTGTTTTAATATCATTTGCTTTTTCCGGCACAGCTTTTGAAATCACACCATGCAAACAAACAGGTTCAAGGTAGGCCTCTCCATCTCACTCGACTCTACCATCTGATCATGTGTTCCTTCCATCTCTTCTTTTGTCTTTCATTCATGTTGCTCAGCTTCCTGTTAAACTCTGTCTTTTCCTGCCATTGAAATGAACACTACAATGAGCAGTCTGAGTAACGCAGGGAAATGGCACACGCCAGGCTCCTCTTTGAAAACAGATAGTAAGAAGAAAGAAAGTGATTCATTTTCCTTTCTATTGTCAAATCCCATTCCAACGTTGGATTCTGCAGCTCTCCGGGTGTCAGCGGCGCCAACTAGCAGCTTGAGTCATTAATCACCATGACTCACCAGCTATTACTAAGCAAAAACAGCCAGCTCCCAACCTGCCCCGCTGTGCTTTCACTCCAGCTCATAATCATTTGCTTTCATAGTGTGTGACAGTGTCCCTCTGCAGACATTTAGTGGCAAACATTACACATCACTCCTGCTGGGCATGAGGGCTGTGCTACCTGCAAACGTAAGCAAGGAGACGCACACAGAGGAGGGGATTATAGCTGACGTAGGAACTGATTTGTCTCTTACAGATGAGAAGTTTTTTTGTTTTTCTGATATTGATAATGCCTCCGTTGGTCTGGTATCTGCGTGTTTTACATGCACTCATCTGATCCAAAAAGGTACTTTGACTGGAAATCCATTACTCTTCTCCACTCAAAAAATAACAGGTGCCCACACAGCAAGTTGCTCTACGCTGCCACAAGAGACTTAAAGGGGCCATATCTTCTGAATGGATATTCTCATATTTTGATGGGTTTCACATGTTTGGCTGTTTATTGTTCACAGTGAAAAAGTGAAAACTGCATAATTCTGTTTTTCCAGGATTACATGTTTAAACAGGTCACCTCTGAAATGGGCCGTTCAGAACAGCTGCAGGTTTCTACATAGAACCTTGCTGAAATCGACCAATCGACATTCACCGTCATTCGCCTCAGGCTGCCTTCTTGCACGAGCTTGTAGTCAAGTCGTTTCATCCTACCATTCTGATACCTCCTGGCGATTCTGGCGCGTACATATAAAGCAGAATAACCGATCCTAGAGCAGCCACTTTGGAGCGACAGTGCAGTGCAGCCGCTCCCCCATGTGGGACCGCGCACGCACGCGGTCACTCCAAATACTGTCAGCCAATTGTGGCTAAGGTCCTTTGAATGGCAAAACGACTTGTTGGTTTCAAGATGTAGGAGAGGCTCCGAAAAATAATGAAATTAAAATTTGTATACAATTTTTTTTAAAGGAAACAAACGTTACCAACGTGATTCAAAAACTTGATTGATTGCACAGCTAAAATATGTCCCCTTTAAGATCTCTGCTGCCACCATGGATTAGTTATGGTTACAGTTTTAGAGCAGTGAAGAGGAGCTGATTTCAGGTCATTGATCATGTCACAATAGCAAACAACAACAGCACAGTGCTAGCAGAGAATTTGATGTTAGAGCTACACCGAATAAAGCATTTTCATATTAAAAATCTGTTTCTCATCAACGCTCTGTGTTGGATACCTGAGAGGGTTAGAACTAGAAAATAACATTAATAATTAAATCTCTTTCTGACAGTCAGACTTAACAATAAAAAACTGTCATACATTGTTCGGTACTTGCTATCAGCCTATTCCTAAATTCAGGTTTCAGGATCGGTATCAGGAAGGAAATACTGGTATTGCAGCATCTCTAAGTTTTGATTGATGATCAAACTTACAGACAGAATTATAACAGAAGAGGTGGCTCCTCTGCAGGTGCTGCACGTGTGCATTTAAAGAGAGGCTTACTTTCTGCATCTGTCGGGTCTGACTCCGCTTTGTCTCCTCAAAGGCCAAGGACATGCAGCAGATGGTGAAGTTGGAGGAGGAGATGGACCGCAGACCTGCCACGGTGGTGTGAGCGGCTGAGACCGAGACACAAGCACACACACACACACCCACACACACACACACACACGTACAGTCGTATACACACACACATGCAGGTGCAGAAACACTCCACCGCAGAGACGTTGCCCCTGCCCACATCATTGTCTCTGTGCCGTCTCTTTATGTTCACACACAAACACGCAGTAGCCCTCCACCCCACTCAGTTTCTGCACCCTCACCCCGCCCGCTAACTCTGAACCACTGAGCAACTGGCGCTTATCACTGTATGACAGGGGGTTTAACCACTGATGGAAAGAGCAAACGTTACCTCGGAGACGAAGCAACACACGACAGACGCGTCCCCTCCTCCACCGTTTGTAGATCTGAATTTTCTATTTTCAATGTTTCCTGCTTCATACGGGCAACACGAGCTGCAGCTATCAGTGTAGACACACATAACACACACACACACGCACAAACACGTCCCCTCACAGGAAGTGAATATCCAATCTCCTTTTCACTTGTTTTATTCCTTTTTAAAATCGGTACCTGATTAACAGCGCGGACGAGAGAGGGGAGAAGAACACGTATAAGATTTAATGTCGATTCAGCACAACTGAGTAACTTTGTGAAATACACTGTATGCTACACACCAGTCCTGTCCTGAGCACTTTGTATGTGATAGGCCATCATAACAATGTGGAAAATGTAGCAGTGCACTACTGTAGGTTTCTGTATTTCAGTAAGAATGTATTTAAAAGAAAAAAATCACTGTATGAAGGAGTGGCGAAGCCCCCCATCTCACCTAGTCCTACGATGAAACTCCACAGATGTGTTCTGACCTTTTCTGTTGTTTGACAAAGATTGAGCCCTCTATGAAAAGACATATTGTCCTGCTGAGTCTATGAAGGGAGCACAATGTGTTTCTCAGTCAAACATTGTTTTAATTACTCTAAAAGACCCAAGAGGTTGTGTGACGGCTGTGTTTCACAACAAGGAGCTCCTAATGTTGGCGTCACAATCAAATATACTATGCAAATAATTATTCCCTCAAATTTTGGGAGAAACAAAATCCAGAAAATTAATCTGTAAAACATCGGTAACCCAAATTTGGTCATTTGTAGCCTTTAATGGTAAAACACTGGTAACAAAATGAACATTAATTCTGCTTTATTACATTGTTGTAATTAAGCCACCCATCACAAGACATTTGTCAGACAGAAGTCCGAGCCAATGAGACGTTGATAAAAGTAAAGTGCTCCCTTTATAGCTTCCTGACTGCATGTGAGCAACCTCAGCTTGTTATCCTCATTGTGTCCCTGCTGGTCTTTGGTTGTTGACGTGATCAGGGGGAATAATTATCACAGAGCTGTGACAAAGCCTGAGACACGGCCGCTACACACTGTCATCACCAGGGGTTTCATGTCCCAAACAGGTTCCCTCTAAATCAGGGCTGAACCCCACTCTGAAACTTCGTCAGTAGAGTCAGATTTGGCTGTTGGTTCCTTTTTTACCCAATTCAGCAGCACTCCAATCTAGTTCAGCCTACATGAAGATTATGTACGTCTTTATCAACACACACCAGCTCCTGGCTGGACATTCAAACATTTCATTACTTTCTTCTAAGTGTTTAAAGTCACTTCAACATCTTAATTTGCTTTATTTTTAACCGTGTGAAGGATTTAAGTCGGCTAGCCTGCAAAGAGGGTTGGAGAGACTATCTGTTTTGGAGAGATGGAGACCTCTGTGGGAAATCGCCTCCTGGTAAAAGACCTTTGAAAAACAAAAACTGAATGAATTCTCTCCTTTAAAAAAAAGCTAAGCACAGTCAAACATGTTCGCTGCACAGTGTCTGAGAAACACGGATGTTTAACATGAGGCTGCTTTATTCAGTGTTTGACCTACTTTAATTACCTGGTGAAACCTCTGCAGATAATTTGGCTCCCAGCAAAGAACTTCCTGAAGGGTCATTTGAGACTCTGTAAAGTTGCCAGGCTGAAGTCCTGCATTACACTGTGCACAACAACAGTTTAGAAAAACTAAAGTGCAAAGATTCGACTGACAAAATGAGTCAACTCAGGGTCCTCTCTTGATGATTGGAATTGTTGAATTTGAGGGGGCAGCCCTGCTCTAGATGCAACCGTACATGGGACTACAGACGGCTGGAGAGAGCACGTTGCGACACTGCTCAATAAAAAGTCACTTCAGAGAAACAAATGTGACGGGAAATATGAAGTAATGGTGCACACATGATCATGCCAGGCGTTCACACTGCACGGCTAACCACCAACAAAGATAACCAAATGTCTACCGTCGTCATGACGCTGGTATGAAAACACACAGAAACGCGGGGATAAAAGCACCTCTTGGTATTTTGGGCTTTTTAAAAGGTTTGTTTTCTGTTTTGTTCTGCTGTAACTCACGTTAAAGGGTAGACGGGATGTTCTTGTATATACTGGAATGTATGTAGTTTAATTTACTTTTTTTGACCAATTGTGTTCTGTCATACAAGGGCTCAGGGGACGGAGTGGGTCTGTTGGATGTTGGGGAAAGACATTTATCAACCACTGGGTGTTCTGGTTTGTTCTTTTCGTTTGTTTCCGGTCTGCCCTGTCTGCACCACACAACACAGTATAAAGCTCTCACCACATATCTAGAGCAGAGATAAACAAGTAAAAGTGCTTTTAAATTTTACTCCATCGCTTTCAAATGTGCCACTCAGTGTCTGTTAGGAAGTTACAGTTATTTTATGAATGATAAAATGCCAAATTAAGGGGTTATTTATATGAAGATATATATAAATAAATGAATATATATATTATATATATTAGATATAATGTGTAGTTTAAGATTATTTTGTTTGTTAGAGGCTTTTTTGCACTAGTTGAATGTTTCTGTTGTGTGATTACATGTAACCTTTGGCTCTAGTTTGTCAAAAAGCAGATTATTTTTGCAGAGCAACGTCACAGATTTGATTTCCTGGTTTCTACTGTATCTCTTTGTTTTCTATTTGAACTGTAGCTCGTCAACGAACCATCCTGTGCGTGTTTTTGTATTTATATTGTATTGTTGGACTTAAAGCAATGAAAATACTGTTGTTATCCAGCTCCTTTAATACTGTTTTATAGTATGTGTACCAATAAAACAAGGTGTAAAATGGGACATAACCACGTGGCTCCGTCGTGTTTCTTCGGTGTTATTGTGGCTCACTTTTTGTGTTTGACCAAAATAAAGTGCTGAACACCAACACAAATTACACAGTACATCAAAAAATTTTCTTTGGGTCATTTTCTAACACCAACAGTAGACTTTGTTTCCCTTCAGTCTGTTCCTGCGGAGTACTGGAAATGTCTCAGGGGGGTCGCTCTGTGTCTGCAGCACGCGCACGGACACGCAACCCCCGCACTTATTTCTCCAACAATGACCACAGCTCTCTAATCACATTCGACAAGTGCAGCTTAAATTAATATCCCTGATCAGCTCTTGAACACAGGCAGCGCTGCAGCTCTTTATTGTGATCATAAGCAAAGCATTTCCATTAGAAAGACGAACAAAGCGCGCTAATTATGTTTGCGTCGCCCGGCAACTCCGTGGCTTCCCCCTTCACTCCCCCTTCTCTATAAAGCAGGCGCCATGGGTTTGTTTAGTCAGCACTCTGCGGCTCAGTGTTACAGAAAGATGTCATTTCTCCGATAAGTTCTTGGACTTTTTGAGAATCATGCTCAAAGCTCAGGGGAAGTCTGGAGGGCAAACAGGCACACAGATCCTCCTGGAGGCGATGTCCAAAAACAAAGTCCACCTGGCACGGTTCGTTCTGGACGCGCTGGATGGAGAAGTCGTTGACTCCAAAACAGAGGACGCACAGACCCCCCTCATCTCGTCCATCCTTCTGCCTGACAGTCTGACCCGGTGTAAGTTTGTGGAGCTTCTCCTGCAGAGAGGCGCCAATGTGAACTGTCAGGACGGAAACGGACGCACCGCGCTCAGTTACGCGTGTGAGAGAGGCTGCCTGGATGCTGTGAAGATCCTGGTGCGGAACAACGCGGACCCGGAGATTGAGGACGCCTGGGGGAACACTGCGCTGATGTACGCAGCAGTAGCAGGTCACTCTGCAGTGGTTGAGTTTCTGGTGAGAGCTTTCAAGAGGCTGGGTCTGCAGATAGATAGAAGGAATAAAGCTGGAAACTCTGCTGTGGAGGTGGCAAAGTTTCTCGGCCACACAGAGTGCATCTTTGCGCTCAACAGCAGCTTCAAGAAGAGCCATGAGGCTGAGAGAAGTGCGCAGCCGCGACTTAGTTTGAGATGTAGCGATGTAAATGACAAGTTTGACGGGAAACTTGGACTGTTAGTGAACAAACTTGAGGTTCTCCAAACGTGTAATCACCGAACTTCTACTAAGCCACAGAGGCTTTGGACGAAGCAGAGTCGGTTGCCTTCGATGGACTCCATAGAGGAGTTTGAAAGAGAGAATGAAAGCTTCTCTTCACCTCCACAGGAGCTGGTTTTCTCCGGAGTCCTGACCCCTAAACCCCCTCCACGAGCCTCCAACCATTCTCCCAACTCTAAGTATCCTGGAGTCGGGGAAAGGTTGACCCCCTCTGATGATCCCCTCTCTCCTCTGGCACGGAGCTGTGAGGCTCAGAACCCTGTTTTCTTCTCACCCCGGCCCAGCAGAAACACCCCTGAACGCAGCGCGCCCTCTGCTCTGGGAATCTTACTGACTCCCATTGTTGATAACACAAGTGATAATGATTCAGAGACAAAACTATCAGACTTCGGGGTGCGCAGATTTAACGACAGCTACTATCAGAAAAGATGTAGTCTGCCAACCAGTGTCCTCAGACCCACACCTCCGGAGCGCTCACTGGTGCCTTTGCGTAAATCCAGAACCATGAGGAGGCGGGAAGCGTCTCCCTGCAGGGCGGAACCTCTTCACTTCAGCGCACATGCTGCCGCTTCTTCAAACACGACTTTCTCCGTGTTGAGCAACAAACTCTTGCGCCGATTCACCTCCCCAGAGTTTAAAAAGGACGTGGAGCAGTTTGAAGATGATCCAGCGATGACTTCAGGGCGGATGCCGCGATCAGAAACTTTTCCACAGATGATGAAACATCCCCAGGTGGGCAGTAAACCCAGCATCGACAGCATCAGCTCCGTCAAGTGCGAGTTTGACTTTCATTTCAGAATGCCAAACTCCTAAAAACCACCGCGCGTCATGCGTAAAAAGTGTTTGACCTCCAAACGGTCACGTACTTTTAGACCCTGTAACATCGGAGAGAAAATGTGCTACTCTTTTCTAAATGCATGTCCAAAAGTGTCTCGTGAGCCTCTCTGCACTGCCTACAAATCGTTGGAGCAATGACTGGAGCATCCAACAGCATCGATGTCTCATGCTCTCGTTCCTGAACAAAACAAAGTCATGTCAATAAATCCGCCCTGCAAAAGTTGGACATCTAACATCCGGACGCCATTAACAGGAGGACAGAGGAATTAAAAACGAACTTGAATTATTTTAACAGTTAACAACAACAGAGCACTTTGCGTAAACTGCGTGCGTAAAAGCCAGAACCTGCCAGTTGGATACTGCAGCTACGGAGTGAAACGCAAAGTCTAACTTGTAGTTTCACTGTGTACGGTTGCTCCTGTGTTCATATTTGCCCCTCCTCTTGGAGTGGGTGGGGGTGATGGGCAATACATTATAAATAACTTATTTAAACATTGACGTGTGCCATAATCTTACATACAGTACGTTTCTGCATCTTTCAGCATACACTGGTCTGCCATGTTTAATAATGGTTTTAGTGGTTGTTAACAGTGAATAAAATCTCACTATCTCCAATTCACACGGTGTTCTGTGTTTTATATGTATGTGTGTATATATATTAATGTTTGTGTGAGAGAGAGGGAGGCACTCAATCGGAGTCTATTGTGGCGAACATTAGCCTATTTACAGTTATTTTTTTATAAAGGGGGCTCTGACGTAATTCTTATTGACGGATGATAGGCATAAGTTTAGACTAAGTTACATTTATGTATGCGTAATTGGTCTCACACGTAAGATGAAGAGGGGAAAAAAGCCTTCCGGTTCAAGTTCCACTTGTGGTAGAAATGTTAAATGCATCCTGTTATCTTGAAACAATAATAAATATTCGTTGAAGCTAATGCCGTAAATCTCGCTCCATCCGATGATGCATCTGAATGAGGTTTTTTAAATGAAGTGATTTTTGCAGCACTGGTTCTCACGAACTCTCAGCTGCAACCTTGCAGGAGTGGAGTTTGAGAGAGGGAGGGAGGGAGGGGGTGTTGTCGGCGTTTCCCTCCAGACATACATCATTTCAGCCCAACCTACAGCTGCTCCCACAGAGATGGAGACTACAGCAATGCGGGAATAACCGAGACTGCATGTCTACCCTCCTTTACAGGAGACTAACTCAGGTGACGGACTTTTATTCTTCCTGTTAATAATGCGCAGAGGGAGCTCAGTCCTGCAGCTGTCTCTGGGTTAAAACCTGTCAACCTTGGAGAGGGAGGTCGGTTTGGACAGACACAACTCCGCGGTGCTCCTGCGGCTCCGAAACCGGATCTCACGTCCAACCTGGAGACATTTTTGCTGCATTCGCGATGATCTGAGCGTGACTTCTGGGCGCTGAGCAGAGGCATTCCTCCTCTCTCTCTCTCTTTTTTCCCTTTTTTCTACCCCGCCCCCTCTCTGTCTTTCTCTCGTTTCTTTACGTGGGTTCAGCACCGGCTGCCCAGTCAGTTAGCCCCTGTTAAGCAGTGCTGGGGAAGCTGTTAGCGATGGGACGAATCGGTTTCAGCACCACGGAGAGCACCCGACTTCTGCTGCTCGCTGTGTTTGGTAAGGCAGTGTGTGTGTGTTTCTGTTTGTGTGGTTTTTGTGTGTGCGTGCTGTTGTCGTGACTCCTCACTGCAGTGAGTGTGTGTGTATGTGCGCGCGCGCGTGCACGCGTGCGCACCCTCTACTCATGTTAGGCACGACAGCAGTGTGTGCGTGTCTACATTTCACCTGTTATGTCCTCCTCACATGAATCTAAAAGTGATTCAAACATCATCAGAGTTACACTTCGTCACTTTCTGACGTTGCTCAGTCTGCAGCCAGGCGCGTGCTGTTGCTCCCCTGATGCTGCAGATTTCAGTCCCCGGTGTTTCAACCTGATTTTGACTTTGGCGTGGGGAAACAGAGGTGATAGATCAGCAATCTAAAGATGTGGGGGGACCTCACGCTAAACATTACGTTTCTGCTGATCTGACATGTTTTTGGTGCGCGTGTGAGCTGTGTGCCCCATCTGTCCCCCCCATTGACATGTATGCCACCGCTTTATATCCCTCTCCCCTCTGTGGTCAGGTGTGCTCGCGCTGTCCGCGGTGCTGGCGGAGCAGGAAGGGGAGAACCTGTCCGGGCTCTCCAACAACCCGGACAAAGCCATCTTCGCGGTGAGGGAGAACGGCACGACATGC